>NC_133390.1:66771082-69271082 GCF_047511655.1 Castor canadensis
GGAGTGGTCCCTTTATTGTTCCTGAAGAAAGAGCTGCTACCACTGAGATCCTTCTACAACCCTCTTCACTGTTTTCAGAACTGTCTTTGAGTTTCATCCCCTGTCAGCCAGAGGGGACAGCAGTGACAGCTGAGAGCTATTCTTCATTATTATCAGGTATATACCTCATTCCAGCCAACACTCTTGGGAGACACATGCAGAAGGAAGACTTCTCATATCTAAGCTCAGGGAGACCAGCCCACTTACCCTTGAAGGTGAAAATAAGTTGGAAAATAAGCTAGTGGAAAATCAAGAATAGTCCCACAACTCCATGATTTTTACCTGAACTCTTCGTTAGGCATTCTGAACGATCCACTTTGAAGGAGTTTTCAGCCAGTAAGAAGACTACAGAGGCTGATGTGGGAGATTTGTTTTACTAGGAACTAAATACCCAGAACTTTCCATAGGATGCAAGGTGACACAGTGTCCCTAAAAGGTCCTACTATGAGAGACTTCATTATCCTGAAATGATTTTCTCCACCTGAAATGAGGGTTTCAATAAGTAAATTACCTGAAACTTCCTAGAGTCAATGCAGGTAATGAGGACATTTTGGGTCACTGAGCTTGTACCTTCCTACTTGGTATGTAGTTTAGAAAGCAGGCACGACCTTGTATTGATTTTGTGCCATCACGTCCACAGAGCTGGAAAGGCTCTCAGGGTACATTAAACTCAGCTCAGGCATCGTGGGTGCAACCTTTGCAGTAACTGGAGCTTTTTAAGGGCTGAGCTCTATTTCCAGCTGGCAGATGCCCAGTTTGAAGAGATTGCTCTGAAAAGCAACCCTTTATAGTGCACACCAGTTTCAAAGAGTTTATCTGAAAATGTGGAGGGACTGAGGAACTACTGGCAGGAAGTTAGAGCCCTGTGTAAAGTATTCACCAAGATTAAAACCAGGCCTTCCCTGCCATTCACAATATGTACCGCCCAGATGACTGAACCAACCTGGCTAACTAATGCTCTGCCTTTGCAAGGCATCTCCTATCCATGCCTCTCTCTGTTCTCCCACTCATAAGTGCTGCCTCCCTGCCGCCAGCCTTTCTTTTCCTTCAAATCCAGCTCACATGCTGGCCCCTCTTTAATCTTCCTGTACCTTAACTTTAATATTCAAAGTCCTACTTTTAAAACTCATGTCCTTACTGATTCACATGTACTCTGCATCCCAGCAAATGGGGTTCCTTGCTGTTTCTCAAACTTTTCTTACCCTTTTCCACCACCTTCTTTTTTCATGCCAATTTTTTTCAGTCTGGAATATCCCATCCCATCTCCACCTATTAAAACATTTCAAAGCCTAATTTCTATACTATTTCTTCTAGAAAGACACTAAAATTGGTATTCTAAATTCCCTTAAACTCTGAACTTTAATTGTATTTCTATTATGTTAACTGTGTCATTTCTTATATTATAATGGTATGCCTTTCTTACTTTCTAGATCAGGGGCACCTTTATCTCTTCGTCTTCCCAAAATGTAATTCATAATAGCCGCTGAGTTAATGTTGTCATTTAATTTATTGGTCAAATACAAGACTTGAGGCTTAGAAGAACTAATTTACTTCATAGGTACCTAAAACCTAATCAGGAAGTACTATATGTAGAAAATTTTAAAATGTATCTTACCCTGTCCCTTGTAGAAAGTAGAGGGGCATTTTACAACAATTTTACTAGCTTAAGTACCAAGTTGTTTACTGAATCAGATCCTGTAAGCCTAAGAGAAGTAAGTTAAATCTTATTTTCCCATAAAAGCAACCTTAAAAAATTGGTTTCTGTTCTTTACCAAGGCCTGGTGCCCAACTTCCTTATATGAATGGTCACAAGCATGACATTTAATCAATTATAAATATTATATCTGAACACTATGTTATATACAACTTTCTACAGTGTATATCAATCAATTAAACAAGGCAACCCAGCGGCCTATAAAATAAAATTGTATTTAATATGATCCATCATAAAGACCTACAATATGAAATTTTCATCTTCTTTAAAAGCCCCCCTAAAATAAATCAGATGGTGAAGATTCTTTTTTGATAGGGCCATAGTTTCAGAAATATTTCCTTGAGGAAAAATTTTAAGTCATCTTAGGAAAAAACATTTTAGGAGATTAAAGACTGCAGTGACTTTTGGAGAAAATAATGCAGGAATGTAGGTTTCATTGCTCCTATTTCTCCTTGACAATTTCCCTGCGCTGAGCACAGATATGAGCCAGCAAGCTTAGATTTCCCTCAGTATGAAGAAAGAAAGCATGTTGCCTTCTGAGTGATCTTGTCAGCACTAGAAATTTCTCCCTGTTACTTGATTATAACTTAGCCATAAAGACTTCCCTAGGGTTAAAATGGATCTGTCCATTTATTCCCTCATGATGATATCTTTCTCTTTTTTTTTTCACCTGATTAAAAAACTTGGCCTGGGCTTCTTACAGTCTGACAGCCTAAAAAATCTTTAATGCTTACAGCCATTTCCAACTATCTTTTCACATTGCTGAGTCTCAAGGCTGCACTTCATTGATTCATCTCCTTGGAGTGGACCTATCTCTGCCTTACAAACACTATACCCCGGTCTTTTCCACAGTCACTATGTCTATGTTAGCGTGTATAACCCTAGCTAAACATTAAAAATTTCATTATCTGGGTATTCCTTCCCACCATAAAATAATTTAAATCAGATAATCAGAATCTCTGAGAGTGAGATACAGGCCTCAATATTTTTCAAACACTCCAGGTGATCTCAACATGCTAGGGAGGCAAGAACTACCCATCTCTGCAAATAAAAAGCATCCAATTGATTCACTTAAAACTCAAATCAATTCAAAGTACCCAAGGGGATTCAGGAGCAGTGGATTCTAGATTTTACCTAGACAAAAACAAAAAGGTACATGACTTTGGGGCAATCACCTCCCCTCTCAAAGACTTCGTTTCCTCATGTATAACAAGAGACATCTCTTCAACATCAACAGTTGTATGATTTGTCAACAAAATACTAACAACTCAATAGCACATTACAATGTTTATACACTATAAGCAAATGGGATTCACTTCTGCAGGGCAAGGATGATTCAACATGTAATACTCCATCAGTGTAATACACCACATAAATCATAATGGTCTACAGTATGAAGAACAAAGAATAAATAATGAAAAAAATACACATGATCATCCTAATTGATGTGGGAAAAACATATCACAAAATTAATGATTTAAAAAAGTACTCAACAAGCTGAGCACTGGTGGCTCACAATTATAATCCAAGCAAGTTAGGAGACTTAGGTCAGGAGAATTGCAGTTCAAGGCCAGCCAGGGCAAATAGTTCATGAGACCCCCATCTCCAAAATAACAAGAGAAAAATAGATTAGAGGCATGGCTCAAGCAGTAGAATGCCTGCTTTGCAAATGTGAAGCATTGAGTTCAAACCTAGTCCCACCAAAAAAAAAAAAAAAAAAAAAAACTCAACAAACTACTAGGAATAGAAGGAAACTACCTCAGCATAATAAAGGCTGTGTATGAAAAGCTCACAGTAACCATCACATTCAGTGGTGAAAGACTGAAAGTTTTTCCTCTAAGACCAGAACTAAAACAAGGATGGCTACTTTCACCACTTTAATTTGACATACTGAAAGTCCTAGACAGAGAAGTTAGACAATAAAAAGGAATGAAAGCCATCCAGGTATATTCATGTAACCCCAGTTAAGAAGAATAAAGTGATTCAGAAACTGGAGGAACAGACCTGCAATGACCTTTTCTCATTTCCTATTCCAATAATGTGATTTTTATAGTCTGTGTTAAACACCCTAACAGTTTACTTTTAGTTGGTAATTTCTCTGACTCTAATTAATATGCTCAAAGATTCCTAACTTTTTCACATGCATTCTAGAATGCAATAATAATAATAATAATAATAATAACAACACTGATGTATATTAGCAATACTAAATACGATCTTTGAGCAGTGCTTTAAGTCTTTAAATTGTCACCTGATCTTATTATGATCTTATTAATAGAGGTTAGCTTTTTTTGGCTAAGAATTGAGAAAGAGAAATACAACAATCCTAAAGACTTTTATCTTCATTTTGTTATTGGCTAAACTGAGGCACAGAGGCAATAAGTAATTGTGGCCACACTTCAGTAATCTTGGATTCAGACTTGGAATTTCTCACTCTGGAGTCCTTGCTCTAAATTACTCAATATTCTGAACAGCTCTCATGAATTTCCATCTGCTTGTATGTTCTGAGCATGATCTCTGATCTGATATAGCCACTTTTCAAAAGATCTTTTAAGAAGATACATATGTGGGAAACATAGATGTTAATTTTTCAGTACAGATGTAACAGCACACAGCACAATTATAAAGTAGAACAATGATTGAACCTGATCTGTAGGTTCACATAGTCATAGAAAAGGACCATCATCTCTTCTCATTTCATTCAAACTTGCTTCTTCATTCATGAGAATGAATGAATGATTTTCTGAGCAAAAACCATGGATGCTGGGCAATAATAGACTAGTCAGACTATCTATAAGGATTTTGAATACCAAACTTTCTTGAAGAACTGAAGCAATTTACCCTGAGAAACCCATACAAAATCAGGAATATTTCATTCTAATTACTATGCTTTGGAAAAAACAGAATTATATCATAAAGTATACTGAGAAGTTTCTCACTTTTTCCAAATATTAGGTTTTCTCCAAATATTGCCATTAATCATATACACTGATTAAAATGTTTTACCTGTTTTGATAAATCTAGCAATGAAGCATCATTTTCATGGGATTGGTCATTGCTGTTGTTTTAATCAGTAACCGACATCTATCAGGAATGACAAAACAAACAAGGAAAGGCATCATACTGTGGGGCTTTAACTAGCTCTAATTATTGGCTAAGAATTGAAAAAGAAAAAGAGCAATATAACAATCCTAAAGAAGCAACTAACTCAAAGATCAGAAGTAAAAATATTGGGCCCAGCAAAACTAAGATTTCCTTTTAAGAAGTTAATCAAGCAATAAGTATTCATGGAGTGTGATTTCATTCTCCATACTACCATAGGAATTGATGGTTACAGAGAAAAGTATCTGCTCCTCACTCTTGAAGAATTTTGGTAATCTCTTGAACTTACCTGCCCAATAGAATTTTCTATGATAATGATAATATTCTGTCTGTTCTGTCCAATATGGTTGACTGGAATCACATATAACAATTTAAATTTAAACTTTAATTGAAATAAATAACTCAGTTCTCCAATTGCACTAGCCAGATTTCAAGTACTGAGTAGCCAAATGTAGCTATTTAAACTTGAAATTAATCAAAATGAGGCAAAATTAAAATTTAGTTTCTTGGGCACACAAGTCACATTTCAAGTGATCGGTAACTACAAGGACCTGTGTCTACTGTGGTAGACAGCACAACGTTGAACCTTTCCTTCATCATAGAAATATCTACTGGACAGTAAGTACTGCTGTAGAAAATGTCAAAAGAGGAGGAAAGCATAATGTCCTTCGTGTTAAGAAATGTTAGTCACATGAATTTCTTGAAATTCAATTTTAATCAATATGAAAAGGAAAAATAGTGGCATGACTTTCAAAAATCTTATCAACTGAAGGTAAACTACATATACTTAAACACATTCCTATAACCAGATAGATGCTCGAACTTAAATGAGTTTTGAATTCATATGTGATTATAACACTGCCAAGCAATGTCTTTTGCAACTGAGGGTAAAATGTTAGCCACAAAAACTTTCCACTCAAGAAATTTTCTGTGAAAGGAAGTTAAATCCATTAAATTCTTGACTTGTAGTCAAAGACAATCACTGTGGGTTGATATAGCAGACTCTCAGGGAAAAAAAATGAAATTTAGAAGAGTAAAAACACCATTGAGGTAAATTATTTTGCTCCAGTAGACCTCATGTTGAGATTTATTTCTTCTTCTTGGTAATGCATAACAAAGAAAGTTGAGTGTGGGCTTGTATCAGTGGGACCATTTCAGCTGATGCATTAGAAGACTAGCAGTAGCTTTCACCTCATTCTAGCTGTGGGTCTACTGATGTTCTCATTAAGAGCTAATATTCTCAGTGATTTGAAACTCATCATAAATATTTAAGTAATGTTACTTCTAACATGAGAGCTTCTTCCCTGCCCTTCATTCATGAAAGGGTCTCAACCCATTTATGACTATTTCCAAAGAGAAGCATAACAGGTATACCTACTTCAATCTGATACACTCTGCATGTATCAGGCAATTGAATTTCAGAAAGTTGTCTTCTTCATACATGAAATAATTTAACTGAATAACTGATAATAATCACATTAATTGAAGGAAGGGATTCACTTAGGAAATCCACACTAGGAGTCACTATTATTTAATATGTTCAGAATTCATGAATTTAGCAGATTATATCTTGGGTTCTAGAATACTGCATTCTAGGTCTAACTGGAGCACCCTTGGAGAGCACTATCTACCTTGAGGAAGATCTCTGCTGTCATCATGAAGGACGGCCAACAGGCCAGCACAGAGCCTGGTTCAAAATGGCTGCCTTTCTCCTTCCATTTTCTCCATTCAAACTCCTTTTTCCATAGTATTTTCCCCCCTATATTCCTTTTTTTTTTTCAAAAAAAATTGACATAACCTAGAAACAGTCCTTTTAAAAACAGCATCTCATGATTTCTTCCATTTACAAATTCACAGTAACCCTTAATATAAACCCTTAAACCCCAGTTCCAGTAACAGGTGATCATGGTCCGAATTGTTATTACAACCATCAGCCTTTCAGCCACTTTCGCTTGCATGCTTTTGGTTTTGTTTTATCAGTTAGAACTAGACCATCAGTACCTCTTCATTTGGGTACCCATCACCTCCTTCATTGGGAAATGACTGTTGTGAATTGCTCCCAGCTTTGGCTTCTGTCAGTCCTGGCTTATTGGATTAAGATGAGATGTTGAAACCAGCCAAATTATTTCTTTCTAAGACTTTAGAAATAATAAAGTCAGTTAGTGTGACCTGCTTTTTGAAGGGAAGAATTTAAAACTTGGGAGGTGTGATAGAAGAGAAAAAAAATTAATAATAATGAATACAATTTACAGGAACAAAAGTAAAGTTCTGGTAGTTTTTCACTTCAAGTTACTATCTTCACTGTCATACTCATCACACCCACCTATCATAGACATACGTAAACAACCACAATCCTCTTTCAAGGAAGATTGAGTTACTTCTAACATAATCATACCTACTTCCTCATTTTATTACAGTTAAATAATGGTTTCTGCATATCCTTTCCTTCCTTTTTGTATTAAATAAAAAGATTGCCCTTACTTTTTAAGGGTAATCACTTAACTTGACTTGACTCCACATATTTAAATCTCTTGAATACCCCCAATGGCTATTTTTAATTACTCCTTCTACTCATGTTTTCATTTTTGTCTATTTCTCTAAATGTGTTTTTCTTTACTTTGTCACTGCCATGGTTGGAGTTCATGAATTGGAGACTTATCCTTAGTAAGGCAGTGTGGGGGTGGTAGGAACTTCAAGAGGTTAAGCCTAGTGTTAGGTCATTAGGGGAATGCTGTTAGAAAGATTAAGATAGTCCTCATGGGACTCCTGAGTTAGTCATCATGAAGACACGGTGTTATAAGAACTGGAGGTTGACTCTTGAATCACCCTCTGGCTTCCTGTGTGGCTACTCTGCATATGTTCCTCCACTATGATGCCATCTACTGTGAGGTACTTACCAGAAATGGACTAATACAATCATCAAACTACTAGAGAGAGAGAGAAGTCCACACTTCATAAACAAAGACTGGCCACTTACAAGTCACTGTACATACATCACCTCACATAATAACAGCGCTATCTCTCTCTGCCTGCTCCATGACTACTTCTACCTTTTGTCCACCTTCATGCTCCTTTAGTCCCAGGAAACTGTTCTCATCACAGATCTATTCATGGAAGCATTTTTCCCAAAGAACACCTACTAGTCCACCAAATCCAAAATTCTTTTCTTATTTCTCATTCTAATTGACCTTTACATTACATGAAAATAATGGTTTACTCTCTGTGGAAGGAAAAATAATGATCCCCTAAACATACCTGACTCTTAATCCTTGGGTCCTGTGAATACGTTGTAGTTCATAATGGAAGGGAATGGGCAGATGCGATTAAGGTGATGGACCCTGAATAAAGGAGAGACTCAGGGACTATCCAGGCAATTAGAGTCTAATTACATGGGCCTTTTAAAGCCAAGGGTCAGTCAGAGAGATGTGATAAAAGATGAAAGAGGAAAAAATTTGAAGTGAGAAATGAATTCAACCCACTGCTGTGGGCTTTGAAGATGAGAAGAAACTATGAGCCAAGGAGTACAGGCAGCCTCTAAACTCTGAGAGTTACCTTCTGGCAACTGCCAGCAAGGAAATGGGCTTTCAGTCTTATCATCACACGGAAGTGAATTGTGCAAGCAACTTTAAGGAGCAGATTCTCTCCTGGAGCCTTCCAAAAGAAATGCAGCTTTGCAACAACTTGATTTTGTCCTGGTGACATTCATGCCAGAATTACAACTTACAGAACTGAAATAATAACAAATTCTTGTTATTTAAACTACTAAAGTTAATGATAATATTTTGTGGCAGCAACAGAAAGCTAAAACATCCTCCTCTTTCTCAAATTCTCTTCTTGGCTTTTATAATGATGCATCATGGCTCTACTCCTATCTCCTTGAACTTTTCTTTCACTCTCATTTACTCCCAGTCTTCATAGATATAGGTAATTCCTAATCATTTTTGCTTTCTTTCCTGTTCTTCTCCTGATACTCTCCCAAACTTTAACAACTTCAACAACCACTTCTACCTATATGGCACATAAGGCTAAATTCTTGCCTCTAACCTCTCTCCCATCTGTCTGAAAGTCATCATCATCTAACAACCCATCTATTCAAAAAATTCATTATGTTCAAAACTGAACATGTTATCCTTTCCTCAACTTCCCTCCTGATGGCTTTATTCCTTTTCTCATGCCAACATACTCTCACTTACCCAGATTCAAAAACTCCAAGTCATCTGCACTATCCCCTTATGCATAATCCCAATCCTTCAATCATTTTCCAGGTTTTATGTGATTCTTTTTGTGTTTCCTCTTCTCTGTTCCAATTGGCCTTCAGTATCGACCAGGTTTGAGCCATGAAAACAAAAACTAATTATTTTAAATAGAGGAACTTAAGTACAGAATTTTAGCTACAAAGTTTCTAGTAGAACAAAGAAACTAAATAAGAATAGTGAAATAACCCAGAAATTAGTGCATAAGCAACTTGCTACATTCCTACCTTGGAGTAACAAAAATGGAAGACAGGGTTACCAAAGATGGAACCACAGAGAAAGTTACCACTGCTGCTGTAAGTATCACTTAAGGCAGAAAATGTAAAAGATAATTACCTGGTCCTTCCTGTTTCTTTCCACCTTTCTACCAGTGTCTGTCATTAGCCACATGAGCAGGAAACCAGCTGACAGCTTATATGGGACCTAGGAAACACAGACTGCACTAATAGCTCCCTTCTAATCTGGGAGAGAGAGAGAGGAATGGACCTGAAAACATATAGGCAGTCAAGTGACATACCCCACACTCATCCTCCTTTCCTTTCTACTCTGTCTGTAAAAGTTTCTTTTAACTGGTCTCCCATCACTCCACAGAATCTTTTAACATTATTGCCAAATTAGACTTTCTAAATTACCAATATAATTATGTCACTTTACATTTTTTTCAATAGTTCTCTATTACTTACAGAAAAAAAATTACTGATCCCATGAATAGTAAAGGAACAGTGATTATGAAGGCCCCCAATGAACCACATCTCTTAGTATCCATGCCCTGTGATGTCTCCTCTTGGCTTTAGACTTTACTAACAGAATATTAAAAAGCATGATGCAAGCAAGAGTTTGATATGCATTGGAACATTGAGGCTTACCTAACTGTCATGCTTGATCTTAAGATCCAACTGCTGTGTAAATTATCTAAACTAGTCACATAGAAAGGCTCATGTTAGAGACAGAGACAGAGAGAGACAGAAAGAGACAGAGAGAGAGAGAGAGAGAGAGAGAGAGAGATCTTATAACCTTCCCTGCAAACATCAGATATATGAGTGAAGTTACATTTGACATGTCATCCTACTCACAATTTTGACCACAGCCACATGAGAGATCCTTGGTAAGACCTACTGGAGAATCACCCAACTGAATCCCAGTCATCTCAGAATCATGAGCAGGTAAAAAGAATGTTGTCTTTTTAAGCCTCCAACTTGTGCTGTGGTTTGTTATATGACAATAGAAAACCAAAATACTCTACCTCCTCTAATAATTATGTATCCTGCAATAAATCATTATTCCATAATATTTGTGATAGTTCTGCTTCTCTGATCAAACCCTATTAGAGCTGGCATTAAAAAAATTCTGCAATCTGGCCCTAGGCTGGCCTTTCCTTATTAATTCTGACTACTGCTCTCAATCACCTTTTACACCAGCCAACCAAATCATAAGTCTTCACACATGGCCCACACTTCCTAGTATCTTCCATGCCCAGAATGTAGCCCTCACTAGTGCTCATATAAATAAATACTGACTTAATAGCATCACCCGTAGGCAGTATTATCAGATCTCCATAAATAAATGTTTCCCCTGAAAGCCACATCTTTGTTTGCATGTACCTTGCATACCTGTTAATTGGATCCTTTGCAGACCTGGTAACTCCCTGAGAAGAGGGTTGAGATTCTTGATGCATCTTTTTTCAAGGTACTTAACACAGTATCAGTTAATCTTGGATTACCAGAAGAAAGTAAGTGATACATGTTTAACAGAATGAAAAGTTTTCTGGGCACTGACAAGACTCTGACAAAATATGTATAAATTGAATGACATATTCATGTGACATATTATATGAACTTTATCTTTCTTAATCACTGGGTAGCTCCCAATGGACTTGAAAATTTTAAAGTTATCATTAAAACCCTCTCTTCTTTTCCTACAACTCATTTTTTTCCTTCTTTTTTTAGCATTACTTTCTTCCCTCAGGGCCTACTTCCTTTTTCTTGCCCCAAGGCAGGGAGCCTTTTTAAAGCAGGCTGCATGCTGCCCAGATCCCCATGTCCAGGTCCACAGAGATATGGCGGGTCACCACAATTTTATTAATTTGACCTCTTTCTTTTCATGTACGTTTATTTCTATGCCTGAAAACAAAAAAGTGGCATGCTTTCAGAGTCCTAATCCTTCAGGGGTAAATTTTAATTTAATCATTTAAAACAATAAGAACAACCAAGGTCTTTGTTAGTTCAAAATGTCTGGGGGATTGTTGCAAATATTTGGCAATATTCACTAAAGAAAGAGGAATGTATTTTGGGTCAAATTGGTTATAAATGAAAGCAATCATCATGGAAAATTAGATTAAAATTAGATAATAATTTCTAAGAGTGCCATTTAAAAGAATTCACCTATCAGAATGCTTTCCTTGTTTTCTTTTTATTATTCTTCTTTTTAGAGAAAATGGGGCTTATGAGAAATTCTAAATTATAAATAGGTTTGTACTACATGCAATATAATGAAAAAAAAAGAAGGGCTTTGAACTGAAACTGCGTTTTGAATCTCAGTTCTACCAGGCATTTGCTAGGTAAGTTATTTCAACTCTATGCCTTCCAATTTCCCTCACCTGCACACAGGGATAACAACTCATTCAGGGACATTGTGAGAATTATTTGTGTTAGCACTGGGAAAGTCCAGCCTGGCACACTGTAGGTACTCAACAGCTCACAAATGGCAAGGTTGAGGTTCTAAATGAAACTCTTCCTCTCACACAATCTGGGGCTGCGGGTAAGTGAGCTCTGGTCCCTGGATTCCAGACCCATTTGCTCTATTGATATCCTGAAAATTCCTCCAGGAACCAGGCACATAAAATAAATACCTAGAGAAGACAGACATAAGCCAGTAGGCGTTAAGTCAATTTGCTTGTAACTGAACCTGGTATGACAGCTGCCTGGTGAAACCTAATACATTCTCAGATTACTTAGGGCCATTGAGTATCCAGGCTGTGAATCCTGCAAGGTTCTTCATCTCCTTTATCTGAAGTGAATCCAGGTGAGAAGGACAATCCTCTTCTAAGTCCGGCTCCTCTCAAAGCACCTCTCACACCAAATCGTAATCACCTCTTGTCTTGCCTGTGAGCTCTGCTGGTCTGTAATTACAGGAGGACAGGGAATTGCATTTGCCTTGTTCACAGTTGAGTTAAACTGGATCAAGCACCATGCTACATTCTAATGCACTAGAAATATTTGTGGAGAAGAGAAACAGAAGGAGAGAATATCTTATGTTCCCTCACATTAGAGGACTTTGTGTTCTAGTTCTAGTCTTTCTTTCATAAAAAGTAAAATATCCCCAGGGGTTCGGGATGGTGTATACAATGCCCCTTCTTCCTGACATTAGCCAAAGTCTGTTGGGGTTTCCTTCATGGACTGAGTGCAGAGCCCCCACAGGCAGCAACTCCCCAGTTCCAGAACTAACCAACACTTCTCTCCCTCCCCCAACAAGATGCAGGCAGTGGCAAGATTGCCCACTGCCCATTCTTTAACTCATCAAATTTTTTTTTCCAGGCTATGTTCTAGGTATTTGAAGTACAGTGATAAACAAGCAAAATTCTTGTTCTAATCAAAGTTCTATTTTAGTCAGATGATAAAGAAAGGCACACATGCGTTCACAATAACTAGAGATTTTGAGAGGCATTAGGAAGAAAAAAAGAAGGTAAGGTGTAAAGTAATAGGATGATTTCTTTAGACAGTTGGTCAGAAAATATCACCCGTGGAAGTGAAGCAAATAGAGACCTGTAGAGTAAGAAGGCATCATGAGAAGGCCTAAGAGAAGAGTATTTCCACAAAAAGGAAATAACAACAAAAAGCTTTTGGGGGGGAAAGCTTACTTTTCTAAGAACAGAATAAATGCAATGTGACTGGAACATAGTGAAAGGGAATGTGATAGGAGCTAGATCTCGTGTACCTTTCACCCTCTTTGCCTTGATGTTAGCATCTTACACAACCATGGTAGGATTATCAAAACTAAGGACTGTGCTGCTATGAAGAGAGTGCAGTTAAGTGACAACTCCGTGGACCTTGGTGCATTTGAGAGGGGTTCAGGCATATGGCATGGATGGTACCCAGATAGTGATGCCCAAAACTGTCTTCTTGGAATTGAAAACCTACCCTAATGTAACAATAGAGAAAGAAGTCTGAAAATTACTAGATTCCTTAGATTATATTTGTTATCATATTCTCATTTCAAATGCACTGAAGCTCTTACCCGCTGTGTAATTAATCTTACTACCCTGAAACCAATTCCACTTGGGATTTCACAGCTCATCTCACCTTGATTTATCCCTCTTCTCTCCTATTGGCTGACATAAATTAGCATAAACATGGCCAGCCTGAATTTGGATAATGGAAAGAGAATGTATTTCCCCTACTAACATGCACAGGGTGTTCCTCAAAGAACCACCTGAATGTGACAGCAGAAACTTCTTGTAGCTTAACTTTACTAACACTGTTTCTTAACACCTATCTTGAAGTAACCTTTTTTTTGAGATACTAGGGCTTGAACTCAGGGCCTTCACCTTGAGCCACTCTCACAGCCCTTTTTGTGATGGGTATTCTCGAGACAGGGTCTCACAAACTATTTGCCTCTACTGGCTTTGAACCATGATCCTCCTGATCTCTGCATCCTGAGTAGCTAGGATTGCAGGCATGAACCACAGCAACTAGCTAGAAATAAGATTTGACTTGTAGAAAATTAGCAGAGTTCTCATGTACCCTTTACCTTGTTTGCCCGGATGCTAGCATCTTACACAACCATGGTAGGATTACCAAAACTAAGAAATTAACATACTATAAACTAAACTATAGATACTGTTCTGATTTTCCCAAATTCCCTCCAGGTCTCCCAAGTGGAGTTGCTTTAAACTAAACCCCTACTCCCTACCACAACCAATGAGAATTAGGGTAGGTAGAACCCAACTGGGGACAAGGACAGTCCAAGAGAGCTGAATCTATAGGAAGTGGAGGAGAAGAGAGAAAGCACACCTTCTATTAACCACATTTGGGTGGGGAAGGAGGGGGACAGCCACCTCACATTCTCTAGTATAAGAGCCATGAGCTTCCAGCAGCTGAAGACAGTGGAAGAAGCAGCCCCAGTGCTGACCCTCATTTGAAAATCGAGGCCCTTGTCCACTTTCATGAGGGACCATCTAGCCCTGGAGATCCAAATGCAGCTTCTCTGGATGGCGACAGTGGTGGCTGCAGAGTGGAAGCCTCCTTCTGGGTCGCATCTGCTGCTCACCACAATTGCCGTAAGTCACCATAAATGTCATATCTTTTGTTTGCCAGTGCCTAAACTGCACAGTGACATGGAGTGGGGACCCAGCTCTGGAACCTGGTGGTATTTTCCATGTTTAACAGCATTCAGGAGGCAATAAGGCAGCTAGCTGCTGGAATGAGAAGAAGAGACAAAGAGGGCACCATGGCCAAGGCTGTTCAAGAATCCAGGTTGTTTTTATTAAAATTATGTAGTTACCAATCCTTCCCTATACCTTTACCTGACTTCTAGGTAGATCAGTAGTCATAGCTAGTACTTCCCAGGCCTCCACAGAATCTGAGAGCTGTACCTACAAAGAGCACTCAGCACTTTGCTTGCAGGAAGCACATTAATAGTGGCTGTTCCCACCACCACCTGTACCACCTTCCCCTGGAGGCAGAGGCTGTTTAACAAGCCTATGAATCAAAGATAGCATATGTGGAAGCTTTTAGTAAACATCCCTAACATTTGCTTGAATGTGTAAGTATTTTGGTGGGTAGGGGAGGAGTGAGAGAAATATAGGTGCAAGAGAAAATGAACTTCCTTACATTCAACAACTGAGTTTTCTGGCTACGTAGGAGATACTCAAGATGAACATTTAATATGCTGCACAAATATATTGTTTCTTCACTGATAAATGAAATGGAACATGAATTTGGGTAATTAATTCTGTAAGTCACAATTCCTTTGCTTTTAGTGTTTGGTATTCTTTTATGTTCCATGTTATATGGGGCAGAACTCTGGGGTCTCAAGTAACCAGTTTCATAAGCACTTAAAGATCCAAAACATTATTTCTGAAAAATATTTCCTGGAGGAGTTGCAACTGCATGTGAAGGAACGGTTGGCTTGCTCTCTGAGTAAGAGCCTCCTATTCACTACCTCCCAAGTAGCTGTGATTACAAGCATGAGCCACCAAACCCAGACCCTTTATTTGGTTTTTATTTTTTGATATTCAGTTGTTTGAGTTCCTTATAAAGTCTGAATATCAACCCCTTGTCAGATGTATAGTTGGCAAATATTTTCTTCCACTCTGTCAATTGCCTTTTCACCTTGTCAATAAGCCAGAACACAAAAAGACAAACTACCACATGATTTCACTTGTGTGCAGAATTTTTAAAAGTTGTCTCATAGAAGTTGAGTGTAGGATAGTGGTTATCAGAGGCTGTGGAGAGACATTGGGGAGCACAGTGAGTAGAGTGTTACAAATTGTTAGGAAGAATGTGTTCTGTTTCAGGGTAGGGTGACTATAGTTAACAGTAATGCACTGCATATTTAAAAATAACTAGAAGAATAGTTAAAATAGCTTGAATGTTCTCACAGCAAAGAAATGATAAATGTTTAAGGTGATTGATATGTTAATTACCCTCATTTGATCAATATGCAATGTACACATGAATCAAAATATCACATTGTAGCCCACACATATGTATAACAATGTCAGTCAAAATTACACAAAACAAAAAAATGTCTGGGATTTCCAGATCAAGGCATAAAGATCTATTCATAATATTCCACTGAATGGATATGACATGATTTATTTTATTTGTCCCTTATTAATGAACATTTAATATGTTTCCAAAATTGTCAACACAAACAATGTTGCAATGAATAACCTGCATGTGTAAGTGACTTTTCACAAACCACACTATTAATTGCCAATATTTAATAATAGGGAGTTTTCATATACAACCTACACAACTTGATATGTAACTTTTCTTGAAATATCAGGAGCTTTGATGATATCAGTGCCCATTCTCTCCTGGCACTGGAGTTAGGGAGTTGCTGCCCTGTTCAGTTGGGACACATGTTCTCCTCTTACCATTGCCAGGACCCAGCCTTATTCACTCAATGTTATCTCTCAGGCCCCAATAGACACAGGATTGTCTTATTTTAGACTTTCTGGTATCTAAAGGTAAATTATCAGAAATCATATTAACTATGAAAGAGCTCATTCAGAGAAAGAGGGAGAGAGGAAAAGAAAAAGGCCAACATTTAAGCATTTTAAGTTAGAATTCAATGTTATGCCTTTTGCTTCCAAAGAAAGCTGTAAGAATTGTCTATTTAAAGATTTTGGTGTCTTTCATAAGGGCTGTCATTGAAATACTGTCCACTGTGCTACTCAAATTTCTTTATATAAATTCTCATTCCATAAATGTTTGATTCAAGAATAAAAATATATATCTTTTTGGATGAATTCATATTCTTTCTTTTGTCAAAAATTTAAAATGAAATAATGCAGAAATGTGTACTCTTCCATTAGGAAACAAAGGACTCTTTCAGCCAGATTCAATGTCCCTGGAGATTTGCCAGCTGGTCCCTCTGCCTTGGGATATGTCTCACATCTTATTTCAGTGTAACAAGTGATCCCATCTCTCAACAACATGGAGTCCATCTAGGTTCAAGTTCCCACACTTTAGCCAGTTTCAGAATGAGCTTTTTTATACCCCCAAATTAATATCTTAATTAAAGCAAAAGCTCAATGCTATTTATTTCATTGACATTTTCATATTCAATAATGTAGGTAATCTAAGTTACAAAAATACACATTTTTCCCTCTGAGGGGCCTAATAAGCCTATTTCCATTATGAATGAAATAAAAATTACATGTAAATATGTATATTTTCCCTAAATTAGCTTTCACACACATAAGAAACAAAAAAAACAAATCAAACAACAACAAAAAGGTGGTTTTTAGCACTGAGTTAAAGGAACTTTTCTGGTTTCAGTCTCTAAATGTTTTGTTAATGTGTGCTTCAGATAGAATCTGCAATGTAGAAATAGGTGGGATACAAGTATAACTAGTTTAAAGAACTTTGTTTCAGGGTTTTAAAAAATTGGGATTATTACCATTCAATGCTAAAAGTTAAACCTCATATAAAAGCTAATTTCACATATTTAATGACTTCATGAAAGTCTTAAGTCCACTTCAAAATTCTGATTATAAATCCAAGGTCTTGATTCTCAGTTAAGCAGTGGGCTTGTCAGGATTATTTGCTGAGTAGGTTGACTGTCACTTGAGTCTTCATCATTTTTCCCAGTTTCAGAATCTAAGAGGACAATAGTGAAATCACACTAGAAAGAGCCCTGGATACTCACCACAGTGCTGTCCTTCACTCACTGTGTGAGCTGGAAAATGTGGCTACAGCAATCATTTTCTTTACTTAAAAAATGTGACTGCTACAGCTCAAGGTTAACAAAGAATATAATATGGAAACACTCTTAGAAGAGCATTAAGTCACATAATAGTAACAATAATGAAAGCCACTATCTACCAGGCAATGACTTACAATATGTTAACTCACCTAACCCTCACAACTCTGTATGGACAGAAAAACCACAGCATGAGTTTTCTTAGAACTTGCTAAAGGCCACAGAGCGCCACAATTTTACCTAAGATGTCTGGTTCAAAGATCCATATGATCTTAACCACTAAGCTTCCTCTCAAATGTAAGTAATTATTAAAAATAAAGTAATGCAAACTTCTTTGAGAAACATCTTTCTTATTTTCTTTGCAGACATCAATTCATGCCCAGAAAAAGAGAAATAGACTTCCTTTGTGTTCTTCTTATGGGTTGAGTTCCTACTAAACAGGAGTAGATAGAGGGTGAATAATTCTCTAATTTTCTAAGTGACATTTGTTGAGTGTCTTAGCATCTGAGATATACTTCCATACCCATTATCGAACTCTAGCTTCACTAGAGCAAGAAAACAAAAAGCATACTGATATTTTCATTTGACAGAGGAAGTTATGGTTGGAAGAAGTGATATAAAAGGCTGATATAAAAGGCAAAGTTATGTTCAGAACTCACATTTTTCTGAATCTAAGCCTATCCAGGTTGTCATCAAACTCTCACTTAGAAGCAGAATGGAAGGGAGAAGCACAACTGAATCTGTTTGTCTCTACAACTACGTTTCTCATCATGTGAGACAGCAGAGGGCATGGTAGGGCAGCAAGAATGCCATGTTGTGATTTCCTTCCTCTATGTCAAGTTTAGAGAACTGGAATTTTCAGAGGACATTGAAACACAGACTCGGGGCCTCTACTCCCTACATGTGTACATGTGTGCAGGGTAGCAAGGCATGTGTATGTTCTCATCAAGAATAAGGGTCTCCTGTTCTAAGTTATTCCCACAAGGTGCCTATGGATGGGGTTCCTTCCCTTTTCCCCGTTCCTCAAAACCTTAAGCGTAAAATGGAAAGAAAAGGAACACTGGGTGCCTCCTGGTGATTTTCCAGTCTCACCCTGTAGATGTAGATGGCAGATTCTTTCTCTGCAGGCAGTATTAGCTCAGTCTTGACCCAGTGCTTCATTTCCCAATCCTGCCAAGAGAGGCCCAGGAGGCAGTGAGGGACTAGAGAGGATAACTGAGGACATTGAAGACAGAAAATGGGAAGAGGGACATAGGCATTTCCTTTTGGAAACAACAGTGAAGAATTACTCTGGAATGGATAAAGAAGGCAACAAATGTTTACTGATGAAGAAACTGAGACTCAGAGAATTCTGATTCTGATTCTTTGGCAAATACTTGACAAACCCACAGTGATTTTCCAAGACAGGACCTTTAAATGCAACTGAAAGCTCCCGACGCCATACATTTCAGTTGCTTCATGGGAAGCCCAATTCCATTGTCTTAGCTTCAGAGATAGAATTGAGCCAGCAGACTATGAGAAATTGAGAATTGTTCCAATCAAAATGAGAGGAATGGGGCCACAATGGGCTCAGCCAAGACATATGAGAGTCAGCTATTCATTCCCAGGATTGCCTCTACCCACCCATAAATGTGGTCCTGAGCACCTCACACAAAATCTATTCATCCATTCCATGTTTCTGATATGTCTTAAAATTGCCATTCCTTATAGTTTTAGTGTGTTTAATTATCATCCTAGGTTTTTCACAACACAATTCTAATGTGTCTGCCCCTCTGCACAGTGTCACAGAAAAGAGAGTTTCAGCTTTAGATGACCTATTCATTCAACCCAAATGGTCAGGGGTCCTCCAGCAGATCCATACACCCCTTACCCTATAATTCCATTTGATGGAGTTCATAGTCAGAGGGCTAAATGCTGGTGGATGGCATGTGATATGATGAGAAAAACACAGGTATAGACATCAGAATTGGGATCCAAGTTCCACTCTTCCATTACCTATCTGAATGACCCAAAGCAAGTACCTAACCACTGTTTTTCTCCTCCTTGAAAGAGAAATAATATCTTCTTCCAGGAGTTGTTGAGAAGATTAATTTAGGTAACATATACCGAGAGCTAGAGATAGTACCAAGCCCATGGTAAGTGCCTAAGATACATTAGTTGACCTCATTAATTAACTATTATTGCCAGTATTGTAATTGATGTTAGAATAGAGGGAGAAATTAGAAAATAAAAGATCACAGAAGATATAGATTATTCATAGCAAATGAGGTTTTGAAGCACTCAAACAATTCCCCTCTCATGTTCCCCAAACCATTCGTCTATCTTTATATAGAACTTACAACAATGAACATACTTGCCTATGAATCTGTCTATGAATTGAAGCAAGAGTTCTACAAAACCAGGGAAAGTTTTATTCATCTTTTACAATCCAACAGCTTCTGTTGATGCCTAGCAAGAGTATACTGAATGAATGAGTGAACAGGTGAATGAATCAAACAACTATCAACAAAAGCAAGGACAAAAGCTTCCCCAGAAGAAATTTGTCCTACAAGTTGATTTGAAGATGTACTAGCAAATGAGTTGATAATATTCCCCTAAATGTCACTAGGAGGTAGCCAACCTAAACTATAATTAATTAAAAGTAATGGTAAACTTGTCAACTGTAAGCTGTTACAAAAGGATGCTAAATGAAAAAGGGAAAGACCGAAGACACAACAAAGGCAAGTGACAACGGTCATCAGCAAGGAGAGCCAGGGAGCAGGGGTTGTCTCTGCTACTCTGCTCAGGCATGAGGGTGCTCACACTGGAAATGTTCTGGTTCTTCAGACAGAAACATCTCCTGGGAGCAGAGAGACAATTCATCAAGCTACCATGGCTTGACAGGACCGTCCCTTGAGGATATCCTGCTCTGATTCTATATTCACCAAGAAACATTCTGAACTGTCAGGAGTTTTTCTGAGTGAACTCACAGTCTCAGGCCAAGTTTTTCTCCAGCTGTACATTAATAAGCCTGCATTCTACCTTGCATATCAGAACTGGGTGGGGGAGGAGTATTGTCATGAACCAATTACACAGTGCCTAATCATGCCAGGAAAAATAATGATAAAATCAAATTGCTAGTGCTGTGAAATTGTGGATTGGATGCTAAAAAGAAGGAGGTAGAAGTTGGAAGGTTCAGGTCTGCTGACCTTACCTGTCATATTGCTTCAGTGCATACAGTAAAGATTACAAGGAAAAGTTAAGGGCTGGAAGGAAGCCCCTGCCCTCAATGTTATTATTCTTCTTGTGGTCCTTCAGAGTTCAAAGAAGTATTATATGGAGTACAACAGCAAAAACAATTTCCTTCTTCTCAATAGACACCAAACAAAAGATCAAAAGGCAATGGGTGTATATTATGGCCAGAGAACTATTGGCTAGCTAAAGGAAGAAATTTTGACAGAGCATTTGATATTAGAATTGTTATAAACTGCTGCTAAGTTCTTTCAATATACGGTAAACATTGGTCCAATTTAGCTCACCTTCAAGTCTATGCCCTTAGTCACATCTACACCCATGACTCTTCAAATGTACCTATATGACACCAAAATAATTTGTTAACTCTGTGGACATAAGCCAAACCAATCATTTCATCTTGCATAGACAAAAATAGCTACCCAAAAGATGTTTTAACTTTCCAATAAATTGAGCTGGCATTGATTGATTAGTATAGATAAATAAACTGTGGTGTCGAACCACGAGAAAGACTCAGTTTATTTTCATCTTGACAACATGAAAAGTACTAAGAACTAACATCACCCAGACATACCTTTGCTTATATTTGCAAAACTACAGCTTGGCTTTAAAAACCTTCATGCATGGAATCACAGGGCTCCACAAAATGAGAATAATATCATTCTGAAAGCTCCCCTTTACTCTGTGTTTGTATATAGCAATCCAGGTACTATTTGTGATTTTCACTCTGTGTGTATATATGCATGTGTCCATCTGCCTCTGAGCTTCTCCCTCTCTCTCTTGCTCTCTCTCTCTCTCCTTCTCCCCTCCCCCTCAATTTTCCCTCCTTTTATTCTAATTCCCCATTTATATTTTTAAAAAATATATTCTGGTATTGTCTAATAAAAATTTCTGTGATGACAGTAATGTTTTATATCTGCACATTTCCATACAGTGACCATTAGTCACATACAGCCATGGTGCCCTTGAAATGTTCAACTGAAAAGTAAATTTTTAGCTTTTAAAGTTTTGATTTCTTTAAATTTAATCTTAAGTAGTCACATATGGAGAGTAGGTACGATATTGGACAGTACATAATTCTATTCCTTAGAATTAATATAGGGTTTTAGTCATGGTATATATAACCTTTATCTCTTAAATATAAGTAATTAAGTTTGTGTAGATCTCAAATGAGTTCTCCCTTTAAATCCCTCTACAAACCCAAGGTCCCTGGTAATTTTTCAAACTCCTTAAACTTATTATCTCTAAAGGCTTCAAAGAAGAAAAGGGAAAAATGAAGCAAGAAAAAGAAAAGAAAAACTTTTTTTTCAGGCCATAAACCTGAGCAGCAATGCAAATCCATGAACCCATTCCTTTGATTCTGTTCAGTCCTGACTGTCAATAGAACATTAAAGGCTGATTAGCAGATTCTGAGGATTTGTTGATTTGGCATGAGGAGAGCTGTATCAGGCTCTTCGATTAAGTGTCCTTGAGTGCAGATTTCACAGGACTGCCCTCTGCCATGCGCAGAGCCAATGTCAGCCAGGAATGCAGCCTCTTCCTCGAACATGCAGGTGATTCAATCTAGAGCAAAGGCTCCACCTACAGGCCACGGTGGGTAACGCAGTCTCTCTAACACAGGGTCTTCATTCATCCTGACAAGAAGCCTATACAGTAGAAAATCTCATCTCCAAAGCCTGCCACAAAATCACACGTTCATGGGGGTGTGAGGAGGTGGATAAAGTGAAGCATTTGTCAATTCCATCTCACCAAAACACTACCTCCCTGATTCCAACACAGTGAAGCACTTCATCTCAGAACAAATAGCAAGTAGTTCATCGCCAACCTCTTTCCTGGGTGTGGTTTAACCCTGCACCAGGGACTGACGTCCCTTCTCAGCCTTCAGTTCTCTGCAGAATGCACATGCCACTGTGTATTCTTTCCTTTTATTTGGAAATTGAACAATGTAAATGATTTCACTGACAATGAAGTACTTATTAAGAAATCTAGAGATAGAATTAGATCCACCTACCTTCCCTTCATTTAATGACAATGGAATAATCTTTTGTTACGTTAAATGCATTAGAGTTGAGCATAATAACCCTGCTATTTTTATCACTTCACCATCACCTTTACTGGATTTACACTTTATTAGAGACAATGCAGAACTATGATTTCTAAGTTTCCTTTTCAACACTGTATCCTTATGGCATTTTTATCTGATTGCCTTACAGGAGGAAAGTCCAGTTAGGAAGCTGCTTGAAGTTGCTGCCTGCTGGGAGTCTGCACCCTTGTGAAGGAAGACCCTCACAGTATTCAGGAATTGGGGCAGTTATGGGATTAATGGCACTGTCACCAGAACTCAAGATTTTTTTTATCCTTAGAAGATGAAATACATGGAGTTGTGGTTAGTCACTAGAACCAAGATCACTAGAACTAAGACCTTCATGTATGAATTCCAGGCTCAGTTCATGTGTACCAGGGAACTAGATAAGGCAGAGTGAGGCCATGGAATAAGATCAGAGAGCATCTTTTTCCATTACAGCATGATAAATACAACAATTGTTCTTTCCTTCATTCAGTATTTGTTAGGTTGTAGTATGCAGACACAGTGCTAAGCCATGCCTTTACAGAGTTCACACTCTGGTGGCAAACTGACAAAATGTATTAGGTCAAAGTTCATGTTTCTACTGAACTAAGGTACTTATTGCAGAAGAGTTTAGTTAAGTATCCTTCATGTTAAAAACATAGGAACAAAAATTTCAGCTATAGCTTAGTTAGTTCTTTCACTTAATAATCACTCAAATGCTATTTGCTATCCTAGCAACTTCATCTCCATTCATTCTTCTATCAAATATTTAAAGATCCCTGTTGTGTGGGAGGCATTAAGTGAGGCTTTTCATAAGTTCTATGAGCAATGCAAAGACTCTCAAGGAGCTCACAGGCCAAAAGGGGAAATTAGATTACTCTAAATTGAAAAATTACCAACTAGAATAAAAACAAACAGATAAAATGTTTAGAATCCTGGGATGGTGAAATTGCTAGGTTCAAGAAAGCTAGAATTTAAACTGAGACTTGATGAAAGAGTAAGATTACGACCACAGAGCTTCTGAAACACAAAGTCAACACAGTACTAGGTTGTTTAAAATGACGTTAAGTTACTAATTCACTTGAGTTTCTGACAGCCCTGTGAGATTGAGAATTTAATTATTCTATAGGATAGAAAAAGTTAGTAATCTTTTTCTCCAAATGATAAAATTGAGCCTTGGGTAATTTAAATGACACACCCAATGTCACTGGGTTAACACACTGCTATAAAAGTTTCATTAACCACTCAGGAAAGCAGGATCTCTCACTCCAAGTTGGGGTAAGCAGAATTCTAAAAAGAACCCCATGATTTCCCATCAGCTCTCCCAAGATAATCCCCATAACTGTAACTTAATGGGTTTCACTTCATAATTAGTTTACGATCGATTGCACAGTTGGCTTTTAAAAAAGGAGATTTTGCTGGTGGACTGAACTAAACTTCTGATCCTTTAAAGGCAGGGAGGTTCCTCCAAGTGGCTCCAGAAAATGTCAAAGAGAGTCAAAAATGTCAAAGATTGTCCCTGGGACATTCACCATTGCTGAGATGCAGACACATGAGACAAGGATCTGGGAGCAGCCTTTGAGAGTTGAGCTGAGCCCCAGCCAAGTGCTAGCAAGAAAACAGGAACCTCAGTCTCAGGACTACAAAGAAAGGAATTCCACCACAAGTCTGAGGGAGCTTGGAAACAGGTCACTGTCCAAAGATAAGAGCAGACTTTGAATAGAGGACTCAGCTAAAATATGTTGAACCTTGACCTTCAGTAACTGTGAAATAATAATTTTCTGTTTTTTAGGTCACTACCTTTGTGGTAACTTATCTCACAGCAATAGGAAAAAGAAATCAACTAGAATATTCCACAACCTAATTAACTTCAGTACTCTGTACTTTCAAAGACAACTCATTACTCCAGACAGGACAATCTCTGCCCTATGTACTGAGTACATTTGTTGATTGTTACCTTCTCGGCTGTGCTCAAACAATACATCACAAGTTTTGTAATATTATGCCATTTCTTTATTTGTACAAATTATTCTTACAGATGTCCAACATAAGCTGCACAAAAAGACTCATGCCTGATTGATTGGATGTAATAGTGCAACAGATTGCATTGTCTCAAAATGGCCAAAGTACTGTTTTTGGTTTCACCTGCTCATCCATAATTTCCATTCTCCCATCAAGAGGTGAAGTCTATGTCTCTTCCCCTTGAAACTGCAATGGTTTTTGTCACCCACTGGACTAACAGAGTATACTGATACACTGCAAGTGATGCTATATGACTTCTCAGGCTAGGCCACAAAAGGTGACACAGCTTCTACCTGATGTTTGTCCCTTTCGTGGGATGTTCATCTTTGGAACGCAGCCACCATGCTGTGAAGAAGTCAGACCATGAGGGGATGTGGCTCAGTGGTAAAGCACTGAGGAAGGAAGGAAGGAAGGAAGGAGGAAGGAGGAAGGAAGGAAGGAAGGAAAGAAGGACGGACCAACCAAGGCTCAGACCCCTCCTGTGGAGATTCACATTCGAGAAGTACAGGACATGTGGAAAGGTCCCCAAGGAGAGACTGTGAGGCCCTGGTTCTCAATCCTAGCCAAGATTCAAGCTAGGTATGTGGTGTGACTCTTAGCAAATGACAAAATGAATTATTAAGAACTACATTAATGCTAACAAAAAAGCTTACAAGCATCCTTAGTTTTTGGCCTATGAGACCATGGAAGTGAGTTCATACTGCAGCATATGATACAGTCTTATTTTCTGCTGGTTAAGTGTTCTAAGTTTGTAAGTGGAATTAAGTGTACCAATATTTCATAAAGTACTTCTCAGAACACTACTTCCTCCAGGTGTTTTGCCAACTGAACAAGATTGAGAACCACTAACTTAAATGAATCTGTCATTAGTGGAATATAAGAGAAGATATTTTTTAACAGGGTAGGAGACTTCACTTTGCACCATCCCTGCTCTGAACAGCTGCCAGGCCTTCACCACAGGACAGAAAGAACAGCAATCAGCAAATTGGCATCTTACTTCTGAAGGGCTTGCTACCCTGGCCTTAAGGCAGCTGAAAGAAGCCAGAGGCTTTTTGAAAGCAAATTTAGCCTGAAGACACAGAACCATATGGTGGTCCAAAGACACATGTGATTATAAGATTAGATTGCATAAATATGAAGTGAAAATTATAATCAAAGTCAGGGTGATTGAGAACAATTAAGGAAAGTGAGAAGGGACCTATATTAGTAATCTTAGTTCTACCAAGCTTAGCTACTTTCAGAAAGTGTGTGTGTGTGTGTGTGTGTGTGTGTGTGTGTGTGTGTGTGTGTGTGATGTTTTAAATCAAAGTCTGGAAAGTTGTTTCTCAAACAAGACAAGAGACAAAAAAGCCAGCCAATTCAAAAAAAAAAACCCTCTTGATATTAGACTTACAGGCAAAATTCATAAAATGAAAATAAAAGGCATAACTCTGAATAGTGTTATTGACCTAAATATAATTGCAATGATACTAAAAATTGTGATGGTTGAATTTTCCAATATGTAGGCTTCCTGATAAGAATGCAAGTTAGTCAGAAGATTACTAGTACATATAGAATACAATATCTTTTGGTTTATATCTCACATCCATTTTCAAATGGATTTGAGGAAGCACTCATCTTCTAGACCACAGGTGATCCCCACACTGTCTTTACTGGCACATGATGCTTTTGAATAATTTAAGGTCCCAACAAAAGCAGTCTTCTTAGTTTCATGATCTACTTCTCTTCAGTCCTATTCTATGACATATCCTCATTGTAGTTTCATTCTTTCTAACCCTGGACTTCCTTGAAGGTACTTTTTCTTTGACCTTAGGAAAAATTAACTTCAGCATCAAGAGTGGGGGAGAGAGAGGTAGGGAGGAAATAGGTACCCCTGCTTTCAAAGAAATCCGTCAAAGATTTAAAGACAGTACCCTTTGCTGGCAAGGTGGGATGAGATCCATGAACTCTAAATGTGACTAAACTTTCAGATTGTCCTTATCCTTTGACCCAACTATATTAAGCCAAGGAACATGATCTGAACAAATTTTCAAAAACATTTAAAAATTTTTAAAGTAAGCTAGGTATAGTGGGGTGCATGCCTATAATCCCCATTCAGGAGGCTGAGGCAAGAGAAGTGCAAATTCAAGGCTAACCTGGGCTACCATCGAGACCCTGTCTCAAAAAATGCAAAAGCATAGTCATCTTATTTCTAGATATAGTAGAGCTCAAATAACACAAATTCCAACAATGTAAGAAGTTTAAATACATTTAGTGATTTAGTGTATGTATATGGTGGTATAACCACAGAGCTCTCTGTACAGCTTGATCCCATTGAGGGTGTGTGTGTGTGTGTGTGTGTGTGTGTGTGTGCATGTGTACAGCATTTGAGTCAGAAAGGAAATAGAATTCCTAACAATAGTTATTTCTGTTGTGAGAATTGGGATATTTCTATTTCTGCTATTTCTCCATTCTTTCTAAAATTTCTGCAAATTTTATTCTTTTGGTCAGAAAAAATAATGATACTATAAACAAGTTGCCTATCTCTGCCACTATAAATTAATCAAAATATGTAATTCTCTGAATTATTTCAGATAATTGGCCCAGAATTTACTTATTTCCTTCTTTTTTTGCCTCTAATCTCACCTCAACTTTACTTTTTCTTTATTTTTGAAGTAGCATTTATTAGTAATATGAGGGATTTCATTGCGATAATTCCATACATGTGTACAGTATACCTTGAACAAGTTCACCCCCACCATTATAACTTATTTCCTTCTTTTGGGTGTGGGGGATGAATACCCTGCTAGAACATGGCTTCAACTTGGTTTTTCTTCAACACTCCAGCTTCAGTGCTGCCTGCTCCTGGGGCAAGCATCCCTGTGTGTTAACACAGGAGAGCAGAAAGGCATGCCTTTCTCTTTTCCGTTCATGATACCCTCTGCTTTCTGCTTTCTGGGGGGCCTTATCAGCCAAGAGCACTTCCTTTTTCTCTTTCTCTCTCTTTGTCCAGGTCTGGCCATAGCAAACATACTTATTCTAATAATGTTCCTTGTTTTCGGCCTCTGAGAGTCAATTTCCTTCCTTTGTGCACAAGCAGAGATTATAAAGAAAAACAACGTGTTTCCCTCTGGTTAGTCATGTTCTGTGGCTTGGAATATGCTCAAACTTCAATCTAAAGGTGCACATTCAGAGTTCTAAAAGTTCTAGTAGTGAAGGATCTTACCACAGCCTGAAAACTAAAGTGAAATTTTCTTCTGTGCCCTTACTTCATCCCAGGAGAACTACAATGATGTCCTAAAGAGGACAAAAGCAGTTCCATGTGCAAATGCCACAAAGCACCTCTTTCCTTCTCATCCATATACCTCTGCTTTGACCAAAACAAATTAAAGACCAAAGTCTTGCACTGTCCCTCAGCTGTTTGTGACTCAGTGTGTCTCACTGCATCTCTACTTTTATTCCTACCATCATAGCTGTGTCTACTAGAGTAGCATTACAAGTCTACAGGCTCCACTGATTTCCAATCAGGCAGCCATGCAAGGAGGGGATTCCTACTACCTTTCCAGGCTAGTGTCTCTTGTCTGGCACTGCCAGGCATGACCATCAGAAAGGTTTGAGTAAGGCTGCACTCACTTTGATCAAGATCATAAAGGTTCCTTTATACTTCTTATCACTCACAAATCTATTGACCTGCTCTGTTCTTCACTTGCTTCTTAGCTTTTCTACTCTGGTCTCCCCTCCATTACAAACTTCTTAAAGCCTCTCATAAAGGTAGGTAACACTTTTTCTATTATTAGGTGCATACTTAGGAGGAGCAAGAGTGTTCTTCTTCCCTACTGAGGTTTCCCTCAAGTGGATGGCTGTAAAAAGGGAGATCATTCATCCTTGTAGAACACCCAACCTACTGAGTTTATCCAACAGTGAGCTCTCTTTCCTTCCTACTGGGTCGGTGTGTTTTGTGGGACATGAAAGTGTAAGAGGTATGCACCTGGACAAGCAGACCCATGTATATCATCATAAGGTCATTTTTCTATGCTGCATAAATTCTCCAGCCTTCTAGCAAAAGAAAAATTTCTCATTAATGAAACCATCTTAACTTCCCAAAGGACACACAGAAATTGTCTTGAAGGCATTTACTCATGATCTTGCTTTCTCCCAAGGCAGGCAGACTTTTTGGGTCTAAGCTGTTGAAAAGTCCCAAGTTTCATATGTAAATTTCACTTTGAACTCTAGAAACTAAATGTGCTTTAAAATACAAGCTTGATGAAATACATTCAAATGATCATAACAACTGTTAGAGTGGTAGAATCATAGATGATTTGTTTTTCTAAAATTTTATTTTCCAAATGTTTATGTGTACTTTTCTAACCTAAAACAATAGAACAATGTCTCAGGAGCCTCACTACTGATTAAAACTCCCTACACAATGAGAATGTTTCTTCTGTTTGATTTTTTTATGTTCTTCAACACATCTCTTTGGTCCCCTTTGGTAAGGATACCTAGTGTTAGTCTCATCTATCTGTCTATCCATTTGTCTATCCATCCATCCACTCAGCTCTTTTCCATTCCTGTTGTAAAGGAGCATAGTAGGGAAACCATGAGCTGCCTTTAGAAAATAAAAAAATAAAACAAAGAAAGAAACACTCAGTGGCAGCCACAGGCACTAATGTGAGAAGCTGGAGAAGGTGCCGTTTTTCACTCAAACTGACATTTAAGCTGTTTCATAAATATGAAATCCAACTTGAGGGTCCAGATGGGCTGCCACCCCCCTCCGCCTTTTGCTAGATTGACATGCTATTTACCAGCCTCAGAAAAGGGGACTGAGGAATGAAACTTAGATGATGAGTCACTGAGGAAAAAGATTGATGAGTGATGAATGAGCTGATGATTTTTCATACAAGAATGGAGACAGAGTTTCTGTACAATGGACAGTGATCACCACCGTGTACGGCAGGCATGGTCAGACTGTGACAAGGAACAAGGCGGACATATTTCCCAGGTGCTGCACAGAGAACAAATTACAGATTATCACTCACCCACACATAGATGGAGGCATTACTAAGAGGGTTACTTTATTCTGGGTGACCCCATAGCAACAATTGCTCCTTATCACACATGCATTATAAGAAGAACATCACATGAGGCAAAATACAAAATTATCGTTTTAAAGACATAGGCATTTGCCCAGATCTTCAAATCATGGAGTTTTTGCAACCGTACTACTTTGCCAATTGCTCCCCTAGCACTATTTTGGAGGTGAGCATTGAGGAATCCTGTCTGTTTCTCTAAAGCCCTGCAAAACTGGAAGAGGTGAGCAAGGCAGGGGACTTGTTAGGCCTGGCCACCATGCTCAGGAAAGACACCTCTTGTTGTTATGCTGCAAAGCTACAACATGTTCCCAAGTTAGGGAGATAAAATGTGGTTCTCCATCATTCTGGAAGACCTTCCAGTGTGTTGGCAATGGTCTCTAATTTCTGCTTGTAACTTAGGAGTCCCAATTTCCTGAAAGAGAAAAAGAGAGAGAGAGAGAGAGAGAGAGAACTGATTGATTTTATAGCTGTTGCTGAGAGGAATTATGGAAATCATTTTTCAAAATCACATTTCAATTACAGAAAGGAGATGTAATGGATGAATCCATAAGCTTATAGTTTCTTCATCATTTTGAACTTGAGGGTTGTGCAGGGCATTTTCTTCCTTCAGTGAACATGTGCTGGTGATTTGTAGGCATTGAGCCATACACTCCCTTGAATGGGTGAACAGATCTTTTGCAACAGGACATATTCCTGCTCTATTACTCTCGTTTTTGGAAGAAACCAGCTTTGTATGTACCTGAGCACCCAAAGGAGAACATTGTTACATTTCAATAGAGTGAAGGCCGTGACCAATAATACAGAAGAGCTGTGCCACCTACTTCTTCCAAGCACTCCTTTGCAAAATAGAGGTCTCTAGACAGAACATTAAAGTTGACAATGGTAGGGTAGGGAAAACTCCCTCCCTCTGCTCCGCCTCAGAACAACACTGGAATCTTTGTCAAGGCAGCACCCATGCCTCCACCCTCCCCCAACTCTGATTACCCCATTGCAAGCCACCTCGGGGTATCTAATCAGGTACAACATGCAAACTTTGCACTTACTTCTTGGCTAATGTGTTTTTGCAAATAGGGGAGGGGTTAGCGCTGGACCATCCTAAAAAGAATTAAGAAAATCTGCAGCAAGAGTTTATTCCAGCAGAATAAGAAAAGTGGTGGAAGAGAGAAGATAGTGCAGAGGTGAGGCTCACCAGTGTGTGACAGGCTTTGTCCTCAGTTATCAGTGGATTAGTGGCATACTGGAACAAGTATATCTGTCCTTGCTTGATTATAGTGAAAACTCAATTTCATATATATGTATCTATATAGATGTGTGTGTATGGGTGTGAAGATTTTTGTTGTTTAGCTTGATTTGATTACGGTTTATACAACTTTCAAAACTTCTAGATAAAAAATTCCCTTGCCTGGGCCACTGGATTTCTGACCTGACAAAATTATGAACTCCAGACACATGTCTTCTCCTTACTTGCAGAAGTCCATGGCAGTTTACTAAGATATCAGTAAGGCTCCATTGCAAAGACAGGAAGATGCACACTGATCAGAGCACATAGATCGAAATGTAAGACTGTCATAAACAACGCACCACTTAAAGAGAACTAGTCTGTCCTCTCATATTTAGGATCCTAATTTCATTGAGATACCTTGCCATATGCTGGCAGCTTCCACACTGGAAGAAATTCAAAGGCTTAGCAAAAGAAAGTGCTATCTTACGGGTAAAGATTAATTTAATTCAATTTAATTCAGAAAGGATTGCTTAATTGGATACTATGTGCTTAGCCTTGCACTAGACATTGAGTAAGGGTTTTAAATTTTTCTTTTCTTTCTATATCTAATAGCATATATGTTTTCTATGAAAAAGATAAATAGTTTAGGCAGTAAATAAATTAAGTTCTCATTAGATAATGGTGTAGAAAAGTATTTTTTTCCATAGAGAAAGGAAAATCCCTTGGGAAAAGCAATGTAAATAAAGTGAATGGGCCAAGCTTACTATCATAACATGAAAGAAGATGACTAGAAATGACTCTGGTCCCACCAGACACTCCCCAACGTAGAAGGATTAGCTTCAGTGGGGGAAGATCTAAAGTTAAGTACTTCTCTGGTGGGTACCATGAACCCATAGAAGTTACAATAATGCATATGGCAAGACAAGCATATGGCCTCATAGAAGTCCTGCAATTACACATACACAGTGAGGCAGTGGAATAAAATGATAAATTTGCTGCGATAAAGCAAAATAAAGATGAACCAATAGGCAGCATTAGGGAAATCTGGAGGCTAAAGGCAGAAACTCTACTAAAGCACCTTGATACTAAGTCTATAGTCTCTACAGGCACTATGGTCTAAATGTGTCCCCACAAAATTTGTATGATGGAAATATAATCCTCAGTGCAACAGTTCTGGGGGTGGGCCCTTTGGGAGGTGTTTAGGTGATAAGCGCTCTGCCTCATGAATACATTACTGCCCCATAAAAAGAGCTTATGGAAGTGGGTTTACTTTCTCTTGCCCTTCTGCCTTCTACATGTTAGGACACAACAAGAAGGCCCTCACCAGATCTCATTGTCTTACTCTTCAACTTCCCAACCTCCAGAACTTTGAGAGAAGTTCTTTTAAAATTTCTCAGGCTCATATATTCTATTATAGCAGCACAAAACAGACCAGGACACAATGTCTTTGGAGAATACAGGGAAACAGCTAAGGTTTCAGTGGTAAGAAATCAAGCATGACAGGTCTTCAATACAAGGAATAAGATTTTGAAAGGCAAGACAGGGGTATAGTCATCAACACAAGAGTCCTAAGGCAGGGATTAATCTCAAGAACAAGTCTAGTGACCAAAGGGTACAAGATTTGAACCAAGCATGCAGAAAGAATAACTAATATTTATATATTGCCCTTATAGTTTCAAAGTATTTTTACCTTGGATGAGTTCACAGGTCATCCAAATAAATTCAACTATCATGCACCAGGAACTGCGGCAGAGAATTAAGAACTTAGAGTTGAAGAAGTCATGGTCCCAACATTGAGGGGAGAATGGTGAAGTACAAAGAACTGATTAGGTAAAAAGAAAGGACAAAACATACCAACTCATGGACATCACACAGGGTGCAACAGAAGGAAAGCCATCCTGTCCTCTTTCTTTTTCCATAGTCTTTTTAACTGACTGAAAAGCTCACATGTAACAGCTTCAGACCTGATGATAATGACTTAGCATCATTTCACATACAAAAACCCTGGTATGTGAACATTTAATTTCTGTCCCATTGGGCTTCACTTAGACCAAGGGATCATTTTTAAATTCCAAAGAATAGACCCTGCCATGCAGAGAACTGGAGGACTTGGAGGTGGATGAGCTCTAATGAATTGCAATGTGACTAGAGTAATATAGGGTTCAGAGGAAAGACCTCATACAAATGTTTGGTGATGAATTTAAAGAAAAGAAAAGAAAAAAGAAAGTTTAGTATCAGTGAACATGAGATGATTAAGACAATGAACACATGGGGTTCAGGGTAAAAGGTACCCTCAGATCCTGGGAACTTTGAATATTTTGAACCCAATCCCCTCCTCTCTTAGCCCTGTATCCAAATGTTCTGTTGCTAAGACAACAGGATGCTAGCAGGCATATGCATGTGTCTGTTCCTTGCATGCTGTTGCCTAGCAACAGGACTTAGCCAAGCCTGGGCTCTCACTCTTTATACTTACCCTGCTCCATCCATTGCCTTGACTTGCTAGTTGCTTTCCCCACCCCCCAGGCAAAGAAACAAGAAGCAGGAGAGTGCAAGAGGCTGAGAAGCTGATCTTGTCAACAGCTTATTGTCAATACCAGGAGAAAAACCCAAGCCTGGCTTCACTTGGCTTAACCCCTGCACCACGAAGTTATAAAATATAAACCAAAATTATAGCTGAATGGAAATGAAATGATGGTTTGACATACTTAGTATTTGAAATACAGTCTGTAATAACCAAGGAGATGGAGTGATAAGGAATATACTGAAATACTGAAGTCAAATTAACAAGTATTTTACACTGGGAATGAGACAGCAGAAGAAGAGAAGAAAAGAGGGGAGAGAAGTTAAGAAGCAAATAATAAGGGGTAGGAAATAAGAGCAAAAAAGAGAGCAGAGGCTTTTAGCTCATAATAAATAATATTCCCTTGGAATGTGACACTGTAAAATACCTGTAACCCGGCATAGAGGAGGACCTGATGCCTGACATACTAATAATAGGCTTTACTGAGCTTCTTATACTAGGCCTTAGATTAAGTGCTTTACATAGATTATTTCCATCTTCACAATAACTGTGCTATAAGATAGATCTTAGGAAAATGATTTTAGCAATGATTTAGAATAGTTAAGTGACTTGGCCAAGGTCACACAGCTACTAAACATTACAAAGCTAATAAAAATAGGTAGTATTCAAGCCAAAATCAGTCAGACTCAAAATTCCACACGCTTTCTCAACGTGTTGTATCTGGGAAAATGTGAATGAAGCTTGTGAAACCACACAAATTCATTAAATTGGGGACCTTTTAAAGAAGCTATAAATATGCTTTATATAACATTAAAGGAATGGCTTTTTCTTCAAAGCTTTAATGTAATAATTCATGGAAAGAAAATCATCTTGCCAAGTGGGAAAGGAAAAGCTGATCTTTTAACAAAGTGTTCAGCAAAGAGTTTAAAGCCCTTTTGAAGGAGCTGCAGAAAAAAGCTGGAGGGTACTCCCATTTAAAAGAAAGTTCAAATTTTGGAAAAATGCTCATGGAATTATAGGAAGCTGTGTTGTAACAACAGTTATATACAGAGAAGTAATTGCTCCAGGAAAGTCAAACCTTGGTGACTTCAAATACTAGATTCCTTCCAATTTGCAGCATAAAGCCTATGGTCACAGAACATGAAGCAAAGTCCCACAGCAGAGGTGGGCACAAAGGTATCACTTCTCTTCCTCAGACCTCCATGTAAATAGAAGACTTACGGCACCCCAGCCCTGTAGGTCAGAGAGATGTGCCTGTGCCTGCCTAACCTAAGACTCATACCAATGAACTCACCAAATATATTTACAGATCATTCTAAAGGCTGAGTTCAGGCTTGCTTGGCAATTCCTTTTTGTCATGTTCATTAATTCCTAAGGTAAGTACCCATCAAAAGGTTAATAGGGATCAGGCAGACCCTATCTGACTGTCAGTGTTGAGATCCTGGGTCAGAGTACACAAAAGCTGGGTTAATAGGTTAATAGCTCCATCTCTCCCTATATGTAAAGTGTTATTGTTATTATTATATTATTACATATGATAGCTATTCTCCAGAAATAACTTGGCTTAAGAATGAGGGACAAGTTCCTCCCTGCATAGAGCATAAACCAGAGTAGAAACATAAAACAGGCTTCCAGCATTCCTACCCAAAATATATAACATAACTATGTTGCAGAGCTCTAAAATAATATTACATATAAAATAATGCCTATAATATGCAACAACACAATGTGCAAAGGCTAGTAATTGTCCCTAGATATCTATTCTTTCTTTATAGCTTCAGAAATTATAGCTAGCCACATGGTCATCCTGATGACAGTCTGGCAAATATGACGTAAATGGAATTGCCAGGTGGCCATTTTCAAAAGTCTTTAAGAAACAGCTATTAAACATATTTTCTCCTGTTCTTTTGTTTCTTCCTCTTCTACTAAATAGAAGATGTCATCTAGGGAAGGTAGAGTAAGGAGTCCAGATCCCTGAGAACATAGTGAAACAAAACCACCATATTAAACTCAGGACTCTGAACAATAATGTTTTATACAGGAAAGACCTAAGTTTCTTTCTTTCTTTCTTTCTTTCTTTCTTTTTTTTTTTTGGTGATACTGGGGTTTGAACTCAGGGCCTCATGCTTGCTAGGCAGGTGCTCCATCACTTGAGCCACTCCTCCAGCCTTCTATCTTTTTAAACCCTTACTTGTTGGATTTCATTGTTACTTACAACCAAATCCAATCTTAATCTTGCTTAAGATTATAGCATAGCTCTTGTAGCCTAATTGACTATTTAAGCAACTAGTACTTTGAATGACCTATAGTAAAGAAGAAATCCTGAATTGAAATGAAGATAAAAATTGTCTCAAAACAAGACTTTCTGGTTCTTGTTTTCTGGTTCTTTCTGGTTCTTGTAATCTAAGTTACTCTTATCATTTTCATTGAAGATATTATTTTCCTTGCAGTATGCAGACTAAGATATTCTCTTCCAAAACAAAAAGATATCTAAGGCCATACCACCCTGAATGTGCCCGATCTCATCCAAAACAAAAAGATACTTTACCCAAAAGCAGAAACCTGTCCATTAAAGGTCCTGTGCTGCTTCCTGGAGGACAGGCCCCATTGCAACACTCAGGAAGTGCTGTCTCCAAGAAGTGCCAGCCAGTAGGGCTTGTCACCACTGCCTTTTACTGGTGACAAAGCACACCTGAAGGTAATGATGAAACTCATCAAGCAAAGTGTATAAATGAGGTATGACTTCATGTCTTTTCAATATTTAAGGAAATTTCAGCTTGGGAATTTACATGATCCATAGCCCTGTCCAACAGAAATATAATGCCAGCCACAAATAGGAGCCACTGATGTAACTTTCTAAATTTTCTAATAACTACAATTTAAAAAACAAAGCTAAACAACCAAAATTATACTAATACTAATTTATTTAGCTCAACACATTACAAATATCATGCAGTAATCTAATCATACAAAATATGTCATCCATGAGTAGTAGAAATAATAACATTGGGACTAGAGATGGAGCTCAGTGGTAGAGTGCTTTCCTAGGATGCAAAAGGCCCTGGGTTTAATCCCTGACATTACCCCAAAAGGAAAAAAAATAGAAAATATCTACTGAGTAAATAAAAATAACTAAAAACATCATTGAAATGCCTTAAGCATCTAAAATTTTCCAATCTCAACCAGGTCTCCTACCTTCTCATATCATAATTTTGTCTAACCATAAAATGTAAAGGTGACTATAAATAGCTACCAAAATGGTTATGCTATTATTAGGACTCACAACTATTTATGCAACTCTTACCTAGCAAAAGGGGTTCTTCTTTCCTGCTGACTGTATGTTTAACTCCTGCATTTCACCCTGTTCTTTTGGCTCTGTCTTCCACAGAGGAGAGACATAGTGATCTAAATCCTCTACATAATAACCCTCATGTCAGGAGACAGAGAACTCCAGCAACGTTTTCAGCTTACTGAAGTGCAAAGGTATTGGTGGTTTAGAAGGTTCCAATTTAAACCCCAAATCAGTCAGTCTCAGTATTTCCTTTGGCCAGTGCATTCATAGCTACTTTCATTTGCCAGTGTAGTTCCAAGGCCATGGGCACCGGGAAAGCGTTCCTTTAACCACAAAGAGTTATTGAGAAAAACTTCTGATTTCTAGTGTATTTAGTCATGTGAAAAGAAGAATTTGAAGAAAAAGAGGAGTAGGAAGATAAAATGGAAGTAGAAAGATAAAGAAGATGCAGAAGAAGAGGAGGGAGAAATATGCTGTGTCTACATAGAACAGTCACACAATTTGCAGACTGACATTGGAACATGAAGCTGAGAAAAAAATATCTGCTTCAACTTCCTTCCTGATTCATTGGTGAAATAGTTCTTTGAGTTAAACCAAAAGTCATTGCATACCCAATTAGCATGCAAACACTAGAAAGTAAAATACTATATTTTAATTCATCAGATACAAGCAAGTTGGTCAACTCAACTGTGCAAAAGAAGCAGACACAGGTCCTGACATTCAGAGTGAGAAAGATCTGGGAAATGGGGACGCCAGATAATCTAGTCATTAGAGTGATGCCTTGGGAAACCTGAGGCAAGGGTCACTGTACGCAGCAGAGGATGCTGGCATCAGCATAGAGATTTCAAAAGCCAAACTCTTCCACTGTTCAAGGCTAGCCTTCCCAGGACATCCACTATTTCCTAGTCAGGAAACCCTGTAGCTCCTTTTCTGTATTCCTTTTTAAGCTTCTCCTTGAACTTTGACCATTGCAGCATAAATTTGCTTCTTTGAGTTACCTATACTTACTTCTTAGAGATGAAAAGAATGTGACATGTCACTGTCACTTCAATTTTCATGGTTTTATTTGGATGAATGTTTCCTCCTTGAGCCCAGTAAGCTTCTGGCTTCCAGTTTACTTGACCCAGTAATAATGAAATAAACCACTAGCTCTTTGGACTTTTAAAATTCATCTGGAAAGTCATTTGAAAGCCAGCGCTTGACAGCAAAACTCAGACATTTATGAATGCCAGGAAAGGTCCAAAAGTTGAAAAACAGTTCTAAATGCATGTTTCTCCCTTCACAGCTCATGATAGGTTATTTATTCAATCATTCAATAGCAATATTTGAGTTGTCACTACGTGCTTGACACTGTGCTCAGAGAATAGCAGTAAATAATATGCATGATGACACATACCTATGTTAGATTCCATCACAAAGATGTCCCCAAGGGAAAGAAAGGCAACAGAGGAAAGTGCTAGTTCAGGAAATGTACCTAGCCAGGGGTTTGGTCCTGTCCTTTCTCACAGACTCATGTGTCTATCTCCCCACACTTACTTCTTGGAGAAACAATGTTCGTAAGCCATGGCTATACTTAAAGTTGTGCTTCCCTGTGATTAAAGTATGAGAATAAGGGAGGTAAAGGAGGAAGAAGGAGAGAAGAACTAGAATCAAAGCTAATTTAAGTCCTCTTTACCAATTATTATCAGAGAACATCCTGTAGGTGAGACAAGATCAATTCAGCTTTTTGGTGTCATGTCTTTCCTACTTGTCTCGCAAGTATGATGGAATAAATACAACCACTCTTGTGTACAGACGCCCCATCCAGTGTTACAACAAACTCAGTGTCCTTGGAACCAGAGGTACTGGCAGTGACCTTTGGACTAAGAGAAAGATACTGACATGGACTCAAGGTTGAAAATGCACTTATTAGAGAAATAGGTTCTCTGTGTGCCTGCCCAATACCTGATCACATTTTTTTCAGTGATTTTATCTTCATTTCCAACACATGTTCATGACAAAGTAAGGAAAGAGGTAGGAAAGACTCCAGTGTGTTATAAAAATCACATTTGAGAATGCTAATATCCACTTCAAGGTGCATTCCTCTTTGGTAAACATGCAGTCTGTTTGCATTTAATTCTTCCACACAAGACCTGCAAGAAAGTTAGCCAAATTGATAATCGATTCACATGATCTTTGCTCACTCACTTATTAAAACACACCAAACAGTTAATTCCCTTTTCTGTTGGGAGCTCCCACTGGCTCTATACAGCTTGAATGTTAAACAGCCACTCAAGGTTCCAGGAATATAGCAGAGCTATTAAGTGTAACTGTTTCAAACCATTCAAAACAAGTCTCAGAAATCAAGGACCTCACTGTCCCTTCAATAAAATTGCTTTGGTGAATTTTATTTATTCAAGGACCAATAGATGATAAAGAAGATCTAAAGATCTCAAAAGGGCTTACCTAATTTATTTGTCCAACCACTTTCTCCCTCCCACACCTTCCACTTTTAAGAGAAAAGAGTTTTTGAATAGCTTTCACTTTCCAGCTATGATATGGGACCTTTAGACACATTGGCAAATACCATTCTTTTTTTTTATTTTTTATTAGCATATTATTGTTGTATTGGAGGTACATTATGACATTCAAAAAAGAGCTTCAATATATCTTAGATTCACCCTCTCCATCATTCTTCTTAGAATAGTTTCAATAGGTCTCATTGTTTCATTTCATACATTAGTACACAATATTTCTACCATATTCGCCATCTCCTTATGGCTCCCCTGCAAACAACTTTCTAATATGATCATTTCCTTTCTCCCTATGTGTTTGTGTGTGTGTGTGTGTGTGTGTGTGTGTGTATGATAGAGAGAGAGAGAGAGAGAGAATAAGAGTATATGACTACATCCACTGGATAGGTTCACTGGCCTAAAGCTTTCCTGAAAGTTTGGTTTAATTTTCCTATGTGGTACAAATGTTAAACTTCTGCCTGACACTCAGCAATTTTATTTCATTTTTTTCACTCATCCATTGGGAAATCACTTATGGAGATCCAATTGTGCTCCATGTACTATGGGATGGATTCAGGAATATCATAAAAAATTAACCTTTCAATATGATGGGGAATATAGACAGATAAATGTACAATTAAATGTTGATTCAGTAAGTGGTAGTGGAGATATTTATAGAATAATGAAAATACATAGGTGTGATAACTAAACAAGGAAGCACTAAAGCACATAGTAAGAGCTCAATAAGTCCAAGTTGTATTTTCTCTACACAGAAGTTAATAAATGCTAGCATATGAACCAACTGTCTCAAGATTTTCTGGGTAGATTTATTAATATACCGTACTGTGGCTCCAGAATCTTTATTTTTAATTATTCCCCAGGATGTTCTAATATACAGTAAGTTTTAGAACTCTAAGCTTGTACTAATATAAGAAAAGAAACAACTCCTGGGGAGCTTCACAGAGACTTTACAGAGGAGGCAATATTGAAACTAAGTTTTTAATGATAAGCAGAGACTTCAAACAATGATTAAATTCACAGGGTTATAAACTGGAGCAAAATTATCATTTTTTTTCCCTCTAACTTTTCACATGCTAATACTAGGACCAAGTATATTTAAGCTAACATTTAATAAGAAGTTAGCTGCTTTAGACTATATGACCCACTCTGAGAGGGACAAAGCAGTATAACTAAAACCATCCAAGCCCAGTGGATTGAGGGAAGGCCTTGGTTTCTCCTTCCTTGAGCAGATCTCCCCATCATCCACTGAGCCCATTGGCATTACAAATGAGTAGATAACAAATATAATTGAGTTCATTAATAAATGAGTGAACATATATTATTGGGTTTTTTTAACATAATATTGAAGCTGCACTTTAACCCTATCCCTATTGTTTCCTATTAAGAAACTGAGATCAACCACGGGGTCTCACATATTTTTGCCCCCTCAATCTCAATTAGCTTTTCCTACAGAATGCGTAAAATGTTTACAGAATGTTGACTGAATACTTATTAAGTACTATCATTGTTAGTTTGGCCCATTGTTTCTGTATTTTGAGACTTTTTTTGTAGCTCAGTTCTAATGAACATGGAGACCAAGTTTAGAGAAGTGGAACTCTAAACCTCTTCAGACTCTGAAATCAGTGATGCTATGGAATGGGAAAACTACTATAAATTTGTTGAAATAAAATTGGGTCTGATGAATACACTAGTAATAGTCCACCTGTCCTCAGGAAATAAAGGGAAAGCTGCTCTTTGTGATACATCAATTCAAAAACCAGGTGCTGAACATCTCCTGTGTGCCAAGAATGCAGTCACAGAGCTGAGCAGAAGATGAATTTGACTCAAAGAGTTCTCCCTCCAGTACCAGGTATACTTCTCCTCCATTGAATATCTATACCTTTAGCAACCAACCAAAGCCTTTACCATTTGAAACTAAAGAAAAAACACTTCCACGTCTCAGAATTACTATGTTACCTTGTGACAAAAGGTAAGAAGGTGAATATGGTTGATGAACATTCTATACAAGAATGAATACAGAATTTTTAAATCTGTTGAAATCACCATAAAAAGGGGACTAAGATAGAAAGGAGAAAAAAATGGAGAGGATGAAGCAATTTGGGTTATAATACTTACACATGAAAATGTCATAATGAAACTCTCTGCATAGCTATCTTTAAAAATAGAGAACAGGAAGGTAAAACAGGTTATTTCTGGGGGCTGGTACCAGTGGGAGTGGGAAGGACATAAAGAAAGGGTGTAAGAGGCTGAATATGGTGGAAATATTATGTCCTCATGTGTGAAAATGGAAAAATGAAACTATTGTAGGACTGGAGGGAAGGGGGATAAATGAGAATGATGGAGGGAGTGAATTCAACTATGATATATTGTAAGAACTTTACTAAATGTCACAGTGTACCCCCAGTACAACAATAATAATAAAAAAGGAACAAATAAATATTGGATGTTCTTTTTATGAAAGAAGAATGTTTTTTCAATGTTTGCTAGATTCCTTAACCAATCCAAGACTTACAACCCCAAACAAAAAGAAAGTAACTGAAATAGAGACGACTGAGTGGCACATTCTACAGAAGTCTTAAGAAAATGATGGGGATGAGGAGGGAAATCTTTAGGGAATTCAGTCTCTGCATTCCCTACGCAGAGGCAAGTGGCTGCACACACACCTGCCCCCCCAGTCACTGAAGCAGTAATCATTCATTGTCCTCTACTCCACCTCCCCAGCTCCCAGAAAGCTACTGTGGGTCCCCCAAATACCATCACTGATCAAAGGCCTGATGGCCCTGTATTTTTATTTTTATTTTTTGAAAATGAAGAATAAAACGGTTTTGGTCCTTCCATTCTGCAAGTGTCCATCATCCATCTGAACACAAAAATGTATAACCTAAAAGAAGACTATTTGTTTTGTACAAAATAGGAAAGACCAAGAAAAAGTTTAAGAGAATGACATTTTCTATTCAATGAGGAAGATAAGAACAATTTCTTCATTAAACAAAAGTAAATATTTTCCAAGCTTTTATCCTTTTCTCTTGAACCCCTTTCAAGTTCAAATTTCATTTTTTAAATAAAAAAAAGAACCACCAAATTGATTATAAGAGAATAATTGCTTAGGCGTGAAGGTACCACCTGTATCCTGGAAACAGGCTGTACCATGGGTCGTTTCTTAATTTTCATCTTATTAGGGTAATTTCCTGCCACTATGGGTTTTTTCCTGTGGCAGTTCCTGCATGCTGGCATTCTGGCTCCTTCACAGCTGCTTTGTCAGAGCAGAAGGAAAAAAGACCATTAACATCTTTGTGGAAATAGATGCAACAATGACACTGTTCTATTAGCCTTCAACAGAGTGAAGACAAGGAAAGGAACCAAAATCACAGGGTGAAAGGTTTTGTCACTCCCAAAAACATGGCTGCTGCAACTGTTTTACCTCCAATGACAAAATTTACAAACCTACTGTCCTAAAAGAAAGCAGACAATTCACAAACACACTGGAAAATACAACACAAAAATGCAAGTTTTTTAAAAGCACCATGCCATTTTTTTTCTACAGACTTTGCAGTTATTGGTTTGTTTGCTGTTTGGTTTGTTTATTTATTTATTTATTATTTTTTGGCAGTACTGGGACCTGAACTCAGGAGCTCATGCTGCTTGCTAGGCAGACATTCTACTGCTTGAGCCACTCCGCCAGCCTGGGTTGTTTTGTTTTTGAGACAGGGTCTTGTTGTGTACACCAAGCTGGCTTGGAACTTGCTATCTAATCCAAGATGGCCTGAAATTATTGATCCCCTCCTGCCTCAGAATCCTGAGTGCTTGGGTTATAGGTATGCATCACCGAGACCAGCCAAGCCTGTTTAAAAAACAGCTGCTGATGAGGACCCCATGAAATTGGTATTTTCATAGAATAATGATAGCATTGCAAATCTGAACAAACTTTCTGGAAAGTAATTTAACAGTAAATACTAATGGCCATAAAATATTCATGTTCTTTGACCCAGTAATTTCACTTATTGAAATCTATCCTAAGAAAAATGTAGAAAATTTTGTGTCTCCAAATATATTTGCTGTACTTCTATTAATAAAAGGTAGAAATACTGGAGAAAATTGTATATCTATAGATGAAAGGTGGAATAGACCACAGTCCATCAACTAAAAAGGTCATTAAAAACCACTTAAGTCAGCAGCCAGCACACAGTAGGTGCTCAGTGTTGACTGTGTAAAAATATATTAAATAAAATTAAATGAAAAAATCAGAAGGGATTCGAAGATGGTGGCTAGAGGGAGGAAGCAGAAAGCGTGCCTCCTAAAGTAAAATCTTGGAGAGATGCTGGAGATACACCTTACAGGCAAAACCACCAAGAAGAGGCAAAACTTTGACCCCTCCACACCTCCAGCCTGCACAAAGCATCTTCACTTCATGATGAACAGAGAAACCAGGAGGGCCCCCAGGCTGCTGCCAAATGCCGGCACCAAGACGGCTTGGGAAGATGTGGACCACAAGGTGAGCTAAGCAGTACGCAGTACTCCCACAGACGACCCTGGGCCAGATCAGCATAGCCCCCTGGAAAGACTGACCCCCACCCAGGGAAAAAAAGAGAAACTGAGTAATAAGCAACAAGAACAATAAAGACACATAGCAAAGAGGGTGGAGTGCCCTGAGCACAGAATTGGGGGGAGGGGAATCCCTCCCAGATCTGTAAATAAACAAGCCATGCCCAGAGATGGCAGGAGCGGTGGCACATGCCCAGCAATCAGGAGCAGGAAAGCTTGTAAAAGCAGCGGTAGGAGGAAAACTCCACAAGAGAAGGAGGAAGACCCATTTCCCATGTGAGCTGTAAATAAACATGCCGGCCTGAGAAAGCAGGTTCAGCGTCACCTCCCACAGTGTGCTTGGAAAAGGGAAAGCTTGTAGCAGCCACTTGCACACAGGAGAACTCTGAGTAAACAAAGCCTGTGGGGCCAGGTGAATGTTAAGCTCACTCCTGAGATCTGCATAAATAACACCTCCAAAAACAGCAGGCTGACAGCAGTGGGCAGGCAAGCCACAGCCACAGAAAGCCATTCACAGACCTGTCTCTAGACTCTTTTTTTTTTCTTTTCTCTCTCCTTGCCTTTGATGAGACAACAACCGAACTACACCTGCATGCTGAAAAAACTTACTGAAACAGTATTGCATTTGAACGTGGGACACTTTGTGGGGTTTTTTTTGTTTTGTGCAGTTTTGTTTTATTTTATTTTTCCCCTTTGATGAGACAACTACAGAACAACATCTGAGGCAAGATCTCCAGGATTGGAGGCTGAGGGATGAACACTAAAATTATTAAGACTGAAACTTTATTGCATTTGAACTTGGAGATTTTTTATACATTTTTCTTTCATTTATTTTTTATTTTTTATTTTTTTATTTTTATTTTCAATCCACTCTCTGTCTCTCTAGTGCCTTTTCAGATTATGGTTGATTAGTGCACTATCTCTCCCTGTTTATATCTTTGAAACTTTTTGTTTGTTTCTTTGTTATGTTTTTTTATTTGTTTATTTGTTTTTCCCTTTTCCTTTAACTTCTTTGTTTTCCATCTCCTCTCACCCATCCATTCTAAATATCACTAGTGCTATTATTACAAGACAGAAAATACTTAATTGCACACAGTACAAGAACAATTAACGGGCAGGAGTAGCAATACTTACCTCTGACAAAGTGGACTTCAAACCTACATTGATCAAACGAGATAAAGAAGGACATTCCACACTAATAAAAGGGGAAATAGACCAAAAGAAAATAATAATCATCAACCTGTATGCACCCAATGTCAACGCACCCAATTTCATCAAACATACCCTGAAAGACCTAATAGCATATATTAACTCCAACACAGTGATTGTGGGACAATTTAACACCCATTATCATCAATAGATAGGTCATCCAAACAAAAAATCAATAAAGAAATCCAAGATCTAAAATATACAATAGATCAAATGGATCTAGTTGATGTCTACAGAACACTTCATCCAATTTCTACACAATATACATTCTTCTCAGCAGCCCATGGAACCTTCTCCAAAATAGATCATACCTAGGGCACAAAGCAAGTCTCAGCAAATGTAAGAAAATAGAAACTATACCATGCATACTATCTGATCACAATGCAGCAAAAGTAGAACTCAACAACAAAAGTAAAGACAAAAAACATGCAAACAGCTGGAAACTAAATAACTCATTACTTAATGAACAATGGATCATCGATGAAATAAAAGAGGAAATTAAAAAGTTCCTGAAAGTCAATGAAAATGAAAACACAACCTACCGGAACCTATGGGACACAGCTAAGGCAGTCCTGAGAGGAAAGTTTATAGCCATGAGTGCATATATTAAAAAGACTGAAAGATCCCAAATCAATGACCTAATGATACATCTCAAACTCCTAGAAAAACAAGAACAAGCAAATCCCAAAACAAATAGAAGGAGAGAAATAATAAAAATAAGAGCTGAAATCAACAAAATAGAAACCAAAAAAAACCATACAAAGAATTAATGAAACAAAAAGTTGGTTCTTTGAAAAAATAAACAAGATCGATAGACCCTAGACAAACCTGACTAAAAAGAGGAGAGAAAAAACCCAAATTAGTAGAATCAGGAATGCAAAAGGGGAGATAACAACAAACACCATGGAAGTCCAGGAAATCATCAGAGACTACTTCGAGAACCTATATTCAAATAAATTTGAAAATCTTAAAGAAATGGACAGATTTCTAGATACATATGATCATCCACAACTGAACCAAGAGGAAATTAATCACCTGAATAGATCTATAACACAAAATGAAATTGAAGCAGCAATCAAGAGTCTCCCCAAAAAGAAAAGTCCAGGACCTGATGGATTCTCTGCTGAATTCTATCAGACCTTTAAAGAAGAACTGATACCAACCTTCTTAAACTGTTCCATGAAATAGAAAGGGAAGGAAAACTGCCAAACACATTTTATGAAGCCAGTATTACACTTATATCAAAACCAGGCAAAGACACCTCCAAAAAGGAGAACTATAGGCCAATCCCCTTAATGAACATTGATGCAAAAATCCTCAATAAAATAATGGCAATCTGAGTTCAACAACACATCAAAAAGATCATTCACCATGACCAAGTAGGCTTCATCCCAGGGATGCAGGGGTGGTTCAACATACGAAAATCAATAAACATAATAAACCACATTAACAGAAGCAAAGACAGAAACCACTTGATCATCTCAATAGATACAGAAAAAGCCTTTGATAAGATCCAACATCATTTCATGACAAAAGCTCTAAGAAAACTAGGGATAGAAGGAAAGTACCTCAACATTATAAAAGCTATATATGACAAACCTACAGCCAGCATTATACTTAATGGAGAAAAACTGAAACCATTCCCTCTAAAATTAGGAACCAGACAAGGATGTCCACTATCTCCACTCCTATTCAACATAGTACTGGAATTCCTAACCAGAAAATTAGGCAAGAAGAAGGAATAAAAGGAATACAAATAGGTAAAGATACTGTCAAAATATCCCTATTTGCAGATGACGTGATCCTATACCTTAAAGACCCAAAAAACTCTACTCAGAAGCTTGTAAACATCATCAATAGCTACAGCAAGGTAGCAGAATATAAAATCAACATAGAAAAATCATTAGCATTTCTATACACTAACAATGAGCAAACTGAAAAAGAATGTATGAAAACAATTCCATTTACAATAGCCTCAAAAAAAATTGAATACCTAGGTGTAAATCTAACAAAAGATGTGAATGAGCTCTACAAGGAAAACTATACACTTCTGAAGAAAGAGATTGAGGAAGACTATAGAAAGTGGAGAGATCTCCCATGCTCATGGATTGGTAGAATCAACATAGCAAAAATGTTTATACTCCCAAAAGTAATCTACATGTTTAATGCAATTCCCATCAAAATTCCAATGACATTCATTAAAGAGATCGAAAAATCTACCGTGAAATTTATATGGAAACACAAGAGGCCACAAATAGCCAAGGCAATACTCAGTCAAAAGAACAATACTGGAGGTATCACGATACCTGACTTCAAACTATATTACAATAAAATAACGATAAAAGCAATAACGATAAAAACAGCATGGTACAGGCACAAAAACAGACATGAAGACCAGTGGAACAGAATAGAGGACCCAGATATGAAGCCACACAACTTTAACCAACTTGTCTTTGACAAAGGAACTAAAAATATATGATGGAGAAATAGCAGCCTCTTCAACAAAAACTGCTGGGAAAACTGGTTAGCAGTCTGCAAAAAACTGAAACTAGATCCATGTATATCACCCTATGCCAATATTAACTCAAAATGGATCAAGGATCTTAATATCAGACCACAAACTCTAAAGTTAATACAGGAAAGAGTAGGAAATACTCTTGAATTAGTAGGTATAGGTAAGAACTTTCTCAATGGAACCCCAGCGGCACAGCAAAAAGAGATAGCATAGATAAATGGGACTTTATAAAACTAAAAAGCTTCTGTTCAACAAAAGGAATGGTCTCTAAACTGAAGAGAACACCCACAGAGTGGGAGAAAATATTTGCTAGCTACACATCAAAGGACTGATAACCAGAATATATAGGGAACTTAACTAAATTCTCCCCACACTAATGAACCTATAAAGAAATGGGCAAGTGAACTAAACAGAACTTTCTCAAAAGAAGAAACTCAAATGGCCAAAAAACACATGAAAAAATGCTCACCATCTCTAGCAATGAAGGAAATGCAAATTAAAACCACACTAAGATTCCACCTCACCCCTGTTAGAATAGCCATCATTAGCAACACCACCAACAACAGGTGTTGGCGAGGATGCGGGTAAAAAGGAACCCTCTTACACCGTTGGTGAGAATGTAAACTAGTACAACCACTCTGGAAAAAAATTTGGAGGCTACTTAAAAAGCTAAACATTGATCTACCATATGATCCAGCAATACCACTCTTTGGGATATACCCAAAAGACTGTGACACAGGTTACTCCAGAGGCACCTGCACACCCATGTTTATTGCAGCACAATCCACAATAGCCAAGTTATGAAAACAGCCAAGATGCTCAACTACTGACGAATGGATCAAGAAAATGTGGTATCTATACACAATGGAATTTTATGCAGCCATGAAGAAGAACAAAATGTTATCATTCGCTGGTAAATGGATGGAATTGGAGAAAATTATTCTGAGTGAGGTTAGCCTGGCCCAAAAGAACAAAATTCGTATGTTCTCCCTCATATGCGGACATTAGATCAAGGGCAAACACAACAAGGTGATTGAACTTTGATCACAAGATAAAAGCGAGAGCACACAAGGGAGGTGTGAGGATAGGTAAGATGCCTAAAAAATTAGTTAGCATTTGTTGCCCTCAATGTAGAGAAACTAAAGCAGATACCTTAAAAGCAATTGAGGCCAATAGGAGAAGAGGACCAGGAACTAGAGAAAAGGTTATATCAAAAAGAATTAACCTTGAAGGTAACACCCATGCACAGGAAATCAATGTGAGTCAATGCCCTGTATAGCTATCCTTATCTCAACTAGCAAAAACACTTATTCCTTTCTATTATTGCTTATACTCTCTCTACAACAAAATTAGAAATAAGGGCAAAATAGTTTCTGCTGGGTATTGAGAGGGTGGGAGGAGAGGGAGGGGACGGATTGAGTGGTAAGGGAGGGGGTGGGGGCAGGGGGGAGAAATGACCCAAGCATTGTATGCACATATGAATAATGAAAAATAAATAAATAAAAATCAAATACAAGCATGCATGTATGTAAGTCAGGATATGATAGAGGCACCCACACACCCATGTTTGTTGCAGCATTATTCACAATTTCCAAGCTATAGAAACAATCCAGATGCCCTATAAATGATTAGTGAACTAAGAAAACATTGTATAATACATACAATGAAAAATGAAATTTTTTCACTTGCAGGTAAAGAGATGGAACTGGAGAGCATCATCTTAAGTGAAGTTGGCCAGGCTCAGAAAGACAAAAGCTATATGTTTTCTCTTATATGTGGAAGATAGATCCAAAAAATAAGCATATACACAAACAAACATAATCATGTACACATGTATATAGAGAACATGTTTGTAAAAGTAGAACTACTCTGTGGAATTCAGGGGAGAAAGAAAAGGAAAAGAGAATGATATAGAGTCAACAATATTGAAATACATTGCATCAGTGCAGGTAGATGACATAATGACACATACTAAAAGCTATTGAATAATTGGGAGTAGGAGGGAAGGGGTAAAGGAGAGTAATAGAGGAGGATGAACTAATCAAAATATGGTGTATTCACAGTTGAGATTAAGAAACTCCTTTGAGCACTGACTTTGGTATTAAAAATGAAGGAAAGGACTGTAAAATAGGTACCATAGTGAGAGGACACTTATGGGAGGGGGGAAGGGAATTTAGGAGATGAAGATGAGAGAATACAATTGATGTACTTTGAATACATTTATGAAATAGAACAGCGAACCTTTTGCAACTGTTTTAAGTGGGGCCAGGAAACGGTTGAGGGTGGGGGGGAGATGGTGGGAGCCACCTAACTAATGCACAATGTAAACTATCCAGAATTGTCACAATGAATTACCCCCCCCCGTACAATGAATATATGCTAATAAAAAAGAAAAAAACCTCTGAAAATGTGCATAAGGAAAAAGAAAGGCAATATTCTAAATTTTCAGTAACATGACATTTTCATAGTATACTAAAATAAATGAATAAATAAATAAATGAAAAAGTACATCAACCTATCTTCCTGGATGTCAGTGAGCTGCATATCCCCTGGGACTGTAGGGTGTAAGAAGGCATTGCCACGCAACTCTCATTCAAACCAGCCACATGATGAAAAGGAGGAGGCCTAAAGTGCCCGCAAAGAGAAGAAGGATGAGTGCACAGGTCTTAGGGACAGACCTGGAAGATGGTCAGTGCAAAGACTTTGCATTACAGGTAGACAGGGAGAAGAAGCAGTGAGTGGGTCTTCTCTGAGACCAAACAGAACCTCCTGGTGCACCTCCTAGTTGCTACAATTCCAGTTTGGAAGTGGATACCCCAGTGCAGATGCATAGACAGTTAAGGGTGATGCCATGAGGACTGCAGAGTAGATGGCGATAAGGGCCTTTCTTCAGGAGCCCAACTTGGAAAGACACCCAAGCTTGATGCTCTGGAAAAGCTTCTCAGCCTGTAGTCTAGAAACCTGAGTCAGATACAGTTCTATACATCTTTAACTCTAGAGTTTCAGCAAATCATGAAACTTCTGTCTGAATCTCAGTTTCCTCATTGGGTAGAATGAACAAGCATAACAATCCCTGCTCCAGCTACTTCACCATGTGACTAATAAGGAGCAAAGAACCTAGTGCACTGGTGCATGAATCAGGATGTGTCTTGTACAGGTTAGAATGCTGCTCATCAAGAGAAGAGACCACAGGCCAGGCATGGTGGCCCATGACTATAATCTCAGTATTCAAGAGCCTAAGGCAATAGGATCATGAGTTACATGCCAGCCTGGGCTACATAACAGGACTACAAAATAAATACAAGAAAAGAGACCATAGGGTTTGCCACTTCATTACTCTGTAGTTGCCAATTGAGAGGTTTATACAATCAAAAATCAAAGAAACATCCTGAGTTTCTAGCGTTTGGATAAAAACCACAAGCCTCTCTCTGCACTCCTTTATTGCCTGTGATTGTTACATATAAGAAAATTACATCAAACAATAAAATTGGCACGCAAAATATTAATAGTGGGATTCACAGAAAATCGGTTCAGAAGTTCAAGGTCTCCTTTACTTCATGCTCTCAAGTCTAGAAAAACTATCAGTATCACTACAAAGCTATTGTTTCTATCGATAGCATTAGGGCTCAGCCAATAGTGGCTCATAGTTAGTGGGTAAGAGTAAGTTAAACAGTAACTTCCCAGAGGAGTTACCAAAAAGAGAAATAGCTTATGTTTCAGACACAGGAAGTAACACGGAATCTATGACCTCCACTTAAAGTAGGTACTTTTCAAGTAGCTGTCCCTGGAATTGTGTTCTTCCCTCCAAAGATCAAGGTTATCTATAAACCTCTACCTTCTACCTCCTCCAGAGAGAGCCCAGAGACAGAGACACCTAGAGTCACATAATTCCAGGGAAACAAGAGGCATGTTTTTTACAGAAAGTGTACATCAAGAAAGGATGCTTTGACTTGAGCACCTTCCAAGTCCTGGGAACAGACAGAGAGGCAGATAGACAAGGTCTCCATCCTAGACAGTTTGCATTCTAGGTCCCACAAGCCTGACATTGTGCGATGTACCCAGTACCAAATTAAGAACATAGAAACATAGATATGAAGTACTGAATTTAAAGTCTAAATTTCAAGAGGTCATGAAAAACAAAATTCTCTAGTGCTAGAGTTAAATTACCAATCCAAACAACTGTCAATTCTGAGATAGGCTATTAAAAAATGGGATGAAAAAAATCAACCAATGACCATAGCACAAATTCCTGGCAGCTTATAGTGATAATAAGCAAGAAAAGCCACTGTCCCCCAATTCAGCCTGTTGTCAGTGAAGTTGACTCCAATCCCAGACCTAAGAATGGAACATGTGACCTAGGGGAGGCCAATCAGCACACTCCACTCTTCTGGCCTCTGTGATATTCACTACACCCATATCAAGTCCATCAAGACCAAGAAGATCCTATTAATTCTAAGACATTCATTTGGAAATGTTCAAGGAATATATCCGATCTCTTTCCTTGAAGAGAAGACCAAACTGTTATAGTGAACTTGAGAATAAGAGGGGTGTCTTATACCAAAGTTAGGCTTGAGGAAGGAAGGCAAGAATAGGAAAAGAGTATCATGTGAGCCCTGGATCAAGCCACATTGAAAGTCAGTTCCTTGTAGGTGGTCAATTACATGAAGGAGCTGCTTGGTTCCTCCTAGTGAAAAGCACCCTAACTGAAACAGTGCCAACTCAGAAACCAGAGCCCAATAAAGAAAAGGTGATCTGGGCAAGACCCAGGTCCACTTATTTCCCTTCACTCTTCATCAAATGTTTCTTCAGTTCCTTAAAGAAGAGAAATTGGGACTGGGTGTGATGGCACATGTCTGTAAGTTACTCAGGAGGCAGAGATTAGGAGGATCACAGTCCAAGCTGACAGGGGCAAAAATGTGAGACCCTATCCACAAAAACAACTAAAGCACAAAGGGCTCAAGTGGCAGAGTGGCTGCCTAAAAAGTATGAGACCCTGAGTTCAAACCTCAGTACGAGACAGACAGACAGAGAGAGAGAGAGAGAGAGAGGACATGTATTTACTACAACCAGGCATGTTATTGGGGGTTGTGAAATATATTTGTGGTTAAAATAACTTTTTAGGAAACTTTCTGAGTGTAAGTTTACTTTACCTAACAACATCTGTTGTAATTATAACATAATGTTAAAAAAAATCCTCTTCAGCTATTATTTAACTGTAATAGGTAGCTCCCATTGTCAAATGCCATTAAAATTATGATGCTCAAGTAGGTAGATCCCATGAACAGACCCCCTTATGAAATATTGCATTTATTTCTATGTACCACAAAATAAAAGAGCTATCTTCCCATTTTTTGTTTTGAATATCAATTTTGAAATTTTTATTAAAGTGATACTTTAAATTCTTAATCCTTAAGTCTCTCATATAGTCTATATAAGCCTAAAATGTAAACTAAAACAAGATTTCAAAGAATCACCTATTCTTAATTTGTCTTTACTGTTCTTTGCTTTGCTTATGGACTTTCAAGAAAAATCTTTAGCTAAAGTGGTTTCATATTTTGAAAAATCCTCACTCCTTATAATCTCTAAAAAATGCTTGGCCATTTAAGGCCCCTTGTGACACTTTCTATGACTGCCTACAGGTCTGTGCCTTCAAGTCATGTACAACCAGTTGTAAAGAAAAGACTCGCAAAAAATGGGAAAACTTGGTCCTAAGATGGAAATCAGAAGTTGTAAATACCACTAGGGGCCAAAAAAGATTTTAAGACTGGATATTTGGAGAAGGTTTGCAGAGGATACAGGAATTTATATTGGCCTTAATGTATAAGATTAAGGAGGTGAGAAAACCAAAAGAAGGACATGGATGAACAATAAGAAGAAGGTAAGAGTGTGCATGTTCACAATAAGGACCCAAAAGAAAAAAGAATATGCAAAGGGAGTTGTAAGTATGTAGGCAGGACTTGAGCAGCAAAACTGTTGCAATGAAACCTATGTAAAATATAAAAATAATTTTAATGAGTAAACTATATTAGATATGGGACTAAGCTCTACTAACAGGATTTGAGTTAGTGTTCAAAAGAAGCAAGAATACTTAATGTTGACTATGTTGACTCAGATTCCTTGGCAGCTAAGTATGGATGTGCACATTTTGCAGGGCCATCTCTAAGTATGAATGCAACATGTAAAAAATAATAGTCGCAATGAACATTGAGTTTACTTGTTGCCAGGTACATATATTAATCATCTTGCATATAGCATTCAACTTCATCATCTCAACCCAGCAAGGTTACATATGGACATTGAGGCTCAAGGATACTAGAACTCACAGTCCACAACTAATAACAGAGTTAAGGTGTGTGTGTGTGTGTGTGTGTGTGTGTGTGTGTGTGTGTGTACAAGGAGCGATAGATAGATTAAGAGAGGTGACATAACAATACCAGTTATGCTTTTCACTACTCTTTCAAATACATAAACAGTAAGCCCACCTAATCTGTGAGTTTATTAATGTGGTTTTGGCCAAATGAGGTCAACAAATAAGTAAATAAATAAATAATCAAAAGAAATTTCAAATACAAAAATTTCAGTTGATATGAAGCTCTCAGTCAGTCCCGAGTTACCATCAGTCATGTTAATTTTTTGTGTATTTTATTTCTTTCTTTATTTCTCTACTTACATGTTTTCTGTTCATTTCAATTTCTTTATGTTTGAGCTCTTTTTTAATTATTATCATATTATTGTTGTACTGGAAGTAGAGTTATGTTGAAATCATGTGTAATCTGCTAAGTGTTTCCCTGCCCTTAATGTTGTAAAAGCATGTCTCCCAAAACAAAACGGTGTCCAAAACATCATGGTAAAAGGGAATGTGTTTAATTTAAATGATAAAGTGAAAATAATTTTAGACTTCTTTGAACAACAGCATGTCTTTATTGGAAGTTGGGTGGCATTATGGGAAAAGTGAATCAAGCATTCACAGTACAGTGCTAAATTATGTACCCTGAGCATTCATGGTTTTCTTAAAGGATGGCCTTTCTGGAACCATATACCTGGATACCAAAGGTCTACTGCAAAGATTGTATTAGATTAGACAAAGGAGAAAAACAAATGAAAGAAATAAAGGTGATTTTAAAAAGCACAAAATTAGTCCTAAGGCCCAATTCTATGCCACATGTCAATCCTACAGGTTGTAGGCAAGGAAATCCAGGATAACCCAGGGTTGAGATATAGGAAGCCAGGGTAGAAGATGAAGGAAGCAGTTAAGGAGCTCTGACTAGTAGCTCTCTGTCAGCCAGTGCAAAAATATTTCAGTATTTTAACAATTTGCATGGCCATTCGAGTATGGATTGGAGAAGAAGAAATAGTTCAACATATGTCTCCACCCATCCCCAGCACACAGTTCTCCTTGGTCCCCTTTGTAGCCAAGAAAACGCAACACCACAGGTGAGACAAGAGAAGCACCAGCTGGATTAAAGGGCCCTTGTTTATTCTCTGCCATGTGGCCATCTGTCTCACACCTGGCAAGGGAGAGGTGGAAACCCGAGGAAGAAAAAGAAAGGAGAAGTTAAAAAAAGAGAGTAATTGATTGTTTTATGCAATCTTAAAACAAGTCAACCAGACATACTCCTCCAGTTCCTAGCAAGCTGCAATTCCATATAAGAATAAACTTAGTGAGATGGTGATAATGTCACTGGAGGAGCTGCTTAAGCAGAAAAGGTTATGTTACATGGAAGTTAAAAGCAAGATGTGCTGTGAGTAAATCTCAGTGTAGATAATTACCTCTTGCAAAATTGAGTTCCATTATATTAATGATATTTCAAAGGTAAGTTATAAATGATCAATTCAGCTACTGAAAAGGGTAGAAATAAATTCAGACTAAACCACCATTCTTCCTGAAATTTTGGAAAATTTAGACTGGCTTTTATTGCACTTATTTTTAATCTTAACAATACTATCTAGGACAAGGAACGGCTTTAGGCAGTAACATTCTAACAGCACAAATAAAATCTTTTCTTATGAGATTTTAAGTTCAATATGCAGGGTAAGAATTTTTTCCAATTGCATTGATCATTTGAACTCTAGGGCTCCTGATCCTGAGGGCACATATTTTGTTCCTCATTAACCATAAAAAAGTGAGGATGGGATAGCACTTATTTTAAAAGCTATTTTATAAAAATTGAATATGAAAAACATGGTCATTTTCCTCAATTTGGACATGATTTCTTCTATTTGCATGTAATTTTATAAATGATTATTTCAGATGGTTCTGCTTTTAGTCATAACCTTGTAAGGGGGTAAAGCAATGTGGGAGGGAACTTGAAAATGGTAAATGTTTATATTAAATTGGACTTCCAGCAGAAGGTCATATCTAATGTTGGAAATGACATCATAATCCTTTTGATGACTGACACAGATCCATATAGATCTCATTGCCAACAATCAGTACTGACCACCAGAATGATTTTGTTTATAGACTATTTCATAGCCTTCTATTGTTTCTTGTTGATAGATCTATTTCTTAACTGTTTGGAGAAATTCATTTTTGTTCACAAGAACCATCCCTTCAGCTCCTATGGAAAGTGAAGTAGAGGATGAGGTGCAAGGTATTTAAGAATGAGTAAGGCTGAGTTTCTCCCCTCAAATCTAGCCTTTATAACCTTCCCCTCTCCCATCATTGTACTAAGATGAAGATCATTTCAATCCACTCCTTCAAAGAGAAACCTCTTTTCACAGTCTTGCTTATAAGATACTCTGTTTTTACTACCTACCAGTGCTGACAACTGACCCACGTTGGGCTGAGAAGTGTTTTTCTTCTGGAAAATGAAAAACAGGAGCCAAAAACACTGGGCCTAGTGGTACTTGCCTGAAATGAAAATACAGATGAATCAGGGTGTTGGCTATGTCACCTCCAAGCAGAAAAACTTGTCTATAGACATAGACATGAAGAAAGATGCAATGATACAAAACTTGGAATTTCATAAGTGATGAGGTAAAGGTACATTTTTCTTGTCTAACACATAGCTGATGGATCTAAGATTACAATACAAAATAAATTCAAGCAAGAGATGGCAAAAGAAGCACTAGCAGATATCTTAATTCTAGTTTAGCTTTTTCCTCTAAAGCTAGAGTGACCAGATCTTCCAAATTTTCACAGAGAATCATGGTATTTAAATAGCTCATTCCATTGTTAAAAGGACAATATTATAAAAACACAGTGATGTGTTGGTAAATGTTTAATAAATCAGCTCATTGCCCAGATAGGTAACCTTTGCCAATTTCTGTTGTGTAAATATTTCTACTATGACTGATTTCAAGCTACTAACCTGCTGTCAATGAAGAGTTGGGAAGAGATGCTAATGACTAGCTCTAATGATCCAGTACAAGGTGGTTCAAGTGTACCACTGTGGAGGGCACACATTTTGGCATTAGACATAGTTTATAACTTTCCTTTGTCCTATTTTTATTTATGAAATAAATATTTGCCTGAGCCTTCATTATATATAAAATTATAGTAAAAATAACCTACCAATAGGGGCAGCTAAAAGATCAAATAAGATATAGTGTACTATGAATACTACCTAACAATATGGAAGTTCAATAAATATCAGATATTATTTTTGGCATTACTGCTGTTATTATGGCTTTTGTTGGATTATGTATCTGTTTTGAATTAGAATATAATGTCCTTATAATTATTATCAGTTTCTTGAATGATCTTAAATATATAACCTGACCTTTATATACAGCATGTTCTCATCACTGAAAAGAACTTTTACTTACCTTAAATTCTATAATGACATAAGAGTGAAACGATATATTTATGTGAGAAAGATAGATTTGGGAGCAGGGAAAACAGGAAGGAAAGTGATGATCCTACAGGGTTGGACCACCTGTAAAACAATTCTTTGGGAGGGAAAACCATTAATTGTGAGCCAGTTACTTGGCACTCTCTGCTGCAAACACCTTCAAAATCACATAAACTACATTACCAAAAGGCTCAGCCTCTGCCTTTAGATGAAGCTTCTCAATGGTTTGATTAGAAGTAGAAAGACAGACAAAAATATAAAACATAGAACATACAAAGAAGAGGATGGCATGCCTTCTCTTTGCCATTTACCCCAAGAGCAAAGTAAACATGCTAGACTAGAGTTAGTAACTGCCCTACAGACTTTCCTCAGACTGTCCTTGAGGAAATGCCTGAGCAACCTCATGCTACTTTCTTTCTCTGCTTTTTGTTCCCCAAATAGATATACATATGTACACCCACATGCACATGAATGTGTGTGCACACATACCTTAGCTCATGTGTAATGCATGCACAGACAACATACTGATCAAATGGCAGTAAATTTATCTGTGCATTTGGGGAGTGGCAGGACATGAGGACTTATTTTAGGTGAACTCTTAAAGCTATCCAGTTTACTCCAGACTACAAAAGTAAAACCCATATCTGCTCCTTTTTTTAAGAGAAAGGAAGGAACAACTGAAGCAGGGTGGGGATGTGACTTGGGAACCAAAGAGAAGTAACTTGAAAGGGATGGGAAAAGCATACAGAAAAGAATGTGGGTTTTTGTTGTCACTGTTTTGTTCTTTTTTTTTTTTTAAGGAAAAGCAAAGAGGGAAACAAATAAGAAAGGAATGGGAAGAGGGAAGAGATTACAGGCTGTAAAAGGACAGACATGATAGACTGGAGAAAATAGACAAAGGGAATTCGTGATGGATGAGTCTTAATTGCCCTTTTTTCTCACACCATCAGGTTGCCTAACCCCAATAGAGCAATTGTGAGTTTACTAGTGGATATGCAGCAATTTTGTGTATAGTTTTCATTGCCTTCTGTAAGGACTGAGAAGACAGAAAGACACACACACACACACACACACACACACACACACACACACACTTTTTAAAAAATAAAATTTACATTCAAATAAACCTAGAAGGTAAGAGAGAAGACAAGCTGCCTGCTGTATCCCATTTACAGTCCTGAAACACAAGCGCCAAGTACCCAGAATATTCTGGACAGATTAATCTTTGCCAAGGCCTATATAAAGATGAAAAAATGCAAAATTAAAGTGATCCTGTCACTTAAAATAAAAAGTAATTACTTATGGGAAGAAGGTAACCAAATAAAGTGGCAAGGAAATTCTCTGATGTAGTGAAATTCATAGAAATGAAAAGATTTTCTATAAGATCTGCTATATGAGCAGTAATTCTCCAAGACTGTGGACACAGTATTTGATTGGGACCTTTGATCAACTCTTGTTAAGCTTGTTGTTCCTTCTTATCATTGCTAGCACAGGATAAAATTTTCACCTTCTGACACAGGCATATAGCACCATAAAGAAACACGCTAAACTTGTTTGAAATTGGGCTCCAGATTTAATACCAGATGATTTGAGCCATGCCTAAACTTATCTTTGGGGTCTGGAAAGTAATATTTGTTTACTGCTTAAAATACACCATTTGCAAATGAAATTATCATCCCTGAATCACAAAGCCATAAAAATGTTCTTGCTGGAATGGAGAATTAAATTCTGTTGCCATGAACCTAGGACTGTCCTTACAGTCAATTTAACTACTTTGATGGAGTGAGAAGACACACACTTAAATATAGCCAAAATTAAACACATCTTTTGTCTGAGCTATCCCCAAACACTGAGGATAGCTAAACTAAACTGGAGTTTAGGTTTCACATCCTATCCACTTTGACAACAGGAATCTAGAAGGTCTTCTACCTTAAGCGCACACCAAAAAGCAGACAATTAGAGCCAATGGAAATAAAATGAGAATTAAAAAAAGTAAAAGTCAGAAAATTAGGGGCAGGAGAAAAGAAAAGGTGAAGGGCACTTCTTCCATAATAACCAATAAACCCATTGGCTCAATACATCTGACACACAGCTCAGCTCCCAGAAAAGATGAAAATGAGGAAGTGTTTCTCCCCCTTCCTTTCAAATCAGATTACAATGTGCATACAAAAGGACCTGCAAATAGAAATAAGAAAATTCCATTAACGTGATAATGATATCCTGAATGACCTGAACAAACAAAAGAGATTGGAACTTTGGATGTAATTTGTTGATAGTTTTCTCTTCCAGGTTTTGTGAGTACCTGATTTGAAGGGTTTTAGAAAAGGCTGCTTGTGTCCCTGCTATACCAGTTTTGTTCCATCTGTCAGAGAATCCCTTCAGGAAAAATTAGTTCAATAGAACACCGTTTTAATTGTGCTGCTAGATCATTTCCACTTTCTATTAATTAAAAAATATATATTAAGAGTCAGTCTAAGTGATGCCTCTTGCACATTAGAATAGGTGTGAATTGAAGGGCACTAGGAAACAGACCTCTAAGTTAACCTTCCTGGAATCTGTTTTCTGCATTTAATAAACCAATAGACCACAGAAAAGGCACTATTAAAATACTCATCTACTTGGGCAGAAAAGAGGTGATGCTATGCTACCTTATTAATAACTTTGAATAATACCCTACATTTCCATCTTATTTTTCTTGCTTGCATGGGACCACAGTTGGCCAGAATTGGGTTTAGTGTGAATATTTCCCTGATGTGGCCCAGATTGAGAACAGTTGGTAGAAAAATACTACAGTTTTTACCAAAGACCAAGAGGCAAATGAGGCCAGATTCAGGTAATGCTCAGAAAGAGGATCGGTGGACAGTACTATGATGGCAATAATAAAAAGAGCAAAAGTAAGAAGACCTCAGAAGTTACAGAAAAAGTTGGGACATCATAGTTTCTATTCATTTGTCCATGAACCAATGAATCTGGGTCTGTTTTCCACATAGATGTAGGGTAAAGAGTTTCTCAGTAGGATTGCTCCAAGACAAAGGGAGAAGTCAATAATATGGAAAGTGTAAGACAGATGTTAGGTTATTAGTTAGTGGGTGGAAGGTACAATGAGAAAGATATGACCTGTGAACCCAGGTCTGGAAAATGGCCATGGTTCCTTGCAGATAGAGGATCTTTTACCTAGCCAAGTTTATTAGTTAGGCTTTTGCATTGTTGTGACTAAATACCCAAGAAAAGCAACTTTAAGGAGGAAAGATTCATTTTGGTTCACAATTTCAGACAGCTCAGTACATTATAATAGGGAGGATGTGACAGAACAGAGAGGTTTAGATCACGGCAGCCAAGAAGCAGAGAAAAGGAGTTACTAGAAGGGGCCAGGGAAAGAGATAGCCACCAAAGACACAGACTCAGTGAACTACTTCTTCCAATTAGCCTCCACCTTCTACATTTCACCATCTTCCCATAATATAATCATATTACAAATCCATCAAGGGATTAATCCATTAATTATGTCAGAGTTCTCACGATCTGCCTCTGGAAACACTCTCACAGTCACACCCAGAGGTTGCTTTACAAATGTCCTGGGTGTTTCTTAATCCAATCTAGTTGACAATGAAGATTAGTCATAAATTCATCCACTGTCAACCTGACACCCAAACACATCTCCTTTAAGCCATAACATTCTACCCTTAAACCATAGTATTTTACCCAGTCCATTTCCATGAGTCCCAACAATCTTAAAAGTTCTAACATTGTTCAAAACTCCAAATTCTAAGTCTCCCCTGAGACTCAAAACAAACTCTTAGCTGTGGGTCACATTAACACCAAAAAGAAAGTTACATACCTCCAATATATACAGTGGTACAAGAGGGGGCTAGTGGAGTGGCTCAAGTGGTAAAACTCCTGCCTAGCAAATGTGAGGCCTTGAGTTCAAGCCCCAGTGCTGCCAAAAAAAAAAAAAAACAATGGTACAGAGTAAATTTTCCCATTCCAAGGGGAAAATGTGGGAATAGCAGGGAAGGATCAAATCAAAGCAAGACTAAAACCAAGTGACGCAAACATTTAGTCCTACAGCTCCAAGTCCAGTATCCAGGGCACATAGTATAATGATGTGAGCTCTGAGAGGCTTGGAAAGCCCCATTCCTATAACCTTGACACTTGCCGGCCATGTGGCCTCTGTCTTGACCCAGATCCATTTATTCCCTACATCCCTGAATCTTTGCTGTGCAGATCGTCCATGCTCTTAACATCTACAATATCCTGGGGTCTCTGTTGTAGCTTAGGCTTCACCCTCACGGCCTTACAAATTTCCCTTTCAGGTGCTCCTTGCAAGAAATCCACCCCTACTACACATGGCCTATCCTCCCCAGGCTTCCCTTTGAAATCTCACTAGATGCCTCCATGACTTCATAACTTGCATTTCTTATTCCTTCAAAACCAACATCAGTGCATGATGCCAAAGTCTGCCACTAGCTTAAGCAGTAGCGGGGCCCCCTTGGACCATGGCTGCAGCACCATCTCCTTGTGTGGGCAGCTGAGCATGGTGAAATGAAGATTAGGAAAACAACTTCCTAGACAGTCCTGTTTGAACAGAGTGCCTCTGAGGCTCTTTTCTCAAGGGAAATTCTTTCAAATGTGTTTGCACTTTTATACCCTTGAGTTTGTAGTGGGACAGGGATCTGGACAATACCTGAGATGCTCTCAAGGCATTTTTCCCTGTTGTTCCAAGGCAAAGTAGATGGTTTCATTTTAATGGTTCTAATCTCTCTAATAAACGCAGCCTCCTTGTCCATAATTTTCTGATTGCTCCTTTCTTGGCCAGCCTGCACAATTTTCAGACCCTCTGCTCTGCTTTTACTCCTGATTCTCACTATAAATCTGGCTAAAAGCGATCAGCAGAAACCATGCCACAGTCTGAATGCTGTGCTATCTTGAAATTCCCTCCATAAAATTAGTCTATTACTTTCTAAAAACTTTTTGATTTATCATACATTAATAATATGAGGGGGTATTATTGTGATAATTCCATATATGTGTACGGTGTATCTTGAACAAGTTCACCTCCTCCATCATATTCCATTACTTTTCAATTCAGCCTCATTCATAGTACCAGGACACGGATAATATGTACAAAGGTTATTTGCCAGAATGTGACACAAATGGCCTGTAGTCCAATCTCCATCTGAACCCTCATGAGCTTCAGCCTTCGCTATCTGCATTCTTATTTCCACTCTGGTCTTCTAAGCTTCTGCCAGAATCACTCAATAAGCTTTGCTTAGAGCATTTTAAGGTCTTTTTAGCCTGCTTCCCCTATATCTACCAAAATTTTCCCATCAGCCAGTTCCAAAGACTTATAAACCACATATCCAGGTTTAGTCAGAGAAACAACCCCATTCCTACTATCAATTTTTTGTGTTACTGTGACAAATACCTAAGAAAAGCAACCTAAAGAAGGAAATTATTTGTTTGGGCTCATTGTGTCAGAGGGTTTAGCCCATCATGATGAGGAGGGCATGGAGGAACGAGCACATTATGGTAGTCAGGGAGTAGAGAAAAGGGGATACAGGAAAGGGACAGGGAAAGATATAATCCCAGAGGACACACATCCTGTTACCTACTTCCTCCAACTACCCCCACATTCTAACTTTCAACACTTCCCAATAATGTCATCATATTGAAATCCATCAAGGGATTAATTCATTAATTAAGTCAAAGCCCCCATGATCTAATTATCTCTGGAAATCCCCTACAGACACACCCAGAAGTGTATGTTAAGAATGTCCCAGGTATTTTTCAATCCAATCAAGTTGACCATCAAAATTAACCATCACGCCACATCACAGCAACTCAGCACTGAACACCAGAGGAGAAACCATTCTGTACTAAGACCCAGTGGGCACTCAGGGTTTAAAGCATGAGCCTCAAGAAAAACCCTGAATTTGAACCCCTGTGATGATATACAAATAAATGATAAGTATGTGAGATTATGCATGTTAATTATGTTGATTTAGCTGCTCCACAATGTACACATATTTTAAAACATTGTGCTGTATACCATGAATATATACATTTATTTGTCAGTTAAAAACTATAAACAAAAAAGATTAATTAGTAAATATACAGTGCTTAGAACAATGTCTGGTTCATAGTAAGCACTAATCAACATTGGAAATTGTAATTTATTAGTGGCCTTTTATGTCTTATGAAAGACAGAAAAGGACCAGCAGGAAGAACTCTGGCCACAAGAACTAAATTTTCACATTACGACGCCTAATAACTGTTTGCTTTTTATCTTGGAGCAGATACCTTCACTCTACTCTTTTACTTTTTCCTTGGTAATTCATTTCAACAAATTATAATCTCTCAATTCAAAAAAAGTTTTCTTTTTTTTTTTATAGACATTTTAAAGTACTTGTCTATTTTTGGTGGGACTGGGGTTTGAACTCATGGCTTCACACTTGCAAAGCAGGTAATGTACTGCTTAAGCCACACCGCCAGTCCTTAAAAGTACTTTTATTTTTTTTAATTTTTTTTATTATTCATATGTGCATACAATGCTTGGGTCAGTTCTCCCCCCTACCCCCACCCCCTCCCTTACCACCCACTCCACCCCCTCCCTCTCCCCCTACCCCCTCGATACCCGGCAGAAACTATTTTGCCCTTATCTCTAATTTTGTTGAAGAGAGAGTATAAGCAATAATAGGAAGGAACAAGGGTTTTTGCTAGTTGAGATAAGGATAGCTATACAGGGAGTTGACTCACATTAATTTCCTGTGCATGTGTGTTACCTTCTAGGTTAATTCTTTTTGATCTAAGCTTTTCTCTAGTTCCCAGTCCCCTTCTCCTAATTTTTCAACTGAAATTTTAAATTACAGTTTATAAATCATCATTTAGAAACTATTGTGTTATATAGTATTATTCATTGATAGGTTGAACATTTACATATCTATTTTTAAGACACAAACCTTTTTCCCTGCAATAATGTGAGAAAGTCTACAATGTATGTAGACTTTACTTGATGGATCTTGAAGAAAAAAGTACTCCTGCGGACCTCTTACTGGAATCACCTGCTCTTATTCAGAAGGAAAGCACGGGCTCTTCCTTGACCACAAGGATGTCCTTGGTAAATGGCTCCTTAAATCTGTTTGTGACTCAGCCTCTTGCCATATTCCTATAGGTGCATCATGGATCACAATAATCCCCCATTTTCCCCAATCCAACTAAAATTCATGTATTACCTAAACTAAGAGCACTAACAAAGAGCTGCTGTATCTGTTCTAAGGCTTACCAACACAATCAGCATTTTAGCCAGCTCTCCAAGAGATTTTGATGCAAGCTCAAGTTTAATAAACACTGGCCTACAGAAGCCAGACCACAACCTGATGCTTAATCTCCAGGAGTAAGAAATTTGCCCAAAGTCACACAACTGGCACCATCTTCAGAAGGAATAAAAAGAAGAGACCTTGAAAATAAATTATGGAAAGAGTATCAAATTCTATTTTAAAAGCACTTATAGTAAAAATGGCTATTTTCTCAGTTTTCTACAACCTGGCATATTTTGACTCTCATATCGACTAATCAAATATTTCTTCAGAAGCATTTCCAATGCATAAAACTACCAGATACAATCTGCCTCTCCTAAGAAAATTCAATACATGAAATTCTGCTTACAAAACAGATAAATCAGAGTTTTAACTTTACAAAAGAATTTGCCACCTAATATTTTTCTTTTAAAAAAACAGTTTCCTGATACTTTTGCACAGTGATTCATTTTACAAAGTTTTTAATATACAAGCAAAATTTGGGAGGCATATCGACTGAGATTGTGTTTAGTCTCTTATAGAATTGGATCATTCGTAATCTTTCTCATTAATTCTCTGTGGTCATATTCATCATTTTCCCAAAATGAAAATTCTACTTCACAATTCCAGGACATCCCAAGAGTCTCTCTAGTCTCTTAGGGCAGCAAACTCTCAAACCTGAGATGCATCACAATGAGGATTTGTCAAAATACAGCTTGCTATGGCCTATCCCTAAGATTCCTAATTGAGGTAGTCTAAAACTTCCAAGACTTGATATTTTGAACAAGTTCTAGAGACCTCAAATTCAAGGGCCACTGCTTAGGGAATTTCCATGGGAGAGTATAAACAAAAGTTCTCCTGTAATATTCTTCCTCAGTTTTCAAACTGTGCTGGATATATCCTACTGACACCTGCTGTTTATGATAATCAAGAAATAGTTCTTTCTCTATATACTTTATAAACTTTTATCACCACCCACTTGGAGACTAACTCAAATACAAATTCAGAAACAAAGGCAAATCCTGACCACTCAGTACCCAGTAAAAGGCACAAAAACTATCCTCCACAATAGAGAAATGGATGTTCTTTCCTGTTGTTTGGGGAAATTTCAAAAGAGACACTTTGGGCCACCTGTTCCCATTAAGTGTAAGAAGATTAGACTAACCATTGAGGTTAGTTCTTTACTTATTAGTACCCTAATAAAGAGCTTCTCCACAAAGCTATACAATTTTTAAAGAAATGCTGAAAATCAGCTATTAAACTAAGTAAAAATAAGCATCACTTTTATTCAGAACTTAATGTATTTCATATATTATTACCTCATTTCAACTACGTGATACTCCTGCTCCATAAATAAAATTCAGCCTGTTTTGCAAATGAAGCCAAAAATACTGAAGGAGGGTGTTCCAACTAGCACCATTGATAAACAGCAGAAGCAAGACTTGAATCCAAAGTTCAGAATCTCTCCTTTACCCTATGTTGACTGGCATACAAAATTGAGCTTCAGTTCTCCCATTCAACAGAGAATAAATGGTCCCTACATTCAAAAGCAGAGAGGCCTTCTTATTGTACAAAATGTGTCAAATCCTTCCTGTACTTGTATCTCTCTGACTTCCGTTGCTAGTCAGAAAAAACTGTTTTTTAAAGCTCTCACTTGATTGGGTCAGGCTGATCTAGGAATTCTCTGTACCTTAAGGTCAATAGACCTGAGACTAATCACATCTGCAGGGGCTCTTCATAGCATTGTCTTGGCTATTGTTTAATTGAATAGGAACTGAGGGTCAGGTATCTTGTAAAGAGGGCTATCTTTGTATCTAGTCAAATCCCTCTGTCTAATCAGGGAACTTAAGGTCTGTTTTTCTTTTTTTTTAATTTAATTTTTATTATCATATTACTGTTGTACTAGTGGTATATTGTAAGGACTTTTTTTCTACCTCAGAAAGCATGTTGGGGTTTTGGTGCATTGTAGTCATTGCAAACACTGTTCCTGAGGAGAAATCTCAGTAAAGGCCAGTATTCATTCTCTCTCATGGAAATTTATTCAGATACTAACTTGAGATTCAGCCAATAAGACAAATGTCCAGATTGCTGAAGAGAATTATTTCTTCACCATGTCTTTAAATGATCATGGTAAAAAAAAACCCATTTGTTTTTTGTGACAATAAGAGTCTCATACTATACAAGGAGATTCTTCAGAAAAGGAACTGTATCTTTTTGTTGTTGTTGTTGGCTGGACTGGGGTTCAGGGCTTCATACTTGCAAAGCAGGTGTTCTACCTCTTAAGCCACACTTCTGGTCCAAGAACTGTATCTGAAATATCTTTGTGTTCACAAAAGTTCCTAGCAGAGTGAAGATATTCAGAAGATACTCAGTATACGTTTGAAGAACTGAGTTAACTATTTAGCATTAATTAGATAGCAGGCAACATTGCTTATGATCCATTGGTGTCAATACATTTCTTTTTCCTTTCCTTTCTTTCTAGATAAAAACTAAAGAAAAAGTTTCCTTTCTTTAGAAAAATCAAAACCTTTCTATATTATAAATAGATTTGTGGTATACAGTGAGTGCTTTACTACTACAAGGGAGAGAGATGACTGCATTGTGTGATTCCTTTACATTAATTATATGAATCTTTGGAATTACAAATTTAAAACTCTATAAGAACTGTTAATTATTTGTTTTAAATGCAGAAAAAATTAGGACTTGGTGATTTTCTTATCAAGGAACTTAAAACATTTACATGAAAATCAGAGAATTCCATTCAATAAGATCATTGAAGAACCCCCTGGATGACGAGAGAGGAACATTTGTTTGGACATTCAGCATATTCCATGGAAGAAACAAATTCTTGTAAACAGAGACCTTAAGCTTTAGGAAATTCTCTATTTGATTATGAAGACATGCTTGCGTCTCTGCTGGGAAATAAAGCAACATGGTGGCAGAGGCCTTGGAACTCCAAGTAAACTAGGCTTTCTTATAAAGCCCAGTTCTGCTGATTATTAGCCAATACAGAATTTAACACTGTTTTCCCCTGTAGAATGGGTGTAGTAATATTTATCATTTTTTAATTGCCATAAAGATTGTAGATAATGTAAATAAATCATGTCACCCAGCTTTTCACTCAATGGTTGCTACAGTTACTATTTTTATAGATACTTCTCGCCAATTGATAAAAAAGACTTCCCCTTATATGTGATATATACATATAAGAGTTTTTCCTCTTTCTCAGTTCTGGGTTTTGACAAACATTTTCCTGTATTCACTTAAAATCTGTCAAACTTGTGAATTCAAGGAAAAAATACAGAACTAACTTTTAAGTAGTGATGATAGTGCATAAGGAATATTCCTGCAACAACATGTTCTCTGTGGGCTGTGTTACACTGCATTGGAATGTAGACAAGTAGAGGACATTTGTCTCTGATCCTTCTGCCTGATTTTTGTATTCAACCCATGCAAGAGAATAATAATGATCACCAGGACCACGGCATACATATTCTGCAGAAAGAAAAATCCAATTGGTATTACAGAGCTCCTGGTCTTAGAATCTCTTTCTGCTTCAGCTGATATATAGTGTAAATCTAAAACTTATTTAAAAACCTGTCTGGGTAAGACAGCTTTTAATTAATCTTCTCTTAGTTTTTATACTATATGGTACCTGGAAGATGCAAGATCAATCACCAACGTATTGTAATGTCAAGTTGTGAGACAGAAAGATAAATGAGCTATCAAGTTTAGCATTTTGATAGCTAAGTTAATTTAAGTAGCTCCAGAACATACTCTAGATTGGGGGATAAAGCTGTGAGCTGGGACATTCCATGTTATAACTATGAATGTGTATGTTATCAAGAAAAGAGGAATTTTCTGCTTGCTCTTTGTTTTGTGGAAATTTAAATCCAAGATCAGAGAGGTAAAGCTGGGTGATGAGGTAAAATTGCTAGTTCTGTCAGACCAATTAAGCCAGCTTCATTAATTCAGACTTTTAATTGAGCACTGCTGACAAGGTCTGGGTTGATCTAAAGTTTCCCTCTGCAGGATGTATAAGGAAGAGCTTGGCCAAGCAAATTAAACTCAATTTATGCTTAAAAGGAGATTTTGAGTACTTTGTTTCCTTATGGGACTACTAGGATTTTTTAAACCATAAATTGTATTTCAAATTGTGTTTTCTTAATGATAAGCATTTGAAATTGATTCTTATCCTTAGGGGAGAGAAAAGCCCCATCGTTGGAATGTCCATTTACACAAAGATATTTCAATCCACAAGAATAAGAATAAAGCTACCAGTCTGGTCCCTCAAAACTACCAGTCAAAATTATAATAAAGCTTCAAACAAAAGAAAAATGCTTCAAAAGTCACTGGAGAAGTATTTAGATATGTTAATCGCAGCTATTAAGGAATATCAGCTTTGGAATGTCATATCTATTCAAATTAAGCAACAGAACATGGAACCTTTTTGATAGGTTTTTTTCCTCCCTTAAAAAGAAAATGAAACCAAATTGCTATAGGGGAGACAAACCAACCTCTACCCTACTCCCACACTTGCCCATCCCCAACTAACCTGTACTAGACCATTTCTTTCAATGTTGATTGTTCATTTGTTCATTCACTCTTCAATAAACATGAATTTAGCACCTACTATGTGTAGGCCTTTGCTCTGCTTTAAGAGTCATAATTATTAGCAAGTCACAATGCATGTCTTCAAGAAATCACAAAGGAATGTGCAGTTAATTACAAAGTGGCATATGAGATGGTTAATTTTATGTGTCTCTGTGACTGGGTCACAGAGTGACTGGATATTTGGTTAAACATTCTGGGTGTGTCCCTGAGAGTGTTCCTAAATGAGTTTAACATTCAAATTGGTAGACTGAGTAAAGTAGAGGGCAGTCCCCAATATAGGTAGGCCTCATCCATCTGTTGAAAGCCCAAAAAGAAAAAAAAAAGGCAGCATAAGAGATAATCCTCTCTCTCTGCCTGACAACCTGACTGGGACTCGACTAGAATATATGTGTATAAAATGGTGTGTGTTTGTTTTGGGGCATGTGAACTATCCAATTGGCTCAGTTTCTCTGGAGAATTCAGGATACAATATAATGGTGAAAATGGGAACCACTACACCCATGAGTTTTATACTTACAGTCACAGGACATCCAGAAATTCAGATAACATTTCTTTCTTCACCTAGAACCTTACCTCACTAATATACACCACTGACTTTAGAGATCAAGCAATTCAAAGACTCACTTCTGATATCCTACCTGAAGAACTTCTGAGTCCAACCATAAGTAAATGAAAAAAAAAAAAGAAAAGCAATCACTTCCTAACATTCCATCATTTCAAAGTTGTCTATACAGTGTTCTTCTTTGTTGTAATGTCACTAAACTTCAATGTGCTTCTATCATGACGTTTCTTTGAAAGAATACTTTCTTTATACATTTTATGGTAGAGATAATTATTTTCACAAATTTATGGGTGTTTAGAGATCAAAGTCACCTTTAGGCATTATAATAGCACTTTCAAGGGTAAAATGATTCACCTAAAATCATCTAGCTGGTTGGTGCCATAGCCAGATGAAAACCCAAATCTTGAGATTACACAAAGACATACTTCCTTGCTTTTACAAAAGGATTCTTAGAAAAATGCAAGAAAGATATTGTCAATTTTGAAGAAGTCTCTAGTTCACTAAACAAATCTTTTTAACGGTACTTTTATAATGAAAAAAAATCATTGTTTTCCAACATCCTAACAGGCAGAATTTACTAATTAACTCATAGACAAATACACACACACTCACACACACACACACACAACACACACACACACACGTAATTTATTTTGACAGGGGGCAGAGAGAGTAAACCTCTGCATTTGATTGTATACACATGTTCATGCAAATATGACCATAATTTACAGAAAGGATTTATAATTGTAGACATATATATATTTTTTTAATTTTGTTTCTATTTATATTCAATGAGAAAAATCTGTAACTCCTAATTCTAAAACTTAAAATCTAAGGAGCCTACAAAATAGACATCATGGCTATTTGCTTCTCAGGCACCCTGAGATCAACAAGCCTCCTCCATCAGATATTCCCACCATGGACACTATGCTGCCACAGCCCCAAAGCAACAGAAGCAAGCAGCCATGAACTGACACCTCCAAAGCTGTAAGCTAAAATCATTTTTTCTTTAAAAAAAAAAAAGAAAGAAGAAGAAGAAGAAGCAACAGCGTCGTTCTGGGAGGCAGAAGAGGCTATGGTTAAGAGTATGGGCTTTGACATTTGCTACATCCAAGTTCAAACAGCTTTGTTGCTTGAAAGAGAGTTCTGCAAGCTCTTTTTGTAGCCACAACCACTCAATATGTGCACAATGGTGAAAAAAAATAATAGCTCCTGCATTTGGAAAATGTTCTTAGAATCATCTCCCCAAGTGTGAAGACAGTGGGTGGTGGGCGTGCATTGCAGGAAGTAAAATCATAGTGACTGTATTTACAGGTAATATAATGGAGCTGATGTATTTTAAACTAAATATAAATTAGTTTAAAATAAACATATTTAAACATTTAAGATAACTTAAAAACAAAAGATAAATCTATAAGAACTACCTGAAATAATATTTGGATTCCTAAGGGTTAACAAATCCTGTCTCTAGCAAAAAAGATAAAATAGCTGATGAAAATAAAAATTATTGTCCCCATTTTTCTTAATGCTTCTTGACAGGAAAAAATTCTGTACCAATAACCTTCCTTACAACAGCTTTCCAGGGGATGGACTGATGATGGCCTGCCCTGGTGGGATGGTTAGGACCTGGTGGGGTGGGTGATGGAGAAGTAGTGAGCTGGCTACTGTGACTGGCCTGAACCTGATCATAGACGCAGCTGCAGGGATTTGTGAATCAGACTCACTGTGCACTGGTCAGTGACTTGTCTGAGTCCCATGAACTCATACCCACTTGATATGAGTCCTATGAAGTGGTTTTGTTGCTAATATATAGACATCAAAGGACAACAGAAGCCAAGGATTAAGGACAAATCAATTCCCCCAAAATTCAGGAAAGCTCCCCAGCACACATACAGTCTTGCCCACAGCTGCAATTGCAGCTGAGGGACCCGGAAAAGCAGCCCACTCTGGGATAATATGATTTGTTGTACTAAAGCATTAAAAGACATCCTGTTCCTGCCAGCATTTAACAGGATGCATTCCCAACATTCTACAGTGATTCTTGAGAACTATAAGCAAGCAAGAAGGGGAAAAGGACTAGTTGTTCTAATACACCTGGAGCACTATTCTGGAGGATTACCTCATCCATTTTCACACTTCAGACAACTCAGACCAGTCAGTCTCTTATTTGCCCTGTAAATTTGGAACCACAATGGTCATACCATATTCTTTAAAAAGCTGAAAATACCACATTGGCCAAAAGCTATGTCTGTCTTCAAGGGAAAAAAAAAAATCCAAACATTGAAAGCATTTTATCCTCAAAAGGAGAGATAAACACCACTTCCAAAATTGTTCATAGTATTCACAGAGGGACCCATTCTTTTGTATTTGAGTGCTTGGATAAGCGAGTGACAGCATTCATTCAGCAAAAGCCCTTTCCTAACTCTGGGACTTCGGATGAATTTGGGCCCTTTCTCAGCCTCAGTTTCCAGGTCCCTTAATCAAAGGGACATTAAATTAGATAATGCATAAAACATACGTACAACAGGGCCATGTCCATAATAAATGTTCAATTAACGATAGTCATTATTACTTACTTTGTTTACTCAAAAGGCTTTTATTTTTTATGAACAACATAACTATTTTATAGCATTGTTACTAAGGATTATTTAAATCATGCTTTATAATCACAATACACGTTTAAAGTACGGAAAAGATGAGCTCCAGAAATGAAAAAGACACTATTTTTCTTTTCTATTAGCCTACTATCAAGTACAAACTACTAAAACTCTTTTGTTCTTTCATTATCTATATGTAATTAGACATTGTGAATTTAATTACAAGTGATTCTTAACTTATTCATTAAGGTAGTTTGTTATCCTGACTGACTTTGTTAGTGATTAATCAATTTCAACTACAATGGGGGGGATGTTCACTTTATGCTCTGGTCTGTTTGATTTCTCTTTCCCTAAAACTCTTACATTGAAATGTAGTCACCAGGATGATGGTATTAGAAGGTGAGACCTTTGGGAGATGATCAGGTCATGGGGCCCCTTGTTAATGGGATCAGTGCTCTTATAAAAGAGGTTCCAGAGACAGCTACCTTGCAATTCAGCCATGTGAGGACACACAAAAAGCTCCAGCTAGGAGGAGCCAGCCCAGGTGTCAACTCTGCCAGTATCTTGATCTTGGACTTAATAGGTTCTAGAACTATAAGCAAGAAATTTCTATATTTATAAATATTCAATGAAACAATTTTGTTATTGTAGCCTGAACAAACTAAGATACCATAGCCTGTCAAGATCACCCCACATTCCAACCTTTGCTCTGTACATCTGATTCTCTAGAATAGTGTTTTCTGCTTCATTGGACACAGGGTGACAGTCCAAACCAAAGAGTACTGAGACTTCAGCCTTTAACTTCCTGTTCTCACAACTCTAACACCATGGCCCAGCCTTCAACACTCAGCAAAGCAAGTGGAGTGTCTGGTGTGCCATAGGACCCAGTCATGTCGTCCATCCCTGCTCCTTATCACCTCAGTGACACTCAGCAATTGCAGGTGTTCACAACTCAGACATGCCTTCCCTGCTCTTACTCTGTATGGATGTTTCACTCTCCACTATCCAGAATCAACCTCTCCTGTCTAGTGATTGCACTCATCAGTAACTCTATGAGGCTAGACCTCCCTCTGATCCAGGTACCCCTGAGGGAGAAAATGTTCAAAATCACTTTCCCCAGACTGTTGAAGAAAATGCCATTCAAACGCCTAATCAAAAGCATAATAAGCACCAAGCCACATTATAACTTTCATGCTGTTGTAGAAAAAAGTTAGATTAGTTTGACAAGATTAGGTCTTTTAAGAGTCATTTTGATTTCCCCCACTACCCAGTAATCTATTTCAGACTTTGAAAATTAATCCACCTATTATTCTCATATTTCTAGATATGAACATTATGCTGCCTGGTGTATGGCATCTGGTATCACAACCCCTCGGCAAGCCTCTCAGAGTTTCAGAAGGTTTTGTTTCAGTTAATTCCTTAAGCATCCCAGGATTCAAGTCATTGTATCTTGTAATTTATTTTATTAATCCTAAATGTATCTTAAAAGAAAGGAATAGAAATTAATGAAAATAAATTAGCATTTTTGATTACAAAAGATATCTTCAAGGGTACTCACATTTCTTGAAAGTGATCTTGCTTTTCATGGTTATCCTGTAGCAGGAAGACAGCACAAAGGACTAGATTCCCTCACAAATGAACAGTGTCTCTTTTTAGATAGGTCTATATTGACCAGGGATTGTAGGGGGTTAAACTAAGGATAGTACGGTTGTCAGAAATTCATGTTGGCCCATAAGGAAGATCTGACAAGCATCCCGACAGGGCAAACCCTGATGTAATTACAAACACCCCTTTCCAACTTCAGGGCTCCCACCAATCAACAGGCTTTTACTGGACCATCACAGTAATCTAACTAATCTCACTCTTTCCACCTTTAGCTCTTCCTGTAAACCACACCACCTCTAGATCAAATCATGTTAAACACCTTCTTAAAAATCTTCTGGGGCGTCCCTTTACATCTAGGGAAAATGTGTAAATTTTTACACAGTACAGAAGACTGTGTTTAAGGGTCTGGCCCTGACTACTTCAGTGTCCCCTGGTACAGCCAGTACTTCTATAATGCAACATATGCATTCCTAAAAATCATTGCACTGTGCAAAACCATGCAATAAAAACCACAAAGCTTATGGGAAAAATGGGGCTAAGGGAAAAGCACTCAGAAGCCTCATCAACAACACATTTTAAAAAGACAGGAACCTGATAAAATGTGTGTGCGTAGTTTTACATATTTTAAATGGGTAAGAAGTATAAAGATACTTCAAAAAACATGATACTTTACCTTGGAAAAAATGTGAAGTTTGCTTGTACAAGTGGGTGGCAGAAGAGCTGTAGTTTGTGAATTATTAAGTGGTGGAAAGAAGATTATCTAAAATCAAAAGGAAAGCTGGGTGGATGAGTGTAACAACATACAGTGAACTGAGATGGGGTAGTTTGTCTGAGGTGTGCATTTTCTATACTCCTACACTGCTCACTTAAACTAGGAGCAGTTTTCTGCATTCACTTAGTGTTCCTCTCAATCAAGATCACACAAAAGCAAGTGCGAAGTCCATGATAAGCTCAAACTGTCTCCTATCAATCCTGCCAGAACAAGTTTTCATTTTGAAAGCAAGCATCATAGCAAAGTCTACTGACCTTCTTAGCAGACCATCAACACTGTACTATGTCCAACACCTCCACCATGCTAGGTTCTTCCCCATGGCTAGGCCTTTGTGATTTCTGTTCCTTTTGCTGGGATTGCTCTTTATGGCATTGGCTGGATCTCATCCTTCAAGCTTCTTTCAATGCCACCTCATTAGAACATACCATTCTGAGATTTCCTTCCTTATTGTAGCCTCTAGACCCATTGCTCTGCATTTCAGAATCCTTTTGTTGATTTCTTTGAAGGTTCTATTAAAAGAGGTAAATAATGTATTTTTCCTTGTTTTTATCACTCTTTCATTAGAAAGTAAGCTCTGTGAGATCAGGTGCCATGCCTCCCTTGACACTTTTCACTTCCCAGACCCTTGTGGGTATTGTACTCAGTATAATGCAAAACATAGACATTCAAAACACATCTCCTGAATGAATGAATGATTCTATCTAGGCAAATACCAAATACATCTAGCAGGCTCTCGCAGAACAGCCTTATTAATGCTATTATGGTACTTACTCAGTTAAGCCCCTTACAATTTAGCTCTTGGTCAGACTTAATACTCTCATTAAAAAGAGCTTGAAGGGGAAGAACACAAAATTGAATTTAAAAACAGAATATAAAAGAGATACTTCAAAGAATAGGTTATTAGAGTCACACAACACAAAAATAACAACAGAAGAAAAATTAGACTATCAAAGTGACAGAAAGACATGAATCATTCATGCTGTTTATAAAACTGGAGTGTAATCCCAATTGTGATAACAGAAAAGGATCATACTAGGCAATGGGTTAAACAGAAATTAAGGACTTTGTGAAACTCTTCTAAGAACTCTGGGCCTACTTTTGATATCCATCTTTTAAGAGAATTTTGGAAAACATTTGAAGAATCGATCTATAAAGGATTAAATAGTCACTGGAGACAATCTAAAAGCTACTTAGTCTTTCCCCTTCCACATCACAGAAAAGACATTGTGACTTAGATGTCTGAATGTCCCTTTATCCTCATTCTTTCCTCCTATATCAATAGAAGATTCATGCATTAGTTGAGCATATGACCAGAATAAGTCTCCATTCTCTAGCCTCCTATGGAGCTATGCATGATCATGTGACCACAGGGCTGAATTCTGGCCAATGAGATATGAATACCTAATTTCAGTCAATAGTTGATAGCTTCCACAAACCTTCCTTAAGAAAAAGCTGTGTCTTACTCATTGCATTCCTCCACCTTGGAATGCAAATGTAACAACTGGAATTTAGGTGCCATATTGACATTGGGAATATAGGTTATGGTCAAAGAAGCAATAAGACAAAAGCAGTCCAGGTCTCTGTACTCTTTATGGATGGAACAGGACCACTACTGCAGCCATGACTGCCTCATTGTAACACCTTAACCTTGGAGGGAAGACATCTTCCTGGCTTAAGTGAATCTTATTTTAGATTTCAGTTTTAACTAACAAGTTATAGAGGTAAATGTCTTCTCTCAACCTCTCCACATAGACACTCTTGGTTCTACTGAATAGTTAAAGAAAACCCATACTAAGTCTTTTGGTAAAGAAAGTCAGGCTACCTAGGCATAGCCAGATGGTGAGAATGAGAAGAGAAGTTGAATTGTTCTGCTCAACCAAGTGTTACAAACTTAGATATTCATAAGGGAAATGCTGAGGGATAACTGGGGGAACATGAAGAGAGATAAAAGAGGCTCCTATAGTCAGAAGCAAAGACCCAAAACATTCCCTGTCACTTTTATATCCAAGAGGGCAGTGACTCTAAATTTATCCTCCCTCTCAACTCATAATTGTCTTCCACTGTCCCCAAACCCTCAGCAAAAGTTTTTCTATGCTACTAAATTTTTATTGGTAATATTTGGGTAGATGATAGAAAAGGGAAAATAGGACTGGGTAGCAATGTGGTAGTTTCAGGAGCTGAGAGCAAAGGTTAAAGTTACTTCATGCAAAAATACTGAAGCATTCCTCAGTGTGAAAAAACTTGGAAGAGAATAAATGTGTCCCCCACTCCCGAGAGAGAGACACAGGGAGGGAGAAGCTGTTGTCTAGGGCATGAAGGATCTCTGCAGAGAATAGAGCTAATCGCTCAGTATCATAGGAGCACTCAGTCTCAAAGCCTGGAAAACTAAGAAACCTCCAGCGGGGAGAGGACTGAACTACATAATAATGCCAAAAGTCCCCCTGGACTGCTTGTGACTCTCATCTATCCTTCAAAATTGTGTTCCAGGATCACTCTTGTTGACAGATCTCCCTTAACCCCCATGGAGAGGATTGGTCAGCCCTCTTCCACAACATCTGGGGCATTTATCTCTTGTTGCACTCCTCCCCCTGTGAGCTATTTGAGAACATGATATCTTATATCTGTCTTATCTCTAATGACCAACACATAGTTAATAGCAAAAATGCCTTTAGAGAATCGAATTGAATCATGAGCTTTGAAATAGTACCACTGACATGGTAGAAACCTCAAAGGGAATCTTCAAGAATCTTTATTTTGTAGATAAAGAAATTAGGACTGGAGAGATTAACTGAACTTCTTAAAATCACATGGCAAGGAAGACACAGAACAAGGAGTGAAACTCCAGACTCCAGATCCCAAATCACTTGCTATTCCTACTATGTTCACTGGCACTAGGCCAAAATACTTGAGAGGAATATTCAGATGTTTGAGTTCTCCCAAATCTGGTACTATTTTGCTGTATGTTAAACAATGCCACTTCTATTTGCTTTAGCTTTGGGGGAAAGGAAAGCATGAGATTTGTGCTTCCTGTTTTCAAGGTTCCTCATAAGTGCTGAATATGAATAATGAAGAGACAGACTTGGCAACACAGAGATAAGTGCATAGATTCATCAGCCCTCCTGGGGCTCATAAATTGCAGAGAAAAGTACATTTTTCAAAGGAAAGATCATTACACAGCCCTGGACTGAAAAAAAAAAGGTGGGGGAGAAAAAAAAAAACAGAAGAATTTGAATAAAAAAGCAGGCAGCACAGCATCACACCTGTATTATCCTTATATACAGAAGCAGCCAGAGCTGTTCTCCAAGTTCCTTATATCCACCACAATGCCCTATTTTATCTCCTTTATTTTGTTCTCCTTCCCAAATCCACTCAGTCATTTATTGGATATTTAGTACCATCCCAAGCATCTTTTCTGCTTTACTATCTTCAGTCTTTCACAGATTAAACACCTCACACCTGGAAAACAGAGACCTCTAATTAGTATTAAAGCCTGAAGCTTATGCCTGCTTTTGATGTTTTCTAGGGTGCATTTTTTGGTGAATAATAATATTCTCAACACAGCACCATTCAACACTTAATCAAAAGTCAGTTTAAGATTCTCTTACAGTCACTCATAGATCCCTAGTCCCAAACATACATGTGAAATGAAGAACTTGATTCCAAACTTGGAAAGTCTCTCACAAATCACACCCTCTGAAATGATGTTTTAGAGAAATGAGGACATCCACTTTACAAAATCTTAATAAAATTTTAAACATTGAAGAAAAGCCAAATCTGAGGATAGAAAAAATTGGGGAAGTAGCAGCTGTTCTACTATTTGCTAAGTGACTGTTTCCTTTCAATCACTTGAAAAGTACTTCTATTTGACACATTCTTGAATGCTATGAAGGCAATCTATTGGATAGTGAGCATGAAAAGGTTACACACCTGTAATCCCAGCACTGCAGAGGCCAAAGCAGGAGGAATTTAAGGTCAGCCTGAGTTACATACTAAGACCTTGTCTCACAAACAAACCAGTCCAAAAAATGTTACAGAGAGGCTAAAGCTGGGAGTGAGCTTACATTATGTGGAGTAATACAGCACCCATGTCTCTGACCAGTACAAAATCCTTTTGTGGGTTAAATACAACCTAAAAATCTGTCTTCTAGTGCAAAAGAGAATAGTGATTCCCCACCTCAATACTATGGCTTTATGTGGCAAAACACAGAAAAATAAAGAGAAAAGTGGCAACATTACACAGATAAAAAGTAAAACTATCTGTGAAGGAACAATTACCTGATTGAGGCCAGCCATTTTATAGAGTGTTTGGAAGCAAGAAAATAAAACTGAAGGAAGTAAACAAAACAGCAATGGCAACAACAAAAAACAGATGCTGGGTATATCTGTACAAATAAAAACAGAGTTAACCAAGGCTATGGGAAGAGTTGGAAAGGACCCTACTTAAAATATGAACTGGAAGCTGTAACAATGTAAATGTTATATAATGTCCTATTGGATTAAAATCAAGTCTCTTGAATGACCACTACTAAGTAAAAACTTCAGAGAACATGAAAGAGGAGGATCAAAAAAAAGTCAGAAACACAAATAATACGCGGAGTCCATAGACGAAACAATGTGTTAGCCATAGTGAATTAAGGGGTTCTCCATTTTCTTAGTGTAGAAGCTTTGGAAAATTCAGATTGTCCTATCACATGGTACATGCACTTGTACTGTGTTTTGTGTCTGCTTTAGGCTAAGTTATGCTGTGATAACAAATGATCTGAAAGTCTTACAATAAGAGTTCATTTCTTGTTCATGCTGTCTGCCATCATAGATGGACCATAGTGCTGTTCCAAAACTCAGGCTGACAGAAAAATCTCCATCTGGAATATTGCTGGGTGTCATGTCAGAGGTGAAAAGAACATGGCAAACCACCTGCCAGCTTCAGCTCTGAAGTGACACACACCACTCAATGTGACAACCCAGGCAAGCAATTTTGCCATGTCCGTGTTCAACAGGGTGGGAATTTATAACCCTAAGTATGCTCAAGAAACTAAAGATAATAAACTGAATAATTCTGATTTTATAATGCCAAAGTGTTTCTTGAATTAATAAAAATCCTGCAGGCATAAATAAAACAGCAATCTGGAAAGGGTAGTTACAACTAGTCTTGTTTTATAGTCAACAGCTTCCCTTCTGCAAGGATGTCTTAAATTTTAACTGAGTGTATTTATATTTAAGCTGAAGATTCTTAATGGGAAGGAACAATAGACAAATTAATTGAGCTTTTTTTCTCCCTTGTATGTCTAGTCCAAAAACTACCATCATATTTAAGTGAGCAGTGAGCATTTAAATGAGGTTGGGTTAGAAATCTGCATTGTGGATTTTACACATTTTCTGTTTCTCACCATGAAGCTAGATCTTCAAACACTGCTGTGAAACAATGCTTTTAATGAAGCCAAAGGTCTTCTTAACCCCAGTACTTAATTTTAGAATAGAAATCATAGATTTGATGGCTGAAGCATCAGTTGAGAATTTATTAATTATTTCCCCATAATGTGAGCTTTAATTGGTTTGGCAAAGATAACGAAATGCATGCCACTTAAACAGTTGTAAATCTCACTGAAAGTACTCATATGTTTGGGTCCCATCCTCCTACTGGCAAGGGTAGAGTGTGTTGTGGATCTGTTTACCTACCACTGAGAGGAAGCAACAGCTCTCCTGCATGGTTTTCGAGTAAACAACTTGAAGTTAAAGTTCCCCAAAACAACATTTATCATGTCACTTCAACATGATACTGCCCAGAGGCAAGAAAAAGAAATAAAAGTTTTAATGTCCTTGTAATTCTGTTTTTTTCACCTTGTCTACTACCAGTAGAGCACCTTCTCCTCAGCTACTGAAACTATTATAAAGATTACTAGAAATTCCAGAAAGCTCAGGCCTGCGTCCTATTTTCAATATCTCAGAAAATAGCCTTGAGCACGCCACACTTCTGATTATTCTCAGCTGTGATAACAGCTCGTATTTCCCTTTCATAGGTGTTGACTAAAGAAAGGATAGTTAAGAGAGATGGCTGGTTGACCAATTGACTAAAGGAAGAGATAAACTGGTGTATGTGGCCTATGGATCCTCCCGACTACAATGTCATATCTACATCTTAAAGTCGGAAAAAGAGGAGTCCAAAGGGTTCTTCACCATGTCTTCTTCTTTATTGACCACCTCCTTCATTTATCCTTTGGTCAATGCCAGTGACTTACTCTTGGCTTATTGTAACACCATTACCTTGACCTTGATCTTGGCCCTTATTAGCTTAAAAATCTGTTTGATCCAGATCTCATGTTCAGTACTCTTAGAAGTTTTCATTAGAATGGTCACCATTATCAATGGAAATCAACAGGCAAGACTGTAACTAGGATTGAAAAATCTGCTTGCTGAGTGTGTTCTGCTTCTGAGTTAAGATGTAAGGTTGAGAGAAGTTTAGAGCCACATAGCTTGGAACCTATGTAAAAGTGTCATTACCACTCAAAATTGAACTTCCCCTTGATGTCCCTATAAAAGTTGATTCCTGGAATGTCCTAAGAATAGCAATTTGACTTCTTAAATCCTTCTCACATGTAAAAGCTTGTCTTGAATAACAACTCCTCCTTAAAGCCTTCATTCTCCTCTATACCTGCCCTAGGCAATATTAGTTATTCCTTCTTCCATAATCTTAAAATACTTAATTATAAACTTTGTACCATTTTTCATGTTATAGTATTTAGTCATATTAGAGCAGCCTCTCGAGGGCAGAATTAACTCATTCACTTTTACATCTATGATATCATAATATTGGAGACATTGCTGGCTAAATTGAAATTTAGTTAAGGGTTGGCACTGTGGGAAGCAGATGCTACTTACAGAGAGGAAATGTGGGATTCAAGGGGAAGGCATGGAATCAGAGAAACCCAAGGTCAAATCCCAAATCTGCCATTTAAATGTTATACAATCTCAGTGTTACTTAATCTCTCAAAAGCTATGTTTCCCCCAATAAAATGGAGACCATAATCCCTATTTAACCAGATTATATCATAGATTAACTAAGAGTCATGCACAGTGTATGACACTTCATGAGTTGCTGTGAACGTAGTCATTAGTTCACCCAGATGCCCTTGGACACCTTTTGTTTTGTGCAGCCACCCAGCCCCAGTTCAGTGTGCTTCAGTCCCAATGGATAGACCACACACACCCATACCAGTCTTTCTCAGAGAACCACTTTTGGATTACTAGAGTTGTTTTGGCCTAAGAAACTTAAGCCCTCGTGGAGATGGCTATAATGAAAGATAGTGGAATGAGTGTCAGAGCCCAGCTCATTTGCTTGTGAGTGAGACAAACTCTGAAGGTAACCTGTGCTCCCAAGTACCTGCTATCTTCCTCTATTCTCTTTCTGTCTTCTCTTTGGATTGTTTATCCAAAGAGGATAAACAATCAAGGATTCATATTTGACATGAATCCTTGTCTACAGGTCTGTTTCTGAAAATATGTCCTAAAATATGAGCATCCCCCCAAACAGTAACAGTTTGTGTAACCCAGAGTGACTTAAGAGAAATATAAAAATTTACTACCCTAAGAATGTCCCCCCTATTGTTATCCTCTAGTTTTCTTGTCTTTCCCTCACTATGTTTACCTCCTCAACATGTTCATCCTGAGGAAAAGAAGAATCAACAGAACTTTTTTTTTTTTGATAAAACATATGTGTGTTCATGTTCTTAACTGGGTAGCTGCCTCTTTATAGCTGGTTTGCTCAACACTTAGCATCTTGAGGGTGATTAACAAATCTAAAAATTCTGTTCTACAGTGTCTCACAAGAACGAAAAGGATGTCTTCCATGAAAATCTTGTTCAGGAGACCCAAGATAACAGATGGGTTTATTCTGGGACTGGCATATTCTGTCACATCTTGAGAATATTTTCCCCCAAGGAAATGGGTGATTCTGAGGGGTAAATTTACTTTAAGATGTGCCATTTTACTGAGACCACTTTTCAGTCTCACGTTACAGAATTTCAAAGAATAACTACTGAGCCATTTGAAGATTTTTTTCTTTTACCAAAGAGTCCTGGGCAATACTATATCTCTTAAATTTTGTTGAGAGTAAAGCATTTATTTATTTTTCTTTTTTATTACATTATTGTTGTACTGGGGTACATTGTGACATTTACAAAAGTTCTTACAATATATCATGGTTGACTTCACCCCCTCCATCATTCTCCTTTATCCTCCCCTTCCCCCATTCCTGGAATAGTTTCAGCATGACTCATTTTTCCATTTTCATACATGAGTACATAATATTTCTATGACATTCAACCTCCTTCACCCTTTTCTTATATCTTCTCCCCCTTCCACTGGTATCAATCCCCAGATAGGACCTGTTTTATCTTCCTGTTCTCCATTTTCTAAAAAAGACATTTTTATTTAAGATAGCTGTACAGGGAATTTCATTGTGACATTTGCATGTATATATGTATTACAACCCAAATTGGTTTATCCTTCTATTTTTCTCCTTTCAACCTTAATTATCTTCTTATGGTGATTTCAACTGATTTAAAAATCCTATATCCATTCTTGTATAGAAAGTACATTGCCCATGTTCACCTTCATAACTTCTTTCTCTTACCCTTCTTCTCCTGTTAATGACCTCCTCTTAGCATGGCTGTTTTTTCATAATATTGCTTATATTTGTATCATGTCTGTCTCCCACCCATGAGAGAAAACATGTGTCCTTTGTCTTTCTGAGCCTGGCTTACTTCACTTAACATGACGTCCTCCAACTGTATCCATTGACCTTCAAACCACATGGTTTCATTCTTACTTATGACTGAATAAAACTCCATTGTGTGTGTGTGTGTGTGTGTGTGTGTGTATGTATGTGTGTGTATATATATTCACATTTTATTATTATATAGTATATATATACTATATAATATAAAACATATTACCACATTTTCTTAATCATTCATCAGTTGTAGGGTATCTGGGTTATTTCCATAGCTTGGCTATTGTGAATAGTGCTGCAATAAACATCAGTGTTCCAGTGTCTTTGTTGTATCTTGACTTACATTCCTTCAGGTATATCCCTAGTGGTACTGCTGGATCATATGGCAGGTCTATTTTTAGTTTTTTGAGGAGTCTTCATACTGTTTTTCACAGTGGTTATACTAATTTACATTCCCAGCAGCAGTGTATGAGGGTTCCTTTTTCCCCACATCCTCACCAACATTTGTTGTTTTAATCTTGAAAATGGATGTTCCAACAGGAGTGAGGTAGAATCTTAACATGGTTTTGATTTTCTTTTCCCTTATGGCCAGGGATATTGAAAATTTCTTCATGTGTTTTTTTAGTTATTTGGACTTCTTCATTTGAAAAAGCTCTATTCAGTTCATTTGTCCAATTCTTCATTGGGTCATTGATTTTGGGGGGTAGTTTAGTTTTTTGACTTCCCTGTATATTCTGGTTTTTAATCCCTTTTCAGATGTATAGCTGGCAAAGATTTTCTCCCATTCCGTGGATGGTCTCTTCGGTTTAGAGACCATTTCTTTTGTTGTGCAGAAGCTTTTTAATTTCATGTAGTCCCATTTGTCAATCCTTTCTTTTAGTTGCTGAGCCACTTGAGTTCTACTGAGGAAGTCCTTGCCTATGCCTATTAGTTCCAGCGTATTCCCTGCTCTTTCCTGCACTAGCTTCAAAATTTCAGGTCTTATATTAAGGTCCTTAATCCACTTTGAGTTGATACTTGTATAGAGTAAAAGACATGGATCTAGTTTCAGTTTTCTGCAGGGAGATATCCAGTTTTCCCAGCAACATTTGTTGGAAAGGCTGTCTTTTCTCCATTGTGTGTTTCAGCGCCTTTGTCAAAAAATCAGGTGGGCATAGCTGCATGGAGTCATATCTGGGTCTTCTATTGTGTTCCACTGGTCTTCCTGTCTATTCTTGTGCCAATATCATGCTGTTTTTATTTCTATGTCTCTGTTGTATAGCTTGAAGTTGAGTATTATGATACCTCTAGCGTTGCTCTTTTTTTGCTCAGTATCACCTTGGCTTTTCATAGTCTTTTGTGCTTCCAAATGAACTTTAGGATTGATTTTTTTAATCTATGTGATGAATATCATTGGAATTTTGATGGGGATTGCATTGAACATGTAGATTGCTTTTGGTAGTTTAGCCATTTTTACAATATTGTTTCTGCCAATCCATGAGCACGGGAGATCTTTCCATCTTCCATAGTCTTCTTTGATTTCTTTCCTCAGTGGTTTATATATCTCTTAATTATGACACACTATTTCTCAAGTTCAAATGCAGGTTGTGCTACTGACAAGCTGAGTGCCACTGGATAAATTACTCTTCCTAAGCTTTAGTTTCCTGATCAGCAAATTTGGGAGAGTGACCATTATAATTATATTATATTATCTCATAATTATATTGTATTATCTCATAAGGTGGTTGGAGGATTATATAAATTGACATATATGAAACATATAGCACAGTGCCTGGCACAAAATAAATTTACTCCCACAGTAATATATTTTAAGTTGCTTTTCTTATTTTTCTTGTGTTCCAACAATTTTTTCTTCTGCTTTTGGAAATGAACAAAGAAAACAGAACTGATTTGATAAACTACTTTTCATGAATAAAGAAGGTATAGAGGATGAAATAATCATGATAAGATTAAGGGGCTATCAAATGGGAGACAGAATAGAATCCTCTTATTTGGAATGGTGTATAGAATTAGTAACAACCTGTGAAGTTCACCTGAAGCTATTTCATCTCAATATGAATAGAAGCTAGAAGCGCCATGAGTTCCCCATTTCCCTACATTGGAATGGAGTCAGTAGGAGATGGTGAGCTCCCTTTCCCGGGAGCCATGTCACCTTCTGGGAATTCCATATATCACAGCTGAGCCTCTTTTGGATTCAGGGGCTACAATTTGGCTGCAATTACAAAGAATGTAAGCCAAGAAGAATTTATCATAAGGTTACAAGTTGTCTTATGAAGTTGTAAAGCACAGAAACAATGCCTTAAAGTGAAGGCCTTAGAAACAACTGCAGAAGCAGAGTTTCTCTCTGACTCTCTGCTGTCCTCCTGCCTCCGATGCCATTTCCCTACCCTGAGACAAACCATGGAGACTAGAATTTCTCTTCCCCAATGTGAGTTATGGAAACTAGAATCCATTATCCTCAAATCAAGCCATAAAGCCTAAAAATATTGTTCTAACCTTCTCCTGCCTTTCTGTCTTGGAGCTGGCCATAAATTCTCTCACCTACCTTTGTCTGACAGAAGATCATAAGATCCCCATTTCAAAAATGGTCTTACCCCATATCTAGGAGAATGGAATGCAGCACACAGATGCCTAGGAGAACCTGACAGAGTCTTTGCTGGAGTTCCCTGTTAATCTATTACCATTCACTCTTTTTGCCCAATCGTATTTCTACATAGCTGTTAGTATTTTATCAAATCTAAGCATAAAAATAGATGGTTCTCTCTGAGTCTTTCAGCCTTCGAATCAGAAAGCTCCTCTGTCACATGGAACTATGAACAAATACATTTTTATGCTTTTCTCTTATTAACTTGTCATTTGTTACAAGGGTGTCAGTCGTGCCCCTCCATAACATACAGGAAAGGAATCATTCTCTCTTCTACACCTACAAAGCATACAGGCAGAAAATCAGACAGGACCCCAGTGCCATCAAGAGTGTGTTTCTCCCATCTATGCTTGGCTGTTTCTCTTTTCTGTTGAGCTACAGAGAGCTGTTGTTTGCCTCTCAGTTTCCATGGCAGAATGTGAACACCAAAACTTCACAAGTTTCATGACGTATAAGTCAGATGCTCAAAGTGATAACTAGGACAGTGTTCTCTGGTTGTCACAAATCCAAATTCTTCTGGAATTAACATGCTTGGATCAACTGCAATCTGGACCAATCGAATGTGTCCAGAAAGTAGGATCCCACCATCTGAACATTGTCCTTCCACAATAATCATTGAGGAGAAGAAGGCAGAAGTGGGAAAAATGACATGGGGTACTTCAAGACAGACAAATCAAGTGGTCTTCACTATACTCTAGAATAGATGAAAAGTTAGAGGAAACTGGTTCCACTAACTTTCTTCTACCCCTCCAATTTTATAAATCCAGACTAAGATTTTATCTAACAATGCACTGAATTAATGACTTGAAAAATAAGTATGAAACATCAAAAATTATGAAAATTACTCATTTCTTCAAATTAACAATGAAGGATTTGGTTATATGAAAACATCTACCACAATTCATTGAATGTAACATACCATTTATGTAAAACATACCATTGTTTTATGTTTTACAGAGAAAGAAAAAATATGACAAATGGAGCTGTAATATGTTACCAACTGTAAAAATTTCAGACATTAAAACTATGAAGATATGTATGTCTTAGAATCAATGAGATATCAAAAATTAGTTTGATCATTCTGTATGCCTTGACATAGGCTCTCAACTTTCCTTCATTTAGCAAATGAGGTTTAAGTCAGTTAACCAAACATTTAATGAGCATGTCATGGGCACAAGGCATGCAGAAATGCTGAAGATCCATCTCTGCCTTCTAGGAATTTATGGGATTAGAAGAGACAGCCAAAGAAACAAATAATTGCAATAGACTGTTCATAATAAGCATTCTTTAAGGTTTTGAAATACAGCAAGATCATTCCTACCCCAGGGCCTCTGTATTTTTATTCCTTTTGCCTGGAATGATTCCTCTCCTTTATCTGACTAACTACTATTCATTATTTAATTGCTTTGACCTCATTTACATAGAGACACACAAAAGAGCCTTGTCACCAACTTCTTCACAGCCCTTCTCCCACAATAACTGAAATTAATGCTGGTCTCCTGAAACCTGTAAACTCAATAAGGCTATCACTTTGGCTCGCTCCATTATTGTTGCTCCAGTTTTAGCCTGGTGAGGATATGTTAAATACATCAATACTTCAAAAATTGAAAATCAAATGTTTTCATGTTTGCTTTTCTATTTAGGTGAAGAAATTATCTGTGTATTTCCCATGAATAGGTGAGTGTAAATAGCAACAATATAAAAAGCAATTTTAGAAAAGTCTTGTGAAAATGAAGGACCATAGGTTTTAAGGGAGTTCATCTGGCAAGTGGAATCAGGAAAGGTTTCATAGGAGTATAGGATTTGAGCCAGAATGTGAAGGATCTAAGTAAGTAAATGTTGGAGAAAAACAATCCAGGTAGAGGTACTGAAATGATTCAGGGCCAGAAATAGGAAACATGAAGGCACCTTTGGGGAACAGCTGTTAGAAAAGTTTGACAAGCTAGAAACGTAGGGAGATTGAGGACATATTGAGAGAATAGATACACACCATTAAGCTAATGAAACTTCAGGACCTTTTACTTGCTGGTCCCTTCTAATACTGGTAAGGTTCTACTCTTGGGACACAAGGAAGAAGCCATAGCTTCAGCAGCACATGGAAGCCTAAAGATCTGTCTCAGTCTGAAGGCTACCTCTTATGGTCTCCTGGAGCAGGACTTGTCTATTCCACATCCACTGAGCACTCAGTAAAATTGCTTTAATGAGCAACTCAACACCACCTCTGACCCCCAGAAGAAAGATCTAATGGTGATTGTGCTGTTTGAAACCCAGAGGGAAGTGCTAGCAAAAGGATGGGGCACTGAATTCTTGAGGAGCAAGACCAGCTGCTAGAGCTGCAGCCTTGGAAGCTACGCCAAGGAAGAGCAGATCAGAATTCTCCAAAGTTGCTGTAAGGAATGATAAGCCTTCCCAGCAAGACACCACAGAAAGTCATGGGCATGGTCTTCCCCCAAAAAGTTCTGAATCAGATAATTCTTTTTTAAGCAATTAGAAACAGATTTTTATCGACCATTGCTGGAGGAAAACTGAACTTTCTCTATAGGAAATTTTTTTACAAAATAGTTGTCTTGAAGAGATGAGCAAAGAGAACCCAACCAAATATATTGCATTCAAATAGAGAAAGAGCATTAAGGAGATGTAGTAAGCAGGAAATTAACAATGGTAAAGATGATAATCCATTTTTTCTGAGTTCTGTGATGATTCTGATACTTATCTTTTGAAAAGTTATAATTGATGCCATTTCCTTTTAAAATGTCCTCGCTTTTCTACCTAAATTTTGAGTTCATAATTTCACCTTATTTTTAAAGAGAACTCCAAAAATTATCTCAAACTCATGTCCCATGAAACCTCCGACTGACCCTTGGTTGAGAGTCTTGTCTGCCAGGCTCAAGGGTTGAGAGCGTATTTGGTCAGGAATACAGGAGCAGAGATGTCAACTAATGCACTTCCAAGCTACTTTGTATAAGAATTAACATAAATCTTTATATATCCATGTTATGAATTTATCTACCACAGGCAGTATTGGGAATTAAATGTCTTTTTTATTTTTAAAAATGTTTCTTTCTTTGTCATTTTGCTGCAGGAATTTATCTTCTGATCTCCCTTTTGCAATAGAAAGACTTGCCTATAAAGTATGACTATTTTGCTCAGATCGGAAATCCTTCCCTCACATTCTGATGTTATTAACACATCACATCCATTTTATCCATATCACTTTTCCTGGGTTTGGCTACCGGCACAGATTAATAGTTGTCTTTGCATTATGCAGTGGAACTTAATTTCTATTTGAATGTTTAACACCATTGTAATGATTTTATTGCAATTAAGAATGATAAATGTTTCCCTTCCAGTCTCAAAATCAATATTCACAAAGTGTAGGAGATAAGCAGAAAGAATGCAGTTAGTAGAACTGGGGACTACTATGGAACTAAGTGAAGATGAAGGAAAGCTAAAAGGCACTAACATTGATTAAGCCCCTACTGTGTGCTGCATACTCTTCTGGATAGTCACAGAATAAAACTAGCAGTATCAAAAGTAGTAACAGAACCTGCTAACATTTATTGCTCATTTACTGTGCATTTCATTTCTTCAGCTGATCTTCCTACCCCTTTAAGGGAAATGGTATTTCTACTTCTATCCCTTTTTATGAGTGAGGAGTCTGAGACTCAGAAGTTAAGTAATTTTCCCATAATCATAAAAATGGCAAATGGAAGACTTAGAACTTGAATTCAGGACTATCTAATGCCAAAATTCAAAAAATGTAATACCTACGGTATTTATTTTTGATCATTACATTAGAAATTACCACAAATTTAAACCCATTCTTTACCTTACAGTTCTGTAGGTCAGGAATCTGGGTGGGCTCAACTGGGTATACTGCTTAAGTTCTCAAAAACTAAATTCATGGTGTCAACCAGGCTGGGCTGTTAGGGAAACTCTGGAAAAATCCACTGATTCATATTGGTGGCAGAATTCAGTTCCTTGTGGTTGTAAGATAAATGTTCCATTTCTTTGCTGGCTGTCAGCCAATGTATGTTCTCAGTTTCTAGAGACTTCTGTCCATTCCTTGACACATGGGAACCTCCATCTTCAGATCAGAAACAGTACATTGAATTCTTCCCACACTTGGAATCTCTTCGACTTCTCCTTCTGCTACCAGCTGTCAAAGACTCTACTGTTAAATGATTCATATGATTATACGAGGCCCACTCAGAAAATATTCCTTTTGACAAACTCAAATTTAACTGAAGGTAACCTTAATTGCATATGAAAAATCCCTTTGTGGCATAAAATAATATAACCACGTTTGTGATATTTGATCACATTTACAATACAGAACAGGGCAAACAATCTTGGGTCAGGGTGAGGAGAAAAAAGACACGGAATTCTCTCTACAACACCTATACTCTCCTTTATAGCACATGTTTGTTCTTTCATTCCATCCTGCCACAACTTTATCAAGAAAACCAGACTTACAATCAGAGTGATCACTAGTGAAGAATCAGAAAGAAAACTACATTACACGTGATGATAGTCTCATGTATAGTATAGCACCAGTTTCCTCTTTATCATCATCCCTCTATGCTATGCTATGCTCATGGCTATGCTCTAGCCATGCTAAAGGGGCTAAGATGCACCATATATTCTCTTGCAGATATTTATAGGTAAACTGTCTCTCTGTCTAGAAACTTCCACTGTGCTTCTGCTTGACTCTGTCTTTCTTCTCTTTCAAGTCTTACTTAAAATCCATTCCTTTAGGAATCTCTCCCTATCTCCTCAAGACTAGAGTTCCTCATATGCTAATGCATCTTAACTTAATCCACTATTACATCACTTTTTAACCTGCATGATAACCCTCTATTTGCTGTATTTTAAATCTTATCTATCTACCCACTGATATAGTGTTTTGTTGCTGGTCTAGATAGCTTTTACATAACTTTTGATTATTTGTGTGGGGGAGGGGGTTAAGATTTTTGAACAAGTTCGTTCCTTTTGAGTAAAAAAAGCTCATAAATTCAGACCTCAAAATGATGCTAACAGAGTACAAAATGATGGCAAAAAATTCTATTTATCCCTAAATTGCTCCAAAACTCCTCTCTGATGGCATGACCTTCCTAGAAGACACTTTCATGGCTAATCATATCCTTTCTTACTACTTGTCTATTATTTTGATACAAATTTGACTAAAAACATAACCTCTAACAGAATAGCTATTTGGATCACCAAGATTCATAGATGGTCTTTGGATTTCCTGGTCTATGTTTATTGATAAGCTATACTAAAAAGGAAAATCAACCAAAACATAATGAAAGCCCATTTGTAAATATGTGTCATTTTAGTTAAAGTAAAATGTTGGAGGAACTATTCAAATAAAAAATTATTTAAATCCTAATTAAAAGGTTTGATTTATTTTAAAGTAATCATACTTCTTTTTTGAAAGGAAAAAAAACTAGAGAGAAAGGAATATTTGAGAGACTCTGAAAAAGAAAAGATTAGGTATCTAGAAGTAGAAAGATTGTAATAACAAATTCTTCACAATTAAATTTTGAGAATTTTGGCCACAATAACAAAAAAAATTGTTCTGGCACCATCTGGACACATTTTTACAAAAATTTTAAAAAGGATTTTAAAGAATTAGAAAATTATTTAGAATCAGTCATCAATGTTTGAGTCCTGACACATAGGGAAGGAATAAGACCCACATAAAAGTTGTTTAGAGACAACATACATAGCAAAAAGAAAATCTGATTCCTGAAGGTGTTATTTTTTTCTTCTCTAGCTCCTTCAAAATTGCATTTAGTTGGAAATCTGGAAAGTTCCTCAAACATCCAATGTAGTAGCCCAACTGTATTGGGTAAGACAAGCTTGGGGGCATAGACCAAAATTTCATGAGGGACAACTTAAATCAATATAGCACAGCTAAAAGTAAAGTTTAAGTTTTCTAGCTAATTTGATCCTTAAATGCAGCTAAAATTGAAACTTAAATTTAAAATGAATTCCTAATTTAGTTTTTTCTAATTTTCTATCAAATGCCAATAAAGACAGGAAAAGATTAAAGTATAAAACACCAGAAAACATTGCTGTTGGATATGCTACAATCAGAATTAGGAACATTTTGTCATGACTTACAAGGTGATGGAGTGAGATTGCCGCACCAGTCTTCATAAGAAGGAGGAAGGCACTAAGCATTTTCTTGTGTCCATTTGAGTTCCTTGTTTGCCATATACCCTGTTAACTTAATCCAAAAGGAATTTGTTAGAAGTGATTTTGAGGCTCACAGAATCAAAGGAAGATTGAAAAGCAGCCTTGAAAATGGACAAGACCCAAGACAGTGCCAGATGATAAAGAAGACATCTGAATATAAGCATGGACTACCATAAGCCTTGTGGAAGGAGAAGCAAGGGATCCCGAATACAAGCATTCACTTTCTCCTCCTTCTGCTCCAGGCTCCTCTAGAATATGTACCCATGTCTAGGCTAAGGAAGAGTAGAGAACCTGACTGCAATCCCATCATATGGTATGCAATGACTTCACACTAAAATTAGAATAAAACCCCAAACCCTTCCCACGTCTACAGTAAATGAGCCAGTCCCAGCCACATCCTCATTTCCCTACTCCCTCTCTGATGCCTTCATGATGGACCACTCACACATCCTCAGAATTCATGCAATTATTTCTCCCTCTGTCCTATAACTCTTGTTGCAGGACATCCCCAATTCATTCTCATTGCTTAAGTCTCAGCTCCTGCAACACCTGCTCAGAGAGACTTTCCCTGTCTCCTAACTCCTCCTTTTCACCTCCACAAATTCGCCCACATTCCTGTTTTATTTTCTGTAGCAATCATCAATATCTAAAATTATCCTAATTATTTGCTACTTTATTATTTTCTGTCTGTTTCTCCTGCAACCTTCTATGAGAGTAGAGACCACTCCTGAAGAGTGAAGATCATATCTGTTTTCCCCACTATATCTATATTCTCTGCACAATGTTCAAAGTATGAAATCAGTAAAAATTTAAATGAATGAATGAATCAACATTTCAGCACTTACCACATGACTACATTTTTCATGATCAGTTCTGTGTTCACTTTTCATGATGAGATCTTCCAATGTAACATCTTTGTAATTTTTTGATTCTTCCTCATCTCTGTGCCCAGATGCCCAGTACAATATCCCACTAATGGGAAGGACCTCAACAAATGTTTAGCTATGGGCTATTATTTGTGAACTACTAAGCAGCCAGGGTATACCTAGAGAAAGCTATTTTCTAAAATGAGTCCAAATCAAATTTCACAAGATGATAATAGCTAGAATAAAAATTCTTTCCCATGAAGAACTGAAAACAGTACAAACATTCTTAAACATTTATAGCCCTTAACTCTCTTTTGCCCAGCAGCTTTCTCCATCAGCATGAATAAATATGGCTAGGAAGTTCATGCAACAGACATGTGAGAGGCTCAGATCAAGGGGCTCCTTCTGGACATTCCATGTTGATGAAGGGCAAGACAAGGAGAACAATCACCAAAAAACTCCTCCAAAGAAGCTGAAAAAAATATCTCCCTTGGTAATAAATAAATGTTTCAGCTGAAGAATTGTAATTGTGTGTATAATGCAGCTCAGATATAGGGCATAATTACACTCTAGAATCCATACAGTAATAAAAAGCTCCAGTCAGGGAAAAGAATGCTTGTTTGCCATGGTTTGACAGGCAAGCAACAAACAAGAGCCACTTTTTCACCTTTTATTCAATAAAATCAGCATATTAAATATTCAATCTGAGTGTCTCCATTAAGCAATTCACTTCTACCTCTCCTGCCTCCCTTCTCCTCTCCTCTTCTTGTTTTGTTTTCATCAAGTCAGGGAGGGAAAAAAAATAAAACCAAGTTCGTGATGTGATTTTTTAATGCAGCTGCTGCCAGAAGATTCTACTGCATTCAGGAGCAGCCTCTCTGGTCCACAGGAGTTCAGAGACCCAGGACAGTGGTGACAAGACAGTTGGAGAGGGACTGCCATTTTCAATCAGGGATAATGATGCTAATGCGTTGGTGGGAATGGGAGAGTGTGTACAGAGGAGAGAAGGAAGCAGTTTCTTCTACAGCACAGGCGCCAATAAGAAAAGGCACCTGGACTGAAAATAGATTTAAATGGATGCTATGATTTGTGAACTGTGAGTAATGAAACAGCTGAAAACACAGCATGGAATAAAAGAACCAGGGCAAAGGAGAGAAAGGTTAAAAGGTTGGGGAACTAGATTAGAATGATCAAGTGAGAAACTGACATATACCATGAACACAATTGACTAATCTCTGAAAGACATTGAGAGGGGATTAGAATATTTTCTTGGACAACCAAATTGCTGCCTGCCTCTTTCTTTCCCTTCCATTTGAAAGAAGGTTTGGACCTCTCCATTTTAATCTTCTTCAGAAAGAAGAGGTGACAAATGGAGAGAAGGAAGAGAGTACTCTGGAAATGTCACTTTCTCCAAAATGAAAGAGGGAAACTTTTTTGCAATGATCCTTTCTCAGCCTTGGCAGCAGCAACAAGCCCCTGCTTTAACCCACACTCTGCCTTTGATATTGATGGGCAGAGGCAAGGACCATGAGAGACCTGTCTCTCTAGCAGAGGAAGGATGAGGTCAACGGTAATGAGCAATGGCGAGGCGAAATGCAAATTGCAAAAATTTATGAAGTTGTTTCTGCTCAGTGAGCAGATTCCAGATAAGTGGAGTGTTAATAAGGCAGGCGAGTTTTTCAGCTGTGCCAGCTGTTAGGAGGATGCTGGCGTGCTCTTAACCCAGTATTTATTGGTTGCTACTCATTGCTGTGACAGCACACATGCGTACAGAAGTGTGTTTATTCACAACATGCCTAATCACACTGTCACAACACAGATGCTAATCTGTGGCCTGTCTCACAAGCAGAGGGGCATATCTAAAACCCAGGTCCATCAGGAAAACTTTCTGAAAGATCTCCCTTTCACAAAAAGTAATAGGTCCTTCCAGACCAGCCCGTAATGGACTATGATTTCTGTAAGGATGAAGAGGCATAAAGGGAGAACTTGGACTCTGTTCTATGCAGAGAAAACCTCATAAGGAATTCATCCTGAACAGGCTGAGTAATTTGGTTGCAGTGTCCTATAAATTTGGGAAGGTATAACTGAATGGTTATTACATGTGATGGTGGGCTTTAAGGAGCTTTACTGGTCTCTGAGCACCCTGTGCAAATGTATCTTGGAGAATTAGTGGCAATGGGAAAACCAGGAAGCTCAGTGACAAACTGAACTCTTCTAAATGCATTTGAATATGTATGTAAGCTACTGAAGATTCTGTAATATGGTACAAAATGGCTCCTCACACACACTTAAAGAAAAACAGGAAAGCTGGCTGAGAAGAAGGCTGGAAAAGCCATAGGAATTTTGGAATGGAAGAGGAATTTCATTCAAGATCACTTGTGATGAGGCCAGGAGGTGTGGATGCCAACTCTGAGTAGCAATCAGGTGGCAACAGCATTATGTACACTCATACACTTGATCTTGTAACCCCCCAAACTACTCTATTTTATAGAGAAGGGAAAAAAGTATCAGAGTGGTTAAGATGTGCCCAAAGTCATAGCAACTTGGGAAGTGGCAGGGCTAAGACTCAGCCACAGCTCTGGCTAAATGCCAAGCCTGTGCTCCACCAAGTGCCTGCCCTAAACTGTCTCACAGAAAAGGGGATTTATTGAAGAGTCAGGTTAGAGTCCTGAACCAAGAATGGGCTGCGTTTGAAAAGCAAGAAATGAACTCAAATTGAACAGGTGTACTAGAAAAGAACTGGCTCACTGATAAATTCTTTGAGGTATGACCACAGAGGCTATTTCACAAGCCCCACCTGATGGCCATTCTCCATGTTTTATAGCCACATGTCCACCTTGCAGTGGGCATATCACTCATGAAGACAGTCTGCATCTAAACACAACCACCCACCCTAGCACTGTTCTGGCCTCCCATTCTCAGGTCATGCCACATCAGCAATTCTACTACCTTGCACTAAATTTACCTTGTTTTCCATTCTCTCCTTTCTTTTCAACATTTCTTTGTCCTAATATGTTTCAGTTTCTAAACTAATTCCAGGATCCACAATATGTCATATTTCCTGTACACCCTACAGGAAGAAGAGAGAGAATGAGAGAAAGAGAGAGAGAGAGAGAGAGAGAGAGAGAGAGACAGTATGTGCTGCAATGGAAGGACACAGAGCAGATACATACAATCAAATCAATTCCAGGCACATTTATTCAGCAAACTTCCTCCTAGCTTCTTCACTTACTGCTGCCAGTGAATCCAAATTAATGATCTAGCCAAAATCTTACACTCTCAGAATCAAAATTATGTTAATCTTTCTCTCAAATCCATCTTTTGATTCTCTGTATTTACATAAATTTTCAACTTTTTCCCCCTCACTCAATCCTTTAACTTCCCAGCCATCCTGGTGTTGGCACCCCGATCATCTACGTTTCTCACCAGCTGGTCTCTATTTCTTTTCTCCTCTCTGGGCTTTCTCTTCAACAGTTATGTGTTCTAAGCCCAGGATAATAAATCTCACAACCCTGTAACATCTACCCATTTTTAGAAGTCACTGGGGAGGGGACACTCATTTGCCAAAACAATGGTCATTTGATTGATCTAGGCCTATGCAGAAGACTAGGCAGGCAGATCCTTCCCTCAGGAGTATATGGGAGAGATTTTTCTAATGGAAGGGAGAGTGAGCATCATAACTGGGGAAGGGATATCAATCAGCTAGAACAATCTTGCTTTTCCTCCAAGGTTTCTTTCTAGGAAGAAAGAATAAATAAGCAAGGGCTTTAAAATTTCTGTCTGAGACAAGGACACCAGCACTATGGCCAATGCCCAATGCATAAGATAAACATATCAGACAAGTAATAACTTAGACCAGCCTCCTTCTAGTCTAGAAGAGAAAATAGAAGAAGATATGATCCCATTGCAGCAGGAATGTGTGGGCAGATGGTATTCTCTGTGAGCAACATCACAAATAACACCAAAAGAATAGAGTCAATACACTAGACTTGGGTCCTTCAGTTAAAATCCCAAATATGTGGCCTAATCCTTACAGAAAAACTTCAAGTGTTAGAGAGGCCACGTCAGTTAATGGGATGTTAGTAGGGTCTCTCAGTAGTTATCCCAACCAAGAAATGGACTTCAAGGAGAACAACACCTAAGCCATCACTTGCACATAGCACATACAGTTTCTCTCTCTCTCTCTCTCTCTCTCTCTCTCTGAAAATATTCCTCAACTTTCATTAACATTCATGAAAGGTTTTTGAAAACCTATCAGAAAATTCTCCCCCTAACTAAAATTCTTCATGTTACACCCCAAGTCCATTAATAAGGAGCCCTTAGTTGCTCAGAAGCAATTTCATTACAGTCTGCCTAATGATATAACACCCACTAAAAGGCAACTATGCTATTCAACTCTTGGGCTTCTACATCCCCTGGTATAAAAGATAAAATGATATCACCGGGTGTACACGTTATCTAGCTATAGGAATCATAGGTCCCCAAAAGGCAGAATATCCCTTGGTATAGAAGTTAGCGGGTAAGGTTAAAGTGCCATTATGCAAATCATACTTGAATTTGGAGTTGATGCTCTACTTCAGTTTAGCCAATTTAGGCTTATTTGTTTTGCTAAAAACTTTTACAAAAATTAACAGCTGACTCACCATTACCCCAAGCACTGTCTTAACTGAGCAACCACAATTATGAACGCTAAAAATGATTCACTTGTAGATTTCCTGGAACTTCATTCTGTGAATTGTTTTCTCTATATATAGGCATAGAATTTTGAGTTGGATTAGAGATTGTTTCATTTAGAGGCCTTCCATACAAAGGCATTTCTCTACATTAGTGACACATGACTCACAGCTTAAGCACGTTTAGGGATCCACAACCAATTCTATCCCAGAGTAAATGGAATTGTTTAAAACAAAATCTTGACTTCAAATATTCCTCCTCAAAACTTTCACCACTAGCCATGGTTCCCCTGAAACAATATTAATATATATACATTTATTCTATAACATATATGTGTATATATGTATATATGTATATATATATATATATATATATATATATATATATATATATATATACACTCTTTGCCTTCTGAGAGCCTGTCAAGTTGTTTTTAAACAGCTATCACATCCCTGTGAAGACACTTCTGGTGAAATATACCTTATTGCTGCTGCAATTTGTTCTCATGATTTCCAGACCCTTCATCATTCCAATTAGCATTCTCTGGACAGATGCCTGGAAAAAAACACAGTACTCCAACACTGTGGACATTATATTTCAGTCAAATGGTATCAGACTCTACATCATTTGTGATATAATCAGCTTTTTAGACTTAGCACCATTTCTTTATTAATAGTACATATAAAATAATTGTAGAAAGTTATCTGGTTAGGAAAATGTAATTTTCAGAATAGGAAACACGAATGACCAAGAATCAGATTAAAAGATGTTCAGCCTCATTACTAAGCAGGAAAATGCAAATTAAAACAAAAATGAAATATCATTTCACACTCGTCAGATTGGCAAATTTTAAAAGTCTGATGATAGAAGTGTTAGCAAAGATGTGGAGAAATGGGAATTCGTAGTCTGCTTGTGGGAGTACAAATTGGTTTAACCACTTTGGAGAGAAATTTGGCAAAGTACAGTCATGTTGAAGACGCACGACACAGAATCTCCAGTGCTGTGAGGTTTATTATAGGAATTTGCACACATGCTCCAAGAAGCTTTGCCCATGATGTAACTACAACATTGTAATAGCAAAAAGGAAAGAAAAAAGAAAGAAAGAAAGAAAGAAAGAAAGAAAGAAGGCAAAACTGTTTAATAGAAAAACAGCTAAATGCATTATAACTTCACAAGGAATACTAGGTAGCATTTAAAATGAATAGAACATGGAGAAATCCTAGAAAACATAATGCAGACTTGAAAAACTCTGTAGAAGGATATTTATACTATAATATGCTATATTTTTAACACAATAAGTGATTTTAAGCATTTCTAGTGGACAAGTATACATGTATAATAGACATGAATCTATGTACATGTGTATGTATATACATATATGTATTGGCATACATATATGTGTGTACATGTATATTCATGCATGTGTATATCAGAGTGTTACACATAGGTGGAAAAATACATCTGACTTTAGAGTAATCTTGGGCAACAGGAGGAAGCTGAGCAAGATCAGATAAGAAAGAAAGTCTCCTAATGCAACTGTAACATTTTACATTAGAAAAATACAAAAGTAGAGATGACAAAATATTAACATTGCTGTATTTGGATGTCATTATTGTTGTACTCTTTTTACCTTTCAGTGTGTGTAAAAATATTTCATATTTTCAAATAAATTCTAATAATCAAAATAAAATTTGCAGATAGAAAAGGTATGATTAAATGGATAAATAAATCTATAATATTCATTACCCAAAGAATAACATTGCAAATATTTTGGGTTTTTATCTATATTTTAATATTTTTATTTTGAAATACCTTAGGCTTACAGAACAGCTGCAAAATAGTAGAAAGTTTTCCCATATACTCTCCCCTCTGTCTCTCCTCAAGTCATCAATTTACAAAACCTTAGTGTAATTATCAAAAATTAGAACATCAACATGGAGCTATACCAAGCACAGTTCTTACTGGAATTTCACCAGGTTTTTTACTACTACCTCTTTCTGTCCCAGGATCCAGTCAGGATCCAACGCTCTACTTGGTTGTTGCCTCTCCTCAGTCTCCTCCAATCTGGGACAACTCCTTGGTCTTTACTTATCTTTCATGGCTGTACAATTTTGATTAGACTGTCTCTCGGTGTGGACTTCTCTAGTTCTGCCTAATGATTAGAGTAAGCAATGTTTTTTTCATAGAAACGTCATCAAAGTAATGCTGCATCCTCTTCAGTACATCATTCCAGGGGTGTCTGATGTTGACAGCTGTTATTACGGTGATTTCAACTTTGGTCACTTGGTTTAAGTGGCATCTGCTGGGTTCCTTCACTGTAAGTTTATTATTTCTCCCTTTGTAATTGAAAAATACTGTGGATAAGATGCCATAAAATTCTACTAATACTCTGTTTCCTCCCAAACGTTCACCCAACTATGGCAGCATTCATTGGTAGATTTTTCTCATAACAATTATCACTATAGTATTTATCTAACAGTTGTTTTATTTTAAATAATTATATTTATTAATTGGAATTATTTTGTAAGGAAAGACTATCACTTCTCTCACATTTATTTGTATAATCAATCACAGAAATATATCATGAATATAATAAGACTCCGTGATATTTATTTTACTCCATGAGTTATACCAATATCATCATCATTCTGTTGGTTAGTTAAATTGTTCCACCATTGAGCAGTGAGCATTCCTTCAGGTTGGAATGCTTCCTTTGACTTCTTCCTCATTATTTTTCAAGTACTTATGGTACCACAATGCTCATCTTGTATTTTCTCTATCCCTACCCTGGATTCAAGCACTGTATTGAACTGTGGCTTCTTTTACCAAAAAATAGCTCTTGGGGCCAGGCATCGTAGTCCCAGTTTGTAATCCGAGGCTTGATATCCCAGCTTTTCAGGAGACATAGATAGGAGGACCACGGTCGAGGCTAGCCTGGGTAAAAAGTACAAGACAGTGTATGAAAATATAACCCAAGAAAAATGGGCTAAGGATGTGACTCAAGTGTTAGAGCACTTGCCTAGTAAGCACAAGGTCTTAAGTTCAAACCCCAGTAACCACACTTAAAAAGAAAGAAAAAATGGCATTGAGAAAACCAGGATAACAGTGCTGAGTGTGCTCATGAGGGTTTGGTGGGGAGGGGCCAGATTACTCTTAGAGCTTCTCAGTGGACTGCACTGGAAATTCATGTATGTATCATAACTATCCACACACAGAAGAATATTTTTCTATCTGTCTTTATATTACTCATGAGACACACTTACTAATTAAAGTACCAGGTACAGTTTTTTGTCTTTAGTCTTATGGTATCCAATCAAAATACTCTTTCCAATGTTACCTGTTTTCTTTTCTATCCAATTCACTGTGATTATGCTAGTTGTTTGTAACATAGCTAGGTTCATTTGTCAATGCATTTTTAAAAATTTCCTCCTCATTCTGACTGATTTTTAGTTAGACAGGCAAAGGAGTAAAAATGGAAAATATTACTATGGCACAGTATTTAAAGAAGTACACTCAAGAAACTGTTGTACCTCCTCCCCGACATCTCATGGCTATCAGTCCTTTCTTTTTTTACCCCTTTTCCACCCATTCTCTGTAGGTAACCAGTTTCTACTTCCTCTTTCCTATGGTTTTGTTTGTCTGGGAGGCAGGATTTTGTTTGTTTACTGGGGGTTTTTTTTGGCACAAATGTATAGTTCTCTGTGTATTTTCTTGTTGTATTCTTCCTTATATGAAAAGGAATAAATTGACTTGGCTTGGTCTCCCTCTCTCCCCTCCAACCCCTGCGTGTGTGTGTGTGTGTGTGTGTGTGTGTGTGTGTGTGTTTCATATTTTTTCTGGTTTGGGTTTTGGTTTTCTTGCACTTGCTATATTCACTTAACAGTACGTGTGCTCTGGAAATCACCCTAAATCAAATCATTTCCCATCTTTAACAGCTAGCTATAGGATACTCCATTGTGTGAATATTGTTGGGACTTTTCACATTTCTTCACATCTCTAGAGCAATACATTATCCTTTCTTCCAGACTACCTTGAGGTAGTGCATATAGCCAACAGCCCTGGTAAACACGAATAGCATCTTCCTGAGAACAACAGACAGGTGTGCTTATTGTCTACTATAAAAGGCCAAGTTCTTAAGTCTTAGGGTTCCTCTATTGCACTGTTTTATGGCACTCTTTGATATGCACGTGGGAATTGAGACTCAAGAAATGGGTATCTAAATGCACATATTGGCCACATTTACTCTAAGTAATAAGCCACCTTTAATCTCTGACCTAGGAGTCTCATGTTTTCTGCCAAATTCCAGAAAACTGGCAGACTAACTTAAAGAGTTGTAAATGAAGTAAAATCTCAGATAATTCACAGTTCCTGACAGATGGATCATAACTAATCTAACGACTCTGTAGATGCCACAGTTTATGGATGGTGGTAGAGAACTCGAGACCCCTGGTTCAGAGACAGAGGGCTTTTACTCATGCACAGCAAGCAATATGAGCTTCACATCTGCATTTGTTCTCCAAGACCATTGGGGGTGACATGTAATGCCTCAGCTTTATCCCATACACAGAGTGATCTGTGTTGCATTCAGGAAGAATTCAGGGAGTGTAAATCTTCTCTAGTGGACCGCAGGTATTCGTTCCCACAAGCCAAACTGAAAAGGCCTGTTTCTCCATGGTCTTACCAAAACATTGTGTTATTTTATACTTTCTAATTTTTGCTAGTTTTATCTGTGACTGTTTTTTTAACTTGTGTTTCTCCATCAATGAATTTGAGTATTTTTATATGATTGAGAGATAATAGATACATTTTTGGGAATTATCTGTTCATGTCAATTTCTGCCTTTTCTTTTTGTTTTCTGTTTTGTTTTCTTCCTTTGTTCTTTCAGTTTTAAAAGAGCTTTATAAATTGGAAATATCAGCTTTTGTGTATGGAATGTGTTTTGAAAGTTTTCTCCTACTTTATCACTTTCTTTTGACTTTGTTTATGATGTTTTGCTCTGCATTCTTACAAATTGATCTTTTATTTCCTTACCTCTGGATAATACATAGTTAGAAAACTTTTTGTCTCACCAAGATTAAAAAGAAATTTGTCCACATTTTCTCCTAAAACTGCCGTGTTTTTACAATGTAGATGTTTTAGTTATGGTTCATTGGTGGTAGATCAAATGAGACATATATGCAGAGAGATCTGTGAGAAGAGATTTATTAGGGGAATTGGTTAACTTGGTTATGAGAGCTGAGAAGTCTCACAAGGGACTACCTGCAAAGCTGGAGAGCCAGGAAAGCCAATAGCATAGCTCAGTCTACATCAGAACTCAGTTACACGTTGGTATAACTGAATTGGAGACTGAAGAACTGAGATCCTAAAGGAGCCTCTAGTGATAATCAAGGTGTCCAAAAGTCAACCTTGATCTCTGATGTTCAAGGGCTAAAGAAAAATGGCATCATGATATTGGGAAAGAAAATAAGAATTGTTCTTCCTCTGCCTTTTCTTTTTTTCATCCAGGTCTCCAGCTGATAGCACAGTTCCCACCCACAATGAAGGCAACTCTAGCCCATACAGTCCACTAACACAAGTGTGAAATGCCTCTTAGAAACACCCTTCCAGACACTAGAGCAACCAGGTCTTCTAATCAAATGCCAAACACCAGGGTTCCCTTTTAGGTGGTGAAGAGATGGCCTCAATGCCTACTGAAGCACTGGGAATAGTCACTGCTTCACCAACAGTCTGGTATCCTTCAACCCAGTCATACTAGCACCCCAAGTCAACCCATCACAGATTGCCAATCAGTTTGGAGTTTATCCCTATCTTGTCTTAAGACACATGAGCCTAATGTTATCGACTTCAGAGTGGCTACAAATAGTCCTGGGATCATTTATTTAAAGTTCATCATTGTCCCATTGATTAGATCTCTGTATACAGTGGAACTGATTCTATACTTTATATCTTATTATATCGGTCTGTTTTTCTATTCATATAGTAGTACTATATCTTCTAATATTATTAATGCAATTTTTAAATATAACTGAAATAATAAGGCATAAACAATCTTGCATACTGCTTTTTTGCTTCAGATCATAGCAGAAACATTCATTTAAAACATAATTAAAACCATTTTAAGAAATTTCATATCTGTGTTATGAGCATAATTTATTTTAATGTCCTTCATTTTTTTATTGTTGTGCTGGGTGGGGGTACATTGTAGCATTCACAAAGGTTCTTACAATGTATTAAATATGTCTTACTTGAATTTTCCCCCTCCACTTCTCTATTCAACATTTTTGGACTTTTAGATTGCTTAAGTTTTTTGCTATTATCAATAGTGCAGAAATGAAGAGACAGTATTTTCTTTTTATTAAAATTTTATTTTATGATAATTGTATATTCGAATGCTGTTGTAAGAAATAATCTATAAGATCCTATGTGCTTTTACTCAGTCCCCTCAATTATAATATCTTGTAGAACCATATTACAGTATCACAACCAGGATTCTGTATTACTCATCAAGACCCTGAACATTTCCATCACCACAAAGATTCTTCAACTTGTCCTTTTAAAGCCTCACCCACGACCCTTTCCCTTCTTCCCCACACACAATCCTCCTTAACCCTTGGCAACCATTTTCCATTTCTATTTTATCACTACGAATATACGCAAGACATATGGTATATAATGCTTGAGACTGGCTTTTTTCACAGAACTCAATTCTCTGGAGATGCATCCAACTGTTGTATTACTGGTTCTTTTCTTTGTATTGTATTGCTGAGAGATTTTCTATGATTTTGACATACCACATATTACAGACATAAATCTGGAGTGTTTCTATTGGGGCTATCCCAAATAGTTGCTATGAATATTCTTGTGCAGACACTTTTGTGAACATAATTGTCACTGGTCTTAAAAAATGTCTTAAAGTATAGTTACCAAGTTGTATGGTCATTTATTTTTTTTTATTGTTTTATTATTTATATGTGCATACAACACTTGGGTCATTTCTCTCCCCTGCCCCCAACCCCTCCCTTACCACCCACTCCGCCCCCTCCCTCTCCCCCTACCCCCTCCATACCCGGCAGAAATTATTTTGCCCTTATCTCTAATTTTGTTGAAGAGAGAGTATAAGCAATAATAGGAAGGAACAAGGGTTTTTGCTAGTTGAGATAAGGATAGCTATACAGGGAGTTGACTCACATTGATTTCTTGTGCGTGTGTGTTACCTTCTAGGTTAATTCTTTTTGATCTAACCTTTTCTCTAGTTCCTGGTCCCCTTTTCCTATTGGCCTCAGTTGCTTTTAAGGTATCTGCTTTAGTTTCTCTGCATTAAGGGCAACAAATGTTAGCTAATTTTTATGGTCATTTCTTGATTTTTAAAAATTGTCAAGACTGTTTTTCCAGAATACGTGCCATTGTCCATTCCTATCAACAATGTATGAGTGATTCATTTCTTCACATCTTTCCAGTCTTGATGTCACTTTTTCTATTTTAGCAATTCTGATGGATGTGTGATGTATCATTGTGGATTTAATGTGAATTTCATTGTGTTAATGTTGAATGTCTTTTTTCACATGTTTATTTGCTAGTTGTATATCATCTTCAGTGAAATATCTGTTCATGCATTTTCTTACTTCTAATGTTGAGACCTGAGAGTTCTTTATAATTTCAGATAATATTCCTCTATTGGATATGAGATTTGTAAGTATTTTCTTCAAATTGGTAACTTATCTTTTTATCCACTGAGTAGTTATTCTTCTATTGCTGTTGCTTTTTATTATTATTATGACTAGGTATTGAATTTTGTCAATATTTCTGCACAATTGATAAAGTCAAATGACCTTTTTTCTTTAGCCTCTGATAAACTGGATTACCTTGACTAATGTTCAAATATTGAATCAGGCTTATATCCTCAGAACCTGGCAGGTATCGGTGGATTCAAAATGCTAAAATTATTATACCTATATTATAGTTATTAAGCTTTAGTTATTTGGTTTTGTTTTTCTGACTTAGGTGTCAAGGTAATACCAGTTTCATAAAATGAATTTGAGAAGTGTTTTCTCCTATTCTATTTCTTGAGATGGTGTAGGTGGTATAGAATTAGTGTTATTTCCAAATTGATGTAGATATTCCCAGTAAAACATCTGGAAGTAAAGATTCATTTTTAAGAGTTTTAAAATTATACACTTAATTTTCTTGATAATTTTAGGTCTATTCACCTTCCCTAATTTATATCAAATGTGTAGTAGTTGGTATTTTTCAAGGAATTAGTCCATTTCATCTGAGTTGTCAAATTTGTAGGTGCAAGTTGTTTATAGTATTCTGTTATTAATCTTTTTATGTCTGTAGTATCTATAGTAATATTCTCTGTTTCAGTCCTGATATTGGTAATTTGTGCCTTTTTTACTTTTTTATTTTTCCATAGATTTGTCAATTTTATTTTTCTTTTCATTTAAAAAAAATCTAGCTTTTGTTGATTGTTTTTCTATTCTAAATTTTCATTAATTTTTTTTCTTTCATATTTATCATTTCCTTCCTTCTGCTTAAATTTGGTTTACCTTGCTCTTTTTTAAGATTCTTGAAGTGGGAGTTCAGATTATTAATTTGAGAATTTTTCTGTTCTAATCTAATAATTTAAGGGTGTCAATTTCTCTCTCAGCCCTATTTTAGCTCTGTTCCAAAAATTTTAATATAGCAAATTTAGTTTTCATGCAGTTTAGTGTGTCTTTTTCAATTTTCATTATACCTGCTCTTTGACAGTTAATTTATTTAGAACTATTTTGTTAAGTTTTCAACTATTTGGGAAATTTTCATTTACTTGTCTGTAGTTGTTTTCTACTTTGATTCCATTATGATTGTAGAACAAACATTTGTGATTTTGATTCTTTAAAACACATATTAAAGTCTGTTTATGGTACAGGACATGTTTTCTGTGTATATTTTCTATAGGCATTAGAAAGCAATGTGTATTTGTTGTAGGACAGAGTGTTCTAAAATGTCAATTGGATCCTACTGTTTCATAGTGTTGCTGCATTAGTCTATATCTCTATTTATTTTGCTAATTGTTCCATCAGTTGCTGAGAGAATGATGTGGAAGTCTCCAACTGTACTTATGGACTAGCCTACTTATCTTTGCAGCCCTACCTTCTAGTGCTTTACCTATTTTACACTTCCATTGTTTGATACATACACATTTTAGATTGTGACTTCTTCTTGGTGGATGGACCTTATCATTATATAATGTCACTCTCTGTGTCTGGTAACTTCATATGCTCTAAAGTCTACTTTATCTGATATTAATACAGTTGTTCTTGGATTAAAGTATGTACAATATATATTTGTCCATGCTTTGACTTTTAATCTGCACATATCATAACATTTGAAGTGATTTTTTTAAAAGGATATAATTGGTCAGGTTTTTGATTTGCCCAGCCAATCTCTTTTAATTGATGTATTTTGCCCATATACATGATTAAATATGTCAGGAATGTGCTTTTATTTTTATGTTCAGCTTGTTCTATTTTTCATTTCTGCTTTCTTCTTTCTTCCTTCCTCTAGATTACTTAAATAATTTTAAGGATTCTGTTTTGATTTATTATAGTTTTGTGGGTAGATCTGTTTGTATAGCTTTGTTACTGATTGCTGTGAGGATTATATGTACATAAATTATTACACTCTACTGATGCTGACATTATGTCAGTTCAAATGAGGTTTAGAAGCTATACTTTTGTGGGGCTGGGAATGTAGCTCAGTAGTACATTTGCCTACCATGTGTGATCCCCTGGCTTTAATCCCCAGCATTGTTAAAAAAGAAAGAAAGAAAGCCTTACATACCTGGATATCCTTTACTTCCCCTACATAAAATATAATTGATTTAAATATTTTCTTTACATACACTTAAAACTACAGCAGAAGTTTAACTTTTTTTTCAACTGTGAACCATTGTTTAGAAAATTCAAGAAAAGGAAAGTCTATAATATTTACCCATATTTTTTGCTTTTGCCATTGTTCTTTCTCCATTTCTCACACTCCAACATGCCTTCTTTTACCATTTTCTGTTTAAAAGACTTCTTATAGCCATCCTTGTAAGACAGTTCTAGAGATGAATTCTCTTATATTTGAGAAGGTCTTCATGTCTTGATTTCCCTTCATTCCTGAAGGATAATAGTTATTGGACATAGAATTCTGGGTTGACAGGTCTGTTCTTCAAGCACTGAAAATATTATACTATTTTCTTCTGGTCTTCATGTTTTATGATAAGAAATCTGATGTCTTTCCATTTGTTTTCCCTACAAGTAAAACACTGTTTTTAATCTTTTTCCTTTGCCTTAGTTTTCAGAAATTTCAGGCAGGTGCTCTTATCTTGGGAGCCACTTCCTCAGTATAGTTTTCAGAAAGTTCACTACTCTTGATGTAAATTTCTGTAGGTTTATCTTCAGCTTCTTGAATCTGGAGATTTGTATCTTTCACCAGATTTGGGAGATTTCAGTCATTTTTTTAGTACTTTCATCCCCCACCCTTTCTTTCCAGGACTTTACTGTTACAGTGTTAGATATTTTTTATTATTAAATTTTGCAGGTCTTTGATGCTCTGTTCATTTGTTAAGGCTCTTTTTACTCTGTTGATTCAATTGGGTAATTTCTACTGTTCTGTTTTTAAATTTACTTATTCTTTCCTTTATTCCTACATTCTTCTGCTAAACTCATCCATTGAGATTTTTATTTCAGCTAGTTAATTTTTCAGTTCTAGATTTACATTTGCTTCTTTTTTTATTGTTTTATTATTCATATGTGCATACAAGGCTTGAGTCATTTCTCCCCCCTGCCTCCACCCCCTCCCTTACCACCCACTCCATCCCCTCCCTCTTCCCCCACCCCTCAATACCCAGCAGAAACTATTTTGCCCTTATTTCTAATTTTGTTGAAGAGAGAGTATAAGCAATAATAGGAAGGAACAAGTGTTTTTGCTGGTTGAGATAAGGATAGCTATACAGGGAGTTGACTCACATTAATTTCCTGTGCGTGTGTGTTAACTTCTAGGTTAATTCTTTTTGATTTTTCTTAATACTTTCTATTTCTTTGCTAATACTTTCTATTTCATTGCTCAGCCTTTCTAAATTTGTTTCAAGTGTGTGAAGAATTACTTATAGAAATGTTTTTATGATGGCTGCTTTAAAACCTTTGTTAGATAATTCTAGCATATCTGTCATGTTAGCAGTGGTTTCTATTGACTGTTTATTCATTAAATTAAGATTTCCTTAGTTCTTGGTATGACACATGATTCTTCTATTGAAACTTATCATTTTTGGATATTATATGATGAGACTGGATCTTACTTAAAACTTTTCTTTTATTAGCTTTCTCTGACCTTGCTCTGGCAGGGAAAGGAGGTAAGTTCCATCTCATTACTGCCAGGTGGGGATAGAGGTTTAAGTCCTCCATTCACCCTTCATTGGTAGGCAAAGAAATGACTTCTTTGTCACCTCTGGTCAGGGTTAACAGTTCTGATTACCCTCTAGGCCCCCTGCTGATATGACCCAGCTTGGAAGGGGTAAAATTACCTTGTTACTCTTCCCCACTAGCATCCATTGACATCAAAGAGATGGGGTAAATTTTTTAGCACTGGGTAGGGGTGACAATATTAACTCTCCACTATATCTCTTATTACACCACCTTAGGTGGGAGTCGAAGATATGCCCTGTTAATGTTAAGTGTAGATAGAATTCTTAGCTCCACATATGGTCTCCACTGACACCACAAGTTGGGGAGAGAGGTTGTTTACCAAACTGGCTCCCTATTCCACCTTCTCTGAAGCCATCTGGTGGGGGGGGGGGCTTTGAGAGAAAAAGTTGAGGTAGCTTTCTAGAAAGAGTGGAAGTCTGTGTTTGCCATTTGGTCATTGATGGCATGGGTGAAAGTGGGAGGCATGGTTTTCTGTTTTCTCTGTGGTTTTATCTGAGGTAGAGTAGTTATGATCCAAAATCTGTCTTGCTAGGCTGATCTATTTTCATAATTTAGCTAATGAGAACAGGTTTTGTAAGGATTTTTTTGGCTGTGCCTATTGATTTTTTCTAGGTACTGACATATTTAACTCTAGATCTGAGATATATAGGAAATAAATAAAGCCCAGAGAACTCACTTCCATATTGTTTTTTGAGTCCCGAGGTCCCTAGATTATCTATAGTCTTCTCCCCACCTTTCAGCTAATGTTTGCTATCTATGTAATAGTCAGTGTTTTCACTTATTCTTAGAGGAATAGGAAAAGTAAATCTATATCTTTTCTTTTATAATTTACTATGTCCATAGAAAAAAGCCCATAAACTGCAATTATTAGAGCAAACATTTCTTGGAACCTATTTCCAAATTTTTATTAAATTTATACATAATATAGAATGCTTTCTGTTATGAAATATTCTCTCCAACATTATGTACTACTGCTTTTCAAGTCTCACTAATTTAATGGGTGAAAGTTTCACAGCCATGATTTTTGTTCATACACAGATTTTTAATCTCTTATTTTTTATTCTCTTATTTTTAACATTTGTTTTCTTATTATGAGTGTTTTATGGATTTAAATATTAACTTTTGTCTATCTCATTTGTTGAATTTGTAGTGATCATTTGGTGACATGCATTTTTTGTATACATACATTTTAAATTTTGCAATTGTTAAACCTATTGATATTTTCCTTTTTTGATTTTAAAAATTGTAAGTTTAACTATGCATTCAAATCCAAATTTCAGCAAATATTTCTTCTACTTACTTCAAATTTCTTTTTGTTCATTACATAATTTATTAATTAACCTAATGTTCTATTTAGTGCAAGCTATAGGATGAGATACAAAGGATGTAATTCATATTTTACATACAGATTACTAATTTTCCTAAAACCATTACTACTTTTTTTAAAAAAAACTTTTTTTAAAGAAATTCTCTTGTGAGCTGAGCCTGGTGGTACATGCCTGTAATCCTAGCACTTAGGAGGCTGAGGCAGGGTGATTGCAAGTTTGAGGCCATCCTGGGTTACATAGCAAAACTCCTCTACTCTGAAAAGAAAAGAGAAAAGGAAAATTCTCATATGACTCTAGCCAAGTGCTTATCATAGCGCATTGAATGATGGCTGACATGCAGTATTCTCAAATGCTGGGGCTGCTACAGAGTTGGCATGATTTGACCAATGACTATAGGACAAGGAAATGACATATCCCTGAATACTTTAAGGGGCTGAAACAACAACAATGGCAAAGGTGAAGTGAACCCTCCAGGGTTCAATGTAAGCAGTGATCTTGTCCTACAAAAGAGTCCTCCTTAATGACTCAGGAAATCTTAACCCCTCTCCAGGAAAGATCCCTGACATTCTTAAGGAATTTCATGTATCTTGTGGGGTCTAATACGGGTCTAGATGGAAGAAACATTAAGACATAGAATCGTGATTAAATATAGGAAAGAAAGATGGCTCTAAATTTATAGCCCACCACCACCAAACATGAGCTGTTTGCAGCTTTGCCATTTGCTAGAAAGTACATTTTATACACAGTGAGGCCATTTGAAGCACATTATATCAGATCTCCACTACATGAACAAAATGATAAAATTTATCTACTTCATGCTAGATGATTCAGACCACCAGGTTCAGGAACCAAGATGTGTTTTAGATGACATAGACATGCTTTAGAAAATAGCACTGGAAATACTTAGGGTTCATAACCCTGTGATTTCCACACATAGACAGTTCCTTTATCTTTACTGTTTTCTCCATGCCCATCTCATATTTATAAATTACACCCCTCTAGTCCTGTCTTCTTCAGTTCTCCTAGAAACCCTTCTAGTTAGGCCTTTCCTTCTCCCCAGTAACAGTGCAAATTTTCTTCCCTCCTGCTTTATTGGCAAAAATGATGACTCTAGTCTCAAAATAGAATGATTTGCTCCCTGGCTCCTTGAAACTGGCATTTTTTAGTATCCACATTCCCATAGATGGACCACAATATACTATTATCTCCCAAAACAAAGAAGAACAGCTCAAAACATATGTGCTTTGAGAGGACTTATAGAAATATATGCAATGAGATTAAAATGAATGTGTTAGTATTCACGACTTTCCCCTTTGCTACTTAGCTTTTCCTCCCATCCTCACTCTATGAAAAGAAAGAGTCAAAGCTGCTGAAAAGGTTTCACAAGAAGAGCAATGAGGAGAATAATTATAATTACCAGAACAGTTATGTGCACAAAAGGAGGAGAGGTAGGACTGAATAAACAAAGTGGCATGGTAAGGATGGGATAGATGGAGAACTTGGACTAAGAGATTCCTAGTCAGAGGAATTAAATTATAAGATAGAACAAAATATGCTAATAGGAGTTCTCAATGTTTAAAAGAGATATTGAATAAATATCACAATGTACCTCTAGGTCTTGATTTTAAAAATGCAAAACTACTCTGGGACTAAGGCTGTACTACTGAAGATCACGACTTTGTAAATATTGCATATTCATTAAACCAAGCATGCCTCCAGAGTTTATGGTAGTGACAGGGAGGGTAAAGAAAAAGGAGATGCAGGCAAGATGGTATCTTGCTTAGAACACAGAGTATTAGGGAAAGCTTCATGTCACTGCTATTAAACTAATAACTTCTTGATGTCAGGGACTCTACATTGTTTATAATTACATTTCCAGTCCCTGTTATGGAGTCGCAGTTTCTGACACACAGAGGGTGTTTTGTAAGTGTTTGTTGAATGAATGACATATGACATTTAGCTCTAGGCTAAATTTATCTGAATGGTTTCTGAAAGTCAGATCAGTCCATTCTTTCTGGATGATAAAATCACAACTTTACCCATAAGAGTTTCTAGGAGAAACCCATAAGAACAGGACTGTAAAAACTGTAATTCAATAACTGCAGTTCAGACTAGACTAACCATTATAATCACTCCTGATGCTCAGAGGAGAGCAGAAAGTTCCCTTGATAGGAGTCAATTTAGAGATTTAAAAATAAAACAGGCTAAGACTTTCAAATAACAGGTTTATAACAGGCTTCAAAACTGTCTAAGAAACTGTGGAGTGTCCAAAGAATAGGTAGATGAAAGCCTGGCCCACAGGAGTGAAACTGAGTGCAGTCAAAAGTCTTCAGGATAAAGACATGGTTAACTTATACAGTTCATATTCCTGTCAATATGATTTATTTTATAAACACCCAGAAGGAGAGTTTGTATATATTAGCTTATGGTAATTCTCGAGTTCACTATAAATATAAAGTACCATAGTTTGCTAAGAGGAGTTAAAGAATTATTTACACATAATTCAATAAATAAAAACCTGCAAATATATGGGTACTAGGATAGCCAAAGCCCATCATGTATGTAGAAGGCCTTTATTCTTTATATCTCATTTTTCTAGGATTTGGCTGGATTTGCTGAAGAATTATAGACAAGCTAAGGAAGGAAGAGAGGGAAGGAAAAAAGGAAGGAAAAGGGGAAGGATGAAAGGGAAAGACAGAAGAGAGATGGGGAAAGAAAGTATAAGGAGGGGGAAAAGGATGAAAGTAATCCATTTTTGCCAATATTGCAAATTAAATAACCCAAATAATATTCCTAATAAAGGCAGCTAAAATACTGGCTAAAACATATAGAAATGCATTTTTACAATCAAGGATGAACTGGCACAAAAGGAAGTTACAAAGCCACAAACTGAGGTAAAAAGAAGACTCCTGGAAAATAAGTGAGAATCAGGGCTAGGTTTTTCCCTAAGGGCTTCCCTCAGACTCTAAGGACACTAAGCTCCTGCATTATGGGCTACATGTGTTCTGGGTGTGGAAAACAGGATGAATCCCCAGACCTCCAGAAGCTTCCCCTCTGAGAGAGGATGAGGCACTGAATAAAGGTGAAGAAATATTACCCAATATTCTGGGGCAACAAGCCAGCCCACATGGGTTTTTGGTTAATATTTATATTGACTTAGTCCATTGTGTTCTATTCTAACAATACATGACACCAGATAATCTATAAAGAAAAGAGGTTTATTTGGCTCATGACTGTGGTGGCTGAAAACTCCAAACAGCCTGGCACCAGCCTTCTAATGAGGGTCCCCAGACTCTGTCACAGCACAGCAGAAAAATGGAAATGGAGCTGGCCACATGTAAAAAGGATCACATGCCAAGAAAGGAAGCAAGACAAGTTGCTGAGGCAGCCATTTTAAGTCAATGGCAACTCATCCCATCCCAAGAGACCTGGCCCACTCCCTCAAGAAGGCATTAGTCCCTTCTGAGGTTGGCAACCCCATAATCTAAGCACCTTCCACCAGGTGCCAACTCTTAGAGGTCAACTGCCTCTCAATGCTGCCACAGTGAGAACCAAGACTCCAGCATATGAATCTTTAAGGGATAATCCACATCCAAACACAGCACATGTTATATACAAAACCTTACACAGAGAATTTGATGTCAAGTGATCCCAGGTCAGCATATACTCAGCCTTTTGGTGAATGAATTGCAGCCCTCCCTGGAGGAATGCAATATCAACCCACACCTAAAAAAATCTTGCAGAAAAAGTTATAGGAAAAACTGAAATCTCACAATTTAAAAAAATGCAAAACAGATTCAAAGGATTCTTGACTAAAGATGAGCAGAACGAGCAAGGTTTTCTCCAAAAATATGCCAACAAACACTTCAGACATAATTTAAATGTGGAACATAAATTGCTTAAATCTATTAAGTGCTTAAAAATAGGAGTAAAACTTGAAAGCATAAGCAGGAAAATAAGAAAACATAAAAGCAACCAATAAGACTTAAAAAAAAACTATGAAGTAAGGACAAATTAAATAGTAACCAAAGAAAGAATAATTTTATGACTTCAGAGTAAGAAAGGTTTTCTTTAAAAAGGCACCAAAATATAAGACATAATGAGCACAGTAATAAAATACTGCCTTTCACATAGCACTTTCTATATGCCAGGTATTGTGTTAAGCATTTTATATGTATTATTTAATTTAACCTTCCTAGTAACACATTGAACTAATTCATTTATCCATTCCTCAATTAATGGACATTTGATGTAATTGGGTGCATTGACATTGGGTGCATATAGGTTGATAATTGTTATTTCCTTTTGGTCTATTTCCCCTTTTATTAGTATGGAATGTCCTTCTTTATCTCATTTAATCAATGTAGGTTTGAAGTCTACTTTGTCAGAGATAAGTATTGCTCCTCCTGCCTGTTTTCGGGGGCCACTGGCTTGGTAAATCTTCTTCCAGCCTTTCGTCCTTAGCCTATGCTTATTTCTATTGATGAGATGTGTCCTGTAAGCAACAAATTGTTAGATCTTCCTTTTTAATCCAGTTTGTCAGATGGTGCCTTTTGATGGGGAATTAAGTCCGTTAACATTAAGTGTTAGTATTGATAGATATGTGGTGATTCCTGTCATTTAGTTGTCTTAGTTATTTGAGGGTTTGATTGTGTGCAGCTAAATCGATGTTACTCTCTACTTTCTTGCTTTTTCTTTTCCTGTAGTTTGGTAGAGAAAAGGTTAGTTTGAGAAGAATTAATTTAGAAGGTAATACACATGTACAGGAAAGCAATGCAAGTCAACTCCTTGTGTAGCTATCCTTATCTCAACTAGCAAAAACCCTTGGTCCTTCCTATTATTGCTTATGCTCTCTCTTCAACAAAATTAGAGATAAGGGCAAGATAGTTTCTGGCTGGTAGCAAGGGGGTGTGGGGAGAGGGAGTGGAGAGGGTAGGCAAGGGAGGGGACAGGGGGATGGGGGAAGAAATGACCCAAACATTGTATGCACATATGAATAAAAAAGAAAAGAAATGGACATTTGAGTTCTTTCCACATTTTAGCTAGCCTATTTAATGCTGATGTGGACATCTGTGTACAAGTTTTATATGGAATATGTTTTCACTTCTCTTAGGTATATACCTAGGAGTGGAGTCACTAATCTTCATATAACTCTGTATATGAGCTTTGGAGGAGCTCTCAGGAACTACTCTTTTACCTACATCATCTGACTTGATTCTGACTGCTCCTATGAGGTGGTTATAGATATTCTCATTTTACACTTGAGAAAGCTGAGGTTTTGAGAGTTTAATAACTTGTGCTCATTCACAGAGCAAATGAGTGGTACAGAAGGACCCCAGGTTCTTCATGCCCTTTGTATGTCCAGACAACTCCTCAGAATTCTGAGAAATTTCTTCACGGTAGAAACTTGTTCACTGAATCAGTTCTGTAGAAAATTTGAGGATAGGGATTTTCAAAGACAATGGGTATTATCAGTGACCCGAGTGTACCATAACCACATTCCAGGTTAACTCTGATTCTTAGGAGATTAAACTTGAATGAGAGGCATGGTGGTAACTAAGATATGCTAGTATCCATATGGTTAAGGTTTTTATTTAGAAAATGACTGGCAGAAAATAAATGGCTCAATGCCAGATTTGGCTTGACCATTTAATACAGAATCTGGGTTCCAATACATCAGTGATTAAATACATTGGAAATATTTTCCAGTTTGTTTTTGCCTTTTAACTTTATGGTATCTTTTAATTAAAAAATTAATTTTAATATAGTCAGTTTCATAAATCTTTCTCAAGGGCATAGCCTCCAGAGCCACACTGCCTGTATTCAAATCCTAACACCTGACTTTGAGCAGGTTATTTAATGTCCCAATGCTTCAGTGGAACATAATTCAGCAATTAAAAGAAAGGAACTTCTGATTCATGCTTAACATGGATGAACCTTGAGAACATCAAGCTAAGTGAAAAAGGCCAGATCCAAAAGGCCACATATTGTATCACTCTATTGATACAAAATGTTCAGAATGGACAAGTCCATACAAACCGAAAAGAGATTGGTGGGTACAAAGGGCTTGGAAGAAGGAAAAATGAAAAGTAAATGTCAGTAGCTACAGAGTTTATTTTAGGCTTATGGACATTTTCAAGTTAGTTATGGGGAGTGTTTGCGCAGTTCTGTGACCATATTAAGCCCATTTAATTATAAACCTTAAAAGTATGACTTTTGGTTCTGTGGTAGAATGCTTGTCTAACATGTATGAGACCCTAGATTCAATCCCCAGCATTGCAAAAAAAAAGTGTGATTTTATGTTATGCAAATTATATATCAATAAAGTTGTTACTTTTAAAAGCATATACCACAATACTTGACTCAGTGGCTACTGTTATTCTGAGTCTGTTTAGTAACCTATACGTCTTCTAGATTTCTAAATTGTTTTGGCCTATTGAGATATTTTTCTAACTAAAAAAGCAAAACATAATTCCAAAAAGCCATATGCCAATAACAGCAGGGGGGTGAGAGAAGAAGGCCTGAAAAGACCCTCATTAGGATAAATGAAGAGACATCCATGCTCTAGTGTTTGGACTTTGGAAAGAGACTCAGGTAGAGCAAGCTCCAGAGCTATTTGCAGACTCCAAGGACTGCCTTGAGGTGTCCGACTCCACGACAATTATACACAATTACAACAGCAATATATGAAACTATTAAGCATTCATTTTCAGCTAGGTGCCTGTCACATTCCAAACATTTAATTCTCACCACTCCCTTGTGATTTAGGTTCTATTCTCACCCCCATTTTACAGATAAGGTGACTAAGGTACAGAACAGTCTTCTCCAGAGCAAACGGGTCTTCATCACTGTTGTGTCACCTCCCTTACAAACTTGGGAACCAAGAAATTCTTCCCAGAGTAACTGAATAATCATCAAAACAGTAAACAACACGCGCAGATTCACTGCACTTGAGACAGCATTCTAAGTATTTTACGTACATTAATGCATTTAATTCCCACAACACCACTCGGGTGAAGCTACAATAATTATCTCTATTTTCAAAAGGCATACATGAGTCAGAGAGAGGTTAGATGATGTGTCCATAATCACACAACAGGTAGGTGGCAGAGCCGTGATTTGCATACCTATAGTCTGACTACTAGAATGTTCCCTCTTAATCATGCTGGTGTATTGCTTCTGTACCTGACGCCTGTCATACTGACACATACTAAACACTTGTCTTAGCCGTCTACATACATTGTTTCAAATCTTAAGGACAACATGATCAAGTAGGCATTATTGTGGAAAATTATTTTAGAGTAGCAGAAAAATACATACAGAGGGCTCCAATGTCTTCTATTAACTTTCAAAGCCAAGATAATTTGATTCAGACCAAAGTGACTTGACCTAGAAGCCCAGGCTCTTACCTATTATTCTATATTCCCTCAGTAGGTAAATGAAATTCCTGGGACTAGAAACAATGTTTTTCATTGTACCCTTAGAGACAAAGCTAAAATTGAAATACTCAAAAGGTTTAAAAGGAAACAAAGTAATACAAAAATAAGCAAAAAGCAAAACAAACTTTACCTGCCTGAGTACAGGGTCATTGAATAATATCAGAGGATCCTGGAGTCAGGTGAGGAGAATATTTGATTCTTCAAACAATTATGTGACTTTAATTGTACCTTGAAATCCTCTGTAGAACATAAAAAACTGATGGGTCAATTTGGGTCAAAACCAGGCTACTGAGTCTCATTCTCCTCCACTACCCAGTAGCCTTCCGTGTCTGTGTCCCCAGTCAGAAGTTATACCTGTCACCAGCTGCAGGTTCCCCAGGCCATCAGCCATGCACCCCCATGGACTCACACTGCTTCTTCCTCGCCTCTCTTCATTGCTTTCAATACGGGGAACTACTTCTTGCACCTCTCCTCCAGAGCAGAGTGTAAGTGGAAGAAATACTCAAAATGGAGTGTGTTTGGGTTCTTTTTAGTGTTACAGTTATAAATTAGATTGGGGAGAAGATTGATACTATGGATTAAAATGAAGTCTTTCTATTACCTATGAATATTATCCAGGCCTTTGAAGAAGAGCCATTTTGCAACTTACCAGTTTGCATCCATCTAAAATAAATTGCAGGCGGCACATTTGTCTTCATAAGGTACCATTTATACTCACTTGCATATATGGCCTAAAAAGAAATACATAGTCTCAGAATTGCACAGGTTCCCAGCAAGTAACACAAATTTTCACAACAACGTCAGCATCTTTGTAAGGAAACCTTATCTTTCTCATCCTTTCTTTTTTTTTTTTTTTTTTTTTTAGGTGCCGGCAGAGAGTCACAAGTAGCAGTCAGCAACAGCACTATCAAAATGTATTTTTAAGCCCATTGTGTTGTTTTGACAAACTAAACGATTAATTAACAGCAATCTAGCAAACAGATCTCTACTTACAGCTTAGAGTGAGAGAAACACACAGATCGCCATAAATGTTCTATCGTTACCATTACTGCAGAAGAATGCAGCCTAATTAATTAGAATTGATCACAAAGATTAGATACAAATTCCATCGCAAGGCAAAAGAAGCCTAAACAGAGGAAATAAATCAGAAAACTATTCTCTGAATCCATAATAAACCAACAAGCTTTGCAGACAAACAGATTTGTTTTAATTGTAGTTTTTAAAAAATAATTTAAGGATATTTGGAAGTCTTTGGAGAGAAAATGCAATGTGACTTTAGAGAGCTAAAGTCACCGAAGTATGGATTCAGATGAACATTGAAGTTCTGGCCTCTGCCTTTGTACAAAACAAATGCTGTAAAGAGCCAGGTGCAGTGGCTCATGCCTTTTATCCTAGCTCCTTGGGAGGCAGAAATTGGTAGGATCACACTTCAAGGCCAGCCCAGGGGAAAATGTTGTTCATGAGACTCCCCCACCCCATTTAAACTAATAAAAGCTGGGTGTGATGGTACATTCCTGTCATCTCAGTTATGCAGGAAGCATAAATAGGAGGATCATGGTCCAGACCCACCTATGCATAAATGTGAGATCCTATTTGAAAAATATCTAAAGCAAAAAGGACTGGGGTGTGGCTCAAGTGATAGAGTGCCTGCCTGACAAACACAAGGCCCTGGATTTAAATCCCACTACCACACACACAAAAAAGAGACTCTAAAGTATTCACCTAGGTAGTGGTTGGGCACATGATGTGTGTACAGAATGGCTGCAGAGGCCGCTTTGAGAGATAGTCTTATTATCATTTGCTCCCTGACCCAAAGACATGTCCTTGGAAAGAGGAGACCTTCATACTGCTTTCTTTTCTTGGCTCTTATGATGAATGTCTACTTTTTCTACTCAGCACCCATTTCCCCTCCCTCTAATTACAGAGACCCTCTGGTAGCCACAGGCATGAACACAGGATCTAGACACCCCAACTCCCTACCACCCCCTTACACAGTGCTTGAACCAAAAAGAAAACTTGAAAAGTTAGAAAGGGAAAAGAGAAGCCATCCCATACCAACCCCTTTCTCCTTTGGCTGCAAGATTGCAAGAAGTAAACTCTATGATTGATGATAAGAGAATAAACGGAGACTTAGTAGGTCCTTACCATAGTTCCAGTTTCTGAGCATTCATGCACTTGGTCCTTTCAGAGACTTGTTGCTCTAGGTAGTTCAAGGTGTGGTCTAAGAAAAGTCTAACATTCTGCTACCTAAATTAACTAAGTCCTCCAAATAAGGGGTGTCCACAAAGGGAACAATCAAACTTAGAGTTGGGGTGATTCTGGATTAGAAGGAAGTCTTTCCAAACTCTTGGCTCAGCTGCCAGAATTTCATCTACAATGAACCACACTGCAGATTGAATGGTGAGAAAACATGACTTTTGTAGAGAAAAAGGGCTAGCTACAAGGCATGACCCCTTAGTGTTGACTGTGTGTATTAATCTTTCTGAACTACAGTTTCCTCACTTATAAAATTGGAATGATAACATGTTATTGGGGTTGGTGAGAAGCAATGAGATAATGCACAAAATGTAAGTAAATAAATAACCATATCTGGAACAATGTAAACAGTCTGCTAGATTGTGTGTGGCATCACAGTCTACCATTATTGTTGCCCCTCTCCTCTCTCTTAACAACTCAACACTCTAATACACAAACCCTCTTTACCCTAGAATAAAAACTTGGCAAAAGAGTAATTGGGAGCTACAAGCTCCTGTCCCATCTATAAAATAGTAAATATTAAAATCTGATTTTAGCTGAGAGCCTGCTGGAGATTATAGATATACAGGAAATGCTCATACATTTATTAATATAGTTAGTTGTATTAATAGTGACCTCACTAATTTAAACTAACTTGGGAGAAGGCCCAGCTCAATTATGGGATACTGTCTTAAAAGACACTTTAATTACTTTTCAGACATATTCAGTAGATAAAATAATTCTGAAAAGAATTGCCTGGGAGAAGCTATGATGTGATACAGTGACCAAAATTATTTATAATTGGTATATAAAAAATTAGTATATAAAATATCAAGTTAATTTCTGTCATCTTTGGTGGAACAGAAAGGGCCCTAGCCTTGTGCCAGAAAAAGCAGGTTTTTCCATCTCTTTATCTGTAAAATGGGAATTAAAAGATCTACAACATAAGATTACTGTGAGGCTTAATTAGACAAGAGAAGGAAACTGCAAACCCATGAAGCAGGATTTGTATTCATCTAGCTCACAATGATGCACTGTGTCTAGCACAGTGCCTGACACACATCAAACTCCCAATAAATACATAAGTAAATGCATGAATGTACAAGTGTATAATACAGAGCTTAGCACATTGAACATCAGGGCTTGGTACTGCAGGAAAGAACTCTGTATCAAAAGCCTTCAGCTGATCCTCAAGTGCTCATACAGAATCTGGGGGTCCTTACTCTAACACACTGGTTCCCTTTACTGGTGCTCACCCACTGCAATCAGTCACCAGCAACTTGTTTTTAACCCAAGGAACCTGTTGTTTGGGCCACATTTGGGAAAGAGAAGAAAAAAAGTTGGCATTTGACCTAAGAATATCCAATCAGATTTTCCCAACTCAGAATTTGGAATTGGGACCAAGAGAGTTAAGCTCTTAACAGGTTAGTTGCTAAAGAGGTAATATGTAAACCGAGGAGCCATAGTGAATATGAACCATGTGGTTCATAAAAGCAAGTCTCATGGAAAAAGAAAGAAGCTTCTAGAAAAATAAAATATTCCATTCCTTGTTCAAAGCCCTAGTTAAAGTCTATCTGCCTCTCTGCCTTTAGATTTCATGAGATGTTCTCCATACCCTTCTGATAAAATATTCCTCTGTGCTAGCTTGGGACAGAGGCAAAATAACCTTAATATAGCAGGGAATGGAGTTCTTAATCATTAAAAATTCATCAAAGGATAAATAATCTTTGCCCAAGCTACATTTCTTAGTTTATGGAGTTGGGTTGACCATAAACTTAAGATAGTGATAGAAGATTTATATCTGTGCAGATTATGTTTGTATAAATGGCTCAGAACTTTTACAGGACTAGCTGACCATGCTTTCACTTTAATTACCTGAATTTTACATATTTTACTTCATATTACTACAGATAGCAACTATTTTCATTACTTCTATGTGAAGGTGGTCCCTGGGCCTAAGAGAGAAAAAACACTTATCCAAGATTTCACAGACAGCAAGAAGCAAGAAGTATGACATGACCCCAACATTTCTGCCTTTATAAGACACGTTGCCTTCATCCCATGCTCAAGTATGGGAGGGAAACTACACGGATATTTTGTTAGTAGAAGGTAATAGGTCTCACCATTTTAGAATAAGGAAAACTTCTTAAGAGTCTAGCGATTTTAAAGATATGTGCTTTAGAATAGGCTTATTTTTATGTTCACTAAGAATAAATATTAAGAAAAACTATAATAATATCAATAATGCTTTCAACAGAGTGCTTGCTTTGCAACCACGGAGCCCTAACTCCAAATTCCAGACTTGTGATTGTATAATGGGACAGATTGATGCTGATTTGATAATAGATATTCCAGTATAATCTACCCCTTTTTCTCAATTTAAATCCATAAAATACTTTCAACCATTCTTAAATGTTCTAAGCAACATTAGCAACAACTTCATGGGTATACCTAATCCGATGTGTCTTCTTCTCATATAAATGCAGATGTACTCACTCACTCTTGGAAAAGTAAAGACTCAAAGTCCCTCCAGAACTTGTAGCCATCTCTGGGTAGTGTTAATTCTTCTTCTTGCTTAAACACAATATTTCTTTTATAATCAGTAAACTATAGATTAACTTGTAAAGTTAATTGCAGCTAACATATCTTATATAAAGCTATAGGAAAAAGAGAGAAGGTAAAAAGAAAAAAATGGAATGTATCAATGCAAGGAAAAATGCATGATTGATACAGTCCTCATTTCTGCAAGTACTCATAAAACTACAGTTAGAATTCAAACTTTCCTTCTTTTACCACCAAATCCATGTTCTCTTTATATTCAATCAGCTTCTAAGCCAACCCAATGATTTGTCTGCTGAAATGCTTTAAATCTCCCTTCTTGAAAGTGCTCATATTGAGCCATTGCAGATTTCCACTAACTTCTACCACTGAATATGGGATGCACACCAGTAAACCACATAGGCTCCAGACACACTCTACCTGCCTTCCCTTATGTAATGGAACCCTACTTCCCCTTCATAATCAGAATCAGGCACCAATGATACAGTAACTCCTTTCTCTCTTATATCAGTGGTACCAGAAACCCCTAAATGGTCAGATTATCATCTCAGCTTCCAGTAAGAACTAATATGATATCTCCTGGTGAAAGGGTCCCTTATTTGGTAATTAAGCCCTTGAACCTAGAAAAGTAGAAATTGTAAGGTTGGAAAGCAAAAACTGGTTTTCTATACCAATATATTCGGGCAGTAGAATAAATGGTCTCCTACATAGATGGCTGATTTGAGTAGTTACTGCATCTTTTTTCTGAGAAAATGAGGAACATAATAAGACCAGCAAAGACTGGGTATATAGCTCAGTGGTAAAGTGCTTGCCTAGCATGCACAAGGCCCTGAATTTGATCCCCAGCACCAACAAACAAAAAAGTCTTGAATATTCATTTTAAAAGTCCAGTGAATCCCATGAGTATGACACCTTCCCTCCCTCCCCGCCCCCCCCCTTTCTAAGCTACAAAATAAAATTGTTTGGTCAGAATAAAAATATTTTGTGTGCTATCAAGACAGTGAATAATGCATTCAATAAGTCCACAGATGGTGGTGCTGGCAGAAGCATTGCTGACAGGGAAGGCAGACCCATATCCATAGTTTGCATCTATTCCAGGAAGAAAAAATGCTGCCCCCTCAATGATGGAAAGAGTCCAGTGTAATCAACTTGCCACCAGGTGGCTGGCTTGTCCTCCTGGGGAATGTTGCCATATTGGGAGCTCAGTTTTGGTCTCTGCCATTGACATGTTGACATGTTGGGCATTCAGAAACAGAAACTAGATCAGCCTTGGTGAGGAATCCATGCTATTGAGGTCATAAATTGCATCTATCCCTGTTAGCATGGCCACTTTGTTGATGAGTATGTAGTGGAGAGGCCAGGGAGAGAAGCAGAAAGCCACAGGCAGAATAGATTACTAGTCCTGTGACTGACAGTCTTCTCTACAGATGATGCCCTTTGGCAAGTAGTCCTATGGGTAACAATTATCCTTAACTCTTGGCTTACTCTCAAAGGTCTAGCCACATACTTCTTACATAGAGCTCTCCCTGTCCCCAAGCCTCTAATCTGGATCTTACTAGTTTTACAGCCAAGGTTGGCAGTAGGCTTTCTTTTCTTTCTTTTTTCTTTTCTTTTTTCTTTTTTTTTTTTTTTTTGCCATTCTCCAATATAGATCTATACCTCTGGCTGTCTCTTAAAGTTCTTCCCATAGGTAGGGTCCTCCTGCATTCTAGAGCCACCCCTACAATCCTTTTCTGTCTGATGCCAGAACATTGTGCAGAATCATCCAGAAATTAGATGGCCCAGTTTTTCTTCTCTACTCAAATGATCATAAGCAACTTTCTGTGAACCCTTGGGCACAGAATAAATGGTAGGTAGCAGTGCAGAGGTGAGGAAGGCTGGTATCAGCTATCAAAAAAACCTAGAATTGCAGGAATCACAGAAAAGTCACTGCTAAGGATCACAGCTTTCTGCAGCACCCAAGAAGGTGCTTCCCAGGTCCAGAAACCACTGAGGTGGCCTTATGCCTGTCATGTGCCAAGCCATACACACTTGCCTAAAGCTGCTACAGAAATTCATGGCTTTCCCTTTTGATTTCCAAATCTTATTAAAAAGTATCTCTCATTAGCAACATGTAGTACAGAACCTGCTGAGGAGAGAATCTAGGAAATATAGTTTTAAAAAAATTAAGTACACATGCTGAAGGTAGGGGGACAAACAGTTGTTATTTAAAGAAAATCTTTTGATAAACTAAATTTAACAAAGTTGGAGCAAAGAATGTTTCATGACTTGGGCAGCACATAAAACACATAAAACCAAAAGAGTTTCAGAGAACTCCACTCTGCAATGTGGGCAATGAGTGTTTATGGACAGTACATGGAGAAAAAGCCAGAGGTTTGCCTTGTTTGGACATGGTCTGATTAGTTGTCTGTCTGTGACTGACTGAAGCTTAGCTGCTTATGAATGGCTGACACCCATTGTTTATTATATTACCATCAGGTTTTCAGATTATTTAGTACTAAGTCAGGTTGCAGTTCCTTACATAGGGACTCATAGTATAGAGACAGCCTCAGATCAGTGACCTCCTGCTTATTTAATTTAACTTGCCGAGTGCTCAGAAGTGCGCGTGGATACTGTTGAGTTGATGACAGAAACAGAGAGCTTGTAGTTGTACTTAGTAAAACATAGGATTCTTGCAAAGCACAGCCCAGAATAGTTTCTAGACATAAGCTATAGGAGCACAGAAAGCTAGAGCTAAAAGACCTTAGTAGTGATATGACTAGCTCCTCATTTGCAGACAAGGAATGAAGGCCCAGAAAGGGTATGAAACCATCCTAAGATCATTGATAATGATTGGCATAATCAGGATTTGAACCCATAAACCACTAGAAGACTCTTTCTACCACTCAGTGGTTGCTGGTTGTGCTAATCTCCTGAAGTCTCACCAAAATACAAGTTGTTCCCTCCAAACACCATGCTCTTGAGTTCACTGTTCCAAACCCCAGCAAGCTTCTATAATACCCTCAATAGTACAGCCCGTACCCGCTGCACATCAACAAATTGCACCTTAAAGGTTAAAGCCCTTTTCTTTTATTGGGAGGGAATCTTGGTTAATGAATGATTCAGACATCTAAACAGATCTCCTTTTCCAGTTTTCCTTCCTTGTTTCTTCTTTTTCTAGCCTCCGCTTTAGGACTCACATTCTTTGGTCACTATAAAAGAATCTTCTCTCCTCTAAGTGGAAACCCACCTTCAGTTCATCTATAAAAGTAGGTTATGTTTCCACAACTGCACTAGACTCTGCCCATCAAGTCTCCCTAAGCCAGGCTTTCCTTCATCTTGGTCTACAACCACCCTAGTAAGCACCACAAGCTTTCCTTTGAGCCTCAAATCCTTTTTTGTTCTCTTCATAAATCTTTTCCCACAGCTTCACCATTCTGGCATATTATCTCTGCCCAGATAAACATTAGCATAGCATATTATCATATCTAAAACTCAATCATACTTCAATTTCCCTGGTCTCAGATTAGGGTAACTTAATCCTTTTGGAGATAGAAACATTGGCAACATTTCTGTCCTTTGGTGATAAGAGCAGGACTGTGATTTTGCCAGGCCTCCAAGAGAAATAGGAGGGCTATGCTGAATCCTACTTTGCCAAGCACCTGTACCCACCGGCCCTTGGGAGGATTAAAAGGAGCCCATGGAGCAGTAGACCTATGACAAGCATAGTAACTGCCAGAGCCTGGTGCTGCAATGCCACCCCTCTGACAAACTCAGGGCTGCACCATATGGCATAGCACTAGAACTAGTGAAGTCTCTTACTTCGTCTCTATACCTAAAGCTAAACACTTACATCTGCCTGAACACATGGATGATCTTGTCTCAATGCCAAGTATGGGTAGACAGAGAGCTAGAAGCACTCCAGGGAAGTCTCAGTTTGAACACATCAAGCAGTTTCATGGCCTGTGGGAGTAGACAACACACTGCAGGGCTACGGGCAAGAGCCCTGCCTACAGCAGCTTAGACTTCTGAACAGTTTGATTAGTTGTTCTTCTTCCTTAAGGCTGATGGGCTGGCACCAGAAAGAAATGAGGGAAAGAGAGGTCTGGTAGGGGAGGGTGGCTAAACATTCTGTCTTCTGTACAGCCAGTGTTCTTTTGGGTCAAAGAATTTATCTTCTCACCCACACAACCAAGGTCAGGGATCAGGGTGCACTGGATCTGAATCTGATCTTTGCTAGGCATAACTCCCCTCTCCCTGCTATATAAACTACCACATCTCTTCTCAGGCATGGCAGTTGCTAGAATAAGGTGAATTGGCTGAACTCAGGGAGAGTATGGAGTGCCTGCCAAGCCTTACTTCTGATTCATCTCCAGAACTTGTCCATTTCCCAATAGAACAAACACCAAATTAGACAGAATTTCACAACTCTCTCTGACAGGAAGAGACAAAGTCTCTTGTTCAGCTTAAAATGGTTTTGCAGTAAGAGGCTCCAGAGAATTCTTGAAGAGATTGGCACTGGCCATGCGTAGGCCAGAAAGTCTGCTTTCCAATTATCTGACATCCTCTTCCAACACATCCAGGGCACTTCCTGCATTTCATTTGCATCAAATTCATTTTAGCACATTTTTGATTATTTCTTTATTATTCTCTGTTCTATTCCAAACTTTCAATAATAGAGGCTTACTCTCTTAAGTAATTCCTAGACTTACAAGACATCTTTACATTCACTACCTCCTGAACCTCTGCTCTCCGTGAGCTCCCATCCCCCCCAGCACACATATAAATATTTCTCATTACCATCCCTATTACTGGTATGAAGTATTTCATATAAAATCAAGACTTGAAAAGAAGCTGCTAATCACAGACAACTGACTTCCTTAGAAAATGTTCTTTTTTCTTATACCCACCATTCTTGATGTCAGAAAAATCAACCTGTAAGATATAATCATCAATAAAATAGTTCACAGTCTCCTGTATTATCAACCTCTACCACCATAGTAAAACATGTCCTGAGATTCTGATAGTTGGATCAGAGGTTGAAAGGCAAAAGAAAATACAGGACCATGGAGAGAATTAGACACAAAAGGAGAGAAAGAACATGAAACAGGACCAAGAGGAAGATGAACTGGAAGGAGGTACATCATCTCTTCTCAGTGTACTCCAGAGTGTAAGGTTCCAGAGTCAGCATGGTTCCCTTCCTTCCAGTGGATTTACATACAGCTCGAGAGTGGCAGATAATATGTCCCAAGAGCTCACAGCATGCCCTATAGGAAAAGAGATCAAGTGACTGAAGTGCAAGAAGGCTGACCCATAGCATCTGAGTGGTCAGATCCTTTAACTTTTAATTTCTGAAACCTCATCACTAATGCACAAGCCTGTGTTGTTCCCATACTCAGACCATCCCTAGACTTTTGAAGTTAATAACCAAACTTCTCCTATGCTCATTGACACACATGGAATTTTTTTACCATGCAGAGAGAACTCCCCACTGAGAAGGAATTACCAAGTTCACACAGAAAGGTTAACAACTATGGGGAAAGCTAATGGTTGCTGCAGCATCCTTCACTGCTCAGAGTCTAGAACTCAGACTAGAGGAATGAGCAAATGTTGGGCAATGCCAGACAGGTGAAAAATGAGCTGTGAACTCCCCCCTGCTGGAAGAGGCAAGGCTTCTGGTTAAATCATAATGGCACAGTCAATGCAATCACAGGAGGAGGCTTGGCCCACTAATCCCTCAGGTGAAAACGATCCACGTATAACATCTCCACCTCATTAGAGCTTCAGTTCACTTATTAAATATTGAACACATCAGATGGTTCTCTTTGGTACAGAGGAGCAGAGTCCTTGTTTTTGGAGGGGGATGCTATGTATCCTCCTGAGAAAGTCCAGTTGGCCATGCTAATTGCTAACAGATTTCTCACACACTGTTATTTCTTCATCTGCCCAGGAAGTACATGCTGCACCACAGGAGATGTGGGACAGAACTTTGTTGCTAGGAGTCTTAATGATACTGGCAATTAATTATTCACACCAGTAAAAGGAAAACTTAATGAGCATCCCAGCAATGGAACCTACTCTAGGAAGTTGAACACGGTGAGGAGGAATCATGGAAATCCCTGGTCATTTAGTCTAACCACTGATCTTTAGGGAAGATCATGCTATATGTCAGAACCAGAAAGGACCTAGCCTAACACCTTCACTGACAGATAATGGAAAACTGAGATCTGGAAAAGGGATGTAACTTGCCAAGGCACAAAGAAAATGAATGACAATGGCCCTGAGTTCTTACTATGCATTACATTCTCAGCATTTTATACCTATGAACTCATTTAATCTTAACAACTCTGTAAAGTAGATGTGAAGCTTGGCTGATTACCAGTTGTGCCAATAGTGCTGGTAATGTCCTGCTCATCTGGAAACTCACTTCAGAGAGCCTTCTTCTACTGAAATGACTATGGACTATTTGCCTTTTCCCCAGACAACAAACCTGAACCAGTGAATGCCAGGTGCAAGAGGAAGGAAGCCAGAGGGAGTCCTAGCACACAGACTTCTAAAACTCTGCCTAAGGAGTATTGAAACCACAAGATAGAGAGTGCAGATAGATGAGAGACAATGTGGCGACCTCCATGTTATGTTATAAACAGTATAGAGTCAGTGTTTCATGACTTATTTCTCTTATCTTTGAATATCTATTGTGTCAAATTCAAAATAAATTTCCCTTTTCTTGGGCTAGCTCAAGTGACCTTCTGCTTCTTGAAATCAAAATTCCTTTGTCTAATATTCTGAGGTATTGCTCAACCTTGAAAAGAAAATAAATACAGGCATATGCTACAACATGAATGAACCTGAGAACATTATGCTAAGTAAATAAGTCGGTCACCAAGCAACAAATATTGTGTGATTCCACTTGCACAAGGTACCAAAAGTTGTCAAAAGTCTCAGTAGAGAAGGAAAATAGAAATGGTGGTTTCCGGGGGCTGGGGAAAGGGGAGGATGGAGAGTTTTCACTGGGTGTGGAATTTCAGTTTTATAAGATGAAGAGATATGGATGATGGTAACATTTACACATTACGAATATATTTAATTCTACATTGTACACTTAAAATGGTTAAGATGGTTACATAGTATCCATTTATATATAACTTTTATGTTTTTATTTATCAGTTAAAAAATAAAAATAAAAGGTTAAAATGGAAAATTTCATGGTTTGTATATGCCACAAAAATTATTTTTAAAATTCTTCCTTTCTAAATTAGCACACACATGTCCATGTGCTTATATGTGCACCTATGTGTGTGTTCATATCTACACACCACACTGAAGCAAGTCAGATGAAAAAAGGTTCTAGTGTGAAGATAAGACAAAGGACTTTCCTAATATAACTGAGGTCTTAGAAAACATATCTCATATTTAGAGGCACAAGATATCTTCTCATCCTAAACCAGTAAGAATAGTTATACCTGTTGCCAATTATTACTAAATTAACATCTGAGCTTCTCCCGGGTACTGGCTTCTAAGCACTTACGTATATGTTACCATTTAATCCTAATAATTGTGCAAGTACTATTCTTATTCCCACTAAGGTACAGGTTATCTAACTAGTTCAAATCACCCAGTGAGTGATTTGACAGACAATTAGGATTTTAACTCAGAAAGTATAGCTTCCTAGTCTGTGGTCTAGGTAGTACATGGGCAATAGAGTCCCCAAATTCCTCCTTCTCTTTTAGGACTCCAAGGCTAATGAGATTTTCACAGTTCCAGAGAGAAAGCATCAGCACACATAGCAGCTCCTAGGTACTAGAAAAGTAGAAGGTCTTAGATTTTAAAAATTACAAGTAAAAATAATAATGCTATAATTTGTCAGTCTATGTGATTCAAGCCACTACCTCAGCATTCAAGAAATTCTGGTTATATTTTGATCTTTACCTCAATGTTGAGACCCATGGATCAATAATATTGTCTTTCTTAATATTCCCTTCCACTACATCAACCATGAGAATGCCCAGTCTTCATGGAGCCAATTGGTACTTTGGGAGTTAGTAGACAGCAGCAATATTCTACATTACCATTATGACCAAATCTTTAGCCCTGTAAATCAAAACTGAAACCAAAATATTCAGTGTTATTTATCCACTGTTGTTTAATTGTGAAGAATTCAGCTGTTTTGTTGTTGTTGTGTTTGTTTTCCAACCCAAGGACTGAGAATCAGCTCACAAACTCATGCTGCAATTTAAACCTATTCAACACTCAGAGCCATCCCATGGCCATCCATTTTATCTTCTCTTAACTTTAAGATAAAAAGGTAGAACTCTTTCCCCTCTCCCTGGCATAAAGAGCTAATCTAGATGAGAGGAAAGGAACAGATGGAGAGAGCCAAGGATAGTGGATACAAAATGAAAGAAGCATTCTTGTATTCTTGTAGAATTGAGAAAAAAGTATTATAAGGATCAGAGGCAAAACTGAATAGTCATACAAAATATGAACGGCCTAAAGAGATAAGATATTGCTTCAATGTAATCATCTCAATGTTTGTCTTATATGTATGAAGACAGAGAAAATATATACATTCAATATTTGAGTCCAGGGTCAGAAGTACCTGGCTCTCAGGCTTGTTTCCCATGAAAACTGCTCAGGAGAATAACTTGATTTCCTATTTTTATTAAAGATTTCCAGCCAGATAATTCAATTTCAAACCCCTGAATATAAACCAATACCTTATAATCCAGAAAAACATAATGGATAGATAAGGTAAGGAAAGAAGGGTAAGAAAAAAGAACAAAAGCCTCTTTGTGTAAAACATAGGAGACATTGTCACCATTTTCAATTTCAACAAGTGAAAGAGAATACAGGTGCTCCTCATTATGATAGGCTTCCATTCTCCATAGATCCATCATAAGTTGAAAATATCATAAGCTGTAAATGCATCTAACATCTGACCTTATACACATAATAGCATAGCAACATAGCACAGGCAGAGTACCTGTTTTTTCCCCTTTGTGATCCCATGGATGATTGGGAGCTATAACTCACCGCCCTTGCCCTGTATCACGAGAATATCACACTGCATATTGCTAGCCCAGAAAAAGATTAAAATTCATATTCATCAAGTGCATATCAATGTTTGTCCCATTGTTAATCAAAAAGTCCTTAATCAAACCATTGTAAATTGGGTATCCACTTATATAGGAATATAGTAACATAGGACCTGGAAATCTCTATCAGTGCCCTTCCTGTTCATCACTCATTCCAAGCTGCCACAAAAAGTCAGGTCAATTATTAAAGATTGTCTAGACCCCTAAAGTTTTCTTATAGGGTCTATTCTCATAAAGAAAAGATCTGAACAGGAGAGAGAAGAGTATGCAGAGAGTCGGAAAAGGAGAACACGTCAACATTTAGGAAGACCAGATATGTGGCACAAATGCAGCATTATCCTTTATATAGAAAATTATTAGTGACTCCCCAGGGACCACATCCAAAAACATTTCTTTAGCATTTCTAAGCCTACCCATGTCCCTTTATTGTCCTTTGTGTCTATTCCTATTCATGTAACATGCAGACATTTTATATTTTCACAGTACTTTATGATTTACAAAGTACTTTCCCATTCATTGGGTCTCCTGGATCTCTAAGCAGTTCTATTGGTAAGCACCATTACAGATAGAAACACTAAGATTGCCCAAATCTGAGACTTTTTCTTAAAAGGTGAGAAGGTTCTTTTTGGCTATAATATCTACCCGTATGTTTACCCCTAGTGGACTCTTATTTTAGATGCCTGAATCCTTCTACCTCTTTAAAAGTAATCAAACACAACACTTTACAAGGGTAACATTTCATTTAATCACCTTTTTACTCTTAACCCATGAGCTCCAAGCAGAGTTGACTCCATCTCTAGTGCTATAACTCAGACTATCTATTTAGTGTTAAATTTCTTTGGGATGGGTGGATAACCCAACCAAGACTAATGTTTTGATCAGGTCTACTGAGAGAAAGAAGTGATCTCTTTTCCACTAGACTTGAATCTCCCAAGATCTAAATCTGGTGCTTCTAACATGTTCATACAGAACCTGATATTGAAACCACGATAAAGGAGAGAAGAGCTAAGATAAGGAGGACACCCAGGTTCAGATGGTACATAATGAAAACCTGAGTCAACTTGAATATGAAAGTTGACCTCAGTCATTTCAGTTAAGTAAAACAGTACATTTCTTTTTTTCTTACACTAGATGGAATTTTCTCTCACTTGTATATACATATATACATATATATACATATAGCACCCAATACCTAGAGTACACCAAAATATTCTCTAAGACAAAGAGGATGCCCTTCTCAGATAGAAGATTAGGATACAAGATGTCACATGGCCAGAAGAGCAGCTCAAGTGCTCTGTTATCAGCTTCTGCACTCTTTTCTCTTGTCTCTAAAATCAGGGTGCCTTCCTCTCCACCACTGCTCATGTTATTTCCTTAGCTTGCTTGATCTCTCTTCTCTTTTCCAACCTCAATAACTCCATTCATGTACTACTTACAAACCTAGATTGACAGGTCTTTGAACTCCCATAGCATTATCATTTGTTTACCTAAACCTGGTACATAATGTCCTAGACATCTATTGTTATTGTTGCTCTTATTTATAATTCTGGAAACTTATGTTTCCCAAGAGATTCTAAGACATCTGAGAAAGGGAACATGTTCTTATACTGCATCCGTATTCTTCACAATGCTGTGAACGATGTGTACATAGCACACAGTATAAATACTCAATGTTTTTTATTGAATTGGCAAAAAGGAAGTACAGCTGCCAGATGGCTAAATGATAAAGAATAGAGAGATGATGAAGTTAAGCCCTTTGGTGTCCTTAGCATTGGCTTTTTGATTCAATGTAAACTTCAGGAAATTTTTTCAAGTAATGCAGCACATAGTGTAGAAGCAGCACTATTGCCCATACTGAGAACTAAGAAACTTGTAGACTATAATAGAGTCCTACGTCCATAGTAGGCCTTAACAAAGTTTTGACTATTTCCAGAATTGCTTTCTTGCTGTTAATAAATAATCCAAAACATCTTTTCATGGTTTATTTTTCATGTTTTATTCACACATTAATGAAAAATAAAATTAGTAACAACTATTTTGTCAAATATCTACTATGTGCTAAACATTGCCAGATATAGAGAGATCCTTTCCATATATGAGTTCCAATTGTTAGAGAAAGTTGCAAAGTATATATTATTTTTGCTGTTTTGAAATAGGAAAGGAAGACCTTGAAGGAGTTAAGTGGGAGTTCTGCCTCGGAAATAAAAAAAACCAAACAGATGTCCCCACCAAAAATTGCACACAAATATGAAGTAAGCCAGGCACTGGTGGCTCATGCCTATAATCCTAGCTACTCAGGAGGCAGAGATCAGGAGGATCACAGTTTGAAGCCAGCCTGGGCAAATAGTTCATGAAACCCTATCTCAAAAAAAGTTCTTCATAAACGAGGGCTGGTGGAGTGGCTTAAGGTGAAGGCCCTAAGTTCAAACCCCAGTGCACACAACAAACTGAAGATAAGTCCAAGGACCAAACACAAAGAGGGAGACGAATCCTCAGGAGTAAGTGTACAGAGCAAACACCTGAGCTGAAGCTGCAGTTTAGGAGGTGGGGAAGATTCCTTACTTCTGCAACCTAGACTCTTGGATTTTATTCCCATATAGGACCAGAGAGAGACATAAGCAACAGTGTGTGAATTAAGTTGCCTCACAAAAAACCAGGAACTTCACTAGGCAATAAATAGTTCAGTGATAGAGTAAACTAAAAAACAACAAAAACAATGACAACAACCTGTCTACTATTACAGGGAAATAAAAATTAAATTTTTTCTTTGCTTTCATCTGGGAACTGATAGAAAAACTAAAATTTGACCTATGAACCTATAACTGGGACTCTGTCCCTCTGAGTGTGCACAGTGTGATTTACTATCAATCTCTAGAAACATAAAATAGTTTCTGGCCTGCTAATGTTGCTGGTGCACTATATGAAAAAATGAATAAGACTTTATAGAGCAGCATGCCTTCTACTCAGACTTCTCAGAATTCAAATAATAAAAACATGACTGAATTATCTTATAATCCAAAATGAAAACACATGGAAAATCTCCTCAGTGAATAAGGATTAATATTTAAAACAAATAGAAGAACTAGACTCCTGAAACCTCCCAATGATAGAATGAACTATCAGGAAAACCACAAAATAAATAGTTTAAATTATAATTATAACAGAAAGAGAAAATTACAAAAAAGTTATTTTCTATAAATAAATAACATTAAAGGTCGAAAAAGAACAGAACAGGAATACAAATTTAGAGAATTCAATGAAACAAAATCAATAAAAGACACATGTTTTTATTACTAAGTTAATAAAATAGTAAAAACCTAAATGAACTCAGTGAATGAGTTAAACAGACTAGATACAACTGAAGAGAAATTTAATAAACATGAAAGTATTTGTGTAGAAATAACTCAGAATTAAGTTTTGAGAACTAAAGAGAGAAAAAAATATAAAACAGTGTTGGAGAGTTTGGAAAATGGAACAAAAAGGCCCAACATATGTCTAATAGGCATTCCAAGAATAGAGAAATGTGGAGGATCTTTTAGCTGAAAAGTTAATAGCAGAAGATGACCTACTATTGAAAAAAAGACATAATTCAGGATACATAACTTTTTGTGGCAGATCAAGTAAAAATAATTCCATATCTAGAAACCCAATATAAAGTTCTAAAATACCAAATCAAAGGACCTAAAAGCATCCAGAGAGAGAAAACCCAAGCCACCTTCAACGGTACAATAATTAGACTAATAGATTTCTCAACAGTAACAATAAAATCAAGAAGACAAAGAAATAATAGCATTGAAATACCAGGGGAAAAGTCAACCTAAATTTTCTTACCAACCAGCCATCATCCATGAGTCAGAGTGACATAAGACCATTTTAGGGAAATGAAACCAGAGAGCTTTTTGCCAACAGATGCTTGCTCAAAGAATCAATAGAGAATTTACTTTAGAAAGAAGGCTTTTTCAACTCAAAACAAAAAGCTGAAAAACATGAAAGAATGATGACCTAATAAAATTTTTTTAAATGTGGTTAATCTAGATGAGTGTTAATTGTAAAGTCAACAATAATCATGATAACTGGTGCTGATAAACAAGACAAATTAAGCAAAAAAATATTTTTTAAAAGATTCTAAGCTTCTTATATAGTTAAAGACAAAAATTCAGAAACACACTGAAAGTTGTTGAATAGTAAGGGGTAAAGAGGAAAGGATAAGGGGGATTAATAGAGAGGGTCAATCTGATTAAAGTACAATATATTCACAGGAGAAACACCATGGCAAAACCCCTTGAACAATGAATATACACTTAAACGATGAAGGACAGGAATGTAAAACAGATCTCGTTGGGTACTTGTGTGGGGAGTGATTGGAGAGGATAAGGAGGGTGAATATGGTCATTGTGCTTTATATACATGTATGGAAATAGAACAATGAAACCTGTTGAAATTATTTTAAATAGGGGAGAAAGGGTTGAGGGAGAATGATGGTGTGCGTGAACCCAACCAAGACACATTATAAGCATATATGGGAAGGTCAATATGAAAGCCCCTCTGTACAACTAATACATGATAGTAAAAATGTTCTTTAAAGGAATCTGAACATGTGATTGGCCAATAAGCACATGCAAAATTGTTCAACATTGTTAGTCATCACAGAAATGTAAATCAAGTCCATAATAAGATACATGTTCAGTATACTTTATTCAAAATTCTTGAGCTCAGAAAAGATTCAGATTTAAGAGTTTTTAGGATTTGAGAATATTTAATAGGCTTCACTAGTTGGGCATTCCTCATCCAAAAGTCTGAAATGCAAAATTCAAAAAATTCCAAAACACAAAAATGTGAAAAGCACAATGTCCTTAGTTCAAACCCCAGTACTGCCAAAAAAGAAGTCAGAAATGTTCTGAAATCCAAGAGTTTTTGGGTGTAATGGACATTTAAAAACTTTTGGATTTTGGATTAGCTATGCTCAACCTGTACCGCTTTATACACACTAGAATAGTTATAATCCAAAAGACAATTGCCAGGCATGGAAGGGAGAGAAGAGGAGGGCAGAGGAGGGCAGGGAAGGGAAAGAAAGGGAGGGAAAAAGAGGGGAGAAGAAAAGGAGAGGAGAATAGAGGAGGGGATGGGAGGGGAAGAGAAGGGACGGGAGGGGAGGGGAGGAGAGGGGAGGAGAGCAGAGGAGAGGAGAGGAGAGGAGAGGAGAGGAGAGAAGAGAAGAGAAGAGAAGAGAAGAGATGAGATGTGTGACTCAGTGGTAGAGCAAATGCAAGTCCCTGGGTTTAATCCTTATCACTGAGAAAAAAGAAAAAGATGTAAGTATTGGCAAGGATATAGAAAAACGAGAACCCTACCACATTTCTGGTGGAGATGTAAACTGGTACAGATGACTTTGCCAAATAGTCTGGCAGTTCCTCAAAAGATTAAACATAAGAGTTAGTAGAGGATGCAGCAATTCTACTTCTAGGTATTGATCCAAGAGAAATGAAAACATATGCTAACACAAAAGGCTGCATGTGAATGTTCCCATCAGCATTCTTCATAATAGTCAAAAAGAGGGAATAGCGTTCTGCTGTATTAATGCAATGGAGTGTTATTTAGCTATATAAAGCTAATGTGCCTGTGACACACATGTACTTGAAAAGGCCATGCATGGTATGATTCCATTTGTATGACATTCCCTGAATAGGCAAGACTACAGGGTCAGAAAGTACATCTGGAGTTATGAAGTGCTGGGAAGGAATGGGAAATAGCAACAGTGGATGCGGGACTCCTTTTCAGAGTAGTGAGAATGTTCTAAGGTCAATTGTGATAGTTTACACAACTAAATATACTAAGAGCATTGGCACTTTAAATTGGTGAATTCTATGGTATGTGAATTATATCTCAATAAAGTTGTTATTTTTAAAGATTGAAAAAACAGAGAACATAGGAAGATTTTAAAAAGGAACATGATTGTGATTTTGTTAAGGCAAACATACATGCTAAAATGCTAAGGGTAACCTTTAAGAGATGAAAGCAGAAGGCATGAATTTCAAATAGTAGAAAAGGGAAAATGAATAAAAATAACACTCGACATAAGGCAGTAAAAAAGAGGAAAAAGCAGAAAAAGCAGAATCAAGAAAAAGTACAAAAAAAAGATGAAAGAAATAAAATCAACAGTCTTATTAATCACAATATACTTCTATGTATATTGTGATTTAAAAAGAGAGAAATTAGAATAAAAGAATCCAGTCCCATGCTGTTTACATAGACAGAAAATTCATAGAAAGTCAAACCAAGACATCTAAACAAAAGGAATAGATGCTCAACCTTACCAGAGCTTAGGGAAATGAAAGTGAAAATAATGGTACCCTACTCCACAGCTACCCTACGAAAAAAACCTTAAAATTTAATTATCAACCATTGTAGAACATTGGCAACCTTTGTATATAGCTGGTAGAAGTATAAACTGGTATAATCATTTGGAAAGATATTTGGCAAAATTAAGTGAAGTTAAATAAATAAATATATATATATTATATATATCTTCAACCTAGCAACATTACTTCTAGATATGCATTCTGGAGAAACTGTTATGTATTTATGTAATTATTTTCAGAAATATTATAGCTCAAATTTACATTGCTTAAAAGACTATAAGAAGCAAATGTACATCAAAAGGAATATATCTTATTAATGTATGATGAAATACTATGCAACCAGTAATATGAACTGATGAATTATAGTTTCATGCATAATGACAGATTTCAGAAACAAGGTTGTACAACATAGCCAAGCTCCAGGAGATATGTATAGTATATTTTTTGCACAAAGCTTAAAAACTCACTTAACAGCACTATATATGTTTTTATAGATTCCTGAAAATAAAATATAAAATTTTGAAAAAGTGATAAATGAAAAAACCAGAAAGAGAGGAAATGAGATCAAGCAGGAGTACACAATCTTGTAAAGAAATATGTGAAGCAAAAATACAAACTCTTCAAATTAGATAAGTAGGTGATAGGTCCATGGATTATATTCTATTAGTCTCTGTACTTTTCTTTATGGTTGAATATTTCATCTTTTAAAAATACATACTACAAAACAAATGTAGCATGCTTATGAATCAACTATGTCCCCACAACCTTTTCTAAAAAGAAGAAAATAAGAAGACAAAAGAAAAAAAAAGGAAGAGGAAAGACAGAAGAAAAACAAGTTTAAGTAACTTAATCAGTACACCAACCCACCCATTCCTTCACTATTCTGCATGCAACTGTGGCCAGTCTGAATAGCCAGATTTTGTCGGTTTGAATAAACTCTTCACCTCTCTTCATCAGCATGCCTTCATCCATCCCTAACCTTTATTTCCACCCAGCTTTAGTCATTCTTCACCTCTCCTAATCCTGGAAATCAGAAGCAGGTGCTGTGACTTTGGCAAGAGAAATGAATAACACCATGAACTTTGTTGGGTGAAGGCATCCTCAGAGTGCCACCTTCTTAGTCTTTGTAGGTGAAAATTTGCAGCCTTCACAGTGGAAATAAGTCAACAAGATCTCCAACTAGTTACTCAGTAAATTATAAGTAGTTGCCTAGTCTTTCTCAGCTCTTGCCCTTGTGCTCACAGATGCATGACCTGGAAACCAGGAGTCAGTGATGCCAACCACACTAAATGGGAAAACACTATACATGATGAAAACTTAGAAGTGGAAAACAAAGCCCCCAAGGCTTTAAAAGTATAGAGAAAAGAAGAAATTGAATTTGAAAATGCAAACTATGTATAAACTAAGATATACTTCTCTTAGGAAAAATTATTCCAAAGTTCAAATATTCATTGGAAATGAAAACACATGCTGAAAGGGACCAGTGAAAGATAGATAAGAATGAATGTTGGTGATAAATATGAATAAGGTATGAAATCTCAGTGTGATATTCCAACAAAAAAGGCAATTGCTTTTTTTATTACATAAGAAAAGGAACTGTGTCCCAAGAAAAACAAATGATAATTTATCTTTTTTAAAGTGATTAAACAGTACCTAGAATGCACACTGCCTTTGAGGTGACTTGGGAGCTATTAATATATAAACGAATGAAAATTGTTCTGCACAGGATGATCCTAAGGCATCTCAGAGGCAATTAACATTTCTTCAGTGCCACTATGGGCCCAGCTCTGTGCTGGGTCAACAGCATAAAGAGCTCCTAATCTACTTTGACTTCACTCTTGAGTGGAATCAAAGGGAAGAGCCTGCATTAACTTTACTATTTTTACCTCTTGACAGGAGTGAAAAGCTTCCCAAGAAACACAGATCACATGCATGTCTTTCTAATTTACTTTGAATCTCAGGAGTTTACCAGTTGGTAGCTCTAGCACAGGAGCCACATCTGCAATAGCAGGCTTCATCTTCATTGCCATTATTGAGAGGGCTCAGAAATAGAGAGTGAATGATTAGGAGAGCCCTTTACTGTGGGAATCAACAGCATGGTATGTTTGGAAGGCAGCATAACAGCTCTTCCCCCAGTCTCTCTGCTGTTATTAGAATTTGTTCTTTCAAATCAAACTGCTCCTCTACCAGGCCCTTGCTCTTCTCCCCAAATGCACAGGGAAAGGTAAAAAGTTTCTAACCAATAGCACCATGCCATTTATAGTGGAAATTTCTCTCTTTAGCCTCTACCCAAAGTGCAACATGGGATATTAGCTATTACTCAATCTAAGACAATGAGGGGACTGCCGATCAGAACCTCATGAAGTCTCCATATAAGCAAGAGGATAGTGTAACATCAGAGAATGAAAAAAAAAAAACCCTGTACAGATACAAGATGGAGAAGTGACTGTCAGAGAAAATGGGATAGACAGCCTAGAGATCAGCATGGATCACAATTTGATCAAGAAATATTGATATGACTCTAGAGTTTAGCATTTCCAAGGGACCAGCTCACTTCTGAGTTTAATAATAAATAAGAGTGCATAAATCTAATATTTATTATACACCAGGCACTGTGATAAGTGCCTTGCAGGCAACAGCTCACTTAATTGTTCAAGTACAGCCTAGCTATCATCACTGGCATTGTAGAGATGTAGATATGCAGCAGAGAGAGCTTAACAAGCTAGCAAAGAGTCAGAGATCTAGAACTGGTGCAGAAGGCTGGAAGTGGGGAAACCATGTGTGAACAGTTACATCATACTGCCCAGGACACTCAAGGCTACAACATGGGGGCCAAAAAGAAGTCACGAAGATGAACAAAAGGTGTGTTCAAATTAAGGGTTACATTAACTTTAAGAATGTCAACCTATGGGTTGGTGAGGTGTCTCCAGTGGTAGAGTGCCAGCCTAGCAAATGTGAGTCCCTGAGTTCAAGCCTCAGTGCCACCCAAAACAAAACAATTCAAGTTGGGTTTATACTTGCTAACATGTGTTTACAAAAGTGAAAAAAAAAACAATAAAATTCATTTTCTTATACCGCTTGCATGGTTATTTTGGATGATGGAGATGTGAGGATGGATTATGAGAGGCCTATGAGAACTTGACATGAGCACAGTTGTGCTCAATGATCTGCAGGCTGAGTTTGGCATGGCCCCAGCTGCAGAAGGGGGTGAAGGCAAAATGCAGCACAGCTGCTTTTCCTAAGTTGTTTACATTTAGAGAGAGAGCAGGTTTTTCCTGTTACAATGTCATGCCCATCCCTGAGAACTGTTGCTCCACTTCCTTGTTTACCACTGGATATAAAAGACTCGCTGAAGGAGGACAGGGTTTGGATTGAAGAACTGGATTGAATTGGTGGATTGAAGGATTGAAGGGATTGACTGATAGAGAATTTTGATTGGCTGGCTGCAAGCTTCTTGTAAGGCTGCCACTGACACTGCTGATGCTGGCTGTTTATGTGTCTGCATGTCTGAGGACTGAGACTGTAAGAGAAAACATGGGACAGAGAAAGTCTGAGGGCCAAGACCTTAAGAGATTAAAGAAAACATGGGACAGTGAGAGTCTAAGGAAAGAGACTTTAAAGAATAGTTAAAAAGTAAGGCCTTAAAGAATAGAGAAGAAAAAACCCAAAGTTAAAGAAGAGAATAATAGAGGAAAAGAAGTAATGAAGCTGTTGTGCATCTCCATCCAAGCACCCAGCACACCTGGCCCCAGCTTTGTCTTCTATTGTTTGTCCTTTCTACATCTCCAGTCACCCCCAGTTAGGGTTCTAGAACAGAGCTCACAAGAAAGCTCGCAAGAGTGTGGTGATACTATGATTTTGAGCTCAGGGCCTTGCACTTGCTAGGCAAGTGCTCTACCACTTGAGTCAGCTCCCATTCCTTTTTGCTATAGTTGTTTTTCAGAAATGGTCTTGGGCTTTTGCATAGGGCCACCCTCTAACCCTGATCCTCTCACCTCTGCTTCCCACATTGCTGAGATTACAGCTGTGAGTCCCCATACCCATCCCCCTGCTTTATGTTTTACAGACAAAAACATGTTTAAGGGTTGGGGGAAATAATACTTTTTTAAAAATTAATAATGCTAAAAAAAAGATTTGAAACACTTCTTGTTTTCACATGATTATTTGCTCTTTTTCTGAATGTCCACTTTCCCAGCCTGGAGCAGGACCTCAACAAACAACTAAGAGTTCTGTGTGCATCAAGCTTCCAGGTCAGGCACTGGGGCACATGATTTCTCCTCAAATGAGTTACGATCTTGCAGGACAGAAAAGGCAAATGTAGAAATATACAAAATATAATGTAAAATAATAAACCAAAAGGGGCTGGGGATTGGCTAAAAAAAACTCAAAAGACAGAAAGATTATATCTGATAGGAGAGTTCTGAAAAGGTTTCCAGTGGAAAACTGATATTGGAGTCGATCTAGGTAGAGTTTTGACAGGAGAAAGGGCATTCTAGGAAAAAGGGGTCAGCATGAATGAGGGCACAGGAATGAGAAATATCAAGGGGCATAATTTGGCTAGAAAGTAAGATGCTGGTATGGTAGAAATGGTTGACACAGTTGAAAAAGTCAGTTAAGACAACAGTGTAGATCTTAAAATACTAAATTCTGACAAATATAGCTTTTGAGGTTCCCATGCAGAGAAGTGGCACGGTCAAAGACCATATACTGTAAAAAAATCACTAATGTTGTAATAGGAGTAAGGGTGTATTGAGTAAGAAATAGACCTCAAGAAGGGAGTTGAGAATTGCTCTCACTTATACATGAACCATATCCCTCAGGGCTAGCCAATCACTATCTAAAGACCTGCCTTTGCCCACAAAAAGAATGTAGCAAGAGAACATTGAATGCATAACTTCTACCCTTATAGGAAAAAGCCAAATACATATGAAGGAGCATATAAAGATGGCTGTCCTTACAGTTAATGTTTTTCTCCTTACCCTGTGGTTATATTCCCAAGCTCAGATCATCTCTTCAGATTCTGCTTCTGAACGTTGTGCTCAGTTCCACCATCTCTGATTTCTGCTCATTTTGCCCAGTCCTTAGTTTCTCTCTCTGCCCAGCCCCTGCACACTGATACTTCAGTTGACCAGACTCCTAGGAGTTTCATTCCAACATTCCCATGGGATGTTGCCTTCAGCTGCATCTTAGTTACACACTCTTTAGCCGTGAGCCATTCCAGTCACATCCTTACCCAAGACAGGCTCTGTACCCCTTGGAAGCCCCAGCTTCCCACAGTAAAATTAGGACAGATTAATAGACACATTGACTTCAGAGGAGAAGTCTTTTCTAAGTATGTCACCTCCCAGAGTGGAAACCATTGAAATCCTCCCAGTAATAATAATAATCAGAGTCTAACCCCACAAAATTCCAGTATAGCAAGCCTTTATGGAAATCAGTTAATCCCATCTTCCTTGCTTTACCTGGAAAAAATATGCACATTAATTGCTTTATTATAAGTGGCAACCACACTGACATCTCCTAACTCAATCCATTTGATGTTGGAAAGCAGTTGAAATACACAAAGTGTTATCAATCTAAATTAGAGATGTAATCAAGACCACAGTGACTACATCATTTTTATCTATATCCTATAGCACTTTATTATATCATCCTGCATTGTTCATTAATTATTCCATTCAATCATCTTGGCTTCTTAAATGGACTGAACCCTTAGAGGTCAGGGACTAGACTGTTTTCCTGATTTTCCAGCTGCCTGGTATGGTGCTAGACACAGGGTGGGCTCAAAACAATTGCCTAATATATTGATTGTTTGCAAAGAAGAGGTGAATTTTTACACCCTATTTAAATACATGGTATAGTACATTATCGGTGTTCATGGGGAGGGTAAAATCACAAGCAGGTTTTTTCACTTTCTTAATGTTGGTTATTTTGCCATAGTAATATTTTACTGTCCTTAAAGTAAATTAGGACTGATATCCTCATCTACCATCCTCAATTAAGGAAACCTGAGATGATTCCCATATCTGCAAATGAGAAAAAACAGCTGCTAAATCATTTTTCAGCAACTATAACTAATCTTTTGCTGAATTAAGCAAGGTGTCCCCCTGCCTCTTTCCACCTGGTCCCATTCTTTACCTGTAACAAAACTGCAAGTGTACAGGGAGCTCTTAATTGAGACTCTGGTACCTTAAACAAAATGGGAGTGATTCGCCCTTTAACACTCACAGAATTAACATCCTCAACGAGCTTTCCCCAAAGTTGTGGAGAACTAATGGTAGAATTGAACTGTAAATCTGTTCTACAAATAGGATGTTGATGAGTAGTCATGTAAACATTTTCCTCTACTTCTAATCCAACATATGCTTGAAAAGCCAATCCAAAAGCAAAAAATGAAAATAATTTTTTATAGAAATTTTGGAGAAAACAGATTACAGTATTAATAACAATCATGCTAATGATTATATTTACTATTGTAATCATATTCCATTTTTCTACAAATTGCTCTGGACACCTTCATGGTTAAATATAAAAAACAAATAAATGAACAAAACCATCTCAGCACCTCTGGCATTTGAGAGTAGAATTTGCTGGGCTATAAAACCAGTGAGTTATTTGTCATGCAGCTTAATTCTGTCATAAAATGCTAATCAGCCTTTCTGTCACTTTGCTCTTGCCCCATATCATTTTATGAGAACATTAACATGGTTATTACAGAGCAGAGCCTCTTATGGCTACAAATATACTTACCATTTATGTATATTTTTGTCCAAAAAGAAATGTTGCCGCCAAGAGCCCAGATACCTAGTTAAGCATAATCCTAGTTTTTGGCATGGAGAGCTTGATGATATCTATGATACCATCTGGATGGAGGCATCAGGTAGTCAGAGCAAGGGTCAGCTTCCTGGTGCTCAGACCTTTGTGCCAGAGACAAGCTAGGTGCCTCTCCTCCCATCTTAACATATAGCAACTAAGGCTTTCTTTATAGAGTTGGTAAAACACAGATTATATTGTAGGTGGCTCTGTCAAAACAGTCCCTGAAATGGATATACAGACCCTGGAAGATAGTTTCCAAGCTCCTTGCCAGAAGCTGAAGCAGCCTGGATACCTTCTATAACACATGCGAAATCAACATCCCAGGGCAACTCACTGATGAACAATTGCAGAACTGAGTAATTCTTTACGATACTGGGCCTTTACTAAGGCTATCAGACATCTTATGTCTCAATAACTTCCCCCTGGCCTAGCAGTGAGTTCTGTAATTTCCTTTTTCATGCAAGATAGTCATATCATCATATATGAGCTTTGAACTCAGACAGCTCTGAGTCTAAATCTTGGCTCTATCACCTGCTATATCTGTGAATCTTGTCATAGCATTTGTCTTTTCTGAGCCTCCAGGTTACTGCTTTTTAGGAAACTGTCACAAATATTAGAAATGACACACGAAAACCACTTGGTACAAAGTCATGGAAACATAATTATTATCTTTATAACTACATATTATGATTGACATTCGATCCGAACCAAGCTCAGTGTCCAATTGCTTTAATTTGTATTCTTATATGATTCTTTCTGACCTTCATCTAGACTTCTGGTTCTTATTGTTTATCTACAAGTTAACTTTCCTGCTTTGCATTTTCTCTTTGGTCTGCTTCAGGTTCTCTTTGCAAGTAGAATAGACATTAGAAGTGAATATCTTCATTGTCTTCTCCAAAAAAGGAAAGCAAAGAGGGCCTGTAACATCCCTCATGACTTAATCCCTGCTTTTTTATTCTAATCAAGAAGTGTCAGGGAAATCATTCTTCTTCTAGTTAGACACCAGCCTAGAAATGTATATATATACTCTCCACTTTGCATTACACCCAAACATTTGAACTGGTTATTCTCATGTGCATTTATGCAACATGGTACCTCTGAACTTGGATGAACATGGGCAGAACAAAGCAATCAGTCACCCTCATGTTTAGTGACCTGCAGACAAACTCTTTAGAAGCTGAAAAGCATTTCTCTTTCCATCTCTCTCTCTCTTTGAGACTGTTCAGACTCATCCTGAAATATGACGTCGACGATGATAATGAGGAGGGGGAGGGGGAGTTACTACCTGACTCCTCATGGAGGCAGCCTGGGATGTCCTAGTGAGGAAAGCATGCAGGTGCCTTGTCTGTCCTGCCAGTGGCTGAGAGATGTGCAGGCAATCAGAAGGCAATTGTCATCAAGAAGAAAATTCCTGTCAAGAGTCACTCACAAGGAAAAATCAATACCAACAATCTCATAGACTTTGAGACAGTACTGATAGAAGAGTCTCCCCATCACCTCCTCACTCTCACTAAGAAGCTATGTTACTGCACTTACATAAGGAGTAAAAAAAGAAAAGGAAATATAATCCTCCACTCCACAAGCAACACTCTCACCGCACAGCCTGGTTTGTCACTCATTCCCTTGACACCCTCTCCAATCAGAAAGAACAGGAAAGAATTGTTTCAGCATAGATGTTTGAATGAGTTCTATAATTTCCTTTTTCATGCGAGTGTATTCTCTCTATCCTCTAGCCAGTATCTCACTTGCCAAATGCAAATTGAGTTTCCCTTTCTTTGCTCTGCTTTCTTTTCATGAGCACTCATTAAGGACTCAAAAAAGGTGACTTGCAGATTGGGGTTGGCATTCTCTCCTGGTCCTGACCTGTGTTCAGTGGCAAATGATTAGCATCAGTAATAATAGGACATGGATGCAGGCTGCTCTGCTGGACAGACTGATAAGTATCCAAGCAAGCAGACAGATCCAGGAGGAAGCAGCCCTTAAGTGTTACCTTGTTACAATGTTGTATTCTCATAAAGAACTGCTTCCTTTGTAGATCAATGTCTACAAAATTTGCCTTCTCCAGGAATTATTCCACTTTTTCACAAATACAGGAGAGAAGGTGTTTGTTGTTGCTGTTGTTACTGTTTTAAACTTTTTGGTAGCAGAAAATATTGTCTGTGGACTAATTTTGGGAAAACTTCAAATATATAAAATATGTAATACTTTTCCTTAGATATTAGCAGAAATACAATCCAATGTCAATGGCCATTCTGGTCATTCCTAGTAGTTTTGAATTTGTATGAAAATGGGCAGAGAAAAAAAGATTTAATAAAGGAAAATGATCAGACATTGTCCAGCTTGAAAAAGAAAGGTTTCTGCTCAGATCCTATTGAACTCACTTCGATCACAAGATAATAACAAATAAAATAAGTTTCATACAAATAATCAATGAAAAAAATTCATTGCTGATATTTTTAGCACCAGTTTTTACAATGTCTCCAAAGAAGTCTGAGGTCACCATGTCCTCTGGCTATGACATGACACCATTCTGGGATGGAGGAGAATAGAATTCAACAAAGTAACTGGTGATGCCTAAGTTACAAAGAGCACCAAGGATCAAGACATTGCACCCAAAACATTATCTCAGCAAGAGACTTCAGAAACTACTGAATTCGTGCTCACTGTTTTGTAGAAGAGAAAACAACTGTTTGAGACTCTGATCTAAGGACATCAAGGTCAGTAACAGAAATGAAACCAGAATTCAGGCTGGATGGCCTCACTTGTGGGTGACTCACTACATCACCCTCACCACAAAGACCACAAGGCAAAAAGCCAGGCGAGCATAGCCATGGTTCCTACTGTCCCAGGGACTGAGCTCATAACCTGATCCCTGAGATGAATGGGCAGTCAGTGTCATCATTCACAGGAGAAATGGAATGACTATTTGAAAGAAAGATGATACCATGTGCTGCAAATCAAAACAAAGACTGCAGGAGCAAACAGAGCCCAGAAAACTGTCGCTCTTTCTGGGACCTACTTTTGGAGTTAAAGAAATGCTTACAAGTGGAATTTTCATTACTGCATATCTTTAGAAGTTTAATTGTTTATTTTAATGTGTTTATTTATAATACAGTTCTTGAATTTATTAGTTCCATCATTTTCCTGTTTATGACTTAATAAATTTCTGAATATATTACTATTAACCCTTTCCTTTTATTTTACTTAGGAGTTTTTAGTAGTTTTTGTTCTTTTTCTACTTTCATAGAGGCATATGTATGTACTTTTGTTCTTTCTTTTTCATTACTATGAATATTTGAGATCACACTTTTTTATTTGGTGAGTTTTAATAAAGCAATATCTTTATTACTTTAATCCTCTAGGTATTCTTCAGTTCTAGTTTTAGCTTCACTTTTAACTCAAGGATTGATAAGAATGAGGTTTTAGAGTACAGATGGCAGAAACCATTGTTTTCAAGATTGATAACTAATCTTTAATGTTATTGTGTTACATTCTAAGAATACCGTCTATGATTTTGAAATGTTTAGAATCTTCCTTAAGGTCTCATATAATTCCATACATCCATAAATGGATACTTCCATAAATGTTCCACTTGTTAAGAAGGTGCTTTCTCTGTTTTCAGACATGGTGCTGCACCATAGATTAATGTACCAAGTGGATAAGACCTACTTTGTTAATTATATTTTCTAGATCTGCTATGTTTTTACTTACTCTTTTATCTAGCTTATTTCTCAATGGACTGAGGAAAAGTTTATTAAAGTCTACATGTACTAATGTGTTCCAGTACACATTAGTGTACTGATAGATACGATAGATAGATAGAATGATAGAATGACACATAACGATAGACAAAGATAGAAGATAGATAGATAGATAGATAGACAGAGGTACAGGCAGAGATATAGCTAGAATTACTATAAGGAACTGAGTTACATGATTATGAAGGCTGTTAGTTGACAATGCAGAAAATTTCTACTGAGAACCAGGAGAGCTGATGGTACAAATTCCAGTCCAAGTTCAAAGGTAGAACAAGGCACATGTCCTAGCTTAAAGAAAGTCAGAGAAAGAGCCTGCTGTTCTGTTTAGCATTATTTCCCTGTTGAGGTCTTCAATGGATTGAGTAGGCCCACACACCCTGGAGGGGGCTATCTGCTTTACTCACTCTTCTGAGTCACATGTTAATCTCATCCAGAAGCACCCTCACAGACATGCCCATGATACTGTTTAACCAAATGTCTGGCCACCCCCGCCATGTGGCCTAGTCAGGCAGTCAAATAAACCACCACATTCTTTAATGACAAAGATGAAAACCCAGATGGATATTTTGTTGATTAGGACCCTACTTCTGTGTCTATTTCCCTAATATCCCTCTCTCCTTAACATTTTATTCACAAACACAGAAGCAAAGGGAAACAAACCCAAGATTGCTTTTGCCTTGGAATGCAAAAGGCTCCAAGAATTTACTTATGTGTACACCACTATGGTCGACAGAGGGAGGGAACCTGACTTACAGAGTGATAGAAAATTGGTGTTTACATGAAGAGCGGGAAGAAGCTCAGAAGCAAGTTTCTGTGTTGGCCAATCACAAATAGCCCCACAAATGAGCATCCTACAAGCAAGCCTGGTGGTGAGAGTGGAGAAAAGTCCAGCAGAGAAGGGCTTTAGAGAAATAAGGAAGTACTCTTCCCTGCAGGGTCAGCTAGAAAGGGTTTTTCTATTTTCTGCCTAAAAACTAGCAAAAAATATTTCTAAAACTTAAAAATTGCAAAATACTACATTCAATATAATTCCAAACACTGAGCATAGACTTCTTATCCCTAGGAGGGGAATATGCACAGACAGTAGTTGTAACTTCTGGTGTGTCTGCATTCCATAGTGATAGAACAAAAGAAATGTGAGCTTCACTGGGCTTGAGCTGCAGGTGTAGGAGGAACTGGACTTTAAACAGTAACATAAGGAACAAGAGATTTCTGCAAGAAGCACATTCAATTGTGCTACCCATAACTTCCTAATTTGGCATAGACCAGCAGTTTTCAGCTCTGGAAAAAGAATTTGGAAAATTGAAAAGGAAATGCACAGCCAGGAAAGAAAATGAGCTATCTTAAATTCTTAGTTTCAATGCCCACTATGAAGAGAAGTTAGCATTTAACACCAAATCCCACTCTATGTCTACTCTTAACATGCACTTTTTTTTAATCTGTGGTTTTTCTTAAGCAAATTGAGAACAATGTAAGTATTTAGAACAATGCCAGGCATATAAAGGTGTCCCCTCGAATCTTTAGGGAATTTGTTCACAGATACCAAAATCCTTGAACAATCAAGTCACTTACATAAAATGTTATGATATTTTTAAATACCCTATGCTCCTCCTGCTATGTACTTTCGATTACTTATGTTACCTAATACAAGGTAAATGCCATGCAAAAAATGTTATATTGTATTATTTAGGGATAGTAACAAGAAAAAGGTTTGCATGTCCAATTGTGTCAGTACAGACAAAACTTTTCCCAATATTTTCCATCTGCATTTGATTGTATCAATGGAAGACTGACTATAATAGAAACTTAGTAATAATTGGATACATAAGACATTATAAAATTTTGTTTTCTAAAATAAATGATAAGCAGTTTTTCTAAAGTATTTTATTCTTATTTTACCATTTTATTATCTTTATAGTGAGTCAAGGAAAGGAGAGACCCACCCTACATTTATAGTCACTCTCGTGGTGCACCTATAAAGTAGAGTGTGTGCATGTGTGTGTGTTTTCATAGTACTAGGGTACATGAACTCAGAGCCTTACATCTGCTAGACAGGTACTCTACCATTTGAGCCATTCAGCCAGCCCCTTAATGTTATGTTTTAAATAGGAAGTGTCTCCCAGAAAGGTACAGGGGTGAACGGCTTGGTCTCCAGTTGGTGGTACTATTGAGAGGTGATTAAATCATGAGGGTACTCTTAACTTCATCAATGGGTTAATCCACTATGAGTCTATGCTAAATAGGAGATAGAGACTAGTTGGAGGAAGTAGGTCACTGTGAGCATGGCTTGTCCTTGGCCCCTTCCTGTCTTTCTCTTTATATGGCCACCAGGAAGTGAGTGGCTTTGCTTCCTCATGCCTTCCTACTACCCTGATTCTCTGCCTCACCACAAACCCATTTCAATGAGGCCAGCAGATCATGGACTAAAGCCTCTGAAACCATAAGTGAAAATAAACCTTTCCTCCTTTATATTGTTTATGTCAAGTATTTTGTCACAGCAACAAAAAGAGACTAACACAAGAGTTTCAATGAACACTCCTTACATTCAGGAGAAGAATAAGAAAGCTGTTATGGTCCTAGGCTTTCCTAGTTTTAATGCTGGTTAAAGCAGAGATAACCCAGCAAGTCAGGAGGCAAATAGATAAATGAGGATAGAGTTATAACAAGGAGGGAAGTGAAGGATTGAGTGTGAACACATTTTTCTTCATCTCCTAACCCAATTCTGTAGCATACAGCTGAGTGCATCTCTTCCCCATGATTTCAATTTAACCCTTCATCTGTACTGACTCATTCTACTTTCATAAACCTGTTCCTTATCAACCACTTCCACTGGCTCAGCCCACAAGACTGAAGTTGACTGGAATACTTTTGTTTTGCAGATTCAAAGCAAAACAGTAACAATGCAAAATTCACATAGACAAGAGGACAGTTTTCTCAAAATTACATAGAAAAATTGTTAAAGGTAGGAAAAAATATTACAGAAAATAAAGTATTCATTTTTTAAATCAATACTTACTGACTACTGGATGAACAAACCACTCACCAAGTTCTAGAGCTTACAGCCTAGCAGGATGACAAGCATTAAACAAATAATCTTAAAATTCTGTGACAAGATCCAGGAAAAGAAAATATAGTATGAAATAAATACAAAGATAAGAGTGTAAAATATGGTAGACAAAACAACTCTATCTCACATGAAGAAATCAAAGGATTTGAAGCCCCCCTCCAAAATGCAACTCAATTTAGTGTCTCAGTTTGTTATCATACCTGAAAAACTAATTTCAAAACTGATATTAAGGTTTTCAATGCATCCATTCTAAATCATAAACACCAAAGAAAAACTACTGAAAGAAAGAGTATATTAACATCCCAATTGCCTATAATCAGAAAAGGAAAAAGTCCAACTACAACTATTACCAATACATTTTGTAACCTCCTCTACAAGGTCCTGGTATGTGGTCCCTCAGTGTGCTTCCAATTAATATTGATACTGGACTCCATTTTTTAAAATACCTTGGACTTATGCCACAGTGTTGTATAGTAGATAAAAACAGCATTCAAGGCCATGTGCTGATACACACCTGTAATTCCAGCTACTCTGAAGGCAAAAATAGGAAGATTGCAGTTCATGACCAGCCTGGGAAAAGTTAGCAAGACTCTATATATTTATATTTATATTTATATTTATTTATATATATAAACAGGCATGGTGGTGCACCTACAATCCCAAATATTTGGGAAGCAGAGATAGGAGGATCACAATCCAAGGGTGGCCCAGGGAAAAAGCATGAGACCCTATCAAAACCAAACTAAGCAAAAATAGAAAATGGTGGAGGGTGGAGGCTAGGGGCATGGATCAATTTCCATTCCCAGCACTGCCAAAAAAAAATGCATTCTACACTTTCTCTGGTATCAATATGGAATTCTTTTGTGCTATTTGGCTGACATTTACTTATTTCTACACATATATTTTCAAATATTTTGAAAGAGTGAAATTTCCTAAAACTGAGAAAGACCTAGAGAGACAATGGAAGTAGGTCTAAGAAAGGTACTATGAGGATCCTAACCTGAAAAGAAACAGGCAATTCATCATGACTTTCAAAAGCTTGGGTTTGTGATCTCAGAAAGTACTAGGTCTGCCCCACTGATCAGAAAGCCAAAAGTAATGAACATCCAGAAAATGAATGGCGGGAACAACAGGTTACAGCCTACGCTGTAACTCATCAGTCTCTCTATGTCATATGCTTCCAATCTTGTACCAGTACTGAAAACCAATACCACCAAAGACCATGCTCATAGTGGAGAAGAAATGAAGAGTGCAACACTGTCCCTGTTCTAAATAACTTCTAATTTTGTCAGGACACTCTCACAAATGACTAAGTAGGAAATATGATAGAATGCAACAAGTGTTAGCCGGAGGTACAAGCAATGTCTGCAGAGACCCCACAGAAGGGCAACTGATTCTGCAGGGAAAGAACCAAGATGTAAGAAGGACACAAAAGGGTGCAATGAAGGAAAAGGCATTCTCAGTTGAGGATGAATATGATCAAAGGAGCACAATGTGAAAGAGCAAAGTACATATAATTTTTTTCTTTGACTACAACACATGACAAGAAGGATTTGGGTGGGAAACAAAATAAGAAAGGCCACAGTTTTGTCTGTAGGGAGTTAGGAGCCAATGAAAGTTTTCTCTTCAACAGAATCAGAGAAGAGGACGGAACAGGATCTGCCTGGAAGCAGGGAGATTGGTGGGGTAGAGGGAAGGAAGGCTGGGGGCATGTGGCACAAACAATGTATACATATGTAAGTAAATGTAAAAATGATAAAAGGAAAAAGAAAAAACAAAAATAAAAACAAAGACAGTAAAAAAAAAAAAAGGAAGTTTTGGGGATAGGAAGTGATGTGAAACTGGCTACGTGGTCTCTGCATGTTTTAGGAAGGGAATCCTACGCACTTGAAATTGTTTGGAATGGATGGGAAGAGTTAGGGAAGCAGAAAAAAAGAATCAATAATATCAGTTAGGAAATGCAAGCAATACTATGAAAAACAGGTCGTGCTTAGGGGAGTTACACACAAGAGAGGGAGGGTAAAAGAAGGAAGTTAAGAAGATGAATATGTTTGTTGTACTTCCTATACAATAAAAAATACAGAATTTTTAAACCTGTTGAAATCACCATAAGAAGGGGACTAAGATAGGAGAAAAATAGAGGGGATGAACCAATTAGGGTTATAATATAGGTATACATGGAATGTCACAATGAAACACCCTGTATAGCTCTTAAACAAACAAAAATGTCATTTTTTTAAACAAAAACAGGAACAGGAGGGCAAAACAGCTCCTTTCTGGGGGGTTGGTACCAAGGGGAGGGGGAAGATAAAAGGAAAAGGTGTAGGAGGGTGAATATGATAGAAACACATGTTATGCAAATGGAAAAATGAGGCTTGTTGAAACTGGAATGGGGGAGGGAAAATAAAGGAGAATGATGGAGGGGGTGAATTTAACTATGATATATTGTAAGAACTATGATATAAGAACTTTTGTAAATGTCACAGTGTCCCCAGTACAACAATAATAATTTTTTAAAATCCTTTTAAAAAGAATATCAGTTAGAATATGTATTCATTTTTATTGCTATGGAATGAATTATCAGAAACCTAACAGCTGAAAATGGCACACATTTATTATCTCAGTTACTCTGGGTCAGGAATCCAGGCTTAAATGGGTTTACTGCCTGGGATCTCATTAGCCTGTGATCCAGGTGTGAGCCTTCAGCCAGTAATATGGTTTTATCTGAGGCCCAACTGGTGAATAATCTGCTTACAAACTCACTCAGGTTGTTGGCAGAATTGAGTTTCTTGAAGGGGTAGAATTAAGAACTTCCATTTCAAATTTCTTTTTTTTTTTTTAAGTATCATTGACCTCAGGGCTTCATGCTTGCTAGTCAAGTGCTTTAACTATTGAACCATATTGAACCATGCCCTCTGTCCACTTTTTTTTTTTTTTTGCTTTAGTTTACTTTTCAGATAGGGTCTCATGCTTTTGCCTAGATTGGCCTCAGACCACAATCTTCCTACCTTTCTTTCCATGTAGCTGGGATTACAAGCATGAACCACCACCATTAGTCTCCATTTCTTGATGGTTTTTGCCTGAGGCCATTCCCAGGTCTTGAGGTTCATTGATATATGGTTCTTCCCAACTAGGCCAATTGCCTCCTCAGACTACCAGAGGAGTCTTCCATGCAATGCAATTACATAGATGTAATTATATACATCTATCATCTTTGCTGTGCTGTGTTGATGAGAAGCAAGTCACAAGTCCTGCCCACACACAAGGTGCAGAGATTACATATATTTTAGATAGCAAGAAGCAAGTATCATGGGGATCACCCTAAGGGTCTACTATCAGATAATGCTACTGCAAGACTATAGCCAAGAGATGATAAGGCTTGAAATCAGGCAGACGCCCTGGAAAATAAATGATGTCTGATAAGACATATATGATTACCAAATCTATAGGCAGTCTGAGACACGGACCTGGGATATTCTGAAGTTGTCAAACACAGACAAGCTGAAGAGATGTGAGTTAGTGGTTTATTGAGTTTAAGAATCCCTGAGAAGCTTATTAAAGAGGTAGATTCCCTGCAACCCTTCTAAATTCTGATTCTCTAAAGACCAAGGAATCTGTATTTAAATAAGCATTTCTATTGACCCTACACTAGGAAATGCCAATGTGCTAAAAAGAAAAAGAGAGCTCATTTTAAAATTAGCTCAGCAAATATTCATTGAGGTTGTGATAAAATAGTATGAAGTCAAAGGTGAAATGACAAGTTTGCCTTAAACTCAGGGTCTACTGGGACAGGCAGATACATGACAAAACATTAAAAGGAAACACACCAGTGGCTCACACCTGTAATCCTAGCTACACTACAGGAGTCAGAGATCAGGAGGATCACAGTTCAAAGCCAACCTGGGCAAGTAGTTTGCAAGACCCTATCTCTAAAAACCATATCACAAAAAAACTGGGCTGGTGGAGTGGCTCAAGGTGAAGGCCCTGAGTTCAAACCCCAGTACCACAAAAAAAAAATCTGAAACTAAGAGAAATATGGCAGCCTAATGAAGGTCTACGAGCTCAGTTTTAGAAGGAAGCACTGGAAGTTTACTCATAGGAGATGTTCTCTAAAGGTAAGAATAGTTCAGATATATTGGTTTAGAAGCATTATCTCCCTTAATCCATATAACTCCGATTAGGTAGGAGTTATTATATTCCTATGTTTACACATAAGTAAACAAAGTCTTAGGGAAGTTAACTTTCCAAAGTCACTCAGCAAGTAACTGTGGGAATCTGACAGATCTATGCTCTTGTGAATTACTCTACACAATCTAGAGAGAGTCTTGAAGAGTCAGTCTTAACTTTCAAGGTCAATATGGTAACAGAGAGGGTAAAGGGGAAAACAGGTACTATAAGTGAGGCAAAAGGAAATTACTCCATAAAACAATTTTTAAAAACAGTTCAAGTCTGTTCAAAATGCATGTAACTTATTCCATAGAGAAAATGCACATATTTTATATAGGAAACAATTTTGGTAGAGGATCACTACCTCTAAATCAAGCAAACCTTTGTTTTAATTAAGTGAGTGTTGTCATGTTCTGGTTTTTTAGTTGAATTTTAGTCATATGAGAATGAATAGAAGGGCCAAGTAGTTAAGACATTGCCCTTTAAAATGAGTACCTGTTAAGAAAACATCTTATTTCCTTACTTTAATAAAGAATAGCAACTAAAGGAAAGCCACTGGCAGGAAATATTTATTTTGTTACTATTTGGTTATGTCCAAAATCACCCCTGAACTAGAGGGAGGACATCCCAGAAAGGCCTGCCACTCTGGAAACAGGGTCAATAATGCCACAATCCAAGGTCATGATCTAATTAATGCAGAACACCACAGAGAATATGCTCTACAGTCTACAGTTTCTTCAAAACTTGCTTCAAATTGTATTTCCATGTATTAGAGAAAAGGTGATCTATATTTGCTCATAGCTAGATAGTTTTTAACACAGCATCATATTTTGCTATACAGAACAATGTCATTTGTCAAAAGAAATGGTCCCCAGGCAAGTTTCCAAGGCCTTGCTATGACATGATGGCAGCTGCTGACAGATGAGCTATGACTTCTCTATAATGTAACTAGCTTTTAGAACAGTATTTCTTGATCTATCTGCAGTGATGGACCAGTCTCTTTTGTTGTTTGCTTGTTTTTAACATTCAGCCCACTACAGACCAATATGTGGTTCTACTGCACAGGATCAGAACAAGTATGTTCTGATCCTGTGCAACTGTAGATCTCCACTTGCTATAGTGGAGCACAGCACCTGAACTGCAATGAGATGAGGTCATGATCATCTACTTACAGTTCTTGGCTACATGAGATGGCCATAAAATGTCTAAACACTCAGTTCCTATACTCATCTCATCAGAGACTGGAAACGGCTCATCTACTGGCACTGGCCTACAGATGTTACTTTGGGAAGCACTGCATAGAAGACAGACCAGAATGGTCTGAATCACTCTCTGTGGTCATGAGGTGAAACTAAGAAGAGACTATCAAATAGAGATGCAGCAAGGGTCCTCTGAGAGAGAGGAAATGATGGCTGAACTAACATTTCCTGTCAGCAGAGGGCCAGCTCTGTGAGGAGGGTCCCACCCCCAGGCCTGCCTTAAGCAAACTCCAGCTCCAGCCCTCAGCAAACACACTCCAAGTGTCTGCAAACAGGGCCCCATAATCAAACCCAGAGGAAATCAAATGTGTGAAGTGATTTTAAGACAGCTGGCCTTGCCTGGCTCCAAAAAAGGAGTCAGAAACCACTCATCTATAGTGAAATCACCTCAGAGAAATGCCCATTCTTCCCACAGAAGTCCTTTGAGGGCTTCCAGAGAAACCTTTAAGTTCACTTAATCCTTAAAATAGTGTTTCCTACATTTTATTTTCTCATTTCTGAAAATGGCATGTATGCTACAACCAACACGTAGTCTTGGTATGGTAGTGTTCCATTGTTTTGCCTTCCAATATGATTAAATTGATATTTTCTAGTTGATGGCATTTTAAGAATGGAGAAAATTAAGTATGTAATTCCATCTTATATCAAAAGTACATGATATTTCATTGCCCTTAGGCATCCCTGTTTTAGGGAAGACTTGTTTCTATTAGAAAAATGAATGACAGCATTCATCAGTCCATTTGACAGATTTCAATATACATAGAAATATATACATCTATAATTACTTTTATATTTAGTATTTCGTCTTAAAATATTTAATTGACAAAGAAAACTGTAGATCTCCAAGGCATACAATATGACATTGTACATATATGGCTATATGAATATATTATAAATGCATTTATCATATAATTTACCACAATAAAATGAGTGAGTTATCACATCCATCACCACCCATAGTTACCATTTTGTGTGTTTGTAAGTGTACACACACAATCACATATGTGGTAAGGACACTTAAAATCTATTCTTTTATCAAATTTCAATTAAACAATACAGTGTTAGTAATCACAGTCAACATAATGTACATTAGGTCACCAGAACTCATTCATTGTACAAAAAGTTTCTACTCTTTGACCAAGATCTCCAGTATTTGTTAATATCCTTCTATGCCAGGTACATAGGACCTCACCTGTATTAACCCATTTAAGTTTTGTAACAACCCACTGAGGTTGGTACTCATTTTGAAAGTGAAGAAAATGAGGCACAGAGAGGTTAAGAAATTTTTCCCAAGATCACATAGCTTGGAAGAGTTGGAGCTAGCCAGGATCCAAAGAAATGTTGATTGCTGCCTGCCTGATAAAACCGCCCATCAAAATCAAGGTTGTTGATTATTGAAGTAAGGAAGAACACTTTTTTGATAGGGTCTTATTTTCAGGAAAAGATTTATGAGGCTTGAGGGTCTGGTTTCAAACAGGAACAGTATTTAAATGCTGGGTCCTGACTCAAACTGGGCCAAGTTCCTGACATAGTAGTTTAAGATCGATGGACACAATAAGGAAACAGTCCCTTGAAAGGTAAACAGTGGCTTCATGAATCTGAAGTAATATATTGCCCTAGAAGGGGGTTATTTACTCCAACAAGGGATAGTTGAATCTTTTTTATTCAGATAAATGGATTTTCCAGGAAGGTCCCTAACCAAATAACAGTGATTTGCAATCTCCTATTTCTGGGCAAGAGTTTCCTAGAGTGAGGCCCTGCTACTGCAGACAGGATCTGGTGTCTGTAGGTAGAGAGTTTCAGTTCTCAGCGGGTAGTTGCTCCCCATCCTAACTACTCACTTTCTCAGGCTCAGCTTCCCTTACTGAGTGGCTGCAAAACTTGATGAGATAATGTGTGTCAGCATGCCTCATAAGCTGTGAAGCCCATGTGCATATGAGCTGGTTGTCTTCTTAATGGTAACAGTCCCTGTGGTTCCTGATTTCTGGAAGGCTCACTACTTGGGCCAGAACTTAATGACATGGTTCAGGAACACAACTGAGCCTATCGGTTCTCTGAGGCAAGGCTCACCTTGAGTTAATCAGAAAAGAAGCTTGGCAAAGGGATCAAAGAACAACTTGGCACCAGGAAAATTCACATTCTATGTATGCCTGAGAAAGTGAACACCCAGCTGTGAATTTATTGACTCTCCCTTAAGAAGTTCTAATGGAATAAATTTTGCTTTCTTGGCGCCTGCTAATTAGACAATTATTTAACTCTGTTTCTTTTTTTAATGACTCTCTGCTGTTGTTTGAAGACTTCTGTCTATTATTTGTAATAAAAACCTCTGTCACATTTTTGCCTCATTATCCTTAACAAATAGTGCATTCCCCAGTCCCCATCTCTGGCTCCCTTAGTTCTCCCTCCCAGCACCTCCCCATCTAGAGCTCCCAGAGTTTCAAAGACCAGCTGTTATCATTTTGTTGACTGAGAGATTTTTAGAAACTTCTATCACAGGCACAAGGCTCCATAGGGGGCTGTTGAATTAAATATCAGTTCTTCAAACAGGAATTAGCTCAGAGAACAAAAGCAGCAGGAACACAAGGGACAAACAGAGGCAAACACTGCAGTGCTCCCACTCAGTGTGATTCACAAACTGGTCCTCTCTCCCTACCCTGAGGTGCAGACTGAGTTTCTCAGCCTTGGCCACAGTGAGTCTCAACACTCTTTCCAGGGCTGGAGATCAAGGCCTGCAACAAGCCCATTCACTCCTCCTTTCAACAAAATGAATGATCCTCTCCATTAGCCCCTGTGATTAGTCAGCCTCATTTCAACACCCCGAAGAATTTTTCTACTGAGCTGCTATTTCTTCAGAGGGGAGAAGTGGGAAAACAAGAAAGTAAAGGACTAAGCCTTTGGTGGGTCCCATTATATGCCCATCTCTGCCTGTGAGGCAGGTGCTGTCTCTATCCTCATTTTATAATAATCCTGGGGAGACTTGATCCTTGCTACCTAAAGCACGGTCAGGGTTGGCCAACTGGATGTGCAATTTGTACAGTCTTGTACACTTGGGATAGCCATATTTGATTTATTGTTTTGTTATCTTGAAATTCTTAATCACTTTATCTTTCAACCTGTATCTTATAATTCAGTCCAAAGGGACACAGGCATGCACAGAAGTGGAGGAGGTATGGGCAGCATGTGTATTTACATCTCATTGGCGTCTAGCGTTGCTACCCATCAGCACAAAGCCAGCCTAGCCCTCACTGTGCTGGCCCCATGATGGCAGGAATTCAGAGAGACTCAAAGCAAGTACAAGATAAGCAAGAGTGGCCAGTCCTGAGAAGCCAAGTATGTTCTCTGCACACATACATGAAGACCTGGCCTTCTAAGAAACACGCACTAGCAAGAAACCCTCGTAAGTCTGTGTGCGTCAGCGCCTTTGCTAAAAATGACAGAAAGCAAAGAAAGGACAACCACAGTCTTTTTCCCTCCAACCCTTCCTTACTCCTGTCAGTATTGAACCCAAAGACAGACAAATTGCAGACAATGTCTGTATTTCAGACAATGTCTGAAATAAAAGCAGTCGAGTTAGTTTTGTGAAGTAACACCACTATAATAATAATAATGAAATACACACACATGCACCACCTCTGGAATACAAAGGTGAATCCACATATGAGTTAAATGCTGTTACATTTACACTTGTTTTTACTCTTATATTTACATTTACTGTGACACTATAATAATAAGTATTATAAACTTCATGCTAATAACCTACAATTTCTGTTTTTCTTAATACAACATTAAATAACAAAATACACCAAGTCAAACTGAGAGTACAAATGTGGAAGAAAAAAGTTTTAGTACTCCTTTACTAAACTTCCTGCTTCTGGAAGAAGGGACCCTATGTTTTTATTTTGCACAGGTTCCTTCAGGGCCCACCTGTCTGCAGACTCAGTGTCACCTGGGAGCTTCTTATATGTGGAACCCCAGGACCCTCCTCAGATCTATTAAACCAGGCCCTGCATTTTAACACGATCTTCAGGTAACTTGTGTGTATGCTCTCGTTTGAGAAGCGTGGGATTAAGTAATCTGTTCAATGATTCACAGGTTCCAAACAAGGATTTGGAAATCCAACCCTAGCAATCTGACTCGAGTAGCAGTGATAAATCATTACACTCTACTGAGGTCTATGAAGTTAAACCCTTATCATCCCCAGTTTATAGATGTAGAAACAACTTAGAGAGGTCAATGAACTTGCTCAGTTTAGTAAACTGCCAATTTATGACCCATAAAATAGGTATTACAACCAAATCTGTGGGTTCCAACCTATGGTGTTTTCGTTGACATCAATAGCTTCCAAACATGAAAGAACAGAGGAATGACTAGAGAGATTGATAAATGCAGATTCCTGAGCCCTGCCTCAGAAATTCAAAATCTCTGGATTAGGGTTGACAATCTGTATGTTGAAAACCAGTGGTTCTCAAAGTTAGACACATAGTAGCGCTAACTGAGCCTCTCCTCAGCAATTAAATCAACTGGAATTGAGGTTTAGGCATTGGAACCTCAAAAAACTTATGAACCACAGTTTGAAGATATTTCCAGGTGAGGCTGATACTCACCCAGGTTGGTAACTCTGCTTTACACCTGCATGTGTACCTGTGCACAGGGCTTCCCACTGGGCTCCATACACACAGGTAAGAAGGAAGTGACTAGTAAGTGACCAAACAAAAAAATGTGGGATTTCAGGAAACTAATCTCATTTCTAGAGGCAACCTAATCAACTAGCTGTGAAAAAATGCAATTTGTACTCTGGATCACTGGTATATATTTTGTTAATAAAAGTCTAAAACGCACCAAAAAATCATTAACAACCTGAAAGCAAGAAACTCTGTACTAAATATTTATATTTTGTTAATAAAAGTCTAAAACGCACCAAAAAATCATTAACAACCTGAAAGCAAGAAACTCTGTACTAAATATTTATATCTGTTTCTAAATCAACAGTCTTTTCCCCAGAAATAATGACATTCACTAGTCATCAGTCCAGAAGCCTTGTCACTTGTCCACATTAAGACAGAGATGCTCTCTGGAACAGCCTGGAAGATTGTAGAACTAAGGAGCCCAAGACATGCTGAGGCCAAAGAAAGAAAGGGAGGAGTCAGTAGTCTAATAAACTGTTGGCAGAGAATCCCAGGGGCTCAGGCTTAGAAGGTCCCCAGAGATCAAGACTTAAGGCCCTCTTTCAAACTGCCATTCTGTATACAGCAGCTGGCCTTATGCAAAGTTTCTCAAAGCTTATGGCAAGACCACCACCTTCATGTACATGAATCACCTGGGTGCTGGTTTAAACTGCAGCAGATTCTAATCCCAGCCCAAATCCTCACATCACCACCACCTGGGAACAGTGCTTTTAAAAGAAGCTCCCCAAGTGATGTGCCTGTGCATTAGAGTTTGGAAACAGCTGTTCTGACAGTCCTATCCCAGTGTTAGAAGCAAATCCACTGAGCTGATGCCACTGTGGGAAATCTCTGGAGATTATCTGGCTACACACACACACTCTCTGAACAACATATACCTTCACACCACCACCTTTCCTATCTCCTCCAGAGTTAATTGGGAGTTGTTCTACCCATGTCCCAGAATGTACAATATTAACCATGAAATGGACCTTAGGTATTTTATAACCAAATATGATCAATAAATACAGAGATCATTTACACATAACCCAAGTTCTCCTTGCTCACTCCTAAATGTGTCCAATTGGCCTATTTTGTAAGATTTCATTAACACATAGTAGATGTTTGGTATTGAGCTCAAACCTGCTCCCCAAAGAAGTCTTCAAGGGCTTCACAGAACACTCCCCATCTCATCCAGAGGACAGGCTTTACATGCTGCAAATACATATCACATCCTATTCAAACCTTTCATTCATCAAGCTGAATCCCATGTCCTCTAGCTTTTTCTTTTTATTAAATTGCCTTAAAATTTTATTTGTATGTGGTCTTGTATGATATGCATTATTGTTTTGGGACATGTATTTTTAGTTCATCTAAGTGGAATTGTGTAATATCTCATTCTGTTCCTTATTTTTTGATCAAACATGAGTTTTTTTTAAGAGCTAAGCTTGTTTCTAGGTGTACCTCTCACTAAGCTGTGCTTTCTCTATACCTTATTCTCTCTCTCTCTCTCTCTCTCTCTCTCTCTCTCTCTGTCTGTCTCTCCTTCTCTCCCTCTCTCCTTCTGTCTCTCTCTCTCTCTCTCTTTCTCTCTCACACACACACACCGCACACACACAACCCCACCTCCATTGTTTTGCAGGTATTCCTCTTTCTCCATGTCCCTTTTAAAGTGAAGGGGAGACTGAATCCCACCCATTAGAAGAACACAGGATAATGGGGATATTTTATTTTCGAAGGATTGTATCATTCTAGATTCCCACAATAGTTACGCATAAGTAAGGTCTTTACTGGAAATTCTTTTGTAACGACAATACCTCATTTAAACCATTTACCACTGGAGGATATTTCCTTTGTGCTCAGGCTGAATAAACCTATGACATGGCAAATACTGTTTCTAAATAGACTAAGGCTGCATCCTATTTCCATGTACTCCTTTTGCTTACAGAAATGCTTGCTGGGTGTTAAAGGCAGTTCTGTTAAAAGAGACTCAGATTATTCTAAATAAACCTTGGAGATCATCTAGCATGAAGTTGCCTGAGGAGGTGGTAGTGAACCCTAAACATTTTATGAAGGAGGAAAGCAAGGTCTAGAGGGGTCCACGACTTGCCCAGGGATACATGCCAATTACAGCCTTAGGGTGAGTCAGAAGCCCCAGGTGTCCTGACTCCCAGGCTAGCTCTTTCTAGTGTCCATGCAGGCCATGTTCCCTGCAGCACAGCAGAGGGCTATGAGTTGGCTCCTTCAGCTGCCTCCTCCTCCCCCAGCCTCAGATTCTGTGAAAGTAGGGGACACAGACCCAGTCTGTATTGGTGCTTTAGAGCCACAAAGCCTGCATTATTTAACATTGGCTTTAGCTATCTGGGATGGAGAATAAATAGCACTATAATAAAATCCATAAAATATACCAAATTGGATTTTTTTCAGGGATGGCTACAAGCACAAGTTTGTAATCAAAAGGTTTTTCGGAAAGACAGGAAATAGTGTTTGCTGTGTGGAAATTTCCCTGAATCTTAAGAGCATCCCTGTTCTCCATCACCCACTAGGTGAATACTTTAGAGGAGAAAGTGAGCTTCTCTAAGTCATGAGGAAAGAGGGCATTTTCAGAAGGCCTCAGAAAAGGATCCTTGCTCCTAGAATCTCCGTGAATCATCCTCACCTGAAAGATGAAGAGCTGTAGCTCTTGGGGTCTCCAACACTCCCAGGCCAGTACCAGTCAAGCTGGTAGACAAAGTGGTGTGTATACTTCTTAACAATGCGAGGAAGCTGTCAGTGACAGCAAGGGATAGTCCTGTTCACTATGCCCTGACAGATATCTGGGTTTGCAAGGCTTCTCAAAATGAAGCCTCCCTCTTCCTCACACATTTGTCACTGGCTAATGCCTCTCTTAAGGCTTGGGAATCCTAGGATCTCTATTTCCCATCAGTGCAGTCAGTGAGGGGAAAGAATTAGCAAGTGCTGCAACCCATCATGATTAAACTTCCAGTTCGAGAACTAATGAGAACACCCCATTACCTCTTTTCCAAGTTCCCAGTAGATTACAAACGATGAAATTAGAGGAAGAAATCAAAATAGTGATAGCACTTGAGAAAGTCAGAAGGAAGGGGGAATGGTGAAGGAGGTTGGACCCCAAAGCACCAGAGGTAAAAGTTGTTGTCCTATAAGAAGCTGGAGAAAAGCCAAGCAACTTAGTGTCAACAAATTCATAGAGTAGGAATAGGCTCTGAGGTAATGAGATGAATCCATTGAATAACTCTTTTTAGATCAACTATGCCAAGAAAATGTTTACTCTTCTTCCAGCCACACAGAACACAAAGGACAGAACCTGCACCTGCTGGGATGAAGCTTAACCACTGTGGGAAGCAGATTATGAGAAGCCTATGATAACTTGAGATAAGCACAGCTGTGCCCAATAATCAGGCTGAGTTTGGCATGACCCCAGCTGCAGAAGAGTGCAATATGCAGCACAGCTGCTTTTCTTAAGTTGTTTATGTTCAGAGAAGTAGAACTCAGGTTTCTCTTGTTACAATGTCACACCCTCCCCAAGAACTGTTCCTCTACCTCCTTGTTTACCACTGGATATAAAAGACTAGCTGAAGGAGGATGTGAGGTTTTGCTGGGGGATGCTAGCTGTTGCATGTCTCCACCAGAGCAATGTTCTGCATTGAGAACTGTATACATAGGCTTTAGAAAAGATAAGCTAAAGAAAAGCTAAAGAGAATATGGGAGACATCATTCTCAGTGAGGTTAGCCTGGCCCAAAAGACCAAAAATCATATGTTCTCCCTCATATGCGGACATTAGATCAAGGGCAAACACAACAAGGGGATTGGACTTTGATCACAAGATAAAAGCAAGAGCACACAAGGGAAATATGAGGATAGGTAAGACACCTAAAAAATTAGTTAGCATTTGTTACCCTCAACACAGAGAAACTAAAGCAGATACCTTAAAAGCAACTGAGGCCAATAGGAAAAGGGGACCAGGAACTAGAGAAAAGGTTAGATCAAAAAGAATTAACCTAGAAGGTAACACACATGCACAGGAAATTAATGTGAGTCAACTCCCTGTATAGCTATCCTTATCTCAACTAGCAAAAACCCTTGTTCCTTCCTATTATTGCTTATATTCTCTCTTCAACAAAATTAGAGATAAGGGCAAAATAGTTTCTGCTGGGTATGGAGGGGTGGGAGGGAGAGAGAAGGGTCACAGTGGGTGGTAAGGGAGGGGGTGGGGGCAGGGGGAAGAACTGACCCAAGCATTGTATGCACATATGAATAAAAAAAATAAAATAAAAAAATAAAGCAACTATGCTTTCGTTACAAAAGAAAAAAAGAGAACATGGGACACTGCAAGTCTAAGGACCAAGACTTTAAGAGTTATGCTAATGCAGTTTTTAAACATGGATGCTGTTATTTGTCTGCAAGTCTGAGCACTGAGACTTTAAGAGAGATTAAAGAAAACATGGGACAGAGTGAGTCTAAGGAAAGAGACTTTAAAGAATAGAAAAGAAGCAAGTTTTTAAAGAAAGAAGAAGGCCTTAAAGGATAGAAAACAAACAACAAGGCTGTTGTGCATCTCCATCTGATAACCCAGCACACCTGATCCCAACTTTCTGCATGTTTGTCTATCATTTGTCCTTTCTGCATCTCCCATTGCCCCAGTTAGGTCAGTAGGAACAGGAGTGAGGAAAAGCTTGCTCCAGACCACTTTCTAATAAAAATGAACAATAGGCTGGGTAAGGATCGATGTGTGGACGAGTAGGGTGGGAAGAAGAGAGCAAAGTTTTGCGCATTTCTATCCACCACCTCAAATGCTAAAAGCAAGAGGAGGAGGTGGAAGAGGAGAGGGCTCTCCTTCAGGTCATCTTCCCCTGCATCCTCCCCTTCTAACTTCAGCCATTGTGGTTGCAGACACATGCCTACTTCACCTCAAGGTGCTCTTCATGCAACCCACCCCCCACTCACACACTTTTCTTCCCATGAAAGGAAGTCCTGCAGACACACACCTGCACAACCAGAGGAAACCACATCAAGAAGATGTACTAATGTAAACTTTCATTCACCCATCACCAGAATGTGCTAGATGTTCAAGTTAAAACCAGAAAGAGAGAATGTCCAACACAATGACTGAACCAAATCAATGGCTCAATAAAGGGAACACAGATAAACTTTTTAATAATCTAGCTGATGTAGTCTGAGGGATCAGAAAGAGCTTCATTTCTATAAAACAAGACATGTTGATCTAAAAGTCAAAGCAAATGGACCAATAAATTGAAAATGTGGAGGGAAAAGTTAAGTGATATAGAAAACAAAAGAATCCAACCTCTATTTTCAATTTTTAGTTTAAGGCAGTATTGGGAATTGAAACTCAGGTCCTTGCACTTGTGAGTTAAGCACTCCACCACTTGAGCTATGCTCCCAGTCCTTTTGCTTTTCAGTTTGTTTTTCAGATAATGCCTCACACTTTTGCCCAGGAGGCCTCAAACCAGGATCCTCTTAGCTGTGCCCTTCAAGTAGCTGGGATTACAGCTTTGTACTACCACACCCCGGCCTCCAACATCTATTTAATAAGAGCTCCAGAAGAGAAAAACAGAGACAGTGAATGTGGGTAATAACATATCTATATATCAAGTGTACATATATGACATACATATATATGTATAAGTGTGTGTATGTAATGAAACAAAATCTCCCAAAGCTTGAATCTGACAAGAATTTTTAGAATAAATGTTCCTACCTAGTAATCCAAGTAGGATTTCCAATACAGCTTGATACAATTTCAAAATTCTAAGAATTAAAGAAAATAATCCTAAAATTTTACCAAGAAGAAATAAATACCTACAAGCAAAGGATCAGAAGGCACATTTGATGTTTTGTTTATCAAGCATGTATACAGCATGGACTGCAGACCAATCCCATTTCTAGGCACTTTGAAAATAATACCCCATTCATTGAATTCAGGCATCTCATTCATTCTCACCAACAAGCCCTGGTGCTAGGGTACAATTAAGTACTGTTTTGAAAGTTATAAGAAAATATCTTGTTTAATCCTTAACCCCAGTGCATGTCCAAATCATTGGTCAAATGTGTGAGCAAAATAAAGCACCACTTTTTTGTCATTTAGATTTTGGAAAATCCACATGCCCTGTGTGGGAAAACACTACAGTAGAAGTTAATGCAACAAAATTGAAAAGAGATACAAAAGACATTGGAGGATATAAGAAACTACAGTAACTGAATATGACCTAGAAATGAAGAAAAAAGAAATTAAACAATCCAAATGACCTTGATACTTAGGATATTCTCTTTAGCGCATCAGTGACTCAGTGACACAGTACATGTTTCCTTCTCTGTGGCCAAGAACTACTAGATATGACAATGGATTGCATTCACATAATCATACAAAATGTTTTTTGGAGGTTTAATTTTCCTAATAGCCTGTAGTCAAAGCAAGAAAAAGTGTCATTACACAATAAAATATAAATGCAAATGAAAAAATACTAGTGTGACAGAAATTGAGGCAAAAAAGGGAGGAAGAAATCCTGGGAGAAAAATGTAAGTGAAACAAACAGCTGATCTTTCATGTTAGTAAATTAAATATAATCTAGCATTAAAAATATCAAGAGAAGTGACCATTTAAGGTTGTAATAATGAACATCAGAACAATTAAATATCAGATACTTTAAAATAGCTACTAGGGGTTTACAGAAAGTGCTCTCTACTTTCTGCTGAAATTTTCTCTAATCCTAAAACTGCTCTAAAAATGAGGTCTGTTAATTAAAAAGAAAAAGAAAGGGTAGTTACCTGCATGGAATAGGTGGGTGGGCTTCCAGTGTGGTCTGAACATTTTTATTATGATTACTTTAATAACATGTTAACTATAGAATAAATATTAAATAACATACTGAATCAGGATGAAGAGGTCTTGACAAGTATATTTGATCCATAATATGGATTTTTATATATTAATCTTATACCATAAACTCCTTGAAAGCTAGTCTATGTGTTTCCTATAGGAACTAGCACAGTACTTTGTTTCTTATATACAAAAAGTCTTTAAAGAAATACAAGCACAAAGGTACAATTATCAATGTTTTGTATTAATTCTCAACTTTGATCAATCACTTCATGGGTACAGTATCTGGTAGGCAGATTTTGGCAAAGGACCAAGGTCGACTGTACTATCTGCTGCCTGTCTGGCCCTCCTCTCCCCATGGCCCCCTGACTCTTCACTGTATTCTTGTTCTAGCAGCTCTTCACTGACCCTTGCTGATAGGTCTTATGCATTTCCGACTTTCCCCTGCTTGTTCTGAAGTATGATGGCTTGCTGATTCTTGGTGTCTGGATGTCCCTCCTTGCTGCTGACAGCCCACCCATCATTCCATCTCTCATTCCCATTCTCCCTTCATTCTTCCTTTCTCCTGTGTACCTCCGCTTCCTACACTCCCTCACCACACATGCTCAGTGATTTTCATTTGTCCCTCTCCCCACCACTTACTTACCTGGCCATAATATTACATTGAAGTACATTTGATTTGTTATGTCTAGTGATTAAAGTTTTATGTGCCCTGTTCTTAATTAACTTATCATTCATCTTGCTCCAATACAGAACTGTTGTATAATTCAAACAATAGATACATTGCTGATAAAGCTATTTGTAAATCAATGTTCTGTAAACTGAATCATATTTCAAATGTACTAGAAGAGCTTGCCAGATAAAAGAATCCTATAATGAAAAATTAAAACAATTTCCAATAATGTACATTTTTGTATATCAAAAGTTTCAGTTACTGGCTGCATAGAATCAAACAAACTAACTTGTTTTAATGTCACCTACCACAGTCATTCTGCCACTGTTTTAGTTGATCACCTTAAGATAGATATTAGACATGAAAAAAGTCTGTAATAGGGGCCAAATGATTCCCCTTGGAGGCTCTCCCATATGAAAATGAAAGTGTTGGATGATGATGGATGGGTGAAAACATGCTCATAGTCTGTAAATTTTTAAAGCTAAAAATACAGAGAACATTCATTCATCATATGCAGGCATGTTTAGTTACTATTATTTTGCAGGCTCTCTTGGAGATGCTAAAGATAAAAACTTGATTAAGACATAGTGCTCACCCTCAAGGATTCACAGTCTAACAGGGCACACAAACACACAAATAAATAATTTTAAAACAATATGTAAGTATTATGAATAATTGTGGGATGTATTAAAAAAAAAATAAAAGCTCAGCAGTGGCACCAAGTGGGGAAAGCTTCACAAGAGCAGAATCTGGGTGTGTTTGGGTTGTTGTTTTATTGCCAGTGTTTAGCACTGAGCCTCACTTATGTCAGACACACAACAAATATTTGTTAATAAATTGTTGAGTACTCCACTCTATTGGGGAGAATTGGAAGGGGCAATCAATGAGAGCTTCAGTGGGGAGAAGATACTTCAGATGGATCTTCAGGGAGATAGGTGTCCTGAAATGAAAATGGAATTCCAGGCAGAAGAAGCTGAGAGCTTAAGGTATAAAGGTGATGAAGATCACTGCACACTCAAAAAATGCAACTGGCTCTCTGCCCAGCCTCAATGTCAAGCTTGCACATGTCACTTACAAAGGTTCTCTCTCACATCCTCAGAAAGAAGGAGAACTAATTTCATCATGGGCAGTTCACCATCTTGCTTTTTCTCTTTATGGTTTTACCTGCATTTATCATTGAGTTGCATCTTGCTCCCTGATGTCATTTTGTCCTAACTGATCCTTATGTATTTGTCTACTAATTCTTCAATTGCCAGGCCCCCCCTTAGATAGTCCTGAATTAATGACTAATCACCAATGTTTCAGGTAGTTCTATAACATGTGTATATTATAGGAAAAATGTGATACTCATTCCAAGTTCCCTTGTGACCACAGTGGAATCTTTTAGACATGGTATACTGACTAGTGAGTTTCCATAGGTAGCATAAACTTATATCCAGAATTTTTAAGAACTTTGCTGTTCCCTAAGCCTTCGAAGTCCCTGAAGTTTGAATATTTCATCTTCCATCTATGTTTCCTGGTCTGATCTGACAGCATGAAGCAGCACAAAATTCTTTTGTTAGACCATGTTTTTGTTTCAGAAAATCTGAAGACCAGAATACTGGGTCTTGTCTCCTTGACAATACATATATTCTAACATTTGCTATAACAATGTCCCTTCTCCAAGACTGTTGCAGGAATAGGAACAGCACGTTTGTTACAGTTGTGCAGCATATTAACTGAAAACTGGGTTATCAGCATTGCCCTTCGGGAGGGCAGGAGCAACGAGGCAGGACATACAGCACACAGGCTTTGTAGCCAGACAAGCCTAAATTCAAATTCCATCTCTGCCATTTACTAGCTGAATAACTGCATAGCACTGCTGCTGATCTTCACCCATCTAGGTCGTCTTCCTCCTCCATCTGTGGGTGAAATAGAGACAGGAGTTCTCCTAGCTGTTGCAGTTCATCAGCCTAACAGTATCTAACACAGCAACAAAACAGGTAACCTTGGCCTTCCCCATCCCAATGCCTCCCCCCAGCCAACTGCTACAGACATTCATAAAGCACCTTCATTGGTGGCACGGCCCACTCGTGCCCCTTCTGAATCTCCATGCAATCATACCCCCAAAGTGTAATTCTGACACACACAGTCTTTGCCACATGGTCAGTGCGTCCCTAGAGGTCTTGAACCAGGGAGAGGCTCCTTGCAAACCTTAGGTTTGTATCCTGGGTTCTCAATTCTTGTTTTTCTTTCACCCCTCAGGAATGCCGCATACAGCCATGTAAGTTTGCCCTGTGTGGATGTGCCCAGCCAGTGCAGAAAGGTGCTGCTCTACACCTAAGTAACTGTAGGGAACTGTCTATTCCTAAATCACACAACAATACCTGGTATCCCAGCAGAGGTTCTTCTAACAAAGTAACTGCATTTCAGACAACTACCTCCACACACCTAGCTCAGCCCCCACCACTTGCCCAGCCCTGTCGTCCGGAACTCCTTCCCTTCCCCCATTATCCCAGCTGGCTTCTTGCCTGTTCTTCTCTCCCATTTATTCTCCACTCTGGTTTGCACCCACTGCTTCCACCTGTGTTGGTCATTTTATGTGATTATAAAGGCCTCACATTTCATCTTGAATTATGCCAGACCCTCCTTGATTTGGCCCCTTATAACTCCAGAGCAGCCCAAGCATAGGAAAGGTCTGCACAGTAATGTGCAAGCAGTCAATTTCTAAGAGCTAAAATACAGACCCAATTTACATGACTATTTGCATTTGTGTATAAATTATACATCAATATGTATCCTCCCAAGACAGTGAGTTACTAAAATAATTTTGCTACTTTCAAACTTGTCATTGCTCAATTTTTCCTCTCTCCCCCTTGCTACAACACCCACACACATCTTTCATTCCTCAGGAGAAAAAGAGGAGAAGAGAGAGAGAAAGAATAAGATAAGAATGAAATAGATAAGGAAATGGAACAAAGGAGGGAATGAAGATGAGAAAAGGAACATATCAGTGAAATAGTAAACATATTTGAGCAACCACAGAAACTGCTATGAGCTTGCAATAATTTTTGAGCACAATCTAATTTAACCCCCCCCCAAAAAAAAGCCAAGATATGTATGTCACGTCTGCATAACTCCATAGTGATTTCAGATAAAAATTATTAGGGTTTAAATTCTTCAGAAAGTTCTCTTCAGCGGTCACTTTAGTGTGAATAAGTAGATTGAGCCTTTAGCAGTAAGCACATGCCATAAAATAGTGCAGCTGTAGCTGATTTATGCCCACATTAAACTGAGTTTTTGCCATGGCACTGCAAAGGAATCATGTGTAGTAGACAGTGCTCATCTGACAAACCCACTTCACTGAGATCATCTCTTTCCCACCCCATCCAATCCCATCCCACCCCAATTCAGATCTTCAGGCAACCATGTGTTCACTGTGGGCTCTACATCCCAGGGATATCATATTCTTTCTCCTAGGCATCTGTACTTGGAGTTCAGAGATGCTGATGGAGGCAGCATCTTTAACTGGGCAGAAAGAAGCTCAAAGAATGACTGCAGAGAGAAAAGATAAAGTAGGAAAGTTTAAAACACGTGTATGCCTAAGTTCTGATAGGGTGCTAGGTGTAGGTTGCAGTTCCATTTTCTGTTTCTAGAAAATCAGAAATCCATGTGTCCTTTAAATAAGTTCCCACTTTCTGCTCCAGCCAGTTTGGGCAGATTTCAATTATTTTCTACCGAAAGAACCTTAACTGCAATTATACAATCCAGTTAATCCAAAGGCATTTACAACTTGATTTTGTATTTCTAAAACTTTGTAATGTATTTGAAGTGTTTGTGGCTGAGAGGATTGTTTTCTTTTGCTATTAAATGAATTTGAATTCTTCAGGATATAGCCAGTTTGTCCAAGGAACTTCCCTTAACAGTGTTAACATTTTCATCCATAACAAAATCAGAGACTTAGGGACATGTATCAGTTTGTGCTGCACAATAGATTATGACTTTGTAAATTACATATCTTGGAAACTAAAATACACTGAAATTCAATAAAATTCTTACCCCTGAGTCTCACTTTTCATTTCTGCCATCAAAATACCAATACCTCATTAAATGTGAACAAACATTGGAAATGTGCTAATTCAGTTGATAAATACATGGAAAGAGCAAAGGCACAAATAATGAAAAAAGCTGTAAGAAGGAGACATAATAATAACAGGGGTAAATTTGATAAATTCTTCAGGACAGGCTTCAGATTTGATAAGTAATTTATTACAGTAGAAAAGAAGGTCAACAGGGTGAGGATCAACAGAACCTGAAAGAGGAGTCTGGACCAGCCAGAGCAAGGATTGTTCTCTCTGACATACTCAGGTGAAGCACACCCAGGTTAATATCAGAACCCCATTGTGCATTTTTTCTGGTTGGTAGTGTAACCATAAGCCAAAGCTAATACAGAATTAAACTCATGTCCTTCACATTGTACGATGTAGAATCAAAAACTTTCAACCAATTTTTTTATGCTTTCAACACCAAAAATATTGCAGACTCATACTATAATTTATATGATAAGTTATGCATTCAAAACAGTTTTACCCCTGTGTTATACAGGCACAGACTGAGAGCTACACGTATAACTAAAAGAAGCAATCTCTGCCTTTAGCAGATACAGGTTTTAGGTAGTTCCATGTTCACACTCTGCCTTCTCCACTGGATTGAAAGACATACAACTATGGCTATCATTATCAATATTCAATATTTCCTCTATGCCAGCGTAATAATATATTTGATATGAGTACATATACATTATACAGTGTGTGCATATAAAAGAGAATTATATATGTGATTTGCAGAGAATATGTGCTTATATACATTATCGATATATAATATATCATTTTCTTTGCAACTCTATACAACAGGTATTGCTCTACTTATTATTCAGATCATCAAATTGAGGCTCAAAGAAATTAAGTAATTCACCCAAACCCCACAATAAGCAAATGTGGGAGCCAGTTTCTCTTAATCCAAAGTCCATGTAGTTCTATTTCATTTGGACTGAACATAAACTACACTACTGAACTGCCTCTGACAAATAAAAAGAAAGTCATTCACTTGATCACTTGATTGTTTGTTCATTAATTTTTCATGTCTTTATTGAGCATCAACATATTAATAATTGTAGGGGGTGCCATTCACAATGTACCACACACTAAACACCCCAGCCCCAGACCAACACATTGACTACAACTGGAAACTCACAGACCCTGTCTACTTTTGCACAAATCCATCCGAATGATGCAAAAGTAAGGAAGGAAGAAGTCTTTTCCTTCAAGAATTCTATGGTCTATTTGGGCAATAAGAAAAAAACCTACTAACCAAACCAAACAAAATATAATAATGCCTCAAGTAAAGTAAAAATACAGAATACATTCCAAAGCAAGCATCCGATTTTCCAAAGGGCTTCTTGAGGAGATTAATAAAGGAGCCCTTTAAATACCATGAGCAATTTGCTAACTGCACAGGTGGCCTGACATGGCCCACTGCTGCCAAGCACAATCAAAGACACCACAAGGAAGCGAGGCGAATGAGAAAAGCTTTTTACATTTTTTAATCTTCTGTGTTGATTTATCTTCTATGCTATGAGTGGAAGCAAGTCATTCTCCCTCCTCCTCCCAGTATCACCTCCTCCACCATTTTAACACACAAGCACATTTACACACGCTCACACACACACACACACACACACACACTCACACCCTCTACAATTTAAATTTATAATTCATCTGTGCTCCTCTTCATTCGGGTTTCAGTGACTTAATATTAGAGAATGCAAATATGTGTTCTCTGGCTATTGCCCTAGCTCAACGATCACTTGTCAGTATGCTGACAATAGATGAAATGAAAGGACATTTTAAAGGACCTGTAGTTCTACGAAAAGACATCAGAGAATATTAATAAGTCATGAATCTGTATTTGGACACTATGTAAACTTCCCTTCATGCTGTTCCTTTGGCTCGTTGCAATCTGATATACACTTATGCCTATAAAGTATATTAGGTCAGGTATCCAATTTTGATACTTTTTCACATATCTAACATTATCTACTGCTAGAGCTCCATAAAATATTAAGTTGATTCTAATCATATAGACAGATGAATAAACACATAAAAACATGCATGTCCACTATCCATAGATAAACTGGGTCTGTTCTTTATTTTCCCCCTGCCATCAGATCTAAGTTCTTAACTCTTACCGAGAAAGGAAGATATTAATTTTTTGCTCTAGTAGTCAGAAGATTAGAAGCATTAAAACAGATGCACCGCAGTCATGTTTATCCGAGTTTTTTTTAATCTAAAGACCAAAAGGGAGCAAATCTAATTGGTAGATACATGAAACAGGGCTACATTCTCAAACAGACTATTTTTTTGCTGCTGGCTTTCCTCTTGTGCTCTATTCAACAACTCATCTTTGCAAATATAGGGTTTGCTTTATAATGAATCTCAGGAAATCCTCCCTGTCACTCAGCCAGCCAGGAGCAGTCATTGATGGTATGGCACATTCCTTCACAGGTGGCTACACCTGCAGAGCAGACATTGGAGAGTCCCAGTGGGAAGAAAAACCACAAAACAGAAAGCATAAAATCAAATGAAAATCTCATTGAGAAAGGTTGCTTTAGTTAGGGGAGGAAGGAAGTTGGGGAAGGCAGCACAGTGAAGACTGGGACTGGACCTAGAAAACAATTGTGCTCTTCAAAACAAAGTGAAATGCCAATGAGTGATACTTTAGAGCAAACCAAACCTGACAAATCCTTAGAAATGTGAGGGTCATAAAATACAGATTCCAAAGTGCTACACTTTGGATCTTAAGTGTTCCCCAAAGTCCCATGTTATTAAAGACTTAGTACCTAACTAGAGTGGTGGTAATGGGAGGTGGTGGAACCTTCGAGGGATCGGGCCTCATGGAAGGTCCTTAGGCCATTGGGGAGTGCCCTCAAAGGAGATTGTGGGACCCCAGATGCTTCCTCTTTCCTTTGTTTGCTTCCTGGCCTTAAGGTGAACAGTTTTGCTTGGTTATGTACTCCTTCCATGATGTACCACCTCACCACAGGCCCCATGCAACAAGACACCCAATCATGGACTAGAAACTTCAGAATGGAGCCAAATTAAACCTTTTCTCTTGGTAAATTCACTTTCTCAGGCATTTGTTACATTCAGGGAAATCTGATTATCACACTGGGTTTCATTCAAAAATTGCTGAATCAAAACCTCTAGGTACTGAGCCTAGAAATCTGTACATTTTCAAAGTATAGCAGATGATGGGGCTTATTTGTTTGTAACCATGACCTCGTACAACACACACATTCATGCTACTTCAACCTAGTGGAAGTTACTTTCAACAGTGCTTATGTAGATCCTGATGTGGATGCAAGTCACTGGGACCCCTGATGCCTAATTAAGCCAGGAAATCAAGAGGCAGAGGAATAGCAGTTCTCTGTGAGCAAACCCTAACAAGAGCTACAATTTAAACATGAATCCATAGCTCTAGAATTGACAAGACCAAGAATGGAGAGAAAAATATAAATGCAAGTAAGATATAGGAGATTAAATGCATGAGTTGACTGATTGAAGATGAAGTATGATCGGACACACTGAGGTTTGAATTTGTGTTCCAGGCCAGTATCTTCTCTCTACTTGCATAGCCACCAATCTGTCCCTATGTGCACCTTTGCAACAGCCTCTACACCAGTGTCCCCATGTCTGCCCTCATCAATCCTCTTTCCCTTTTTTCCCTTTTCTACTTACATTGTTTTCTTTGTAGCTTTAGCTTGTAGTTTCCTCCTCCTGCCACCCCTATTCCAAGACTTTCAAAAATGCTATTTTTCTGTGTCTACAACGTTCTTCTCCAGGCTGGACTCAGCCATCAGATCTCAGGTCACACATCACTTCTGAAAAGAAGCTTTCCTTTGCCTCCAGGATAGCCAGACCCCTAGTTGCCATGTTCAAGATTCTGGCTTGTTGTTTTCATTGCTCTTCTCATATTATAGCAACTCACAATTTTGTGATTATATAGTTAATACCTAACTCTCCTACTGGGATGCGAACTCTACTTGGAGACCATATCTTTTGTTCCATATTCTACTCAGTACCTCCCACAGTATCTGAAATATAGACACCTGTAATTGTTGGAGGTAAACAAAAACAGAAGAAATATGCCTGGATCGCTAGAAGGATAACAATACCACTGAAGGCTGGATTTTGTGGTACATGTCTGTAATCCCAGCTATAATCCCAGTAGGAGGACTGAAGTCTCAGGCCAGCCTGAGAAAAAAGCACAAGGCCCTATCTGAAAAACAAACAAAAACTATAAGTTCCTGGGTTGTGGGTCAAGTGGTAAAACACTGCTTAGCAAGTATGAGGCCCTGAGTTCAAACCCCAGTAAAGAAGCAGGAGGAGAAGAAAAGGGAGGAGGAAGAGGAGGGGGAGAAGGACAAACAGAGAAATCAGAAAAGGGAAATCAAATTAAATACTTAATTTCAAGGTTTAATGCCAAGTTGACAGCAGAAAATGGAGGTAGACATATGAAAAGAGAAAATATGTTGTACTCTAGGGCTGAAATTAATGATTTGGAACTTGTACTTACTTGTTTAAATGTAGTTAAACCCTGAGACATCTGAATGAATACGTACAGATAGGCGATAGTGCCAGAGGACCAAATACTGAATCTTGAGACATCAAGGCATGCCTATAGCTAGGTGTGGGGAAGACTAAATGAAAGGATAGGCAGGAAGGACAGGACAGGAAATCAAACAGAATGGCATAGTGAAATAGAACAAGGGCGGGATTTACACATTGGAATTGTCAATCAAGTCAAATGCCTCAGAGAAGATAAGTTTGTATGGGTTGGCAGCATATCTCAAGTGGGAGAGCACCTGCCTAACAAGTGAAAGACCCTGAGTTGAAACCCTAGTACCTTAAAAAGAAAAAAAGAAGAAGGTAAGGTTGGTATGAACCAAACAGACCACTGGCATTGGCACAAGTTTGTCCCTTGAAGAGATGATCACTTGAAATTCTGTTATGATGAGTGGAGAAAGTTGGGCAAGTAGATAAAAGCTTATTTTCCAACATCACCCACATGGTACCTGCAAATATAATCCCAACATCTTGAGTAGGTCAGTGTGTCCAGCAGCAGGTAGATGGAAGGCTCTCAGGATGCCAAGTAAAACACAGCATTCCTCCCTCACTGCTGTTCTACTTCCAGACAATTGAGCTCTACTTTGCCTGTGTTTATAGCATCTCAGAGCCTCCTGAATGCTTGCTGAACTAGAACACACAGTACACATTCAGGCATAGCTAGTCACTGTGTTTCCTTGTTCTTATTGGAGAGGTTCTGAGGAAGGCATCAGCATGAGGGAGCCTTGCCTAAATCTGACCCCAGGTAGACCCTAAATTGCTTCTCATCTGAAACCAGTATGTCACACATCCTCAATGAATGTTCACTGATTCTAATGGTGATATTATTACCCTTGATCTAGTCTCACTATACCCTTTTCTATTTTGGCACAGTAAAATTTATTTTATTACAAAAATTTGTAAAACATTTCATTAAACAGGAATGCAAAAATCCAAATGCTAGGTAGCATTCCTTATTGAGCTGCTCACTGGCAAATATAAATAGAGAGGAGATTGGGGCACACACTGAAAACTTCAGCTTATGGGGGTTTCTATTGTTCCATAACAACACTGATGCCCTAGTTAGATAAGGTTAAAAAGGTCACCGATTTAAGAGTTCCTATCAAGCCATAAGGTAATACTGGAAATCAACACATGTATTCCACCCTCTAGCTTACAACAAAGACAAAAGAGCTAAAAAATAGAGGAAAATAGACAGTTTGCATCCAGAAGTGATGGCCAGAACAGCCACTTTCTTCCTGCATTGATTAACAGATAGATAAAAATCTTGCTACAGAAAGTTTTACCAAACTATTGCTTCTCATCTTCAATGAAATGTTCCCCACCTACTAGCATCTCCCTTTTAGGTCCATATCACTTGGCAAATGAGTCCACCTCTGGATGAGCCCATTCATGGCTCTCAAAATGTTCATCTGTGACCTGAGGAATGGTTAAGTCAGAGAGAAGGCAGGCAAGGGACAGGGAAATTAAATTACTCTGATCTTGGTTTTGTCATCAGCCTTGTCTTCCTTGTTCCCTTTACCCGAAGGATAGACTTGTTTAATATCAGAAGCCCTAGATAAGTGAGGAAGTCCCAATGGCTCTCATTATCTGTTACTTCATGTTGTGCCTGTAGTCTACCATCTAGAAGAAGGAAGTAGATAGCTATCCCTGTTCTCAATATGTTCAGATCACATCTGAACCCCATGCTGAGAGCTGACTTTATTAGAAATGTAGACAACCTGAAGTAAGTTTATACTTCAGCAGACAGATGGCCTCAAAACAATGCTATATGAAGAAAAGTTGAAGGAATTGAGGGCTATTCTGCCTCAAAAGCAGCAAGATGCCATTAAGGAGTTCAAAACTTAAGACCCTGTGATTCTATGTCTGAAGGAATAGGAGGTTCGACACAAAGCACCCTAATTTTCAGTGACGAACTCATTCAATTTTTTCTAACATTGGTTAAATGAATGAGGCATCTCCTAAATCTAAACAGAAGGGTAGAAAATTGGTGAGAGGGGGAAAGACAGAGAATGAAAAAAATTATATTAAATTATGTATCTTAATTTTTAGTTTGCAAATTTTAAATAATTGGATTTATACTTAACTAAAAGTTCAGAAAGTGTTGGCTGTCCAAACATGCACAGTTCTTCTCTGAAGCTTCCTGAAATGGAACCATCAGCAGTTGGATCATCAGTAGGCGTGGATTTAATCAAAGGTCTCAGAATTCTCAAATTCTGTTTGAGACCTTTCAGCCTGAGGACTGAAATATCGAAAGTGAATGGGAGAGTACATATGGTTGTTAGAATGCAAGTAGGTGACAATTAGATAATTACATATGCTGCTTTTTATCCCGAACTATTTTAGTTAAAGTCTGCTCTTTGGTAAATGAATAATTCACTTATATTTCAAATGTATTTTAAATGTGTCATCTTTGAAAGCAGGCTAAGTTATATTTAAATAATTTATTACTTTTTAATAGGGTGAGATGTTGCTCAAGATAGAAGAAGCTGGTTACCTGTGTAGCTAGGAGACAGAGAAGGGATAGGCCCTGAGTCCTTTCCTTCCATCCAATAACTAGAGGCAAATTCCACTTAAAGTTTCCATAGTTTTAAGTTCCTCTTGTCTTGCTTTCCAAGATCTTAATTATGCTGGCTGAGGCTGTTTAGAATTTACTTGCCACAACTTGTGGTTCTCAATGATTGAGGACTCAAGTTATCTACATCTGCATCCTTATTAGAGACTATAGTTCTGTAATATGCACAATATTATTCAAAAACCAATGCCTTAAAAACAAACAAAGACAAAACTATAATTAATTTTCAATAAAGAAAGTTGGATAATGAGAAGGCATCATGCCATACCATACAAATGTTCAAAGACACCCCAAGTACAGCCACAAAAGGGCAATTCCTTGGGTTAGGAATGTGGTTCACTGGTGAAGTACTTGCCTAGCATGCACAAGACCCTGAGTTTCATCCCTAGCACCATAAAAAAGTCAGTTCCTCAAATAGAGATAGGTATGGGGTATTATCTATTAGACACTGTACTTTTAAACAATATATTTAAACAGAACTTTTAGGTGTGATTACTATATTCTTTGTAAAAATCTTCAGAAATCAAAGACACTATTACCTTCAAGAAAAATCAGCAATCACTTGTTACTTTTTAATAAGACACATGGCAAAATAATTTTACTTATAGGACCATTTTTTATTGCTTTATTTATAATTAGTTCTAAAATATAGCAGTAAAGGGAGCAGGATGCTCTGGGGAGAGCGGGCTTTCCAGTTTTAAATAAGAAGGTAAGGGAACATCACATGATAAAAGCGAGAGCACACAAGGGAGGGGTGAGGATAGGTAAGACACCTAAAAAACTAGCTAGCATTTGTTGCCCTTAATGCAGAGAAACTAAAGCAGATACCTTAAAGCAACTGAGGCCAATAGGAAAAGGGGACCAGGTACTAGAGAAAAGGTTAGATCAAAAAGAATTAACCTAGAAGGTAACACCCACGCACAGGAAATCAATGTGAGTCAATGCCCTGTATAGCTATCCTTATCTCAACCAGCAAAAACCCCTTGTTCCTTCCTATTATTGCTTATACTCTCTCTACAACAAAATTAGAGATAAGGGCAAAATAGTTTCTGCTGGGTATTGAGGGGGGGAGCGGGAGGGGGTGGAGTGGGTGGTAAGGGAGGGGGTGGGGGCAGGGGGGAGAAATAAACCAAGCCTTGTATGCACATATGAATAATAAAAGAAAAATGAAAAAAAATAAAATAAAATATAAAAAAAAAAAAAAAAAAAAGAAGGTAAGGGAAGACCTCACTGAGGTGACATTTGCACAAAAACCCTAAGGAGGTAAGAGAACTACCTAGTCATAAGGCTAGGGAAAATTCCAGGCAGAGAGAGCTGCGTTTGAAAATCTCCTGGGGCAGAAATATGGCTGGAGTACTGGAAGCCAGTGTGATCACTGACGATACCTAACAGGAAAGAAGGAAACTGTTAGGATATTGGTTAGGAAACTGATAAAGAACCTTACAGGACTTTAAAAGGACCCAGGAACTTACTCTGAGTGAAATCCAGATCCATGTAAGGTTTTGAGCAAGGAGTAACATAATCTGACTTTGGTTTTTTAAAGATCCATGACTTTGGTTGCCATGTTAGAAGTTTACTTGTAGGGTGCCAGGGCTGAAGCATGCAGACATTCTGGAAAGTCACTGCAATAAACCAGGTGAAAGAGTATGGTGGTTGGGATCAGAAGTGCTAAGACATGGTCAAATTCTGGATATACAGGTATATTAAAGACAAAACCAATAAGCTATGTGGATGCACTGAAAGTAATATGCAAATCAAAAAGAAAAGGTCAACTTCAAGAGTTTGGAACTAAGCAACTAGAGGGAAAGAATTATCCTTTACTTTTAAGGCAAGATCAGGAAGACCATGTTTGGGGGAGAACAAAAGCTCACTATGAGACTTGTTAATTTCTCAACATGCCTATTGTAATCCAAATAGGGAGTTGAGTAAGTGCATGGTTATGTGCACTACAAGCCCTTGGGAAGTTTTCAAGATATATATACACACACATTTGGGAGTCTTTTAGCTTCGTATATGGTTTTTAATCCATGACATTGGATAAGCATGAATACAGACAGAACAAGGAAGACATAGGAGGACTGACATGGAAGAACCTAATATTTAGATATCAGGAAGGCCAGGATGCATCTCAGTCAAAGCCACTGAGATGGAGAAACCAAAAGAATATACTGTTCTTAAAATCTAGTGAAGAAATTGTTTTAAGTAGAGGAAGGATAACCTAACACATTGCATGCTGAAAAAAAACAAGAGAATGGGAGCTGAGCAATGGGGAAGCCATTGCTGGTCATTAGAAGGGCAGTTTGGTAGAGTAGGAGAGACTATAGTGGAATGGATTTCAAACAGGAGAAGAAGTAGAAAAAACAGATAGACTTCACTAACATATATATCCCTCATATAAGCAGAACTCAGCACACTTTCAGAGGAAGGAAAGAGCTACTTACATCTTTCTAACAAGGTGAGACATTTTTTAATCTCTCATCTTGTCAACCTACCTGGCTTCTGAATCTAAAGTCATAGTGTTCTTGTTCAATTTGACAAACTTGGTGGCAGGCGCTTGAATTTCAGCTCCAACTGATATACGGGCCATAATACAATTCCACACCCAAAATGCCTCAGGCCTCCACCCAATCAATAAATTGCAGCTAATGCCCTTAGGGAAAATGGTCTTTGATGAGACTCGATGTTAGAAGCCAATCCAAGCCCATTAACTTCCACATCTGGAAATAAGGTGAAGAAGGAAAATGAGACTGATGGCTTCAATTTAGTTCTCATTTATCAGCATCACAATAACCTGACTCAACGACACACAATTCAGGGTGATTGGATGAATTTTCTGGGTAGAGGTCCAAGACAGAAATAATAAGGAGACTGAAGGTCAGGATCCAAGATTACTGGTGGAGTTATTTCAAAGCACTAGGTTTAGAGTCAGAGAGCAAAAATAAAAGGGCACCAAATAAGATGCTAAGAGGCTCAAATCCAGAAAAATTATCAGGGCTGATGTAATTCTATGTCACTCACAGCTCCTCTGTGACTTTTGACCTTTAATATATCATCTCTAAAACAAACAGTGATCACAATAAATCTTACATTTCTATAATTTAGTCCCTTCTAACATGCATTATTGACTTCTTTTTTTATTTGAGTGCCTAAGCAGGCAATAATATTCTCCATTTCACAGATGGAAAAACTGAGCTTAGATGGTATGAGGACAATTAATGGTAATAGTCAGAGAAATACACTCCCCAAACGAGGCAAATAATTGGCTACTTGAGTGAAACCAAATTTGGACTATATGTAGTGGGGTGAAAAAAAGTTTTGTTAGCTAACATCATAATTCTTCTGAAGGAGAAAATTGGTCATGGTTAAGAAAATACTATGATAAATAACAGATTCTGGTTTATACATAACAATCAAATTTTTGCCTTTTATCCCAGAGAAATGAATAATATTGCTCACTTTTACTTTCAAAGGTGTTCCAGTCCCTCGAATGTAGTCACCTTACTGACTCTGTGTGTGTACACATGTGTGTATGTTCCTACAGATATGCTACCTGAGTGGAGGCAGGGAGGGAAGCAAGACCCCACCTATGAGCAAGGGTCTGCAGGAAAGGAGGTAGCAAAGGGTTAGCCAAATCTCTGCTTTTCACAAAAACAGACATGAGGAGAAGAGATAGAAGAGAGAAGAAAAAGGAGGGGGATTAGAACAAATTGAGCTACTGATGTATGGCTGGGCACGGTACAAAGTTCATGGCCAAGTCCTCTTCCTTGTAGCAAAGTGGCTAAAGGACTTTTAAGAACAAGAATATCTGGTCTAAAGTTAGAAAATGTTTTTTGTTCCTACAATATAAAATCTTGTCCTGCCCTCTTTTTCCCTCACTTCAGTCATATCTACTATAGTGTAACTGCTTTATATAAGATTTTTTTATAGAGAAATTAAGGAAACAAACTTCACAGCTAGGGCTAAGAGATGCAGAACAAAGAGAATATACAAAACCCAAGTGATGATACTAAAGCCAGAGGTGACAGCAAACATGTAAGCCCCCACAAATTCTCAAAATCCACAGGGCGAGGATGGGAGCTTTAGAACAATATCCTGTAACTCTCAAAGAACAGGAATACCTAGCTCACACTTGGACTGAATAAACATTATGTACAATAGGGATTGATGGTTGATTGGTAGTCAGAAAAGACAGTTAAAGTTACTTAAGCATTTTATTCAAACTTAAGCCTATAAATGTGCATTTATTCATCCATGAGCCTGCTGGTGGGAGTCCTCTATTGTCTTTCTCACCTAAAATAAACCACTCTATAACAAAGTATCTAATTTCTATAGACAAAAACAACCTAAATTAAGAACTCTGATGGAGTTGCAGTTTTAAAAATTTGCAGATTCTTTGCCCACCTTTTGTTTGAAAATTCTTAGTAACCTAGTATAGCAAATCTTTCCAAGAAACCTTGGCTTTCATAGAAATGCTTTCTTGTTGCATTAATATGTCATCTATTTGTGCAATATCTAAAAAATTATATAATTATGGTAGCAAATACAATTGACATACACAAAGATGCTGCAACGAAGGCAATCAACTCTTGAGAAGTGGAAATGCCACCGGGAAGGAAGTCCCATAGGTATTGCTACCACACCAGACAGTGCCCCACTTTTTAGGAAAAAACAAGCTCTGTTAATCCAGAGAGCTTGGTAAGCAGAGGTTGGTCCACTGGGTTTTTGCATATTTTTCCTAAACAGGCGAGCAACTTGTCCATGCAAAGTACATTCTGACTATAACCAAGCTTTACACCCACCACAGAGTGCCTCACTATCAAATTCTTGGACACTGTGTATGGTGCTTCCTGAGCACCCCTCTATTCTGTGGTGTGGACATGGCCCTCATGGGGAAAAAAAATCACTCCCACTCCTAGCTGAATAATCATACCATGGGACTGGCTTTGACATGTACTCCAACTTCAGCAAAGCCCCTGAAAAGGAGTCAGGAGGCACCCCAAACCAGACAGAAGAGCTCCCGGAAATTCTCAACAAGACATGGTAACATTTAGTGGTAATGACTAAACGCATGTACTCCGTGTAAATTAGGACTCTCTTCTTTGGCTGGAAAGGGCACAGAGCTAAATCTAAGAAGCAGTCAGAGCAAGCAAATTTTCTTCTAATCAAAAAGCACAACCATGGTGACAAGGAGCCGGTAAATGGAGTTAGAGGTGTAATTAGGCTCTTTTTTCTTTTCCTCCAAACAGCAAGGAAGGAAACGTGGTATCTAAGAAGGAAGTTAAAATTTCTGGAAGATGGCATTGTTTAGTTAATTGAGAACAAGTTACACCTGATAATTGCCTTGGTAAAGAAGACCTCAGGACACCTAAAGCCAGGAGATGTGTGTGAATTCAAAGGGATTTTTGCTGTCATACATCCTAAAGTGATAGTGCTCTATCTTTAAAGTTACAGATTCTTAAAAGGTCATTAAGATTTGTAACTGTACCTAGGGTTCATGTTTCTTTAAATTTTACTGATTATACATACTCTTTAAAATGTAGTGTTTAGGGAGTCACTCTTTCCACTGCACTTTGCCTGCATTGAGTTCACTGTGGCCTAAACCAAAATGGAATCCTGCTCCTGAAGACAAGAGCAAGAAAACTTGGTGGACAAATTAGTCACTAGGACACACTGGCTCTTTCCCTCTTGCTCACCGAATGCCCCAATTAATCCTCCACTCTAGTCTGAGTCCCACAAGCCTGGACTTGCAGACCACATAGGCCAGGCTTCCTTGAACTCATCTTCCCATTAGATTTAGCTGGGGAAAGACAACAGTTGTGGCGTAGGGGGCTTTAGGGGAGAAGACAACAAAGTTGGGACTTTCCTTTCCTATCCCCTCACTGTTCCATGCTACAGTTCTGGTGGTGTTCATGCCTTTCTAGTACTGTAGATATCAGCCCCTCTGCATAAGTCCATCTCTCTAGGAGCTCCAGGAACACCTCTACTTTTCTTGTTCATCATGTATAGAAAGAGAACTGACATTCCACAAATGTGAGCTCTGGTTGCCTCCTCCCTTCTTGTTCATTTTAATTTGCCCAATCTTATTTTTGTTTTTGGCAGCACTAGGGTTTGAATCCAGAACCTCATGCTTGCTAGGCAGTTTCTTTTACCACTTGAGCCACTCCTCTAGCCCTTTTGTGTGATTGGTTTTTTTGAGGTAGGTTCTCATGGACTATTTGCTCAGGCTGCCTTCAAATAGTGGTTCTCCTGATCTCTGCCTCCTGAGTAGCTAGGATTACAGGTGTGAACCACTGGCTCCCGGCAACTTGCCACCTCTTAATGCAAAAATCCCTTCATTAAAACTTCCTCAACTAAAAAAAAACTGTAACATTTAATAAATATACCTGATGGGAAATTAGTAGAAAAGGTAGCTGTTTTCTAAGGCAAAGTTGAGTAAAGGAATGGTTCCATTGTCTGTGACTCCCTTAAGCTCACTTGTAGTTGGTCTAGTACTCCATACCTGCATCAGCTTCCTTAATCAAAGATCTAGGTAGATAGCAAACTGAAAACTAAGGGTGTAGAAGGGTGAATATGGGGGGAGGAGAGGGAGGATACAGGAGAATGATGGAGGAGGCAAATTCAACTATGATATATTGTAAGAAATTTTGTAAATGTCACAATGTACCCCTAGCACAACAATAATAATAGTAATAAAACTCTGGCAACTGGCAGAAGGTGGGTAGGGGTGTGAAAAGTAATTCAATCAACCTGATGTTTTGTACATCTTAAAAATACAAAAAGCAGCAAAGAAATTCAATGGAAGTTGGTGTTTGACATGCTTATATCTCATAGATATACAATTTTGTTTTACCTGCTGCCAACATGCCCAGAGAAGAACAACCTTGGTTCCAGCCTAGCTTTTGTGTTTTTGAGTTGGGAGGCAGATATTAGTAGAATCTCCACAGCTCCTCCTTTTCTTTCTCCCCCAGCTCAAAATCATAGCAAAGAGGTCATGCTGAGACCACTGCAGGAAACCATCAACAGTGGCTGCTAATGGGGAACCTAATGACACTTTAATGGGACTAGTAACTAGTAACGCTAAGAGTGTTGTGCAGATATTTATAATAGAAGAGGAAAATGCACTAAGCTGAAACAAGAGGTGGCCAGGCTGGGAACTATTAAACCAAATAAAGAAAAAGCTGTAGTCTTCCTAGAGAAAGGACATTTATCACACCTCTGAAGGCTTCAGTGCCCATTCTAACAGGCAAACACAGAAAGTGATGAAACAAGATTCCCAGTGCACACTGGCATCTCATGACACCTGTGTTAAGTAGCAAGCAGTGGTCTGAGGTTTTACTTCACTTGCATGTTTTTACACAATATCAGCCTATAAAAAATAGATTGTGACTGATTGTCTAAGTCCTGATCTAAATCCTCCTGAAACAAAGCATCTTGTCAATCACATTCAAATATGTCCACAGTAACAGAAGAGCATAATTTTACAAATATTTTCAAACCCTTCATACATCATCTGGTTTTACCAAACTAACTCAAATTCATCTTTATACTTGAATATTTCCATCCTGTTCATTCTGCTGCTATTAGCATACTCGAAAGTCTAGAACAATGTCTGTCAAAGTGTGATTCCTACACCAGTGGCATCAACGGGGAACATTTAAGAAATACAAATTCTTGAGCCACTTCTTAAGCCTACTTACTCAGGAAACCTTGGAGGTAGAACCCAGACTCTGTATTTTAACAAGCTCTCCTGGCGTTTCTGACACATGCTCAAGTTTAAGAACCACTGGTCTCTGACATTGGTTCTCAGAGTTGCCTGCACACTGGAAACACCTATGAAATGTTAAAACACAATGCTGACAGATGTTCCCAAGTCCACTCCTACCTCCAGAGATTCTGATTTAATCAGTATCACATGCACCCTAGATGTTTGGAATTTCTTTAACGCTCAGTGATTATGATCTGTGAGAAGGCATGAGAAACATTAGAACATACTCAGAAATTAGAAGTACGCAGCCAACTTTTTAGTCCTAAGTCAAACCACAGAGGTAGTCAACAGGCATTCAGAACCAGCATTTACAAGCACTAATGGGAACCCATATTGATAGACTGAGATAATTAATATGCTCCAAAAATATTCAGCTTCATTTATTTAAATGTATATTTGAAATTTCCTGTTCTTCTTCTTACTGTGTGACAACTCAGGGGCTTGCCCTTAGAATTTTTATCCACCCTTTTGAAGTACCTGACTCCTGCTCTTTCATGCCTACTTGAAAGTTCTGTGTCTGTGCTCCTCACACTGAAGTATAGGAACCCGAAGGCTGTGCAGTGATGTGCTGTGGAATCCAGGAAGCCAAAAGTCATGAGCGGCTCCAATGTCCAAAGATGCTAATTTATTCAAAGAGAGATGACTTAGGATGTCTTACTGTTAGGACACAGATGTATTATGAGTTTGAAGGCAAAATTTGATTACTCTGGATTCTTCCCCAGTCTTCTGGGCATCCATTTCTTCTCTGCCATGAGCACTTCCTTAGGACAATTGGAAAGGCACCAACAGTGAACAGTACACAAGCCTTATTAAAAATGGCTAGACATTGGTTTTGGAAGAAAGCAAAATATCAACAAATGAAGGAAGTGCTCTAAAGGTCCTTCTATGCACTTATTCAAAAACGGTCTCCTTCCTTTCAACTACTATCTGCTCTGCTCTGCAGAATCCTTAAGAAGCCAGTATTCAAAAAAGAGGAGGGAGCTGTTCCCCAGCTGATGGGATGGATTGCATAAAATGCTACTATGGTAGGTGTTCCAGACACCTCTGAAGTAATAACAAAGTTAACCCTTCAGCTTTTTAACTGAAAACTGACTTTGGGACTGGTTCCAAAAGGATGTCTGTGGCAGGAGCAAGTCAGTACTCAAAGGACCCCAGCAAGAAGCTGAAAGGAGTAAGGTGCTAAAATTCTGACTCAAGACAGAAAATTATAAAAACCTGTAAAGCAAAAGCTTGAAAATAATAAAGTTTTTCTACTCTCTCCCCAAAGAAAAAGAAAGAGTAGGGAATGAGTGACAAAATTCCAAATCAAGATTGCACCTCAAAGAGATAGTGTAGGCATTTTATAGAGAAGTTTGGTGCCAAATTTACACTTTATAACACCCAGAGGTTTATTGTCCAGCCTTTCTGCTGAACTCTAGGTGAAAAATGGAACTCTTCTCTTCAGAGCTTTTGTAAAACATGGTAATAAAATCCCCAGAAAGCAGGCCCTATCTCCCAGCTTTTATTTCTTCCTAACTAAGTTTGAGTTTCTGGAATTGGGAGTGTTTCTCATTTATCTTTTCTTAGGCACTGGCACCCTGCAGTGTTTTGTGAAGGGCTTCTGCTTCTGCTGTGTTCCACTGAGTACAAGTGACAGCACAAGTAAATGTGGCAACCCTTGGGTTTGTCAATATTTTGAAGAAATACAATTGTTCCTCTTTCCATCAGAAAAATAAATAAATAAAATCCCTAGCTATCTTCAGTACTAATCTGGTCTAAGTTACAAAATAAGCATACCCATTTCCCAGAAAGTTGAGGAGACAAACCTATAGCATTCCATTAACATCACATTTAGACCACAGCATATTACTACCAAGTTGAAACCATCAATCCAACCCCTGTCCTGACAAGGAGGAAATGAGGCACAGAGAGGGAAGATGAACTGTCAGGACAACACAGCCAGTGGAGCAGAGTCCCAGTCTCTGAATTACAGCAGGCTCACCTTCTCCATAGTTTCACTTTTCATGGTTTGGCTACCTGTGACCAACTATGGTCCAAAAACAAAACAAAAAAATTAAGTTGGAAACTCCAGAAATAAACAATTCATAAGGTTTAAATAAGTTGACACATATTGCCTTATAATTGTCCTATTTTATTATTAGTTATGGTTGTTGATGTCTAACTCTGACTAATTCAGAAATTGAACTCTATTATAGATGTGAATGTATTGGAAAAAACATATGTGTATAGGGGTTAGTACTACTCACCATTTCAGGAATCTTGTAGAGGTCTTAGAATGTACTGCCCATGGATAAGGGAGGGTTGGGGATGGAGCTACAGTAGCACCCTTCTCCTCCCAGTCCACCTCACCATGTCCCTGAGATGCCACAGAGCTCAGAGAGGCTGTGAGCTGCTAGAGCAACCAGCCAGAATAAAGGAAACAGAACGAAGCCTAATGAGATAGGAAAGACAGGAATGAAGACCCAACCCTTGCTGAGTGTGGACAATCAATGCCTATACAGGAGGCAGTGAGCCAGCTGCAATAGGTCTTTGATTCCCACGGAAGCCATGGTGGCATGGCACAGCAGCAGGAAGCAGAGAAGCTGGGCAAAATCATGGAGGAAACTCACAAGAATTTGCATGGATCCTGGCCCAGTCAGGGACCACTTGTGTGCATGTCTCTTGGTCTGGTGCCCCTGGATGTGCACAGGCTACAAGGTCAGGCAGGTGTGTACATGTGTTCTTGCACCCAGGGATGTGGAAAGTACAATAGATTCTAGAAAACAGAGTCCAGCTTCTGTGCCTTTATCTGTAAAATGGTGTTAAATATCCTTGCCCTATAAAAATGAAGTGAGCTATGTGGATTTGTACGGAAATTATGAGTGAGGATAAGAAGGCACTGACTTAGTCCACTGAGGCTGCTATAGCAAAGTGCTCTAGACTGGATGCCTCATAAACAACAAAAGTTTCAGGGCCCACCTGTGGGCTCTAAAGTGTCTCTCTAGGTAAAGCAGCTATTCAAGATAGTGGTAGCACTCAGCTTTAGGGTGCAATTTAGTTTTTGATACACTCTTACAGGACTAACTGCATCTCCAGCACCTGGCACAGTGTCTAGTGCATTGTTAATGCTCATAAATAAAATTTGATGAATGAATGAAGTACTTGGCCTAGACAATCATAAAGCAGGTCCATGCTAGAATTATACCAATAGATTTCAAGTGTAAGAAAAAAGATAGACCTCAATCTTACTGCCAAATATGGTCCTGAGATCAGGGTGCCAGCATGGCCAGGCTCTAATGAGGAGCGTCTTCCAGATGCAGGTTGCTGACTTCTAACTGGATCTTCACTTGGAAGAAAGAGGGCAAGACAGAACTCTCCAGGGTCTCTTTTATAAAGCCACCAAACCCATTCACCAGGACCCTGGCCATATGATGTAATTATTTCCCAAAGACCCTCCTAATACCACCACATTGGAAGTTAGAATTCCAACACACATATTGGGGCGGGGTGCAACACAAACATTCAGTCCATGGTGGCACTGCTACTTCTATCACCATAACTAATACTACCTTGAGAGGCAAAAACATCTCAGCCTATAGGGGTTTTCTGTTATAAAGTCCGTAGGTTTAAAGATGGAGAAATTCTGGGCCAGGCATGGTGGCTTACACCTGTAATTCCAGCTACTCCAGAGGCAGAGATTGGGAAGATAATGGCTCAAGGTCAGCCCAGCCAAAGAGTTAGCTGAGATACCATCTCAGCAAATGAGCCAAGTGTGGTTGCACATGCATGTTATCCCAGCCACCTAGGAGGAATAAGTAGCTGGATCTGGATCTAAGGTCACCCCCAGGCAAAAGATCCTTGCTGAAAAATAACTAAGGCAAAAAAGGACAGGGGTATGGCTCAAGTGGGAAAGCAAGTGCAAGGTCCTGAGTTCGAAGTTCAGAACCACCAAGAAAACAAAAGTGGGAGGACTAGCAGAGTGGCTCAAGTGGTAAAGCACCTACTTAGCAAGTGTGAGGCCCTGAGTTCAAACCCCAATTCCCCCCCCAAAAAAAGGAAAAGATGGAGAAATTGTGTTGTGAAACAAGAACAGGCTTTGGAAACAAACAGAGCTGGGTTTCCTCAACAGCTGAGTGACTTAAGCAAGTTACCTAGTTTCTCTGAAACTCAGTTCCATAGCACATATTATGAAATTAACAAATTATCATACTGAGCAGCAATAATGGTAACAAACAAGGCAGTAAAGCTCTTTCTGAAAACCAGTCAATCTGGAGCCAGTACAAAATCATTCTCTTCTGCATTTCAAATCCAATCCCAGGTGACCTTATTTGGATGTACCTCCATCCCAAAAAAGTCCCCTGTCACTTTCTGGTTGTCCAAGTGTAGAAAGCCAAACTCCAGTCACAGTTTAATCTGTACAGAAATACAACTATACTAAAGTAAAAAAAATCAAGAGAAAAAATTAGCCAGAGAGGAAAAAAAATGGGAGGCTTCTTAAAAATCTAAACATAGACCTGCCATTTGATCCAGCAATACCACTCTTGGGGATATACCCAAAGCAATGGGACACAGATTACTCCAGAGGCACCTGCACACCCATGTTTATTGCGGCACTATTCACAATAGCCAAGTTATGGAAACAGCCAAGATGCTCCACCACTGATGAATGGATTAAGAAAATGTGGTATTTGTATACAATGGAATTTTACACAGCCATGAAAAAGAATGAAATCTTATCATTCACAAGCAAATGGATGGAACTGAAGAACATCAACCTAAGAGAAGTTAGCCAGGCCCAAAAGACCAAAAGTCATATGTTCTCCCTCATATGTGGACTTTAGATCAAGGGCAAACACAAAAAGAGGACAGGACTTTGATTACATGATAAGGCAAGTGCACACAAGGGAGGTTTGAGGATAGGTAGGTAACCCCCTCCCCCCAAAAAAAAGATAGCATTTGATGTCTTCAATGCAAAGGTACTAATGCAAAAACTTTAAAGCAACAGAGGCCAACAGGAGAAGGGGACTAGGAAATAGAGAAAAGGTCAATTCCAGAAGAATCAATTTAAAAAGTAACACATATGTACATAGAAGCAAAACTAGGAATCTCCCTATATAGCTATCCTCACCTCAACTAGCAAAAACCCCTGTTCCTCCTTATTAACGTTTATACTCTCTCTTTAACAAAATTAGAGATAAGGGCTTCTGCTTGGAAGCGAGGGGGTGGGGGTGAGCAGGAGGGGACGGGGGTTGAGGGGATGGATGACCCAATCATTATATGAACATATGAATAAAGGAAATAAAAAAAATTAGCCACAGAATCAAATTCTCAAAATATGATTTAGGAAATTTATTAATAACTTGAAATAACATCTTTTATTTGCTTATACATACAAGAAATTAAACCTTCCATTAAGTAAAAGAAACATAGCTGAAAAACAGCAAAACGCATATTGGATAGAAATGACAGAAACCCCAGTTCCCTGATCTGGATCACAAATATTAAACAAAGAAAAAATACTCATTATTCTGTCAGCTTTAAGACATTTTCAGCTTGTTCAAACTGGAACAAGTCCCCCTGTGGTCTTGTAAAACTCACTGACTTGGAGTAAAGTAGTGAGTTTATCTTCAAAGATGCCGTGTAAAATATACTTATTAACAAATAGGGTTTTCTTTTTCTTATTCTCAATTTTTCTCTCTCTCCTTCCTTTGCCCCTTCTATCTGCCCCTCACCCCGTTCCAAGCACTGAGCATGTCTTATTATTGTAATATCAAGCAGAGTTTGCATTTTCCTTTATCTACCATCACTTCCCTAGTTTGAGGCCTCTACCGGCCAGGGGAGCCCCCCAGGTGCCTCCATCAGGAACTGAAGTTCATGAACCAATGAATTTGACATCATCTCTTACAGCTCTTTCCTCTAAGACGTTGCCTGGTAAATAGTGCCTTGGTTTAACTGCTTATATTTGACAAAGCAAATAAACCAAGCAGGCTTGTTTGCAGGTATATGTCTCAGTGCTTTGCTCTGTAAATTCCTACTGCGTAACTGATTAAACAAGGGACAAGCAGAATCTTTGGACCAAAACAAAATTAGATGTGTGAATTCTAGTTTATCATTGTGTATACATGTTTAAAATTTGGAGTCCTGATACATGTAGCCACTCCCATATTACAGAACATTGCCTTAGCTAGAGTAGGGATTCCACTCCTGCCATCTTGACCTCACAGCCTCCTTTGCAGGTAGAGGAGGCCAGAGAGCTAGACAGCTGTGAGGTAAGACACAGAATACATGGTGGTGGTTTCTTGTGTTCTTTGGCTCTTTTCCATTAGCCCTTCTTATCCTTCCCACCTGTGGGCATTGGAGTGTATTGTATCTCTCTAGGTAAAGCAACTATCTAAGGTAGTGGTAGCATTCAGCTTTAGGGTGCAATTTAGCAAGAATAATTAACACACTCTTATAGATCTAACTGCATCTCCAGCACTTGGCACAGTGCATTGTAAATGCTCGTAAATAAAGTTTGTCAAGTGACTGAAGTACTTGGCTTAGACTATGAAAAAAGAAGTCAATGCTAGAACTTACACCAATAGATTTCAAAATGTAAGAAAAAAGCTAGATTTCAATTCCATTGCCAAAAGTAATACAGCTCATTAAGAAATGGTAAATCACAAAAATCACATAAATTTGGAAATAAAAGGAAATATGGTAAGAGGCAGCAGGGTCCAGTCAAACAAAAATGGACAAACCCATCCCAATGGGGCAGGTAGATAGTTCATCAAGCTTCCAGAACACCACAGCAGAAGTTTAGGCAAGTAGTTTGAATGTCATAAGTAAGGGTCTGGCATAAGCCACCAGAAAGCAGATGGAGATTAGGCCTGAGAAAGTCCCACTGTAGCTGGACTCTTCCTCCTGAGGTCCAGCATGGGCACAGGACTCCAGGAAACAGCATGACTTAGGCCAAGATTAGCAGTAAAGCTCTATTATACATCTGCTGGTGTTCCCTAAGCCCCTCTTTCATTCCTTAGAAACTCAATTGGCCCTTGAGACCAATTGTTGAATCTACAACAGCACCAACAATGAGCACCAATATGGCACCCACTGTGCTGGACACTATTAAAAACATTCACTCATTTAATGAAATCACTGACCCTATGAGGTCAAGACTATTATTGCCATGCCCATTTTACAGATGAGGAAAAAAGACACAGAGCACTTACAGGCTCGCCCAAGGGCACAGCCACTACATGGTTCAGTCCAGATTTTAATTGAGGCATTGAGCATGCCTCCACTGCCTTTTAGAGCCTTGGCTGTAGAGCTGTCAGGGAGGGAGGGAATCAGGAAGCTCTGTATTCTTTTTATGTAGGACCCACGAAACCAATTACTTATGTGGAGAACTCCCTGATGAGATCCACACTTTGAAATGTGCACTATTAGAAAGCAGAGCACATAACCAAAGACTCATACATGGGACTGCGTGACCCTGTAATAATAATTCAACAGGGAAAAAGCCCCAAAGGGCCTGAGGTTTTCTCATGTAGTGAATTTAAAATTTATGCCTTATGACTGAGATGGGCAGAAAAGGAGCTTTATTCCCCATGTTCATGAGCCCCATTTCCGTTGGCCTACCTGAAAAGTCACTCCATAATCCCTAGTGGTTTAAAACATAGGGGTAAATGTTTGGGTCATATAGAGTTTTCCCCCTTATCATTCTACCCTCCTCCCTCCCTGAGCTCACCTATTGTCTTACCTCTAGGGAGCAGACTTTTGGATGAGTAGTCCTATGACTGTCCCATTCACTCTGGGCCATGGGTCTATTTAGCACACAGCTCTTTCAGTTAAAGTTAAATAAATAAAAATACAATTCTTTATCACACTAGCCACAATTGAAGTGCCCTATAGCCACATGTGGCTAATGCTACCACAACCAAGCAGCACAGAAACCATTTCCATCATTAAAGAATATTCTGTTGGACAGAACTACACACATGTGTAGGTATGCCAGTAGTTTCTTGTTGGTCAAGTTTGTAGCTTACTTTCAAGAAAGCTATAGTATACTTGTAAAGTATATGTGTACATACAAAAATACATATATACTGAGACATTCAAAAATTAAGCCAAAGACCCACGCTTTGCAGCACCGAGATCTGTCTACTGGTAGCAGTAGGACAGTAAGTTACTTATCTCCTAGGCTCAGTTTCTTTGTCTTTCAAATGGAAACAGGCTGAGCAGCCCCAATTTAAAAACAAAAATCTGAAATGCTCCAAGGTCCAAAACTTTTGAACACCAACGTGATGCCACATATATAATGTGTGTAGAAAATTCCACACTGTGAAACTTCATGCACAAAAGTACTTAAAATATTATATAAAGTTACCTTCCAGCTGTGTGTATAAGGTATGTATGAAACATAAATAAATTTCATGTTTAGACTTGGGTCCTATCCCAAAAATATCTCATTATGTATAAGCAAAAATATTTCAAAATCCTAAATCCAAAACACTTATGATCCCAAGCATCTCAGATAATGGATACTTAATATGTCCCTTCACCCATCACTTGTGATGACACTAGTGCTGCAAACCTGGCAACAGGGTATAAGGATCGCATAAGATAATTTATGCAGGTGGAAGGACTTTCAGATTTTTATGACAACATCCAAATTTAACCACTGTTACTCCTATTCTAATAAAGAATTTTAGTTTTTTTGGTTTTAAAAGAAAGAAAACATGCAACCAAATCCAGTCAAATTATATGACAGGTTTTAAAGGAACTTTCTCATCTGTTGCTCAGAGTTATTCTGTGTTCTCATGATGAAACAAACAAGAATAGACAATATATATGAAAACAGAAGGTGGAAGAATTCTTTTATTTTTCTTTTACTTATATGTGCGTACAATGTTTGGGTCATTTCTCACCCCATCCCCCCGCCCCCCTCCCATCCCCCCTCACCCCCTCCCTTTCCCCCCTACCCCCTCACTACCCAGCAGAAACTATTTTGCCCTTATCTCTAATTTTGTTGAAGAGCGTGTATAAGCAATAATAGGAAGGACCAAGGGTTTTTGCTAGTTGAGATAAGGATAGCTATACAGGGAGTTGACTTGCATTGCTTTCCTGTGCATGTGTGTTACCTTCTAAGTTAATTGGAAGAATTCTTGAGTTTTTAAAAGAAGTAAAAAAATGTCTCTAGAAAACCACATACCAATGCAATACTTATCATTTCTTAGAAAATTAGAAACTTTATAAGAAACAATTTCAAAATATTTACAACAAAATCTATTCATTAAAATTATTTACTAGACTGAATATTTTATGGTCATTGCAAATGTAATATGCCTTGATTTCAGCAAATATGTAACACTCCCCACCTACAGCCTTACACTTAAGATGGAGAAGTAGGGACTAACAGTGCGGTTAGACATATTCAGGTCTGTGTGAAAAACTGTCCCCACATGATGTTGACTTGTGTTCAAAGCAAGCTAAGAAGGGGTGAGGAGAATAGAGTCCTTGCAGCCCTGCTGCATACTTGGACAAGAGTAGATGCTCTTCAGGGAAGGCTTTGCTTGTGAGAACACAGAACTATTTACATACGTGTCAACAGAGAAGGGCTTTGAGGGATGCTCTCCTGAAGGGTGGGACAGACATGCACCTCCAGCTTGGTCAGCCTATCCTGCATTTTCTTTGGGATGCTTTCCTGTAATTCACAAGGCTGTCACCTGGTTTCCTAACTCCCAAGCTACTCTCTTGCCTCTACTCCACATCTGAACACACAGCTGGCAATTGTCTTCACTTTCAACAGTGTACAGCTCTTTCTTTATTCTTTCTCTGCCTTCCTTTTCTCTTTCCCTCATTCCTGCCTCCTTCCCTTTGCCATTATCTGCTTTCTATCTACCCCCATGCTGTATGTCTATTCATGCCTAGGAAATTGTGACCCACTAGTGTTCTTAGGGAGAGACCAGGGGCTGATCCTTGACCTAGAAAATAATATTCATGTTCCCCCTAGGGCAAAATTACTAGGAATCCCAAACACAGTTAGGAATGACCCATATTTTACTGTTTCTTCCATTTTCAACTCCATTGGGACAAATAATTGTCCTATATTTTAAAGTGAAACTAGGGTGGGGATGTGTGTGTGTGTGTGTGTGTGTGTGTGTGTGTGTGAGAGAGAGAGAGAGAGAGAGAGAGGGAGAGAGAGAGAGAGAGAGAGAGAGGAGAGAGAGAGAGTATGCAATACCCATGCTTCCTGATTTTATAGTTGGAATTGTTGCTAGATTGACCATATTTCATCCAATCCAGAATTCCCAGAGCATAACTTCTTTCACCCAACATACACACAAACACACACACAATCAAATACCTAATAACCTGTATTTTTAATACTGACATCTGGAAACTCAATATTATCATTCACATGTTGAATGTTCATTTTAACCTTTAAAACAACCTGATCCGATAGGAAGAAAAAAATATTACCATTAAAATTTTAAAGAATCATCAAATCAGAAAATGTCAGTCATTAAATTTATAAGGAATTTTATTTCCAAGTCTCTAGATCTGGAGTCCCCTGGTTTCTGAGCCAGCTCTCTCTAACCTCACTGTCTCCTTCACAATGTTGCTAGGAGGATAGCAACACAAATTCATATCCTAAAAAAAATGGGCATAGTTTAAATGGAAATAATTTATTCTTTCATTAAATGAAAAGGGAAAAAATGAGAGAGTAAGGGACAAAACCTCCTGCCACTTTATATGCAGTTCTATGACCAACTTTGTGCCTAAACAGGGAAATAAGTCTCTACTACTTTTCAGAACCAAGGAATCTAAGAGCAAGTGTCTCAGAGGCGCTCCAGTTGGTACCATGAACAGACTCTCTGGCATCCTTGACAATAATCACTAATTTCTGAGCATTCGCTAAGTCCCAGGCATGGTACTTACAAGTTTTTTATGTTTTCTCTTGTCTACATAGTCTAAACCTGTAAGAAATAACTATTATTTCACACATAAGAAAGAACTATATTATCATCTGCCTTTGATTTTGCCAACAATCCAAAAAGATTGCTCTTAGCCTCATTACTACATTAGAGATGATAAACCAAGGAACAGAAAGGTCCAGTAGCCTGCCATTGGTCACACATGGAGCCCAACTCCTTCTACAGAGTAATATGTGAGCAATACTGAAAATACCTTCACACCCTCCTCCAATCTGACCATTCATCAAAGCATGTTTAAGACCAGACCCTGACAGTGACAGGCTGCAAATAAGACCAAGAGTGAGTCAAAAAGAATCCCACTGGAGAAAGGCCAGCACTGACTCCTGAGGAAACCTGGAGTGGACATTTCACAATGCAGATATATGGATTTGTCACAAAGCAAACTTAATCCGAAAAAAGAAAGAATGTAATTTTATAGAAAGAGAATTTTTAAAGGACAAACAGAGAATTGATGGCTTAGGAAGGGTAAAGTTATGATCAGGGTTGTAAATTCTGATCATAAATTAGGGTTGAAACGAAGAGGATTTTTGATTCAGTAGCTAGGTGAAGTGTCTTAATGGATGCACGAGCACCACCTTGTGGTGAGAAGAGGTAATTCACAAGATCCTCCTTGATTGGTACCTGCTAAAGCATGCCTGCCTAATGGAGGAGTGACATTGGACACAAATCACCAGGCTCCAGAATCTCATTCTCTTGGTGGCAATAACTACTCTGACCAAGCAGCCTGCTTTGGGGAGAGCTTAATTTATCCAAGAGAGAGAAAAATGCAAAAGGACCCCAGACTTGATATCCTTAGGTGCAAATCAGGAGTACCTTTACTGATGAGTGCTCAGACACAATACTGGGAGATGGTATATTCTCCCATTTGTACACCACTGTCACATGCATAATTTTATGTTATGAAAACATACTGTGAGTTGAGCACACAATATAGTTAGCCCATTCTACAGAAGTGGAAATTGAGTTTCATTTGTGTTAGTTGTTGGAGCTTCCAGAGATAGCCAAGAAATTACTAAGCCTCCTCAGAACTGCAACTACTGTAAAGACAAGCATCCTGAAAAAGCCAAAGAAAGCGGATCAACAGTCAAATAAACATTCCACACACTGAAAATGGCTTCTAAAGAGCTGATTTGTCAGCAAAGATGAAAATGAAGGAACCACAGCAACAGACGCCCCTGACATAAATAGCCACAACTGAGTAGACCACAGGGTACCACCATGACATGCCGCGCTGATACATCACTGAGGTCCTCAAGGGTCAATATGCTTGTGTAGCAGGACAGTCCTGCCTCCACGGCCTCTCTACACTGCTGTGGAAGCAATTACATCACCCGAACCAGGCTGCCTCACCCTACTCCCAAGTTGTACAAACTCTGCTATTTCTTATGCCATCCAAGAACATCAGAGATATTATTTTCATCACTGAACCAAGGAACCCCACTTAGCTGAAGAGTCCTATACGTAATCTTCCTTCTGGACTTGTGGCCTAGCGATATTTTCTCAGACTATGAGATGGGACCTCTGTCAAAGATCAGTGTTCACCATCCTTGAGGGCTTATTCAATTTCCTATTTTTAGGATGATATGAGACATGAGGGTGATATGTTTGTTCCATACTAATATCATTGATCTCAAATGTCAATTGATTAAACCTATAAATAAACATCCTACCTGGGGGAGAAATGAACCAAGCCTTGTATGCACATATGAATAATAAAAGAAAAATGAAAAAAAATCCTACCAAAAATTCATATATTTATCTTAGAATTTCTAATTATTTATTGTCAGATTTCTTTGACGGGAAGGGCATAGAGCTTGACAAGAATCTATTTCAAATACCTTAAAAGAGTTCTTCTCTTCAGAATACTATATAGTTATCTCAAGTACATTTCCCTATTTTCTGTTTGCTTTTTAATTCAATGATGAGGTTGTTTTACATAGATTACAAGAATAGGAGGATTTAGGAGAATTTTTAGTGAAAGATCAATATTCTTTTCTCTTTGTTTGGCCCCAAATTAATAGGTTCTTTAAAGGGGCAGTGAGTGAAAGGCTCAGATACCAATCAGACATTTTTTCAACAAAGTCCCTTTATTTTCTAGTCAAGATAACATTAAAAAGCATCAGATATTACTTCTTGAACTATTTTAGAGGCCTAAGCCAAATAGGAGACACCTGAATACACGCACACACACACATATGCACATACACACATATATGTGCATGCACACACACGGCACATATACTGGCTTAGATGTAATTTCAGTCAAGTGCTCTAGGACCTGACTTGGTCCCTCTATGTCTTCCTTGAGAATCACAGCTTCTGTTATACTCCACAGATGATTGACAGTAACGATATCCAGCTCCAACTTTCCTTTTTACATCTGGGGTTCCAAGAAGTATGCATCCTCTCTAAAAAGATAAAGTGGCAACCATGCAAATATTTTGTTGATATAATACCATATAAAGCTAATGAATAGCTAAAGCACTCATTCTGTTTTGGGGATGGGTGTGTGTGTGTATGTGTGTGTGTGTGTGTGTGTGCGCGTCTGTGTGTGTGTGTCTGTGTCCCTTGAGAATAACTTAGACCTCAGTGTTCACAGATAAAAGATGTGCTTTCACACTGCAAATGTTGAAAACCTATCAGCACGTGGCAACTGGAGAATACTAGGTCAAATGATATCAAGGACATTAAGGAATGGAAGAAATCTCAAAGAAAATTTTTCACATATTTGATTATATTTTACCTGTAAATAAAATAATAAATCAATAATGAAAATATTAAAGCACTATGGGAAAATAGGGAAAAGATATGGAAAATTTCAAGAAAAATATAAATGGCTGCTAAAGCCACAGAACCCAATACTAGTACTGCTTAATCCACATGTTAAATAAGTATTACAATTAAGAAAGTGCAAACTACCCCAGCAGTGACATAGTACTTTCTATCAAGTTGGAAAACATTAAAAATTTGAAAACATTACAAAAATTCCCTGTTGTCCCGTAATGTTTATATCTTTTATCTTGCTAATATCCCCATTGTGAAAGCACTAAAATATTGTGCATCAAGAGTCTTAAAATTTTTATATCACTGGTAATTTTTATGTGACCTGGCAATTTCAATTCTAGATAACTACCCTAAGGAAATCATCAGAAATTTGGCAAATTTATGTGCAAATATGTTTATTATAGCATTATTTATTATTGTAATAAATGGAAATAATAAAAATGTCTGATGACAGAGGACTGTTTTAACAAATTACAGGCCATTCATATATACATAGTGTGGAGTGTGACATAGCCATTAAAAATCACATTTACCAGGAATTTTGAATGACATGTGGAATGCTTACCATGAAAGACATGGGCTATAGAGCTATTTATATAGCACAATTCATCATTGTTTTTCTTTTAAGTGAGTTTATATGCAAAGAGAAAAAGTAAGAAGAGTACCAAAACTATGAAAAAGAGGGAAGGCTACAAGTAATTTTTGTTTTATTTGTTACAATATTTCTGTTTTTCCAAGCTCTCCATAATAAGCATGTCTTACTTTAATAATTACAGAACATTAACTTTAGGTACATTCTATAGTATGGAATGTAAGGTCCTGGAAAACTTCTGTTCCAGCCACTCCCTTCCAGCCCTTAGTGCTTCCTTCGTAAACACATCAGACATTTTTTTTCAAGCCTCCATGTTTTTCTTCTTAATGTTCCAACAGCTTAGACTCTCTCAAGAGAACTCAAAAGTCAGTACTTCTAAGTGGCCTTCTTCTGAAGCCCCCAGTTGGCATTGGTGGTTCATCATTTTGCTTTTTTGCCATTCAATTCTTGGTTGTAAGTTGTCATTTACAAAATTAATTCCAATTATTCATTTCTGTATCTGATTCTTCTACTGGACTTTGAACTTGTCTCTAAGGCCCTGGATCTTAGAAATCTTTAAATTTCTAAGACCTGCTACTATTCCTAGCATGCCATAAATATTAAGTGTATGCATGAATTAATGGTAAGATGATGGGTGGATGGATGGATGGATGGATGGAAACCTATAGATTTTTAAGGGTGATAGGATCCAGAAACCAAGTGATCTTCAAGTTGTCCCACACACTTGGATGTGTACATACTACAGATAACATATGGGAAGCACTACATTGAGCATTGCTAAGATAAGTTGAACTATAATTAGCTTATAATAGAAGTGAAATTTTTCTAGTTGAAACAACAAATCTGTTATCCTGCTTTACAGTAAATGGTTTTCTACAAAGGATACACACATGCTTTTTATTATTAAAAATCATTCCAATAAAAGATATGCTGAAAAATTATTGTAATTTCTACTAATTAAAAACTAATTAAGTCATTTGCTGAATAATACATGTATTCTACTTGCATTATCTATGAGCATGCTCTTCACTTACAAATATTTGTCTCCATTTCATTAAAGTAATTAAACTGCTCCAAGTATGGTTATTTTTATAAGCATTTTATAGCCAGCTCTCAATTTTCCATACCAATGGAGAAGCATAATTGAAATATTTAAAACTGAATAACAGATAACAGAGAAACTTCCTGCAGTTCTTCTCCTCCTCCAGTTTAACAAACAACAAAAGCAACTGACATGAGTTTTAGTTTAGCTCCCTTCTCTCACTCCCACTCTGGTAGCCTGTACAGAAAATAATTGCATGTAAATAGAACGATTGTGCTCCTTCACACACCTCCCCTCCTTCTCAGCAGCACTTCTCAATACGCTCAGTTTAGTGTATGTTAGAACAAGGTGGAGGAGGTGTGAGCCTACCTCACCAGAGAAGAGGGACCATCCCCAAATCAATGACAAAATTAATTACACTCGGTGTCTCCTTCACATCGCCCATGCTCTGGCCCTGGCAATTATGACAATTCCTTAAGTTCCTAGAAAAAGAAATACTGCAAAAAGCAAAAATTCTTTATGTTAAGAATTTTAATGGAGACTTTGAGTAGAAGTGTCAGTGTGCACAGTGTGCACATGACACCATGCTGGCAGCAGCTTTGTTTGCTATTTGAAAGTGAGGCGCTCTGTGGAGGGTCCATTACCCCGTGCAGAATGGGAGGAAGCTAATGATGAAGGGGCAGAAAGTAAATAGAAGGTGGATGCATCTAATTGCATGTATTGGGAATTTGACAAGAAAAACATATATTGAAAACAGATTGACAAACCCAGGTTCTATGCTAGGTACTTTGTGGGGGATAAGCATCATAGATCTTCTACTCTCTCCTTCCAGTTTTTGTCCCGAATGTGAGGGACACCATGATGCTTCCAAGAGTAAAGAGATAGTACTGGGCAAAAAAGTACCATCGAACAGGAAGAGACGTGCAGAGGGGTCACACAGCCCATAATACTAGAACACATATCCAACACATAGTAAGTAGATAATATGGGTATTAAACTCTTGAAGTCCCAAGGGACAAGATTTGATTCCTAAGCTTAAAAACACAAAAGACATTGTGCGGCAAGGCACAGGAGGAGATTGATTATATTCTTTTGTTTCATTTTTAATACAGGCCTCAGAGATGGTCCCCAAAATATGTTCACAAGCCTTAAAACAGAATTTCACTCAGACCCTGTGTGTTGTATGGCACCTGCTTTATTCTAGAGTTTCCCCTGCCTTAAATTTTATTGGATTTTAATCGGAGACCATCTGATGAAATGTTCTAACCTAGATTAGCCTGTAATATGCACAGCAGCTGAGTGAGAGGGAGGACAGTGGAATCACATAATGGAATATAAAATAGATTTTAAAAGCAATAAAAATGTAGCAGGCAGAGGGGTCTCCTCTGGGGGTAAGAAGCAGCAGTAATATTCTCTGTCTTCACCATGCAGAGACAGAGAAATCATGCAAGTTTCTGGCCCTGGCAGGCAGTCACTCACCTTGGTAGGACCTTCCCCTTCCCCAAGGATGTGCCTGTCTCACCCAGGGCACAGCAGAAAGAGAGGCAGAGCCAAAACTGATTCATGTGAATGAAACTGAACATGATTTTTAAAAAAGAACAGCCAGCGCACCCAAGGAGCCAAGGCAGCAGAAGACAATAAAGGTCAGCTTTGCTGCACAATCCAAAGCAGGGCTTCTCAAATTTATCACTCAGCTGAACCCAGGTGATCTTAAAATGCAAATTCTGGGTGCCTCGCATGGTAATGCACATCTGTAATCCAAGTACTCAAGGGGTAAGTCAGGAGAATACAGAGTTTGAGACCAGTCTGGGCCATATAGTAAATTCAAGGCCAGCCTGAGCTACATACCAAGAGTCTGTCTCAAAAAAACCAAAGGCTGGGGATGTATGTAGATTAGTGGTACAGCAAGAATGAGGCTCTGAGTCACAATCCCCAGCACTGCAAGAGAAAACATAATGCATGTTTTGATTTAGAAGATCTTGGTGGGGGGCAAGAAACATGCACTTCTAGCAAAGTCCCAGGCCCCAAGTGATGCTGATGCTGTTGAATAGCTCGTTGTCAAGCAACACTTTCCTCATCTGCATCAGCATCACTCACTATCTTGTTAAATCCCAGATACCTGAGCCCCACCAAGACTTGCATCTCTAGGAGAAGGTACCTGGGAATTTCCAGGTTACTTGTTGATTTTTGTGCCAACTCTTCCACAAGCCAGGCAAATTCTTGAGATTTTTTTTAATGGAATTCCCCACATTAATGATTATGAGCCAGGAAAATGGGCTAGGTGGACTGGCAGAACTGGGAGAGTTGAGAGGAGCTATGGGCGCAGTTCTCATCAAGGAGCTCCAGAGTGAGTCTCTGAATAGAAACAGAGCCTAGAGCCCTTCCCTCTGGACTCCCGGTGCATGCTTTAAGTTAGGCACAGCTATTTGCAGGCTCTACCTTCCCTAGCAGATTTTCTAAAACAAATGAATTTCATTCTCTGCCCTATTCAATGGAATCATTCTGGGAGCCATTTTGCTGGCATTTTCCTCACACCCTCTGCCCACATCCTGTTGCCAAGTCTTGCTGGTTCAGCCTCCAAAATCCATCCTCTCATCTATCTCCTTTTCCCATTCCACCATCCTAATCCCAACCACCAACCTCTCACCTGGACCAGAGAAACAGTCTCCTAGCAGGTGTCCCAATTTCTGTCTTTCCTCCCTAACAGTCATTCTCCATTTCACTGCTCATCTAAAACTCCTTCAGGAACATCTCACTACACTCAGAATTAAATCTGCACTGAAGCCCCAAGGCCCTCCATGATCTCATCCCTAAACTTCATCTTTCTCTCTGTGTGTCCATCTATACCAGTTTTCTTTATGTGTCTTAAATATACCAAGCTCTTTCCCACCTCAGTCTTTACACATGCTCATTTTTCAGTTGTGTGTGCTTTCCCAGGTGAATGCAGCCCTAGCTCTTCCTTTAGGTCTAAGCCTAAGCACCACCTTTTCAAAGAAAACATCTGTCACCTAACCTAAGACAGCCCCTCTCTGGCTCCCTATTGTTTCTTTATAAAATATATTAAAATTGGCAATGCTTATTCCTACATTTTTCTTTCTCTTCCATTATACCATCGGTTCTCAAAATATAGTCCCAGAAAGGTAGCTCAAGCATCACTTAGGAAACTCTGAGGATTGAGTTCAGACTATTTCAGCAGGCTGTCCTTATGGATCAGTGAATGTGGAAGCTTGAGAACTACTGACCTTGACTAGAACTGCCATGGAGTAAAAACTGCATCTATCTTGGCTGTGCACCTAGAACAGTGCATAGAGTGGACACTTGGTACAATTTTTCTTAAAGGAATAGGTAAATTTGTCCCATAAGTCAATTTCTATATACCAACCAGTATCCCATAAAGATCTATTTGAAAAAGAAGGCTCATATAAACTTTGTTTTCAATGAAGGAGTCCTAAGCATGGTTTTTAAGGGGTAAGGTAGGAGATAAAATGGCATCAGAAGATTGTTGCACTGGTCCAGCTGAGAAATGATGGTGGTGAGAACTCTAGTGATGGCAGTGGAAATGGAGAGAAAAAAGGAAGTTTCAGGATGAGGGGAGGGGAATTTTAAGTCCTGAGCTACACGGAGTTGGTGACAATTCATGCAGTTAGAAGTATATGAGAGAAAGCTGTAATATGGGTACAGCAGATGAAAATGAGAATTCATACTGTACTGAGTTCAAAGAACATTCTGAGTGCTCAGTATATCCACTACACCCAGATAGAGCAATAAAAGAAAATCAGCAAACTGTCTTTGCTTAGGAACAGTCATCCTCCTTTCTTAGCCCTCTCTGTCTGTCCATCTCACAACAAACTTAGGCAAGAATAAACTTGGGCTATAAACCCAAAAGATACAATCCTGAATGTCATAATCCCAAATGTTAAAAAATCTCAAAAGATCAAAATTCCTAAAGTATAAAATTCCAAAAGATCAAAATACTAAAATTACAACGCTGAAAAAAAATAAATTTACAAATTCTTTAAATACATTTCTTTACATTTTAAAGGGAACTTATCGGAGAAACATATAAAAACAGGAACTTCATAGGCTAACATACACAATAAGATAGGCAATAATAACATATTTTTGAAAGGATAAATGTTCAGGCATAGGAACAAGAGTTGCATGGGTTTGACTTATGAGCTGATGAACTATACTCATTAAAAAATGTCAAAAACAAAATGTATAAGCACATATCACTGTGTTGGTAATTGTGTGCAGGAAGCTTTAAAACTGAGTTCATTTGAAATGGACAAAATAAGTCTTTTGACAAGATTGATCCAAAACTGTGTGTAAAGAAATGGGGACTCTAATACTCCGTTGGTGGAAATATAATGCAGCACATCCATAATGGAAAACAGTATGGAGGTTCCTCAAAAAACTAGAATATACCCAAAAGAAAGGAAATAAGTATCTTAAAGAGACACCCAGACTCCCATGTTCACTGTGGCACTATTCACAAAAGCCAAGAAATGGAATCAACGTAGGTGTCCATCAGTGAAAGAGCGGATAAAGAAAACACCATATATACACAATGGAATACTACTCTCCCATAACAAGAGATGAATTCCTGCCATTTGTGGAACATGGATGGAACTGGAAAATGGTATGTGAAGTGAAATAAGTCAGGCACACAAAGACAAACACCACATGATCTGTATACTCACATACAGAAGCTTTGAAAAGCTCATTACACAATAAAATACGGTTACCAGAGGCCAGAAAAAATTGGGTGAGGACTAGGGGAATGGAGTATAGGCACATAGTTGGTGGGGAGGAAAAACTAATATTCTGTTGCAGAGTAAAGTAATATGATTAACAACAAATAATTGAAAATTTCAAAAGAGCTAATAGAGAGAATCTTTAATGCTCCCACTTCAAAGAAATGATAAATGTTTGGAGTGAAAGATGTAGCAATTACCTTGATTTGATCATCATACATTATACACATATATTGAAATGTCACATCATACACCATAAATGTGTACAATTATTAAAGATCAATTAAAATATGGGGTTTTTTAAATTGTAATGGGCACCATCACAAATGCAGTAACCCAAAGAGTCAAAAGCTCCAGAAATTTTATCTTTCACAAATGCAGATATACAAAAAGGACATCTCTTTACTTTTTGAAGAAATTTCACTTGTTGAAGATGTTTTTACATACACGCAAAGCTTATACACTAGTGTACATTCCAATAATGCACTTTCACAGAGTTGAATTTGCAAAACAAACGTATAAAATGAAGTAGAGCTCTCTAAAATTTTTATATAATGTATACCTCCAGCACTGGAAATGGTGTGAAGATGAACTACATGCCCCAGTGAATTGTAAAAAAAATGTAATGCTTACAATTTAGCATAGTGGGGATAAAACTTTCTTTAAAAAGAAAACCTAAAAAGAAAATTCAACATATAAAAATGTAGATTAGCGGGGTAGGTTATGATCAATTGCCCCGTGGTAGCCCATAAAAGCTGGCCAATTTTCATGATCACTAAGTATATTTTGAAATCTTGCATGATGATAAATAGCTGAGTTGTTTGTTTTTAATTCTAGGGTTCAGCTTTGTTCAGAGAATATGCTCACATTAATTTTGTATGTGGTGCTGCTTTTTCTGAAATTCTTCTATGATCTGATAACAACATAAGCACTACCTATGAAGTTTTCTCATCTTCTGTGTCATGCTTCATGTTTCAGGCACACAGAAATCCATTCTGCACGCACTCATATACAGACCACAAATTTGGTAGAAACAATCCTGGGGATCAAACAGCAACACCTTAGCACAAATGTCTTCTTATCCTACTGTGCACATAATTGTTTTCTAACCAGTCAGTAACTTCACTGGCTTCTTCAAGCAAATGCAGCTTTAATTCATTAAAATCTTCTGGAATTCCATGAGCTGGAAGGAATGCCAATTCAGACAGATGATGATTCTTTAAATTGAAGCTTCATCATTGCCATATTGCATGGACAATCTACGCATCTGAATTATTCTCCAAATGTTTTAGACTGAGTGGAAAAAAAATTATTGGTAACACCTTGGGATTCATTTTCAGAATCCTTAATTACACCTTAATACCAAATCTGTCATTATGGTTTTAGGATTTGATTGCAGTCCATTTTCCCAAGTGGATTTTATACCTACCCACCCAAAATAATGCTTTTTTCCTAGATATTTGGTCTGCATAAACAGGATGCAAATATCCTGTGCACAATTGCAAACACACTAATCCCTTATCCAGAATTCAGCTTTCTACCCCTCTCAAATAACCTTTTTTTTTTCTTTTGATGAGAATGGCAGTTTTTAGGATTTCTGCTTTCAGCATTTCAACATTCAGAATTGTAATCTTTGGGGGTTTTACACTTAGACCTTAAAGATTTTTAGATTTTACAGAGTTTAGACTCTAGGGCTTTTGATCTTTTAAGATTGTACCATTCAGGATTATGGTGTCAGAGATTTTGTCTTTCAGGATCTTGATTGGCTCTGACAAGAAGTAGATATGCTAATGCAACCCAAAGATGGGCATTTGGAAGAAACCTTGAAGCCCCTTTAGTGGCCCTACATTCTTACCACGTGACAGAAGACACTGCAGCCCATGCAGGGGAGGTGGCTTACTCAGGTCACAGAGCTGCTGGAGGCATCAGTACCAAACCCCAGTTTTTCATCTCTCAGTCCATTGGGATCCTCACTTCAGTGGATACTCTTTGGGGAAAAGGAAGGCTGCAAGTAACATTCTCTCTAGAGAGTTTCAGTGGTGGACATATTAAAGCTAGAAAAAGTCTTCCACTAAGGACACATGGTTAGCCCAGAGTTTCCCATGGTCCTACGGAGCTTTTAAAACCTATTAGTCTGGCCCAAAAGACCAAAAATCGTGTGTTCTCCCTCATGTGCAGACATTAGATCAAGGGCAAACACAACAATGGGATTGGACTTTGAGCACATGATAAAAGCGAGAGCACACAAGGAAGGGATGAGGATAGGTAAGACACCTAAAAAATTAGATAGCATTTGTTGCCCTTAACGCAGAGAAACTAAAGCAGATACCTTAAAAGCAACTGAGGCCAACAGGAGAAGGGGACCAGGAACTAGAGAAAAGGTTAGTTCAAGAAGAATTAACTTAGAAGGTAACACACACACACAGGAAATCAATGTGAGTCAACTCCCTGTATAGCTATCCTTATCTCAACCAGCAAAAACCCTTGTTCCTTCCTATTATGGCTTATACTCTCTCTTCAACAAAATTAGAGATAAGGGCAAAATAGTTTCTGCTGGGTATTGAGGGGGTGGAGGGGAGAGGGAGGGAGCAGAGTGGGTTGTAAGGGAGGGGGTAGGGGCAGCGGGGAGAAATGACCCAAGCTTTGTATGCACATATATAATAATAAAAGAAACAAAAACCTATTAGCACCCTCAGAGCATACAGACTTCTTAAGATGAGTCATCAGAGAGAGAGTAAGTTTGTCCCATTAAAGGTACATTTGAATTTTCATATGTTTGCAGAAGTCCTGATATCTTTGTCATGCTTATCCATTTAATAAAAACTTTAGTTGACTGGCTGTTTTAAGCAGCTGGCTGGGCTCATTTTGAAGGCACTCAGTCCCACTAGACTGGTCCTCATTTGAGGTATTCCTTAAGGCTGAGGACATGACTTCCCAGACCTGATCCCTCATGATTTTCATTGTGAAGTCTTGCCCTGCCAGCTTCCCTTCCTATTGTAAGACCACAGCCTGCACAGAAAGGTGCCCCAGTGCTGGAAATAAGAACTCCCTAATGTGGCCAAAAAGAAGTGACAAACAATGATGCAGAGCCTCGGGTGGGGAGGACCAGGGATGGCCAGGCCAGGTAAGGCCATCTACCAGGAAGAAGAGGGAAGGAAGTTGGGGACCAGTGCTCAGGAGTCCCTTAACTAGGGCCATGGAGACTTGGCAAGCTTTGTGGCAGAACTCTGGGGAAGGGTGGCGTTCTGAAAAGATTTTGGAAAGGGATACTAGGAGCTTGACTGAGCTGTGTTGTCCAGCAGTGAGGCAGGGAATAGTCAGAAGAGCCGAAGCTCTGGGATTCACACAGACCAAAGTCCAAATGAGCTATCATCTTGTGTTTTAGATTCATGACTTTAAGCTAATTACTTATTTCCCCTGAGCCTTGGTTTCTGCATATGTAAAAAAAAAAAAAGGCACAATAATTTCTGCCTCTCAGATTTACTGGGTGATTTAAATCAGATAATGAGCATGAAAACACTGACAAGATAATAGAAGTACAACCAAATATAGATATGATTGCAATAATTACTACAGATGTTTACTGAGCATTTACAATGTGCCAGGCACTGGGTTAAGTACTCCAATAGACATTAATTTGGTTAAGCCTGCTAGGAGTCCACCGAGGTACACACCATGCTAGTCCTATTTTACAGAAAAAGAAATCGAAGCTCAGGAAAGCTAAGTTATCTGCCCAGAGGCACACAGACAGAAGCAGTGCAGCTATGATGTGAAGGCAGACAGTCTGCATATAGAAAATATTTCCTGCTCTGCAAACACTGATGCAGGAAAGTGGCAGACAGACCAAAAACAGGCCAAGCTCACTCAGAGGGGGTGCTACACATGTTGCAATAGTCAACAGCAAACCCTCCCCCGGGTCAGTTTGACAAGCATAAATTCAATTTGCATACTCTGCCTAAGGCAGAGAAAGAACTACAATTCCTTTTGGGAAATCCATCCAGTCTTCACTGGAGTGGGTATTGCAGCCTAGCTGGGTGACAGTGACCCAGAGGGATGTATGCCAGCAACAGAGGTGGTCATAGGATGCTCTGTGCTCTCTCCTGGAACAAGTGCCTCCCTCCAGACCTCCAGGCTAAGCCCTGCATTGCAGAGACAGAGAGCACAGTGCATGTTGTCAGCCCCTCAGTGGAAGCTCTGGCCTGAGCCCCAGCAGGTGGCCATCGACCACAAGCACCCTCACAGAAGCCAGTGAACCTGGGTGGAATAACAGCTCTTGGCAATCCAGAGGTAAAGGCTCCTAGCTGGAGATTCAATCACAGGAAAGAGATTTTCCCAGTTGGGATTTGATGGACAATCAGTCAGCCATGAGTGGTGTTTGGAAGAAGGCCATGAAGACTGTAAGCAGTGACAGCTTCTATAGAGAGAGGTGGAGGTGACCTTTACAGCACCTGCCTGCACCTGGCCACACCAGGCAGTCTTCTAAGTCTTATTGAACTCAACCACTCCAGTAAGGAACAGTTCCAGTCATCAGTGCCCAGAGCTGGGAGGAGGCAGACAGAGAAGAGGTGCTATAAAAGGGCTAAAGAGGATCCCAGAGATGAATGACAGCCCTGTGGGGTCAGTCAAAGGGGTGGGGAGGGGCTGTAAGTCATCTGAGGCTGTGGAGGGAACAGGAGGGAGTGTTACACTCCTCCTCCAATCCTATCTGGGTTGTGAAATGCTGAGCAAAAAAGCATATCTCATAAGTGAAATTATATGTCAGCCAGAAACCTGCAGAGCACCCCTAAAGACAGTGAGCACTGGATGAAAAAGATGAAGACACAGATCTGTCTTACAGCGCTTGAAGGGGGTGGGGGAGGTGAGGCCAGGAAAAGGAAAGGGGAGGAAAAGAAAGGCAAATAAGAAAGAAAGGGAGAAAGAGGAAGGGAGAGAAGGAAGAGATGAAGCTCCTCTTAAATTAAGGGCAAAATACTAGATGAAAAAATTTTATAGCCAAGCCTGGCCCGATGTGATAGGACCAGCTTAGTCTATTGGTTAAAATTTTAATGAAATCTACTGTTTTAAAATACTGCTTTCAGATGTTAAGGCAAGTCTATTCTCTATAGTTTTCACTCTTGAAATAGAAGGAAAAAAAGAGTTTAAAATTAAACGGAAATGATAAAAACCTCAAATTTTTCCAGTCAAATTTCATTAACTGATAATGGTCTACCCTGAGCCCTGGGCAAGGACAGTGGAAGGGATTTGGTTAATTTGGAAGATTAAAGGCCTTTTGAATAATTGAGGCTACATTAGAGGGAGACTCTGTAGTTTGAATGACATTCCAAGGTCAGAAACTGAAGAGCCCAGAGTCTTTATCCAAAACACCAACTTAACCTTTGAGGCAGGAAAAAGTCAAGCTGTGGCCTTGAACTCCAATGACTGATAAACAAGAAAAAGACAATATAAATTGGTAATCTACCTGTTTATACACAGATTTATCTTTCCTTTGGTTAAAGAATCTGACCAGTGGAGTTCTGAATATTTTAAGGTGCTCTGTATAAGGTAATGTGTTATCTTGACAGTTTATTAGCAACAAAGTCAAGAAGGTCAAAACTGAAGGTACCTTCTATAGCTTTATTTCTGCCTGCTTACATCTTAATAAAAGGTGTCTCTTGCAACACTAAACAAAGACCAATCTGCATTTTCAGATATAGAAAAAGTATTTCCAAATATGTTATAAGTAGAGAGTGACATAAACTTATAAAGATCAGCATTACTCAACACTCTTTAGATCTTGGCAAGACACAAGTGATCTGCTTCTTCTCCTGGCTAAACAAAGTAGACAGCAAAATACAAACATAGACCATGGTGGCTTGTTTTCATTGGTAGTAATAATACCACATGCAATATTTTATAGATTTGTACTAATTTCCAACAGTTCACTGGTCAGAGCTACCTTGTTTGAAAGGAGTTATGTTTGGGGCAGGTAGAGGTTGGATGTTCCATCCCTCACACCCTTGAGGCTCAATGGGACACAGAATTTTAATAATTAAAGCTACAGAATTGCCTGATTTTTTACTGAATGTTACTATCATGGGTATTGGGGTCACACCCTTCTCTTCTGCTCTCCTCTCTTCTGGTAGCTACCAAGATTTTCACTGTGAAATCCACACCCTGCCCATATGCCTGGGTAGAAACTCATGGCATATCTGGTTCTAGTCATAAGACATGTAGAAAGGAGGTGTTAGCTGGAGTCATTGGCTCAAGGTTGGCATACGAAGCAATTTGTACGAATGGGATTGTACACTGGAGTTTTCTAAGGGGTCTATAAAAAGAAGCACCCTCTCCCTTCTGAAAGACTTCCAAAAGGTCCCCATACATAGATACCCTAAATGTTGACAAGAAGCTTATGACCTTGAGTTAGAAAACAACAGAGCAATATTCACAAGATGAGGTTGGCACCAGTAATGCAAAAAAAGGACAGAGAAGGAAAGAAATACTATAGCAATGAAGGCTGCTGAATCACACCCAACCTGAAGTTCTAGATTTCCAATTACATGAGCTAATAAATTCTCTTTATTACTTAAGCTGATTTGACTTAAATTTTCTGTTACTTGCAACTAATTTGATCTTCACTGACAGAACTACTATGTGAGGTGGTACGTGTTCTATCTCCATTTTAGAGATAAGTTTGAAGTTCTGAGATTTAAGTGATACAAGAGCTCACAGCTAGCACTTGAAGCCCAGGCTCAAAGTCAAGTCCTCTAACTCCAAGTCCAATACTTTTTCCATTGTCAGCTTCCATCTCCCTAATGTGGCCATGGAAAATACAATTTTTATAGTTATGATGTCACTAAGTATAATTATAAATATTCCAGCATGATGAAGTTAAAACTCTGATTGTTGGCTCAAAAAAAATGTGCCTGATACAAGAGTAGCAGTGTTGGACTGGCAGGATGGCTCAAGTGGTAGGGTGCCTGCTTACAGTGTGAGGTCCTTAATTCAGACTGCAGTACCATCAAAAAAAAAAAAAGAGTAGCAGTGTTATTTATTATTTTTTCTTTTTAATGGCAAATAGTTACCCAACCACTTGTGGACTGAGCATTAAGCCCATTAAACATGAAGAAAGACTAGCAAAACTGTGTAGGTGGCGAGGTATATTGTTCTTACTGGAAAGACTATACAATGCAATAAAGCAGAAGTCCTCAATCAATTATCAAATGCCAATTTACAGCATTGGTTAAGCAGTGTAGAATTTTAAACATAGCTTCTGTCTGCAAAGAAATTGTTATCTAATAAGAGGAGAGAAGACAGTGATCCTCCCTCCCAACTGTGTTCTTTCCCCACAGCCCTGGTGTGAGATTAACTTTCTCTATGCTTGTATTTATCAATGGATCCAGAATCTTTCTGTAGTCACAAAAGGAAGTATCTCACTTCGCTGAGAGATCAACCAATTATATTCAGTCCTCAGTGTGCACTGGTTTCATATCCACAGATTCAACAAACATCGAATCAAAACAATTTGCAGAAAAACTACATATATACTAAGTATATACAGACTTTCTTCTCTTTTCATTATTCCCTAAACAATACAGATAACAACTACTTATGTAGTATTTACATGTATTCGATATTGTAAGCAATCTGAGTTACATTATAGCATGCAGGAGGGTATGCATAGTTTATAAGCAAATACTGTGCCATTGTGTAGAAGGGACTTAAGCATCCTAGAGTTTATGATTTTGGTCCTGGAACCACTCGCTGAGGACACTGAGGAGTATGGAAGAGGATCCAGAGAGGAGAAACAGAGAGAGGTCAATTAGAAAAAAAGAAAATGTTTTGTTGTCTGAAGTGATATTTAGCAAGGAAGTAATTCAACTCGAACCAAAAAAGGAAGAAACACCTCAAAACTGCCTCGAGATAAAACAAAATCAATTATTATTTTACATTAACAGTTTTAAGCCAACTTCTGACTGAGAGGGAGGAGTAGGAACTAAGCAGTTATAGTCACATTATGCTCTTCCTCCTACTTGGACTATTGACTCCTTTATCTATCCAATTTCTACAAGTGAGAGAATAAAAAATGGTGCTTATTATTCTAGATTCAACACAGGTAGACCTAGATCTAAAACCCATTCCCAAAACTTACTAATTACATAACCGTATGAGCAAATTACCAAACTTCTGTAAAACTATTTCCTCATCTACAAAAGGGGTATCATAAGGATTAAATAATACATGTAAAGTATTTAAAAACAAATTAAAAGTTTCCATTATCAGCCATGTGGTAATCATTCTTCAGAATTTTGCCCAAATTCCTAAATGTGGGCCAAGCCTTCCCTGACTTCCCATATACCCTGCTAACACTACCTAGAGCAGCCGCAGGAGCAGAGATTACCATGAATCTCTCCTTCATGCCCTGGCCACATACTCAATATTTTGAGGGGTTATTGCTCTGTTCTGTTTTGTTTTGTTTTACTGCAGTACTGGGGTTTGAACTCGGGGCTTCACACTTACTAGACAAGTGGTCTACCTCTTAAGCCACATCCCCAACCCTAAAAAGGGCTAAAAAGCTTTAGTTATTTTTCATATAGGAACTCATGTTTTTGCCCAGAGCTGGCCTGGGACCATGATCATCCTACCTACACCTCCCAAGTAGCTGGGATTACAGACACAAACCACCATGCCCTGCTTGTTGGTTGAGATGGAGGTCTCACTAACTTTTTATTCAGGCTAGCCTAAAAACCTGATCTTCCCAATCTCTACCACCTGAGTAGCCAGGATTGCAGGCATAACTACTGTGTCTGTTTCACATTCTTCAATATTAATTATTACCTTTCTGGTGCCATCTTTGATGGCTTAGTAGACTCTCAGGAGGACTAAAGTCAGGCCTCAGCATCACTGTCTTGTTTCTGAGTATTTGAACACTCAACCAGCAGCTTTTAGCTCAGTCTTCCCGAACCTAGAAATAACCAAGTTCTGGTAACCTGAACCAGCATCCTGGGGAAGGATTGGCCCTCATTTGGAAGTACCATATAAGGCAGGAACATGCAACCCTTTCTCAGAGCATCTGGGGACTGCGAAAATGAGAGTATTCATGTCTTCTCCAATATTCTGCAAAGACTATGAGTCTCAAGGGCTCCTATATTGCCTTGTCTGAAAATCCTCGCTATAGTTCCAAGTACAAGTTCAGATAAGAGCTTGTATCAGTTAAGGTAAAGCACAGAAGAAATATGAATGGAGAGAATTTAATATAAAGAATTGTATAAAGCTATTAACCAGGAAACTGAAAGAATAAAAGAACTTTAAGATATCCAGCAACTACAGAAAACAGCTACCATCCCTGGAGCTACAGGAACAAAAGAAAGAGTTTACAATTATTAAAACTTAGAGAAGGGGAAAAAACCTGTAGGAGGGATGCAGAACTCAGAGAGCAGGGCTGTCAGCTGTTACTGGTATCTCTGGCAGAGGGACAATTGACAGTCCAGATGCTGGAAGAACTGCAAACCAAACTCAGTTTCTGCTACAAAAAGGAACTGCTGCTGCCACAAAAAGCTTTGCTGGGTGACAACCAAAGAGGAAATGCAAGCTGAAAGAAGTCCCTTCCTCTAGCATCTCAGTCTCTCTCTCTTAGTGCCCCCTCCTGGCAATGCAGGCAGGGACCCAGCCGGCAATGCATACATGTAATTGGCAGAGCATCCCACAGTAGAGAAGCTGGCTTTGGTGGTGAGACACAACAACTTAATGACTGACACAGGCTCCTGTGCTCCCCCTTGAGAAGACATTTCCCACCCTAGGGAAACCACTGGAGGGTTCAAAGACATCTATTCTGCCTGTCTCTGTCTCAAAAGATACACCCTCAACCCCAGTAGCTGAGAGGCAGGAATTTCCCAAGAATATGAAAGACTTGATGGATCTCCTAAAACAGCCCACACAGATCTATCTCAGTTCCCAGGTTATAAAATATGTTAAAATTAGAGTGACCGAGAGGAATGGCCAAGTACCCAATGTCCACAAACATCTAAATACTGTCTCCTGTGACCATCACCACTGCTCAGAAAGGTTCCTAAGATAGCAATATGTCTTTATATGTGTGCATTCATTCAAACACATGCACACACACAATACACAACATATGACAATGCCTTCTCTTTACTACCATGAGTTTTGAACTCCAAATCCCAATGTAGCCCTTGGTGAGATGAGCCCTTATGGAAGATTTTTTTTTTTTTTTTTTTTTGCCTAAGACACTATACTCAAATATAGCAGACAAAGAGTCCTCCTAGGCCCATTTTTCCCTAAACTCACATTCAAATCTTAATCCCATGTGTATTACCACTCTAATGGCAAAGAAAAGGCAGAGCCCAGAAGGAAGAAAGAAGCATGGGGCAGGCTTACCTTCACTCCTACCAAGACTCAACTCCATGTAATGGGGGCCAGAAAATGCCCTTAAACCCCATATGTTTGGACACAAAGTGAAGGAAGGAAAAATTGTTCCAACATGAGTTATGAACCTCCAACAGACTAAAAACCTAACTATTCTTATCCCTACTATGGCTGTCCTTTCTCAAGGAAAGTTCTAGTAGCACATTTGAAAAACTCAATGCAATACTTCATGGAGCCATCATTCCCATCCTTGTTCCCAATTCTACAAATCCACTTAACAGCTAAGAGATGATCAGCTTAGCTTATCAAAACTGTGTTGGCTCCAGGAACATCTAAGATTAAGTCCAAACAAGACATTAAGTTGACCCAAAAGACATATATAAGATTGCCTTAGTCTATTTTGTACTGCTATAACAGAACACCACAGACTTGGTAATTTATAAAAAAAAAAAAAACTGATATTTATTGGTTCATGGTTCTGGAAGCTGGAAAATCCAAAACCGAGGGGCTAGCAACTGGCAAGAACCCTCTTGTATCACCATGGTGGAAAAGCAAAGATGGTGGGAGACAGAAAGAAGTGGCCAAACCTGTCCTTTTTATTTTTTAACAACTATATCTTCTTTTATTATTATTATTATTATTATTATTATTATTATGTGCATACATTGTTTGGGTCATTTCTCCACCCTGCCCCCATCCCCCACCCTTACCCCCCCCCTCAGTTTCAGGCAGGTCCTGTTCTGCCCTTGTGACTGATTTTGTTGAAGAGAAGACATAAGCATAATAAGAAAGACAAAGCATTTTTGCTAGTTGAGTTAAGGATAGCTATACAGAGAGATTCCTACTATTGCTTTCATGTACACATGTGTTATGTCCCATGTTGATTCAACTGTAACTGACCTTTGCATTGGTTCCTGATCCCCTGCTAGTGATAACCTGTCGTTTTAAGGTTTCTGTATTAGTTCTTCTGGAGTGGGGATATCAAATGCTTTCATGCTTTGGGTTTTCTATCTATTCCTTTTTTAAGCAGCCTGCTCCCACAATAACACCAGTAATCCATTCATGAAGGCAGAGTGTGAGTGGTCTAACTACCTCTTATTAGGCACATGATTTGGGGAGGACACATTCAAATAGTTATAAAAGCTTAAGTCATTCCTTATTTTATTGACCATATTTGCCACACTAGATGACTAGAAGTCATAAATCAATGAGACAAATGAGGTAATAGTCCATTTATTACACCACAAAAAGTATAAAAATCCCAAATTTGCCACTATCCTCTAAGATGAAAGTCTTCTCTGTTTCCATGTGTTAGCATTTGTTTTGCTTAAAATCCTATTCCCATCCTCCTTACCACTTTTATACAGAATCAGTTTGGTCTTTTTAAAGCTTCCACAAGAAGCAGAAGTCTGGGATCAGAGCAACCTGGTTCATGTCTCCATTCTCCTCCCAAATCTACATGATCTCCTGCCCTGCTCCTGTCAGTTGCTGAGGATGATAGGATGCTGAGTGCCAGAAAGGAATTGGGCTCTGATCCATGTCTAATGGAGAGAGCTCACAGGACATCTGAAGACCAGCACCAAAGAGCCAGGTGATAATTGAAGACATTGGATGAACTTGGTCTCCCCTAAGGGTAAGATCAACATTGGCATCTATGAGAGGCGTCTCAGCATCTCAAAAAGCTGAGATGGCCAAAATCCATGGCTGAGATCTCTCCATACATCATAGAAGAGGAATATGTAGAGAGTTTGGTAAGAGGAAGACTTTCTCCAGGGATGGCAGACTTCTTTCTCCATTCCACCATCACACAAGGTGGAGATGACATAAAGCTGATGACCTCAGCTCTGACTACTGTCAACACTGCTGCCAATTAGGATTCTCCAATAACCAGACCTAAGTCTCAATATTACACAAAAGAAAACAATGTATCTGATGGTTCCAGACAGAAGACTGAGTAAAATAGGCACCCAGAAAAGTGGTACCTTCAAAGCAGACTGATGACAACAAACCAAAAGCAGCACCTCATGAAATTCAAGCATATTACACTTGCACACACCAATGATGGTCAGGAACTAAAAACTTTGTTTTTCAAACTAAATATCTCAATAAATTAGTTGACAAAGAAGTAGTCAACCGTGAGAATCAAATTAATGCCTTGGAATACCAATTAGAAGAACAATCTCAAAGTATAGAAAAAGGATTCTTACAGGGAAAGATAAATGACTTGAGGATCGATTCAAGGGAACCAAAAGCAAAAGTAGGGCTCTAGAAAATGCAAATGGAATACAAGGATGAAAATAAGTAATTGAAACAAACAAGTAATAAAAGAGAACTTCCTGAGATAAAGAAAAATTCAAGTTTTCAGATTAAAAATAAATACTAATCTCTAGGCAAATTAGACTGAAAATGTTATACTCCTGAGGACAGCTTGTTAAAATTCTTGAACTCCCAGGATAATAAAAATATATTGTTAGTTTCTAGCAGGAAGAATAAGTTACCTACTACAAACTGGCATAGAAATTCTAACCTGCATTGAAAGGTAGAAGACGTTGGAGTGTTATCTACAAACTACTGAGAAGAAAAGATTGCAACCCAAAAATGATATATACAACCCTGATATTATTAGATTTTCAGGAGGAAAAAAACAACTTTTGCATATATGCATGTCACTCACACTTCGTCAGAAGAAAATGCTCAAGAAAGGACTCTAGCCACACAACAAATGAATCAGAACAGAAAACTCAATATCTCACATTATGTAGAGGAGAGGAAACAGTGGTGAGCACCAGTCTTTGTAGAGAGTGTGTGTGTGTGTGTGTGTGTGTGTGTGTGTGTGTGTGTGACAAAAAGAGAGAACTATGAGTGGATGCTGATGAACTCTGGGAATGAGTAATGCATGTACAAAAAGGACTAAATAGAAAGAGAAGCAATATTCTACTATGAAAATTTTAATAATGCTCAAGAATGAAAAGTACCAAACTACTTTAGCAAAAATTTAAGGCTAGGGGTAGAGGAAAGAAAGGTAACATTAATATATTCCAAAGATCTTACCTGGTTGGGGCTGAAGATTGATTAGATGGTGAAAGTGAAGGTATTCTTAAAGTCTTCTTTTGTTGATGTAATGGGGGGAGAAGAGAGGAAAAATAAAGGGTCTTAATAAGGGAAATAGGAAAGATTTTTTTTAATTGTAGAAAATTACACAAATTAGGTTAAATAATTGCAAAAGAAATGGGAAAGTGCAATAGAACTCACAAACTAACAAGCAGAAACAGAGGAAATGAATACCAACTATAACAAGCAGGCAAAAATAAAGAGCATACAAAATACTCATTTGGATTATTTAAATATTTTAGTATTCCATTTAAACTTATCTGTTGGCTTTGGGACAACAGATAATACATACTTTCCATTTGTTTTATTTTTAGTGGTGAGCTCTCAGTTTTAGACTATAAATACCTAACCTTACCTCCTCGGTCTTATTGGAGCTAATTGTGTACTACTTCATATGAAAAGTAGAAGTCTTCCAACCACATAGCTCCTTCCACAACCTCTATGTTATAAACATCGTATATAGTGCATCTTTGTACATTAAAAACCCTATACATTTGTGCTTTTTGCTATAAATATTTTCAGTACTTTAAGGGAAAGATATTTTTTATATTCAGCCAGAGATTTGCCATTTCTGTTGCTCTTCCTTCATTTCTGAAGGCCCTTACCCTAGAAGCCCTGCTCTGGCATTTCCTACAGAGCAAATTTGCCCTTGATCCTTCCTTAGCTTCCCTTCATCTGAGATGGACATCTTCATTTTGTCATCTTTCTTGATGAATATTTTCAGTGAACAGAGAATTTGGGGCTGGCAATTCATGTCTGTCCAGAGTTATAGTTTTTATTTTGCTGTCCTCTGGCCTCCATTGTTTTTTATGAGAATTCACAGTTATTCTAGTCCTCACTTCCTTGTATGTAGCATGTCACTCTCTCTAGCTGTTTTCAAGTTTTTTTCCCTAAATTTCATCACTTTGATTGCAATGAATCTATGCACAGCTTTCTTTGAGTTTGTCTTAAGTTTTACTGGGCTTCCACAATGTAAGTACATGTTGTGTTTTGTTTGTTTATTTCAGATTTGGGAAGTTTGGGTTGTTATTTCTTAAAATGTGTTTTCAGTCTCTTTTTCATCTCATTCTGGAACTCTTACAACATGAAAGCTATACTTTTTGATGTTTCACAGGTTTCTGAGGCTCTGCTAATTTTTTCAACATTTCATTTCTTTGTCTCTCAGATATGACAATTCTATTGATCTATGTTTAAATTCACTGATTTGTTTGTCTGCTCCACTTGTACACAGAGTTTGTTCAGTGAAGTTTTCTATTTCACATATTGTATTTTGAGTTCTAAAAGTTCCATTTTGTTCATTTTCACCATTTTCATTTCTCTTAAGAGCGCTCCTGTTTTCCCAGACCTCCTGGAGCATAAATATCACAGATGATTTAAAGACTTTGTCTGATAATTCCAACATCTGGTCACCTCAGGATTGGGCTCCATTGATTGTCTTTTCCCTTGAGAACTGATCACATTTTCTTGGTTCTTGGTATATCAAGTGACAAGATATTCAGAATATATCATATGAACTCTGGGTCCTATTCTGTTCCTCTGTGTTGATGAGGATGTGGAACTGGAACTCTCATACAATCTCAGAATGTAAACTGGTTTGACCACTTTGGAAAATAGTTTGGTGGCATCTTGTACAGTTTAACAAACATACACTTACTGCAGTCAGCCATTTTACTCCTGCATACCTATCCAAGATAAGAAGTGCATGCCCTTACAAAGACTCCCACATAGATGTTTATAGCAGCTTTCTGGATAGACTCCAAAATTGGGAAATGCCCAAGTATCCATTGGATAAACAAACTGTAGTACATCCATACAATGCAATATAAAAGGAATGAACTACTGCTTATTTGCACAAAATGGGTGAATCTCAAAACCATTATGTCATCTGAAAGAACATAAGCCAAAAAGAGACCATGGTCTATGATTCCATTCATAGAAAACGCAAAGTAATTTATTTTAGCAAAAAGCAGAACAGTCAGCCAGGTATGATGGTGCATGATGTAATCCTAGACTTGGGATACACAAGGAGTTTCAGTTTTGAAAACTGTCAACAAATAACACAGCAAATAAATATGCAAAGCAAAAAAAATGGAAATGCAAAGAGGTCTTAACAAAAAATACAAGCCTAGTAGAAAGATTCATTATACCTCTTCCAGAAATGGGTAGATCTACTACCCAAAAATAAGAAAATACTTAGAGGAACTGACTCACAATCAATAAATTGAGTAATACAACCAATAGCAACTTAGATATATAGAGAACCACATAGTTTCATATAGGAAATATACATATTTGCCTTATATCCATAAAACATTTACAAAAATTGATCCAGTGGTTTTTTTTACTTAAATAGAATTGTTTTCAAGAAAATAGTTTACAGGCTACAGTTACTATTCATAATAAATTAGAAAAAAAGACTTTAGAAATGTAGTCTTCCTATACTGTGGTCTGTCTGTACATGTATCAGGGATCTTTTTAAAGAAATCTACAGTACTGGCACAAAAAAAGACATGAAGACCAGTGGAACAGAATAGACGACCAAGATATGAAGCCACAAAACTATAGCCACCTTGTCTTTGATAAACGGGCTAAAAATATATGATGGAGAAAAGACAGCCTCTTCAACAAAAACTGCTGGGAAAACTGGTTAGCAGTCTGCAAAAAACTGAAACTAGATCCATGTATATCACTCTATACCAATATTAACTCAAAATGGATCAAGGATCTTAATATCAGACCACAAACTCTAAAGTTGATACAGGAAAGAGTAGGAAATACTCTGGAATTAGTAGGTACAGGTAAGAACTTTCTCAATGGAACCCCAGCAGCACAGAACTAAGAGATAGCATAGATAAGTGGGACTTCATAAAACTAAAAAGCTTCTGCTCAACAAAAGAAATGGTCTCTAAACTGAAGAGAACACCCACAGAGTGGGAGAAAATATTTGCCAGCTACACATCAGACAAAGGACTGATAATCAGAATATATAGGGAACTTAAAAAACTAAATTCTCCCAAAACTAATGAACCAATAAAGAAATGGGCAAGTGAACTAAACAGAACTTTCTCAAAAGAAGAAATTCAAATGGCCAAAAAACACATGAAAAAATGCTCACCATCTCTAGCAATAAAGGAAATGCAAATTAAAACCACACTAAGATTCCACCTCACCCCTGTTAGAATAGCCATCATTAGCAACACCACTAACAACAGGTGTTGGCGAGGATGCGGGGAAAAACGAACCCTCTTACACTGTTGGTGGGAATGTAAACTAGTACAACTACTTTGGAAAAAAATTTGGAGGCAACTTAAAAAGCTAAACATTGATCTACCATATGATCCAGCAATACCACTCTTGGGGATATACCCAAAAGAATGTGACACAGGTTACTCCAGAGGCACCTGCACATCCATGTTTATTGCGGCGCTATTCACAATAGCCAAGTTATGGAAACAGCCAAGATGCCCCACCACTGACGAATGGATTAAGAAATTGTGGTATCTATACACAATGGAATTTTATGCAGCCATGAAGAAGAACGAAATGTTATCATTCTCTGGTAAATGGATGGAATTGGAGAACATCATTCTGAGTGAGGTTAGCCTGGCCCAAAAGACCAAGAATCGTATGTTCTCCCTCATATGCAGACATTCGATAAAGGGCAAACACAACAATGGGATTGGACTTTGATCACATGATAAAAACGAGAGCATACAGGGAGGTGTGAGGATAGGTAAGACACCTAAAAAATTAGCTAGCATTTGTTGCCCTCAATGCAGAGAAACTAAAGCAGATACTTTAAAGCAACTGAGGCCAATAGGAGAAGTAGACCAGGAACTACAGAAAAGTTTAGATCAAGAAGAATTAACCTAGAAGGTAACACACATGCACAGGAAATCAATGCGAGTCAACTCCCTGTATAGCTATCCTTATTTCAACTAGCAAAAACCCTTGTTCCTTCCTATTATTGCTTATACTCTCTCTTCAACAAAATTAGAAATAAGGGCAAAATAGTTTCTGCCGGGTATCGAGGGGATGGGGGGGGGGAGAGGAAGGGGGTGGGGGGAAGGGAGGGGGTGGGGGAAGGGACGAGAAATGACCCAAACATTGTATGCACATATGAATAAAAAAAAATAAATCTACAAAAAACATCCATACTTGGAATAGTAAGAGCTGTAGCCAATAACAGTAATAACTTGCTATTAACTTGCAACTAATGAGGAGTAAAAGTCCCTCAGATAAGAGCTACCTAAATATTTGATGACTAATAAATTAAATGTTAATTAAATACTTCAGTGATTTTCTCCTCTGACCAGCATATAATTAACATTTAATTTGTTATAAAATATTTAAAGTTATGAAGTATCCTATGGCTTCTAAAATGTCTCCATTGTCAAACCATCTTGGGACAATGTACCAAGGGTATAAGAGGTTAGACTGGCATTTAAACCTCAGGAGATGTAACATAAAAAGTGCCTTTTGTGACTTTCTCACATAAAGAAATTGAGAATGAGATAAGAGAATCTAATTTTCCAATTGAACTTAGTCAAGAAATTTATAACCCACTGCTACTAAGGAGTTAAGGATGAAATAGGAATGAGGCAGTCTTCCAAATCTAAAACTATATGACCTCATGAATGTTGCACCCACCTCAATGGTAAGTGAAAAAGACAATTAAAAGTTTGTTAGGAAGAAAGCACCATTCTCTTTGGCCTCCGAACTTGAAATACACCTAGAACAAACATTAGAAGGAGGCACATTGGACAGACAAGGGATACTATATAACAGATGTCCTACTCAACTTTCCCATAAGGCTGGCTGAATGTTCCAGAGAGAAATACATTTTTCCCATTGATTTGAAGACGATCTTGAAAAGTACATAAATCTGAGATTATAACTATAACAAGGAAAGTAGGAGCTGCCAGGACAGAGAGAGCTGTGGCAAGTCAGTCAGGTAAGAAGCAGAGATAGGTTTGGGGTCTGAAAGAATAGGCAACTACATTGTTAACCTTTAGGACTACACAGAATCGTCACTGGACCTAGAGAACTTCTCTTGTGGATGGATCTCAGTAGAACTGTGTACTGACCTAGGCTAAAAGCAACACATGCAAAAAAAGGCTCCTCTGATCTACACTGTATTACTTACATTTATATAGCTGCAGCTAAAATACCTGAGAGAACAAGTTGAGGGAGGAAGAATTTGTCTTGACTCATAGCTTCAGAGGGTTCAGCCCTCACTTGCTTACCCCATGCACTTAGGCAAAATGCTGGCAGGAGAGCGTGAGGAGGAGTTTCTCCACCTCATGGTGGACAGCAAGCAGGGAACAAGTAAGGGACCGGAGATCAGGTATAACCTTCAAAGGCTCACCCCCAGTGATCCTTTTTTCCTCCAACTAGGTACACCCTCCCAAACTTTCCACCACTTCCCAAAATAAAGTCACCAGCTGGGGACTAAGCATTCAAAACATGAGCTTGAGAGGGATAGTTCATACAAAAACTGTAACATTCTACCCCTGGTTCACAAGGGCTCATGTCATCGCATAATGCAAAACACAGTCAGTTCACCTCCATGAGTCCCCAAAGTCTTAACAGTTCCAAAATTATTCCAAAGTGCAAGTCCAAAATCTCCTCTGAGACTTGGAAAATCTCTTACCTCTGAGCCCCAGTAAAAATCAAAAAGAAAGACACATATTTCCAAGACATAATGGCATAGAGTAAACATTCCAAAAGGTAGAAATAGGAGAACAGCAAGGGAGAATCAGACCAAAGTAAGACAAAAACCCAACAGAGCAAACTTCAAGCCCTCTAGCTCCATGCCCAGCATTTGGGGCATGTGGGGTGGTGATGAGAGCTCCCAAGTGCTTGAGCAGTCCCAGCCCCACCGCCTGGCTGCTGACAGCCCACGGGGCCTCTCTCTTTGACTGGCTTCATTTATTGCCTACAGCTTCCCTGAGCAAATGTTCTCATTCCTGGCAGCTCCAAGATCCTGGGATCTCCATTACAGCTAGGCTTCACCCTCACACCATCACACATGACCTTCTCAGAGCTTCCTTCAGAGACTCTGACCCTGTCACACTTGCCTGGCCTCCCTAGCTTTCCATTGAGATCTGATGGAGGCCTCCACGACCCTAAACTCTTGCATTCTATATGCCTATGAACCAGCACCATGTGGATGATGCAAAGGTCTGCCAGCAGCTCAATCAGTAGCCAGACCCCATGGGACCGTGACTGTGTTGGCCTTTGAGTGCCAGGACAGCTGAGCATAGTTGAACAAATTCTGAGGAAATAATTCCTAGGCAGCCCTGTGCTAACAGGGCACCTCTGGGGTATTGGTACTCTGTTATCAAGGGAAAACCTTACAAAGGAATCTTCTTTCATACTCTTGAGCCCTCAGTGGGTATGGTCTGGCTAATTCCTGCATTGTCCCCCAGGCATCTGTGCTGGGGTACTTGGCTTCCTTCTCATGGCACTAATTTCTGGTGATTTTTTACATTTTTATTAGCATATATTAGTTGTGCAAAGAGGTTTTGTTGTGATATTTCCATACATGCATGCAATGTACGCTGATAAAATTCACTCCATCACTGCCCCTCATCTTCCCATTCCCCCGTTCTTAAAACAATTTCAACAGGCTCCATTGCTCTGTTTTCAAATTTGTATATAAAGCATTTTGACTATATCCTCCCCTTCACCCTTTCCTTGCACACTCCCCCCACCACTGATACCCACCACCAAACAAAACCTGATTTATATTCCTGCCATTCACTTTTAAGGACTAGACTCTTCATATGAGAGAGCATGTGATATTTGTCTTTCTAGATCTGACTTATTTCACTTAACATGATGATCTCTAATTCCATCCATTTTCCTGTAAATGACATAATTTCAATCTTTGTTATGGCTGAATAATATTTCATTGTGTATCTCATACTGGCTCCTTATAAAAGTTTTTAAGATTTACATTGCCACTGGGCACTGTGGCATGTGTGTAATCCTTCCTGTGAGGTAAAGGTTGGGAGAATTGAGATTCACTATCAACCCAGCAAAAAAATTAGCAAGACCCTATCTCAACTAACAATCTGGGCATGGTGGGGAACATCTCTAGAGTATCCCAGCTATGCAGGAGTCCTAGATAGGAGAATTGTACTTCATAGTCAGCCCCAAGCAAAACCATGAGACCCTATCTGGAAAAGTAACTAACACAGAAAGGGTTGGAAGTGTTGCTCAAGAGGTAGAGCATCTGCCTAGCAAGTGTGGGGACCTAAGTTCAAACCCCACTATCACTAAAAAAATAAAATTTACATCACCATGTGATTGGTGGTGTTCCTTCCAGGCAGCAGTATTCCTGGGTCATCCTGTAACTTTAGGCACAGGAAGTATTCAAAATTACACAAATAGCACGTACATCAGGAACTGACCTTCTGTTTGTTCCTTTGGTTCACTCTCTTTCCTCTACTCCACAAAGGAATTTTACTCACTTCTACCTGCAGTTCAGAGGCAACCACTCAAGTGAACATATTTTTTAAGTGTAAAGCAGGAGAGTTGATTGAAATAGAAAAATATAAAGTGGGAAAGTAGAGCTCCCAGAGTTCGGGGGTCCCAAGAAAGGGTACCCTCAAGGAACAAATTTGACCTTAACAAGAAGCATCTGTAAATCTTGGGGACTGAAGATGGCTTCAGTAAGCAGCATCACCTTGCAGTGGTTATAAGCCTCTGTTTCCCTGTTTTCTTTGCTCTTTTAGCTTCTGTATAACTACAAGTCCTAATCCTTTCCTTGGATGATAGATCACCTGTATTGCTTAGCTTTCCAGAAAATTGTGTCCCCATGTATGCCTGCTTTGTTCTTTACCTGATCTAAGACCTGGTTCTCACTCCTGGCTCTACTCACGATGCCTTGCCTTAATCACTCCCTTGCTGCCTAAGAAGAGCTGCTGCCCACATCCCAGCATCACACTTAGCAACAGCCCTGAGAAATATCAGTAAAAGTGAGGACAATGTTTGCATAACATTGGGGAACACACTGTCCTGTGGATATAAGGCAGGGCAAGTGACAAGTAATTTTCCACTGGGAAGGTGATGAAGCAGTAAAAGAGAATTAGAAAGGGACAGTAGCATAGGCATCAAGTGGAAATATATGCAGATGTTCTCTGATGTACATAATGCTATAAAACTCTAGATTGGAGAATGGTCAACAGAACTAAAGGCTGAGAAAAAATGAGGTTTTGGAAAGCATTATATGTCTTAGTCTACTTGGAATACTACAACAAAACACCATAGACTGAGGGGCTTACATGAACTATAGAATTTTATTTCTCATAGTTCTGCAGACTAGGAAGCCCATGATCAAGGTGCTGACAGATTCTGTGTCTAAGGAGGCCCGTTTCCTAGGTCATAAATGGTGCTATGTCCTCAAATAGAATGAGCTAGTCTCTTTAATTTGGCTTTCAACATATGAATTTTGGGGAAGGACACTTTCAAACCACAGTGTCATGTGATGTACAGTTTCAGAACTCACATTAACTGCAGGAGCTTTCTAGATTAGAACTGCTTTCAGAGGAGGAAGACATGTTGTGGCTGCAAATAACCCATTCATGGCTGATGGAATGGCAGAACTGAGAACAGAGAATGGTGTCTACTAGCATATGCTGAGTGAGCAAACTTCAGACCCACAGCCTCAAGTGGTAGAAAATTACCTGAACCTCACATGAGGTTCTGCAGCCACATCAGATTTGGTGATGGCTAAATCTTTGCTTATAATGTTGGAAGATGTTTTCTTGGTGGAAGTTTTCAGCCAGGCCAGTTAACTCTCCAGTGAACCTACCACAGTGATAAAGCTCTTTGTATCCCTAGATTGGCAGGGAACATCAGCATCACAAATAATTATCATCCTCAGAGAAAAGAGTCCATTAATGATCTGGGCTGAAACCAGGTCTGAATACTAATGAAAGGGTGGCCTTCTAGGATGTTAATTAGGGGTGACACTTTTAGGGCAAGTTTGACTTTTCTTTCTGAGATTCCAGTTGAGACTGCATTGGATGTGAGCAAAATGCAGATTGGAATTAGAAAAGAAAAAAAAAGAATGATTGAAAAAAATTAAGGAAAAGGGGCTACACAATAAAAACAGCATGGTACTGGCACAAAAACAGACATGAAGACCAGTGGAACAGAATAGAGGACCCAGATATGAAGCCACAAAACTATAACCAACTTGTCTTTGACAAAGGAGCTAAAAATATACGATGGAGAAATAGCAGCCTCTTCAACAAAAACTGCTGGGAAAACTGGTTAGCAGTCTGCAAAAAACTGAAACTAGATCCATGTATATCACCCTATACCAAGATTAACTCAAAATGGATCAAGGATCTTAATATCAGACCACAAACTCTAAAGTTGATACAGGAAAGAGAAGGAAATACTCTGGAGTTAGTAGGTATAGGTAAGAACTTTCTCAATGGAACCCTAGCAGCCCAGCAACTAAGAGATAGCATAAATAAATGGGACCTCATAAAACTAAAAAGCTTCTGTTCATCAAAAGAAATGGTCTCTAAACTGAAGAGAACACCCACAGAGTGGGAGAAAATATTTGCCAACTATACATCAGACAAAGGACTGATAACAAGAATATATAGGGAACTTAAAAAACTAAATTCTCCCAAAACTAATGAACCAATAAAGAAATGGGCAAGTGAACTAAACAGAACTTTCTCAAAAGAAGAAATTCAAATGGCCAAAAAACACATGAAAAAATGCTCACCATCTCTAACAATAAAGGAAATGCAAATTAAAATCACACTAAGATTCCACCTCACCCCTGTTAGAATAGCCATCATTAGCAACACCACCAACAACAGGTGTTGGCGAGGATGCGGGGAAAAAGGAACCCTCTTACACTGTTGGTGGGAATGTAAACTAGTACAACCACTCTGGAAAAAAATTTGGAGGCTACTTAAAAAGCTAAACATTGATCTGCCATTTGATCCAGCAATACCACTCTTGGGGATATACCCAAAAGACTGTGACACAGGTTACTCCAGAGGCACCTGCACACCCATGTTTATTGTGGCACTATTCACAATAGCCAAGTTATGGAAACAGCCAAGATGCCCCACCACTGACGAATGGATTAAGAAATTGTGGTATCTATACACAACGGAATTTTATGCAGCCATGAAGAAGAACAAAATGTTATCATTCACTGGTAAATGGATGGAATTGGAGAACATCATTCTGAGTGAGGTTAGCCTGGCCCAAAAGACCAAAAATCGTATGTTCTCCCTCATATGTGGACATTAGATCAAGGGCAAACACAACAATGGGATTGGACTTTGAGCACATGATAAAAGCAAGAGCACACAAGGGAGGGGTGAGGATAGGTAAGACACCTAAAAAACTAGCCAGCATTTGTTGCCCTTAACGCAGAGAAACTAAAGCAGATACCTTAAAAGCAACTGAGACCAATAGGAAAAGGGGACCAGGAACTAGAGAAAAGGTTAGATCAAAAAGAATTAACCTAGAAGGTAACACACACGCACAGGAAATCAATGTGAGTCAATGCCCTGTATAGCTATCCTTATCTCAGCCAGCAAAAACCCTTGTTCCTTCCTGTTATTGCTTATACTCTCTCTACAACAAAATTAGAAATAAGGGCAAAATAGTTTCTGCTGGGTATTGAGGGGGTGGGGGGAGAGGGAGGGGGCGGAGTGGGTTGTAAGGGAGGGGGTGGGGGCAGGGGGGAGAAATGACCCAAGCCTTGTATGCACATATGAATAATAAAAAAAAAAGAGGGTTACAAGAAGCAAATCAAGAATATTTCAATCCTAAACCACAAAAAGTAGTACAGGTGCCTCTAACTCGGGTGTCAGCTGTCCGCTCCCTGTCACTCGAGATTGAATAACACTGGCTCCTCCTGTCTTTCCTGCACTCTGTGGACAATCTAATACTCTCGCTCAAGATATAAAGACTCTCTGGGGTTCAAATTCTCAAGGGTTTTCCGATTCTAAGTTTCTCAATATGACGAATGTGATGTTTCACTTGTGCTTCTTGCCTATGGTTGTTTGGCCTCCTTCCTTGACACTCAAAGTGTGGTCTTAAGACCAAGACTTGGGGCCCATTGGTAATGCAGGATTGTGAGCCCACTTCAGAGCTACTGGAGATGTTCACATGTATTGAGAACCTCAGCTTTACTCAACACAATGTAGATGTAGAACTCAGTCACTTCTTGGTTTCCCAAAAATGCATGATGAGAATTACAGATTTGGGACAGTGAAAGGGGTTACAGCGAAGGAATGCTTACACATTTTAATTAAATATTTGCCATAGTCTACACATCCTTAAAAGTCTTTGGAGTATCCTAACCTATTATTTTACTACCTCTTTCCCTCAAAGCTCACATTCTGAATTTCTCTCATTTTATTATGCAGAGTAATTTAGTACTCTACTGCCAAACTAGAAATTCTCCTATAGGCAATCTCAGCCTGTGTGCGTGCATGAGTGTGTGTGTGTGTGTGTGTAGAGAGAGACAGAGAGAGAGAGAAACTCATTCGTGTCCTTCGACTATTACTGCCATCATTTAGTACTCCAGAAAAACTATTTGAAGTTTCATGTGTTCCTTTCTTCCATTCTGACTTCCTCCATGAGCAGAAAGAAACAACATAGATATATATGTCTCTTTTGACATGAAATATGTCACCTCTACTCTGCATAAAAAGCAGAAACTGTTGATGGGGTGGCTAAAGAGGTAGAGTGCTTGCCTAGCAAGCCTAGCAAGCATGGGGCCCTGAGTTCAAGTCCTAGTACTGCCAAAAAAAAGCAAAAATTGTTACAGTCATTTTGGATTTTGAAACAATTTTTTTCACCCTGCCATACATCCAAATCACAAATATTCATTGTATAGCAAGATAAGAATAGCTTGGGTCATTCAGTCCACAAAGACTAAACATCATTTTGAGCCATAGGCTTTCAAAGATTTTACCAATTCACAGGCAGAGGATGAAAATTATCCTAAGAACAAGTTCTAATTGGTATCTCTTCAGTGGATAAGTCTCTTTTGTCAAAACCAGCCCCTATCTCAGACTCTACATTCATGATTCTAGCTAGAAAAAAAACCTATTACCCAAATCATTGGTTCTAGTTGTGGGCCCTCTGGAGATATCACCAGACAGTCCCTGACTGGAAGTTACTAAGAAATTCCCCACTGGGGTAGGTGTTGTCTTGAGATGGGATCACCAGAAGCATGTGGTATCATCAGACTTAATGAAAACAGGGAGAAAGAAAAGATGATCCCCTCCTCGTATGAGATGGAAGAAGAGAATGCTTCACACATGGAAGGCTGGATATAAAGACTGGATGACCTACACAACTTATAAAATATCAGATTACTTCTTTACAATGTAGGTGAGCAGCAGTCTCTATTACAAAATTAACTTTGATCAATAGAAGAGTTGATAAAAGTAGCCCTGAATTCAGTTGAGCATGGTAAATATTCAGATAATCAATCATTTTATTTGGCACCTATTTTGTGCCAAGCACTGCCCAAAGCTCTGGGAAAGCATGAATAATAAGAAGATAGTCTCTACACTTAAGGAGAATAGTCACAGGACAAAATTAATTTGAATATAATGTGGAAATCCTGAGAAAGATACAAGCACAAGGCATCTAAGCACAGACAATCTCTTTGCCTGCTTGGGAAGAGATTTTTCTATTCTTCTGAAGATCTAGGTCTTATTTTCATCATATCCTCATACCACAAATGTGAGGTTTCTAACATGAGCAACAGAACTCTTCTGGAAGAGCTGTTAACAGAGGTGTCTAAAAAGACCACTAGCTGTTGTATGGAGGTGGAGATCTATGGAAAACTGATATTAGATTGTGAACTTCTGGTATAAAAATTTTGAAATGGTGGTTAGAAGAAAACAGTTCAAAGTATGATGAATTTATAATCTATTGCCCAAACTAAGACACCTCTTGAGAGTGGTGGAGGGTCACTATTAATAATTCCTGTGCTACAGTATAAACTGAGACTAAACTGGGAGAGCTGGTATCAGGCACACAAGTGCAAGGTCGTATTTACAATCATCTGATAAATAGTAAACACTTCCAAACCTTGGCAGGACCATTGGTTAAATTTCTTTTGAGGAATTTTTAATAATACCCTATGAAATACTTGATATTTTAACCTTGAAATAATAAAACTATTTAATAATGAGTACTATGGTCTGAATGCCCCCCAAAATTCATGCATCAAAACTTAACTCCAATTGTAGTATTATAAGGTGGGAACTTTGGGGAAGTGATTAAGTCATGAGTGCTCCACCCCCATGAGTGAACTACTGCCTTATAAAAGGGCTGGAGGGAACTAGCATCACTTTCGCCATATCAGGACACATATTCAGTCCTTTTGCAACGTAGAGTGCAGCAAGAAGACCTCATTAGATACCAAATGATCTTGGACTTCCCAGACTCCACCAATGTGAGAAATTAACTTTTATTATTTATAACTTATCCTGTCTGAGGTATTTTGTCATAGCAACACAGACTATGACCAAGACACTAGGCTCACATTTGCAGTATCATTACTTACAACAGGTGGTACCAAAAAAAGAGGGACCAGGAGAACACTTGATCTAACGATGGGACAGGCACTGAGGAAACTCAGCCACAAATGTCAATAGTGCTTCCTGGTTTATAGTATTCTTCAGTCTCAGCCCATGTAAATACTCATCTGGCTGGAGACAGAGGAGTAGGAAGAGAAGCAAAGTTAAAATCAGAGGCACTCTCAGCCTGTCGGCAGAGACCACTGAAAAAGAATGCAGAAGAAGTAAAACTCAGCAAGTCAGTTCAGAAATCCAATCTCTAGATGGCCCATTGAAATGTGGTAATTGAGTTCAGGTTCTTCCTGGACAGATGAATCAAATCTAATTAGCGGTACTAGGGCACTGGGTGGTAGGGGAACAGAATAGTCTTAAATACAATGTTGTCTTGATACACATTTTAAAATATGCATTTATATCAATGAATCCTTGCAAATAATAGTGACAGTGACTAACATTAATTGAATAATATTCAGTCACTTTTCTAAGTGTTTCACATCTATTAACTGAAAGCTTTGCAATAATTTTAAATGCTGTTACTATTATTATCCCCATTTTGCATTTGAGAAACTGAGGTACTCAGTTGTGAGCTGTGAAGACTTGGAGGGTACTGGAACTGTACAGTTGTCTCTTTAAAGTAGGTTTGGGCAGATAAGATGTACAGCTCTTTTAAGTCAATCCACTTAACCTAAGAAGAACCCAAGAAAGGATCTGAGATTATCTCAAGGGTGAGGAGGATAAGGAACATTCTTCCAGAAGTAGTGGGAATTACGTAGGCATGTTCATTTACATGAAGCTGAGCCTTATGCATGTCTCAATTAATTCAAGAGTTCAGTGCAGTTCACCTAGAATTAATGCATGAGAAAAGCAAATGGCTCCTATTTCTCAAAATGGTATGGGGAAAGACAAAAGCCAGGGAAACTTCCTAATAGAAAAATCAGCCATTGTTAAGAACAGAAACTCCCTGCTTTGGCAAAGACCACATTGCTGAAAATGAAGGGCAAATCAGAGACAAGAAGCAGGCCCTGGGTCCTCTATGGAGATCTACTGCCCAGCACTGCAGACTGGAAATTGAGGACCTTCTTGTGAGGAACATCAGATTATTATTAGAGTACATTCCAATAAACTAGAGCATCCTATGTCTCAGGATGAATGTTTTTAATTTCAAATGTTGCTCTGAATTGTTTATCATGGAAATGTTTAATAATGCAATGTAACTACAATATAAGATAGCACCATAAAGAGGGGCAGAGGCTGAATAATTGACTGAGAAAGAATCTCAGTCAAAGCCCAGCAGGACAGGCTGCTCAGTAAAGACTGGAAGGAAGAGCTGGAGCAAGACAAAGGGACTCAAAGATAACATCGCACAGACCAAAGGATACTAAGGTCCTTTCACTTTTACGACCCTTATAGAACACGTGACATGATAGCAGATTTCTACATTACCGAGTGGTCCAAACAACAGCTAATGGTGTGCTTTTGGTGGTAGAGCTGGGGGAAAGGATGGATTCCAGAGGGTTAGATGGTGACCTTCACTGAGGCCCAGGAAATATGCCTTAAGGCTTCAACCACATGGACAAGGTAAAGAGCATCACCACTGGCCACATGAAATTAATGTTTGTTTCAGAGTTAAGTTTCTAACTGACTAATTCTTTAATAAGAAATCTCCTTTACTCACCCTATACCAAGATTAACTCAAAATGGATCAAGGATCTTAATATCAGACCCCAAACTCTTAAGTTGATACAAGAAAGAGTAGGAAATACTCTGGAGTTAGTAGGGATAGGTAAGAACTTTCTCAATGAAACCCCAGCAGCACAGCAACTAAGAGATAGCATAGATAAATGGGACCTCATAAAACTAAAAAGCTTCTGTTCATCAAAAGAAATGGTCTCTAAACTGAAGAGAACACCCACAGAGTGGGAGAAAATATTTGCCAACTATACATCAGACAAAGGACTGATAATCAGAATATACAGGGAACTTAAAAAACTAAATTCTCCCAAAACTAATGAACCAATAAAGAAATGGGCACGTGAACTGAACAGAACTTTCTCAAAAGAAGAAATTCAAATGGCCAGAAAACACATGAAAAAATGCTCACCATCTCTAGCAATAAAGGAAATGCAAATTAAAACCACGCTAAGATTCCACCTCACCCCTGTTAGAATAGCCATCTTCAGCAACACCACCAACAACAGGTGTTGGCGAGGATGCGGGGAAAAAGGAACCCTCTTACACTGTTGGTGGGAATGTAGACTAGTACAACCACTCTGGAAAAAAATTTGGAGGCTACTTAAAAAGCTGGACATCGATCTACCATTTGATCTAGTAATACCACTCTTGGGGATATACCCAAAAGACTGTTACTCCAGAGGCACCTGCACACCCATGTTTATTGTGGCGCTATTCACAATAGCCAAGTTATGGAAACAGCCAAGATGCCCCACCACTGACGAATGGATTAAGAAAATGTGGTATCTATACACAATGGAATTTTATGCAGCCATGAAGAAGAACGAAATGTTATCATTCGCTGGTAAATGGATAGAATTGGAGAACATCATTCTGAGTGAGGTTAGCCTGGCCCAAAAGACCAAAAATCGTATGTTCTCCCTCATATGTGGACATTAGATCAAGGGCAAACACAACAATGGGATTGGACTTTGATCACATGATAAAAGCGAGAGCACACAAGGGAGGGGTGAGGATAGGTAAGACACCTAAAAAACTAGCTAGCATTTGTTGCCCTTAACGCAGAGAAACTAAAGCAGATACCTTAAAGCAACTGAGGCCAATAGGAAAAGGGGAACAGGTACTAGAGAAAAGGTGAGATCAAAAAGAATTAACCTAGAAGGTAACACACACGCACAGGAAATCAATGTGAGTCAATGCCCTGTATAACTATCCTTATCTCAACCAGCAAAAACCCTTGTTTCTTCCTATTATTGCTTATACTCTCTCTACAACAAAATTAGAAATAAGGGCAAAATAGTTTCTGCTGGGTATTGAGGGGGTGGGGGGGAGAGGGAGGGGGCGGAGTGGGTGGTAAGGGAGGGGGTGGGGGCAGGGGGGAGAAATGAACCAAGCCTTGTATGCACATATGAGTAATAAAAGTAAATGAAAAAAAAAAAAGAAATCTCCTTTATTCTAACAGTGCTGAGAAGGATGAAATAAACTAACAATATACATGGTCAAGGAAATAAATGTCCTGAGAATTTTCTGTAAAATGCCTCTGAATGAAGTCACAACAAATTTATATTAAATAATGTCTGAGATAGTCTCCAGAAAATACCCTAAATGGGGCCTTTATCTTCTGGCACCATCACATGAGGATTCTTCCTCTTAATGGGACTAAATAAAATAAACAATGATCACTATCTGGGAGGAAGGTGTGACACAGTCTCTCTATGCCCTTTCCAAAGAGATTGCATATCTGCAATGATAAAGTAAAGCCTGTAACATTTGCAGATTCTTGTTAAGAGCCCCATCATATAAAAATCACCCTCATTCTCTCCTTTGATATGTGGGCTTCTATAAATAACTTGTGAGAAGCTAAACCCATCATAAGCCAAAGAAGACAAAATAAAATTGTGATTGCATGTCACTATGAGCCTATAGCTTCAGGCTATAGGATGAAGGAATAAAAAGAATGAGCAGCCCTTTGCTAGCACAGTGGCACACTTTCACCAGGCTGTCCAACAGAGGAGAAGGAAAGCCTGGGGCCGTGGATGCTATCTTTGTAAAAAAAAAAACCTTTGGAAAGCGCATCTCAGCATGATAGTGAGAAACTGTGTTGGTTCTCTATGGGAACTAAGCAGCTGAACTGTATGAATCTATAATTCTAGGGAAGTGACAGCCTGAGTGCCACAAAGGGTAAGAAGATTCAGAAGCAACGTTGCTATTAATCCCAATGAGTTTTCCCCAAAGGGTTTGCTGTCAGCAACAACAACCATGGGGGCTTCAGGCTTGAATTCTCAGGCAGGCCCACATATACTGGAGTCTCTTTGTGCCCAACAGTGACTCAAGAGTCTAGTAGTGCTTATTTCTCTCATCTTATTCTTTGAAGAACTGAATCCACCCTCAGTTGAGGTTTATCCAAACACAAGGACTAGACGAGAGCATAGTAAACCATGCCACAAGATTTAGTTAGAGCCTAACAAAACAAAAGGAAGTCAGGCCAGCATACAGTCCCTCAAGAATTGAGGGTCAACATAGCCATGAACTCAGAAACAAGTGTAACAAACTGTTAGTTCGTACATTTAATGCAACCTTATCAAAAAATGCCAGTGGAATTATTTCCTACAGATAGCCAAGTTAATTATAAAGTTCATTTGGCAGAATAAACAAGAAAGAATCACCAAAAGACTCCTGATAAAAGAAAAGGAAATCTAGCCTGTAAGATATTAAAGCATATAATAATTTTTAAAATTAAAGCAGAAGGGGTGTAGGGCTATTGCTCAGTGATAGAACATTTGCCTCACACGCAAAAGGCCCTGTATTTGATCCTCAGCACTGAAAAAAATTAAAGTAGTTTGATATTCACACATGAATAGATAGAACAAAGTATAGAAATAGACCTAAATATGTATGACAATTCAATATATGAAAAAGTGGCATCTCCAATCTTAGGAAAAAGATAGCTTTTTAATAAATCATGTTAAGACAACTAGATAGCCATTTGGAAAATAAAATAAAATTTAATCCACTCTTCCACAACCCATCAAGATGATTTCCTAGCTGATTATAGATTTCCATAGAGAAAGTGAAACCATCTAAGAACTAAAAAAAAAAAAAAGTAAAAGTAAATGTATTCCTATATGACTTGAGAAGAAAAATTTTCCTATATGAGCTAAATTTCAGAAGCAAGAGAGAAAAAATGATCTACTTGAGTATATTGAAAGAAAAAGAAAGAAAGGAAAAGGGAAATCTTTGCATTAAAAACTAAGGAAAGCCAGACACAGTGGCTCAGGCCTGGAATCTCAGCTACTTGGGAGGCAGAGATCAGGAGGATCATGCTTCAAGCATTCAAAAAGCAAAAAGTAAGTAAAGCCCTATCTCAACAAATAAGCCAGGCAAGGCGGTTCCCACTTGTGGAGCTATGCTGAGGATTACGGTCCAAGGCCAGCCCAGGTGAAAGGGTTAGACCCTAACTGAAAAATAAGTTAGGAAGCAGAAAAAGGCTGGGGGCATGCCTCAAGTGGTAGAGTGCTTGCATAGCAAGCGCAAGGCCCTGAGTTCAAACCTCAGTACCACACAAAAAATAATTAGAAGGAAAATTAAAGGATAAATTAACAAACTAGGAAAATACAACATATTTTAAAACAAAAAAAGACTAGTCTCCATATTCTAGTCTAAAAAGTTCTAGAGCAAATGACCAATAACCCAATAAGACAACAACAGGTAAATTCACAGAAAGTAAGTACCTCATAAACATATGAAAAGATATTTACCTCACGCCTAACAAGAAAAGCATGAGTTATACAGCACTGAAATACTCTCATCTAATGCCCAGCAAGACCCATGAGTCTAAGCCTGCATGTGACGCTGCTACAGTAGAATCCTTGCCTTGCTCTTTCCCCAGCTGGTAGGAAGGCAAAACAGCCACAGCAGTAAAATTACACTTGTGTGACCACCCTGTATTTCTTTAACTTCAGTTGGTGATAACTTAATTCTTTTTTTAACCTGGAAACATTTTCAAGGCTCATTTAATAACTAGGGCACAATGGGGTTGGATTGTTCCGCCATCCCATATTTGCTGGTAGAAGTGATGACATCCTGGTGTTTGAGTTGTCCATTGACAAGGGACAGTGAGGAGGACACTTAGAGCCAGTCCAGTTCGGTAACTCACCTCCAGAAGGGCTTTTGAATGCTGGTTAATAAGGGCACACACTGCCACTAATCAAGGGCCACGACCCTAGTGAAAACCATGGAAACACACACCTTGAATGTTTAAGCTCCATCTCTCCTGATAACTAAGGAGTACAGGTCCTTCTGACAATGCAGAAAGCTGAGATGCAAGGTAATTATAAAAAGTATTTTATAGGAGGGGTCAGCAAATGATTGCCCACAGCCCAATAGAATTTTATCATAACACATATGCTTATTCATTTATATATTGTTTATGGCTGCTTTTATGTTACAATGTGAGAGGTGAGTAGCTGCAGTAGAAACTGGCTAAAACATTGTTTCTCTGGTTCTTTATAGAAAAAGTATGCCAATGGCTGCCCTAAAGTAAAAAGCAACTTGAACTTTGCAAAGTTCCGGGACAGTTTATTTCTGTGAGCAGGTTCTGATGAACTGCTTCTCCTGCTGTTGTATCAATAAACAACAAAAGGTCAGTTGAGTTTGTGAGCTTGCTTGGTTGTAAGGTAAAGGCAAAGCTGGCTGCCCTGCAGAATCTCGGTAGACAAATTGCTTCAGAGGCACCAGTCACAGTGTCAGGACCCAGGACTGGCTGCCAATCTCATAACAAGTTGTGGCACATGGAATTCAAACCTTGCCACTGGATCTGGGTCAGGACCAGCTTCTTGATCTCATAGGAGAAAGAATTCAAGAAGACTTTAGCAGAAGCACACAGATTTGTAATGCAAAGCAAAAACACACTCTTGAGAGGAGAAAGGAGCCAGGCTCAAGAAGGAGGGCTGCACTGAGGTCCTGAGATCTCACACGTTTATTGAGATCTGCAGATGTGGAGGCACTCATTCCTGGAAACTGGATTACGCATCATTACTGGAAGCTGGGTTATGTGTCACTAACCCCTCCCACGTGTCAGGTAGGGTAGTATTTGGCTTTGGATCATCTGATCAGGACCGTTATTTTCCAAAGGCTGTGGGGACTTTGGGTTAACAAGAGCCTGCTAAATGTCATGAGTCATTCCACTAATGTCAGCAGGCCAGGATGAGAGATAGTTTTATCAACATCCAAGCCATCATTCTCAGCCATCAGATTTCCTAACCCTATGTCAACTTTGGGACTCTGAACACTGAGACATGCCAGCTCCTGCACACACCCAGCACCCATTCCCTAATCTCCCTCTCACCAAAGTCCCTGAACTCACATCTCTTCTCTCTGTTGGCCCAGCTTTCCAATGGCTCCCCGCCTCTGGACAAAAAGCCCCCCACCCAAAGGATAGTGGACAAACTTGCTCATTCTGCTACTAACCACACTGTGCATTATAGCTCAAGGATCAGCACAGAGGAGGAAGCAAGAGCCTTCAGGGCTGCCCAGGAATTACTTCATAGTGGATGTGCTTTCTTTGAAAATCTCTTACTGCCTCTTTACCTGCCCTACCTCTGTTGAGGCTTTGTTACTGCTGGAGGGACACTGAACTCTGAACTCTGAAATTGGCCTGAATATACCTGCTGTCTAAATGGCTTAAGCAGGACCTTCAAAGTATTTGAACTTATATAGTGACCTGACCTTTTTCATTTGTTTTCAGCCACTTCATGTTCTCTCCTCTGTGAACTGCAGAAAGATTGGCCTCTCCTGAGTGTGGGCATTGCCCACTTCTCCTCCTCTCCATCCCTCACTGATGAGTAAACATGCTTTGCTTAATTCTGCTCCATTACACTCCTCACTGGCTTGATGAAAGGCTGGTTGCTGGGTCACTTCTCAGGGCTTGTCACAGCTGGAGGCTGTGGCTCCTGCTGAGTCTCCAGTACCCAGAGTGGGTGCAGAGGAACCTGCTGGTCTCAGAAAACAGCTCTCAGCCCTTAGTTCAATGCCATCCCTCTCACACAATAACCAAGCACCCCATTTCTCCTCAAACCAGTAAGTGGGAAATTTCCCTCACCTGACATAAAGCCTTTAACAGTAATAAGCCACATCTGATAGTATTCTCCACTATGGAATGCACCTCTGAGCTTATTACATGGTGGGGGGGGTCCTACTCCCCTTGGTCAATCCTCATGTGGCCCTCAGCTTGCATCACTTGCTGACTCCCTCCGCACCACTATCTGCAAGTGGCCTGTGTCTCCTCTGGCTCACAAGCCTGGGAAAGGCGTGGAGAATTTTTACAAAATGAAACCAGGGCTCTGCTAGTGAAAATACTAGAGCCCAGTTCTGCCAGAGCTCCTCCCCTTTCCTAAGGAGTTCTCTGAGTGAGTCACCACGCTTGGAAAATCATTATGAGTTCACCTTTTCTTCCTATCGCTGTTCCATGGCCCATGAGGCGACAACCTGAACATCGCTGATGTAGACTGGCCACGTCCCCACAGCCATGTCCTCCTCATTCAATCACTGCCTCGTTGCTGTCATCCCTCATTGCCTGGCTCCCACACAGTGAGCAGAAACAGCCTCTCGCCATGCATGTCCCAGCACTCTACTTTGGTCCCGTAATGGATCGAGTTATGTCCCTCAAAATTCATATGCTGCTCCCTACCCTTCACTGTGATAGACTTGGAGATAGCGCCTTTGGAGACGTGATTGCGGTTAAACGAGGTCATGAGAGTGGGAGACACCTGTGTCTCTCCCAGTACACACGAAGGAATGGCCTTTGTGGAAGGACACGAGGAGAAGCAAGCCAGGAGGACAGGCCTCACCAGAACCTCAAGCCCCTTGATCCTGGGCTTCCAGGCTCAGGAACTGCCAGAAGATAAACTTCTGTGATGTCATCCTGTCTTAGGTGTTGTGTCAGGACAGGCTCAGCTAACGGATGGGCTTGCCTTGCACACTAAGTGCTCTGTTGTGGCCTGCCGTCCATCTCTCACAGTGCGGTTCACAGGAGGCCGCACGCTGAGGCACCACGGGTGCTGTATGGGTGCTGTACCTGACACCCTCCGCCCTGCCAGCTTCTGAGCTGCACCTTCCCTAAGGCCTCTTCACCGTGTTACTCACAAGGTCCTGGACCTGCCGGGAGCCCTTCAGCCTCTGCACAAACCTCACTCCTTGCAGTGATTGCTTGTTTGTTTAAAGATCTTTTTTCCTTTGTGCATCTGTGTTCTTGCTGCATCTTTCCTTCTCTCTCTCTCTCTCTCTCTCTCTCTCTCTCTCTCTCTCTCTCTCTCTCTCTCCCCCTTCCTTTGCTCCCTCCCTCCTCCTTCTCTCTCTTTCTCTTCTTCTCACTCTTGGGGTCAGCCTCTGTCTCTGACTCCTAATCACTCCCTTTTCTGCTTCCTTCCTCTCTTCCACTCTTAACCTTGAAGAATGTTCTTAACTCTCTTTAGCTTATCCAATATGGTTTATTCTCCAATAATTCTACATTGACAAGCAAATAAGTCAAATGCCATCTGCCTCCTCTTGTGTGAAAACAAATAAACAAATGAAAACAAAATTAAAGCAACTTCTCTTATCCATTTTTCTTTCTGCTAACCAACCACGACATGCCACAAGGGGGCAGCGCAACCAAGCAGATAGCTTAACCATAGTGGTTCTAAATGGACACCAAGGATATAAAACACCAGGGGCAAAATAGAGAAATTCTGTCACTGGGGAAGAGCCATGCAGGAAAAAATATGGAGACTAATAATGCAACGGATTTTGTGACTACTCAGCTTTCTTACATATAAAGAGTTGTTATGCAACTCACATAAACTTTAAGGAGCTCCTTAAAGTTCATCCTGACTCAAAAGTTTGTTTTTTAAAAATCAAGAGGTATGTGAGAGGATCAAGCTCACTCCTATAATCCAAGCTACTAGAAAATCAGACTTTGGGAGGATCATAGTTCGAGGTCAGACCAAGCAAAAGGTTAGGGAGACCTCATCTCAATCAATAAACCAGGTGTGGTGGTACATATCTGTAATCCCACCTAAGAGGGGAAGCATAGGTGGGAGAATGTCCATCCAAAGCCAGCCTGGGCAAAAACACAAGACCTGTTTGGAAAATAACTAAAGTAAAGCAGTGCTGTTGTGTGGCTCCAGTGGTAGAGTGTCTGCCTATCAAGTGCAAGGACAAGGTCAAACTCCAGTACTGACAAAAAAAAAAAAAAAAAAAGGAAAGAAAGAAAAGAAAAAGAGGAAGGGCAGGTGGTCAAGGATGATGGATCTTTGAGCAGGAGAACCTGAAGATTTGGTTTTAAATGTATTGACTTTGTGATTGTGGAATGGCTAAAAAGAAACAGGCTGATTTTAGGAAATTTGTGCCTAGCTCAGATGAGAAACGAGAAGTTGAAATGTAATTTAGGAGGCTGGAAACCACATACTGGAGAGCTCGATGTTCTTTAGCCTCCACCCGATGACATAGTCAGGGCTCTGGGCCCCATCTCTGTGTCTTCCTAACCTGTCTAGCAGGGACCCAATTGTCCCTGTCCTAATTCTGTCATTTGCAAATGACAAAGACTCAATTCAAATTAGAATGAGTGAAAAAAGAAACTTATTGTCTCAAATCTGAAGTCTAGAGAACTAACCAATAAAAATATAGTATGAGACACATAAGAAATGTAAATATTGTTAGTAGACACATCTTTTAAAAGTTCAAAATATCAAGATCAATTAATTTTAGTAATTTATTTAATTCGATATGTCCAAAATTATTCTACTTTCAGTTAAAAAGTTAAGATTATTAAGGAGACATTTTGCTTTTTTTTAACACTAAGTCTTTAAAAATGGTGTGCATTTTACATTTCTATGGCCTCTCAGTTACGGTCTAGACCTCAAATGTCCCCCAAAGCCATGTGTTAAAGGCTTGGTCCTCAGGTCAATGCTACTGGAAGATGGTGGAAACTTCAGGAGGTAGAACATAGAGAAGGAAATGAGGACACTGGGATTGTACCCTTGTAGGAGATTATGGGATTCTGGCCCCTTTTCTTTCTTTCTCTCTCCCTCTCAGTCTCAGTGTCTCTCAGTCTCTCTCTCTCAGTTTCTCTCTTTCTCTCTCTCTGTCTATCTCCTCATCTACCTCCCTTTCTCTCCGTCTTTCTCCTTACTCTCTCTCTCTCTCTCTCTCTCATTCCCCCTCATTCCCTCCCTCCCTCCCTGCTGCCGTAAGATGAGCAGCATTGCTCTGCCATGTGCCCCCACCACACTGTTCTTCCTCACCACAGACCCAAAAGCAGCAGAGCCTGGGCTGGAACTTCTGAAACTCTGAGCCAAAGTATAAGTTGATTTTTGCAGGTATTTTGTCACAGTGACAGAAAGCTGACTACCACAGAGGAGTGACATTTCAAGTGCCAAACAGCCATGTGTTAGTGGCAGTCATATTAGATGACAGGGATCTAAAATCCTAGCTCCCAGCCCACAAAAGGCCTGGATCCAGGAATTCCAATCACATGATTTGGGGTCTCTGTTTCTTTTCATTGAGTGTTGGGTTCATTCTCTCTGAGAAACAGAGAGAACTTCATTTGGTCAGGGAACATGGCCCACACATAATTCCAATTTACATTGTGCTTATAGATCACAGTCACAGAGGGAAAAACTATGTCATTCTGATGGCTCTCGCTGGTCCTGCTGATGTCACAAGATCATCCATGACTCAATCACGGAGGCAGAAGGAGCAGAACCAACCGACCAACAGTGTCTTCAGTGGTGCTGGCAAATGAAGCTCTGACTGACCACTTGGTCAGTCACAGGCTCCTCTCTGGACCCAGGGACTGAGTGAGGGATGCTTAGCCCCATCTGAGCCACACAGAAGGTGAGTCCTCAAAGTAACAGATGTGGCACAAATCATGAGCATCTATTAAACTGCCACTTGTCAGCTTAAACAGCCCCTGGATCCTGGACTCTGTGCAGTACCAAGCAAGGGGGACTGTCAAGGTCAGTGTTAACGGCTGACCATCAGACAGATTCGGAGGACTGGTTCATACTTTCCTACTTACACCACAACCCTTGTGTCACAGGAGTAGACTTCCCACTGACCCTACTCACTGGGACCAGACCCCTCCACGCTGACCCCACACTGTGCCGGATTCCTCTGCTCCCCATCAAGCCCCTTGGATTTAACTCTGAACACCTGCCCTGCCCTTTTTCCTTGTGGATTGTCATCCCGGTGAAGCTAGGGGCCAGGAAGGGTGCTCTGGCTCAGCTCTTCTTTTCAACCCTAGCTGCCTTTGAAGGCCAATTTCAGGCGTCACAGCTCTCCTGCCCATTGAATCCCAATAATAGTGGTGAAAAATAACTAAAAGAGACTAGAGTATGGAGAATAAGAGCATAGGCTGAACTGAACCTGGGGGTCAAATCGCAGCTCTGCCACTGAGTGGCTGTGTGATGGTGGGCAGATTCTTTAACGTTTCTATGCCTCCATATCCTCATCTTCAAACTGTGGATAAAGTGGAGCTATCTATCAGACTCACAGTATAAATGAAATAAGCATACATAAGTATCTTACTCACAAGAGTCTCTACGTAACATGCATGGGAGGGAGGCTTAGGACTGCTATGGAATGAGGGCTTCCTTACTGGAAGCCCTCATGCAAGTGTGGAGAGCTGAGTCTCTAAAAGTCTACAAAGGGAGTTGGAGGATGAAAAACGTCACTAACCAGGAAAAAAAATGTCACTAACCAGGGTCCAGGAAGGAGAGCTGATGGCAGAACTTCCTCTGCTCTGCTGGTGGCCTGGGGGGCTAGCTTCGAAGAGCAGGAAGTGGAAAAAGAAACACTGGACCAAAGCAGAAAGCAAGGAGAAGGAACCCATGACCGTCTCCACACAGCTTAACCCATACATTGCTGGTGACCCACAGAAGAAGGCAGGACCTTCCACAGAGCTGCACATGTGCCTGGCCTGGAATTGGAGAAGCTAAAGATAGAGCAGGAGCAGCAGTAGGCCCCATAGCTGCTGGACTCCAACAAAGTCAAAGCAGGCATAGTGGTACACACCCATAATCCCAGCACTTGGGAGGCTGAGGCAGAAGGATCCTGACTTCAAGGCCAGCCTGAGCTACATAGCAAAACATGGTTTCAAAAAAAAACCAGACCACCAACAACAGCATGCATTGTGGTGACCCCTGCATCGCCTTCTGAGCACCTTTAAAGGGTTGCATTTTACTTCTGCCTTCCAAATCCCACATAAATTCTCTTGTAGCCAATCCTAACCCAGAACCACACAGAGATGGAATTCTGGGGGAAAGTGTCACGATATAAAACTATCCTTATTATTACTGCTACATGCTATGTCTGTGTCTTCTGTGGTTATCAATAAATGATTTCACACCACCAGAGTGGAAGCTCCCCTGGGATATTTTAGTAAAACCACTTTATGCACAGAATTTATAAAGGGGTTGTATACAGGGTATTTAACACACCTAACCACCCAGTTGCATGGGTAAGGGAGATTTTATGAGCCACGGAAAAGTTGCAGAGCTAGTAAATGGCAGACTGCAACTCAGCTGAGGTTTGCCTGGCTCATTGCAATTCCAGCGCACCCCATTCTGCTCCATCCCCTCCTACACCACACGGTGGCAGCACTGTGCACACGTGCACATTGTGCACTCTCCCAGGTAGCTATTAACTGGCTTTCGGTTTACAGGTGTGCATCAATTAAGTAAGAGTGAGTTTTCTGCGGCACAGGGAAACTGTTTTCACGGGAGGGTTGTGGGATCAACGTCATTACAAACCAGTCACCACTCATTCGCCTTTGAAAACCCAAAATATAGGGTGCCGTTTCCTATAATTTACAGCAAGTGTCACCCTAGAGCCACTGATCACAACCAATGCACAAGACCTGAAAGAATTAAGAGACACATACAGCTCAATGTTTATACATCCCATAATGCAAGACACTGCCTTCATCTTACCCTGAATAAAGCAATATCAAGAAGAGGGGAGGGAGAGGAAAACCATGGCACGCTTTAGGTTATACTGCACACAATGGCTGTTTAGCAGAGTATTTGTCCCCACCACAGGCTCTTTCTATCCATCAGTCTGAAGTGTGTTTGGCAAACAACTCTGTGCCAATGACGGGGTGGCAACTGTTAAAAGACAGTTTCTGAAAGTGCTCCATGTTCTTTTCTGTTTGACCATCCCCTCGATCCTGTGACTATCCCTCAGATAGGATCTTATTCAGTCAGTGCAATGAGGCCTCCCGTAGCACTCTCTCCTATCCCTGCCTGCTTTGCCCTTCCCAGAATGTCTACTCATGATGAACCTGGTTGCCCGTGGGTGTGGGAAAGGCATTTTAGGTCTATGTAAGAACATGTGGTTTATATAAGAACAAGGAACAAGTGGCCCACACCTGTAATCCTTGCCATTTGGGAGACTGAGATCAGGAGGATGGTGGTTTGAGGCCAGTCCAGGCAAATAGTTCGCAAGACCCAAAATAACCATAGCAAAATGGACTGGAGGTGTCACTCAAGAGGTACAGCTCCTGCTTTGCAAGCACAAAGCCCTGAGTTCAAACCCCAGCTTCACCAGAACAAAAATAAATGAGCAGATTAACAAACATAAGATTATTAGTACTCCACATTCTTTTTTTGTTTTTTGTTTTTCTTTTTTTGGTGGAACTGGTGTTTAAATTCAGGGCTCCACACTTACAAAGCACACACCCAGACCATTTTACTCTGGTTATACTGGAGACTGAGTCTCACGAACTATTTGCCCAAACTGGCCTCCAACCACCATCCTCCCAACCTCAAGTATTTCCTAAATCACTAGGATTACAGGCATGCGCCACAGTGCTCAGCTCGAAGCACTCTGCACATCTGCAACTTCCCTTGAAACTTGTAACAACCTCCATCAATGAGTAGAGCAGTTTTACTGTACTCATTTTAGAAAAGTAGAGCCAGGCTATGGAGTCATTATCAGTCAGCCAAGTTGGCTTCTGTGCCATCTGGCAAGGGCCCAGTGCTTCCCTTGCCGTGCTCTTTCTTTCCATTTCTTTCAATACAGTTTTGCTACTGTTTCGCAAAAAAAAAAAAAAAAAAATCAGCCAAGGTTACTCAGTTTGTGAAGGGACTGCATCTCCTGGATCCAAGCCAGGAACGCCCTCCACTATGGTTGACGTGGAGCCAGAGGCATACACAGCGATCGCCATGCCCTGGATGTGTTCCCTTCTAGGAAGATTTGGACTGAAGGAGTCAGCCTCCACCATCTCCACAGCCACAAAAGCACCATCTTCTGTTAGCTAGGATCTAGAATGGTAAGGAAGAGACTGTCTGGTTAATTGAGAGCTGCTCACACATCTACGCTCCAACATTGCTCGGGTGGCTTCTAAGTCTGCTGAGTATTAGAATTTCTAGAACATAAGCTTCCGTGAGGGGAAGAATTTTGTGTTGTTTGCTGTTGTGTCCCTAGCACTGAGAACAGACCCTGGCACATGGCAAGTATTCAGTCCTTGTTGATAAAATGGTGCATGAAATCTTGAGGAAATTAAATAAAGAGTGAAATTGTGTGCAGTGTGCTGACTAGATTTGCCTCAGTTGCTTGACATAGGGAGGCAAACACCTCCCATTTTACATGTCAGTCTGTCTAGTAGCATGAACTACAGAACAAGGAGAGAAACTTAGCAGCAGGCAACCCTGCATTTCCCCCAAGCTTTATTTCCCCAGTCAGTATTCATAAATATCATTTCAAAATATTAAACTTGCTCACAGGCCTCCAAATCAAGATCTTGTATCCAAGATCCTCCTCCCCTCCCCCTAAACAGTTTTCAATCCTATTCTTCATCAAAGCTACTGGTTTCCAAGTTTCATCCATCAGATGGCTTTCTGAGTTTTATAAAAGATATAGTGTGATGAAAACAGTGTATGCCTCTCAAGCTGAGAGTGGTGGCTCACAGCTGTAATCCCAACTACTAGGGAGGGGGAGATTGGGAGGTTCATGGTTTGAGGCCAGCTCAGGCAAAAAGTTAGCAACACCCCATTTTAACAAATAATCCAGACATGGTGGTACATATCTGTAATCCCAGCTATGCACAAGGCACGAGCAGGAAGATCATGTCCTAGTTCATCCCTAGGCAAAAACGAGATCCTATCTGAACTATAACTAAAGCCAAAAAGTGCTGAGGGCATGGCTTCAGTGGCAGAGCACTTGCCTAGCCAAGCACAGACCCTGAGTTCAAATCCCAGTACTGCCCCACCCCACAAAAAAGTAGATTTCCCAATGATCCTGAACTTGGATTGTGTCCATCAGGTAGTCTAAGCCACCACACAATGGGTAGAGGTTAGAGAGCACTCCAGGGTCTCACAGAGTATACTGAGCAACCAAGGCCTTACTTCTCCATTGAAAGTAAGTCCAGCTTCCTTGGATTCTTCCTGGTGGGCTTCAGTATCACTATTTCCAGCCATTCTCCTCAAAGCTAGTCCCCATTTCTGTTACAGACTACTTACAAAACATCTATGAGCCCCAAGTTATCTTTGTTGTTTTTCTTACAACCCAACCAAAAAACTCACCAAGTCCTCCTGATTCTACATGAGCTGTGTCTCCACTTAATACAGTTTTCTATCCTCACTTCCCTGACTTTAGCTCAGTTTCTCAGCATTTGTTATCTGAATTATTGAAATAGCTGTTTTTTGGGTGGTACTGGGGTTAGAACTCAGGGACTGATATTTGCTAGGCAGGCACTCTACCACTTGAGTCACTCCACCAGCCCTTTTCATATTGGTTATTTTTGAGTATTCTTTAATGCCCGGGTTGGTGTGGACCACGATTTTCCTACTGATGCTTCCCACAGTAGCTGGGAGGACAGGGGCATGTCACCACGATCAGCTTTTATTGGTTGTGATGGGGGTCTCATGAAATTTTTGCCTGGGCTGGCTTAGAGCTGTGATCCTTCCAACCTCTACATCCTAAGTAGCTAGTATGACAAGCTTGAGCCACCAAACCTGGCCTGAAATAGCTTCTTAATTAGCATCTAAAACTTAGTTTCTCCCATTTTGTCTGTGAGATAGGACTCATCTCGTCACACTACTTTCTGCTTTCAAACACTATAGTGCTCCAGTTCCCAGAGAATAAAGAGAAAAAAAAATTAACAGTGCATGTGTAACCCTGCAACCCTGAGCACGGACAATTTCACTATATCCCCGCTCCTTTTCAACAACCATGCCTGCCATTCCTTGTGGTTACAGGCACTTCCAGCACCCCCTCACCTTCTCTGCCTGGAGTGTGCTGAATTCCCTCCTTGAACGTCCACAAGTCAGGCTCAATTCTGAAACGTCAACCAAGTGCACCACAAGTGTTACTGTGTTGTGGTTTACTAACACAGTTTTAGACAATTATTTGGCAACCAATACCAGCAGGTTCAAAACTCACTCTTTGGCTCTATGTTTTCCTACAAAGATAGATATGGCAAATAAAACAACAACAAAAATCTACAAAGAAATCCACTGTAGCCTTATTTATAATAGTAAAAACTCTAAATAACCTAGACGTCCTCTGTAGAACTAGGTTTAAAACAGTAGCTTTTGACACTATTGAGTATGGCTCTCAGCAAGAAATACAATGTACATTCATAAGTCAATTACACCATTTATTCTTATTCATATACCCAACACACATCTGTGTGTAGAGATAAACATACCTTTACTACACACAATGCATCCAATTTCATTTTTCTACAAAGGGCTGATTGTCACCCACTAGACCTAGGTATGATATGAGCCCCAGTTTGGAAAACACCAGACTAAAAATATAGTAACAATAAATGGAATATTCCTTAGTTACATAAATATTTAAAATAATACTCACTTTAGAATAGGTTAATATAACATTAAGTGATAGAAAGCAAGATACCAGTTGTCTCAAGAGCCTGATTTTAACATATTTTAAGTTATGTAAACATAAGACTGTTTTTCCAGGGCCATCTAAGAGTGTCCACGGTCTGCCTAAGCTTTCTGTTGCGATCACTTGCAGGGAGGAGAGAGGAGTGTGGGATTCAGACAGTCCTGGTGTTCTGTGTGCTCCTGCGTTGATTGTGAAATGCATCCATCTTATTCAATAAACATTTATGAGTCATAAACATTATGTCCTCTGTACTTAGACTGCAAAGGTGCCCAGATCTATCAGAGGAAAGCAGACACAGCAACTAGTGCCCTGGTGTTGGGGATGATGGATGTATAATGTACAACGGGAGAGAAGAGCTCATTTCTGTTTGAGGCGATACCTGAGCTGAGATGAAAGCTCAGTTCACATCAGGAAGTTGATGGAAAAGAAGAGCCTTCTAGGTAGCAGCAGCAGGGGGCACACAGACAGGAGGGGTGACTTCAGGGCAAAGCAGGAGGATTGGTAGAACTGGAGCAGAAGGGAACGTAAGGATGGGCTGAGAAATGAAGTTGGAGAGCTGAGCATGGGCAAGATCACAGCATGCCTGGTGTGCATCAAGAGCCTGGGCACCACGTGGGTCATGGATTCTTAATGGAGCACACATTCATTGCCTGTGTGGCTTCAGCAGCTACAGGTGCCTGCCTTGCCCCCAGAAACGCTAGTTCATTGGCCCTTGGTGAGATCTACTAATTTTAATATTTTATTCAACCTCTTTCCTCAGGCAGTAAGGGGGCATTTAAGAAATTCCCTAAGCGGGGGTGTGATATCACATTTTCGATCACCAACAGTGTGGAGAATGGTCTGGAAGTGGGTGAGATTAAAGGCAGGAAGTCCAGCTTAGGTGACCATCATGATCGTCCAAGTGGATAAGGGCAAAAAACAAAGGCTAAAAGAAAAGCAGCTGGGAGGGAGAGGGAGGAGGGGGAATTGAAATGTCAAGTACACAGTCTGGACTGAATATTGAGGTAGTGATGGTGACAAAGAGTGGGTTGAGGTTTAACCCTTCCATAATCTCCCACAGCCCTGCTAAATAAACAAGTAAAACAGAAATAGACATTTTCTATACTAAACGACACAGGACAACCCTCCACCTTCAATTCCTCCACCACATCCACTGCCCCATAGGTCATCTCTAAGCAGCACCCCTTTCTGAAGCCACACTAGTGCCTGGGGCAGAAAGAGGGACATGGGGTTGAAGGGAATTAAGGACAATGGCCTCTCCAACACCTCAGGGGAAATACCTCAAGGAGGTAAGCTCTCAATTAATCATTTCTGTTTCCTGGCAGGGAGGACTAACGTCTAACCCCTCCCTATCTGCTCAGCTTCCCTCTCATAAACATATTTATAAGTTTTCTTATACAAGATTAAAAGGGCAGGTTTTTACTTTCTTTTTCAGACAAGACAGAGGAATTTTCTCCTTTCTATGGAATAATTCAAGTCAGAGCTAGGTGAAAGATATTTCTCCCTTTCAGCTGTGTTCCACCAACTGAGAAGAAACTCTCTTTTCTGATAATCTTCCCTGAAATTTAAAATTCTTTTCACCCTTATATTCAAATGGAGAAAAAAAAAGTGCTAGCAGGAACACATCTGAAGATTCCTTGTACCCATCTAAAAGTTAATTCCTCTTCAGTGCCTTGCAAGTACGAAAAGCACTACACTTGAAAAAAAAAATGAAAAAAGGCTGCAAAGGCCTCAATTAAAGCTGTTCTTTTTATAAAAGTGCAGTCACAAATCAATGCATTGTTAATGAGGAGTTTTCCTCCACAGGCCTCAGGAGCCATGTGGAGACTCAGAACTCTCATGAGTCTGCAGAGGAGGCAGGGTGGGCTGGTCACACAATGGGGGCTTTCAGCGGCTCTACTTCAGAAGAGCCTTACTGAAGAAGCCAGATGAATGAATGACCTTTTCCCTTCTTTCCAAACACATGCCCAGGTTGTTCTGAAGACAGCTAGGGATAGGGCTGTGACCTAAATCACTTAGATCTTCCTCTCAATCTTCATATCTATCTTCTTCTGGAACCACAAATATCAGAAAACACTACAGTGTAGCCAAACTGTCTACATTTAAATCTGCATCCCAGCTTTGCCACTACTATATAACCTTGGGCTACTGACTTAATCTTGTGACCATGTCCTCATTTATGAAATAAGATAATAGCACCTATCTCACAGAATCATTGCAAGGATTAAGTTCCTAGATGAAAAGTGTTTGGAACAGTGTCTGGCACACAGTTTCTGATCACCAGGTACTATTCTAAAGAGGAGAGCTCTGGCTAAATCAACCCAGGTAGCTGCTAGAAATGGGTCTCCCTTATAACAGGCCAAGTACAATCCATGGACATCCATAATTAACTCAGAATTTAACTTTTTTTTTTTAGTTCATTGCCTACATACACAGTCCAAGATATATAGACAGATAGATATAGATATAGATATATAGATAGATAAATAGATATAGATAGATAGATAGATAGATAGATAGATAGATAGATATCAGCATCCCTAGCTTCTCTTGAAGATTCACAAGACCTAGTGGACTTAGAGTCCTGGTGGCACTCTAGGTGTTTGTTGAGCAGTTGCTGAACTCTCTGAGGGAAATATAAGTCACCACTTTCCCCACCTGGCCCACTTCTGTCATTTACTTAACCTCTCTGGAGATTTGGGACTATGATCTCTGTACTAAAGAGATTAGGACTTGGAAAATCATAGCTTACACCCACATTCTAATAGAGGATTGGCCAGGCATGGTGCACTTGGGAGGCTAAGATAGGATTTCAAGTTTGAGGCCCACATGGCTACATAGTGAGACCCTGTCTCAAAAAAACAAATATTGGTGCTGTGAAGCTGGAGGTGTAACCTGGGCCTTGATTTCTAGATGACTGAGAGAATAATGTAGAATGTGGAGAAGAGGGGGGATTGTAGGTTGGCTGTATGAGACTCAGATCTCCCTATTCTCTAAATAGAACTTGCTTTTTCTCCTTACAAAATTCAAATACATGACATAAAATGAAACAGTAACAGCTACAGTTTGTAAGAACTACCATTTTACATACATTGCCTAGTTGTGATGTTGTGACGACAACTCCCTTTTTCTTGTCTAGTGGTCCTAATAGGTAATGGAATTGGAACTGACCTCAGGATCCAGGTAGACAGGACCTCCTTCCACTTAGCAGCTTCCTCCACATTCATCACCTGCCTTCTGAGATCTCGTCTCCCTCACAACTCCTTGCCTAAATGAATTTCCTTAAATTTGCCCTCCTGTGGCAATAGCTGACTTCAGAGCTAAAGATGGCCAGGAAACTGGTGTTTTATGCAAATTGAAAATACCCTAGGAAATGTATGAGAAAGAATTAAAAGGCTGTGAGACTCCCTACTGTGGGAACTAAAAAGGAAGACTCAAAAAACTGAAGTATGCAGAAAAAAAATTACTCTAGTAGTCTAAGTCAGATATGGAAATTTTCTTCAGTAATTTTTAAATGAGCAAAGAATGACTAGAAGGTGTCAAGAGTTCTGCCTACACCATCTCTGTAACTTACAACCTTTGTGACCTTCAGCGGAACCTACTTACACCTCTTCTGTAACATCAGTCCGATTCTGAAGTTGGATATGTTATGAGGATTAAATGAGATATGAAATGAGTAACATGCTGTCGGGCGTATAGTAGGTGCTGTGCAAATGCTGATGTTTTCCCACCCTCTTAATTCTCCACAGTGATACAAAATTGACGGTGATCAGAATGTAAATGTATTATTTGGAATAAAATGTGAGAAAAAAGGAAACAAGGGACTATTTGGCCAGACAAACAATAATTATTAAGTCTTCTCGCTCCTCCTAAACAGAGTCCCAAGGTGCTATTTTATGTGCAGTAGCACTCAAATTGTACCTCTGGCAAGAAGAGCTGGAATACTGAGTAGGTGTAAAGGACTTGGCTATTGCCTAGTACCAGAAATGGGAAATGCTGAGTGTTTCCTATGGCCAGACACCATGCTCTTTATTTTATGTGCTTATTTCACTTGGTCCTCACAACTTGAAAGGTAGCTACCATTACCTCTATTTTGAAGATGAAACTGAGCCTTAGAGAATTTTGTAACTTGTCCAATATAAAGGTAGTTGAAACATCATAAATACATGGACATGCAATTTTGTCAGAGCCTCAAATGCAAAACTGTACCTGACAAAAAAGCAACTAACAAATGACACAGAAATGTGGCTTCAAGGTAAGTTATTATAGGTTAGGTTATCCACTTTATCTGACATGCCAAAATTACTCAAATACCAATTAAATCCAGTGTTAAATATACAATTGGCACTTATTTCCTTGTCTGATAGTTGTCTGTCCTGTTAATACCTTATGATTAAGTCAGAATTTTGTATCCTGCGTTTACCTAACATAGGGAAATACCTTCTTCACAAGGGAGCTGTGAGGAAAAATTATAAATCATTATATACACACAGAACTTACAAGTTGCCTTTTCTCTACATTGCATTCATGTTCTCAATATTTTTTCTGTGAAGGACAGCATCATTTTCTGTAACATAAGTTAAATGGAAGAGGGCTACAGAAGACAAAGCACCTAGGTCCCCAGATCTGTTGGATGCTGGTTCAGGTGGGTAGGACTATCTGTTGAGAAAAACAATTTGACAGGTTGCTACCAGTTGAGGCAAATTGTTTAACCATTCTTAGCCTCAGTTTCTGGACTCATAAAATATAAGCGATGAAGTCTTTCATGTAGGATTGTGATGAATTTAACTCATACTTGAAATGTATTTTTTAAAGTGCCTGCCATATAGTGAGCACAAAACAATAGGTTTTATTTTTAAATAAAACTTCCTAATTATTTAAATATGGGATTCTTCCAAACCACTACATTTATTGTTATCTCTACAGCTTTTCCAAAGAACTCGACATCTGTAACATAACATCAAATGGCACTCACAGAAACTGGCACAATCATTTGGCACATATGGGTATGCATCAATAACATGGGTAAACAACTCTGATCCAGCCTTGCTTTGGGAGTTTTCTGGTATTTGACTCCAATTTTTAACACTTAGGTTGAGGCCAATCAGTTTCATGAATTTAGCAAATCCTTCAAAGCACTTTCTCTGAATGAAGCAGTGTGCTAAGTACTGTGACCACAACCAAGATACAGTAGAGTCTGTCCCTCCTGATTCAACATCCACTTGGATACTTAACACTACTTGGAACTATTTGCTCACAGGTCTGTATTCCTCCTATAATATGAGCTCCTCTCCTTAAGGACTGGAGTCGTGATCAGTTCCCCATTTTTGTCTCCTAGAATGGTATTTATTTAGCGTAGTTAGGGATAAAAAAATGGTTAGAGAAAAACTCAGCTTACAGCCCAGCAGAAGAGATTAACCATGCATGCAAATAACAGGAATATAACACAAACTGTGATGATGCCCTTAGAGGTGGTAGACACTGCAGATCACAAGGGGGAGAGGTCACTTCTCATCAGATGAAAAAGAGGATCATGGAGGACAGAGTATTAGAACTTGACTTGTGATACAGGAAGATTTGGACATAGATGAAAAGAAATAAAGGAAAAGTTAGTTCCAGGGAAGGTGAATAGTGCTGGAGCAAAGTTTGCATGTAGAAAACTAGCAGAAGTGAAAATGGAAAGGGAGGAAGCCATTTGTGGCAGGAACTCAATGAGTCAAGCCAAGGATAAGAATTTTATTTAATACACAGTTGAGGATTCTTAAACTTTCCAAAGATGAGAATATATGATTTATTTAAAATGATGATTATTTTAAAAATGATCTAAGATTTCTAATTCCAACACCCACTTATGATTTAAAAAAAATTTTAAAACCCTCTCAGCAAAATAGTAATAGAGTAAAACTTCCTCAACTGATATAGAACATCTGCAAAAACCTACTGCTAACATCATATTTAATGGTAAAAGAGTAAATGCTTTCTCCCTAAGATTGAGAATGAGGAAGAACATTACACTTAGCACTTTCATTTAACACAGTACTGTAAAGTACTAGCCACTGCAATAAGGTCAGAAAAAGAAAAGGCACAAAGTTTGAACAGGAAAAAAAGAAAACTGTCTCTATTCACAGATGACATAATCATAGATGTAGAAAATCTCTGGGAATTTACAACAAAGAAAAAAGAAATCTCAGAACAATGAATTCAGCAAGGTTGCAGAATACAAAATCAACACGCAAAATCCAATCACATTTTAACTTACTAACAATAAATATATAAAAACCAAAATTTAAAGCTCAGTACTACTTATGATTGTTTCAAAAAACGAAATAAGGGCTGGTGGAGTGGCTCAAATGATGGAATGCCTTCCTAGTATATGTGAGGACCTCATTTCAATTCTAGTACAGTTTAAAAATTAAGTATAAATTCAATTAAACACATATAGTATCAGTATCTTGAAAATAACAAAATTCTATGAAATAAATCATCAAAGACCTAAATGAATAGAAAGATATACCATGTTCATGGATTGGAAGATTCAACATAGTAATCATGTTAATTCATCCCAAATTTATTCTACAGGTTTGATGTAATTCTTATGAAAACTACAAGGTGTTTTGTAGTCATATACATCTTATTTCTAAAATTTTTAGAGAAATACATAGGCCCTCAAATAATTTAAAAAAACTTTGACAAAAAAGAATCAAGTGGAAGAAACAATTTTACCAGATGTTGAAGATTATTAAATGACTATAGTGTTCAGAATATTATTGGTAGAGAAGTAAGTCACAAAAGGATCAATGGAACAGGTACAGAACTCAGAAAGACATAGATATGCCTAGATGACCTTTTCCAAATATGGAAAAGCAATTAATTCACTGGAGACAGAAAGCAACTGGACCTACAAGTAAAAACATAAACTTCAACCTAAACTTTTAAAAAAACTCAAACATCACAGAATTAAATTTAAAACCATAAAACATTTACAGAAAAAATGGTGAAAGTCTTCAGGACTTGGGATAGCTGAAGAATTTAGACTGATACCAAATGCACAATCCATAAAAGGCAAAATTGGTAAGTTGGACATCAAAATTATCTTTTGAGACAGGGTCTTAATATGTTGCTCAGGTCTTTCTTGAACTCATGATTCTCATGCCTTGTATTCCTGAGTATCTTGGGATTAGAGGAACATGCCTGAAATCTCAATCTTTTGCTCAGTGAAAGACCCCATGAAGAGAGTGTAAAGAAATGGAAAGAAAAAATTTGAAAACAGTACGTTGAAAAAAAGTACTCACATCTAGAATATATATTCTCAAAACTCAACAGCAAAAACACAAAACAACCAATTTAGAAAATATGCAAAAGGCATGAAGAAGACATTTCACTAAAGAGGTTATAAAAATGGCAAAAACTACATAAAAGGATATTCACCATCATAAACCCGTGGAACATGCAAATTGAAGAGCAAGGAGATACCATTACATACCTATCTAAATGTCTATTATTGGTAAATCCAAATCTGTCAAGGATACAGAGAAACTGGACCACTCATTCATGCTGGAAGAAATGTAAAACTGTACAACCACCCTGGGAAAGAGTATATATTTTTTTTCCAAAAGTAATCATAAACTTAACTGTTTGCAACCCAGAAACTGCACTGCTAGCCATTCACCCTGAGAAATAGGACTCATATTCACATGGAAACCTACAAACAGATGTTTACAACAGTTTTATTCACAACAGACAAAAACTGGAAGCAGCCCAAACGTCCTTTCTCTCTCTCAGTGGGTACATAGTTGAATGAATAGTACATTTGCACCACATGGAATGCTGTGGAACTGTACTACTCAACAATACAAAAAGGAATGACTAGAATGGATCTCAAGTGAATTATCCTGCATGAAAAAAGCCAATCCTCCTTATTACATACTGCATTCCATTTATATAGCATTATCAAAATGATGAAATTATAGGGATGGAGAACAGGGTAGTAATTTTCAGGGATTATGGACTAGGGAGGACGGAAATGGCTGTGACCATCAAAGAGTACCATATAGGATACTCTTTCTCAACTGTCATAGTGGTCACATGAATCAACATGTGATAAAACTGCACATAACTAGAGCTGGGTGTGGTGGTACATTCTCATAATTCCAGCACTTCAGGAGAATCACAAGCTTGAAGCCAGTCTGGGCTACATTGTGAGACCCTGTCTCAAAAGAAAAAATGCATCTAACTAAATGTGCACATACAGATACATACATACATACATACACACACAGAGAGTGCAAGCACAACTACTGAATTCTGAGTACGACTGATGGGCTGTATCCATGTCAATCTGTGCTATTATACAATAGTTACACAAGACATCACAATAGGGAGGAGAAAGCCAAAGGGTATTTGTGATCTCTGTTATTTCTTAGAGCTGTTTATAAATGTATTATCTCAAAATAAAAAGTTAAAACAAAGTTTTACATTTCTTCCACAAAGTTTGATCCAAACATCAAAAGCTATAATCATGCCCATAACTTGAGCAATTTCAGTTTAAAAGTCCTCAGTCATTTATCTACTAGACACTCACAGTGGTATTGTGGTACTCAGAATTCAGAGGTGGGAAGAGCAGGCATGGACCTTGCCTCCATGAACTTTCAAACTAAGAAATGTGGCAACAGCTGGATGCATAAAGAGGGCCATGAAAAGTGGAATCAACTTAAAGTTCTAACTGTACAAGGAAGGTTAAGCAATTTTTGAAATGCTATGTGCTCATTAAAATGGTTTTGAATATTATTTTTAACAGAATGGAAAAATACATAAAACATTAAGGGAACACTAAATAAAAATCATGTCCATTAGTTCCATAATTAATGACAACTTATTTTATATGAATAAACTTTTATTGAATTTTAGATAATTAGAATAAAGAAATGCAAGATAAATGCTTTCTAAACAGCATATGGTAATATCTTTCTGAGTCAAGGTATTTTCACTTTTCTTTATAAAAAGTATGGACATTCATTTATTTAAATTTTTACAAAGTCAAGAACCATCAAGTGCAAAAAATAAGTAATGCTAAGGTAAATCCAGCTTTCTATCAACATTAAAATGGTCACAATGGTTAGGTTCTGAGCGTGGCTTTCTTGAAAAAAAAAAAGTGTACGCAGCAGCTGTTGGTTTCCATTTAGTGAAGTAACTGCAGAGAAGCCAGGAGGCCGATCCTGTGAGGACTACGCTTGCCGAGAAGTCAAGAAGCAGGGTGGGAAGAGGGGCAAGAGTACATGAGGCTTCGAAGAAAAGATGTTCTTTTCTGGAACCAGCATCATAAATAACTTAGGAAACAAATCTGGGACGATATCAATTGTGGGTGGCTTAAAGTGGGATTAAGGCAAGAGAGTCATCAACACAATACAACCAGATATACATAGCACAAAATAGGGTGGGGAGTTTGTAAATTAATCTGGTGAGCTGTAAGGCCAGCCAAGCCAGGTAATTAATCACAAAAGGAGTATCATTACAGTAGTATAAAATGCACTGGGGCGAAATTGCAAACCTGAGCTATCAAATATAGGGCAGACCCTCCCAGGAAGGGAGACACTGGAAGACACCCCATTTGTCTCTATCTTACCACTTTTGCAAAAAGAATTATTTTGAAAGAAACAAAACCAAAATAATTCCTGCTCTTGTAACAACCTAGTAACTTCTACTTGGAACAAGGAGAAGTTATCTTCCTCAGTACAAAAGGCACAGGTCCTGCCCTCATTGAGTACCTTGGGATGACAGCAAAGGAACCCTGGACAGGCTAGGCCTGGGAGATTGCCCAGCCAGGTTAAGGTCCCTTCCATCTGCTCTGCACTGCCCAAACATCATTGCCCTTTTGTGACAGACTTCCTGCTAGGTTCACTAAAAACAATCACTGAACAAAGTGTAAGTCTTTTCTTTCCTAGCCCAATGCCTCTCCTATTTAAAAAAGAGGAAGAGAAAAAAACCCACAGATTTCTTTAAAAATTTTTTTCCATGAAATAATGAACAGTAATTGCCATAGACCTCTAACAGATCCTAGAATAACAGACAGACAAGAATCTGTCAATATAGCAAAACTCCAAATATGAAATTCATGGTTCAGGAAGAGATAAATAAATATATATGGAGGGGTTTCTCAAAGAAATTTCCTTTGTTTTCCCCCATTTCTCACTGAACTTGTTTTGTGTATAAAGTTTTGATTCTATTATAAAAGAGCTAGCCCTGTTGGAACCAATATTAACCATTCATGCCATTAAGCCCTCTACATGAGAGATGGGTAGAGGCAGAATATATTACAAGGTTGATTGAAATTTTTTTCTGAAGACACCTATTTTTTAAAAAATAATTTCATTATTTAGACTCAATCTGGCACTTTAGTCTCTTGAAAATTATTAAATTAGGCAAGAATTAAAGAACAGGCCCATCTGAACTGCAGTTTGGGTTTTAGGTGCTCTTATATCTTTCATCTTGACTTGGCACATCTTTGAAATGCAGCTTTTCAACAGAATCCCAGGACACCTGTGGTGGAGAAACAAGTCGTCACGATGGAGCATTCCAGTCCATTTCACACATTGCAGTGATCACGTAGGAGCACTGTCTTCTTCTTTGTGCTTTTACTAATATAATCATAGGGAAAGTGGATCTTTTCAGCACCTGCCTACCCACCCTCCCCCTTGAATGGAGGCATTACATTTCTCTTCTTCTGAACACAACATGTCCTATACGAGGGACCCTGCCCGACTCTGGGCTGGCACCATGACAGGTACTGCACCAATTCGCTCCAGTGTTGCTTGGCTGATGGTGTAGGAGTGTGTGTGCTGAGGCCGAGGATTCCTGCTGACTGAGCCACTGTTCCGGGATACAACCTGGGGTGATGACCCTCTGTTGGCTGTCACTACCAGAGTCTTATGTGTACCCGGGATCAGATGGTTCCCATTCGCATAGATGGATGGAATACTGGCATTGCCTGAGTGGAGGGAGAAAGACTGACGCAAGTCACTGAAGTGGTTGAGTGAGTCTGTGTTTCTATGAACTTTTGGATTATTGTTCCAGTATCGACTGTTGTAGGTATTGGAAGAGGTCAACGTGTTGTTCTCTGAGGAGGATATCTCCATGTGAAATGCTTTGGCAGAAGACGAGCATTTAGGTGGAAGATCATCCTCTCTGAAAAGGAACAAAAACAAAGTTGTCCTTAGGACTTACTTGAGAGTTAACCTACCCTTCTATCCAGGACTCTTTTTTTACACATTAAGGCTAATAGTATGTCTGAAATTGAAATCCTCTGTCATGAAGCAAACAAGACAGCCACAAATGGCCTCAGCTTTAGTACCAATTCCCCATAAGACAACCATCAGAAAAAACCTCTCCTCAGCTTCTCAGACCCCAAGAATGGAAAAGGAAATATCAGCTATCTCAAAGAAATCTCTTCTGTTATAACTGAAAAATACATTTATGTATCTTTATATATAACATATGTATATATATACATATATATATGCATAAATGTACACAGACATAAACATACTGCAAATAGGAAAATAGTCCATGAAGAAATTCACTGAGTTAATTGCATTAAATACTAGAAAACAAAGCTATATATACAGAAAAATTTCAAGAAATTATATCTTGCCTTTATTACCTTTTGAGGTGTGAGAAAGCACTGTGGTATGCTGATGAGGTTATTTTTCCTTGCTGATCTGGTTCTGGGATGGAATCTAGCTCTACTTACAGCCCAAGCCCTTAAGAATTACAAGAGGATCACCTGGTGCTGGTGGCTCACACTTGTATCATAGCTACCTGGGAGGCTAAGATGGGCAGGATCTTGGTTTGAGGCCAGCCTGGGCAAATAGCTTATGAAATCCCATCTCCAAATAACCAGAGCAAAATGAACTGGAAGTCTGGCTCAAGCAGTAGCATGCCTGCTCTGCAATCATGAAACACTGAGTTCAAAACCCCAGTCCCACCAAAAAACAAGAATTATAAGAGACTAACAAAAGTCATTAATTCAAGACTCGTTTATTTAACATTTATTGAGTACATTCTATTAGATGTTTCATGTGGAAAAAAAAAGTCACCTAGGAAGACCATAGTCAAATGGGGTGACAATCAATGCAAGGTCTGAAGGGTTGGGGAAGGAACTAAAGACAACTCCTATGAGGAGGTGATGCCTGGACTAGTCTTGAATTAGATCAAGGGAGTTTGTGAAGAGATAGAGGAAAAGAAAAGGTGCATGGTCCACAAAGACAGCAGCATCTTGGCAAGGCAGGGAAAAATGCAGAGTAGATTGGAACACAGAGTGATCAAGGTAGCAGTGAGAGGGAAGACCACGGAAATGGGTAAGGATCAAACCCTGAAAGGCTGTGTGTCTTGCTGAGGAGAAAAATCATTAAAGTGTTTTCCACAAGCATATGAGATGAAATGCGAGGCTGAGCCAGAACCCTCAAATCTCCACAATATTCCAAGGCACTTTTTCTTTAAAGGTTATCTTGATTTATTTTTACTAATGCATTTGTATTCTAGTGGATTTTATACAGTTTGAGTCCCCCTCTCCCACCAGGATTCAGTGTTTAAATTGATTGTCATTGTGAAGTATTTGAGGGTGAAAACATAACTTACTATTGTTATTTAGAGGAGGGTCTTTGGGAGGTGATTGGGGTTAGATAAGGTCATCAGGGTGGAGTTCGCCATGACTAACTTCTGGCAGCTTTATAATAACAGGGGGAAAAACAAGACAGACATAGACCCATGTGCTCCCCATCTCTTGCCATGTGATGCTCTGTGCTGCCTTGAGACTCTGCCATTAGGAATATCATCACCAATGAGGACCTCCTTGTTATGATTTGATTTAAAGTGCCTCCCACAGGCTCATGTATTGCTCCTATTTTGGAAAGTTCTGGAAAATTTAGGAGAGAGGTGTCTGTCTGTCTCTCTCTCCTCTCCCCACTGCCCCCACCACATGCTCCTACCACCACGGCATTCTGCCCAAGCCCATGAAGACAACCTCTAGAATTGTGTGCCCAAATAAATATTTTCTTTTTTAAGTTGCCTCTCAGATATTTTGATTATAGCTATGCAAAAGTAACAAATACACCCCTAGACCTGGCCCCTCCAGAATCATAAACCAGAATAAACCTCATTTGTTTATAAAGTAGCATGTCTCCAGTATTATTTATAATAATGAAAAATAGATAACTGCTGTGCCTATGTGCAGGAACTGGAATGTTCTTAAGGTGCTCCTTCTTGCTTAATAGTGGGGAGACCTATTAGAGAGGCCAATGTAAACACGTACTTTAATTTTTCTATTGTGACAGCCACTGAACCCCACCTATCCTACCTATCCTGGAGATAGGAAGGAGCAGGGGAACTCTTCATTTGTTTCTTCCTACTTGGACACATGCTGGATCTTTCATGACCCAATTAAAAAGAACAGTATTACTATGAAAAAAGTGACATAATATATGAGAAAATATCATTTGACCACTTTAATTACCTTGACTATCAGTTATAAGATTGCCAAAGAAATCTTGACTGCCAAAATGAATAGAAATACACATTAGCTATGCAGGATAAAATATGTGACATACAAACCTTATTTCATTAGGAATTTCTTCTTCCTCCTCCTCTTTATTTTTGTTTCTCCAGTAATAGAATGCCCCTAAAATTAGTGCAATGCAAAAAATAATAATAACTGCACCAGTGCCAATGGCTCCAGCTATTAGTCCAATGCTTCTGGGCTGGGCTGTAAAATATATTTAAGGTAAATTTAAAGAAAAGAAAGAGAAATAACATATCCCACACAACTGTATAAACATATGCAGGCCTGCTTAAAATACTCAAATCTGCTGAACATATCACATTCATATAAAATTAAACCTTGATTAGCTGTCTACATCTCTAAATGCTAGGACTAATACATAGTAGGCTCTCAACATCTGTTGAGTAAATGAACCATGAAATAGTTCACAGGCATCAGGAGAGCAGCAACAGGAGCAGGGCGTGGAAAGATGGCACCTGTGAGACTTGGGGCACTCAGGCCCCAGTGAGCCCTGGCACTCCTGATACCTCATGGCTTCATCCCCTTTTGCAACCAGAATTTCAAATGACCCAGAATTCTCAACTAATCAGAAATGGTTTACACTGCTCTTTTTATAATCAGACAATCAGCAATTAGGCAGATATAAGGTATTAGGACAAATATAAGAAGGTCTCGCCTTAGCTATAAGATCATTATGAATTTATATAAAATCTACAGTACCACGAAATAAGAACTGGTTTGAAGAGAAAAATGTTTTGTCATAAAGTTTATCATATTGCTGAGGCTTGAAAAGTATCCTTAACTATTTACAAACTATTCTGACAATGATTAAAGCCAAAACAATTTCTGTTTACTCTAGCAGAGCCTGTTATTTCCCGGTTTAACAAAGGTGACAGCATTGTGCACTGGGGTGGCCTCACAATCCACGCACTTACGTGAAGTAACCTGCAGATCCAAAAGACAGGTGCTGGTCCCAACAGCATTAGAAGCCACACACTGGTACAAACCTGAAGAGACAGCACTGATGTTTCGGATAGTAACTGTTCCCTGGGCCTGGTCTGTCACAAAAATAATAAGTAAGGATCTGGTGAAATGAACAAGAAAACCAAAGAAATCAGCAGACGATAAGACGTAAAAATAGATAATCTGAAGAGTTACCAATTTTCTTGACTTTTGGAGGGAGAAGAAATTTCTGATTCATGAATGTTAAAGACTAAAACTGGTATAATACGTTAAAGATCTGTAACAATTAAGGACTGTCTTAAACAAGGACAATCTTAAAACTCAATCTGCAGATTAGCATGCTGTATACTAAATGTCAGTGGCCTTCTCTGAGGAAAGGGTAGCTAATGCTTGTCCTAGAGAATCTGTGGTAACACCACATTTTAATTTTGACAAAATGCAACAACATGAAGATTAGGTTAGCGGTTATAACAATGTTCACCCTACACTTGATGAAGAAAATATCAATTCTCCATCTTCAGTTCTCTAACTGTAACTATTACAACTGTTGTATTAGCTCAGATTCTCTAAGAAGCAGTAGCTTAAAAGGACAAGCCTGAGGTTTACTGGAGGAAATCTCAGTAAACGAAATGGGAAGGTGGCTGGAGAAAGCAAGCAAAGCCTCTGACTTCAACGCAGGTCTGACCTCTGTGAAAGGGAAAGTGGAGAAAGGAAGTCTGGGTAAGAAGAGTCTCAGACAGCAGCATGGTTTTATGATGCTTCCACCAGGCACATGGGGAGTCTTAAGCCAAAGTCATCCATTAAAGGTGCCCCTGCCCTACAGGAGTGGGCCTGCATTAATAGCTCCACTGTGCCCCATCACCAGCCAGAAGCAGCCCTGGGGAAGCTTGGCCTGGATTTGAAGCAGCGGTGGCTCCAGAGGAGAAGCACCCGAGGCTGCCAGTCAGTTTTCTTTCCCCCAGTGGGGAGTTTCAGTGGTCTGTTTTCCAGGCCTCCACATTGATATTACCAGGAAATGTTTGGACAGTTCACATTTTAGCAACTCATAAATACTAGCATAATTTATTCCTATAAAATGTAAATAACTTAGGGCACTAATAAAAATCAAAGTTAAAAGTTACGCAAGTTTGCCAAGAACTGGGTAAACTTTTATATGTATTATCTCAATCTTTGCAATGACCATTTCAGGCATTTTTATTGTTAATCCCATTAAATGGAAAAAAGATACTGAAGCTTTAGATGACACAGCTGTCAATTAGAAACTGGAATTGGGGCTGGCTGAGTGGCTCAAGCAGTAAGAGGTCTGTGTACCTAGCAAGCTTGAGGCCCTGAGTTCAAACCACACTGATACCAAAAAGAAAGAAAAAAACTGGAATTGGATGGATGACTATCATATCTCTAAGCTCCAGGCCTCCTTTTGGCAGGAAAGACTGTATATCCTGTCATATCAGCCATTAAAAACAGATGCAAACTTAGAAGTAAGAAATCCTCCTAATGGCACAAGTAAAAAAAAAAAATATTCCGCCATAAAGTCCAAGCATTCCTGGGGCCTACCCTAGGTTGACTTGTTTTTATAAGGAACTAAGATTTATCTGGGTCCTGCTGCCAGCTTTCATCTTTATCTAGATCAAAGGCAGCAGCAGATCAGACTACAGCATTCATGCTTTTATCAACTCCTTCATTTACTACATGAACTCTTATTGAGCACCTTCCTTTGTACTCAGTAATTCTGAAGATGGTAACACAATGATGAGCAAAACAACTTTAATGAGACAAGACGACAAGCAATTACAACAAATGGGTTAAAGGACAATCAGGGATGGAGAACACAGGATGCTAGGGGAGCACAAAGGAGGGCCCTAATGAGGGCCTTGGAAATCAACAGAACACAGAAGAGGGAAAAACCACTGACCCAGACTGGCTCAAGTATCTGAGCAAATTCACTGAAAGAGTCCCAAAAATCAATGCCCTCAGGGTTATCCCTCAGCCTTCTAACATAACACAATGGATTGTGGTCATGAATGACTCTGAATCATCAAACACATACTGACTAACTTCAATACACAGGTCACAAAAAGAAGAGATTTTATTTTTGCCCCTTTTTTAAAGGTCAAATCCACATTATACAGATACCGTATATATTCAGGAAAGAACACAACGCTTGATAACTTTTGACATTTATATTGTACTGCACACACCCAAGTCAATACACTTAGTGATTACTTGATTTGTCCTTACATATTGTTTCCTTTTCCTTAAAAAAATACTCTGAGGGCTATCAGCATTGGGGAGGGCTGGAAGGTGAGGGTCAGTGAATTAGTTCAGATTCCTCAGCCATACTTGGGTAGTGTGTTCTTCCTTCCCTGAGTTCTATTTGATTTCCCTGGCCCGCATTAGAAATCCCCCTATGTGTACCCCTAGCACCCTGTGTTCTCCAGCTCTGGCAAGCACTTAACCCATTTATTGCAATAGATTGCTTTCTTGTAGTGTTAAGGTAAGGACTGGGATTATCATTGTAATCTTTGCATCCCCATCGTCAAATATTACCCAGAACACTGAAAGCTGTTCAATAAATATAGATAACCAATCAATAAATAAAAGTACTATCTTCTTTCTAGTGTCCACTTGGTACATACACTGTGCTAAGAGCCTTAAATATGCCTCATTTAATCTTCACAACATGGTTAGGTTCTATATTCCCTACTTTTCAAAATGGGAACTCTCAGAGTGGCCATGCAGTTTGTCCAAGATCACACAGTACACAGGTAGCAGCAGTCTATAAAATCGTATCTATCCAAGTCTAAAGCACTCATAATCATAGTAAGACATTTACAAGTACATTACTCTGCAGGATGCACATTAACCATGCATTGTTCCGATGCTGTATTATTAGCTAAGCCATATGCCTAACTTCCTCTTCAACACAAGCCTTAATGTCATCATGCAAGAAAAGCATAAACTCTGGGCAATCAGTCCCACAATTCCACATATTGGGGCTGTTTGCCTTCTTTTTTTCCCCCTTAAACCCTGAAATTCTAGAAATCTGATCAGCTCACCCCAAACCAATAATTATGTTGACATTTCCAAACAGACAATTTGAGAAATTTTCAGCAGCTGCTCTAAGCAGCATTTGGGCATGCACAAAGAAGTAAACTATAAAGATTATTGCTTTTAAAAGTTACTTTTAAAAGGTGAAGTCTTGTTCTTCCCTTTCTTTATGCAGACACAAGGACCATGTTGCTGTAAGAATGTGAGGTTGACATAGCATGATAGCTAACTCAGAATGTAAACAAAGAATAAGAAAGACACATTGATAAGACCAGAAACAGAGTTGTTTATGTAGACAAGGCAGTATGGAGATGGGAGCAACTCCTTCAGCAAACACCAGACTGTTTGTGTCTACAAAGGGCACAGCCCATCCTGAAATCGACAGGTTAATTTCTCTGTCACTTTACTGGGCCTGCTCTGGAACAGAAGTAATTTACTGAAACAAAGGCACAGAAAAAATGCTGTTTGATCTTTTTTCAAAGGAAAGTGCAACTGTGTGGAGCTATATAGTTTGAGAACATCAAACCCTAGTTTTAGTTCACAGTAACACTGTATCCCACACAAGCTATGCACCTGGCTGAGAATACTCAGAATCAGAGAAACAAACATGAGTGTGTATTTCCAATTTTCTTCTTTCTCCTCAGTCCCAGAATTCCACCTCTGGCTGCCTACTCCAGGGTGCCAAAAAAGAGCATTTTCCAGAGTCAGACAACCTGGGTTTGAATTGCTCAACCTCCTGCCAATCATATAGTACTGACTCATTACCTGTTTTGCATGCGTGTTTTAGGTTCCTCCTCTGTAATACGGAGCTTGCAAGTGCCTGTAGTCAGATGTTACTGTGAGAACTAAATGAGATAATGCATGCTAATAGGCAGTGTCTGGTAACATTTCCATGTGGGAATTCCTTCCTGGATTTCTTGGGAAATTAATGTATTTTTATGAGTCATGAAAAAAAGTGTCAAGAAACATGGAAAATATCTAGTATCTTCAAATGTCCAGTAAATACTCATCTTCTGGATTTGAGAATGAGAAATAATTATTCCCAAATCATAAATTATTCTGTATTTTCATGACTCATGTATTTTAAATAATAAAGGACCATAATAATCCACAGTGAATTATTTCTTGTAACTATTATGTTAAAAAGATATAATAACAAATGCCTGGTTAATATTGCTTGAGCCAACATGTTATGATAAAATTGTACATTTTAATACGTGAAAATGATTTCAACTTGAAAGACATTTTATGATTAAAAAACTGACAAAACGGGGGGAGGACATTAACACAAAATACCAAATAAAAATCTATTTAAAACTTAAAAGATACTACTTAATGTTTAAATTCCATTACTCTTACATGAAATTTAAGATACTATATGGCATTATATACGGTATCAAACCACCTTGAAATTTTGTGAAAACAGCTTTTATTTTATTTTTATGTGGATCTATCTGAATTAAGATGGAGATAGGAAGGGAAGGGAGAACCTGCCCCATTAGGAGAATGTCCAAAAGCACCTTTCACATGGACATGAGCATACAAGCTGCTTTGTATTAGCCCAGTTCTTATATTCAACGATGAAGATAATTTTCTGCTTGCCCTGACTTTGGTTTTGCCATTGAAATAAGATACTGCTTTTGCCAATTCAGATTTTTAAGTCCATTTCCAATTTCATGTTAGCATATTCCACAGCAACATCCCCATCTCCTCTTTGCATTTCTGCCATTGAAGTATTCACAAAGAACTAAAGCCAATAGCAAACATTCAAACACTAGAAAACACCAATGAACTTTCCCGGGAAATAGCTGAGGAAGATAATATCCAGATATCCTTGTATTAAGGAAATTACATAGAATCACACATCAAAATTTCCAAGTTTAGGCCTCGTGCTGACTCTAAAACTTGTTTGTTTTTGGAGTATCACTCATGGAATTTGTATAAATTACTAAGTGTATAAGTACATTAATACTAATTTACAAAACTGATCCACAATTAATGACAAGATAATGAGCATACATACATAACATGGCAACAGCTACAAGCAAGACCAGTTGGGATTGTAGCCACTGCTTTCTCACACAGGCTTACAGAGCACTGTCTGTGCTCTTGATTTTAACTTGCTGTCAGTGACACTTTTGAATCAGTATGTCCCTACGCTGATTGTTACACTTCAGTCCTCAAAGAAAAACAGCACTTGGTGCTCAAGAAATGTTGCCATTATTATTTTAAACCCCACCTAGAGGTCCCAGAGAACCACTACCCTCTTACTACCTTCTGCAAACAAACCTCTACAAATTTCTTCATTGAGCTGAGAGGTCAGTAGTCATTCAGTGACCCACGACAGGAATCCAAGTTAACTCTGGCGCTTCTCTGAATCTCAACATCTGGCCAAGTCTTATATGTTGGTAATATTTATCTTTAATATTTCTTGTATTCTAACTTTCCTGCATTCCTTCACCATCCCCATCCCTAGGGAGTTAGTTCAGGCCCTGTTCAATGCTTGATGGAGCTACCATCAAAGCTTCCATTTATGCCCTGACTGCCAATCTTTCACCCTGATTTCTGACACTTCTAAAGAGTTACTTTTGGCTATCTTTTCTGGCTTTATGTCAGTGAATACCCAGTCTCAAAGATAACATTCAAACTGCTATCGTGTTACTTAAAGCCTTTCATAATCTGGACTTGCCATGCTCTTTTCCGGCCAAACCTCCACTCACCTTTATGCCAGTTTTGTAGATCTCATTTAAAAATGTCAAACCTTCATACTTTCAAGAGTTTACATGCATGGTCCCCTTTTTATAATACCCTTTTTTACTTGATAAAACTTTTAGTCATTGTGTATGATCCATTTGCTCAGGAATCTCTCTATAAAGTTCTTTGTAAACTCCCCAAGGAGAACATTTCAATGTTTTAAATTTATAACACTGTATACAAATTGTGCTGTACTATTATTATCCCTGCATATGTCTTCTTCTTTAGACAATGAGCTCTAGGACGAAAATATATCTCCTGAATTTTTATTTCTCTACCTTCTCCAACTCTACCCTGAAATAGTTACACAGAATTAAGGATTATGTATATGTATATATGTGGACACACACAGGTTTAAACATGAGAATGTATTTGGGAGGTGGAAATCAGGATCATGGTTTGGGCAAAAATTTCACGACATTCTAGTTCAACCAATGGCTGGGCACAGTGATGAACACCCATCATTTCAGCTATGTGGGGAGATTGGCCCATGAATAAAGCAAGACCCTATCTCAAAAATAACCAATGCAAAAAAGGCTGGAGGCATGGCACAAGCATGCCTAGCCTAGTGAGTATCTGCCTAGCAAGTGTAAGCCCCTGAGTTCAACCTCCACTGCTACCACCAAATAAATAAATAAATAAAATGAGAATGTATAAACAAGGTAAACTGTTACTTAAGGTAATTGTTGGCATAAATGTCTTTTAGAGGAGGAGATTTGAACATTACATGGGACTTGCTTCTTTATGTTAGACAGCAAGAAGGATGAAGAGAAGCTTGTCTTCAGTCAGAATAACATGTTGATGAAGCAGGAAAAAACAAAAACCCACCCATTTATTCAATGACAAGTGGGTGAAAAGTTTTCTGCTTCCATGAGATAACTTCAGAAGCACTCTCATTGGGCAGGGAAACAGCAGAGACCTTTCTAAAAGGAGAGTAAGGACTCCTGAGTCTTCTAAACATGACAAAAGAATGGGAATCTTATCCATCCTTAGACTCTGGGCAAACCTGGCATCCTTGCTGGTTCTCACGTAGAGTTTGGTGAGATTTAAGTTAGTGCCCTGCTCCGGTTGCGATCTCCAGTACAGCTCTGCACAGAGTTCTCAAGCAAGCAGGGATGTTGATCATCTCCCTTCACATATTAAACTATGAAAGCATGAGGGCAACAGACGAGTTCTTAGGAACTTAAGGACAGCAAACACTATTTAACTTTGGAACTTTCCAGTCATCGATAAATAAAATAAAGTCAGATAGTGTACTTTTATATTTACCATGGTAAAAGAATATATGAAATTCATTGCTATTATTTGCACTAATTTTAAAACTCATTTTAAGGTTCTCTGTGTTTCAGACTTAAGGATATTTCTCCTTCTTTAAAACAGAAAGGGGATTTTTTTCCCTAATTATATCTCCCACATTTTCTTACAGAATTCAAGTTTTATTGAACTACTATGGTGAACAACTGTGCATACCTCAATCCTTGGTTGCTGGGAGGCTGAATGGTTTTGGAGAAGGGGTGTCATTCCACAAAATAATCACCCTCCATGTTTGACATATATCCTTCTTGGTGTGTTAATATATTATCCAAGTGATTGTCAACACTGGCTGCACATTAGAAATACTTTTTGAAGACACTAATGTGGACTCTACTGTACAGCAATTAAGTTAGAATGCCAGAAGAAGGGACATGGAAATAGACATGTCTTAAATATCTGTTAGCTGACTTTAATTCACAGTGAGGATATAGACTGCTCTGTTAGACCATGTACTGAAAATTATACTCTCTGGCAGACTCTATACAAAAACAAATATATGACTTTAAAATGGTTTACAAAGGATAAAAAGTCTACAAATATAAAGAAACAATTTAGATGGGTCTGGTGGCCCGTGTCTGTAATCACAACATGTATGAGGTGGAGATAGTAGGACTGTGAGTTTGAGGTCAGTCTGGACTACATAGCAGGACCCTGTCTCAAAAATCAAGAGTTGGAGATGTAGCTCAGTGATAGGGTACTTGCCTTACATGGGCAAGGCCCTGGTTTGATCGCCAGGGAGGGAGGGAGAGAGGGAGAGAAGGAAGAAGGAAGGATAGAAGAATGGAAGGAAAGAAGGAGAATTTTAAAATATCTCTTAGCACTTACAGAAATTATAAAATCATCTCCTAAAACATATTGTCTTAAAATAAAGTTACAATTTCAAAGCAGCTTATATATCCAACAATAGAATATTATATGCATGATACCATATTCTGATAACAATTTTATCAAATACATTTTTATGGTAAGAGAAATAACCCCTAATATGTTCTTTATTAAAATATAAATACAGGATAAAACATAGCACTGACATAAAACCATCCCAAAGAAAAAATGTTTACTAATGCACAGACAAAAGATGGAGAGAATAAAGCCCAGTGTTAGTAGTACCCATCTTGTGATATGCCTTATAAAAAAATGTAAAGTTTTCTATTACCAAAACGTGACCCATATGACACTACTTACTTAGTTCCTTAACCTGCACTATTATTATCAGACTTTTCTCTATTTTATTCCTATGTTTAAGGTTTTATGACATGAATAACTTCTAATCATAAAAAAACCTGTTAAGTCTGACTTCCACTTGAGGAAATGTGGTAGCCCAAGCTCATGTGTAATCCCTTTTAATTACAAACACACACAAAAAGTTCAGTCCATCATAACTATAAATTTTATTAGAAAGATTAGGGATGCCCCACAAGAGACAGAAATGAAGAGGAATCAAAGTCAGAAATGGAAGCTGGACACAGGTCTATAAAGATAGTGGCTATGGTGCCAGTGGGCACACAATCACAGACAAGGAGACCGTGTGGCTGAGACTAAATTGATAAACCTGTTTATAGCAAGGAACTTGAACAGCCACTCTTCCAGCAACTTGCTCAAATCACAGGAATTACTGAAACATCGAATATTCGTTGAGCATTTACTGCTTGCCAAACACTATTCTAACTCATTTGTGACTCTCACTCACTCAGCATTCCAGAATTTGACCATCATACCTACGCTTAAATTGAAGGAAACAGAAGTGCAGAGTGGTTAAGCAATTTTCTCCAAGCCATATGGCTAAAGTTTTCAGAACTCACATTCTTAACTGCTATGATGTGCCTTAAGATAGTTGTTTATCTAGATTTTGAGTTACCAGCAAATTTTTTAAAGTCTTCTGTAAGAAACAAAAGTCACAAACTTGGGCTACATGTATACATAGGTTCTAATTTTATTTTGTTTAGATGGCACTGAAATCCCAGAGCCAAAAATAATGATATGAAAATTGATCTTGAACTGGTGGAAATCCTTAGGATCTACAGACACAAAGTACAAAAACAATCTGAAAGTAAATTTAGAAGAAAAAGATAAATGCCTCTAAATAGACTAGCAGCAGATTTTGCAACAGTAACAAAGATCAGATAAAAATGGAGTCACATTTTCTAATTATTGATGAAAAATAACTGATAATTTATTATCCTCTACTCAGCTAAATCATATTCAAAAGTGCAGAAATATAAAGATTATTTTTAAACATACCTGAAAACATTTATCATTCATAGATTACCAATGTAATAAGGGTATGTGCTTTAGTAATAAGGAAATTAAACACAGCAAAAATGAGTGTGTTGGGGGATAGGGGCATGGTTCAAGTAGAAGAGCACCTGCCTAGTAATAAGCACAAGGTCCTGAGTTCAAGCCTCAGTTACTCCCTCCACCACAAAGTGAGTGTGTTGAAAGAATGCTGAGCCAAGAAACTGGTAGACTTCTAGATAAATCTAAATGAAACAGACAATAAATGTAGAAAAAATAACAATGGGGATGATTAATAAGGAGAGAGGTTAAAAATAACGTGGAATAAATATACTAAAGCAAAGGAAATTAACTAAAATGTAGCAAAGCTTCCTTTGCTACAGAAATTAACAATGAGAGAGAAGTTAAGAGATACCATGGATAGAATGAAAAGGTCCAACAAATGGCTAACAGGAGAGAACAGAGAGTTATTGAAAAGAAATAATCAGACAGACTATGCAAAATGGACAAATTAAAGATTTCCATGGTCTTATTGTTTGGATAGAAGGTAGAGATACTTTTACCTCAAGACTATATTAAACCAAGTATGCTTTAAAAAGAAATAAAAGAAACTTTTGAACCACTTATAACTTCAAAAATAGAAGAGAAAATAAAATTATAAAAGACACTCAAATAATCAGTAGAAAGTATGAGGAGTAAAGAAAATGCCTGGTAAATAGAAAACACATCAAATAGGATATTAGAAACTACTTAAATATATCTATAATCACAATAATATAATGGATTCCAACAATCAAAGGACAGAGGCTCTCAGACTGCAGATACACGCTACTTTCAAGGGACCCAGCTGAAACAGAAAGCTGAAGGCCAATGAACCATAGAATGCCCACAAGAATTAGCCAAAGACAGGTGCTATAGCTTTTAATTTGAAAGGTAAATACAATGTAAAAAGTATATTAAGCATGAGGACAAATGAGATATAACAAACCTGTAAGCACTGAATGACATGCTCAAGCTAGGTAAAGAAAAAGTGCCATACCGCAAGAGCATATTAACAAATCTACAATCTTAATGTGTGATTCTTAAACACATATTTCTCATAAAACAATGGCTGAAACAGATAAAATACTGCTAACAATGCAGAATACTGAATAATATAATCATCAAGTTTCATAAGATACATATAGATATATATCCTAGCATCTTCAGGATATAATAACTCTGAACTATTCTCTGCCATGCTCACTCCACTCCAAACCCACTGGCCTCTTTGATATTCATCAAACACACAGGAATGCTCCTGCCTCAGGGCCTTCATATGTCTGGTCCCTCTACCTGGAATGCTTTCCAGTCCCACAAGGCTTATTTCCTTCAACTTTAAATATTTGCTATACTTTCATCTTCTCAATGAGCCTCATCCTAAGTACTCAAAAGTGGAGTTTCTCATTTCCAACTAATCTACTTAACCCTGATTCTGTTTTTTCCACACAGAACTGACTGCCTTGTAACACAAGTTGGAATTTGCCAATTTGCACCCACTAGAATGTACGTTCTGTAGAGGAAAAAGCATCTGTCCTGTCCATTGATACGCTGCCAGCGCGTAGAACAGCATCTAGTACTCAGTAGTATTCAACGACTATTTGAATGAATGAATAGAAATTCATACACGCACACAAGAGGATATATAAAATCAAAAGCTTGGTTTAACAAGATGCATTAAAAGATAAAAAAGATAGACAAACAGTATTAGGAATGAAAAGGAGAATAGAGCTTAAAAATTCCTAAGAATAATGTAAGTACTAATATTTACTAAGTGATTATTCATAACAGATGATGTTCTAAACATTTTACATGTGTTTTCATTTCATCTTTATCCACTGTAATGGGATTATTCTCATTGTCTGAGTACACACACACACACACACACACAATATGACACAAAGTCACATACCCAGTCATAACTGGATTCAGGATTCAAAACCCTGTCCTCTGACTCTAGACCCTAAACTCCTAAATGCATTGTTCATCTTACATACAGATAATACTATGAACAACTTGATGCCAAAATGAATAAACTTGCACAAAACATTTTTCAGAAATATATACAAGACACAGGAAAAGGAAGTAAGTAGGTATCATTAAAGAAACTCAAAAATCTACCAAGTAAACATATAAGCAAAGCCAAGAAAACTCTACAAAACCATCAGATGATCCCCATATTATTCACACTGTTTTCAAAGAACAGAAAAATAGATAAAGCTGCCCAACTCATTTTATGAGGTTATTTGATATTATGATATTAAAACTGAACTAAGACAATAGAAGACAGAAAACAATCACAGGCCATTCTCACTTATGATTACTGATGAAATATTAGGAATCTGAATAGAAAAATTATCTTTAAAATATCACAAATAGAGTTTACTCCAGAAATGCAAAAGTGTTTTAAGACTGGAAAATGTTAGATGTAATGTAATGTAATGTATTAGTAACACTGACTATCTAAATGGGATCATTATTTGTTGTGGGATACCTTGTGCATGATACCACTTTTCTCCACTCTCCAACTTTATTAAAACTACATTGAGACTGTATCTATTGCAGCTGATGACACTGATAGACATACACTGTGAACGATTATCACAATCATCACCTCATAGCTACCTCTTTCATAGCTGTGGCTGGTGAGAAAATGAGAACACTTAAGGTCTACTCTTAGCAAATTTCAAGTATACGATGCAATATTATTAACCATAGTCAATGTGCTGGAATGTGTTCTGAGAACACAATCATCTTATAAAATCAAAACTTTGTACCATCTTCCAATTTCCCTCAGGTCCCTGGCAATCACCATTCTACTCTTTGCTTCTACATTTGACTTTTTTAGATGCCACATTGTCTTAGTCAGTTTGAGTGACTATAACAATGCAGCATTCTGAGTTAAGAAAGAACTTGCTAGAACACTCCAGGCTCTGTTCTAGTCTCTTTTTCAATGTTTTAGTCCAGTGTGTCACATGACCCCCAAGTATAAAACCCAGGGAAGGCTGCTTTCTCAGATCCCTCAACTGCAGTGCAATTGAGACTCCATATACTCTAGGCAGGCTTCTTGAGCCTTAGAGACCTGGCTCAAAGTTCAAGATTAAGCAGTCGCATTGATATGGCATCTCATGAGGGCCTAACAGTGGGAGTACAAGTGGAAACAAGAGACTGTACTGCCTAACAGAAAACCAAGAGCAATTCAGGAACCAAGTTCACTCTTATAATAACTGGCTCTCACGAGAGTTCAGGGTGGTCCCACAAGACCTACCTTAATTTCTTCCAAGGGTATGCCTTCAGTTAACCAAAGCCTCCTACTAAGTCCTACCTCTTGATCCTCCCACACTGAGGATCAATCCTCCAACATATGAGTCTTTTGAGGGACACATTCAAACTACATCCAAACCATATAGTCTCTTTCAATCTGGAACAATTTCTGCTTCACATTTCTTTGTCTAATGTTTCCTCATTATTAGGCTCCAGTTATGTATTTTTGATAGGAATACCACCGAAATGATATAGTGCCCAAAGTGTATATATTAAGATGCATATGACATCAGTTTGCTGTAATACAAGTGATGCTTACTTTGATCGCTTGGCTAAAGTATCTACCAGGTCATCTCCCCATCATAAAGTTATGGGTTTTTTTCCTTCCTAATAAATTTGGGACTATGTTAATAGCCTACTCCTCATCAAATTTTTGTTTGCTATTGTGGCAACACTGATGATCTCTAGTTACATCATTCCTTCAATATGTATTAGTCAATATTCTACGGTAAGACCAAGTTTCCCTTCACCCCCACGTATTTATGTTTAGCTGTAGGAATTCAGTGATTGAAATACATCCTATTCTATGGATTATATATTTGTTTTAATGTTCAAATTATTCCAGATTTGCCAAATGGAGTTCCTTCAAGCTAGTCTCTATACATAAAGGACACTTCCAATCCCCAAATACTGCCTGCTTCTTCATTATGTTTAACTCCACCAGACAACTTAGGACTTCACTTTTCCACAGCAATATGATTCAAAGGTAGGCCGTAATAAGGTTGTTTGAGGCCTCTCTTAACTTCCAACTCTTTTTTATATTTAACTTAAGATTTGTAAATCTGCTCTGAGAATGCTACAAAGAACATTTGCTATACTAGAGATGACACAATATTCTAGGATGCTAAATTTTATTTTCTTGAAACAAAAGATTTTTACATATGATTCTATAATTTTCCTCACTTTTTTTCATAAAATTTGCTCAAATTTTCAAGGAAGCTTCCTTTAAAATCAAATCCAAATAGCCAGATGTACATGTAGAAAACCATCTACGACCCTCATGCCTCCTCCATCTTTACCCATCTGTTGTGATAACTGCTGGGTCTCCATGACCTGAGTCCCTTCCCTGTTCTCTTTCCTATCTTCCTTCTCCAAGTAGACTGAGACTCCCACAGAAGGATTAACCCTCTACTGATGATGCAGATGTCTTTTACACTAAGTCAGTTGTGCCTCAAGCAGGAAGTGGGTTCTCAGAAACCTCAAAGGTTGTCTTGGAGTCAAAGCACAGAAGCTGCCATCTAGCTATTTTAAACATTCACTACGATGAACTCAATTTCCATATATATAGTTGTGACTTGATGGAATACATTTCATAAAGGCAACATGAAGAAAAAAAAGAATATGTTTTATTTGCTTTGGACACACAAAATCATCTGGAAAGCTTTTTCAGCAGTTACTAATATAGACCGCTATTTTTCAAAGCCTATTAATTACCCTGTAAGTCTTAGAATTTTCTATGATAAAATGAGTAAAGCAGAACTGTACATACCCTGAGTGGCTGTTGGAGGTAGCTTGAGCGTATTGTCTAACTTCTCCCAAAGGTAAGTTGGTCGAGGAATGCCTTCCTCTGAGCTACAGAGCAGGATGACATCACTGCCGATATCCTGGGATCCTTGGATTTGGCAGTGTGGGGCAGAAGGAGGAACTGCAACAGGAAGTATTAACTATAAAGTACATTTTTACTGAAAGTCAAGTGATGCAGAAGAGATATCAACATTCAGTACTGTGGAACCCTGGATAACACTGTTCTTGGATCACACACTAGGAGACATTCTCATGACCAAAGCCAGAGGACAGTCATGCACTGATTCACAGGGTTTGGGTATAGAGGCAGGGCCTGCAATTCCAATCAGCAGGGAACAAATTTGTGAAAGGGGTTATACCCTTTGATTGTATTTTTGAGATACCTTTATGATCTTGGTTTTGGTTGGACTGCTTCCTCTAAAGAATTTTTAGCATTCTTCATGTTAATATATTGCCTTTAAAAACACTGCTGAAAAGTCACTTTTAGAGAAGATTTAGAGGAACAGAACACTCACTCACCCTACCAGTTGTCTTCTGGCTAATAACATTTAAAGCACAGGGCTTTATTTCTTTACACATAAAAACCAGATTAATGCACTTTACACCAAATTTTGCATTATAATGGGAAATGTTAGAGTTAAGCTCTAGTTAGAGGAAAGTTGATAAAAATGCAGTGGAGACTTTATAGTCATTAAGAAAGATAAGGACACAAAGGAGAAGGAAAAAAATTACCAAAAAAAAAAAAAATACTGAAAGAGAGAAAGTGATGATTTAACTAGCAAAAGCAAGCAAATAAAAATCTAAACCAAGCCCACAGCTTGAAGACTCATGCTAGAAATGTAGTCACAGTTAGCGATATATTTTAAATCCTAATGACTTTTCAATAAATATGCTTGCTCTTTCAAAACTTAATGATAAACAAATGTAAAATGAGTGGAGCGTTTACAGAGAAATCAGGAGAGAGAATGGGTGGAAGAGGAGAGAATAATGAAAGGGTCCATGGAGAAAACTTAAGAATCTCAGCAAATCCTAACCACTATGATGGGGTTAAACAATCCCTTGAATCTACTCGCTTGCTATTGCCACTGTGATGCTGTGAAAGAAAACCAAAATAATTCTTTGAGGGTAGCATTAATTACAAAATAAAGGCTTTTTTCTTTTTTAAAATGTTTTTAAAAAGAAAAAATAAGCTTGGATAATGTGGGAAGCCAGCAACCCAACTTGTAAGTATGAGCATTAGAATAATGTTTAATTCCCCTACTACTCTATTCTCAGTACTCATAGAACTTAAAAATCTATACAGTTTTAGTATAGTATAATGAATAATATTTTAAGAACAGAAATCTCTGGCCTGGTCCTTAGTTTTTTATCTCTGAAGACTGGTAGAAGATGGCATCAAAGATAATAGCATATTCTTGCCCAAAGAAAATGACAAGAATCCCCAACAACAGTATCCTCAAATTTCTCAATGATGGAAGGAGAAAAGGGGTTTGACAAGTACAAGAGAGGTAGGTTATGAGATTTGAGTAGGATGGAGGAGTCTCCAGCCTTCTCCCCAAATGAGTTTAGCTACTTCTACCACAAATATCCATTTGGAAGGCAGTGTTTTATTTTAGAGACAGGAAAATTGAAAAGCCAAACATGGATATAATTTAGTATGAGAAAGTCTAACAGCATGGTGTAATAGAAAGAGTATTGTTTAGGTAAGAAGACCTAAATTTAATTTAAACTTTGTATTATTCATTAAGTGATAAGGCCTTAAATCTATTTGGTCTCAGTGTTAAGATGATAACCTTTACTGTTCAAACATGGATACCTTGAAAGTAAAAGGAAGTAATTATTAAAATTATGGCAGGACAACAGGTCCAAGCTGAGTAAGCTATGATCCTACTTCATGTTACATACATAGGAAGTACTGTGTTATTCTCACACATGATGAAGCCTCTGCTTTTGCTCACAACAAATAATTCATGACTTAATTTTCTCTCATCAGAAGCTTCTGTCCTGTAAAAACTTCAGAGAAGTCACTTTTGGCAATATTTTATACCATCAGAAAACATGACTAAACAAGTTTTAGAGCCCACCTGAAATTAAGAATGGAGTGGGCAGACTATGTAAGATACAGGGAGAAGTAGAGAAGGGATGCAACTAAGAGATGGAAGGCACAAAAGGAACATAAGCAGACTGAGAGTGCAGATGGAAAGACAGAAGTAAACACACACTTGAAAGTAAGACTCTCAAGCAAAGCCCAAAGTGCCAGGAACTTCTCTGCCACTCACCTAAAACTGTGAGGCCAGTGACTCCAATGTTCCTTCCCCCTGGGTCAGGAAGATTGTTGACCAAACACTGGTAGGTGCCTGTATCTGACAGCTGAGTATTATTAATGAAGATAGAGACATTAGTGGCTGGCATGGTGCCTGTAAATCCTACCCTACCATGGAACCGGGGGGCACCATCAAACATCTGTCCACCCTGATACAGAATGACCTGCAAAGAAAGAAAAATAAACTGGTCACTGTATTACTTCCTAGATATATAAGAATAACTTTTCAGTAGACAGTACCAAATGTTCCATGCAACAAATGTTGGAAATTTTTCTTTTTTTTAAACTGAGGTTTGTAAACTCAGGGCTTTGTGCTTACTAGGGGCAGGGGTTCTACCACTTGAGCAATGCCTCCAGCCCTTTTTGCTCTGGTTATTTTGGAGATAGGGTCTCTCTTTTTGCCCGGGCTTGTACCGTGATTCTATTTTATACTTTCCACTGGGAAGTGTCATCACTGGGATGACAGGCTCATGCCACCATGCCCAGTTTTTTCACATTGAAATGGGGTCTCAATTCTTTTTTTTTTTGCCCTGGAGTGATCCTCCTGATTTCAGCCTTCTGCATTGCTTGGTATGACAGGTGTCTGCCACTATTCCCAGCTATTAGTTGAGATAGGGTCTTGCAAACTTTTTGCATGGGCTAGCCTCAAACTGCAGTCCTCCTGATCTCAGCCTCCCAAGTAGCTAGGATTACAGGCCTGAGTCACTGCTGCCCAGTTCAAGGAAAATTCATTTCTATTGAGAGTTGTCACCAACATTTTTTTATGGCACCTATCCATAAGTATCTTGCAGTTCTGAATTCTCCCATCTAATAAGGTTAACATTTTTCCCTACCTAACTCATCAGAACATAAAAAAATGATCTTAATGCTACCCTACTATAAACCCATAAATATTTTTATCAGTTCAAACAATCCCAAAATAAAGTTTAAGAAATATTAGCATTGCCATTCTCATACTTCTTAGGTCACAAAATAAATGTCCCATAAATGGGAAGAGGAGTTGAAAGTCTATGGTTACTGTTTTTATATCAACTTCTATTTTCAAATTAACTATTCATGGGAGAGAAATCAGAATGGCAAATAGCAAAAAGCTCTTCAGGCTTGATTCTATTCAGGCTCTACCTGTAACTGTGTGGGGAACTGTAGCCAAGTTCTTTCCGTACCTCTTTCAGTGCCCTCTAAAATGATGAAGTTAAACAAAATGATTTCAAAGGGTTGGTCTAACTACAAAAATTCTATGGTTTGAAGAAACAAAAGAATTTTCTATTGAATTTCATATCAGAAAATTTAGCTTATCAAATATTTTAGGTAGTAATAAGCTTATTGAAGCAGAAAAGCTTCATAAAAGAATTGTTATCTTTGTAAATAAAAGTGTGACCATTATCACAATTCATTACTTTTCTGAGCATCATTTTCTGCACTGGGTATCACAAATTATGACTCTTTTCCCTATAACCAATATAATTTATTGTGCACCACTTACATTCTTGTGTAAATTCTTTTGTGTGGCACTCTAAATTATTTGATTTGGCTACTGTGCCAAATTAGATACTTATGAAATTAAATCAAATACTACTATTTAATGTTACTTGCTTGGTAGTCTCATTATCTTTTAAAAGTACACTCTCATTTACCTGTGTTAGTTCCAACCCCTTCCTGACAAAATAGACCTTGCTTTTTCTCCCTTGGTATTTTCCTACCAGCAATGTTACTTTTTAAATTCCAGGTTCCAAAATAAAAGTCTCAGAAGGATCAACATAACATTTGATGATGATGATGGCAATGATGGTGATGATAAAAGTCCTTAAGAAGATGACAGTCTCTTATGATAGGTAACTAATGATGCACAGGGACAGGACCTGCAACAGCACAGGAACACTAAATATGTCACCTATTCCAAAAATTGAATATATATGCGGGATGGTTCCCACCCACCTCTTTTCAAAAGATTAATATTTTAGAGGTAGCACAAGATGGAACAGAAATACCTGTTCGGGTTGGTTAGCATTGGAGAGAGGAATGACCATCCAAATGACATTGAGGTTAATGAGGGCAGCACTGGTAGAGAAAGTGCAGGGCAGGACTGCTGTCCGACCCCGGGCCACCTGAATACTCCCTGGGCTCTCTGACACCTCCAGGGATACCACGACACCTGCAAAAGAAGGATGAGGGAAGTTATGTGCTTGCCTTTTCCAGATAGTACAAACTACTTCAGAAAAGTTCACGTTTTACACTATCACATAATCACTGATAATATAAATGGATGGACATGACAGTCTTCTAAATGACTGCTGACCAGTCCTTGAGTCAAAATAATAGAAATGTTTCATCCATTTACCTCTTGGAAGCAACAACTGAAAAGCATTAGAGGTTCTCTTTTACAAGCCACTACCCAGTATTTGGCCAGATTCAAATACAACATGGGCAGATTTCATCCATAGGATTTGGACAAAAGTTGTAAATCATAATGGAAGATGAGACATAAACTGATTTTTTGAAAGCATCATAATAGCATACCACAAAACTTATATAAAAGTCTAACAAAATATGTACAACTATGTGCTGAAAAATATGCATATAACACTCGTGAAAGAAATCAAATAAGACTAAATAAATGGAATGATATACAATGTTCATGAACTGAAAGATTCAATTTTGTAAGAAGCCAAATCTCAAATTGATCTACAGATTCAGAACAACTCTAAACAAAACTCCACTAGGTTTTCTGTAGATATTGACAAACTAAAATTAAAATATACAGAAAGACAAAAAATGAGTAGCCAAAAGAATACTGAGAAAGAGTAATGAAGATGGTGAAATCACACTATATGATTTTAAAATTTGCTACATACCTATTGTATTCAAGACAGTTAGGTACTATTATCTGTATAGTCTTACAGACAAACAGCACAGGATTGAAAGACTATGATAAATCCTTATATTTATGGCCAAATGTTTTTCAACAAGGGTATAAGACTAGGACAATTAAATGGAGAAAACACATTTTTTTTCAACAAATGGTACTGGGAAATAATATTTACAAGAGAGAGAGTTTGGACCCATATCTCACAAAATACACACACAAAAAATCAACTTAAAATGTTCTCTAACCTAAATAAAGAAGTAAACTTCTAAAACTTCTTCAAATAAACTAGCGCAGGAAAGAGCAGGACATACACTGGAATTAGTAGGTATAAGTAATGACTTCCTAAATAGAACTCAAAAAGCTCAGCAACTAAGAGGAATGACTGACAAATGGGACTACATGAAATTCAAAAGCTGCACAACAAAAGAAATTGTCACCAGATTGAAGAGGCAGCCCACAGAATGAGAGAAAATCTTTCCCAGCTATACATCTGATAATAACAAGAATATACAGGGAGCTAATAAAAACTAAACTCCAAAAGAAAAATCATGACCAAATGAAGAAATGGGCAAATGAACTGAACAAAGGTTTTTCAAAGGAAGAAGTCCAAATGGCCAAAACCCATGAAGAAATGCCGAACATCCCTGACCATAAAGGAAACACTACTCAAAACCACATTAAGATTCCACCTCACTGCTTTTAGAATGGCTGTCATCAAGAACACAAACAACAACAAATGTTGGAGAGGATGTGGGGAAAAAGGAACCCTAATACACTGTTGATTAGAATGCAAACACTACAGAAAACAGGATGGAGGCTACTAAAAAACTAAAGATACAACTGCCATATGATTCAGCAATATCACTCCTAGGGATATGATTGCAGGAATCTCAAGCAGAGATATGGGACACTAAAGCAGTTCACCAGGAAGCAACATTTTATTGTGCTGGTATAGACTCAGCAGACTCGTGTTCAAAGGCTAAGCTCTGAGAACAAAGGGATCTCACCTTATATACCCTTGCAAACAGGTTACAGAAGCAAAAAGCAAAGCTTAACCCATATATGGTTGCATGTGACTTTATAGGCTATTTCATTCTCCCAGTTCTATGTGACCTTTTTTATATTTCAGTTTTTTACATTTTATCTCTGCTATGCCATCCCTTCCCCCTGCTACATTATCAGAACACAAACTTGTCTGTTTCATTTCTGGTCCTCCTCCCTGCTACATTATTCCCTCCTTTGATGCTCATACCCACCTAGGGTTAAAGAGCATCATCTTGATTTAGGGTGTTGTATTTTTATATCATCATTACATGGCTGATTTTCTCTCTACAGTGGCCTCTATAGTGGTCCTGATAGACCACAATACCAAGGGAACCAGGTAGGGTAACATCAAACATGCTCCCAAGACAAGACCCACTGCCCTGCTTTCCATGACAAATGTAGCCTGTATTGTTTTTCTTTACTCTGGGACTTTTAGTATCTCTTACTGGCAACCTCACAAACCGAGGGAGTATGAGCCGATGTAACATCTGACCTGTTGGTTTGTGTGTGATACAAGGTATGGCTGTGTGAAGGTCCCAACAACAGCTCTCTTATAACATTTTGTACATGGGGAAACCTTGCAAGGGCCAACCCAAATGGTAAGAGTCCAAGTGTGTAGAGGAGAGCAGAGGTGCGTCCCATTTCAAGCTTCTGCTGTGGGGGAACTGGTCAGCTTCCAGAGTGACTAGAGCAGGGCTGTTGTCCCATTGCAGTGGGGATAGACAAGATAACAACAAAAGGGTCCCTCCAATGGGGTTTTAATCGTTGGACATTTTATTCTTTTACCCAGACAGTGTATTTTTTGGAGGTTTTTTTTGTTTTGTTTTGTTTACTGAGTAAAATTACCATGGCAACAATATATCATCAGTATATATATTCAAGAAAATGCATTATTTTAAAAAAGTTAAAACTACCATCTTTAAGTATCAAAGGACATGTTTAGAGCCAGTAAAAATAGTCACTTTGTCTCTATTTAAGTAGAAGACCCTATCTAAAAGAGTATGAGTTTGTGTCTAGAAGGGCTTTAATGCCAGATAGCCACACATGTATAAGAACCATTTCCTCAATCCTCTCGGCCTTGGTTATTTTTGAGAGGTCAGGCATGAGTGACTCCATTGACGGCATTCCCCCTACTCCCCTGTCTCCAAACTGCTTGTCTCTGAGCAGAATCCTCTGAAGAGCTTTCTCCGATCCAAGTACTAAACAGGCCCAACCCTACTTAGCTTTTGAGATCAGGTACACTCAGGGTAGTATGGCCATAGACTGAAGATCTTTCTTGATTGGTCATTTTCTTTTCTCATGTGAGGATTTGCTCTTTCCTGGATTTTGTTTGTTTATTTGGTTTTGGTCCCAAGTCAGGGGGAGGGGGCAAGTAACAAGTAGATCAGGTGGAGTCAGTTCCAACTAGACTCTTTTGGCCAAATTTAAGCAACAAAGAGGCTTAGAAGGAGTGGCTCTTAGGCAGTGGGCTTCTAGACAAGGACAATATAAAACAAAATCCAACAAAAGCAGACATCTAAAAAGCTAACCTAGTTGACACATAAGTACTTATTAGGATCTTTTATTTTTATGGACTTGATTGTAAATGCCCCAAAAGAATCAGAACTGTAATGACAAAAACCTAAAAGAGCCATGGTTAAAATTCTGATGGACAATTTAGCAACTACAGTATATCATTACCATTAACAGTTTATCATTTTTTAATCTAAATTTTGTGTTTTAGACGGCTTGATATACTTGAAAAACACAAATATATTTAGTATACAGGAACCAGCAACAGCATCACAGCTCTATAGAAGTTATATATTCATATTAGTTTAGTTGTGGTTCTTGAAGTAAAATCTTAGATTTTCTCATCAGCTGGTGGTGGGGGGGAAACAGTGTCAGTGACCCCAAATAGCCCAGTCACAGACACATATAGGGTACCAACTGCATTAGAATCACTCAAGACAACAGTTGTTTCTAGATGACCATGAGGTCATCTAGAAAATTTTACATAAACCAACTCTTAAATGAACTTTTATTTACTTATGACTCAGTTATCTTAGAGTCAAAACCCTGACAAAAATCACCAGAGAACACATGTAAATATTTATGAGGACTAAGCATGGAGTTAGGAAACCTTATGGCCAAGAATCATGGTACAGATATTGATAAGGAATCATACCCTAGATTGTTGACATTAGCAGATGGCTCATGACATACAGCAGGATCCCACCAACTTGTAATCAACGGAGCCCCACTAAAACAAAACCTTTAATGTAACTGGATTTTAGTCAACTTAATCCCTTATATAAGCATTTATAAGTTCCATCTTTTTATGACAACTTACTCTGTACCTTTATGACAACTTATTTTGTATCCTCTGGAGGAGCTTGTTTTTAATCCTTTCTTTAAAAAGTATTTTTTAACCTTTTATTTTTTAAAAACCATATCCTTAATACCTTCTATATATTTTTGTTACTTGTTGAAAATAACTCATAAACCCTTTTAACTTACAGCCTTATATTTGTATGAAAAAAACAGAAAGAAATCAACCTTAAAATTGTTTTTTGTATAAAAACAATTTATAGAAAGCCCATTTGTTAATAGATCCATGTATTATAAGAGAGAATTAAATCCCAAATTTTATTTATGACAGGATAAAACAGGCTAAGGTCATTTTTTTTAACTACCCAAATTTTAAGATTCCTGATGTAGGCTGTGGCTCCCACTTTTCTTTCTTTCTTTCTTTCTTTTTTTTTCTCCTCTGGTCTAAGCAGAGTGTGAACCCCTGAATGCCTGTATCCTAGTGAGACCTGATTAAAATAAATTTGAAAACTGGTTTTCTTAAAAGTAGTAGAACAGGGTACCTTTTTTTTTTTTTACATTGACTCTATAATAAAAACCATCTTCAAGATGTTTACATATTCATATGTAAAAAGCTTAAGCAGTTTATAACAGAGATCTTTAAAATAAACACCCTGGTTTTTGTTACCTTGAATATCACAATATTAATCTTACAACAGCAGTTTAAGAACCATTTTGAAGATGCTTACACATACACACACACACAAGTTTTATAAATTAAGCATGCCAGAAAAAAATGTCAACTTAAGCGCACATAAGATGAGCAGGAATTCCAGAAGCAAATTAAATTTTGCCCAATGTTGTAAACAAATTGACACACACAAAATTAGACTACACTTTCAGAAAAACATTTTTAAACCATAACCAGAGGGCTATCCAGTGGAATGGTGGATGATGCATCTGTTCTCTTGCAAGTCTCCCTCTTTGTAACTGAATTTTTGTTTCCCATTCCTTAACCTCGGTTGTCGCTATTTTCAGGGACTAGCTCAACATTCCCCCGTACCCCCCCACCCCACCCAGTACTGGAGGTTTCTTACATTTTACCCAAAGTGCTTTCTTTTTACTTATATTGTTTCTCATCCTGGTCTATCTTGCTGGTGAGAAAACCCAGTAGGTGCTCAACTCCCTAATCCCTGGAGGTGTCTCACACACTTTCACCCTGCTCCCTAAACCTAAGAGACCCAGTTTCACCACAGACAGGGTTACTTGGGCATCTCTGGGAGATGATCAGTCTCCCCTTCTGCCTCATAAGGGCAGGCCTGTTATTCAAATCCAGGTTCTTACCAGGCTGAAGAGTAGTGCACCCCTCCCCTCGCTGGTTCCTGTGCATCCGAGGCCCTCCTCAGGATCAAACTGTCTGTTGGAGCCTGGAGGGATCACTTCTCCTGGTAGTCAAGGGAATGCACCCCAGAGACAAGGGAGGTGACAAATCACCACTCTGCAATTCTGGCAGCAAGCCCCCATTTGGCAGCAAGAAATATTGCAGCAATCTCAAGCTGAGATATGGGATACTGAGGCAGTTTAGCAAGAAGCAACATTTTATTGTGCCAGCATATACTCAGTGGACTCGTGTCCAAAGACTAAGCCCCAAGAACAAAGGAGTCTCACCTTATATACCCTTGCAAGCAGGTTACAGAAGCAAAAAGCAAAGCTTAACCCATATATGGTTGCATGTGACTTTATGGGCTATTTCATTCCCCCAGTTCTATGTGACCTTTTTCATGTTTCATTTCTTTAAGTTTTATGTCTCTGCTATGCCATATCTTCTTCCTGGTACATAATCAGAACACAAACTTATCTGTTTCTTTTCTGATCCTCCTCCCTACTACAATATACCTGAAGGAATGTAAGTAAGGTTATAATAAAGGCACCTGCACACCCATGCTTATTGCAGCATTGTTCACAATAGCTAAGCTACAGAAACAGCCAAGATGGCCCACTACTGATGAATGGATTAAGAAAATGTATTTTTTACATACAATGGAATTTTATTCAGCCACAAAGAAGAATGAAATTTTATTGTTTGCAGGTAAAAAGATGGAACTAGAGAACATCATCTTAAGTGAAGTTAGCCAGGTTATATATCCTTCCCCCCACACTGGAAACTACCCCCAGACAGGACCTGTTTTGCCTTCCTGTTCTCCATTTTTATCATAAAAATTACATTTGTTTATGATAGCTATATAAGATGTTTCATTATGACATTCCCATGTATAAATGTATTATAACCCAAATTGGTTCTTCTCCTCTTTTTCTCCTTTCTGCCTTAGTCCCCTTTTTACGGTGATTTCAACAGGTTTAAAAGTTCTACATTCATTCTTGTATAGGAAGTACATCAATCACATTCACCTTCTTAACTTCCTTCCTTTACCCTCCCTCTCTCATATGTGATCTCCCCTTAGCATGACCCATTTTTCATAATAATGCAATATTTGTATTGGGCCTATATTCCACATATAAGAGAAAACATGCAGCTTTTGGCCTTTTGAACCTGGCTAACTTCAATTAAGATGATGTTCTCCAGTTCCATCCATTTACCTGCAAATGATGAAATTTCATTCTTCTTTGTGGCTGAGTAAAATGCCACAGCATATAAATACCACATTTTATTAATCCATTCACCAGCATGGGGCATCTTGCTGTTTCCATAGTTTAGCTATTGGGACTAATTATGCAATAGACATGGGTGTACAGGTGTCTTTATTGTATCCTGACTCACATTCCTTTGGGTATATCCCTAGGAGTGGAATTGCTGGATCATACTGCATTTCTATTTTCAGTTTTTTAAGGAGCCTCCATACTGTTTTGCATAGTGGTTGTACTAACTTACATTCCTACCAGTAATTAAACTTCTCCTGGCTTCTAGAAGCAGGGCCTTTGCTCTGTTCTCTATCTGGCTTGCTTTGCTCTAATCTTTCCCTTTTATGTAGTAACCTACCTGTGATGGGTAATCTTAATTGTTGACCTGACTGGAATGAGAGATGCCTCAGATCAGTAATGCACACAACTAGGTGTATCTGTGAGGGCATTTCCAGAGAAGACTGACGTGTGGGACAGTAACTCAGAGGGAAAGACTAATCCTGTAGGTAAGCAGTACCATCCATATGGAATAAAAGTGGAAGGATAAGCCAGCCAGTCAATGCAAACCCATTCTTTCTGATCCAGTGTGTCTACTGCTGTAGCCATCATCCTTGGACACCAGATTCCGGCTTCTTCAGCTTTTCAGTGGTGACTCACACCCATGACTCTCCAGAGAGCTTCTAAGTCTTCAGCCTTAATCTGAGCTGCATCATTGATTCCCCCTTGTTCTGACACTTCCAGCTTTATGTACTGGCCAGTTCTATGATTCTCTTGCATGCAGACCATAATTGTTGGGACTCCCAATCTCCAATTGTGTAAGCCAATCCAATAAATCTCCTTTTATATTCTGTTCCTCTATAAAATCCTGACTAATATGCTACTCATCCTTCTTATCAGCTCATGTTACCTTCACACACAAAGCCTCTTCAGACCTCTCTCAAGGTCTCACACACCAATGTCAGAACACTATCCAAGCATACAGTCATGCGTTCATTGGTGGGTTCCCACATGCTGTAAAATCTAAGGAAGCACAGAATAAGAACTCAACAAATGTAAGTTGTTAAACTAATTTAATCCAATCTCTTCAATCTCCACACCAAAATAATAGGATCCAAAGAGACAGTTTTGCCAAAGATCTTAAGAGTAAGACCTGCATCTTCTGACTACCAATAAAGTATGCTTTCTACCATATGAAATTCTTCCACTTATCATGTCTCAGAAAGCAAGTGATGACAATTCTATTATAAGTAGGGAGAGATTTCTTTTTTTTTAAATTTTTTTATTGTCATAATATCGTTGTACTGGGGATACATTTCCAAAAGTTCTTACAATTATATCATAGTTGAATTCACCGCCTCCATCATTCTCCTTTATCTCTCCCTCCTCCCATTCCTGGAATAGTTTCAACATGTCTCACTTTTCCATTTTCATACATGAGTACATAATATTTCCACTACATTCACCCTCTTACACCCTTTCCTTATATCCTCCTGCTCCCGCTGGTAACAACCCCCCAGACAGGAACTGTTTTATCTTCCTGTTCTCCATTTTTGAAAAAAGGCATTTTTGTTTGTTTCTTTATGGATAGGATACTGAGCAATAAAAACACAATTTATTTGTAAATATACCTGGCTCTATTCTGTCTCTAGTAGACAGAAACCTTAGCAGAAACAGGCTATTCTATTTACCAGAAGACTCTATAGAACAGAATTTTGAAAGAAAGTTATCTAATACCCTAAGATATACTTGAGATACCACAGAGAGTCTAAAGATACTCTCTACTACCCTGGGAAATTTACACAAAGAAGATGGTTAACAACTGGTTATATGATGTAGAGGACTACACAAGGAATAAATGAATCTAGAGTGAAAGCCTATAAGAGGGCTCTGTGGAGAGAATTTTTAAACTAGAGGTGGGTGCACTATAAAACCCATCCTATTCCCATCCTGATAAAGAGCTTATAGTCCCTAAATGTATTAGGGCAAAGATGCCTGAGTATTTCCAATAGATCAGATGTGAGCACACAAAAGAGTTGGTGCTGGGCCATCTTAGGTTCTACCCAAGAGGCCTTCCTGAGGGGTCTCTGTGGAGTTCCAGAAGCTGCTGAGACCTCTGGATTCCTAGAGGGTGTAATTCAGGTATCTGGGCTTTACATATATATTGCTGTATACAAATTAAGATTATCTTGTTTGTTTGGTTTTTTTCTTTTTTTGAAATTTGGAGTAATCAGAAAACTTGCATAACCTGCTTTGCTTTTCATCTTGAAAAAGAACTGGCTCTTGAATAAATTTAAAGAAAGGTGGAAGACATAATAAGGTTGTTTTGTGATTATATCAGGACTCTTCTTCAATATATCAATAGTATTGAATATAATCAAAATTTTCCTAGAGAGTACAAGGAGGGAAATGAGTGTTCTTATGTTTTAAATGTTTAATGTTCTTCTGCCCTATAAAAAGGTAACCAAAACTCGATTTCCTTTTAGAATGTATTTCCATGTTTGAAATTCTAGGTGAGAATTTAAACTTTAATGCTAAAAGTTGAATTAGAAATTCACTTAAAAATCCTACAATTTGCAATATTTACATGAAAAATGCATAATTTAACATTTTGTAGACTTGCATAATTGGTAGCATTTTGTAGACTTGAGTCTTTTCTTAGTACTTTCACCAAAGAAAAATTAAGTCAATTCATGAATTCTGAATGACTCTTAGCAATTAAATAGAGATAACGTACAGGGCCATGCTTCCTCTGAGGAGTTGAAATCATAAATTACAGTTGTCTACACTTTCACTAGACTCATTTCCCAAGATTTAAAGTGGGAAGAAATTCACATTATCTTAGACCAAGAAGTACATGTTAGAGGAAAAGTAGTTGCAGCAAAGAGTCCTTAAAAACCCTAAGAGGAATCATCCATACTACGTGACCAAAAGAACAGACCAAGGACATTTCATGTAATCTGGCTAGTGTCAGATTCAATTGAAATGAAATCCCCTGGCAAGCCCATTAGAGTTAGAAGACTGGGAAGCTCAGCACAAGCATTCCAACTAAGATTTCAAAGTAGGGTACTTTCTGATGTCTATGGAGCATGTGCTCGTATTTCAGAATCAGCCCGGCTGACAGAACTCTTCCCTTCAGGAATGCAGTCAGCAAAGCAGCTAACGGATCTTATGGCACTTTGGGAGACCTACATTATTCTCTTGCCCTAAGTTTTATTACCAGCAGTCACAAACTGCTCACTGGCTTTATCATACATGTATAATCTCACAAGTCTTGTCTATTACATATAAAACATATAAAATATATTTAATCTACCCTAATTAAGTTTTATAGTTTTATCAAACTAAAACAAATTTCAAAATATTAAAATGCTACACTGTACGGTTTTCTGAAGAAAACTAAGGATAGAGCAAGTCTCTAATATTGTAGTGATTTTTAAAACAAATCACCTTCTCTTTATATTTTAAATAAATTTTTAAAAGATGATACAATCAATCTTTATAATTATGTGATCTATAACTTTATCTAATATTTTATGTGCACTAAGTAAATAATGCTTGTATTAACTGCAATTAAATTATATTTAATATCTGGTTAATTTTATGAATATAGACAGTTCTATTACACATTGGTTATCTACATTAATCAATTCAAAGGATCATAACCAAACTTCTACTATATCTTTTTTTTATTTTATTGTTTTCACATTTACTCAAGTGTGTACATTATCTTAATCCCATTTTTATACAATATCTTAATGTTGGCATACAAAGGGAGCTACCACAAAATTAATAATCCTTATTTTCTGGCTGAAGCATTAAATATTCATCATCTAGTCTATGTTTCATGGTATTTTTGATAGTACTATAGTTTCCCTTTGCTATTTTAGTGCCTTCTCATAGACTTTGCTTCAATCACAAACATTCTTCAGGGACCACCCACAAGCAAACATTATACCAAGGAGCCTGTGTATAGAAATGATTTGCCTAGGCACAATTCTAAAAGGCGGGCCCAGAGATGAGGCAGAGGCACAGGGAGATGCCTGTACAGAGTCAATTATCACCTCTCTTTGTCACCTTTCAAAGAGTATAAACATCTGCCTTTATGCTATAATGTATATGGATGGCATTTACTCAGCAGTATCTCCCAACACCTGGTTTGAACTTTATCAGAATCTTCTTCAGCAAATTTCCCATCATTGTTACCCTCTCTTGATTTCATTCCTAGCTATGGGTTTAGGAGTTCTATTCTGTTTAGAAATATCCTAACAGAGTGACCACACACTGGCAAGGTGGTGGAAGTAGAAGAGTCCTTAAGAATAATTATTGGAAGTCTAACCACTACAGTGTTAAATATAGGTGACCGAATGTATATATATATATATATTCCACATATATTCTATATACACTGTATACAGCATTTGACCATCACCTACAGGATGGACAGCCACTAATGATAAACGATGTCTCAAAATCCTTGTTAGAAGATATGCAAGTATTGGATGGGGGCGTGGCTCAGTGGTAGAACACTTGCCAAGTATGTGAAAGGCCCTGGGCTCGATCCCCAGTACCACACACACGTGCAAATTTTATATGTATATACATATATATATATATACACACATATATGCTTATATATACACATATATGCACACATATATATGTATGTATGTGTGTGTATATATATATATGTGTGTGTGTGTATGTATGTTACAATTGTGCCTGCAAAATCCAACGGGACCTTCCCTCTTGGTAAGGAGTTTGGGAAAGCATGTGAAAAGAGCCAAATCACTAAAACAATGACAAGAAGGGATATTAAATGACAAATGGGCCAATTCATCAAGAATCTAACAGTCCTCCGTATGTTACAGACATATACAGCTTTCTTTATTCCTAAAAAGAGTTCCAGAGTCCATGAGGCAAAAACTGACAGAAATTAAAGAAAACAAAATTATTGTTGGAGACTGCAACAGTTTTCTGTCATTAATTCACAGAACAAATAGATAAATATCAGTAAAAATACAGAAAACCTAAATGAATAATGAATTATCACTTAATATACAAGTGAGAATTTTAGGATACTATCCTATCCAACATCACAGAATACACATTATTTTCAAGTGGACCTGGAGTGTTCACTCAAACAAATTCTATTCTGGGTTATCAAATATACTTTAACAAGTTAGACAGAATTAAAATCACACAAAGAATGTGGATTAAATTACAAATCTAGAAAGTCATCAAATATTTATTAAAAATCCACTTCTAAAAACTTTACAGGTCAAAGAAGAAATTGCAAGGAGAATTAGAAAATGCTGTGTTTGAGTGAGTATGGAAAAGCAGCTACAGCAGAAACAACACAAAGTCTGTTTTTCCCTATTCCTTCTTGCCAGGCACATCTCACCTAAGTTCAACCTGCATGAAAGGTAAGAAATTTGAGTTCTTACTTCTAACAGGGAGGTACTCCTAACATGGAAATTTCTCCAAATACAGGAATACTCAAAATACAAGTGCCAGCCTAAGACTAATTTGTTGACTACGGCAAGCAGCAACTGAAAATTGTCTCTCTTTCCCTACCCTCAACCTCTTCCAAACCTATTCTTGTCCAGTCCTCCCCCCGAGATTCCCTCACTTCTTGGCTTTCCAAGTAACAAGCTAAAACTACTGAAGACCTGCTCACTGAGGAAGAGGGAGGGGCCACCACTGAGCCTCAGAAAGAAGGAAAGGGTCTACTGTATGATACAGAATGGAAGATGTCCAAGTTCCTTGATAAGAGGGTACCCATGCTCTGCTCTTCACTCAGAAGAAAAAGGAAATAACAGCTCCTCAAAAAGGATGGCTGTTCCTGGACACCAAGGCCCTATCAACACAGAAGACTGTCCATGTTCTATGAGGCACAGAAGCTACAAAGCAAAAGACTTCAAAGGATCCTGAGGCTTCAACAGAGGCACATCTGCAGTTAGATATTCCACAGAAAACCAGAGGTGTCCTCCAGAATGCTGGCTCTGTAAGGGAGCTTGCAGTGTGAAAAAGGAAGCTCCAATAACTGATGTTAAATTTCCTGCCACACTGATAAAAAGCTTCAACTTGATTTAAAGAAAATAGAGCCCCAGACATTTCTTGCAAACCCTGTGCACCTAGGAATGATTTTGTTTAAAAAAAATCTTAATGACCTGAAGATTAGATGAAGGAAATTTATATTTTTTTTTCAAGTTTCAAAAACTACAGATTAGAGTTAGGGCAGGGGATGGGAAGAGAAAACTGATATATCAGTGGGCCATTTCTTCAGTGTTCTAGGACCTCCTTTCATTACCCGCAAGCCAATCTGAACTTGTAAGAGACTGACCTACTTCAAGGGAAAAAAACTCCTTGCTGCTTATTTTTCTAAAGAACTTTTGGAAAATCTAGGGTTTTAACTTGAATAATGACTATGATGAGAAGAAAGTATTTTTCTTTCCTGGCTCATGTTTACTTTACTTACAGAATACGCTTATATTTTGGTAGGTCTGCCCGACATGATGCTACGGTTAAATGTTCCTATCAGGCTGCTTACCAGATAGAAGATGTATGTTGGGAAATGCTATCTGGAGCTTCCAGATGGCAAAAGGCCAGAGTAATGGCCTTAGCTGTTAAATACAAGCATGTACACTCGACTTCCCCACTTGGTTGAATACAACCCCACTTGGCTATAATGAGCAAGCTCCATTTATTTGATGAAGCATTCATATGATAAAAGTGGCTAAATCAACAAGTAGAGTTATTTATGAGCAAATACAGGCATCTGAAACCATCAGGAAGGATGTTATATTCTGAAACCAATTCTTTTTAAAAATGGCTCAACTGAAGCACTTTATTCTTGTTCACCAACATCAGTGCCTCTTTCCAAACTGAACTATTTTTAACTTTTTTCTTGATATTTTGTATATGCTTGTGTTAGTACTAGTTTAACTTTTAATAGTTTAAAGAATTCTTCAGTGTATAAAACATGAGAAAATAGAGACTGGAAATGTGGAAAATGGGGAGTCTGGTTGTCCTTTTGGAAGTTCTTAGAAATCTAGAAATACAGACAGAAATACTGTGACATCATGATTAGGTCCTGACAATATATCTAAGTACGCTCATAAACTCCCAGACCCTGCTTGATCTGACCTTTGGCTATCTTTCCAGCTAGTCTTATGGCACTTTTTTCCTACAGTGGACTTTATTCAGGTTCAACAATATACAGGGCTCTCTCACCTCAAGACTGGTAAGGTGGTTTACTCACAGTCTCTCTCTCTTCCTCCTCTCACCTCACCTTTCAGATTTTGATATCCACTGACCTCCCTTTTACAGCCCCCATGGCACCTTGCCTGTTTCTGAAACTGTCATGACCTTGAAATTCCCTTAGCATAGGTCTTTCTTACATTCTAAGTAAAAACTATAAGCCCAGGTCACAGCATACAAAGGCCATAATGCAGTAAATGATAGGTTTTTGATGCTCTTCATCAAAAATTTATTGCCAATTACTGTTCCGAACACTTTATATAAAAGCTTAGTAACAAATAGGACTGGGATGTGGTATGATTATTAATCACATTTCATACATGAGGACACTGAGAACCCAGATATGGACTCAGGTCAATGTCTAATGTGACTGCACAATCTTTCCTAAGTCCTACCCCATACAGCCTCCAAGTTATGGTGAAGAGAGACTTGGAATTCAGGAATGGCAACTGAGCAGCTATGTATTCTTTTTTTTTTTTGTGGGAGTGGGATTTGAACTCATGGCTTCACACTTGCAAAGGAGGCTCTCTACCAGTTGAGCTATTCCTCCAGTCCTCCCTGTGCATTCTTGACACATTAAAGTCTTTGAACCTTAGATTTTTTTTGGCATTTTTAAGAAAAGCGATAAAAATATCTACATCGCAGGATCATTCTGGAAAAGTATACATTACTTGTCCTGGCACAAGGGAGGTGTCTAATAAATAGTAATTGAATCTGAAGTTATAAGCAGAAGGAAACAGAAAACAGAAGAAAGGAAACAGTACGATTCTTTTAGATTCATAATTGCCCCAGTAGCATGAAACATCAAGAAAATTATGGTCATACTCTTATTTTGACATATACACACAACTGTGATTTCATTATTATTAAGAGCCCTACAAAGTTACTCTTAAGCATATGTTAAGAAAAAGTTTATTCTGGCATATGAGTTAAGTTAATATGTTTCTGCACCCTCCACTCACCAAGTAAAAAGTCAAGATTAAACACTTTCCATGTCAAAGTAGTATTGAAATTCAAAGATGAAATGGGAAGAAAAAAATAGAAAAACAAATTAGAAAACAAAAATTAGTAGGAAATAAAAAGATAAATCTAAATAAAACCAAAGATAGTGCAGGAAAAATAAGCAAGGCAAGAATGAGGGAGAAAAACGGACACGAGGCACTGCATTGTTGATAGCATGTGATCCACCGATTAATGTTACTTCTAAGCAGATTAACCAAATCCAAACTGCTCGACATCAGGTCCTTATCTAAGCTTTTCCTCTCTCATATCAGCAAATAAAAAATACACATTTTTAACTTCATAAATAAAGCACAAGTAGAAATCAGATGCACAAAAGTGTCCCAGATTTACAATTCACCCTCATGTCCTTCCATTCTGGCACCAACACAATGCCAGAGATAAGGCTTAGAAGTAAAGAGAAGGGAATTCATTCCTGTGTGTAATTTTTGAAACGCAGCATCGAGCCATTCTCCCCTCAGCAATAGGCACTGTAGTATTGAAGATCAATCAGCCTTCGAGGGTGGAGAGCTTAAAGAGAGATGGTGTGGAGAGGGACTATTATTTCTGTCCCAGATACAGAGAAGAACTTTTAACCTCATTATGTTCTTCCTTATCATAACCTTCTCCATAGCAACCACAGAACTGCAGTGGTGAGAAATGGGTGGGAAGATAAAAAGTATACATGGTATACACATATACCATGGCACAAAAATATACAAAAGATACAGATTTATCTTATTTCCTACTAATTTTTGTTTTTTAATGTTTCTTTTCTACTTTTCCTTTGCATTTAATTTTTGAATGTGCTGAATTCTTTTCAGGAACAGACAGGATGCTGGTGGCTGGGCATAGACAGCCATGCCAAGGAAATATATAAATACTGCAAAACTGCTGAATTCAGCTGATGGTCTAGAACACTCACTCATTTCCTCTGAAATTTCCTAATACTGGAAGGCTAACCCCTGAAACAAGAGTTAGGCTAGAAGAGTGTAACTGGTATTTTGCTTCAGCACTTTCACTGTAACGTTTGTAGCACAAGAGACTGAATACCTCAGATGAGCCCATATCACTATGGAAAGAAAAATTTTAGGGCTCAACATATGCCTCAGGGCTTGGTCCAGAAGAATGGGCTTTGTCCTCCCTTACTACTCCTGAATAACTAGGCTATTGTGGTAGTGATGTTACACTGCATTGCTGATGTACTTTCCTAACCCGCAGTCCTTCTCCAGAGTTTAAAATTAGAAAAACTGGACAGGGTCACCATTGACAAGGACTTCTGTGCCAGATAAAAACAATAGGGCACAGTCACTCTTTGGGCAGTACTGGCCCTCTGGTGCTATCACTGTTCCTTTATTTTGGCTTAACTTTTATATTTACTTGCTTGCTTAACACATGCACACAAAACTTAAGGTTTCCTCAGGAAGAGGTCCTGCAACAAGGCAGGTATGGGGAAGCATAATGTCATCAGAAAGAGCACAGAACAGTGCCCTGACAAACACCACTTTATAAAAAACAAATCTCCAGGGATTGCGACAGCAATGTCAGTGGATGAATGAGTATCCTCTTTGAAACCTGTGCTTTTAAGGGGCAGACACAGCTTCTCCCTGCTTCCATTCCTAACCATGGGTGCTTAAGGTCCATCTCAGAAGGTGCCACCTATCTGTCAGCAGCCCTCACTAGAGCACAGAAGGCCTCCCTATTCGAGAATTTTGACATGCTTACTGCTGAATTATTTATTATATGTTTTGGTGACCTAGGTTTCCTCACTAAATGTTGAGGTCTTATTACTGGTTCAGCTAATATATTTACATCTATTAATTTGGATGTTACAGGAAGATACATTTTTATAGCTCTTTTTATTAAAAAATGGAATAGGCAACAAAGGACATAACAGGTTAAGTGGAGGAGCAATGGAAAGAAAGTACTTGGGTGTCAGGTATATCACTAATCATAGACAGGAGAGAATGTGCTGTATTCCTTTCAGGAGTGATCAGGGAATTGACATCTAAGCAAAGACAGCTGTGTGTGGTGGTTTGGGGTAAAGGAGAAGAAACAAAGGCAAAGGCTGTGGGCTGGGCCTTGGAGCACTCTCTGTTGCCCCAACTTCAGCCCACGAGCTCCACATGGGCCGAGCCAATGCAGTTTTACACTCAGCAGCCAACAGTACACCAGGCACTGAGACACTCAAGTCCCTCTCCTCATGACACATATGGACTAATGGAAATACAGCTGCTAACTGAGCACATGTAGATGAATGTTATGCAAAAGATGTACACTGCTATTGCCTTTTTCTTTAGATGAGGCACTCCTGATTCTGAGGTTTAGTTAGAATTTGAGGGGCACTTCACTGTAACTATGGCTACAAACTGCTGAGTCCTCCACTCCGAAGAAAATACCACAGAACCAGGCCAGTTAGTGGTCTATGACCTGTACACAGGGCACTGTTGGGGAGTGGAGGAGGCAATCCACCCCCGGAGTCCCAAGACTCTGTGATCCCAGGCACAGAGGGTCTGTGGGCTCCTTCCAGCTATCCAGCCCTCCCAATGCTGCCTGAATTTCACAAGGGATTCCACTTGGACTTTGAGCAACCGATCTTCAGAGAGGCTGGTGGAGGGTTGTTTTCTTTGCCATGAGAAAAAAATGACAGTTAACTAGTGATACCAAGCAGACAGACAGAACTTTCTACATGGATGCTACTTTTCTGAAAAAATTTAGTTACTCCCTGATGGTTTGAGAGCAAAAGTTATCCGGCTCTACTCCAGTCACAATGAAAAAGGCAGTGTGCAATAAAACATGTAATAACTTCTGACTTAAAGGTCTGAGGAAACTGTAAAGCACTATTAGATCTAAGATACTATGACTATTTAATATTAATATGTTCCTTCCATGCAATTTTAATTTTCTCACCTCCCAAAACACTTGCCAGTTAGAAACTAGAAGCAGTGGCAGTATGAGACACTACCTCCACCTTTCCATTGTATGTGAACACCAAGAAATGTACTGAACCCAAGGCTGCTCACCACAGACAGCATTTCACAATACTTCAGTAAAATCCTTCCACAATTCCATGACTCTTCAGAGTTCTCTGAGGTCTTGAGATTCAGCCAAAGAGATTATTAGATGCAAAATTGTTTGCAATTAATTTACAATCATGAAAGGACCCAACATAATCTGAAAGTTTAAAGATGAAATCAGTTACCCTGTTAGATACCAACAAATAAAACAGTACCAATAAAGAAAGTAGCTGCTAAGGTAAGGATGTGACAACTGAAAAAAACACATACAATAAGAAATGAGCTATCACAGGACTATTATTCTTCTCAACACAATTTTCTGAAGAGAATATCCTCAAAATAACCACATGATTCCTTCAGTCTACCTCCACCCTTAAAGCCAGATAAGGACTATTACCTCATCCTCAGCAGAAGTGATCAATAAATAGGAAAATGACAGTAAGCCCAGAAGTCTAAACAATCCATAAACTGAGTAATCCACCCTTCAATCATGAGGTATATCCTATAGTATTTGTAGCTTTTCTTACATCTCAAGGGGTGTGTGAATATATTTTTGTGTGTACATATATACATACATATATCTAAGACATATAATGTATATATAGTGTTCTATATGTACACTATATTTATTATATATAAAGTCCTAACAATGGAAATGTCTGAGAAATGTAAGCTGAAACGGATAAGTAGCTCAGTTTAACAGTTGTGTCCGCTTAAAATAATCATTTACAATTTTTTAAAATAGGAATTGATAAAAATCACCTTCTCTAGACTCTTACACACCAACATCTAATGGCAAGTGCCATAAAACTGTGTATCTGTGCTGAATCTGTAATTGAGATGGAAATATGCTTTAAAAAAAAGAAAATGAAAAAGCAACCAACTCAGGGAATGTCCATGAGTTCTAATAGAAATAAAAATGACACCCCTCTTGTGCTAATGCAGGCAGGTAGTACTTTTAGTAAATGATTTATTTAAATAAACGTGTGCTTAACAACAATTCAGTTTCTCAATTTTATACACTGGAATGATTAAAATAGCATTTAAATTTTATAGATTGTACCAATCTTACTGTATTTACTAGTTTTAATTTCCAAGTAAAATTCAGTTTAGGTTTCCTTAGGATTAGTGAGTCTTCCATTCAGAAGAGTATCAGGTACCCAAACTCTGTTCAGAAACCAAGCTACCAGTCAGATGGCATTTGCCGACTTCCAATTTTCATGTAAATATAAAGATTTAAGGCAAAGGTCAGATGCTAGGTATTTTAATTAATGTGTATTTTAAATTTTCACCTTTTAGCATGTTAATTGAAAATTGACCTTTTTATCATTTACTGTAATCCTGTTATTTCATAACTGAAAAAGCAGTAATATTATTGGACATGGGTCACAAATTAAGGGGAAAATACACATTGTAGGGATGGGGACAGGAAAGGAAACCTAAAACTTGAATGTGGTTGATGTGCTCACTGTAGAGGAGAAAATATAGAAATCTTAAACTGACAGAGGCCACTATGGGAAGGGGACCAGGAAGTAGTGAAGACGTCTGGTAGAAATGAATCAATGTGGGTTGCAATACACACGTGCATGGAAGCAACGCTAAGAAGATAGCACTCTGTATAGCTATCTTTATCCCAAACTAGCAAAAACACTATGTCTTTCTTATCTCTTATGTTTTCTCTTCAACAAAATCAGAGAAGAGGAGGGCAGAACAGGTTCTGTTCAGAAGGTGGGAGGGGTGGCCCATACAATGTATACATATGTGAGTAAATATAAAATGATAAAATAAAAAGAAAAAAGAAAAAGAAAAGGTTTGAGCCCACAAGAGGGGAAGTCATTTGTCTGAAATCAGTTAGCATCAGTCCTGAATTTTCAGCTGAGTATTATTTCCATGGTATCAGATTTGTTGCACAAAGTATAGAAACTCAACTGCCCAGGAACAAACCTCAAGAATTTATTAATAAGAACCCGGGTTCCAGTGACTCACAGCTGTAATCCTAGCTACTTAGGAGGCAGAGATCAGGAGGATCATGGTTTGAAGCTAGCCCTGGGCAAACAGTTCCACAAGACCCTATCATGATAAAAACCCTTTACAAAAAAAAAGACTGGTGGAGTGGCTCAAGGTGTAGGCCCTGAGTTCAAGCCCCAGTACTGAAAAAAAAAAAAAAAGAATTTATTAATGGAAGCCTGAAATCTTTGCTTTTTTGTATTTGTTCCACCATTATTTACTCCATTATTCATTTGTTCACTGACTTAAGTAGTAGATAAAGGAGTAAAGAAAATGACTCTGAAATCAATCCATTTTAATAATTTTTCCAGAAAATATGTTTTAAGGTTTTGGGGTCAAGCGGGGTTGAATCTATAAAGGAGAAACTGCCATTGGAAATTTCACAAATTCCAGTAATCTATGTTCCATGTCTTTCCATTTGTACTATATTAGTCCATGATCCCCAAGAAAACTCAATAAATATTCCCAAATTAGGAAATCAAACATTAGTGTTAATGTTTCTGCATGAGCTCTAACTAATGTATACACATATGAATAAATGTAAAAACAATAAAAATATATTTAAAAAAGACAAGAGGTTCAAACATGCCCTCTGCCACAGCAAATAACTAAAAAAAAAATTGGTTATAATCATTGTCACGGTATGCAACAGTTGGTTTTTCATTGTATGAAAAATTCAACTTTTTTCTTTCTTTGTGGAACTGGGCTTTGAACTCAGGGCCTCATACCTACTAGGCAGGCACTCAACCACTTGAGCCACTGCTTAAGCCCATTTTTGTGTTGAGTATTTTCAAGGTAAGGGTCTTGAGAACTATTCGCCTGGGCTGGCTTTGAAACACGATTCTCTTAATCTCTGTGTACTAAATAGCTAGGATTACATGCGTGAGCAACAGAGCTCAGCTTGCTTGTATTCTTGATGATTGCATGAAAGCAAAAATATATTAATTTTTTTCTATATTCATGGACAACTCAAGTTGGAAACATTAAGTATAAATTATGCAGAAAACCTATAGGCAGCTTCATAGTTACTTAAGAAACAGAAATAAAAGTATGATCATATTGAAAATATCAATTAACCTGGATCATATAAACAAGCTATTTCTAATGTACTGATTTTAAAAAGCACATAATTGGTTAAGGCTGATGATATTAGTGGTCAGAATAAGACAGTTGCCACTAAATACCAGCAACAAATACATTGTAACTTTTACCACGAGCCATAAAGACCAAATGGTACAATTATATCCCTCCATTGCAAATAGCTATAAAACTGAGAAAAACACATGAAGCAATTGTTTTCAGAAGTTGAAAAGGAATTAAACAAGACCGTATCAAAGCGTACCATGACTGTCACATCTGTCTGCCTTGACTCATGTTCCACTTGGTGTAGAGTGGTGGAATCAAAGCAGAGCATAACAATCTCACTAAGCAAAAAAGGCAGAGATTCAAGTTTAGGGCTACTGAGATAGAGTTTGTGGAATAAGTTATCAAAGTGGGAGTTGTGAAAAGCAGTCTTGGAAATCTACATAAAGGTCCACTTAAATTCTGGTTGAAGACACAGAAGCATATGTAAAGCATATGTGAAGACACATGGCTCACCACAGAAGAGCTATTAGGAAGCTGTGAGCTAAGCAAAGATACTTTAGTTGGCTAGTGCTGGGAGACAAGAGCCCGTCAGAGGGGAGACCACAATGAACTAGACAGAGTGCAGGCACATTGCTGAACCCCATAGTGGCCATGCCTAAGTAATAAAGCTACTCCAGCTCTGGCCCCCGCCCAACAAAATGTAAAACCAAGTCAAGTGTATACTCCAGCAAATTATCTTTCTGACACAAGAAAAGTCAACACTCTGTCATAAAAATATGAGCTCATAAGAACATCATCAACAATGTCTGGTACACAATTAAAAGTTTTTATGCTTTTATCCTTTGAAAGCAAGCAAACATGACCTTAAATGCGGGTGGGAGGGAGTCAATAAATGCCAAAGCACAGATAGCAAATACGTTAGAAGTAGCAGATCAGCAGTCCAAATACTGTGTTGCTTAACTTCCAGTTGTTGGGGGATTTTTCAAATATCTCTTTACTTATTTTGAATTTAATTCCTCTGAAGTTCTGTCTGTGGGACTGGTTCCAGCGGGAAAGGGAGGACATAGGAAAGGGTGGATATAGGAAAGGGTGTAGGAGGGTGAATGTAGTGGAAAGAATGTCAGAAAAGATAAGTATGGTAGTAAATATAACATTTTTTTTATCATTTACTAACTTCTTTAGAAGATAACTGCTTAAAGCAAAACCACTTTTTAAAATGTATTGTGTGGTTTATAAAGCACACCAAAGTAAAATATATGAAAATAACAGCACAAAGTACAGGAGGGTGGTAAATAGAAAGACATTATTTCTAGGCTTGCATACATGAAACCACATAATGTTAACCCACATAGATGGTGATAAAGAAAGGATATGTATTATAATCTTTTCAACAGTCACCTAAAAGGGGGGAATGAGTAGAAATAGAGAATATAAAATTAAAATTTTTAAATACCCAATTCATTTAAAAAATTAGGAAAGAAAAAAAAGCAGGAGCGAAGACCAAATGGGACAAATAGTAAGATGGTACTCTTAAACCTAATTATACCATTATTTTCAATAAATCTAAATGGACTTAGCACTGTTTATAAAGCAGGAATTGTCTGGCTATAACTAAAAGAAAGAAACATACTCTTACATAGGCAGACAAATTAAAGTAAAGAAATTTACAAGAAACATATATTTAAAAACACATTTTATATATAAACTGATACATTAAAGAAAGCAGTAGAAAAGATATACCATGGAACCATAAACCATAAGAAAGCTGGAACAGTTATGTATAAATTCTACTCTGATAGAAGAATTTTGTAATAATGAAAAGTCCAAGATAAAATTTCAAGAGAAGGATAAAAACAAAATTTTGGAGTAATACAATTATATATTGAAAATAAATAATACTCCTAAATGGGTGCACCTAATAAGAGAACTTCAAAATATATGAAGCAAAAGCTTTCAGAACTTTTGGGAAGTTCTGAAATAAGGGAAGAAATAAACAAATACATAGTTTTAGATTTAATATTCATTCTCTCAGAAATTGATAGAACAAAGTATATCAGTAAAGATATACAATCAGTATAGATACAGAATACAATCAACCAACCTGATCTAATTGACATTTATAGAACCTTCACCAAAAACTGCAAAATAAATATTTAAATACACAGGGAATATTCACCAAAATACACCTTATTCTGGGCTACGAACAAGTACCAATAAATTCTGAAGGATTGATACCATATGTTCATTCTTTTTTTTCTATATTTTTGCTATATTATTGTTGCACTGGGGGTACATTGTGACATTTACAAAAGCTCTTACAATCTATCAGAGTTGAATTCACCCCGTCCATCAATCTCCTTAATCCCCCTCATCCCATCCCTGGAATAGTTTCAACAGGTCTCATTTTTCCATTTTCATACATGAGTACATAATATTTCTACCACATTCACCCTCCTTCACCCTTTCCTTATATCCTCCCTCCCTTCCACTGGTACTAACCCCACAGACAGAATTTCAGAGGAATTAAATTCAAAACAAAAAGTAAAGATATTTGGAAAATCCCCAAACAATTGGAAGTTAAGCAACACACTTTTAAATTACCCTGGATAAAAGACAAATTCCTAAGTAATGTTAGAAAATACTTACGTATGATCACCTCGGCAAAGGTGGATCTGGTTTAGATACTGAAACCTGTAACACTGAGAGCAGAAGGACCCAACACTCTCTTAAGGGTATTTGGCTAGAGGTTAAGCACTGCTAAGTAATATTAAGAATGTTAACATAAATAATAGGCCTTTGTTTTATTTTTTTTTCTTTTTTATTGTTTTATTATTCCTATGTGCACACAAGGCTTGGGTCATTTCTCCCCCCTGCCCCCACCCCCTCCCTTACTACCCACTCTGCCCCCTCCCTCTCCCCCCTACCCTCTCAATACCCAGCAGAAACTATTTTGCCCTTATCTCTAATTTTGTTGTAGAGAGAGTATAAGCAATAATAGGAAGAAACAAGGGTTTTTGCTGGTTGAGATAAGGATAGCTATACAGGGAGTTGACTCACATTAATTTCCTGTACCTGTGTGTTGCCTTCTAGGTTAATTCTTTTTGTTCAAACCTTTTCTCTAGTTCCTGGTCCCCTTTTCCTATTGGTCTCAGTTGCTTTTAAGGTATCTGCTTTAGTTTCTCTGCGTTAAGGGCAACAAATGCTAACTAATTTTTTTAGGTGTCTTACCTATCCTCACCCCTCCCTTGTGTGCTCTCGCTTTTATCATGTGCTCATAGTCCAATCCCCTTGTTGTGTTTGCCCTTGATCTAATGTCCACATATGAGGGAGAACATACGATTTTTGGTCTTTTGGGCCAGGCTAACCTCACTCAGAATGATGTTCTCCAATTCCATCCATTTACCAGTGAATGATAACATTTCGTTCTTCTTCATGGCTGCATAAAATTCCATTGTGTATAGATACCACATTTTCTTAATCCATTCATCAGTGGTGGGGCATCTTGGCTGTTTCCATAACTTGAGGGCCTTTGTTTTAAGTACCCTTTAAAACTTACTTTTTCTTCGAATAAGCTAAGCTGTTGAAGGCCAAGCTAATTCGATTCTTCCCTAGTGCATGGCTCTCTTGAGGGGGGAGCTATCAACCTGTCAGCCCCACTTTTGGCAGGACTGTCATCATGGCATCCCAGAAGCTTTGAACTCTTCACTGAGGCTTAAGGAAGAAATATTCAACTGCAAGGAACACTGCAATCACTACTGCTGCAGAAGACAGAAACTTCTGCTGTAGGAGCCCTGCTCCAGTCACACTGTTCCAGCAGTCTCCAAGACCTTCACAACCTCCCAATGACCCTGCCCCTGGGATGCTCGGACCTTATAATAGCAAGCAGTCCTTAACAAGGAAGAGGAAGAGCACCTTCCCTAGTGACTCAGCAAAAAGCTTGTTGTTGACAGAAAGGAGACTGAACCTATTTGAGGTTAGCTCTTATGTAAGGCTTGTGATTGGTGGAATTGGAAGCTGTGCATGTCTGTGCATGGAATTGGAAGCTGGTAGAATGACAACCCAAGAACAAGCTTGCCACGTCTCTCTTCTGACTATAAAAGTTGGCTGTTTGCCACTCTTTTGGGGTTAGTCTGGGAGGCTTCCTTCCTAGTCATTGACTCCCCCTCCCCAGTGTTATAACATTAGGCCCAATAAAGGTTTCTCCTGAATGATCTCTTTGCCTGCTCATGGTCTTTATCATTGGTAGAGCAGAGCAGCCTGGGCTGGTTACACAAAGAGCAGAAAAGACTCTGGAGTTTCCAGTCACAACAAGTGGAAGTATAACATAAAGGTGGCTAAGAGTTCCAGAGAGCCACCCAGATCTAAGGGCCCAATAGCCAAAACCCAGAATTATAATACCCGGAGGCAGCTGAAGAGTTCCAGAAAGTGACCAAGGGCAGAAACTAAGACTATGAAGGATGGTTGAAGTATTGAAGAGCAGAGAGGTGGTGGAGAACCAAAGGTGGGAGCTGAGAGTATGATGATTGCAAGCCCCTGTTACTGGAAGTGTTTGAGAAAGTCACTGTGGTTTAAGGAGCTGAGGATCCAACACCTAAAGCTCAGGAGCTGTAATTCTACCCATTTGGTATTGACACTCTGAAGCCTAAAGTAGTAAGCCTCTGACCACCTAGGGCAATAAGGGTCCAGTTTTGAAAGCTTGAAGCCATAAGCCTCTGGATTTGGAAGCCCAGCTTGAGAGCCTCTAGAACTTAGGACCAACAGCACTAAGGGAGTTGCTCCTGGCCTACCTGTGATTTCAACCCAAATAGAGCAAAAGAACAAAACATATGCACCAAGAACGTGAAACAGTTTATTATGCACAAAATGAGGATTTCAAGGGAAAGCAGGTCAGGCTCCCAAATAGTTCCAAAATGACTCACCATCCCTGGCCATAAAGGAAATGCAAATCAAAACCAAACTAAGATTCCACCTCACTCCTGTTAGAATAGCTACCATCGAGAACACCACCAACAACAAATGTTAGCAAGAATGCAGGGAAAAAGAAACCCTCACACACTGCTGGTGGGAATGCAAACTAGTACAACCACTATGGAAAACAACATGGAGGCTCCTTAAAAATCTAAAACTAAATTGCCATACAATCCAGCAATACCACTCCTAGGGATATACCCAAAGGAATGTGAGTCAGATTACAACAGAGACCTCCACACCCATGTTTATTGCAACACAATTCACAAAAGCTAAGATGCCCCACTACTGATCAGTAGATTAAGAAAATAGGGTATTTATATACAATGAAATTTTACTCAGCCACAAAGAAGAATGAATTTTATCATTTGCAGGTAAATGGATGGAACTGGAGATCATCACCTTAAGTGAAGTTTAGTCAGGTTCAGAAGGCCAAAAGTCACATGTTCTACCTCATATACAGATTATAGACCTAAACAAATTCAGCAATATAGTACACAGGTCACACTAAGGGAAGGCCACACATGTGAGGGATAGAGCAAGGGAAGGAAACCAAAAATTTGAATGTGGTTGATTTGCTCATTGTACAGGAATGAATATAAAATCTTAAACTGGCCGGGGCCACCATGCGAAGGGGACTAGGGAGGAGGGAAGAGGATCAATTGGGGTTATAATACATATATGCATGGAAACAACACAAAGAATCTCCCTATGTAGCTATCTTTACCTTAAGCCAGCAAAAACACCAGGTTTCTTTTATTATCTTTTGTTTTTTCTTCTACAAAACTAGAGAACAAGAGGGCAGAACAGGTTCTGCTAATGGGGGGAGGGGCACCAGTGGGTGGAGGAAGGTGGCAAGGAAATGGGTAGGAGGATGAATATGGTGCAAATAATGTCTACACATGTATGAAATGCCAAAATGATACCTGTTGAAACAGTTCCAGGAATCAGAGGAGGAGGAATGGAAGAGAGCAAGGGAGGGGGTGAATTCAAGTATGATATATTTGATATACTGAAAGAACCTTCATAAAAACTACAATGTACACACACCCAGCATAACAATAATAATTTAAAAAATGGCCTGGAGAGAGGGAAATGGCTGGTGTGGCTTTAATTGGTGGTTAGCGGTTAGAGGATTCCCACACCCATGAGACAGATTTGGGTAGTTTGAACTTCCCACGAGTGCCAGAGAAGGAAACACCCAGACTTCCTTATCAGCTTTTCCAAATATGGGCAGAAGGCAGAGTGGTGAGGCTTCAAAGCTATAAGCAGTCAAACATCAAAAATGCAGTCATGCCATGTTTCATTTGAATTTGAACTTGTTGAAGCATCATTTTGAGCACTATTATTGAGCTCTATGAGCCCTGCAGTTTTTGTCCAATAAAAGTTCTGTTCAATGTCTATTCAAAAGGCCAGCATTCTATTTGAGAAGTAAAATGAGCGCCTTGGTCACTATCAACTGCGTCTGGAACCACAGAGGGGATAAGGAGATCCTGTAGCAATCCTTTATGCAGTCATGGGTAATCTGATTTATGATTTGGGAATCTACTAGGCAAAACAGTGCAAGAGTTCTTTACAACAAATGGAACAACCTTCAGTAAGGAACTGTTGCGGCCATTGTCCAAGCCAGAAAAACAGACCACTGGCAATGGCCCCCAAGAGTCTCTAAACCATGCTGATGAGGCCAGTTTTCAAGCAGAGCACCCAGTGGTAATATGTCTGTAAAGTTAGAAGCTTTTACTGATCCTTGAGTTACATCCTTGATCAGAAATTCCTAGTTAAGGGATGAAGAGCAGCCACTCTCCAGTGTGCCACATCACAAGGTGACAGTTGTTAGTGATGTCCAGTATATGAACTTCCTTTGCAGTATACTCACTTGATCCCAAGGGACTACACATGGAGTCAAGGGTACGGGGAAAATGATGGCCACCTCTAGTACTCTGTCATCTGGCAAGGAATTGAGGACAAGAGACACCATCCCCTCCTTTAGGTAGGATTCAGGAGAGCCCAGGTTTGGCTCTGTTTTATAAACTATTTCATTCAGTCACGGAAGACTCAGTGGCCATGTCAAGCTTGCAAGGTGCTGCTTCCACAACTCAAGGCATAATAGATCACTTGGTGGCGGGGGTGGTTATAGCCTCAGGGCCTGTAGATACCTCTATTTCCAGGAGATCCCAATATGGGAGGCAGCTAACAGGTAATGGAAAATAGTGTGCAGGAAAGAGGGCAGTTTCTTGTATCAAAAGCCTAAGGACTACTTCTGGTCATTATGGGTAGTCCAGACAGCCTAGGAGGCATGATAGGAAGGTGCTCAGGTCTTTAGGTGGGAAGAGAGGACACAAATAGCAGTGTCATCAAATTATAATTTTGACAGATTCTAAAGACTTTTGTTGTAGGAGGCCCCATTCAAAATAGGCTAGTTTGCAATAACAGCACTAATTGCCTTAAGTAAAATTTATTACTTAAAAAAATGATGCCTCCAAAACTCAAAAAGGTCTGAAAAATGTTGAGACTATTTTAACATGTGTGGGTAAGGAAAGAACCATTTGCTGCTTCTTGATCTGGAGATGCAGTGTCTCTAGGCTTATCAAGTAATTTTCAGTGATTTATCAAATGCAACAAGGCCCTTTGTCATGAATGCAGTGATAGCCCATGCATGTCCTTTTTGTGAGCCCCTTTGTGAGTATTAGTATATCCTGGACGGGTGTGTCACATGGATCTCTGTAGACAGTGTGATAGTTGGATAAAGGTGACCTGTGTCCCTTCAAAGATGAAGGAAAACCTCAGCGAGGAGGCTTGCTGAAATTGGAATGGAACAAAATATATATGCCAATCTATGACTGCAAAGTATTATCCAGTCACTGATTAAACAGGGCCAGTAATTTGATTAACACTGAGATTGGGGACTTTACTGGGTAGCATCATACCATTATGATTATGGTAATACATTGTGAAACTCAGTCATTCTTTCCAACTTTGAGAACAGATAATATAGTGTTATTAAATGCATACACTGGCCACACAATAGTGGCTCACAACCCTAATCCAAGCTACTTGGATGGCAGAAAGCAGGAGGATTATGGTATGAGACCAACCCAGGCAAAAAGCTAGCAAGACACCATTTCAACAAATAAGCCAGAAAAGGGGCTCATTCCTGCAATCCCAGCTACCAGGGAGGCGTAGATAGGAAGAGAGACCTTCTCAGAGAAATAATTAACATAAAAATGAAGGCTGGGAGCATGGTTCAAGTGGTAGAGTGCCTGCCTAGCAAATGCAATGCCCTAAGTTCAAACCCTAGTACCTACCAAAAAAAAAAAAAAAAGAAAGAAAAAAAAAAGGAGGAGAAGGAGAAGAAGAAGAAGCAAAAACAACTATCCCTTCTCTAAGTAAGTCTTATATAAGGGTTTCAGATCTTAAAGATTATGTTTTAAATTGGGAAATATTGACCTGTTTAATCAGAAGTGAGGAAGAGGTCAAGGAAGTCTCATTTTGCCAAGTCAATAGTAAGTGCCAAAGATGTCATTTAATTTTAATTTATCACTCATTGGATTAGGGCACCCATACTGACTATGGGGTATTTTATGACAATGAATACTCTAACCATGGTAGATTTAACAGTTTGAATGGTTTGAATGAGACATAGTTATTTGCTTTCTAGTTTACACTTGTTTAGTATAAAGAAAGCAAAGACATCCCAAGGAACTTCAAAAAATAACTGTGACAGGAAAGGGGCTACCCTTGCCCCACGCCCCGCCCGCTCACAAAGTCAAAAACTCCTCTGTTACCATTACTTAGACACCTTTACTGGAGTTGCCTCGGCCACCTCGGGGGAAAAAAATAGGTGCACTCTGCCTCAGAGTTGCCCAGAAGCTTGAAAAACTGTATGGACAATCAGACAATTCACATCACTAAAAAGAAATCCAACACAAATACACAAATACAAACACATACACTAACATCATTCAAGAATAAGATAGTCTCTCCTGAAATCTAAGTGGATGCTATAGTTGTGCTAACATCCAGGAGGCTTTTACAATGAAGCACACCTAGCTGAAATAGGACAATAAAACCTGGGCCTTAGGTCTGACATCCTTCCTCTTGAGGCTTCAAAGCATTTTCACTTTTTCATATACTATTCTCAATGTTCTTGTTAGTTAGGTGGGCACTGGTACTGTTATCTTCATTCTATACCTTGAGACAATAAAGAGCAGAGTGGCTAAGCAGCTCACATAACGCAGTCTAAGCCATGTGTCAAATCCAAGACTAAAGCTCAAGTCTCAGGATATCCATTCTCCCCATAATACATAGCTCCAAAAGGAAGTGAGCCAAGGAGCAGCGCCAAGTCGGTTAAAATGCCTGTGCATCCTTCACCTCCGGGAGAAGGCCCATTCACTCTAATGACAGAGTAGTACCTGAGATTAATTCACCAATGAAAACTGGCCTTCATCCTCAAGCCTGATTTCTACAATAAATTAGATTAGGTTGCAAAAGGAAGGGACAATTACCAATTTAAAAGCTCAATAAAGAGAAGAAATATAAACATTAGCCCTGTATGTTTACTGAGTCAGGAATAGAAGTGTATATTTGTTCAGATGACAAAGATAGTACTTGATGCTACCAGTTCTTCCTAAAGAAACTGTACACACACGTGCTCCCTCTGTGTTTCATGCTAACTGTCTAGGGAGTAGCATGTGGCTCTATCATGAATGGCAAGAGAGATGTGATCTTATCTACCCATTAATCTAAAAGGCCCTAAGGGATCTGATCTGTCCTGTTTGATGACTCCATCTCCAGCTCACCTTCAATTACATCTTAACACAGCAAACATTCTTCAAGTCACCATTAAATGATTAAAAGTGTGTGATTCCAATTATAATGCATAATTCTAGTGATAGCAGATAGATTGCCACTGTGATACAATATTATTATGACATATTAAAAGCTTTCTAAGACAATACGAATTTATATTTATACAGAGAATATTGAAGGTTTAGGATTTTCAGTAATATATTTTTCTTAGTGGATGAAACAAAAATACACACATGTAAACAAACACATACCCCAACTCAATGTTCCTCTTTGTGCCTGGAAAGGCACAAATAAAGTACCCTTAGGGAAAACCATCCTTTTTATTCCTCTAAGGAATTTTTTTCCTCAAACTGGGAAGTCACCTAGTGTCAGAGGCCTACAGTCACCAAACAAAGAGTCAATTATGTTTTTCAAGGAATTGGTCCACTTAGTCTGTTATTAAATTTGTGAGCATAGAGTTGTTCACAGTAATCCTTTATTAGAGCCAAATTCTGAATATAAGAAATCTGGCTCCAGAGTACATATATGCTTTTAACTACAGTGCTCTCTACTTCTCTCAGGCAACCTTATTTCCCTAAGTCATCATTTATTTCACCCATGACATGGTTTAAACAGAACTTGTCCAGTGCTATTAGCCCTTACTTCACTCGTTTAGTGGAGGAAAACAGCAGCCAACTGTCAGAAAAGGCTTCAGTGGAAAGTGCCTTGACTAAAAGTTAAATTAAAGGAATACCTGGTCTTTTTACCAACTGGTGCAGTACAGTAACCACCATTCTTTCCCTTACCTCCAAAAAAGGACGTCACTCTCTAAATTTCTCTCTTTCCTACTTGCTCTGGGCTGCTGAGCCTGTTTCATATTTTTAGTTTGATTAGGAAGCAACTAAACAGACTTCCTACTAAAATCAAACTGCTAAAGCACAAAAGTAGAAATTTGGAAGAAAAAGGAAATCCTAAACTTAACACTGCTTATTTGCAATCACTTGTAAATCACATATACTGCCTCAAACTTCTCTACAGTACTTACAAGAGGTGGGAAAAATGCAAAGGTTCACTGAAGAAAGATCAAAGTTCATGATAAACCTTGTCAATGATGAATATCATTATTATTCTTTTATAAAGAAAGAAGTAAATGAAAGTGTGGCAATGAATAAGAAATCACTACCATTAACACCACTGTGACACCATTCATGCTTGAAAGGGAAAGTCAAGGGGAAGTAGGCATATTTTCTAACTAAATTTGGTAGTTTACTTTTTCTCTTTCCTGACTTTATCACATTTCCCTCAAAGATGACTTACACAAGGACTATGTCCAGGAATCTTGTAGTCATCCATTTTAGTAATTTCCAACCTTCTCCAGTCAGCAGAAAAAACAAGGATAGTATTATAAGCCGCAAGATAAAGACATCCATGTGTATTGCACTATAGTAACTTTAAGAAATATAAACATATGATAACTATGATTGCTTATGCTACTGCAAAGAATTACAGCTGACGAACAAGTAGATTTAATTGCAGTGAGTAAAAAGCTGAGATAATGACAAGGTCAGTCTGTGATGTGAAAGAATAATAAGTATATTTTATAATAGATGTTCTGTAACATTTAATTATCACCAAAAGCATTATTATCATAGTAAAATGAAATACAAGTATAGATGAATAGAGAACAGTTATTTATTAAAGGCAAACTTTGTCCTTAGTATTGAGTTAAGCATTGTGGGGAACACAAAAACAGCCTGTGAGATTCTCTACATTAATAGAAGTCATAATCTCATTTCATAAATTCCAACAGCAAATTCCCCCTTTATCATCCTGGAAGAAATTTAACTTCTACTGAATTCTAATGAATCAAATGCACCTACAAAATATTTGTAGAGGAGCAAGGGCTGATTTGATGATATTAAAATTAGGCCACATTATTTCACTAGATGCTAATAAGGACTGCACTTTGGAGGTACCGTCTGGATGAGGCAAGGAGTACAAATAGGCTTCCCACCTTCCCACATGTGTGGAAGATTCTTCTTTAAGCAGAGACTCAATTATGATGCTCCTTATCATGAACTGTGGGACACAAATCTCTACATAAAGATGATACAAGCCCATAAGAAGATGTCTGATTCAGATGACAGATGTTGCTGCATGCCAAAAAGGAAGAGCTTGGCATGTCTAGGCTTTAAAGAGAAAGACTCTTACAAGATCAGGCACATTCAGAGTGGTACGGGCGTAGACAAGGAAAAGACTCTGGACAGAACGGTCACATGTGGAACCTGGTAAGACAGGTATAATAATAATTGAACAACAAGGGAGTAGAACTATACTCCAGACAGAGAACAAGCAACAAATTCCTCACAGAAAACGTCAAGTGTTACTCATGATGGAACAATAATGGATAACATTAATCCAGGGACAGGTGACCCCTGCCAAAGGTATGACCATCAATGCCATTCTTAGCCAGATGTCATTGTTGAATTCATGGAAGGACAGGATTTACAATGAGTAGTGAGAGGTTTCCCTCCAGGGGACCAGATGGACAATCAGATTGTAAATTGTTAGGAAAGTATGATCTGAGGAAGTCCTGACTGAGTATAGAGGAACAGGGAACAGTTATTTATTAAGGGCAAACGTTGTCCTTAGTGTTGAGTTAAGCATTGTGGGGAACACAAAAACAGCCTGTGAGATTCTCTACATTAATAGAAGTCATAATCTCATTTCATAAATTCCAACAGCAAATTCCCCCTTTATCATCCTGGAAGAAATTTAACTTCTACTGAATTCTAATGAATCAAATGCACCTACAAAATATTTGTAGAGGAGCAAGGGCTGATTTGATGATATTAAAATTAGGCCACATTATTTCACTAGATGCTAATAAGGACTGCACTTTGGAGGTACCGTCTGGATGAGGCAAGGAGTACAAATAGGCTTCCCACCTTCCCACATGTGTGGAAGATTCTTCTTTAAGCAGAGACTCAATTATGATGCTCCTTATCATGAACTGTGGGACACAAATCTCTACATAAAGATGATACAAGCCCATAAGAAGATGTCTGATTCAGATGACAGATGTTGCTGCATGCCAAAAAGGAAGAGCTTGGCATGTCTAGGCTTTAAAGAGAAAGACTCTTACAAGATCAGGCACATTCAGAGTGGTACGGGCGTAGACAAGGAAAAGACTCTGGACAGAACGGTCACATGTGGAACCTGGTAAGACAGGTATAATAATAATTGAACAACAAGGGAGTAGAACTATACTCCAGACAGAGAACAAGCAACAAATTCCTCACAGAAAACGTCAAGTGTTACTCATGATGGAACAATAATGGATAACATTAATCCAGGGACAGGTGACCCCTGCCAAAGGTATGACCATCAATGCCATTCTTAGCCAGATGTCATTGTTGAATTCATGGAAGGACAGGATTTACAATGAGTAGTGAGAGGTTTCCCTCCAGGGGACCAGATGGACAATCAGATTGTAAATTGTTAGGAAAGTATGATCTGAGGAAGTCCTGACTGAGTATAGAGGAACAGGGAACAGTTATTTATTAAGGGCAAACGTTGTCCTTAGTGTTGAGTTAAGCATTGTGGGGAACACAAAAGAAGCCTGTGAGATTCTCTACATTAATAGAAGTAATCATCTCATTTCATAAATTCCAACAGCAAATTCCCCCTTTATCATCCTGGAAGAAATTGTTGTGTGTGTACCTGTGCACATATATATGTATGCATGTGTGGCTAAACAATTTCTACTGTTAGGGCTGGCAGAGTGACTCAAGTGGTAGAGCACCTGCCTAGCAAGCATGAGGTCCTGAATTCAAACCCCAGTGCTGCCACAAAAAAATTGCTGCTGCTGTTATTTTTAAGAAATAACAAATTATAGAATATGAAGGATAAACCTAGATAATATAGTACAGTCCTTATTGGAGGCTCCTAAAAGATCACTGAAACTAAAACTATCTAATATTTGGAACACTGAAAATGTTCCTGTTAACTGTCCCAGTAATTTCAGTTCAAGGATTCTATCCCAAGAGAGCTTTCAAATATGCCAAGATTTATAAAGAAATATGTATCTTACAACATTACTAGTAGAATTTTTATAAAACCTTAGTGTCCATCAATAGAAAAATGATTCATCAACAAACTATTACACAGCTATTATTTTTAATGCTTTTGAGAAACAGTTAGGGAAAAGGAAGCTGATCATGTTATAACATGAAATGACAAAAAGCAGAACACAAAATTCCATGGAAGTATTCTATCAACTATGTATGTGTAAAATGTATGAAAAGCTGACTGGCAGAGTGGCTCAAGTGGTAGAGTACCTGCCTAGAAAGTGTGAGGCCCTGCGTTCAAACCCTAGTACCAACAACAAAAAGAAAAGTACAAAAAAATTATACTATCTTATCCTCCAAAGTATGAAATTTATTTCAGACAATTTAGTGGAGGTGGGGAAGGAGGGGCAGAAAAAGAAATCTTTGTCACCTTTAAAAGTAATAGTCTATGAAGACTATTAGTGTATATGTCTCTAATTTTTCCTACGCATTTATTATAACACTGTTACAACTCTTATATTCACACAGCAAGGCTTACCTTTTCTAGAAAATAAGACAAATTTACTTTTGAAACACTGATCTGTGTAAAGAAAATTCAGTTTCTTTAATTTCTATAGCTCATTTAATCATCCTTATTAGAAGCCCTATTCTAGTTAAAATCAGACTTACTGCTGGCCGCCAGCAGCTCACACCTGTAATCCTACTCAGTAGGCAGAGATCAGGAGGATCATGGTTCGAAGCCAGCCCAGGCAAATAGTTTGTGAGAGCCTATCTCAAAAAAGCCCATCATAAAAAAGGACTGTGGAGTGGCTCAAGGTCAAGGCCCTGAGTTCAAACCCCAGTACTGAAAAAAAAATCAGACTTACTGATCATCAGCAATATTTCAATCTTTTCCAGTTTAAACAGCCCTGTGAATGCTCATCTATAAAAAACATCTGGTTTAAAGGGCTCTTTTTGAATGACTCAGCATCTTCAGGACAGTGTCTTAGAGTTCTACTCCAACCTCTGATCTTATCTAGGAAGATGAAGACAGGGGGCTCTTAAGAGCCTTCTGGCGAGGGGGAGAAGACATCACTGCTATTGTCAGCTGTAGAGCAACTCTATTCCTTGGACTGGTTCCGGCTGAGCTGTGACTACTCCTGGTTTTGGTTTGGTTTTTTTATTTTACTTTTTTTGGCAGGGGGAAGGCGGTTGTTTTTTGGTTTTGTTTTTTTTGAGAGAGAGATTTCACTATTCACTTGACACCCACTCTGAAGTCTATAGTCCTAGATAGTTGACCTATTCATAAGACCCCTGCACAGATCTCTCCACCCAACACTAGGCTTGTGCAGGTCCACAGGCTCTTTCACATATCCACACCAGGCTCATTTTTCAAAACTCCTGGTTTTGTACAATGTATAAAGGAGGAATTTTACTGCACACAAATATTATCTCAAAAAGCTATGCTTTTAAAAAGTGGTAAAAGAAATTTACCAAAAATATCCACATTAGCAAAAACGAGTCTCAAAATGAACCAATAATGAAATATGAAATTGAATAGACAAATAAGTTCCAAAAACAAAAGAAAAGGAATTTTTAAAAATTGAAGAGTTCCTGGCTTGAGGTGAACATAGATCCAGTGGAAACTAAGGGAATAGGAGCAAGTTCAGACAATATGAAAAGTACCATTTACAATCAGTTTAAAAATAACAAACTGACTAAAGTTTGTTCCTACTGTCTAACTTACTAAGTTCAGTTCCTACTGTCAACATGAACTGCAGTTCTAAAAAGGTCATTAATAAATTCCTCCCTGAGAAAATACACTGATCTAGTTCTAAATAATTGCTATGGTTACTGTTAAGTTTTAGTAATAGTAATATAATATATATGTGTAAATGTTGAATTACCATATTTTCATTTCTTATCCTTTAGTAAACATTAAATGCTACATGAAAGTTATTTCAGAAAGATTATTAATCAAATGGGATTTATACATGTGTAACTATGTGGCCTGCGGCTTACTTCAGGTACAACTCCTTCCTGTCTCCAACCTACATTCCTCCCTCTACACTTTCCTATGCTTCAAGAGAAGATTCTAAATAAGCAGTGAAAGAAGAAAACACAACTCCAGTTATCTCAATTCAGTCATTCTACCTGAACCTGGCAGAGTAAACTCTTTCAGAAGTGAGTCTTCACATATTATTCACCCCTGGCTCTTTGTTTTTGATTATTGTATCACTGTGTTTTATAAATTTTCCTTTTTTTTTTTTTTGGAAGAGTGTTGTTATGTAGCCCCAAGCTGGCCCCAGACTCACTATGTAGCCCAGGCTGGCCTCAAACTTGTGAGCCTCCTGTCTCTACCTCCCTAAGTACAGGGATTGCAGGCAAGCAACACCACATCCAGCAAGTTTTCTTTTTTGTATTGTAATAGTTATATATTTTGTTACTATACTAGCAGGATAATATTTCAATAACAAATATTCTTTCCCAACCATTATTTGTTTCATTTTGTGACAATTTTTTCATACAGAAAAGGAGAGTATTAAAAATAACCTAGTTATCAAGTACTCTGTGTAGGGCACTGGTAGGATTACTTTCTAAAATAGGATATAAAGGTGAAAGAGGCATTTGGGGAAAAATGACTTCAGGTTCAATTTTAGATACTGAATTTGAAGGTTCTGCAGACAGATAAAGATGCCCAGTAGGTAGTCAGAAACACAGGTACAGAGCAAGATCTAGAGGTGGGCCAGTAGGGTCATGAAATTGTACAAGAGCTAATCCAAGTAAAAGACAAGCGTGAAAAGTGGAACTATGAGAGCATGCCCACGCTAAGCAGAGGAATGGGGACTGGAGAAAGAGAATAAGGGGAATTACAGGAGGGGTGAGACAAGTAACTTGGAGAAGAGAGAAGTAGAAAGGGAAAAGAGGAATCACAGGCATAAAGAGACATAAAATCAATTTGTATGTTTAAGCCAATTTACCATGAAGCCTTCAAGATAACACTGTATTTTGTAAAGGCTACCACAAGATCTTTGGTGGCCTTTACAAAAACTAGCTCCCAAGGAATAGTAGGGCAGGGCATGCTAATGACACTTAGGACTGCTGCATTAGAAACCTACAAAACACTGCCCCGGTTAGGTAGCCCAAGGTGGGACTCCCTGGGCTTGGTGACCTGTAGAATGAGGTCCCTGAACCATGTGCGATGATCTGAGACCCTTGTTTAAAATGCTGATTCAAGACACAGAATCTAAGGAGGTAAAACTCAAGATTATGAATCTTTAATAGGCTCCCCAGGTAATCCTTGCACATGCTAAAATTTGAGAACCAATGTACCATATGTACCTCCAACCTTCAATGTGTCATCTCTCTGAAAATAGGATGCTATAATTACTTAAGTCTACCCAGAAGTGAGGAGTTACTTGATAAGCATAAAATAATCCGTCAGGCTCACACCTGCAATCCTAGCTACTCAGGAGGCAGAGATCAGGAGGATCACAGTTCAAAGTCAGCCAGGGCAAAGAGTTAAAAAAAAAAATCTATCTCAAAACATGCAATAATCTAAAGGCTCTGGAAAGAATTACTTTTTCTCTTCACTTACATCAATTCATTCTGATCATGAAACACCTTCATTCTACTAAGGGTTGCAGAACTACAGCCCTGGGAAGATTACATTCACAGCTCACAAACAGACTCACAAAGATGGCAGAATGGGCCAGGTAATCTGTGCTAAACAAGAATGAAAAGGAAAAAGTTGTGTTTGGTGGTACTGAGGTGCTGAAAATAAATCATGGAACCTAAAAGCACTAAGTAACTATTATTAGTCACATTTTAAAAAAACATTCAAGCCAAGCATGATGGTATACACCTATAATCCCAATACTCAGGAGGCAGAAGCAGAAGGATCACAAGTTCAAGGCCAGCCTTGGCTACACAGCAAGACCCTGTCTCAAAAACAAAACAAAACAAAGAAAACATTCAGTTTATTTTCTTTGGGCGGGGGCTGGTAAAAACTTTATATTTCTATTTTCCTAAATAGAGTCAATGTTTTCATCTACATAGAGAGACAGAGAATCAATGTTTTTTTTCCCTAGGGAGGCTATAATTTTAATTACCATCTCTTAATTAATATTGACCTTATTTGACTGATGACAGTCTGTGATGGGCCTCTCTGCCAAGCTTCCTGGGTAAGGCACCCAGTCAGCTCCATCATGCAGAGACACCTTTTGTTTTCAGTGGTCTCTGTCTAGGCAATACTTTATCTTAGAATATTAGAGCCAGAAAGATCCCTGAGTCTATGGCATCTGCTCATTTAACTTGGGTTCTTCCAGTTATGATATTTTGACTCACCTATAGTATGAGCTTACCTTGGAAAAGATGGTCTTGGAGTATCATTTGACTCTAGGTTTGCATGTTTGCTTTGTATATTTTAAAATAAAAATGCAAGTAACTGGGAAAGAAATGAAGAAAGTTAGGTGGGTCATGTCTATATTTATTTACTAATCATAGTGTTTGATAAGACAGTTAATACACACGTGGCTACAGGGAACACAAGCCAGAGGATGGACTGAAGAATGGGCAGAGAAGAAGAGAGAAGGAAGAGGACAGATCTTCCACCTGCATGTCACAGGTTGAGAAGAGGGTCTGAAAACACTGGCTTCAGGCAAATATACACTTTACAGCAAACATATAAACTACTTGCAGGAGAAAAAGCCTGGGAGTGGGGGGAGGCGGGTGTAGGAGGCAGTGGAAGAGGAGATACAACAGAAAGAAGGGAAGACATTTTACACTTAGGAAATAACCCATCTGCTCTTTTAGACCCTGAGCAGATGGGTTATTTCATAAGTAATCCACCTACTTTAACTTCAAAAAAGATCTCTTTAAAAAGTTAAATAGTGCTGTGCACCAGTGGCTCACGCCTGTAATCCTATCTACCTGGAAGACTGAAATTGGGAAGGATCAAGGTTCGAGGCCAGCCTGGGGAGACCCCCCCGCCTCCAAAATAGCCAGAGCAAAATGGACTGGGGGTGTAGCTCAAGTGGTAGAATGCCTGCTTTGCAAGCACAAAACCATGAGTTCAAACCCCAGGGCCACACACAAAAAACATTAAACAGTTGAAACTATCTAATGCAAAGGAAAATCTTATCCAATTTATGAGAACTTATAGAGGAGAATATTATATAAAGTCATTCTAGTATTGGGAATTCTTGTTAGGAAATCTCCTTACAGCCTATCAACTCTGTCATCATGGAGTTTGAAATCAGCTCCTATTTTGTCCTTAAACTCTCATCACTCACTACTAGCCTCAGAATACAGTAACAATAGTTTATATGGTAAAGAATGACAATGAAATGTCTGTTGACTTTTTTCCAACCAATAAACCAAATTCATCACCATATTTTTATTTTTTACTATTTCCTTATACACTATGCAGAAGTGTCCTCTTTTCAGAGGACTAGGTGGCCTGCCCATAGGTAACAACAAGTCAAGGTTTGGCCACACCAGATCTTAGATTCATACCTTCCACCTTTTTTCTCGTCACAAAATTATTTGAAAATCTGATTAAATTCATGGATGATTTCCAGAAAAGTTTACATGTAAGTACATCTCAGCATATAATCTTAGGAAATGTAAATTCCCCCAACCCTCCCCAGATTAGGAACCTACAATTTAGATCTCTAAGGAGACAAATTCAAGTTCTAACTTAATGCCAAAGAGATTTGGTGAGGCTCCATTTGTTAGCTAAATTTAAGAGAAAAGGAGTACAAAAATATAAAGAGGGAAAAGCATGGAGGAAGTTAATCATTTGTTGAACATCTAATTCGTGACAGTAAACAGCAAAAAAGAGACTTCATCTCTCTCCTAATCTCTACTTCCTTTTTGACTCTAAGATGAATCAAGGTTACTGATCATGGTAATCTTATATGATATAGATTTTTAAAAAATACTTTGCTATAGAAGTGATTATAATTTTTGAGGAAAATAGTTTAAAATTATCAGGGATCATAAGTAAAATGATGTCTTCTAAATGTAACATGCCTAGGCTGGTTGCACTGAAAACCAAATGTTTCCTAAATAGTCTTTTGAGACAGAATAGATATGTCAAAAATTTAGTAGATTTGATCTCTAGTTGCCAAAAATGAAAAGTAATTTTAATTTTCTTCTTTGTATTTTTCTATCTCTTCTAACATTTCTACAAAAATTTTTTGGAATTAGGGATGCATCTACTAAAACATGTTTGCTGCACAGCAATGAAAGTGGTATTTTAGAGAGATGAAAGAAAGATGAGCCAAAGCCAACTTGTTTAAAAGATTAAAGTCCACAGAAAGGAGAAAAAAATAGAATAGTAAAAAGAATTGAATGGACAAAATAGTAGTGTGGTACAAACAAAATCAGAACTTATCTTGGCACACAAAAATATTGTCTCCTTTTTTAATGCAAAATGCATAATGAGTAATACAAAATCAATACCAAATATATGCCCACTTAGTAAGTTTTACCTCACTACCCACCCACCAGCCATCATGCTCAGGGCTCATCACAGCTTTCATCAAGCAATCTCAACTTGCTAACTCTGACTGTTCTGTTCCCAGCATCATTCCCTATAATCATAGAAGCTCTCTTCCACCTGTTCTGTTTTTGGTGGACCAACTCCCGCACTGCTCCATCAATCTGGGTAGGCACCAAACAATATGACCCTTCTGTTGTCTGATCACGTGTGGTCCAGCAGTAAGATAGTACAGTTTGCTTTCTGTCACATGGTGTCCTGTCTGCCACAGAACTCTGTAAGTGACCACTGGTCTGGCCATTGAATTAAAACAGGATGCAGAAATGGCACCAATGATGTTTTTCAAGCAACAAATGGAACAATTATAAAAGATTCAAAGTCTCTCAGCTACTAAACTACAAAATGTTTAAAGGCAGGGCCAGTGTTGTCCAGTTCAGCATACCTAATGTTAAACATAATATATGCTCAACAATTAAATTCATTTGAAGGTTAAGGACCACATATGTGTATATTGAGTACTTTCCATATGTACTGTGATCCCCACAAATAACCTGAATGAAGTAAATTTTGTAATGTTCATTTCCATATTCCATTTTCTTTTCTAACACATGAGAAACAACTCAGGAAAGAAAGTATTATCAGTCTAAAGTCACATGGCTGTTTTGTGTCAGAGAAGGGACAGAAAAAGCTACAACTTCACCTTGCTTCTCCCTACACCAATGTTCCTTTACAAGTTTGGTTGAGTTATTTGGCTTACCTTAATTTTATTCTACACAAACTAAAAATCAGAAAGATGCGGTGAGTCTTCCAAAAGACTGCTAACCTTTGTCCACTATCAGGAATTTGACTATGTGCATAGTAGGCAACAGAATCAAGAGGCCAATAGCAAATTTATTTAAGAACTTACAGGTTCAGGCTAATACAAAGGCAATATTAAGCATATCAAGGATTATATATTTCCCCAAATAAAAAGCAGATGGCTAACATTAATGGTGATCAGATTTAGATTTGAATTTGAGAGTCAAGTGAAAAACTATTTACCGCTTCAAATTATTATATCCAGCTTATTCTTTCATAAGCTGAATGTCCATGCAGCTTAACCAAGCCAACCAAATCTCTGCTCCCTTTGTCTAATTTCTGTTCCCGGGACATCTTTGGAACACACAGGGCTCTGCCAGCACAGGAGGTAGTAACACACAGTACCACATTTACAAGAGACAACTGCCCCAAGAGCTTCTATAATTCTACCTAAAAGATAAGCTAATAAAAGAAATGAAAGGAAAGGAAGAAAAAGGCACACTTTCCAAAGTTAACTCAGGATTTTGAGGGAGGGCTCTCACCTAACCATATTGCTAAAAATTCTTGGTGAGATAAATTCTAAAAGGTTTCTATATATGGGGATGCTAAATGACTTTTAAGAATTAATATCAAAACTATTAAACTAAGAGACAAATTAACATATATAAAGTGTTTTGTGTAAATGCCAAGATCTTTCACTTATTTCTTAAAAAGAAAACATTTTGTAGAAGCCACTGATAATGAGATCTGTGTTAAATCTCTTGAGTCCTTCTGTGCGTTCTCTGTGAGCATTCAAATAATCTTTAAAAGAATCCGTGGTTTCAGCATGTTGATTCTCAAGAACAGTTTCACTTTTAACACCTATTTGCCAAGCATGAACCCAAAAATCACTTTTAAAAATTCAATGCATTTCTAAAAGAAAGTGTCTCTCTCTTCTGCCATCCTACTGTCTCTATGCCACACTGCAAGCTTCAGGTAACAACCTCTTCAACACTGTTCTCTAATCCCTATTAACTTTTCAGATCTCACCTTAGAGGTCACTTCTTAAAGAATCCTTCTCGTAAACACCCCATTCTTTCTCAAAATACCCTGTGATTTTTCTTCTCAGAAACATTTCAAGTAAATAAGTGAAAAAGAAAGCAAGTGAATAATTGAATTGTGTGCTTTCTCTTTGTAGAGGTTGTCTACATTATTTTTATTATGTACTGGTAAGCAATGCCACTGAGTGAGGCAGAGATTCCTCCCAAAGACATTATAGAGTCCTCCTTATTCTCATAATAAGGACACATTTCAATAACCCTACTTTGATGCAGGCTAGTTTCAGGGACATCATCAACAAAAATACACATAATGAGTGTGTGTGTGTGTGTGTGTGTGTGTGTGTGTGTGTGTGTGTTGTTTTGTTTTTGAGAGCTTCTTAACCAAGAAATGCCTCAGATAAGACTGACTTACAAGCAAAATATTACAAAATTCAGATTATTTGTAAGAGGTCATTGGATTTTTAAAAATCTTAGCTACACTGCATATTTTTACATGTATAAAAAGATGCAAATTTCATTTCTTTACCTAAAAAGAGATGGACAACCTGTACAAAATAAGTTTTCTGTTCTTCTCTGGGTCTGGGAAAACCAGAGCATAACTGGGGGAGGGCAGTAAAGAACAGAGTAAGATCTTGTGTGCTTGCAGCCTCTCGGGTTTCTCTTTCTTCTTTCTTTCCTTCCCTCCTTCCTTCCTTCCTTCCCCAGTCTCCTGCCTGCTTTGAGCCCCTAGGGAACTATAGTAGGCAGAGAAGTTATGTGGGAAAAGAGGATCCAGCCTCTTCAAATGGAGAAAGGCCCCTCTTGAAAACATCCCTACCACTAAAAAAAACAATAATTATAAAGCACAGAACAGGTCAAGAAATCAGTGTTCTTTCAAATACATAAATGAAAACTGAACCAGAATCTCTAACAAAGGGAATTCACTTAAAGCTGTAAATGTCAAAAAGGTACTCTAATATTAGATTTTTCACAATTAAAAAAATTACATAACACACAGCAATGCTCCTTTATCCCTTCAGTAACTGCACAAGAGTAGACCTGTCATGCTCAGATACCAAAGACCCCTTTAACAATGAATACCACTACATTAAAAACACTCAGAGTACTTATTTAGCCACCAATTTTTAAGTGACACTTGAAAAATTAACACCATCAAGCTGTCTAAAAATAGGGCAAATCAGCTTTGTTTTACTTGTCAGACATGCACAGTACATCCACCCACTGCCTGCTTCCTTAACTACAAGAGTGGTAGAGATATAGAATTACATAAAGAATAAAACAAATAGAAATAAAATTCACCTCACACATAATGTCAATAGCAATGACTTCTACCCTATTAATTACCAACTTTTCAGTGTCTACTCTATGCTTCCCAGGCTAGCTTTCAAAAGAGCACAAGAAAAACATGGGATATGACCCCTGTTCTTAAGAAGCTTATCATCTAACTGAAGAAAAAGAACTAAAGGCCACAGTATAAAAAAATTAAGGAACAAATGTAAGTAAGGGCTAAGTGGTATTATAATTTTTTTGAAACCAAGACCTTGATGAGTTGGAGAATAATGAAAGGTTTTTAGAAGGCATCACATTCTGGACTGAATCTAGGAAATAAGTAAAATTGAGGAAGAAGATAGCTCATGTTTGAATATAAGACGGGATACAAGAGCAAAGAAAGGGCAGTTGGGTGGGAAGCTGAGAAGTTGTGTTAGGCAGCTTTCCTTCATTATAATGATTAACTTATAAAGATAAATGCTTATTTTGGCTCATACTTTTAGAGATTTTGGTCTAACATGGCTGGCCCTGTTGCTTTGGGCCTATGGAGGCCCATCATGGCAGGAATGTGTAGAAGAGCAAAACTGTTCACCATAGGGCAAGGAGGTAGGGAAAAAAAGGAAAGGAAAGGTCTAGGGTCCCACTATCCCCTTCACAGGCACACCTCCAATAATGGGAAGACTTCCGACTAAACCACATCCCTTAAAGGTTCCACCACTTCCCAATAGTGCCACAATGGGGACCAAGTCTGTAACACATGGGCCTTTGGGGGAAATTCTATATCTGAAGTGTAGAAGTCATCTGGCAGACAGGAAGCTAAAGTGACTAGCTCACCTAATGAGAGGTTTAAGTTGGAAAACAGAAGACAACAGAGAACAAACCCAAACTCTGGAGAACCTACTCCAGGCCATCTCCCACAAAAAACCTCCCACTGAAAGCTGCAGATAGATAGCAATGCAAAGAAACTACTGCAGCAGCTACTGTGGCAAAATACAAGCTCAGGTGTGCAAAAAACCAGTTTGTTTTTGTATAAGTGAACTTCATTTTTGATTTACAGCCCTCATCTGCTGAATGGTAAAAACTAAACATCTCAAAGTAATGTTAATGTCTGTTTTCTCCTTGCTCCCTGGCTACATCTACATTCTAGAGTATCACAAAATGCTATATTTAGGGTTGAGGAAGTGAAGGATGAGTGGAGGTTCTTAGCTTTTATCCTGAAAATATCTGCAGCTCTTCCATAAGCCAGGCTACCTAGGTCTATCTGAAATAGATGGTAGGGACCCAACTCTCCCTGAGGTACCAGGGTAGGGTTTAAGCCTTGTTAGAGCACTGTTACTGATAAGTCCTTGTAAGCACCTCTTATACTGCTTATTTTCTCTTTAAGTGTGCTGAGAAGTTGGGGGCTGGAGAAGAAACTAAACTCCTTAACTAAGAGCTGCTAATCCCTTCCATGGAGCCCAAACTGCCTGAAGAACTATTAGCAAGGCAACAGGACTGCCCTCAAACTGGCACCATTTGCTCCAGCCCAAAGCACCACTCCAGCTCCAGAAGGCACTACCCCAGCAATAAGCTTGAACAGGATTTTTGCCACCACAACAGTCACTTTCACCAAGGTCAGAGGGGGATCACTTCCCCCCCTGTTGGCCCAGCAGAAGACCTCTGATTGGTGGTGGGGACTATGCCATGATTGGTGCAAACACAAACCTTCATTTGCATTAGGGGGCTGCTATGATTGGTTCAGACACTCTTATTACAACCCCCTTATGAGGTTGTGATGATAAGAAGAAGAAGAAGATGACACAGGCCACTAGACTCACTTTGTGAGCATCTGGGAGATACCCTCTGGTGCTACAGAAGTGGGTCCAAATAAAGACTTCTCTTGAGTTGTCTTTCCTAGTTTTGGTTGTCATTATTAGCAGAGTAGCTGAGCTGGTAACACAAAGCAGCAGCAACACAGGAGGTACCAGGGGCAGCTGTCCCCACCCCCACCCCAGACAGCAGTGTAGCAGTAGGAGCCATCACTGCAAAAGCAGCTAAGCTGCATCACAGTAAAAGTGGTAGCAGGGCTGCTCCCATAAGCATCAGTGGAACAGCCATCAAGCTGTCAAGAATTATGATTCCTGTGATATGGGATATGCTGTGTTTATAGTTTCCTGAAAAAAAAACAAGTCAGATTTCAAAATGAAAAACAGTAAGTATAATAAGAAATAATAGGGAGGATCTTAAGGAATGGAGAGTAAACAGGTAAATTTAGATATTGAAAGGAAAATCTCTAAGTATGAGAAAGAAATCAATCCTTAGTTCCCCCCTCCACCCCTCGTGCTTTAAGATTCCAATGACATTCATTAAAGAGATTGAAAAATCTACCGTGAAATTTATATGGAAACACAAGAGGCCATGAATAGCCAAGGCAATACTCAGTCAAAAGAACAATGCAGGAGGTATCACAATACCTGACTTCAAACTATATTACAAAGCAATAACAATAAAAACAGCATGGTACTGGCACAAAAACAGACATGAAGACCAGTGGAACAGAATAGAGGACCCAGATACGAAGCCACACAACTATAACCAACTTGTCTTTGACAAAGGAGCTAAAAATATACGATGGAGAAATAGCAGCCTCTTCAACAAAAACTGCTGGGAAAACTGGTTAGCAGTCTGCAAAAAACTGAAACTAGATCCATGTATATCACCCTATACCAAGATTAATTCAAAATGGATCAAGGATCTTAATATCAGACCACAAACTCTAAAGTTGATACAGGAAAGAGTAGGAAATACTCTGGAGTTAGTAGGGATAGGTAAGAACTTTCTCAATGAAACCCCAGCAGCACAGCAACTAAGACATAGCATAGATAAATGGGACCTCATAAAGCTAAAAAGCTTCTGTTCATCAAAAGAAATGGTCTCTAAACCGAAGAGAACACCCACAGAGTGGGAGAAAATATTTGCCAACTATACATCAGACAAAGGACTGATAACCAGAATATATAGGGAACTTAAAAAACTAAATTCTCCCAAAACTAATGAACCAATAAAGAAATGGGCAACTGAACTAAACAGAACTTTCTCAAAAGAAGAAATTCAAATGGCCAAAAAACACATGAAAAAATGCTCACCATCTCTAGCAATAAAGGAAATGCAAATTAAAACCATGCTAAGATTCCACCTCACCCCTGTTAGAATAGCCATCATCAGCAACGCCACCACCAACAGGTGTTGGTGAGGATGAGGGGAAAAAGGAACCCTCTTACACTGTTGGTGGGAATGTAAACTAGTACAAACACTCTGGAAAAAAAATTTGGAGGCTACTTAAGAAGCTATACATTGATCTACCATTTGATCCAGCAATCCCACTCTTGGGGATATACCCAAAAGACTGTGACAAAGGTTACTCCAGAGGCACCTGCACACCCATGTTTATTGTGGCACTATTCATGATAGCCAAGTTATGGAAACAGCCAAGATGCCCCACCACCGACGAATGGATTAAGAAAATGTGGTATCTATACACAATGGAATTTTATGCAGCCATGAAGAAGAACGAAATGTTATCAATCGCTGGTAAATGGATGGAATTGGAGAACATCATTCTGAGTGAGGTTAGCCTGGCCCAAAAGACCAAAAATCGTATGTTCTCCCTCATATGTGGACATTAGATCAAGGGCAAACACAACAATGGGATCGGACTTTGAGCACATGATAAAAGCGAGAGCACACAAGGGAGGGGTGAGGGTAGGTAAGACACCTAAAAAATCAGCTAGCAGAGAATTAGTAACGCAGAGAAACTAAAGCAGATACCTTAAAAGCAACTGAGGCCAATAGGAAAAGGGGACCAGGAACTAGAGAAAAGGTGAGATCAAAAAGAATTAACCTAGAAGGTAACACACACACACACAGGAAATCAATGTGAGTCAATGCCCTGTATAGCTATCCTTATCTCAACCAGCAAAAACCCTTGTTCCTTCCTATTATTGCTTATACTCTCTCTACAACAAAATTAGAAATAAGGGCAAAATAGTTTCTTCCGGGTATTGAGGGGGTGGGGGGGAGAGGGAGGGGGCGGAATGGGTGGTAAGGGAGGGGGTGGGGGCAGGGGGGAGAAATGACCCAAGCCTTGTATGCACATATGAACAATAAAAGAAAAAAAAAGATTCGCAGAACTCAGGTATCATAAAACAGACTCCAGTTTAGAATAAAAAGACTTTGTTTTTGGCTCTGAATTATGTTCAATTATGACTATTTTTCTAGTTTAAGATGATGATTTTAAAATATCATTGAAAGGAGCCAGGTATAATGGTACACTCCTATAATCCCAGCACTCAGGAGACTGAGGTAGGAATAGCCTGAGTTTAAGGTCAGCTTGGACTATAGCAAGATTCTGTCTCAAAAAAAACAAAAAATAAAATAGCAGCAAAAGGAATTCAGGTCTTATTCTAGAAGTTAGTACTATTGAATTGTTTCTCAGCAAATATTCAATACTATGGTCTTCAAATACTGTTAGATTTTAAAAAGCTACACATTATTTAAAAAGAATATATATAACTAATTTTATTAAATAGTTTTTTAAATGTTAAAACACTAAATAGTCTCTTTTGTAGAAGTAGGTGAAAAAGAGACCATAAATAGTGTTGCTAATCTGACAGAAGCTGACCTCATAATTTTTAATGTGGAAAGCTGTCTTTCCAGTGTAGGCAGCTTGAAGCAGAATGGGCAACACTAAGGCTGACAATAACAAGGTCCCGGCTATGTACACACTACAAAACCTACAGGCAAATCCTGGTGAGTGTTAGGACTCACAGATGTCCTTAATGCTACTCTACTAACTCTGCCCAGATGGTAATCTAAAGAAACATATGAGGCAATGACACTATTAATAGAAATCACTAGAATGACTGAAGTATACAATGTGCACTTATGGAATGCTATATTTTCAGAGACAGAGTCAGCTTTCCACATTAAAAATTATGAGATCAGCTTCTATCAGATTAGAAAATTTAAAGGAATGAAAATTCAATAACAGAAAATAAATACCTAAAGCAAAATAGAGCCAGGTCATGTGGCTTCCTCTTGATTTGGAAATATATTCCCTCACAGAAAAGACTGGAAGAAAAACAGAAAGTAAAAGATATGAAAAGTATAGTTGGTAGATAAAAGAAAATTATCCACTCCCTGCCTTTTTAAGCCTTTCCTTGCACCCAAACATTTTAATTTATAAATTAGGAATAAAGAATGGCATGTTTAAGGTAATGTCATACATACACATTTCTATAAGATGTTCAATCAAAACCACCTAATATTCATTATTTTGTTGCTTATACTGAAGACAAATACTGGGAGAAACTCTCAAGACCAGGGAATAGAAACGAATAACTCCACTCTTTGGGGCTTAAGGCTTCTCACTAAATTTTGATCCAGAGTTGAGATTTTGCAATTTATTCTTACCCTTTTCTCTAATCCCAAATGGCCAGGATTAAAAGTCAATTATTTTTGTGGAGACTAGATATGAGGTTCTCAATGCTTGATTTCCTCATGGTCCCATGATCTAAAAAACATGAAAAGGCACAATCTTTCAAATTATATATTTTTTTAAATACAAGTTTTTAATTTATCCAAATTGAAAATATTAAACTATATTTCATCTCATTTCTGCCTTTCCAACTCACTGTCATCACTTTTCTGTTTTCTAACATACTTACTAGGACCACTGTATTTACTATGTTAGTATTCTCTCCTGACTAAAAGGGAGATCCCATGAGGGCAAGAATCTGCATATGTTTACATGAGAAAATATTAAGTAGCTCAACAGATAGTTTTTGAGCAAAGTAGTTACTTGTGACCAAATATATACAGACTCCAACTTAATTCTTTGGAGATACAATTCAAGAACAAATGAAACATTTTCAATATGTAGCCCAGAATCTCACTGGCATAAAATTAAAATTAGGAGTTCAGTAGCCTATGGAGAACTAAAAAATGGATACTTTTAATAAGGAATGACGCTTCCTGAAAGTAGAGTTAAATAATGTATAAGCCACACCATATGTGAATTAAAGAGTTACAGTCCATGACCCTTAGGTGATGCTAAGACCTTGGTAAATTTGAGGTACAGAGCAGAGCACAGAAAGCCATCACAATGCTGCTCTACACCTGGATGTTTCCATCTATTTTTAGTGTATCTTTTATTTCTGGTCTTATTGCTCACTCTTAGTCTCTCATTCTAATGTGTTGCTCCCTCGCCCAGGATCTCTCACCCAAGCACATGCTCCTCCTACAGAGAGCAGAGCCTGTCACATGTATAGAGAGAAGCCAAGCCTCTCCTGCACACCAGCATATGCCAAGTCCAGCGGTGGCCTGGCATACATAAATGAGTCCTTATCTGAATAGAGTGGAGCATGGATAGCCCTAGAATTAAGTGTTCTGTGTGTGTGTAAGGCCCTGGGCACACACCCAGAAGTAAAATGCATTCAATGCATTCAGGATTAATTCCCCTTAAAACTAGAAAAATTGGTTTATTCTCTGTCAAGCACCTGAGTCAGGAATTTGGTGCCTTGGAATTTGGTGACAAATTTGGGCTCTGACACAAGATTAAACAGAGGAATGAAATAAAGACCCCACTCATTTCTTTAAAGCAGTGACTTGTCTGAGATACCAAAGACCTGGTCCACAGCAACTGAAATTCAAAATAAGGTGGGCCCCCTTGACCTCTAAAGTTTCTACTTCTGAAGGCCTATGCTTTAATCACTACTATCAAACTCAGCATCCACTTACTGCAAGCAACTGTGCTAAGCACTATAAGGACTCCTGAGTAAAAATGTGAGAGATAATAAGAGGTAGGACATAATTAGGATAGTGAAGTGCTGAGTTGGTACTTGAAGGATCTGGGACCTGCGAACTAAAGGCAGGGGCAGTTAGGCAAGAGCAATGGCATGTCTGAGAAGCATAGCTGAGCACAAGGTATTTTAAAGATAGGGAGGACAGTGAACTACCTGGAAATGGGGTTCATTCAGATAAACTATGAGTTAGTCTCCTTCCTCGTCATCTTAAGCCAGGATAAGAAGTCTGGCACTGTGGGCAATAGGAGCCTTAGATAAAGCGTTTGAGTGAAAAAGATAGAACAGCAAAGTAGTATTTCACAAAAATGCAACTGGAGAACTTAGGTAGACTCAACTTGGAGTAGACAGTGATCTGAGAAAGATCAGCTGGAAGAGTAATGCCATAGTTCCATACTCTCAATGAGAATCACTAGTGAGTGCACAGGCAACTGCAATGAAGACAAGAAGGCAGAGTAGAAGGAACAACTGTCACTTCTTACAAGGATATGCAGTGGCACAGTAGTCCTAGGAGAGCGTAAAGTGGACCTGCAACCTACCTTGGGGATCCCACAGTGGTTTAAAAACCTCCCCTTTACATTATGAAAACTACATTCATGTGACTGACTCCCTAAAGAGAATTTTGTACACCTCTAACTTTGCCTTCTCCTTTAAATTCTCCTTCCTCCTTTTCTCCAATCTGGGTAGTGTCAAAAATTTGAAGTTCAGTTTCTACCATGATCACTGCAATACAGAACCCATCTCCTAGCTTTCATTCTATAATCTTTCTTCTCTATCACCTATTGAATTAATCTCATAAAAAACATATTTGTCAGGATAACTAGTTACCATGGGTGATAATACAGCAACATTACAGATAACAAAAACAATTGCCTTTCTCCTTTTCCTAGCTCCAGTGTTTCTCAGTTTCCATCAGTTTACCTAAAAGATTAGACCATTAATCTCCAGTCTCTCAAAACAAGCTGGAAATAGCGCAACCCTCTTTCCAAGACCAATATATGGCACAAGCCTCATCCTAATTGCTCTAATTACATGAAGAGCATAATGAGATGCAGCAGCAGATGGCTGCAGATTAACTCCCACAGAAAAGACATTCTCCTCTGCCACCTCTTACTGAAGAATCTTTGCCTCAAAAAGAAAAATTTAAATGAAATCATTTGCTCTCAAAGTCAAATATATTTTTAATGTTATCCCACTTTTCTATTTCCTTCAATAGTACCTTTCCTTTAAAAAAAAGAATGTAGGCTTATTTGACATACTCATAGAAAGTTGTCTGTTAGGAGTTTATACAATAAATCATGTATTTCTACAAACCTACAGTGTCATCTCAAAGATGTGCTCCATCAAATATACAATTGAAAGTGGGGACATTTGGTTCTAACAATAAAGTCTCTATCTAAAACACTGCTCTCCAGCTTTTCACCAAAGACAGAATGTCAAATTTCTAGCTACCATTTTAATAATTATCACTTCAAAATCAGTGTCCAAAAATGTAGTCAATATTTTTTCCTTAAAATTTAGTTTGTCACCCAGACATGGTAGTACACATCTATAATCCCAGGCAGCTAATGCAGAGAAATCGAGAGTTCAAGGCCAGCATGGATTATGTAGAGAAACTATCACATACATAGACACACCCACACAAAAGATTTTTCCCAATTTTAATTTTTGAGCAAATGACAGCAGACTCAAAAATGACTTTTTCTAACTCTTCTCTTGTTGTGTCTTTAATATCAGATAAAGTCCCTAGGGCTTGACCCCAAAACTATCTGAAGTGCCCAGGGCTCTTCTCACCTTCTCTCAACGCCACAAAGGAAAAGCAATGTACTACTGTTGCCATGACCTCCATTCCAGGGAGACCCCATGCCACTACAGAAAGCTTTCTGAAGCCAGAGAAGCAAGAAATAGAAGCAAATTCTTCATTACAGTGTGAAGACTGAGGATATTCTGAAAACTAGATATGGGTACCCCTTCTTCCCCAAAGGTGTAAGCCTCTCATCTCATCTCTAATGTAATCGCTACCTAGATTATGAATGTGCATCAAAGTTTCTACTGCCATGGTACTATACAGTGGACTAGGAGAGAGCGAAAATCACAGGACAGTCTATCCTTCACCCCTGACCCTCACCCCCAGGCCCAATGTAGCAATCTAACCTCATTATCAGAAATTATTTGTCATAATTATATTTTTTCAAAAACAATGATGATCTGGGTGCCGGTGGCTGACTCCTGTAATCCTAGCTACTGAGGAGGCAGAGATCAGGAAGATCGCAGTTTGAAGCCAGCACATGCAAATAGTTCACAGGACCCTATTTTTTTAAAAACACTTCACAAAAAACGGCTGGTAGAGGGGTTCAAGGTATAGACCCTGAGTTCAAGCCTCAATCTTGCAAAAAGAAAAAAAGATGAGTACTCTAAGATTTGAACTTCCTAACACCCTCATCTGTAGAAAACTTAGGTATTGAATTTTATCAATTGCTCTGATGCAGAATTGCAGCATTAATCATTCCAATAAAAGTTGGGGAGCATTTGTTTTCATGCTGACAATTTCTCAAAAGCAGGCATTATGGCGTCATGAAGTAAACACAAAGGACATGTGACCAAATGATCTAATAATGCTATAGGACACACAGAGTGGCTCAAGTGGTAGAGCACCCTCCCAGCAAGTGTGAGGCTCTGAGAAGCCCCAGTACTGCCAAAAAAAAAAAAAGAGAGAAAATTTTTTTTCACATGTCAGCTTGAATTACTAATAAATATAGTTCACCTGGCTTAGACCTCTAAGTAAGTCACCTTAATATCTGATATACACTTTTTCTTACTCTTTATTCTGGTATTTCTTTGTCCATCTTCATAATGAGTAAACCTGAGACATGTATAAACTAAAAAGAGAAAAGTGATACAGAAAACATTTTGAGAAGTCCTATTTTGTCAAGGGCTTAAATATACCTGAAAAGTCACTTCCCAAAAGAAAAAAACATTTACTATTTTGTGTGGTGTACAGGGGCCACAAAGGAGCTTTAGGACAGTGCACAACATTTTATCACTCACCAAGTTTCTCCTTAAGCACCATTTGACTCTATGGGTGAACCAGGCCCTACCTACTTCCTCTACTGTAGTAAATTCTTAAAATTTTATGTTGCTTCAGCATCCATTTGAAGTACATTAGACTTTCTCATACTAAGAGCAAGGTGAAGTGCTTTGACAACTCCACCCAGTTCTTAGTGTGATTAGTCCAGGTATCTATCTTATACCATTTCCTCCTGGTGAATACCTCCCTACAGGAATGTTAGATACAACTACTTGACTTGCTCCGCTGACCTCCATGCTTCTTGCTCACACAATGTTCTTCACAGATCTAGAAGCTATCTTTGAAATGGTAAATTAGAAATCTAATCTAGTATCATCTTGTGAATCCATCATCTTAGTATGTGTTCTCCACAGTCCACAGTGAGAGCGCTTTGGCTCAGAAATGACTCAAATAACCTGTACCAGTCAGAATAAGAACATGGCCCCAACACAACTGCAAGAAAGGTAGGAAAAGATGGCTGTAGTATAGCATTTAAGAAGAAACTAAGATTTGGTGTACATATAGCACTGTCTCTGATTCATGAGGTACTTTATACCACATTAACTAACATGTGCTCTGAGGTCACAGGAGGAGGATCTGGCAACCCTGCTGAACTCTCACAGCAGGGAGTTCAGGCAATAAAGGGCATGGTGATTGAAAGACACAGTCCTCTGCTGCAAGGAAACAGCCCAATCACCTGGGAGCTGCTGTGGAAACAGAGCTCCAAGCCCATGGATGAGAGATTGTACAAGAGCCTCTGAGAGCTGCCTCCCAGCTGCAGGTTTGCTGTCAAGTGGAACTTGGACCTCTAAGCCCAGGTCTCATGAATCATTTGATTTTGCCAGTCTTTTCCTTCCCACAGGGTGCTTAACTGCTATGTGGGATACAAAAGCACTGAGGCCAGCAGGCAGAGTGCTGGGATCTCTTGATTCTCCCCATCCAGTACAGAACTCATTGCTCTGTTTGTTTTCCCCATTCTCCAACACATTTGTGGGCAGCCATATGTTCAGATACTTAACTGCCCCTGAGAGCAAAAACTGGGGAGCCAACAGACTACAAGCCTCATTGCAACCAATAGTGACTCCCAGTATATAAAGAAGGGAAGCTCTTAAAGTGAATGTATCCCTGAAGGGGACAGATGATCTCTGACTAGCATTGTCCTTAGCCTGCGTACAACACCCGTCTGTATATTAGGAATTTTGGAAGACTAGCTAGTTTTCTTCTGAATGGAACCGGGATCAAGTCCAGCTCCCAAGCATGTGGGTGAATGCTTGAATGGTCAGTTATAGCCACAGTTCAGTGGTGAGAAACTGCACCTGAACCATGTCACTACACAGTCCTGCTTGAACACTGAAAATATTTGAACTGAAAGAATACAGGTGATTAAAACCTCCAACCAATGACTTGATCTCAAATACACAAATCTCAATGCAGAAACACAACAAATATTAAAAAAGACAACATAACACTTCCAAAACTCAACAATTTCACAAGACTCTAATGAAAGTGAAATATATGAAATCTCAAAAGAATTCTAAAGAATGATTTTCAGAATTAATGAAATTAAAGAGATCAACAACAAACACCTAAATGAATTCAAAGAAAATACAAATAAATAGCTGAATGAAATAAAGAAGACAACAATGCATAGTGAAAAAAGGAATATAATAAAAATGTAGAAATCCTGAAAAAATGAAATGGAAATTCTGGAATAAAATGATCAATAGGTCAAATAAAACATTCAATTGAAAGTCTCTGCAATACACTGTATATGGGAAGACAGAATTATCAGGGTTGGAGACAAGGTAGATATATTCAAATGTTCAGATAAAGACAATGAAAAAATAAAGAACTATGAACAGAAGGTACAAGATTTTTGAGACACCATTAAAAAACCAAACCTATGAGTCATGAATACAGAAGGAGAAAAATGTGTTCAAGCCAAAGGTGCAGGAAATATATTCAAAAGGGAAATAGCAGTCAAGTTCCCAAATCTTGAGAAAGAGATGGTCATCCAGATACAGAAGGCTTTTAGGACTCCAAACAGACAGTACCATTAAAGAACCTCTAGAAATCATTCTATGGTTAAAACATTAGGTACACAGAACAAGGAAAGAATATTGCAAGTTGCAAGGCAGAAGCCATGTCACCTATAAAGACAAACACCAATGCTCTTCAAACTATTCCATAAACTAGAAAGAGAAGGAACAGAGTACCATTTTCAATCTATGAACATAGTATTTGGTCATTCCACATCAAAACTGAATAAAGACACTACAAATATAGAGAACTATAAACCAATTTCCTTGATAAAAACACAAGCAAAAACTCTCAATAAAATACTTGCAGACTGAATTCAAAAACACATTAAAGAGATAACACATCATGATCTAGTTGGTTTCATTCCAAGGATGCAAAGAGGGTTCAACATACACAAATCAACCAATGAAATACAGCCAAAAAACAGAAGGACAAAAAATACATGATCAGCTCAACAGATGCACAAAAAGCCTTTGGCAAAATTCAACATCCCTCCATGATAAAATCCCTGAAGAAACTAATAATAGAAGAAATGTACCTCAACACAATAAAGGGTACATATGATAAACCTATATACAATATTCTAATATATGGGGAAAAACTGAAAGCATTTCCTCTAAAGTCACAAATAAGACAAGGGTGTCTATGTCTACTTTCTCCTCTCTTATTCAATATAGTACTTGAATTCGTAGGTAAAGCAAGAAGGCAAGAAAAAGAAATAGAAAGGATATAAATAGGAAAGGAAGAATTCAAGTTGTCCCTGTTGGCAGATGATTATGATCCTAAACTTAGAAGAACCTAGATCTGATATACACTTTCAGCAAAGCAGCAGTATACCAAAATCAACACAGGAAAAAAAAAGTAGCCTTTCTACACACCAACAATGACCTCAATGAAAAAGAAGTCAGGAATAAGATCCAACATCATTTCATGATAAAAGCTCTAAGAAAACTAGGAATAGAAGGAAAGTACCTGAACATTATAAAAGCTATATATGACAAACCCACAGCCAGCATTATACTTAATGGAGAAAAACTGAAACCATTCCCTCTAAAATCAGGAACCAGACAAGGATGCCCACTATCTCCACTCCTATTCAACATAGTACTGGAATTCCTAGCCAGAGCAATTAGGCAAGAAGAAGGAATAAAAGGAATACAAATAGGTAAAGAAACTGTCAAAATATCCCTATTTGCAGATGACATGATCCTATACCTCAAAGACCCAAAAAACTCTACTCAGAAGCTTCTAGACATCATCAATAGCTATAGCAAGGTAGCAGGATATAAAATCAACATAGAAAAATCATTAGCATTTCTATACACTAACAATGAGCAAAGTGAAAAAGAATGTATGAAAACAATTCCATTTACAATAGCCTCAAACAAAATCAAATACCTAGGTGTAAACCTAACAAAAGATGTGAAAGACCTCTACAAGGAAAACTGTACACTTTGGAAGAAAGAGATTGAGGAAGACTATAAAAGTGGAGAGATCTCCCATGCTCATGGATTGGTAGAATCAACATAGTAAAAATGTCGATACTCCCAAAAGTAATCTACATGTTTAATGCAATTCCCATCAAAATGCCAATGACATTCATTAAAGAGATTGAAAAATCTACCGTGAAATTTATATGGAAACACAGGAAGCCACGAATAACCAAGGCAATACTCAGTCAAAAGAACAATGCAGGAGGTATCACAATACCTGACTTCAAACTATATTACAAAGCAATAACAATAAAAACAGCATGGTACTGGCACAAAAACAGACATGAAGACCAGTGGAACAGAATAGAGGACCCAGATATGAAGGCACACAACTTTAACCAACTTGTCTTTGACAAAGGAGCTAAAAATATACAATGGAGAAACAGCAGCCTCTTCAACAAAAACTGCTGGGAAAACTGGTTAGCAGTCTGCAAAAAACTGAAACTAGATCCATGTATATCACCCTATACCAAGATTAACTCAAAATGGATCAAGGATCTTAATATCAGACCACAAACTCTAAAGTTGATGCAGGAAAGAGTAGGAAATACTCTGGAGTTAGTAGGGATAGGTAAGAACTTTCTCAACAAAACCCCAGCAGCACAGCAACTAAGACATAGCATAGATAAATGGGACCTCATAAAGCTAAAAAGCTTCTGTTCATCAAAAGAAATGGTCTCTAAACTGAAGAGAACACCCACAGAGTGGGAGAAAATATTTGCCAACTATACATCAGACAAAGGACTGATAACCAGAATATATAGGGAACTTAAAAAACTAAATTCTCCCAAAACTAATGAACCAATAAAGAAATGGGCAACTGAACTAAACAGAACTTTCTCAAAAGAAGAAATTCAAATGGCCAAAAAACACATGAAAAAATGCTCACCATCTCTAGCAATAAAGGAAATGCAAATTAAAACCACGCTAAGATTCCACCTCACCCCTGTTAGAATAGCCATCATTAGCAACACCACCAACAACAGGTGTTGGCAAGGATGCAGGGAAAAAGGAACCCTCTTACACTGTTGGTGGGAATGTAGACTAGTACAACCACTCTGGAAAAAAATTTGGAGGCTACTTAAAAAGCTAGACATTGATCTACCATTTGATCCAGCTATACCACTCTTGGGGAGATACCCAAAAGACTGTGACACAGGTTACTCCAGAGGCACCTGCACACCCATGTTTATTGCGGCACTATTCACAATAGCCAAGTTATGGAAACAGCCACGATGCCCCACCACTGATGAATGGATTAAGAAAATGTGGTATCTATACACAATGGAATTTTATGCAGCCATGAAGAAGAACGAAATGTTATCATTCGCTGGTAAATGGATGGAATTGGAGAACATCATTCTGAGTGAGGTTAGCCTGGCCCAAAAGACCAAAAATCATATGTTCTCCCTCATATGTGGACATTAGATCAAGGGCAAACACAACAATGGGATTGGACTATGAGCACATGATAAAAGCGAGAGCACACAAGGAAGGGGTGAGGATAGGTAAGACACCTAAAAAATTAGCTAGCATTTGTTGCCCTTAACTCAGAGAAACTAAAGCAGATACCTTAAAAGCAACTGAGGCCAATAGGAAAAGGGGACCAGGAACTAGAGAAAAGGTGAAATCAAAAAGAATTAACCTAGAAGGTAACACACACACGCACAGGAAATTAATGTGAGTCAACTCCCTGTATAGCTATCCTTATCTCAACCAGCAAAAACCCTTGTTCCTGGTTGAGATAATTAGAAATAAGGGCAAAGTAGTTTCTGCTGGGTATTGAGGGGGTGGGGAGGAGAGGGAGGGGGCGGAGTGGGTGGTAAGGGAGGGGGTGGAGGCAGGGGGGAGAAATGACCCAGCCTTGTATGCACATATGAATAATAAAAGAAAAAAGATAATAAAATAAAAATAAAAACTTTAAAAAAAAAAAGAAGTCAGGAAAGTAACAACATTCACAATAGCCTCAAAAATAAATTAAATAAATAAACAGTATAAAGCACCGAAGAAAATATTGCAGAAGACACTAGAAGATGGTAAGACCTACCATGCTCATGGATTGACAGAATTAATGACCATACTACCAAAAGTAATCGCAAATTCAATACAGCCCCCATCAAAATCCCAATGACATTCTTCACATAAACAGAAGAATTTTTAAATTCATATGGAAACATAAAAGACCCAAATAGCCAAATGAGTACTGACAAAAAAGAGCAATGCTGAAAGCATCACAATACTGACTGCAAACTATACTACAGAGTCATAGTAAATAAATAGCATATTATTGCACAGGCAAAGATTTTCTGTAATAAGACTCCAGTAGCTCAAGAAATAGAGTAAGAATTAACAAGTGGGATTGTATCAAATTTTTAAAAAGCAAAAGAAAGAATCAAGAGAGTAAAGAGACAGCCTACAAAACTTTTATACAACAGGTAATTAATATCTAGAATGTATGTATATATGGGCATGTTTATGTAAATATATATGTATATGTACATATATATGTTCATATAAACACTGAAATAACAAATAATCTAATCAATAACGGACAAATGAACTAAATTGGCCAATAAGTACATTAAAAAATGTGTCTAAGCCACAGATCAAAACAACATGGAGATTCTATTCTATTCTATTGGAGAATGGCTACCACCAGTAAAATAAATAACAGCAAATGCTGTGGGGGAGGTACTCTTATTCTCTGCTATTGCAAATTAGCAATATATATATAATATATATTAAGGTCTTTCATCCATTTTGAGCTGATTTTTATACATGATGAGAGGTAGGGATCTCGATTCAGTCTTCTACATGTGACTATCAACTTTTCTCAAACCACTTGTTAAAGAGGCACTTTTTCCATTATATGTTTTTTGCACCTTTGTCAAGAGTCAAGATGGCTGTGGTTGTGTGGGTATATTTCCAGCCACTGTGGAAATCAGTATGGAAGTTCCTCAAAAAACTAAAAAGTTCTGATATGATCCAGCCATACCACTTCTATGTATATTCCATACATATCAAAACCAACTTACTACAGAAACAACTGTATACCCATGTTTATCACAGCACTATCCACAATACCCAAATATGGAATCAGCCTGGGTGCCCATCAACAGGTGAATGGATAAGGAAAATGTGGCATATACATACAATGGAGTTTTATTCAGCTATTAAGAATAATGAAATTATGTCATTTGCTGGAAAATGGATGGAACTGGAGATCATCCAGTTCCACAAAGACAGTATAGCATGTTTTCTCTCATTTATGGAAGTGAGGGGTAAACAAAACAAAATAAACATAAAAATCAAGGTCATAAAAGAGGGAGACTGCTAAGGAGATGGAAAGGGAAGGGAAAAGGGGGAGGGTAATGAGGGGGATAAGAAAGAGTAATAGAGGGGGTGAGTATGATCAAAGTACATTATATGTATGTATAGAAATATGATGAAAACCTTTACTCTGTACAATTTAATATCACCAAAAAAATTTAAAAGACAGGGAGGGAAGAAAAGAAGAACTGGAGAGAAGGAATGACAGAGACAGACATAGATAAAAACAGAAATACAGACTAATTTGTAATTTCAAGGGAGACAGATCAGAGTAGCTGATTTTCTGTGTATATTCAAATGGAAGAGGGTAGGAAGAAAAAGGTTACAATAAATCATAATATTGATAAGAGGACAGTTTTTAAAATTCATGTATTCATAAAGAATAGAACAAGAGCATCCAAGAATATGATTTCCTAAGGCCCCATAAAATAAGATGAAATCTACACTCCTTGATAGGAAAAGAAGGAGGAATAATGGAGAAAGGTGAAGGTGTGAAAGATCATCCAAAATTTCAGACCTGCAAGAATTCTAAGTAATTGAAGGTTGTCAGTCAGTGACACCTTGATTCTGATCTAAAACCACGAACTTCCAGGAAAGAGAAAGCAGGAAGAGTCAGCTGAAAAACATAATGGCTGCTGGAGTTAAGGCATCAATATTCACCCTTTTACAATGTAGGGAATATATCCAGGATTTTCCAACAGTTTTCTCTAAGCTTTTTTGTGGGAACTGACAGAATAATAATGATAATGATAATTGCGATGATAATAAATTTCTCTGAGGCACTCCCAGAGTCATGAGACGATATGCTGAGACACATTAAAATGTATCTTCAGTTACATAAAGTATCACATTAAAATTTAACACCCTTCAAAATTCAATCTTATTTAATTTCAAAGCTGTATTTCAAACTAAAAGGCACTATGGGAAGTGAGAGAGGAAAGGGAGATAATCAATGTTCTATCTCTACTGAGAGAGAACTGATGTGGGAGGAAAGGGGAAGCTACAGGACAATTTAAACATCAGCTTCACTGTAATATATTATAAATTCGTCTCTATCATGGTTAGGACAAAGGTACCATTTTACTTGTTGTTTCTAGTGTCATTATTACCAATTAAGGTAAAAAGCTGTATTTCTGGCTCTGATCTCAGTTAAGCCCCAGATCCCAATTTGACCACAGCCCCTTGACCACATCCACTTGACCACATCCACAGCAGAACAAATTCAATTTGTCTAAATTAGTCAGCTTCCTCCAAATGTGATCTTTTATTTGCCATTCCAATTAGAAGCATCCAAAATGGGAACATAAGAGATTTATTCTTGACATTTTCACCCTTTGCAATGTAGCTATCACAGTTCTTACCTCCTAAGTTACTCTCAGTTGTCTCCTCTTCATCCCTCCTGCTTTTAGTCTCTCAGACCAGGCCCTAGTCACCTCTCCTCTTAACCTCTGCACCAGCTTAACCTGCCTCCCCCTTCCTCTTAGCTGTCTCCCTTCAATACACTCTATGCCCCAGCATCAGAGTGAGTCTTAGGAAATGCAAATCTGATCTTATTGCAACCCAGTACAGAATCTTGGTCTGATCACCCCTATAGGGATGACCCTATATCCCTATAGGATATAAACCAAATTTCTTAGCATGGCAAAAAGGCCCTTCCTCTTCCTCCTCCTGTCACCTCACACTCTACAATAGGCAAGCCTGAACAACTTCCATTCACTGCTACTTTGTACTTACCTTCCATCATGTACTTTCCTCTGTTGGAATATGCTCTATGTGCTCCCTCTTCAACAAGCCACGGTTCAAAAGTCCATCTCAGGTACTGTTCCCTAACTTTTTGCCACCCTCACTGTTCTCCATGGCATGTGCATGGCAAACCAGCCTTGCTTCCAAGCACCCACATGAAGGTCTGCTTACTTATCTGCATTACTTATCAGACTACTAACTGGCCAAAGGAGTTATCTTTTCCACCCAGTGCTTGGTGTGCAATAAAATATTTACTGAACTAAACTTCCACTTGATGCTATTTCTAACATTTTCTCTTAGTTTTCAACAAAAGCACAAAGTAAGGGTAGTAAGTAATGTTTTGTACAGGAAAATGGAACAGATCCTTTACTGAGATCTTCCCAGGTTCAGCAGTGCCCTAGGCCCAGTACACACTTCCACCATGTTATTTAATATTTGAAGTAGCCCTAAAGTTGTAGCTGCATCCTGAAGGAGGAAACTACAGCTTCAAGAGGACAGAAAATGCTCTCAAGGTAACACAGCTACAAAGTGGATGGAAGAATACTGACATGAGTTTTACATGACCTCACTGTTCTTCTCACTTAAGAAAGAGAAGAATGCACACATTAAACAGAAATTAAAGGAAGTACAAAGTGTTTTAAAAAGATAAATGTTTCCAAGGTTTTCTCCTTCTCCAGGCCCAATTTTCTCTATTCTCCACATTCCACAGCAGAATATATAACTCTGGGTTCATCTTAGATGGGCTCATCAAAGACCACAGCTATTACTTAGAACACAGTGTAAAGGAAAGGTAAGATTAGTGGGTTAATAAACTTAAGCATTAATTAGTTTCATTCCATTAGATATACATCCACTAAACTTTGTAAACCATGTCACAAACACTGGGGCCAGAAAACTTGTGCCGAAGCTTGGTTTAACTCCATCACCACCATTACCAACACAACTCAAAGCACTAACCTTCCTATGGTACTTGAACATTTTGGTATATATGAGAGATATTACAAAGAACACACAGCTCAAATGCAAAATGTATGAAATTCAAAATGGATGCCTAACTAGAAAGTGAGGCAGCTAAATATGAGTTATTTCATGTGCTCATTCCAGAAGATGAGTGAGGACTAAGGACCTATCACACTATACTCACACACACCCTAGGTTTGAGGATGCTCTGGGGGCAAACTGTGAGTATGAGTTAGAGCTTCAAGTTCAGAAACAAGGACCAGAATAAGTCCAATACCTGCCACTTCCGAAGTCCTGCATGAAATGTGGAACCATTAAAAAGAAGCGTCTGGTTTACTTAGTGGAGGTAATCGAGACCCTGTGAAGATTGCTTCAGCTGCTAAACAATGCTTGGGGTTGGTGCATCACTCAGAGAACTAAAAGAGCTACAATTCAGGGACACCAGAAAGAGACCAAAAAAAGTAGCCTTGAAAAGTACAGGGGAAGAAAGAATGTAGCAGCAACTCAGCAGGCATGTGACTTGAGACTCTTGGCAGTCTGCCTTGCTGGGCAGACGTCTGTGGGGAGAGAATTCAGGTCTTTTTCTCTGCTGCCAGAGGCCAACAAGGCACAAAGAAAAACCAGCCCCTGTCCTTCATCAAGCTAATAATCAATGAATGAGACCTTCCTAAGACCAATGAATGAATAACCACAGCTCCCTCTGTCTTCCATGTGTACATGACAGATCAGCACTATTCCAATGGGGCTTTATGACCTTTATAACCCTAAATAGTTCTAGAACATTAATTTGGTATCAAATATGCAACCAGCTCAAGTTTTCTCACTTGATAGGCAAATTGCTAAACAAAACTCTGAAGCAAATCCAAGCACAGAATTTAGCTTAAATCAACCAACATTAATAGAGTGTGGATTAAGACACTGGGTGAAGAAAAGCTAATATGAAGATGAGTAAGAAGTCTTTGAGGAAGCTATATTACAGTGGAGGAGACAAAAGCAAAGCAAGGTCAATGTAATATGCTATTTGGTCACATAGCATAGAAAGCTCACCAGGCAGAGTTAAATGACTAAGGAGGCAAGTAAACATGAACCCCTCTAAGGACCAAAGGAAAGAGTTAAAAAGACACCCTAGAAATAATTTTGTCTGTTTGCAATGAGGACAAGTTATAAAAGGAGTATGACTTGCCCCAAGTCAGGGAGACAACTGGTAGCAAAACCTGGGCTGGAACTGGTTGCCAGTGCTTCTCACCACAACAGCACACTGTTCCAAAATCACAGAGAGGGCATAACTTCCCAGGCTTCTGAAGCTGGGAATACACTTTGCAAAACTGTAGATTCCAAAGATATCTAGACTAATGAACAATGAATGAGGATGATGGAGGGCAGGGCTGGCTGTTCTCAGGGTACCAAACCTAGAGGATGAATAAGCATCTGCCTGTGGTTTGTCAGTAAAACTAAAAAAAAAAAGAAGGAAGTTAGGGAAGGAGGGAGAGAGGGAGGGAGGAAGGCAGGCAGGCAGGCAGGCAGGCATTTCATTTGTAACTGGCAGCAAGTAATTATTTGCTAAAAGGTTGCTTCAATGGTGTTACCAGTTCTAACAGCAAAGAGCTATTTTATCACTTGTGCTAAGAATATGATGATGTCACCTTCCTGCACTTAGGATTTCCTAGAGACCACCAGAACTAAGGCACATTACAGCGTCATTGCCTCTACTTCAGACTGAGTTAGCAGGCCCTTTCCCTAGCAATGGCATCATCAAGTTCAAAGTAATACTCACATAACCTAAAATAAAGCTCTATCTAAATTCTCTGCAAACTAATAAATAAGCTAGTTGTGAGTATAAGTTAAGGTAGTGCACATTTAAATCATTCAGCAAACATTTACTGATTAACTGTGCCCATGCACTATTTTAAGATCCAATCTTTTTAACTGGCACTGGGGTTTGAACTCAGGGCCTGTACTTGCTAGTCCAGCACTCTACCACTTCAGCCATGCCCCTAGCCCTTTTTTGACTTCGTTATTTTTCAGATAGGGTCTCCTGTTTTTGCCCAGGGCTGGTCTAGACCTCCATCGTCCTACCTATAGCCTCCTGCACAGCTGGATCACAGGTATATAACACCATGCTTGGCTTAAATTAAGATGGGGTGTCATTAATTTTTGCCCAGATTGGCCTTGAACTATGATCCTTTCACTTTCCAATTTGCAAGTCTCCTGGATTCCAGGCATGAGCCACTGTGCCTGGATAAGACCCAATTTTTGAAGAGAAAGGACAAAAGATAGGAAGTCAGACAAAACACAAGATCATTAAGACATGACCCCTGTCTAGTGAGAAAGCAAAGAGTGAAATTGTTGAATGAGTATGCTGTGACAGTCCTGCTCAAAATGTGGTCCATGGACCAGTGCCACCCTGAAGGTTGGTTGTTGATGGCCCCCAAGAAGGTGCCTAAATACAGAAATCGACAGTAAATATCTATAAACTTTTTTTTTTTTTAACGGTACTGGGGCTTGAACTCAGGGCCTACATCTTGAGCCATTCCACCAGCTCATTTTTGTGAAGTCTTTTTTTGAGATAGGGTCTTGCAAACTATTTGCCCAGGCTAGTTTCGAACTGAGATCTTCCTGATCTCTGCCTCCGAAGTAGTTAGGATTATAGGTGCAAGCCACCAGCGGCCTGGCAACATCTATAAAGTTTTAAAGCAACTCAGCAGCAATTTTAGGTCTGTTTACTCTAAATTTTTAAATGAGGATTCTATTTTGTATGTTTTTAAAACTTCATTTTTCTATTATTTCATTTCATAAAATTATCAGCTCACAGAGTTTAAGCAGCAGTGCAGCAAAGTGACAGGAACAGAAGAACTGTCTGCTATGCTTACTACCCCACCCTAGCACAGATGAATAGAAATGGCCTGCAAGATTTGAAAGGCTCCACAGAGGGCACAACCTTTGAGCTGCAGAGGAAGAACAGGGGTTTCCAGAGATCACGTGGATGAGAAGCACAGTGGCTAGGGAAAAGTGTCTGCCTAGGCTTAAGGGTCACTCAATGAATGGTATGTTTACAGATGCACCTTGAACACAGTAATAAACAGTAAAAGGGCTTTAGCATAGGCTCTGGGCTTTCCCAAAACACTACAGGAGAAAGTACTGGGAAGCATGTGTTTGTGTTTTCATAAAATTTACTCTGGGCAGCAGTATGGTAGATGTAAAGGAGAGAGAAAATACAAGGATAGATACAGACCCAGTATGAACATACCAGAATAACCTGGATATGAATACAATCTGTATGAAGTCAAGGAAAGTAGACAAGAGAGAATGCCTTAGAGAAATGCCTTGTATATTATACATTCCTACCTTCTTCCTTATCAATACAGATCAGAATCTGTAATACAGATTAGTTGTTCACTTTATTCAATAAATGGCCTGATCACATTCTGCAAGCAGGCAGAATTAGTAAGTACTATACAGATGATAAGCATGTTACTGAGAAACAGGAGATATGGCTGCAGGTGAAATGTGACTTCTAGAATGAAAATTCAGTAAATTCAAGTATTATAAGGGTATTGTTAAGAGACTTGTTATGTAGGATTAAATGCGGATTGTAAAATGATCTTGGGCTTTGATAATTAATCTTAAGGAAACACATACAAATGGAGAAGAATGGATAAAGAGGGTTGTAGCCAACATGTTTCTTTTGCACAGTCTATGTACATAGTCCCTTCACTGCTTCTAGCCCCAGTACCCTAGAAGTTAGTCTGAACCAAAGCAGGCCTGAGGTACTTACTTCAGGAGGCATCAAATCAATACTCATTTCAACAAAGAGAACATGGGTTCAGGGATTCTGTAAAGGGAAGGGAGGGTTCCTTGTCAAAAATAAATGAGTGCTTCCTGAAATGTGCCCATGGAAAACATTAAGTCCCACAAATGAGAACTGTTGGATTAGCCATCTCCTCTGGAATGACCTAGTCTTCAGGGAAAGCGTATCCATCCCACAGAACTGCACCTTAGTATGGAGGGCACAGGCTTAGTGAGTCCTGACAGACTCTTGATAAAAATGAGGACTTTAAGGCAAGTAAATGCCATTTTTTATGGAACATTTTGAAAAATGAAAGATTGTTAGAAAGACTCAGAAAAAATCCAATTATTGTTCTATCATGGATAGTCTGTGTCCTCACTATCCACAATTCACACACAGGGAACATCCTTTATCACAACACTACTGTGGGGCAGGTCTAATTTCTATGCTATGGAAGGCTGAAGGCTCTTCCTAATAAGTACCTGCTGTATTTCCAGGAACATGATTTAATAGAAGTATAGAATAGGCATATTTGATAACTTCAACAGTATTCTAGTCATGAACTGGAAAAATAACCCCTTCTGTAACTCTACAGCTGTATACATGCAAGTGAAATTCAACAATTAACCTGTGAAGTAATGTAAATGTTCAACAAATACACAAAATTAAATATTAAAAAGTTTAATTCACCTAAAGAATAATAAGCTTTTAAATTAAGATCAATTGCCACTTTATTTTATTTTATAAAAATCACAATATTGCCTGTATCTTTGTAAAATGATACTGGTATAAGATAAGAGTTCACCTGTAAAAGAACACAACAAAATTATCTCCTAAAAACATTAATTGACCTTCTTTCAATTTAGAAAATGAACAAATTCTCAATCAGTGCCCAGCATCTACAAAACACCACTGGGGATCAACAGAAAACAAAAAAAAAAATCTAATTATCCACAAGGCCTAAAAAAGCCAGAGAACAGAATCACTTAATGCCAACAGTGTATGGAGGTAAGTAAGGAGAAGCATTCCATTCAAAGTCTCCAAGATCCTCTGCAAGTCCCGTACAATGCGCTAGCATGCAAAGTGATGAATAAGCCTCATTGATAATAGCAGCTACGTCATGGCTGGCTGAACATTCAGTCCACAAACAGAAGGCTTCTGTATTTGCTCGAATCAACCAAAGGAAAGTTTTAGCAAAAAAAGTGCTATATTCACATGGAAATCAGTACTTTCCAGCAAGAATGAACAATTAGCAATTCCTTAAACTGGCACTAAGAGGAAGAACAAAGAAACATATCAAGAGTGAGCTCAAACATCTACCATTCCAAAATGTGAAACACACAAGAAAGACTAGTATAGTTAGCATTTTGAAAATCTTACATAGCAGACATCATCTGAATGTTATAGGTTTCCCAGTTACCAAGCTACACTGCTAGGTTTCACCCAAATTCTCCTTGTAAATCTCTTATTATAGACAAGCCTAAACCACAGTCCAAGATTCTACCACAGGTTAGTTTGCATGGTGTTGGTGTTCCTTAAACATTTAGTGAAAAGAACAAAGTCTGTTTATACAACATTTGAACCTACAAAAGTCTTTATTCACTAGATAAAGACTGTTTAGTCTTTATTAACAGATTCTAAAAAATACTTCCCCAAGACTGACAGGGCAACTGGGAACCATCCTCACCCCCATCTCCAAGTACACACAATACTGACAGCCTATCTGGTCTATGGATCTTGTTTTATGAGTCTGACTGTACAAGTTCACACACACTGAAATAATGAGTAATGGCTACCTTGGGATTGAAAAAAAAGTTCAAGGAAAAAAGACAGGAACAAGAAATTTTGCTAGTTAGGCAATGATTTCTTAGATGTGATGTCAAAAGTACAATAAAAGAAAAAAGTGACACATTAAACTGAATCCAATTATTTTTTTTCTATTTCAAACAACAATGATGACTCACACCTGTAATCCTAGCTACTCAGCTCCTGAGAGCTGGGAGAATCGCAGCTTGAGGGCAATCCAGGGGAAAAATTTCATGAGATCCCATCTCAACCAAAAGTGGGGTATGGTGGTACCCGCCTGCCATCCCAGCTATGGCAGAAAGAGTAAAAAGAGGGTCATGTTCCAGGGCAGCCCAGGCATAAACGTGAGATCCTATTTCAAAAATAACTAGAACAAAAACGACTAGGAGTGTTGTTCAAGTGCTAGGCAAGCACGTAGCCCTGAGTTCAAACCCCAGTACTGCCATAAATAAATAATTTTAGAAAGAGAGACAAAAAGAAAACAAAATGGGAGAATATACTGTGAGTCATCTGATGATGATGCGTACCCAGCATGCACAAAGAGATCTTAAAATTTAATAAAAAACAACCCAATTAAAAACGAGTAAAGGGTTTCTCTAAGGAAAACATATGAATAAGCATATAAGCAGTTACTCACTATCATTAGTGACTAGGAAAATGCAAACCGACAATGAGATATCACCTCAAGCCTATTAAAACAAGTGACTACAATAAACAGACTGACAATAACAAGTATCAGCAAGGGCATGGAGAAACTGAAACCCTCATACAAGGTTGGGAAGAAGGTAAAATAGTGCCAGTACTTTGGAAAACAGTTTAGTGGGTTCAGAGTTGCCACACGACCCAGCATTCCACTCCAGGTAAACAAGTATGATGAAAACATGTATCACACAAAAACTTCGACATATGTTTATTGCACTGCTTCATGAGAGCCAAAAAAGTGTAAACAACCCAAATGCCCATCAATTGACAGACAAATGGAAAAACAGAAAACTGTATATCCATGTATGTAGTATTATTCAGCAATAAAAAGGAATTAAGTACTGATATATTCTAAAATATTGATGGGCCTCAAAAACATTACACTAAGTGAAAGACACCAGTCACAAAAGACCACATATGGGACTGGGATGTAACTCAGTGGTAGAGCTCTTGCCTAGCATGCACAAGGCACTGGGTTTGATCCCAGCACCAAAAAAAAAAAAAAAAAAAGCCCGCAAATGGTATGACTCCATGGGTATAAGTATTTAGGACTGACAAATCTATAGATACAGAAACTACATTAAAGGTTACCCAATGCTTGGGAGGGGTAGAAAAGGAAAGGGTGACTACTAAGTTTTCTGTCTGGAGTAATGAAAGTGTTTTAAAATTAGATCATGGTAATGGTAGCACAAATCACCATAAAATAGGAAAATTTTATGGTATGTCAACTGTGTATCAACAAAGCAGTTTTTAAAGAAATTGTGCCAAACTGCAAGCCTATACACACTCCTGAAAGCAGATGCTTTCTGTCTGAAACTCCATGATTTCAGACAGAGCCAGGAAAGCATGAAGTGGAGCAGTTATGCTCATATCAACTCCAAACATCAGTCTTGAGCTGGACTGGCTCTGTTCCATCAAAGAATACAATGCATACATCCAAACACCATAAATTCCTAAGAATGCCAAAGCCTACCAGCACCTGCCATCAATTCAATTGTATTCACTTCAAGAAACATTGATGGAGGTCCACCAACAGGCCTCCACATTTAGAATATGAAAACAAAATATACAGATGGGCCCAAGATCTAAGACATTCATAGCATATTAAATCTAAGACAGGTTTTCATACACAGGATTCCAATTCAGTGTACTGTATGCAAATTACAGGAGTTAAGTATGGGGGATAGAGAAATAATACAAAAAAACGTTAATAATTAGTTTTGCCTGAAGATGACTGTTTTCTATTGCTATAACAAAATAACCAAGACTGGATACTTTATAAAGAAAAGAGGTTTATTTACCTCCCAGTTCTGGCATGCATTTCTATGGCACTGCCATCCTGGAAAGGGCCTCTATGAATGTGTCACAACATGGCAGAGAAACAGAAAGAGAACTGGCAACACACAGAAGAGGCTGAACACACTGGGTGGCCTAGCTTTATAGCAATTTGAATGTGAGAGAACTCACTCACTCTAAAAGACCAGCATTAATCCTTTGCCGAGGTGATATCCCTGTTACCTAATTACATCCTAGCCCCCGCCTCTTGTTTTGTTTTGGTTTTTGTGGTGGTTCTGGGGTTTGAACCAAGGCCTGTGTTTGCTAGGCAAATGCTCTACCACCTTGAGTCACACCCTTATTCCTGAGGCTCCACCTCTTAAAGGTTCTACCACCTCAACAGTATCACACAGAATACCAAGCTTCCAGCACAGGAACCTTTGGAGGGTACATTCAAACTATACCCAAACCATGGAAATGACACACAATGGCTTCACAGGAATGAAGACATCTAAGCACAGCTTTAAAGGATTAGTCAATAAGACAAGCATGGTTCAGGGAGGGGCAAAGGAAGAAAATGCAAAGGTTTATGTAACAGCAAAGAGACCTGAGGGAATGAAAGAAATCTAGGAACAAAGGGTCAAGCGAGTATGTTAGACAATGAGTGTATTAGCTTCCTGTTACTATAACAGAGCATCTGAGGCACCTAATGTATAAAGAGAAGTTTTATATTGGCTCACAATTTTCTTTTTTTTTTTTCTTTTTTTTTTATTTTAAATTATTTTTTTCTTTTATTATTCATATGTGCATACAAGGCTTGGGTCATTTCTCCCCCCCTGCCCCCACCCCCTCTTACCACCCACTCCGCCCCCTCCCTCTCCCCCCCACCCCCTCAATACCCAGCAGAAACTATTTTGCCCTTATTTCTAATTTTGTTGTAGAGAGAGTATAAGCAATAATAGGAAGGAACAAGGGTTTTTGCTGGTTGAGATAAGGATAGCTATACAGAGCATTGACTCACTTTGATTTCTTGTGCGTGGGTGTTACCTTCTAGGTTAATTCTTTTTGATCTCACCTTTTCTCTAGTTCCTGGTCCCCTTTTCCTATTGGCCTCAGTTGCTTTTAAGGTATCTGCTTTAGTTTCTCTGAGTTAAGGGCAACAAATGCTAGCTAATTTTTTAGGTGTCTTACCTATCCTCACCCCTCCCTTGTGTGCTCTCGCTTTTATCATGTGCTCATAGTCCAATCCCATTGTTGTGTTTGCCCTTGATCTAATGTCCACATATGAGGGAGAACATATGATTTTTGGTCTTTTGGGCCAGGCTAACCTCACTCAGAATGATGTTCTCCAATTCCATCCATTTACCAGCGAATGATAACATTTCGTTCTTCTTCATGGCTGCATAAAATTCCATTGTGTATAAATACCACATTTTCTTAATCCATTCGTCGGTGGTGGGGCATCTTGGCTGTTTCCATAACTTGGCTATTGTGAATAATGCCGCAATAAACATGGGTGTGCAGGTGCCTCTGGAGTAACCTGTGCCACAGTCTTTTGGGTATATCCCCAAGAGTGGTATTGGTGGATCAAATGGTAGGTCAATGTTTAGCTTTTTAAGTAGCCTCCAAATTTTTTTCCAGAATGGTTGTACTAGTTTACATTCCCACCAACAGTGTAAGAGGGTTCCTTTTTCTAAGATGGGTAGACAGAGGCTTTGGGCCTCTGTGGGCATGTTGGATGGCAATGGCCTGGAGCACATGGTGGAACAGCCTGGTCACCCCATGGTTGGGAAGCAGCAGAAGAAGAAACCAGAGTTCCACAATCCCTTCAAGGGCACCACCCCAAAGACCTGAGTATATCCCAGTCGACTCTACCTCCTAAAGCTTCCATCCCCCTCCTAATAGTGCTTTAAATCATGAACTCTGGGGGACACTTATCCAAACCATAGCAATGGGTTTAAAGAATTAAGCCCAATCATGGATATACTTCAAGCTTTAAACCTTATCCTAAAGGCAACAGTAAGCAACGAAGGGTGGTAGGCATGTGAATGAAAAGATCATACCTATTTTAGAAATATATATCATCTTAACAAGATAAGGATTCACTAGCACAAAGGTTCTTCAGCTTTTATTTACTTATGTAATTACTTTTAACACGCTTTCAAATAAACTTTACATAATACCCCAAGATGTGAAACAAAGCAAAGCTCTTCTGATTGAAGCAGTTGTGAAGAGCCTGGAGCCCATGTCCAAGCCAAGCGTCTTGTCCCACCACTGAAGAACCAACCCCTAATGCTCTGCAGAAGATGATTAAAGAGAGGTAATGGTGGAAGACTGGAGATTAAGAAGCCAGTGCAATAGTCCAGTGGGAAAATAACCAGGGCCTTAAACAAGCATAAATGATGCAGAAAAGGGAGGAGAGTGTCCAGAAAGCTCTAAAGGGGTATGGAACACATGCGGAAGGTTAGAAAGAAGAATCAAGGAGGATTTCCAGGCTTAAGGCTTGGATGACAGGGGATGGGCTTGACAAAAGATAATATACTCAGATACTAGGCTTTCCTAAAGATAATTCAAACCTAATGATTCTCCAAAATTAACTCTTGCCCCTCCTCCAAACCTGATCCTAGTGTGAGAGGTTTCAGTATGTCAGAACATGCCACTAGACTGATGCTAGTGCTTGAGCCAGAAACCCAGGAATCACCTTTAACTACTCTCTCCACACACATACGCTACATTGAGTCCATTAGTAAGTGCACTGATTTGAATTCCAAAGCTATTTTGCTTATCCACCACTTCTCTCTATTGCCCTAACACCAGCCTAGTTCCTGCCACTATATCTCACTCACTGATCTCTACAACAATCTCTTTACTACTATCCTTGGTCAAGTTAATCCATTGTGTACACAAGAGTGATCTGTAATCCATAAAACCCTTCAATGGATTCTTTGTCTTGTTAGATAGAGAACACATCTTGTTTCAGTCACCTTCAGATACCCAGAGCCAAGTACAATGTAGATGATAAAAAAGTTTAAAAGAATGAACAAAAGAGGATCAAGTTGGGGCAAGACGACAAGTTTTAGCTCAGGCCTGCTGGGTGTGAGTTGTCTATGGAACGTTCAAATGGATACCTTACTGGCAGTAAGTAGTGTGGACCTAAATCCAAACTGACAAGCCTAAGTAATGTTATCTGTGGTAAAAAGGACTAAGTCAATTTTAGATAATCATGAACTAGGTTAACTTGCTTGAAGCAAGCTCAGTTTCCTGGAAAAGATTAAAGAGTCACTCTATTCTAGAGGTCTGCAGCTCTGATGAGGTCTAGGTCAGCATTTCACCAACAACAGAAACGACCAATCAGGTGCTGGATCTGTAGTGGTTTCATCACAAGGAGAAATTTGGTAGCAAAGCTTGTGATTTGGCCACTTTCTTCACACAATTCTTGCAACACCTCTGCCCTGCTCCAGATGTTCTCACCCATTCTCAAATGACTTCTTTACTAGTTAGTCATAAGCCTTACCTGACTCACTCTGAGAGCACATCTTGGTGGTACTGGAATTCTGTATTCTGACAATTATGCCAGGTAATTTCTCAGTGTGAGGAAAGCTATCCTCATTCTTCTCTCCTACTGAACCCAGAGAGCTGAGTCGCCTTAGAAAATGCTACAAGGACTTTCAAGCATTAATAAAATTATAATTTACTGTGGCCTTCCTATAGTGCTACACAAAAACATTTACTATAAAATACCATACATGATTAATGCTCAGTTTTTCTAGGATGTTTCTAAAAAGTAAAAATTACTTTTCTACATGCAGATGTAAGAGACACTGATTATAATTTCCAGTAACCTTTTTTCTTCCTTAACTTTCCCCAATATTAGTGTTTCTTGACTACTACGTATAAACTCCTCAGGTTCAGTAAGCTGGTATGGTATTTATGTCTGCTTTGATTTTTAGGTTAATATCTAAATAACAGTATAAATATTTTCTTTTAAAACAGACCTTCTCAAAACCTCTCTGCCCATATGAGGGAACAGATATGACAATTGCTACAGGTAAGATAAGTCATCTTATGACCTATTATTCCAACAGTCAGTCTGACAATCCCAAGGTTTTACAATGAGTTATGTTTGATTGTATATCATTCATTTTATATTTATAAAGGACCACTTGTTAAATACAACAGACATATCACTTCTCGGCCTTTTGGCTAAGAACAAGTGTAAATACAACAGATATTAGAATTGATGTAAAATAAGTCAATAAAGAACATAAATAATAATTTTTTGCAACATCAAAGATTTTTACCAACTCTGTATATTGCATTGTCTGATCAAATTTCTTGTTCCCTAACACAGAATGTCTCTAATACTTTAAAATCAATGAGGAAAAAGAATTTTGTAGAAATATTGTACAAGTGTCTGGCTTACCAATGGATCACATATGTTTAAACAGACTTAAGACAGCCTGAAATGAGATCTGAGCCATTATCTACCACGGGTTCAAAAATGTTTATAGGTTGAGTCTGAATTCAATGCCTATTTACCAAGGGAGCAAGGTAATAGAAACCAGGGTCTTACAATACAACATTCAAAATACTGAGAATATAATCTAAAATTAGTCCTCATAAAAAAGGCTAAGAAAATCTGATTCAGTTTCAAAGAAAAAGACAAGGATACTATATTAGTCAGGGTTCTCTCTTCCTCTCTCGCTTTCTCCGTCTTCCTTTCTCTCCCTCTCTTTTTTCTCTCTCCGTATCATATCCTACTGATCTGGAGAAACCTAACTAATAAGCATGTGTCTACTAATACAAAGACATTTATTATCCCTGTGCCTCCAAGCCTGTAATCCAAGCTACTCGGGAGGGTGAGATCTGGAGGACTGAAGTTCCATGCCAGCCTAGGCAAAAAAAAGTTGGGGAGATGTCATCTCAATGGAAAAAAGCAGGGCACTGCTTTTTTGGTGTACAACTTTCATCTCATTTATGGTGGGAAGTGTAAAACAGGAGATGGGAAAAATGTGAGAACCTATCTCCAAAACAACCAGAGCATCAAAGGACTAGAGGCATGCATCAAGAGGTAGAGTGTCTGGCTAGCAAACGCAAAACTCTGACTTCAAACACCAGTACTGCCAGGAAGGGAGAGATGGAGGAAGGATGGATGGAAGGAAGAGGCAAACAAAAGAAAAAAGAAAAGATTTCTGAGAAGCCCATTGCCACCCACCTGTGCCAGTAGACACAGGAAAGCTGGTGGCGTGTTTAAAAGTTCTGAAAGCCTGAGAGCCAGGAGCACCAAGGGCAGAAGATTTATGGCTCAGTTTAATCAGGCCAGCAGAAGGAATCAGCCCTTTCTCTATATTTGTGTTTGATGCAGGCCCTCAACAGACAGAACAATGCCCACCCACACTGGAAAGGGTCATTTGCTTTACTTAGTCCCCCAATTCAAATGTTAATCTCCTCTAGCAGCACCCTCACAGACATACCTAGAACTTATGTTTAATCATCTTTCCAGCTTCCTGTGGCCTAGTTAATTCAACACATGAAATTACCCATCACATATGCTAACATCAAGGTGAGGCACAAGCACTATTCACAGTAGCTGAGCTATGGAAACAGCCAAGAGGCCCCACTACTGACAAACGGATTAAGAAAATGTGGTATTTATACACAGTGGAATTTTACTCAGCCACAAAGAAGAATGAAATTTTGTCATTCACAGATAAATGGATGGAACTGGAGAACATCATCTTCAGTGAACGTTAGCCAGCCTCAGAAGGCCAAAAGCTGCATGTTTTCTCTCATATGTCGAAAATAGACCTAACACAAATGCAGCAATATCATGAAACACTGGTCACACACTCAGGGCAAGTCACATATAGGAGGGGAAGGGTAAAAGAAGGAAACAAAGAACTTGAATATGGTTGATATATTCTCTATACAAGAATGAATATAACAATCTTAAAAATATACTATGGAGAAATAGCAGCCTCTTCAACAAAAACTGCTGGGAAAACTGGTTAGCAGTCTGCAAAAAACTGAAACTAGATCCATGTATATCACCCTATACCAAGATTAACTCAAAATGGATCAAGGATCTTAATATCAGACCACAAACTCTAAAGTTGATGCAGGAAAGAGTAGGAAATACTCTGGAGTTAGTAGGTATAGGTAAGAACTTTCTCAACAAAATCCCAGCAGCACAGCAACTAAGCCATAGCATAGATAAATGGGACCTCATAAAGCTAAAAAGCTTCTGTTCATCAAAAGAAATGGTCTCTAAACTGAAGAGAACACCCACAGAGTGGGAGAAAATATTTGCCAACTATACATCAGACAAAGGACTGATAACCAGAATATATAGGGAACTTAAAAAACTAAATTCTCCCAAAACTAATGAACCAATAAAGAAATGGGCAACTGAACTAAACAGAACTTTCTCAAAAGAAGAAATTCAAATGGCCAAAAAACACATGAAAAAATGCTCACCATTTCTAGCAACAAAGGAAGTGCAAATTAAAACCATGCTAAGATTCCACCTCACCCCTGTTAGAATAGCCATCATTAGCAACACCACCACCAACAGGTGTTGGCGAGGATGCGGGGGAAAAAGGAACCCTCTTACACTGTTGGTGGGAATGTAAACTAGTACAACCACTCTGGAAAAAAATTTGGAAGCTACTTATAAAGCTATACATTGATCTACCATTTGATCCAGCAATACCACTCTTGGGGAGATACCCAAAAGACTGTGACACAGGTTACTCCAGAGGCACCTGCACACCCATGCTTATTGCGGCACTATTCACAATAGCCAAGTTATGGAAACAGCCAAGATGCCCCACCACTGATGAATGGATTAAGAAATTGTGGTATCTATACACAATGGAATTTTATGCAGCCATGAAGAAGAACAAAATGTTATCATTCGCTGATAAATGGATGGAATTGGAGAACATCATTCTGAGTGAGGTTAGCCTGGCCCAAAAGACCAAAACTCGTATGTTCTCCCTCATATGTGGACATTACATCAAGGGCAAACACAACAATGGGATTGGACTATGAGCACATGATAAAAGTGAGAGCACACAAGGGAGGGGTGAGGATAGGTAAGACACCTAAAAAATTAGATAGCATTTGTTGCCCTTAACTCAGAGAAACTAAAGCAGATACCTTAAGAGCAACTAAGGCCAATAGGAAAAGGGGACCAGGAACTAGAGAAAAGGTGAGATCAAAAAGAATTAACCTAGAAGGTAACACACACGCACAGGAAATTAATGTGAGTCAACTCCCTGTATAGCTATCCTTATCTCAACCAACAAAAACCCTTGTTCCTTCCTATTATTGCTTATACTCTCTCTACAACAAAATTAGAAATAAGGGCAAAATAGTTTCTGCTGGGTATTGAGAGGGTGGGGGGTAGAGGGAGGGGGTGGAGTGGGTGGTAAGGGAGGGGGTGGGGGCAGGGGGGAGAAATGACCCAAGTCTTGTATGCACATATGAATAATAAAATAAAATAAAGAATGAATATAGCAATCTTAAACCCGCTGAAAACATCGTAAGAAAGGGACTAAGGAAGAATGAAGAAAAACAAAGGAAATGAACCAAATGGGGTTATAATACATATATATATGGAAACACAAGCAAAAACCATCATGTTTTTCTTTTTATCTTTTCTCTTTCTTCTACAAAATCAGAGAACAGGATTGTGGAACACAGGTCCTGCCCAGTTGGGGTGGGAGGATTGTACCAATGGGAGAGGAAAGGTGTCAGGGAAAGGGGGTAGGAGGGTGAATACTGCAAAAAACATGTACACATGTATGTAAGTGCAAAAATGTTACCAGTTGAAAGTATTCTAGGAATGGGGGGGAGGGGAGGATAAAGGAGAGTTGGTGGAGGGAGTGATCAAGTATGATGTATTTGATACATTATAAGAACCTATGGAAATGCCACAATGTACCCCCAACCCAGCACAACAATAAAGGAAAAAGAAAAGATGAGGCAGACACCAGAATTACCAGACATGTATTTTAAATCAGCTTTAACTTTAACCATTATGTTAAACAAAGAAAAGGAAAATGTACTTCTAATGAATGAAAAGCTAGGCTATCTCAGTAAACAGAAAAAAAAAGAGGATATAATAAAGAATAAAATGAAAAGTTCAGAATTGTAAAATATCTGAAATTTTAAAATTCACTGGATAAGCTTAGAAGCTGAGTAGAAAAAGGGGGGGTGCTAATCAATGAACTTAATAGGTCAATAGAAATCCAGTCTGAACACAATAGAGAAAAAAATACTTTAAAACATGAACAGTATTTAAGGAACATAGGTGACAGTTTCAAATTGTTAACAGAGCAACTGAAGTCTAAGAAACAGAGAGTTCTCTGGTATGAGGCAGAGAAAAAAGTCTGAAAAAATAATGACTACAAAGTCCTAAAATTTGGTAAATGGCATAGATTTATAGATTTAAGTAGCTCAGCAAACCACAAACAGGATGAATCCATAGAACACTACATCTAGAAATGCCATAGTCAAAATAGTAAAAGACTTACAAGGAACATTACATACAAAAAAAGAAATTATCCCAAAAACTGCAGGGTATTTTTATCAAAAGTCACAGAAGCCAGGAGAGTTGAACATCTTTAGGGTAAAGGAAGAAAAAAAAAAACTGCCATCTTACAATGCTATATTCAGCAAAAACTAAATAGAAACAATGGCCTTTTCAGACAATGGAACATAATTTGTCATGAGAGAATGCAGGATAAGAAATGGTAAAAAAAGTTCTTCCCGCTGTGGGAAAAGGAGACCCAAGGAAAAACTTGAATCTTCATGAATCCCTGGAAATCATCAGAAATGGTTAACAGGATGAGCATAACGTAATTTTTCCCCTTAATTTATTTAAAATAAATACAGCCATTTAATACACAGAGAAAAGTACATTTTAGGTTGATTATATACATGATGTAAGACATTTGAGAATAATGCCATAAATAAAGAATGCTGGGAGCATGGTCAATGAACTGTAATGCTTTCAAGCTTTCCACATCTTATATGAAGCGGTACAATATGAAATCTTAAGTAGACAGGAGAACCTTGGTATACCCGGGTACATGGCTCCAAGGAGAAAAACCACCAATGCTCAAGACTCATAGAGTCTTATCAGGGCTGCACTACAGATGCTTGACTCATTTTTCCCCATAACGCTCCCAACTTCCACTAAAGGCATACCAACGTTCAACAAATTTAAAAATTTCATTGGTCACTTAAATTAAGCAAATTCACTTTTACCACTTGCTTTATTGGAGGCAGATTTTCACAAAATTAAGGGCAGGGAAACACTCAGCAGATCACACATCAATTTAAACATAACTGACAATAACACGGGACTGAAAAAGAGCTTCTCCATGTCCACTGAGCTGCGTGATATGCACAGAAATTACAATTTTTGCTTTTGAAATTTCTTTTGATTTTTTTATTTTGACTGCATTTGGTCAAAACTACAGGCAGTAAATCTGCAAATAAGGTAAGCTTACTGTACTGTGACAAATGAGTATGTATATCGTAACCCTAGAACAACCACTAAAACAGTAATGTAGAGAGATAGCTTAAAACTCATTAGGTGATGATCAGAATAAGCTAAAAAGCAACCCCCACCTATACACTGTCTACATAGATATTTATAAAAACAGAGCAGTTAGGAAAAGTTATACCATGCAAATAACAAGTAAGAAAAATCTGAGCAGGGCACCAGCGGCTCACACCTGTAATCCTAGCTACTTGGGAGGCTAAAATTAAAGAGGATCACAATTTGAGGCCAGCCCAGGCAAACAGTTTGCAACCATCTCAACAGAAAAAAGCTGGGCATGGTAATGCATGCCTGTTAGTCCAGCTACAGAGGGAAGCCTGAAATAGGAGTATCTCAGTCCAGGCCAGACTGGGCAAAAAGAGAGACCCCATCTCCAAAACAACAGCAGAAAGGACTACAGGCATGGCTGAAGCAGTACAGCACCTGCCTAGCAAGCATGAAGTCTTGAATTCAAACCCCAGTACTACCAAAAAAAGAAATTATGAAAAGTCTGGAAGTCGTATATTAATACTACATAAAATAGACTTAAAGACAAAAGTATGACCAAAGGTAAAGTAGGACAACTCCTAATGATAAAAAATGGAAGCCTAATCATATATATGCAGGTGCCCAATAACCAATCCTCAAGGCCCATGAAGCAAACAATGACAGAACTAAATGGAACATAATTCCAAATTGTAGATTTTAACAGTCCTCCAGTAGAAACACTGTACCACAACATTAACAAAAAGAGGATCAGAATGACACTTTCAACAGCCCTAAGTCTCAGCAAACATATGGCACACATTCTTTTTAAGTATACATGGTACACAAGAGCGAATAAGTTCTGCCACAGGATAAATTCCAACAAATTTTAAAGGAATGGCTCATAGAGAATGCTCTTACTTAAAAAAGGACTTACTTAAAAAAGGATTTAAGCCGGAAATCAATACCAATAACATACCTAGGGAACCCCTTATCCCAAGTGCTTGGAAATAAAGTAGGACACATTGATTGATGGGCCAAAGAACTCACAATGGAAATTAGAAAATATTTTGGACTGAATTCCAATGAAAAATTAAAGCACACAGGAATTTGTGGGATGCAGCTAAAACAATGTTTAGAGGGTTAGTTATAGCAGCACATGCTTATCTTGGGGGTGAAAAAAAGGTTCAAAATCAGGGACCTAACTTTCTACCAAAAGAAGCTAGAAAAAGGAGAGCAGAGTAAAGCCAAATCAGTAAATGGAAGGAAGTGATAAAGGTTAGAGCAGAAATCAGCAAAACAGAAAACAAAAGCAAAAGAGAAAATTAACAAATCCAGAAGCTGATGGTTCAGGGAGAAAAACAAAACTGACAAACCCCTAACTAGCCAAGAAATTTTGAAAGGGAAAACAAAGTACTGCTATTAGGAAAGAAAAAGAAATGTTCACCCATGTCTTGCATAAATGTAAAGAATAACCAGGGAGCTGGTGGAGTGGCTCAAGTGGTAGAGCACCTGCCTAGCAAGTGTGAAGTCCTGAGCTCAAATCCCAGTGCTGCCAAAAAAAAAAAAAAGAATAATCAGGGAATATTATGCCAACAGACAAATTAGTTAAAATGAAAAAAATTCCCTACACAGTACAACTGATCAAAAGTGTCAAAAGAAGAAATGGAGAATTGAATAGCCCTGTATGCATAACCAAAAAAAGAAAAAAAGGAATTTGTCATCAAAAACCTTCCAACTAAGAAAAACTCCAACCCCAATAGTTTTATATAAAACTAATTTTACACTCTTTCCAAAATACTTCCCAACTCATTATGAGGCAAGGATTATCATGATGCCAAAACTTCAAAAAAGACTATCAAAAACAAACACTGCCAGACCACTACTATATTAAAATACATTCTTAAAAATCCTAATGAAATGTTAGTAAACTGAATCCAAAAATACATTTTTTTAAAGGTGATAACAGAGTTTATTCTAGGAATGGAAGATCAATCTGACATTCAGAAATCAATCAATGCAATTCCCCACAACTGCAGAATCAAACAGAAAAGTCATCATCATTCAGAAGGTGAACCTTTCTTCAGATGCAGAAGAGAAGCACATGAAAAAACCCAACTGCCATTCATGACAATATCACTCTTCAAAGTAGGAACAGAAATGAACTATTTCAGTCTAATAAAAGGCATCTAAGTAAACTTGGCATTCCCATTACATTTAACAATGAATGAACTCTTCCATTTCTGCTCACACTGGTCTCAGACTGCAACCCTCCTACCTATGCCCCCACCCCATGACAGGGATAACAGGTGCACACCATACCAGTCAGGTTAGTTGAGATGAGGGTAACACTAACTTTTTGCCTCAAATCTCCATCCTTCTGATCTCTTCATCCCAAGTACCTGGAATTACAAACATAAGCCATGGTCCCCAGCCCTTGTAAATTCTCTTTAAATTAATCTATAGATTAAACAAAAATCCCAATCAAAACTCCAGCAGGATATTTTATAGAAACTGACAAAATGATTCTACAATTTCTATGGAAATGCAAATGACCTAGAGTAGCCTAAGCAAATTTAAAAAAAAAAAGGAAAAAAAAATATGAAGTACAGATTCAAAGAATTACTGTGAAACTAAGAATCAAGGCAGCATAGACTTGACAAAAGAGTAGACATTTAGAGGCAATCTAAAGACTGTTTAGATACAGCCCATACCTACTTCTTCAACTGAATTTCAGCAAAAGCATCCAAGCCAGTGAGGGAAATAAACTCATTTAAACAAAAGGTGGCAGAATAACTGGATATTTGCAACAACATCATATGCAAAAATTAAAGTGGACCATAGACCTAAATGTAAAAAGCTAGAACCGTAAGTCTCCAAGATGAAAACATAGGAAAAATGTCTGCAGCTCTGGGGCAGGCATAATTTCTTACATACAATATAAAATGCACAAACCATAAAAGAAAAAACTATAGTGAACTTTTCAAAATTAAGAATATATGTTCTTCAAAGTTCACAATTAAAAAAGTGAAATTAGGAGTATTTGTTTCCATTTCCTCTCTCTCTTCCACCCCATCCTTCTCCATACTTTATCCTGTTATACTAAAATAAATCTTTGCTAAAACTTAAAAAAAAAAAGAAAGGCAATGCACAGAGTGGTAGAAAATATTCACAATACATATGTCTGCCAAATAAAGGATATCCAGAATATAGAAATAATTCTTACAACTCAATAGTAAAAAACACATTTTTAAATGGCCAAGGTATCTGGACAAACATTTCAGAAATTATATGAATATATGATGGCCACTAAGCAGAGAGGTATGTCCAACACCGCTAGTCATCAGGGAAATACAAGGTAAACCCACAATGAAGTACCACTACAAGCTCATTAAAATACCTAAAATTTTAAAAGACTGACCATACCAAGACTTGGCAATGGTGTGAAGCAGCTTAAACTCTTTTGTACTGGTAGTGGAGATAGAAAATAGTGCTACTTTGAAAAACAGTTCAGACATTTTCTAGAAAATTAACCACCAACCATTTCACTCATATTTACCAAAAAAATTAAAAGTATATGTTCACAGAAAGCTCATACAGTCATTCCCAAACCAGAAACAAATGATCCTCAATCCTGTACAGTATACCCAAACAAAGTTGCGAGTTCTACTCAACAATACAAATCAACAAAGTAAACATAACGATTTCAAAACCATTATGCTGAGTAAAAGTGATATGCAAAAGAGTAAATATTGTATGACTCATTTACATAAAATTCTATGAAATACAAACTAATCTAGTGTCAGAAAACAGATCAGCAGTATCCCTGGGCCTGTGGGCAAAGGGAAAGTAAAAAGTCAAGATAATCTTTAAGGAGTAACAAACATATCATCTACCTTTATTGTAGTGGTGAATTCTTGGGTATATATAACCGCTACAGAACTGCACTCCTTAAATGGATGTGGATTTCTTTACTCAGACTACATACCTCATCATTTTAAAAATGAATATTCTTTAAAGGACACATTGAGGGTCTTTTTCTGAAGGTCTGAGCAGAGGATTTTAGGATCAAACCCACCTGGGTTCTCATCCTAGTTCTAACATTCATTGACAACCAAGAGCAGCTTATTTCACATTACTGAGCTCCAATGTCTTTATTTCTAAAATTAGGATAATCGTCTGCCTTGCATTGCACTTGAAAAGAAAAAGCAGTTTTACCTAAGAGGATCTAAAAGCATTTTACTAGTAGCAACACTCAGTATCAATATGCAAGAAGAAAAATACAGAACTGTATTGTCATCAAACTTTTAAAATCAAATACACCGGTACTTAGGAAATATGGTTGGCAGTGGAGAAGGAGACATTTATGCACGCTCTAGAATTGTGGAAGGCCTTCAGTGGAGATGAGGAAATACACAGTACGGAAACACCCAAGCATGTTTAGCATGTTTTGTGTGGCTAATGACATAGAATGAACTGTACTGTGTGTGTGTCAGGCACAAAAATTAGCTTGCTTACAACTCTCACTAACCCTACAAGGTAGATCCTTTCATCATCATCATTTTAAGGAGAATAAAGCTGAGGCTAGGGTATCTACACACAGCTACTAAGGCTAAGTTGGGAGCATGAGGGCTCAGAGGGCACTTCTCACTATAGAACTGCAAGGAAGGCAAAAGCAACTCACTATCTTACCACCTTTCACAAAATCATGGCTTTCACAAAAGCTGTAACTGTATCAGTCAAATTAAAAAATAATGTTTCCTCTCTATATCAAAACAGGGTGCTTATGTGGGTAACCAAGATGGGCTGGAGGGTACAAGGGCTGACAAGGGCTTCTGACTTAGCTTCACACACTTGATACGGAAAGGAGGGTGTGAAGGCAGTTGAGGAAGAATGTCCCCTCCTCCCAAGACAGAGGGAGAAGGTCTACTCCCAGAAGTATAAGACAGAAAAGTGACACATGGGCAGCTTAGGATCTCTGAAAAAGAGTCCTAAGGACAAGAGACTGTCAAAGATTCTTGGAGACCTCTTAGAAATGTAGAAAAACTGGCAAACTAGCAGTGATTAGTCACTCGACAAATTCGGGAAAAGAAAAACAGCAAAGATTTGCTTTTCTAAGGATTACTCCTTTGATGAGATTCCCTAAAAATTTTTAAACTATGATTTTGCAGGCTTCATTCAATGTATTTGTAATTTATATACCTTTACCCCTCTCCAAAAGATTGCATAATTTAGCTTGTGCTCAGTTTAATGAAATGAAATTGAGTTTCCTCTTTTACCATGCAATCTGAATTTTGGAGGTCTGGCCTGGTCACTAACACTAGAACTAGAAAACAGACACTGGTGGCTAGATTTCAGTCGCGATACAACAATAGTACCATTCAGTTTTTCACATTTCTCACCTATTAAATGAAACTCCCACCAAATTCTACATTTTTTTCTTTCTTGCATTTCCCCATTCTGAGAAGGAAATATTCTCTCCGCAAGTCTTTCACACACATCTTTTTTTTTTCACTTTTAAGCAACAATTATGCCAAGTTTTCAATGGATTCACTGACAATACGTCTCAGACTTGACCTTAATTTCTCAACATTTATGAGGAATCTCACATGATCTCAAACTAGCACAACAGATTCTTCATTGGTCTCCTTATATCCCTCCTGGCCACTTCCAATCCATCCTCCACACTGCTACTAAAGTCACACTGCTGAAAGAGCAAATTTGAGCAAGATGTTCCTGTTCTAAAATTCTTGTAAGGCTTCCACAGCTTGCCACAGAGAGTCCAGATACCTGCAACTTGCCTATCCTTCTGGCCCCATCTCTAGTTCAGCTCCTCTGAGCCCTACCTCCAGTCATGTGCAAGGACATGAAGCTCCCAGGCTACTTTATGCCTCTGTAACTAAGAGAGGCCAGCTCTGCCATGCCTCCTGACTTTCCTATCAACCCTGCTGCTTTCCGAACTTCTGCTCATCCTCCAAGATGAGACCTTCTGGACTTTCTTCTTCCCCTCATCTTGCAAAATTCATCAATTCACTTCCTTTGATGATGGACTTAAGATTTTTTTTCTTCAATTCCCTCTTTGAACTTTGGAAAAAGGGTGGTTTTTTCAACATATTCATTTATAGAAAATGTGACTCCCCAACTAATGGATCACTCTAATGGAGAGTGATCTATACATACAAATCTCCTCATTTCTTGGCTTTGTTTTCTTATGTCCCTAGATTAATGTTTGGTCCCCACAACTTACCTTAAGATCCAGAAGAGAAGTAAGATATTCCAAAAAGAAACTGAGTGGTCATAAGCATTTAGTTCCTAAACAATTTTCTCAAAGAATTTTGCTAATTGAAAATATAAGACATTGGGCTGGTATAGGGTTCAAGTGGTAGAATGCCTGCCTACCAAGTATGAGGCCCTGAGTTCAAACCCTAGTGCCACCAAAAAAAAAAGGAAATATAAGATGGAGTGAATATGATCAAAGTACTTGATACACATGTATGAAAACAGAATAATGAAATCCATTAAAATTGTTTTGAAAGGGGGGTGTGGGTGATAAGAAAGAACAGAGCAGGTGAATTTGATCAAAGTACATTAGATGTGTATATGGGCATATGACAATGAATCCCCTTTATACAATTAATATACACTATAAAAAGGAGGAAAATGAAAACATAAGGCAATATTGATTCTTCTGAAAATGTTTAAATACCTACTATGTGCCTGGCATTGTGCTAGATTCTAGGGACAAGGTAATGTTCAAAATAATTTATACATATTTATAATTTATAAAAAACAAATAACCTTGTAAGTTGTAATAAAAGGTACATTACAGAGCACCAAGCCCAACCCACCCATTTACAGTGGAGGAAGTGCCCAGCCTAATTTCACCCAGCTAGTGGGTAGCGAAGGTAAGACAAAGGAGGTTTCTCAGTCAAGGTCTCTCTCCCCTATCCTTTTGAGTAAGACAGATTGAACACTGCTTTGGTTTAAGACACTGTATGTACGCATCCTGACAGCTTAGCTAATATTAGTGGATAAGAGAACAGAGGCTTGATGCTCCATTTTCAGACAGGTAAGCAGAAACATAAAACAAACCTGAGGGAACAAAATAAGAAAGGCCCAGCAGTGGGAGCGAGCTTCATCTCAGTCAGCAGATGACATCTATTTGCACTCGTTAGCACTGCCTGGCATGTGCTACACCACCCCCTTGGGTAATTTACATTTTTTTTAAAGCATGTATTTCTAAATTTAGGAAGTTAGGATAATCAGGGTGGAAAAGCCCATCTGTTTGACATTCACTCCAGCTGCTACAGATTCTGAAATGAAATTTGAGCATTTTCTTCTTCTGTTTCATCTTACCCAGTCTGGAATACGAGAGCACGACAAAAACATGGAAGCAGCTAAGGGCAGGGTGTTTGGTATTCTATGTGATACATGCAGCCTCCCATCCCCCCACCATTGTGCTTAAATAACCCTGCCATGATTACACAAGCACATCTGTGTACTCATGGGACTTGTATACTTTTCTTATGTAAAATTTTTGTTGAGGTGGGTGACAGAGACAGAAAGACCCTAGGAAGATGTGTTTGACTCTAAAGAGGTTTAAATTAGTTTAAACAAGACAGGAAAAGGTAACTGAAATATTGTTTAGTTCCATTATTTCACTCTTGGGGCACAGGGAGAGAATTAACCTGAACTCTGCTCCAAACTTTGCCATTTATACACAGTGTAGTTTTGAAAAAGTTCACTTTTATTTCTCCGGGTTTTTAATGCAAGACATGTAAAAACAAAGACAAGAGAGGAGAAAGGGAAGAGCTGAGCACAGAAGAGAAATTTTTTTTAAATGAAGGTATCTTCAGGACCTACAATTCTGGGATGATGTGATAGCAGCATAAATTTTCACAAGGAACTTCCCATACATAGAAGAAAATTTACCCTCTTGGCTTGACATCAGCATTAAAATCAGAGGCAAATTAATAAATACCTGTTTATGCACCTTTTTAGTCTCTTCAAAGTGTATGAGTCACATGTAAGCTAAATATATATATTTAGTAAATACTAAAACAACTTAGAAATACTTCTACAATACACACAATTTAAATAGAACAATTTTACATTTCTAACATACAAAAATTAGTTAAAAGCAAACAGGCATTCCCTTGTATGGTATGTGTTATTGCTGATACTCACACTAATCATCAAATGTAACTGCTGCTGTTGATGAAGCCCCCCCCCAGAAAAAAATAAGTATAAAAAAAATCAGAGAAATAAAATATTTTCTGAGTTCACAAACCTTTCCTGAACATCTTCCCTGTGTAAGGCACTGTGGTAAAAGCAACACTGAGTGATAACTCAAAATGATTAAGGTTCATATTAGTACTCTTAGCAACAAAGAGTCAGAATATGAACTGGAGGACATGTACAAAAATCCAAAGGATATAAAAGCTTTAAAAACCATCTACCATGACTTACCTAACATAATTTTTGTCTGTATCACTTACATCATTCTTAACATACCACTTTCTTACAGTGAATAAACATTTTAAGAAGGTGGGATGTGGAAAAGATGTTTTAGTGCTATCTCAGTTTTTACTGCCTTACATGTTGTGTATCTGCTTTTCATCGATTTTTGCCTCTGGTATATATCCTCCATACCTAGAACAGACAGAGCCCAGCATAAAATAAGCACTGAATATTATAAATATTTAATGAATAAACAACTTATTTAAAAAAGAAACAACTACTTTTACAAGGCAAGGGCTATGGGAAAGGAAGTGTTACAGGCTCTCGGTCACTATGCACCAGGTGCGTTAGGTCCATCTCTTCATCTCACCCAGCCACTCAGGAGGGCAGGGCTTACCTCACCCACTTTCCACAAAAGGGAAAAGATTCAGGGTTAAACAATACTCTGACCAAAGAAGAGAAAAAAAACATGGGACCCACCTTAGTGGGCTAGAGTACAAGTGCCAAACTCCTCTGAAAAAGAGCAGGACACACACACACACACACACACACACACAAAAGCCAGCCACAGAGGTCTAACTGGCTGGCCTGGAGCCAGGCAAGGCACAAAGGTAGTTACACAGGCCAGCAGAGTCCAGAGAAGGGGAAAGGTATGGGAGACATCCAGAGAGTGGACCTGGGACCTGGGGATCTAGGGAAAACAGGGTGGGTTGTATCATGTAGCAAAAGGTTATAAAAGAGAAATTTCCTAAAAATGTGTCACTATAACAAATAATGGCATGAACATTATTGATAAAGATGATGTTCGTCTAAGTTATGAGTCAGTCTGTCATTCTTAATTCATCATTAGAATCTAAAGGGAAAATCCAACTCTCACCAGAAGAAAGAGAACATTATAATATAGAATTATTGGCTAGGCAGGAAAATGTTTAGAATGCTGAAGCAAATAGTTCAATGTGTACAGATTACACACATAATGGAGCTTCAAATGAGTTACCATAGCTACCAGAAGATAATTAATTTTGAGGAAACAAAAGAAAAAAAGATGCCATTAGGGGCACTTTTCAAAGAGCTGAAATAATAAACATGGCATCCAAATTTAACTCACTTTCCTCCCAAAAGGAACAAGCACGGCTCCTTTCCACCGGACCACTTCTGACACCATCCCCCACTGCCTTCCCTCCCAGTCTGGCATACACTGGCTTCTCTAAGCTAGTCTAAATCCCACTCAGACCCTGCAAGACTATGAGCATCCCTGTTTCAGTGGCACATCCAGTTACCACTTCTTAACATTTATTAAGCACTGGCTAAGGAAAGACGAGGAGGATTAGGCAAATAAGCAAGTGCATCCACTACTGTAAACATATAAGAGCTAACATATGAACAGTTAGTTATGTGAACAGAGAGAAAGCCGAAGCTGACTCCAGGGAGACTTCATATAAGAAGTGATTCACAAGCCATGCATTGAAGCATAACTGTTACTTTACAGGCCCAGTAAAAAAGAAGAGTAAAGGAAACTCTGAGTTGAAGTAATACTTTGTTGTTCTACTTCCTCAAGCAGTAAAATAGGCTTGGGGACTTATACAAAATGAGCTGCATGACCTTATTTAACCTTTCTGATCATCATTTCCTGGTTTATAAATGGAAATATGGAAATCAGGCTGGGATATATTGAAAATTAATTATATAATACATACTGAAAGACTAATACATAGTAGGCATTCAAAATGCTTTCTCCCTTCCCTCCTCTAAAATTGTAAACTTACTGAAGAGGCCAGTTCTAGACTTCGTTCCCATCATCAGCAGGGTCTAACACAACTGCCAAGCATAACTCCTTGTTGATTACTAATCTCCAAAACATTTAAATATAGTAACTTTTTAACAATTCTTCTTTATCTTTGATAACATAAATCTTCTGGAACTCCTATTTCTTTGATACAAATGAATAAAATTTTAAACACTGAAGTTTAGCGCTATGTTACTCCACAGGCACACCAAACGTGCAGGGTCAGCAAGGTGGGGACATGGGTGGGGAAGGGAAAAACTCAGCACTGTGCTGGACTTGGACTCGATGTACAGTTTACAGTGCTTAAGGTGTGATACTTTTCAGTGGTTGTGGTTCAAAAAGTTCTTGTAAGGCCACTCACAGCTCTCATAAATTCTTCCCAAATTCTCCTCTAGTTATAGGCCCTAGAATGGAGACAAACCCACCACAAAGTCAAACAGAGTTAGAGGAAAAAATGTAATCCACTTACTGATGTCTGAGCCTGACACATACGACCTTGCTTCCTCCTCCAGGCGCTTGGTTCCGAGTACTGAAATTCATTCTACTTAGTTCCAAGTACTGAAAGTCCTACTTGGATGCAGGACTTGGACCCGGGACTAATGCTTCTGTATCTCTTGGGCTTATTTCAAGGACTAATGAGTAAACACACATAAAGTGCTAAGCAGTACATGGCACTTGGTGGGCACCCAATCATGTGACATCCAGACAGCAAACTTGTAACACTAAAAGCAGAAGAAATGCTGTGGGACTCAGAGAGGCATGGAGTGGGGGGAGCAGCAGAACTGAAGCTCATGAGAGCTGGCACTGGGTGCAGAATGACTTGGCTGGCCACCCTTTGGCACATGTGCCCAGAGCCTATTCAACTCCAGTGTTCCAAGCTGTTTAACTACACTCAGTTCACTGTGGGCACCTCAGTAGCAGAAAAAGTCTGCCAAATGCAACTATTTAAAAACAGCACTCCAAGTGATCAAGCGAATAAACAGGCTTTTCTTGAAAGAAAAGATCATTTATTGAGAGTCAATAAAGCACTGCACTATGGTTCCTGCAACTGCTTACACATTTGCTACCATGTTGGTATATCAGCTTAAGTTAAAAACTAGGACGGATGTCAACACTGGTACAACTGGACAGATGAGGACTGTAGATTCTGTGTGACTGGTTAATTGTATCAAGGGGAAATCAATACATAAATTTACATTCCTTTGTTAATAAATAAGCATATGCAAAGAAGGAGAGTCTATTTTCTGACAAACTGACCTGACTTTCCTGCCACTTCTCATACCGCCTCCCAACAATCCACCCCCACAGGAGATGTGTGGCAGGAGTCAGGAGGATAACTACATTCATGAAGTCCAATCTGGTCATCTCAGGCTCATCCAACAATCTGAAGCCTCTTTATGTAATGTCAATTTTCTTTTGGATGGCTCAGATAAATACTTGGTCTTTCAGATTTCTTTTCTCTATCCTATCTTACTTCAAAGGAGACAGTCCTCAACCCATATCAGGCCAGAGAAACAGAGAGCCCGCATATTCACACGAAGTTCTCTGGCCCATCTACAGCCTCTGCTATGGAGTATACTGACAACCTACTCCTAGACAGAGAGCCTGTAAGTATGACTGGTCCTCTGAGGAGGTAGCCTGGCTTCTGCTGTTATTGACTGGGAACAGTGGTGGGCATGTGTAGGTTCTCACCTTGTACTGAGTGAGGTCTTAGCCATTCATCTAAACTGCTATGTACTGAACATATGAGTCCCTCCAAAATTTATACAGTGAAACCTAACCCCCAATGTGGTGGTAATGTGGAGGTGGGGCCTCTGGGAGGTGATTAGGTCCTGACAGTGGAACACTCATGAATGGGATTCATGCCCTTATAAAAGAGATCCCAGAGAGTTTCTTTATCCCTTTTACCACCTGAGGACACAAGAAGATGGTGTGAACTAGAAAGTGGGTCCTCTCCAGGCACCAAATCTTACAGTACCTTGATCATGGATTTCTAGCCTTAGAGAAACTTAGTTTATTGTCCTTAAGCCCCTCCGGTCTGTGGTATTCTGTTGCAGCACCACTGATCTTAAAATCCCTGCACAACTAAGACTTCCTCTTTCTAACCTCAGGCCTCTTATCAACCCCTCACCAGAATACACTAGGTCTATTACACACTTCGGTAGGTCCTGGGGAAGAAGCACTGCCTCCCTACCATCACTCTCATACATGCTGAAAAGCGCCAGCTGCACAATCTGAGGAACTCAAGAACAAAACCACCTGGGGAATCAAATGGCATGGTCAGAATAAGAACGAGCACCAAACAGGAGAAACACTTCATTCACACTGTTAATGTCACACAGCATAGTAAGAGCTGAATCATGGTCTTTTAAATCATGGAAGTTAGTCTCAACTTGGAGACTGGATCCTACACATTTTTCATCTTTCTATTCCCAGGTACCTGAAGTATATTAAACTCTCAGGGTTTGTTTTCTTAATCTCAAAAACCACTGAGTACATAATAAACAAAGGCAGTCTTGCCTCACTGGCTGACAAAGACCAGTGCACAGGTTATTATCTACCTGACTTTATCTTCTTCCACCTGATACTTTAAGTACAACAGATCTGCACTTCTATTTTCTCGTGTGATCCTACAAATATTCTACAGTTACTCCTTTTCTGATTCACATAAATCCCCAAATTATAACTACAGTTATAATTTTAACTACTGCTACACAGATGTTAAGTTCCTTAAGATCAAGTACCCCATAGTACATCTCAACACTGTATTGGAAAGTGGAAGGATATAATTTAAAACATTGATAACATACTTCCCTAAGGAAAATAATGCTTATAACATTAACATTTCTGTGACCTTCCTGAAAACCATCTTCGGGTCACAAAGTTAAATCCTTTGTATAAAACTAATATTGATGGTGGTACGACACAAAGAACTCAATAATAAAAAAGCTATATAGAACTAAAATTACTACTTGAAAATAAATTACTATACATACAAAACTTGAGATCATGAGATTAAAAACTTAACCTCAGCTTCAAACAATGACAATGATGGTATGGAGCAGTGGGAAATAGTGGTGAACACAGAGGAGATGAGAGAGAGAGAAAGAGAGAGGGCTCTGAGCAGTAATAATGATAAGTGCTACAGAAGGACGAAGTCAGATGTCAGAGCATTCTGTTTGGGTCACTATGTGTGGGAGACGAGTCTTCAAGGCTTGACCACTACTAACAAGAATTTAGTCATCAACACTCAGTGTACGCAAGGTATACTAGATTCTAAATGAAGACAGAGTGCAACAGGACAGCCAAGAATTTCCCTAACCAAAAAGACTACACATAAATGTAAATAGGTACGGCACTACAAAAAATAAGTTCTAGTCCTTGACCCTCAACTCTCCTTACACATGAAACCAACTCCAGATGAACTGTAGGCCAAAATATGAACGGTAAAGCAGTATAGCTTATAGAAGATAAAGAACATAGCTCTGTGACATTGGAATAGGCAAAGAATTCCTAGCCAAGACACAAAAAAGTTAGTAAAAAGTTTAAAAGATTGTTAAAACTGAACCAATAAAAATTAAGAATTTCTGTTCTTTAAAAGACACCAAAATAATGGAGTGAAAAAGAAAGTCACAGCAGGAAGAGATTTTGCAATACATATAACCAAAAAAGTGCCAGCACTCTAACATTTTTTTAAATCAACACTAATCAGGGGGTAAGAGAGCACACAAACTCCTCAATTTTTAAAACTGAAAAAAGAAATATCTGAGAGGCAGCGATCAGGAGGATCCTGGTTTGAGGCCAGTCTAGGCAAAAAATTAGTGAGATCCTACCTCAACAAATCAGCCAAGCATAAATAGTACAAACCTATAAGCCTGGCTACTCCAAGGAATAGGTAGGAGGACTGCTGTCAGAGGCTGGCTCAGGAAAAACATAAGACCCTATCCAAAAAATTACTAAATCATAAAGGGCTGTGGGCATAGATCAAGAGATAGAAGGCCCTGAGCTCAAAGCACCATCAAAAAAAAACCCAAAAGCTGAAAAAACCTAAATGTCCACCAACTGATAAACAAAATTTAGCATATATATGTATGCATGTATGTACATATACACAATGGAATATTATTCATCCGTTTAAAAGGAATGGAATTCTGATACATGCTACAATGTGAATGAACCTTGAAAACATCATGCCAAGTGAAATAAGCCAGACACAACAGAACAAGCACTGGACAATTCCCCTGCATGCAGGTCCCAGAAATAAATTCACAGACAAAGGAAGCAGCTTAGGTGTTACCATGGCCTAGAGGAAGGCAGAAGTGGGGATTACAGCGTTTCTGTTTGTCATGGTGAATAAATTGTGGAGATAGACAATGGTGATAGTTTACACCACTGAGTATTCTTTATGTCACTGAAATGCACACCTAAAAACAGTTAAAATGGTTAAAAAAAAGAGAGAGGAAGGGAGGGAGGAGGAGGGGAGAGAGGGAGAGAGGGAGAGAGGGAGAGAGGGAGAGAGAGAGAGAGAGAGAGAGTGTGTCTCACTCTCACTATGTAATCTAGGCTGACCGCAAACTCACAATCCTGCTCTGCCTCCTGAGTGCTGGGATTATAGGCATACACCACTATGACCAGCTTAAAATGGTAAATTTTAGGTTATATATGTTTAAACCCAAATCTTAGAAAATAATGTAGTATACCATAAACCATTGGATTGTATACTTTAAATGGATAAACTAGATGGTATGTGAATTCCGTCTCAATAAAACTTTTTAGAACAGATGAATCACAAAAATGGATAGTTCCATAGTCAACACAAATGGGGAAGCCAAATACATTTGTTAGCAATCAGAGAAATACAAAATGCCTGTCTGTAGAGGTGCACCCACCAGAGCGGCTGAAGATAATAAAAGATGGTAGACTGATGCTACCTAGCATTCATGAGGACGTGGAGGAGATGGAGCTCTACAGCCCACACATTGCTAGTGGGAGCACAGAGCAGCACGACACTTTGGAACAACAGCAGTCCCTGCTGAAACTGAATGTGCAGTTGTTTCTCAGGGGAACACCCAGAGAAATGTGCTTGCCTGGAAGCTGAGCTTCCAGTGATGCAGTATGGCAGAGCTTGAGGAGTGGAAGGGCGTGGGCTTCCTGGTGACAGGCGCTTTCTGAGAAGTCACATCTCATAGAATCAATTCAGGTTTGATCCAAGGGTTTGATGAATAAAGAGACCCTCTTGTTACCCAGAAAATTCCAAAGTTTAGAATCTGCCTCCTGGGAACCAGGGACTAATGCCATTCATATTCACTGTTGTGCAACAGACACAGATGACGGAATCAGCAGACAGAGGCATTAAAGTGTTTATACTAATGTGTTCCCAGTGTTCAGAAGAGAGGCAAACACAGAAAATAGGATGGAAACTACAATGTCTTAGAGGAGTGATGCAGGGAACAGAGATTGGACAGATTGGACATCTCAGAAGAAAAGATGAGCAAGCCTACGAAGAACAGAAACTGTCACGAACAAAATATGGAGAGGGAAAGAGACTGCAAGGTGTGAAACAACTTCACAAGGACAGCTGCATGTAAAACTAGAGATGTCTGAAGAATAAAAACTGTTGAAATTAAATGGAAAAATACAGTTCCCAGTGATACAAGCAGCTTCCTGAACCCTGAGTATAAAGAAACAAACAAAAAGCAAAGGCTAAAGCTAAAAACCAGTAACAAGGAGAAAAGTCTTAAAAGCTCCAAGGGAAGAAAAATCACATATGTACAGAGAACAGAGGATGAAGCAGATTTCTTGTTGGAAAGATGTAAGTTGCACAACAGTGGAGAAAATTTAACCTAGAGCCCTTCACACAGTCAAAATATTTTCCAATAAAATGGTAAAGTCCAGGTATGATGGTACACACCTGTAATCCCAGCAGCAGGAAGATCATAGAGGCCAGCCTAGGCTACATAGTAAGACTCCATCTCAAAGAGAGAGAAAGAGAGAGAGAAAAGAAAAAATGAAAAGAAAAGGAGCTACTCAGGAGACAAAGATCAAGAGGATCATGATTTGAGGTCAGCCATCTCAACTACCAAGCTGGACATAGTGGTTCACATCTATAATCTCAGCTAGGGGGAAGGCATAGGTAGGAGCATCACGGTCCAGGACTGGCCCAGGCAAAAATGCAAGACCCTATCCAAAATACAACTAAAGCAATAATGGCCTGGGGCCATGGCTCAAGTGGTAGAGTGCCTGCCTACCAAATGCAAGGCCCTGAGTTCAAAACTCAGTACCTCAAGAAAAAAAAAGGTGCGATAGATTTTCATATATACAAAAATTTCTGATGACAGAAATTGTCAACCGGCATCGTTCAAGTAGGAAAGTAACACAGGCCAGGAAGCCTGTGCACTGGTTAAATTCTCCAAGGACATGCTGAAAAGAGACGCGGGGAGACCTAACACCCTCACGTGTTCCTCACCTCAGGTAAAAGCATTCTGTCTTTCACCACAGGTGTAACAGCCACTAAATGTCAATGGCTGTGCTTTCATATGTGCTTTTTACCAGTCTGAAGAAATGCCATTTGAGTACTAGTTTACTGGAGGTTTTCGTAAGGATTTTGTCAAAATTTTTAATGAATTTACTGAAATTATGACATTTTTCACTTTTCATCTGTTAAAATGGTGAATTACAAAAAAGTGCATTCTAAAATGCATCCATAGATACATACAAGAACGTTCGTGGCAGCATTCTCACTGTAAGTCCAAGTTTAAAAGCAACTCAAATGTCTATCAGCAACAAGGCAGACATCCTGACACCATGGTGTGCATACAGTGAAATGCTGTATATGAAGATGAAGTAGAGATACAGGTCACATAATAAAGGTTGAATTTACAAAGCTAGAAGCAAAGGAATACTTAAGGAATATGAACAAGTCTGTTTATATAAATTTCAAAACAACACACATAATGTATGTTAGAAGCCATAAAGTGGTTACCTTAGGGGAGCAAAGGACAGCAAAAGGGCTGAGCAAGTCCTTGGGGTCCCTGGACCTGGCTGATGACAGAACAGCATATTCACTTAGATAATTCACTAAGTAGCCCTCTTAGGATTGCTATACTTTTTGTGCATACTACACTGTTAGAGATTTTAAGTCCATGTCTCTATTGCCTTTTCTGGAAAATAAAGGACTTTTGAAATACATCATAATCAACCCAGTTCTTCAGCAGAGAGAACTCAGTGTAAGTTACAGAAAGCTAGCAGGGACGTCAGAAGACAGGAGGAGGCTGCTAGGCAGTTGGTTCACATATGAAAAGGCTAAAAAACTGTATAAAACCTTTTCAAAAGTGGACCACTAATGAAACATAAATGCAATCCACAGCATAAAAGAATCTATGTTTTTGAAACACTTTTGAAAATAAGAAATGTCTATGCTTTAGTAAAAATAAAATCTAAATTCGTATGAATATCTCAATTTCATTATGGAATTTCAACTTTCTGCCTGGAGAATGAGAGAACTGAATTGTCTACTCCCCATTTGCTTACAGTGAAGCCAGGCAGCCTCATGTGGAAGGTTGGGCCTGAAAGGAAAGCTAGGAGAGACACCAAGATCAGAGTGTGAGGCGTTATACACCAACCAGAGAGTAAAGGGAAAGGCAGCCCCTAAGCTGAAGAGGCAGAATGCCCAGAGTGCTACCAGAGGAGCTGTGGAAACATGGCTGGGGATAGTGAACTGTCTAACAGGCACCAAATGATACTCTAGAAACTTTGAACTCACCGTTTAAGACTTGTGGACTTTGCTCTTATTGTTATTGACTGAAAGAGGAGTATAATGAAAGCAGTGTCTGACAGAAAATCAACCTGGCGAAGAGTAAAGGATGGATCAAAGAAAAAAGGGCAATGACCAGCTAGAAAACATGGAATAATGCAAACTTCAAATGATAAGCATAAAAATTAAGAAGGAGGTGAGGAAAAAATAGTAAGAAGATCACTGAGAAGAAAGATTTTAAATTCAATGGTTTTTTGTTATGAAAAATGAACGATTTTTGCCTATGAACAGGCCATGGGATCAACATGGGGTAGCCACAATCGACACAGTCCTAAAGTCGGGACAACATCAGAAACCAGGCAAGATGCAAAACCAATCCACCAGAGAACTAAATACAAACACACAGCATATGTATAAAATGCCAAAATTAGATAAATACATTTCACCTAATGAACATACATGAAGCAGGACAGGTAAAGGTTTCGCACAGTTTAATGTGAACAGGTAAAAGCTGACTGAGTTCTTGCCACAGCTGGGAAAAACACAGAAGAGGCCAGGAACAGGACTGCAGGCCCTCCACTTCACTCAGAGAAGGCTGGTGTGTCAACTTCCACCGCGACAGGAGAAGCTGAGGGGAAGTGCTGAGGACTGCAAATTATTTTTGCACTCATGGACTTCATCATCATCAGTTTATAGAATATCTGTTGGGCACTGAAGGAGTAAGCAGATTTGATTTATTTTAATACAGGCAGATGGCTTGGTCATGGAAATTGTGAAGAGATTTACTGAGCGGCTTCATCAGATCAAGGACACTATGGAATTAGAGGACTCTAAGAGACCTTACTGGTCTAGCTCCATGTAGTTCACAATGTTATACTTTCTCGTCAACCCTGGGAATTAGAAACAGCGAGGGGGAGCGGGACAAGAACACAACTAATTTGTTCAAAAAAGTGCAAATGTTAAGGTTGAAACTGGCAATATAGATTGATCACAACAACATGTTGTAATGACAACAGGCCATGCTCTGAGGACATTGAAATCACAAAATAAGAATTAAAAGTCACAATTCCAGAAGATACTTTCAAGGAATGGAGTCATGTTTGAGATTCAATAACCATTTTGGACTACAAAAACTCAAGAACCATCTCTTATCAGCATGGCTTAATTTCAGAAAAAAATTGAATGATCTGAAAAAAATTCTACTTACAAGATAACACAGTATGCAATGTATATGAATCTTGAGGTTTTTTTAGTCCTGCCAACATGACTGTCACTTTTGAGACCACCTGGCTTTATATAACAAGATCCTCTTTCATGAAAAAGCAAAAGGAACAAATGGGAAACACTATCAATAACACAAAACCTATCAATGACATAAAATCAGAAACACGCTGGCCCTACCACACCCCACAAAGCTTTCAGTTTAAAGATCATTTCCCTGACTAAAGCTTACAGTTTTCAACATCTCATGGGCTTTTCACTTTTAATCAACAATAGCACAAGTAAAAGTTTATCTTCATTATGTAACCTAGACAAGATAAAATTTATGCATCTACGCCTGGCTTGCACAAAGAAAAATCATTATCCGAGACAAGCAGAGAAAGGTCATAGAAATCAAGTGAAAGGATCAGAATGACATGGTGAGAAGAACATATTTACCATATGGCTAGCCTGCTCTGAGAGGCCCTCTCCTGACATAGAGGATCTGTCCAAAGTAAGGATAGAAAAGATTTAAAAGAGGCTCAAACACAGTTTACACCAAGATGAGCATAATCAATTTTAAAATAAGATTATTTATATTAACCACTTTTATCTACAGCAAAGATACTTTGAATTCCTAAAACAGAAACCACCATAATGTCATTATATTGACGGGGGGAGAAAGAGGGCAAAGTCAAGTCACAGATATGTATTTAAAAACCAGCCATATAATATCTCCAGCTTATTTTACTGCCAATATCCTACTAGAAACCATGTTAAAGAATTCCAACACTATGGAGCTGAAGAGAGCAGATTACCTAATCTAACCCCCCCATTTTGCAAATTACTGCAGGCCTAGAGAATAATATATGCCCCAGGTCACACCTCCAGTGGTACACCCCTGGAGAGAGCTCTTATCTCCATGCTCAAATTAGGGCTGAGAAATCCTCATGACAATGACTACCACTAAATATGTACCAGGCGCTGTGCTAGACCCTTTAGAAATATCAGATTCACTTAACTTAGTTTTTCTCAGCACAGGAAAAAATCTATCTCCGCGTTACAGAATAAATTCAAGTTTGGGGCATTAAGTAACATTCCTAAAGTCATAGGACAAAGAAATGACAAGTCAGGAACTCAAGCCCAGTATGCCTGACTGTAAAAGCCCATGAGCTGCCTACCCCAAAATGTTAAATGCATACATCCAAAAAATTGTACTTTCGGCAAGCTAGGATACAGAAATACCTACATAAAGACGTAGATTCGATCTACAAGGATGTTCATGACATCACAACTATCAAAAACTTAGACAATGGGAGAACAGCTACATAAATTATAGCAAATACTTGCTATGAAATACTAAACTGCTATTAAAAATAATAAGGTATATTCATGTAGCAGATGTGGTAAGATTCCTGCATTAAGCTGTTTTAAAAATAGAGTGTAGAATGATATTTATGTCATAGGTTAATTTTTAAAAAGAAATGTAGGCTTGGTTTGTGATTACAAAAAGGTCTAAAACACCGCAGAGCAAGCCAGAGAATCTGGTGGGTAAAAATGGTGTATGAGTCATTTCTTAAATACTTGTACACTATTTGAGTTTTTACACCAAGGATATGCTTTTTTTTTAGATTAAAAAATTATAATACACAAATAAACATCTTTGAATGAGTCTATTATTTATTTTTAAATAATACATATTCCATTTAATGCAACCCCATACAGCACAGATTAATGGTATTGCAATTTGTCTCCACATCGTTAAAAAAAAAACCAAAAAAACCTAACTATACACTGGCATTTCAAGTATAGTCAATGGATCTGTGGGGTTCCCAAGACCTTTCAGAAAGTTTGTGGTGTAAAAAACTACTTTCCTTAGTAACAGTGTTCCTGCCTTTGTTCCTGGATTGACATTTGTACTGATGGTTGAGAGGCACTGGTGGGTGAAACTGCTGGCAGCTTACCACAGGTCAAGGCCTCGGCACTACACTGTAGGAGTAGTCACTGTACCCCTTGTCACTACGCAGTCACAATTAAAAAGAAAATCTAGTTCACTAAAGAATGTCTTTGAAGAATCAATGATAATATTACTAAATCTTGCCATAAATGTGTACTATAAAACATTAATCATACATGGCACACACCAGAGCAAAAAGGCTGTCCCAAGAAGAGCAGTGATACAAGCACGTGAACTCAGGCTGCAAGAGTTCATCACTGTTTCACAGATGAATACACTGAGGTCAAAGAACTCTTCCATGACCGTTATTCAGACTGAGGGATCTGGCAGACATTTTCTCAAAACTGAACAAAATGAAACTATCATTTCAAGTTGTCCATTGCCAATGACATAAAACTGGATCAAGTATTAAAATTTTGTAAAATTTCTATCTCAGATACAAACAGTAAAATACACGGTGAGTTTAACAGTTTCACAATACTGGAAGACTTTTTTTAATTTTTATTGTTTTATTATTCATATGTGCATACAATGCTTGGGTCATTTCTCCCCCCCTGCCCCACCCCCTCCCTTACCACCCACTCCACCCCCTCCCTTTCCCCCCACCCCCTCAATACCCAGCAGAAACTATTTTGCCCTTATCTCTAATTTTGTTGAAGAGAGAGTATAAGCAATAATAGGAAGGAACAAGGGTTTTTGCTAGTTGAGATAAGGATAGCTATACGGGGAGCTGACTCACATTAATTACTGGAAGACTATTCTGATGAGATCAGTGGTAATATTAACGAATGTAATTTTTGAATTACATAATCTTAATGTATCACCATTTGTAAGATCTGCATAACATGGGCAATCAATATTTTCTAGTAGTCAATATATATTACAAAAAATCATGCATGAGTCAAAGATTCATTCAGAGTGCAAAATAAACCAATGGATTTTAATATAACAAGAAATATTTATTGATATAATAGTTTCCAATTCCAAACTGCAACCAATATTTAAGGAACTCACATATCACTTTTTGGCAAAATATAAAGAAGAGTACCCAAAATTATTTGAAAATGTTATCAAAATACTATAAGTGTGTGTGTGAGATCAGATGTGTTTCACATATTTTGACAAAACCAAGATAGCAATATGTGTAAGTGAGACATACTACATGGTGTCTTCACCAATGAGAGCTTGCAATGTTAGCAGGGTATGAATATGTTAACATCACAAGAAATGATGTAACACTGCAGCCTCCCTTTCTGCCATGTGTTTTGTGTTCTGGCAAATGATGGTGACCCATGGGGCTGACAGAAGTGTATAACTGCTGTTGATGAACCTGGCCCAAAGAAACAAAGAGTAAGTATAATTTGGATGTTTGATGCTTGCTGTTAGCTAGGCCATCTCAAACTGAGGAATCATATATGAGTACTGGACAACTTCTGACATTTTGACAGAGCATCAACAACACCGCAGACTGAGACGAGGATCCATTAGGGTATGAATCACAGCTGGCATATGTGGACTCCAGGAAATGGAAAGGAAAACAACTGCTGATCTCCACAGAGAGGAGGCTATATCACCCCCACGTGGGGCTGAGTAAGTTCATGCTCTTCTTTCTAAAAAAGCATCTCCGGGGCTCAATGCACAATCATGTATGCAGTGAGAGAGGTCAAGACTGAAATTTGTTTTCAAGTTTCAAGTTTTAAAACATTGGACTTCAAGAAGCCTAGAAGTTGCTCCCCATTACATTAGAGTTGCATTCACAGTGTCATATTGTGTAGTTACATATTTGTGACCCTCGGTGGAAAAAAAAAAGAGCATTGATTTTCCAATCTCACAAATTTACTCTAACCCTAAATCCTGATTTATGATTCACAGCAATTAATGTATCTAATTCTCTGAAAATTTTTCCAAAGACTCTATGAATTACAAGTTTTTGCTGAACTTAGTGCTGAAGGATTAAAACTTCTTTACCAGCACTACTTGTAAGTAGGTCTCAAATAATGTCAGCGTATCTTTCTGTAAAGATTAAAAAGTTAAATATTAAATGAAGACAAACCAGCAAGTAGACTTCTCAAAAGACTTTATGGAATAGTCTTTGTTATCACTGGCTAATCTGAATTGGTTGAATCTTACTCTATACACATAAAAATTTTAGTGAGATATATTAAAATATCTTTTTTCTATCCTATGTAAGTGAGACAGAGTTGCACCATTAGCACCTGTACATCATCTGCTATGGCCGTGGTAAACTTGTAGCAGACCCTGGGTAAGTCTGTCATTTGCAAATTAAGAAACTAATTGTCTCTCTTTGACTTCACCTTTCTCCAATTTAAAATGATTACAACTGCAGACCAATACTTCAGTCTCCTTACATGGCAGTACAGGGGAAATCAGTAACCACAGAGAAAAACATCCTTCCACACTCTAACAAGATAGGCTTCAGCAGTAAGTCAACTAAATAGCTTTCCACTTTTAAAACCAAACTCATCTCAAATCAGATGGTTTTGAATGCCACCCAGGAACTGACAACCTCTCTTAAGCCAGTTGCTCACACAAGTATGATCTAGAGGGGATTTCCCATCCTCCAGATGGTGGAGGCGGGTCGAGGGTAAAGGTGTCAGAGCCAGCAAGTCCTCATCAAACAAAAGAGAAAGTTTAGGTGACTGGTTACCCTAAGTGACTAGACTAGAAATGCAGCATCCTACTTTAAGAGGTAAAAGGTGAGAGTATAAATATATTGCTATCATCAGTCCAGATAAAGAGACTTAGAACCCCTGTTCTAAATAAACTAGCTATAGAGGGCGATTTTAGTGGGGAGTGACACTTTGTCTCACTAGGCAGGTATTGCCAGCCCCCTTGGTTTGTATTATTCACTGCCATAAAGAATCTTGTGCACCAGCATGTCACCTTGTTTGACACTAAATCACACGGCTGAAGTATGAAGATTCAAATAAGAATTTTCACTATAAATGTTTCCACTATCAAAGTGTGAAAACACATTTGAATGTACCACTTACTGTTACTTGGAGGGAGGAGGGGGAGCCAAAACAAGTCTCTTCACCCACTGCATCATTACTTTGGGTCTGGCAATAGTTCTAAGCATAACGTTTTTAAAGTGCTGGGTGATTTAATATTTAAATTGCTTCCTGATCAGTCTTGTCAAATAAATTCAACTTCTTAAAACTTTTATATGGTAGCTGTCACCTCTCATGTGGGTCAAATTACAGATTTCTACTAAACAGTTAACCCTTCCAAAACAGTTACATAATTAACTTTACAGCAGAAAAATTGAAACTCGCAAACAATTTTTTCATAATGCCAACATTTAAGAGGTTCATGACTTGTTTTTCATTTTCCCTTCATTTTATATGGTTTTCTCTTTTTTCTACATTTTCTCAAATTCTGGAAAGTTATCTGCTATTTCAAGGAATCAGAAGTAGAAGAAACATTTTAGATCTTTCTACCCACTAGTAGAACCACATAGAAGTGAACTTTTCAATTTAAATTCCCTTTAAAGTCACTCCACAGAGATTTAACAAAACTAACAGAAATTTCTTGACAGCCATTTCACTTTTGGTGGAAAGGGCCCTGATTTCTACCTGTGATGCATTATTCCTGTCACCACTCGTGGGTGGGTTGTTTGCCTCCTCTTCCCTTTCTCCGTAATGGAACCAACCAGTTCCACAGTGGAGGTTTTAGATATGCACAGACAGCAATTCCATCGAACCAGTGTTAACAATGCCTGGTTCAAGAATTCAATTCAGTCTGAACAATATTCTATTGGAGACTGGTACACTAGTACAGCACAAATAGGCACTCTGTTCCTCTTTCCCTCCCCATCATAAGGAAACTGAACACTGGTGCCTTTTCCAGGACATTCTGAATAAACCCCAAACTCAGCTCTCAAGGCCGTGTACTATCTTGCCCCAGCTCCCTTCCTGCCTTTTCTCTTTGCACACATCTGCTCTAGCAGCGTGAAGCCTGCCCTTTCAAGAATATGACGCTGTACTCTCCCTTTCACATCCTTCCTTCAAACCCAAAGACTCTCATTTCAGCCAATTCAAATCCTACTCAAAGTCCAGATCAAAAGTCAACTTTTCCATAAAATCTTTGATGTTGCCATTAACAAATAGCACCCATCATATATTCCTTGCCCCATAAATTATTTGAGCATGCTTCTAGCCTGTTTTAAAACAGCAAACTCCTTAAGGGATGCAGACAAACTCAGGCAGCTTTGTATCCCACCACTGTCACTTCCCACCAGGTAGGCAAACACACAAGTGTTAGCTCTGAAAATACTGGTTGAACAAATGAACACATCTTTTGAGGGTGAAAAGTGCCTCCACAGAATAGATTATCACAAAGACTGAAATGTCCTTGGACGTCTTTAAAAACTTTCTAGTATTGTTTAGGCATACTTCTGCTGAAAGCAAAGAAACAAATCAGATGACCTTGTAAGGCTGATTCTGAGAATTAGTTCAACTCTGTAAAAAGTATTTCCTAATAATGCAAACTACACACAAAAAGAAAGAATTTATTGTAATATACAAAGCTTACAGTAATAAATGTAATACTGATCTTATAGCAATATTTACAGTGTTTTCAATTGTAAAAAACAATTCTCTTATTTCACACTTGAAAGAAGTAGGACAGAAAGAAACCCTGGCCTGCTCAAACTGGTAACAAGGCAAAAGTAAAATAAAAAGAACATATTGATGTGTCTTAATAATTTTCTGTACACCATCACTAGAGACAGACCCTATGAACCTCCAGGAAAGTTATCTGTAACTTTGATGGTTACACTTTCACTATTTTCTCTGGAGAAGGTATCCAAAAAGTTTGACTGCTTCTTCCTCCACTACTAAATGATGTACACAATTTAAGTCGGCTAAAATTAGGTTTCTTCAAAATCTGTTGAGCATATTATCAGTTCAAACAAGGCCATAAAACGACTGGAAACGTACTGGTGTCTCCAGAAAGAAACAGAGTTAATCACAGCACTCCTGAAATCACTGAGCTTGCTTGTTAAACAAAAGGCTGCAGAATAAATCTCAGTAAACCCCAGCCATCAGTTACATGGAACAGAAAACTTGATTCCACGGGACCCTGTACACACAAAAGCAGAGGACATGGTCTACAATGAAAATCAGAGCATAACATGGCACTATTCAGAGACTATAAAATGTAAGACAGATTAGAGTAAGAAATTAAATTTAAATAACAGATATTTTAAAAGCCGTTAACAAGAAAAGATTTTTTTTTGTTCCCTCCTAATACTGTTATAGTTTATGTATTTTTATAACTTAAATCCTTTGGGAATGAAGCTGAGTGTAAAAAAATAAAGTTGCTTTCAAATGTAAAACAGCACACGGTGCAGTTAGTGTAAAATAATTTAAGTTAGGCTCATACGAAAGATAATTTCCAAGTGGGCAGCAGCAATGTAAAGTTCCCGAGCCCCCTCCTCCTAACGGAAGCCGACTCCAAGTGAGGAGTTGGTCATCCTGGCCGGGTCCGCCCGGCCGGGACCGACGGGTGGCCGGGTTTGGTCACCTCAGATGGGGGACACCTGCCGAGCAGGTGGGCGCCCCGGCCCCACTCACCGTGCAGCGACAGCAGCAGCAGGGGCCCCAGCGGGGAGCCCCGCGAAGTCATGCCGGGGCCGCGGCGAGCGCGCCCGCCACCCGCCGGGCTCCGGTGGCGGCCGCGGAAGCGCGGCGGCGGTCGGCGCGGTCGGGGGGACCTGGGGCCGGACTCGCCGCAGGGCCGGACCGCAGGCGTCCCGGGCTCCGGCCGCCCCTCGCGCCGCCAGGAGCCACGCCCCCAACTCCCCACCCGCGACTCCCGCGGCCGCGCCGCGCACCGCCCACTCGCGCGCTCCGTCTCCACGGCAACCGCGGCCCCAGCGCGACGCCTGGCGGCCCGGCACCTGCGCGCGCCGCCTCCCGCAGCGCCGGACTCCCGGGGCTCCTCCTCGCCCCCGAGCCTCCCCGCGGAGCGGTGGCGCCGACCCCGACACCTGAGAGCCCGACGCTGGCTTCTCCCGCCCGCGTCACCACCAGCACGTCCTTCTGAAGTTTTCTGATGGTTCTGATTCTATTGGGCCGGTTCCCTTTCCACCCTCTCTCTCTGAACCCACGCCGTCTCCAAGAACCTGACAGGCAGAGTTAGGAATGGGGAAACTCTGTCCTGAGGCCCCAGTGCTGCTGCTTTTTTTCCTGGATCCTCCTCCCCTTCTTCCTGAAAAGAGCATGGGCAGAGTGGCTCCAGAAGTGGAGCGCCTGGGTGGAAAGTGTGAGGCCCTGCGTGCAAATCCCAGTACTGCCAAAGGAAAAAGAGAAAGAGCCCCTCTCCATTCTTCTCCAACGCACTGTCATCTTCTCTGGCTTATGGCAACTGCTAAAGGAAAACCTCAAGTTTTCCTTTATAACGTTAGAGCTTCCTTTGACAAATTCCAAATATTTAACTAGTTGGGGGGGAGGGGGAGGTAATGTGACGGTTATTATTTTGTTGGGTTTTTACTTTTCCTTTCTTGTTTCTTTTGACCGGGTTGACCAGAAAGGCCTTCAGTAGAACCTGAAATTACTTTACTTAAATCATCTTAGCTACATCTTTGTTTACAAAACTTAATCTTCATTCCTTTTCCATTTAGGTCTCTCTTCTCTGTGTTTTACAGCCCATAGTCACTTTCTGCTTCCACATCCAAACGGAGCCTTATAAATTGAAGAGCCTACCTGCCCAGGGATTGCCCAACCATTTTGGTCAATTTATGCAGAAGCATAGATTAGGATTCCTGGACCCATTCAGAAATTCTGAGGCCCAGTCCTCCCAGGGCAACTCAGAAACAAAAGCAGTATAGTCTGAGAAAAAGCAAATATGGAAAACATTTCTAAAAAACATATTTTTTGACTTGCTGTGTATAATTTTTAATAAGTGAATTTAGAAGAAATTCAAAAGAAGGAGCACTTAGAGTAACAAATGAGAAAACATAACTACACTTTATTAAAGTTCTAAAAAACATATTGGACAAGGTTTGGAAGAGATGGAAAAAAATATAAGATGGTAGAATTATAGGTGTTCTTTTTCTTTTTTGAACATGTGACTATTATATTTTCAAGTTAAAAAATGGAAACATGTTAAGAAATGCCAATTACTTTTAACAAGAATACCATGAAATTATAAATTTTGACCATGAATGATGCCTTAATTTTTCTCACTATTACCCATTTGTGTTTCATATCAATAACGGAGGTTTAAATTTTCACAATGATATCCTCACTAGGCTATTCTCATCCTTTTACACTCCAGGGCAATGATGAGATTTTTTTCTCCATCCACTTCCTCATGCTTTCTGTACACATTCCTGCAGTCTAACCCAGTTCCAATTAGGGCATATAATTGTAAGGAAGAAAGCAAGGAAGCTGTGCTCTACTACTTAAAGCATTCATTTTGCTTCATCATAACCCAGACTTAAATTTAGAGGTAGAATTTTTTAATTAAATAGATTACCTAATAGTGGAGTCTTCAAAGCCCTGACAGAGCAAGTTATTCGATACACTTATTACATCAATTCAGCAAATATTTACTAAGTACCTACCTTGTGTTAAGACACTCACTGGGTTGAAGGTTAAACAAAAAGTGTAAGACACACTCTCTGTCCTCAAGTTCCAAATGTACCTGGGATGTATCTGTGCTGGCATGAATCAGCAGTAAAAGAGCGTTCTCCTGCCTCTTTGCCACCCCAGTGTACTTCTGCCATGTGGGACGAAAGCCAGAGAGTCATTATGAGAACAGGGTGCTGGCAGTTTGGTGGAGGAGCCCTTTGTGGCTCTACAGGGAAGCTGGGATCGACTGGATTTCAGAAGGCAGGCTGGCTGCCTAGAAGCATGGGGACAGATGGTGAATGCTCACAGAAGCAGATCAGAAGTACCGGAAGCTCCAAGTGCTGACACAAGTTTCGCAAGTACACTCACAGGGAACAAAGGAAAAGTGTGATCTCTAATTCATAGAGGTAACAGCAGCTTGTACTTTGAATACGTTTTTATTCGTAATGATGAATTTCACCAGCCCTTTTTTCCTAATCTGGAGGATTTCTTTAAATCCTTTAAGAATTCTGAGTGCAAAACCAACAGAGAACTTGATACATTTGCATATTGCTTTATAAATTTCAAAGTGCTTTCACGTATATTATCTGATTTGATCGTCACAGCAACCCCAGGGGGTAGATAAGGCATGTACTATAACCCATCTTCTCATAGGCAGATACCGAGTCTCAAAAAGATGAACAGATACCTCAAGGGTAGCAAATAGCAATGGGTAGACTAGAACCATGGTCTCCTAATACTCACCCTATAGTTTTTCCTACCACACCACAGTCTTTTGCTTACATTTCTAAAGACGAGCATTTAAAGACATCTGTTTTCTAAAGCTATCCCAGCTGTCACCTCCCTAACATTTATCCCACCTCAGCACCACCACCATCCCCTCTGCACCCACCCTCCACATTAATAGCAGTGAAATTTGGATGAGCTAGGCCCCACTCCAACCTCTAGGGGATCTATAGCTGGCCTAACTTACCAAGAAAGAAATGAGGAGAATGACTGGGGCAAGGAAACCTGGGAAAAGACTCTGCTATAGTTGGAATAGTCATCTTGGCTCAAAAACACTGATGACATGAGAATAGAGCCAACTTCTAAATATTTAAGTATGGATTATCCAACTTCAAACATTTTTTTGGTGGTACTACTAGGGTTTGAACTCGGGGTCTTACTGAACAAGTACTCTAAGACTTAAGCCACACCCCCCCACTCCTTTTAGACTTGCTATTTTTCAGGTAGGGTCTCACATTCCTGCTCTCCCTGGCTGGCCTGGACTACTTTATGCCTCCTGGATAGCTGGGATAACAGGTGTGCACCACCACACCCAGCTTTTTTTGTTGAGATGTGGGGCAGGGAGAGGAAGCTCACTAACTTTTTTGCCTGGGCAGGCCTTTAGTCTTCATCTTCCAGATCTCTTCCAAGTAGCTAAGATTATAGCTGTGAGCCACCATACCTGTCACAAATTCAAATTTTAATCCTAGGCAAACTTTTTTCCTCAATCCACCAAAATGCTGCATCAGCTTTTTCCATGATCAATTAATTTGTATTCAAGAATGGAAAATTAATTTTATTACTAGCTTAGGAAAAACATAATTAAGAAAAAATGATGGGATTATAAGGCTTTCCGAAGCTAAATGTAAATTATTTTTGAATTAGCTATTTTAAATTAGTGAGGCAGGATAGATTAGGGAAAATGAGACTTGAGAATCAACAGCTAGAACACAACCAAGAATAAATACTATATTAACAAACAACTTGATTTGTAGTATGCATGCCTTTCTCTTTAGTCTCACACTCCCCCACTGAGCTGTAGCATATAGTAGAAAAACAATATTTCTGACCTTGACCAGATGACTAATATGCCCTGAGAAAGTGTTATCTTGAAGAAACACTTCAGAAAAATGTCTGGTACAGTCACTCCTTTGATTAGAAATTTTCTCTTTATTAGTATATTTTAATTGTACAAAGGGATTTCATTATGGCATTTCCATGCGTGCATATAATGTACACAGATCAAATTTACCTCTTCTATTACTCTTTCTCATCCCCCCTCATGATTTATAATTTTAATGGAATTCATTATGGTATTTTCACATATAGTAAGCCCACCTTCTTCATGGATTCAAGCACATTGTTTTGACCAAGTCTGGTCAAAAGACAAAAATACATTTTTAAAAATCAAAACAAATTTCAAAAACCAAAATTTTTAGTGCCCACATTAAACAGCTCATTTGATGCAGAGAAGTTCTCAGTCTGCATTGTCATCCAGTTGTGTTTAAATCATCGTGCGATCTGCTGAGTGCTTCCTTGTCCTTAGTTTTGTAAAAATATGCTTCCCAAAAAGCAAAGTAAAAGTTGTGGTAATCCTCTCAAGCCAAAAAAGGTATTTAGTGTTCTTAGTTTGTGATAATGTGAACTTTTTAGATTTATTGAAAGGTGGCATGGCATATCTTTAGGGGAACTTGGGTGGTTTCGTGGGAAAAGTGAATCAAGCATCCTCAGTAAAGTACTGAACTCCATGTATCCTGAGAACTCATGGTTTTCCTCAATAGTAGTCTTGGAACCAGGCCTGTGGATACCAAGGGTCTGCTGTATGTCTATGACACACCTCTATCAGATTTACGCCCCCATCACCCTCTGCTTTCACCCTCCCACTGATCCCAAACAAATCTTGTAAAAGGTTATAAAACTCAGGCATCTGTGTTACGACCACCCAGATTTAGTAAAGCTGACCAAGATTTAATGTCTCAGGGTGAAGCTGATATTGTCACAACACTGTAGCCACAAAAATAATTGAAATGTACCAGATGCCCAGAACAAAGGAGCCCTTACCTAAAAGAGTATTTAAGCAAAACCCCTTTCCTACTGTATTTAGTACATTTAACCATGGTGTGAAAAAGACTCATTGAGCCTCTTTAACAGACATGCACTTGGTCCAAAAAGTGTGTCTCTACCTCTGTTTTCTTACTGAATAAAACTAGTCTCTTATCTTGCCCTGTGTCCCAGCCTGAAAATCTCTTCCTCATCAGAAAGAAGGACCTTGCCCAGATCAGATAGAGGTCCTCTCTCTCTCAGTACCTTCTTTGGACCCTCTCCAATCACTGGTGACATTAATATCTCAGAAATATCTGAAATATTAATATCTGAGATATTAATGTTAATATCTCAGATACGAATATCTGAGATATTAATGTATATAATGTATATCTGATATATAATATATATAACTTAAAGGTTAATTGTATTTAAAATTGGGGGGACATTTATGGAATGTTTTTATAAGAATAGCATTTTTAGAGTTAGGAAGACCTGTTTGAGCCAGTTACTCATGTTGTAACTATTTTAACCCAATTGCTTAGCCAAATATATTGTCTAGGGTTAGGCTTGGTCCTTTTAAAAGAAGAATATGAAAGGAAATATTCCTCCCTTCCCCTTGTAAGGAGTCAAGAAAAGCTCTAAATAACAATAAAGCAGTGACAAAGAAAATAGTTAAATCATCAAAGTAAGGCAGCAAGGAAGCTAACAAGTGTTTATTATATGTTGACATAACAGACCATTTAATATTTAATATTTAAAACATTCATTTTAGAGTAATTTATAGTCTAACTATATTGATAACTTAGTCTCCTTATATCTGTTTCTTCCCACTCCTCTGGCAACACTTGCTATGTGGATTTACACAAAGGTAAATAATAATCTCCACTTCCCTTCCCATATCCCAATTCCTATTGCTGTTGTGAATCGTTGAAGGAAAGTTTCAACGGCATCACCATCCATTTGGAGAAAAGCCCTTTTCCTTGAAATCTTTTCATCATGAACACATTTATTTTTAGGTGAAGTTATTCTCTGTACAGTTACCTTGTAACAAAATGCTACTGAATTCATGCTAATGGCAAATTTAAAATGGTAACACTGTTTTCTGTGGGGCACTTGACAAGATTAACAACACACATAGCATTTTATATGTCACCTAAAAATTGAATGGGTGGAGTGATTCAAGCAGTAGAGTGCCTGCCTAGCAACTGTGAGGCCCTGGGTTCAAACCCCAGTCCCACCCTACCCCCCAAAAAAAATTGGTAGTAGTCTCTTTTATTTAAGGAAAATGTTTTTTAATATTCTTCAGATTTTCTTTACCAGTTTTCATTTGGCTAATTTGCTTCAAACTCTTATCACTTGATTTTATATATTGGGGTATAAGCAATCAGTTATTTCAGTGTTTTCGAATTCTGATGAGTTTTCCACAGAAGTTTAAATTGTAGTTCAGACTTTCATTTCCAGCAAAAAAGCAGACTGGAGACTTTGACTTACAAAAAATTTGAAGCTATGTTTTTCAAATCTTAAATGAATTGATGAGCCTCCAATAAAATAGAGAGAACTTGAACTAAAAGCTAGATGAAAAGAGGAATTCCTGCCCTATGGTTTGCTCTCAGCACAGCACTCAGAGTGATTTTTCAGGTCCAGTCAGATCACTCCTCTCCCCAAGACCTTCCAATGTTACATCTCACTCACAGAGAAAGTAAAAGTCCTTGCTACACTGGATAAGGCCTGCAGTAACAAATTACTTCAAAAAGTGCTGTAAAACAACACAAATGTATTGTTTCACAGGGCTTGGGATCAGAAGTCCAAAATAAGTCTCTGTAAGCTAAAATGAAGGTATCAGCAAGGCTATATTGCTTACAGGCTCCTCTCAGGGAGAATCTATGTCCTTACATTTCCCAGCTTCTAGAACCCACCTTATTTCCTTGGCTCACAGTCCACTTTCTCTGTCTTGACAGCCAGCAACATCAGCCCAAACCTTTCTCACACTGCCATCTGTCTGACTCTCACCCTTCTGCCTCCTTTTTCCATGTTTAAGGATCCTTGTGATTAACTTGGGTCTACTTAGATAATCTAGGATAATCTCCTTAGTTCCAGGTCACCAAATAGCATCCATCTGCAACCTTAATTCCCATTTGCCACATAAGATAATATATTCACCAGTTCTGAGGATTAGAAGTGGGCATCTTTGGGAAGCCATTATTCTGCTAGCTACAAACCCAAGTCAATCTAGTCTCCCATTACCCTTCTGATCTTCTATTTTTCCTGTCACCCATTCTGTTTTCACTAAAATTACCTCTCAATGTGTCTTGAACAAGCTGGAACATGTTTGCCTTAGGATCACTGAAATTATTCTTTCCCTAGATTTTTGCATAGCTCTCCTTTTATTTCTTAGGGTTTTTTCTCATATGTCACCTGAAGTGAGGCCTAACTGACCATCCTATCTAAAGGAGAATGGTGGAGGGGGTGGGGGGGTGAATTCAAGTATGATATATTTGATATATTGTAAGAACTTTTGTAAATGCCACAATGTACCCCTACCCAGCACAATAAAAAATAAAATGAAAAGTTTAAAAGACATTTAAAAATCTTTTTCTATTCTACTTTTTCTTATCATTCCATCACTAACATACAAAATAAGCTTTTAATAACTTATTATAATGTTACTTAATAGTCTTATTATTTTACTTAATAAATTTATTTATTGTGTGCTTTACCCAATATAATCCATAAGGATATGAATTTTGATCTATTTTTATTCACTGCTGAGTTTCTGATGCCTTTAAAAGTGACACATTGTATTGAATAGGTAAATGAATAAGTGAATCAAGCCTCAAGAAATTGTGATAAAGAAAATAAAGCAGGTACAAAGAAAACAGGAAGAAATAGTAAAAGATAAAATTAATAAAATATTAAACAGAAGTATAGATGATCAATTCTGCCAAAAGCTGATATTTTAAAAAGATTAAGTTCACCAAATTCTAGTGAGACTAATCAAGGTTAAACATAAGACTTCAAATAACATCAGAATAAAAAAGATGCCCCAGGCATCAAAAAGACAAAAATAATGATTCATTTTACGGGAATAAATTTTAAAAACTTACAAGAAATGGACAGAAACTTAGAAAAATGTAAATGATCACTTCTTCAAAATAAACAGAAATCTGTATAGTCCCATACAATTGAAGCAATAGTTTAAAATATTTCTACAGATAAAGCTCCACATCCAGACAACTTTATCTGTAGATTTTATCAAATGTTCAGGAAACAAAAAAACCCAACCTTTTGCAAAGTATGAACAAATAGAGAAAAAGAAGAGCTATTCCTCATTTTCTGATGTTAGCATTATATCAAATACCAAATATTGAAAAAAGAGAATGGGAGAAAGGAAAATAACAGGCAGAGAAATGCAAATGAGTATCAGCAAACCCAATCATTACACCAGTTAGATTTATTTTAGGACTCTAACATTGGTTTAACATTTAAAATCAGTTAAGGTAATTGGTCACATTGAGATTAAGGGAGAAAATTCAAAAGATCATTTCATTACATGTCCACAGAAGGCAAGGCTTTGGGAAACCTGGCTGCCACTCTCTGAGGACGGCAAAACCAGAATGAAGAATTGCGGAGTGATTACTTTCACTGGCACCAGATTGCTCAAAGAAAGAAGATAAACCACTCTTAAATCCCTAAATTCTGTGCTTGTGGTCAAGACTGAAATTCACATACTTTATGAAAGTATGCTCAAGAGAATGGTATCTCTTGAAAATGCAGGGTAAAATAGCTAAGCACTCATAACTAGTTTCAGAAATCAGTTCTGTAGCCTCTGTCACTGTCTCATTCCTTGTTGTCATTTATATAAAATTTTAAATAACTTTTCTGCTTCTTGTCTTTCCTTTTTTTATTTAGGGAATTTATTTAGAGTGTTGTGGTGGCAGACAACTTTACAGTTAATCCACAGACTAAACACTATCAAGACAAGAAAAAGAACCCAAAAGGAAGAATGACTATTCCCATTCCACTAAAATCTGGAAACAGCAACTGACAAAACTTTGGATTGTCTACTGCATTAATCAGCCCTTCATCACTGTGGCAAAATATCTGAGAGGAACAACTTAAAAGAGGAGAGATTTATTTTGGCTCATGACTTCTGAGTTTTGCAGTTCAAAGTCAGCTGGCTCCATTGCTTTGAGCCTGAGGTAAGGCAGAATGTCATGCAGCAGAAGCATGTCAGAGGAACTGCTCACCTCATGGCAACCAGGAAGCAGAAACACAGAGAGAAGAGGCCAGAGACAAAACATATCCTTCTAAGGCAAGCCCCCAGCAATCCACTTCCTATAAATAGGCCCCACCTTCCACAATTTCCTCCCATCTCCCAACAGGCTAGTCAATTATGACTCCATCCATAGATTAATCCATTGACTAGGTCAGTGCTCCATGCTTCAATCATTTTCTAAAAGCACCACTGCTTTTAGAGACCACAAAGGTTCAACAGATGAACCTTTGGAGAAGACTTCATATCCAAACCCCAATATGTCTTAATGTGGAAGAACTGAGTGAGTTTTCAATTATAAGGAGGATATGCATATTATGTATTTTTAAGTATACATATCAGGAAAATGATATTGGTAGATACTGGGCACCCAAAAGGGTAGATCAGTAAATTTTTTTGACTGCTAAGTATTTTTTAACTGCTTCTCCCAATATTCGGAGAATTCCTCAGAATTTGACTCACAGTGGAAGCAGAACCAAAAATGCTTCCCCTACTTCTTGTCATCCAGACAGCAGTCATATAACAGAGGTTTAGCCAATTGGAGAAGGTAGCCTCTAGAATTATAAGTCTTAAGCAGGTGTCATAAAAATTCAGGGCTAAAGAAAGGATAAAGGAAAGGCAATATGAGATTTAAAAAAAAAAAAAAGGGAGCACAAGGAAGAATTCATTCCACTGTCCACTGAGCAGAGACAGGTGTAGCACCCAATGCCTGGGTCCAGCAGTGGAGGTGGAGCCAGGAGCTGCCAGTGAGCCCCACTGTAAATGATCCTATGGTGTCATTTTGGCTATTTTGTTTGCTCCTTGTGCTTTGATTCTTTAGGCTTTTCACCTTTCCTATGAGCTACCCAACATCCTGGGCATTTTCTGCTTTAATCAAGCACCATCACTTTCTGTTGTTTGCAATCAAATACTTTGAGTGCGTTAGGATTTAAGTGCTCTGACGCTCTTGCCCTTCCAGGAGGTTAGAGATACTGACTAACTTAGATTTTAAAAAATGTGAGGAGGGGCCTACTTGATTAAAACCATTAGAGAAAATCTTTCTAATGGAGTAACATAAAGGCAAGAATCCAAAAAATAAGAAAGATGCATAAGAAGAACTAGAAAAGTTTGCAAAGTTGGCCTCACAACTGATAGCCTCCATATAAGATGAGTATGTGGAGCAGAGCCAGTGCAGGGAACACATTTCACATTTAAATTCAATCCATATTTGTGCATTGAAACTATGCTATGTGCTGTAGCGTATTATAGTCTCATTCGAATCCTCACAACAATGCCGTGGGATTGCCCCATTTTTTCAGACGAAGAAAACTGAGATTCAAAAGAAGCTTTAAAATGACTGGTCAAAATCATAGAGCTCTTACATAGTTAAGGAAAACCCAAGTTTCCTGACTGTAAGGCCCATGTTCTTCCCACTATACCCTGACAGCTCTATTTACATTAGCAATCTGATTGACGCTTTTAAACGGACTGTCTTTCTGCTACTTTTAAATAATAAAGTTTTATTTGTTCAAATCTGAGTCTGTCTTCTATATCAGTTAACGGACACTCTTAATTAAACATATCACCCTCTGAAAAATTAATTTATTTTTATTTAGTGAGCACAAAAGACTAAATAAATAGTGTTTGAGTTTTATATGTTCTTAATAATAAAATCAAGAATAACCCATAAAAATTGGAACTTAAAAACAGTGAGCTATACTATGTTTCTATGGTAACATAATGAGGAAAAAATTAAATGGCCTAAAAGATAACTCTAATTCCAATATATTGGTCCACAGCTTTAATATAATTTTTAATAAAATCCATGTATATCTAATCATTATTATTACCAAAAATCCATGATGTTAATCATGTATTTCTAAAGGAAGTTTGCCAGTGTTAGAACCCTCTTGTGCACCATTTTGGGTCTTCTTAACCTCTCCTGCAGGCTTAGATCAGCTTTCTACAAGCACAGCCTGACAGCATCTTGTTTACCTTGGCCTACACCAAGAACCTTTCTCTTCCTGCACGGGGGCATTTCTGACACTGCTGCCTGAGACACTGGCAGGAAACGGGTAGCCCTGATGTGCAACCCACAAGCACAGGGATGTTAATACTTACGGATTTCTCTTGACCAACGTGGAGTGCGTGGAAGCTGGCATCTTCCAAGGGATGGTTCTTAGCCACTTTCATCAGGATCCTCAGCAAGCCCTGGATGGTTGACAATAACTACCACCAACAAATGCATCTTTCATTGGCTTTTCCTCTTCTCTTTTGCACTCCCCCCACAAACTACCCCTGTTCCCTGAAATTACTTCTTAAATAAACTAACTCTACATAAGCCTTTGACTCAGGATATATTTTTAGTAGAACCCAAACAAAGAGAAGTACCTTTAAGTGGATTTTATGTATGGTTCTTACTAAGATTCAACTACAGTTTTGAAACTTTTTTTTTAGTATCCAGCTATTTTAAATTATACACAGAATTATGAGAACAGTATACTCCTCTTATCCTAGAGATTTGGCAGGTCTTTATATAATGTAGCTCTCTTGATGACTGAATCTCGCAGTAAAGCAAATACGAAACAAAACGTTCGTGCTTGAACTTCTCCATGATAAAGGTTTATTCAATTTCAACTCCACTGTGTGTATTTTACTACCCTTTGGAAAGTCACTTTACCTCTCTGCCTCAGTGGCCACTTTTATAAAAGTGAAACATCAGTCCTACTTAACAGGTTTCAATGAGGCTATATGTGTGAGAATGCCCATTATAGTTCCAAGCAGATAATCAACAGCAAGTACTGTTAGCTGCTGTTATTACCGTTATTAGTAGAATAGGTTTTACTTGAAAATCTGCCACTAGGAGAATAAAATATGCATTTTATAGACTTGGTATTTTTACCTAAAACCTTTCACCACATTGTATTTTGCAGCCATAAGCAAATATTTGAATTCATTTAATGTTTGAGATTAAGCTGTCTCCACAGAATATTGAGAGGAGCTCCCTATAGATCTTTGGGATGAGGGACTTCAAGGCATATATTGCTTTAACAAATACCTTTTCCTAACAACCAACCCTTCCCTGTCCTCCACCATCACTGAATTTGCATAGTTCTCATACAATCCTTCATCAGCTCAACAAGTACAGGAAATTCCTGTGGTGATGTTGTAGGTGGAAATTTAAAAATCACAGGATGCAAGATGCACAGTCACATGACTATGAGGTTTCAAGATGACTGGGTTAATAAGTTGACTAGCTAGATGACCAGGAATCCCAGGATCCTGTGGCTGGATCCCAGTCTATCCTGTGCTAGCTGTAGTTTAGTGCCACCTGATGGCATTTCAAATTAGCTTATGGATGGGAAAGTATCAGGTTCTGTCTTAGTTGGTTCTCATCAGTGATACCAGGAATGGAGAGTGGGCACTTGCTTTGCTAGCATGATGTAAGAATCCTGACTAGGCCATGATACATGGGGACCCACTTCCTGCTTCCCAAGGCAAACTGCCTGCCATTTAAACTTGTAACTTCACTCACTCCACCACATCCTCCCTTACAGAGTAAACACTTCAGCCTACTCACCCTTCCAAACAAGAAAATCAATGAACATAGGACAAGGATTAATTATTAATATAATTATATATTATCACTGATGATGGTGTACACTGTAATAGGGTTTTACAGTATTTGTTGAGACTGAACCATCTCTGGACTCTGTCCATCCAAGGTACTGGTGATATATTAAGTATCAAAAATTGATAAGTTTTTGCCCTATGAAACCTTCAATCTAGTAAAAATATTAAAAAAATTTATCATATAATCCTATAACCAAATGTGACAAATATTACAGAGGACAGAGGTTATTCTAAGTCATTCTAATTTGATATAATCAAAGAGATCCCTGAAGACATGATTCTTGCACAAAGGCTAAAGTTCAACTAGGCAAAAGGAAATATATTAATTTTATTTATAGGTTAATTATTAATAGATTAATAATTAATTAATGCTTATGCTTTTAGCAATAGAGATTTTTAACTTTTAATGCATTTTAATTCCCTGGTAAATCATGTTTTCCTTCAATTCTTCCCCTTTGAGGTCAAACCATGAGTTTTGCTGTATACAGATATGGACAGAACAGGTATCTAGAAAAAAGTCATTCTGATTTTAGAATGATCATTAGTTTTTAAATTTTTGTGATTTTATTTTTGAATTCTTATACATTAATAATATGAGGGGATTTCACTGTGATAATTCCATACATGTGTGCAACATACTTTGAACAAGTTCATCCCCTCTATTATATTTGCATTCCTCCTCTTCCTCTTTCCCCTTCTTTCAAACAGTGTTTGGTGAGTTTCATTATGCTGTCTTCATACGCATATATACAGTGTACTTCTATCCGCTTCACGCCTCAGTGTCTGTTCCTTTCTACCTAGTCCCTCCCCCCCCAGGATGTCCCCCATAAGAATGATTTTTTTACCTTTTAAATCTATGCAAGGCTAGTTTATTTTAACCAGTCTTCAAAAGAGGGGATAGTCCTATTTTTGTTGTCTGTTATTATTGTTTGTACCTTGGTTTGATTTCATTCCAATAGCTCCTTTTTAAACATCAAGAAACAGTTAAGTAAATTCACACAAAAGTCTTACACTTGAAGTCATCCCGAGGACAAGTGAGAAAATGTTGATAAATGAGGTTCCAATCCAAGCAAGAAGGTGAAGGAAACTTTGCAAAGAACAACCAGGGGAGAGAAATAGAGAGGTCAAGAGATAAAAGGTGAGGATCTCACTGTCCCTGTAGGTTGTTCAGGTTAGTACTGTTGCATTTCAACAAATGGATCTTGGAAGAGTAATGGCTGGGGAAAAGTCCTGATGGGTAGCACAAAAGACAGTTTCACATTGGTGCACATAAGGGTGACTGAACGAACAGACCACAGTTACCAGGTTCTGATAAGGCGAGGGAGGAGACACTAAGATACCAAGAAAATTGGTAAACCAGAGGAATCCTGAAGTTGGAATAAAATGACTAGAGAGTAAGGACTACAATAAGGTTATAAAGACATTCTCCTAAAAGTTTGTTTTAATTCTCATATTTGTATCTTCAGTCTACATGGATTTGATTGTCGTAAATGGTATAAGATAGGGATAACCAGTTAACTCAGCACCATTCTATTAAAAAGGCTTTTCTTTACTGAACTGCAGTATAGCCTTTGTTATAAATGACATAACTGGATATGTATAGAATTTTTCTCTTCTATTCAGTTCTCACTGAACAATTTCTCTGCCTAGACCCAAAACTATACTGTCCTAAGTACTTTAAGTTTATAACAATCTGGATATATGATAGTTTAAAGTCTTTAATTCATTCTCCTTCTGAAGATTGCCTTGACTAATATTATTCCTTTGCAATTCCTTTTGAATTTTAGAATCAACACTTCAATAACTCCCTGAGATTTTAATTGGGGTTGTGTTGAAACTATAAATTAATTTGGGAAGAAATATCCTTATAACATTAGGTTTCTCAATTCAAGAACATGGCATATCAATCAAAGTATTCAGGGTTCTTCCATTTCTCACAATAATATTTTGTAGTTTCTTGTCCAGTTTTAGTTACATTTATGTATCCATTTCACCCAAATTTATCCAAACTTATTGATGAAAATTTGCCATAATAGTCTTAGTATATTTTCATGTTTGTTAAGATCCATGGTAATTTCCTCCTTTTCACAACTAATGCAGGTAATTTGGTTTTTTTTACAGTGATGGACTAGGCACAGAATTATATTTGGGGCCCACCTGGATTAAGTAATCCTGATGATCTCCTCATATCAAAATCCTTTATTTATTACATCTGCAAAGATCCTTTTCCCAAACAATGTAACAGTCACAAGTCCCAGAGATTAGAACACAGACCCATCTTTCATCACACCACAGTTTACCACAGTTTTATAATGATGTACTTAGATGTAATCTGCTTTGTATTAATCATGTTTATAGTTCATAACAGTCCTTAATCTATGGCTCAATTTACTTCAAAAGTTTGGGAATATTCTAAGTTTATACTCTATTCAAATGTTGCTTCTACCAATTCTCTATCTTTTCTCTTTCTGCATCTCTAAACATATTTTAAACTTTCTGAATATGATGCACATGCAGTGGTAGGCAGTACGAGCTTGGACCAGTTCGCCATAATTTACTATTAAACATCTGGGAATTTTCTGGGATGGTCGTTAAGTCATTGGTAGCTGAAATTATCCATGGTCAGAGTTTATTCCATTGAAATCAGCAAAGACTACAAATCAATACTTCTTTGCTCTCAGAGCCTAGTTATCAGCGCACCACTGTATACATGCTTTATAAATGTTTTGTTCTTACAATCCCTTTGTCTTATTACACTTTGCCTTGGATATTCTCTCTTGAGCTATCTTTCAGTTTACATATCTTCAATGTCCAGCTGTGTCCCATCTCATAAAACTCAGCTACTGAGTTCTTCATTTCAGATAATTTTTATTTTTGTATTGCTATTTTTATAGATTTCAATTTTGGTCCAATTATAGATCATTTCATCTATTTATCTGTATCTTCCTTTATTTTCGTAACCATATTAATCAAAGTTATTTTAAATTACCTTTCTGAAAGCTCCAGTATCTGGACCATGTGCAGGCCTATCTCAATTGTCTGCTTTTCCTTTTCATTACAGGTCATATTTGTCTTGCTTCATTGTGTATCTATCTGTGTATTAAAAATTATAAATCTCCAAATGATGTTATCTTTCACCAAAGAGAGTTTCTCCTGTCCTCTACTAAATTATAGGAGGAGAGGTTGATTAATTCAATTAGGTGCTAACTAAGTAAGGGTCGAATTTCAGCTTTATCAAGACTCAAGTCTGCCTCTGGGTCACTTATTTTCCTTGGGTTCTCTTGAACTTTTATTGAAAGCCTGGTGAGTTTCCATGTCTTCAGCTCTGATCTGATGGAAGACCCAGGTCTGTCCTTCTGGAATACTCAGTTCAGCTCCTCATACTCCTTTGTCCTCTACATTTAAAAACCTAGTGAAATGTCTTGAAGGGGGACATTTAAGGTAAATCCTGTTCCTTGGTGAGTCTTTGTTTCCTAAATATTATGAGACACCAGGAATTTTGCTCAGCCTTTTAGAAGATTTCAGCTTCACTCTTTGGTCTCCCGGGCAGCCCCAAAATTGTTAACATCCTTTGGGTGAAAACCAGACATGTATTTGAAATGCTCCAAGTTTCCTTTTTTCAGTCCGTTGCTGCATGACCACTATAAACTGGATCCCTGTCTCTTTGACTGGAGTCCCTCTGCCTAGTTCAAGGCCCCCAGGGAGAGAAATGATTGTTGTTCTGCCCACCTGAGAATGGTTTTTCCCTGTATGGAATTTTAGTATCATAAACTTGCTTTTTAGGTCTCTGATGCTTTTTAAAATATTTCCAATTTATCTGACTTGTGCAATAGGAACACTGGCCTGCCATAATCTATACATCCCACCTATTAGTAGAAATCTCAACATTTATATTTTTAAAATATCCCTGGCTGAGTCTCACCAATGAAATAATTACAAGGTTGGGATCTGGGTTGAAGTAAATGTGATTCTCTTGGTTTTCCTTCATCACTACAAGATAAAGGACCTCCATCCATCAGACCTATCAAGTTTCTACAGGAAAAAGGAGAAAGTGCATACCAGCAATGACTCAGTGTTTTTAAAAGAATTATTCCCAGAAGTTCCACCATACAGCTCCTTTGAAAAAAAAAATCATTGACGCAAACCATATCACACATTCAGTTCTATTTGTAAGGGAGTCTGGGAACATTCTTTTTTAATTTTTAATTCCTGGGCTGGTAATACTTTTTAATTTCAGTACACTGTTTCCCGTATGACAGACTTGTCAATACTAAAGAAAAGGAGAAAACGGATATTGAGTGAGCAGCGAGCAACCTGTGCCACAATTCAGTTCTATGCTTAGCACTTCTTTTAGCTTCTTTCTTATCTAACTAATATAAATTCCTTCCTATGATTGCATAAGAGAAAAATTATTTTCTGCTCCAAGTACCTTATCAAAGAGGCCAAAGAAGCACTTTTCCTTTTCATATTTGCATGCAAGCAGCATGCAAGTGTCTGTAGTAGCCTCTCATCAATGGGAAGGAAACGATTTTTACTGGCAGCGTGTTTCTCCATCACTCAGTTCATCTAATAAGAAATTTTTAGTAAATAATCTCTTTACTGATCTCTGCCAAACTGCTTTTGAGGAGTCAAGCTTTCCAAGTAACTTTATAAAAGAAAAATTTAAGTAGAAAATGCTATTTTAAAATGGTTTTGTAGTGAGTGACATGATAAAAGGACAATGGTTTATATATCTTAAAGAAAAGATCATGATTTGGAGTGCCTTTCTTTAGCAAAGCATGTACTCTTACAGCATGTAAAGATATGACTTATTCGTGACAGTGAGTAACTACTTCAATACCTGCAGTGAGAGCATGACAGACTTAAATTAGGAGGCTGGGTTGGTAATTACAATCACAAAAACAATGAAGGAATAAACAGTATGATACTGGAAATCCATTGAGTCAACTCTATGCATTTCAAAACAACACTTTTTCACTTATAATTCAAAATTTTCATTTTCAAAATTCCTTTTGGAAATGATCTTACTTACAGGGTTAAAGAAACGCAAGGTGACGGTTAGAGATTTTATACATAAAAAAAATTATGGCTTAAAGGTATCTGACATGTGTAGATATTCACTATGAAAAGGGCTAATTTCAGACAACAGTAAAATACAAAGTCTTTTCCATGATCTTCTGTAAGCAGCAGGATAGGAAATACAAAAAAAAAAAAATTCTATAAATCATTTTTTGTTTGTTTTTGTTTGTTTTTTGCTTTTTTTCTATTTTTGAATCATTGTTGTACTGGGGGTACATTGTGACATTTACAAAAGTTCTTACAATATATCATAGCTGAATTCACCCTCCATCATTCTCCTTTATCCCCCCACGGGGAGGAGGAGGACATAAGGCAGGGTTGTAGGAGGGAGAATATGGCCGAAATATTACGTCACAGAATGTAAATGGAAAAATGAGACCTGTAGATATCATTGTTAACATTTTCACAGTAAGTAGAAAATCGATAATAAGCTTCTCCTTTTATTTTTTTCAGAATAAACAAATAGGATTAGAGAAACTAGCAAAGGGGGAAAAAGAAGGAAAGAAATCACATACTTGCCACCAATTAAAAAGGTGCTACTTTGTTAACAGTTGTTCACTGTTTCAGGAGGAGAATTTTCACTTCTCTGATTCTGTCGTCATGGCAATGAAAATTGAGACCTATTTCTTCACAGCTTTAAAATTCCATACAGCCATGATTCACTGAAGGATGAGACAATTCTGGGAGTCATGCAGTGGGTAGGAGGAAGGAACATCTGCGGGAGCCCCTCCTGGGCGCACAGCTCTCGTCAGCATCTCATTTAACCTTACCGTGAGCACTGGGAGGTATGCTCGCTTTATGAAGGAGGAAGCCCAGGCTCACCAAGCACCTTGATCAAGAACACAGGCGTGAATTTGGAATCCTGGCCTGACTTCAGAGCTCATGCTGTAGTCCCTTTATCACAGTTCTTCCAGACCAAAAAAGTAGATAATATAACTTAACCCCAGGCCCACAACTAGAATGTCAGATGCTGTGTAGGAAGAAGACCCAAGGAAACACGCTGAAAACTGTTTTAACAACACAGGATGGGGCAAGAGGGTTAGGAAGTGCGGTGGAGGGGCATTAGATTGACTTAAACTCAATACATGTACGGGTATAATTTCAAGGCAAAATTCTCACTGAACAACGAACAGACGCCTAAACAATGAAGGACAAGAATAAAAAACAGGTCACGCTAAAGGGAGGTCACTAATAGGAGAGGGGGTGTAAAAGAAGGAAGTTAAGAAGGTGAATATGATTGATGGACTTTCTATACAAGAATAAATATAGAATATTTAAACCTGTGAAATCACCATAAGGTGAACTAAGGTAAAAAGGAGAAAAATAGAGGGAATGAACCAATTCGGGTTACAATGATATATACATGGAAATGTCACAATGAAATTCCCTGTATCTTAAAAATGTCTTTTTTTTTTCAAAACAAAAGACAGGAAGGTAAAACAGGTCTTGTCTGGGGGTTGGTACCAGTGGGAGAGGAAGGATATAAAGAAAGGGTGTAGAAGGCTGGATATGGTGAAAATACTATGCACTCATGTATGAAAATGGAAAAATGAGACCTGTTGAAACTATTCTAATGGGGGGAGGGGAGTAAAAGAGAATGATGGAGGGGATGAATTTAAGATGTATTGTAAGCACTTTTGTAAATGCCACAAAGTACCCCCAGTACAACAATAATATAATAAAAATAATTGAAAAAGAATGTCAGAAGAGTTTTTCATACATCTTTGAAAATTCAAATAAACTGATCTCCAACAGGAAGGGCTTGCCTCTTTTCCTGGGAGCTTGTGTAATAACAACCTCTGGTATTTATACTTATGCCAGAAATAATACATTATGATATTATTTTAGTTACAAAACAAATATATATGTGTAATGCTTAAGGGAGAGAAAAAATACAAAGTGATAGGAGTTGATCTGATAAAGCAAGCATACCCAAATAAAAACTGACTGATATTGTATGCAGACACAAAATTTAAACACTTTAGGATGCTTTTAAAAGGTGTGTCAAGATGTCCTAACTGAACAGAACATCTTGTTCTGATCAGATCTTTTGGTGTATAGATAGCATTCAGATATTTACATACATGCTTCTGGTTTTGTTCTTTCCTTCTTTGCTCTGTTTATTGGTGGATTGGTGGGTTTGGTTTGGTTTAAGTTTGGGCTTTGGATTTTTTCCTAATGGAGATAGTGCCATATACAGACACCCAAGGAATAAAGGAGAGAGAAAATGATAAGGACACTTTGTCAAGGGAATCATAACCTAATTATTTGGCACCCTATCAATATATGAGTAGTGACATTAATTTATTTCAGTTACTGTTAAAGTTAAGCACACAGGGAATGTTATCTCTGATATCTTCCCTAATTTCTACAAATCTCAAAGCATATAAGGTCAGTCATGATCGATAATCACAGCCAGTGCAGTAACCTCAGTCCTTGCCTGTTGATTCAGAGGCAAAGAACTCAAATTAGCCAAGCAACCATTGCTACTTCCAAGTTCATGAAATAATTTTCTTGCTCCCCTCATGAAATCATTCTTCTCTTAGAATAAAGACTCCTAGACCAGTAGAGCCTAAATCTGCAAACAGGATGCAAAAAATTTGTGATCACCAGGGCAAATAATGAAAGAAGGCAGTGCTATTCTTACCTATTGATCGCTGGATCCGTTATTCCTAGCAATGGGAGAAACAGTACTATAAAATATTAGACACTGAACTTAGAATGCATACTGTGTCACAAAGGACACTTCCTCAGCTAAGTAAAATACTGCTACTTACCAGGCACAGTAGTTGGTTACCCAAAAAGTCATTCTACCATTATATCAATCCAGATGCTTTGGGATGATGGGGAAAATGATAAGATCAATAAAATCCATGACCATGAGCCCATTGCTGGTTTCATTTGTTACGAATGACTTCCTTGGTCAGAAGTGAGGTTTTGTGGATTACCATGACAATGGATAAGGCATTCTGGAAATCCACAGGTGTACTTTTGGAAGGAGCATTGTGTACGGGAGAAGAAAGATCCATACTGAGAGAAAGCATATTTTAGTAAGAAAATGTGCTGGATCTTCCATGATGGAAATCATCCAATGTAAGCAATCTGCCACCAAGAAGGTGACTGAGCATGAAGGGTCTCATCACAAATTTATTTTTCCATTGTGATGGAAGATGTCAGATCCTCCCAAGAGGAAGTTTTCACATAATAAGTCCACTCTAACTTTCTACTTTCCCTATGCTATGGATGATATACTGAGGCAGTTAGGATATTTCACTTGGTAGGATATTTCATTTGGTGTAGGATACTTTTGTCCATATTTCAATCAATCCACTACTAGCTATTTCTCATCTCTGATAAGCAGCCCTAATTCCATCTGCAACCTTAATTCCTCTTTTATATCACCTAATATATTCACAGATTTCCAAATTAGGAAGTGAGTATCTGCGAGGTGCTAATTGTTAAGGATATAATGGAGGAGAGCCAACTAATAAGAAGGTCCAAATCAAAGTGAAAGTGCCTGGTTTTCACAAAGTGTTTTTATCACAGAAAAGTTCAGCCTCTCAGGAGTGAGGCTGTGCCAACAATTCAGTCCTCACAGGTGACAATGATGCTCCCCTTAGCGCTGAGCTCTGCAAAGCCTAACACAGTATGAAGGAGATTATGCCTAAATCACAATGAAAATGGCAGTACTCAATCCTCTGGTAATGCTTTTGAACCATGAGAACACTGTGACACTAGGTTCTAAGGACTCTAAGATACACAAAGTCCCAGTTACCATTAGTTAGACGGAAACATAGAGAACATTTCAGGGAGGATACAGCAGTGTGAGCTGGGCTTTAAGGAACAAGCTTTAGAGGCACCTGCACACCCATGTTTATTGCGGCACTATTCACAATAGCTAAGTTATGGAAACAGCCAAGATGACCCACCACTGACGAATGGATTAAGAAAATGTGGTATCTATACACAATGGAATTTTATGCAGCCATGAAGAAGAACGAGATGTTATCATTCGCTGGTAAATGGATGGAATTGGAGAACATCATTCTGAGTGAGGTTAGCCTGGCCCAAAAGACCAAAAATCGTATGTTCTCCCTCATATGTGGACATTAGATCAAGGGCAAACACAACAATGGGATTGGACTTTGATCACAAGATAAATGTGAGAGCACACAAGGGAGATATGAGGATAGGTAAGACACCTAAAAAATTAACTAGCATTTGTTGCCTTCAATGCAGAGAAACTAAAGCAGATACCTTAAAAGCAACTGAAGCCAATAGGAAAAGGGGACCAGGAACTAGAGAAAAGGTGAGATCAAAAAGAATTAACCTAGAAGGTAACACCCACGCACAGGAAATCAATGTGAGTCAATGCCCTGTATAGCTATCCTTATCTCAACCAGCAAAAACCCTTGTTCCTTCCTATTATTGCTTATACTCTCTCTACAACAAAATTAGAAATAAGGGCAAAATAGTTTCTGCTGGGTATTGAGGGGGTGGGGGGGAGAGGGAGGGGGTGGAGTGGGTGGTAAGGGAGGGGGTGGAGGCAGGGGGGAGAAATGACCCAAGCCTTGTATGCACATATGAATAATAAAAGAAAAAAAAAGGAACAAGCTTTAATCATCCCCTGAAGGCAACATCAGATTCACATTTGCGAGTGGGGATGATTCCTTCCCTGGGCCAGCCATCGTGCTTATGTATACAAGGTGACCTACCATGCCTTATTATGTCAGTAGAATTAGAAGTACTTTCAAGTGTTATGTTCATTGTACAAAAGTTAGGTGACATTACCACAAGGCACAGTATTAGTACTAACAATGGGGGAAATGATACAAGCCTATCTGACTCCAAAGTTGATCCTTTTCCACTTTCTCACACTGCCTATTATAATATGAAGTGGCTTTATGCCTCCCGCAGCCTATTATAAGATGAACCATGTATACAACAGATGCAGAAACACCAGTAGCACCACCCTAATTTATCTGTGGTGAAGTGCTTACTGTCACTCACAGCCCAATGCACACAGCTACTCAGCAGCCTTTTATATGCCGAAAAACTACACAAGATCCAGACTGTCAAAGCAAACGGTGCCTATGCTCTGCTCTCCGTCACCAATGGCATCAAGCAAAACTACAAATCTAGAATAAGATTTGAACTACCTCAATCTGGTTTATACTTCCCAGAAAAATAAGGAAACTGAGTTCAAAGTAAATACCCATACTTCTAGAAAGGTTTATTTTCATAATCAGAAGACCTTAAAGTAATTGTTTGAGAACTGGTATCTGTTAATGATTAATTTCTTAAAAGAAACACATGAGGAATTCTGATTGATGTTCATGGTTAGTGCAATGTCATAGTCTAACAAAAAAATTGGTAAGACTGAGGCCACAGACCAACCCTTACCTGAAAACACCCATGTAGCAAAAGCCTTAGTGAAAGTCAAAGTATTAAACTCAGCTAACATAAACCACACAGTTCATCCTCTATCAAAATTTCAAAACTAGGAATACAAAATTTGCACACCACTCTCCATAGGTTGGCTTGTCATCTGCCATAGACTTTACTTTTCTGCATTAAACAGGACAAACAGTTACAGATATTTCCTTATTTTAGAGACACACAGTGCTCCCAAACAAGGTGACTATCGTATGGATGCAGGATTCAGTGCCCCAGGAGTCTGAGCCCACTCCAAATGCCAGGAGTCAGAAAGAATCACTTAGTGGGTTCTAGTTCATCACCATGTCATTTCACAATCCTTTAGATTGATAGCCACCCTGCTTTACATGTTAGAAAGGTTGAAAATTATCTGTTGTCAAGTAAAAAGTTTTAAAGAAGTCTTAGGATCCCTGGACGCAGACTTGTCAAGATGGCTCCTAAACTTCAGTATCACAGACTTGCCAGGATGCATAAAATATTCCACTTCTCTGGCCTCGCTTGGGGGCAGGGGAAGGACTGTGCCACAAAGAATTGCAACGGGTCAATCAATACTAATGATTGTTTCAGTCTTACAAGAAGTAAGAGCAAAAGCAAAATGTCAAAGGGGAACCTTGCTAAGTACTGATTTTTGCTACTTCTCATCTTACCTCACTGAATTCTCCCAATTTTGAGGTATGCATAAAATTTTTGTATCTGAGATAATCATCAATCCCTCTCTTCTTACACTTTTTTGGGAAACTATGGCCCAGCTTGAGAAATTTAGAATTACATGAAAAAAAATCCTGCCCTGGAATGGGGCTCAAGTGGTAAAGCACATGCCTAGCAAGTGCAAGGCACTGAGTTCAAACTCTAGTACCACCAGAGTAAAATACAACTCACCCATCAGAATGCATTCAATTAAAGTGTACAATTAAATGAGTTTGGTATATTCTTAAAGTGGTACAACCATCATCATAAATTAGAACGTTTTCATCACCCCAAAATAAACTTCATACTCGCCAGCAGTCGTTCCCCATTTTCCCCACAGTTCTCCCACATCCCTTGATAACTACAAGTCCACAAGTCTTTATAGATGTGCCTTTGCTGGACTCCTCCATCTGGGCCAGACAGCTTTAGACATGGAGATAGCATTTTATGCACACACTTCAGTGCATGAAGATTCAGATTTCTGTATGTTCCATTGTCTCTCTTCTCGCTGTCTCTGTGATGATAGCTGTCCTCAGTAGTGTGATGCCTCCCTGGGGTTCTGACTTCACATGTCCTTGACTCCCAGTGGTCTTTTCATTTGCTCATTGGCTTTCCGTGCACGTCTTTAGGGAGATGCCTATTTTTTAATTGGGTTGCTCATCTCTTTGAGACTTTTTGTCTTCTTAAGTTGTAAGGATTCCTAATATATTCTAGATATTGTATCCTCATCAGATAAAGGAATTGCAAAGAATTTCTTCCATTCTTTGGGTTGTCTTTTCACCTTTTTTTTTTAATTGTTGTGCTGGGTGGGGGTACATTGTGGCACTTAAGAAAGTTCTTGTATATGAAATATTTTGTACTTGAATTCACCCCCTCCACCATTCTCCTTTATCAACTTTTTGATACTGTCCTTCGGTCTACAAATACTTTTAGGGACCAGGGCTGTACCTCAGTAATACACCATGTGCTTAGCATGCATGGAGCCCTGGGTTCAATTCCTAGTGCCCAAAGCAAAAAGAGCACAAATATTATTAGGTTTCATGTAGTAGGTAATAATTTACCTATTATTTCTTTAGTTGCCCGTGATTTGGTGCCATATTCAAGAAATGATTCTCTAAGTTGCTATAGTCACCCTTTAAACTCCTTTTTTATGGTTATATCAAATACAAAAGCATACTTGACTTGTTGACTAAGATGAAATCTTGCTAACTTTTGTCCAGGCTGGCCTTGAACTGTGAACCTCCCATTCTTCTCCTCTCGTGTAGCTGGGATTATAGGCATGCCTGTAATGACCATTCTTGGTTTATTTGTTGAGATGAGGGTCTTGCTAGCTTTTTGTATAGGATATCCTTGATCTGTTATCTTATCTCCACCTGCTAAGTATCTGAGGTGGCTGGCACGAGCCAACATATGCAGTCCCAACTTTTTCTTTTTCAAGATTGTCATGGCTATTGTGGGTCTTTAGGATATCCTTATGAATTTTAAGATCAACTTGTCAATTTCTACCCCAAATCCCAAATACCCATACTTCTGATAGTATGTTGAACCTCTAGACCAATTTGAGCAGAACTGCCATTTTAACAATTTTAAATCTTTCATCCACAAACATAGGATGTATTTCCATTTACTTAGGTCTTCTTTCGTTTCTTTAGGAAACACCAATATTGCATGGGAATCAGAAATGAGAGTCTATAACCCCTGAGAAAGGAAAAGCTGCCTGAGATCCTTACAAAATCCATAGGTCCTGGATTTCCTTCATCTGGGTTCCATGAGATTCCTGTGTCTTACTATAGTTAATCTGGTTTGAGGGGCTTTCTATTCCTTGAAATCAAATAATCCTTGGCTCAGTCATTAGCTATCAGGATTAATAAGTTCCAAAGTCATTAAAAATCAGAGCACTAATAAATGGCAGAGTTGAAATTCAAACTCAGTTTCAGCTGACTCCAAAATCCATATTTTTCTCATCACCACTCCTTTAAGAGTCCTTGAATTTAACGGGTTGCCAAGGGACCTTTAAGATGTCAAATTACAGAGCAACTAAGTAACTACTTATCTATCAAAGTGCACATCAGTTCCTTGAACAAGTCTTCTTAAATCACATTTCTTATTTTACATATGGCGCTTATTCTTGTCTCTTAACTGCAGCGCCTGGGGTTTCCCTTTCTATGCATTCCCTATGCTTAGTGGCTGAGGCTTTGATTCTGAACACTGTGGGAGCAATTGCCCCTGTCTTCTTGACTATTATGCTTCTATTAATATAGCCCAGCGTCATGTGGCTTTTAATAATAGCACAATTCAATGGTACCTCTCATCTTGTTCCAAAAAAGTTATGGACATTTGCAAACCACAGCTTTATACCAATCAATATGACAGTGTGGGAAAAAGTAAATACTATCTGCACAGTGTCGCAAGACAGATTCTTTTCTCTTCTTTCTTATGAACAGTAGGAAGTCTTCTCTAGCAACAAATAACGTTGAAGAGACAAAGACCAGAGAGGAGGGGCAGAAGTTTTCGATGGGGTATTTTTAGTCATTTTGATTAAATTATGGAGCTGCAACGCTGATAATTTATTGAAGGGGAACAGGGAAGTCTATGTAAATGTTTGCAGATGAATAATTAATGTGACTTTCCGACATCCACTAAGCCTTTAATTAAAGCCACTGTAAAACAAAGCAAGAACCAAAGAGCACAATTATTATTGCAGCTAATTGTAACTTTCCTATCCTAAGCAACACTTGAGAGTTCATGCTTAATTTGCATCTTTAGAGGAAGAGTGACCATACCTAGTGTGACAGTGGCTTTTTTATCCCAGTTTAACTACTTCCCTGCAGACCCCAAATCTACTATACATTAGTGAATTTCCCCCTACTGAAATATTACCCAGGAAGTTTGGGGATTTGTTTGCTGTTTTTTTAATATATTAATTTTCATATTAGTAATCTATTTGTGTTTTTCAACAACTTAGAAGGTAAAATGAATACTCAAAGTTTTAACACTAATTACTCTGTGTACTGGTCCACCTGCCATGGGGCATGCTGCACCTTTCATGTCTCACTCTATTATCTGTTCTTACTCACTTATCATCCTCATCCTCACAGTTCCATTTTTCACTTCTCTCTCTCTCTGTCTCTCTCTCTCTCTCAGTGGTATTAGGGTTTGAACTCAGAGCCTCGCACTTACTAGGTAAGAGCTCTACCTCTTGAGCCATGCCCCCCACCCCTTTTTGCTTTAGTTATTTTTCAGATAGGGATTGCACTTTTTGTCCGGGAATGGCCTCAGACCACAACACTCCTAATTATACCTCCCACATAGCTGAGAGTACAGGCATGCACCACTCTGCCCAGCCCATCTGTTTCCCTTTTGCTCATTTTGTCTCCTTTTTCTGTCTCCTTTATTTCTATTTTTGTCTCTAACATGCCTCCACCATAATTTGGCATTCAGAAACAGCTCATTTCCCTCTACCTGCAAGAATTCTACTAGATATTTTCATAAGCCCTTGGTAATCAGAAAGTCCAAGTCTCTTCTCCTCTTTGGGGGCTGTTTCAGGGGTCTGACATCATCTGAAGTAAGGAGGACATATTCCTAACACTAGCAAACAAGTTTATGTACTGCAAGCTTCTTTAGTGTGGGGTTTATGGTCCATTCCACTTTGTATCTCTTGTGTCTAACTCATGGTGCCTGGCACAAATAATAGGCCCCAAAGAATGGTTAACTTGAGATGAACGTATGAATAATTCATGAGAAATAGAACATACAAGGGTATTTATTCATCTCAGCTAATCAACATGGTCACTTCTGAGAGAGAAATCAAATTAAGATCAGAAGATAGCACAGATACAATCAGGCAAATGATCCTAGGAGATTTTAACGATATTTTCCTAAAGCTGGAGCATCCTGGTAATTACCTTATAGGGTAGAGTACATGGTAGGAATATATTGATCAAGCTAATACTGCCAATAGTTGTAGGTGATTAAAAATTTTTAAATTGCCTATAATCGCTCGAGGACTGTAACTTGAGGCCAACCCAGGCAAAACTTAGCAAGACCCTATCTCAAAAACCAGCAGGGCATCGCAGTGCATGTCTGTGGTCCCAAGTACAAGGTAGAGGTTAAACGAGGAACAAGGAGACCCAGACCAAAGTGCCGTAGGTGAACAAAGGCAGAAAATCCCATAGAAAGGAGCTATACTTTCAGTACCGAATAAGGGAGACTTGTAAGATTAAAAAATGATTTCAGAAATCCACGCCATTATGAAAGCTTAGGAGAACTAAGCTTTTTTGATGCAGAAAAGCATTAAAGCAAACACTGAAAATTGTTATTTCAAAGTGATAATAAAAATCTACTCTTTATCTGTGTTTCTCTGTCTCTCCCCCAACACTCTCACACACACACACACACACACACTCACACACACTCACACACTCTCACACACTCACACTCACTCACACACTCTCACACACTCACACTCACTCACACACTCTCACACACTCACACACTCTCACACTCTCACACACTCACACTCACATACACACACTCACACACACACACACACTCACACACACACACACACACATACTTCAGATTATGGTTCATGCTCAGATCTGAGAATATGTAATGTTTCTTTTAGTTGACGCCTTCTTTATACTAAGAACCCAGGAACCATAGGCTAGGAAAGATCTAGTGTGAAGAAAGTATGCACACTGAGTTTTTTAAAGATTTAAGCCAGTGACCCAAGTAGATCTATAAGGGTCATAATCAGTAAGAGAACTAAGCTAAGCATCATGGTTCATGTCTGTAATCCCAGCTACTCAGAGGTAGAGATCAGGAGGGTCTCACTAAAAATTAGTGAGACCTCCATCTCAACAAATAAACTGGGGGCAAGGCGGTATGTGTCTGTAATCCCAGCTACATGGGAAGTACAGGTAGGAGGGTGGTGGTCCAAGGCCAGCCCCAGGCAAAAACATGAGACCCTATTTGAAAAATAACTAAAGCAAAAAGGATGAGGATATGGCTCAAGTGGTAGAATGCCTGTCTAGCAAGCACAAGGACCTGAGTTCAAATGTTAGTACCACTTTAAAAGAAAGAAAGAAAAAGAACCATACAGTATAAAACACTAGTGTAAATAGAATATGCACACTTAATTTTTTAAAGAGTTAAACCAGTGAACCAAGTATATCTGAGTCAGAATCAGTAAGAGAATAAAACATTCGCAGGGTAGCCTCGTGTGAACAGCAGTGTCATTTGACATGGCACAGCTGACCTTCCTACTATCCTAGGAAATTCATGTTCCTTATTCAATCAGAGCTGACATAAGTTTACTTTTCAAAGGAGAATACATTCAAGAATCGTGAAGGGTCTGGGATTTTACCTATTTATAAGTTTAACGGGTTAGTCTGTTATTGGTCATGGATCCTGGCAGACACGAGATTGCTGGATCAGAGACAGGTTCATGTCACATGACCCCTCACCTCCTCAAGTCTCACTGCGGGTGGGTTAGATGCAGCTGCCTGACAGGAACATGAAACTTGGAAATACTTTTATAGTGAGTGTAAGCAAGCCTATTCTTTGTCTGGATAAGACAATCTCTTATCTCTCCAGGGAGCTTGCTGCAAACCCCACCTTGAGAATGGCCTCAGTAAGAGGGCCTTGCTCTCTTGGCAGACGCAGGAGGCACATACAGCGATGCTCTCACTTACCTGTGCTCTAACTATTCACTTGTGTTTGTTTCCTTCAGTACATTCTGAGCCTCTTGAGCATAGGAACTGTACTGTGTTTATTTTTATCTGCAGTAAAACCCTAGCACAGTGCTTAGTACTTGGTGAGAGTCACCCAGTAGACAATGAATTGAGTAAACACGGTCATATAAGCTTAGCTTTCAAGTGCTCCTCTTGGTGGGAGAGGACCTGTTGATGGATACTCTTTTCCTCCAGGCCCTATTAACTGGCTGACCCCTCATGACCCAGGCTCTTTGGCACACACGTGGAAATGGGGAAAATGGCTGAGACTTTCTAAATGGGTTTAACTTCTTAACTCTTCATTGATGTGGATGAGGTTCAGAAACTTCATGGGACCTGCAGAGAGAGAAAGGCAGCTGCCCTACACTACCTAGCCCTGCTGGAACTCTCCCTTCTTTGAGCTCTTTGCCATGGTCAGACTTGCCTCTGACCGTGAAGTTGTGCAAACACACCTTCACATCCAGCAGCATGGCTGGGAAAGACCAGTCATGCAGACGTGACCTTGCTGAATGCCAAGACATATCAAAAGGGAAAGAGGGGGTAAACAGACTTTGTTTGGCTTGTACAAATCCTTCAGGCCCTATTTTACCTCTTGGGGACTTAGGCAAAAAAGAGTGGGTGTGGAGTTTCTGCCTTTTAATCCACTGAATTTTCTCCCTTCTAATCTATACCACACCCTCTCTGGACCAGAACTTCCAACAATTATTAACAAACATTTTATTCCAAGGGCTGTTTTATCATACTTTTGGGGCCAAATACTTCATATGCTGCTATCTTTGTGACTTTTCTGTATCACTCTTTCACATTTAAGGATGCAATGATATTGAACCCACCAGATAATCCAGGATCATATCTCCCATTTCAAGTTTAAATGATTAGCAGACTTAATTCCTCCTACCACCTTAATTCTCCTTTGCCATGTAACATGGCATTCACATTATGTGAGGTTCCAGAGATGAGAGGTAGATGTCGTTGGTGGGGACCACTATTCTGACTAGCACAATACATTTTTTTTTTCACAAATAGGAAATAATAACAGCTGCCTAGAATTCTGAAATGTTCAACTCCAGGAGATGCCTTCCTTGCTGGATTTTAGTAACTCTCATTGCTGGTTTCTCTCTGCTCAAAAGACATAGAGAGACTTACTGGATTCATAGATTTGAGAAGAATAAATTAGGCACGCTTGTCTCAGGGGCTCCCTCCTTTTCCTTGGGAGTGAGCTAGTCAGAGCTCCTCCCAGGACTCTGACCCCTGGAAGAAAGCACTGCTGGAGGCTTGGGGATGCAGCTTGCCCTGGGCATATCCCACCAGAGGGTGAGGCAGGAGGCCTGCCCGTGTTGGCTGGCAGATCTAAACCCAAATCCTCCCATCCAGCCTCTTCCAGTAACATAGACATTAGGGGGCTTCATCTCCCAATTCTGTTTGGAATCCAGGTGGGAAGAAGGAGTACATTTAGTAAGACTCTAACACAGATATAAAGACAACACACTTAATTCATACAATGCTACTGATTTCTGCACGATGTCTCATCTTCATAAATGATTGTGGGAATATTCTTAGAACAAAACTTATGTGGGAAACAGTATGATATCGTGATGGAGTGCAGCTGTTGTGTTAGGATGGCTAGGTTCAAGTGCCAGCTCCATCACTGATGTGTGGCAAGGAAACACCTCTCCGTGCTTCCATTTCCCACCTATAAAATGGGAATATTCATTCCTGCTTCTTGAAGTCACTGTGAGTAGCAAATGAGATGACAGAAGTATAGCACTTAGAACAGTTCCTAGTACATTATAGATGTCCAGTGCAAGCTCTGTGTTGTGTCTTACACATATAGAAAGATATAATCTTACTATTTTTAGTATAGAAATACTAGAAATAATTTCATGAAACAGGAATGATGTCTTATTCAACTTTAAATTCTCAAGAACAGCACAGTGACTAGCACAGAACAGAGCTTAATATGCGTTTGAATGTGAATTCGTGAAACAAGAAGTAAAAAAAATACTGTGTACACACGTATGCAAATGCAAAACTGATACCTGTTGAAACTACTCCAGGAATGGGGTGAGGAAAGGATAAAGGAGAGCAGTGGTGAGTGTGAATTCAAGTATGATATATTTGATCCATTGTAAGAACTTTTGTAAATGCCACAGTATACCCCCACTCAGCACAATAATTAAAAAAGAAAAAAAAACTAAGTAAGAGAATTGTTCTACAATATAACACAATTTCCTCTGTTAAGCTTAAAATCTAATACTGGTGATTGATTTATGGTTGGCCAGAAAGTTAGCAAACTATGTTTTTTAAACTAATGGCAAATGCATATTTTCCAATTTCCCACTGGAAACTATATTCCAAAAACAATCCCAAAGCGTGTTGCCTGATTCAATCATGAATCTTTGCTGCTCTCTAGTGGGAGAAACATGTCAAACATACAAAGGTGATGGCTGTTTTGCGGGGTTGGGGGTAGGGGGACTAGAGAGGTGGGGGATGGGGGACGCAGTACTGAGGTTTGAACTCAGGGCCACGTGCTTGCTAAGCAGGCATTCTACCACAGGAGCCACACCTCAGCACTATCTTCTCAAAAAATTAAAACAACTTATCTCCTCAAATATTTTTCTCTATCCTACACAGCTTCAAAAAATTTTAATTTTCATTAATGTCTCATGTAACAAATTTCATTCATAATCTAGTCCTTTTGGAAAATCAGAGACAATATTTTGAAAATTTGAACCAATTGTATAACAAATTGCATAATAAATATGACATGTGAAAAATGAAAAAAATCACATGTGGAGAATGTCATTTGGAATTACAAGTCTCCCAGGTACTTCCATTCCACCATTACTAAAATGTGTGTAGGTACTGCCTCTGCTTTCTCACTTAGATTTCCATCCAACTTTAAATCACTGAAATTCTGCAGAGGAGTCACAGAGAGTCCTAAATTCAATTAAAAAAAAAAATTCTGAGCACCAACAATGTACAAAATTTGGTAAAGAAGAGCCTGGTGGAACATGCTCAAACAAAAAGGCATGACCACTACGTAAAAGGGCAGGTTCTCCTGTACCACTACACCAGACCGAAAGCCAGCCGCCTTCTGGATGCAAATTCTGACACCACAAGAGGGGAAGGTGCAAGAGAAGGTAATAAGAACAGGACGGAATAACCAGGCCTCTGAGGCTTTGGGTTTGAGCAGCTAGAAAGACCTTGAAGCTGATGAGGCAGAGACAATTTGGCATTAATCCCCTGTGTCGCCCATTTGCCATATCTGGTTAAAGGACAAAGTTATCCTAGTGACCACTGTTTAGAATTATAGTTTATCATTTAAATAAAAGAAGAGGAAGGAAATCAAAAATGAACTTCACATTTCAACTTATTTAAATTTATAACAAAAATCTAAAGGTCACTTAGTACCTCTATAAACAAAGAGGTCTTCATTGGTAAAATGAAAGGACTGGACCATGATAGATTTCTAAGGCCCACTTTATTTATTTTTAAATTTTGTTTTAAATTGACAATAACTGTACAAGTGTATGGGGCACAATGTGAGACTTCCATGCATGTGTGCATTGTGTAATGATCAAATCAGGGTAATTAGCACATCCATCACCTCAAACCTGTGGCATTCCTCTGTGATGGGACATTTAAAATCTCTCTCCTAGCTGTTTTAAAATATACAATACATTACTGTTTCTATAGTTACCCTACTGTGCAAAGAAACACCTGAACCTAGTCCTCTTTCTAACAGTAATTTTGTATCAATTGACCAACTCCTCATCTGACCTTCCCCCCTACCAGGTCCAGCTTCTGGTAACTACTGTCCACTCTGAACTTCTAGATCAATTTTTTTGTAATAATCAATTCTTTATTATTGTTGTACAGGTGGTACATTGTAATTTTACAAAAGTTCTTACAATCCATCATAGTTGAATTCCCCCTCCATCGTTCTCCTCTATCCTCCTCTCCCCCCGTTCCTGAAAGGTTTCAACAAGTCTTATTTTTCCATTTTCATACATGAATACATAACATTTCCACTGTATTCACCCTTCTATATCCTCTCTTACATCCTCCCTCCTCCCATTGGTACCAACCAACCAGACAGGACCTGTTTTACCTTTGTGTTCTCTGTTTTTGGTGGGAAAAAGACATTTTTGATTGTTTAAGATAGATATATAGAGTGTTTCATTGTGATACTTCCATTATGTTACATTATGATAATTCGTTATGAAACAAATATCATACCCCAAATTGGTTCACATATGGATGAGATTGTGGTTTATTTCACTTATCATACTATCTTCCAGGTTCATCCATGTTGTCACAAATGAAAAGATTTCATATTTTTATGACTGAATATTATTCTACACATTTTCTTTATCTATCAATCTACTAATGGCCATTTAGATGGATTCCATGTCTTGGTTATTGTGAATGCAGCTATAATGAATGTGGGAGTGCAGACATCTCTTCTACACACTGATTTCATCATCTCTTACATAAATCACTTAGCCCCTGGTTTAAAAAATGAGTTATTTTTCAAAGTAATGCTTAAACACATAGTGCAAAAATTTTTAACTACCAAAAAGTATGCAATAAAATGTTTCCTTCCCATCCTGACACCCAGTGACACAGTTCCCTTCAGGAGAGGAAATCAAGCTAATCAAAATTTTGCATGTCCTTCAAAAAATATTTTACGCATATACAAGAATACATGAACATATGTTGGTTTTCTTTCCCTGCTCTCCCCACACTGTTCTGCACTTTGTTCTGTCACTTACAATATATCTTGGGGATCATTCCATATGTGCACTCATAGGGCTTGCTCTTTACAATTACTGTACTTTTACATATATACCATAACACATATGTATTACAATTTATTTCACCACCAATTCCAACTGATGAACACTGACATGATTACCAATTGTTTTCTTTTATACATGATGTTACAGTAAACATCTTGCACATACCTTATTTCTCACATTTGTAAGTATATCTGTAGTTTAATAATCACTTTCAGATACATTTAATCCCCTATTCTATTTGACAGCATCTATTGAACCCACACTATTAATAATGATTAGATAAATAAGCATATTTCAATTTAATTTCCACCTTTTTCCTCATTCCAACACAATTTTAGTGAATTAAAAGATTTTGCTTAATTCATATCTTTAATTTTTAACATATTTATCTTTTATTATCTATTTTATCACTTAATTGACTTTTAATTTCCAATTACAAAGAATATTTACACTACTTCCCATTTTTCTTCTCCTTCTCATCTTTTCTTTGCTCTATTAGTCCCATTTTCAGAGTTTATAAAGTAGATTCCATTCTAACTAAAGTCCATGTTGTTTCCATCCTAATCTCATATTTAATCAAATCAGTAACTCATTACCACTTCTTTGGGCATAATTTCTCCATTCATCTGGTTGTTAGCATTTTACCTCTGCTATAAAAACTCATGGAAATTTATTCCCTGGGTTTTTGAATGTTCAAAGATGTCTGTTGTCTTTATAATAAAAGAGCAGTTTGACTATGAATACATTTACTAAATATATGCTTTGTTTTCTTGAGGATTTTAATCATTGTTCTACTGACTTCTAGTAGTGATTGTTGCTGTGAGGAAGACTGAGCCACTCTGACTTCTTTCCTTATGTGCAATTTGATCTTTTTGCCTAGTTGCACAAAAGGAGTCTTAATGTCTGAAGTACCGTAATTTTGTCAGAATAGCTCAGTGTTGACCATCTATTTCAAGTTTTCCTGGGATACAGTTTGTCTTTTTCACCTATACTATTTTCATTTTTTTAATTATATTTTGAAATATTGCATCCATTTCATTCAATCTATACTCAAATATACATTGGATCTTCTTATATTTCTTATCAATTATTTTTGTTCCTTATCCTTTTAAATTCTTTTTGAGTTCTGTTTCATTGTCTTGTTTTTCCTAGTCCCATCTTCCTTGCCCCAGTGTGTTTTCTGTTATGTCTAGTCTTCTTTGGGTGGCTCCAATGACACCTCCATTTCTGAAGTCGTTTTCTGTTTCTCTCCCATGTCTTCCCTGAGCTCATTTTTCAACTCCTTCTGTGATCTCAGAATATCTTTCCTGAGCCCTTGGAATTTTTTTTAGTTCATATTTTTAGATGGACTGTGATTAAAGTTTCTTGCTTTATTGCTTAATTCATGGCAATCTACTTTGTCAAAATTTTTATGCAGCTGCCTAAGAGCTTTTTTTCTAATGAGAGTTTTTTCCCTTTTCTTGTTTTGTAGTTTTCCTCCCTATTCCTCCTTTTTTCTTTAGTTCTACTCATGTAGATCCTATGCTGATTCTCTTATGGTCACTGTTCATCTTCAAATGTAACAAGTTTTTCCTATTATCACTATTGGTAGGAGTTTCATGAGAGGAGGGAAGCAAGATCTTGTTCTGGATTAGCAGGGATTCTTCCTGGTTCACAGTCATGTTTCATATGATGCAGGGTCACACGTATAGGTTTTCTTTCCTTTATTTCTCTTCAGTTAGCAAAGATCAATTACTATAGGGTAGAACTCAATGCAGAATCTCTCTCCTTACCAAACACCACCAAGAAGATAAAAAGCTCACATGTGGCTTCCTAGTGCAATTGTTCACTTGTTCCCACCACTGGACATGTTCCTACTGCCACAGTCCCATTACCTCAAGAAAGGAATTGCTAGGAATTGTCCTTCAGGGAAACTTTCTCTTCCAGTTTTACCTGCAACATATGCAAGCAGCATTACTCTTCACATCTCCACACTCCTTTCTAATCATACATAACTGCTCTCAACAATGCTTCTTTTTTTTTTTTTTTTTTTTCAACTGCACAGTTACCGCGTCTTGCATGTTGCACAGGTGCATCCAATTTACTTTTTTTTTTTTTCATTATTAAATATTCTTTTTTTTTTATTTTTTTTTTATTTTTTTTTTTTCATTTTTCTTTTATTATTCATGTGTGCATACAAGGCTTGGTTTATTTCTCCCCCCTGCCCCCACCCCCTCCCTTACCACCCACTCCGCCCCCTCCCGCTCCCCCCCTCAATACCCAGCAGAAACTATTTTGCCCTTATCTCTAATTTTGTTGTAGAGAGAGTATAAGCAATAATAGGAAGGAACAAGGGGTTTTGCTGGTTGAGATAAGGATAGCTATACAGGGCATTGACTCACATTGATTTCCTGTGCGTGGGTGTTACCTTCTAGGTTAATTCTTTTTGATCTAACCTTTTCTCTAGTTCCTGGTCCCCTTTTCCTATTGGCCTCAGTTGCTTTAAGGTATCTGCTTTAGTTTCTCTGCGTTAAGGGCAACAAATGCTAGCTAGTTTTTTAGGTGTCTTACCTATCCTCACCCCTCCCTTGTGTGCTCTCGCTTTTATCATGTGCTCATAGTCCAATCCCCTTGTTGTGTTTGCCCTTGATCTAATGTCCACATATGAGGGAGAACATACGATTTTTGGTCTTTTGAGCCAGGCTAACCTCACTCAGAATGATGTTCTCCAATTCCATCCATTTACCAGCGAATGATAACATTTCGTTCTTCTTCATGGCTGCATAAAATTCCATTGTGTATAGATACCACATTTTCTTAATCCATTCGTCAGTGCTGGGACATCTTGGCTGTTTCCATAACTTGGCTAAACAATGCTTCTTATTGTACAGTCATATATTGTGGCTCAAGGTTATAGATTTCATCTATTATTTCTCAACAGCAGAGCTTGCATTTCTGTTTACTGTTTTCAAGAGAATAGGAAAATAGTGCTGTTTTTACTTGGCCATTTAAAAAGTGTAGGTTTCTCAACCAAAGAGCTTTTCTTTAATGAAAGTTTCTATTATAAGGTCTTCTTAGCCTCCCTACTTCCAATTTTCTCCTCCTTCTATCCATTTTCTCAGTTATAACCAGAATTTCATAAAATACATGTCTAATCGTGTCGGTACCCCACAAGAAATCCTTTGATAACTGCATGCTTTGGGGATAAAGACCAAATGCCTGTAAGACATGGCCCTTGCTACCTCTTCTGCCTCATCTATTATCACCCAGCCCCTCCACATTCAGTATTACAGCATATTAAATTTCTTTCAGTTATCTAAACTCCCCAGGATCTAACCTGCCTCCAAGCATTTGATGTTTGCTTCTCTCTGATGGAGTATTCTTCTCATGACACTGACCACCCCTGTCACTTCTTAACTATTTATTAGTAGCCCTTCAGATCAGCCTAATACTGAGTTACCATCTTTACTGTCCACTAAAGCACAGTGCTAAGCTATTTATATGTATTAGCTCATTTTTTTCACAGAAAATCAGTGAGGTGAATACTATTACTGTCTGCATTTTAAATGTAAGGAAACTGAAGCTTAGAAAGATTAAGAAACTTGCCAAAGCAATAGCACTAGTAGACATGGAAGCTACAACTAGACTCAGCACTCCAAATACCCTGTAAATCAAGATCACCTCACCTCACCCTTCAACTTTGGGTTCAGTACTCTTATTTGTATATGTACCAATAGCTGTTTGTACTTCTCCCATCATACCCTTCTTTTTTCCCCAGGACTGGGGATCAAACATGGGGTCTCATGAATGCAAGGAAGGCACTGTACCTCTGAGCTATTTCCCTAGGCTTCCTATTATAGCTCTTAACACAGTATATTACAATTAGTTATTTTCTTATCAAAGATCCCTTTAGAATATGAAATTATTTTATTAGTATATATTAATTTACAAGGGGATTACACTGTTGTGTTTCACACATGCGTAGATTGTACATTGATAAAAATTAACCCACTATATTGCTTTCTCTTGTCCCCAACACCCCGTCTATTTTTTCAACAGCTTTCAGTATGAAAGATGGCTTTATGCCATCTTCATACACAGACTTAATATATTTCAGCATTGCTCCCCCATCCTCCTTCTACTCTCCCCTAGTCCCCAGACAGAGCCTTGATTACAGTCATGTTTATACATACAAATATGTGTGTATACCTATATATATATTTAGACTTAGATTCCATATATGAGAAATAACATGCAATCTTTGTCCTTTTGAATATGATTTACCTCACTTAATCTAATAATCTCCAGTTCTATCCATTTTCCAACAAACACCATCATTCCATTCTTCTTTATGGTTGAATAAATACTCCATTGTGTGGGTATACATTCCTTGCTATTGATTTCTTGTTTTATTCCATTATGGTCTGTTATGATGCAGGAAATTATTTTGATTTTTTGTATTTGTTGAGATTTTAGAGAAAGTTCCATGGGCTGCTGAAAAGAATGTATAATCTTCTGCTATAGCATAAAATACTTTATAGATGTCTGCTATATCCATTTCATGAATGGTTTTGTTTAGTTGCTTCCGTTGAAGATGTTACTGATTTTTTGTCTGGATGTTCAATCTAGTGATGAGAGTGGGGTGTTGAAGTCACATACTACTAGTGAACCAGGACCTATTTGTCTCTTTATGTTCAGTAATGTTTGTTTTATGAATTTGGGGGCACTGACATTTGGTACACACATATTTAGAATCATTATATCTTCTTGATGAATTGTTTCATTTATTAATATGTAATGATAGTCTATCTCTCTTGACTAGTTTTTGCTTGAAATCTACTTTGTATAGCTCATACGGGTTGCTTTCGTTGTCCACTTGATTGACATATCTTTTTTTATCCTTTCACTTTTACTCTGCCTTTGGTGTGAGGTGTGTTTATTGTATAGAACAAATTGTTGGACATTGTTTTTTTAACCCAATCAGACGATCTGTGTCTTTTGATTGGAGAGTTAAACCCATTTACACTCAGGGTTATATTAAGAGATATTTACCTCTGGCATTTTATTATTATTATTTTGGTCTTCAGGTTAATTCTAGTATTCTTCTTTCACTTTTATTCATTTTGGGGGTTTTCTAGTTTGCTGAGTTGGGCACATTTGATACTTTCCTAGTTCTATGTTCATCCATCAACAGAATCAATATGGTAAAAATGGCTATACTACTGAAAGCAATATGTATATTAGATGCAATCCCCACCAAAAGTCCAATGACATTCTTCACAAAAATAGAAATATCAATCCTAAAGTTCATATGGGAGCATAAAAGACTTCAAATAGCCAAAGCAATCCCGAGCTAAAAGAACAACACTGGAGGTATCATAATACCTCATCATCCCTAACCATAAAAGAAATTCAAATCAAACTTTATTGAGATTTCATCGCATCCCCAGTCAGAATGGCTTTCATCAAGAACTCAAACAACAAATGTTGCTGAGGATGTGGGGGAAAAAGGAGTTCTTATACACTGTTGGTGGGAATGTATATTAGTGCTGCCACTGTGGAAAATATTAACACACTCCACCTAAGGTTTGTGCCACACAGGATGCCTACCCTCTTCTCCCAAGTCCACCAGTCAGGCCCTTCAGTTACGTGCAGTGTGCCACCCTCTCCCTCCATCACGCAGCTTAGAGTCTGTAAAGTGGTGTAACTCTCCACTAATTTGCTGGGTCCATGCTGAGTGTCAACTGGAATTTTGATTGGTTAGTGGAGTTCAGGAGTTGGGGCTTGGTATTAGAGAGGAAAGGCAGAACAAACAAGCAAAAACAACAACAAAATGCAGTCTGCACTTCCTAGCTGGGGGCTTGTCTGTGTGCCCTCATACAGCTTATGAGTGAGGGAAGGCACACCAATACTCCTGCTCTAGCTTGTAATTACTGAGCAGATCTGCCACCTTATTTTGCATTTAGGGAGAGTGCTATATACCAGAAAGTCTCTGTCTCATCAAATCACTTATGTTGGATTTAAGACTTAAGGGAGGTAGGAGCTAATTTTGCAGTTGGAACTGCGTATCTGTCTCTAGGCCTTTGTCTTGCATTGTGGTTGTGTGTTTAGTTCTCCCACTCCTCAGATGAGTTGGGGTTGGGTTTGGAACCTTTTTTTTTTTTTTTATTTTTCATATCATGTTTTATTCTTAATCACCATAAAGGGTGTAGGTTTTCATGATTATAAGGTTGATCTTCAGTATATCTCTTTTTTGGGGGGTGGGGGGGTTGGAACTATTTACTGATTATCTCTGGTGTTTCGCTTCTCATTGTTCTTCTTGCTGTCCTGCCACCTCCTTCTGTGGTTCCCAAAGCTCTTCGTCCCTAGTATCTCCTGAGATATCTGACTTTTCTTATGCAGGGAGTCAAAATGGTAGATGCTTCTAATCAACCATTTCGCCTCCAAATCCTAGAATATGAAATTCTTGAGATTAAAAACTGTGTCTATCTTGTTTTCTACTATATCCATATTGCTTGACACATAACAAATGTTCAATATTTTTTATAATTTAAGATAATTTTTAACTGACTGATGTGTTAGAACTAGTCTTCCAAGAACAGAGATAGCTAAAAATAATACTTTGTGTAATTCAAGCCTTCTACATCACGCTTGTTGGGTTGGTTTTTTTTTTAGAAATAAGAGTATTAACTAAATCAACTCCATGTGGGGGGCATTTTAACCTGCTCTTGGTGGAGATTAGCAGTGCTCTTCCCCTCACATTTCCTTCCCTTCTGAAGTTTACATGGTTTCATCAGTAGCTTTTATTTTCACTTTTAACATATAAAAAATACACATATTTATAAGGCAACATGATATTTCAGTACATGTAAATGCTATAATGTTTAGATAAGGTTTAATCAGGTTAAATATATCTATAACATCAAATAGTTATCACTTCTTCATAGTGAAAATAATCAAAATCTTTTCTCCTAGTTTTTTGAAATACACAGTACATTGTTGCTATATACAGTCATCTGATTGTGCAAAAGCACATCAGAACTTCTTGCTCCTTTCTACTAACTGTAATTTATTGCCCATCAATTAATATTTCCCCATCCCTCCTACCATCACTCTGCTCTCCTGTGACCGTGGTAACCCCTTCCTCTCCTCAACTTTTATAAAAGCAACTTTTTCATATTCTACATATGAGTGAGATCATGGATACTTATCTTTCTGTGCCTGGCTTATTTCACTTAAATAAGTGAAATAATTTTCACTTATTATTCATTAGTATGGTTGCTAATGACAGGATTTCATTCTTTTTTATTTCTGAATATTATCACATTATGTATATCCACCATATTTTCTTCATTCAATCATCAACTGATAGTTCCATTTCTTGGCTACCAAGAATAGTGCCACACTTAACATGGGAGACTGATGTGCCTTCAACATACTGATTTCATTGCCTTTTGATATATGCCCAGTAGTGGGATTACAAGAGCATATGGTAGAGGAATCACCAGATAGTTTCCATAATTATGGCCAATTTACATTCCTACCAAGAGTGTGCAAGGTTTCACTTTTCTACACATTCTCACAATGTTTGTTATCTTCCCTCTCTCTCTTTCTTTCTCCTTTTCTTTTCTTTTTGGTTGTACTGTGCCTTGTGGTTGTGAAGCAGATGCTCTACCTCTTGAAACCACACCTCTATCCCTGCCTTTTTTAGATAGATAGATAGATAGATAGATAGAAAATGATTTGCTTTCCAGGATTAAGGAGAATATGAGTAATAATCAGTATTACAAAAAGCCTTTTCCTCAGCTAGGCCATCAGAGAAAATCACTGCTAATAGTAATAAAGTCTTACAAATATCAGGTCACTCACCAGTTCTGGAAAAGCACTCCCACCAGAGCATTAGTCCTACAAAAGACATCATCTCTTCTTATCTGAAAAAGGTGAGTAGAGGACAGGAAGGACCTGTGTTTTGATAACATAATATGTGAATTCCATATTTTTTAAAAAGTTGCTTTTTGGAAGAAATCTTTGGATACATGATTTAGAGGGTATGAAAAATATACAGTTTTTTAAGTGCATGTAAATGTTCTCCAAGCTATGCCATATGCCAGGCCATGAAACAAACATCAGTAAATTTAAAAGGATCATGTCCCATAAAATAACCACTGGCCATATGTGTCTTTAAACTCTGGAAATGTGGCTTGTCTGAACTGAAATGTTCTGTGAAGACAAATAATACAACAGATCATGAAGACAATATAAAAATAAGAATGTAAAAAATCTCTTTAGTAATTGTTTATACTGATTGCTTATTTAAATGTTGATATTTAAGGAATGTTCATTTAAACAAAATATTTCATTGTAACTTTTAAAAATCATACAAAGTATATTCTCCAACCACATTAAAATTAAATTAAGAATAAATAACAGAAAAAATTTCAGAAAATTTCACAAATATATGAAAATTTAAAACACATTCCTTAATAACCAGTTGGCCAAAGAAGAAATCACAGGGAAATTAGAAAATACATTGAGATGAATATACATGTAAACACAGCATACCAAAACTTATGGATTGTGAGAAAACAGTGCAAAGAGGAAAACAGATAGATGCAGAAAAAGGTCCCCAATCAATAACATAAATTTCCACCTTAAGAAGTTACAAAAAGATGAACAAACTATACCCATTCTTCTAAGCAAAAAGAAAGAAATAAGTAATGATAAAAAAGATTAGAAATGAGTTAATGTCAAAATTAGAAATAAGGGCAAAATAGTTTCTGCTGGGTATTGAGGGGGTGGGGGGGAGAGGGAGGGGGCAGAGTGGGTGGGGGCAGGGGGGAGAAATGACCCAAGTCTTGTATGCACATATGAATAATAAAATAATTAAAAAAAGAAATGAGTTAATGTAATAAAGAAAAAAATGAAAGAAAAAATTTAAGTTGATCCTTTGGAAAGATCAGCAGAACTTTAACTAGATTGGCCACAAGTTATTAAATCAGGAATGAAAGAAGAGAAATTGATAACAATCTTGAAAAAAAAAAAGATAATGTGAGAACATTATGTACAAAGTAGAAAACAGTTTGCAAGGCCAACTGTAGCTCTTGGAAGGCAGGGAGCTGAAGACACAGACAAGGTACACCATATGTCCTTGGCAACAGACTGGAAATTTTAGCTGAAGGATAAGCCCACACTTCCTACAAACCTTAACCCAGTGTGGTTATTTGGTGTGACAATGACTGCTCCTACATGGCATGTTAGCTTCAGAGAAGACAGACTTTTTGTCACTTTCATTATCTCAAAGAGATATAGCAAGGTGCCATCTTGAGAAAAGGCCTATCACTAGAGATTGAGCTATGCTGGGGTCTTGGAAAGAAGGAACAATCACAGCTCAGGGAGCCTTGGGACACCCTGCCACAGTGCCAGGGTGGGAGACTGCCTTAAGAGGTGCTCATGGATGGGGAGAGGATATGATGCAGATCCACTGAGAAGCTTAAGTACCAGGGAGTTTGAGCAGTGAAAGGTGTGGTGATGGGTAACTCCACCCTCCTGCCAGAGAGCAAATCCCGTTGTCTGAGGATCATTGCACAAATAGAGCTCTGCACAGAGCACTGAGCCCACGGCTGGCAGAGCTTGATCCAACTACATGTCTTTACCGCCAGGGGAGAGGGAGACTGAGAACTCTGAGCCAAAACAGAAAAGAGCCTCTCCATGCATATTACAGTTAAAACATTAACTACACAGAATAAAGAATATTGGAAGCTGTAAGAGAGAGGTACCAAGTCACATACAAAGGTAAAACCACCAGCAGATGACTTAATAGAAATTCTAAAAGCAAAGAACACAAGGAATGATGTATCTAAGCACTAAAATAAAATAACTGCCAACTTAGATTACTATATGCAGCAAAGCCATCCTTCTAAATGAAGGAGAAACAGAACTAAAGGAATTCATAACCAATAAGCCACCACTGCAGAGAAATTTAAAGGAATCCTATACATAGAAGAGGAAGATAAACACAACCATGAATATATTGGAAAGAATGACTCTCACTAGATGAGTAGATAAGGAAATAAGCATTACAGAACCAAATGCTTCAGAGACAAAAAAAATGACAGGAATTACTATACACCTTTCAATAATAAATCTGAACGTTAACAGTCTCAATCCTCCAATCAAAAGGCACATATTGCTGGTTTGATTGAAAAACAAAATCCTACTGTTTGTTGCCTATAAAAAATGCACCTCACAGGCAAATACAAACATAAGCTTAAAGTGAAAGAATGTAAAAAGTTATTCCAAGCCCAAAAGTAAACAGGCATAGTATACTCATATCTGACAAAGCAGACTTCAAACCAAAAATAGTTACAAGAGACAAAGAAGGTCACTTCATATGGATAAAGAGAACAATCCATCAAGAATAGATAACAATTGTAAACATAAACACATAGAATGTCAGCACACCCAATTTCATAGAGTAAACACTACTGGACATAAAAGTTCAGAAAAACACCAACACAATAGTGGGAGAATTCAAAACCCCACTCTCACCAATGCATAGGTCACCCAGACAAAACAAACAAACAAACAAAGAAACTTTGGAATTAAATGACATTGTAGATCAAATGAACTTAAAAGATATCTACATAATATTCCACCTAATAACCACAGAACACACTTTTTTCTCTGGAGCCATGGAACGTTCTCCAAAATACATATTTTAGTACATAAAACAAATCTTAGCAAGTATAAGAAAACTGAAATAACTCCCTATATCTTACCAGACCACAATGGAGTAAAACTAGAAATCAATAACAGCAGAAAATGTTCAACTACATGGAGACTAAACAAATACACTTTTCAATAACCAGTGGATCATTGAAGAAATAAGGGGGTGAATCAAATGAAAATGAAAACACAAATACCAATGGAATTAAGAGGATCATTAGAAAATTCATTAAAATGTATATTCTGATAAACTGGAAAATCTAGTTTTTACATGTATATGACTTCCCAAAATAGAAACAAGAGGCTATAAATATCTTAAACAGATAAACAACAAGTAGCAATGATATTGGAGCAAAAATAAAGTCTCCCAACATCTGAATTCTACTAATCCTTTAAAGAAAGAATAACACAGCCAGGAGCAATAGTTTACAGTTGTAGTCTCAGCTACTCAGGAGGCAGAAATTGGGAGAATAATGGCTCAAGGCCAGCCCTCATGAAAAGTGTAAGACCCTATCTCAACAATAAGCTGGGTGTGGTGGCACATATCTGTCATCCCATCTACATGGGAAGCATAGGTAGGAGGATCATGGTCTGAGGCTGGCTCCTGGCAAAAAGAGAGATACTATGTGAAAAAAATCTGGTAGCAAGAAGGAAGAGGAAGAAAGGAGGAGGAGGAGTGGGAGAATGATTTAAACCAATGCTCCTCAAATTATTCCATAAAGCAGAAAGAGAAGCATCAATTCCAAATTCATTCTTTGAGGCCAATATTCCCCTGATACCAAAAGTTAATAAGGACACAACAGAAAAAAAGAAAATTATAGACCAATTGCCTAGATGAAAATAAATGCAAAATTTATCAATAAAATCCTACCAAACTGAATTCAACAACACACTAAAAAGATCATACCCTATGATCAAGTTGGTTTCATTCTAAGGATGCAAGGATGGTTCAATATATGCAAATCAATAAACATAATACAGGACCAGGAGTGGTGGTGCACGCCTGAAGTCCCAGCTTCTCGGGAGGTGGAAACCAAGAGGAACATAGTCTGAGATCAGCTTTGGCAAGTGTGAAAGACACATCTCAACCAACACAGTGGAATGCAACTGTAAAACAAGCTGTGCAGGAAGCATTGGTAGAAGTATTGTGGTCCAGGGCCAGCCCAGGCAAAACTCAAGACCCTATCAAAAAAAAAAAAAATAACTAAAGGAGAAAAAGAAGTGGGTGCTGGGACTATGGCTCAAGTGGCAGAGAACCAGCCTAGCAAGGGCAAGGCCCTAAGTTCAAAACTGAAGGCTGCCCCCTACAATAAAAAAAAAAAGCACATAATACAGCACATAAACAGAAGCAAGGACAAGAATCACAAGATCATCTCAATAGATGCAGAAAAAGCCTTTGACACACTTTAATATCCCTTCACAATAAAAGCACCGAGGAAGCTAGGAATAGAAGGAACATATAACATAACAAAGGCTATATATGACAAACCTATAGTCAATATCATAAGAAATGGGGAAAAATTGAAGCTATTTCCTAAAGTCAGGAATAAGATAAAGGTGTTCACTCTCCCCATTGTTATTTAATATAGTACTTGAATTATTAGCTAAAATAATAAAGCAAGAGAAATAAAAGCAATACAAATAAGAAAGGGAGAACTCAAATTATCCCTTTTTGCAGATTATATCTTACACTTGATCCTAAAGACTCCACCACAAAAACAGATTTGATAAATACTTTTAACAAAGTAACAGGATACAAAAATCAACATACAGAAGTCAGTAGCTCTTCCACTTACCAGTAATGAACAGGTTGAGAAAGAAATCAGGAAAATGATCCTATTCACAATGACCTTAAAAAATTAAACAACTAGGTATAAACATAAGTAAGTAGGTAAAAGACCTCTATAATGAAAACTAAAACATTGAGGAAAGAAATCAAAGAAGATTTCAGAAGATGGAAAGACTTCCCATGTTTATAGGTTGGCAGATAAGTGTTGTTAAAATGGTTATACTACCAAAAACAATCTACAAATTCAATGCAATCCCAGTGTCATTCTTCAAGATAAAAAAATCAATCTCAAATTTCATATGGAAGCATAATGGACCCCCAAAGTCAAAGAAATCCTGACTAAAAAAGAGTTATGCCCAAAGTATCATAATATCTGACTTCAAATTATACTATGGAGTCATAGTAAAAGAAAAAACAGCATGATACTGGCACAAGAACAGGAACAAAGACCAATGGATTAGCATAGATGACCCAGAAATAAACCTACACTGCTGTACCCACCTGATTTTTGACAAAGATACCAAAAGCATACATTGGAGAAGACATTCTCTTCAACAAATGATATTGGAAAAACTGGATATCCACATGCAGAAGACTAAAAATACAGACATATCTCTGATCCTGTACAAAAATCAATTCAAAATGAATCAAAGAGCTTAATGTAGGATGTAAAACTACCTGGGGAAAATACTTGAGAATATATGTATAGGCAAGAATTTTCTGAACAGGAAATAAGAACAAGAATTGATAAATGGAATTGCATCAAATTAAAAAGCTTCTGCACATCAAAGGAAAAAATTACCTGGATGAAGAGACAACCTGCAGAATGGAAAAAAGTGTTTTCAACTCTATTTACTGGAGTATGGATTAAAGATTAATATCCAGAGTATATAAAGAGCTCAAAAAATTAAACACCAAAAGAACAATCCAACCAACAAATGGGCAAATGAATTAAACAGACAGTTCTCAAAAGAACTACAAATGTCCAATAAATACATGAAGAAATGTTAAGCATCCTTAGCTACAAAGGAGATGCAAATCAAAATGACATTGAGATTCTATCTAGCTCCAGTCAGAATGGCAACCATCAAGAAAACAACTAACAACAATGCTGGTGAGGAAATAATATGGTGACTCATCTTTTCAACAAGAGGAAATGAAAAGCTTGAATATAGAGCTATGTCAAAGTCAATCCATCTCAATGTTAGAAATGACTAAACTAAACTAAACTAAACTTGGTTCTGTGGCACATTAGAAGCTTCCTCCACATGACTCCATAAATGGAAGAGTAAGGTAACAAAAGATACTATATCCTGAAGAAAGAGAAAAGCACCAAGAATCAAGAAAGAGGTATCAAGACAGCTAAAAGGCATGAAGAAACAGATATGCTACACAGAGAAAAAGTAAGAAACAGCCCACAGTTCCAGCTTCATCTCCTGGTAACAGTGGACAGGCAGTCCTAGCTGCAGGAGGAACCCAGTGCTTGCCAGGTTGCAATCCATTGAAGGGATTTGGAGTCACAGTAACTCCTCCTGCATGACAGACCAGTATTAGAGAAGAAATCCATTTTCTTTTCTTTAGTTTTCTTCTTTCTTCTTTCTTCTTTCCATTTCCTCCTACTTTGTTTCTTTACTGTTTGTTTTACTTATTAGTTTCACTTATTATCATTAATTTCACTTAATTATTTTTAACTTCATAGCTAATTCTACATTATTTTTGCCATTTTCTTTTCTATGGTTATTGGTGGTAGAGGAGTTGGCTTAAATTAATTTTAATTGTATTCTTTATCCAGTTTGTTTTGGTGGCTGTGGTGTTACAGCAGTTTGTTTTCTCCCTTTTTGTGTGTACTGGGGATTGATTCCACAAGAGAATGTTGTTCACTAAGAAAATGAAATTGGAAGAGATATCTATCCCAACAGATGTGCAAATTAGCAACTTAGAATAAGAGGAAAACTAAAAAAGCAGCATAAATTTTAATGAATTCACACTAAAATTCACATTAGAGGCAATTAAAAACACATTGATGAAATCTGTTCAGCAATGTAGAGAACAAATTTAAGAAAGTCTCCGCCAAAAAAAGAGAAAAGTGTAAGAAATACAAAAAATAGATGTAAGAATAAAAATGAAAGATAGTTGACTTCTCTACACCAATCAAGGCTGTCCTACACACTATCATAAAGGTTGGTTAAGAATGGGTATGTGACTGGGCAATTATCCAATCAGAATGAGATGCAGACCTTTTATTCAACAAATGTGAGAACAAGTATCATAGTTCTCTCACCTACATGGAAACTTTAAAAAAAAAATCCACCTGAAAGTAGAAGAGTGATTACTAGGAACTGGACACAACACAAAGGTTGGGGAAGTGGGAAATAAGGGTAAAAGAAAGGTGGATGAGTCTAGAGGTGTCACTCAAGTGGTGGTGCATCTGCCTAGCAAGCACAAAGCCCTGCATTCAATCCCCAGTACCTTAATGTATGCATATATGGAAATATCATGGAAAATCTCATTACAAGGTGGTTGGAGGCCTTGTCAAGAGGCCTCCTTGGAGTAAATCCCATGTCCTGAGGGTCACAGTGGAAACAAAACACTAAGCATGTGGCTGACACAGTATTTTGCCTCAAGGGCTTGCCTCCTGACTGCATGTGTTAGCTGCTAGGCAGGTTGGAGTCCTGAGCCCAGACTCTCTAAATCACCTGATATCCACAGCCTTGTTTCTCCACAGAGAGCTGAATCATGGCATGTATTTGATGCCAGTTGGTTCTAAGGATCCCCATTCAAAGTCTTCCTAATCACCCAATTTCCACAGCCTCCTCTCCACCAACAGGGAGGTAAACTGCTTTCAGGGTCTGAAAGCACTAAGGCCTGCCACCAAGAACTCCATCCTGTGATATGTTAGCTGCCAGACCAGCCTGAGGGCATCAAACCCAGATCCTCTGAATCACATGACTTCCACAGTCTCCTCCCCTCCACAGGGAAGCAAACTGTCAGGTACAGCCTAAAAGCACTGAGGCCTGTCACTAGGAACTATATGTTGGCATGTGTTTGCTGCCAAGTAGATCTAAGAGTGTCTCATCATAGGCCTTTCTAATCACTCAGTTTCTACAGACTCCTCTCTGCAACAGGGTGGTGAACTACTAGGTGGGGATTGAAAGCCCTGAGCCCACCACCAGGAACTGCATCCTGAGGTATGTTAGCTGTAAGACCAGTCTGAAGGTACTCAGTCAAGACTCTTAGAGCCAAGTAACTTCTACAGCCTTCTCCCACACATAGAAGGTGAACTGGGTGAGCACTGATACCCACCTCCACAAGCTGCATCCTAGTATGTGTTTGTGGCAGGCAGAATTGAGGGTCCAGAGCCCAGACCTTCTGAATCACAAGGCTTTCACAACCTCCTTCTCCCCACAGGGAGGTGAACTGCTGAATGGGGTCTATAAGTACTAACACCACCAGGTAAAACAACAAGGTCCCTCCAAACCCACCCAGCCAGTTCAGAACTTAGTATTCTCTTTATTCTCCCCCCCAACACACACACACACACACACACACACACCCCACATACACACACACACACTATTGATTCATTTGGATATCACTCTGAGGCTTAGATGCTTGCTTCCCTGGGGATACAAACTTGGGGGGGAGAGGTAGCTTTGAGGTAAATGGGATCCTGCCCAGCCCACAGGCTATAAAGTTCCCTGTGACCAGCAGTGGTTCCCAGTACACAAAGAAGGGAAGCTTCTACAGTGAAAGCAGACCAAAAGTGGACAACTGACCCTTCTACAAGAGACTCCAGCTAGTTAACCTTAATCTGCATAGTGTTGGGGATCCAGCCTGGTGCCCTTGAGCATACAGGAAATGCTTGTCTATCTACTGAGCCATATCTTCAATCCAGTGGTGAGAAACAGCACCTCAATTCTGCCACTACACAGTGCTGCCTGAACTTTGGGAATATTCAACTGAAAGAATACAGGTAATTAAAACTTCCAACCATCTACTTGTCCTCAGACATGCAAATCCCAATGCAGAGACACAAGAAATGTGAGAAAACAAGATAGGACTCTTACAAAATTCAACAACTCTACAGCAACAAATGCTATTGACAGTGAAATGGATGAAATCTCAAAGAATCAAAAAAAGAAAATTGTTATAAGAATAATCAATAAAATTTAAAAAGACATGAATAAATGCCTTAATAAATTACACAAAAGCTCAAATAAAGGGATGAATGAAATAAAGAAAACAATGTAGTACATGAGAGGAATTCAACAAAGAAAAATGAATTCTAAAAAATCAAATTGAAATTCTGGAAATGAAAAGCTCAGTAAGTTGAATTAATAGCACAGTTGAAAATCTCTCCAGTAGACTGGATCAGAGTGTAGACAGATCATTAAAGCTTGAAGATAAGATGTATGTGTTAGACTATGCAGATGAAGATGGAAGAAAAAAACTAAACAAGTATGAACAGAACATAGAAGATCTCTGATGAATCCTATGAATCATGGGCACAGAAGGAGAAGCTGTGTGAGCCAAAGGCATAGAAAATATATTCAATAAAACAATAGCAGAAAATTTCCTAAATCTTGAGAAAGAGATGATCATCCAGGTACAGAAAACTTTTGGGACTCCAGGAAAGAAACTCCTTGTGTCATATTACAGTTAGAACATTAGGCATACACACCAAAGGAAAAAATATTGAAATCTGCAAGAAAGAGGCAAACCCAACAGAATAACAGTAGATTACTCAACAGAAACTAAAAACAAAGAAGGTTGAATTATGTATTTCAACCCCTAAAGAGAAATGACTGCCAACATAGATTTCTGTACCCAGCCAAACTATCCTTCATAATTGAAGGAGAAATAAAAACCTTCCAGGATAAAGAAAAACTAAAGAAACCCATGGCCACTAAGGCAGTGTTGCAGGAATCCTACACACAGAAGAGGAAGATAAATTCAATCATGAAAATATGGGAAAGAATAAATCTCCTTAGAAGAGTAGATAAGCAAGTGAGGATTAAGGAAGAATCAAGTACAACAAAACCAATAAAATGACAGGAATTATGATTCTCTTTTGCAGGGTCAGAGGGGGAGGTACTGGGATTTGAACTCAGTTCCTCAAGCTTGCTAGGCAGGAGCTCTACTGCTTGAGCCACTCCACCAGCTCAAATGACAGGAATTATGACCTTTGAATAATAACTCTGAATGTTAATGGTCTCAATTCTCCAATCAGAAGACAAAGATTGGTGGACTGGATTAAAAAACAAGATCTAACCATTTGTTTCCTATAAGAAATACAACTCACTGGCAAAGAAAAACATAGGCTAGAGTAAAAGAATGGAAAAAGATTTTCCAAGCAAATCTAGCCCCAAAGCAAGCAGGAATAGCTATCTTATTTGACAAAGCAGATCACAAGAGACAAAGAAAGTCACTTCATATTGATAAAGGGAAAATATATCAGAAAGAGATAATAATTATAAACATATGTGCACTGAACACTGTCACACCCAGTTTCTTAAGGGTAACACTGACCTAAAAGCTCTAATAGCTCCCAACACAGTAATAGTGGGTAACTTTAATTCCCTACTCTCTCTACTACAAAGGTCATCCAGATAAAAAAAAAATCAACAAAGAAACTTCAGAATCAAATGTCACTATGTGTCAAATGAGTTTAACAAATATCCACAGAATATTGTATTCAAAAGCTGCAAAACACACATTCTTCTCAGGAGCCTATGGAACTTCTTCCAAAATAGGCCATATTTTAGTACATAAAGGAAAATTAACAAATATAATGAAATTGAAACAACTTCTGTATTTACCAGACCACAATGGAATAAAGCTAGAAATCAATAAGAGAAAATACAGAAAACATTAAAAAACATGGATACTGAATTTACTTTTGAGTGATTAATGGGTCATCAAAAAAATAGAAAAGACATAAAAAATTTCTAGAATCAAATGAAAATAAAAACATAACTTACCAGAACCTTTAGGACACATTTCTTTTTAATGAAGACTAAAGAGCAGCAGAAAAAAAAATCAAAGAAATGATGATTTCATTCTTGGAAAACATAGGCAAGATTGAGAAATCCTTAACCAAGCTAACAAAAAGAAAAATGGAGGGACTGGAGAAAATGGCGACTGTGACACAGATGCAGACTGCATGAGCTCTGTGAATCAGGGACCTTGCTGAGACACTGGAGACACACTTGGTGGAGGTGAAGCACAAGGGAGAGCTGAAACTTGGGCACCCGGAACCCCTAGCCCATGGAAGGCTTCTCCATGCTGAGCCACTGGCAGCCAGTTCTAAATGTCCTTGGGAGACCTTCAGCAGACCAAATAGGTGAGCCCCAAGCATCATGCAGTATCCCTCAGCCACCCCTGGGATAAACCAGCACAACCCCCTGGACAGCCTGACCTGCAACCCACAAAAAAAAAAAAAACTGAACAAACAATGGAACTGAAAGGAATCCAAAATGGTGACTGGGACACAGTTGCAGACAGTGTAAGCTCCGTGAATCAGGGACCTGGCTGAGACTCTGGAGCCATGCGTAGCAGAGGTGAAGCACTAGGGAGAGTTGAAACTTTGGCACCCTGAACCCCTGGCATGTGGAAAGCTCCTCCACACCACAATATACTGAGAGAACAGGCAGGCTGACACTCCCAAACAACTGCTACCGGCCACCACCCACTGGCTCCAAATGTGCTTAGGAGACCTTCAGCAGACCAAACAGAATACTTTCCTGCTGGAGCTACACTTGGCAGGAAAAAACCAAAAAGAAGAAACAAAGCACTGAAACCCTGAACCTCCAACCCATACAAAGCTCCTCCACACTACACTACACTGAGAAAACAGGAGGCTCCCAACCACCAGATGCTGGCTCCAAACCTCCTTAGGAGACACCAGACAGACAGGACTGGATGCTGAAGAACTAACACCAGAACTACTAAGACTGAAATTCAATTGTTCCTGAACCAGGAATTATTTTTCTCTCCTTTAAGTGTTTGTTTGTCTTCTTCACTGTTTGTCCACCATCTTTCCCTGTTAATTTCTCTGGTTCTCTTTTTTTTTTCTTTTTCTTCCTTTTCTTTTTCTTTTTTCTCTTTCGTAGTTTTATTCATTTTACCATTGTAAGTTAGCTAACACTAAATTACACATAGATCAGGGACAAAAACAGCATAAAGTGGAACGATGGGAAGACAAAAAAGGGATGGAAACAATTCTCCCCCACAAAAATAAACTAGTACAGGATTCAGAGGGAAATAAAAAAAAAAAAAACAGATACCCAGATCCAGACTCCAAAAAAAGCAAAGATAAACTATACCAACAAACCCAATGAAGCCCACAAGAACAAACTGAAAGAAGAAATCCTGCAAGTAATCAGTGAGAATTTCATGGAGATGTTACTAGACATGGTCAACCAAAATGTACAGGAGGCACTCAAGCAATTCCAAGACAACAAAAATAAAGAATATGAGAAGACAAAATCAAATAAATGAACTCATAGGAGCCCTAAATAAACACCAAAGTGAAACAAAAAATACCATAAATAAAGAGATAAATGATTTAAGGACAAAAATTGACAATATTAAAGCGGAAGTGACCCATGATATGGAAAACCTCAGAAAAAAGAATGAAACAAAAATACGAAACACAATGGAAGTCCACCCCAGCAGACGAGAACAAGCAGAACACAGAATCTCAGAACTTGAAGATGAAATGGAAATTAAAGGAAAAATTGAAGAACTGTTAGTCAGACAACTCAAGAACTGTGAAAGGAATATGCAAGAACACACCGATTCCAACAAAAGACCAAACCTGAAAATCAGGGGCATTGAAAAAAGGAGAAGAGGTGCAAGTAAAAGGAACTTGTAATGTAGTCAACAAAATAATAACAGATAATTTCCCAAATCTAGAGAAAACTGTGCCCATTCAGCTGCAGGAAGTCTCCAGTACACAAAACAGACTTGACCAAAATAGAACTACACTAAGACATATTATCATTAAAACAACAAGCACAGAGAATAGAAAAAGAATATTGAAGGCTGTAAGAGATAAAAGGAAACAAATAACATACAAAGGTAAACTCATCAAAATCACAGCAGATTTCTCAACAGAAACCTTAAAAGCAAGAAGAGCATGGAGTGAGGTCTTCCAGGCACTGAATGAAAATAACTTCAACCCTAAGATACTCTGCCCAGCAAAACTCTCATTCCAAATAAATGGAGCAATAAAAGTTTTCCATGATAAGCAGAAACTAAAACAATATATGACCACTAAGCCACCACTAAGAAAGATTCTTCAAAAAATTCTACATGCAGAAAGTGAAAGCAAATAAAACCATAAAAAGACAGGCAACACCAAACCACAGCAGACGAAAAGGTCAGATAGTAGAAAGTAACATTGATTTAGCTGCACACAATCCAACCCTTAAATAACAAAGACAGCTGAATGACAGGAATCATCACCTACCTATCAGTACTAAAATTGAATGTTAATGGACTTAATTCCCCCATCAAAAGACACTACTTGGCAAACTGGGTTAAAAAGGAAGATCCAACAATCTGTTGCCTGTAGGAGACCCATCTCATTGACAGAAACAAACACTGCCTTAGGGTGAAAGATTGGAAGAGATTTACCAAGCCAATGGCCAACAAAAAAATGCAGGAGTAGCAAAACTGATCTCAGACAAAGTAGACTTCAAAGAATGAAATCTTATCATTTGCAAGTAAATGGATGGAACTGGAGAACATCATTTTGAGTGAGGTTAGCCAGGCACTGAAGAGCAAAAATCATATGTTCTCCCTCATATGTGGACTTCAGGTCTAGGTCAAATGTAGCAATGTTGTTGGACTTGGGTCACATGACAAGGGGAGAGCACATACAGGAGGTATGGGAATAGGTAGAAAACCCAAAACATGAAAGTGTTTATGTCCCAACTCCATAGGAACTAATACAGAAACCTTAAAGTGGCAGAAGTCAACACGAGAAAGGGATCAGGAACCAGTGTAAAGATCAGTTAGAGATGAGTCAACTTGGGTTGCAACACACGGGTATATGGAAGCAATGCTAGGAATCTCTCCATATAGCTATCCTTAACTCAACTAGCAAAAACACTTTTTCTTTCTTATTAATGCTTATGTCTTTCTTGTCTTCAACAAAATTAGAGATAAGAGCAGAATAGTTTCTGCTTGGAAGTGAGGGTGGGTAAGGGGGGAGAGGGTGGGGGCAGGGGGCAATGGGGAGAAATGACCCAAACAATGTATGCACATGTGAATAAATGAACAATTAAAAAAAGTGGACTTCAAACTTACATTGATCAAATGAGACAATGAAAACTCCATACAAATAAAAGGGGAAATACATCAAAAGGAAATAACAATTATCAACCTATACCCACACAACGTCAATGCACCCAATTTCATCAAACATACTCTGAAGGACCTAAAACCATATATAGACTCCAACACAATGGTAGTGAGAGACTTAATGCCCCCTAACACAAAGACATAGGTCTCCAAAAAAAAAAATCAATAAAGAAATTCTAGAAATATATCACACCAGAGATCAAATGGACCTAGCTGAAGTCTGCAGAATATTTCATCCAACTTCTGCACAATATACATTCTTCTCAGCAGCCCATGGAACCTTCTCCAAAATTGATCAGATCTTAGGGCACAAAGAAAGCCTCAATAAATACAAGAAAATAGAAATAATCCCATGCATTCTATCTGATCATAATGCATTAAAACAGAAATTAACAACAAAAACAACAGTAAAAAAACATGCAAACAATTGAGAGCTGAACAACATATTGCTCAATGATCAATAGGTCATTGATGAAATAAAAGAGGAAATTAAAAGGTTCCTGGAAGTTAATGAAAATGAAAACATGACCTCCCAGAACCTATGGGACATACCAAAGGCAATCCTAAGAAGAAAGTTTATAGCCATGAGTGTATATATGAAAAGGTCAGAAAGATCTCAAATCAATGACCTAATGCTACATTCAAACTCCTACAAAAACAAGAACAAGCAAATTTAAAAACAAGCAGAAGGGGAGAAATAATGAAAATAAGGGCCAAAATCAATGAAATAGAAACAAACAAAAAAATAATACAAGGAATCAATGAAACAAAAAGCCATTTTTTTGAAAAGATAAATAAGATTGACAGACCCCTGGCAAACCTGATTAAAATGAGGACACAAAAATACCCAAATCAGTAAAATCAGAAATGTAAAACAACACCAAACAACAACAACAAACACCAAGGAAATCATCAGAGACTACTTTGAGAACCTATATTCTAATATATTTGAAAATCTTGAAGAAATTGATAGATTTCTAGAGACTTATGACCATCCAAAATTGAACCAAGAGGATATTAATTACCTGAATAGATTTATAACACAAAATGAAATCCAAGCAGCAATAAATCTCCCAAAAAAGAAAAGTCCAGGACATGATGGATTCACTGAAGAATTCTATCAGACTTCTAAAGAAGAACTAATACCAACCCTCCTTAAACTGTTCCATAAAATAGAAAGTGAAGGAACACTGCCTAACTCATTTTATGAAGACAATATTACTCTCATCCCAAAACCAGACAAAGATACCTCCAAAAATAAGAACTATAGGCCAATTTCCTTAATGAACATCAATGCAAAAATCCTCAATAAAATAATGGCAAACCAAATACAACAACACATCAGAAACATCATTCGCCATGACCAAGTCAGCTTCAATCCAGGGATGCAGGGGTGATTCAACATACGGAAACCTATAAATATAATACAGCACATTAATAGAAGCAAAGACAAAAACCACTTGATCATCTCAACAGATGCAGAAAAAGCCTTTGACAAGATCCAACACCACTTTCTGGTAAAAGCTCTAAGAAAACTAGGAATAGAGGAATGTACCTCAACATTGTAAAGGTTATATATGACAAACCTACAGCCAACGTCATAATTAATGGTGAAAAACAGAAACCATTTCCTCTAAAATCAGGAATGAGGCAAGGGTGCCCACTATCCCCACTCTTATTCAACATAGTACTGGAATTCCTAGCCAGAGAAATTAGGCAAGAAGAAGAAATAAAAGGAATACAAATAGGTAAAGAAACTGTCAAAATAACCCTATTTGCAGATGATATGATCCTATACCTTAAAGACCCAAAAAACACTACTCAAAAACTCCTAGACACCATAAACAGCTATAGCAAGCTGACAAAATCAACTTACAAAAATTATTAGCTTTTCCATACATCAACAATGAACAAACTGAGAAGGAATATATGGAAATAATTCCATTCACAATAGCCTCAAAAAAAAACCCTCAGATACCTAGGAGTAAACTTAACAAAGGAGGTGAATGACCTCTACAAGGAGAAGTACAAACCCTGAAGAAAGAGATCGAGGAAGACTACAGAAGGTGGAGAGATCTCCTGTGCTTGTGGATTGGTAGACTCAACATAATAAAAATGGCAATACTACCAAAATCAATCTACATGTTTAACGCAATTTCCATCAAAATCCCAATGACATTCATCACAGAGATTGAAAAATCTACCCTAAAGTTCATTTGGAAACACAAGAGACCGTGAATAGCCAAGGCAATACTCAGCAAAAAGAGTAATGCTGGATGCATCACAATACCCAACTTCAAACTATATTACAAAGCAATAGCAATAAAAACAGCATGGTACTGGCACAAACAAAGACATGAAGACCAGTGGAACAGAGTAGAGGACCTGGAAATGAAACCACCCAATTATACTCACCTTATTTTTGACAAAGGCATCAAAAATATACAATGGAGAAAAGACAGCCTGTTAAACAAATGTTGCTGGGAAAAGTGGTTATCCATCTGAGAAAAACTGAAACTAGGTCCCTGTTTATCACCCTGTACTAGTATCAACTCAAAATGGATCAAGAACCTTAATAGCAGACTCAAAACTTTGAAGTTCGTACAGGAAAAAGCAGGGAACACTCTGGAAGTAATAGGTATAGGCAAGGACCTCCTCAATAGAACCCCAGTAGCTCAGCAACTAAGAGAAAGAATGGACAAACGGGACTACATAAAATTAAAAAGCTTCTGCACAACAAAAGAAATGGTCTCTAAACTGAACAGACCACCCACAGAGTGGAAGAAAATATTTGCCAGCTATACATCAGAATATACAGGGAACATACGAAACTAAACTCTCCCAAAATCATTGAACCAATAAAGAAATGGGCAACTGAACTAAACAGAACTTTCTCAAAAGAAGAAATTCAAATGGCCAAAAACACATGAAAAAATGCTCACCATCTGTAGCCATAAAGGAAATGCAAATCAAAACCACACTAAGATTCCACCTCACCCTTGTTAGAATAGCCATTATAAAAAACACCAACAACAGGTGTTGGCAAGGATGTGGGGAAAAATGAACCCTCATAAACTGCTTTTGGGAATGCAAGCTAGGGCAACCACTCTGGAAAAAAAATTGAAGGCTTCTTAAAAGTCTAAACATAGATCTGTCATATTGTCCAGCAATCCCACTCCTGGAGATACACCAAAAGGAATGCGACACAGGTTACTCCAGAGTCACCTGCACATCCATATTTATTGTATCGCTGTTCACAATAGCCAAGTTATGGAAACAACCAAGATGCACCACTACTTACAAATGGATCAAGAAAATGTAGTATTTATACACAATGGAATTTTACTCAGCCATTAAGAACAATGAAATCTTATCATTCACAAGTAAATGGATGGAACTGGAGAACATTATTCTGAGCAAGGTTAGCCAGGTTCAGAAGACCAAAAATCATATGTTCTCCCTCATATGTGGATTTTAGCTCTAGGGCAAATATACCAATGTTGTTTGATGTGGGTCACATGACAAGGGAGAGCACATACATGAGGTATGGTGATAGGTAGTAAATCCAAAACCTGAAAGCATTTGATGTTCCCACTCTAGAGGAAATGATACAGAAACCTTAAAGCAACAGAGGTCAACACGAGATGGGGATCAGGAACCAGTGTAAAGATCAATTAGAGATGAATCATCTAGGGTTGTAATACATTTGTACATGGAAGCAATACTAGGAATCTCTCTGTACAGCTATTCTTAACTGAACTAGCACAAATGCTTTGTCTTTCTTATTATGTTTATGTCTTCTCTTCAACAAAATTAGAGATAAGGGCAGAACAGGTTCTGCCTGGAAGCCAGAGGGTGGGACTGGGGGGAGGGTGGATAAATGACCAAAACAATGTATGCACATGTGAATAAATAAATTTTAAAAATGAAAAAAAAACTCTGAAATGAAATGAAGGAAATTATTTTTTCAAAAAGAAATAAAGAACAGTACAAGATGAGAAAGAGGAGCTTAACAAAGATATGAAAAGTATCAAAGCAAAAAGAGAGAGAGAGAATCAAACAAAAACCCTGGAAACAAAAATACCTTAAGTCAAGTAAAAAATACAATTGAAAGCCACTTAAGCTGACTGGAAGAAGTGGAAGGTATAGGAAATATATTCCATAAAATAATGGCAGAAATTTTCCCAAATCTCAAGAAAGAGATGCCCATCCAGGTACAGAAATCCTCCAGGACACCAAACAGTCCTGACCAAATAGAACCTCTCCAGTCCCTATTATAGCACAGAGAATAAGGAAAAAATATTGAAGGCTATAAGAGAGAAAAATCAAATAAGAAATAAAGGTAAACCCCCAAAATAACAGCAGATTTCTCAACAGAAACCTTAAAAGCAAGAAGGACATGAAATGAGTTATTTCAAGCACTGAAATAAAGCACTGAAAAATTTCAATCCTAGAATACCCTACCCAGCAAAGCAATCATTCAAAGTTAAAGCTTTCGATGATAAAGAGAAACTAAAACGATACATGACCACTATACCAGCACTCCAGAAGATTCTCAAAGGAACCCTACTCACAGAAGATGAAAATAAACATAACCATGAAAGAATGGAAATTATTAAATCTCAAGAGAAGAGAAAAAAGTAATTAGAGAGTAGCATAGTATTATTTGTGCACACACAAACACTTACAACAAAAACTACTAAATGGCAGGAATCATCACATACCTCTCAATAGTAATACTCAATGGTAATGGCCTCAACTGCCCTATCAAAAGACATCAGTTGTCATGCTGGATTAAAAAATAAGATCCAATGAATTGTTGTTTACAAGAAATGCATTTTACAGACAGAAGAAAACCTTGTCTTAGAGTGAAAGGGAGGAAAAAAGATTTATCAAGCTTAACAGAGGCAGGAGTAGCTATACTTACATCAGATAAAGTAGACTTCAATCTAAATTAGTCAGAAGAGACAAAGAAGATCACCTTATACTAATAAAAGGAGCAACACATCAAGAGGAAATAACAGCTGTTAACTTATAAGTGTCCAATATCAGTGGACCCAACTTCACTAAACATACACTACTGAACTTAAAAAGACAGTCTCCAACACATTAATAGTGGGAGGCTTCACTACTCCTCTAGCACAAAGAGATATGTCATTCAGATTTTACAAAAACCCAACAAAGAAAGTTTAGAATTGAATGATACCATGTATCAAATGAAACTGACAGACATCTATAGAATATTCCATCCTGCAACAGCACAATATACATTCTTCTCATCAGGTCATGGAAATTTCTCCAAAATAGATCATATTTTAGGTCACAAAGCAAGTCTTAACAAACACAAGAAAATTGAAATACTCCCTGCATACTGTCTGACTACAACAGAATAAAACTAGAACTCAACAACAAAAGAAACAGTAGGAAATATTCAAAACCTGGACACAGAACTTGTTGCTCCATGATCAGCGGGTCATTGAAAAATATACAGAAAGAAATTTAAAAGTTCCTGGAATTTAATGAAAATGAAGCACAACCTATCAGAACCTATAGAACACAGCAAAGGCATTTCTAGGGGGAAAGTTTATTTTCATCAATGCATATATTAAAAACACAGAATGATCTCAAATTAATGACCTAGTGCTGCATTGCAAACTCCTAGAAAACCTAAACCCAAAACTAGCAGAAGGAAAGAAACAATAATAATAAAGGCCAAAATCAATGAAATGGAAACTTAAAAAAAAAGTACAAAGAATCAATGGAACAAAAAGCTGGTCCTTCAGGAGGCAGAACAGGTCCTGCCCAGGCAGGGTGTTGGTACAAGTGGGAGGGGGAGGTGGTGGGAAAAGGGTATATGAGAGTGAATATGGTACAAATACTGTGCATGCATATATGTAAATGCAAAAATGATACCTGTTGAAAATATTCCAGGAATGGGGGAAGGAGGGAGATAAAGGAGTGTGGTGGAGGGGGTTAAAAAAAGCTGGTTCTTTGAAAAGATAAATAAGATTTGCAAATCTGACTAAAATGAGGAGGGGAAAGACCTAAATATAATTAGAAACAAAAAAGGAGAGAAAAAAACAAACACCAAGGAAATTCTGGGAATCACTAGGGATTACTTTGAAAACCTATATTCAAATAAATTGGAAAATATGGAAGAAATGGACAAATTTCTTGACAAATATGACCATCCAAAATTGAACAAAGAGGATATAAATCACCTAAATAGATATTAAACAAGCCATGAAATTGAAGCACCAATAAAGAGTCTCCCAGAAAAGAAAAGTTCAGGACCTGAAAGATTCACTGTTGAATCCTAACAGATCTTTAATGAAAAACTAACACCAACATTCCTCAAAACTTTCCACAAAATAGAAAGGTAAGGAACACTGCCAAATCATTCTAAGAAGCCAGTATTACACTCATTACAAAACTAGACAAAGGCACAACAAAAACAAAAAAAAGAGAATTACAGGCCAATCTCTTTAATGAACTTACATACAAAAATTGTCATTACAATACTGACAAACCAAAGATCATACACCATAATAAAGCCAGTTTCATCCCAGAGATGCTTCAACATATGCAAATCATTAAATGTAATACAGGAGGATCCAAGATGGCAACTAGAAAGCAGAAGCAGATAGCATAAGCTCCGAAAATCAAAAATTTTGCTGAGACACAGGAGCCACACTTGGCAGAAAAAAAATACCAAGAAGAATAAAAAATCTGACACCCTGAACCGCCAACCCATACAAAGTTTCTCCATGCCACATTACACTAAGAAAACAGGAAGACTCCTGTGCCACCAGACACCAGCTCCAAACCTGCTTGGGAGATGGAGACCAACAGGTGAGCAAATAAAGAGCAGGTGGTATTCCCACAGCTACCCCTGGGATAAAAACCAGCATAGCCCCCTGGATAGACTGACCACCACCCCACAAAAAAAAACTGAATAATAAACAAGGAACTAAATAGGAACACACAGCAGAGGGGGTGGGGTGCTCTGAGTGCACTGGAGAAGGAGGCAGGAGCAAGGAGCTGATCTCCACGTGAACTTTCAGTAAACATAGACTGGAAAGGCAGAAGGGCCAACAGTGGGCAGGAGATAAGTAGCTGCCTGAAATAGGGCAGATAGCAGTCTCATCTTCTGAGCCAGTGACAACACTGAAAGTCAAAAAACGTTGCAAGTCTGCAAAAAAACTGAAACTAGATCCATGTATATCACTCTATACCAAGATTAACTCAAAATGGATCAAGGATCTTAATATCAGACCACAAACTCTAAAGTTGATGCAGGAAAGAGTAGGAAATATTCTGGAATTAGTAGGTATAGGTAAAAACTTTCTCAAAGAAACCCCAGCAGCACAGCAACTAAGAGATAGCATAGATAAATGGGACCTCATAAAACTAAAAAGCTTCTGTTCATCAAAAGAAATGGTCTCTAAACCGAAGAGAACACCCACAGAGTGGGAGAAAATATTTGCCAGCTATACATCAGACAAAGGACTGATAACCAGAATATATAGGGAACTTAAAAAACTAAATTCTTCCAAAACTAATGAACCAATAAAGAAATGGGCAAGTGAACTAAACAGAACTTTCTCAAAAGAAAAAATTCAAATGGCCAAAAAACACATGAAGAAATGCTCACCATCTCTAGCAATAAAGGAAATGCAAATTAAAACCACGCTAAGATTCCACCTGACCCCTGTTAGAATAGCCATCATCAGCAACACCACCAACAACAGGTGTTGGGGAGGATGCAGGGAAAAAGGAACCCTCTTACACTGTTGGTGGGAATGTAAACTAGTACAACCACTCTGGAAAAAAATTTGGAGGCTACTTAAAAAGCTAGACATAGATCTACCATTTGATCCAGCAATACCACTCTTGGGGATATACCCAAAAGACTGCGACACAGGTTACTCCAGAGACACCTGCACACCCATGTTTATTGCGGCACTATTCACAATAGCCAAGTTATGGAAACAGCCAAGATGCCCCACCACTGACGAATGGATTAAGAAAATGTGGTATCTATACACAATGGAATTTTATGCAGCCATGAAGAACGAAATGTTATCATTTGCTGGTAAATGGATGGAATTGGAGAACATCATTCTAAGTGAGATTAGCCTGGCCCAAAAAACCAAAAATCGTATGTTCTCCCTCATATGTGGACATTAGATCAAGGGCAAACACAACAATGGGATTGGACTTTGAGCACATGATAAAAGCGAGAGCACACAAGGGAGGGGTGAGGATAGGTAAGACACCTAAAAAACTAGCTAGCATTTGTTGCCCTTAATGCAGATACCTTAAAAGCAACTGAGGCCAGTAGGAGAAGGAACCAGGAACTAGAGAAAAGGTTAGATCAAAAAGATTTAACCTAGAAGGTAACACACATGCACAGGAAATTAATGTGAGTCAATGCCCTGTACAGGCATTGACTTATCTTAACCAGCAAAAACCCTTGTTCCTTCCTATTATAGCTTATACTCTCTCTACAACAAAAGTAGATATAAGGGCAAAATAGTTTCTGCTGGGTATTGAGGGGGTGGGGGAAGAGGGAGGGGGCGGAGTGGGTGGTAAGGGAGGGGGTGCGGGCAGGGGGGAGAAATGACCCAAGCCTTGTATGCACATATGAATAATAAAAGAAAAAAAAGTTGCAAAATTGAAAAACAGTCAGCAAACCAGCATAACACACTGACATCAGAGAGCCAGCTGACAGATCTCTGACCTTGTCCCAGAGAAAGGGCACGAGGCAAAGAAACAAGCCCCAATAACGCAACACAGCAAAAACCCAACTCCAAAGCAGGATGGCTAGTGAGCCAGAGAGCTGATCTCTGGAACTTGAGGACAAGTCACACCTCACTGAGGGAGGAGCTGACTAAGCAGTTGCCACTGAAAGACAGGAAAAAAAACTGGGGAATCTCCTGAACTACCTGGTGAGACTAAGACAGAGCTTCTGCTTAAATACCAACACCAGGACTGGAGGCTGAAAGAGTAACACAGAACTACTAAGACTGAAATTCTATTGTACCTGAACCTAGAATTTTTTTGTGTGTTTGTTTTGTTCCCTGTTTGTTTGTCTACCACCTCTGCCTGTTGATGTCTTTGGTTTTCTTCTTTTTTTTTTTTTTCTTCTTTCTTTATTTTGTTAGTTTCACTATTGTAAGTTAGCTAATACTAAATTACACACAGACAAGGGACAGAAACACCAACAAGTGGAGCAATGGGAAGACAAAAAAGGGATGGAAACAATTCTCCCCCACAAAAATAAATTAATACAGGATTCAGAGGGAAATAAGAAAACGGATATCCAGTTCCAAACTCCAACAAACAAAGGTAAACTATGCCAACAAACCCAACAAAGCCCAGAAGAACACACTGAGGAAGAAATCCTGAAAGTAATCAATGAGAATTTCATAGAGATGTTATTAGACATGGTCAACCAAAACATATAGGAGGTACTCAAGAAATTCCAAGACAACAAAAGTAAAGAATATGAGAAGACACAAAAACAAATAAATGAACTCATAGGAGCCCTAAATATATACCAAAGTGAAACAGAGAACACCATAAATAGAGAGATAGATGAATGAAGGTCCAAAATTGACAATATTAAAGCAGAAGTGACCCTTGATTGGAAAACCTCAGAAAAAAGAATGAAACAGAAATACAAAACACAATGGAAGGCCACTCCAGCAGACTAGAACAAGCAGAAGACAGAATCTCAGAACTTGAAGATGAAATGGAAATTAAAGGAAAAACTGAAGAGCTATTAGTCAAACAACTCAAAACCTGTGAAAGGAATATGCAAGAATACACTGACTCAATCAAAAGACCATACCTAAGCATCATGGGTATTGAAGAAGAAGAAGAGGAGCAAGCAAAAGGAATTAGTAATATATTCAACATAATAATAACAGATAATTTCCCAAGTCTAGAGAAAACTATGCCCATTCAGGTACAGGAAGCCTTCAGGAGACCAAACAGCTTTGACCAAAATAGAACCACCCCATGACATATTAACATTAAAACAACAAGGACAGAGAATAGAGAAAGAATATTGAAGGCTGTAAGAGAGAAAAAACAAATAATATACAAAGGTAAGCCCATCAAAATCACAGCAGATTTCTCAACAGAAACCTTAAAAGCAAGAAGAACATGTAGTGAGGTCTTCCAGGCACTGAAGGAAAATAACTTCAACCATAGGATACTCTACCCAGCAAAACTCTCATTCAAAATAGATGAAGCAATAAAACTCTTCCACGGTAAGCAGAAACTAAAATAATATATGACTACCAAGCCACCACTATGAAAGATTCTTCAAAAAATTAAACACACAGAAAGTGAAAGCAAACAAAACCATGAAAAGACAGGCAACACCAAACCACAGGAGAAGAAAAGGTAAAATATTAGAGAGTAACATTGATTCAACTGCACACAATCAAATCCTTAAACAACGAAAACAACTAAATGACAGGAATCACCACATACCTATCAATACTAACACTGAATGTTAATGGACTTAATTCCCCCAGCAAAAGACACCACTTGGCAAACTGGATTAAAAAGGAAGATCCAACAATTTGTTGCTTACAGGAGACCCATCTCATCGACAGAAACAAGCACTGGCTGAGGGTGAAAGGCCAGAAGAAGACTTATCTAGCCAATGGACCCCAAAAACAGACAGGATAAGCAATACTTATCTCTGACAAATTGACTTCAACTTACATTGATCAAATGAGATAAAGAAGGACACTCCATACAAATAAAAGGGGAAATACAACAAAAGGAAATAACAATTATCAACCTACATGCACCCAACGTCAATGCACCCAATTTCATCAAACATATTCTGAAGGACCTAAAAACATATATAAACTCCAACACAGTGATAGTGTGTTGATAGTGATACTCCCCTATCAACAAAGAAAGGTCAACCAAACAAAAAATCAATAAAGAAATTCTAGAACAAAATCACACCATAGATCAAATGGATGTCTACAGAATATTTCATCCAAATTCTGTACAATATACATTCTTCTCAGCAGCCCATGGAACTTTCTCCAAAATTGATCCTATCTTAGAGCACAAAGCAAGCCTCAGCAAATATAAGAAAATAGAAATAATCCTACACATTCTATCTGATAATAATGCATTAAAAAGAGAAACTGAGTAATAAGCAATAAGAGCGATTAAGACAGGCAGGAAAGAGGGTGGGGCGCCCTGAGCGCTGAAGACTGGGGGAAGGGAATCCTTCCCGGGACTGTAAATAAACAAGCCCGGCAGGCCGGAGAGCCTCTTGTGGGAGTGGGGGTGGGGCGCGTGCCCAGCAACCAGGAGCAGGAAAGCTGGTGAGATTGGTGGAGGGAGGAAAACTCCACAGGAGAGGAGGAAGACCCACTTCCCACGTGAGCTATAAACAAACATGGCAGCTGGCAGGAGCAGCAGCACTGCCCGGTAATCAGGAGCAGGAAAGCTTGTGAAAGCAGAGGTGGTAGGAGAACTGCACAGGAGAGGGGGGAAGACCCACCTCCCACATGAACTGTAAATAAACACACAGGCCTGAGAACGCGGGTGCAGTGTCACCTTTCCCAGTGCTTGGAAAGGGGAAAGCTTGTAGCAGAGGCTCCCGCACAGAAGAAATCTGAGCAAACAAAAACTGCAGGGCCAGGTGAGTGCTAAGCTCACCCCAGAGATCTGCATAAATACACCTCCAGCAACAGCAGGCTGACAACAGCAGGCAGGCAAGCCACAGCTGCATATTCCATTCTCAGAACTGTCTCCAGACTCTTTTTTTTTTTCCTTTGTCTCCCTACCTTTGATGAGAGAACAACCGAATCACACCTGCAAGCTGAAAAACTTACTGAAACTGTGTTGCATTTGAACTTGGGACACTTGGTGGGGTTTTTCTTGTGAGTGTGTGTGTAGTTTTCTTCTTCTTTATACATCCCCTTTGATGAGACAACTACAGAACATCTGAGGCACCATCTCCAGGATTGGAGACTGAGACTTCACTGCATTAGAACTTGGAGGTTTTTGGTTTTTTTGGTTTTTTTTAATTTTCTATTTTTTCATTTTATTTTAATACATTTTTATAAATAGATTTTTCTTTCATTTACTTATTTTTAATTTTTATTCTTACCTTTTTTTTATTTTTGATTTTCAATCCTCTCTCTGTCTCTCTAATGTCTGTTCAGCTTACTGTTGATTAGTACACTAAAGCTCCCTGTTTATACCTTTGAAGTCTTCTTGTCTGACACCTTGTTCTGTTTTCTCCCTCCAGTCTGTATATTTGTTTTTCCCATTTCTTTACCTTCTTGCTTTCCATCTCAGCTCACCCTTCCATTCTAAACATTACCATTGTTATTATTACAAGCTAGAAAATACTTAATTGCCCACAGTACAGGGACAGTAACAACACCAAAGACAATGACGGGAAGACAGAAAAAACAGGGAAATCAGTTTCCCCACAGCAAAAAATTAGTACAGGAACCAGAGGGGAATGAAGAGAACAGAAACTCAGATCCAGACTCCAACAAAATGAAGATAAACTATGCCAAAGGACCCAATGAAGCCCACAAGAATGATTTAAAAGAAGAAATACTACAGGTACTCAATGAGAATTTTATAGAGATGATACTGGATAGGGTCAACCAAAATGTACAGGAGACATTCAAGAAATTCCAAGACAACAAAAATAGAGAATTTGAAAAAACAAAAGAAGAAATAAAGGAAACCATAGAAGCACTGTATAAACACCAAAGTGAAACAGAGAACACGATGAATAAACAGATAAATGAACTCAGGACAAAAATAGACAACATTAAAGAAGAAAACTGCCAGGATATGGAAAACCTCAGAAAAAAGAACGAAACAGAACTGCAAAACAAAATGGAAGGCCAATCCAGCAGAATAGAACAAACAGAAGACAGAATCTCAGAACTTGAAGATGAAATGGCAATTAAAGGAAAAACTGAAGAGCTATTAATTAAACAACTCAAGACCTGTGAAAAGAAAATGCAAGAACTCACTGACTCCATCAAAAGACCAAACTTGAGAATCATGGGCATCGAAGAAGGAGAAGAGGTGCAAGCAAAGGGAATGCATAGTATATTTAACAAAATAATAACGGAAAATTTCCAAATCTAGAGAAAGATATACCTATACAGATGCAAGAGGCCTCCAGGACACCAAACAGACCAGATCAAAATAGAACTACCCCACAACATATCATCATTAAAACAACAAGTTCAGAAACTAAGGAAAGGTATTGAAGGCTGTAAGAGAGAAAAAACAAGTAACATACAAAAGTAAACCCATCAAAATCACAGCAGACTTCTCAACAGAAACATTAAAAGCAAGAAGAGTGTGGGGTGAGATCTCCTGGGCACTGAATGAAAATAACTTCAACCCTAGGATACTCTACCCAGCAAAACTATCATTCAAAATAGATGGAGCAATAAAAGTCTTCCATGATAAGCACAAACTAAAACAATATGTGACCACAAAGCCACCACTACAAAGGATTCTTCAAGGGATTCTGCACACAGAAAGTGAAACCCAACTTAACCATGAAAAGACAGGCAGCACCAAACCACAGGAAAAGAAAAAGCAAGACAATAGAGAGTAATCTCAACTTAGGTACACACAATCAAACCTTCAAACAACTAAGACAACTAAATGGCAGGAATCACCACATACCTATCAGTACTAACACTTAATGTTAATAGACTTAATTCACCCATCAAAAGTCACCAATTGACAAAATGGATTAAAAAGTAAAATCCAACAATTTGTTGCTTACAGTAGACCCATCTCACTGACAAAATAAGCATAGGCTTAGGATGAAAGGCTGGAAGAAGATTTACCAAGCCAATGGCCCCCGAAAACAGGCAGGAGTAGCAATACTTATCTCTGACAAAGTAGACTTCAAACCTACATTGATCAAACGAGATAAAGAAGGACATTCCATACTAATAAAAGTGGAAATAGACCAAAAGGAAATAGTAATCATCAATCTGTACGCACCCAATGTCAACGCACCCAATTTCATCAAACATACCCTGAAAGACCTAAAAGCATATATAAACGCCAACACAGTGGTTGTGGGAGACTTTAACATCCCATTATCATCAATAGATAGGTCATCCAAACAAAAATCAATAAAGAAATCCAAGATCTAAAATATGCAATAGATCAAATGGACCTAGTTGATGTCTACAGAACATTTCATCCAATTTCTACACAATATACATTCTTCTCAGCAGACCATGGAACCTTCTCCAAAATAGATCATATCCTAGGGCACAAAGAAAGTCTCAGCAAATATAAGAAAATAGAAATTATACCGTGCATACTCTCTGATCACAATGCAGTAAAAGTAGAACTCAACAACAAAAGTAAAGACAAAAAATATGCAAACAGCTGGAAACTAAATAACTCATTGCTTAATGAAGAATGGATCATCGATGAAATAAAAGAGGAAATTAAAAAGTTCCTGGAAGTCAATGAAAATGAAAACACAACCTACTGGAAACTATGGGACACAGCTAAGGCAGTCCTGACAGGAAAGTTTATAGCATGAGTGCATATATTAAAAAGACTGAAAGATCCCAAATCAATGACCTAATGGTACATCTCAAACTCCTAGAAAAACAAGAACAAGCAAATCCCAAAACAAATAGAAGGAGAGAAATAATAAAAATAAGAGCTGAAATAAACAAAATAGAAACCAAAAAACCATACAAAGAATTAATGAAACAAAAAGTTGGTTCTTTGAAAAAATAAACAAGATCGATAGACCCCTGGCAAACCTGACTAAAGTGAGGAGAGAAAAAACCCAAATTAGTAGAATTAGGAATGCAAAAGGGGAGATAACAACAAACTCCATGGAAGTCCAGGAAATCATCAGAGACTACTTTGAGAAACTATATTCAAATAAATTTGAAAATCTTAAAGAAATGGACAGATTTCTAGATATATATGACCATCCAAAACTCAACCAAGAGGAAATTAATCACTTGAATAGATCTATAACACAAAATGAAATTGAAGCAGCAATCAAGAGTCTCCCCAAAAAGAAAAGGCCAGGACCTGATGGATTCTCTACTGAATTCTATCAGACCTTTAAAGAAGAACTGATACCAACCCTCCTTAAACTGTTCCATGAAATAGAAAGGGAAGGAAAACTGCCAAACACATTTTATGAAGCCAGTATTACACTTATCCCAAAACCAGGCAAAGACACCTCCAAAAAGGAGAACTATAGGCCAATCTCCTTAATGAACATTGACGCAAAAATCCTCAACAAAATAATGGCAAACCGAATTCAACAACACATCAAAAAGATTATTCACCACGACAAGGTAGGTTTCATCCCAGGGATGCAGGGGTGGTTCAACATACAAAAATCAATAAATGTAATATACCACATTAACAGAAGCAAAGACAAAAACCACTTGATCATCTCAATAGATGCAGAAAAAGCCTTTGATAAGATCCAACATCATTTCATGATAAAAGCTCTAAGAAAACTAGGAATAGAAGGAAAGTTCCTCAACATTATAAAAGCTATATATGACAAACCTACAGCCAGCATTATACTTAATGGAGAAAAGCTGAAACCATTCCCTATAAAATCAGGAACCAGACAAGGATGCCCACTATCTCCACTCCTATTCAACATAGTACTGGAATTCCTAGCCAGAGCAATTTGGCAAGAAGAAGGAATAAAAGGAATACAAATAGGTAAAGAAACTGTCAAAATATCCCTATTTGCAGATGACATGATCCTATACCTTAAAGACCCAAAAAATTCTACTCAGAAGCTTCTAGACATCATCAATAGCTATAGCAAGGTAGCAGGATATAAAATCAACATAGAAAAATCATTAGCATTTCTATACACTAACAATGAGCAAAGTGGAAAAGAATGTATGAAAACAATTCCATTTACAATAGCCTCAAAACAAAATAAAATACCTAGGTGTAAACCTAACAAAAGATGTGAAAGACCTCTACAAGGAAAACTATACACTTTGGAAGAAAAAGATTGAGGAAGACTATAGAAAGTGAAGAGATCTCCCATGCTCATGGATTGCTAGAATCAACATAGTAAAAATGTCGATACTCCCAAAAGTAATCTACATGTTTAATGCAATTCCCATCAAAATTCTAATGACATTCATTAAAGAGATTGAAAAATCTACCGTGAAATTTATATGGAAACACAAGAGGCCAAAAATAGCCAAGGCAATACTCAGTCAAAAGAACAATGCTGGAGGTATCACAATACCTGACTTCAAACTATATTACAAAGCAGTAGCAATAAAAACAGCATGGTACTGGCACAAAAACAGACATGAAGACCAGTGGAACAGAATAGAGGACCCAGATATGAAGCCACACAACTATAACCAACTTGTCTTTGACAAAGGAGCTAAAAATATATGATGGAGAAATAGCAGCCTCTTCAACAAAAACTGCTGGGAAAACTGGTTAGCAGTCTGCAAAAAAACTGAAACTAGATCCATGTATATCACTCTATACCAAGGTTAACTCAAAATGGATCAAGGATCTTAATATCAGACCCCAAACTCTTAAGATACAGGAAAGAGTAGGAAATACTCTGGAGTTAGTAGGGATAGGTAAGAACTTTCTCAATGAAACCCCAGCAGCACATCAACTAAGAGATAGCATAGATAAATGGGACCTCATAAAACTAAAAAGCTTCTGTTCACCAAAAGAAATGGTCTCTAAACTGAAGAGAATACCCACAGAGTGGGAGAAAATATTTGCCAGCTATACATCAGACAAAGGACTGATAACCAGAATATATAGGGAACTTAAAAAACTAAATTCTTCCAAAACTAATAAACCAATAAAGAAATGGGCACGTGAACTAAACAGAACTTTCTCAAAAGAAGAAATTCAAATGGCCAGAAAACACATGAAAAAAATGCTCACCATCTCTAGCAATAAAGGAAATGCAAATTAAAACCACGCTAAGATTCCACCTCACCCCTGTTAGAATAGCCATCATCAGCAACACCACCAACAACAGGTGTTGGGGAGGATGCAGGGAAAAAGGAACCCTCTTACACTGTTGGTGGGAATGTAGACTAGTACAACCACTCTGGAAAAAAATTTGGAGGCTACTTAAAAAGCTGGACATCGATCTACCATTTGATCCAGCAATATCACTCTTGGGGATATACCCAAAAGACTGTTACTCCAGAGGCACCTGCACATCCATGTTTATTGCAGCACTATTCACAATAGCCAAGTTATGGAAACAGCCAAGATGCCCCACCACTGACGAATGGATTAAGAAAATGTGGTATCTATACACAATGGAATTTTATGCAGCCATGAAGAAGAACGAAATGTTATCATTTGCTGATAAATGGATGGAATTGGAGAACATCATTCTGAGTGAGGTTAGCCTGGCCCAAAAGACCAAAAATCGTATGTTCTCCCTCATATGTGGACATTAGATCCAGGGCAAACACAACAATGGGATTGGACTTTGAGCACATGATAAAAGCGAGAGCACACAAGGGAGGGGTGAGGATAGATAAGACACCTAAAAAACTAGCTAGCATTTGTTGCCCTTAACGCAGAGAAACTAAAGCAGATGCCTTAAAAGCAACTGAGGCCAATAGGAGAAGGGGACCAGGAACTAGAGAAAAGGTTAGATCAAAAAGATTTAACCTAGAAGGTAACACCCACGCACAGGAAATCAATGTGAGTCAATGCCCTGTATAGCTATCCTTATCTCAACCAGCAAAAACCCTTGTTCCTTCCTATTATTGCTTATACTCTCTCTACAACAAAATTAGAAATAAGGGCAAAATAGTTTCTGCTGGGTATTGAGGGGGTGGGGGGAGAGGGAGGGGGCGGAGTGGGTGGTAAGGGAGGGGGTGGGGGCAGGGGGGAGAAATGATCCAAGCCTTGTATGCACATATGAATAATAAAAGAAAAGAAAGAAGTCAAAGACCTTTACAATGAAAACTATAAACCATTGAAGAAACTGAAAAAGACCACAGAAGATGTATAAGTGCTCATGGATTGGCAGAATCAATGTAGTGAAAATGGCTTTACTATGAAAAACAATCTATATGTTCACTGACATTTCCATCAAAATTCCAATGACATTCATCACAGAGATTGAAAAATCAACCTTAACATTCATTTGGAAGCACAAAAGACACAAAAGCCAAGGCAATACTGAACAAAATGAGCAATGCTGAAGGTATCACAATACCTGACTTCAAACTATACTACAGAGCCATAACAATAAAAACAGCATGGTACTGGCACAGAAACAGATATGAAGATTAGTAGAATAGGATAGAAGAACCAGATATGAATCCATGTGGATGTACCCACCTGAGTTTTTTAATAAAGATGCCAAAAACACAGAAAAAGGACAGATTCTTCAACAAATGTTGCTGGGAAAACTGGATAGCTGCCTGTAGAAAACTCAAACTAGAATCTTGTCTTTTTCCCCAGTAGAAGTATCAAATCAAATTGGATTAAGGACCTTAATATATTAAGACCTGAAGCTTTAAAGATAGTGCAGGAAAGAAAAGGGAATACAACAGAAGCAATGGGCATAGATGATGACTTCCTAAATAGAACACAAATGGCACAGCAACTAAGAAAAAGGATTTACAAATGGGACTACATGAAACTAAAAAGCTTCTGCACAACAAAAGAAATGGTCACCAGATTGAAGATACAGCCCACAGAATTGGAGAAAGTCTTTACCAGCTATACATCTGAGAAGGGATTAATAACCAGAATTTACAGGGAGCTCAAAAAACTAAACTTCCAAAAAAATCAATGACCCAATGGAGAAACATGCAAATGAACTGAACAGAGCTTTCTCAAAGGAAGAAGTCCAAATGACCAAAAAACACACAAAGAAATGCTCAACATCCTAGCCACAGAGGAAATGCAAATCAAAACCACATTAAAATTCCACCTTGCTCCTATTAGAATGGCTACCATTAAGAACACAAACAACAAATGCTGGCAAGGATGTGGGGGAAAGGAATCCTTATACACTGATGGTGGGAATGTAAATCAGTACAACCACTACGGAAAAAAATATGGAGGCTCCTCAAAAAACTAAAAATAGAACTGCCATATGATCTACAATACCACTCCTAGGGATATACCTAGAAGAATGTCTAAATCAGGTTACAAAAAAGACACCTGCACACCCATGTCTGTCTATTGCAGAATTATTCATAATAGGTAAGCTAAGGAAACAGTCAAGATGCCCCACAATTGATAAATGGATTAAGAAAATATGGTATTTCCTGGGCTCTGGTGACTCATGCCTGTAATCCTAGCTACTAAGGAGGCAGAGATCAGGAGGATCACAACTTGAAGCCAGCCCAGGAAAATAGTTTAAGAGACCCCTCTCAAAAAACTCTTCACAAAAATAGGGCTGGTGGAGTGACTCAATGTGAAGGCTCTCAGTTCAAGCCCCAGTACTGAAAAAATGATGTGGTATTTACACACAGTGGAATTTTATTCAGCCATAAATGTTAGAAATGAATATTTCAATTGAAGACATGGAATGAATATTTCAATTGAAGACATGGAATGAATATTTCAATTGAAGACATGGAAACAAAGAATCATCTCAGCAATGCAAAATTTTGTTTCTGGCCAGAAAGGTTCTAGCATGCACATGGGCAAAACCAGCAAAAAGCAGTCCGGGCAGTCTATTCCCCCTCATATCCCTGATGTAAATAATCTGCCTCTTGACCTGGAATGGTCCAGATCAAAAGTTCACAATCTTTTTGACTAGCTGAAATTCTATTCCTACTTGGGGGAGGTCTAAGATACACAGTGTAGTGGGTAATTCTCACAGTCAGAGGGAGCTCAGCAGGAATCTGGACAAAGAAGCCAAAATACAGGCAATTAAAATGGAGACTTTGATAGAAAAGATGATTTTCTCACAATTCCCCCCTTTTACTTTATATTCTTTTCTACGAACTATTTTAACATCAATTGACTTCCTATTTCAGCTGTGCTTAACAACAGAAGTTTGTTTAGCTAGAGCAGTTACTATGAGCCAAATTGTTCATCCTTATATACAGGGAATAATACAGCACCCAGTTAAGGTTAGGGACCCAAATACAACAATGAGGAATGTTAAAATTGAGGCCATTACTCCCTTCCATTTTCCAAACCACTGATCTAAGTAGCTAGTAAAGGGGTCATTTATTACTGAATTTTTTGTTAGTTTATTTCACAGGGCTGTCAGGCCCTGCAGAGCCTTAGTTATAGTTACATCTGGGACTGTATTGTTAGGGCTGTACATATAACATTCTCCTCTGATTAGGACACATACCCCCCTTTCTCTGCTAGAATCATGTCCAGAGCTATTCGGTTTTCCCTATTCAGCCCCACAACTACTGTGGCCTAGTTGTTCTGCAATTCTCTTTACTGCACCTCGGGTGTAGTTAACAAAAACTGTTGATTATATAGATGTAGTTAATCCAGTCTACATTCTTATTGACAGCAGACCACCAAAATAATGCTGATTCAAAGCCTGCAGCTATTTGATTTCTTGCTTTGAATTCACTGGGAATTCTTGTAGGACCCTGATAGCATCATGTGAGAGTCAAATGACCATCCAGGGGAAGATCTCATTTTTGTCTCCTAGCAAGAGAGGGTTTAGAGTTTTGAAATGCCAACATGAACGGGATAGCCAATTAGACTAAAGTACAAGTCCTACTCCATTTGACCAAAGAACCTCAAATAAGGGTCCACTATACCACCACCAGAGATCGTCCCTGGCAACAACTAGAGAGGTTTTATTGGTTACTCCCCTTCCAAAGATAGGCCTTCACTGCACCCTGATTCATTCCCCAGAAAGTCCAGTTTCTCCCCCGACCTGGAGAGGCACAAGGTGTAGTTAGAGTTGCAAAGTGGGGGTCTGATCGACTGAGGCGGTCTTAAGCTTTTGGGGTCATTAATTAAGGGGAACAGCAGTGACAAGGTCCAGCAAGATCTATTGCCCAAGGCTGTCCTTTCTTGGAAGACAGCAATCATACAAGCCATTCCAGCAAGGTCTGTGGTTAATCCCAAAGGAAAGGGGACAACTCAGGTTCTGGTCTCCCCACTGCACATACATTAGAATCCATTTTGTTTAAGAGTGTGGATGGAATAGTTAATCCATTCCAACTAGGCATTTGTCTCCTGGTAACCCATCTCAATAGCTATAGTTTGCCTTAAGTCTTTGACTTCTACTATAGTTAACTCCCATCTGATTACAGTGGAGTTTGGGAGATAATGTTGGGATCAGAGCTTTAGTTGGTGTTCTGGGAGCAACTCTAAAAGAAACACACTTATTGGGTTTTTGTATGCATTAGGAGCTCATAGCCCACATTTTCTGAAGATATTTGGTGGACATAGAGGCGGGTCATTGATAATCAGTAGAAGGGGGTTACATTGAAGATGTTGAGAGTTTGGAGGGGGCATGGCCCTACAGATTTGCCTTTTTGGCAGCATATGTCTCCAAAAGGGCTGACTCATACAGCCAGAGAACCATGAAGCTGCTTGTGCAGCACTCCCTTTGGGTATCTTGTCACTCCACAGCACTCCAACTTGCACATGGAGGATCGTTATATTGGCTAGTGTGACTATCTCAATAGGAATGGGGTGGTGGGGGCACATCACATATATATTTCTAAGCTCTGGATATAATGTTAGTTTTTAAGATCACCACAGGGGATAGCAAGACATGCATCAAACTTTATAAGAAAGGAAGCCTAGAGAACACTAGTGGTGGTTATGCAATTCCCTCTCTGAAGAAGAAACAACAGTCACATTAGAGTCTCTTCAAAGTTACTTCTGTATTACTTGGTTTTGAGGACACAGCCCAGTGCTATCCCTGAGGTGTTTGCTTTACTCAAGTGTAGTGGTTCCATCCTTTTTCAGTGCTATGTACTGCTGTCTCAGTAGTGAGTAGTACCTGGTATGGTCCCTCCCAGGATGGCTCAAGCTTCTCTCCACTCCAGGTTCTGACCAGAATGTAATCTCTAGTCTGATGTCAGTATGCGGGGAACTTGAGTGGTGGGGCCTGAGCCAGCAGTTCTTAGTGCCTAAAAGATGACAAGACAGAGCAGAAACCAAGGACATGGTTTCTGAGGAACTGGTCTTTGGTTTCAAAGGAGGGGAGGCCCAAGGGCTGGCCTAAGTAAGGTAAGCCATATGACATCTCATAAGGGGAAACTCCTATATCCTTTCGGGGAGCTGTTCCGATCCTAAGCAAGACAAAGGGTAGGCACTTAGTCCTGGGTAGCCTGGTCTCAAGAACTAATTTGGTTAATTGTCTTTTTAAGATCTTGTTCATCCTTTCAACTCTTCCTGAGGAAGAGGGGTGCCATGGGGTATGCTATTCCCATTTGAGGCTTAGTGTCTTTGTTAATTCCTTAATTATATTGGCTGTGAAGTGGCTTCCATTATCTGAAGCTACATTTTCAACAAGTCCAAATCAGGAATTATGTCATCCAAAAGTACCTTAACCACTCCTTTTGCAGTGGCACTTGATAGAGGTAAATAGCCTCAAACCAATTGGTCAAATGGTCCACTATAACCAGTAAATATTTCAAATGTCCCACCTGAGGCAACTCTGTGTAATCCACTTGAATACTCTGGAAGAGTCTTAATCCTGGACTTCCTCCCAGGATTTGTCCTTTAAGAGCCTGCTTGTTAACTTTTCAGCAAGTTAAACAATTTTTAATAACCTGCTTTGCCAACGTATAAATTCCTGGGCATACATAAGCCTTGAGACTAGCATCACACATGCCTTGGATTCCCCAATGACTTCCGCAGTGTAACTGAGTCATTACTTCTCTCATAAGAGGCTTAGAAAGTACTTCTCTCCCATATGGAAGAAGCCATTTCCCTTCTGGGGTTTGGGAAGCGCCTAACTTCTCAAGTTGGACCCTCTCCAAGGGAGTGAAACCAGGGTTCACAGATGATGCCTGGATAAGGGGTGAGATGTAACATTTGCAGTTCCAGATGGAGGGCAGCCTCCTTCACAGCCTTATCAGTCAAACTGTTTCCATGAGCCTCCTGGGAGTTATCCCTTGATGTCCCAGGACATGGACTACTGCAGTTTCTTCAGGAAGCATGAGACTCTCTAGCAGTTTACTAATCAATTCCTTGTGTACTAGATCCTGTCCTCTACTGTTAATTAACCCCCTTTCCACCCACATCTTCCCAAAGGTGTGTACTACCCCAAATGCATACTTAGAATCTGTACAGATGGTTCCTTCCTTATGCTTTAGGAACTTCAGGGCCTGGTTTAATGCAAACAAGTCACAGGTCTGGACCGACCAGTTGTTAGGTAATCTTCCTGACTCAATAACTTTTAATTTCTCTCCATTCACCACTGAATACCCATTGTGTCTTTTCCCCTAGATCATTTTAGAGGAACCATCTATAAACAGTTTGTATCCATCCACAAAGGGAGTCTCTCTGAGATCTGGTCTGACCTTTGTCTGATAGTCAATGACGTCTAAGCAACAGTGTTTCATGGGATCCTGTGTCTTTCCTAATAGAAACGCTGGTGGATTTAAATAACTCTCAGCAGTCAGAGTCAGATAGCCTCATATTTTAAAATCCTGGAGTCAATAATCATCTTCCCACCTTCTGCTGAAGAATAACCCTGATCTGGTGGGGTGTGCTCACTATTAGAGACCCACCAAAAGTTAGCTTCCTGCTTTCTTCAGTTAATAGGGCTGTGGACACTATTGTTTGGATGCACTCTGCCCATCCTCATGTGACAGGATCAAGAATTTTAGACAAATAAGCAATAGTCTGTTTCTTTCCTCCATGTACCTGAGTGAGGACTCCCAAGGCTGTTCCTTTATCAACACTAACAAAGAGGTGAGAGGGTTTCTCCAGAGAGGATGGATAAGGCCAACACTGGGCCAGTGGCCAGGGACTGTTTGAGGTTTTTTTTATCATCAGAATTTCCTCTGGTTTCCAGACTAAGGGATCAGGCTCCTCTTCTAGCAGTTTTGAATATAATGTTTTGGTTTTGAGAGCATAGGATTCTATCCAAAGCCCACAATACCCCGTCAATCCTAAGAACTTAGTTCTTCTTAGTTCTCTTAGTTCTTAGAGGCAGAGGCATGCTAACAATCCCCTCTATCCTCTCAGGGCTCAGTCTACATTTCCCTTTACTGATCAGGTGTCCCAGATATCTTACCTCTTCTCGACAAACTTAATTTAGTTTTTGAGACCCCCTAGTCCTTGATGGCCCAGGAAATTTAGAAGATTAACCTGTTTTTCAGTGAGTCCCAACAACAGAAAATCATCTATGTATTCCAATAAACTTATCTGGGGAGGGAGAGCAAATTCTTCCAGGACTCATTCCAAAATTTGGCCAAATTGGGAGAATCAGTGAAACTGTGGGAGGACTATCCACCATTGTTTCCTGCCATTTTGGGGGTCATCCCACTCAAATGCAAAGATCTGCCTACTATTCCCTGCTAGAATGCAGACCCAGAATGTGTCCTTCAAACCTATCACACTAGCAGGGAGGGATCCTGCTAAGGAAAGTATAGGGATTTGGGACTACAGGGTGTCTGCTGTGAGCTATTTTGATGATAGCCCTGAGATCCTATACTAGCCAATAGGGTTCATCAAACTTCCTCACTGGTAGGATAGGAATGTTAAAGGAGGACATGCATGGTTCCAAAAGGCCATCCTTTAACAATCTCTCAATTATGGGTTTCAGACCTAATCTCTCCTATAGGGGAGTGAAGTATTTTCTTCCCTGTACCTTTATATCAGGAGTTTTTAGGTCAATATGGATTGGGGAAATTTGTAAAACACCACCCCCCTCTATTTTCATCCTTAGTTCAAACTTGGCTCTCAATTTTTGCAGTCATCAAATTTAAAGAACTCTCAAAGTTCTTTTTAGCCACTTTTATTACTATACCCAATTCAGACATTAAATCCCTTCCCAAGGTTCCAGCCTCAGGTATGAAAAAAGGAGGCTGACCCTTATCTTGGAATTTCACTTGAGTGTGCTCAAAAAAAGGAACATTGAATTCTTCCTCCTTTACCCTGGAAATTGAGAGCTGTTGTGAAGAGGGAGACAGACCTGGGGGGCCATAGTGAGGAATGACCTGGCCACCACAGAGTTGACCAAAAATGTGACCTTTTTCTTTGAGTCCTACTTTTAAATTTATCAAGGGTTCTCCATAGGACCCATCCATATAAAATAACCCCTGGCCCCTCTCTTTTTTCTCAAAGGTCATAAGGGGAATTATCCTCTCTTCCTTTTTCCCTTCAGGACATTCTTATTTGAAATGTCCCCATTTCCCATGTCGATAACAGTTGTTTTCTTTCTTTTCCCCTGGGGTCTATGAATCCTGCCTTCCTTTCTGAGATTTTGGAGTGGGGTTATGTCCAGCTCTTTGAGAAGCTTTTCTCTTCAGTGGTCTGCCCCAGGATGGATAGCATTTTAGCCTTCTGTTTTTGTTTTTCTTCATCCCGTCTCACATAAACCTTTTGGACTTTCCTCAATAAATCATCCAAGCTTTTGTACTTCCAGTTTTCTATTTTCTGCAATTTCTTACCAATGTCTGGCCAACTATTAGTTATAAAATGAAGTTTAAGCATACCCTGTCCCAGGGGATCATCTATACTTAGCCCTGAATACCTTCTCATCTGATCTTTCAATCTATGAAGGAAGTCAACAGGTCCTTCATTTTTTCCCTGATGCACATCAAAGGACTTAGTTATGTTCTGGGACCATGGAACAGATCCACTCATTCCTTTAATGATCAGTTTCCTCAAGTCCCTCATTTTTTTCTCTGTCATTGAGATCATTGTTATTCCAATGAGGATCCTCAAGAGGAAATTTTCTATCAGCTCAGTCAAATCCAGGGCAGTGTGGGGGGGGTGGGTCTCTCTCCCATATGGCCATGGTGGCCCTCCTTACCATAATTCTTTCCTCCACAGAGAATAAGAGTCCCAGAATTGACATAAGTTCCACACAGGTATAAATTTGTGGGCCCGTGAAATGGTCGAGCTGGTCAGCAACTTCATGTAGATCTTTTAAAAGGGACTTTAATTCTCTCTTAAAATTTCAGACTTCATCACACACTAAGGGGAGAATGCACTAAGGAGGAATAGGGAAAGGGAAGAAAACCTAAAACCTGAAAGTGTTTGATGTGCCCACTGTAGGGGAGTGAATAAAGTAATCTTAAACTGACAGAGGCCACTATGGGAAGGTGACCGGGAAGTAATGAAGAAGTCTGGTAGAGATGAATCAGTTCGGTTTGTAATACACATGTGCATGGAAGCAATGCTAGGAATCTCTCTGTATAGCTATCTTTATCTCAACTAGCAAAAATGCTATGTCTTTCTTAATATCGTTTATGTTTTCTCTTCAACAAAATTGGAGAAGAGGGCATAACAGGTTCTGCCTGGAAGCGAGGGGGGTGAGGGGGAGAGAGAGAGGGTAGGGGGCAGCGGGGAGAGATGGCCCAAACAATGTATGCACATACAAATAAATGAATAAACAATAAAAAAAATCCAGACCTCAGAGCTAGTCAGCAGAGCATCGACAATACCGAAGTTTCCACCTCCAGTTGGGACCTCTCAGTGGATAGAAGGTCTGGGATGGAATCCTGAGAGACAAGGGAAAGGAGAGGTTTTGAATATCCCTCTGACATCCTTGAGGCTCCCATCTGAGCCCAGAGAGGGATGGGCCATAACCCAAAGGTGGAGCCAAGACTTGTTGGAGTCACTTAAAGTCTCAGAGGAGGGGCTAGACTGAACCACAGGGAGTCCTGACTTGAGCTTCCATCCTGATCTTGGAATTCCACCTGAGGAGCCCCTGAATTAAGTGGTGAGGGGAGGCAAATGGGAAAGGAGGGCTTTTCCTTTGGCTCTGTTTTGTTTCCCTGATTTTAGAGGGAATAGGACCATTGGTCCTGGTCTCCAACAGAGAGCATCTCTAATTTATTCTTGGCTTTTTGGGCTTTTATCATTAATATATTCAATTGGTAATTGACAGACCCAGTCCTCATCCAATCCAAATCTTAGCCAGAAAACTGCTGGTTTGAGGATGGATCTGTGAGTCCAGATAAAACAGAATTATTTAATCATCTGTTGCTTCTTATTGCCTTTGGTCCTCAGGTTATTGGACCAGTATCTTAACATCTGTCCTAAGATATTAAGACATCCTAAGGGAATGCCTGAAGGGATTTTATTTGTGGATACATTTTTCCCAGAGCTTTTTTTACTTGTGTTGTTCCCAATCCTGGTCTGTCTGGCTAGTAAGAAAACCCAGTAGGTGCTCAACCTCTCTAATTCCCTGGAGGTGTCTCCACGCTACCCCATGTGCTTTGCTCCTTTCTGACTGATTCCCTCATGGGATGATATCCAGCAGATGGCGCTATTTAGCAATAGGCCAGTCAGTATAAATCCCCAACTAGCTTAGTGGTCAGCTGGAAAGCTGTATGTAGCCACCCCGATATTTATGGAACTGTAAATCAGAACTCTGCACTCACTTCGTGTCTTAGACACATCTCATTCACTCTCACACAACCTCCAACACCTCCACTCAACCCCTGTCACCAAGGAATACTTTGAAACCCAGTGGCATTTCTTATCTTGGCCTATGCATAGGATTTGCTTGACTACCACAGTATGTGGACCCTTCCTTCTTGTGCTGCTAAGAGAATTCAGGCCCAGGAATGAGTACCCAGTCCAGGCATGCCAGTTTCCCAGTACCCCAGGGCACCTGCAACAAGGTGGAGGGGCATGCCTTCCCTGGAGGAAGGGTCTTCTGATCACCTCTCCCAGAATGGAAGTCAGGTTTCCTGGCCAAGGCACCAAATTTGTTAAAAATGAATATTCCAATTGAAGACATGGAAACATGTCTTTGTGTTGTCTTAGCAACACAAAATTTTACTTCTGGTCAGAAGGGTACTAGCATGCATATGGGTAAAACCAGCACAAAGGGGTGTGGGCAGTCTGTTCTCCCTTATATCCCTGATACAAATAATCTGCCTCTTGATCTGGATTGGTCCAGATCAAAAGTTCACAACCTTCTTGATTACCTAAAATTCTATACCTACTTGGGGGAGGTGTTAAGATACATAGTGCAGTGGGCAATTCTTGTGAGCAGAGGGGGCTCAACAGGAATCTGGACAAAGAAACTGAAATACAGGAAATTTAAATGGTGATATTGACAGAAAAGACTATTTTCTTGCATAAAGAAGAATAAAGAGATCCAAGATGGTGGTCAGGGTAGGGAATCAGAAATCCCTAGCTCTGTAATTCCAGAAACCACCTTGAGACATTGGAGCTACACTTGGATAATTCTGATTGCTTCTAGCTAAAATAATAGCCCACCAACACATCAGGTGCCCATAAAATTCAAGGACTGTTCCTTAAAACAGCTTTTTTTTTCCTTTTTCTTTTATTATTCATATGTGCATACAAGGCTTGGTTCATTTCTCCCCCGTGCCCCCACCCCCTCCCTTACCACCCACTCTGCCCCCTCCCTCTCCCCCCCACCCCCTCAATACCCAGCAGAAACTATTTTGCCCTTATTTCTAATTTTGTTGTAGAGAGAGTATAAGCAATAATAGGAAGGAACAAGGGGTTTTGCTGGTTGAGATAAGGATAGCTATACAGGGAGTTGACTCACATTGATTTCCTGTGCGTGGGTGTTACCTTCTAGGTTAATTCTTCTTGAACTAACCTTTTCTCTAGTACCTGTTCCCCTTTTCCTATTGGCCTCAGTTGCTTTTAAGGTATCTGCTTTAGTTTCTCTGCATTAAGGGCAACAAATGCTAGCTAATTTTTTAGGTGTCTTACCTATCCTCACCCCTCCCTTGCATGCTCTCACTTTTATCACGTGCTCATAGTCCAATCCCCTTGTTGTGTTTGCCCTTGATCTAATGTCCACATATGAGGGAGAACATACGATTTTTGGTCTTTTGGGCCAGGCTAACCTCACTCAGAATGATGTTCTCCAATTCCATCCATTTATCAGCGAATGATAACATTTCGTTCTTCTTCATGGCTGCATAAAATTCCATTGTGTATAGATACCACATTTTCTTAATCCATTCGTCAGTGGTGGGGCATCTTGGCTGTTTCCATAACTTGGCTATTGTGAATAGTGCTGCAATAAACATGGATGTGCAGGTGCCTCTGGAATAACAGTCTTTTGGGTATATCCCCAAGAGTGGTATTACTGGATCAAATGGTAGATCGATGTCTAGCTTTTTAAGTAGCCTCCAAATTTTTTTCCAGAGTGGTTGTACTAGTCTACATTACCAACAGTGTAAGAGGGTTCCTTTTTCCCCGCATCCTCACCAACACCTGTTGGTGGTGGTGGTGCTGATGATGGCTATTCTAACAGGGGTGAGGTGGAATCATAGTGTGGTTTTAATTTGCATTTCCTTTATTGCTAGAGATGGTGAGCATTTTTTCATGTATTTTCTGGCCATTTGAATTTCTTCTTTTGAGAAAGTTCTGTTTAGTTCACTTGCCCATTTATTTATTGGTTCATTAGTTTTGGGAGAATTTAGTTTTTTAAGTTCCCTATATATTCTGGTTATCAGTCCTTTGATGTGTAGCTGGCAAATATTTTCTCCCACTCTGTGGGTGTTCTCTTCAGTTTAGAGACCATTTCTTTTGATGAACAGAAGCTTTTTAGTTTTATGAGGTCCCATTTATCTATGCTATCTCTTAGTTGCTGTGCGGCTGGGGTTTCGTTGAGAAAGTTCTTACCTATCCCTACTAACTCCAGAGTATTTCCTACTCTTTCCTGTATCAACTTAAGAGTTTGTGGTCTGATATTAAGATCCTTGATCCATTTTGAGTTAATCTTGGTATAGGGTGATATACATGGATCTAGTTTCAGTTTTTTGCAGACTGCTAACCAGTTTTCCCAGCAGTTTTTGTTGAAGAGGCTGCTATTTCTCCATCATATATTTTTAGCTCCTTTGTCAAAGACAAGTTGGTTATAGTTGTGTGGCTTCATATCTGGGTCCTCTATTCTGTTCCACTGGTCTTCATGTCTGTTTTTGTGCCAGTACCGTGCTGTTTTTATTGTTATTGCTTTGTAATATGGTTTGAAGTCAGGTATCGTGATACCTCCTGCATTGTTCTTTTGACTGAGTATTGCCTTGGCTATTCGTGGCCTCTTGTGTTTCCATATAAATTTCACAGTAGATTTTTCAATCTCTTTAATGAATGTCATTGGAATTTTGATGGGAATTGCATTAAACATGTAGATTACTTTTGGGAGTATCGACATTTTTACTATGTTGATTCTACCAATCCATGAGCATGGGAGATCTCTCCACTTTCTATAGTCTTCCTCAATCTCTTTCTTCAGAAGTGTATAGTTTTCCTTGTAGAGGTGTTCACATCTTTTGTTAGGTTTACACCTAGGTATTTGATTTTTTTTGAGGCTATTGTAAATGGAATTGTTTTCATACATTCTTTTTCACTTTGCTCATTGTTAGTGTATAGAAATGCTAATGATTTTTCTATGTTGATTTTATATCCTGCTACCTTGCTATAGCTATTGATGATGTCTAGAAGCTTCTGAGTAGAGTTTTTTGGGTCTTTAAGGTATAGGATCATGTCATCTGCAAATAGGGATATTTTGACAGTTTCTTTACCTATTTGTATTCCTTTTATTCCTTCTTCTTGCCTAATTGCTCTGGCTAGGAATTCCAGTACTATGTTGAATAGGAGTGGAGACAGTGGGCGTCCTTGTCTGGTTCCTGACTTTAGAGGGAATGGTTTCAGCTTTTCTCCATTAAGTATAATGGTGGCTGTAGGTTTGTCATATATAGCTTCTATAATGTTGAGGAACTTTCCTTCTATTCCTAGTTTTCTTAGAGCTTTTATCATGAAATGATGTTGGATCTTATCAAAGGCTTTTTCTGCATCTATTAAGATGATCAAGTGGTTTTTGTCTTTGCTTCTGTTAATGTGGTTTATTACGTTAAAACAGCTTTTAATTGCACCTAACAGCCAGGAAAATCCCACGTGACACAGCCAACAACGTATGTCCTGCCCTGGGGGAAAAAAAAGCCCCCTGGTTGTTGGTTTTTTGGTTTTTTTTCCCTCAACAAGCAGAAGATAGACCATCAATCAAAATTGAACTCCATGACATCCTGGACCCCTTACCCATGGAAAGCCTCCCTACAAGTGCTGTGCTGAGAGAAGCAATACACCATTTCCTCCGCTGGCTGACTCCAAAGCTGCTTGTATGAATCTGCAGAATGAACAGGTGAGCATCTCGCACCATGTACAACTCTTACCCATCCCCACAGGACATAATCCAGTGCAGCCCCTGGGCAGATTGAATCCTCCCCCCAAAACTGAAAAGCATAAGCAGTGAATTGTAATCTAACATTGACAGCAGAGGTAAGGGTGGAACAATGAACCTGCCCCAGAGAACAAGGGGATGCAAGGAGCCAAACTCTCAGTGCTGAACTGTCAGTGAACAAATCGGGAAAAGCAACAAAGGCTGAGAACAGGAGTGGGGCAACTAAGCCAACCTCCCAAAGTGGGGCAGGTGGTGGATCCCAGAGCTGGTCTCATGGGACAGAGGGCAGTACTCAAAACTGAATTGCCCCAACCTGCTGGGGGAGGACCTGACCAGAGTGGCAGCTGTAGGGCAATGCAGCTGCTGCCTGGTGAAAAACAACAGTTTTGACCACCCTGCATGAACTGACAGTGAGTTACCTCAGCTCCCAATTGCAATTTGCTCTGTGGAGAGAAGGAACCAAATACTACTCACAAGCCAATCACCTGGTGAGACCACATCAGAGCTCCTGCTTGTATGTCAATACCAAGATTGGACGCCAAAGGAATAACTCCAGAACTTTTACAACTTTTTTAGTTGTGGTACCTGGAGTTTTGGGTTTTTTTTTTTCTTCTGTACTATTAACTTTACCATCACTATTTTCTTATCCCTATTCTTACCACCTTCATTTTCTTTCCTTTTCCTGTGCTACAATCCATTGCTCTCCCTCCCAACTACTCTTTCTGCCATTTTTTAATCCACTCTCTCCTCATCTTCACCTTCCTCTTCTACCCTTCCCCAACCTATTACCACACTATCGCTTCCTCCTACACACTCATCACCTGCTGACTAGCCTACTGTACCAACTGCACATAAACCCAGCCCCCTGCAATCCCTGACATAAACACCCTCCACTACAACAGAAATATACCCAAACACACACAAGGGCCACAAAACCTAGCAGCCCACATTCCTCATCCCCCACACCACCCCCTTTCCCACCCCACCTTTTAGTGCCACCTTTACCAATTACCCAAGTTTCTATATACAGCCCAGTAACCATTTCGTTTCCCCAACTCCCACTGTTTATAGATATTATCACCAAGGGGTTTTCTATATAATATGTAAACAACTGGTCTGGTATTGAACCTATGAATTTGATATTATTAAGTTATACCTCTAGGCCAGGGACAGAAAGAGCACATCAATCTAGCTAACAACCAAAGTCAGTCACAACACAAAAATTTAAATTGAGGGAAAGAAAAAAGGCAATTAAAAACACAAACTATCCTATAAAGAACATAGTTGCATAGCACCAAGTGGAGGATGGGAAGAAGAAGAAGGGATGGAAACCACACTCCTCAAAAAAATAATTCAATAGAAGATTCAGTGGGAAATGAAGAAAATGGATACCCAGTTCCTGACCCCAACAAAACAATGATAAATGTCACTAAGGAGCCCAGTGACACCTACAAAAAAATCCCTCAAAGAAGAAATCTTGGAAGAAAGCATAGAGAAAATCATGGAGAAGATACTAGACATGGTTAACCAGAATGTACAAGATGCACTCAAGAAATTTCAGGACACCAAAAATAAAGAACATGAGAAGACACAGAAACAAATGAACTCAGAGAGGACTTCAACAAACACCAAAGTGAAACAAAGGACACAAAAAAAAAGATATATGAATTAAAGAAGACAACACAAAATATAACAGAGGAGTTGAACAACGATAGGGAAAACCTCAGAAAAAAAGATGCAAACAGAAATCCTGAAAATAAAATGTCCCTGTAGTCAAACAGAAAAACACAGTGGAAGGCCACTCCAGCACACTAGAACAAGTGGAAGACAGAAACTCAGTGCTCAAAGATAAAATAAAAATTAAAGAAAAAACAGAAGAAATCTTAATCAAACAACTCAAGAGTTGTGAAAGGAATATGCAAGAAACCAGCAACTCCATCAAAAGACCAAACCTGAGAATAATGGGCACTGAAGAAGGAGAAGAGATGCAAGCCAAATGGATACATAATATAATCAATAAAATAATAACAGAAAATTTCCCAAATCTTGAGAAGTTTTGCCCATTCAGGTACAGGAAGCCTCCAGGACACCAAACAGACTTGACTAAAATATAACCTCTCCACAGCATATTATTACAACAACAAGCACAGAGAACAGAGAAAAAACATAGAAGGCTGTAAGAGAGAAAAAACAAATAATGCGTCAAGATAAACCCATCAAAATAACAACAGATTTCTCAACAGAAACCTTAAAAGCAAGAAGGGCATGGAGTGAGGTATTTTGGGCACTGAATGAAAATAATTTCAGCCCTAAGACACTCTACCCAGCAAAACTATCATTTGAAATTGATGGAGCAATAAAAATCTTCCACAATAAACAGAAACTAAAGCAATATATGACTACCAACCCACTACTACAGAAGATTCTACAAGGAATTCTACACACAGAAAATGAAAGCAAACAAAACTACAAGAGTATGGGAAGTATTAAACTGCAGGAGAAGAAAAGACAAGTAATCAGAGAGTAGCAGTGATTTGGCTGCACACAATGAAGTCCTTAACAAAAACAAAATGGCAGGAACCATCACATACCTAGCAATACTAACACTGAATATCAATGGGCTCAACTCCCCCACCAAAAGACCCCATTTAGAAAACCAGATTAAAAAGGATGATCCAGCAATCTGCTATTTATAAGAGACCCAACTTATTGACAGAAATAAACACTGACTTAGGGTGAAAGGCTGGAAGAAGATTTACCAAGCTAATGACCCCCAAAACAGGCAGAGGTAGCAATACTTATATCAGACAAAGTACACTTCAAACTTATATTGGTCAAATGAGACAAAGGACACTTCATACTAATAAAAGGAGCAATACATTGAAAGGATTTAACAGTTATCAGCCTATATGCACCCAATGTCAGTGCACCCAATTTAATCAAACATACACTAAAGGAGTTCAAAGCACATATAGACTCCAACACAGTGGTAGCAGGAGACTTTAATACTCCCCTATCACCAATAGATAGGTCATCCAAACAAAAAAATCAACAAAGAAATCCAGAACTAAATGACACCATAGATCAAATGGATCTAACTGATATCTACAGAATATTTCATCCAACACAATACAATATGCATTCTTCCAGCAGCCCATGGAACTTTCCCCAAAATTGATCATATCTTAGGACACAAAGCAAGCCTCCGCAAATATAAGAAAATAGAAGTAACCCCCTGCATCCTATCTGATTACAATGCAATAAAACTAGAACTCAACAATAAAAGCAACAGCAGAAAATATGCAAAAAATTGGAAGCTGAATAACATATTGCTCAATGATCAGTGGGTCATAGAAGAAATAAGAGAGGAAATCAGAAGTTTCCTGGAATTTAATGAAAATGAAAACACCACCTACCAGAACCTATGGGACACAGCAAAGGCAGTCCTGAGAGGAAAGTTTATAGTCATGAATGCATATATTAAAAGGACAGAAAGATTTCAAATAAATGACCTAATGCTACATCTCAAACTCATAGAAAAACAAAAACAAGCAGAAACCTAAATAAGCAGAAAGAGAGAAATAATAAAAAATAAGGACCGAAATTTATGAAAGAGACTAAAAAAAAAAAAAAACCACACAAAAAATCAATGAAACAAAAAGCTGGTTCTTTGAAAAAAGAAACAAAATTGACAAGCCCCTGGCAAATCTAACTAAAATGAGTAGGGAAAAGAACCAAATTATTTAAATCAGAAACAAAAAAGGGGAGATAACACCACCAACAAAATCCAAGGAATCATCAGAGACTACTTTGAGAACCTATATTCCCATAAATTGGAAAATCTTGAAGAAATGAACAAATTTCTAGATACTTATGACCATACAAAACCAAACCAAGAGGATATTAGCCACCTAATCAGATCTATAACACATAATAAAATTGAAGCACCAATAAAGAGTCTCCCAAAAAATAAAAGTCCAGGACCTGACAGATTCTCTGCTGAATTCTACCAGAACTTATAGAAGAAGTAATACCAACTCTCCTTAAGCTTTTCCCTGAAATAGAAAGGGAAGCAATACTGCCTAACTTATTCTATGAAGCCAGTATTACACTCATCCCAACAGACATCCAAAAAGGAAAACTACAGCCCAATCTCCTTAATGAACATTGATGCAAAAATCCACAATAAAATAATGGCAAATTGAATGCAACAATATATTAGAAAGATCATTCACCATGACCATGTTGGCTTCATCCCAGGGATGCAGGGGTGGCTTAACATATGCAAATCAATAAGTATAATACAGCACATTAACAGAAACAAAGACAAAAACCACTTGATCATTTTAATAGATGCAGAAAAAGCCTTTGATAAGATTCAACACCACTTCCTGATAAAAACTCTAAGAAAACTAGGAATAGAAAGAATGTACCTCAACATTGTAAACACTATATATGACAAACCTACAGCCAACATCATACTTAATGGGGAAATACTGAAACCATTACCCCTAAAGTCAGGAACAAGACAAGGGTGCCCACTCTCCACACTCCTATTCAACATAGTCCTGGAATTCCTAGTGAGAGTAATAAGGCAAGAAGTAGTAAAAAAAAAAAAGGGAATACAAACAGGTAAAAAAAAAAGTAGGGAAAGTATCCCTATTTGCAGACAACATTATCCTATACCTCAAAAACCCTAAAACATCATAAACCCTAGACATCATAAACAGCTTTCAGCAATGTAGCAGGATACAAAATCAACTTGCAAAAATTAGTCATCTTTCTATACACCAACAATGAACAAATTGAGAAAGAATATAGAAAAATAATTCCATTTACAATAGCCTCAAAAAAAATCAAATACCTAGGAATAAACTTAACAAGGATGTAAATTACATCTACAGGAGAACTACAAACCATTGAAGAAAGAGATTAGGGGTGGGGGGGAGAGGGAGGGAGTGGAGTGGGTGTTTTATTATATGAATAATAAAACAATAAAAATTTAAAAAAAGAAAGAGATCAAAGAAGACTACAAAAGGTGGAATGATCTCCCATGCTTCTGGATTGGCAGAATCAACATAGTAAAAATGACTATGCTACCAAAAGCAATCTACATGTTCAGTGCAATTCCCATTAAAATCCCAATGACATTCATCACAGAGATTGAAAAATCTACCCTAAAGTTCATTTGGAAACACAAAAGACCATGAATAGCCAAGGCAATACACAGCAAAAAGAGCAACACTGGAAGTATCACAATACCCAAACTATACTACAGAGCCATAGCGATAAAAACAGCATGGTACTGACACAATAATAGATATGAAGACTAGTGGAACAGAATAAAGGACCCAGATATGAATACACAGAGCTACACTCACCTTATTTTTTGACAAAGGTGCCAAAAATATATGAAGGAGAAAAGACAGCCTCTTCAACAAATGTTGCTGGGAAAAGTAGTTATCTGCCTGCAGAAAACTGAAACTAGATCCATGCCTGTCACAATGGACTAGTATCAACTCAAAGTGGATGAAGGACCCAAAACCTTGAAGTTAATACAGGAAAGAGCAAAGAATACTGTGGAAGCAATAGGTATAGACAAGGACTTCCTCAATAGAACTCAAGCAGCCCAACAACTAAGAGAAAGGATGGACAAATGGGACTTCATAAAATTAAAAACTTCTACACAACAAAAGAAATGGTCTCTAAATTGGAGAAGCCACCCACAGAATGGGAGAAAATATTTGTTAGCTATACATCAGACAAGGAACTAATAACCAGAATATACAGGGAGCTCAAAAAACTAAACTCCCCCAAAATCAATGAACCAATAAAGAAATAGATAACTGAACTAAACAGAACTTTTTCAAAGGAAGAAGTCAAAATGGCTAAAAAAACACATGAAAAATGTTCACCATCCTGGCCATAGAGGAAATCCAAATCAAAACCACACAAGATTTCTCCTCACTCATGTTAGAATAGCTACCATCAAGAAAACCACCAACAACAAATGTTGGCAAGGATGCGGGGAAAAAGGAACTCTCATACACTGCTTGTGAAAATGCAAGCAGTACAACCACTTTGGAAAACAGTATGGAGGCTTCTTAAAAAACTAAACAGATCTGCCATATGATCCAGCAATACCACTCCTGGGGATATACCCAAAGGAATGTGACTCAGGTTATTACAAAGGCACCTGCACACCCATGTTTATTGCAGCGCTACTCACAATAGCCAAGCTATGGAAACAGCCAAGATGCCCCACTACTAATGAATGCATTAAGAAAATGTGGTATTTATACACAATGGAATTTTATTCAGCTACAAGAAGAATGAAATTTTGTCATTCACAAGTAAAGGGATAGAACTGGAGAACATCATCTTACGCAAAGTTAGTCAGTCTCAGAAGGCCAAAAACTGTATGTTCTCCCTCATATGCAGATTATAGGCCTGAAACAAATGCAGTGATATTATTGGACATGCATCACACACTAAGGAGAGAACACATACAGGAGGAATAGGGAAAGGGAAGGAAATCTAAAACTTGAAAGTGTTTAATGTGCCCACTGTAGAGGAGCAAATAAAGTAATCTTAAACTGACAGAGGCCACTATGGGAAGGTGACTGGGAAGTAGTGAAGAGGTCTGGTAGAGATGAACCAATGTGGGTTGTAATACATGTGTGCATGGAAGCAACACTAGGAAACTCTCTATATAGCTATTTTTTATCTCAAACTAGCAAAAATGCTATGGTTTTCTTATTATCTCTTATGTTTTCTCTTCAACAAAATCAAAGAACAAGAGGGCAGAACAGGTTCTTCCTGGAAGCAGTGTGGGGAGGAGGCAGGTGGCCCAAATAATGTATTCACATGTAAGCAAATGTAAAAATGATAAAATAAAATTTTAGAAAAAAGAAGAATGAAATTTTGTATTTGCAGGTAAATAGATGAAACTGGAGAACATCATCTTAAGTGAAGTTAACCAGCTCCAAAGAGCCAAATGCCACATGTTTTTTCTCATATGTGAAATAAAAGCCCAATACAAATACAAACAATATTATGAAAAACAGATTATGCTAAGGGGAGGGAGAGGGAGGGTTAAAGAAGGAAGTTAAGAAGGTGAATATGGTTGATGTACTTTCTATAAAATAATGAATATAGAATTTTTAAACCTGTTGAAATCACCTGGTTTCACTTCTCTGCCAACCCACAGAATCATTCAGTAAGCCAGTGGTATCACTGCATGAGAAATGGCAGTGGGGGACAGTGGGGGCAGAAGAATAACTCATCCTTTTGTAATTACAAAACCTGCCACTCACAACCCCTACTGGCTCTTTCTGTGTATCCCTGAGTGGCATGGAGTGCTCTCTTCCCCCAAGCTGTGAGTATATGTGATGAAAAAACTCTGCTCAGTTTCATCTGTCTGACATCATGTGTCAGGTTATAAATCGACCCTCACCAAAGGGTGAATATGAAGAGGTGACCAATCCCATTTAGAACAGCACGGTTTAGATCACAATCCTATTTCTACCAGCAAGAAAAACAAAAAAACACATAGAAAAATAGCAAAAGAAGTTAAAACTTGGGAGAGGAGAGGAAGAGGATGATGGAGGGTGAATATGATTGAAGTATATTTTATATATATATGAAAATAACATAATGAAATCCACTAAAACTGCTTAAAAGGAGAGGGGAAAGAAAGGGCAAAAAGAGTAATATAGATGTGGTGAATTCGACCACAGTACATTATTGTGTTTGTAAATATCAAAATGAAGCCCCTTTATACAATTACTTTAAGCTAATAAAAAAATTTTAAGTTAAGATTTGTACACTGAAAACTATAAAGCATTATTGAAAGAAATGTAAATGCTCTAAATAGATGGAAATACGTGCTATACTCACAGATCCAGACAATATTATTAACAGGAAATACTCCCCCCAAACTGATCTACCAAAATCTACCAAACCTATCAAAATCTGTTGAGTCTTTTCCAAAATAATATGCTGATCTTACAACTCAGACAGACATGCAATAAATACAAAATAGCCAAAAACAACTCAGAAAAGAAGAAAGATGGAATATTTGTACTTCCATTTCAAAACCTACTGCACAAACCGACAATAATCAGGACACTGTGGTAATGGTGTTTGGACAATCAGTGGAACAGAATTAAGAGTCCAGACAGATTGGGGATTCCAAGATGGCAGCTAGAGGTAGGAAGCAGAAAGCGACCCTCCTATAGTGAAATCTTGGAGAGACGCTGGAGATTTGCACTTTGCAGGCATAATCACTGAGAAAAGGCATTGCTTTGACCCCTCTACATCTCCAGCCGGTGCAGAGAATCTCCACTTCACGTTAAATGGAGAAACGAGGAGGGCCCCTGGGGCCAGTGCCTGGCGCCCATACGGCTTGGGAAGACGCAGACCAGGTGAGCTTCGCGGTACCGCGGTAGCCCCACAGACAAGCCTGGACCAGAGCAGCATAGCCCCCTGGAGAGACAGACCTCCACCCGGGAAAAAAAGAGAAACTGAGTAATAAGCAATAAGAACAGTTAAGACACGCTGGAAAGAGGGTGGGGCGCCCTGAGCGCTGAAGATTGGGGGAAAGGAATCGTTCCCAGGACTGTAAATAAAAAGCCGGGTGGGCCGGAGAGGCTGTGGCAGGCGCGGGGCCCATGCCCAGCAACCAGGAGCAGAGAAGCTTGTGAGAGGAGGGAAGACCCACTTCCCACATGAACTGTAAACAAACATGGCGGTCAGCAGGAGCAGCAGCACTGCCCAGTAAGCAGGAGCAGGAAAGCTTCTGAAAGTGGCAGTGGAAGGAAAACTTCAGAGGAGAGGGGGGAAGACCCACCTCCCACATGAACTATAAATAAACACGCAGGCCTAACAACGTGGGTGCAGTGTCACCTTTGCCAGTGCTTGGAAAGGGGAAAGCCTGTAGCAGAGGCTCCCGCACAGGAGAACTCTGAGAAAACAAAGCCTGTGGGACCAGGTGAGTGCTAGCTCACCCCAGAGATCTGCATAAATAACACCGCCAGCTACAGGCTGAGAGCAGCAGGCAGGCAAGCCACAGTTGCAGATACCACTCTCAGAACTGTCTCCAGAAGCTTTTTTTCTTTTTCTCCCTACCCTTAATGAGAGAACAACTGAATTACACCTGCAAGCAGAAAAACTTACTGAAACTGTATTGCATTTGAACTTGGGACACTTGGTGGGGCTTTTTTTTTTTTTTGGTGTGTGTGTGTGTGTGTGTGTGTGTGTGTGTGAGTGAGTGTGTAGTTTTGTTCTACTTTATGCATCCCCTTTGATGAGACAACTACAGAACAACATCTGAGGCACCAACTCCAGGACTGGAGATTGAGACAGACACCCAAATTATTAAGACTGAAACTGCATTGCATATAAACTTGGAAGTTTTTTGGTTTTTTTTTTTTAATTTTCTATTTTCCATTTTATTTTAATTCATTTTTATATACAGATATTTATTTCATTTACTTATTTTTTTTTATCTTTGATTTTCAATCCTCTCTTTGTCTCTCTAATGTCTGTTCAGCTTACTGTCAATAAGTACACTAACACTCCCTGTTTATACCTTTGAAACTCTCTTGTCTGATACCTTGTTCTGCTTTCTCCCTCTTGTCTGTATATTTGTTTTCCCCTTTTCTTTAACTTATTGCTTTCCATATCAGCTCACTCTTCCATTCTAAACATTACCATTGTTATTATTACAAGCTAGAAAATATTTAATTGCACACAGTACAGGGACAGTAACAACACCAAGGACAATGATGGGAAGACAGAAAAAACAGGGAAACCAATTTCCCCACAACAAAAAATTAGTACAGAAACCAGAGGGGAATGAAGAGAACAGAAACTCAGATCCAGACTCCAACAAAATGAAGATAAACTATGCCAAAGGACCCAATGAAGCCCACAAGAATAATTTAAAAGAAGACATACTACAGGTACTCAATGAGAATTTTATAGAGATGATACTACATAGGGTCAACCAAAATGTACAGGAGACATTCAAGAAATTCCAAGACAATAAAAATAGAGAATTTGAAAAAGCAAAAGAAGAAATAAAGGAAACCATAGAAGCACTGTATAAACACCAAAGTGAAAGAGAGAACACAATGAATAAACGGATAAATGAACTCAGGACAAAAATAGACAACATTAAAGAGGAAACCACCCAGGATATGGAAAACCTCAGAAAAAAGAACGAAACAGAACTGCAAAACAAAACAGAAAGCCAATCCAGCAGAATAGAACAAACAGAAGACAGAATCTCAGAACTTGAAGATGAAATGGTAATTAAAGGAAAAACTGAAGAACTATTAATAAAACAACTCAAGACCTGTGAAAAGAAAATGCAAGAACTCACTGACTCCATCAAAAGACCAAACTTGAGAATCATGGGCATCAAAGAAGGAGAAGAGGTGCAAGCGAAGGGAATGCGTAATATATTCAACAAAATAATAACAGAAAATTTCCCAAATCTAGAGAAAGATATTCCCATACAGATGCAAGAGGCCTCCAGGACACCAAACAGACCAGATCAAAATAGAACTACCCCACAACATATCATCATTAAAACAACAAGTTCAGAAACTAAGGAAAGAATATTGAAGGCTGTAAGAGAGAAAAAACAAGTAACATACAAAGGTAAACCCATCAAAATCACAGCAGACTTCCCAACAGAAACATTAAAAGCAAGAAGAGCGTGGGGTGAGATCTTCCGGGCACTGAATGAAAATAACTTCAACCCCAGGATACTCTACCCAGCAAAGCTATCATTCAAAATAGATGGAGCAATAAAAGTCTTCCATGATAAGCAGAAACTAAAACAATATGTGACCACAAAGCCACCACTACAAAACATTCTGCAAGGGATCCTGCACACAGAAAGTGACACCCAACTTAACCATGAAAAGGCAGGCAGCACCAAACCACAGGATAAGAAAAAGCAAGACAGTAGAGAGTAACCTCAACTTAGGTACACACAATCAAACCTTCAAACAACTAAGACAACTAAATGACAGGAATCACCACATACCTATCAGTACTAACACTTAATGTAATGGACTTAATTCACCCATCAACAGACACCGTTTGACAAAATGGATTAAAAAAGAAGATCCAACAATTTGTTGCTTACAGGAGACTCATCTCAGCGACAGAAATAAGCATATGCTTAGGATGAAAGGCTGGAAGAAGATTTACCAAGCCAATGGCCCCCGAAAACAGGCAGGAGTAGCAATACTTATCTCTGACAAAGTAGACTTCAAACCTACATTGATCAAACGAGATAAAGAAGGACATTCCATACTAATAAAAGGGGAAATAGACCAAAAGGAAATAATAATCATCAATATGTACGCACCCAATGTCAACGCACCCAATTTCATCAAACATACCGGGAAAGACCTAAAAGCATATATAAACGCCAACACAGTGGTTGTGGGAGACTTTAACACCCCATTATCATCAATAGATAGATCATCCAAACAAAAATCAATAAAGAAATCCAAGATCTAAAATATGCAATAGATCAAATGAACCTAGTTGATATCTACAGAACATTTCATCCAACTTCTACACAATATACATTCTTCTCAGCAGACCATGGAACCTTCTCCAAAATAGATCATATCCTAGGGCACAAAGCAAGCCTCAGCAAATATAAGAAAATAGAAATAATACCATGCATACTATCTGACCACAATGCAGTAAAAGTAGAACTCAACAACAAAAGTAAAGACAAAAAACATGCAAACAGCTGGAAACTAAATAACTCATTACTTAATGAAGAATGAATCATCGATGCAATAAAAGAGGAAATTAAACAGTTCCTGGAAGTCAATGAAAATGAAAACACAGCCTACCGGAACCTATGGGACACAGCAAAGGCAGTCCTGAGAGGAAAGTTTATAGCCATGAGTGCATATATTAAAAAGACTGAAAGATCCCAAATCAATGACCTAATGATACATCTCAAACTCCTAGAAAAACAAGAACAAGCAAATCCCAAAACAAATAGGAGAGAAATAATAAAAATAAGAGCTGAAATCAATGAAATAGAAACCAAAAAAAACCATACAAAGAATTAATGAAACAAAAAGTTGGTTCTTTGAAAAAATAAACAAGATCTATAGACCTCTGGCAAACCTGACTAATATGAGGAGAGAAAAAACCCAAATTAGTAGAATCAGGAATGCAAAAGGGGAGATAACAACAAACTCCATGGAAGTCCAGGAAATCATCAGAGACTACTTTGAGAACCTATATTCAAATAAATGTGAAAATCTTAAAGAAATGGACAGATTTCTAGATATATATGATCATCCAAAACTGAACCAAGAGGAAATTAATCACCTGAATAGACCTATAACACAAAATGAAATTGAAGCAGCAATCAAGAGTCTCCCCAAAAAGAAAAGGCCAGGACCTGATGGATTCTCTGCTGAATTCTACCAGACTTTTAAAGAAGAAATGATACCAACCCTCCTTAAACTGTTCCACGAAATAGAAAGGGAAGGAAAACTGCCAAACACATTTTATGAAGCCAGTATTACACTTATCCCAAAACCAGGCAAAGACACCTTCAAAAAGGAGAACTATAGGCCAATCTCCTTAATGAACATTGATGCAAAAATCCTCAACAAAATAATGGCAAACTGAATTCAGCAACACATCAAAAAGATTATTCACCACGACCAAGTAGGCTTCATCCCAGGGATGCAGGGTGGTTCAACATATGAAAATCAATAAACATAATAAACCACATTAACAGAAGCAAAGACAAAAACCACTTGATCATCTCAATAGATGCAGAAAAAGCCTTTGATAAGATCCAACATCATTTCATGATAAAAAGCTCTAAGAAAATTAGGAATAGAAGGAAAGTTCCTCAACATTATAAAAGCTATATATGACAAACCTACAGCCAGCGTTATACTTAATGGAGAAAAACTAAAACCATTCCCTCTAAAATCAGGAACCAAACAAGGATGCCCACTATCTCCACTCCTATTCAACATAGTACTGGAATTCCTAGCCAGAGCAATTAGGCAAGAAGAAGGAATAAAAGGAATACAAGTAGGTAAAGAAACTGTCAAAATATCCCTATTTGCAGACGACATGATCCTATACCTTAAAGACCCAAAAAACTCTACTCAGAAGCTTCTAGACATCATCAATAGCTATAGCAAGGTAGTAGGATATAAAATCAACATAGAAAAATCATTAGCATTTCTATACACTAACAATGAGCAAACGGAAAAAGAATGTATGAAAACAATTCCATTTACAATAGCCTCAAACAAAATCAAATACCTAGGTGTAAACCTAACAAAAGATGTGAAAGACCTCTACAAGGAAAACTATACACTTCTGAAGAAAGAGATTGAGGAAGACTATAGAAAGTGGAGAGAGATCTCCCATGCTCATGGATTGGTAGAATCAACATAGTAAAAATGTCGATACTCCCCAAAGTAATCTACATGTTTAATGCAATTCCCATCAAAATTCCAATGACATTCATTAAAGAGATTGAAAAATCTACTGTGAAATTTATATGGAAACACAAGAGGCCATGAATAGCCAAGGCAATACTCAGTCAAAAGAACAATGCAGGAGGTATCACAATACCTGACTTCAAACTATATTACAAAGCAATAACAATAAAAACAGCATGGTACTGGCACAGAAACAGACATGAAGACCAGTGGAACAGAATAGAGGACCCAGATATGAAGCCACACAACTATTAGCAACTTATCTTTGACAATGGAGCTAAAAATATACGATGGAGAAATAGCAGCCTCTTCAACAAAAAATGCTGGGAAAACTGGTTGCAGTCTGCAAAAAACTGAAACTAGATCCATGTATATCACCCTATACCAAGATTAACTTAAAATGGATCAAGGATCTTAATATCAGACCCCAAACTCTTAAGTTGATACAAGAAAGAGTAGGTAATACTCTGGAGTTAGTAGGTATAAGTAAGAACTTTCTCAACGAAACCCCAGCAGCACAGCAACTAAGAGCTAGCATAGATAAATGGGACCTCATAAAACTAAAAAGCTTCTGTTCATCAAAAGAAATGGTCTCTAAACTGAAGAGAACACCCACAGAGTGGGAGAAAATATTTGCCAACTATACATCAGACAAAGGACTGATAACCAGAATATATAGGGAACTTAAAAAACTAAATTCTCCCAAAACTAATGAACCAATAAAGAAATGGGCACATGAACTAAACAGAACTTTCTCAAAAGAAGAAATTCAAATGGCCAGAAAATACATGAAAAAATGCTCACCATCTCTAGCAATAAAGGAAATGCAAATTAAAACCACGCTAAGATTCCACCTCACCCCTGTTAGAATAGCCATCATCAGCAACACCACCAACAACAGGTGTTGGCGAGGATGCGGGGAAAAAGGAACCCTCTTACACTGTTGGTGGGAATGTAGACTAGTACAACCACTCTGGAAAAAAATTTGGAGGCTACTTAAAAAGCTAAACATTGATCTACCATTTGAACCAGCAATACCACTCTTGGGGATATACCCAAAAGACTGTTACTCCAGAGGCACCTGCACATCCATGTTTATTGTGGCACTATTCACAATAGCCAAGTTATGGAAACAGCCAAGATGCCCCACCACCGACGAATGGATTAAGAAAATGTGGTATCTATACACAATGGAATTTTATGCAGCCATGAAGAAGAACGAAATGTTATCATTCGCTGGTAAATGGATGGAATTGGAGAACATCATTCTGAGTGAGGTTAGCCTGGCCCAAAAGACCAAAACTCGTATGTTCTCCCTCATATGTGGACATTAGATCAAGGGCAAACACAACAAGGGGATTGGACTATGAGCACATGGTAACAGCGAGAGCACACAAGGAAGTGGTGAGGATAGGTAAGACACCTAAAAAACTAGCTAGCATTTGTTGTCCTTAACGCAGAGAAACTATAGCAGATACCCTAAAGCAACTGAGGCCAATAGGAAAAGGGGAACAGGTACTAGAGAAAAGGTTAGATCAAAAAGAGTTAACCTAGAAGGTAACACCCACGCACAGGAAATCAATGTGAGTCAATGCCCTGTATAGCTATCCTTATCTCAACCAGCAAAAACCCTTGTTCCTTCCTATTATTGCTTATACTCTCTCTACAACAAAATTAGAGATAAGGGCAAAATAGTTTCTGCTGGGTATTGGGGGGGGAGAGGGAGGGGGCGGAGTGGGTGGTAAGGGAGGGGGTGGGGGCAGGGGGGAGAAATGAACCAATCCTTGTATACACATATGAATAATAAAAGAAAAATGAAAAAAAAATAATAAATAAAGACATTCATTAATGTTTAAAAAAAAGAATCCAGACAAACTCTTATGCTTCATTTTTTTCAACAAAGTTACCAAGACAATTTTAAAAAGAAAGGATAGTCTTTTAACAAGCAAATCTAGAACAAGTGGAAATTTACATGCAAAAGAATAAAGTCAAACCTCTTCCTCATATCTTAAACAAAAACTAACCCCAAATGCATCAAAATGTAAGAACTAAAACTATATATCTCTTAGCAGAAAATATAGGTATAAATCTTCATGACCTAGGATTCTTCAATGTAGCACCACAAACATAGCCAATGAAATAGAAATAGGTAAACTGGACCTCATCAAAATTTTAAGTGCTTGTGTTTCAAAGGATACCATCAAGAAAGTGAAAAGGCAACTACAGCATGAGAGAAAATATCTTCTAATCATATATCTGATAAAGAACTTAAGTCTAGAATACACAAAGAATTCCTTACAACTCAATAAGAAATAGAAGAATAACCCAATTAAAAATTGGCAAAGAATCTGAATAGACATTTTTCCAAAGATATACAGATGGCCAATGAACACATGAGAAGATGTTCAACATCATAAGCCATTGGAGACATGCAAATCAAAGCCACATCATACCCCTAACGATGGCTAAGACAATAAAGTCAGATCATTGCAGGTGTTGACAAGGATACGGAATAATTATAACCTTCTTACACTGCTGGTAGTAATGTAAATGGTGTGGCCATTTTGGAACAGTCTGGTGGTTCCTTCAAAAGGCTACACAGAAATTTCACTCCAGGAATACACCAAGGAGAATTGAAAACATATGTACACACAAGAACATCGGCAATGTTCATGCAGCATTTTTAATAATGCTAAAAGAGTAGAAACAACCTACTAAGTGTTCATCAAGTTGTTATGGGAACTGGTAAGGCTCCAGAGAGGTCTCTAAAAGGGAGGAGGCCTCTACCTGGCCTGTGGGCACGGGGTTTGTGACATTGCCACAAAAAAGAATTCTAGGATACATCAAAATAGAGACCAAGGAAGTTCAGTAGTAAAGCAAAGGGAAGAAAAGATAATGTACACCCAGAAATGGGAGAACTTGAAGAAGGTCAATTAAAATTATTTAGGCTGAGGAACAGAAAGCAAAAAGAATGAAGAAAAATCAACAGAGCTTCAGAGACCAATGAGACACTTTCAAATGCACCACATATGTATAATGGGAGCTCCAGAAACAGGGACAGAGAACGTGGCAGAAAGTATATTTAAGGAAATGATAGCTGGAAAGTTCTTAAATTTGATGAAAGAAATGAATTTATACACACAAGAGGTTCAACAAACTTCAATAATAAACACAAAACAATCCACACTGACACATTATAAACTATCAAAGACAGACTTTTTGAAAGAGAATGTTGAAAGCAGCAAAAGAGAAGTAGCTCACTCATGAAAATCTTTAAGATCAGTGGAACTCATAGAGGTAAGAAGGCAGCAGGATAACTAAAGGTGGTAAGAGAAAAATACTGTCAACTAAGAATTTTACATGTAGCAAAACTATCATTTGAAAAATAGGAAATAAAGACTTTCCTAGATAAACAAATCTGAGGTGGTTCATACTAGAGTAAGCCTTCTAAACAAGAACTTTTAAAGAAAGACATCACATACTAACTTGAAGCTATAAGAAGAAAGAAAGAACATTGATGTCAGTTCTTATATAGGCAAATTTTTTAAACCAGAATTATTGTATTTTGGATTACAAGTTTTTTTCTATATGATTTAAATTACAGATGCATACAATAATTACAAATTTATATTAATAGATATATAATCTAAAGATATGATTTGTGACAACTTAAAAAGGGAGGAATAAAACTATAATTCTCTGATAACAACTAGTAAAATAACTAAAATTATACTCACAAAAGGAATGAGAAAGGATTCAACACGGTACACTACAAAAAATATCAATTAGGACTGGAGTTGTGGCTCAAGTGGTAGAGCACCTGCCAAACAAACCCCAATTAAACACAAAGGATGGCAATAGTGGAGGAATTGAGGAACAAAATAGATATGGCTGTAGAAAACAAATAGAAAACTGGCAGAAGTAAGCCCTTCCTCACCAGTAATTACTTTACATACAGATGGATAAAAGACGCAGATTTGGCAAAATGAATTTTTAAAAAAGGCATGATCCAACTACATGCTGTCTACAAGAGACTCCTAATTCTCAAGATAAAAACAGATTGATGGAAAGAAATATCTCATGCAAATAATGACCAAAAGAGAGCTGAAATTGCCATACTACACAGATGAAATAGTCTGTAAGTCAAAAGTGTTATGAGAGAAAAAGAAGTACACTGTATATTGATGAAAGGGTCAACTAAACAAAAAGTCATAATAATTATAAACATAATTGCACCAATTAAGAGTAGCACTCCAAAATATATGGAACAAACTTGATAGTTTTGAAGAAAAAAAGCAACAATTCTACAAACAGATTTCAGTATCTCACTTTCACTAATGGATAGAATAGCTAGACAGAAGATCAGTAAGAAAATATAAGCCATGAACCAACTAGGCCAAACAAGTGTATAAAGAATATTCCACCCAAAATTAGCAAACACACATTCTTCTCATGGAACAATTTCTAGCATAGACCATACATTAACCTACAGAACCTAAGCTTGGTTTATTTTAAAAGATTGAAATCATAAAAGTTTCTTCTCTGAAACCAGCAGAATGAAGCTAGAAATCAATAACAGGAAGAATATAGAAAATGCACAAATAATTTAGAAATCCAGCAACAAACTTTTAATCAATGTGACAAATAAGCAATCACAAAGGAGACAAGACAATACTTTGAGATTAATGAAAATAAAAACATAAGGGGAAATGCCATGAAAGCAATGCTCAGAGTGAAATGTGTGGGTAAAAACACCTATATAAGAAAAATCTCAGATCAATAAGGAATCACTTTGGGGCTGGGAATGTGGCTCAGTCATAGAGCGCCTGCCTAGCAATCATGAGGCCCTGAGTTCAAACTCTAGTACTGCCAAAAATAGAATCACTTTGTAAAATACTACATACTTATATGGAGAGCTGTATAAATTTACATAAGGGAAATATCAGAAGAATATATATCAAAATGTTTATAAAAATCATCTTTTGAATATTGAGGATTTTTTTCTTCATGCTTGTTTTTCCTTCTTTTCTATAATGACTATATTTAAATAAATAAAATGGAAAAATATCTGCAAAACTAATGCCTCTTTGAAACTGCAAACCATAGTCCACCGCCTATCTTACTCTAAACACCCTATCCATTTGCTCCATATATTTCCACCCCAGAAGGGGTGGAAAATAGCTGCTCACCTGTCCCTTGAGATCAGGAAGCAGCGCCCCTGCAGGAATAGCCTGGGGGCAAATGCTCCCCTCTACATGCCTGACTGTGAAGGGAGGTCGTGTGGTTTGGGTAGCAAGAGCCTCAGAAGTCTTAAACTCTTCCTGGTACCACTGTGGGTAAAGATAGTACTGAAAATGGGTTTTTGAAAAGCAAAAGAACAGCCAGGCACTGATGGTTCATGACTGTAATCTAAGCTACTCAGGAGGCAAAGATCAGGAAAATTGTGGTTCAAAGCCAGCCCAGGAAAACAGTTCGCGAGAAAAAAAATCCCACCGCAAAATTAGGTCTGCTGCAGTGGCTCAAGGTGAAGGCCCTGAGTTTAAACCCCAGTACCACAAAAAAAAAAAAAAAAGCAAAAGAACATAATTTGGCATGTCACCACAATGCCATCATAATCTATTGAATAATATTTAACAGGCCTATTTACTAATACAGGACCCAACGCTAACCCACTGCTCAGCACAACTGTGATGAAAGTCAGAACCCCACGAAGTTTGGATCTGATGGCAATAATCACCTCCATTCAGGTCTGTGGCCCTCATGTGGTTGGACAGAATGGGGGGCGTAATTAAATGAATGGTACCTGAGAGAGCCTAGTTCACACACCACTGCTAAACCTGCAAGAAAAACGAAGAGAGGTATGCAGAAACTCGTGGCCTCCTTGCTAGGCAGGACCCAGGAGAAGGAGTCAAGGATCAAGTTCAGCTGCTGGGCAAACCTTCTGGTAGCTGCCATTGCCAAGACAGCCACTGGGCATCTGCTCACCCTCCAAGCTTGAGCCAACAAAGCCCACTGGAATCCTGGAAGGTTGCCTAGACTACCAAGCCCAGGCCCCTCCCATAGCACCTGGCAACAGAGACCAGTCAGGGACTCAGAAAAAGATGGATGAGCCTCCAGAAGAGGGGGAACTTAAGAGCACAGCTTCTCCCCCAACTACTGGCCACCCTAATAACCAGGAAGAAGACATCCAGAAGAATCAGGCCCAAGGTGGGGTAAATGACCAAACTAATGACAGAATAGCTGGCCAAGCTGACCATCAAGTACACATTGGGCCTGGAGCAGACGACCAGGTTAACCAGAGATCATCTGAACAGACTGGTGACAATTCATCCAGCCAAGCTGATAATACGGCATATGGACTGATGGACCAGTCTGCTCCAACTGACCAAAGAGCTACTCAACAGCCTGAAGAAGAATTGTCTAAACCGATCGAGCAAAGACCTTCCCAGCAGGTTGACCACACTTTGTCCAGCCAGGAGGAGAAAAGAGCTGCTCAACAGGCTGACCAGAGGTTGAGTGGCCAGGCTGAAAGGAAACTTTCTCAACAGCCTGACTTTAGATTGTCCAGGCAAGCTGATGGAGAAATTGCTGAGGGCTTGTTTTACCAAGCTGACTACAGAACTCAACCCCATTCATACAACCAAGACACCGAAGTAGTTGAACAGCAGAGTGCTGACGAGACTGACAGCGAGGCGAATCAACTTACAGTTGACCAGGATTACTACAGTGAAGATGACCAGGTTGACTACACAGATGACTACCCATCATCCAATGAAACACCAGGCCAATTTGAGGACAGAAAGTTTCCTGTGTTTAATGACAAGGACAGGGAGGATGGGTACAGAATACAGTACTACAACTTAGAAGATAGCTCAACAGAAACCAAAGATCAAGGCTCAAATCCTACACAGGTGGATGGCCAGGCTGGTGTAAGATTCACCAATACCTGTCAAGCAAAAGGCCAATCTTCATACCAAAAATTGCCCTCCATCTCAAGCAGAGTGCACACTACCACCAATCAAGAAAAAGCTCAATACACAGAAAGCAGCCCTGTGGGTGAAAGGGGCATCTGACACCTAACAGGGACATTGGCGGCCAACATGGGGTCTGGGGAGGTAGTAAGGGGTGAGGGTTGGCACATGTTGGATCAAGAATGACAGATAAAGCCACACATTTCAGAAAGGGCAGGAGAAGGGTGGAAAATAAAAAATACGTTCCTCCTCTACTTCTCCAAGGATCAATGAGCCAGGATTTAGTAAACCTAGGTTTCAAGTCCTGTTTCTGCTACTAACTCTAGAACCCTAAAACATTTCCCTCTCTGGGCTTTTAACCAAGGGAAGGTAGTTGGGAATTGATTTGCAGACTCCTGTGAGGGGAAAAGTATTTGAAGTAGATTGGAGATGCCCATGGTACCTCCCAGGACTTGAAGGGCATTGTATTTCCTGGGGGATGAGCTGGGTCTTTCACAGAAATCTATCTTTTCTCCAACTCCTGGTATTAAGATCCCATCAAATCTAGATTCCATTAATGACAACAACAGCAAAAATTGCTGGGGCTTTTAGATTTATTAAAAACTCTTTGGGGGATATTTTAATTTTAGGGTGATATAGAATTTGGCCAAGGAAAAAGTTCTCATTCACACAATCAGAAGTACAAGAGGAGGTTCCCACCTATCGTGTATGAAGATCCTTACCAAGTTTCACTCCAGTACATGGAAAAGCACCACATTCTGCAAATATTCCAGGTAAACCCTCAGTTCTCCTTGTGAGTTTTTCAACAGGTAATGGCTGTAAAAAGAGAAGTAGTGTAATTGAGAAGTCAGTAAGTGCATTAAGATGTATTTACCAAATGTAGTAAATGATGACACCAAATGAATGATACCATAATATTAAGCTTTTCAGAGTAATGAGAGAGGAGGAGGTGGTTGACAGAGAAAAACTTGGCCAACGATGAAAGTTTTAGCCTTCAGAAAGAAAGGACAATTGCAAAAGGAGAGAGAAAGAATTTCCAGGCTGAAGTATAAGTGCTTTCCAAGAATTAAATTCTTTAAAGGGAAAAAAATAGTTTGAAATTGCTTCTAATTCCTGAAATTATAAATCTCATTATTCTCAGGAATCTCCATTAAAGTATTTTTCTTGGTCAGTATGGAACTACAAGACATTACTACAGCTGCTATATTGAGCAAGATGTAGGAACAGGGCTGTTTGGTGGACTGCCTTTGTTTGACTGGCATGTTTATTTTCATTAATATCATTTATCCAGCAAAACACATTTACAGCTATAGTAGAATTTGTACATGAAGTGACTCTGTGGTTAGAAAGGTGTAAAATTAGGAGAGCTCACCTCAAATGAAAATACCTAAACTAGAAATATTTAAAGTAGGTACAGAGAAAAGAGCACAAATACTGTGATCTGTTAGGCCATGGCTCACATTCTAACTTTGCCATTTCTAATCTTTGTGATTTGGAGATAATTACTTACCTTTTGTGAACCTCAGATTTTTCATATAAAATAATGATAAGTGATATCTACTTCATTAACCCTGCTTTATGCCTGCCTTTTCCTTCTCTCTCTCTCTTTCTCTCTCTGTCTCTCTGTCTCTCTCTCTGTCTGTCTCCCCACTATCTCTTTCTCTGTCTTCTTCCCTCCCTCCGTTTCTTCCTCCTCCTACTTTCCCTTACAATACTGAGATTTGAACTCAGGGCCTTGCCTTCCCCTTGTCCTTTCTTTTAGGTTATTTTTCAAATAGGGTCACACTTCACTTTATCCGTCCAGCATCTTTGATCCTTCTACTCATGCTTCCCATGTAGCTGGGATTATAGACGTGAACCACCACACCAAGTTTGTTTGATATCAGTGTCTCAAAAACTTTTCACCTGGGCTGACCTCGAATCATGGTCCTCTGATCTCTGCCTCCCAAGTAACTGGGATTAAGAGTCATGAGTCACCATTCCCAGCTGCTTTTTCCTTCTTAAATTGTCTTTTTGCTGGGAGATTACTATTGGCTAGGTTTCTGGCTTTAATCAAGGTATTACTAATTATTAAATTGGATAAAGAAAACTATTTAAGAAAGTAGACACTTTTGGAGCACAGGGCATGGCTCAAGTGGTGGAGGACCAGCCTAGAAAGTAGACTTTTAGGGCTGAGGGATGGCTCAGATGGTAGAGGGCTTGCCTAGCAAGCACAAGGCCCTGAGTTCAAACACCAGTACTGCCAAAAAGAAGTCGACTTTTAATCATTATATAAATAATTTTCTTCATAGTTCAAGAAAAAATAATGCTTATGCATGCAACATTGTTATAAGAAGAATTCGTTATCGAGCTTATGTTCAATAGAAACATGTATATGAAAGAGCTGGTATGTAGCTCAGTGGTACAGCACTTGCCTAACATGCACAAGGCCCTGGGTTCCATCCCCAGCAATTAAATATAAATAACATTAAAATTTCTACATATATACATAGGAAATACATAATTGAATGATGTGGATGCTTTAGGCATATCTGAATATTTCACACTTGAAATTTGCCTGATTGATAGTCCCTGCAAATGAGAAGCGTGTTTATTATATTTTTTGAGCTAGTCAATAATAACAAGTATGGAAGTGAATTTCTGAAGTTTGATATACTTTTCTCATTTAGTAGTACAACTGAACAAGTACCTTTTTAGGGTACTTGCAAAGTCACAGTTTTCAATTTTTATTTGACTATTCTTCAAAACAAATAATCTATTAATTTATCAGTCTAATAAAATCAGAATGCTCAAAACAAAGAGTTCTCCAAAACTTTCTCGCTACCTCTTTGACCTTGGAAACAACTAAAAGAATCCATTGCTATTTACCCATTGTTTACTCCTCCAAATTTTATCTTAATTTGCCTAATTTTATCAATAGTAAGAAAGTAGGGTGTTACTTTGTAGCAATATAGGAATTCCTTCCAAATGTTATGATACATGTTAGTGGGAACGATCCATCAGTTATAACCTGATTGCATAACTTTCCCCCAGAACCAAAATATGATGCCTTATGTTTTCTCAGCAGATCACTGAAAACTTAGTCTATGAAAAGCCAGAGGACCCCCTGAGTTTTATGCTGAAACAGGTATGAAATAGGAGAAAAAGAACAACCATTTTATTCTCATTCTTATAAAATACAGCACACATGCAACAAACTGTCAGAGCAAAACATGTACAACTCCTAAATTATCATGAAATAAACATACCTGTAACTGTTATTCCAGTTTTTACAAATAGAACATTGCCAGCATCACAGACCACCTTCCTTTCCCTCCTCAGAAAAGAATTGTTATTCTGACCTTTATCATAATAACCTCTTCACTTTTCTTTTTAATTTTGCTGCTAAACATGAATCATGAAATGCATTTGTTTAGATTTGACAGCTTTTGATCTATAAAAGGGACCAAATATCATATGTATTTGTTTCTGGGGCATAAATAAAAATTCCATCTGTGAGACGAATCCATCCATTGTGCACATCTGCACTTCATTCATTTTCATTGCTGTGTGGTATTCATTGCGCAGAATATATTAATTTAGCCACTGCATTTCTCATGGAGATGCAGGTCTTTTCCAAGGTGGAGCAATGACATTTTTTGATGTGAACTTTTTTTGCATATGCCTCTAGTGACACATTTCTCTTGAGTACATACCTTGGAGAGTAATTGCTAGATTGTGGAGTGTTTGGTTAGCTTTAATAGATTATTTCAAATAATTTTCCAAAATGACTGTACCAATTTGCATTCCCACCAACAGTGTATAAGAGTTTCAATTGTTCTATATCCTTAACAATGCTTACTATGGGCAATGTTAAGCCATTTGTATAAGTGAACAGTAATAATTAGAAGTACAGTGTACTTATTTCTTTTTGGAGATACAGAAAAGTGTTGAGTGATTCTAAACTGTCCCTCCTCCCTTGCTCCTTCTTGAATGATCCCTTTAATGTGTTGTTGAATTTTATTCTCTCCTATATTGTTGAGGATTTTGCATCTGTGTTCATTAGGGATACTAATCTGTGATTTTATTGTAGAGTCCTTGTGTATCTTGCCTATCAAGGGAATGCTGGCCTCATAAAATTCATTTAAAGTATTTGATCTTCAATTCTTTTTGGAAGAGTTTGAGAAGGATTGGTATTAGTTCTTCTGTAATCTCATAGAATTCCACTGTGAGGCCATCTGGTCCTAGGTTTTTCATTGTGGGGATTCTTTTTTATTATTGATCCAATTTCCTTACTCATTATTGATCTGTTCAGATTTTCTGTTTCATCTTGATTCAGTCTTGGTAGGATATATGTTTGTAAGAATTTATTAATTACTTCTAGTTTGCCCAATTTGAAGATGTATAATTATTCATAGCTGTTTCTTATGATACCTTATATTCTGGTAGTGCCCATTGTAATTTCTCTTCTTTCATTTCTGATTTTGGTTGAGTCTTCTAATTGTTTTAACCAGGCTAAAGGTTTGTTGAGTTGCTTTATCTTTTCAAAAAAACAACTCTTATTTTCTTTTTTTTTTCATTTTTCTTTTATTATTCATATGTGCATACAAGGCTTGGTTCATTTCTCCCCTGCCCCCACCCCCTCCCTTACCACCCACTCCGCACCCTCCCGCTCCCCTCCCAATACCCAGCAGAAACTATTTTGCCCTTATCTCTAATTTTGTTGTAGAGAGAGTATAAGCAATAATAGGAAGGAACAAGGGGTTTTGCTGGTTGAGATAAGGATAGCTATACAGGGTATTGACTCACATTGATTTCCTGTGTGTGGGTGTTACCTTCTAGGTTAATTCTTTTTAATCTAACCTTTTCTCTAGTACCTGTTCCCCTTTTCCTATTGGCCTCAGTTGCTTTAAGGTATCTGCTTTAGTTTCTCTGCATTAAGGGCAACAAATGCTAGCTAGTTTTTTAGGTGTCTTACCTATCCTCACCCCTCCCTTGTGTGCTCTCGCGTTTATCATGTGCTCATAGTCCAGTCCCCTTGTTGTGTTTGCCCTTGATCTAATGTCCACATATGAGGGAGAACATACGATTTTTGGTCTTTTGGGCCAGGCTAACCTCACTCAGAATGATGTTCTCCAATTCCATCCATTTACCAGCGAATGATAACATTTCGTTCTTCTTCATGGCTGCATAAAATTCCATTGTGTATAGATACCACATTTTCTAAATCCATTCGTCAGTGGTGGGGCATCTTGGCTGTTTCCATAACTTGGCTATTGTGAATAGTGCCGCAATAAACATGGATGTGCAGGTGCCTCTGGAGTAACAGTCTTTTGGGTATATCCCCAAGAGTGGTATTGCTGGATCAAATGGTAGATCAATGTCTAGCTTTTTAAGTAGCCTCCAAATTTTTTTCCAGAGTGGTTGTACTAGTTTACATTCCCACCAACAGTGTAAGAGGGTTCCTTTTTCCCCGCATCCTCGCCAACACCTGTTGTTGGTGGTGTTGCTGATGATGGCTATTCTAACAGGGGTGAGGTGGAATCTTAGTGTGGTTTTAATTTGCATTTCCTTTATTGCTAGAGATGGTGAGCATTTTTTCATGTGTTTTCTGGCCATTTGAATTTCTTCTTTTGAGAAAGTTCTCTTTAGTTCACATGCCCATTTCTTTATTAGTTCATTAGTTTTGGGAGAATTTAGTTTTTTAAGTTCCCTATATATTCTGGTTATCAGTCCTTTGTCTGATGTATAGTTGGCAAATATTTTCTCCCACTCTGTGGGTGTTCTCTTCAGTTTAGAGACCATTTCTTTTGATGAACAGAAGCTTTTTAGTTTTATGAGGTCCCATTTATCTATGCTAGCTCTTAGTTGCTGTGCTGCTGGGGTTTCATTGAGAAAGTTCTTACCTATACCTACTAACTCCAGAGTATTTCCTACTCTTTCCTGTATCAACTTTAGAGTTTGTGGTCTGATATTAAGATCCTTGATCCATTTTGAGTTAATCTTGGTATAGGGTGATATACATGGATCTAGTTTCAGTTTTTTGCAGACTGCTAACCAGTTTTCCCAGCAGTTTTTGTTGAAGAGGCTGCTATTTCTCCATCGTATATTTTTAGCTCCATTGTCAAAGATAAGTTGCTCATAGATGTGTGGCTTCATATCTGGATCCTCTATTCTGTTCCACTGGTCTTCATGTCTGTTTTTGTGCCAGTACCATGCTGTTTTTATTGTTATTGCTTTGTAATATAGTTTGAAGTCAGGTATTGTGATACCTCCTGCATTGTTCTTTTGACTGAGTATTGCCTTGGCTATTCGTGGCCTCTTGTGTTTCCATATAAATTTCACAGTAGATTTTTCAATCTCTTTAATGAATGTCATTGGAATTTTGATGGGAATTGCATTAAACATGTAGATTACTTTGGGGAGTATCGACATTTTTACTATGTTGATTCTACCAATCCATGAGCATGGGAGATCTCTCCACTTTCTATAGTCTTCCTCAATCTCTTTCTTCAGAAGTGTATAGTTTTCCTTGTAGAGGTCTTTCACATCTTTTGTTAGGTTTACACCTAGGTATTTGATTTTGTTTGAGGCTATTGTAAATGGAATTGTTTTCATACATTCTTTTCCACTTTGCTCATTGTTAGTGTATAGAAATGCTAATGATTTTTTTATGTTGATTTTATATCCTGCTACCTTGCTATAGCTATTGATGATGTCTAGAAGCTTCTGAGTAGAGTTTTTTGGGTCTTTAAGGTATAGGATCATGTCGTCTGCAAATAGGGATATTTTGACAGTTTCTTTACCTACTTGTATTCCTTTTATTCCTTCTTCTTGCCTAATTGCTCTGGCTAGGAATTCCAGTACTATGTTGAATAGGACTGGAGATAGTGGGCATTCTTGTCTAGTTCCTGATTTTAGAGGGAATGGTTCCAGTTTTTCTCCATTAAGTATAATGGTGGCTGTAGGTTTGTCATATATAGCTTTTATAATGTTGAGGTACTTTCCTTCTATTCCTAGTTTTCTTAGAGCTTTTATCATGAAATGGTGTTGGATCTTATCAAAGGCTTTTTCTGCATCTATTGAGATGATCAAGTGGTTTTTGTCTTTGCTTCTGTTAATGTGGTTTATTACGGTTATTGATTTTCATATGTTGAACCACCCCTGCATCCCTGGGATAAAGCCTACTTGGTCGTGGTGAATAATCTTTTTGATGTGTTGAATTCGGTTTGCCGTTATTTTGTTGAGGATTTTTGCGTCAATGTTCATTAAGGAGATTGGCCTATAGTTCTCCTTTTTGGAGGTGTCTTTGCCTGGTTTTGGGATAACTGTAATACTGGCTTCATAAAATGTGTTTGGCAGTTTTCCTTCCCTTTCTATTTCGTGGAATAGTTTAAGGAGTGTTGGTATCAATTCTTCTTTAAAGGTCTGATAGAATTCAGCAGAGAATCCATCAGGTCCTGGACTTTTCCTTTTGGGGAGACTCTTGATTGCTGCTTCAATTTCATTTTGTGTTATAGATCTATTCAGGTGATTAATTTCCTCTTGGTTCACTTTTGGATGATCATATGTGTCTAGAAATCTGTCCATTTCTTTACGATTTTCAAATTTATTTGAATATAGGTTCTCAAAGTAGTCTCTGATGATTTCCTGGACTTCCATGGTGTTTGTTGTTATCTCCCCTTTTGCATTCCTGATTCTACTAATTTGGGTTTTTTCTCTCCTTATTTTAGTCAGGTTTGCCAGGGGTCTATCTATCTTGTTTATTTTTTCAAAGAAGCAACTTTTTGTTTCATTAATTCTTTGTATGGTTTTTTTTGGTTTCTATTTTGTTGATTTCAGCTCTTATTTTTATTATTTCTCTCCTTCTATTTGTTTTGGGATTTGCTTGTTCTTGTTTTTCTAGGAGTTTGAGATGTATCATTAGGTCATTGATTTGGGATCTTTCAGTCTTTTTAATATATGCACTCATGGCTATAAACTTTCCTCTCAGGACTGCCTTAGCTGTGTCCCATAGGTTCTGGTAGGTTGTGTTTTCATTTTCATTGACTTCCAGGAACTTCTTAATTTCCTCTTTTATTTCATCAATGATCCATTCTTCATTAAGTAATGAGTTATTTAGTTTCCAGCTGTTTGCATGTTTTTTGTCTTTACTTTTGTTGTTGAGTTCTACTTTTACTGCATTGTGATCAGATAGTATGCATGGTATAATTTCTATTTTCTTATATTTTCTGAGACTTGCTTTGTGCCCTAGGATATGATCTATTTTGGAGAAGGTTCCTTGGGCTGCTGAGAAGAATGTATATTGTGTAGAAGTTGGATGAAATGTTCTATAGACATCAACTAGGTCCATTTGATCTATTGTATACTTTAGATCTTGGATTTCTTTATTGATTTTTGTTTGGATGACCTATCTACTGATGATAATGGGGTGTTAAAGTCTCCCACAACCACTGTGTTGTCGTTTATAAATGCTTTTAGGTCTTTCAGGTTATGTTTGATGAAATTGGGTGCGTTGACATTGGGTGCATACAGGTTGATGATTACTATTTCCTTTTGGTCTATTTCCCCTTTTATTAGTATGGAATGTCCTTCTTTATCTCGTTTGATCAATGTAGGTTTGAAGTCTACTTTGTCAGAGACAAGTATTGCTACTCCTGCCTGTTTTCGGGGGCCATTGGCTTGGTAAATCTTCTTCCAGCCTTTCATCCTAAGCCTATGCTTATTTTGTCAGTGAGATGGGTCTACTGTAAGCAACAAATTGTTGGCTCTTCCTTTTTAATCCATTTCATCAAGCGCTGCCTTTTGATGGGTGAATTAAGTCCGTTAACATTAAGTGTTAGTACTGATAGGTATGTGGTGATTCCTGTCATTTAGTTGTCTTAGTTGTTTGAAGGTTTGATTGTGTGTACCTAAGTTGAGGTTGCTCTCTACTGTCTTGCTTTTTCTTTTCCTGTGGTTTGGTGCTGCCTGTCTTTTCATGGTTAAGTTGGGTTTCACTTTCTATGCGCAGAATCCCTTGAAGAATCTTTTGTAGTGGTGGCTTTGTGGTCACATATTGTTTTAGTTTCTGCTTATCATGGAAGACTTTTATTGCTCCATCTATTTTGAATGATAGTTTTGCTGGGTAGAGTATCCTGGGGTTGAAGTTATTTTCATTCAGTGCCCGGAAGACTTCACCCCACACTGTTCTTGCTTTTAATGTTTCTGTTGGGAAGTCTGCTGTGATTTTGATGGATTTACCTTTGTATGTTACTTGTTTTTTCTCTCTTACAGCCTTCAATATTCTTTCCTTAGTGTCTGAACTTGTTTTAATGATGACATGTCGTTGGATAGTTCTATTTTTATCTGGTCTGTTTGGTGTCTTGGAGGCACCAAACAGGTGCCTCCAGGACATATATATGGGAATATCTTTCTCTTGCATATATATGGGAATATCTTTCTCTAGATTTGGGAAATTTTCTGTTATTGTTTTGTTGAATATATTACACATTCCTTTCGCTTGCACCTTTTCTCCTTCTTCGATGCCCATGATTCTCAAGTTTGGTCTTTTGATGGAGTCAGTGAGTTCTTGCATTTTCTTTTTACAGGTCTTTAGTTTTTTAATTAATAGTTCTCCGGTTTTTCCTTTAATTACCATTTCATCTTCAAGTTCTGAGATTTTGTCTTCTGTTTGTTCTATTCTGCTGGATTGGCCTTCTGTTTTGTTTTGCAGTTCTGTTTCAGTTTTTTTTCTGAGGTTTTCCATATCCTGGGTGGTTTCCTCTTTAATGTTGTCTATTTTTGTCCTGAGTTCATTTATCTGTTTATTCATCATGTTCTCTGTTTCACTTTGGTGTTTATACAGTGCTTGTATGGTTTCCTTTATTTCTTCTTTTGCTTTTTCATATTCTCTATTTTTGTTGTCTTGGAATTTCTTGAGTGTCTACTGTACATTTTGGTTGACCCTATGCAGTATCATCTCTATAAAATTCTCATTGAGTACGTGTAGTATGTCTTCTTTTAAATTATTCTTGTGGGCTTCATTGGGTCCTTTGGCATAGTTTATCTTCATTTTGTTGGAGTCTGGATCTGAGTTTCTGTTCTCTTCATTCCCCTCTGATTCCTGTACTAATTTTTTGCTGTGGGGAAACTGGTTTCCCTGTTTTTTCTGTCTTCCCGTCATTGTCCTTGGTGTTGTTACTGTCCCTGTACTGTGTGCAATTAAGTATTTTCTAGCTTGTAATAACAACAATGGTAATATTTAGAATGGAAGGGTGAGCTGAGATGGAAAGCAAGAAGTTAAAGAAAAGGGAAAAACAAATACACAGACAAGAAGGAGAAAACAGAATAAGGTATCAGACAAGAGAGTTTCAAAGGTATAAACAGGGAGCATTAGTGTACTAATTGACAGTAAGCTGAACAGACATTAGAGAGACAGAGAGAGGATTGAAAATCAAAAATAAAAAAAAAGATAAGAATAAAAATAAAAATAAGTAAATGAAAGAAATATCTATATATAAAAATAAAATAAAGTGAAAAATAGAAAATTTAAAAAAAAAAACCAAAAAACCAAAAACCTCCAAGTTCAAATGCAATGAAGTTTCAGTCTTAATAATTTGGGTGTCCATCTCAGTCTCCAATCCTGGAGATGGTGCCTCAGATGTTGTTCTGCAGTTGTCTCATCAAAAGGGACACATAAGTAGAACAAAACTACACACACACACATACACCCAAAAAAAAAAAAACCCTACCAAGTGTTCCAAGTTCAAATGCAATACAGTTTCAGTAAGTTTTTCAGCATGCAGGTGTAATTTGGTTGTTCTCTCATCAAAGGTAGGGAGAAAAAGAAAAAAAAAAGAGTCTGGAGACAGTTCTGAGAATGGTATCTGCAGCTGTGGCTTGCCTGCCTGCTGCTGTCAGCCTGCTGTTGCTGGCGGCATTATTTATGCAGATCTCTGGGGTGAGCTTAGCACTCACCTGGTCCCACAGGCTTTGTTTGCTCAGAGTTCTCCTGTGCGTGAGCCTCTGCTACAAGCTTTCCCCTTTCCAAGCACACTGGGAAAGGTGACCCTGCAACCGCGTTCTCAGGCTTGCGTGTTTATTTACAGTTCATGTGGGAGGTGGGTCTTCCCTCCTCTCCTGTGGAGTTTTCCTCCTTCCATCACTTTCACAAGCTTTCCTGCTCCTGATTACTGGGCAGTGCTGCTGCTCCTGCCAGCCGCCATGTTTGTTTACAGTTCACGTGGGAAGTGGGTCTTCCCTCCTCTCCTGTGGAGTTTTCCTCCCTCCTCCACTCTCACAAGCTTTCCCGCTCCTGGTTGCTGGGCACGCCCCCACTCCTGCCAGAGCCTCTCCGGCCCCCCCGGCTTGTTTATTTACAGTCCCGGGAAGGATTCCCTTCCCCCAGTCTTCGGTGCTCAGTGTGCCTCACCCTCTTTCTCATATGTCTTTATTGTTCTTATTGCTTATTACTCAGTTTCTCTTTTTTTTCCCTGGGCGGAGGTCTGTCTGTCCAGGGGGCTATGCTGCTCTGGCCCAGGCTTGTCTGTGGGAGTACCGCGGTACCACGAAGCTCACCTGGTCCGCATCTTCCCAAGCCGTCTGGGCGCTGGCGACTGGCAGTCCAGGGGCCCTCCTTGTTTCTCCGTTTAACGTGAAGTGGAGATTCTCTGCACCGGCTGGAGATGTGGAGGGGTCAAAGTTATGCCTCTTCTCAGTGATTATGCCTGCAAAGTGTGTCTCCAGCGTCTCTCCAAGATTTCACTATAGGAGGCTCGCTTTCTGTTTCCTCCCTCTAGCCGCCATCTTGGAATCTACCCAACATCTACTTTTTTGAGCCCCAAATTCTTTTGTCAAATCTTGATTTGCAATTTTAGCCATTCTCGTATGTAGTCAAACTTTATTGTGGTTTTATTTCACATTTCCCTGATTAATAGAAGTATTGAACATCTTTTCATATACTTGTTCATTTATATAACATCTTTGTGAAGTGTGAAATGTAAAGTTAAATCTATTTATTTATTTATCCATTTATTTATTGGCAGTACTGAGGATTGAACTCAGGGTGTTGTACTTGCTAGGCAAGTGCCACTTCCCCAGTCTTTTTCAGTTATTTTTCAGATAGGATCTTGCACTTTTTGCCCAGGTGGCCTCAAACCTCCATCCTCCTGGTTTCTACCTCCCAAGTAGTTGGGATTTTACAGGTGTGAGCCACCATGCCTGAGTTTGGTTGTTGTTTTGTTATTAATGAGTAGTTACAGTTTTTTATCTATTCAGGACACCAATTCTTTGTCAGATATATGTATTGCAAATGTTTTCTCCCATTATGACTTTCCTTTGATTTTTTTTTGCAATATCTTTCAAAGATCATTTTTAATTTTAATAAACATATGAGTACTTTTAGGGTTTGTGCTTTTTTGAGTCCTCACTGAGAAATTTTTACCTAACAGAAGATATTTTCCTATGTTTTCAATCTACATGTAGTTAATATTTGTTAATGGTGCCATAATAGTTTTCTTCTGCTGCTATAACAGATCATTAGAAACCTTATGACTTAAATCCATACAAATTTTATACCTTATGATTCTGTAGGTCTGAAACCTGCCACATGTCTCACCGTACTAAAACTAGGTGTTGGCAGGCTATATTCCATCCTGGAAGCTTTGGAGAAGGGTTCATTTCCTACTCTTTTGTTTTGTTGACAGAATTCAATCCTTTATGGTGGTAGGACCAAAACCCTCTATTTTCTTACTGTCTATAGGCTGTGTGCCATAGACACACAGACCACTGCATTCCTTGGCTCCACCTCCCTTTTCTTCCTCTTCAAAGCCAGCAATGACCCATCAAGTCTTCCCACCTGAGATGGTTTTCCGGATCAGGATAGCCTGAGGGTCTACCAATTTATTGCTCTTTTCGAGGAACTAGCTTTGGTCTTTGTTGGTTTTATTTATTGTCTCTCTTTTTTAATTTTGTTACTTTTTTGTGCTCATCTTTATTATTCATTTTCTCCTCCCTAATTTGAGTTTACATTACTCTTACTTTTATAGCTTTTTTATTAGCAGAGTGATGTATTAGCAAAGCAAAAGTGAGGCAGGCAGTGCAAATAAGGATTGACTGCTATTTTTATAACTTTGCAAGGTGAAATCTTAGATCAATGATTTTAAGACTTCTTTTCCAATATAGACATTTAAAAATATACTTCTCTAGAGATGCTGCTTTTATGGTACCTCACAAATTTTGATGTTATATTTTCATTATCATTCAATTCAAAATATTTTTTATTTCTTTGGTGATTTCCGCTTTGAATAATTATTTATTTAGAAGTATGCTTTTAATTCCCAAATATTTGGGGATTTTCTAGATGTGTTATTGTTATTGATTCCAGGTTAATTTTGTTGTGCTTTGTACATTTTAAGTATTTTTAAATTTATTGATATTTTTAGATATCAGCATATGGTACATCTTGGTTAATGTATTTTATGTAGTTGAAAAGAATTTGTATTCTTCTGTTGTTGATGTTGTGTTTGATAAATGTCACTAGATCAAGAAGGAAGATAATGTTGTTCAAATCTATATCTTTCCTGATTTTTTTTAAGCAGTATTGAGGGTTGAAGTCTAGCTAGGCAGGTGCTCTACCACTTGAGTCACTCCACCAGTCCAGTCTTCCCTGATTTTTTATGTAGTTCTATCAATTGCTAAAAAGGGGTATTTAATTTTCAGCTGTAATTATGGAAGTGGCTATTCTCCCCTTAATTTTCCTTTTGTGTATTCTAAATCTCTGTTATGATGCACATTAATGATTGTTATGTCTTCCTGGTCAATTGACCTGTCATTATTATGAAATGTCCATCTTTATCCTTGGTAATACTATTTGCCAGAAAATGTGTTTTCCCTGATTTTGAGATAGCCATTCAGCATTTAAGTCCTATACTTTAATTTGTATATCTCTTCCCATTCATTTATTTTCAACCTATCTGTGCTTTATATTTAAATTATGTCTCTTATAGGCAGCACATAGTTGTGCCCTAGTTAATTTCTTATCTATTTCGACAACCTCTGCTTTTTTTTTTTTTAATGGGGATTGAATCCAGGGACTCTATACCACTGAGCTATATCCTTGAGCTTTTTTTATCTTATTTATTTTATTTTACTTATCTGGAGTTACCCAGATTGGCCTCAAACATGCAACCCTCCTACCTCAGTCTCTCACATTGCTAAGATTACAGATGTGTGCCATCATGCTGGGCCAGTATCTTTATTCTTTAATTGAACCATTTAGACCATGGTTGGCAAACTGTGGTTTCCTATTTTTAAATGGCCTATAGTTAAGAAAGGACTTACATTTTTTTAAATGCATAAAGAAAAAAAGGGAGAAAAGAAGAAGAGAAAGAAAAGAGAAAGGTGCAGGAGAAATCTGCAGCAGTGACAGAGTGACAATGTGTCCTACAAAGTCTAAAATATGTATTTTCTAGCTTTTCTCATTAAATGTTTGTCAATCCCTTGTTTAGACCATTAGCATTTAACCCAATTATAAATATAGTTGAATTGAGATCTCTTGTTTTATTTTTTGTTTTGTCCCTTCTATTTTTTAATCCTTCATTCTCTTTTGGATTATTTGGGTAGTTTTAGTATTCTTCTTAGTTTATTACATATTTCTAGCTATATCTCTTCTTGTCATTTTTTTAGCGATTGCTATAAAGATTACTTTTTTTTTTTTTTTTTTTTGGTGTGACTGGGGTTTGAACTCAGAATTTTACACTTGCAAGGCAGGCACTCTCTTGTTTGAGTCACACTACCAGTTCATTTTGCTCTGGTTATTTTGCTGATAGGGTTCCACAAACTTGCCTGGGCTGGTCTTGAATCTCAGTCCTCTTGATCTCAGCCAAGCAAGTAGATAGATTACAGGCATGAGCCACCAGCATCCTACAGGGGTTATATTTTCTATCCTGATATCTCAGTATATTGTTGGAATTAATATTGTTTAACTTCACATAAAAGGAGGAAAACTTACAACCATGTAGTTCCTTTTACTCCCTTCCACAATTCTTCATGTTGAACTTGTCACATGTCACTTACTCCGTTCATGAAAACCCCAATAAGACAATAATATCATTTTTACTTTAAATAATCCCACAAATTTTAAAGCACTTAAGAGGAAAAAAATAGTTGTTTGCATATATCCAGATAATTTATATTTTTAATGCTCTTTATTCATCTGTGAATTTCCAATTTTCTCTCTGAAATTATTTTCCTCCAACCCAAAGGGCTTTTAGCTTTGACATTTCAGGATGGCTAGCAATGAACACTAATGGTTTTCCTTCATTTGAACGTTTATTTCACTTTCATTCTTATAGGACATTTTTGCTAGATGTAGAATTTAGTTCTTTGTCCCCAACTCTTTGGAAATGTGCTTTCACCATCTTCTTACTTTTGTAATTTTGAAAAGTCCAGAGTCAGTCAAATGGTGTTTCTCCTGGACCTACTGTGTGGTCTCAGCTGCCTTCATGATCTTTAGTTTCTAGGTATTTGATAGTAACATCTTAGAATTTACCTTTGGGGGAGTTGGCTGGGCTTCTTCAATCTGTACACTTGTGTCTTTCACTGAAATTTAGAAGTTTTCTGCTATAATTTCTTTAGATATTTTTCTTCCCTAGTCTCTTTCTTCAACTCATGTTATCCTTCTTAGACGTTCTGATACTGTCCCACAGCTTCATGAAGCTCTTTTCATGTTTTTGTCAAGTTTTCTCTCTCTCTTCTTCAGATCAAATTCCTTGACTCTATTTTTAAGTTCACTGACTCCTCTGTTATCAATATATCTATATTCTACTATTAAACTTGTGTAGTGATTTTAAAAATTATTTTCCAGTGATAAATTTCCAATTTGGCTGTTTCCTATATTTTCTACTTCTCCTCTGATATTTCCTATATTTTCTTTCATTGTATTTTCAGTGTATTCAGTTTGTTTTCCTTTACATCACTGAGCAAAGTCATCTTAACTGCTTTGAAGTCCTTATCTGACCATCTCAATGACAGGATCATTGTGGAGTTGTCTTCTACTGATTGTCTTTTTCATTCAGAATGAATTGCATTTTCTAGGTTTTCTGTAAGATAATTTTAGACAACCTTGGGTATTGGGAACATTATATAGTATATAGATTGTGTTCTGCTGTATTCCTCTGATGAATGTTGATATTTTTGTTATATTGGCTTTAATATGGTAGATTCAAACTATCAGCTCTATCTTGCCTTCTGTGGTTGGTAAGCCATATCTCAGATCAATTCTTCAAGCATTTACTGCACAACTTTGAATCTGTCCTGTGGATGCATGCTTCAAGGTTCAGACTGGGGTTTGTACAAGATTCATTTAAAAAATTGAGGAATTGCCTTCTCTTTTGTAGAGTTCCCCCTCATTTTCAGCATTTGGCCATATTTAACCAGACTCTTTCCCTGGTTCTTCCATCCAGAAAGACTGGGATTTCTGTAAGAGTTTTAGGCATTCTTGCACTGCCAGGGCTATGACTGTGGATGTGCCTGCCACTGGGTCAAAGTTGAGAAAATGAGAAATTCATTTCATGTTGGTCACTTGCTCCAAGTTTAGATCCCTGCCATCCCAAATCTGTCTGTCTTTGCTTAGTCTTCAGAACCTTCAGGCACCTATGGGTTGGTGTTTTTTGTTTTTTGTTTTTTTGGTTTGGTTTGGCTTATGTTTTGTTTGTTTAGAGGACAGGGATTGTATTTTGCCCATAATATATAGTTATTTGTACTGCTAAGTGCATCCTTCTGCATATAGGAGGCAAAATTTCCTTTTGTAAAATAATAATAATATGTGCATTTAAAGCTTTATCACATAAATTTGAATATGTGATTTTTTTACTTAGTGTCTAATTCTCATTATGATTTCTTCCTCAGCCCATGTTTTTTGGACATTAGATTATTTATATAAAGTAGATATTGGACTTTGTAGTTGTCTCTCAGTTTCTAAGACAGTTGCCTTTTGCTGACGGATACTCTGGATGATGTCAAATCTTTGAAACACATTGACTTGCTTTGTGATTAACTGTTATCATATAGTTAACTGTTATAAATGAATTATTTGGAGTTGGAAAAGTGTTTATTTTGCAATTACTGGGAAGTGGTATAAATATATCCATTACTTCATCTTTACTAAACATTTTTATACAATATAGTTGTAATTATCTGGTCTCCTATAGTTCTGTCAATTTTTGCTGTGTACATGTTGTTACAGTGATATTATTAGTTGCATATGAATTCAGAATTTCATATCTTTCTGGTAAATTAAATTTTTTGTCACTGGATGGCACATCATGAAGTCTGACTAATATATGCAACATTATTGTACTTTACATTTAAATGGTGTATCTTTTCCATCTTTAGTAATTCTAAACTTTATCAGTCCTTAAGCTTTAGATTTGGTTCCTACATGAAACGTTTTATTGAGTTTTGCTTTTTATCAGTATGACTCAAATCTGACAAGCTGTTACTCATTTATGGATTGATTTTAGATCTTGTTTTCCATGTGTTACTTGTCCTACCTGTTCTGTTTCTTTTACTCTACATTTGCCTTCTTTTATATTCCCTATACTAGCTTAAAATTTATATGCTTTTATATTTTTTGGTTTCTTATTGGGATAATTTTTTAATTAATGGACTTTATTTTAGGACACTTTTAGACTTACAGAAAAATTGAGCAGAAGGTGCAGTGAGTTCCTATTTAACTCCTGCCCTCATCCCATTCCTACTTTCCCCAATAATTAGCATTTTTCATAGATATATGCTTGTTTCAGTTGATGGGCTGATACTGACATATTAACTAACATCTATAGTTTACATTGTTGTTCTCTCTTTGTATACTACATAGATACAATACAGGTCTTGCCAAATGCAGATTTTGTCAAATAGATGTGACATGTTCCTACTATTAACAGTATCACACAGAATATGGTCACTGCCCATTTGATAATGGTTCCCCCAGAGATTACAACATGTTTGCTTGACTTATCAAAGTCTAAATTATTTGTTCCCACTCAGTACAAGGATTTCTGTATTTCAAAACTCTACATATTTAAACCCCACAAGGCATAGTAACTCAAAGTAGACCAAGATTGCAAGTGAAAAAAAATTCTTTTTAATTCTCCTTAGGTACAGGAAATGATGAAAAACAGAGATGAAACATGAAACCAACAGAGAACGAATCTCTCTTCAGTAATGCATCAACCATCAGTGTCAATGTTATGTTCTGTTTCCCACTCTGAAAAATGGCTTTGGAATAGGCCTTGGAGGTGACTCTGCCTAAATGTTTTCTTAATTTTTAAGTAAAAATACATAGGGTATCTTTGTAAAATTTGCATAACAGTTATAGATTCTCTGGATAATCATTCAAAAATACACATAATTATACATATTGATATTTCAATACTTATTCCCCAAAGCCTAAACAATAGTGAGTTCACAAATCCCAGAGGATAAAAAACTATTAGCAATTTATATGTATTTCTCATACGACATAAAAATCTGTGATTTCTCCAAGCTGTTTCCAAAATTTCAATCAGAAATGCTGTGTAAAACAACTTATAATAATACTTTTTATTCTTTTAATGGAAGATTATTATTTGAATATCTTTCATGTTTCTTAATAACTATGATATGTTTTACTAGTTTCCTTTTTTTTTTTTAATCACTGCTTATTGTATTCTGCCGTTCATGAGAAGAACTTAACCTTCCCCCAGGGGTAATTCACTTCTGAGCTATACATGGCTCAAATATGTTATACTGCCCTACACACACCCGTGGGTGAGGCAGAATGTCACTTCCTCATTACCAGTATCCCTAAATGTCATGTGTAATGCACAGTCAGGCTAACTGGTATTTAACAGCAAAAAGCTTTAACTGGGTCTGTCTGGCATGAGAATAGCTGCCCAGAAATCTTATCTGAGGTGATCAGCTAATACTACTATTGTGAGCTGAAGCTTTTTCAAAATTTCTATTTAAACCCTGAACCAGATTAGATTCTTTATATTGTTTATCTGGTGACTCAGTATGATTATGTGGTTGCATTACAATGAATTAAACTTCTGTTTGGACATTCACACACAAACTCTAGTTTTTAAATATTCTGACCTTCGTTTCTCATAATCATACATAAAAAGTCCTTGTAGCTTCAAGTTTTATCTAGCTTTTTCTTTGCATTTATCCACACAGGATGTGTGTATACTCAAACTCAATAAATGTTCTCCAGTGAGACAGATAAGGTGCTTGTCTGTTGACCACGGGCTTACCAGGTGAAAACTGGTAAGTTCACAGTGAGTCTGTGGGAGAATCTGAGTGATCTAACTAAAGTTATAACTGATTAATTGCTTGAACAAAATAACTCAAAGATTGGATTGCTGTTATTACTCAATGTTATCAATACCATCTGCAATTAATCATTGAATTTAGTTCACTGGTATTTAGTACTGACAGCTTTCACAAGAATACCTCAGATTTAGCCACATCAGTTGCTTCAGCCCTGCATGATGCCTTTTACAACTACAGTGTGTGTGTGTGTGTGTGTGTGTGTGGTACTGGGGCTTGAACTCAGGGCCTTCACCTTGAGCCACTCCCCCAGTCATTTTTAGGGATGGGTTTTTTCAAGATAGGGTCTCATGAACTATTTGCCCAGGGTTGGCTTTGAATTGCGGTCCTCCTATCTCTGCCTCCTGAGTAGCCAGGATTATAAGTGTGAGCCACCAGCACCCAGCTTTTCACAACTATGTTTGACCTTTCATAAAGAGGCAGGGGAACAGAGGGGATGGGGTTGCCATGACGCTCTGCCTGAACATATTTATCTGAGAAGAGATGTAGACATAGTTTAACATGCAGGGACTGAGGCTCTTTGCTAAAAATGCCGTCTAGTGTTGGATATAAATCAGCTAGAAGTAGACAGTGTTCGGTTCTTAAGTGGCAGGAAGTAATCTGGGCCAGAATAAACATGAAAAGTGAGAATCTGAGTGAAGCTAGCTGTCAAACAGAAGAAGAGGAGTCTCAGAATTGGCCCTTTCAGAGTAAAACAGGCAGAGAACATGGATGGCCATCTAAAATACAAATGGGGAATGAAAGTTTCAATGTCAGAGTAATCAGAGATCAAAAACTTGACCACCTTTGAAGGAAGCTTCCAAGCTTACTTATGGAGGAGTTATTTATGGAGGTGTGAATGTCTCAAGTAAAATAAGGTGTTACTGTTGCAAGAGGTTGCTAGCTGAGATACCGGACTCTTGAGTCAATTAGCAGGAAGAAATGTTTTATTGTGCCAGCACAGACTCAGCCAACTCATGTCCAAAAGCTGAGCCCCAAGAACAAAGGGGTCTCACCATATATACCCTTGCCAGCAGGTTACAGAAGCAAAAAGCAAGATGTAATCCATATATGGTTATATTTAATTTTATTGGCTACTCTACCCTAGTGCTATGTGACTTTCCCCTCCCTAGTGCTACGTGACCTTCCTCATGTTCAGATTTCTCAGGTTTTATCTCTGTGCTATGCCATCCCTACCTCCCTGCTACTTTCTCAGGACTCAGGCCTAGTCTGTTTTCTTCTGATCCTCTTCCCTGCTACATTACTATCAACAGTAGTAATACTGATTGTACCCAAGCACAATTCTGGTAGCTCTCCCTCACTCCGTTCCCCAGTCACTCTGATTTCCTCACAGTAATAGAAAGTGAAGCTACCAGTTTTCCCTGGGTCTGTTCCCTCCCACTTCCATTTAAAGAATAAATTTGTCATCATTGGTCACTGGGGAATATACATAAAAACCACAATGAGATATCAGCTCACATTAACTAGGATGACTCTAATCAAAACGGCAGACAATCACAAACGTTACCAAGAATCTGGAGAGACTGGAACCCTCAAGTTCTGCTGATGGGAATGAAAACGGGTGCTGCTTTGAAAACACTGCATTGTCATATTGCCCAGAAGTTCCACACCTAGTGTACATACTCAAGAGACTTGAAAATACACTTTCACACTAAACATATACAAATGTCCACAGCGGCGTTCACAGAAGCCCAAAGGTAATAACAATGTCTATCGACTTAGGGACAGATTTTAAAATGTATCTAGATGCAATGCAGTGTTATTCGTCCTGAAAAGGGAAGGGAAACTGGAGGAAGGAGCATGACTCAAATGGTAGAGCACCTTCCTAGAAGCACTAGCCCTGAGTTTAAACGGCAGTCACATGCTACAACATAGACGAACCTTGAGGACGTTATGATAAATAAAACAAGCCAGAAACAAAAAAAAATACGATTCTTAAACTAGGTATCTAAAGTACTCAAATTCATGGAAACAAAGTCAAATGCTGGTTTATCAGGAGCTGGAGGCAAGAAATTAGGAGTTATGTTAATGGGTATGAACTGTGTTTTGCAAGATGGAAAAGGTACAGAGATACACTGCATATTCCCTAACACTACTGAACTGTACCCTTAAAAGTGGTTATGAAGTATAACCACTCTGGAAAAAAATTTGGAGGCTACTTAAAAAGCTAAACATTGATCTACCATTTGATCCAGCAATACCGCTCTTGGGGATATACCCAAAAGACTGTGACACAGGTTACTCCGGAGGCACCTGCACACCCATGTTTATTGCGGCACTATTCACAATAGCCAAGTTATGGAAACAGCCAAGATGCCCCAATACTGATGACTGGATTAAGAAAATGTGGTATCTATACACAATGGAATTTTATGCAGCCATGAAGAAGAACGAAATGTTATCATTCGCTGGTAAATGGATGGAATTGGAGAACATCATTCTAAGTGAGGTCAGCCTGGCCCAAAAGACCAAAAATCGTATGTTCTCCCTCATATGCGGACATTAGATCAAGGGCAAACACAACAATGGGATTGGACTTTGAGCACATGATAAAAGCGAGAGCACACAAGGGAGGAGTAAGGATAGGTAAGACACCTAAAAAACTAGATAGCATTTGTTGCCCTCAACACAGAGAAACTAAAGCAGATACTTTAAAGCAACTGAGGCCAATAGGAGAAGGGGGCCATAAACTAGAGAAAAGGTTAGTTCAAGAAGAATTAACCTAGAAGGTAACACACATCCACAGGAAATCAATGTGAGTCAATGCCCTGTATAGCTATCCTTATCTCAACCAGCAAAAACCCTTGTTCCTTCCTATTATTGCTTATACTCTCTCTACAACAAAATTAGAGATAAGGGCAAAATAGTTTCTGCTGGGTATCAAGGGGGTGGGGGGAGAGGGAGGGGGCAGGGGGGGAAGAGGGGGTGGGGGCAGGGGGGAGAAATGACCCAAACATTGTATGCACATATGAATAAAAATATTTTTAAATAATAATAAATAAAAAATTTTTTTAAGTGGTTATGAATGGAAAATTTTTATTATTGGCTTTTTACCACAATCTATCTTCTAATTCAAAATGAAATGGTGATCTTTCTATAAAGTGGAATGTTATTCAGCAATAAAAAGGAATGAAATACAGACACGTGTCTGTGATGTGGATGAACCTAGAAAATATTGTGTAAAGTAAAAAAAGCAGACACAAAAGGCCACATCTTATGCAATTTTGCTTACGTTAAATGTTCAGAATAAGGACAGATCCATGGAGACAGATTATTGGATGTCAGGGACTAGGATGAGGAATAGGGAGTGACTGCTAACAACCATGTGATTTCTTTGGAGAGTGATGAAAATGTTCTGGAATTAGGCAGTGGTGATGTCCACATAACTCTGAATATTCTAAAAACCACTGGTTTATACACTCCAGAGGGGCAAATTTTATGCCATGTGAATTGTATACCAATAAAGTTATTTTTATTAAGAAAGAGAGGGTAAGGGAAGGAAGGGAGGGAGAAAGGAAGGAAGGAAGGAAGTAGGGAGGGAGGAAGGGAGGAAGGAAGAAGGAAAAGAGGGAGGGAGGGGAGAGGGAGGAAAAGAAAGGAAGGACTGTAGAAATGTGGTTAATAGTCTGAGTTCACCATATAACAGAGAAGAAACTCAGCAACAGAATACTGTGCTTTCAGGAGAATTGCCTTCCTATTTCCGTCATCCTTTACAGATTCCATAGTTTTACTCTTTGGTCTCTTGCATATACTTTATTTTTTTTTAATTAGCCTCCTACTACTTCTGACTAGTAACTCACTCTGTTTTATCCACCTACTCTTTTCCACCTATTTTCCTTTATTCTTATCTAGATAACCCCTGTATCAGCTGTATTCAAACCTACCCTATTTTTGTAGGTACCTAGACGTGAGTCTGTACAATCGAGTCTGTTGGTGATTTTGTGCCCATATGTGAGAAGATGTATTTGAGTATAGACATGCGGACGGGGAGTTCCAGATGGCTGTGTGCCTGTGCTTGAATCTTCATGCTAGTTATTTATGATGGGGCTGGAGGTGTAGATCAGTGGTAGATCACTTGCCTAGCACATGTGAGGCTCTGGTTTCAATCCCCAGCACTACAAAAAAACAAACAAACTAACTAACTGGAAATGCTGTAAGGAAAACTCAAGAGAAAAATCAGGTTCTCATGAGTATTCGTGTGCTGGTGCCATATTAGGCTCTGAATAGACTCTTTCTTTCCTGCAGTGCTGGCAGCATCTGTAAGAAGCCAACACCAGATGGAGAGTGGTAGTGTGACATGTCTGTTATTATGAACAGCAAGGACTCCAACAGGCGGAGTTCATTTGTCTGCCTAATTCCATTCTTCAATATTTTTAAAGAAAAAAAACTCTTCTCAGACTCCATTAAAATCACAGCAAAGATTTTACAAAAAGAAGCAAATCCCATTATAATACTCAAAGCAGTAGGCAGACGAACCAGAGATTTTGTTTTCTGAAGACAGAAAGCAGATGGAAGCAGCAATGATCACCACACCAGGGCAGAGCTGCAGCTGAGAACCCTCGAGGGCAGCTAAGCGGAGGGAGAAGAGTCAGTGCTGGAAAGGCATGAGCTGTGAGTCACTCAATGACTCCTCCTTCCTAGTGACCTTTCCAACTGTTTTAGTCACCAGAAACACCCCTGGTTATCACCAAAAGTCCCGTACCTATAAAATCACTCATGTACATAAATGACACTGCCAGAAATGACACTGAACTTGGACAATTTCATAGGGAAGATTCGTGTTAAAATTCTATAAGGAAAAATGTGGATAATTGTCCAAACACACAATGGTCAAATAAATTGTAGCACATCCATGCAGTGAAGTTCTAGCCATCCAATTAATGTTGCTGTTCTCATTGTTTAATTATTTGGATGAGTATTTGATCTACCCCACCTCATATAAGAGTGTGCATCTACATATGTAACAATATGCAGACACAGTCAAACAGACAAAAATACAAACTGAAAGGGATGAAAGCATAGAAAAACAGGAAATATGAAATCCTGAGTTAGAAAGCCTTTTCTGAGCATACCGCCAAAGGTAAAGATCATTATAGAAAATACATAACTGACATGAAAAACCAGAGAAACTGTAGGGGGAAAAAATAGCAAAAAAAAAAAAAGGTAAATGACTAAAAATAATAGTTGCAAGCCTGGCATGGTGGTATATGCTTGTAATCTCAGAAAATGAGAGACTGAAACAGGAAGATCACACGCTCAAGGTAAATCTGAGCTACATAGTTTAAGGACAGTTGGGCTACATAGCAAGACTCTGTCTCAAAAAAAAAAGGAATAGTTGCAATATACATGATGTGTCATTATCTTAAATATATAATAAGTTCCCATAAATCAGTTTTTTGTATATATATATATATATATATATATACTCCCAAGCCAGAAATGGTGGTGCACATCTATAATCTCAGCACTCAGGAGTTTGAGGCAAGGGGCAGCAAGATTGAAGCCAGCCTGACCTACATATCAAGACTCTGTCTCAAAACACCAAAACAAAACAAAACAAAAACTATGCATATTTTCAAAGAAGTGAGCCAAGAGCCAGGCACAGTGGCTCACACCTGCAATCCTAGCTACTTAGGAGGCAGACATCAGAAGGATCATGGTTTGATGTCAGGCTGGGCAAAAAGTTTATGAGACCTCATCTCAAACAATGAAAGCTGGGTGTGGTGGTACACACCTGTCATCTAAGCAGCTAATGTAAACAGGAAATGTAAATAGCATCACAGTCAAAGCCAGCCTGGGTATAAATGATGACACCGTATTTGAGAACTACCTAAAGCAAAAAGGGCTGGGGGTGTGGTCCAAGTGGTAGAGTGCCTGCCTAGCAAGTACAAGGCCCTGATTTCAAAGCCCAATACTACCAAAAAATAAAGAGGGCCAAGAACTTGAATGGGAAACTTATTGAAGAAAACATGTAAATAAAGAAATAGAAATAAAAACAATTAGATGTTGATCAAATACTTTTTATAGGTATTATAGGTAATGGCCTTTTTAAGATAGTACCTAGAAATGCAGAGAAATGGGTTCTTTCTTTCACTGTTGTGGTGGGGGTTGTGTGTGTTAAGATCTCTCTGAAGTACAATTTGAGCTCATGAATCAATATTTTCAAATACTTTATGATGAATATGCAAGTTCTAATTTTCTAATTCTAGGAACTTGTACCAAGGAAATAATGAATATATTCTAAATTTATATACAGATATTTTCTACAACATTATTATAGCATTGAAAAATTTTAAGGGACCTGAATTTTCAACCACAGAGATTCAGTCAAACACATAATAGTATATTCGCATGCCAGGATACAATACATCCATTAAAATGATGCTGTAAATGAACACATAGAGTGTCGTCTGCACTGTTTTTAAGTGAAAATAACTGGTGTAGGAGACTGTGAATAAGTATGACTACAACTATGTGGGGAAATACAAAGAAGAAAGTTAGCACCATGTCAGTAGAGTTTTTGTCCATTTACTGGCAGAAGACTTGTATGTGACATGTAACAGTCCCTCAACAACTTCCTCAATGGATGATTCTATCCCAAAACATTCCTTGAGATTATCACTGGGTAGGGGACTATAGGTGATGATTGTCTTCAATAGATGTGCACTGGTTTTGCTGTCAGAATAAAATGCCACATGTTACCTTAAAAGCAGAGAATGATTCAGGGTGACACAAGCAGAAATGCAGACGCCCTCATGTAAGTGGCACTTTGGTCACACACTTTCGACTTTCTTCTCAAGCATTACTTCTTGCAACAATGTTTTTCCAGAACTGCATAGAATTAATTCATCCTAAACCTCTCAAATCAGAAACTCATTTGTCCACTTGAAACTCTTCCAGGTTGAGTGAGGCAGCAAGAACAAGGAATGAAAGACAACAAATAAACAGCACCAGTCTTTGGATTCTTTCATGGAGAAAATAAAACAGGTGATGTGAGAGGAAGTATGTGAGTGGGGGAACACAGGGAACACTGGGTACCTCAGGTGACTTCTGAGCAATCAGGAAAGGGAGAGCCACAGTGAGTGCTAGACTCTATGCTGAGACCAAAGTGGTTTCCACTGAACTGCTTCATGGAAGGAAACACCAAAGTCTGACTTATGCTCTTTTATTGTTTTGCTTTGTTTTCTGAAGTAGGATCTCAATATGTAGGCCAAGTTGACCTGGAACTCATGATCCTCCAGCTTCTGCCTCAGAAACTGTCTGATTAAAGGATGGGCTTAAACTGCATCACAGAATGTTCCATACACAAGAGCTATTAAACGTTTTTAACTTTTTTAAAAATCAAAGATATATATATATATATATAGCAAATATCAAATTAAGTTAAGAGAGGACATAATCTAATTTGGTATTCTTCAAAAAAACTGGTGGCCAGGAAAGAAAAAGAAGATTCAGAGGAAAAACAGAGTAACGCCATTGTGTTTATAAGAAGACAAAGGCCTGGAACACTTACCATCCCCTTTAACTCCAGACTTGATTTATCTTTTTGAATGTCTATGCAGGAAGTAGTGGGAATGAGTGAAGGTGTCCAGGCTGACTTCTCCCGAAGGAAGTGCAGTTTCAGAGCTAGATTCAGAATTGGGAGCTGGACCCAGGGCCTGGAGTTTTCTCACATGATTGGTCAGGCCAACAGAGGGGACAGTAAAGGGGACTAAGAAGGAATAGCCAGACAGATGGGAGAAGCACAAAGAGAATATGTCATAGAAGATAGAAGAGGGAAGAGGTTGATCAGCTCTGTCAATGGCTGCTGAGTGACTGAGCAAATGAAGACAAAGAAGTGGACAAGGAATTTGGCAAAATAGAGGCTGGAATGGAGGCAAGAATGAACTTGGATGAAGATTTGTAGTATCCAATAAATAAACACTAAAGAGTTGCTTAGGAAAAGTGTAACTAGATGCTGAGACCAGAGATGTTTTTCCTTGGGACTTCTGACATACAAAAGGTAACATTGTACCCAATGTCCTCAACATTACCTCTACAATAAACCCAACATGTTTCAGACTTGTGCCCTTAATACTGTACATAAGGTATCATAGAGGGCTTTCTTTACTAGGCTGAGGGTTATTTTATTGGAATATAGTTATTCCATTTAACAATTCTATATAATAGCCATAAGTGGTTATTGAAATGAGCTACAATCCCTTCCAATTGTTAGAGTCTATTAATATTGAGACATCCCTTTCCTGGAAAAGATCTAGACAAACCCTAAGAAGTTATCTTGAGGTGGCCATAATCTAAACATATGAGCTGAGTTAAAATCATCTCTGAGAGGAATACAGAAATATCAATTCACATTGAGTCAAAGGATTGCTGCATAAGAGAGAAAACCTATTAAAGGTCAAAAAGCCTGTATTTATACATTTCAGGAAATTATGCAAAGAAATTCAAGACCAGCTAGAGGAAAAGCAACCTTCAGAGGCCCTAGAGAATTGGGCGGACTTGGGCCTGCAGGTTCAACTCAGTTGCTTTTAGCACAGAAGCTGAGCTCCAGTCAGTAACCTGCTGGGCTCTGCAGTGAGCCTCAGGCTCTGGCAGGCCTGCATTTGAGCAAATGTGGCAGAAGAGAGCTTCTTATGTATCCCAGGGATAATAATCTGCTCCTTACTAATCTCATTAAACAGTTAATAGAAAAAATGCATTAATGATGTAAAATTTTAATGCATTTTAAGAGTTTCACTGACCAGCTAAGAACACTCAAATATAGCAAGAATACCCACTGTGAAGACAGGCTAGCCAGAATCCTTACTGCTAAATAGCTCTGCAACCATGGGGAGTCACCCATCTGTAAAATGGGGAAAATACTAGTATATTCCTCACTGGGCTATTATGAAATGTAAATCTGACAGAACCTAGGACTTTAAGTAAGTACTCAAAACATACTAGACAACATTATGGTTTAAGATGCCTTCCTGGTAGCTAGAGAGAGTAAGCGGTGTTAAACAGCCCACGATTCTAATTCAGAGAACATCCAGGTAACTGACTCCCTCCTCCATAAGAAAGTCTGAAGGGCAGGTGAGTTCGAGGGGTTGTGTTCAGAAAGAAAATCATTCCAGTGGGTTCTTTCTCCAAAGATGAGATTGAAAAGTTTGAGGGTGTGCACAGGACCGAGATTTGTTACCCTAGATAGATATCACATTAATCACCAGGCTTATAACTTGCCTTTGGAACTACCACAAAGAAAGAATGAAAACACTGGGGTGGGGGTGATGGTGCAGTGGAAGGGCCAGGCAGAGAGGGCAGGCACACCCCCCTTTAGCTTCTGGCTGAGATGTACAGATGATGCATCCAGCTTGAGAATAAGGTACGGGGTACAGGTGAGCTGAAGGATACAGACTGGCTGCAAACCTATGAAGGGGGCAGACCACCCTCTGGTGCTCAGGGGAACTGGGTGGGTTCAGTGAGAACAAACACTCATCAGCCAGCCCTGCATACAACCATCCTCAATGTCGCTGCTGGTGGGTTACAACACAGTGGTAATGGCCAGCAGATTCCTGGACGAGTCATACGGGTACAGGCAACAGCATTTTTTCTTTTCAGAGGGAACGCACCAGGCCTTGGGGAGAGACTGTTAGAGAGAAACACCTACCTCTTCCTCTCTGTCATCCTCCCAAACCACCTGAGTGTCCAGTCTAAATTGTGATTATAGGAACTAAATATCTGTCTTGCCAACGGAACTGAGATTTTTTAGTAATGAGAATTCACTGGTGACTTTTGAAATCAAGTTAGGATGTGATTGAGACAGTCACCTAGCCAGAGGAAAGAGGGATTAGCAGAACAGATTTAAAAATCAGGTATAGGAAAAATAAACTTGTCCCTTAACATTAAAACTTGAAATTCACAGCTAATCAGTATCAGTTATCTGAAAAGGAATCTGTCTTTTCCTAGCTAGTGTTTTGCCTTATGTTATGGTGTTTTGTGTTTATATTGACTATTTTGAAAACATTTTCAAATCTTTTAATTTTCTCTATATATAATCCTAGTAATAGAACACAAAATGCCAAAAATATGGAAGCATCTGTCTTTGTCTGCTTCCTTGCCACTTCCTTATGATCACAAAGGTTTCCAGAAGAGCAGATGTTTTAATAACATGCTTCTCTTTTTATAATTGCAATAAAGGTCCTATAAGTACATGAAATGCAAAAAAGAATATGAAAGTCACCCATATTTTACCAAGATATATATACATACATATATATTTCTCTTAATGTTTGCTATACATTCTTTCTAACTTGTAAATTCACATGTAGACAAACTTTTTTAAAGTTAAAAATGTGTCAAATCACACAACCTACTTAGTAGAATGTTTTTCATGTTTAACACCTAAAGTAGAGTCAGGCACATCATAAGTTTTCAATAAATATTTGTTGAATAAGTGACGGAACTTATCTCCATGGTATGAAACATTTTTCCCCAGCATCATTTTTAACTGTAGCATAGAATCTATTGTGAGAATTATCATAATTTATCTAACCAGGCCCTGGTGAGCTGAAGAGAAGGAAGGCTTTGTGAAGGACACAGAGATGTCCTATGCAGTCTTCCCTTCAAGGCAGAGGCTGTGGTCCAGCTTCTGGAAGGACTGGTCACATCCAGATGTCAGCTCCCTTCAAGAATTACTTCATGGACCAGGCACAGTGGCTCCTACCTATAACCTCAGCTACTTGGGAGGCAGAGATAGAAGGATCATGGTTCAAAGCCAGCCCAGGCAAAAAAGTTAGCATGACTCTATCTCAAAGAACAGCCAGATGTGGTGGTACATGTCTGTAATCCCAGCTATGCAAGAGGTGGAGCTAGGAGGATCATGATCCAAGGCTGGCTGGGGGGAAAAGCGTGAGCCCCTGTCTGAAAAATAACTAAAGCAAAAACAGCTGATGGCATGGCTCAAGTGGTGGAGAGCTCACATATCAAGCTCAAGGCCCTGAGTTCAAACTCCAGTAGCACCAAAAAACAAAACAAAACATTATTGCCTCAGCTTACAGAAAGCTGTCTTCCCAGGGAGACCCATACGTGAGGACAATGAGAACACATCATGGGAAGCACCCATTGTAGAGCTCTGACAGGCCATCTTCTTCCAGAGGTTCCTGGGGATTCATCTGAGGCTGTCCTACCTATATTGCACTTAACTTCTCTCTCTGCCCCATTGTTTTCCCTCCTCCTTCCTTGGGTGTTAATCTCAGGACAATCCCTAATAAACATGCTGCCTACAAAACTGCTTCTGAAGAACCTCACCTGGGACCCCCAAGGAACTCCCAATCCACTGATCAAGGACTCAGTAAGTTGTAACTTTATACCTTTGCCCATCCCCGACACCAGGGTAAAGTGGCCACGTTTCAGTCTACACAATGTGCTGTTTGCTCATTGAAAGTTCTACTCTTGGTGCTGTGTATGACACATGGTGGCAGCAGAAGGAAGGCAGGAAAGAAGGGAAGAGGAAGGAAGGGATAAATTGGACTTCATCAGATAACTACTTGAACCCCTTTCTTTGCCCAAATTTCTCCCAATCTGATTGCTTCCAGATCTCTTGTTCCTTAACTAGTCTTTGGACCACCCACCGTGTGAGAATTATTGGGTAATTACTGCCCCATCATGACAGCATGTGCAAGTTATAGACACTGAAACTGGGCACAGCCTGTACAGGCTGACAGGGATCTGTAACCTCAGGAGAAGTGAGGGTGAACAGGCCTTTTATTTTTTTTTTTTCATTTTTCTTTTATTATTCATATGTGCATACAAGGCTTGGTTCATTTCTCCCCCCTGCCCCCACCCCCTCCCTTACCACCCACTCCACCCCTTCCCACTCCCCCCCCTCAATACCCAGCAGAAACTATTTTGCCCTTATCTCTAATTTTGTTGTAGAGAGAGTATAAGCAATAATAGGAAGGAACAAGGGGTTTTGCTGGTTGAGATAAGGATAGCTATACAGGGCATCGACTCACACTGATTTCCTGTGCGTGGGTGTTACCTTCTAGGTTAATTCTTTTTGATCTCACCTTTTCTCTAGTTCCTGGTCCCCTTTTCCTATTGGCCTCAGTTGCTTTAAGGTATCTGCTTTAGTTTCTCTGCATTAAGGGCAACAAATGCTAGCTAGTTTTTTAGGTGTCTTACCTATCCTCACCCCTCCCTTGTGTGCTCTCGCTTTTATCATGTGCTCATAGTCCAATCCCCTTGTTGTGTTTGCCCTTGATCTAATGTCCACATATGAGGGAGAACATACGATTTTTGGTCTTTTGGGCCAGGCTAACCTCACTCAGAATGATGTTCTCCAATTCCATCCATTTACCAGCGAATGATAACATTTCGTTCTTCTTCATGGCTGCATAAAATTCCATTGTGTATAGATACCACATTTTCTTAATCCATTCGTCAGTGCTGGGGCATCTTGGCTGTTTCCATAACTTGGCTATTGTGAATAGTGCCACAATAAACATGGATGTGCAGGTGCCTCTGGAGTAACAGTCTTTTGGGTATATCCCCAAGAGGTGAACAGGCCTTTTAATATACAAAGCAGACATAAGGATCAAATCACACCAATGAAAACAAATCAACTAAAAATAAAGACAGAAACCCTGAAGTCTAGACTCAAAGCCGTGGTGAGCTGAGCCAGGTCCAGGTGCCTGTGTGGGGCAGAGATGCATGTTCCAAAACAGCTTCCTGTTGCCAGGCAGGTTCAGGCAGAAGCTGGCTCAGCCCATGTAAGGTGCCTCCTCCCAGTCACAGATCACCCCCTCACCCCCCACCCCTGGACTGGAAGGATTGCTGCAGGGTAGAAAAGCAGCTGGGCTGGTGCACGCTGCGCAGTGGGCAAGTGAGAGGAAGAGGAGAAGGAGAAGGAGGAGGAGGAGGCAGCGCTGTGAGTACACTGACTTCTCTCCCCGGAAGCCACTGCACCCTCCATGGTTGGAACGAAGCTGGCGGGATGACAGGGAAAGGGGGAAGTTACATTCTTGATAATAGAGTTTGTCCCTTTTCATAATTTATGATCTTGTAACTGTTCTGGGTCGGGTTCTTAATAATCTGCCTAGCAGAAAGAAAGCCTCCTGGTTTGTGGTCAGGTATCTTTTGTCAACTCTAATGGGATTTGTGAAGTCATTTACTCTAGGTTCTTCTTCTGCAAACAGTTTTGCTTAATAAATGTGTCAGTTGACATAAGTCAACAAATTAGCTTTATCTACACAATGTGATTTTTATATATCATTTATTTTTACTCTTCACCAATTAGTTGATCCACCAAGATCTGCAGGTCTTAATTATAGGGGTTTTTTTTGTCTTAACAAAATAAGTTTTACACAAAATACAATTTTCAAATAATAAGTTTCAAATAATGCTAGTATTATTTTATGTTTATAAGCCTAACACCCCACTTCTAACTAGTTTTAAAGATTTTTAAGACATTTAGGTATTTTTATTAATTTTAATGTCTTTTTAAAGTTAAAGACAATGCCTATTGACTATTTCTTGCCTGAGTTGAGTTAATAAACACAACAGGAAAGAACTTACTGAGGTTTTATTATATACGTTATTTTAGTTCCATATATAACTTACGTAGTTTTCAAATTTTGTGAGGAAATAGTCCTTTTGATTAATCTTTTCAATGAGGAGAAAAATCATTTTCTTTTTGCTTACAGCAGATTATTTTGCTGTCTGCTATAATAGGTTAAAAATCAACTCATCTATTTTTTTAACTACCTGGGAAGACTACAGACTTTTAGATACCAAGTGGAACTTAGACACCATTTAGTCACTCAAAGGAAATGTCAGAATTTTTTTTAACCTCTCCTGCCCAACCAGAGCCAATACCAATGAACCCCAGAATCTGGCATACCCTGGACTGGAATCTGGGTCTAATGGCCATGCAGGTTGCCCACAAGCCTGATGGGCCACCATTGCCTACCTGGGATGGAAACCACATTTGTGAGAGGGTGACCTGATCTCATCTCCCCCAAGGATTCTCCATCGTATTCCTGCCCTGGTGTGGGGCAGCTCACTGCCATTGCCCACACCTGTGAGCACCTGAGCCACTGATACGTCTAGTCCTTCATTTCTGGTGGTGGATGATGGTGCTCGGCATGGGGTCACAGGGATCTAGAGCAGTGCTATCCAATACACCCTTGTATGGTGATGGAAATGCTCTAGACAAGTCCCACTAAAACCACAGGGCTATGGGATGCTTGAAGTATAGCTAGAGCAGCTAAAGAACTGGATGTTTACTTGTATCAAGTTGAATTCATTTCACTTTAAATAGCTTCATGTAGATACTAACTACCATACTGGTCAACAGAGCTTTAAAGCAAGAAAAAAAACAAAACAAAAAACCAAGTGGGTATGGTGAGCTCTGAAGGTCACAGCCACAGAAATAAGTTCCTCTCTTCATTGTTGTCAGGGACCCATTCTATTTAAGCAAACTATCACTTGTCATCATCTAAAATCTCCACACCCATCTTTAGACTCTTAAGTCATGCAACTGTCTGCTCTTGTTCTGGGGGTCAGGGTCAGGGCTAGGGTGACAGCACATTGCATTCTAGTTTCTCCCTCTCCTATTTCTTTTTTTTGTTGTTGTTAATATGAATTTCTCTAGTATGAGTAGAGTTTGGGGTGTGGTTTGTGTGTTCTCTGGTACAGAAATTTGGGTGAAGTTTCTGTAATGAACTTGAAAAATGATCTCATGCTTGGTGGGTGAGTCTCACATCTTTCTTCTGCTTTGCAAATTGGTTTGTTTAGTGAGCAATTGTTTTTAAACCTATTCAATGTGCCTAGAAACATCAACATTCTGGATATGAATAACATTTATAAGAAAACAAACTAAAAGAAGGCACAAAAAATACATCTCTAGCCTTTTAAAAATCAGTATTTTTCAAAGCAAATAAAGTCTCAGGGTGTTGAGCAATCTGAGTAAGGCATCATGGTGCCAGGTCGCTGGGAAGTTTTTCCATGGGGCAGGGCTCACAGGGGTCTTCCTGTACATGGGAAACATTTAAGGTAAGCTGCACACTTCAGTCTGCGATGATATCACTTCTTTTTTTTTCTTTATTCGTTTATTCATATGTGCATACATTGTTTGGGTGTGATATCACTTCTAAAGTGGCAATCACCTCTCTGCTCTTTGCCACTGTCACTTCCCACTTTTTTAATTCACCTCATCCATTAATTTCCTTTCTACCCCAGCCAGCTAAAGAAATTTAGTATATGTGAGGGAAGTGCTGCATTAGAATAACATGGGGAAGCTTCAGAAGATCATATATTTGAACTAGTCCCTACATACCATGAGGTGAAAGGGCAGGCAAGAAGGGAGGGCACATCAGATCACTAGGAGTCAGACCCCATTTGATTTTTAAAACAAGGTCTTGCTATGCAGCACAGGCTGGCTTCCAACTCATGATCCTCCTGCATCTACCTCCAAGTGCTGGGTTTACATACCTGCCTGGTCCCAAACCCTAAATCTTGAATAAGGAAGTTTCTCTTTTTTTTTTTAGTGCTGGGGCTCAAACCTGGGACCTTGACACATGCTAGGCAAGCACTCTACCACTGAACTACATCCCGAGCCCCAGGAGGTTTGTCTATTTAGGTACTACCTTCTGCTTGGGTCTCTTTCCTTTTCTGTAAAGTCTTCCTTCTCCCTTTGAAAATTTACAATAAGGCATGGACATTGATGGCTTTTGAGACTTGACGATTTTCTTTTATATGTATTTGCACTTTAATCAGGAGCAAAGAAGTGATTTTGTAATTGTGGCATTTCAGAAACTAGGGTGAAGAATGAGGAAGACTGAGTACAGGGAGAGGGTAGAAGGCTTTTTCTCTGCCATCTTTATTTATGTGATTTCCCCTAATGGTTTAACTTGTAAGATAAAAGTCAGCAGACTCAAGGGCAGGGATTTGGGAGTTTCTTAATTCTAGATAGACATAACTGGAGGTGATATCTTCTTGTCTTAAAAAATATTAGTGAGGGGGGAGAAATGAACCAAGCCTTGTATGCACATATGAATAATAAAAGAAAAATGAAAAAAAAAATAAAATAAAATTTCAAATCCAAAAAAAAAAAAAAAAGTAGTGAAAACTCAATATAAGACTGGCTTAAGAGTCAGGAGACATGCACTTGAATCTTGATGATCTTGAAGAAGTCCCTTTCTCTCTTTCTTAGTTTCCTCACCTGTACAATGTGGAGGTTGACTGTAGAGCACCTAAGTTTGCAGCCAGAGCTGAGAGTCTATCACACCATGAATGAATACATGGCCAATAATGGCCATAGGATAAATGACATGTTAATTCCTCCCTACTTACATAGCTTTTTAGTAAGACAAAAAAACCACCAAGAGAATAGTCATTGACTTCAAGGAGTCACAATTAATCTTTTTTAATACCATTCTTCATCAAATTGGCTTTTTTAATGTACAGCAATCTGTTCTTTGGTGGGTTCAAAGTAACTTACTAAGCAAACAGGTAAAGGTGGTTGTGGCAGAGGCTACGAGGCAAGAAAAACCAAACACACATATCCACCTAATGGGACATGCTTTTACCTCCCTGCACTGCCATTTGTCAAGGATGGAGCGAGGGACATAGGGAGGGAAGGAAAATTATGGACAAGGGTAGAGTTGCAGAAAGAAGAGGTTTCTCATGTCTTCAGAAGATGGCAAAGGGCTCAATAAGTGGAAATACAAAAAGGATTTCCAAAGGGAGGAACAACCTATGCACAACTTACAGGCATGCTCAGGACACCAAGGGGACAGGCAAGTCATTTGGAACTGGCTGGGTACTGTCTTGAATACAACCTGTTATCTCTGAGGTTGTCCAGCTCTCTTCCACTGATTAGAAGAAAGAGATGGGTGAGTCTAGCCAGCAAGAAAAGGGAAGTGATTGGTTTGTCTCCAAGAACTGAAAAGTCAAGTTCTCAAATTTGAGCACCACAGAATGGGACAGGAGCAGATTGGGATTTGAAGAGACTGGCCAGCCACAGAGAAGTCTGGATGGTGTGGTTGATTGGTAATGGGAAGCAAGAAGGAGCCCATAGCTGAGCCCATGGGAGCTAGGAGCTGTGCAGGACTTGCCTTTAAATTTAGGCAGCAGGGGTCCATTGGAGATTAGCTAGCAGAGGAGTGATATAAAAATCAGAGCTGTATTTAGGACAGTATGTCTCAAGGTTGATTACATGGCTGGCACTTAAAAGGCTTGTTTATGTTTGTGGAACATCACAAAGTATTGATAATACTCAAAATAATGAGGTAGAGCATTTGGACCTACATTTATTCTACAAACTAGATCCTAACATAGACAGGTAGTAACAGCACCTAGCATTAAGAAAATTTATGAAAGGAAAATGCTTAAAATCACAAATTCTGACCAGTAACTTTTCCTCAAATTAGGAAACACCTTGCAGATACTCAATTTTGTCATCAAAATATGTTGTCACAGTAGATGGAAGTGCTGTAGGACATTTATACACCAGAGGCACTGTGTGGGATGGGAGCAGAAGTTGTTGTATTCCTTTGGGCCAGAAGTTAGTGGCCAGCCATGGAAATCAGAAGGAAGGACTGAGGGGTCTAAGGAGACATCAGAAAATGATCATTTTAGCTTCTATTGGAAATATGCATCCTTCCAAATCAGGAGGGTGTATTAGTCAACGTTCTCCACAGAAATAGAACAGATGAGAGAGAGAGAGATCTTATATGTGTATATAATACATGTGAACATATATATACATATTCTACAGGTAGATAGGACATATAGCCTATCTATTGAGAGGAAAAGATTTATCTTAAGGAATTGGCTCATGTGAGTTTTGTAGATTGGTATATCTCAAATCTATGCAACAGGTAGGCAGTCTAAAAGAAAAGTTATCGTTGCAGTCTTAAGTCTAAAATCTGTGGACTGAAAACTCAGACAGGGTTTCTCAGACTGAGACAGGGTTTCCAGTCTCAGGAAAGAGTTGTTTCATCTTTGGGGAACAACAATGTTTGGATTTAAGGCCTTAACGTGATTGGAGGAGGCCCCAGTGTTATGGAGGTTAATCCATTTTACTCAAAATCTGCTGATGTGTCTGGCATGGTGGCACACACCTGTCACTCCTGCACATAGGAGACTGAGGCAGGAGGATTGTGAGTTTGAGACCAGCCTAGGCTATATAGAGAAGCCCTATCTTAAAAAAAAAAAAAAAGTCTACTGATTTAAATTTTTCTCACATGTAAAAAAAAAAGTCTTCACAGCAATATCCAGACTGACTGATATTTCACAAAAAAAAAAAAAAAAAAAAACCTGGGCACCATATCTTAGCCAAGTTGACCATAAAATTAACTATCACAAGGTATTTACTACAATATTTCCTCATCAGGAAGGGGCAGAGACAAAAATCCAAGAGGCACAACTACTACCAGGCATCAGAGAGCAAGAGTTCCCATTCTGTATGTAGAGAAGTGCCACTTGGTCCCTCCCTCTCATTCTTTCTCCATGCCTGTCCTCTCTTGGAAGATAACAAATTCATATGTCTTTTTAAAAAAATAAGTATCAGTATGGAACCTTGTCAATGTCAAAGAAATCTTATTCTCAGGCATGTGTTAGCCTTCATAGAAATCATGTCACCCTTGACACAGGAGAGAAATTTTTCCTGGATATCCCTCTGGCTTGTATGTTGGAAGCAAGTTCACTCCATTTTTCAGGAACATTTCCAGGTCATCTACCACTGAAAATGGGGGTGGGGGTATCTCTTTGACACAGACATTATGCAATGCCCACTTATACATTGTGACTGGGAATTTCCAACTTGACTCTTAAGTGTCTCTAACTCCTTAAGCTCAGTCATTTGCCTATATCTTTCTTTTCCATTAGTTCCACAACACTGATTCCAACCATTCTGGCTTGCTATGTGGTTTGGAAATGGAGAGGGGGTGAGGGGGTGTTCTGAGAGCCCAGGCTTCCCACTCTTACTCCACCCAAAGAAGCACCATTTTGATCTGTTTTTATGTGTTAGAGTTCCATGTTGAAGTCATATTTCCATATTTCCTTTGAAAACATAGGCCTTTGATTTCTAAAAACTTCAGTCACAGCTTTAGGTGCCTTCATCTTTTCTCGGCTTATTAATTCTGGTCTGTCTGCTTCGAGAAACTGAGGTAAAAGCAAAGAAAATTAATATTAGCTAGATAATAATATTGTATGAGAACTTCACATATATTTTCACAATACCCCTTGAAGCTAGGTATTACTATTCCCATTTAAAGATGAAACTTAACCAAGATTTAGTAACTTCCTGCTGCCACAAGCTAAGATTCAAACCAGATCTTTCCAAAGCTCAAGTTCTTTCTACTTTACCATACTCCCTAATCTGTTCTGATACAAGCTCTAGGCAAACTACTAACATGCATACCCATTCATTCATTTAAGTAAACATCTATCTATTTTTATTTAGAAAAATAATTGATTGCCCACCACATGTCAGGCACTGAGCTACTTTGGACCTGGAAGAACAAAGATAACAGGATCCCACAGCCTGTGTTTGGACACATACATTCAGAAAGCCCTTCATAGGCTGATACCAAGAAGAAGGACTGCAAAAGGGGAGCAGAGCAGAGTCCTCTCAGTAATTTCTGTGTCACAAAGAAAGCAGTCCCAGCACAAGGGAAACCTCGGAGGTCATCTCTGCATCCCCTGCCCTCTGGAACAGAGGCCTCAGAGCAGCTGGGCAGTGACAGCAGTTAACTGTTCAGGAATGCTGAAGGAATGCAGAGGGCCCTCCCAAAGGGCGTGCAACTTGGTACCTGACTCTGGCCACACCCAAGCACAACTGGGAAGCTTTTTCTCTTTTTTCCAGAGATTTCTTTAACCCATAAAACCAACCATGAAAATGAAAAAGAAACACAAGTGGGTAGCTGTATGTAAGGAATCCAGGCCCCTCCAGCAGAGCAGCCCCTGGGCAGGGAACAGAGGTAAAGAGGACACAAAGCTGCTTCTCCTCAAACTAGGAGCCCTTGACTGTGGTGCCAGTCACCATTAGAACTTCCTTCCTATGCCCCATGGGTGTCTGGTGAATAAAGCAAAACCATAACCCAACATCCTGTCCTCCCCAAATATCCTCTGTGTATTGATAATTTCTCATGTTGGTAAATAGTCTTAGCATTTGCCAGTCACTTCTGCATTTTTTATCTCATTGGGTGATCAATCCCATCAAACAAGTTGTGTTCCACCCATTTTATAAATGAGGAAGTAGACACTTAGAGGATCATTGCCCAGAGTAACTTTTTTTTTTTTCCTTTTTTGGCAGTACTGAGTTGTGATCTCATGGCTTCATGCTTGCTAAGCAGGTGCTCTACCACTTGAGCCACACCTCCAGTCCTTTTTGCTCTTGTCATTTTGGAGATAGGGTCTTGCTTTTTGCAATCCTCCTATTTTGCACTTTCCACAAAAAGTGACAAGCTCACACCACCATGCCCAGCTTTTTTCTATTGAGATGGAGGTCTTATGAACTTTTTGTCTGGCTGACCTCAAACCACAATCCTCTCAATCTCAGCCTCCCAGATAGCTATGATTACAGGTGTGAGCCACCAATTCCCAGTTCCAGAGTAACTCTTGATAGAGCAATACTAGGACAGGAATCCTGGCATTCTGATGCCAAATCTAGCATGGCCACTCTCAGACTACAGCCATTAGACCCCACTGTGAGCTACAGGAAACCTACATTTGGCTTCCTCTTGACATTTTTACTGGGGAATGCCACAAACATCAACCTAGCCTAGAACACAAGTGGCCAAAGAGGCTATGAAATGCTGCCTCTCCTGTTGACTTCACATTGCACCTTTTACTGCCACAAATTCTGACCACAGGGAGTAGGTAAGGAGAGCTGTGGTTTTGGGATTCATCTGAAAAGATTTTCCTGGAAGAGTGTGGGTGTGCACTGGGTTTAGGAGAGACGTGCATGTAATTAGAACAGCACTGAAGGGCTAGGGTGACAAGAACTTGGAGACATGAGTAAAGAAAGACCTGGTGCTTCCAACCTCTGCAAAGCTAGAATCTTCTGAGCAGAAAAAATACAGTTGTTCCCTCTGTTCTGGAGTTGGCAAGGAAACAAGCCAACTGTTTCTTTTTCTACTGAACGTATAATAAACGGTATGATAGGCCTTTATAAACTTCAGTGTTAAGTGAGTGATCTGAGTGAGGCAGAGCTGGATTTGAACCTCAGCCTCTGCACTTTCTAGCAATGTGACCCTAGGCAAACTAATCTCACCAAGCCTCTCTATCTGCATCTTCAAAATGGAGGAAACCAGATTCCTACCTCCTCTACAGAGAGTGCAGCTTGCTGACGCCATGATTTTGACCCAATGACACTCATTTCAGGCTTCTGCCCTCCAGAACAGTAGGCTATACATTTGTGGGGTTTTAGGCCATAAGTTTGTGGTAATCTGTACAGAAGCAATAGCGAAAAAAAAATACAGACATACCCATCTCTCAGTCTGTTGAGAAGATAAACACAAAGTGCCTAATAGCACTGAGAGCACCGTAGATGTCTATTAGATGACAGCTTCCATCACTTTTTTTATTTTGGAAAACAAGAGTGGCTTTCTAAGTTGAAGTGTGTCACTGATGTCAGTGGCCTAAAGGGACAGAGAGAATGTTTAGAGAAAAAGAAAGAGAAAACATCTAATAGACAGCAATTTCAGAATATCTTGCTGGTCAATGTACTCCTTCCATCCATAAGCCAGCCCACAGCTGGGTCGCCTCCCTGCTGCTTCTTGCTATGTCCCCATCTAGGTTTCGTTCATGCTTTTCTTGCTTACACCAGGGTCCTGTCTGCTTCCGTCCTGCTTTTCTTCCTCTCTGGCCTGCACTTTCCCATCCTAATGCTTACTCTTGGAATTCGCCCATGAGAGGGAGTATTCGTTTGCTCTCTCCCACCTTTTAAAACCCTGTGTGGCACAGTCATCTTTGGAAAAGCATGTGTTTTACGGGACACAGTCACTGGGGACAAATCCCTTGCTCAGGGTCCTGTCAGCTCCTTTCTGGATCAATAAAAGGCCCTTGTTGAGGGTCCACTTGACCCCTTCCTTTTCCCCCAACCTCCTCCTATTTTCCCCTTTATTCTATTATGTATGGTTAATTTTGCTTTAAATTAATGCTGTATAGTCACACCTTAAACCATATGTAGGATGTTACCTAACGTGGGTGAATACTCAGTACAATGGTGCTGCTGAACTTGGCCTTTCCAGACAGTTACCCTTTATTCTCTGTGCTTCTGTTATCTGAACTTCTATCTTTCACAGTCAATTTATTTGTGAATCTAGTTTGGAGAGTAATCCAACTGGTCAGGGTTAAGGTCAGTACATTCCAGTAATGAACATCACAATGTGACAGATCTGGCTACATGAGTAAGATTTTCCCTTGGTGGGGAGAGTACATTAAGCTTGTCAAGGTTAAGGTTCTACTTGGTCTATTGTGCAACAATCACTGGACAGAAACAAATGGTATTTCTAAACAGAAACTCCACACAGGAATCATTATGTAACAATGGCCCAGATTCTTCAATTCCTTCAGCAGACATTGATGAAGTGTCCACTATGTGCCAAATTCTGAGCTAAAAGCACCACAAATTTTAACTCCTTAAATTCCCATAGCTTCCCAGGTAAATAAAAAAGGGAAAATATTTAGAGAAGATTAAATTACTTGGAAGGTTATTAATGTGTATATTATAGTACAACTACAGAATTAAAAATTGGCAGGGCCTGAGGAAAATAAAAGGCTTGCCTCCACCAATCCCCTCCACAAACCAGGAGTTCGGACAAACTGACTAATTTGCTATCTTGTGGGCACCTTGCTGGTATGTCTCTACTCCCTAACTTTCCCTGTCTCTGGAGTATCACTCACTCCACCTTCCTCCTACACATTGCCATCTCTAATAATCAAAATTGTACATATCTGGTAAGGATTCCTATATATCTTTCCCCTCTCAGAGCTCCCACCATGTTTAGAGTCTCACTATATGCATTACAACTATTTGGGAACATAGCTTCCCTTCTCGAGCACAAAATTCTAGCATACAACTCTCTCCCTTACATTATCTTTGACTACTTCAAAATAAAAACTGAATTACTTGATACCTTTCAATTTAGAGCATGCATGGGTTAATTACTTTTATCAATAAAATGTTGAGAGATGAGGATGACTTCTCTCAAGCTGTTTCAAATGCAGAAGCCAAAATGGCTGTTCCTTCCAGATAACACCCAGGAAAGTGAGAGGCCCATGTTCTGCTGCCTGTGGCACTAAACCTTGTAGATGTTTCTGGAAGCCAGTGTGAGCTACAGGGATGTGCTAGGGCCCCGGGAGTCACAGAGACTCACACTACCCCATTCTGCCATTGTTGCTTGTATTGACCCTGGGAACTTATGTTCCCAATTTAAACTTTAGTTTCCTGATCTGAGAAGTGGAGCTTCCTGTTCTCTTTTCTTTTTCTACCTAGTTGGGTTATGAGACTTAGCTGTGTTCCTGGTAGACTGGCATAAAGAAGGCACTAAATGCCCTTTTCTCTCTCTTCCCCTCTTTTATGACAAGAACTTTGATATTTGCCAACAATATATTCAAGAAGTCATGCTTTTTAATAGCAGCCCACAGTCCGCATAGTACCCACCTTCAAGTTTCTGCTTTCCCCTGTGGGTTTCAGTTTGCCCTGACCCTAGTGTGTTTCAGCTCTGCCCAGTCATCACCACCTCATGTCTTCTCTTACGTACTTGCTCACCCTGCAGGGCCTCGGCTCATCTCTCAGAAGTATGTACCTGGTACACTCCTTACCTGAAAGACACTGAACAGATTCTAGAAGCCTCCTCCTCCTTCTCCTCCTCCTTCTCTTCTCCTTCCCTCCTCCTCTTCTTCCTTCTTCATAAAATTACTGTGCTTTCTTATCTCCGTAATCAAATTTCCTCCATTACTAAGACCTTGCTTTGGATTCTGGGACACAAAAAGGCAAAAATGTCATGATTTATGTGAAAATTATAGCAGTGTCTGTTACCTGCACCTATTAATTGCAGTATTCTTAACTTGTGTCTTTAGCTTATAGGAAATCCTGAAGATGGCCAAAGATGATTCCACTGTTCATTGCTTCCAGGGCCTACTGATATTTGGAAATGTGATTGTTGGTGTAAGTAATGAGTATTTTTCAGAAGCTTCTGCTCTTCCTGTAAGCATGATTTTAGATTAATCAAAAATAAGAGTTTTGAGGAAAATAATGATACCATTACTGGTTCCCTATGTTTCCTTCATTTTTAGAAATGTGTTAATAAATATGACAGGTAGAATTTAACTATATAAACAATCACATGTAACTATGTAAGGTATCAGAGGACCATGGTTGGAAAACATAGATACTTGCCTTGTTATTTTAAAACATAAGAATCATAGGAGTCATATCCACTGTGGTCATGTCCAAACACACCTAACACACACACACACACACACACAAACACCCCTTGGTGCTCTTTCTGATTTCACCTTGGGTTTGATCTGGGGATATAAATTTGTTGAAGCAGATGCTTATATCTTCTTGCTCTTCTATACACAAGCCAGTACCAGGATGTGAGAGTAGCTCAGAGGCCAAACTCTGTGGGCATGGGGTTGGGGAAGAGGTCTTGTTTGGGAGTCAAGAAATTGAACCTTGATCCAGCTCTGCCTCTGACTCCCTGTGTGGCTCTGAATGAGTCATCTTTCAGGGCGAATTTTATTTATCCATGAAATACAGGCATTAGGAAGACAACTGCCAAGAGCCACATCGAGTATTATAACACAGAAATGTGAGTGATGAGGCAGTGGGATAGAGCTGGGGATAACCTTCATGAAAGAAGGCACCGTCTAGGTGGTTCATGATCCAAGGACTTTATGGATAGTCTGTAACTATCCAGGTCTTTTCCTAAATAGCGACAGAGTGACATATGAAGGAAGGTATCCAAGGCAGAAGGTATAAAGAAGTTAGCAGCATGAAAACAGCTGTTTGATTTCCTAGCAATGAAGAATTTAAGTCAGTTGCACAAAGCCTGTGCAAGGAAGGTGTCAGGCTTAATTATCCACCCTCCCCCATCCCCTTTCCCAAGGCTGTGCTCCTGCGCCTGACATGGCCCACTCTTGCCTTGCTTCCAGATGTGTGGCATCGCCCTGACCGCTGAATGTATCTTCTTTGTATCTGACCAACATGGCCTCTACCCACTGCTTGAAGCCACCAACAATGATGATATCTATGGAGCCGCCTGGATTGGCATGTTTGTTGGCATCTGTCTCTTCTGTCTGTCTGTTCTAGGCATTGTGGGCACCATGAAGTCCAACAGGAAGATTCTTCTGGCAGTAAGACCTTACAATTTTATAGCTATTTCCCTGGACAAGTTTTGATGGATTCTTTCTTCTTCATTGAGCACAATTCTTTGGTTTTCAGTGGGTAGGTGGGAGCAGAGTATTCTAGACGAGGAGTGAGAAAGGGGGAAGACTTTTTGCAGTGAGATCCTGAGGGCAAGGAGGCCCTCCACCATTGCAACTCCAGAAGATTCTTGTACAGAGAATCTAAAGGAGAACTACCTATAGGTGACCCAGTTGAGTATTTTCCAAATGTGTTTCTCCAGCTGGCATCTACATGTATCTAACTTGTACATAAGCATGTACTTATTAGATTTTTCTCTTGATAAGACATACTTTTAAATATTTTAATATTAATTAGGCATTGATACATTAGAATATGAAGTACAAAGTAGGCATGAATTTTTCAGAGAGCATAGGCCTTTTGGAAGATTTTTGAGTTCAAGGCTGATAGGTTTTGTACGATGGCCTGCACTTTCCACATTGTCATTCATTGTGCTGTGCAGGGACCCTAGAAAACACAACTGTGAACAACTGACCACTTGCACCTGCCTGCACAGGCTCTAACTCTGTCCCCAAACCACAGACAGCAAGATTGTGACATGCCATTGCAGATGGAAGCAAATTTGTAGCCAGCAAAGGTTTAAAAAGAAAACTTATGTTAGGACTTGATGGAACTGAACACACACACACACACACACACACAAAACCTCCCTACCGATGAAAGACCTCTCCTACCCAGATGCTGCAGGACCAGAGTTTCACTTCTATAGAATAAGCCCAGTAATTTAATGGGCTTGTTGACTTTTCCTCTGAACTAACCATTGTCCCAATTTACCTTGTCTGTTTCCCTAGTGAGAGTTAGTGCCAGAGCAAATGTTCCCTCTTTGGGAAGGTGGGGTAGAATCAGGAGAAAGGAAGAGGAGAAGCAGGTATCCCTAAAGACAACCTTCCCCTGCATCCCAGGTGCACTGTGGGCTAGCCCTGTGTGTGTGACACAGCCAGGAGAAATGAGCTGGGGAGAAAATGAGATGGAGCAGTGCCCTCTCTGAGGTGCTGATGGAGAGGCACCTGAAATCTGGCCTCTTGTCAGGGGTGTGATCAAGGGGCTCTGAAGCTCTGCAAGAGGAGCCATCAAAGCTCTTGACAAGAACGAGGCAGCCGGCAATACAGGGAAGAATGTGCAGGGCCTCTCAAGGCCTCCTGACTGCAGCCAGAGCTCTTTCCTGGATGGAATAGTGGGAGCACTGTGCAGAGAGCCCCCACCCTCAAAGAGGGAGGACAGTCTTCCTATTCCTGCTCCCCACTGACTCCAACCATGGTGCCCATTACCAAGAACAACACAAGGACCAACAGCACATGTGCAAAGATGAGGAAAGCAAAGACAACTCTTACAAACCTCCCCAGCCAGACTCTGAGTCCATTTGCTGTTCAGTTATTTTCCAGCCAGATACAGAAACAGTGTCATGTGGAGGCATTGCATGCCTCATGGGCACAGAGCCATGTGCCCACGTGCACACATGTAACAACACGACACCACACAGTGAGCTCTGTCCCCCTCACTAGAGTGAGGGGTGTACGAGAGGAGCATGCCAGTGAGTCGCTGTGTGTCTGAAGGGTGCCTGCTCCTCTGTGGTGAGTCTGCATACTGATTAGGAAGTACTGGTGTTAAACGTGTTCTGGCTTGTCTTTTTCTTAGCTCTGTGATTCTAAATTGCCAGCAAATCAATCATAAAGGAAATTTGTTCCAATTAGCAGGGATTTATAAGGTTCTACATGATGTGTGACAGAGTAAGACTCTCTTGCCTGTCACTGAGTGTGACACATGTGCATACACATGATCGATTCATTCTCTTGTATTTATTTTTCCCAGTTAAAATTCAGGATACTAGATTTGAATACAGAACCCTGTATTCAAAGGCCACTGTTCTTGGGAGAAAAGCAGAGAATTGAGTTGACTAGCACCAGGGTTTAGCTAGCACCTAGCACCAGTTCTCATCCAAGCAGCTGATCAAAGAGGGTTTGTGGAATAGCTCCATGCATGATTGGATGATAAAATTTAGACGACTGTGCTGAAAAACCATTTAGGGAAGCCTCCCTCTGGGAACAGCTGTAATCCTTTTTTTCTCTTTTCTTTCCTTTCTAGTACTTCATTCTGATGTTTATAGTCTATGGCTTTGAAGTGGCATCTTGTGTCACAGCAGCAACACAACGTGACTTTGTGAGTATACTCCCAAAAAGCACAGGGCAAAAATGACAATATAAATCACCTTCATCATCATAACATAATAGCCTCCCTTTCTATGAGCTACGGATGCTAATAGGTGCACTAAGACATACAGCATTTTATTTAATACTCATCAACCTAAGAAATATGCAGTATCACTTCTCCTTTTATGAGTGAAAAAATGCAATATAAAAAGCTCTCTTAAAGATACACAGCTGGCAAGTGAAAGTGAAAGAATTCTGAGCCCAAGCATCCTGACATCCCAGACCCAAGCTGGTAACCCTTACACTCATCACCACTCTGCCATGGCCATGGCCGTAGCCTTCCAGTGGGATGATACATATTCTACTTCATCTAAGAAGTATCATTGTCTTCTTTTTGTTGTTTTCCTAGCATATGCTGCCCTACAACATCTGTCCATCCTGGACATAGAGTAGTTTCTTTTAAGACAGAGGTCTCTTACCTATATGGGGACTTCAGCCAACATAAGGCAGCCTTGGCCAACTGTACCTGGTGCCTCTGAGTGTAGCTTTGCTCCAAGAAAATATTCAGAGTCCTCAGAAACAGGCAGAGAAAAATATTTTCCCTCTTTGGGCAGTAGTGTGTTAACTCTCCCTTTTGTGTGGTCTCCTCCCATGTAGTTCACACCCAACCTCTTCCTGAAGCAGATGCTGGTGAGGTACCAAAACAACAGTCCTCCAAGCAATGATGACCAGTGGAAAAACAATGGGGTCACCAAAACTTGGGACAGGCTCATGCTCCAGGTAAGGTGTGTGGTCCTGGGGTGATGCCAGTTACCAGGGCATGTGAGGAGGATGGAAGTCAATGCCTCAAGGTTTCCTTCAGAAAGACACAGATACAGGCAAAGTCATCTCTGCCTGTATCAAGGTGGGAGGATGTTATACACAGGACTCAGTGGGGCCCCTAGACCTATATTTTATTTCAAGCCATGAGGTTGATTAGCTTACCTTTAAAGGGGTTAGATTAAAGAAGTTTAGATTGATCATACATTCTTCCTCTTAGAACTCAAGTCTCTTTACAGTAAAAAAAAAAACATCTTTTCTGCACCAGAGTGAACTCATATGGCAATTACTGCCTGTCTTGCCTTTTTTGGTACCCTTTTACATCTCCTAAGAGTCAGTTCAGCTAAGGACCAGGAGCTGTGACTTGACTTAATCACCCATTTTTTTCTAACTAGTGATCACACCACATGTCCAGGTTTATCTCAAATACCATAAGAAGACCAACGCTTCAAAATGCCACCCTCATCTTGCCCTGTGTGTACAAATTGTTATCTTCCACATAGCCCCAAGAGGACTCCTCAGTCGCCCTGCTCCCACCCTCTACCACCAATTTCTCATTCTATAACCAGAAAACCTCTTATGGCCTCTACTCCTTCTTTGAGCTCTGTCTTTATTCTGTCAGTTCACTGGAAACTTAGCTGTCTCCTGGTGGCCTTCACCCTCTCATTTTTCTCTCATACCTCATAGGACCTGAAAATTGGCTAGGTGTCCTCCTTGCTCGCTTTGGCTATCATATTCTCCTTCCTTCCTTATTTCCTCCTTCAAACAGCTGAAGTCCACATCATCAATCTACATCATCAACTATTCCTCTTTATTGTGATTATTTCTATCACCTTCCATCCCATCATTCTTCATTAGGGACTTCAAGATCTCACTCACTATCCACTCTTCCCTCATATTTCTGTCCACCCTGTATTAGATGAGAGTTCAACATCCACATAAATGACTCAGACAACATCTGGTCTCTCAATTCCTGTCCTACTCCATCCCAAAGATTCTTCCTCCACCTCACTTCAGCCAACCTCTTCATGGCCATAGCTAGTAACTGTGCCACCCAAGAAAGTCCCACTTTCTGGCCACTATCTTCATAATTTCTTTCACTTACTCTAATATTCCTATCCCAATAATTTTACTCCACTAGGACTTCCAATTTATTGACCACTTTTTCACTTTCCCTCACCCTTTTCATGCTCTTTCTTTTCTACTTATCATCATTCCCTTATCAGCCTCCTTTATTCCCTTACCTACCTCCGTTCCTCAGTCTTCCCTAACCAATGCCCACCATGGCTTATACAACTTTTTGCCCACATCCAGAGCTAGCCATTGCTGGAAAAAGTCACATAACCATACTGATCATTCAAATTTATATTTATGACCATAAAGCTCAAATGAATGCTCTAAATTTTCCTAGTATATTTTCCCAGAAAATTCCCATATTCCCTATTGCTACTATTTCACATACTGTCTCCTTGCTTCACACCAGCAAAATCCCTCCTCACCCTCACTCCCGGCTGATGGCCTTACCTCACGTCATTAAAAATAAAGAAGCAATTCAGCGAGAACCATCTTATCTCTCCACCTCCACATCTGCCCAGCTACACTCTTCTGCTCCTGTACTCTGCCTTCTCTCTTGTTATGATGAATGGATGGTCCTTTGTCTGAGGCCCTGGCTTCTGCTCTACATTCTATTTCCTTTGCTCCAGCAGTCTTTCCTGCTTTTACCCTTCTCATCAGCTTCTCCCTCACTCAGCCTGCAAGAACTCCTTAATTGTTCACCTTTCAAAAAACCATTGCCCAACATTCATCCACTATTCTGTTCTACCACTTTCTATTTCATGGCAAGAATAAAGAGATGTCCACACCTGCTATTCCATTTCACATCTCTCATCTGCTTTCATTCAGTAACAATTGGCTTCTGACTCCACCACACAAATAAAATGACCCTTAGCACAGTTATCAGTCTCCACCATCCTGCCAAACCCAATGGTCAAGTTCTTGTCCTTATCTTACTTGACATCCTATCAGCATTTGTCACACTGGTCACTCCTTTACTGCATTTTCGCCCTTTTCCCCAAGTCAATGCTGGAGACCTACCAAGCTCAATTCTGCACCCTTAACTCTTCTCTGTCCCCACTTAAATCCTACTCTTAAATAACCCTGCCTCAACTTAATCTTTTTCCCTAGAATGCTCAGATTAAAACACAAAGTTATTACTTTTTCCTGGTTAGATAGTTCCTATAATCCAATGGCAAAAGCTTGGTATCCTTTAAAGATGGTTTTTATCAAGTTTCCTTAGATATACTTATTCTAAAAGTTGAGAGATACCTGTAGCTTCACTTCTTCCCTTGAAACTTTGTGGCAGAATGTATGATAGCACTACCAAGCATAGAGGCTCACACCCATAATTCCAGCTCCACAGGAGTCAAAAACGTTAGCAGCCCTGTCTCAACAAACAAGCCAGGCGTAGTGGTTCTCCCTGGTAATCCCAGCTACTAGAAGGTATAAGTAGGAGGATTGTAGTATGAGGCCAACCCCAACCAAAAATGTGAGACCCTATCTAAAAAATAACTACAGTAAAAAGGGGCTGGTAGAGTGGTAGAGCTCCTGCCTAGCAAATGTGAGGCTCTGAGCTCAAACTCTAGTGCTGCCAAAGAAGGAGAACAGAGAAAAGGAGAGAAAGGAGGGGAGAGGGGGAAGGGGAGAGGGGGAGATGAGAGTAGAGAAGAAAGAACTTATGATAGGAAAGGAAAGTGATATGAATTACCTCATCCTGTCTTCAGTTCTATACAGAGTATAAGGATATCAGTTATGTATAAATTGACCTTCCTTTCCTATAAAGAGGTATAGCTGTGTGCCATCAAGTTTTTACATTTTTTCCAGTTTATCTTCTCCCTTTACAATTACTCTAGGAAATGTCAAAATATAGGAAAAGTAAAACAAGAATAATTACTCATAACTTCTTCACCTCTAAAATTTTTAACTTTCTGCTTTTAAATTTGCTCAGATGTGATCTTAAAACATATATTTCTCTTATATTATTGTATCTTGATATTAGTATGAATTAACTGACATTTATTAAGGGGTTACTGTGAACCAGGTCCTGCACCAAACACATTAACTCATTTAATCCTCACAAAAACTCTGTAAGGTAAATACTGTATTTATCCCACTTTATAGTTTAAGGCTATCAGACAGACACTGTATTTATCCTCACTTTATAGTTAAGGATGACTGAACTTGTGGCTTAAATAGTAGAGTGCCTGCTTTGCAAGTGCAAAGCCCTGACTTCAAATCCCAATTTCATCACAGTTAAGGAATGAGTGTTACAGAGTTTAAATCACATGCTCACTAATGGCTAGTACAGTAGTACATGTGAAAAATATTTTTCAGACGCTAAAATGTAAGTTAACAGAACCTTCAGCGCTGGTTTGGGGATTGTTTTAGTAAACATAAGATATGGTATACTTTCCACATCTTTCTCAAAAAAGTCTCACTTGCTACATTGATGGCTCTAGGAAGGACCATAAAGGAGAATTTTATATCACTTATCTCCTAACAGGACCATTGCTGTGGTGTAAATGGCCCTTCCGACTGGCAGAAATACACGTCTGCCTTCCGGACAGAGAATAATGATGCCGACTACCCCTGGCCTCGGCAGTGCTGTGTCATGAACAACCTCAAAGAGCCTCTCAACGTGGAGGCTTGCAAACTAGGTGTGACCGGTTATTATCACAGCCAGGTGAGTCCCCTCCCCTCCAAGACCTGGTTCTTCTGCTCTTTGTGAATTAAATAACAGATGACTGTAAGTAATGGTCTCTCGGTAAGGAATTCTGCTGAACCTCATGTTAATTATTTCCTTCCCTGTTAGTAAACTGTGAGTGCTAATCTAGAACTGTTACAGGGAAACTTACATTTTCATAAAATTAACAGAACATGAAAATTGCAATAGCAAAGTTTCACTTGAAGGTGATTTATATGTCTAAAACTGGCTCTTCAAGAAACATTTATATTAAGTAATGATTTGTAAAATGCAAATTGGAAGCAATGATGTGCAAAAAGATTGTTTTGCCAATTCCAAAGCAATGACAGTTGCCAGGGGTAAAGGCAGTAATTAGGCATCCACATTTCTTATCAGAAGTGAGGCAGGACAGTGTTAATAAAATGTTATTATGTTAGTTTGAGTCAAAGACGACTTATATACAGATAGTGTTTGAAAAAAAAAAAAGTGTTTTCCAGACTGCTGATCTGATGATGATCATGAAACACTTACTGAGCTCTTACAAAAAGCCATCCATGCACTCATGCCTCTGATGCTCAAAACTTGGTATCTGTATGATCCCTAAGTTTACAGGTGAGAAACTGAGACATAGAGATACAAATTGGTACCTTGCTCAAGGTTATGCAATTAATAAGTGGTAGCCAGGCTTTAGAGTTGAGCACTCTGGCTCCAGACTCCAAGCCAAGAGATGCTTGGTAATCCTCCCCCAAAAGCCCTGGTGAACACCTCCACATAACTGTAGCCAGCATCCACCAACACTGTGCACTGACATGCTGTGTGCTGCTTTGGGAAAACTAGTTGTATGGCAGTTTTTGAAATAATTGAGATGTATCAGGCCCTTTAGGATGGGAATAAATGGTACAAGCTGCACGTTTGGAGTGACAGACATGGCACTGCCAACCCTCACACTACCCCTGGCCAGGTATCACACCAGGATTGAAGATATCAATCCAGGAAGGATGAGGAGTGACAAACAGGATGTTGCACAGTGTTCAGAGCAACCCTCATTTAGTTTTATGGCAACATTATACTGGCATTGTTCTAATCAGCTCTATTCAGACTGCTATAAAAATTAAATTTGGTGCATAGAACCTCAGTACGAAACAACTATCGCTTTCACGACTAATAAAATGCTTCCAGTATTTCAGCACTGGAATTGGCTCGTGCAACCCAATCTTGGTTGGATTGTAATTGTGTACAAACTGCATTACCTCTTTGAAAAAAAGGACACTCACCTTTCATATGATCTAATTCACAACGGCACTTTTTCCCTAGAACATACAATATTCTAGTCATGAGAACAAATCTAACTGGTTTTCTCCAGTTGAGATAAATGAGGTTTGAGGGAAAGATAGAAACCAGATCTGTCCACTCACAGTCTTGGGACCTCTACACCCAGTTTAGCCACCCTTCCAACAGCTTCTTTTTCAGTTCCTTGCCTCACCTGACAATTCTACTAGCTGCCAAACTCCAGTTACAGGTCATCATCTTCGCTCAGCCCTACTCCACCAGATTCCTGAATTCGGAAGTTTTTTCCTCTGCCCCTGATTCCCTCTACTCTTACATCCTCAATCTCGCTAATTCTTCACCCTCAACATAATCTTTTATCTATTAATCCTTCCTGATTCTCCCTATTGTGGTCCCCCATTCTCTGACTCAGAATTCCTATAATTCCTGCTGAGCCTCCTCCACCAATCCATTGCCACAAGGCAAAATGGACCACCGCAATACCTACAGTACTTTGCTCCTATTTTATCATTCACCTCCAAGAATTATGTTATACTTCTTAAGGACTTTATGTTATTCAATTCTGTATCTTCAGTATGTAGCACAACACCGGGTACAAAAGCAGACAATTGATAAATGTTTGGTGGGTAGGTGAATGAAGAGGTGGATGGTTTTCTATGTCAAATCCATATTTTAGCTTTTGAAGATCTATAGTGCACACATGTGTTGCTACCATCATGAGGAATAAACAAAATTAGAAAAGCCATTGTAAGTGCAATAATGGTAGAAATCAAACAGTTTCCCATAGTAGGTCAGATGCAAATATATATTCTATATATATTTGCTCCATCAGCCTCATAAATGCTATGTGCAAATTCTGATAACTACATCTCAAAAATAACATGATGGACCTAAGGAACTGAGGCATTAATAAAATGATTAGCATCATGAAAACTCACTCATGAGATTCAAAAACTGGGGCTTCTGTCTGTGAGCTCCATAAAGGCAAAACCCATTTCTCTCCATAGGTAAATGCGCAGTGCAGTACTTGGCACCTGGCATAGGAGAGCTCTTACATATAGTATTAGATGGGTGGTCACTCTCAGGATTTCAGAAAGGTAGGAGTGTTGGCTGAATTACCAAGTATGTTGTAAATTATGCCATTTGTAGCAATTACTAAATCTCATGTTCCACAAAAAGTAGAAGGATGGTCTGCCAAGAGTTTATAGAGGGGTGAGGGAAAATCGTGTCCCATTCATTCTATAAATATTTATTAGATGCCTACTGTGTGCCAGACACTTATTCTAGGTTCTAGAGATTTGACAATGAACAAAATAAAATCTCTTCCTACGTGGAGATGGCATTCTAGTGTGGAAGACAGATAATAAACATGCTAACAAGAAAAACATGGCAAAAGTCCAGGTAGCAATAAGTGCCATGACCAAAAATAAGCAAAAGTATTTTTTCTTGTTTCATTTCATTTTATTTTTGAGTTAGCATACATTAATGTTTTATTTTTCTTTTGTGGTAGTGGGGGTTGAACCCAGGCACTCATGCTAGGCAAATGTTCCTCCCCACCCCAACACTTGGAGAAGAGTTCTAAACAAAGGAAACACAACTGGACAGGCCCTGTAATGGGAATGCTCTTAGATTTTTGGACATCCATCAGGGATATCAGTCTGACAAGGCCAGTGGGAGATGGCTAGAAGGCAAAGATAGATCTGGATTTTGTATGTGAACTCAGATCTCAGGGAGACTAGCTAGGAGGCTATTGGAGTAATCCTCAAGTGAGGGCCTGATGGGCCAAAGTGGTACAAGAAGAAGTAAAATTGGATTTGGAATGTAATTTTTAAATAGACACAAAAGGATTTGCTGAAGTGTACATGTTGAGTAAAGAAGTAACAGTTAAGAATAATTCCATGATTTTTCATTTGGGCATGTAGGTGAATGGAGATGCCTGTGACATAAAAGGGAAGACTTATGTGTTGATTATCAAGGGTAGGGAACAAAACATTAAGTGCCACCTGTAGCCACTGGGTGTAGCCTAATCTTCATAGTCAGCCTAGGACATTTGCTGAAAATGCTGACATTTGCTGGCAAATCTAGGACATTTGCCTCAGGACTTCCTGGTCAGTGTAGTCACCCCTGATTATCACACATCTCCTCTGTCATTCCCAGGGCTTTTATACAGGTAGGGTGGTTCAGGTGGTAGCTCTTGCCAGAGTATCTATCACTCTGCAACTTCGCATAGTGACTAGGACAGAGTGTGCCACATATAAATGTTTACAGTATTAATTAATTGTTAATTAATTAATCACTCATTCATACACACTTACCATGGCTCTTCAAGACATCACTAGACTCTGATAAAGGTATGTTCAAATATAATGTCAAGTTATATTTGAATTTAGAGAGTATATTATACACTTTAGGGAGTATGACATAGGGATTCCTTAATAATTATTTTTAAATGGCAACAGAAGACCTCTGGTTCCATGGAGCAGAACCATTTTTTACTGAAAAACAAATAAAAAAGTAACTCTGTTCTCAAATCACCAAGAAAATCTTTTGAGAGGGAAAAATTATTGAGTGCATTATCCATGTATTCAACATAGGAAAAAATGTCATGCTGAAATATACTTTTATTAGAGAGACTAAGTGATAAAGACAAATAAATGTGATATAGAATAATTATTCAACAGTATTCTGTATGTTCTCTCAGCAAAACACTTCTAGTGGCTGACTGTCCCTAGCAATATGGAAATAGCCTAGTTGTAAAATGGACTCTGGAGGGTGTGATCCAAATAAGATTCTGCTTTCCCTCTTACATCTTTCTCCTGTTCCTCTCACATCAATGTGAATCATCCCCTTTTCCAGGGCTGCTATGAACTGATCTCTGGACCAATGAACCGACAGGCCTGGGGGGTTGCCTGGTTTGGATTTGCCATTCTTTGCTGGACTGTGAGTATTTTATTATACCACTGGTTCCCTCAATCATACCAGAAAATCTGGAAACCAACCCTCATAACTGAAAGCTAGCAGGAAACTCCTGACACCAGAACAAGGATGGTAGGTTCCCTTGAGGTATGGGCGGAGTTAGCCTCCTGAGCTGGGAAAGGATGCTCTCTAAAACCAGACTGCCTGGAACGCACTTGCCTCTTAGGGACTGGAGAGCCTCCTTCCCTGGCATAGACTTCTTACTGAGCTCCAACCTGCAGCTCAGGTCTCCACGTCTCATTTTCACTACAACTAGATCTCAAGGACTGTCCTCTCACTATCCAGATGGTTCCTGCCCAACACCTATTCACTGAGCCCCTTCCAAAGGGCAGCCTGCACCAGGCCCTCACTTCCCACTGCCCTTTGTACCTGATACACATGCAGCAAGAGGTCAGAGCTCTGGTTCTCTGCCCTGGCTGTGAGTTAAAACAACCAACTACACCAGTGCTTTTCCTCCAGATAACCATATTTCAGTACACAAAAGCACTGCTTGATGCATACTTTCTTCTTGTAATAACACAATACTAAAAAGATGTGTAATCAAAGCTCAAATGTAATGAAATGAGTAGCTCTCATTGCTTCATTAAGGACAATCTCAAGTAAAACTGGCTTTTTTTTTTTTAAACTGCAAGTGCCCAACAGAGAAGAATACAGTGACTCCTAACACAGTTTAGTGCCTCTGCCTTGATCCTGCTACGACTCTACCAGGCTTACTTCCACTGTCTTTGCACCATCAGTGCCAATGTAAAAATGGTGAAAATGCAAATAAGAGTGTATTATTTAAATATTTATGACATCTGGATCTCTGAACCAGTGTTTGCATGACATACTTTGAGAAGTCCTAGGGAAGGGGGTGGTAAACTGAGTGAGGCTGGAAGGAGAGAGGAATCAGCTCTTTTGAGTCTTTTACGATCCCTCAATCCACCTTCCTAGACACACTCTGTGCATGCCTCTCACCTCTACCATGGAGCTATTTCCCTGTAATGGCACTGACCCTGCCACAGGCTGGGAACCAACTGTTCTTTATACTATGTGCTGGGAGAGCACATAGTAAGGGCTCAGTAATTTGTTGAATGAAAGATGACTAACAGGGAAGTTTATATTCCTGTCATATTAGCAGGAAGTGTAGGATAACATTTAACAAATTTCAAGTATCTTACAACTGCAGGCTAATTGTAATCTTAGATATTTCCACGAGTATCCAATGGATTCAAAATATAGTAAATTTCCCTTGAAATTCCAGGGAGATTGAGAATCTGCTATGGACAAGACACCATATCAAATACATTTAATATGAAATCCTCACCACAGTAGCTGGGTAGGTAGCCAATGTGTCTGACTAGGAACAGTAGTGAGAGGAGCCCTGAGGCACGACCAGTTCACTGCTGCTCACAAAGAGCTTTCCTTAAGCCCTTAATCAGTTAAACTCTGAGGGTGACTGTCTGGTTGGAGCCCAACTCCTTACTAGTCCTTAACTTTAGGTAACTGACTTATCTTATCGGTGCTTTGGGCTCTTCAAAGGGTTTTGGAAGCAACAGTGCCTGGCGCATATAAGTTCTAATACATATTAGACTCAATTATTATTATTTCATCATCCCATTCACTCTTCTAGCTTTGAGGTAGGTAGAGAAGGTGTATTTAATTTACAGATATAGAAACTGAGGCTCAGGAAAGTTAAGCAATGTGGCTAGGGTCCCCTGGGAGTAGATGCCAGATCTAGTTTAGCACAAAAGTGAGAAGAGCCACCTCAGAAGTCAGAGAGTCTTGGATGGGAAGTAGGGTGGGAAAGTGGGGACTAGGAAGTTGCTCTGAGTGACAGGTGATAAGCAATGCTTTGGAGCAGGATGGACTCAATTTCACATCTGGTCCAGAGACGCTGATTAAGGAAAAATTACTCTTAAAGATTAGTGAACATAACTTCATTTTCTTCCAAGTAGGAGAAATTGTTTCTAAAACGATTGCTTCTAAAACAATTTCTTATTTATTTTTTCCCTTGTTTATTCTAGTTTTGGGTTCTCCTGGGTACCATGTTCTACTGGAGCAGAACTGAATATTAAGCGTGCTGTGGCACCACCACACCTCCTTCCTCCAGGGACTGTGGATTTGGTGTCAGAACCTGCTGTCACCGCACATTCCACATGGGGATCTGCAGCGACGTAATCACCAAGTCAGAGGGTGTAGACAGAATTCCTGCAGGCTTTCAGGCTCTTGCAATTCTCAGGAGTATTTTTCATCCTCATCTAGGATTCTGCAACATTTTTGTGGACTGTCAGCCAGAAAATGTGGCAAGTAGAGAATACTCTCATCCCTGCTTATTTTTAACTTGGGGGCATACTGACTGACATTCAAAGGAACCTGTATTGTCACAGTAAGCAAGGCCTATATTCAAACAGCAAATCTGAATAGCAAATAGCCTGTGTTTCTCACTGTTTTCTAAAAGAAACCTTTCCATTTATCTCAGTATTGTCTGGGTGAGGGAAGGAAGGAAAAGATTGCTGAAATGTACATTTTGCCTTTTGTTCCATGGTGGCTCCTATGGACAGAGAATGGTGATTCATTTGATGCTAGAACAATTCTTGATTTTTAGTTAACCACAGTTCAAACTTCTTCTAATGCCCTGCAGAGTGATTTGTGTTTAGTAACCTCAATCTTCCATTAATTAAAAGTATGTGGACTTTGGGGACGTAGAAGGGGCCTTATATACTGACTCCGACTTTGTCCTGAGTGGTGTCAACTTGAAAAGCCTTTCAAACAGGTGAGCCACAGGCCAGCTACTAGAATGGGTGATTTATAGGGAATTTTGTTTGCTGTCAAAATATTTCTCTTCTGAATTGTGTTTCCCTTTATGGTCAGGAAGGAAGTTCTTATAACTCTCCATTTATTTGTCTAATCTTATAAATAAAGAGATCTTTACAAGTGTTCTTTCTCTTTTGTTTCTATCAGTGTCATACTTGGTCCTATGAGTCTAGCAAAATGGGGTTTCCAACAAAAGAGCCTAATGTGTGGGAATTAAAATAGAGGAGATGGGAACTGCAGGTTTCTGCTGGAAGGGAAATGACTGGAATTCAATGTTAACTTTTACTTTTCACTCTTGCTGTACTTACCGCAGAAGTGCAGGTGGGGCTAATGTTCTTCAAATCCTTTTCCTCCTGCACTTGGAGACAATGTGCACCTCTCTGACGCCAACAGCCCAATTGTGTCCCTTGTGAAGAAAACATATGTCACTTAAGGACAGCCAACTCAAACAAAAACAACAGCCCCATCCATGCCCAGTCAGGTTCCTGTGAATTGGGCTGAGTGCTGAGGCAGGGGCAGGATGAGGGAGTAGAGGGCACACCTTTCTGGGGCACCTGGTAGCCAAGTTGTGGCAGGTGCCTGATCTCTGGTCCCCAGGACTGGTATCTAAAGCCAGCTTGCCCCACCCCCAGCTCCCTTTCCTTGTCTCTCCAGGATGAAGATATCTTGGGGTATCAGGATAAAAGACACCCACACTTGGCTAAGAAGTTTCTCAGTGGTCTTTTAGGAAAAGGAGAAGGGTAGAGCTTACTAAACTCTTATCTCCCTTTTCATATTCTCAGGGGCCTGGGGCCTTTTGCTTTCAACACTAACTTGGTTTTCCAGTGTCCTCAGGTTCTCCACTTCACCGGCTGCACTCCTGCCTTGCCTTCCAGGGCTTCAAGCTCCAAAATGCTCTCTGCCTGTAAAATGCCTTTCCCCTTGTGACTGGATCTCAGCCAGGAGCAGGTGGCCCACCTGCTCCTGCTTAAGCCTTACCGTATGCCTTTCCTACCAAGAAATAGGGAGCAAAAGGGCAGTTAGTGGTCCCTTCTCCCTGCCCCCTTTCCAGTTAGCTTCCCACCTAGAGCCTCAGCATCATCTTTCACAGAGGGTGTGAACGCCATTACAGGTGGGGATAGACTTTGCTCCTCAACAAAACAAATAAGGCTTTGAACCCAGGCACCCAACATAGCTTGAGAAGGACACACCTTCCAGATGAGCTAGTTGGAGGCGTGAGGATCCCCCTGCAGAGTCCAACCACTCAGACCCCTGAGCTGACCACTGCAGGTATTGGGGTTAACCTCAGGCAGTTTCTGTCCTGATACCTACTTCCACCTGTCCTCTTTCCTGGAGGTCCATTCTTCCTCTCTTCCTTTTGACTCACGGACTGTGGCTCCCAAGCCATCAGCTCAGGAGGGCCCAGGCCCAGTACTTCTTCAACAGTCAGCCTGCTTACCAGGTGGGCAGAGAGCAATTACCACTCAAGAGCAAGAACAATGTCTCAGGCTAACTCTGGGCAACGTTTACTCTCTCCATTGCAACACCCACCAGGTCAACCACTCTCTGTTGACCATTTCCTTCCCTACATGGCTGCTCAGGTTCCTGGAGGGTTGTTTACATTTAACATTTGAGGCTCAGGGCTCATGTTTGTCAGCCCTGGAACTTTCCTTTTTCCTCATCAGCCAGAATAAACAGGATCTGATGCTACTTGAAGCAGATCACTTTCTGGATATCCATAAAGGAAAAAATAATACATGAAACTGAAAAATCTAATCTCTTCTCAAACACCCCCCCCACACCATTTATCTGATTGACAAGCTGTGCTGTGGTTGAAGAATTAGAAACTTATCTGGTTTCTCCTTTCTGTTGGGTGAACAATTGCTTTTCCCATTTTGTATCTAGTTTTCCCTCCCTTCCCTGTCTCACCTCACTCAAATCCTTATCAACTGCTGTGAAACAGAATCAGAGAAACACAGCAGAGGCTGGCTGTAAGCTAAACTTGTTTTCATGGGTGACAGTTTAGCATAAGGCTCAGATGGTCACATCCTATGAGGAAACTCAGAAATATCTCAGAGAAAGGCAGCCACTGCTAAGATTGCATAGCTGCAGGACACTTTTTCCACCTACCTTTCCCCCAGCTCACAATCCCCAAGCTTCCTACCACACAGATCTTTAGAAAACAAATAGTTAAGCCCTGGGGCTAAAGAGAAATTATACTGTCATGCCCTACTTTCTAATGGTCTCTGCCCCTGAGTTTCTCTTGAAAGAGGAAGACAGAGAAACCTTGACATTCAGATATGGGCCGGCATCATAGTTAGGCTCTGCCCATTTCCTGCTGAACATAAACAATCTCATGGAACAACAACCTCAGGTCAGGTCATTGTGAGACCATGATAAAATGAGGCAAAGCAAAGGCATTTCATAATTCATAATTATGTCAAGCACAAAAATAAGGTCACTGTGTGTCTAAGCACAAAACAATAAACATCTTTCTTGGCTAAACGAGTGACTGTTGCAACTTACCAATGACAGCTTTATTCTCTGTGAGTCTCCCTCCCTACAAATAAAACTTACTGAGACAGAATCATGTGCTAGGCCCTGCATCCTGACAGCATCCAATTTGGAGCAAATCCTGCTTCCTTGAACCCTTCTCAAATGACCCAACTAAAGCCCAAATACTATCACAGGTTCCTTGTAAGCCCATTTACTGACTGACTTCAATGGCTTCCTCTGAGACATTCTCACTCTCTGCAATAAGTCATAAGACCATTTTTTTTTTCACAATAGAACTGTCAAAATTATTCCTCCCATCTAACAAGCATTGTCGGTCCTTTGGCCACCACCCAACCCAATTCAGTTATCTACAGATGTATTCTTGGTGGGGGGTTGGCTGAAAGGTATTGACATTCTCCAGATAATTCTACGCATTCTTGTTTCTTCTGTTTTTACTTATCTGCCACCATGCAGTGGTTAAGAACATGGGCTTTGGAGTCAAATACTTGGCTTCAAATCCCAGCTCCACATGACTGTGACAAGTCACTTAGCTTCTTGGAACTAAAAGTGGGAAAAGTGGGCCTATCCTCACACAGGACTGGGAGGATTTCTGTAAGAATGCAAAGTGTACATGAGAATGGCTAATGGCCTATAAGAGATACCTAACAGGAAGCTGTATCATAAATTCGCCCTGAAGAATTCTGGTTGGCCCATAATCCATGGGAGCACACCGACTAATGCTACTTTGCTTCAAGTGATATGCTCAATAACCAAATAGATTGGTCCAAACAATAGGTATGAGTAATAACTCTTCAGAAAAACTCATTCAATAGTGGAACAATGTACTAGAGTCATCAAGTTAAGACATTTTAATCTCAAATTCTCTGTATTTTTTCTAGAATCCTAGCAAAAAAAAAAAAAAAAAGATGTCTGTTCTCACTGCCCTAACAGGAAAATCTCATTATCATCTTAAATTATGATTTTCAGGGAGGGGGATGAAAACACAATATAGGTGTCAAGATGGACCTGAACTCAAATCTACCTCCTCCTCTTACTACCTTCCTATCTGTTTTTGCTTTGCAGCACACATACACGCACTCGTATACATATACATATATATACCTACATGGCTATTAGAAAGTTAAAATTTAATAACACAGGCAGGGAGCTAGCATGTAGCCCCATGGTACAATACTTGCCAACATTGTACAAGGCCCTGGGTTTGATCCTCAGCACTGAAAAAAATATTAAAATAACGTAAAAGTTTAAAAAACTGAGAAAGTAATAAAGAGCAAGTATTTAATTATTATGCCCCACCCTTTACCAACCTCTCTTCCAAGTCCCCAAACACACATTTATAAACATATACACAGAAGGTTCAATATTTATTTGAATTCTTAACAACTGTCAATGGAACAATGGAGCCTTTATCTGTACAGGTGTGCTTCCTGGGGTGGGACCTTGTGTGGATTTGGGACTTGTCAAACCTTCTCAGCAGGTATAAGATGGTTCCCTATGCTACAAACCAATGACAAGAACTTACGAATGTACCTGAACATTCTCCATCTTGAAGGACATGTTTGTTAATGGCTCTTGACAGTGACTGTATTATGCATGGGTCTTGGATGAAGTTTCAAGACTGGCATAAAATGTCTTTCACCTTTCTCAAGAGTCTGTTCCCAGAGATTTGGGGGCTCCCAAGAAACCTATCCAATTAGGGATTAGGTGGAAATGGGAGGGCTAAGGTCAGAATAACTAGGAAGAGTGCCTGGAAAAAAGATCACAAAAAAAGGTGAGAACTTAAATATACATTTTAGGGTCCAGAAAAGGGCAAACGTCTGTAGGAACTTGGACAGGGATACAGATTCAGGAAAACCCCTTCAAGGAATGAAGCAAGATGAAGGCAAAATGGTATGATCATCTTGAATCAGAAGACCTGAGGTTGGCGTTGATTCTGTCACTTCCAAGCCATGGGATTTCTGGCAATGACCCCACCTGTTCTGACCTCTACTTCCTCATCTGCCCCTCATATCTCATGAGTCTGCATCATCAATAAAGTATGTATAAAAATATCACTATCTGTAAGTGCCATAAAATGAATGCCAGCATAAGTGAGAAAAAAATCAATGAAAACTGCAAAGCAGCACACTCTTGGTGTCAGGGAATTGTGATGTTCAAAATAGTTGCGTCCATATAATCTTTAGCAATTCCAGTAGGGATAGCTGTTTCTACTGTATTCAAAATGCTCAGCCTCTTTATGGCAACTGACAACAACCAAACATGCAGGGCAGGAATTGGGAGCAGCTCAGTTTCTTGAAGCCAGATTCCTGTCCAGCTGTGAAGCAAGAGTGAGGAGGAGAGCAGCAACTAGTAACAGGTAGCCACAGCCTCCAGCCAGTCAGTCACTGGGCCTTGTACTCTCTACACCAGTCAAGTGGCACAGAGTCACATGAAGATCCTAAAAATTGTCTTCTACCTCAATAAATTTCATACAAACTGATTGTGTATATTATCCTGGCTGAAAGAATTAGCTTAAGAAAAGTGGAAGGCATAGTTCAGTATTTTCCAACATCAAAAAACATAGATCCCTTGTTAATAACAACAACAACAACAACAAGTGGGGAGTTTCTCCATGGTATTAGCTATCTTCTGTTTCCATTAAATAAGAAATTGAGTTCTCAAATATGAATTCTCAAATTCCTCAAACACACCTTTGTCCTCCATCACCCTACCCAACCATCTGCAGGGACCCATAGTTTCCACATTGCAATTCTTTCATCGCTTCATCATTAAGAGAACTGGACACAATGCTACAGAAGGTTCTGGAGAAAAGAGGGAAGGAAATGGGGAGGCTTACTCACTGCACTATACACCAACAGCAAAGCTCCTTTGTAAGGTTTGGACAGAAAATATGAAAACCATGAGTACCATCTTGCTGAATAAAGAAAAAACACAAATTTGCTCCAGGTGCTTAATAAAAGGGAAACCAGGTTAGACCTAGGTAAACTGCCATATCTATAAAATGCATTGGCCTTTCAAGTCCTCCTTCCCCACTTCAGTGGGACGCCTCATCTTTCTCCAAACCCTCCTGTTCCCTCTCTGTATTCAGGAAGGATTAGATACTGTTTACACATACTGGCTGGTACCCATTTGTGTTAAAGTGTAATGGAATAATGATGCATTGAGAGCCCCTGGAACACAGTTGTGTAATTCCTATGACCATCCATTATCAACATTATTTATGTGTCCATTAGTTCACCTAAGCAAACAAAATGTTCTTATTGCTGTTCCAACTCAGCAATAGAATGGCTCCAGTTACCTTTGGTCCTTTCCCTCCCGCCCCTGTTCCCCTCCTCAGGAAGCTCAGCAGCACTGGTGGCTTCTCTTCCAAATCACTGCAGTTACCCAAGTCAGTGCCAGGGCCCCACCATCATTCCAAATCAAAGACCTACCAAACCCTTTGTGCCTCAAGTACTACTTGCACACCTGATTACCATATCACAATGAACCAGGTGCACCTCCAAGGCCAGCCCTGTTCCCATAAATGATTTTGGGGGAGGAGAAGGCATAAGAGTATGAAGAGAACAAGAACCTGGGGCAGGGTGTGGTGGCACCTGTTATCCCAGCTACTCAGGAGGTGGAGGTAGGAGGATCATAGTTCAAGGCAACCTGTGGTGAGACCCTACCTGAAAACCAAACTAAAACCAAAAGGACATGGCTCAAGTGGTAGGGTGCTTGCCTAGAAAGCTTGAGGCCCTGAGTTCAATCCCCACTGTTGCAAAGAAAAACAGAACCTGAAGAGGCCAGGGAATGAGACCCAGAGGCTCCATGGAGTTGATATACAAGATGGTTGAGAGCTGGTGGAGTGGCTCAAGTGGCAGGAGTACAAGATGGTTGAACACAGAACAGAGTAGTAAGAGAAGACAGTAGAGGATTTTGTTTCATTGTTCTGTGTTTAAGTTGTTTAGAATTCTGGATGCTGAAATGATTACATCTTTGGCCTCTACTAACAGTAAAAAATAAGACTGAGCACCCGAATTTTTTTCATATTTTACTATAGAGGTACTAATGTGCTAGTTCATATCTGTCATGTACAAAATCATTTTACAAAAGTGCCTTAAAAACTAGTAGATAATGTGTCCTCTAGTGGGCTATTATTACTTGGAGGTGTATCTGGGCAGGTGGTGTCCACTGCAGAGAAGCAGTGGCAGCAGCTGGCATTGCCAGTTCTCTGACATTCTGTCTTCTGGCCACCTCTTCATTCCCAAGTTCTCTGCATCTGATTCTTTTCTCCCCTCTTCTGTGGCCTTCTTCTCACCCAGGACCCATCTCTTCACAGATGACCACGCAAGATAAATGAATAACAGAAACACATCTTCGTACCTTTCTATTTTGGATGAGAACAATTTGTTTGCTGAGACATAGGCAATCTTATTTCCATGGCCTTTTATCTCCTAAGTTGTCAACCAGAGTTCTCAAGTAGCTCTCATTACATCCTTTGTACTGTCTCTTTTATAGTTAGTCCTTCAAGTATCTGTATTACAACATTTAACCCTTGTAATCAAAACAACTAAGAAAGCTGTCTTGTTACAACAGTTCTATATTCCATATCACTAGGAGCTCTGCTGAGAACATACAAAAGGGAAAAATTCAGCCCAATTAATTGGCTGCAACAAGTTCTTACTGTATGCTACTAGGAAAAGTCTCTAGACCAAAATTATTGCAAAAATAACCGATTCTTCCAAACATCCAGGGTCATACACCAGCCCAGAAATCCACTGTGATGTTGATATATAAGGGATTGTATTCCACAGACAGTAATTTGTAAGAACAGCTTGATAAGCCATCTGTTTTCCAGACTCGTGACACCTGGTGTAACAGCTTCATTCTAAACATAAACAGAACAAATGTGAATGATAAAACAAGAATTTTACATGTCCCCATTGCTTTTTTCCTTGCCCCAAAGTGTGGGAAATTTAGTTTTATAAATTGGGCTTCCTACTGTAAAAATGGTTTTGCTCTCATTGAAGGTAACAGACAACAATGACAGTCATGTCTCCATGTGTCAGACCCCACATGGAGGACCTGGGGATCCAATGGTGAAAGAGTCACTGTCCTCAGTGAGCCCCACTTTACAGGGCAGAGGGAGGTACAGGTACCACTGACACAAGGAAACGAGATGTGTGCCACATAAGTTGTTGGATGAACTTCAGGGGATCTTCAATGTTGTTGAGAATATTTTGTGTATGTAAGTGGTGAGGGAACATAGATTTCATAAGAGTCTCAGGAAAAAAGTGAGCCTGTATGTACAGGAAGACAAATGAAGGATCACCTAACTCCATGAGGGAGTATGCAGAAGGCTGTAAGAAGGTAAACTCCACTAAAGCCTAAAAGGGGTGAAGAGGTGAAGGAAAGGATACTCCAGGCAGAGAGACCAGCTGGCAAGATGCATTTGAGGAAGAACAAGTCATTGTGTGGCAGAGGTGAAGAACATGAGGAGAGGTGCGGGCAGTGAACCGAATAGTCCCTAGGAGCTCAGTAGCAAAAGCCACAACATGAATGGAGATCAGAAGCATAGTGATGAGTTAAAAAACATCAGAGGAGAAGAAATACATGTGGCTTCATTCATATAATGAAGAAAAACTAAATAATCTTTTGTTTGGGGATTCAAACATGGGAAAACAAGAAAATGAAGAAACAGCAGAAATAATTATTATCCTCACAAATAATTATTACAAAAATTCTGGAAAGTGTTACTTGGGGTAAGGGTGGGATGGGAACAAGGAAGATATGGGTTTAGGGAGGCCACACAGGTCATGGACGTACATTGGGAGTGGGAGTATCAAGAATCTTCATACTTTTCATACAAGGTATAAGTATTTCTTTGTAACCATTCAATAATTCCTTTTTTAATTTTAAGAGAAAAATGCATGCCTACGGATAAAAGACTGGAAAGACAAAATAGGTTGTTTTGTTAGCCTCTAATAGAAGAGCTAAAAGTCTTTTAATATTGTTGTAAAACGGAGACTTGAACAAAGGGGTTAAAAAGTCCTTGAATACTGCTTTAAAATTCAAGGGGAGAAATCAGAATAAAGAACCAAAAATTCTTCAATCAGAACTGCAAAAAAGAAAAAAAAAAAAAAGAACTGCAAAAAGAACTTGCTTATCTGTGAGGATTCACTGGGGAAAGGGTCAAGTCCTGGGCAGGAAAGGACAAGATGAGGTTAGGACATCTCACCTCCCCAGAGCACAGGGCAGGAAGCTCTTAAAGACTACTGTGCTTACATCTAAACGACTCAGAAGCCAGCTTGAAGATGATCACATCAGCCAAAGATGAAACAACCTGATTATCAAAAAGAACATTAAGTATGTCCTAAAGGGTACCAGGGAACACCAGCTCATTATTCTGAAAAATGAGAACTCAGTGCTGGTTCTTTCCCCTCATTCTGCATTTCCTGTAAAACTGTATCTAAGGTACAAAAAGGCAAGTCTTTTGTAGAAAAATTCAGTAAATGAGGAAAGGATGATAGAATTAGGATACTGCAATTTTTCAAACCCTGATTAAGTAATACATTTAGGCAATGAGAATCAATGGAAACTAAAAACCATTAGGTGAACAAATGATGAGGACTCTCACAAGGCGAGAATCAGACTAGTAGCACCAGAGCCCACAGAACAATTCTGACATCACAAAAAGACACAGCCAGACTCTGCATCCTCCTGTGGGGATACAAGTAGAGGAAAACAACTCCATTGATGAGGGCTCTTGCTTCATACTCAGAATTAGTTCAATTTTCCAGAAATCTGACTCCTAATTTATTAAAAAAAGAAAAAAAAAGAGGTCATAGGAACATCTTAAGTTAAATCACCAGGATACAATTGGCAAAATCCATAATTTAAGAAATTGTACTGGAAAAATGGCCTGATGTGGTCAACAAATAAATTGCAAGGAATAAAAGAAGGGTGAACAGGTATAGTGGTACATGCCTATAACCCCAGCACTTGGAGGCTGGAGGCAGGAGAATTGCAAGTTCAATACCAGCCTGGACTACACAGAAAGACCCAGTCTCAAAAAAAAAAAAAAAAAAAAGACAGGGCTTCCTCTGGTTCAGAAGAGATCATCCAAATACAATATGGACCTTGTCCATACACTAGACTAAAAAACAACTTCCTTTTAAGCATTTATGAAATAATCAGGAAATCTGAAAAGTAGCTGAATGTCTGATGATATTAAGTATTATTAATTCCATTTTAGGCATGATAGTGGTTTTGTGGTTCTTCTTATAATACTTCATATATTTTAAGATGCATACTGAAATATTTACACGAGATGCTACGACATCTATGAATGTTGATTTCTAAATAATCCAGTGGGGGAGGAGAGAAAGTAGGGAATAGAAAAGAGGCTGTGAATTCACAGTTGTTGAAGTTAGAGTTCCACGTACCATTCTCCCTACTTTTGTTTCTGGTTGCAAACTTCCTTAATAAGAAGCGTTTAACAAGACAAACTTGCTCATCTGATCCAATTCAGCATAGTCCTCACCAACTGGCAAGACAAGGGAGGACAGAGAACCTAGGACTTACCGTCCCACATTCACCTCATTGCCTTGGTCTCTAGTATGGAAGATCATGGTATATTTACCCACTTCAGGCTTGGGTCGGGATATTTTCATTTTATGAAGCTCAACCCTAGAAAAATAACAGACATTAAAAAAAAACCTATCCCACTTATCTACCATTAGGTACTTAAAAAGAAACCTGCAAAAAATGTTCTCTCTCTCTCTCTCCCTTTCTCTCACACACAGACATCTCTAATTGGTATCAAAAAAAGAGGAAACAGAAAATTTCAGATGTTCTTATAATGGTGGGATCTCGGGCAATAAGCCCATATAAGAATCACATTTAGCATTTACTAGTGGGACACAAAGGAGATAGACCAATTTATAGTTAGTCATTTTGAAAAAAAGAAAGAAAAACTGGATAAAGCAGTTATCTGAATACATCCTGAAGAATAGGAAAATCAAGTCTATTAGGATCTCTAAATAGTGTTGCCTTCTTGTAACAATGAAAGAAATGACTGCTTAAAGTCACAAGCTTTGAAGCCACAAACCTACTTCAAATCTAGACTCTGTTCTCTACAACCTCAGGAAGTTACTCACTATCCAGGTCTCAGTCTTGTCTGTGAAATGAGAGTAGTGATGCAGAGTTGATTTCAAAGACTCCAACAACATAATTTACATCGAACATGCTTAGCAAACTGTAATATATTATGTAAAAGCAGAGAAGGGTCATGCTAATTGTCAGAAAATACATCTCAACAACATTTATGATTGTCTATAACATTAGTCAACAGCCAATGTGAAGGCCAAGCTGTTCTTATGAAATGGAACCAAACCTTGGGGGCTCTCCTCTGCCTTGAAACTGAGGGATAACAGGAAAAGAGACAGTGAGGTATGGAATCAATGCAAAATCCTTCTCATCATCCCCAGGGACAGTGAAAGGACCTGGAGAAGCTGAAACCACACAGGTTGGGAGTCCCCACTTGGGACAATCTGTTCCCACCTGCCAGAAACATTCTAGAGACTCTCAGTCCAGACATGGGAGCAAGACCAGCTTGGAGCCTCTAACTTCACGCCAAAGCAAATTTCTTACTCACACATCTATTCATTCAGAACCTAGCTTAGAAATTTCCTAAGAGGCAACAGCAGGAGGAAAAGGGTCTGCTGACAGCCAGGAAACCTGTGATTAGAAGTCTAACATCCTGATCACGGGCTCCTAATAATTACTGATTTTTAGAGGCAGGAACACCAGTAACTATCTGGTGTACACTCAGGGCAGGGAGGTAAGAGAGGAAGCCAGACATCCTGGGCATATTCCCTTTGGGCCCTCCAGAGTAGAAAGTGGTCTGGGGGAATCTGAGGGTCATACCAACAGACCAGAGTCAGCCCTGCAAGTCAGGCCAGGAGCTGTTCCCACAGTGTGCAGAGAGGACTCCCTGGTCTGCTTTGAAGGGGGCATATCCTCAGAGGCCGAGGCATTCCCTGCTCTGTGCTGATAATAGTGCCAGGGTACCCTGAGGTCTGAGGAAAAGCAAAAGATTTATAATAGGCCGTTCTTTGAATTGCAGTTCCACAAACACCCTATAATTGCAGACTTCCCATTCTCTGGGGAGACCTCATCTCAGCAAGTAACTACTACTGACAAAGCATCAGAGGCCTCCACTAACACTTCTGCACCCCAAACACAGTGGTAGACCATCCTCCATCATTTCTAAGCTGCCACTGGCAAAGAGCAATTTGGTCTTCCTTCCCTCCCTCCATGACAGCATTTTGAACCTCATCTGCAGTCCTGTGGCCAGCTGGACTTGCATTTATAGTAGCCATACATAAACACAGGTTCCCAGAGCCACCACCAATAGCAGAGCCCATACAGGGTCTTTTTCTGTTATTCACCTGAGTCTGAGGTCATCGTCTTCGCCTCCCCATCCCCAGTAGTTGTTAGAGAATCCATTCACCTTGAAAAATTGCTCTCTGCTGAGGGCAGTAACACCCCCAAAATATCCACTGTAACGTAACCTGGAACAAGACAAGAGAGAAAAAACAAGAACGTTAGTGCAAAGCCTTTTGGTTCCCCACAAAGGGCAGACCCTCCAGGAACATTCAGCAGACCATGCACTTCATTTCATCTGTCCACTCCCATCCAACACCCACCTCCCAGCACCCCTGGCCTTCCCTCTCTTCCCAACATTTCTGCCTAGACAAGTGCTCACCTCTGCACACTAAGCAAGGTGCCACCCACCCGTACCTGCCCATGTTGGTGTGTGGATGTCTGTAGAGATGCCTCAATGTGCACCACAACGCCAGATCTGGATGAGAGATTTCATCTCATGTACCTATCCAGTGAATGGTAATGGCTGCTAAGGGCACTGAGTTAAGAAGGATTGTAAGGCTATATCCAGGTTCAGCATGAATGACTGCCACAACAAATATACTTTACTTTTCTTTCTTAGGGGGAGGACTGGAGAGCAAGAAACAGCTCCTCCGCACACTCTGAAAGTACACACCCTGCAAGTCACTGTCTCAGACTCTGTTTCCTAGAGAACTCAATATTTACCAGCTCTGGGGTTTCCAGCCTGCACAACTAGGTAGGGAATAGTCCCTTTCATGAAATAATGTAGAGAACAGTAATTTGGTTTTGAGAGAAGACAGTAAATTATGTCATGGGTAAGCCAAATTAGAGACCTCCTCTGGGGATTTTGCCAATAGACAAAAGACACCAGATCTAAGTCCCCAAGAGAGGAGTGGTACCGATACACTTTGGAAGCAAGATGGCAGCAGGCAGTACTTACACACGGGGCAGGAGAAATTGTCTAAAGACGATGCAGTGGGCAAGACAACAAGCACACCATGGGTGCAGTGGGGTCAAGCTCTGTAAGACACTACAACTATCAACAAACAAAGGGAAAAGGGCAAAACCCCAGAGAAAAGACCAACCAGTAACTGGCAGAAGGCACATCCCAGTCATACAGGATTCTTAGGCTTTTCCATGGGCAAATTAGCAGCCTGAGAAATAAAGATAACCCTTAAGTACAACACTGTATAATTCAAAAATGCAAATGAAAGTGTCTTCAGAACTTGGATGTTGCTGAATAAAAAGATGTGAGTGCATAGAGGATTTCTAACTTTAATTAACTTCAATTCAAAGTGTTCTAGGACCAATTAAATACTGGGGTTTTTTTTCCAGATAAGAAGAAAAACCAAAAGGAAAGATCAATAGACATGTAGACACTTGCTGTCTAACAAATGGAAGCCCAAACGCTAATCTGTAGTTCAGCTGTTTCCTTCATGTTCTGAGTACAGAGAGGACCCTGTTTAGCCCATAATAAAAACAGATTTAGTTTTTGTTGTAGTGTGACTTTTTGTCACTGTGACAAATACTTGAGAGAAACTATTCAGAAGAAGGAAAAATTGATTTGGCTCATGGTTTCAGTCCATGGCCAGCTGACTTCATTGCTATCAGGCCTGTGAGGGGCAGAGCACCCCCATCGTGGCAGAAAGGGGTGGCCAAGGAGGCTGCCATCTCATCAGAGTCAGAAAGCAGAGAAGGAGACCAGCAAGGGACCCAGAAAGATGCAGTCCCCAAGCACATATTCCCAGTAATCTCCTCCAGCTATGCCCACCTCCAAAAGTTTCCATCACCTCATGAATCCATCAGTGGATTAAACTGTTGATTATACCAGAGCTCTCATTACCTAACTATCTCTAGAAGCTCTCAAAGACAAACCCAGAGACATGCTTTACTAATCTAGTGTTTCTCAATCCAAATCAAGTTGAGAATCAAGATTAACCATCCGGCCGGGCCTGATGGCTCACTTCTCTAATCCCAGCTACTGAGGAGGCAGAGACAGAGAAGATGGAGATTCAAGGCCAGCCCAGGCAAAAAGTTAGTGAAACCTTATCTCAATAAACAAGCCAAGTATGGTGGAGTAGGTACACATGTAATCCCAGCTACATGACAGGTATAGGTAGGATGACTGCAGTCCACAGGCTGCCCCAGGCAAAAGCAGGAGATCCTACCTGAAAAATAAACTAAAGCAAAAAGGGTGGGTAGGGTTGAGGGGAGGCATGGCTCAAGCAGTAGAATATCTGCCTAGGAAGCAGAAGGCCCTGAGTTTAAATGCCAGCACCACCAAAAACGAAAAAGAGATTAACCATCAGTTATGTGGCCCACCTACAATTCTGGAAAACAGTATTTTTGCAACCAAAAACAAACAGATGGCAACTACTAACCAAAACCTCTACTAGCAGTGGCTTCTGGCCATGGTTATCACTGTTTTGACGGGGAAAGGACTGTCACCTACCCGAAGACAGCAGCTTTGTCAGGACCTGTGAGTAGAAATAACTTGCCTGGTACTAACAAGCAGCCCCCACAAGGGACCAGCTCAATGGTCTGGAAGGGATCTGTCATTCCCACTGTCTGCCATGTGCAGGACAGCTGGCAGAGCATGGTGAGACAGGGGCTCTGCCCTCCTGGACAACCCCAGGGTTCTAAGAAAGGAGTCACTGCCACAGCAGGAATTGCTGAGCCTGGAAGGATTGAGACAGGCAGATAAGTGGGGGATTTCCTGATGGCCAGAACTTGGTTAGGAAAAAAGTGCAGGCTCTCTGAGAAACACCTGTAGGTAGGCTCTACTAGGGTGGGAGGAACAGGAGACAAGTCAAGGGGAAAGTTAAGGAACTCCTGAATCACAGGCAACTTTCTTTGTTGGCCTTTGTTTTTGGTTTTAATTCTTATCTAGAAAAGCATAAATTTTATTTGACCTTAGAACAAGTTTATGTATTTTTAAGGCCAATAAGTTCCCAAGCTGAGGAAGCATAGCCATAAAACAACAAAAGGCAGGAGGTTTAAGGCCAATCCAGGTGAAAAAGTTATCAAGACCCTGTCTCAATCAATAAACCTGATATCCTAGTTACACAGGAGGCACAGGTAAGAGGATCATGGCTGGAGACCCTAATTGAAAAATGACAAAAGCAAAATAAGGCTGGGGGGGCATGGCTCAAGTGGTAGAGTGCTTGCCTAGCAAGTGTGAGGCTCTGAGTTCAAACCCCAATACCACCAATAAATAAATAAATTACAGTAGATTCCTGGTAGAAAGCAGGCAGGTACCAAAGGAATTCTTGGCAGTAAATCTGCCACAGGCTAGTCCAGAGAGCTTATCACTAACAAATGACAAGCAAGATTTACTTCTGGCTTGGTAAGAGCCTGAGACATTTGGGGAAGTTACTTTGTCTTCCTCCCTCTGAATATGTGACAAGCGAAAACATTTCTTGTACTTTTATTTATGGGGGTGTTGGTACAGTGATAAAACTTCAAGGCAGGGGGGCAGACACTTAGCTTCCTGTATCTGAACTTGCCAAGTGGCAGGATTTTGCCCAGAGCTGCAAAGGTTAAACAGTTGGGAAGCACACACCTCTTCTTGGTCACCAAAGATGAGGCAGCTTATATGATGCATATAATACAATAGAAAACTATAAATGACAAACCAGTAACAGAGAAAAATCTAAGTCACAACAGAAGAATGAGTGAGGAAGATCAGGGCTGGGGCAGAGCACTTGTCTATAAGTGCAAAGCCATGGGATGATCCCTAGCACCACAACCCCCCCTCAAATATACTAGAACTCTGTTCTGCAAATAAGATTATTTTCCATTTCTAAAAGAAGGTCACAGTTTGGCTAAGAGTTTCTTACATTCAGATCAAAAGGAGAGGCACATTGAATTACTTGGTTGCTTTAAGAAAATATGAGTTCCTCAAAGGAGACAAGGGCTTTCTGGTATCTAGTTATAAAAGTAATGTCTCGCCAGTTACAATAGCAAGTTACACAGCAAGATTCATGCATGGGATGGTTCCTCAAGTGTGTAGCATCTGACAGAATCCATAATAGGAAAACTGAAATACTAAGTCAAAATCACACCCTGCAGGAATGCCCAAGCACTATACTTTCTTATGGTCCAGCTAAATATGAATATACAATGCATAACCCAGCCAAGTCTGTCCTTAAGTAATCCCATGTGGTCGTTCAGGAAGAACAGCGCAATGGGAAGTTTAAGGTTATCATCTCTGGCTAGTGTCTCAAGTCCAGATGTTCTATGTTTGAGTGACATCTTACTAATTTTACACAATAAGTGAACAGATGGTGAGGTGCTTCTGAAAAAACAGGGTGCCTAGTCATGATATGCTGCTTTCTTCAATGTGAAAATCTCTCAAGGAAAACAGAAAATAACATCTCCAGATCCAAAGATCAAGATCCCCCAAACAGAAAAATCCTGAGTCTCTCACTGCTCTGTGGGCTGAAAGCCCCTGCTCTCACTCAGGCATGTGACATCTTCTCCCTCAGCTTCTCCCCTCTTACCTTGCTCCATCAAATGTTAAAGTCAGCTGAACTGCACTTCCCCACCTATCTACAACAGCTCTCTGCCTCCTCCCACAGGAAATGCAGACTTCTTAGCAGACTAAGCAAGGCCTGTATCTCTTGCCTCTCCTCCCAACATTCATTTTAGAATACCAAAGAACTACTCACATTTGCCCCAACACTGGGCCACGCTCTCTGGCATGCCTGGAACTCTACTGGGAAGCTCCTATTGATCCCAAGAGGTTAAAATCCTTTCCCAAGTGTTCTTAAAAGATTTTGTGCTCTCATCATAACTCATTCTAGGTGCTTGGTTCTATTGCATGGCTTGCAAAGTCAGTACCTAAGGCCAGTCACTTACAGTCAGTGTTACTCAAGAATTCTCTTAAGTAAGTCTACAATGACAGTCCTACACTGTAAGAACAACATGGAAGCCAAGACCAAGTGAGGTAATAAGAAATTCAGTTTCCACGCCAGGTGTCAGTGACTCACACCCATAATCCTAGCTACCCAGGAGACAGAGATCAGGAGGACCAAGGTTGGAAGCCAGCCCAGGCATTTGCTGGATCCTACCTTGAAATAGCCAACACAAAAAAAGAGCTGGTGGAGTGGCTCAAATGATAGAGTACCTGCCTACAAGCATGAGGCTCTGAATTCAGAGTCCCACCAAAAAAAAAAAAGAAAGAAAGAAATTCAGTTTCTAGTCATAAGGACCACAATGGTAGAATCTCCTCTATTATTTTACAGTATTGTAGTTCTCTAATTCTCCCATACTCCTCTCCAGCTGTCCCCATCCTTGCCTAAGTGCTATGGCGTATTTGTGGAGGTGCAATCATAATGCAATTGTTCAGGATCTTCCTGTCACCCACACCAGCCCTCTCCAGGATGCTTTAGAGGGCAGGTGCTCTGCCTATTCAAACTGGTCACATGGCTCTTAGCCGTAAGTTATGAGTCACGTGAACGGTGGGGCTCCAGAGGAGCTCACAGGTAAATGTGCACATACATAGGCTTGGGCACTATTTCCCCTCAGTTGGATGTGAAACTGGTATAAAATAAATTTTAAAAGCCACTATGCCTCTCCTAGGGACAGAATGAGGAGACAGTGGTCCCTAGCACTTCCCAAAGTGGCTTTGAGAGAAAGGAGCTTGTCCTGGGTGCCCTGGCTCCTGAGCAGAATACTCAATGCATTTGTCCCTCCACATTTCTCCCCAGGAGTCTGGAAAGAGGCTGTGGTCTGGAAAGATGTGTCAGGTCTAAAAGCTGGTCTAAAGGCATCATCTTGTTCCTCCTAGAGGAGAAGTTAGAGATAGACAGAAAGTTATTGGAATTCTACCCCTGAGGGGCGCTTGCAAAAGTCCTCCAAAAAGTGCTGCAGGATGAGCTGGCCCCATTCTAAACACCTGGATTACATTCTCTCTCCTTTGCCTTTGCCATGCTTGGTCAAGAGGATTTTTTTTTTTTCCTTATTACATTCTCCAATTCCTGGCTTGCATTTTGAGGAAAAATGGACTGTTTTTTCCTATTTCTTGCTTTCCTAAGACATTCAAACGCTATGTTCATGTGAGCAGCCCATGGCACAGATGCCTTACCTGTATCCAGTGCTGTTCCTGCCAACAACCAGGTGCTTGGGCTGGTCCTCACATGTGTAAAGGTTAAAGTCGTTCTCAGGCACCAGGTCCACATCGTGGAATATGAAGCAGTCCCAAACCTCATCCTTGAGAGCTTCTATGTAGCCCACATTCAAGAGTCTGGCTCGGTTAAACTTTTTACTTCCAGCCTACAGACAATGGCAATTAACATGTGAAAAGCTCCTGAGATAACATTTCCTATCATCCCCTCTTCATCTGCAATTAAGGAGCTGGCATTATTCTTGCTAATACACAAGAATAGACAGCTGACTTTAAGATCTAGGAGAAAAAGCTAAATGATGATGATAACCCATTGGGGTTTTTTTCACTCATATTTATATTCCTTTAAGTCCAAAGAGTTGTTATTTAATGATAGAGTTTTAGTTTACCAAGAATAAAGTGCTATAGATTGGTTGTACAATAGTGAATATTCTTAACACTACAGAATAGTACATTTTAAAATGGCTGAAATGGTGAAATTAAGTGAAAAAGAAGCAATGGCTGAGATGGCAAATTTTATGTGCATTTTGGCACAATTAAAAATGTTTAAATATAGGGTTGGTGGGGTGGCTCAAGTGGTAGAGCACATGCCCAGCAAGCACGAGGCCCTGAGTTCAAACTCCAGTGCCATCAAAAAAAATTTTTTTATGTAGTTTTTGAATACAAATAAAAGGGCTGGGCCATGAATCAAGTGGTAGAGCACTTGCATAACAAGCACAAGGCCCTGGGTTCAAGCCACAATACCACCAAGAAATAAAATACAAATAAAAATAGCTTAAATACTAGAGGCATGGCTCAAGTGGTAGAGTGCTTACCTAGCAAGTGCAAGGCTCTGAATTCAATCACCAATACTGAAGAGGAAGATATCCTTGAAACAGGGACAAAAAACATGGGAAGCTGCCAATTAAAAGCTGTAAAAGAGGTTACCTCAAACAAGACTGAGAACTTGCCCATTATAGCCATGCAAAAAGTTCAGGCCCGAGGAAAAAGGGCACCACGCAGAGATAATCGCCCATTCCCGCCTTTCTTCATCTCCACCTGTAAATAAACTTTCCAAAGCAGGACTCCCCTGCTGTTCTTATCTAAACAACCTTAGGTCTCTAGCTCACTACTAGCCCCTAATTAATCAGAGCACATTCCTAGTAACCTGATGCCTTGCACTGCCTTTTAAATATCCTGTGAATCCTTCGTTCAATACTCAGACATGGTATAAGCCTGTGCCCACTGGCATAAAATATAATTTGAGTTCTCCACTCCTCCAAGTGTCACTTTGTTGGATCTGGAGACCTAAGGCAGATGAGTGAGTATCCCACCCCCCATGCAGGGCAATATCATTCCTACATCCTGAGGAGATGGAGGCCTGCATTCCTGCATCCTCAAGGAGAGATACAGATCTGCCACAGGGCTGATGAGCAAAATGCTCTCAAGATTGTTCCTTTCCCCCAATAAAGGTGCAAACCAAACCAGTTTACCTGAGAAAGCCCGCGAATCCATGGCCAATGAGACAAACCCACCTAATCCAGAGTTAAAACGTCCATAAAAACCCCAGCCTTCACCTGTGCAGCGAGCCACCAGCTTCCACGCTCCACTGCAGTTCCCTAGCTGTAGCCTTTCCTTTCTCTCTAATAAATCCCACTTCATATATTGGCTTTGGCTCATCATTCAGCTGCCTCACGAGCCAGTTCTCTGGCCTGTGAAGGACCCTCGACACCGGCACATAACATTTTGGCGACCACCAAGGGACCCAATCTCTTCTGAACCAAAGTTGGTATAGGTTGTGCCTAACTGGGAAAGGCAGCCTAGGAATGTGACCGTGAGCGTCCGGCACTCCAATGGAGTCTGTTTTCCAGGAGAAACCCCTCCTTCCACGGCCTAGCTATGGTGGAACTCTCAGGACGACCTTTTCTGTCTCTCTCTCTCCCCCCTGCCCCGGTTAAGGAGGGTTTCTCCCTTGGGAAACTGAGGAAAAGCTCTGAGCCCATTACAGCTGTATGGCAGGCAATCTGAGGAAACTCAGAGGCCAGACGGGGGATTATACCATACTGCCAATGCTATGTGGGCGGAACCCGACTGCAGTGCACTGAGGCTTTTTCTTTTTCCTCTCCTTAAACTCCAACTCTCTCTCGTTCAAGATCTGACCTGCTTAAGAGGAGGTCCGAAAACAGCCGGTGGGAAGGAAAGTTTATTTTCAAGCCACAAAAGGTGTTCTGGCCAGGGCACTCCCCAGTGTCACCCAAAGGCTGGAGATGCAACTTCCTGTCCTGCCCTGAGGCTCCAAAGGCAGCTAAGTCTCAGACCCCTACAGCCATGTCCATGGTAAACAGACAATCAGATCTTTCATGCTTCCTTCATGGTTTCTGTGGCCCAAGAGTGGAGGTCACCCCTGGTTCCAGTGCTCCAGTACTGCCTTTGGGCAGGATTGACTTGGACAGCAGTGATGACCAATAATCCCTCATGCATTGAGCCTGGAAACTCTTTTCCCCCAACCCTCAGTCTCTCCTTCCTCTTTCCCAAGCAGTTCTAAATAACTGTGGGCTTCCTTCAGTGAGTTTGGAAAACACACCCGTTCTGTTCCCTCCCTGGTCCCACCTTGTCTTTTATCTCTGTCTTCCCCTCCCTGGGCTTACTGGAATACTGGCTTCCCATGAAAAACTTGTAGCATGGTACCTTATGACTTAAGTTATTCCAACTAGTTTACCAGCCCTCTGGGTCTGCCCTCTCAGTTGCTAGGCACCAGAGAGGCAAAAGCGCTTACAAAAAAACCAGCGGCTGCCACTCTCATCCCCTAACTCCGCCCCCACAAGGGGGACGAGGGAAAGCAAACAGGCGTGCTCATGCACAGGGATGGCGGCCCACTGGACACAGCAGGAACACCTGCCATAGCTAAGAGAATCCATAGAGAGGACCCAGCACATCCTAAGCCACCAGCCACACATGGCGATGGCTGTGGCTGGCCACCACTTCCCCAAAATGGATGAGAGGAAAAATAAACGTGCGCAGGCACTTGTACACAGGAAGGGGGAGGGGCGGCAGGCCACAGGATGGGATCACTCATCACAGGCATGGGAGGGGGCAATGGCACTTTGCTCAAGCCCAGCTCCCGGCCCCACCTTAGGCCTTGGGCCTGACTGGCCCAGCCCTCATAAGCTAATTATTATCTCAAGGTTATGGTCCCAGAAATAGCAAAATGGCCGTTACTGTGGTCTCTAAACTTCTCATTTAAAATTTCCTATACTTTTGGCCTCAGCATAAATTTTCCCTCCAAATATTAGCACTAGTCGTCCCTTATGGTTCTGTTATTGCCCTGGGACACCCTCTGAATGCCCTTCTCTAACTTTACAGATGATATATTCCTTTGTTAAAGAGGCTGCCTGCTGTTAGATACAAGGCAGGATCCTAGTGTTTTTTTTTTTTTTTTTTTCTCTTCTCACTGTGCTGGTCAGGTGCTCTAACCCAACCAGTCCACTTTCCCTGGTCCTGACCACAGATGGGGGGGAAGTCACAAGACAGGGACACCTGGACTCGTTAGTAAGGTCATTCCCAGTCAGGACGCTGACGAGAAGGGAACTGACCCAGTTTATTGTTGTCGTCTTTCTAGATGGGATCTGCCCCCTTCCAGTCTTCTGGCTTGTCTATTAAAATGTTAAAAGGAAATGTTAGAAGCTTTGTACTGAGGCCTGACCTCAGCATACCTTGGGTGACCAAGAGAAGTGGCCTTCACAGAGGTCCTTAAATTACAATACCATACTCCAATTAGACCTTTTCTGTAAAAGAGAGGAAAAAATAAACTGAGGTCCCTTATACAAATTTTCTCTTATCTCCAAGACCACCCAGATTGGCTCCACAATTGCTATCTAGATACTCAAATGCTGGCCATTCTTTGGAAGCCACAGGATAAACATGGGGAAGGAGGACCAGAAATGTCCCTTATCAATGACAAGGCCCACCTCTACTGCTCCACCCTATGCCCTACCTTCTTAGCCACCCTAATATTCAGAACCTCCTAATGGGTGCTTTCCCCTTCAACAGCCAATGGTAAGAAGAGGGCAAGTCTACGTCCCCTTCCAGTTATCAGATCTAAGGAAAATTATAAAAGATCTGGGTAGCTAAACTGATACAACAGATCAATACATTCAAGCCTTTATCTCTGTGATCCAAACCTTTAAATTGGCATGGAAGGATATTGTGCTTCTATTAGACCAGACTCTGTCCTCACTAGAAAAACAGTGGGTTCTGCTCCACGCCACTCCGGTTGGAAATGATTACCATTTACATTGAGCCCCAATACCCGTGGCACCCATGGGAATGAGTGTGCCTATACCTCCAGGGGCACAGGCAGTCCCCTTGACAGATCCACACTGAAAATCAGAACGGTAAAGGGGCTGGTGATACGGCTCAAGCACTAAAGTGCTGCTTTGCAGCCACAAAGTCCTGAGTTCAAATCCCAGAATAGCCAAAAGAAAAAAAAAATTGGGGTCTAAGGACATCACTCAGTGGGAGAATGTCTGCCCAGCATGTGCAAGGTCCCGGGTTCAATTCCCCAGCATCGCTAAATCAAAAGAAAAAAAAAATGGTGAGGAGGATAAATGGCGTTAATGCCACTTACTCCACCTCATAGTGGAAGAGCAAAAAAAAGACCAAAGTCAAACCTCTAAACTATTCCCAGATGACTGTAGTACAGCAAGGCCTTGAAGAAAACCCCCTTACCTTTCTGCAGCATCTTAAGGACACTATCAGAAAGCATACCACAGGGGACCCAGAGTCACAGGTGGGAGAGGTTCTCCTCAAAGATAAATTTCTAACAGTCAGTTCCAGATATTCATAAAAAACAAAGTGTGGCTGAAGGAAAAAAGTCATTGGATCATCTAATACAACTAGCCATGTCTGTATACTATAACCGGGACATTACTAACAGAGAACGATAAGAGACATCATGACCTCATTGCTGCCCCCACCCGACTGGGGCCTGAACTTGCTACCATGGTGGACAGGAGGGCACTTCTGCCGAGGATGCTCAAAAGGGGGAACAGCACAGGAGACAGCTCCGCCCCCAAAAGGGACCCTGCCCTCTCTGCAAGGGTAACCACTGGAGGTCTAAGTGCCCCCATCTCCAGATGGAAGGCGGGGTGCCACCTCCTGTGGATTGATGGGTCCCGGCCTCCTGTCCACGCTCCACTTCTTGGCATCAATATTGAGGAGCCATAAGGGCAGAAAAACAAATGGTCATTTTCCTGCTAGACAGTGGAGCTATTCTTCTGTCTTACCATTCTCTCCTGGCCCCCGGTCCAATGACAAAAGTTATCGTTCGGGGCAAATCTGGCTAGCCCCCAGAGCACTATTTTACCCAGCCTCTGGCCTGCTCTTGGGGAGACCTCCGCCTCTGTCACTCTTCTCATAGTACCTGAAACTCCAGTGCCCCTGCTGGGACGGGATTTACTATCTCAATTAAAAGCTCAAATTCTCCTCCCCCCAGGCAGCTATCTCTGTTGCCCCCTCCTTCAGGAACAAATAGATTCCACAGTGTGGACTGATGAGATGAGTGTAGGATGAGCCAGGACGGCCCTCCCTATTTAAATAAAACTCAAAAATCCCTCACAGTTTCCACAGCCAAAAACAACATCCCCTCAAGCCTAAGGGACATGAGGCCTTATGCCTCTCATAAATTCCTTAAAAAAAAAAAAACAAAAAGGCTACTAATTAGTTGCTCCAGCCCCTAAAATAAATTTAAAATTCTTAGTTAATCTTAAAATACAAGTTACAAAGTAAACAAGTAGAAAGGCTATAGATAGGTATTGAGTGTATTTTTTTTAAGAAGTTAAAGGAAAAAAAAATTTTTTTTAGATGAAAAATGATTTTATAAAGAGGGTTTGTCTTAAAGATTGTTTCAAATATGGAGAGGAAGGATAAGGAAAAACCATCAAAGGGTTCAAAATATTATATGAAGGTCTGAGTAAATCTTAAAAGTGTATAATAAAAGCTTTGGTGTGTGATAAAGTTAAAGTTAACTGTAATCTAAGAGTTGCCTAACAGATTTTTAGGATCATGTCAAACCAAAATTAAATTCTTTGTCTATAAAATAACAAAGTTATCTTAATATTGTTCTGCTCTAAGTAACATCTACAAAAAAACTGTTATAGGAAAAGATTTTATCAAAGAAATTACTTGTGGTTTTTGCTGATCTTGTCAAGCTTTAAGTACTACTAAATCAGAGTTCATTTATGTATTTGCTCATGTGTCTTAAATGACCACCTTATAACTGTATGATGTCTATACTTTATCTAAATATGGTACAAACATTTACAAAGTTAAAAGTGTCAATTTATATAAAATAATGGGCTAAAGCTCTCTTTTATCCAAAAGTGCTACATTTAACCTAAATCCTGACAGCCCCTGCCTCCCACAGGTCACCTACCTAGGTGTGTTCTTAAAGGGACAGACCCACTCCCTAAGTCACAAGGGAATCAACCCAATCCTCTCCCATACCATAAAACAGCTTAGAGCTTCCTTGGGAGTTACAGGATTTTGTAAAATCTAGATCCCTAGATATACAGCCCTTACCAGACACCTTTTTATGCTCCTACTAATATTCCTATTTGGGTCTTGTATAATAAATGCTCTCTCCAGATTTATATCTCAATAGGTCCAACAGATCAAACTCCAGCTTTTAGTCAAGGAATACTCACCTCTGCCTAGGCATGAGTCCTCCATCCCGTTCTATCAGGGGCCCCTGGAAACTATACAGGTCAACCCCTGAGACAAGTACCCTCTCCCCTATCCCCCCATCACCCCATTGTCAGCACGAAGCAGCTAGATGAATCATCATCCCTCTCCCCAACAGCAGTTGGGTGCTTATCTCAGAGGGGGAATTTGTTGGGTCTGGAGACCTAAGGCAGATGAGTGAGTTTCCCATCCCCAATGGAGGACAATATCATTCCTGTATCCTGAGGAGATGGAGGCCTGCATTCCTGCATCCTAAAGGAAAGATACAAATCTGCCACAGGGCTGATGAGCAAAATGCTCTCAAGATTGTTCCCTTCCCCCAATAAAGGTGCAAACCAAACCAGTTCACCTGAGAAAGCCCGCAAATCCATGGCCAATGAGAAAACCCACCTAACCCAGAGTTAAAACGTCCATAAAAACCCCAGCCTCCACCTGTGCAGCGAGCCACTGGCTTCCGGGCTCCACTGTGCTTCTCTAGCTATAGCCTTCCCTTTCTCTCTAATAAATCCTACTTTATATACCGGCTTTGCTCATCATTCAGCTGCGTAACAAGCCAGTTCCCTGGCCTATGAAGGCAAGGACCCTCGACACTAGCACGTAACAACTTGGTTTCTCGTCTGTCAATATTTCCACAAAAACTTGGAAAAAAAAAAATTCAAATAATCAACAATACACTTAAAATTAAGAGGATAGTTTTCTTGCCATAGTAAAAAATTTTTTAAAACTCAAAACTTTAGCTGTATGCAGAGGCTCACACCTGTAATACCAAGTATTTGAGAGGCAAAGATGGGAGGACTGTAGTTCAAGACTAGCTCAGGCAAAAAGCTAGTGAGACCCTATCTCAAGGAACACACTGGAGATGTAGGATCATACCTATATAATCCCAGCTAGGCGGGAGGCAAAGGTAGGATAACCAAGGTCCAAATCTGACCCTTGGCAAAAAAACAGGTTGTTGCTAATATTTCTAAGTGACTTAAAAGTCTCTTGGAAATCACTGCAATACAACCTGTTATGACACTAATGGCAGAGGCTAATCCTCAGAGTGGGCACTGGGTAAGAAGAGCCTGTCCTGTAACATGACCAAAGCTGGGGTATGAAAAAGACTTTACAGTATTAATTTGCCCATTGCTAACTGGTTCAAGTTCCATAAGAATAAATTCCAATTTGATAAACAATTTATCACAACAGAAGTACAGGCAGTTTTCAGACATTGCCACTGCTTTTCTGAAAAGACACAAAGCAGACGCAAGCGTTTGCATTCATAAAAATATACGGTACCTTGGAATTGCCATCCTGAGTAAGAGCTCAGAATTAAATAAATCACAGCTATGATGAACAATGTTAAAAACCAAAAAAATCATAAAACAAAATAAATGTAAAGTTTTGTTTCAAGTCCAAAAAAATAGACACAGATGTACTGAATTAGCACCTTGGTTTTCAAGAGCCTCAGCTATCATAAAGAATACACTGCAGATCTGATCCTCTGAGTTGTCGAAACAAGTATTACCAGTCACATTCAATATTAAGTAGGCAGTTAATGACTTTGCTTACACTCTTAGAGTGTGTAAGGACTTGAGGGAGCATTATTTGGAGACCCAGGATGATCTTGAAACTTTTAGGTGTAGATGTTTAAACTGATATCCTATTTTTCTTCTAATAAACTTTAATATCAAATAAGGCCATCTTTAATCACTCCACTGATCGCTCAAAAACAGCCTACAGTTACACTGTGTTCTTACTAAGTGATGCTCCTGGAAGCCAAATGAGTGAATTAAGAAAGTGAAAATTAAACATGGGATGTGTAAAATGATAAAGTGGTAAAGAGAAAGGCAGGAATGTAAAGAAATTCACAGAATCCAATGACTATTAACACCCAGCACTCTGTTCCACCCACTGAATAGCCACCCTCGACATGGAAAAACAGAAGTCCAGCACCACACCATGTAGCACATGACAAATGCAGAAGGTACATCAGGGAACCTGTAGCTCTCTGGGGAAACCTTAGGACAGGCATTGGCTAACATGGAAGGGCTCACAAAAACAGACTTCTTCTGGAGGTTCATTTTAGGACAGTAAAATTTCTAAACTTGGGTCTCCTGACTCCACCTTCTGGGATAAGAATTTCCTCTACTCTCTTCTAGGATAAGTGAGGTAAGAGAGCTCTCCTGTGTTGATAGTTTAATACTCCTTGGCCCAAGACAGACAAAGGGTCACATGGCTGAGCCCTTCAGAAGGAGAGCACAAGGCAGGGCCCCGAAAAGCCCCATACTCACCTGGTGGATGATATAGATGCCATAGTCGAGCTGCTGCCTCTGCAGGAAGGGGTGAAGATGTTCCAGCAAGTACATGAGGTGTTTCTCCCTGTTCCGGTGGGGAATGAGGATGGCAACCCGCTGTGAAGCCTTACATTCCTCAGGGTGGTACCGGCCTCGGGTCACCTTGGGATTATTTGCCTGTACTTCCTCCAAAGTGAGGTCTGGTTTGAAAATGAGCTTGCTCTGGCCTCCTACAATCAACAGAGGAGCTGTCACATAAAGTGCTGGGAGGCTTACACAGCTAACACAGTAGTGCATAGACACTGCCTGGCACACAGGAAGCACAACATGAATGTTACCCCTTATTACTAAAGCCTCATTTCACCATCACCTCTAACCATAGAATCATGTGGCACAGGTAACTGGCTGCAGAAGCAAGTAACTGGTATCTGATCAACTCTAGCCACTGTCCTGGTGACCAAGGTACCCAGCAAAGGTTAGACTGAGTAACTCTTCAACTCTTTTCCTTCTCAAAATTCCAGAAGAGTGAAATATAAAAACCCAAAGCATCCCATGGAATAAGCTCCCAGACAAGGCACCTTTCTCACTTCTTTCTTCCCTAACTCTCTGCTCCTAGGTCCCTGAAGGTAAAGCACTGGAAAGAAGTAGAAACCAGCCTCATTCCCTAACCCTAACCCAGCCATGACAGGATGTGCAATGCCCAGCAATCCTTCCACTGTGCCGTCCTGGCGGACACTTCCAATCAAGCACAGCATTTGCTCAGTGAGTGTGGAAGCAGCCCTACCAATGAAACCCCAGTGTCCATGGTAACCAATCCTGTGCAAGGCTTCAAGTATCAGGCTGAAGCAACTGGCCATCCTGTTTGACCTGAATTAACAGGATATGCTGCCTGGAGAGAGGAGGCAGAGTTCCGCTGGAAGAACTGAGCTAGGTTTCCGTCCCTACAAGTCCCCTTTTTAACATATGCCGGTCAGGCTATAAAGCCTTAAACTGTTTGCAACCTGAGGTTTTCTGTGCCAAGCAGACTAAGTCCTCACACCTTGCTCTTTGGGACGATCCCCTACCCTGGCCATGGCTGCTTAGACCAGGCTCAAATGTCTGTCTACCAGTACCTTGGGGCTCCCAATAGCACCAAGGGCAAATAATCCCCTCTAGCCACCCAAAGACTAGCTGGCCTCCAAAAGCCTTCTGAAAGGTCTGCATGAAAGATATAGAGACAGCAGGCAGTCACACCCTGCAAACAAACAGTAAGAATTACAAAGGAGACGTGCTATGAGAGCCACCACCCACAACTGAACTGCAGCATGAAGAGGTAGTTATTCAGACAGTTTCCTGTGTGGCTTGTTAATAAACCCCATCATGAACCTAGTATCTCTGTGCACTCCAAAAAGTCTCATGCAACAGGTCTGATACAAACTAGTTCCTTTGCTTGCCTTCTCATTCATTGCTGCAACTTTTATATGCCCTAACCTAGAATCTGCTTCTGCTTCTTCCCTCCAGTCCCCCTTCCAGCTCCCCACCACTAATTTTATTCTTTCTTGGGTCACTAAGGACCAATCTTAAGATATCACTATTTACATCACACTTCTCATCTAGTACTTGCTTAGAATTGCATCATTGCAGATCTTTTGAATATATTATGAGGACTTTGAGCAAGGGGGATAATACAGTTTTCATTTTATAATTCATTTTCACATCTCAAATGTGTAATTTGTGAACAGATTGATTACAGTCAAGAATAATGTTTTTGCTTCTACATGATTGACTAAAGAAAAGTACTATGTCAAAATGAATTCAACACAAGACTGTGATTCAGTTAGGAAGGGGAACTGCATGCTTGTGTTGCCCATGTTAGTATGTTGAACCCCCAGTGTGATATTATTTGGAGTGGGGGATTTGGGGAGGCAATTAGGTTAAAATGAGGTTGTGAGAATGGAGCCTCCATGTTGGGATTAGAGACAGAGAGAGAGAAGGAAGCCCATGGGAGGACATAATCAGCAGGAGGCCCCTCACCAAGAGCCTGAGCATGCTAGACCCTGACCTTGGATTTCCAGAAAGCCTCCAGAACTGTGAGCAGTCAGCTCATGGTATTTAGTTACAGCAGCCCAAGCAGTCTAAGACAGTGAGTCTTGTGTAGCTAAGAACACCAAGCCTGCAAAGAGACTCAGCCACCCCACAGAGCGCTCTCTTAGTACACACATAGGGCCACAGCTGCCTGTCAGCGAGGGGAGCTGGACTGCAGCTAGAAAGGACCACCCATCTACACCCTGTATGCTCTATACCGTGCTTGCTCACAGTCTCCTGAAAGGAAGACAAACATGAATGTCACACTGGGTGCACAGTAGGGGTACTGGCACATGGGAAACCAATATTAATTCTGAATAGGAACTCCCAGAAACCTTTCTGGAAGAGGCAAGATCTAAGCTAGATTTCTGATGACAACAGGAATCCACTAGGCAGACACAGATTGAGAAAAGGCATTCTAGAAAGAGGGAATGCCTCTCTTCTAGAAAGAGAGGACAATATGGAGAACTACAAGCACTTTCATGTTCTGGAGAATCAAGATGTGTGAGAAATAACACTTACTGGAGTTTTTTCCCTTCTCAAATTTATTGTGTTCATGAAAACCAATTTATTCTTAATTTGTCCTGAAAGGCAAACATTTAAGGGAAATCGAAATACACAAGATATCACACTAAAACATATAGAAATAACACTAAAAACATTCAAAACCTTCATCCCTGCACCTTGACTCCATACTTTTGGCCAAGAGATAACTTTTGGCTAACAGATATGACACAGTGGAGAATTGATTGTGTCTGCATATTTCCACTTACCGATTCATGAAAAGAATGTGCCCAGGCTAGCCCACTGGTCCTAGAAGAAGGATGAGAGACATGGAACAGAGCCACAGGCCCAAATCAATGGACTCTATTGTGTGCTACTCACACTTCCTTGGCTAGATAATAAGACTGGGTATGCTCAGATGGTGTACCACATATCAGTGAGAATAAGCAGCCTATACCACATGCACCCATGGAAACTGATCTCAGAAAATAAGGTTGAATAACAGAAACCAAACACAAAAGAGTACACACCACATATTTCCAATATGCAAGGTTCAAAACCAGGAAAAAAAATCTAATGAACATTATTAGACTCTTGAAGCCAGGGTAGTGACTGAAAGCAGAATGGGAACTTCTAGGGTTCTAGTGAGATTGCACTTCTTAATTTGCAGGCTGCTTCCTGGAATATATTCACTTTGTGATACTTAGCTATCCACTTCTGATTTCTAAGCTTTTCTGCACAATGTGTTAAATAAAAAGTTTACATAGCACCCATGAAAAAGGAAAAAGCAAGCACTTACTGAGGTTCGGAGACACGGGAGGGCAGTTTTCCAGTTCCGCTTTTTTCACAGATGCTCCATTGGTCAGAGTGTCTTCCTTTCCCAAAGTTATGGCCTTATTGAAATTAGCAATGAAAGCTTTTGCTCTGGGAATCTCTTGAATAGCACCCACAAAGTAGTTACTGGTGGCCCACCCCACCACTGTCAGGCACAGGGTAAAAAGCAATAGCAATCGGACTTTGTAGGAAAGGTGGAAAGGTAGGTTGCAGCCCATGTCTTTTATCTCGTGAGTTAGATGTACTTCTGCTCCAAGGCAGGCAACTTCAAGCTAAACTTTTCCAGTCTGAATGCAAACTTGATGACATCTGACGATGTGATGCCTGCTGTCACCCAGCAGTTCTGCTCCAATGATCTCTAAACGACAATCACAAAGGACGTGCTGTTTCAAATGGAAATCCTGTCCTGAAATGATTCACTTCAGCATACACTAAAAACCATCCCCAAGGGACCCTAACTAAAAGTAATGGCAGTTCTCCCATTTAGGGTTTAGAGATCAGAAACCAGAAACCAGAAACTTCAGGGCTAGGTAGAAGGCTCCAACCATCTATACATCACAGGAGCTCTCTCTGGGTTACTGCCCAGGCTGTCTATCACCCACAAAGGGAAGATACTTCCAGACAGTATGCAGAAACAAAAAGGTGAAGAGAGAGGGGCAACTACAAATGCTGATTTTTGAAATGGCCACAGCCTAAACTTCATCCCAATGGCTCTCTTCCTCAGTTGCCCCTTTCTGGCACAGATTTTAAGGGACTTAACAAAATGTGATGCCTTGTGACAGAAATGTATTTGCCAAAAGAAAAGACCAAAGGTCTTCTATCCTGTAAGAATCAGGAAAACATGGCCCTCAAAAACAGAGAATGGATGCTGTACTCTCAATGAGGCACCAGCAAGAGGCACATCCCAACAGTGGGGGTGGGGTGAGGGCAAGAAATACAAAGAGAATCCCAACAGAGGAGGCCAACAATCTATAAGGCAGATCTCATTTCCCGCATGGGGAATAAAAAATGTTTCTCCCTTTTTTTTCCATTCTCCCCCCTTTAATCATGTTACTTTCCTACTAAACTTTCCTATTACTTTCACTGCAAAAGAAAAAGAAAAACAGGTTGAACTACAGTGTTTAAGATAAAGGGTTTGGATTATGGAAAAGAATCAAGATTCCTTAAAAAACTAAAAATAGAACTGTCATCTGATCCAGTGATACACTCCTGGGCACATACCTGAAGGAACATAAGTCAGGATACAACAGAGACACTTACACACTGATGTTTACTGCAGCGTGTTCACAACAGCCAAGCTATTGTAACATCTGGGAAACAACCCAGATGCCCTACAACTGATGAATAGATTAAGAAAATGTTTTATATATATAAAGTATAAAATGTTTTATGGTAAATGGAGGATATCATCTTAAGTGAAGTAAGCCAGGTTCAGAAAGACAAAGGCTACATATTTTCTCTCATATGTGGAAGATAGATACAAAAGATAAACATATACACAAATATGATCGTATACACATTTACATGTAGAACATGTTTGCAATAATGGAACTGCTCTATGGCACTTGGGGAGGAGGGAAAGGAAAAGAGAATGCTAGAGTCAACAATATTGAAATGCATTATGCCTGTGCAGATAGAGGACATAACAGTATGTACTGAAAGTTGTCGAATAATGAGGGGTTGGAGGGAAGGGGTAAGGGAGAGTAACAAAGGGGGTTGAACTGATCAAAGTAAAGCATATTCACAGCTGGGATACATTGAATAACTCCTTTGAATACTGACTTTGGAATTAAAAATGAAAGACAGGACTATAAAATAGGTACAGTGGGGGGATGTACTTGTAGGATGGGGAGGACAGTGAAGGAGATGAAGATGAGGGAATATGGTTGATGGGCTTCGTATGCTTACATGAAACAGAACAATGAAACCTCTTATAATTGCTTTAAGTGGGGCAGGGAGGGGGTTGAGGAGGGAGATGGTGGGGGCAATCTAACCAATGTACAATGCAAGGCTATTGGGAATTGGCACAATGAATCCCCCCTGTACAATGAATATATGCTAATAAAAATGAAAAGAAAAAAAAACCTATATTCCAAAAAAAAAAAAATTAAGGGATTTGGATTTAGACAGAAATTATGGTTCTACCACATGTCAACCATGTAACCTTGAGCCAGTAGCTTAATTGAGCCTCAGTTTCCTTATCTGTAAAGCGGGGTAAAATAGTACCTACCAAGAGAAGTGACTGTGGGACTAGACCTAATATATTACTATATAAAAATCTGGCCCACCTCTTGGTACACAGTAAATACCCACTAAATAGTGACTGTCACTATTACTCCACATTAAAGGGTCTGGTCTGGGGATGGCCAACACGCAAAGACACTGATGGCTATCTGGACTTCATTGTACATATTTCTTACTGTCAGTTGAAAAATTGTGGTTCTGATTTCATACTTCAATAGCATGAGGTAGGATAATATGAATTCATCTCTTAAAAGGTGGTTATGCTCTTAATTACTGAGAAAAATTCCGGTTTGGAGGCGAGGCTCAAGCTGTAGAGTACCTGCCTAATCAAGCATATTATCAACTAAATGAATAAAATGGAGACTGAGATATTTTCTATGCTGAGTAAAAACATAGAAACACTTTTGATTAAAACTTGAATGAAAAAAGAGAATGGAAGTAAACTATCTGTGTGCTATAGTTACAACTAAAGAGAGAGAGTTAAGAAAAATTTGAAAGAAATGCACCCAGCAGTGAACAATAATTACATGTAGAGGAATAGCTGAAAGTGACTTTTTCCTCTCTTTTCTCTTTCCAATTTAATAACATAGTTTCATATTACAGCTTATATGCTTATATTTATATTATATGTTGTATGGCTTGGATGTGGTTTGTCTCCCAAATGGTTCATGTGTTGGAAACTTAGTATCCAATGTGGCAGTGTTGAGAGATGGAGCCTGGGCTGGGGGGCATGACTCAAGTGGTACAACACCTGCCTAGCAAGCACAAGGCCCTAAGTTCAAATCCCAGTACCACCAAAAAGAAAGCATAAGAAAAAAAAAAAAGAGAGCGAGAGAGAGAGAGAGGTGGAGCCTAGTAGGACTTGGTTATGTTATTGCAGGTGCTAGCATGGAAGGGATGAAGGAGTTCTCATGAGACCGAGCTAATTCTTGAGAGAGAGTTCTTATGGGGTTGTTATAAGGCATGACCCTTCCCCGTGCCTCACCCTCCTGTCTTACCATGTGATCTGTTCCTCTCTCATGTTTTACTGTTATGATGCCATCCACACACCATAAGGTCCTCATCAGAGCTGAGCCAAAGCAAGCAGCATGACCTTGAGTCTCCAGAACAGTGTGCTAAATATTTTGTTTTGTTTTTTTTTCTCTTTTTACTGGGTTTTTGAACCCGGGGCCTCATGCATGCAGGGCAAACACTACCATTTGAGCCACACCCTCAGTCCTTTTGTTTGTATTTTGGTTTTTAATTTTCTGTTGCTGTTGTTTGTTCATTTGAGATAGAGTCTCATTAACTTTGCCTGGGCTGGCCTTAAACCCACTATCCTACTACCTCTGTCTCCCAAGAAGCTGGGACTATGGGCATGTACTATTATGTTGGGCTTCTTTTCTTTATAAAGTAGTCAGCTTTAGGTATTTTGTTACAGTAACAGAAAACAGACTGATACATATATGATTTTGTGATTTTGTGTTTATGTATTTTTACATATATAATTTTATATCAGTTCCTTTGCAATTATGTGAAAGGGTTTTTTTTAAGTGAGAAGTTGAGAAGTGATAAGTAACTATAAAGAATAACAAAAACAATTTAGCAACTCTCAACATTGGTTTATACTTACTAAAGGGTAGTAGTTTCAAAACTTTAGTTCTAAACTAGTTTGAAGGAAACCTACAAATTCAATGTTATAAATGCAAATGGAGGCTTTGGGATTAGACCACAAAAGAGAATGTTGATCCAAGCAATTAAACATTATGGCCATTTAGGATGCTATAAAACTGTTTTAAGAGGTCAGTGATAAAGGTGGTTATAGTAACTACAGCCATTTATTTGTGCATTTACTCTACATCACACAAAGGATCAAATCACTTGTTGACACTCTGAATTTTCATCTGACCCCTTCCAAGGTTTCCGGGAGTTCCTGTCCAGAGTTAATCCTGGTTCCCCATGTGCCAGTACTCCTATTGTGCACCCACAGCGTGACATTCATATTTGCCTTCTTCTCAGGAGTCTGTGAGCAAGCAGGGTGTAGATGGGTAGGCCTCTCTAGCTGCAGTCTGGCTTCCCTCCCTGACAGGCAACTGTGGCTCTCAGAGTATAACTGTGGGGTGACTGGGGCTCTTCGCAGGCTTGTTTTCTTAGCCACACAAGACTCACTGTCTTAGTCTGCTTAGCCTGCTGTAACCAAATACCATGAGCTGACTGCTCACAGTTCTGGAGGCTTTCTGGAAATCCAAGGTCAGGGTCTAGCATGCTCAGGCTCTTGGTGAGGGGCCTCCTGCTGATTATGTCCTCCCATGGCCTTCCTTGGTGTGCAAGTACCTTCTCTCCTCTCCTCCCCTCCCCTCCCCTCCTTCCCTCCCCTTCTCCCCTCCTCCCCTCCCCTCCCCTCCTTCCCTCCCCTTCTCCCCTCTTCTCTCCTTCCCTCCTTCCCTCCCCTTCTCCCCTCCTCTCCTCTCCTGCCCTCCTTTCCCCTCTTCTCTTCTCTTCTCTTCTCTCTCTTTTATTAATCCCAACATGGAGGCTCAATCCTCATGACCTCATCTTAACCTAGCTGCCTCCCACAGGCCCCCCTCCATGTAATATCACATTGGGGATTGGGACTTCAAAATGTGATTTGGAAGGGGAGGAGGGACACAGGCATTCAATACTCTGCGAAGTAAGAATTTTAGTCTCATCATTTTACAGATGAGAAAACAAAGGTTTAGAGAGATGAAATAACTTGCCTAAGCCACATAACTAGTAAAGGGGTAGAGCTGGAGTCTGCACCCAGGTTCTCACCAAAGGCCATGCTTCCATCACGTACTTCACATGGATACTTTCTCTTTTTCCCCTTGACGCCTGGGTAGGCCCAACACATACATCTGAACTATGTTGGTTCCCTGATGGCCTTCTACTCTCCCACCATCCTCTGTCTCTTCCCTTGGGATTGGATGTTCAAATGCCTCCCTGGAGTTCTGTTCCCTTTCCTGGAGCAGTCAGGTTCCTGAGGCCAATCAGATAATCTCTGATAGACTTAATTGCAGGAGGATTAAAAGCTGAGATTGGTGACGACATTTTATAAATATGACTTGGAAAATGTGGACAGGGAACACTGCTTTTCTAAGAACTATTTCTGCAGAGACAGTCCCCTGACAAAAATCACAGAGCTGAAGGAACTTATGATCATAAAATTCATGAAAATTCACAAAAATTGCAAAATTACTGCAATGTCAGAAGCAGAAAGGACCTTAAAGAACACAAGTCCAGCTCCCTCATCTTACATGTGGGGAGGCATGGCTTAGAGACTTAGAAACCTCCCTTAGGCAGGGCATATGTAAGACACCTTCATACATTCTGCTCAATCTTGCTGTGAACCTAAAATTGCTCTAAAAAATAATTTTGAAAAAAACCCTACCTAAGAAATAGAGCTATGAATAATCATAAATTAATATTCTTGAAGCCCAGCATATGAATTTCTTCAAAAGCAAGATACTTATTCTATAAGCAAGGAACCATTATTAATGGTTACTTAATAACTAGGCCTTCATTGCTCATCCCACTAATGATCAACCTACATGTGACCCAGTTAACAACAGTCACTTACACCTTTCTATCAACCTAAGTACCTGCCCCAAAGCTGACCATTCAGACAGCCAGCAAGAAGGAACCTCAAGAGCAAAGCTTCAGCCAGGTGCCGGTGGCTCAGCCTGTAATCCTAGCTACTCAGGAGGATCTCAGCCTGGGCAAATAGTTTGTGAGACCCTATCTTGAAAATACCTAATACAAAAATGGGCTGGTGGAGTGGTTCAAGGTGTAGACCCTGAGTTCAAGCCCCAATACAGCAAAAAAAAAAAAAAAAGAGCAAAGCTTCCTTGGTTCCTGTGAGTAAAAACACAGAGGTGTGAAGGGTTAAAACACTGTCCCATGTGCCTTTCAGGACAGATCATCCTCCCCTCCCCCACTGCTTTTCATCTAAGTGACTAGAGACAACCCTGATCAGGCTGTTCCCCTAGCTATAAAACAGGGGAGGAATGCTTATTGCGTAATGTTACTATAAGAATTTAATTAAATAATGCACCCAAACACCCCTGCTACATTCCCAGGAACATGGGTGTTTACTGATTTTGATTATCAATGTGATATATGTCCAAGTGTTATCAAAATATTAGCCTAGATGATGTTACCCCTGAAATACACTTTTTATTTCCTATTTCTCCATAATTTCTATTTTTCTTTCAGTGAGTAGATACATAATACTTTTACATTTGGAAAAATGATTTTTTTTAAAGAAAGCTATTTTTAGAGCAGGGGACTATTGGCTGGTGTTTGGGGAAATGTCATCAGATTGGACTTATTTTTACCAATATTTAAGTAACAAAGAGACCCTGAACTGTCACTACAATCCCAGGGCTATATTTTTACTCAATCAAGGTTTCCATGAATGACAGGGGAACCATGGTCGTAGAGAACAAATTCAGGCAACATCAAAGCAGTTATTTAACAGCAGCTCTCATGACACTTTCCCTTTCTAGAAGTCTGCCCTAGAGTTGGTTCAAAAGGTCAAGTTTGCATTTATATTTTTGTTTTTCCTCCCCTCAATTCAACCAGTCTTTTCTGAGACCTATTTTTAAGCACAGGCTCAGGCACCAAGGGATAGAAAGAGAAGTAAAGCATGGCATTTGTACTCAGTTTATTTCAATCTTTTCCCAGATCTTAATGTCTGCAATTCACTTCCAAATATGCTACCTTCCTCCCACTCCAAAGACGGGGAAAAGATAAAACAATTTTGGCAAAATAATGAGATATGCTGAAGATAGGTAATAGGTACCTGAAGGTCTACTGTCTTTCTACTTTTTTGTTTGTTTTTGGCAGTACTGGGGTTTGAACTCAGGGCCTCACACTTGCTAGGGAGGCACTCTACCACTTGAGTCACTCCACCAGTCCTGGTTTGTGTTAAGATTTTTCCAAGATAGGGTCTCATGAACTATTTGCCTGGGTCTATCTTCAAACTGCAATCCTCCTGGTTTTTGAAACACTTTGTGGGGAGGAAAGGGGGTGCCAAGAGCACCAAGTGTTATAACACATATATTTATTAAGCACTTGCACCAGGGAGAAAGAAGTGATGGCCATTCAGCAGCTGAGAGCACCTGAATCAGCCTTCAACACCTCTGAAGCCATCCGAGCTTTCTGCAGCTACAAGTGTGTGAGTGAGTGTGATGTGCCCCAGGCATGCAGTCTTGCTTCCTTGCAAATTCCTGGAGCAGGATCAGTGGAGGTTGATATCTGTGACTTGTTTACACCTGCACAGCTCCTGGGAGCTGACTACTTGCACCCCACATTTTCCCACCCTCCTCAGGTATTTGGTGCTCACTCTCCTAATTACAGCTCCTTAGGAAGCTTCTGAGGGATCACTGTCCTGACCTTTATGGACCCCTTGGAGGGAAGGATGGGATAGAAAGATGGCAGCCATTTACATGTACAAGTCATTTAAACTCAAAAACTGAGCTGCTAATAGCCAAAACTAGAATCATGGGAACACAAAATAACGGCACTGTATTTTAACCCACGTAATAAAATGAATGTCCATGAGTCTGTACCAGTATAGATGATCAAATAACTGAACAAATGACAGAGAAGGGGCAGCTCTCTCTCTCTCTCTCTCTCTCTCTCTCTCTCTCTCTCTCTCTCTCTCTCTCTCACACACACACACATTCATTTCTGATGAACAAGGAAGTGACAGATGGGAAAAAAAATCACCATTAGGTAAACACCATAGTAATGACTGCTGCAGTTAAAAAACATCAATGGTGCTAAAATTAATGGACTCAACTTTGAAAATAAATAGAGTATCATGTTTCACTAAGTTGCAAAGAATCTCCCTCAAATATGACTACAAAAGGAAGGACAGTAACTTTATAGTGGAGAAATCAACAGATATTACTTTATTGAAGTGACCAAGGCTTAAATCAGCAGTGACAAGACCTACTGATCTGATGACCCTGTGATACGCCACAAAAGGGAAACATCATCACTGTCGTGTATGTGCCAAAGATGGACAGTTTCATTATAGGCAGGAGAAAACATAAGGCAAATTCACTCCACAAAATAGCTATCACTCAAAATCATGAAAGACAAGGAAAAACTCAGGAGCTATTTCAGATCAGAGGAGACTAAAAAAGAAATAAAAACTAAATGTGATGTAGAATCCTTGACAGACTATGGGAACAGAAAAAAAGAACATGATTGATAAACTTCAAATTAAGTCAGATATTTAGTGAATAGTATTGATAAATGGCTATGCAAGAGGTTGATATTAGGGCAAGCTAGGTGAATCCTATCATTTTCACAACTTTTTTACAATCCACAATTAGTTAAAAATAAAAAATTGAAAAAGAATAGCCAGAGACTAAGTGTATCTCAAATTGACACATGGTAGTAAAAAGCACTATTTTTTATATTCCTAATGCTTCAAACCAACCTGGCACACAGCATATGCTCAATGGGATAAATAACGAAAGACTTTCTATGACTTACTAGTCATAGATGATAGATGAAAAAAGAGATGGGGCAAGGAAGGAAAAGTGAATAGAAAAACATAAAAATTAAATGGGTATAGCAGCACACATATGTAATCTCAGCACTTGGGAGGCTGAGGCAAGAGGACTGCAAGTCTGAGGCCAGCCTGGTCTACATAGCAAGTTCCAGGCCATCCTGGGCTATGTAGCAAGACCATGTTCCAAAATAATAATAATAATAAATAATAAAAATTAAAAAGATTAAATGAGTATAAAGCTCTAATTTAGGAGAATTTTTTAAATGGAAAAAGCTTACCTCAATACCAGCTCCCTTTGGTTTGGTAATATCAACACCTTTTAAGAGCAGGGGCCCCATCTCTAATAAATGGCACTTTCTCTTGGTCATGTCCACCACCTTCTGCTCCTCTGCCACTGAGTACTCAAAAAGGAGGCTTCTTGAGTGGGAAGGAGCTCCAACCCAGCCCAGCTTCCTCCATGAGCTCAGAGTATACTGTGTGAGCTTGTTAGTTAGCTTTCTATAACTAATGCAATTACCTGAGGCAATCAACTCAGAAAGAAGAAAGTTCTATTTTACTCACAGTTCTAGAGGTTTCACTCCATGGTGAGTCAGCCTGCTGCTTTTGGGCTGTAGTAAGGCAGCGTATCATGGTGGGTGGAAAGCGTGTGGTCGAATGAAAGTGTTTCCCCAAGAAGAAAGAAAGAGGAGAGGAGAAGTAGGAGAAGGAAGAGGAAAGAAGGGAAGGAGGGGAGAGGGGAGGAAAGAAGGACCTGGGGCACCACTATCCTTTCAAGGACATGGGGCCAGTGATCTGAAGACTATCATCCATCAGGTTCCATCTCTCAAAGGTTCCAATAGTACTGACCTGGTAACTAGTACTTTATCACATGGGCCTCTGGGAGGTATATAAGATCCAAACTATAGCAGACCTCCGGAGCACCTCAGGTTTAAGAAGCTCTGAGATAATGGAAAAAACGAGGCTTTGAAGTCACAAAGTGCTGAGTTCAAGTTCTTGCTATCAGATTGTGAATAGCTGTGGGCAAATAACCTAAATTTTCTGAGTCTATACGGCCATTCATTTAAAAAGGTTTCTCAATGTGTGGTTCTGGAAGTGCTTTTATCAAATACATAAGGGAGTATACTAACACTGTAGATTTCTGGGTCCCACTCCAAATTGAAAGGTCAAAACAGCTGGGACTGAGAGTTAAGAAAAAGAAATTTTAACAAGTAGGGAGTCTTATACACAGTCAAGTCTGAGAACCAATGAAGCAGGAGAATGGACCTAGAGAGAAATAGAACCTTTAGATATGTTCATTTTTCTTCTGGTGAGGAAAAACAGTAAGAAGATCTGTGAAAATGACATTTTTAAAACTGAACTTTGAATAGCTTTTGATTCCATCACATGGGAAATAATCGGAAAGATGCATCACAATATTCAAACCCACACTGCTAAAATAACTGGAAATTGGAAAGAATCCAAATAAATAGTAGCTACTGGGACCCCATTTCATTGATAGTACACCCACATGATGGAACACATGTTTTCATTAAAATGCTGTTTAAAGGAGTTTAACTGCATGGAAGGACTCATGCTCGATACATGAAAAAAAAGATTTTAAAATGTGTTAAATGTAATCCCAATTATGAAACAATTCTGTACATAACATGGCAGAGCCATCTCTCAGGCATCTCTCAGTGGTGGGGTCAGAGAAAGTCTTGTTTTCTTCTTGCAGCTAATTTTTAGGGAGTTTTATGACAGGAAACAATGTTGTTTTCTGGTTTAAAAAAATAACTAGTTTTCCTTTAAAATATACTAAAATTTAAAGATGACACAATACACATGGATCATAACTTTAAGTTACATAAAGTTAGTAACAAGTTATTCCCATTACCTTTAAGGAAACCTATCCTAAATTAGCCCCCAAAGTCCCAATCTCAAAGAAAAACCTCATAAACTGTCAGTAAATTTCAGTGCCAGGGAACCAACCCTGTTGTCTCTCTTGAAATACCTATTCCTGGGCTCCATGCCCAGAGGTTTTTATTTCAAAGGCCTGAAGTGGGGCTGAGAAATCTTTATTTTAAACAGAAACCCAGGTAATTCTGAGGCATGCAGCCAGTCAGGTGTGAGAAACCATTGTTCATTCACAGCTGAAAAAGAGACTAGAAGACCACAGCTGATGTGCTTTGGTTTTCCCATTCTGAATAAGAGGCCTACAAAGAGGGGTTAGTTTTCAAATCATTTGAACGAAGGCACACATACTAAATACCTACACCAAGTGGCACATAAAGTGTGGTAACACAGCCGGTTTTATTACCCTCCCTATCCACTGGCCCTCGGATTATTGGTCAAACAATTCATTATCTTCAGTAATTCTCTTTAAGAGGTATTTTTAATCTGATCAAAGCTATGGACCTGTCTCAAAAACACATGCAAACATGTCCAGGAAAGTTTCTGCAATTTCATAGTTTTGTCCACCAAGGTCAAACCTGCTCTGGAAGATTAAAAACAAACAAACAAACAAAAAAACCCACCTATGTCCAATCAACCACTGTCTCCCTTTCACCACACATTCCAACACTCCCTGGCCAGGTACCAGGAATAGCCCCTACACCCTCTCCGGAGTATCAATTTCTTCACTTCAATCCTATTCATCCCGATCTGCGACTGCTTGAACTTCTTGCATCCTCAATATATTCGTTTCTTCTCTTTAAAAATTAGCTGATTGTTTTTAAAGAGGAAAAAAGCCATCTGTCCTCAACGCTCAAATTACCACCTTCTTTCTGCTCTCTTTCATCACCGGCCAGGGAGGTCTACCTGTGCCTAGCCACCTCCACATCCTCATCCCTCGCCCACCCTGGAACACCTCGCATCCTCGCACACGCCCACCCTCTGTGGCTAACTGCTCAAAGGCCTTTTTTCGGTTCAGATCCCCTTGGACCTTTCTATTTTTCCCTTTGTTATCTAATGGAAGATAGAACATCAAGAGATACCGATCAATAGACACTTGCATGGATGGAGAGTCAGACCAAGCCGGACTTCAGGTGTCACCGAAGTCCTTCGGAACTCGGTGACTAACCCTTTCCCAGGAAGGTCAGAACTCGTCGGTCCCTCGCGGGCCTGGGGCAGGGATCAGCTCATTAGTTTTCCAGGTCAGACGCTGGGAAAGAAGGCTCCCAGGGGAAAGGGGGTTCTGGTGGATGCGTCCCGCAGGGAGACGGGTGCTGGTGGGGGATTCCAGAACCCAGATGCGGAACAGCTGGGGTGCGCCCAGGTTCTATCCCTAGAACATCTCACCTGCCTTCCCCCGCCCGCACCTGGGCCGAGGACCCCCGCCAAGGTGGACCCCCCACCCCCGCCGTGGTGGGCCTCCGCAGGCCCCCCGCCCCGCCCGCCACCCCACCGCGTCCGGGCCGCGCAGGCCCCACGCCCGCCCAGACCCTGCCCGGGAGCGGACCCGCGCGGCAGCCCGGAGACGCCCCATCCAGCGCCCACAAGCCAGGAATTGAGCGTCTCGGCGCGGGCGCAGCAAAGGCCCGGCATACTCACCCCTAACGCGCCACAGCCACCACAGCCCCGGGAAAGAGGATGAGGCGCGGGGCCCGGGACCGCCCTGCACACCGACTCCGCCCCCGAGAGGCGGCCCCGCAGTGCAAGCTCCGCCCCCCGCCCTGAAAGGGGAGGCCCGCGTTCCCGCAGGCCTGGCCCCGCCCACCGGCCAGGCTGGCCCTGCCCCGGCGCGGGAGGAGCGTGGAAGGGGGATGGGGTGGGCAACTCCGCCTCCCCGAGGTCGTAAAACCTTGTGCCAACCGTGGACTCGGTCCTGGGCGCTTCCTAAATTCCATCCCCAATGGAGGCTTCCAATGTCCTGGCAAGGAGACCGTACAAAGTAAACTCGTCTTCCATCATCCTGACAGGTCTCAGCCTTCTCGGCTGCATAATGCATGACTTTGCCTGGCCATTTCCATTTTGCAGGACTGTTGACAATAGTAAGTGAATACATTTTTTCAAATCCTTATTTCTTCAAAAATATTATTGCAGAAAGCCAAGAAAGAATTATGTTTGCACTAAAGATTTGAGTGTAAAATCCTGGCAGGCTAGATTCTCCAGGGTGTCCTCCCACTGCCCTGTTGGGGAAGTAGTGGATCCACTGAGAACTAGCCCTCCCACTCCATCCCGAAAGGAACTGAGGCCACTGAACTCTTAAGAAGGAGATCAGGGGCTATACGGAGGCCACACGTTTATGGTGGCACTGCCATGTGGGATTGAAACAAGGAGATAAGAGCCTAAGCCTCCAGCATCAAGCCAACACCATACTAGAAGTTCCAAGATCCCTGTACTCTGGGCAGAAGCAATGGAAACCCTCTTTAGAGAACACCTGCTCAGTTTGGTCCTAAAATATTCAAAGAGATACAAGGTCACATTTTTTTTTTCTTTTTTGTGGTGCTGAGCATCAAACTCCAGGCTCAGCACATACTAGGCAAGTACTCTGCTACTGAGCTACTCCCCCAGACCATATTCACAATTTTTCTTAATCCACCAGGCACAGGAGGCTACACAGGAATGACAGCAGAATTAATACCCAGCAGAGTTAGACCCTGAAGCACATGTTAAAAGAAAACTTTTGATAAAGTGAACTGAACATTGTTTGAACGAAGAAGGATCCATGAGCCAGGCAGCACTAGAAGGAGTGCGGTGGAAGAAGTGACAGAAAATGCTCCTAAGTACTGTGCTCAGAACTGGCATGGCTTCACTTCCGCACCTCCATTTATCCAAGCAGTTACCAGACTGGGGAAATATAACCCCATTTCTCAGAAAGAGGAATGCCAATTCCTCTTTCTACCACATTATAGATACTTACTTCCAATTTTCTCCATAATATAATTTATAGCAACTTTTTTTCAATCCAACACCATGCGTAGCTTCTGTTATGGGCAGAATTGTGTCCTCACACCACCACTTCATAGGTTGATGCTACAACTACCACTACCCATTACCTCAGATATGACTATATTTGGAAATAGGGCCTTGAAAGAAGTAAGTTTAAATAGGGTCATAAATGTGGGTCCTATTCCAATATGACATGTCTTTAGAAGAAGGAGAAATGAGAACACAGACAACACAGAGGGAAGAACAGGAGACACAGGGAGCAGGTTGCTGCCTCTAAGCCAAGGAGAGGCCTTAGAAGAAAGCAACCCTATTCACACCATCAACTGAGACTTCCAGCCTCTGGAATTATCAGACAATATATTTCTGTTATTTAAGCTACCTGGTCAGTGACATTTTGTTATGATGGCCCTAGTATATTATTATAGCCTCCTTTAATCTGAGATAGTTTGTCCTCTTTCCTTATCTTTCATTAATGCTCCTGAAGCATGCAGGCTACTTGTTTCCTACAATGTTCAATTTGGACTTGTCTGATTATTTTGCTATTAGATTCCAGTTTTGCATTTTGGACCGAAATGTGATAAAGGTGATGTTATATCCTTAGAGCATCAGTTCATATGGGATGCCAATTTGTATTGTCAGTGACCTCTAGAATCATTCATGCTTGGGCCCTGAACACCCATGTAGAAGTCCAACTTCTCTGAGGCTGCCTTGGCTGCCTTGCTATGAAAAGCCCAAGGTAGTCGTGTGGAGAGGCCATGTGGAAAAAGAAAAGAAGATGCCTAGCCACCTCCCAACTATTCCAGCCCCAAGCCACTAAGACTCACTGTAGCTAAAGCTCCAGACATCATACACCAGAGCCTTCCTTGCTGTGACACATCTGAATTCCTGGCTCACAGGATCAAGATATTCAAGAATAATAAATCATTATCCTGAGTTCTGAGGTAAAAGGTGATTTGATATACAGCAATACTCAATACCAAAGCATATCGTATATTACATAATAGTATCTGAATTCCCCGAATTTGACATTGTGTTGTGGCTGTATAGAAAAATGACTTTGTCCTTAAGAGTTGTTTAATGGTGAAGTATCATGTCTGCAATTTATTCACAAATGTTTCAGCTAATATGAGACAGAAAGTGAGAAAGAGAGAGGAGAAAGAGAACAAATATAGCAAACTGTTCACAATTGGTGAATCTAGATAAAGTGCATCAGTTCACTGAGTAATTTTTATAACTTTTCTAAGGCTTATAAAATTTCAAAACAAAAATGGAAATGAAAAAGAGAGAAAGGATTAAATCTCAAAGACTGAACTTCCCCCCCCCCCCCCCGCTGGTTCTGGAGCTCTACAGAGCCCCCCTCAGGTATTCATAGTTAATGCATGCATGTAAGGAAATGATCCCAGAACAGGGGACCAAGGGAACAGCTCCTGTCCCTCAACTAGACTGGGAATGGTTTCATCAACAGACTGGAAAAACTGGTACTTCACAAGGCATTGGGTAGAATACTCAGGAAGGCCTTGCTTCAGTAGTGGAGAAGAATTAGCCTGCACTGAGCATGGCTCTAGATCTGCCTAACATATTACAAAAACAAGACCCAAAAGATCAAGCTTAAATGACTAACTAAAGTGTCTTCCAGCACATAGCGCAAGAAGAATTATAGAAATAAGAAAATATCCAGCACCCAGTAAGATAAAATTCACAATGTCTGGCATCCAAAATGACCATGGGTACAAAGAGGCAAAGAAAACACAACCAATAATGAAAATAATGAACTAAAAGTGATGTAGATGTTAGAATTAACAGAGAGGGATATGTAGACTTTTATAACAGTATCCTATATATTCAAAAAGTCAGTGACAGGGAAGATAAAAGAAAGACAGTACTTGAACTTGTAGAAATGAAAAGTACAATACAAGACACTAACAGATAGATCAGAGATGAGAAATGGAAGTATACTATTGCAAGTTCTTACACTGTATGGGAAGGTTCTTACACTAGATGGGTATAATATCAATTTAGGGTAGAGCTGATAAGTATGCATGATAAACCTTTGAGCATCCACTAAAATAACAAAATAATTATAGCTAATATGGCAACAAAGGAGATAAAATGAAATCATTTTTTAATAATCTACAAGTCCAAAGAAGGGTAGAAAAAAATACAAAAGGGAGAACAAACAATGGGTAAGACAAATAGAAAACAAACAGCAAGATGATATATTCAAACCTAACCATATTATTAATTACATTAATGTAAAGGGTGTAAAACCCCAATTAGAAGGCAGAGATTGTTGGAGTAGATTTTTAAAAAGCAAGATGTGATTATATGCTGCATATAAAACTGCACTTCAAATATGAAGATGATATAACAAATAGGTTATAAAAGAATAGAAAAAAGATATACCTTGCTTACACTAGTTAAAAGAAACAGTAGCTTAGCAGTAGAGTGTGTGCTTAGCATCCACAAGGCTCTAGGCTCAATCCCTATTACCCAAAAAAAAAAAAAGAAAAAGAAACAAGATTAGTTACTTTAAAATTAGGCAAAATAGATTCTGGAGAAAAGACATTGTCATGATAAAGAAGGTCATGTTATAATGATAAAAGGAAAGGTAAATTCATTAAGAGGAAGTAAAATCCCTAAACATTTATGAACCTAATTACAGAGACTTAATATAGACCTGTTAGAACTGTGCAATGAAATAAACAAATCCACAATTAGAGTCAGAGATTTCAACAGTCCTTTCTCAATAATCGCTAGAAAAAATAAAAAGAAAATTAGTGAGGATATATATTTGAACAATGCTACCAACTACTTGACCTAACTGTCATTTATAAAACACTTAACCCAACAACAGCAGAAAACACATTTTTCTCAGGTTCACAGAGAACTATTCAGGGTCATAAAACAAGTCTCAACAAATTCAAAAGAATTCAAGTCATACAAACTATGCTCTTTGACCACAGGGGAATTAAATTAGAAATCAGTAATAGAACTATCCTTGGAAACTCTTCAAGTATTTAACAATGAAACAAAATCTTTCTAAATACTTGGAGATCAAAGAAGAAATCAAAAAGGAAGTTGAAAAGTCTTCTAAACTGAATGAAAATTAAAACACAGTATATCAGCATTTGTAGATGCCACCAAAGCAGGACTTAAGGGAATAGCACTGAATGCCTGCATTAGAAAAGAAGCTCTCAAATCAATGATCTCATAGTTAGTAAAGGCAGAACAAATTAAACCTAAAGTAAACAGAAAGAAAGAAATAATATTAACCAAAACAGAAAATAATGGAAAAGAGAAAAACAACAGAGGGAATCAAATAACCAAAATTTGGTTTTTGGAAGGTTCAATAGATTAAGCTCTAACCAGAGTAATCAGAGAAAAAAAAAGATAAAATATACATATTACCGATATTGGGTAGGGAGAGATGACGTCACTACTGAGTCTACTAGGAAAATAAGAGAGTATTATAATTGCTTTAGGTCAATACATTCCACAACTGAGATAAAATAGACAAAATATTCTCCTCCTCCTCCTTCTTCTTCTTCTTCTTCTAGATAGGGTCCTACTCTGTAGCCTAGACCAGCCTAGAATTCATTATCCTCCTGCATCAGCCTTGCCCAAGCACTGGGATTACAATATTAGAGCTGTGTGCCACCATGCAAAGCAACAAATCCCTTAAAGATGCAAATTTTCAAAGTTCACTCAAGAAGAAGAAATAGATAACACAAATAGCCCTGTATCTACTAAGAAAATTGAAATTGTTGGTAAAAGCCTTCCCACTAAGAAAACACCAGGCCAGAGTAGCCAGTGAGTTTTATAAACAGTTAAGGAAGAAATAATACCAATTATTTACAAACTTTCTCAAAAAACTTGGTAAGGGGGAAATACTTCCCAATTCATCCAATGAAGTCAGCATTACCCTAATATCAAATTCAGACAAAGACATTACAAGAAATAAAGACCCTAGACTCATACTTTTCATGTATATTGATATAAAACTTCTAAACAAAAGTTTAGCAAATTAAACCCAAAAATATTTTCAAAGGAAGAAGTACAAATAGCCAAAAAACTCATGAAGAAATGGTCAACATCCCTGGCCATAAAGGAAATGCAAATCAAATCCACCTTAAGACTCCACCTCACTCCTGTTAGAATGGCTATCATCAAGAACAGAAACAACAAGTTTGTGTTTGGTGAGGATGTGGGGTAAAGTAACCCTCATACACTGTTAGTGGGAGTGTATATTAGTACAATCACTATGGAAAACAGTATGGAGGCTCCCCAAAACACTAAAACTACAACTACCATAAAGATCCAGCAATTCTATTCCCAGGGAGGAACGTAAGTCAGGTTACAATAGAGGCACCTGCACACCCATGTGTATTGCAGCACTATCCACAACAGCTGAGCTATGGAAATAGCCAAGATGCCCCACTACTGATGAATGGATTAGGAAAATGTGGTATTTATATACAATGGAATTTTATTCAGCCATAAAGACAAAACTTTGTCATTTGCAGGTAAATGGACAGAACTGGAGAACATCATCGTAAGTGAAGTTAGCCAGATTCAGAAAGCCAAAGGCCGCATGTTCTCTCTCATATGTAGAATATAGGTCCAATACAAATATAAGCAATATCATATATTCATATAAATATATACCCCAAAGTGGAACTTGTAGAGAAGACTAAGAGAGGAGGATAAGAAGAAAAATAAGAGTGAATAAGGAAGTACATCGCCTCTGTGTAGTTTTTACAACTGAACACTGAAAACTGTTGAACAACACAGGATAGGGGGAAAGAGTAAGGAAGCACAGTGGAGGGGGTTAGATAGATTTAAGCACAATGCATTTACTGGCAAAATACCGAGGCAAAAATCCCACTGAACAGCCGGGCACCAGTACCTCACACCTGTAATCCTAGCTACTCAGGAGGCAGAGATCAGGTGGATCCAGTTAAAAGCCAGCCATGGGCAAGTAGTTCAGCAGATGCTATCTCGTTTAAAAAAAAAAAAAAAAAAACCATCATGAAAAAGGGCTGGCAAAGTGGCTCAATTGGTAAGAACACCTGCCTTGCAAGCCCAGCAAGCATTAGGACCTGAGTTCAAACCCCAGTGCCTCCAAAAAAAAGTCCCAAGGACAAACACCTAAACAATGAAGGACAAAAATGCAAAACAGATTACCCTAAGGGGAGGGGGAAGGTAAATGAAGAAAGTAAAGAAGGTGAATACAGTTGATGTATGAACGAACTCAGGATATAATACATATACATACGGGGTATATATATATATATGGAAATGTCACAATGAAACTTCCAGTATACCATCAGTATACCATCATAAACAAACAAAAATGTCTTTAAAAAGAAAAAGGCAGAAAGTTAAAACAAGGCCTATCCAGGGGTTGGTGCCAGCAGAAAAGGGGAGCACACAGGGTGAAGGAGGTCGAATATGGTAAAAAATACTATGTATTCATGTAATAAAAATGGAACAATGAGACCTGTTGAAACTGTTCTAAGAAGTGGGTAAGGGAATAAAAAAGAAAGATGGAGGGGGTGATACATTGCAAGCCCTTTTGTAAATGTCACAATGTACCCCCAGTGTTATAATATGCCAATAAATTAAAAAAAAAAAAAGTATGGCAGCCAAAAATGTGTAACTTGCTAAATACAATACCTGTGTGCTTTCTTGTTTTCTTTCTTTCTCACCCAAAAGAAATATATATTATATATTTTTGCCTATTCTTTTATCACATAATATATGCTGGGATTAATTCTATATTAGTGAAGAGAGTTTTGGAGTTTTTTGTGGAGCTAAATAATATTCCTTTCTGCTAATGCTAACCTATATTTAAATTGATTGTGTTTTGACATTTAGGTAGTTCCAATATTTTGCAGTTTGATAATGTTGTAATCTGTAACCTTGTACACACTTATTTTTATTTTTTTTGAAAGTTTATTTTTAGAATAAATTCCTAATTGTAATATCTTGATTTTTCTGGACCAAAGGCTAAATGTCCACATAATTGTCTTAGATATTCTAGACTCCACTGTAATGAAATTGTATGAGTCTGTGTTCTAATAGCAGTGTGAGATGCGAGAAATGGTATTTTGTTCTTGTTTGCATCAGAGTTTTACTAATGACAGAGTTCAGCATCTTCTCACACTTAGAGTCATTGTGCTTGCATTTGAATTGTTCATTCCCGTCTTTTCCTCTCTGTTTAGGACTTCTCTGGGGCTTGTTGCTCTCATTTGTAAAATTATATAACTACAGTACTTAATAAATATATATGCAATGTTGGCCCTTTTTATATAATAAAAATATATTTATTTATTTATATTTATATTTATATGAACCCAACAATATAAATAGGATAATAATACAAAACATGGCCAAGTGGGGTTCATTCCAAGAATGCAGAATTGGTTTAAGATTTAAAAATCTTTGAATGTAATTTACTATATAAGCAAACTAAATAAAGAAAATAATATGATCATCTCACTAGACAGAAAATGCATTTGACAAAATCCATTATGCAGTCCCGATAAAAATTCTCCACAAACTAGGAATATGAAAGCATTTCCTTAGCCTGGTAAAAGGCACTGATGAAAAATCTACAGCCAGCATCATACTCAATGGTGAAAGACTGACTGCTTTCCAGCTAAAATCAGGAATAACACAAGGCTTTCCTCTATCACAACTTCTATTCGATATTCAATAGTATACAATGGTAGATGCAAATTTTTTGACACAATTTTAACAGTCAACCGGACAACATATATAAGAGAATGACTAAGTAGGGTTCGTGAGGGTTGGTTGAACACTTAAAAATCAGTCAATGTAGCTGGGCCTGGTGGCTCATGTCTATAATCCTAGCTACTTGAGAGGATGAAATTAGGAGGATCATGGTTTGAGGTCAACCAGAGCAAACAGTTCAAGAGAACCCCCAACTCCAAAAGAACCAGAGCAAAATGGACTAGAGGTATGGATCAAGAGGTAGAGTGACTGCTTTGCAAGCTTGAAGCAGAGTTCAAACCCCAGTCCCACCCCGCCAAAAAAAAAAATCAATGAAATTCATCATATTTGTAAACTAAAAAGAAAACTCTGAAGTCATAATTTTCAAAAAAAGAAATCACAGGAATCCAGATTAAAAAGAAAAAGCAAAACTATCTTTATTAGCTGATGACATGATTATCTCTGAAGAAATTCCAATGACATAGACATAAAAGTTACTCAAACTATTAAATGAGTTTAGCAACATTGCACATTACAAGATCAATATATATAAATGAATTTAATTCCAAATACTAGCAATAAACAATTGTAAATTTAAATTTTAAAGTGCCACTTACAATAGCGTGTAGTCAATAAGAATGATCAATAAGCCAGTAGTAAAATGGGCAACGTACGTGAAGAGATGACCACAGAGAAGGAAATGTAAAGACAGCTTCAGTTTATGGAAAATATGCTCATCCACATTCCTACTAATACAAATGAGATTCAAATGCCAGCTAAACTACACTGAGAATCAGTGGCACAGCTTTTTAAAAATTGCATTGATGTGAGTGTTGGATAACCTTTCATGGAGCTAATGAGAATGTAAATTAGCATAACTTCCTCTGAGGATGATTTGTCAATCTTATCAAACTCTTTAAAAATAGACATGTCTCTGACCCAACAGTTCTTCCAAAGACATTTATTCTACAGATATTCACACCTATGTTTCTGCAAGGATCCATAAATCAGTGGAGCACCAATTTGTCAGAGCAAAATTAGAAACAAATTGCTAACCCTAGGGTCCAGTGAAATAAGCCATGGTACCTCCACATAATGCTATGTAAAAAGAAAGAAAGCAAAGCAGGAACACAGCTGGAGGTCTAGCTACAGACATGGAAGGGTCTCTGCTTTGGTATGCGTGTGGTTTGCATATCTCCCTCAAGGGTTCATGCATTGGAAGCTTGGTGGCCAGTGTGTGTGCGTGTGGCAGTGTTGGGAGGTGGTAGAACCTACAAGAGATGAAGTCTAGTGCAAGGTAATTAGTTCACTGGGGGTGCTGGCCCTAAAGGGATTAAGTCGTTCCTGTGGAACCCTATTAGTTCCCACAAGAGAGAGTTGTTAGAAAAAAAAAAAGTAAGACTGGCTCCTCCCTGCTATCTGGCTACAGGCCATGCTATTTTTCTCTCTGCTCTGACCGTGATGTCACCCACTACTTGGTGGCTTTTTCAAGGGAGCCCTCACTAGAAGCCAAACCAAGGGGACCACATGATGTTGAACTTTCAGTCTCTGAAGCTGTAAACTAAATAAATCTCTTTTCATTATAAAGTACTCAGTGTCCAGCACTTTGTTATAGCAACAGAAAACTGACTAATGTAATTTCCAACATGTATTGCTAACTAAAACAATAGCAAAAAGTAAGGTTTTACACATTGTGCTACCATTTGTGTGGAAAACATAAGACTGTATTTGTATGCTTACAACTGCATAAAATATCTCTAAAAAGGAGCCAGACATGTTGGTATACACCTGTAATCCCAGCACTCCAGAGTCTGAAGCAGGAGGATTGCAAGTTCAAGGCCAGCCTATGCTACACAGTGAAAGCCTACCTCCGCCCCCCACACAAAAAAAAAAAATCTCTAAAAGGGTATGTAAAAACTAATAAGAGAGGAACTGCAGTGGCTCATGCCTGTAAACCTAGCTATTCAGGAGGTAGAGATGGGGGTTGGGGGAGGAATTTCAGTTTGAAGACAGCCAGTAAAGAGTTAGTGAGACCCCCATCTCAACCAATAGCTAGGTGTGTTGGCATGTGTTTGTCATCCCATCTATTCAGGAAGTGTAAATAGAAGGATTGGGATCCAGGCCAACCCAGGCATAAACACAAGAGCTTATGTGAAAAATACCTAAAATAAAAGGACTGGTGGAGTGGCTCAAGTGGTAGAGCACCTGTCTAACAGGTATGAGGCCTTGAATTCAATCTCTTGCACCACCAAAAAGAAAAAAAGAGTAGTTGCTTCTGAAAAGCACTGAATGGCTAAGAGACAAAAGAGTTTGCTGTTTGTCTACTAGTTCCTTTTAAATTATGTGGTATGTACATTTATGCCTTCTTTAGAAGTAAAGTTAAAATATAGTTTAGTCTTGGACATTCTTAGTGACGTAGTGAAACAAATACAAAAAGAAATGCAGTTACAAGCCCCAAGTAAAACCAAATAACTGTTAAAAAAAAAAGTCAGCATAAATTCTAGAGCACACTAGGATGGAATGGAGCAAGCTGTGCAACACAAGTAAGATATTCAACTTGATCTTGATGCTTGTTTCACTCTCCTTTGTATAACCCAGTCATTGACTTAGTGTCCTAACTTGTGAGCCAAACACCCTATAATCTGTAGCAGATAATACCTGCATAATCATAAACTATGTAATATTAAAATTAATTTCAATTATTAGAATTAATCAACAGATAAAATGCATAAAAAATTATACTTACAGAATAAGACACAAATGGTATAAACATAAAGGTAGAAAAGAGGAATTGGGGGGTAGAGAGGGCTGTGCTGGAAGGGAGCAAGCAGGGAGAGGTAAAGGGTAGTATGGCAGGCTGTTCTCCCCATAGTTCTTTGTAAGGGATCAAAGGTCACTGCCCGCTGTGGTCAGAATGCAGTTTGTCCCACCAAAACTCACACGGGGCCCAAATGCAGGTGTTTGGGTCAGGGGGATGGAGTCCTCATAAATGGATTAGTGCCTTTCTCTTAAGTTCTCATTCCAGTTAAGTCTGGAACGGCTGAACTACTTACTGGGAGTGGCTTGTTACGAAGGGAAGCTGCCCCTTGTCTTTTGCTTCTTTCACAACCATTTGTCTCTTCTATTTTTCCACCATGTGTTTTTTGTTGCTTTGTTTTGTGTTTTGGGTGGTGCTGGGGTTTGAACTCAGGGCTTCACACTTGCTAGGCAGGTGCTCTACCACTTGAGCCACTCTGCCAGCTGTTTTGTGTTAGGTATTTTCAAGATAGGGTATCCTGAACTATTTGCCCGGGGCTGGCTTTGAACCACAATCCTCCTGATCTCTGCCTCCTGAGTAGCTAGGATTGGAGGCACAAGCCACTGGCACCCCACAAGGTCTTGCCTTTTTGCCCAGAGTGACTTCTGACTGTAATCCTCCTACCTCTGCCTCCCAAGAAACCGGGATTGCAGGCATGTACTACCAGGCTGTTTTCCTCCATGTGCTGGAACAGCCCAAGGCCCTCACCCACTGCAGCTAGCTACATGATTGGGAACTTCACAGTCTCAGAACCGTGAACCAAAATGAACCTGTTTTCTTTTAGAGTCCCAGGTATTCTGTTACAGCAGTAGAAAACTAAGACAGTATCTACACTGATGGAACAAGAATGCAAAGTTTAAGTTACAGTATTTCAATTTATAACAATAACCAAGAGGAGTGCGGAAAATAATGTAAGTAGCAGAACACATGAAGGGGGAAAGCAATGGGGAGGTGGTGTAAATAAGCTGTCTTGCTCATCATCCATAGCATGGTGTTAACAAACACTAAATAATGTAGGTAAGTCAAGGAACAGTGACAACATAGACGTTATCATTATAGTGCTCACCACCAAAAGAATTAAAAACAGAGTTTGAAGTCAGAAACATTTTTTTTCTTGTTCTACTTAATGTCATTCTGTACTTTAAAATTTTTAACCAAACACATGTACTTTTAAACCAAATATTTTTAAAATATTTATCATTCATTTTTATCATTTTACTTTTGCTTAATTTTAGGTTTAAGACACATGAGGAAAGTATAACATATCTATTTTTAAAGCTTTATGGGCTGAACATTTATGTTTTCCAGATAAAGTGAAACCACTTCACAGCCTGTCTCTGCATGCTATTACTTTCCAAAGAAATACTAACCCACATCCAAAAATAACAGAACGACAATTTAAATCCTCACTGCCCTGTCATGAAAACATCAAAAGGGGATTCCATTCATAACACAAAACAAAACCTCTTCCGATCTTCCCAGCCGGCCCTCTCAATATCTTACACCATATGGAAGCTGCTCCTGAATCTCTCTTCGAACTTTTACAAAACATGTCCCACCCTGTTTCTGGTCCTCCACTCTCTCCATTTCCCTCCCTTTCTGGGTCTATCCTCCTCTAAGTCTTTGCCCCTTCAAATGTAAATCCAGGGTGTCCCCATATCCATTTCATCCCTGTCACTAGGATCCTTTGGCATCATTGTAATTGTTGCAAAACCCTAAATTTCCTACACTGAGCATTGTAAAGATGGGAACGGGTTTTATTCATCTTTGCACTCACAAAGCTAACAGAGTACTTCACACATAGTAAAAGCAAATGCACACTGAAATTGTAATGTAATACTGCTTCTATAGGAGAAAGCGTGGGAGAAGAAGAGGCAGGAAATGAGTGTTTACTGAGTGGAGCAGGCACTATGTCTGGAAGTGGTCACATATCTCTTTACCTCTGTTTGACTCAGTAATTCTCAAATGGAGCAAGAAAGGTGGAGAAATATGTGATATTCAAAAGCATCCTCCATGTAAGGCCATTACTCTCCACCGTGTGTGCAAGCATTCCTGCTATAAGACATTCTTATGCCCCTGATACAGATAAACTAAGACACTTTTACCAACAGGGGTGCTTCCAAACTACCATTGAACTTTAAGTATTGGGGATGGGAGAGAAAAGAGCATGAAGGAAATTCTGTTTGTGTGTTGTATGTACGTGCATTAGAATGCACACATATTCAAAGTGCCCACTAGATGGCAAACCCACATCTCAAATGGAATCCGCTTTCTGGAAGGGCTGGGGCACTTGAATAATTCAAGCCAAATTCCTAAAAGGCCAAGATATTGTGTACACTTTAAGGACTATGGGCTGAAGGCATTTCTCAAGCTGTAGAGTACCTGTCTAGCAAGCTCGAAGCCCTGAGTTCAAACCCCACTACCTTCTGAAAAAGGAGTCTGCAAATTAACTTCATGATGATGGTCTTACAAACAATTTCTAAGGAAAAGGGTAAACTTTTGATGCCACCATTTCTAGAATCTATCATGACTTATTTTCTATGCAAAAACAACAGTATTATTGCAGATAAATTAAATTCCCTCAACTAAACCATCTGATTATTTATCTAGGTTTCAAAACTAATTGTGGAACTAAAGCAAATGACAAGACAAGGATTTAACTCCAAGTAGCTTCAGTCCAGAAGCAAGGCATCTAACCCAGATGCCCTTCTACTTCTCACTAAGGAGAGAAGGAGCTGAGGAGGAGGGGCCGTGCCTTTCCCATAGCATCCTGCCTTCCTCCTTGCTAGCCACACCATTGCCAGATTTAGCTGACACAAGATTCTCTGTGACTCCCCAAAGGAAGACCCACTCTGGACTCTATAGCACACACAGCCCCACCTTACCACCTCCCTCTGCACCAGCTAGAATGCTACCAGTCACTCACACCCAACTACATCAACATGAAAAAGTCCTGTTCTTGCCATCCTGAAAACCTTATCCTATAGTATCTCAGGAGCAACTATTTATCACTCAGGTATCCATAAGGATCTCTTCCTCTGAGGGACACTGTCTCTGCCAGCAACCTGGCACTCCCACTTTGATGAATCCGTCTTGCTATTGATCTTACAGAGTGCTTAACTGTCTCAGCTAAGTGAGCATGCCATGAAAGCATGGATGGTGTCATCCCAACTTTGTGTCCTCACACCAAATCCAATGCCTGACATTCAGAGGATGCTCCATGTGTTAGTCAGTATTCCATTGTTGTGACAAAATATCTAGAAAAATCAACTTAAAGGAGGAAAGGTTTATTTTCCTCACTGTTTCACAGGTTTCAGTTGGCTGGTTCCAGTGCTTTTAGTCTTGTGGGAAGGCTGAGACATCAAGGCTGATGAGCAGAAGAAAGCTGCTCATTTCATGAAGGCCAAGGGGGCAGAGAGGAAGAGGAAATCCAGGTACAAGATTCACCTTTCAAAGGCACACCCCAGTGTTCTACTTCCATCAACAGGCCCCACCTCCTAATAGCCCACTCAGTTATGAACTGATCAACGGTTTATCCATTGAAGTTAGCCCTCTCCTGATCCAAGTACCTCTCAACAGTGCCACCAGTTGGGAACCACGCCTTCAACTGATGAGGCCTTTTGGGAAATTTTGTATACAAACCATGACACTCTATTGACTGACTGGCCCTTTTACTGACTGGTATAAATGATGGATTTCATAGGCTTTCTCAAAAATTTCAATTTTCAGACCCTGGGATGTAGAAGGAAGATAACTCAGCAAATTTCTTACAGAGGTGTAGGAGGGGATGGAGGAGCAGGGGGCAGAACCAGAGAGGCCTGCTCAGGGGGGCTTCAGGGTGGTCACAGCTCCACAGAGCCCCTTTTTAATGTAAAGGTACAGTAGTCCCTTCCTGTCCATAGTTTAAGTCACCTGCAGCCAACTGCAGTCTGAGAATATCAATTATATTGTATAATTGTTCCAATTTATCATTATCACTGTTAATCTCTTACTATTATTAATTTATAAATTAAGCCTTATCACACATATATACATATAGGAAAACTAGTTCATACAAGGTTTGATACTCTGCAGTTTCAGGCATCCACTGAGGGTCTGGAAACATCCCCTGAGGATAAGGGACTACTGTTGTGGGAACAAGTCCCTGGATGTGGGAAGTCCGGGGACTTGTTCCCCACAACTCCTTATCCTCTGGAACCAGTGAAATGTTGGTAATATTGTAACCATTCTCCCTGACCTCCTTGGATCTCTTTGCTGAAATGACACTTCTTTGTGTAAAATTGCGGAGAATCCATAGCAGCTAGAGATGTAGCTACTTCCTCCAGCCTCCACACCAGAGACTGGGCGATTGCTTACACTCTTTCCAGCTCCGTCCTCAGAACAGGCTGGAATGCAGTTCTGGTCCTAATGGCATGAGCTGTATTAGCTCACTAGGGCTGTCGTAGCAGAGTACCACAAACAGAGTGGTTTAAACAGCAAATTTTTTGTCTAACCGTTCTGGATTCTAGAAGACAAGGTGTTCCCAGGGTCAGTTCCTTCTGAGGGCAGTGGGATGAGTTTGCCTTGTGCCGCCTCCTGAGTGTCTGATGACATCCTGGCAATCTTGCCTTACAGAAGCATCACTCTTATTGTCTTCAACTTCACACAGCATCATCCCGAGTAAGTTCACATGTACAAAATACCCCCTTTTATAAGTGCACCTGTCATACTGGATTAGAGACCCACCCTGTTCCAGTTAATTGCATTTTTTTTGGCAGTACTGAGGTTTGAATTCAGAGCCTTGCACTTGCTAGGCAGGTGATCTTCCACTTAAGCCATGCTTCCAGCCCTTTTTGCTTTAAGTTATTTTTCAGATAGGATCTCACTTTTTACCAGCCTCAGCACCTCTATTCTATCTATATCTCCCACATAGCTGGGGTTACAGATGTGCATCATCACACTCAGCTTATTTGTTAAGATGGGGTCTTACTATCCTTTTGCCTAGGCTGGTCTTGAACCTTGATCCTCCAGATCTCTGCCTCCTGAATAGCTGGGATTATAGGTGCAAGCCACCTCACCTGACCAATTACTTGAATCTTAACTAATTATATAACAATCATTCTATTTCCAAATAAGGCCACATTTTGAGGTACTAGGTGTAGGATTTCAACAATTTGGGGGGAAATCACAATTCAAGCCATAGTACTGGTTATATTCTCTAAACCAAAAATCAGGACACATCCTTTGCACGTGGCTTGAAAACAGGGCAGAATGTTTGCAATTAGGATTGTCTGAGAAATAGGGAGAATCATGTTAAAGAATATCTCAGGCAGGTTCGTGTCATCTTTGAAAGATTTTTAAAGCATCCTCGGGTGGATGTTAACTGAGGAGGGTCTTCTGAAAACCTAGAATTAGAGCCAAAACCTGTAGCTACTTTAAATAATCAGGTCTCATGGAATCAGGGAGGACTTCCATTGAAATCAAGTTCATGTGTAATAAAGAGAAATAGACATAGACAAAGATATAAACATATATACCCTCACACACACACACACACACACACACACACACCACACATCTTACTTTGGAAAAGTACACAGGTATATCAGATTTGTGTGTATTTGACTAGCTTCTTTCAGGATCAATATAAAGAATTAAATACCAGGTTGGGTGAGGTAGCTTACTCCTGTAATCCCAGCTACTCTGGAGGCAGAGGTCGGGAAGATCATGGTTTGAGGCCAATCTGAGCAAAAAGTTAGCCAGACCCCATCTCAAATCAGTAAGCCAGGTGTGGTGGCATCTTGGCTGTCATCTTGGCTATGTGGAAGTCTGTGGGTAGGAGGATTGCTGTCTGAGGCTAGCCCCAGACAAACACATGAGAGCCAACCTGAAAAATAACTAAAGCAATAAAGGATTCAGGGACTGGCTGAAATGGTAGAATGCTTGCCTAGCAAGTGTAAGGCCCTGAGTTCAAACCTCAGTACTGCAATTTAAAAAAAGAAGAATTAAATACTTAGGTGCTAAGCTTGAGAAAAGCAGAATTGTTCTCTGAAATACATGTAAAATTTTCAAGTGTGATTTTTGTTACAAACTGGTACCATATCCCCACTAGCCCACAAACTTATCCCAAGGTTATAATGAAAAACAACAAGAATATATTATCCCACTTACAAATGTTCACAATTCTAGGGGCACAATTATACATTGAGGGTAACTTGTATCTGTAACCTGTCATCATTCATATGTCCGTACTAATTTCTCTATGTTGTGTTTCCAAGGTAGGAATGGGATAGCAAAGACGCAAGAAGAGTGCATGAGTCAAGAGCAAAGTGACCTCCCAAATAGCCCACAAAGGCAATGTATCCTCCCTGTTAGGAAACTGTTTAACAAGAGGCACTCTTACCCTTACTGAAAATTTCTCCTGGTTCTAACCACTTAAACATAAAGAAAACCATCTCAAACCATGTTAGAACTGAGCAAAACATTAAAAAATAAACACAAAACCAAACTTACAGTCTTACACAAATTGTTTTATGTGGGACCAGGAACGCGATGGGGAAATTGAGACAAAATACCAAGAGACTTAATGATGATGGAAGACTCACTCTGTGAGATGGAATCAAAATCTCTCTTATTTATCAATCCAGCACCTATCAAGGTACAGCTAAGGGCTAGGCACTCTCACTACCTTATTTAACCCTCATGGCAACTCAACAAAGTATTCACCCCTACTTAGAAGGGGGAAACTGAGGCTCAGCGAGATTAAGTAATTTGCACATCCAACGTCACAGGTGGATAATTGGCAGGACTAGGCTGGGGACCCAGGTCTGTTAGAGCCAGGAGAGTCCATGGAGATGAAGCACCTGTGTCTCCCCTCTAGCACTGAGGAGGAAAAGCTGCATAGAGAGGAAGGCTAGAGTGGAAGGGGAAGAGAGTGTGGGAGAAGATTACAGGGCGTCAAGGCCTAACGACAACTGTGTATTGGGAAAACAATTTTGTTCAAGAGGACTATTTATAGCGATGCTTTTCCTCAGCACGCCTCCCACCTCCCTTTTGTGTTAAAAGGCGCCTGGCAGATTGGTAAAGGGTTACAGGCAGTGTACAGGAAACTATGGAACACAATGAACGGGGCGGGATGGCTCCCCACCCACCTAAGAAAATCATTTGCTCCGGGGTTTAGAGACCCTGGAGGGAGAAAGATGGAGCTCAGAACCTCAGCCCTGGGACTTCTGTGGTTTTCTTCCAGCCAGAAAGAAAGCAATGTGCCCAAAGGGATGCAGAACAGAGTAGAGAAGAAGCAGAGGTAGAACAAAGTAACAAAACCAAACCAGAATCGTGGAGATAAGTCAAATGGGCGAGTCACTCTCTATCCTGAGGACTCCCATTTTCTGTGAGGGATGAAGGCTTTTCTACCCAAAGAGTCTGTCTACTTTGGGAACTCCAGCAATCTAACCCAGAGAGCAAGAGAAATCATCTCAAACCTAGCTGCTCAGGACTGGAGAACCTATTGCCAGATCCTCAGGACAGACCCTGCCAGGCTTCTGTGACTGCTGCCTATGGGAACAGCCCAGCTATGGGAAAACCCCTACATCTGGCCCTCAGACCCACTGAACACAGGCCTTAACACCAAATGGTTCCAAAGTCGGACTTAGCCTGAAGCTAGAGCCTGAGCAGGTTCAGAGGTGGGCATAATAGTGACTGAACCTGGGGCACATGGCTTCTCCTCTGGCGTTGTGAAGTCTCTCTCCGCATGTGACTCCAGGAAGAAAATGTCCTACTGCTGCTGGCAGCATCCATGCCTGCGGCCGAGTGGAACCGGGGGTCTTGTGCTTCTGGTTCAATCATTGGCCCTGAACTACTAAAGAGCTATTAAATGTCCCAACCGTGTGTATGTATTATGGCTTTTTTTAAATATTCAGTAGAACACAAAAGAGCTCCAGACCTCTTATTTTTTAACAATACAATAGGCAACACAAAGAAATTAGAGTCTAACTAAAAATTGTAGGAAAAATCTTATTTCTCAAATAATTTCAAATACTATGTATAAATGCCTTACGTCATCTCTCATCTTAACCTGCCAGCTTCTACTCAGTCTTGCATGTTATACTGTCAAAGAAAATTTCCTAGGAGAGCTTGGTGGCTCACATGTAACATTATGACTACATGGGAGGTGGAGATTAGGAGGATTGTGGTTTGAAACCAGCTCAGGTAAAAAGTGAGACCCTCTCTCAACCAAAAAGCCAGGCATGGAGATATGTACCTGTGGTCTCAAATATACAGGAGATGTAGGTCAGAAGAAAGGTTGCAGTCCAAGGCTAGCTACCAGCCAAACCAACCAACCAAACAAAAAACAATAACAACACACACACACACACACACACACATCCTCACCCTACCTGAAAAACTAAAACCAAAAGAGTTGGGGGCATGGCTCAAACCATAGAATGCCTGCCTAGCAAGTGTGAGACACTGAATTCAAACCCTAATACTGCCAAAAAATTTTTTTAAAAAGAACATTTCCTCCTGAAAGTTCTGGTATGTCCTTTGATGTGTAGAGAAGTATGTTTCATCTTTCTCCAAAAAATACTTTTTACACTTACTGGCCTCTAGTCTTATAAAACCTAGAATCCTCTTGACTCTATTCTCTCCAATGTCCAGTCTTTGAAATCAAAGGCTGAGGCTCTGCATTAGGAGGTAGGGATCGATCAATTTATGCTCGTTATTTAAAAAATAAGACTTCCTTTGTAACCTAGTACTTTCTTTCTAACTATTCCCTTACCCTCCACCCTTTCTACTCCAAATTATTAGTGGCTGACAAAGAAACTGAATTACTTTCTCAGCCAGGGAAGTGAGGGTGTAGAGCAGGTGTGTGTGTGTGTGTGTGTGTGTGTGTGTGTGTGTGTGTGTGTGTAATTTTTTTTGTCCTAATACAGCTTTGCAATTTCAGGCACTGAAAGGGAAGTAAAATATATAATGAGAGAGAGGAGAGAGAGAGAGAGAGAGAGCATTATAAGAATGCCTAGGTCTGATCTTCAACATTTAAGCTGGGTGTGACCATTTATAGCCCCCTTCCTCTCTCTATTGTTGACCTTGGAAGCAGCTCTGGCTCTCACAGTTACAGAGAGCAGAGCAATAGGAGGCCAGCTGTGAGGACAGGGCACTGATTCGGGTTCTCATTCCTTCAAGTTGACTTCTCCATTGGGTTCTGCTCACTTAGGGATTTTATGGTCCTCCACATCCCCGCCCTACTGAGGAAGCTTATTCAGCCTCCTTTGGACTTTGAGAAGCAGCAGTTTGCAAATGACATAAACCTAGGAACCTGAGCACAGGAGCCTGAGAGACACAACTTCGTAGAAGCCCTTTTGCTGTGGTCACCCTCATCTCTAGTGGTTCAGAGCCTGAGGGTATGGGTGGCTGGGCTGAGGTGAGGCACTAGGCCTCTCTCATAGAAATGCTTTCCCCACAACTGATCTTGGCTCTAGATACCACACATTCCTTTAAAATAGGGGTAGCTGGAGGTGGAGGGAGAATGGAGAAGTGGGGAAATAAATGAATCTGGTAACAAAACAAGCTAATACTCTGGGATCCCAGAACACAAAATTCACAGCCCATGGACAAAGAGTCACATAAGAGCAATTAGCTAGCTACTTGCTAGGGAGAATGCTGAAGTTGCTGACAGCTAAATCTAGTTTTATGGAGAAACTGGGTAAAAGAAAAGCTTGTAATCACAGGTGACCCCAAAGTCTCCCAATCCCCGCTCGGTCTTCTCTATTTATTTATGGCAGAGAAGATGCCTGCCATTCTTGGTGATGAAGAAGGTGGTACACTTTGATAGGCACCAGTCCTCAACAGATGGAGATAAGAGGGATTTTAAGCAGTCACAGAACTCTTTGGTGGTATGTCCCTGTGAGCAAAGCTCTTTTCTAATAAATTTGCAACAGAAATAATTTATATTATCATGAAAGATCTTATATATTTCTTAAGTTACCATGCCTATATTACATTCATATAAGTTTGCATCCTAGGTAATCCACAGTTCAATGCTAAAACCCTTTGCAATCCAAATGTGATTTTCCTTCACACACTCATTAAAAAATATCTTCAGTAAGCAAGGTCAAAGAGAAAAATGAGAATATGAAAGTCCTTGCTGAAGTAAACTCCTAAACAAATGTTAATAGTGATAATTATAGTTCCATATGGAAATACTTCTCTATAAATAAAAAGAGAAGTCATTATATTAAATATCCTGACGGATATTCTCCAAGTAGTTGACAAAATGCTCAGAAATTGCTACCCTAGCAGTAGGAAACAGGGAGTCACTGACAGATTTGAACAAGGAAACATGTACCAAGGCAATACTTCAGGGAGATTGGCCAGGCCTCCAGCACACAGGAGGAGGAAGTGGGAGGAGCCAACTCTGCAAAGCCCACTGAATTATTCCAATAATGAAGGAGCAGATGATCTTCACTGAGTGGGCCTGATGAAGAAGAACCCCCCTTAGAGAGGCCTTTTAAAGGACTCCTCACTCTGGGCGGGGCTAGGTTGGCAGTGATGGTGGAAGGAGAGAAATGAGTCAGTGGCTACTTGAAGACTTGATGACCGGGTGATGCTGATGTCAGTGGGAGACAGATGGAAAGATGGAAGGAAGGAGAGCCCAAATACAGAGTTTGGGGTACAAACCAAGTGGCTACAGAGGCCAGGCAGGTGCAAAGGGGGAAAGGCAGACAGTGGGGCCTCAAAGTGGGAGGTTCATCTCTCTAAAGAGGGTGTTGCCAAAGGGGCAGTGGCATTGGCATCAGTGTGCTTTGCCACATGGGAATACATTTGTGGTATAACCAGAGCTTCTGTTTTTGCAAAGAGAAAACAAATCCATCTCTCATATAAAAATATCCTAATTCTTTAATGTCAGGCAGGAAAAAAAAAAAAAAAAGCATAGTATGTGCCAAACCAAAGACATCTGTGGGCCAGATTTGGTAGGCTGGCTATCAGGCTGTGACTTGATATAGAGAAAAGGTCAGGAGTCAAAGTTCATAGTGTCATGGTGATACGTAAGTGATTGTAAAGGGATTTAGTAACTAAAATAACCACACTTAAAGCTTTTGCTAGTAATCTGGGTGTATGGATGTTGCTGCCCTTCAAACCTATGTATGGATTTTAATTTATACAGGAAGTTTAAACTAATCCTCAGACTGTTAAATCACAAGAATTTGAGTGCTTGCTGTAAACTGAGTGCACAGAAGTCAAGGAAGTTCAAATCTTAACTGAAGGAAAAACTTGTCCTCCTGAAGCAACTTGACACAAACTGTCAAACAACCTGGGAGATAGTGGTCTCTATATTATGCTAAAATATTAGAATATCAGAGACCTTTAACGCCTGGGTCCTTCCCCTACAATCACTTCTATTGAGCGTCTTTGTAATAGTGTGTGTGTGTGTGTGTGTGTGTGTGAACTTGAATCTCTAATCAGAAATCGGACTTTATGGCAGTGGTTTCAAAGCTGCAGCTGCGGCTTCTTTAGCCCAAAGGTAACCTGCGTGGGAGACTTGGGGCACATGGACCCTGGCAAGGACCTGTGGGGATGGCCAGTGTGAACCCATTGCCTGTCTGGTTTCTCTGCTTTTTTTTTTTTTTTTTTCTTTCTGCCACTACTCTGAAGAGAAAGGCAGGCACGGAAATAGCAAGTGTCAGGGATGGGATGACAAGGAGGATAACACCGAGGCAGAACTTCGACCGAGCAGCGTCCCTGCGCCCTAAGCGCAGTGCGCGGGACACCTCCCGTCCGCTTCAAAGAGCAGGGTGGCTGGGCAGGAAGCGGGCGCTGGGCCGCGGGGTCCCCCTGGGGGAGCGGCGATTTCCTCCAGGGAGGCCCGGAGCGAGCGAGAGAGCGAGCGCTCTGGAGAGTGGCAGCCCGGCCTTGGGAGAGAGAGAGAGAGAGCGCGCGCGAGAGAGAGCGCTGTCCTCACCCCCACCCTCACTCCTCAACCCACCCACCTACTTCCTCCGGCTCCACACACAGCAGCTCTGAGCTGCCAAAAATTTCCACCCTCCGCCCCCCTCCCTAGCTAACTTCCTTCCAGCGCTTCCTGAGCTGGATGATCCTAGGATTTGTAAGACAGGAAAAAAGGGAAGGCGTGAGGGCGGGCAAAGGAGACAGGATGCTTGCTTTGCGCTTCAGCGAAGCCGTCTGAAGGCAGGACAGCGGGCCCAGGGCGGAGGACCCACTGCAGCCCCCGGGGCTGTCCCCTCGCCCCCTCGCCCCCTCGCCGTTGCCGCCCGCGCCCGCGCACCTCGGAAGGAACAGAGGAAGGAGAGCTCCCGAGGACACCGCCGGAGCCTGTGAAAGTCCCTGGGACTCCGAACTGAGGAAGTGACACTCCCAGACGAGCCGGCCCGCCGCTGCCAGCTCTGCGCGGCCTCTCTCGCTCCCTGCCTCCCTCCCTCCCTCGGGCGCGGCGGCCCTGGAGGCGCGCGGAGTGGATTTCAGGCTCTGCTGGCTCGGCCGCGCCTCCCGCCGCGCCCCGGCCCCCGCTCGCGCGCGCACCCGGCTGGCCGCCCCGCGGGGTCCGTGCGCTGCGCCCGCGCCCGAGTGTCCTGCTGGCTCATGCCGACCCCCGGCGCCGCGCGGCAGCCGGCGATCTAACCCGGACACCATCGTACGCGCGGTGCCAAGCAAAGGGAGGGGGACACGGAGGGGCAGCCTCTTCGGGACTAACTCATGAAGAACAAGGGTGCCAAGCAGAAGTTGAAACGAAAGGGAGCCACCAGTGCGTTCGGCTGTGACCTGACGGAGTATCTGGAAAGTTCAGGACAGGATGGTAATGTGCCTTCCTCCCCACCCCCCTCACACACACACACCCCTCCTTTTTGTTTGAGACAGCGGTGGATTCTCTTGGGGTGTGTTGGATTCGGTTCACAAGTTAATGTATTCCAGGCTTGTGCGCTCACTACTTTTTTTTTTTTCTTCTTTTTAAAGAAAATGCATGGTTCTTACGGTGCGCAGCGGTGCCACCCCGACGTGCAGAGAGGCTGAGTCCTACCATGGGTCTCACACTAGGGGTTAATGGGCGGTGCTGCCGCAAGTTTAACTGACCATTTCTGGAGGTCGGGGTGGGAGCCCGAGAGGTCCTGATCCTAAACTTTGGATGTTCGAAGGGAGGGATGAGGGTAACATGTGGATCGGTTACCAGTGGGCTTTCTTGTGTGCACAATTGTGACTGTCTTAGTTGTCTCTCCTAGGCTCTCCAGTTTCATCCGCTCCTATCCTTTTTTATTAATGTGGTAGAAGTCAGGGAGTGGGGGTGGGGATCTTGGCTGGGGGAGTGGTTGCACAAACATTTTCTGAATTTCTGAGCTGATGCCAAATATATAGTACCCCCCACACCCTGCCCCCAACCCCCGACCCTTTACCTCCTCTTGGCTTTCCGATTAGCTTTTGGTATGTCAGGCAAAAAGTGTGTCGTAAAAAGGTCAGAGGGCGTAGGTTTTAAAATAGTTTAGGATACATAAGAGAAAAGGAGAGTGTCTCAGTTTTCAAGGTCAGCTTGAAAAAAGAAAAAAAGGGACCCAACAGGGTAGAGACAATTTAAACATTTGTTGGGGGAGGGGGAAAGAAAACAATCTAGAATACAATAACAGCGTTTGAGGTTAGAAGTTTTTAATCATAGGAAAGTTGGGAAAATTGAGCATTAAATGACTCCTTTTGTAAAGCTGACTGGCCCTGCACTTACCCATGACAAAAAAGGCCTTGTCTTTGGAAGCTTCAGGGAGAGAGAAAGTAGCCCACTGCATGGGCTGTGTGTTTATACATAGCTAGATACAACAAAGGGAAAACTTACAGGCTGTGTAACTGTGCAGAATAACTCTGCCTCTGGGAAAATAATCTAAAAAACTATTCGATTCGCCCATATCAAATGTGCATCTCAAAAACAGTGCAGTGCTTTTGTTTCACTTCCCATTTTTTGAAGACTCAGCACCCCTAGTAATTTGCAGTGGTGTGATATTCCTGTGGTATTCTAGAGTTCAGAGTCTGCTGTGTCATTAGGACAAATGGCTTAGTATTTTAGAGCTTGGGCAACCACAGGTTTCAAAACTGCCTCTTTGAAATTGACGCACAACTGGAGTCAATTCATTGAATTCCTTACCAACAATCTGGAGAGGTCGATTTGAAATAAAATCACTTGAATTGAGCTATTTTGAACATGAGGGAAACTCCAAGTATACACCTTAACCACTATGGTGGGAAGTTTGGAATGATATGTTTCTCTCTAGCCGTTTTTGCAGGGGCCTTCAGGTTAACCCTCAGGTCCACTAGGATGCTGCCTGGGCCCTCTCTCCAAAATGGTGAGAGTTGCATAAGGGGGCTTGCGAGCCCCTCCCCTTTATGCAGTCATGAATCACAGAATAAGCCAGAACCCTAGGGTTCTGTTAGACACCTCAGATGCACCCTGAGGCAGCTCTTCTTTGACCGGCTTTAGATCTGGATTTTTGCATGCTTCCTTTCAAAAAAAAAAAAAAGGGAACTGCTGCTTAAGAAAAAAGTGGGGCATGGGGCTTGTCTCAAGTGGTAGAGTGATTGCCTAGCATGTGCAATGCCTTGGGGTTAATCCCCAGTACTGTAAGAAAAAAATTTAAAGCCTATTGAGCTGGGGATGCACCTCAGAGGTAGAGCACTTGCCTAGTATGCACAGGCCCTAGGTTTGATCTTCAGCACCAAAACAAACAAACAAAAATATATAGAATGCCAGTCAGTACACAGTGCTTCTCACCCGGGGAAGGAGGAAAAGAAGGAAGTCCAAAGCAGGAAATTGGACCTACCTAAGGTCGTACAGTTAACTGTGAAGGATGCCAGCAGGCCCTTACCTGCTAGGCTTCTTACCTCTCCTTGACTTCCATGTCTAAGCCAACATTCTCTTCTGATGATTTCTCCCCCTAAATTGAAAGCAGACATCCGATCAGTAAACTTTCAAGGCTAAACATACATGAATAGAGTTCATCTTTGAAATGAAAGACAACTTATCCACTTAGTGATCCATACACCATGACTGTGCCCTGTGGACATTAGGCACGTATAGTTAGCAACTTATATAAGTGAGAGTAATTAAGATTTCTTCCTCCCTCACCCCTACCACATAGCTAAAACTCTGGAAGTTTTTTCTTATTTTTGTTATAGTGTAGCATTGATAGACAAAGTCACAGCTAATGGTTTTCTCCATAACAATGTAGCTTCCTCGTGGCCTTTCCAGAGCATGTATTAGTAGATAAGGCCTGGACTCTGTTCCCAGGAAGGAAAAGCTGAGCTGGCACTGCCCCTTTGTCCGAGATCTTGGAAGAGCATCCTGGAACACTGTGGGTAACAAGTCAGGGTGGTAACCAGGAGACTGGAGAGGGCCTCTCAAGACTGATACTATGAACTTCGAGCTTTGGGGGTCAAGGCTAAGGCAGTGGACCTGGGTAGAGACTGGGGAAAATGGATTCAAGCATGGGAGCACAAGGGCAGAAGGGAAGAACAGAGATGCAAGGGAAAAAAGACAACCCCTGTACTTGCAGAGGAAAGGAAAACCCAAGCTGGAATGTGGGACAAAGCTGGTGACAGTTAGCTGTGCTTGTGCCATCTGAGTATGGGGAAGCTGCTCCTCTGAGTGGGAACTCTGGGCAGACAGAGGCTAAGCACAAAGGATGCATGCCAGCCACTTCTGCAATTCACTGAGCCCAGCCCTGCTATCTTCAGTTGGACAAATCTGATGGGGCAGTTTGTGGGTGACAAATTTTGTTCAGCTCAGTGTGGACATTGCTTGGGACCAGTTATCATCCTTAACCTTTGGGAAACTGATAAAATACAACAAAATAAAATAAAACTCCTTCCCTAGAAACACACATACCCATCGGTGCACAATTCCTGCAGGCATCCACATAGATGTCGGTTACAGACGCTACCCTGATCACTTCCAGCAGCCCAGAAGCCCAAGGTGAAGTGGACAATTCCCCTACCCACTCACCCCCTTTTTTCAATGCTGGGGATCAAACCCAGGGTTTCCCTGGTAAGTGATCTATTATTGAGCTGTACCCCCAGCCCAATTTCCCCCTTTTTTGATGACTTTTCTCTGGCCTGGTAAGAACACACTAGCAGAGCATGACGTAGCTCCTGGGAGCCTCTTACACTTCCCCTCCAGCACAGTGGTAGGTGTCCCCAACCCCAGGCTTCCCTCTGGGAACCAGCTAACTTTCTCTTCCTGTCTGAGATAGAGGGAGAAGATTGATCCCTTCCTTGCTGCTGATGCTGAAAAGAGTATAGTTTTCTTTTTCTTCCTTTTGACCACTGACTATGAAGAGCCTTACAGATGTGTAACCAAACTACATCACTTTGTCACCTTTTGGGGGAGGCTATGGGGTATGGGTGAAACTAGGCCAGAGTGTGTCTATGGTCATTTCCTATCTCTTTCCCCAATGAGCCAAGTGTTCTGGGTCTTCCAACAGTGATTAGAGATGCTGGAGCCAGGAGCCAGGGGACAAGTAAGGGAGTGTTAAGGGGGAAACTGTCTTCTTCCTCCAGTTTGGACTCACTTCAGCTGCCGAAGACTTTCTCACCCTTCTGAACCATCTTTGTTCCTTTTATCCACTCCATGGTAAAAAGTGATATTGCCATGGCATAGTGGGCTAGTGGCACTCTGCATGATGGTTACACATGATAGTCACCTGAGAGCTTTTTAAAAATGTTGGCACCCAGGTCCCCTTTCAGACCAATGAAATCAGGCTCTTCCCTAGGTGGTTTTGATGTGTAGGCAAGGGGGAGAGCACTGCAGTACATGGATTTACAGACCCTTTTCTCCTGGATGATCAGCCTTGGTCACCCCAGATGCACTCTCTGAATGTCTGATGAGAACTGCAAACTTTTTATTTCTGAAGATTTTTTTATTTGCATGCTTACCAGCCTGAAAATATGCCTGAAAATATCTCCTGAAATAGAGATAGGAGGATTGCAGTCTGAGGCCAGCCCAGGCAAAAGCATAAGACCCTATCTGAAAAACAAACTAAAGCAACAAGGACTAGGGGTGTGGCTCAAGTAATAGAGCACTTGCCTAAATTCAATCCCCAGTACTCAGTGTGTGTGTGTGTGTGTGTGTGTGTGTGTGCACGTGTGTGTGTGCGTGCGTGTGTGTGTGCGTGCGTGTGTGTGTGCGTGCGTGTGTGTGTGTGTGTGTGTGTGTGTGTAACAGAAGTTCCATCATGACAAATAAATAAATGACCAGAGCAAATATAATACTAAACTTGATAAGAATAAGCCCTGGCATTTCAAAGAACAAGGATAAGCCAACTGGAACTTTTAGATGCAGCTGCACTTCATTTTTTTAAGTTTTTTTTTTTTTTTTTAAATACTGGGGTTTGAAGTCAGAGCCTCTCATTTGCAAGGCGGTGCTCTCCCATGTGAGCCACTCCACCAGCAAATGTATTTGTTTTGCTTTGTTTTTGATGGTACTGGGGATTGAACTCAGGGCCTTGTGCTTTCTAGGCAAGCATTCTACCTCTTGAGACATGCACTCAGCCAAACCTTTTATTACTTTGTTTCTTGTTTTTGTTTTTTGGCGGTTCTGGGTCTTGAACTCAGGGCCTCACTCTTGCTAGGTTTGTTAGGCAGGTGTTCTATCACTTGAGCCATCCACCAGCTCTGCTCTTTATTTTTGAAGGTAACTGATTCCCATACTTGGTTTATTCATTTTATTGTTTATTCATTTCATTGTTTATTCATTCAGTAAACAAATATTTATTAAGGCACTCTGCTAGGTATAGTAGGAAAAAGAAGGGCCCTGGACTTAAGAAATTTGTATAGTATCAGGAATGTGATTTTTTTTTTTTTTTGGCAGCACTGGAGTTTGAATTCAGGGCCTCATGCTTGCTAGGCGGGCACTCTCCACTGGCCCTTTTTTTGAGATGTTTTTTTTTGAGATAGGGGCTCATGAACTATTTGCCTGGGACTGGCTTCGGACCAGATCCTCCTGATCTCTGCCTCCTCAGTAGCTAGGATTACAGACATGGTGGGATGTGAACTTTAAAGTTCGCGGTCATGACTAAAGAGAAAATTGAAGGAGAAAATACAAAAGCTTTGATCTCCAATTACATAGATGACACACTCAAACGTAAGTAGGAGCAAGGTCTTAGCAAAAAAAGGTAAATATTTTTCTGTTCAAGATAAGATTCAATGCTGAATGGAGTCTGAGGGCAGGGGTATTGTCTGTGGCTTACTTGTTCCTTTCCCAGCATCCTGGCTGGCACATCCTTATCCTTGGCTGGCTAATTCCTCATCCTTTGGGCCTCAACATTGGAACACTCTGAAAGCCTTTCCTGATTCAAGTTAGGTGCTTTTGCTGGGGTTCACTTGGACTGCTAGAACCTTGCCTGGGATAGAATCCCACCTTGGCTTGTTCCTAGCTGAGTGATCCTGAAGTGAGTTACTTAACTCTTCTGGGCCTCAGTTTCGTGTCTTGTGAAATGAGAATAATAGGACTTCTGTGATAGTAAATGAGTTGATATAGATTAAAGCACTCAGCAGAGGATGTGTTCATGGAAAACTTTTACGGTTATGACACCTAAGACTCATCCTACTACAGCCACCAAGACTGACTGAGGCTGCAATGCAATGATAATGAGTATTTGAAATGAGTTAAAGGGGTATTAACCAATCACCCTGAGACATGGAAGCAGGATTGCTTGCCACATTGATGGAGAGACTCATTCATGCAGGAATTTCCCAGATGCCATGAGAGGGGGAGCATCAACGTAGAGAAGTAGAAAAGCAAAATGCCAACATGAAACTCACACACCCTCAAAGACTGGAAGGGCACAGCCAGCCACTACTGGGCCTCAGGGAACTGAAGGAGAAGTCAAGTCCTGGGAGGGAAGATGGTAGAGACAGAACAGCCACCTCACGGGCTTGAGTGTGCAGGGGTATCCCCACCTCTGGCTCCCAGAGTGAAACAGGAAGAACCAAGAGAGGAGGGTAAAGGCTTAAGGCTGGGGCACTTTTGACCAGCCCTGAGACTGGCTGCAAGTACTCTGTATGTCTGGATAGGATAAACAACCACACAGTGGAAAGAGCTACTTCCACCTACCCACAGCCTCCCTCCTGCTTGCTCTGTAGACCTGTGCCAAGAACCCCTTGACCACAGGGACAGCCTCACCCTTCCTCCTCCCGTCTCCACCCCCACTGGCAGCCACCCAGATGCTTCCAGCTTCAGGAGGCCCAGGCATTAGTGCCACTAAGGAAACTCACTCCCTGTCCCCGGAGCCCTACCTGGAGCCCAGAGAGCATCTGCTGGGCAGGGGAGAACTGGAGGGTTACTCCTAGAGTTCAGGGTGAAATACTCTAAAAACAAGAGCACTTTTTCCCATAAATGATGCCCTAAGTGAAAGGCAAACACTCCAATACCATCAGAGCTGTTGTTTGGAATGAATGTTTATGCCTCCACTTTAACTAGGTATTTGTAGGCTAGCCTGGGAGCCTTTTCTGTTGGGGAGGAGAGATTCTGAATTCCAGAAGTTGGTTGACTGAGACAGTTCTGAAGCATTTGCTGGGGACTCTGTTCCCGGGAATGGTCTCCCTGCATAAGGGTTTCCCGGGATTCTCTGAGCAGTGGGTGGAAGAAGGGGGCGGGACTGAAAGTTCCAAGACTCAGGCTGGGGATGAGAACAAAAACCATTCCATTTGCCACTGGATACTGTAGTTAATGTTTCTGGGACAAAGTAGTGATGGAACCATCTGATTGGGTCTTCTCTCCAGAACAAACTGCCTTTCCACGCTGGCCTCGGGGTCTCAGGACCCCACTTCCTTCTAGGAGTTCCTTCACACCAATCTTGACACCAGGACCTTGGAGCTAGGATTTTCCCACGTATTCTGGCCATGCATTTAAACCCACTTGTCCCCACCCTACAGATTAACTTTCTTTTTTGCTTCTGAGTGCACACCCCACCTAGTTCTCTGAGCTGTCTCTCTCTCTGCCCAACACAGATGTCATGCTTGGGTTGAATTAGTTTTGGTGATCCTTACATACTAGGTAAGGTGGGGTCACACTGCTTGGAACTTCAGGAACCTGAAGTTAGACCCCCGGTCTGTCTAATCTTCCTCCCAGGGTGCAATTTTTGCCAAGGCTTAAAATAAAGAAAGCCTGGGAGAAAACAGGCTGGCTATATTCAGAGGAGAATTAATACTGGTACTAGATTTTTTTTTTTTCTAGGAGCAATTTAATTGAGAAAGATTGCTGGATGGTTGAAAGGAGGAAGTGGAAAGAAGGTCTTCTGGAAGGACAGAAGGCAGAATCCCAAATCAGCCCTTGTTATTGGTAGTGAGAGTTACTATCTACATTGACTGTTATTGTGTACTGGCCACTGTACACATGCAAAGTAATCTTTTCGTCATTTTAAGTACTGAGGATCTTTGTCCTCATTTTATAGAAAAGAAAACCGAGTTCTAAGAGGTTAGGTCACTTGCTAGGATTATCAAGATGAGAAAGGCAGGATCTGCCTGACTCAAGGCCATGGTCCTAGGTAGGAATCACATCTCCTGGAATACCATATTTCATAATTTGGCTTTTACTTTATCAGTTTTGACCACACTCCCCCAAAAACATTTATATGTTTTTCTCCTTGTTTTTTTCTTCCCCAGCCTAGACCAGCAACAGTCATAAAAACAAGTGACATTTATATAGCGTTTTGACCTCTGCAAGTTGCTTTACACACACATATACATAATCTAAACCCACCAGCTTTCAACTCCAGCCAGATGGCCTCTTTCTCCCTGCCCACTGCAGCCACAATCCTCTTTCCCTGTGGGAACATCCACTGGGGGCCAGAGGCACCCAGTTTGGTCTCCATGCTGTCTGCTGTTCTCTTCTGTAACTGGCTTTGTGTGTGCAAGTAGGTGGCACGCTACACTGAAAGCAGGTGGCATGCGGCACCTGAGGCAGATTTGGTAGCTCACTGTGCCTATCTCTGGCGAGCCTATGGTGAACACAGGACAGTAGCTTCAGTGACCCTGTTTCCTCTAGAGGAAACCAGGGTTAGAGCTCTTCTAGGGACCTCAGGATGGGGAACTCGCTTATGTGATGGACTATCAGGACTCCAAGATTATTTCAGATTCCACGGGGATTTATAGCTACTCCTGGGTAAAAACTGACCCAGGCTTTGCATACAACTCCCAGGAACACTGCCTTTTCCTATTGCCTCACCCGTCACTCCTTGGTATGAACCACATTCTCGGTAGGCCTCAGAACCAACTGAGTTTCTGGGATCAAGTCTCAGGAATTCTTTGTTCTGGTTCAAGATTGGCTGATGCATACCAGGCCCTGGTACCACACCCATGGCCTAATGCTGGCCCAGAATGCACGCCCAAAATGTCTTTGGTGGGCTCTCTCCCTGGTCCTCTCCTAGAGGGAGAGGGTTGAATGTTACTCTCTTACTACCAATAAAAACAAAGGCTGATTTGGGACTCTGCCATCTTCCCTTCCAGAAGACTTCCCTTCCTCTTCCTCCTTTCAACCATCCAGCAGTGTGACATTATTTTTCTCAATTAAACTGCTCCTAGAGAAAAGCTCTAGGAGCATCTAGCAACATATACCAGCTTTCCTCATTACAGACACTAGAACATACAAGGTGCGATTGTGGAGAATCATAAATAAGTTTTTGTGAAAGGCCATTGAAGTAATTTGTGTGATTGTGCATTTTTCTTTCCATGGCTGTTCACGTTTTTAATGCAAAACTATCTTGTATAATGCAATGAGTGTTTAATGGAATTCTAATCCATTAGACCTGGGTTTACAGAGATGTTCTCAAGTTGGTCTTTTCCCAGAGGGCTCATAAGGTAGGGAAACAACTAAATAAGTACAAAGAAGAGTGAAATAAGGGCAGCAGAGGATGGACAAGCTGGAGATGCTAACATCTGATGCAGCTGAGTGAAAGAGAACTTCAAGAAAGAGTGGGTTGCTTGCAGCAGAGAAGATGAATAAAACAGATCATCTGACCGTGAGGAAAGGCAGAGGAATGGGGAGAAGGGTTATTGGTTTCTAGAGGCAAAAAACCACATGGTATTGTCTGATACTTGGAATTGGTCATGCCCTCCTGCAGCCTAGGGGAGAAGACACTTCCACTGAGAAAGGTAGCTGAGGATGACTTAACAGTGGTCAGGCTGGAAGAACACACTGGAGATGACAGAAACCTGTCTTCAGGGACAGGTAAATAGGCCTGCCCTCTGGAGAGGACAGAGCAGCTGATAATAAGAATGACCACTGGTTTGGCTGGATTTGGCTGTGTCTAAGTCCTATCCTAGTACGGAGGGATGAGATACTCTGTTAAAAGATAAAACTTGAAAAAATGTTGCTGACTATACTGGGTGCAGACCACTGCACCAAGCCTGCAATCCCAGAGCTCAGGAGATTGAGGCAGGAAGTTTTTTAGTTCAGGGCCAGTCTGGGGGAGAGAGAGAGAGAGAGAGAGAGAGAGAGAAAGCGGGAGGAAGGGAGGGAGGGAGGGGAGGGGGAGGAGAGGGAAGGCGAGAGGAGAGGTGAGGAGAGAAGAGGAAGAAAAATGGATGCTGACTGACCACTCTGATTTTGTTTCTTGATTAAATCTAGCCGTATGGCATAAATCTCTAACCTTAACCTCCTCACACTGTGCATGTGGAAAGTTCTGTTCTGTCCCCATTTTCTGTCCCCATTTTATAAATAAGGAACAGCTCAGAGAAGTTAAGTAACTTGTCTAACAACATGTAACCAGGAAGTAGGTGAAGTAGGACTCAAAGCATATCTGTTTAACATTTAATTCTCCTCCCATGGCTTTGTCTGCCCTGAGGCCAAATAGCCGTGGCTCTGCTGTCAGCAAAACGTGATGTGCAGAACTCAGTTTTGCCAGGGTAAGTTCAGTAGGATTTAGTTAGACTTTAATAAAACTCTGGCAATCGAGTTTCCATCCCCAGTTTTTCAAAGTCAAACACGTAGGCTCCAAATGGCAGCACTGGAAGCAGCACGCATGCACTGTTGGCTGCATTAGCATAAGTAGCCCTTTCCACCACATCTTTCCCATCTGTTTCCTGTCTGCTGAGTATTATTGGGAAACAATGATGTCAGCTCTTCCATATAAATCTACACCTCCCTGTTGGCCCCTCCCTGCAATGCATATTTTTGTTCCTCTTTCTGGCTTTTGTCTTGCTGTTCTGTTAGGGACTCACGCTTTTGGCGTCAGTTGTTGGCTTTCTTTTTAAACAAGTTTTTGCTATTTAGGCTTCCTTGTGGCCTTCAAAGTACACATGCTTCTTTGGGTCCATATTTGGAAAATCCTTTGTTGTTTGACTAATAGCTAGAACATGGGCCTGGTGTTAATGGGGAGGAACCATTTTGTTTTCTGGAAAAGCAAGGTTAAATGTAAGTCTCTGAATCAGTCTTAGAGTTGAGGACAAATCCCTGCTTGGGGCCTGTGGGGCTGCATGGAAGCTGTGACTGACCTGGGCACACAACACAGCCTGTGGCTTAAGGGCAGAGAAACATACCCATCCACAATCTGCAAGCTTTCTGTGTCCTCCATTCAATGCTGGACTTCCAAATGGGGCAGAGTCCACAGTCCCTTTTTTTTTTTTTTTTTTTTTACTATCCCTGAAGACAATTTAGTTTCGGAAAAGAAGTGTTCTCTGGGGACAGTATGAGTTTTGAATTCTGGGTCCAAGAACCTCTCTTTTTAAGCCATGACTAAAAATGTAGTTCTGACTTTTAAATTTGAATTTTAAAATTGAACAATTATTAGTCAAATTTATTATACTCTTATAAGTGTTCTTCAAATTCCATGTTGGATTCCTTGAAACAAAATGGACATCTAATAAAAATTTTTTAAAAAATTTTATTAGTATATAATAGTTGTACAGGGGGATATATTGTGATATTTGTATATGTGCTGACAATGTATTTTAGATTTACCCCCTCCATCATTCTCTCTCTTCCCCTTTCTCCCCTTCTTAGAACAATTTAAACAGGTTTCATTTTTCTATTTTCATATATGGATATAAAATACATCTACCATATTCACCCGCATTCACCCTTTCCTTGTGCCCACCATCTCCCATTGGTATCCACCCCTGGAAAAGACATTTGTTTTCCCCTCCTGTTCACTTTTTTAAAGTGTATATTGATAGTCCAAGGGGGTTTTGCTGTGATACTTCAGGCCTGTATATATCATGCTTTAATCAAATTAGCCCCCCCATTACTTACTCTTTCTCTATCACCATGCTCCCCTAATGTTCAACAACTTACAGTACAGTACATTATGTTATATTCATATATAGATGGGTTGTTTCAATATTTTAATTCTGTAACATTTTCTTTACCTCTCCTACCTCCCGTAGGCCCCTCATACTCACTAATACAATTTTGTTCTCTGTCACTATATATGTATATATACACATATATGTAATATGTATATATGATCATATATGTTTCTCTATATACATTTAACTTATAGGTCTAGCTTCCACATATGAGCGAAAACATGCACCTTTGATTTTTTGAGCTTGGCTTACTTTGCTTAACATGAAGTTCTCCAGTTCCTTCCATTTACCTGCAAACAACATAATTTCATTCTTTTTTATGGCTGAATAAAACTCCATTGTGTATATATACCACATTTTCTTAATTCATTCATTAGTCATGGGGTATCTGGGCTGCTTCCAAAGCTTGGCTATTGTAAATAGTGCTGCAATAAACATGGGTGTGCAAGTGACTCTGTCATATCCTGGAGCAACATTTTTTCAGATATATGCCTAGGAGTAGTATCACTGGATCATAAGTTAGTTCTATTTTTAGTTTTTGAGGGACCTCCATATTGCTTTCTATGGTGGTTGCACTAATTTACAATCCCAACAATGTAGAAGTATTCCTCATCTAATAAATGTTTTAAATAGATATTTGCAAAGGTCTTGTAGTGTATGCTAGTGTGGAGAACACGTGGTTCTACAGAATGGACACTACAGTTTCTAGAGCTGTACATAGAATTGCTAATTGTTGCTGCCTGTCGGGATTCCAAGGCCCATTCCTCAAAGATTCTGCTTTGGTAATTCTGGGTGAGAAGCCACATTTTTAAGATGTGCTCCAGGCCATTCTGATATCCTTGGCCTGCAAATCTCGCTTGGAGAAACATCCACTTAGCTAATGAAAAGAAGCAGCTAAGAGAAACCATCTGACTTATTTTCCTTGTTGGGCTTTTAATATTGCCCAAAACATCAATAGTGAACATGAACTTTTAGCTTTTAAATAAAAAAAAAACTTTAAAAATTATTAGGAGAATAGATGTCTTGATTAATTGAATTTTCCAGTGTCCCCTTGTTTGCATCCTTATTTTGGGGGAAAGAAGTATTAGTTTGCTTTCCTGCCTTAATAGGTGTAGGACAACGAGGTTAGTAACTTCCCATCTGCGAAGCAGTGCACACGGCGGTGAGGCATGGGGTTTTTTGTTGATAGACTGCATTGGTTCAAATTCCAGCACTGCCACATGGGAGATTTGTGACTATGTACAAACTGTCAAACCTCTCTTGGCCTCAGCTTCCTCGTCTGTAAAGTGGGAATCACTAGGGTCATTATACGGATCAAAGGAACTAGAACACTGCCTGGGGATTAGAAACTTTCCATGGGTGTTAACATGGCAGCCATTTACTCTGTCATTAGAAATCTCACCCTGCGAAGGGACCAGGAACTAGAGAAAAGGTTAGTTTGAGAAGAATCAACTTAGAAGGTAACACATATGTACATGAAAGCAACGTGAGGAATCTCCCTGTATAGCTACCCTTATCTCAACTAGCAAAAACCCTTGTTCCTTCCTATTATTGCTTATACTCTCTCTTCAACAAAATTAGAGATAAGGGCAAAATAGTTTCTGCCTGGAAGTGAGGGGGTGGCAGGGAGAAGGAGGGGAGTGGGGGGGGGAAGGGAGGGGGTGGAGGAAAGGGGGAAGAAATGACCCCAACATTGTATGCACATATGAATAAAAGAAATTTTTAAAAAGCCAAAAAAATATAATAATATAGTACTTGTGTTTAAATGCATTTCTGTTAGAGTTGCTAATAATTTATCCATATAACAAAAGCTGTTTGGGCCAACTGACAGATTTTTCTTTCTGGCATAGGTGACCATAAATACAGCATGTCAAATAGGTTTAATAAAGGAGGACTTTTTATTCTGTCAAGAAAAAAAAAAAAAAAAAAGAAAGAACTCTCACCCTGCTTCAGCCTTGTTGCTCAGAATGTGGTTCCTGAGTTGTGGAAATCATGTGAGCTAAGAATGAATTTCTAAGGCCCTCATATCTCCCTAAGGGCTTTTTCTTCTTTTAATTCTCTTACATACAAGAAATTGTTTATTTTATATGGTTGGATGCATGAAAAAAAAGCTAGTTTTAAGATTCTTATCTATTGATAAATATATCTGGGGTGGAACCGTGGTAAACTTTCTAAGTTTCACATTTCTTTAGTAATCAGAAAAAGGAAAGAATCTAAAAACAAAACAAAACCAAAAAAAGAAAGAAAGAGAGAGGGAAGGGAGGAAGGGAGGGTGGAGGGAGGGGGAGGGAAGGATGGAGGGGAGGGAGGAAGGAAGGAAGGAAGGGAGGAAGGAAGGAAGGGAGGAAAAAGTAAAAGGGAGGGAGAGTTCTCATGACAGCCATCTAGCCTTATAGTTCTCATCTGTGTTTCAAGAGATTTATAAGTCTGAAAAATGGCCTGTTTGTCACTGATGGAACAGCGTAAGGCCTGGGGTATGACAGTTCATGTGCTCCTGTGTATTTGCCCCATAACTTGAGAGTGACCTGAATGGGGTCAGTGTGGCTTGATAGTGAACTCAGTGTGAGTTAACTGCAAACCATGCTCAGTCTTTGACTGTGGAACAGAAGGAGGGACCCCCTTCTGAGGGTTGGGAGTCTCACAGAAGAGTGTTGTCTTTATTTTCAGACATTTATTTATTTTGCAGTCCTGGGGATTGAGCTCAGGGCCTCATGCTTACCACTTGAGCCGCCCCCAGTCCTTTGGCTTCTACTTTGTTTTTCAGATATGGTCTCACTCTAATTTTGCCTGAATCAGACTTGAAACGAGACCTTCCTATCTCTACCTCCCAAGTAGCTGGGATTACAGGCGTGTACCACCACTCTCAGACTCCATTTTAAGTGGGAGGTTTATACACAGTCCATTTAGGAAGGTGATCAGAATAGTGATGGGTGGTAAAATGCTACAGATGACAAGGGAAGATACTGAGGGTGTTTATTATTATAGTTAGCATGTAAAAGCAGCTTCAAGTACTGATAGGACCATGCTGATCCCCTAGCTTCCTATTTGTTCCCCTAACGGTGGTTTCCTTTTGCTGCCATGACAATCACCATAAAGGTAATGGCTTAAAATAATACAAATCTACTATCTTCGACTACCTCCATCTCAAGGTCTTTAACCTAATCACAGCTGCAAAGTCCTTTTGAAGAGAAGGTGACACATCCATAGGTTCCAGGGATTACAGTACAGGCATCATATATGCCTTACCACCTTCCAGAAACTCATGGCAGTAGATGGATTGTCTGTACCTGATGATCTTTTGAGATTTTTCCAATTCCGAAGACTTAGTGATTATGTGATTTTAATCCAACTTGGTACACTATTAGAAATACTCCTTAAGTTCCGTTGACTCCTGGAAACAAAATGAACAAACAGAAAGCCCTGTAAGGCCTGGGTCTATGGAGAATACGCTGTTCTACTGAGTAAGTTTGTAGATGCAAGCTACATGGTACCACTGCCCATCAGCATCATGTGTTTAGCCCTGTTGGCCCCTGAAGGATCCACAGAAGTGCAGGAATTATGGCTCCTCCTGCCAGACACTTTTACAAATGGCAATTTTTGTATTCCTGACAACCCCCTTAAGAGGCAAGTATTATTATTATTGTAATTGGCATATAGTAATTGTTCATATTTATGGGGTTCAGTGTGATGCTCTACACTCTATATATGCAGTGTGTAATGATCAGATTAGGGTTATAACCATCACCCAAATATTTTCATTTCTTTGTGTTGGAAGCATTCAAAATCCTCTCTACTAGCCCTTTTGAAATACACAATTGTTTTTAGTCATAGCATTCTACAATACTGTTGATCATTAGAAGTTATTCCTCTGCTGGGTGTTAGTGGCTCATGCCTGTAATCCTAACTACTTGGAAGGCTGAAATTGGGAAGATCATGGTAAGAGGCCAGCCAGGCAAATATTTCAAGAGACTCCATCACAAAACAACCTGAGCAAAATGGACTGGAGTTGTGGCTCAAGTTGTAGAGTGCCTACTTTGCAAGGGAAAAACCCTGAGTTCAAACCTGAGTCCCCCCACACAAAAAAAGAAGTTATTCCTCCTAACCCACTGCACCCTGTAGCCATTAGCCACCCTCTCTCCAATCCCCACTCTTCCTAGTCTCTGGCAAACACTATTCTAGTCTCTACTTCTATGAGGTCAATGTTTTTAGCTCCTATGTATGAGAATATACGGTATTTGTTTTTCTGTGGTTGGCATATTTCATTGAACATAATGTCCTTCAGTCTGATCCATATCACCCAAAGTGACTTTTATTCTTTCTTATAGCCAAATGGTATTCTATTATGTATATATACTGTGTTTTCTTTATCCATTCATCTGTTGGTGCCACTGAGGTCAACACTGTATCTTGGATATTGTGAATAGTGTCTCAATAAACATGGGACTTCAAATATCTCTTCAACATGCTGATTTCCTTTCCTTTGTAGTTAAATTGCTGGATCACATGGTGGTTCTATTTCTAGTACTTTAAGAATCTTCCATACTATTTTCCATAATGGCGGTACTAATTTACATTACCACAAACAAGTCTGTGAGAGTTCCCGTTTCTCTATAACCTTGCAGTATTAGTTATTTTTTGCCTATTTAATAGTAGCCATTGTAACTATGGTGAGATGATATTTCATTGCAGTTTTGAATTGCATTTCCCTGATGATTGCTGATGTCTAGCGTCTTCTCATATACTTTTGGCTATTTGTATATCCTCGTTTGAGAAATGTTTATTCGGATCATTTGCCCATGTCTTAATCAGATTGTTTGTTTTGCTGCTGAATTTTTGGAGTGCCTTATATATTCTGGATACTAATCCCTGTCAGATGAAGAGTTTACAGATATTTTCTCCCATTCTGCAGGTTGTCTCCCCACTGTGTTGATCACTTCCGTTGTTGAGCAGAAGATTTTTAGTTTGATGTAATCACATTTGTCAATGTTTACATTTATTACTCATGCTTTTAGGGTCCTATCCAAGAAACCTTTTCCCAGACCAATATCCTGTAGCATTTCCTCTATGTTTTCTTCTAGTCACTTCATAATTTGGAGTTTTGTATTTAAATCTTTGGTTCATTTTGATTTGATTTATGTATATGATGAGAGATGGGGGACTAGTTTCATTCTTCTACGTTTGAATATCCAGTTTTCCCAGCACTGTTTATTGATGTGACTGTCCTTTCTTCCATGAATGTTCTTGGTACCTTTGCCAAAAACCATATGGCTGTAAATATGTGGATTTATTTCTGAGATCTCTACTCTATTCCTTGATCTATGTGTCTGCTTTTACTCTAAATGTGCCGTTTTGGTTACTGTGCCTTGTTCGTATGTTTTGAAGTCAGGTATTGTGATGGGAAGTGAGTTTTATTAATGCTCATTAATGATGAGAAAATACAGGCTCAGAGAAGTGAAAGGATGTGCCCAAGACCATAAAGTGGCATTTAGGAAAGCCAGGGCTCAAACTCATCCATCTCACTACATGATCCCTTCTAACTTATCCTTCAGTCAAGCAAAGGAGGCTTTCACCTGTGACGTAGTAAAGAACAGTCAATGGTGATAGGTACCAGAATACCCAGTCACACAGGAAGCCCAGGTTCAGTCCTCAGTGGTCAAAAGAACAGACTGGTTAGACCTGACTTGGAAGGGCTTCCAGGAGAATAGCCAGTGATGATGCAAGACATTCCAAGATCACCTGGTAGTATGCAAGGAAGGAAATGTTCTAAACCAACGGATTCACCTCACCTGAGATCTTGCTATGGTGACAGGGTTCAGAGAACTACCAGTCAGAGAGAGAGGCCTATGAGTTAGATAATGCCTTATAAAGGCCCAACAAGCCTTTGGGAAGATTAAAGGCACTATCAATTGTTTTCATCTCAGTAGGAATTAGTCTAATTGGCTTCCTTCTGAAAATTGGAATTAACTGAAGAAATGGGCTTTTTACAGGGGAAAAGATAGTTTGGAAGGATGGACACTCAGATGAGGTGGGTGGGCTGAAGGGTGTGGAAATCCAATGAGACAGAAAGTGATCAAAGAAAGGGCTCAGAACTGAGAGGCTAGACACCCTCCTTCTGACTCCAGCACCCAACACTGTATCCGTTCAAATGTCTGTACCTTCCCCAGTTGGTCAGTCATCGTCATCCCCAGTGTTTCTACCCTGGTGTAGATCTGCATTCCTCTTTCTTTCAGCCACTGTCAGTTTCCTATATTGTTTCTTCCTTTCAGTAGAAAGAAAATAATCTCCTTGAAGACTGGGGCCAGTCTCGGTTCATTGGGACATTTGATACTGCAAAGCTGGTTCCCTTCCAGAGGCTCCAAAAGAGAGTCTGTGTCCTGCCTGTTTCCTGTTTCTACAGGCTGTCCTTATACTTTCATTTGTGCCTCCCCCCACACCACACCACTCTGCTTCCTTGTCTTCCACCTTCTCCTCTCTGATCTCTATTACTTGACTCTCTCTTATAACGACCCCAAAATTATAACGGGGCCACTTAGATAATCCAGCATAGATTCCCCAACTCAAGATCTTTAACTTGGTCACATTGCAAAGTCCCTTTCACCATATAAGGCAGCAGTCACAGATTCCAGGAATAAAGATGTAGAACTCTTTGGGGGAGGAGAGAATTACTCAACCTACCACATTTTTTTTCTCCCACAGCACATGGTTGGCTCATTAACTTGAGCAAAGGGGATAGATTGGTGATTATGGGAGTACAGGATGAGATAGACATCAAATGCCACCAACATTTATAAAACACTGACCATGGCACTGGATTAGCTGGGACACAGAGATGAAGAGGCACTTTCAAGTCTTAGAGAGGGATCATAATCCCATGCAAGAAATGGACAACATCCTCAACTGATCCTCACATAAACCACAGTAGGAAGTAGATGACCTCAATTCTGACTCAGAGGAATCTTGTAAGATGAGTGGAAGGTGAGTGACACCTCCCTGAAGGGAAGATATTCCAGACAGAGGCAACAGCACATGTAAAGGTAGAAAAAAGCATGACAGGGTCAACATTCTCAGAAGAACGTAAGGGTGAAGGAGTTCTACCTGCCTGGGCCATGTTTATAGGAATATATGGCTTATTGAATGACTGTTCTAAATTTTCCAGGGAAAAGTGAGTGGTGAAGACAGATGTGTCCAAGGAAGAAGAATCTCAAAATAACCACATTTAAAGTTGACCATGTCCTTTCTGCTGTTTTTGTTGTTGCTGTTGAGAAAACACGGAACCCTAGTCAAGTAATAAACTTCCTTCAGGTGGAGGGAAATTGAGGTGCTCAGAGCAACTATAAACCAGAGTTTCAAAGTTTGTTCCATTTATTTATAATTGTAGGAAATTTCATTTTACTCTGTCTTGTGGATGATAACCAGAAGGATGTTTAACATTTCAAAGCCAAGTTTTATTTGAGGTGAAAAACTTTGTAGTGTTCCTTTCCACCTGCTTCCTGGTCATACTTCTTTTTTCACTTACTTCTCTTTCTTCCAGCTTTTTCTTCAGTTTTCTCATTCCTCCAACTTTAGAAGCCACAGGGATGAGATCAGATTCACTGTTCTTTCTAGTGCTTCTCCAAGATGGCATTTAAACCTGGCTTTCCAGGCTCCTTTTTCTACCATGATGGTTGTCCCCACAAGCGTCCTCTCCCACTTTTTGAGGTCCCCATCTGTTGGGAGACCTCAGGGTCCCTTGAGTCCTCCAGTCTAGAACCTGCTTCAACCTCACCAGATTACAGAGCTTCAAGAACTAGAAGTAACTCAAACTTCACTTCTCCAACTGGCAGGTACTCAAACTGTTTTTGTTCCAAGCAACTGAAAAGCAGAGCCCAAAAAGAAGCAAGGTGGGTTGTAATGATCACTTGGCCTGATGGCTGCCTCCTAGGCTTGTGTACCCTCTGGATAGTGGTTATTTTCATTACTCTCTTTCCAAATAGCTTTTGCTGTGGTTTAGATATAGTTTAAGTGACCTTTCCCTAAAACAGATTTGCATGATGGTTTGGTCCCTAAGGTAGTCATGTTGGAAGGTAGTGGGACTATTAAGAGGTGAAGCCTGGTAACAAGTCCTTAGGTAAATTGTGTGTGGGGGTTACCCTTAGAAGGGATTATGGAGATGGGCTCTCTAGCTTCCTGCCTCACTATTTGATTTGATCTCTTGCTCCCATGAAGGATTCTCCTATGACACCATACAGTTCCCACCAGAGCTGAGCTGATGCCAGCACCACACCCTTGAGCCTCCAAAACTTGGACATTTTGTTGTAGCAATGCAAAACTAATATACCTTCTCTGAAAACTCTTGGCCTTCACTCTTCATCTTTGCTCCTAAGTGGAATATGAGCAGTTAGGGGGAAAAAATGCTGGAAGCAATTATAATGAGGAATAAAATCCTGCCGCCTTATAAAATTACAAAATAATTGTAAAATAATTCAAACAATATAGATACTAATGATGTCCAAAGTCTCCTCTCACAACATTGCTGATCCACTGATCAGTTATTAGTCTGAACTGATTCATCTAGACCAGTTTATCCAGTAGAACCTTCTGCAATGACAGAAACCTGGTCAATATACACCATCCAATGAAGCAGTCACTAGCCACATAGGACTGTTGAGCGCTGATGCTACTAACTGAACTATTAATTTTAATTAATTTAAATGAACATAGTTGCACGTGTATACTAGCTATTGCATTGGACAGCACAGAGACTTTCCTTTGTGCATACACTAAAAAATACATGTACCAAATGATTTTTTCCCACAAAGATAAAGTTATCTCATACATATGCTTTGAAAAACAATTTTCAAATAATGGTAGATCTTAGGGAATTATTCATTTGTGATTACAGCTTTTTCATGTTCTTTTTAACTACATGGAATTTTGCCAAATGGATAGTTTTTTAAGTGTTAGATTTATTTCTTAAATCAGGTATCATGTTCCTGTGATTGAAAATGTAAAAGACTTTAAAAGATAATACAAAAAAAATCTCCATCCCATCTCTAACCGTAGCTCTCTTTCTCTCTTCCAAAAGCAACTAGTGTTAATTTTTAGAAGTATTTCCAGAGATTTCATGTATATAAAGCAAATATGCATACTTTTTATAAAAAATGCCATAATATATCTAACAATTTCTTTATGTATGAATCTTTCACTTTTTAAAAGTTCTCATAAAACATGTCTTACTGTCTAAATGTTGATAAATTAAGTGTTCATTGAATATGTTGTATGAGTCAGGCACCATTTTCATTGGTAATTTCTATTATCTGTTGTTTATTGAATATTAATACTTCTTCTCGTTGCTTATGATGGGGTAGAGTTTGCTAGCCAACATACTTCTAATTATTGTTTTTTAGAGTTTTTTTTTTTTTTTGTAATCCTGGAGTTTGAACTCAGGGCTTCATGCTTGCTAGGCAGGTGCCCTACCTCTTGAACCATGCCTCCTTTTTGCTCTGGTTATTTTGAAGATGGGGTCTCGCTTTTGTTCAGGCCAGTCTGGACAGTGATCCTCCTATTTTAGGCTTCCTGCCATAGCATGCTACCTTTCCCGGCTTTTTTCTATTAAGACAGGCTCTTGTGAACTTATTTGCCCTGGCTGGCCTGGAGCGATGTGAATTGCTTTGTCATTTTATCACCAGTGCCTAGCATACAGGTTATAAACACTTATTGAATGAATGGCTGGATCCAGGAAAGTGTCATACTGTCTCAGTCTGTGTGATGATGAGGTGAAAGTGGAGAGATGTGTTCTGTATGAATATTTTGCCATGTGTGTGCAACTATCATGTGTCTCTGTGCCCCTGCAGAAACCAGGGAGGTGCAGGAGGAACCCACTGGTGGAGCTTAGGTTGAGTCTTTGTTCTGCAAACAACTGTCATGGTAATATATTCCACTTTGGGGGTGGAACTTGCACTTGCTAGGTGGGTGCTCTACCACTTGAGCCATACCTCCAGCCCTCAAGAGGGTTTTTTAAGTAGAAAGCAAGTGCCACAGTTATTCTGCAGTTGAGAGACACTTGTGCTCAGGAAGGGCTGACTGGCCCCAAAGACTGTATTTAGTGCTGTGCTGTGAATCTGATGCCTCCTGAAGACACAACCCACTGCCAGCCATATTAGAAAGAAAAAAGGAGAGCTGCCTTCCCAACATAACCCTTGAATGTGCCCTTGGTACTTCCCCAGCCCTGCCAGCTTCAACCACCTGCTTCTAGCAGAGGTTCTTTAGGGCCTTCAAGTGCATTTTCAGGTGCACAGCTGCAGCTCCCCATAGGATCCCCATTCACACAGTGTCAAGATTATCCTGTGCCAAGACAAACATAGAGACAAATGAACTAGAAGCTAGTGTGTCATTTTAGAGCTGAAAGAATCTTAGAAACTTTCTGTCCGAACTTCTCATTAACACATGGTGAATCTGAAGCCCTGAGAGTAGTCATTTGCCTGAGAAGACACAGCTGGTTTTCTGGTTGGCGTTGGCCAGAAATGACAGATCCGTGAGTTTTCTAGAACCATGTAGTATGGGCGATGCCTGAACTAGGGGATGGGGAGGAGAGGCTCAGAAGATGGTACCTTTTGATGAAAAGGGGGGTTCTAAGGCTACCTCACAGCTTGAGAATAATACCCTTTTTCTATACAGCTAGTTAAAAGTATGACATTTATTTAACAGCATAGAAAGATGTCCAAAAACATTAAATTTTTTTAAAGTTTATAAAACACCCTATACAGTGAATTCCATTTTAGCCAAATATACAAGGTAGTCTGAAAGAAGGCTTATAAACATTAGCAGTAGCTTTCTCTGGGTGCTTTTCTCTTCTGCACACATTGATGTGTTTGTGTATATTCTGAGTTTTTTATTGTTATTGTAACAATGAACGTGCATAAAGTTTAGGCTTTGAAAAAACAACAACATTGTTTTCAAAGCACACATATTTCCTAAATTAGTCCAACTTTCTTTACTCTGATTTTGTTTTCATCCAACAGATTCTGTCATCTGCAACTTGTTCTCCTCAGGGAGGCCCCCATCTATAAAAAGCCCAGACCCAATTTCGAGCTATTTTAAAAACTATTAAATTGCCATTTGACTTTACAAAGTCATGCCCTCTAAACTTAGCTGCAGAGAACAGATCCCGTCAGATGCACTTGCCAAATTCACGTTCAGATTCTGCCATGAAGACAAAACCCTGGGCTGTGATGACTCCACAGAGACCTATTGTCTCTCCTGCCTGCTCCCCTAAGGCCCTCACTAAGACATCAGTCTGGCCCACAGTTTTATAGCCATTGCTTGGGACTTGGGGTAGAGCAGCCTTAGAAACCTTTGGCAGTGTGTCCTCTAATCTTGACTTTGGTTGGAGGTTGTGCAAAAGCATGGTTAGCTGGCTGCTCTGGCCAGTGGCCAGCTGCTGACATTAGTAAGAGGCTGACTTGCACAATATCAACAGAGTGTGAAACAAATTTTATTTGGTTTGTAAAAGTGAAGTCCAAATTCATAGAAGGTTAGAGAACCTGCCAAAATGTTGGGGTAGGGGAAGGAGAAGAATAGCTAACCCTTAGCACATTTGGTGAGAACTCTCACCAAATCATCTCATTAGTTCTTAAAAGTCCTGTGAAATAGATGAGGAAGGTAGTTATTATATCTGCTATGTAATGAGGACACAGAGAAAGCTGGTGACACCAAATCTGTGGCCTATATTTACACCACATTAGGATTCAAGGTCTAGGCGCACAATATTTAAAGCTCTGGCTAGGAATGAGAAAAACTATATATGTCGTGTGAACTTGAAGGATTCTTTTCATATGTCTCAGCCTCAGCTTCCTCATCTGTAAAATGAGATAATGGTGTCTGTCCAGTTTGCCTCAGGAGGTGGGGAATCCAATATAATGGACACAAAAATATTATGCTTTGAAAATAGTGACTTGCTAAAGAAATAGAAAGTGTGAAGTTTCTCAGTGCAGTTTAGGTGGAAATGTTTTGGGGAATAATTTTCTCTGTACAGAATTGTTATTTTAGGACTGGATAAACTTAATATAGCTCACAGCAATTCCACACCCCCCTAGCCATTTGGCTAGGAAGCCAAACCTTCTATTTTCACACCCCTTGCTCTGAAGATAAGTAATCAGGTTTCCAGGAAGGAGAGGAATCCCTGGCCAGCTGCCTCTTCTCACTGCAAACCCTGAGTTACAGTAGACATGACTTGGCCACAGGGAGGCAGGGGGAGATCTTAGTGAGATAGTTGCAGGGGGATCCCATACTTTAATCCTAATAAATTGGTTTTGCTGGCTTATTTCAAGGAATATTTAAGGACAATTGACTGTAAATCTGTGCTATGCTGTTCCCATAGCAGGGGCTAGTAGAGGGGCCTGGAGGGAGGGCTCCAGAGTTCCTCACCTTGCTTTAGCTAGAAAGCTCTGCTTTTCAGTGCTATTTGTTTTAGGCTTTGGGGTGAAATGCATCTAAACAAGGCACTTTATGTTTTTTGAAAAATGTTTGAAAAACACTGCTGCTTAAATATGCAAGTCATCAGCAAAACTTCTTTTTGTCTGAGAGTCACTCACCCAGCCAGTTATTTGCCTCCTCTCCCCTCGTTTCTGCTCTGCCCAATCTTATAGGGACCTCCTTTCTGGGATCCATCACCCTCATGTTTACCCTGGAACCTTTCCTTTGGCCAGTCCTTATGTTTCGTGTTGGTTTGTTTTGGATAAGACATTTTAAAAAGAGCCTTCAGAATCTACACACAAAGTCAATTATTTGACCAAAAATGGTCAGCACTAATCTGTAATGTGCTGTTTTATACTTTATATGATATGTGAACTTTGTGTTTTCAACAAAAATAACAAAGAAATAAGGTAGGGCTGGGGGCGAGGCTCAAGTGGTAGAGCACTTGACTAGCAAGCACAAGACTCTAAGTACCATCACACACACACACACAAAAGTGGCATTAGTGTCACTTCTCTAGATTTCTACAAGTAGTTGTTAGCCTTCCTGCCACTAGCAATGCAAGTGCTTCTTAGGTAAACATTAGCAACATAGAGTGACTTCTGCTCCTAAAGACATATCCCAATTAATGTGGGAGGAAGGGAAGGAAAGAAAGAAGAAAAGACAAGGGGAAAGAAAGGAAGACAGGATGGGAATTGCAAGCAGGTGATACAGAAAAATGCAATGTAACTTCATAGTTCTTTTGAAGCGGTCAGCTAGGTGGGAGTCTTGATCTTTCTAAAAATGTTTGGTGTGACATGGAGTAAGAATCTTCTCTAAACCTCAATTTCCTTCTTCCCTTCCTTCCTCTTTCCCTCCCTTCTTCCCTTCCTTCTTTCTTTCCTTCCATGTTTTAAGACAGCTCTCAATTTTGCAGTCTAGGCTGGCCTACACCACACCTGGCTAAATCTGTCTCTTCATCTGAATACAAGGACAAATACTTGCTTGCCTTGCCTCATAGGAATGCCAAGTAGCCAATGAAGCAGTGGTGCCAAGGAAAGGGCCTGGCGATTTTAGTGCTGCCATCTTCTTGGCTGAAGGCTCTGTCATTTTCCTCACTCTTCTTTGAACAGATGGTCTGAGGGATGAGGAGCTTTCCCTCTTTCAATTTAATTTTGGAACTTCCAACCTAAACCCAGCTGTTTCCACGGAGTTTTCAAATGCTAAGTCTCAGGGGTTTTCCACTGGATGAAAATTCAGTCATAATACATTACCTCCATTAGAACTCTTGGATGGTAATAGTTTTAAAGACAGTATTATTGACAGAAGAGTTGCACTCTAATCTTTCTTAAAAACATCATCCAGTTATTTGAGTTTTGACTTAAATGTAACTTGTTTACTCTGCAAATACAGGTCAGCTTTGTCTTGAACCTCATTTTAGCAAACTAAGATACTTTTCTTCCTCGTGAAACAATTTAGTCCTGTTCCATAGAACCTAAAGTAACAATGATTTCTTTTCTTGGAGATAGAAATGTACAAATGATATACCCATAGTTACATGTTTTACTTAGACTTCCTCTCCAAGATAACTAGAGCTTTTTATTCCTGGAAACTTCTAATTGAATACTGTAAAACCAGTCTCTCACATAATTATTTGGAGTGAAACATTTCAAATCTTTTAAAATTAAAAAAACTAAGTTTTGCTAGTAAGGAATATAGTAATAATTCGGTGAACAAATATTTCTGGGAAAAAACTTGAGACATGGTGAAAACAAGCTAAACTTCATTCGAGGATTAAATGGATATCCATCTCTTGTTCCAAAGACCTGCTCTTTTTTTTTTTTTTTTTTTTTTTTGTCACACACAGGTCACATCGTTCCCCAAAAATGCCTTTTCAAAATAAGCACTGCTGCAGGTCTAGGCTATCTTGGGACTCATTGTTAAAAATTCTTCCCTTGTGCTGCCTTCTTTGGGGCAATACCAAACAAACATTGACAACTGTGGAGCAGATGTTCTGACTAGAGAGAATTCCAAAGCTAGGCTCAAACCTAGTCCCATTCAGAACAAGACAACCACCACAGAGATTAATCTTCTGGTATGGGTGTTAGGAGATAAAAGCCCCTTCTGGATTTCATCACACACACACACACACACACACACACACACACACACACACATATAATATATATATATATGTTTTAAGTAGTCTTTAGAGAGTTGGTTGTGGCTTTATTTATTTATTTATTTTAGGATATAGTCAAAAAATTCTTTGATTTTGTGGGCCCAAGTATCATACAAATGCTTATGCTAGTGTTTTGATTTTAGACAAAGTAAACAGAAATCCTTTCTGTTCCATTATGATTTTTAAGTAAGATGATTTCTCTGCCATCTTCTTTGATTTTGATGGAAGGTATTTAAGAAGTCACTGCACATTGCAGCATAAGACATCTTAAGATGATATTTCTCTGCATTCCATACATTGCAGGATATCAAGTAAGGCAAGCCCCCTCTTCAGTCTTGGTGACAAAATAAAATCATATTGACCCAAATGTCCTGCTCCCTATCTTCTTTAACCAACAAGTTTTAGTATAAAGCCTAACATTTTCCTAGTGCAGAAACATCCTGTTTCTTGGCTCTGAAAAGAACCATGGATGGCTCTAGGTGTCTCCAGTAACCTCTTCCAGTGATTGGAAAACAGAGTGATGAGGCTGGGGAGAGTGGAGGCAGATGATGTTGAGAGAGTTGTTAGAGGAAGGCCATGAACCCAAGGGCTTGGAGTGTAGTCTTCAACCTAGTGTGTTTTCCCACTTCATCAGTGGTAAAAGGGTACAGCCTTGGTAGGTGAGGGGCAGGTGATTAAAAAGCCCACCTATGGTGAGATCCTTTTGAGAGGTGAGGTCAGCAAGGGATATTCCCTACAGAGGAAGAATCAGGGGAGGGGAATTAGAACCACCAAGACTTCCCTAAACCCAGAAGAGATCTTTTTCTAAGGCTTGTTAAATTCTACATCCACCATTTGGATCCAGAACATGAGTGTTGCCTTCTACCATAACAGGGGTCTTCAACACAGTTTGTGTTCCAATGGTTGTTCAAAGGTGCAGTATGTAGTGTTAGGTCACTTGAAGAACACTGCTACATTCTCCATTCTACCAGATGCTCACACCAAATTGGACAGTTCTTCTACAGGGGGAAGCTTATTAATAAGTACATACTCTCTGATGCTACTTACGATCTCTAGAGACGCGCAAGATGTAGACATGGAGGCTTTCCTGACCACCTCCTTTCCCTCCCTAAGGAAGAGAAATGGGCCCCCAAATAAGGGGGGGGTCACTGTTAGGCCTTTTCCAACTCCAAATGAATGTGGAGGACAAAGGAATCTCTGACATAGACATGGCTGGCCTGGGAAACAAGGCTGAGAAGGGGAGGTGGGCGGGTTCTGTGGCTGAGCGCTCATTTCCCTCCATTGGCCTCAAACGCCCTCTTTGCTCAGGGGCCATCCAGAGCCAGCTCCTCAGTCATCTGTTGTTGACCTGGCTTCAGGTCTGACCCTGCCACACTCCGTGTCAGGGAGAAGGAGAAAGGGAGCTCACGCCAAACTGCTGTTCCCAATCCCAGCCCCGAGTTGATGGGATGCCAGTCCTCCTTAATCTGCTGGGGCCTGGCGCCCCCTCGGCCCTCTCCATCTCCTCGCTGTAGCAACGTCAAGGCCACTGTTCCCTTTGGTCCTGTCTGAAAACCATGGGGGCTGAGGATGCGTCTGCATGGAGAGCGCTTGCCCAGCCTGCGGGGAGGACTGGGGTCCAGCTCACCACAATAAAAAAAGAAAAGAAACAATGACGCTGGCTCCTGGCCGGCGACTTCCTCTCCCGCCACTCGGCCCCCGGGTTTCTGATCCCCTTCGCGGCGGGCGTTGGGGACCGAGCGCTGCGGCGGGAAAGCCCTCGCGCCCCCGCGGGCTCCAGGCTCCGGCTTCCCGGCCCGCCCTCAGCACCGTGAGTCACCCGGCGCCCAGCCTGGGCGGAGCCGCACGCATCTGTCCCAGGACTGGGGACACCCCAGGGCCAGCCTGGAGTCCTGCCTGCTGACCCGCCACGCAGCTCCACGCACGTGCGGTGGTGCGGCTTGTCACGCGCCCAGGCGAAGGTGCACCGCGCGCGTGGCGTTAGCAAGGGCGGTGGAGGGAGAAGCGACCCTGCACAGCAAAAACGTTGACGTTTTTGTTTTTATCACATCCAGGAAGATAAGAAACCTGCCTGATAATGGGAAAATAAGTGTGTGGGGGAGGGGTTGGAGGGAACATCATGGCTTAAATAAATTGCTTTTTTTTCTTTTTTCTAAATTCGTTTATTCATATGTGCATACATTGTTTGGGCCATTTCTCCCCACTGCTCTCCTCCCTCTCCCCGCACCCCCCTCGCTTCCATGCAGAACCTGTTCTGCCCTTTTCTCTAATTTTGTTGAAGAGAAGACATAAGCATAATAAGAAAGACAAAGTGTTTTTGCTAGTTGAGTTAAGGACAGATATACAGAGAGATTCCTAGCATTGCTTCATTGTACACGTGTTACAACCCAAGTTGATTCATCTCTAACTGATCTTTACACTGGTTCCTGATCCCCTTCCCATATTGACCTCCGTCGCTTTAAGGTTTCTGTATTAGCTCTTCTGCAGTGGGGACATCAAACACTTTCATGTTTTGGGTTTCCTACCTGCCTCACAGGACATACTATGTAACTGGCCAAAGGTGGTCTTGAGAGCTGGGCAGGGGGGCTAGGCCCTGGAACCCACCAACAGTGTGGCCTGGAGCTGGTCCTCTGAGTTTCAGTTTCTCTTGGCAAAATGGAGATTAGTAGAAAATGTTTCTATCCGTTCTGGAGAAAGTCTCATCTTTAGTAAGATTTTTGTCCATGTCACGTCCCAGTCCCCCCGCCTCCCCTCCCCTGGTCCTTGCCCTTAACTTACATTTCTATCATGTTCACACTGTAGACATAGTTTCACATTTCCTCTCCTCCCCACTTCCTTGGGGGCGGGGAAAGGGGGTGCCCTCCCAGGCAAAAGCAACAAGTTAGTGGGAGGCCTCTGACGCTGAGCTTTCTTTTTGGGGGCTATCATAAGTAGGGGGCCAACCATCTTTACATAATGGAGGAATGGAGCTCCCTTCCCACCCATCGTCCTGTCCTAGCACTCCGTTATCTGTATCTGCATGTAACCCACGCGGAATTACTAACTGTGGTGTTTTCTTCTATAATTTTTGTGTTGGTTTAATTTGGTTTATTTTGAGACAGGGTCCTGCTGTGTAACCCAAGCTGGCCTCTGACTCAGGATCCTCCTGCCTCAGCCTACATGAATGCGAGGATTACAGTCTTGCCCCTTTTCAGAATATGCCTTTATCTTTAGCCTGCACCCCATCTGGAGGACATCGGACATTCTCAACTCACTTAAGACCCTCCTGGTCCTCTGGAATAGAGGCTCACAAATGCACACACAGAGGAATGCTAGGATCATGTGAGATATTTACCTGATATTTCATCACGATTTTAATATCGCCATTGCCTCTTCTGTTCCTTTGTGATGAGACTATTTTTCATAGCTTCTTTTATTTTGGACTTCCATTCTTTTATGAAATGATGAGAGGTGTTATTGTTCTTTGTTGGATGTCCTTTCTCAGAAAAATTAAAATTAGCAATCCTATGTGGATCCCCAGAATCTTTTAAATTTGATCTGTGAAATCTTAAAAACTTGAGGACAATTGACCCATTCAACATCCGGTTCACTGGTGCCTTCTTGCTGCCCTTTCCAAGGCCGTTTGAATCTATTAACTACAATAACAAGTCTGCCAGAATGAGAACCTCATAGAATTTTTAGGGGTAGGTGTGGAGGAAAAAAATGTTTGGGAAGAGGAAACTTTCTGTGCTTTCTCAACTCCTTGATCTACTTAGGGCAACACACTAGTCTTAACTTCTGGTATTTGACATTGAGCATAACTTTTAATGGGCTACTCCTGTTAGTAAAACAGAAAATTTATTTGAATAAGCTAGGGTCTCTTGGTCTTCCGGTTTGTAAATCAGCTGATCTGATTTGCGGTGGCTAAATGAAGATGCTGTGCTTTTCCTTTAAGAGGTAAGTATTACTCTTCACTTCCATAATGGCACAGTGTGGACTTGCATGGCACCATCTCAAATTGGACCTTGTTGATGAATTAATCTATTGAACACATGGAGTGTTTGTTATCAATTGAAAACATCCTCAAGTCATGGAATCGCTGCTATCTAGAATGGGAGGTGCCACACGTGGTGACTATGAATCATACCGACCTGTGTCAACACAGAAACTACAGGCACATTCCTCCCTTTTGGATGCTAAGATAAAATTTGCTTACAAGTTCTTGTTTATGTTTAGGAAGTAGGAGAAAGGAAGGTTCTTAAGTTTGAAATGAGTGTCATAGGACTACTGGACAGAAGGTCCTCCCAGTTTTCATGCCTATTAATACCCTACATTTTAAAAGTACTTTTATATATAATCTCTTGATTTTCCAAAGACCCATGACTCCACAAGGCAGACTGGCAAGATACTGATGTACCCCTTTACAGAGGCAATATTGAAGTGGCTTGCCCAAGGCCTTACCATAAGGCCACGAGTCCACCTCCTCCCTCTGTCCCTGCTGTTCTTCATTCAGTGAAGGCTTCATGTGGCAGGGCTCAGAGCCTGGGGACAGGATAGGAAGCTAGCTTGTCCTGGTTCTTATACCTAAGAATCCACCTCAAGAATAAGGTTGTTTGATAGCTAGGGCAAAACAGGTGGGGAGAAGAATCTGAGGGAAATGAAAGAGGAACTACTAGTAATTTCCAGACTTTGCTTGCATGTTGGAGTCACCTAGGAAGGTTTGAAAACAGTCTCGATGCCCAGCTCTCACCCATGCTGATGCAATCGGAATCTTAGAAGTGGAAGGTGGCACTGGAATTTTGAAAAGCTTCCCAGGGCTTTCCAGTGGCTGTCACAATTGAAGATGAGTGACTTAGAGCAGTGGCGACTTCAGCATGCGCATCAGTCTTCTGTGGATCCTGTAAAAACTTGAGCTCTGGTTATGTAGGTCGGTGAGGCCTGCCACCTTCTAGATTCAGAAAAGGAAACACTGGATGCTGGGTGGTCAGGAAGTGCTCCATGAAGGACAGGTTGGAAACTTGTGTAAGATCTGGTGTGGAAGTGTGGGAAGAACTTTCTAGCCTGAGTGCTGGGACAGTCAGAGCCTGGGGACATTCCAGGAGTGTTTCAGGAGACAATGGCTGGTCTGGTATAACTAAAGTGGAGAAGGTTTTTCAGTGATCAGATCTACCCAATTTAGTGCTTGGCAGTGAACTGCCTATTGTTTTGGGTGCAGATGTGTTCTTTCCTCTTCAAGATCCTGGTGTTCAGAGGCTGGTGTTTTAGTTCTGTTTGTCACTCATGATACTAAGCCCTTGGTAGGACTTCAGAACATGTCTGAGGCTTTGCATCTGCTGTTCCCTGCTTGGTATGTGCTGAGGCTTTAACCACCCCCAGTCACCCTCTTAGTGGGACTTTACTGTTTAAATAAAACTAAAGGGTCTTTACCACCCAATTTAATGGCAACATCCTTTCTCTTCCCCTTCTCCCACACACTTCTCCCTGCTCTTCTCTTAAGAGCTTGTCACCATCTCATTATGTATTTTGTTTATATTGCATATATTTCATTTGTCAACTTGTTCACTGCCATTAAGAGGCAGCTCCACAGAAGCAAAGAACTTTGTTTTTGTTGTTCATTGCTGTTTCCCCAGTGCTGAGAACAATTTTGAATACTGCACATATTTGTTGAATGAATAAATGAATTGAGTGCACATACACTTGGTGGTGTTGGCACAAGTAAATTCAACATTCATGACTAGGAGAAAACAAAAGAATCCATCTTATTACAGTTCCATTTGAGAAGAGGAATATCTTCCTTCCTCTTTCTAGACACTGTACTTCTGGTAATCCATTCTGAAGTTTATCTGTGTCTTTGTCAGTGCCATACTGAACTTTCAATATAATGTGCTTCCCAACTGGTGTAACCTTTAGGACAATGAGTTGTACTCTCAGAGATGAAAAAGGTGATGCCATAATTGAATGCACAGCATACGACAATAAAAACATTAAATATTTAAAAGATACTTTAAAGTTGAATGCATTTATTGTTATAAAAATACAAGCTGTGGGAACAGGTAGCCCTAAGTAAGAAAACTATCCCTGCCCTTTTCTAGTTCTGCAACTCTGTTCTCATGTATTAACGGGAATGCTAATACCCAGTTTCTAGGAAGAGGAAATGAAACCCTGTAAGTAGATGTTGGCCTATAGTAGATCATTTAAATGATAGGTTCTGGAAAAATAATAATGATTATTTTGATTCTAAGAACTATCTATTGAATAATTAAACAGCCCATGTTGAGATCTCCTAACTTCATCATACGGCCTTCTTGTGTACTTTGAAAGGGACCTAACAATACTACAGTGAGGCAGTCTGCCTGAGAATATGAGCAAGTCCAGTTTGCATGGTCCCCACAGACTTCCCTAAAATAGATACTAGTAGGGTGCACTGCCACTTCATTGCCTTTTAGATTGTACCAAATGGTCGCCAAGTTCATCTTTCTCCATTGATTGCTCTCCTGAGTCACATGTCAGCACAGCCTGCATTGAGTCACTGGGGGTGGCCTGATGGCGCCATTGAAGGACCAGAACCACATGCACACACCACACAAACACCTCTGGCTCCTGAACCTCCTGACAAAATCCTTACAGCCTGTTAGTTAGGAGCATCTGAAAAGGAGACGTCCAGGAGCTGTTAGAAGGGATAGAAAACATGGAATCTTCTTGTAGTGGGCCTATCCTGGCCCCATTCTGTCTTAGCAGGGCTGCAGAAGTTCTGGTTTCTCTTTCCAGTTCTTCCTCCTCCTTCGCCAGGCCCAAAACCCAGATGTCCATATCCTCCTTCCATAGAGTCTCCAGGAACAAAGGCCTCTTACAGGCCTCCCACTCCCATCCAGCCGTCTCCAAGGCTACGGAGGAGAACTTGGGAACAGGACTTGGCTCTCAGACAGAGGATGCCCTGCAAGCTCACTCACAGAGCTGGCGCTCATTCCAAGTGCCATGAAAGGACAGACTGTTCTGTGACTGAACATGAGCGCCCATCCACAGTGTCCTCCCTATCCAAGCCTCATTGTGCAAGTCCTCCCTGGTGCTGAGAAAGCCGGTAAATGAAGACCCTGTGTGGGTAAACAAGCAAAGACACTGAGGAAGTCAAAGAGGAGAAGAAAATGAGGTTGTGTCTGTGCAGAGCAGCTTTTCTGCTATCATCTGTGACTCAATGAGCCAATTGCTTCATAAACAAAACTGGGGTGGTAGACATTTCCATTTAATCATCTGATTGCTCAAACTAAGCTAATCATGCCAGTCAATGTTGTGGCAAGAGCCTCAAGAAAACAGCGAGCCACACTGAAAGAGAAGAGGTACACATGTGGATAATGTCCCAGGACTGTGCAATGCCCCAGCGTGAGCATCCCCCGGTCTGTGCTGCAGTGGTCAGAAAATGGGGTTGGGTGTACCTTCTTCTGCTGGGATGAGAACCAGGTCTCCTGGCCCGCAGTGGCTTTGCCTGTTGTTAGGGTTGGTTTGCAGTTGTTTACAGTATGGCTATTTTGTTTCTCCCATCATACAATAAACTAGTCTTGGGAGTCAGCAACCTGGATTCTAGGCCTAATTTTCTGGTGACCCTTAAGCAAGTCACCTCCCCTTCTTGGAATTCCAGGTCTCTCATCTGTAAAATCAGGAAGCTGGGGACAGCCTCCAAGTGCCCAGAAGCTAGTGTGTTCTATAGCTCTGGAGGGAGGCTTCTAGAAAAGCCATTGTAAGTGGGCTTTTAGGTAGGCTGCTGAATATACATTATGCACTGGACCAGATGTATGCTTTGCATGTGCAATATATCTCTAAAGTGAGTGCCTTTGAAAGCATTAAAAATAATCTCAGCTGTCAAACTTTCGCCTCCCCAGAGCGCTGCAAAGCTGCCATCCTTATCAATGGCGCCTTCAGATCCACCATGCCGCACATTCCTCAGGAGGTGGCATAGCTGCTGGTGGGAGAGAGGTTGTTTATAATTTTTCAGATTAAAATGTCATTGGGTGCTCCTCTGAAACTGATGACATGCTTCAAATGTCCACTTCTGATGGTCTGGCCTTGGTCAAATGAGTTCACGGGTGCTTGGCTAGGACCACAGGGTCTGCAAACCCGCCCCAGGGTCTCCATGCTTAATAATTGAACATTGTTTCTGCCCTGAATCGCAGCTCTGCCACACTCCATGCTTGAGATGGGATATCTGATGTAACATACATGGCTGTTTTTGCAGGAAAAAGAGGAGCAAAATCAGCCCTCGAGTCGGTTTCCTTCTGTGTGAGTGTGTAGTATTGCATTCCTGCACAAATGCACTGTGAACTTGAGAACAATTTGAGAGAAAAGAATAGAAATGGAAGGGGTCAGTGAAGTGATGTTAACTATTTTTAACATTAAGTACTAACACTATAATATTAAGTGTTGTTAAGGTAATTTAAATTTTATTAAGTAGGATTCTTTAACACCATGTTGGACTTTGAGGGGGGCAGGAAAGGTGTGTGGACAATTCCTGGGAACTTTTTTAACAGTCATTAGTTCTTGACTGGAATGAAAATTGTCCGAAGGAGCTAAATCTAGTGGCAAAAGGAGAACAGCTCTAACAGCACTATATCCACTGTTTTCTCTGACTTTAATATCTTTAGGTATACGCACCAAGTAACCATTTCAAAGAACGTTAGATTTATAAAATATGACTTAATAAGGACAAAACCATTTTCTCAGGATGATGGAAACCAGGGCTCTGGTAAAGGTTGATTGACTCCAAAGGAAGCTCCTAGGACTGCTAGCCCTAGCCCAACCCAGTGCAGGAATCCTGGACCCAGAGCCTCTGGCTTCTGCTCAGTTGCCTGCAATGACCTCAGGGAGGCAGCCTGTGCCCTTAGGGAACGAGTCCTTTGGATTATTGAGAGCTGAATAGTGGCTCTGTCAGCTCTGTCTTTGGGTCCTGTATTATTCTTAGAGTCACAGAGAATATATCTTCACCTAATTCTTTAAATCTTTCAAATATCTGAAAAGAGTAATAGCCTTGCACTTAGATTTCTCTTTTCCAGGTTAAATCATCTAGCACCTTCCATCCTTTTCCAAATGAGATAATCTTTAGGTTCTCTGGGCTCTTCTTATCTTCCTTTGGAGTCTCCATATTTTAAGATGAGCTTCTACGTGCACTGGAGCAAAGTGCTCAAAGATCTCAGTCTCTCTCTGTCTCTCTCAAACACACACACACACACACACACACACACAATTTTCTATCTATGCGGCCTGACCACCTTAGTCTTTTTGGCAGCCTTGCTCCACTGCTCACCTACATTGACAAGTAGCAGGCACTTGCCACAGTCTCTGTCCCTGACTTCCTGGCAATGCTTGGCAGAGGTCAAGGTACTTATGGTGATAGTGAGAACCTCCATTTACTAATGCCCTCCTCTGTGCCATATGAGGTACGGTTAATGTTATTTAATTTAAGCTACTAGGTAGATACCTGTATGTCCATTTGCCATGTGAGAGCACCATGCTTCAGTGAGGCCAAGGCCTAAAGATCATTTAGAGCAACCAGGACTGGTGGATTAGATAGAGCCCAGGCTCTGATTGGATAACCCATGCTTTTTCTCTAATACTACATGGCCTGATGAAAGGTGCTGCTGGCTCCACATGTTGGAACACTGAACCCAAACAACACAACCCAGCATTCTGGTTAAACTAGGAGTGTGTTTTAGAAAGAAAGATCATCATTCCTTCTTCAAAAGGGAACTCTGAATTTCCATTAATATTAATATTCCACTATGGGCCTCTCACCCATGGACCTATCCCAACCTTTTGGGAAGTCATTTGTTCTCTAACTGTTGTATGTTTCCAGAAGAAGGAGGAGTTACCAACTCCTTTGAACATATTACTCACAAGTAAAGGGGGTGTTTCTTGATGTTGCAAGAATTCTGAGATCATTCTAATGATTTTGACATATATTTCATTACATTTATCCCAGCCACATTCTTTTAAAAATAAAAATCATTTTCTGGCTTTTTAAAAATACTTTTATTAGCATATAGTAGCTGTTCTGGGGATATATTGTGATGTTTACATATGTGCTTACAATATATCTTAGTTAGATTTATCCCCTCCATTGTTCTCCTTCTATTTCCTCTAAGAAGCTTCTTAGAACAGTTTTAACAGGTTTCATTCTTCTATTTTCATATATGGATACAAAATACATCCACCATATTCACCCTCATTCCTTCTTTCCTTGTGCCCACTAGTCTCCACCTCCGAAAAAGACCTATTTTTTCCCTCCTGCCCTTCATTTTTTTAACGTGTATATTGATGGCCCAAGAGGATTTCTCCTTGATACTTCAGGTCTGTTTTATCATGCTTTTTCAAGTTAACCTCCTCCCCCGTTACTTACTTGTTCTCTATCACCTAATATTCAGCAGCTTACTGTACAGTGGATGATATTACACTCATATAGACCAGTTGTTTCAATATTTTTCATTCTCTAGCATTTTTGGATTTTCTTAGTATGAATGATAAATTTATTTTAGGAACTGTGCAACTTTGCTACTGTATTACAGTGGTATCCAGTCTGTTTGTGTGCCACTCCACAGTCTGTCATGCCGGCACCCTGTACTGTCTCCTCATCTTCAGGACAATGGCAATCTGGATGGATAGGTGAGAGAATGAGCTCAGGAAGACAAAGTGACCTGTGTAAAGATTCAGAATCAGGAAGGCACAGAAGCAGGACAGACCTAGCTCTCCTCTCACCCCATCATTCTTTTCTTTTGCCTTAGTAGGACTTTTGATTATCACACTTCATCTATGAGAGGTGTTTTACTACAGTTACTTTGTGAGAACTTAAGTACTTGAGTAAAATTGAAATAAACAGCAAATTAACACAGGCAGGTAGAAGATGCAATGCCTTAGGTTTAAATGGCACTGCTGCTTTGTATTTGGCACTGATCAACCCTGGCACATGTGCCCAGCATCACAGAGCGTATGACCCGGATGGGCCCTAGACAGTTCCCTAACCCTTTTAAAGATGAGAAAGGATGAAGCCAGTCCCCAGGGAGAAGACCAATGCCCAGGCACACCCCACCTCCAGGCACAGTGAGACCCATCACCCTTCCGGCTCCTTGTTGACCTCCCTTACTGATGTCCCTGACACCTCCCTCTTCTGGCTCCCCCTCACCTCCTGTTTGGCTTGCCCTCTTGGCCCTCTCTCCAGCCCCCGCCCTGCCCTTGTGGCCTGGCTCCTTGGCAGAGCTCCTGGCTGACCAGAATCTTACATGACTGCTGATTCCTTTGGCTGGGCTCCCTCAACCCTGCAAGCTCTCTTCCTGGCTTCAGATCTTCAATGGGAACCCAGATATCGCTTCTGGAAACATCCAAATGGTAATTCTCGGCACTGGATGAGATGCTCTTGACTAAGGCCAGATTACGTTAAAGATAGGGAGCCTCCAGCCTTGGGGCTTTGTGGTCCCCTTGAAGTCACAGCTTGCTCCTAGGCCCTGCCAACTACCTATCTCCAGGTAGGGTAACTGTATATTTTATCATTCATATTGGAGCACCTTAAGAATGGAAGGAAGGCTGGGGCTATGGTTCAGTGGTAGAGTGCCTGCTTAGCAAGCACAAGGCCCTGAGTTCAAACCCCAGTCCTTGCCAAAAAAAGAAAAAAGAATGGAAGGAAGTGCTATTAATAACTTCACCTGCACACAGGGAGTAAACAAGGCTAATCCCTAGCCAATAGGGCTATAGTCCAGGTTATGTTTTCAAGTCAGTCAACCTGACCCCTCCCACCTGTAAACAATAGCAATAGTCCACACTTACTGCAGGCTAGCTCTACACCAAGTGCAGGACAAGCATGCATTCTTCATTTAATTCTTACTATAGTCTTATTGGTATAATGTTACCTATATTTTATAGAGGAGGCTCAGAGAAGTAAATTTGCTTGATAACAGAAAGGATTTTGAGTATTCTTTAATATAAAGAAATGATAAATGATAAATAGAACAGATATGCTGGTTACCCTGATCTGGTCACTACACATTCTATACATGTATTGAAATGTCACACTGCATGCCATAAATAGGTACAAATACTGTGTCCATTAAAAATAGAAATATACGTGAAATATAAATTCAGTTAGCATTTATTGAGAACCTATTACTTCCTTGGTACTGAGGTGAATCCAACAAATAATAATGGATTGTTATGATGGATAACTCTTTCATTTAAATAAGAAAAATTGTCTTGAGGTACAGTTAATAAGTGATGTTGGGTCCGTCCAAGTTCAACTCCAAAGCTTTTGTTTTTCATTCCTCCCTTTGGGCCCTGACCAGTATGATAACAGAGTCAATTAAAAAAAAAAAAAAACAGAAACCTTCAGTGGGGAGACAATAGAAACAGCCCCCAAATTAAAAATTAGTCATGCTTTAGAAGAACACTTGTATGTTGATTGCTTGGAACTTGAATGCACTTTCCCATGGTTTAAAAAAAAAGGTCTAAAATGGTGGTTAGGCTCTAAGCCCAGCCAACAGGAGTCTCTACAGACTGTAATTTCACTGTGGTCTCTTCTGCGTAATACTCCATGGGAAAGGAAGAGAAACCATAGGTTTCTATTGTAATTCTTTCACTTAACCAACTGTGTGACATGAACCTCAGTCTTACCAAATGGAGATGATATCTAACTTCTAAAAACTGCAAGAATCACAGAAGATGAAACACAGAAAAGTCCTTTTTAAAACAGCATTTACCATATTGTAGGACTGACTACCATTAATGACATTCCAGGAAGCAAAAGGAAGGTTGCCAGTAACTCTAGTCTTGGTCCTTAAAGTGTAGACATAAGCTTCTTTGGTCCCAGTAAGGTAGTGAGAGGTTGGATGACCAGGCCAGGCCAGATTTGGGAACCTCTGAGGTTATGTGTCCTCCTCAGGTTGGGGCTAGTAAGTGGGGAGAACAGGAGGGAAGGGTGTGGGGCAGAAGGACTCACAGGCTCCCACAGGATATGGAGCCTAGTCAGGAGAAGGGGGAATACAGCAGGCACGCTGCAGTGGAGGTCTGGACTCTGGTGAGCAGGACCATTTGTCTGTGGCTGGAGGGGAGATACCTTGGGGGTGTTCCCTCCACAGCTGTGGAAGGAGGCCTCCTACTGCTTAGGGGTTAGGAGGAGCAGCAGGCATTTCTACCAATGAATTGTCCTAGTGCATGAGGACAGTGTGTTGACAATGGCCATTCTGAAAATGGACATCAGAAGAGGCTCTTGATTGGGGAAACCTTGATCTGGAGTTAATGGAGTTTAGAAACAGTGGTTTCTGGGTAAAAAAAATCTACAGAAGACTTACTTAGCTATATAAAGACTTTATTTCATTTTCAATGGCTCTCGAACCCCCTCCAAAAACAGGGGTGTCACCTCTATTTTTTTTTATTCAAAATTTCTTACAGTTCTCAAATTAGACTTTTCTCAGCAATTTCTATCAACCAATGACTACATGAGCTGTGGCACAGACCTAAGCAGACCATATCAACAGTGATGCACCAAGATGCAGAGGTTAGGGTAGAGGGAACCCTGCATGTCTGAAATAAGGAAACACACTGTCTGCAGAGAAGTTAAGAAAGACAATGAATCCAACAAGGAGTCTGTTCTTTTTTACCACCATGTGGTTATCTAACAATAGCAGTGATAAGATATTCCTCAACTTGGTTGTTGGTGTAAGTTCTAAACAATTGCAGTGTTTATTATTGTTTCTTTTTTTGCCTTGTTTTCTTGTGGTGCTGGGGATTGAACAAAGAGCTTTGCACATACTTGGCAGGGTAGAGTTACCACTGAACTACATCCCCATCCTTATTGTTGCTTAAAGAAAAAAAAAAGTTTTATCGAAGGGCTGTGCATGGTGGCTCATATCTGTAATCCCAATTACTTGGGAGGCAGAGATCTGAAGATCCTGGTTGGAAGCCAGCCTGGGCAAAAAGTTAGCCAGATTCCATTTCAACCACCAAGCTGGGCCTTGTGGTACACTCCTGTCATCTTAACTACTTGGGAAGCATTAATAAGAGGATAGCAGTCCAGGTTGGCCTTGGCAAAAATGTGAGACCCTATTTGAAAAACAATTAAAGCAAAAAGGACTAGAGGTATGGCTCAAGTGGTAGAGCACCTGCCTAGCAAGTGCAAGGCCCTGTGTTCAAACCCCAGTACTACCAAAAAGTTTTTAAGTTTTACTGAGATATAATTTACATACCATACAACTTATCCATTAAAAGTGTACAGTTCCGTGGCTGTTAGAATATTCACAGAGTGGGCAGCCATGAATACTATCAATTTTAGAATATTTTCATCAGCCTAAAAGTCACTTCCTATTTCCCCACCTTCCTGCCCACTCCCCCAACCCTAGGCAAGTACTAATGTTCCTGCTGTCTCTGTAGATTTCCTATTCTGGACATGTGACATGAATGGACCCATACAGCATGTAGCCTGTTATATGTGGTTTCTTGCACTTAACCTAATGTCTTCAAGGGCCAGCTATGCTGAAGTGTTACTGGTACTTAAATCCTTTATTGCTAAATAGTATTCTACAAAATGATTGCACCAGAAGTTGTTTATCTGTTCATCAGTTGATGGGCATTCGAGTTTTTTCTACTTTTGGGATATTCTTAAGAATATGAACATTTGGTTGCAAGTTTTTGTGTGAATGTATGGTTTGTTTTTTGCGATGATGACAATCAAATGCACAGCCTCCTGCTTGCTAAGCAAGTACTCTTAACACTGAGCCCAGTGAACATACATTCAGGAATGTATGTTTTTATTATTCTTGGCTATATGTACCTAGGAGTGGAATTGCTAAATCATGTAGTAACTCTAGACTAACATTTTGAGAGACTGTTCATTTTAATTATATATATATGCAAATATACTTAAAGTTTATTTTTTTACTTATCCTTTAATAAACAAATTGGTACATTTTTATTATTTATCCCATAATAAACATTGCATTGTGCATGATACTACTTAGAGAACTCTCATTTAGACAGTTAGCCTTCAACACGTGTGGACTTACTTTAACCACATGCTCATACTGGTGTGGATAGTCTGAGTTTCAGGTATGGTTTGTATTTCCAAACCCAGAACTATATAACCTACATTTAAACAGTAATTGTGAAAGGGGGAGTACCTGGGGGGAGGGGAGAACCATCGAGAAGGGGAAGGGGAAATGAGAGGGTACTGGGGGAGGGTGAAGAGGATCAAAGTACATTACATACACATGTATAAGAGTGTAATGAAACCCATCAGACTCTGACAGGCGGGGGCGGAGGGAGTGGAAGGTATGAGAATCTAATGGAAGGGTTGAACTTGCTCAATGTGCACTGCAAACATCTATGGCATTATTACAAGGAAACCTCCTTGTCCCATTAATGTATTCTAGTAAACAATAGAAAAAAAAAGGAATTGTGAAATAAGCAAAAACAGCACAATGATGACATGACAAGCAGGGAGAATCAGAACATAAATCATTGTGTGACCATTTGAAATTTTTATTTATGTTCAAAACTTAAAACTGTGGGGAGAGGGAGGAGGTAAGGGGTAGAGGGGAGAAAGAGCCCAAACAATGTATGCACATATGAATAAATGAATAAAAAAACACAATTTAAAACTGTGAAGCAGAATGCAAACTGCAAAGTATTTTTATTTCACTAAGTGCAAATTTTTAGTTCATGCATGAAATATATAACGGAATTTACGTGTCCTTAAAATAGAATTTTATTCTCTGTAAATTATGTTTTCAAAACCAAAAAACAAAATGAGAAAATATCAGTTATTATTGTTATCATACTATATGCTTATTAACAAACATAATTCCAGAGTGGCATTAAAAATTACCTGCTCTAAGGTGGGTGAGGTGGTACATGCCTGTAATCTCAGACTTAGTAAGCAGATACAGGTGGATCACATGTTCAAAGTCAGCCAGTAGTATATAGTGAAACCCAAGAAATGAAGAAAAAGGGAGGGAAGGAGAGAGAGAGAAAAGAAGGAAGGAATGACCTGCTCAGATATGCTAGGACTACCACTGTATACAAACATATACAAAATGACCAGATTATTCAGTTTGTTTTTTTTTTTTTGGTGTGTGAGCTTGACTTGGAAGGAGATTGAAATAGGTCGGCAGTGTGTAAGCTATTCCTAGCTAAATTACAGATTTAGGAAAAGAAAGGTCCAGAGCCAAGATTACCTGGTTGTATCAAGATTGAACAAGAAGTGGAAGTTTGGTGAGTTTAAGTAAGACAGTGAACCTGGGCCTGGGTCTGGAGCAGAAAGTCACTTGAGACTCCTGAACAAAAGGGTAGTGTGGTAGAGGAGGGCTTGGGGTCGCTTCATTATTTTGGCAACGGTACACACACAGCATGAATGGGGACAATGGAAGACTACCATCCAAAGGGGAAATTGTAAGATTAGTCAGTGAATATAGACTAATTGTGTTCTTGGCTACAGAAATGGAATGGGAACAATTTGAAAAACTCTTATACATTTAACATAGTGAAGATAATTGATTTTCTTTTAAATTGACTTACTGGTTAAATACAGTTCCTATCAAAATCCCAGGAAGGTTTTTTCTTCCCTGTAAACATTGATAATCTTACCTTAAAATCTATTTGATGGCCAGTCACCCGTGGCTTGTGCCTGTAGTCCTAGCTGCTCACGAGGCAGAAATCAGGAGGATTACGGTTCGAAGCCAGCCTGGGCAAATAGTTCACAAGACCCTATCTCAAAAAACCCTTCACACAAAAAAATAGGGCTGGTGGAGTGGCTTAAGGTGAGTTCAAGCCACAGTACAGAAAAAACAAAATTATATGAAAAAATCACAGGCCCTGAAACAGAACAAAGTGGGAAGAATCTCTCCTCCCAATATCTAGGCTAGTACAGAGTGACAGTGTAGTCAGTGTCCTACTAGCAGATCACAGACTCACAGTCTGTGGAATAAAACAGAAAACCCGGAAACAGCTGCCACAGGTCAGCCAACCAATATTTGACAAAGGTATATAACCAACTCAAGGGAGGGAGGACCACCTCTCCAAGAAATGGTTCTGGAGCAATTGGATGTCCCCAAGACAAAAGGAGCCTTATGGCAGTTATGCCTTACTTAAAAAGTTAGCGTGACGGGCTGGCGGAGTGGCTTAAGTGGTAAAGCATCTGCCTAGCAAGCACACAACCCTGAGTTCAAATTCCAGTACTGCCAAAAACAAAGAAAGAAAAAGTGAGCTTAAAAATGACCATAGACTTAAATATAAATACAAAACTGTAAACCTCTTAGAAGTAAAAAATTAAAGAATATCTTTGGAATCTGAAACTATGCAAAGAGTTCTTATCTTAGTCTTGACATCAAAACCATGATCTACAAACAGAAACATTGATAAATTGGACCTCATCAAAACTAAAAAATTTGCTCTACAAAAGACCTTGACAAAAGATGATAAAACCAGCTACAGAAGAAAATATATGCAAACCACAAATCTGACAAATGTCTAGTATATAGAATATATAAAGAAAATTTGAACCTTAGCAGTAAGAGCAAGTGAAACAATCCAATTTGAAAATGGGCACAAGACACAAGCAGACATTTCATTGAAGAGGATATACAGACAGAAAACACATGAATAGATGCTTGCCATCTTTAGGCACTATGGAAATGCAAATTAAAACCACAATAAGATGTATACCTTGCAATATTTCTAGTCTGACTGGGCCACACATTCATAACACAGATGAGGGTCTGCTGTGTAGAAATGAATAATTTATCCAGTAAAAAAGCTGAGCTGACCCCAGTGGCTATCTCAAGATGATTGTTTTCTTCTCAATTTATCATATAAATTAAGTGTGCTAGTGGTATTCCAAAAATTGGAGACCTAGAGGTATCTATTGCAAACACCACGTCAAATTCCAGTAAGAGTCATTCAATAGAGAATGATCATTCTTATCTTATTGGGTGTTGTAGCCAAACACCACACACAGGACCCAGACTAGTGCTCAGTGTGGCCGGGACATTGTTCCGAAACAAACCAAGGCTGCAGCCTCCAGGAAGAACTTCAATGAGTCTCTTTCTGGAGCAGTTTAGCTTTGTTGACCATATGGCCCAGAATATCCAGACAATCCCAGTTTTATTACTCTGCCATGGTCTTCTCATAAGTATGCTAATGATTGGCCAACCACACGTATTTTTTCTTTTCCAAACACAAGATTACTTTTACATACTCCGTTTCTTCCCTTGGTCACGCAGGTGGCTGGACTAGCTGCTCAAATGACTGCATGAGCCTTCCTTCAGTGTATGAATTGGCATGAGAGAGTTCACAGAATTTCTTTTCTTACTAGTGCCTGGTAGAGCTTGTACAGAGCATGTACCTTTAAATGTTTGATGAATGAAAAAAATGAATGTGTCTTAATACTCTGTGGAGTGAGAAGATCACATACGTTATATTAGCCAGGAAGATATTTGGGGTTAAAGACAGCAGAGAGTCAGGGAGGCAGGGCGCATCCAGCATTTGAAGAGGCCAGAATTAAACAATTATTCACCAAGTAGATACTTCACACCAGGCACAATGAATGCTGCAATGGTCTTGGTAAGGATTGTTTGAGGAAAAGTATATAAATGCCAAAAAGGCAAGTGTTTAGATCTGGGCAGAATAGGACAGGAGGCCACCTAAGGGTGGGGACAAGAGAGACATCCAATTGTGGAAACCTGGAAAAGCTGCAGGAAGGAGGTGACACTCATGGTTATCTTAAACCCATGTTGCTGTCACAGTGATAATAATAATGGCAAACTTGTACACAGTGTTTTGGCGTTCTTTTGGTTTTGTTTTTTGTGGGGGTTTTTTTTGTTTTGTTTTTTGGTGTTTTTGATGCATCAGGCATCAAAAAGTGAAACAACCACCTCAAGAAAAAAGTGGCGGGGACCAGGTTGGTGTATGTTAACCCATTTAATCTGCTCAGCAACTGTGTGAGGTACTTACTTTTATTCTGTCCATTTGACAGGTGAGGCCACTAAAACACTAAGAGGATAAAAAAAATGTGCTCAGCGTCACACAGCTATTACGAAGTCAGTCTCCCCCAAATTAGCATTGTTGACCCTTGAAATAGATTCTAAGGAAGACAAGGGCGTTCCATCTGCTGAGAACAGCGTGGCTCTGGCTTCTTAAATATATTCCTATAAACACAAGTGACTGGGCTTTTATAGGACTACTCTACTGTTGTTGCACCCTGGTCACAGTGGCAGGGACATTACAGCCACGAGTGAAAGATCCAGCTCAGATATTATGTAACAACCAAAAATCTGCACACAAGACATTCCTGCTACTTCTCGAGGCCTCCGGAGGTCCTCTCACTTTCCGACAAGAGACTTAGAACTTATGAACACGCTTGGAATGTTGATTGAAACCATCCCAGCCTGATGTCGCAGCTGGTACCTAACCTGGTCCCCGCCACTTTTTTCTTGAGATGGTTGTTTCACTTTTTGATATTCATTTCCACATTGCTCAGAGTAGAGTCCCTTTCTGATTCACAGCCTGGTGCCCTCTGACTCAGTGTGGTGGTGGGGGGGGTGTGCACACACGCACGTGTGTGACAGAATGTGTACTGTGACTCTACTTGAAAGAGGGGCTGTAACCTAGGCCAGCAACTTCAAGGACTTCTGTTCATAAGCCCCGTATTCCTCTAGCTCTAGCAAAGCTCTGCTAACACCGACTGAGGTCATTCATGTGTAAATGGAAACACACCAAGAAAAAAATTAATACCAAATGTATGGGGCAAGATCAAAAGAAGAAATACATTTCTCAATGGATGCTCAGAGCTATGCAGAGACCACTGGTTACTGCTGCTTCACACAAAGTTGAAGGTCAGAGCACATTTCACTGACATTCTTAAAAGGCGGGACCAGCCAGAGGATGTGATTTAAGACTCCCGGGAGGATGATTGCCCCAAAAGCCAGCTGAATCCTGAATTACACAATAGGTTCCTCCAAAACACTATAATAAATGCAAAAAATAGCAAGAAGCATCAAGGTCCATGGAACCCAGGACCTGCAACCAAAACATGTTCATTTTTAAACAAACACAAAATAGTCTCATGAAGTTAGTTGGTAGTGTATATTTTGTTAGCATACATTAATTGTACGTAGGGGTTTCATTGTGATGTTTCCATACATGCTTTTAATATATTTTGACCAAATTCACCCCTTCTATTATTCTTTCTTATCTCCCCCTTCCCTTCCTGCTAGTTAGACATGAAATATTTAATCGCAAATGACCTTGATGAATTTTCAGATTCAAAAACATAAAGACTTATCATAGAAAATCATTCTCTTGATAATTACTGTCAGGTGAGTACACAGAAGTGGGTCTGGCTGTATTCATTTACACATTCAATCATGCTCATTCAGGGAATATTTCTTAACCCTAGTAGGTGCCAGGGAGGATTGAGAAAGAAGAGCAGACTGGGGGCTGGTTCCAAGTGGGACTGGGAGTGACAGAGAATCAACTTATTCCACCCCTTATAACTGAATTAGGAAACCTCTCTCGAGTCTCTGTAAAATGAGGACGTTATCCTGGTCTTGCAGATTTGTGTGGATTAAAGGAAATAATATATGCCAGACACTTATCTCATGCCTGGATCACCGTACATATTCTAAGAAAAAGGGAGGAGCAGAGGAAGGTGGTACTCCAAATATTTATACTCCTTGAACTCAGGGACAGCCTGGTATCTTCACCTTTCCCCTTTGCTAAAAGAATGCTCCAAAGATAATCTCTGCCTTTCCACACAGTCATATGATCAAAAATGTGCCTAGTAACCAAGGAGAAAGGCCACAGGAGTGGAGAACATGCAAAGGCAGGGAAAGGGCAGGACACCCACAAGAAGGGACAGCCTGGTTAGGATGGCAAGGTACCTTTGCCCTTGCTTTCTCTTTTCTCTCACAGCCCAGGCAGGGAAATAGCTTCCCCTTCTCTTCAGGGAGAGAAGCCCACAGACCTCTGGACATCCGGGAGCCTCTGACTCAGAGCAGCATAGCCCTGGCACATGCCCATGTGCAGCTGCCCACCCCTGACTCTGTCCCTCCTCCTGCAGGAGGGACCTAAGCCGTCACGGATGTCCCAGGCATAGGCCAGGGTCGGTTGCTCTGCTCTGGGTGAACATTTTGAGGGACTGCAAATATGAGGTGTAACTTTTTGAGAATGGGAATGGGGACTCAGAAATAAGGTCACCACGGTTAGCAAATAGGAATGCAAGACACTCAACTATATTGGCATTTCAGATAAACAACAAATCATGTTTTCATGTAGGTTCCATGCAATGTTGGGGATACTTTTCAGATACTTTTAGTAAAAAGTACCTGAAATTCAAAATTAACTGAGTTTCTGTATTTTATCTGACAACGCTATTCAGAAAGGGAGTGAAGAGAACATCTTCCATTGCCCTGTGATTCTAGGTGAGTCCAAAGAGGACAGCATCTTGTTACAGTTTGCCCAACTGCTATTCTACGAGAGCACCTCAGTATGGCAGCAGCCTGTTGCCCAAGCTCTCTGGGTGGACATGGAGACAGAATGTCCATTGTGCAGGACATGGTGCTGTGTTCTAGGGATAATCTCTCACATTCAGACCCACTCACTAATGGAGGACCCAAGTCCAATGAGACAATAACAATAACAGCTCTTCATATTTATTGGGAGCTTATTGAGATCCAATAAACTAAGGTAGATATTATTACTAACTTCAGTTTACAAACAAAGAAACTCAACCCCGTAATTAAGATAACTGTGTAATTTTTCACCCAGAATGAGAAATGTCTTAAAGTGAAAGAGAGTCACATCCATAAGAACCCAGAGTAAGAGGCGCAAACTTGACCTCCCCTGGCCCAGAGTGATGATAGCATTCTACTTGTGGGAGACAAGTCTCACTGGTAGGGAATGGCAGAGGGAGGGTTAGAGCCTCTAGAACTTGTCCCCTTAACCAGGAACAGGAGAGGAGATTTGTGCACATAAATTTCCTCCCTTTAGGTGCAAGGCTTCCTTAAGGTGGAGCCTCCAGTTTTGCCTTCCTTTGTGTCCTTGACACCTAGCATCCAGTATGCAAGTAGAGAGTGGGTGCAAAGAAATATGTGATGAGCAAATGAAACTGGGAAGCCTTTGAGAAAAGGGTGGGATATTAGCACAGACACAAGCAGGGACCTCTTGCTCCCTTAATCCTTTCCTGGATGCTTGGGTAGGGTTAGTGAGAAAAGGATACCATTTGGGCTCAGCATGTGACTGCAAACTACAATACTGGGACAGAAACAAAATGACATCTGCATTAAAACCAAATCATAAAGGGCTATTAGCCCTTACCTAATTCTTCTGTGTTCTCCCCAGCAAGATCCAGTAGATGGAAAAGGGATCACATCATCTGGGGCCCAACCAGCTGACTTGTAGCATAGAGGGTGCTCTTTTCTGTTTATTGAGCTGATTCTCAGGGAAGTCCCAAGATCTTCTCAGCCAGCTCAGACCTGCAGTCCTCCGTGTTCCCAACACAGCTCCTAGCCTGAGGCCACCCCTTCCAGCTCCGACTGCCCCTTAGAGCCTGCTACCTCCATCTCTGTTCAGTAAATTTAAGCCTAGGTCAATCCTTTGCAAGCCTACACCCTCCCTAAACAGGAACCGGGAGATCCTTAACCCAATAAACAAATCCTCCTCCTTGCAGAGGATCAGCTACTCACTTTTTAAATAGAACAAATTTATGAGACAGGAGAGAGCCTCTGGCAGTGGACTCCCTTTCCTCTCTTTCCAGAAAGATGCCATTAAACCCAATGACTCCTGCCTGGCGGCTGTAGAATGAACAAAAAGGGCTCTCCCTGACATTTTTGTTCTATCCTCAATTTAACTGCACGTAATTGGACTAGACTGCAAGCCGAGGTCATGGGCAATGTCTTACAAGATACTTCTTTGAATCCTAAAAGTCTGGCACAGAGTTTTACATGTGAAGATCCAATAAACATAATTAATTTGACTTGACTGCTAAGGGTGTGTCAAAGCTTGAATACCTGAAATTACTTCTGACATCAAAGTGGTAGTTTGGGCAGAAAGGAGCCTATCAGGTAGTTAAACCTTAATCTTGAAAATCAGAAAGAAAGGAAAAAAACTCTGAATCGCTTTGCAAACTGCTCCTCTCCCTTCTTTTCAGTCTCTTTCCAATTTTAGGGCTTTGCCATTGTTGAGCTGGATGGCTTTAGAGAGGCCCCTTGATTTCCTGGGGCCTCAAATTCCTGTCACTGAATCAAGCAGATTCAACAAGATGATCTTCAGGCCCCTCCCAAGTTTGATTCTCCAGGATTCAGTTGACCCACAGAGGAGAGTAGGGATGAGTCTGGAGTAGATGTGGGGAGAGGAGGTGGGAATAAATCAATATGTATTTGGGTAGTTCCCCCACAAAGGCTTCTTCTGCCCTCACTAAGCGGGTGACATCTGCTACGTAATGTCTGGTTGATGACTGTGCATCTGGGCCCAGTCTTGCCTTTCACTCATTCATCCATGTGTGTGCCCTGCCCTATTCTTGGCACTGCTCAAGGCACTGGGAAATTACTAGACAGCAAAGTGAGGTCGTGTGTAGTGTTTTATAAATTGAGTAAGATAGACATTGCTCTTCATGGAGTTTACAAAATGAAAGAAAGGCAGGTGTTCAAAAAAAGAGAAACCAGGTGGGGGCATAGCTCAGGTGGTAGACCATCTGCCAAGCTAGTACAAGGCCCTGGTTCAATACAATGAGTTATTAATTGTGTACGGGTTGTTCTAAGACTATATAGCAAGTACTCCCCACTCTTGGGGATCGGAAGGCTTCCCAGAGGAAGTGCTCTTGAGGTGAGTCACACAATGCCTGGGTCATTTCCCAGAGGTCTTTCTACTTCTAATTGACCCTCACAGATCTTTTAAAACCCCAGCGTCACCATCATTTCCTTCGTGGAAGCGTTACAGTGGCCTGTGTGCAAGCTTGAGGAGACATTTGGTCTCCACCTCTTCTAGGCTACTGCCCATAGGTGTCCAGAGGGCTCTGAAGGTATCTCTGACCCCTTGCCTGACACTTTCTGTGTACCCAAGAAATTGGGTTTAACCTAAGCCTCATCTTGTGAAAGATGCCCATCCCTAGACTACCCTTGGTTCAGATGAAACTTCTGACATTTTCTGTTGCAAACAGCAGAAAATCCCAATGCTAAATCTCTGAAGTATGGGGAGGGAAAAAATTAGAAATTAAAACCAAAAATATCTGAGTGACATCTAATTCCTATAGCTCTAGACATAAGAGTGTCTGATGACAACTAGCATTCTCTTTCCAAGTCTTCTGTGTCCTTTGTATATTTATGACTGCTTCCTCCTCCAAGGAGGTATCAACAAACTTGACAGTAATCAATTTGCATAAAGAAAGGAAATATTAATCACTTTGCAAATTATTCATGACCCTGCCCCTTTTGGTCTCTCTTCAATTCTAGGTTTGGCCATGTTGAGCTGGGCGACTTTAGATAGGACCCCAGAACTTCCTGGGGCTTCAGTTTCCTGGCACTGAGTCAAATAGGTTCAACAAAATAATCATAGGTCCCTCCCAAGTCCCAGTGCTTTGTGCTGTCTTCATCCTTGAGCCTTAACCCTGAATATATTTGGTGAAAATCACTTTTGAAGACAGCAAAGAGCAGAGAGTAATAGAGTGAGGGAAGCCAGGTGGAAACTGGCCATCCACAGTGTGGGCCTCTCAATAAATGCCAGATCTTAATAGGAGACATTTCACAGATACTAAGTAATTTTGAGTAACAAAACTTTAGGATAACTGAGTGTGTGGTGGCTCCTACCTGTGATTCTCAGCACACTTGGGAGGCTGAGGCAGGAGGATCATGAGTTCAAGACTAGCCTCAGCTACATGGAGAGTTTCCAGCCTGGGCTTCATAATGAGCCCCTGGCTTAAAAAAAACTTAAGGAAAAAGGCTTAATATCATTGTTCCTTGCTGTTTTAACAAAGCACAGATTGGTACTAATTATTGCTTGATTTTTCTTGAAGAAAAACCCACTATCTGCCCTTGGGTGTCCATCGGGCCCTGGAGGCATCTCCAGGTAAAAGGATAGTCTGTCTGCAGAAGTATGTCTGTCTGTTGGGAAGTGTGATCCAGAGAGCAAGGTGTTTGTGTGTTGGGGGCTCAAGGGGCAGGGGGGAAGGTTGGTCTTCACAGAGTAGCTACACCTTATCCCTCAGCTGTGTTCCTTAGGGCTGCAAAACAGAAAATCTTAGAAATTGTGATACCGTGATTTGCACCAGGAATTAGTGTTCAGAAGCCCAGCCTGTGCTGCAGAGCTTGGACTTGGTTTCTGATGACTTATTCTGCTTGAGATTGCAGTAGGAGCCCCAGGGAAGGCTTTTCTCGGCTAAGCTCAGAAGAACCAAGCATCTCCTGAAACCATTTCAGTCTAGGACAGAGATGCAAAGGAGTGAGAGTTGGTCTTCAGGGACTGTGGGGAATTGGACGTGACTAGAGAGGGTAATATTGGAAAGGGATCACAAAGAATTCAGCCTTGCCTGCTTCTCAAGCACACTTAGATCTGTGTTTTCAAAAGTTCACGATGGCAACTGGCAGGGGATGGAGTGAGGAGATTCCCAGCATCTCAACAAAATTGCTGCTCTCCCACCTCCCTTGCCCGTTCAAATTCAATTGCCCCAGGAGCTGCTCACAAAAATTTTTTTTTTGGACAGGGTTTCATTGTGTAGCCCAGGCTGAACTGGAACATGCTATCTTCCTGCCTCAGCCTCCTAGGTGTTGGGATTACAGGCATCTACCACCACATCAGCCCAAATTTTCTATAACAAACTAAAGAGACTCTCTCTCAGAGTTTCTCCAAAGGTGCTCTTAAGGATTTGTAGGACAGTCTCCTGGAGTTTGCACTTTTCATAAGCTCCTGGGAGCCCCTTTTGCACATGGATATAGGAGAACCTCCACTTCCACCTTGGGAATGGTCACCTCTGCAAGCCTGGAGTCCCATGATCTTCAGTCAAGAACACCAAAGAGGTTTCAATGCAAATAGAGAGGATGAGATTTCATGACTTTTTTGTTGTTCTTCATCTGTAGTTTGTCCTCCCTACTAAGGACTTGCACCTCTTGCACACTGACAATTTTAAAACCATGTTAAATAAAATAAATGCGGTAAGGATTAAAGGAGCTGGTGGAAGAAATGAGCTGCCTGAAAAGGGTTACATACCACAGGGAAGTACCCTTGTTTTCAGCAGGAAAAAGAGCCCTTGTAACAACAGGAACTGCTGGGAGGCCTCAGTACCAAAGCTTCCAAGCCAAGCCATTCTGGGAACAATGGCTGCCTGTGGCTCGGGAATATGGGGCAGGAAGTGAAAGGATGCTGGGGTGGGGTGAGAGCAGCCAGTCTGTGATAAACACTACCTGGCTGGTCTTCACATAATTTTAATAGTCTGCCAAAGATGAAGTCATTTTTTTTTCTAAATGCTCCCCATCTCCCATCAGCAAGATGGATTTTAGAAAAAATATAGAAATGAGAAGAACCCACGGTACCATAGGTGTGGAAACCATAAGATGTCCTTCCCAGTAAAGCAGAGGGTACAACAAGCAAGAAAAGGACCATTTACAATCAAGTCCCTGGAGGACTCCAGTCTACATCTAATAAGACAGCATTGTGGGTAATGGAAATCCGGCCATACCAAAGGAGATGCATATAAATCCCCTGAGATTGAAGTTTATATTTCATTTATCAGAAATTTCCGTTCTTACGGGTTGAGTGAGTTGGAGAGTCATGAAGATTGTACATGCGAAACAAAAAACTACCAAACAAAAACCAACCCTTCTGTTTTGTTCCAGAAGACCTAGATATAAACCAGAGGGAGCAGGAGTGAAGAGGGCTTGATGTTTGCAAATCAGGTCTGCTTCTTGAATTCTAGCCTAGCTCCTCCTACCAGCTCCACACAGGGAGCTGACAGATCCTGGATGTTAGGCCAGAAAGCAGCACAGGCAATCATTGGATCCAGAACTTACCACTGCACAGATGAACGTCTGAGCCAGAAGTGGCTGATTTGCTCAGGATGCCCAGCTGGGTCTTGTCATGGTGACATGGACTGCCTCCTGGGTCTTGAGAGGTTCCTGGGTAATTCAGAAAGTGAAGAGTTACTCTCCTCCAAGGTCCAAACCCAATAACTGTAGAGCAGGACTGGAACCCAGGCTTCCTAATTCCTTGTCTAAGTCCTATTCCCTCCTCAAATTGCTGTTAGACTTGAAATCACCTGTATTCTGCTGCTTCTGGTCTTCCCCACAGTCAGTGCCTTGGTTTCCCTAGTATGGATGTTATGCTTATCAAAAGTGCAGGATTCAACAAACTTGGAATGGCTCCCAGGTCTGCCACCAGCTGTCTGACCTATCACAAGTCCTCTAGCCACACTGAGTCTTTTCCACCTAGAAAACAGGAATAGCAACACCTGTACCTCAGGGCTATAAGAATTAAATAAAATAATGACTGTGAAGGGAGGGATTCCAGCAAGTATTTGATCAAAATGTCCCCATGACTATCCTTGCAGCATGCAAATAAGTAGGTGGCCTGACACACTCAGAAGACAAAAAAGCCTGTCTTGTCCTCATTCTTGAGATGACGGGTGTCAGTGAAGCATATAGCTCTAGAGACAGGTTTATTTCCTTATTTATCTCTCATTGACCTGCTTGGTTCATGACCCACCTCCCCAGGACTCTCGCTGGAGGGGTGTGTGCCCTCAACTTTATCCGTTAACACTGAAGGCCCTCCACCCAGTGGCGTCCCAAAGAGCAGGTGGCAATAAAGCTGCCCATCAGTAACTAAAGCCTTGGTCAGTGACTCCAACTGACTATGCTCTTTGTGCAATTAAGCTGAGGGTCTCCTTGATTTTAAATGATCTGTCGTTGCTCATCAGCTGGGCCTGGGAACTGCAGGGACTTGACAGAGTCTTTGTCCTCCATGAAGGAAGTTTGGAGGGAGGCCAGCCCTACAAGTCTCCTGATTACGAAGTCAGACAGTGGGCAGGATGGACCCAAAAAGTCTTTAGAAATTACACAAAGCCTCACAGTCTCCACTTCAGCCAGGGGACGAGAATCCTCTGGACCCAGTTTCTGAGCACTAGGTGGATTAGGTCACTTCTCAGTCCCCTGCTGGAGACTCTGCAAGTTTGCTGTCTGTGCACAGCCTTCTCACACCCCACCCGTTTTCTCGACTCAGCACCACCCTTCCTCACAGCCACAGCCACCCCCCTCGAACACACTCCCAGGAGCATCCATGAGTCTTCTCCCGCAGGCTCATTAACCCACTGAAGATGGGTGCTCCCAGAAACCTCCCCGCCCTCAACCAGCTAAGAGTCAGAAAAGCTCTTAGTTTTCCTAAGGAAACATCAGGCAACAGCTGGAAAAGATGGAGCCTTCTTACCTCCTCTTTCATCCCTGTCCTTTGGGCGGTACTGGGATTTGAGCTCAGGACCTCAGGCTTGCTAGGCAGTTGCTCTACCACTTGAAACACACCCCAGCCCTCTCCCCACCCCTTTCTTTTTTTTTCTGGCCTGGGCCTGCCTGGACCATGATCTTCCTATTTATGCCACCATGCCCAGCTTTTTAAACTTTTTTGCTTATGCTGGCCTTCAACTTAGATCCTCCAGATCTCTACTTCCCGAGTAGCTGGGACAGGAGGCATGAGCCACTTTGCCAAGCCTTATCTTTGACAAATCTTTAGCGGCCTTCTTCACTAACCCTAAAGGGACACCTTATTTTTTGGTTTTACTGTGATGTGTTTGTGCCCTCTGCACCTGTTCTCAAAGCTCTGTTTCCTTGAAGGAAAGAACTCCAGGGTTGACTCTGGTGAGGCAGCTGAATGTCTGCTTCCAGAGCTGCCTAAATTGGACAGTACAGGCAATGGGGAGCCATTGAGTGCTGTAGAGCAGGAGGGGGCTTTATTATCAAGTAGTGGTTTTAAAGCGTATCTGGAAATAGAGATTGAGATAGAATGCAGTCTTCATAGGCACCATTTAAAAACTCCTCCATTTCCCTGAGCCCTTTTCCACCAGACTGGTCTAGTCAGCATTCCTGGAATTCAGTACATTGTTCCTTATTTTCCCACCTTGTTTGTACTACTCTCTGTTCCCAATGCCACCGGAAGGTGGGTGACGTTTACTGGGTGTCTGTTATGCCAGGCATTTAACCAAGCATCTGCATGTATTGTACATCAACTCCCACCACACATCCCAGCATCCATCACGGGTCACCCGATGTACCAGCATCACAGTTCTTTGGCACACCTTGATCTGTCCTTCTTTGTCCTCTCAACACTGTGAGCCCCTGAGCGTGGGGTCCCATCTCAGCACTCTCTGACGTGGTTCCTCTTATGCATTTGGTGTTCTGTAAATGCACACAACTTCCTGTACTTGTTAAACACCTAAGCGCCCTGTTTGACTTCCCCCACCCCATGCAATCTCCTTAAAAGAGCTCCAGTCACGTTCTTGTGTGCCTGTCTAGGGCCCTTCAGGTACTTTGATCTTTCTGCTGACCATGTTACTTTCGACCTCTGGGCTTGTTTCTTCACTGGTGGAACAGAGACAAATGCCTCCCTCCCAAGGTGGCTGGGAGGACTGCATGAAAATGTACGAAACTCAGGTTCTGCACCTAGTAGGTTCACCATTGTTCTCTGTTCCCATCTCAGCTTTTGGAGGGCAAAGACCATTTCCACCTTTTTGTCCTTCAATCTTGGCAGGTCCTTAGAATATCTGCTTTGGTTGAGAAAGACAGGGGCTGAATTGATTGCAGAGACCTGAGGACCCCAACAGGGATAAGAGTCAGACGGAGAGCCAGAAAGTGGCAGGGTGGGGGGGAAGGAAGGTGGGGACATGGCTCCAGGGAGCCATATGTCTCTGGAAGCCTGGCTCTGCAGTGTGGCAGAGCTAGTCCTTGGCTGCCCAGGTCAACAGGTTAGGCAAATACTTCTGTTAAAGAGGGGTGATCACTTCAGTGGGTCACCGGAGAGAACTTTGCAAATATTTAGAAGTTGAGTCACTGATTTCAGAAACCCCTCTGGCTTCTTTAATGAAACTTGTTTTTCAAAACTGACCTTTTAAAAGTACTTTTAAGGGTTGAAGGCGTCGCTCACGTGGTAGAGCACTTGCCTAGCAAGCCCAAGATCTAGGATTCAAACAGCCAAAAAATATCCTATATCCTTATCATGAAAAAATTAGAAAAACAAAATTAAAAACACAGAAAAGCAAAACACCATTTATTCTCCACCGCCTAGAGGTAACTACTATTAGCATTCCAGTAAGGGTCACTTTTTGTCATTTGATACATGGGGAAGAATAGTTTAAATCTGGCCGTCACTCTGTAGTCTTTATATTTGTGCATCTTTGTCATTTTTTGGCCCACATATATTCTTTTGTAACTTTTTCAAAAGGAACTTTAAAATGGATATTAACCAAGAGGTGTTGAGCACCTAATGGTAGGGCTTGTGGTAGGAGAAGTTCAGGCATTTTGGAAGTCAAGGTTAAGAGACCAATTGGCTAACCAATCAGCTATCGTCCAGTGTCACCTCCATAGTTGGCCAACCAATCAGATGTCCTCAAGTCTCATCTCCATGGTTGGACACCAACTCCCAGGGCCTGCCCTCCTGAAGAGGAGGACTTGAGGCAGGATAGCTGGAACGTGGAACTTTTCCTGTTCCCCATCACTTCTGGCGTTAGAGAAAAAGCATGACTTTGAAGTTGGACCAAGCCAGGGCTGGACTAATCTCTGAGAGTCAGCTTTCATGTTTTCAAAATGGAGATGATTTTACCTGTTTCTTAGTTAGCTATGATCGTAGAATGGAGAGGGCTGCCAAACAAATAAATAGCCACGTGAGGCAGTGCCCAGCACATAGTGTTTGCTTTTTTGAAGGCTCCACCTGTCAATGAAGCACAGAAGACCCAAGGGGAGAAAAATGACCAGTTTCCTGTCCAGCAAGACTTTTATTTATTTGTTTGTTTATTGATTGATTGATTGGGGTTTGAACTCAGGGCTTCGCACTTGCAAGGCATGTACTCTACAGCTTGAGGCACACCTCAGCCTTTTTTGCTCTGTTTATTCTGGAGATAACGTCTCATTTTTTGTCCAGGCCACCTGGACCTCAATTCTCCTATTTTACACTTCCTGCTGTAGCTTAAGGTGTCAGACACACACCACCACACCCAGCTCCATCAAGACATTTTGAGTGCTTGTGTTTTCAAGACTGCTCAGGATGACTGAGAGGGCAGTGCTCACAAGCTAGTAATGAAGATGGTGTAGAGGCATGGAGATAGGCAATACCTTGCACCTGGTGCTGGACAGAACAGGTATGCAGTAAATTTCTGTTTAGGAACTGAATTTATGAAAAAAATTTGTAAAAAATAATGTGTTGGAGGAATGTTCTCCTTGAGCTCCTTTGCCTGTAGGTCAGTGAATTTATCATTTTCTTTTATATTCTTCCACAGCTATTGAATGCATAGGCAAATGAATATACACATCTATTTTTTATTCTCTCTTTATAAAACAGATGCTAGCATATCACTATGTTGCTCTGCTAACAATATATTTTGTTCTTTTTTTCTTAACAATATGTCTTGGAAACCACTCTATATCAATACATGAAAGTTTTAACATTCTTTTTAACGACTATATAATATTCCGTGGTATAAATGTTTCACTATTTATGTGAGTGGGCTTTTTTGTTGTTGTTGTTGTTGTTAATGGATAGTCTTGAGCGCTTCCAAAAACTGCTACAATTAATAGCCTTGCAAATTATGTTATTTATCACATAAGAATAGCTATAGGATTAATTCCTTGGAAAGGAACCACTGGGTCAAAGGGTATGTGTACCTGTCATTTTGGTAGAAATTGTCAATTTGCCCTCCAGAGGTGGCGTCAGTCTACCCTGACACCACCAGCAGTGCACAGCAGAGCTTGATTTACCATAGGTTTGCCATCATAGGGTGTTATCAAATTTATGTATCTCTGCCAATCTGAAAAGTGAAAAATGATCTTTCGGTACTGTTTTCATTTGCAGTTGACTTGTACTTAGAGATTCTAGAGCGTACCACCAAGGAGAAGTTCTGGGGACATGCACACATACACCAAGTAGAACCCCGTTTTGCTGAGGAAGGTGTTAGGGAGGCTCAGACACAAATGGGAGGAGTTTCCAGTAGAGAAGAGGCACAGGCAGGGAAGCATCCCCTGCAGAGCCAGGGAGGTGTGAAAGTGCAGAGGGGTTCAGGAAGTGGCAGGTTGGCCAGAACCCAGCATTCCTGGGGGAAGATGGAGCCTGGCCAGGTTGTGGAAGGCCTGCAAGCTTCACACTGCCCTGTGGGTGCTTTCTGTGGTGATGCGGAGCCATGGAGGTATTTAGGCAGGAAAGTAACACAGTCAAGTCTCTGTTTTCAAAAGACAAAATACAGTCTCTCTCTGTAGAAGAGGAAACAGAACTGAAGCCCATCCTCTGGGGGCATAGTTGTTCCCGCCTGTAATCCCAGCACTAAGGAAGCTGAGGCAGGAGGATTTCAAATTCAAGGTCACCCTGGGCTACATAGTGAGACCCTGTCTCAAAAAACTAACAAATAAATAAACAAATAACACATCTCCTGAAATGAATTTATTTTTATTTTATCTTTTGTCTTGGATTTAAAAGTGAAATAATAACAAAACAATTTCTTTGAGCCTTGTAGGAAAAGTGAGAGAAATATTAACATTCTTCATTCCTTTTTTTCCTCCTTCTTCTGGGAGAAGATTGCACTTGAATTCTTTACAGAGTTAAACATGTAGGACTTCTAACTACTAAGTCCCAAAGGATGGCCCCAGAATGGTTCTGACCTGGGCAATGGCTTAATTTCCCAGAGGTCAAAGCTCTTTTGGATTTGTATGATCTGATCCATAGCAATAAGAGACAGTGCCTTACTTATAATGTCATTTTTAGGTCTGTGAATGGTGAAGAGCTAAAAAATACAACAATATTCATCTGAAATAAGCTTTGCTCCTGACACTGAAAGCACAAGCAACAAAAGGAAGAAGCAGATTAATTGGACTTCATTAAAATGTAAACCTGTGCCTCACAGAACACCACAAATATGTGCAAGTATTGTGTCAATTAAAAATTAAAATGAGCCAGGCCCTGATGACTCACACCTGTAGTCCTAGCTACTTGGGAAGCTGAGGTCAGGCAGATCAGGGTTCAAGGCCAGCATGGGCAAATAGTTCTCAAGATCACCAAAATGGACTGGAGGCGTGGCTCAAGTGGCAGAGTGCCTGCTTTGCAAACATGAAGCCCTGAGTTCAAGCCCCAGTCCCACCAAAAAAAAAAAAAAATTAAAGTTAAGTCAAAAAAATTGAAACATGAAAAGACAAACCATAGCATAGGAGAAAATATTTGCCAGTCATATCTGATAAAGGTCTAGTATCCAGAATATGTAAAGAACATTTATAACTCAATGAAAAAAAGATAAGCAACTCAACTAAAAATGGACAAAGGATCTGAAGAGACATTCTCCAAAGAAGACATACATGCAAAGAAAAGATACTCGATATTATTAATCCTCGGGAAATGCAAATCAAAAGCTCTGTAAACACCAATCCACAGCCAGTTGGATGACTGTAATAAAAAAGATAGACAATAACAAGTATTGGCAAGAATGTAGAGAGATCAGAATCCTCACCTCTTGGCTGGCAGCAATGTAAAATGACAAAGCTACTTTGAAAAACAGTTTGGCAGTTCCTCCAGTCAAACATAAGCCAGGTGCTGTGGCTCACACCTGTAATCCCAGCTACATGGCAGGCCAAGATCAGAAGGATTGTGGTTCCAGGCCAGCAGGGTCAAAATAGTTCTCGAGACCCCCCTCTCAAAAGAAAAAGCTGGGTGTGGTGGCACATACCTGTCATTTCCTACTACTGCAGGAGGTATAAATAGGAGGATTGTGGTCCAGCTGGCCCTGGGCAAAAAGCAAGACCCTATATGCAAAGTGACCAAAGGAAAAAGGGTTGCAGGTATGGCTCAAGCATTAGAGCACCTGCCTAGCAAGTATGAAGCCCTGAGCTCAAACCCCAGTATCACCAAAACCACCCCAGAAACCACCAAAGTTAAACACAGAGATACCATTCCACTCCTGGATACAGATCCAAGAATATTGAAAATATATGTCCATACCAAAACTTACAGTTAAGGTTCATTTCTGCATTATTCATAATAGCTAAAAATTAGAAACAACTCCAATTTCCATCAGCTGACAAATGGGTAACTAAAATGAGGAAATTCTTTAGGATATTATTTGGAATATTGTGTAGCCATAGAAAGGAATGAAGTTCTGACACGTGTTACAGCATGTAACATAGACCTTGAAAAAAATATGCTGAGTAAAAGAAGCCATTCACAAAGGCCACATATTTTAAGATCCCATTTGCCAGAAATGTCTAGATAAAGCAAGTCCATCAGAATAGAAAGCTGATTGGTGCTACAGAGGGAGGAAGAATGGTGGTAACTGATAATGGGTGTTGAGTTTCTTAGGGAATAAGATCTTCTGGAATTAGATAGTGTGATGGTGGCTATTCTAAAAAAAAAAACAAAACCTACTTAATTGCGCACTTTTAAATGGTAAATGTATGGCATTTGAGGTATATCAATTTTTTTCAGGGGACACAGGGACTGAACTCAGGGTCGTGCACTCGTTAGATGAGCGTTCTGCCACTGGACCCTTACCCACAGTCCTTCTGCCAATGGATCCTTACCCACAGTCCTTTTGCTTTTAGCTTGTTTTTAAATAGATAGGATCTCATACTAACTTTGGCCTGACCCACCCACAGATAATGATTCGCCTGCCCCCACCTCCCAAGTAGCTGAGACTACAAGCATGTGATACCACACCCTGTCCTATTTTTTTCCAGCAGGGTTTTTTTTTTTCTTTGTCGTTGTTGTTGTTTTTTGTTTTTTTTTTTGGTGGCACTCTGACTTGAACTCAGGGCCTTACACTTGTTAGGCAAGCACTCTCCCACTTGAGCCACTCCTCCAGCTCTACTGCCCTATTTAAAACAAAAAAATTAAGAAACAATTTTATCCAAAGAGGACAGGTTAAAGCTCCAATGTATTTTAATTTTTCCCTAGAAATACAGAAAGTAGTTAATTTTTTATAGAAAACATTATTCTGTACTTTGTTAAATAAATACCACGATTTTTCAAAACTTTCTAGAATTTTCTACATTAGGCCAGGAGGAGAGAACAGAAAGCAGTTCTGTGAGAATCAGGGAAAATTGGGGTGAATAGTGACCTCTTAGACAGCCACATGGAGGCTGGGGAGGAGCACAGGACAGAGAGATGGTTGGAGAGGCACAGAGACAGACAGGACAGGCATCAAGAGTGGAAGCTAGCAGAGAGACAGAAGCCATGGGTGCCACGAGACAGCTCTGACATCCAGGGGAAACACGTAGGAGGTTCTAAATTGACAACCTAGAATAATGGAGCGGGTCTTTAAGTCTTTTCTACATCTCTTGGGAAAATGCCAGAGACAAAAATGCCAAAGAGAGGCACTAAGATGTCTCCCTTCTCTCCCATGTGGATTTCTTCTCTGTGCAGTCTTGTCCCTCACTCTCCCCTCTATCTCCCCTCAGATACCATTATTCTTTACCCACCAGTGGCTCTTGGTCCTTTGTTTTACTCAAATAAAATAACGAATGTACCCATCAGTCTAAAAGTCTCCTCCATCCCCTCTGTCAACCCTATCTCCTGCTTCTTCCCTGCTTTCTCTGTCCATTCCTTTTCATTTCCCAGAGTTGTATAAATGGAATCATACGGTATGGACTCTTTTTTGGACTGGCTTCTATCACCCAGCCTAATGTCTTTGGGATGCCCTCCTGTGCATATATCACTCCTTGTGATGGCTGAGTAGTATCCTGTGTGTGAATGCACTAGTAGACTTCACTTTGAAAGTCAGGGATGCAGGACCCAGAGAGGGGTGATATCTGACTAATACAAGACCTGAACCAGCTCCAGAGTGGGGCTGGGGAGTGTCTATTTCCCCAAAGCAGGATACAATTTAATGCACTACGAAAGAATGTGGCCTTCATTGCTGCACGCATGACCAAATAAAACTGGGTTGTTCCAGTCTGTTTTCCAAACCGATCAGGTCCAGCCACACAGAGACCTACGATGTGTGTTGGGGGGGTGATGACTCAGAGAAATAATTTGACAGCTGCCTTTTTCTGAACTAAGTTCTTAAAGAAGTCAGGAATGGAAGAGAGCTGCCCACATAATTTATCAGTACAAAGTGTCTTTCACCTGTACTGGGTTAGAGCAATTGAGACAAGGGATTTTATAATGCTTCATAAATTGTAAAGCCTAAATTGAAAGTAAGATTTTCTTTTCATCAGAAACCACCTAGAGATGTATTTTGTGCTTAGATTAAAATTTAACTTTGAAGCAGGTACAGGTGGCTCACACCTGTAATCCTAGTTGCTTTGGAGGCAGAGATCAGAAGGATTGCCATTCCAAATCAGTCAAATAGTTCAAGAGACTCTATCTCAAAAAACAAACCCATCACAAAAAAAGGGCTGGCAAATGGCTCAAGTGGAACAAGCACCTGCCTAGCAAGTGTGAGGCTCTGAATTCAAACCCCAGTGCTGCCAAAACAAAACAAACGAACAAATTATCTTTGAGATCACCAGTCTAAAAACTAAGGTGACATTAGAGAACCATCAGTGAAAACAATTAAGTTATATCATCCTATCATAATCAGCAGCTGTGAGAACCCCTCTAGAAGAAGACTGAAAGTCCCTTGGGCCAGCTCTGTGACTCTGACCTCCAGTGTTACTCCTTTCCATGCCTAAATTTCCCATGGAAGCTTTCTTTCCATTCTATCTACTCAGCTCTTTTGTGTCAGACCCTGTCCAGAATTCCAGGGTGTCCTCAGTCTGCTTGGACCCCAGGAACAAGAGTCTCAAGAATTCTGAGTCTAAGACTAAACTCTTTGGAGCCTCTGCAACATCATCGCCCACTGCTATCTTTAGACTCCTGCTGCCCTGGGCGTGGGCCACTGCAGCCATACCACATCACCTGGGAGCTTGTTAGACGTGCAAGTTCTCCACCTGCCTCCACCCACTTCCCTACTGAAGTAGAATCTGCATGTTAACAAAATCCACAAGCAAAGTGTGAGAAGCTTGGATCTGGAGAAGAGGTTCTTCAACTTCTGAGTGTGTCAGGGAACCTCATTGTGTGGGATGCCCACTGCTCCAAATGGCTGCGCAGAGAGGAAGCGAATCCTTTCCCACGACAGAGTGTGATGGAGAATCCTTACCCCTTCCGACTCCACCCAGGATGAGAACCCAGGAAAGGGACAGTTCACAGGGGCTGGACGGTGGCCTCTTGCCATGGGTGTTTTAATACGCCACCTGCTTCAACAGAGCGGTGGACAAGAGCTTCTAGGGCCTCTGTACTGAAGCCAGAGTAAATGGAATGTGTTTTCCCCACCTTTAAAACAAACAGTGCCTTTGTGCTACAAAGAAACACCTAAATGCACAGATCAGAGACCTGGTTACTCCCAAATAGAAACACTTACTGAAAAAGAACACAGTGGCCAAAGAGCAGAGATGAGTTTTGACTGGTAAGAACCCACTCAATGGAAGAAGGTACGCTAACCAAGTTATAAACTCACAACCTGGATAAGCTGCAAGTAAAAATAATAGCCGTCATCCTGGAATGCTTTTTATATGCCAGAGTCTGTGCTGAATGTTTACAAGTATGATTTCAGTGTTAGCTAGGAGGTTAACACCACTATTATCTTCATATTACAGTTGTGGAAACTAGCAAACACAATCATTATGTATTTTGCCCAAGTTCAGTTTGGCAACCGAACTTGTACTCTCAACCATAGCCCACACATGGCTGGTTACAGAAGAGCTTTGTACAGTAGGGAGAGAGTTGACCATCATTGTACATAGCAGGAATTTCAAGATGTGTGTGTGTGTGTGTGTTGTATCCTATGAAGCATGGGAGCCCTATCTATCTATCTGTATGAGGGAGAAGATACAGTCTTACCAAGAACCCTCTTTTACAAAATAGATCCAATCAAGGTAGGCAGAAGATCTGAATTCCTGCCCACTCCTCCACCTGGCTCCCATGTGTACTCACTCACAGGAAGTACTTCCATCTCTTTGGCCTCTGGTCTCAATATTTCCAATCCTTGCTCCTTTCCCTAGCCTGGGTTAACTGGGAAGATTCTCCCAGCAACAGTCCTGGAGGATGGGACAAACTCGTGTGGATGTGTTCTGGGCAGACAGGCTCTTGGCTTACACAGCTTTTGAGGGATGGGCAGAATTCTTTGAAGTCTGCTCGGTTTTGTTGAGTGCTGTATTACAGTTGCTTGAAGGCAGCAAGGGGAGAGGGTGATTGGAAGGTATCGTAATAGAGAATAGGTAAATAGGTAGAGGTCAAGGCTGTGACTCAGTGGTAGAGCACTTTTTCTTGCACGTTAAGAGGCCGTGGGTTAGATCCCCAGGAAAGAAGAAGAATAAGAGGGGAGAATGTTGAATCTGAACATGGTGTCTACCCTGTGAAGGTCCAGCCCAGTTTGGAATTGTGTGTAGGCGCAAGCAGGTACAATTGCACTGATGAATTGACATTAGTTACTCTAAGAAAACAATGGATGGGTGTGTGCTGGGAACACTGGCAGTGCCACCCTGAGCCTCAGTTCACGGAGGACCTTACCACCTCTAGGCCTCTGGGAGCTCCCGAAGACGTCGGTCTGAGAAATTGGACTGTTTCGTGAAAACCACCATTTGCTGCACTCTCACGGGGGGGCTCCAGGAGGACCTTCGCAGGGACCCAAGTGGCAGTGATTAGTTGCCCTCTCCATGCATCCAGCAGGCCTGCATCTGCCATTCTAAGTCACTGAGTGGCTGAGCCTCTCAACGTCAGCCCAAGGAAAAAACAACACAGCCAGACTTCCACCGGCGCTCTGAATTCAAGAGGCCATGTCAGCCCCTTGCATGTGGTCAGTGACTGCAGGGAAGAGTTAGGGACTCTCACCTTAAAAGGACAGTTCGACACTTTAACCTTTAAATTGTGCTTAACATCCCGGCACATTTTCTTTCAGTCTTTTTTCATTGGTAGTTTTTTTTTTGTAACATAACTGAATTTACGGTGTATATTCAAATTTGTGTCTTTCTTTTACCTACTTATAAGCATTTTCTTCCCATTGATTACTTTTCATAAGCAATAAGTAATGGTTAATGAGTTAAGTAAATTTACCTGTGCTTAGGGTTGGGTGTGATGGGGCATGCCTGTAGTCCCAGCTACTCAGGAGGCAGAGGTAGGAAGAGCATGGTCTGAGGCTTCACCCTGGGCAAAAGTGAGAGATTAACTGAAAAATAAACTAAAAGCAAAAAGGGCTGGGGGTGTGAGTGTGAGGTCCTGAGTTCAAACTCTAAATCTAGTACCTCAAAAAAAACTGCCTATGCCTCGGATTCTTCATGTGTAGACTAAGGAAGGTAAGGTAGCAGCTGTCCAACTTTAGCAGGTGTTTTAGAACTCTGTGTGCTTAAACACAGTGGGCTCCATCCCCAGAACTTGGGTCTAGGTCTGGGGTGGGGCTGAGAATTTGCATGTCTACTAAGATGTCGGTGGTCAGGAAACCATACCTGGAGAACAGGTGTGATGAGGAGACTGACTGAGCTCTGGGACTTCCAAGGTCACTGCTGCTCTCAAAAGTCTGAGTTTTTGCTTATTTTTCAAGTTCTTAAAAAATTTTTTTTAAAAACCAGGCACTGGTGCTTCACGCCTGCAATCCTAGCTACTCAGGAGGCAGAGATCAGGAGGATAGGGGTTTGAAGCCAGCCCGGGCAAATAGATCTGTGAGACCCTATCTTGAAAAACCCTTCACAAAAATAGGACTGGTGGAGTGGCTCAAGGTGTTGGCCCTGAGTTCAAACCCCAGTACTGCAAAAAAAAGAAAAAAACTCTTAAAACATGTAAGTTTTTAAAACTTTATCAAAACTTTGTGGGGTTGTATTGGGGATTTAGATGAGCATGTCACACCAGTCCTTTTGCTTTGGCTTGTTTTTCAGACAGGATCTTAAAACACTAACTTTGCCTGGGTGGGCCTTGATTCTCTTCCCTCTAACCTCTGAGTAACTGGGATTACAGCTGTGCTACCATACCTGACTAAATACTGTAACTTTAAAAAATACAAAAGGAAAACCACCTACCGCTTATAATTGCTTCCACTTGTAATTCTTGTGAGCACCATACCTGTTTCTCTTTGAAGCGATCTGGATTTTTAAAGGCATAGCTTTAAAAGACAGTCCCACTTACATCTGACATATTACTGTTTCTCTTTTCCTATTCACAGTTCCATATGTCTTGAAGAGCTGTGCAGAGTTCATAGAGACCCATGGCATTGTGGACGGGATCTACCGGCTCTCAGGGGTCACCTCAAACATACAGCGGCTAAGGTGAGCCAGGAGACTAGCCCAGAGACCTTCTCCCATCAGCCTTCCTGTGTCCCTGCCTCTGTCTGCACGTGTTGGGTACCAAAACCCTGAAGGGATGGAGGGAAGGGTTGGAGCTTAGATCAGATATGGCTCTTTTCAGACACCCGACTGATTCTAATCCAATCAGGAGACTCCCTGGCCTGATGTAATTCTTTCCAACAAACGCTCCTGGACGCTTTCAATCTGTTTATTTGTCTTGGGTATGGCTCATCCTTCTTAGGGTGGATTTGATTTAATTCAGATGATCTAAGTTACAAGTTAGAAAATGGAACACATTATCATTCCCTCACCTGCCCTAAGCTCAGCTAGATTAGGTCCCCTTACACAGTACTTAACTCCGAGGCTGTTTGAGGTTTTCTGCTGGCAGACATTTCATGTTTCATCAGAAGTCTGCATCATTGCACATTTCCCTAATTGATACTGCTATTTTGAAAATTACTAATGGATGAACAGTTCCTATTCTACTGATTTATTCTAAATTTCTATCATATTAAGTGGGCAAAGACTTTGACACAAACCACAGATACGTGTGGAGAGTATATACAGTACACATGCTGAGCGTATATAAAATATATACATATATAAGATATATACTTTCTATGACTAAAGCAATAGGTTTATTTATTTTGCATGTTATTTTTAACACCAAAAAGATCATCATGAGTATTGATTTTTACATATTTATTATATGTTCTTTGGTTATAAACAAACTTTTAAAATAATAAGAACATTCTTATTACAAGGTTAATATGTAAGATTTAATTTATTATGCAGGTAATTTAGTCTGGCATCTTCCTCCTGTTTGGTTTCTACCCCTCCCCCCACAAATCTTACTTGCAATTAAATTATACCAAAGGAATAAAGCATCCTTTTTACTTCTAGGGAAGCAGTGGCTTTAAGAAAAGTAATTGGTTTGTTGCAACCGTAGATTGTTCATTTATTTATTTATCTACTTATTTTTCTTTGTGGTGCTTGGATTGGAACTGAGGGACTTGTGCATGGTAGGCAAGTGCTGCACAAGTGCGCTACACCGGGGGCATAGATTGTAATGAATATATATATATCTCTACATAATTGCACTAACTTATGAATGTGACTTTTTAGAGTTTTACTAACAGCAAAAGCTTTTTTTTTTTTTTCTCGATAGTATTGGAGTTTGAACTCAGGGCCTTGAGCTTGCTAGACAGGCACTTTACTGCTTGAGCCACGCACCCCCCCAACAGCCTTTTTTTGCTTTAGTTGTTTTTCAGGTGGGGTCTCTTGTTTTTGCCCAGGATTGGTCTCAGACCATGATCCTTCTACCTACTGCCTCCAGCATAACTGAAACAACAGGCATGAGCCATCATGCCTGACTTATTTGTTGAGATGGGATCTCACCAACTTTTTTCCATGACTGGCCTTTAACCTTAATCTTCCTGATCTCCACCTTCCGTGTAGCTGGGATTACGGATGCAAGCTACTGTCCTAGTCTTTTCTTTTCTTTTTTTTTTTTTTTTCATCCTGGGGATCAAAGCAGCCTCAAACATGCTGGGCAAGTGCTGTACCACTGAGCTATATCCACATCCTCTAACAGCAAATATTTGTTGATGGTTTGCTAGGAGCTCTGAAATGCACTAGAGAGACGGTTGGGTGGTGGCAAATTCTTTTTTATTTAATGACTGGCCTCAGCTTTAACAAGGGAAATTTTGGACTAAAGTAAATTTAGGTTGTTCTCCTTCTGCTCTCTTAGAAAATCACATACCTGTGCACGCTTGAGACCACAACATAGTTATCTTTTTAAGAACCCATCAGTTGCCTTCAGGTTGGGACAGCATCAGAGAGAGCCCAATTTTATTTAATTTATTTATTTATTAGTTCTAGAGCTTGAAGCCAGGAGCCAGCTTCTCAAGCTTGCTAAGCAAGTACTCTACAACTTGAGCCACACCCCCAGCCCTTTTGTCTGTATTTTGTTTTTGAGACAGGGGCTCCCAACTTTTTTGCCCCAGCTGGTCTCAAACTCTCAATCCTCCTGCCTCTGCTTTCCAGTTAGCTGGGATTCCAGGCATGTACCACCGTGCCCAGCTCCCACCCTTTAACGAGGAAGAACCAAGAGTGGAATGGCTCAAGCAGTAGAGCACCTGCTTCGCAAGCGTGAGGCCCTGAGTTCAAACTCCAGTGCTGAATAGGCAGAATCAGAATAGAGACAAAGCAATGTGCAGTCTTCAAAATGCTAGCTGTCAGAGTCCCTGTGACCTCACACCACCGTACTAACCAAGGAATGCTCTCCAGAAGCCTGGCTTCTATAGTAAAGCTCAAATGTGTCATTTTAAACAAATGTTTAACTCGTAACATGGCAGATGCCTGGGATTGGAGGCAGTATATTGAAATGTTTCCTAGTTAGAATCCAGACTGAACCAGCTATAGCGGTGCACTCCTCTAATCCCAGCATTCAGAAGGCTGAGGCAGGAGGATCATGAGCTTGACACCAGCATGGGCTATGTAGCAACATCCTATCTAGAGAGAGAGAGAGAGAGAGAGAGAGAGAGAGAGGGAGGGAGGGAGGGAGGGAGGGAGGGAGGGAAGGGAGTGAAAAGTAGGAAGGAAGGAAGGGAGGGATGTTCCCAGACTTCCCACTACTGATGGTTTAAGAAGATATTTATGAACTCATGTTTCCTGTAGGAGTCCCCATCAAGCATCCAGAAGGTTCCACCAGGCATCAAAGAGATGGTTGGTTAAGTTCTCAAGTCTTGGGTTTGAGTCTCCAGATAACAAGTTTGCTGACCCGAGCATATGGCGATGCGTGATAATGATCTGACCTACCCTGGTTTTGGTCTCTTGTAAGAGACAGAATTTCATTTTGAGCAATGTTTTGGAAAAACAAATCTGAGTAGACCTTTTGGCAAATTGGTTTCATGCTTCCCCAGTGTTCATGGCAGATACAAAGCCATGGGAAAATCCACTTGAAAATGACTTTTATGTCTTCTAATCACAGCAAATTGTGCAAGAGCAGCCCAGACCTGAAGTGGAGGTGCATGACTTCTTTGTGCCTAGAGTTAGAACAAAGGTCAAAGATATAGTCAGATCAGCAGGGCATAGTGGTGCCCACCTCTAATCCCAGCACTTGGGAGCAGAGACAAGGATCAAGAGCTCCATCCAGCCTATACTACTATGTAGCAAAACTCTGCCTCAAAAAACAAAAGGGAAAAAATATGGGCAGATTAGCAGGGTAGGGTCTTTTTACCCCCAACCTGCCAAGAAGCTGCTGAGTTGGAACACAAGCTCCCTGGATTGTTATGTCTCCGTCTGTGTTGTTTCAGGCAAGAGTTTGGCTCAGATCAATGTCCAGATCTGACAAGAGAGGTATACCTCCAAGACATCCACTGCGTGGGCTCCCTCTGCAAGCTCTACTTTAGGGAGCTGCCTAACCCCCTCCTGACCTATGAGCTCTACGAGAAATTCACGGTGAGTGTTTGCATTTCTATTCTGGTTACTAGGTGGCACGCATGGATGGGCCAAGGAGAGTTTTAGCACCAAGATAGCAGTCATAAAACTTACCAGCTGGTAGCCATTATTTTAGCACTGGGATGAAAGTGGGATGGTCCGTGAACAAAGTAGGGGAGGGGGAGCATTTTCTAAACTTTTCTTTCTCAAATTTTCAGAATCATGTTGTTTGTTTGAAGAGCTAGGTTAAATTATCTCTATGTTTATCCAACTGAATGCACCTCATTGTATAGGGAAAAACTGAGAACCAGAGAAATAAAGTGGTTAGCCCAAGGTCACACAGCAGAGGTGGTGCAGGAACCCGAGACCCTGATGCTTCATACCCTGCTGGTTCATTTTTATCAAGCGGTTGTTTTGTGTTTCTGTGGGAGTGGGAGGAGTAGGAAAGAGGGAATGGGTAGAGAAGGGAAATATAACAAACAAAAGTCAAGACAAGGGACAGGGTGTCATGGCTCAAGCCTATAATTCTAGCTACTTGGGAGGTGGAGATCAGGAGGATCATGGTTTGAGACCAGCCCAGGCAAAAAGTTACAGAGACCCATCTTAACCAATAAACTGGGCATAGTGGGGTGCGCCTGTCATCCCAGCTAAAGGGGAAGATTGCAGTCCCAGATTTTTGCCCCTGGCAAAAAGCTCTAGACTCTATCTGAAAAGAACAACTAAAGAAAAAAAAAATTGGACTGGAAGAGTGGCTAAAGTAGTAGAATACCTGCCTAGCAAGCGTGAGGCCCTGAGTTCAAGCTCCAAGACTATAAAAAAGGAAAGAAAAAAAAAAAAGCAATTCTCAAGAAAAAAATTGCTGGGGGCATGGCTCAAGTGCTCGAGTACTTGCCAGGCAAGTGTGAGACCCTGAGTATAATCCCCAGTACCACCAAAATAAATAAATAAACAAATTAACAAATAAATAAATGTAATTATATTCAATAAAATATAATTTGGAAAATGGAGCAAAGTAGAAAGGAGCCCTTTGTCTCTCTTTTTAAAAATCAAAGAGAGCTAAAATGTTAACATGTGAGAATTTTCTCCAGTCTTTTTGCAATAGTGTTTTTGTTTTCCCAAATCAAAATAAAATTTTATTGCAAAAATTAGAAAAATAGCTGGGTACTAGTGACTCATGCCTGTAATCCTAGCTATTTGGGAGTCTGAGATCAGGAGGATCATGGTTCCAGGCCAACCATGACAAATAGCTCTCGAGATGCCACATCCAAAATAACCAGAGCAAAATGACTGGAGGTGTGACTCAAGCAGTAGAGCCCTGAGTTCCCAGCAAAAACAATCAATCAATCAATCAGTAAACAAGTAAATATAGAGAAAGAGAAGAGAGTATAAAGGAGAAAGTGTAAATCACCGGAGGAAGTGCCAGGCCCCAGGGTGTATCCGTTATTAATATTTAAGAGAGCTTTCTCCCCCTCCATATGCACACTTTTTCACTGCAATACTACATATTACTGTTTTGGAACTTTTTCCAAATGTGACTGTCCTTCCACGTGAATAAATATGGAGAGACACTATTTTTCCACAGTGTTCTGTCAGGAGAAACACTATTTTTCCAGTGTTCTGTCATGGGCCATTATGTCTGATCCCACTCTCTCAAATGATGGTTCGTTTGTCTGAATCTCAACAGGTTACTTTTCTAAACAACAGTATAATAGGCATTTGTGCACATGTGTCTTTACACTTTCGTCTATTTATATTCTCAGAGTATATTTGCTGCATGAAGGTTTCTTTTTTATTTTGTACTTGGTGTTGGGGGTTCGTGGTGCTGGCGATTAAACCCGAGGCCTCAGGCACACTAGGCAAGGGATCTATCACTGAGCCACTTCCCCAGTGTGAGAGTTCTTATTTTAACTCTTGTTACGTATCATCAATTTGTCCTCCAGAGAGACAGAAATGTACTTTTCCCTACAGACTTGCCAATTTGTTAAATTAATGGCCAGTCTGAATCAACTAAAAATAATATCTTACTGCTGTTTTGATTTTACATATTTGTGGTCCTCTTATCAGTACGTCAGTATCATCTTTGACTGTGATAGAATAGAATATCATCATGTTAATGAGTTGAACAAATTGAATTTTTTAACTAATATCTTCTGTTATAACTGGGGGTAGATAGGAGTTCTTATCTTGAAATTTCAGATGCAGAGTTTCTTCTTAATTTTGTCTATAGGATCAAAACAAGCCCACATTTCTCTCCCTTTGCTCCTGTTCCATGGTATTGTTAATCTTTCTGTTCTCTCACAGTGACTGAAAAAGATGAAGGTGACCTTTTGTCAACTTGTTATCAGATTTGGAGGAAATGGCATTGCGTTTAAGCACTTTATTGACACTAAAAAGTAAAATAGGAATGATTTGTTATGACTATGGACTTCTACTTAAGTAGGACCTATTGAAGTTAATTAAATTGCAGAATTTATCATTTAAGCAATTTCTTGGATCACAGTCATGAATATGAAAATTTAAACAAACCTTCAGGGACACAGCTAAAGCTCTATTACATTAGTACACATTCTTACAATGATTTGTTTAAACTCTTATGCACCTGAAGTCAAATATCTCAATAGAATGAGAGAATTAGAAAGTAATCATGGAATAATGATGTTGGTGATGCTAATAGCTATCGTTTATTGAGTGCTGACTGTGATAAACTCATTGTAAATAAGATTTCATTTAATCCTCAGAATAATCCAGTGAAGCAGGTTTTATTGTCACTGATTTACAGATGAGTAAGTTGAGGCTCAGAGAGACTTGCCTGGAATGGTGCAGCTAGTAAGTAGAACATAACTCACACAGTACTTAGAAATAGAGCTAGCACTTAAGTAGGCTCAGGTATTAAATAACATAATTGGAGAAGCAATGAAGGCATAGCTCCATAAGCCATGTTAAGAGAATTTCTGGGCTGGTGGAGTGGCTCAAGCAGTAAAGTGCCTGTCTAGCAAGCGTTTGGCCCTGAGTTCAAGCCCAGAGAGATTGAGAGAAAGAGAGAATTGACTAACTACTGCATAAGAACCAAATTGCACAACTGGAGGTTGAAGACAAGGCTCAAGCAGTAGAGCACCTGCCTAGAAAGCGGGAAGCCCTGAGTTCAAACCTTAGCACCTCCAAAAACAAACAAAAGTAAACCAAGTTACATTCTTACTAGTCAGCAGATCTCAGGATGGTAAAGGACTTCCTAACAACAAAAGCGAAGAAAAAAAGTAAAAAGAGGAAAATTTAACAAACTGAATTATAGCTACATTATTTTTCTATATTAATAATTGATAAAATTTAAAAGCAAAGCACCAACTATAAAAACTATACAATAAAATGACAGGGAGTTAATATTTTTTAATTATGTAGAATTCATACATATCAATAAAAAGAAAAAAATACAGTGCTTCACTCAAGAAATAAGCAGAGCTTCAGCAGATAATTCATAGAAAAAATAAAATTATTTAAAAGTCACTAATGATTAGGAAACTGTATCTGTATATTTAAAAATAAGTTTTTGACTGAGTGTGGTGGCTCACATCTATAGTTCCAGCTACTTGGAAAACAGAGATAGAATGATTGCAATTTGAGGTCAGCCCTAGCAAAAAGTTAATCAGATCTTACCGCAAAGAACAAGTCATGCATGGTGGCACATCCCAACTCTGCAGGAGGCAGAGATAGGAGGATCACAGTTTGAGGCCAGCCCTGGGCAAAAGCAAGACCCTATCTGAAAAATAACTAAAGCAAAAAGGGCTGGGGGTGTGGTTCAAGTGATAGAATGCCTACCTAGCAAGTGCAAGGAACTGAGTTCAAACCCCAGGATCACAAAAAAAAATCTGTATCATCTATGTATCTATCTGTATCCATCCATCCATCCGTCTATCCATCATCTATCCATCTATCTGTCTATCCATCTATCTACCTATCTATATATAAATCAATCTATCTATCGATCTACCTATCTACCTATCCATCCATCTATCCATTTATCTGTCTACCTGTCTATCCATAAATCTATCTGTATCTATCTATCTCTCTATCTATCTATCTATCTTAGCATTACCATTTCATGCTAGCAAGCCTGTGATAAGACTGGTTCTTTATAGTTTTCTACTGGAAGTGTGAATTTGTGGGACATCCCAGAAAGTCATTTGAAATTACTATCAAGGGTCCTAAAATGCTCATGATTTTTAATCCAGTAGCTCTTTACTAGGACTCCATTCTCGGGTAATAATCAGGTGTGCACACATAATTGATACATAATTATATTCATTAGGCAGTGCATCTTGGGTCGGCGTAGCCATGGCGGCTCGTGTCCTTTCCGCCTGTGTCCGCCGCTTGCCCGCGGCCTTCGCGCCGCTGCCGCGGGTCCCCACGCTGGCCCTAGCCCGGCCGCTCAGCACTGCCTTGTGTCCCGCGGGCACTCGGAGGAGGGCCAGGGCGACACAGCCGGCCTCGCCGTTCGCACAGGTTCCAGGGAGTGTTACCCAGTTGTGTGGTCAGTACAGTGACCTGCCCCCTTTGACATTAGAGGGAATCAAGAACCGAGTTCTGTACGTTTTGAAACTCTACGACAAGACTGACCCAGAAAAGCTCTCGGTAAATTCCCATTCTATGAAAGACATGGGCTTAGACAGTTTGGACCAAGTGAAGATTATTATGGCCATGGAAGATGAATTTGGGTTTGAAATTCCTGATATAGATGCAGAAAAGTTAATGTGTCCACAAGAAATTGTAGATTACATTGCAGACAAGAAGGATGTATGTGAATAAAATATCAGAGAGGACTCAGATGACAGCAGTGAGTGTCTGCAAAGGAGAGTGTGCCCGGACATGGGGGATTTGACAGCTACTCCACTGGACTTGTATTTAAATAGTTTGCTTTGCCCTTTGAAAATAAATCTATAAAACCAAAAAAAAAATTATATTCATTGCAATATTATACCTAATATCCAGAGGGTATTACATGTCTGTCATAGAAAATTAATAAATTAGAAATCTGTTACTTTCAAAACTGTGTAGCCAATATTTACTGGCCACAATATAAAGTTAAATTGGAAGAATACAGTACGTGCAACTAAGCAGGAAGGGATGGCAGGGTTCAGGTTCAGTGCTGGGAGGCCTGGGGCAGATGGCTGCTTTTATGCTGCCAATGTAAGTAGGTTAATAGTTATAGTTATTTCTGAGAAGTGCAATAAAAAGCAATTTTCATTTTCTGCGAATTTCATATTTTAATTCCGAGTACATGTATTAGTTGTAGCTACTGTAACAAATTACCATAAACTGGATGACTTAAACAACAGGAATTCAGGCTCTCATAGCTCAGGAGGCCAGAAGCCTGAATGCAGTTTCACTGGAATGAACTTCAGGATTTCGCAGGGCTGTGCTCCCCCCTCCAGAGGCTCCAGAGGAAGAGCCATCCCGTGTGTCTCCCAGTTTCTGGTAGCTGCTGACATTCCTTGGCTTGTGACTGCATTCTTCCCATCTCTACCTCCAGGGTCACATTGTCTTCTGTGTCAAATCTCCTTTGGCATCCCTCTTATAAAGAGCCCTGTAACTTCATTTGGGGCTCACCCCAATAATCTAGAATATCTTCCCAACTCTCAGTCCCTAATCACATCTGTAAAGATTTTTTCCAGCTGGGCACCAGTGGCTCACCCCTGTAATCCTAGCTACTCAGGAGGCAGAGCTCAGGAGGATCTCAGTTCAAAGTCAGCCCAGGCAGATAGTTCAAGAGACCCTACCTTGAAAAAATGCTTCACAAAAAAGGGGTGGTGGAGTGACTCAAAGTGTAGGTCCTGAGTTCAAGTCCCAGTACCACAAAAAAAAAAAGGCTTTTCCAAACAAGGTAAGTTAGGACCTGATATCTTTAGGAGCAATTATTCAACCTACTATATTCCACTTTCTTTTCATCAGAAAAAAAAAAACCAAAAACTCACAGCATTCATTTTAGGAAAAATTGAATTTTGCTCACATTGATTCAGCTAAAATGATTACACCCAAAGTGGAGAAAATGGGGAAAAATGGTTGATTATGAGTTTTCAGGGAAAGCAGTATAATTAGAGATTGAATTTGCTTCTTTACGTCTCCATCTCCCTCCTTAAATTACAAGCTTCCTGAGCTCAGGAACTGTTTATTTTACTCCACATTGTGTTTCTTTTCCCTGCTCTCCAGCAACTGGAAAATGTTGTAAGTGTTACCTAGAAAGTGTTTGCTAGCAGATTTTTTGACTGTACAGATTTCCTGAAATGTCACCTGAAGCAAACAGCTAATGTTTGGCTACAGGCAAGATGGCCTCAAGTGGGGGGGTGGGTAGCTATCTGCCTTGGTTTGCCTTGGTTTAAAGTGGGAGAGCCACACTCATGCTCATATCTGGACTCTCTCATGTTAAGATGTCAGAAGAATCCCCTCTGTCTTGGGCAGACCAAGATGGTCACCCTGTCAGGAGCCCAAATTTGAGGGGAGCTGCCTTAGGAAGGCTGGCATTTATCATAGTGGGGAATGGTCCTAGGATGGTATTGTCATGGAAGGATGGCCCAAAAGTGACTACTTGGCATTTTCAGGCATAAATCAAAATATTGACTCACTCACTTACTCATTGCATTCAATGAATATTTTCTGGGCATTTACTGTGTACAGCTGGCCTGTGCAGTTCTAGAGGCTGGAGATTTAATGGTAAACAACACAGATGAGTCCTTGCTTTACTGACACTAAATGAAGGAGAAAGCCTGTAAACCCATGGAAAGCATAGCTCTATAATGAGAACTGTTGAGTGCTATGAAGAAAAATAATGCCATGTGGGGGAAAGAACAATGCGGGGGGCACTATTTTAAGTAGGATAATCAGAGGTGTCTCTGTGAGGCAACATTTGAACCAAGACAAGGATAAGAATTTTTGAACAGAGAACTGATTGTGCTCATACCTGAGTGAAGCGGATACCAAGAAGAAACAGCTGGTGCAAAGGCCTTGCTAAGCTAGAGGGAACATGGAGAGGTCAGTGTGGCCTGCATGGAGCAAGCAAGGTGACTGTGAACAGATATGGGGTAAGGAATTTACAAGGTCACCTAATAGCACTTGCTTTCAAAAGCAAGACAAGGACACATGTAAAGACTGTCTGGAGGCCAGGCACAGTGGCTCATGCTTGTAATCCTACCTACTTGGGAGGTAGAGATTGGGAAGGATGGCAGTTAGAGGCCAGCCTGGGCAAAAAGTTCACAAGATCTCATAGCAACCAATGGCTTGGCATGGTGACGTGCACCTGTCACCCCCAGTTACGTGGGGAAGCACAAATAGGAGGATATAGGCCTGCCTGCCAGGCATAAAGAGGGACCCTATCTCAAAATGACTAACACAAAAAGGGCTGGCAGAGTGGTAGAGTACCTGGAGCTCAACCCTACTACTGACAATAAAGACTGGGAGGACACAGTAGTTGCCTCTGGACACAGGCTACAGTTGGAAGGAAAACTAACTTCCCTTTATGTATTTTTCTTTTTTTGGATGCTTGGCTTTAAAAAAAATGCGTAAATTGCTTTTTTAAAAAATCTAGTTAATAATGTAAAGATTATTTTGTAATAGCTTTAAGTAATTAAAACTGAAATTTGAGAGTGGGGTGCAGTTGAAAAGGAGAGCTCTCCAGGTTGTTTGTGTTGGGCCACCTAGTGATAGGCAGCCTGGGCAGCAGGGCAATAATGGCTTTGGAGAAACAGAGAAAGCCAGAGCAAGAAAGAGCCCCACCATCAAAATAAGGGCCAAGCCTTTGCCAGTGTCCTCAAAGGGCAGGAAACTGGTTTTATTGATACTGAGTAGAAAGAACACATAGTGACAGATTCATCCCAGCTCTTTTAAGAGTTATGTTAGCAACAAAACAAAACAAAAAAAGAAAAAGAAAAAAAATAGGTTCTGCTAGCCAAATTAGCCTGGCTAATGTTGAGTGAAGTTCTCTTCCAGATGGAAAACTAGGGTGGGCATGGTTTCAACTCCCCTCCCCCATTGCTGAACATGCAATCTGCTGTCCTAATGAGGGAACATAAAAAAGCTAAAAAAAAATTTGCAGTGACCAAACCCCCTCCTAGAGAAAAATCGAGGATCTAGGGAGCTTCTCCAGTAGTATAGGAGTAGGATGGGGGAGTCTGTGAATAATGAAATAAACCCTAATCCCAACCTACAAGCAGCAGAGGGTGGGCCTGCCCCTCCTTCTCTCAGAGAACAAAGATGACTAACAGCTTCCTAAAATATTAAAGGAACTTTCCATGAGAGCTGATAACTTGACCTACACCTTTATTCCCCAGGCATATTTTTTTTTAGGAGGGGCGTGGCAGAAGACTTTGCAAAGCTTGATTCTGGCTGGGCAGAGAGAGAACAGAGGCCTCCTGGGCCTCCCTCTGTGCACCACAGAAGGTGGGAGGCTCCACAAGACATTCCAAGCCTTCCCTACCCTAGAGGTCTCACCCTCAATTTCCTTAGCAAGGTTCTCCTATCTGGGACAGCCAAGGTCCTCTCCACAATCCTGTTTCCTAAATAAAAGGCTCCATGTAAGTGAATGGAGATGTCTGGGTGCTTCCTTGCCCCTTCTTATCTGCCTATCTCACAAAGCAAGGGTGGCTGCAGAGATCTTGCTGTGTCTGTTCCCAATGTTCTCCTGGCTGGCAAATCCACCACAAGACTGGGACACCTGTGACTCCAACACTCTAGGTCTCACATTTCCCCTCAGTTCTGCTTAGAAAACGAGAACTCAAGTTTTCCACACTGAGAATTTTGGTTGCCTTTAAAAGCATTGAGCTTCTGTATGTTTTACTTCAATTTATAAAGAGAGCTGGGCTTGATGGCACATTCCAGTAATCCTAGTACTCAGGAGGCTGAGGCAGGAGGATGGTAAGTTCAAGGCCAGCCTGGACTAAATAAGAGACCCTATCTCAGGAAAAGTAAGAAAGGGAGGGAAGGAAGGGAAAGAAGGAAAAGAGGAAGGAAGGGAGGGAGGGAAGGCGAGAGGGAGGGAAGGAAACTGTCACTAGTGGCTCAAGCCTATAATCCTAGCTAGTTGGGAGGTTGAGATCAAGAGGATCAGAGGTTGAGGCCTGCCCAGACAAATGGTTCCCAAGACCCATCTTCAAAATAACCAGAAGAAAATGCACTGGAAATGTGGATCAAGTGGTAGAGCACCTGTATTGCAAGCACAAAGCCCTGAGTTCAAACCCTAGTCCCACCAAAAAAAAAAAGAAAGATAGACTTGATGGACAAAGCCTGGCATGATGTCCCAGGCAGGGAGCAACTGCTATGTGTCAGGCACTGTTCTGCATACAGGGACTCATGGCATTCCTGTACTTACAGAGTTTACATTCTAACGAGAGACAGGGAAGTCCAGGCTGGGACAGGTCCTTGGGGTACTTACTCCTGTCAGTTAGAACATATCTAGTAAGTATGACTTAAAGTAGGGTTGGCAAACAGCAGGTGCCCAATAAGGTTACTTGTTTTCCCATTTTAATGAGTAACAAGTGCCTAAAAACTCTCATTACTGAGAGTGGGAAGTTCAGCATTTAAACACAAGCCAGAAAATGATAGCAAATGCTGACTAGAGGTGAGCAATACACAAAGGTCATGTATTAGAATCTCATTTTTGCTTGTATAGCAATGGGCAGTATTTATCAAATTAAACAATGTATTCGATGATTGCACCTGGCATTATATCTAAATGTAAGGCAAATTTGCAGCACCAGGTGGAAACACAAGACTGTATCAGTCACATATGCCTGGGAACTCAACACCATAAAGATCTAAGCTCAGGAGCTGCCTTCAAAGTATAACTTGGTCTAGGTGGGGCTATCCAGGCGTGTATCTATGAAAAAAACCTCATGGAGTAGTAGCTTAAAATTTGTACATTTCTAGTATATGTAAATTATATTGGTTACTTATAAAGGAAGGAGTGTGTTGATGCACATCTTATTATCCCAGTACTCAGAAGGCCAAGGCAGGAGGACTGCAAGTTCCAGGTCAGCCTGGGCTACATAGTGAGACCCCAAAACAAACAGCTACAAAAAGATGTGTTTGCTATTGCTGTGGCTCAGGGAGTGCTCCCTTGCTAGCAGCTCATGAGCACACACAGTGGCCTGGAGGGACCATGAACTGGTCACAAGCAGCGTAGATTCTCAGGGCAGGACTTGTCTCAGGACAACTCCTGAGGCAGGGCTGTTGCATTGTGTAGCAACCCCAGGCAGGTGAGAAATGGACACGGTCCAGCCTGTCATCATACTACCACTGCCTTCATGGTTCCTGTCCCCTTTGGAAGGCCTGGGCTGATGGGAAGAAAAGACCCACACAGGAAATAACCAGAGAGCAAGTTTAGGACAAGGCCACCAGATCTCAGGGACAAGGCTCTTATATCTGCTGAGGAAGGCACATCTTTCCTGCTTCTTGGCATCTGGGAAAGGCAGCAGCTGAGGACTTGAGGTCACAGAAGAGTCACAGATTAGGTGAGGAATGATTGTTCACACCCAGGAAGACAACTGGCCGAATAAACATGTGCCATGGCAACGTCTCCATCTCACCCAGTCTCTGTCACTCATCTCTCTGCCACTCATCCTAGTGCGCACATGCTTCGAGATACTTCACATCATGAATCCTCAGAAATTGCAGGTGGTTGGCCGTTGTCATAGAAGAGCGTGCCTCTTTTGAAGGGTGATCTCTGGGCATGTTATCAGGCTGGACCACCAGGGGCCTGAATAAGACCTGCACTTGCAGGCACTCACCGGGCTGCTTCACGTTCTTCTCGACAGGACGCAGTGTCACATTGCCCGGAAGAAGGCCAACTGGCCCGAATCCAAAATGTTATCCAGGAGCTTCCTCCATCCCATTACAGGTAAGAATCCCTGGGGAAAAAATGGGCAGGCTCTTCATGTGGTGTGATATCAAGAAGGCAGGATGGTGTGATGAAAGGGAGGAAGCTCAGTGGACAGTGACTTTCCTGGGGGCAATCTGAAAATCATGAGCAGGTCACTCTTACCAGAATGAGTTGGTGCCTGGACAGGGACATTGGCAGCAAAGGGCAGACTGTCTCCAAGTGACTTGCAAGGCACTCATCAGCATCCCATAGGAAGTCATTCCAGTCAGACAAGCCAGCCTCACAGTGATGTCCTTGGTTCTTATGCAGATTTGTAGCATAACCAAACCTATGGAAACCCACATGGCCTTCAAAGAAGGGATGACTGTGGCTCTTGTGCATTTGGCTGACTGAGCTCTCTACTGGCTCATCAGTACCACCCTTGTGACATCCCCATGCTTTCATTTCACTTTCATAGCTTAGCCCCAAATGTTACCACCTTTCCCAGTGTCCCTACACCTGCCTTTCTTTTGCAAGAAGGCAGATTTTGAGGTGGTATAAGAAAGAACAAGGCAATCACAAACGTTCTTTGTCCATGAAATGAGCTTCCTAACAAGCACCAAGTTAACTGCTGCTGGAAGATAGATGAGAACCTATCTCAAGACGGGGAGGCAGTTCTGCCCTGAGTGAAAAGAGGAGCAAGTGGCCACTGTGGCCCTGCAGTCTGTGATCCCCTTCTGTCTCTGGCTGATGCTCCATGGGCCTCTGCTGACTTCTGACAGGACTTCTCCCATCCCCCAGGGCAGTGGGGCTGGAGCCAAGGAAATTACTCCCATCAATCTTGATCTCTTCCCAATATTCCTTCCAAATTCATAAGATATAAATACAGTCTCTGGAACCCAAACTTAGAAATGGCCTCCAGATGTCAGGTTTCACACAGGCGCTGAAGTTTATTACTTTGTCAAAAAAAAACCCAAATCATGAACCATTACAGGACCTTGGAATACCTGATTCGGCACCTGGCCCACATCGCCTCCTTCAGCAGCAAGACCAACATGCACGCCAGGAACCTGGCCCTGGTGTGGGCTCCAAATCTGCTCAGGTAACTACCACGCCCTCGCTTTCTCACCACCCTTGGGCTCAGAGCCCCCACAGAGGAAACGGAGCCTGGACTTTTCAAAATGGAAGCCTTTGAAAACCAGGTGCAGCTAAGGAATATTTTACAGCACATATGAATTAGAGGTGCTCTGAATAGCCTAAGTTCTTTGCCTGCTAACTTGGAAACTCTGGGTTCCAAAGGCATTTGTTGGCTGAAGTTATGAGTCCGTATGTTATAATTTCTTGAAAAGACCTTTTTTGGGGGCTTATTGGCTTTTCTTGGCTTTGGTGGAGTCACAGATGGCTGTAACTTGAATCAGCTGCTCCACGTGACTTTACAAATTATGGCCATAGGACAATTGAGTGGAAGTGGAAGGGGATCCTATGAAGAAAAAAGAAATCACTTCCCGTGTGTTTATGGAATGTGTTTATAGTCTTGCAAGGTATACTGCCTGGTAACTGTTTTAAGTCTGTTCAGTGGGTTGGTTTCATAGCCTTGGTCTTAAAGAGTTAAAATAGTGTACAAATTAACTAACTAAATGAATTTAGATGATGGGACCTGTTACAAAAGCCTGCTTCCAGTTATAAGGCAGACTCACTCAGTGAATATGTTTCTTCCACGGTCAGGTCTAAAGAAATCGAAGCCACTGGTTGCAATGGAGATGCAGCCTTCCTGGCAGTTCGGGTCCAGCAGGTGGTGATTGAATTCATACTGAATCATGTGGATGAAATCTTTAACAACGGCACTCCTGGGACTCTGGAGAACAATGGTAATGACTCCTCTGGCATATGTCCCACCAGGCTATACTCCTTTTTTGGCCCTGGTCAAGTGAGGGTGGGTTTGGTTCTAGCTCTGACTCTGTGTGTGTGTGTGTGTGTGCTGCTACTGTGTGTTACTGTCTGCAGATCATGCCTGTATCTCTAAGGTACTGGCAACATTCTCCTTTTTAATGATTAGACATCATTTTTACCTGCATAATGATATTTCAAAAGATCCTTGTGCCTTCACCTGAAGTCTTAAGTGAACAAGTTGAGAGGCAGTGTGTTCATACTCACATGTATATCCAGAATGCATGCTCTTTCCTGAGTACTTACTTTGTCCTGCCTGGTACCAGGTAGTAAGTGTACAAAAAATGATTATGTTTGTGTGTTTTGGGACATCTCATAATGATATGATAAACCCTAGAAATAAGCTGCTCTATGTTGCTGGAACTCCTATGAGTCTAGGTTGCAAAACCCATAAATCAAGTTAATCACAAATCCTGCTGGCTGGGCACCTTGGCTTCTGCCTGTCATCCCAGCTACTCAGGAGGCAGAGATTGGAAGGATCATGGTTCAAAGCCAAACTAGGTAAAAAGTTTGTGAGAGCCTATCTCAAAGATAACCAAATCAGAAAGGGCTGGGGATGTGGCTCAAGTGGTAGAAAGCTTATCTAGCAAGCACAAGGCCCTGAGTTCAAATCCCCCAGTACAACCAAAAAAAAAATCCTGTAGTGACCATTTGTGTATGAGAGGTTTTCCAATGTTGGTGTGCATCTTGTTAAAATGCAGATTACTAGCCAGAAACTCGTGGCTCATGCCTGTAATCCTAGCTACTTGGGAGGCTGAGATCAGGAGGATTGTGATTTGGAGCCAGCTCCCAGCAAATAGTTCTAGAGATCCCATATACAAAATAATCAGAGCAAAAAATGAACTGGAGGCATGGCTCAAGCAGTAGAGCACCTACTTCACAACTGTGAAGTCCTGAGTTCCACTCCAGTCCCACCAAAAAACAAACAACACAACAACAAAAAAGCACAGATTACCAGCGTTTTGGTGCGATAGTTCTGGAGTGGGACTGGTAGCGTGCATTTCTATCAAGTTCCCACAGAATGCTGGTGCTGCCAGTCAGGGCCCACAGTTGGAGAACCAGTGGGTGTATGACCAGCATACTCATCAGAATGACCTATTTCAATTAACATCACATTTAGATGGCTTAACTGAGAGAATATGGGCACCAAATCTTGGTCTCCATGACTCCAAATCCCTGCTTTAATATGAATGTGGTATATATTGGAGATATATATAAAGAGAGTACACACTCAAAAGGTTTTACTGTGTTTTTATAGCCCACTGATCAGTGGCAAAGAGGAGAAGGCAAGCAGATGAAGAACTCATAGGTCACACTCAGAGCCTGGTTTGTTCTCAGTGCCTTGGGCCAGCACTGGAGGATGGGGGTGGGTGGCAAGTGCAAGGTCTGAGTGTTCTGGATGCCACATTTCAAGAGACTGGAAGCAGGGAGAGAAGTAAAGAGCCAGTGCAGAAATCAGCTAGGAAACACGGTGGCCTGTACTGGCATGTTAGAAGTAAAAAGGAAGGATAGAAGGGAGGAAAGTAGCTGGATTCAGGGTATATTTTAGAGGTAGAGTTACAAGACTTGCTTCTAGGCTGGATCTTGGGAGAGGGATGAATCAAAGAAGGGAATGAATAAAAAATAACTGCTCCAGGTCTTGGCTTACACAGCAGAGTGGTCCATGGTGCCATTTACTGACATGGGGAGGTGAGAGGAGGTACCAGTGTGGAAGTGAGGAGCATATCATAAGGACCGTAATGAATGTTTAAGACATGCTTGCTACACATCTAGACCTTGAGTGGGCCTTAGGTCCAGACTGGCCAGGAACTGCCATCCTCCTGATTTCTGTCTCCTAAGTAGCTAGGCATCTGGTTCATAGGATGTATTTAAACCTATAGAATCATTGCCTTGCTTATCCTCCCTGGATACACCCCACTGTCACACATTGTCTTCACTGTCTATAGGCCCTTTATAGTGGCTTTAATTTCTTCCACCCAGAGAGGCTCATGCCTTGCAAAAAAGAAATGGTGCCATCCAGAACACAGGGGAGTCCTATACCAAGGACTCCCCTGTAATCTAATTTGGTCTGAGTTACCGTCAAGTCTCTCTATATCTTCAGAAGTCAACAAGGAGCCAGCCTGATGGTTCACACCTATAATCCTAGCTACTCAGGAGGCAGAGATCAGGAGGATGGAGGTTCAAAGCCAGCCCAGACAAATAGTTTGAGAGACCTTCTCTTGAAAAAAAACCCATCTCAAAAAAGCATTGGCGAAGTGGCTCAAGTGGTAGCATGCCTACCTAGCAAGCACAAGGCCCTAGGTGCAAACCCAAGTACTGCCAAAAAAAGAAAAAGAAGTTGACAAGGTCACCAAAGACTAGAAGCAAATGTAGACTTCTTTTTTGCTTAGATCAAGATTTCTCAACTTCAGCACTATTGATGATAGTGTCAGATAATTCTTGTGTGGGACGCTATTCTGTGCATCCTGCAGTGGCCAGCACTTTGCTAGCCTCCACCCACTAGGTGCCATTTGCTCTCCCACGTGTGTCTATGGCAATCAAAAATGTCTCCAGATACTGTCAAATGTTCACTGTTGGGGTTTGGAGAGGGGAAAGTATGCACAATCACCCCAAGTTAAGAACCACCGATAAGAAAAGGACCTTCTACATCATTGATTGTCTTCATTACTCCATTCCTTAAGAAATGCCATAGAATAGGAAAGAGTTAATTACACACACTAAAGATGGCTGGACAGAAAGTGAAGAGCCACAAATCACTTAGGGAATAGTATTGTGCGCAAAGTGTGTTTTTCCAGCAGAAATAGAAGCCTAGGTGATCTAGGGAAAATAGAGGCTCCAGCCTTCTGTTGTCCTGGAGCATATATTCTCCTGCCTTGTCATAGCTGAGTTAGACCATTCCTGTGGCTGGACAGACCTTCCCATTGGCCACAGTATTAGGCAGAGTTCTTGGAAGGAAAGACCCACTGCTGTTAATTCTGAATCACAGCAAGTACTCAATAAATATTTGTCAAATGAATGAATTGTTACAGAAAGTGCAGTTACCTCCTGAGGCCCCTGTTTGCCCTCTGGCTAGTCCGCCAGGAGAGTTGCCAGTTTCCTGTGTATAACCTCATCCCCAGAACCCACCATGCTCAAGAGAAGCCAGAGTTGGCACTTATGTCCTTTCAAGAAGTCAGAAGGAGTTGCTGTGGATGAGGACTCTCACTGGATGAGGGTGCAGCCCTCATCCAGACTGAGCTCTTCTTTTTGCTTTACAGAAGACTGGCCCATTGTGAAGAGCTTGACCCTGCCAGCACTGTCCCTGCCCATGAAGTTGGTGAGCCTGGAGGAGGCTCAGGCCCGCAGCCTGGCTACGAACCACCCTGCTCGGAAGGAAAGGAGGGAGAACAGCCTGCCTGAGATCGTCCCTCCCATGGGCACCCTCTTCCACACTGTCCTTGAGTTACCAGATAACAAGTAAATGGCATTCTTTTAAACTCTGGGGGATTGGTGGGTGGAGGGAGACAGGAAGAACAGTGGATAGTCTCAGGGCCATGATGACAGTGTGCTTTGGGGTTGTTGTTTAGGTGGCATGTAAAGAAATGTTCCAGAAGAGAAGAGAGCTATCTCCACAACTCTCTCTCATCAGTGGTGCTATCTTCATGCACTGCCCCAGAATTACTGAGACCCCCCTCAATCTCCCACCAGAGACCCCAATCACCAGGATGGAAGTAGGAGTCTCATCATGAGTCCTGACTAAACTCCCTTACTCCTTTAGCTGGGATGAAATAGAGCTGGCATTTACAGAAGGAAGTTTACTAAAAACAATAACTTGACCCACTCCCCCTCACTTCCATCCTCATATCACAATAAAAAAGGCATAGAGATAGATCTACGAGGACAAGCTGACAAATTGTGCCACTTCAACAGAGAACTCTGGGTGGCAGCACTTGTGGGGGGCAGCATCTCTGATGTCCTTGCCTCTTCTAGACCTATTGGAGCCCTCCCTCCCCTCCAAAACTAACCAAGCACCTTCTTTCCTCATATCCTCTTTCCTTATTTCTTCCTCCATTGCAACCCTAGTCCTTGGTGAGTGAAAAGGAACATAAAAACAGGCACCCTCTGTCAGTCTCCTCCCCCAAGATGGCAGGCCGTTTCCCTTCAGGGAGGGAGGAACAGGGCCGCCATGTTCCACAAGTCATGATGCTATAGAAATGGCACACCTGAACTCTCCTGGGGAGAAACCTCTCCGTTTCCTGGAGTGTGTGGATTGTGTGCTGTTGGAACTGAGCCCATAGCACCTCTCCCTAAATCAATGGAAAATAAGACTCCTTCTCAAGGATCAGTAAGAAGGATACTTTGGAAGGACCAGCTAGTACATTTTTTTTCTGTGCTTTCATTCATAGCCAGAGTACACTATACCCTATAAAATACGCCAGCCTATCAAATATACCCAAAGGCCAAGTGCTTTAAAAAAAACCAAGCCAAGTCCAAAAGAAACCACCAAGCGCTGCAGACTTGTCTTGGATAGCTCATAAAGACATGCTACACCTGAGCTCTTGATGTTCTAAAGAGCCCTAAAAGAAAAGGCCCATTGCAGGACCCACAGGTTGTAGGGTTTCACTCAGAATGTCATAAAAGTCTCATGGCTAGGCAGAGCCCCAGATAGACTTCTAGACTTTTGTGTGATGTATGGTGGTTCCAGGCTCTCCTGACCTCCAGCCCAGTGCTGCCTTTCCCATAGAAGTATAGTGGGAGGCAAAGCCAGAGGTGCACTGATCCCTCTGTCTTTCTCTGCAGTGACTACCAACCCCACCCAGCTAGCTGCATCTCTCCCCAGCTGCACAAGGCCAGACTCTTCTCCAGGTCGGCTTTCTTGTCCCTCCCTTTTCAGTCCATGGTCTCCTTTCATCCTCACCTCACTTATGGATGTCCCAGCAATGTGGCAGCTGGGCAGGCAGCATTGCAGAGCTGGAGTTGATGGTCTTTAATTTTAGTCCTCTAAAAAATGTTATCTTTGAAAAGCAAGGTTTACATTGCTTAACAGAATTCAGAACTGTGGGAGCAACTTTTGACCTTTGAGTCTCCCACCAACCCTGCCTCTGTTTTCCCCCCTCCCTTGCCTTTGATAGATGTCTTTGCTCTGACTCATGAAAGCCTAATTCATTCATCTAGGGCATCCTGAGACAGGGTGAGAGTCAGGCTCAGTTTGGATTTTAGAGGGGAAACTTCCCAAAATAGCAGGGCCGTTTATAACTAAGAACATGATTGGAATCTTCTCTCCCAATCATAAAGTCCCCCCAGTGACAGTTAAACTAACCTCGTATGGCTTGGGTCTTTTAGGAGAAAGCTTTCCAGTAAATCAAAGAAGTGGAAATCAATATTCAACCTGGGACGTTCTGGATCAGATTCCAAATCAAAGCTGAGTAGGAATGGGAGTGTATTTGTGAGAGGGCAGAGGCTCTCAGGTAAGAATCAGCCATAATTGCATCTTTTGAAGCAAGCTTTTTTCACCTAGCTCTGTTTCTTAGGTCTTTGATTTCTTAGGTCCCTGCCGGGCACCATTGGCTCACACCTATAATCCTAGCTACTCAGGAGCACAGATCAGGAAGATTATGGTTCAAAGCCAGCTTGGGCAAATAATTTGTGAGACCCTATCTTGAAAAAACCCAACACAAAACAGGGCTGGTGTAGTGGCTCAAGGTGTAGGCCCTGAGTTCAAACCCCAGTACCACAAAAAAAAAAAAATTACTATCCCTGAAGCCTGGCAGCAGTAGCTCACATTGATAATCCTAACTACTTGGGAGACTGAGATCAGGAGGATTCTGTTCAAGGCCAGCCCAGGCAAATAGTTCTCTAAATTCCCATCTTCAAAATAACCAGACCAAAATGAACTGGAGGTGTGGCTCAAGTGGTAGAGAACCTGCTTTGCAATTGTAAAGCCCTGAGTTCAAAATCCTAGTCCCACCAAAAAAAAAAAAAATTCACTATCCCTGAAAGAGGAACTTAAAAATTAATCAAAGCGGTAGTTTAAAAAATAGTAATTTTTTGATTACACAGAGAACCTATACATCTTTCAGGCAGCTTCCCTGATATTAACATCTTACATAACTATAATGCAGTTATTGAAGCCAAAAAATTAATATCAATATATTATTGTTAACTAATTTACAGATCTTATTCCTACTTGACCAGTTGTCCCACTAATGTTCTTTTTCTGGTCCAGGATCCAATCCAAAAAGCCATATCACATTTTATTGTCATATCCCTTTATCTCCTATAATCTAAAGCAGTTCCTTAGTCTCTCTGACCTTGATACTTTGGAAGAGCACCAGCCATTTATTTTGTAGAATTGTACCTCAGTGTTTGTTTGTCCAGTGTTTTCTCACGGTGAGATTGGAGTTAGGAATTTTTTAGGAATTCTACAGAAGTTGAGCTATGCCTTTCTCAGTGTGTCATAGATGTCAATATCTCACTGTTTGGGAAGTTAAGATAGGTTACTTGTCTAAAGTGCTATTTGTCATGAATTTTGGCATCAATAGATTGGTTCTTACCTGCACCAGTTATTATTGTTATTATTTTTTCTAAATAGCCGTTTTCTATTAACTGGAATTCTACTATAAAGAAGTCTGTCCTTCCTCCCTCGGCCTCGTGATTTTTAAATAAGGATGCTTTTCCATAGAACTTATTTCTGAGTACTGGACAGATCCTGATACAAGAAGGAATCGAGGGAGCCACTATCTAATGAAGAGTCTAACCTGTTCAGATGAATATCATGTCAGGAAAGGGAAGACCAAGGAAATTTTTCATAATGATTTATTTAGTGAGGGATTGCAAGCTGGTAAAAATGGGGCCAATGGTTATAAAAGCAAGTTGAAAGGGTTAGTGTACAAGTGCAATGAGCAGGCCTGACTGGAAAGAAAAAGATCTACAAAAGACAATTTTGGGGACAAGTAAGGAATAGATTGAATAAGGAATAGACTGGATAAGGATATAGATTGGTTATTAGATGATATTAAGGAATTATAAAATTTCATAGTGTACTAATGGTTCTTAAGAGTCATAAGCTAAAGCTGAGGTATTTAATGATGAAGTGTCACAATACTAAAATTCACTTTCAGATCATGAAATATAAGAAAGTAGATATAGAAGTAGACAAATGAAGCAAATATATAGCAAAATGTCAGTAAATGTTGAAAGTCCATAGTAGATTTAGAAGTCTTCAACTTTTCTGAATGTTTGAAAATTTTAATAACAAGTATTTGGGGGAAGATTAATTCCTACAGGAAAAATGAGAGGTAATATTTTTAAGGACTTTTCCCAAACCCAGTAAAAATTTCATATCCAGGGTTAGAAGTACAGATGTTAGAAATCTTCCTGTTTAGCTACTGGAGTAATAAAGGATGTCACAGTGTGAGGCAGTAGCAATGATTTAGATATAAAAACACTAAGTCCATTGGAGTGACTTCAGCAGTGAGGGAACTTATTGGCTTCTATAATTTGGACATCCAGAAATAGGGAAATCTTCAGGGTAGTTTAATATGGCAGCCCTGTCTCTATTCCTAGGTGTCCCTCACTATTCCCTCCTCTTTGGGTCAGCTTCATCCCCGGGCTGGCTTCCTTTGCTGTGGTAAAGTGAATATTGAGATGGGCCTTTCCCATCAACTATCATTATGCCCCAAAAGGTAGAGAACATCATTTCTGGTAACTGGCTCCTTAGAACAGAAATTCTTCTGTCCCAGAATTCCCCGTGAAATGTTCAGCCCCCCATTGCCCTGCCACAGTAGCCTTTTCTGGTTACATGGTCAGGGGGATGCTGTGTGCTGATTGCCTAGCCCTGGGTTCGGAACCAATCACTAGCATGAGGAATAGAAATTACAGCTCACAAATATAAGAGCTCTGTGAAAAGGGCAAAAGGAAATGGATTCTGGGTAAGCATCTATGACATTCAATGCCCAGGAAACACGTCTTTCACAAAATAGAAATATAGCCCAAGTGAAAAGGACAGGGTGCCACTGTATGACACAAAAGATACAAAACAGAAATTGGGATTTTCAAAGGAGGATGTGAGAAAAAGAGTACCTGACAAGAAATGTAGAATAAGACATTGTTTAAGCATGTCCATGAGACAATCGGTGATATAGCAATAGAAGAGGCTTGCCAAGAAATAAAAAAGGCAAAACTAACAGAATAAAACAAATGAGCAAAAATGAAGTGATTTGCTTCAATCTTGATTTAGGAAGATTTCTGCCCCATGTACTTTTCAAACGGAAGAAATCCAAGATGCTAGACCAAATGGTGGCAAGAAGTACAGTGTGCTCAGCACAGCCGCACCTCAGAGTTGCCCACAGAGTGGTTCACAGCCCCAGCAGTTTGGCCACAGGAGGTCTGTGGCAAGATCTGAGTGTTGGTGATGTTTGAAAAGCTTGCTGGGTGATTCTAATATGCATCAAGTTTGAAAAATCACTGTTCTTATGAACAAAAGACCAAGAGAGAGATCAAGGAACTGCCTGAACTTTGGTGGGATATAGGGGTGAAACTGAAGAGCCATCAGTGTGTGTACTGTGAGTGTGTACTTGTGTGTGTGTACTGTATGTGTACTTGTGAGTACAAGTGGCTCCCTGTGGCCTTGACTGACGCCAGAATGGCTGTTATTAACTAGAAGACCATTGCTTGGAACCCCAGAAACTAAGCCTAGGCCTATGGTCTGTGATCTATGGTCATTGGTCATAATTCTAGTGGATTCTGTACTTACAGGTAGGCCACAGAGCCCTATAACATAACCCACCAGTCTGATCTCTGTAAGTGTGGCACATAAGTTTGCTATTTCTTTAAATATGCTTATTTTAAAAAAGGAATACTTAAATTAACATATATAAATAATATATTAAAATTTTTCCATAACTAAGGGCATTTAAAAAAATTGATTCTCCATGGGCTGGTAGAGTAGCTCAAGTGGTAGAGCACCTGCCTAGCTAAGCATGAAGCCCTGAGTTCAAACCCCAGTACTGCCAAAAAAAAATTAATTCACTATAAATAGTATTAGAGGTTTTGTTGGATGGAGAGGAAGAGGTGCTTAAGGATATTTTGGAAATTGAACAGAGATAAGAAAAAATAAGAAAAAAATGACACTGACTAAATAAAAGACATATACTTTGAGTCAAACACCAGACACTAATGTTTGAATGAATTTGATCTTCTTGTATATTATCAACATGAACTCACCTGAACAGAGAAATACCAAAGCCACAGGGCTCTGGTAGTTTTAGGCTTTACCTTTGCATGAAGTATTTAAGAGAAGACTCAAGGACACAAAGGCTACAATAAAATGGGAGTGGGAAGGGGTTATCTCAGGAGGCCAGACAAATGTCCAAGACAGAAAAATATAACCTAAGTGTAGGCATGGACTCAGGGGTCCTAAGCTCTTAGTTACTGTGGAGAAAAGGAGCCAGGGAATCCTAAGGAACTATTGCCAAAAAGCCACAGCTCTGGCGTGCTGCTGTGGACACCCAAGCCCAGGGAATTGCAGCAAGAGAAAGAAGATCCAGTGGCTGGGGGGCAGTTCAGTGATAGGGTGCAAGCTTTATATGCCCACGGCTCTGGATTCAAACTTTCCCCCCACAGCACCAAAAAAAAAAAAGAAAACGAAAAAGAAAAAAGGAGAGACAGAAAGGATCTAACACCAAAAGTGGACATTGACAGCCCCGCAGACAGAATTGTTTACTCTCTGTGACACTCAGGGTCTCTAGGTCACTGCCCCTAAGATCAACACATGGAAACTGGAGAAAATCCAGAAATGCATGTGTCAGAACACACAGCTGAAGGGATGCCAGCCAGGCCATTTTAGGACAATAAATCAGGTTATAAACTTGTAAAAACAGTAGCTCTTCAAAGGATGAGAAGCCTGGCACACTATGGAAAGGGAGGGGAACACAGGTACTCACTGCCATTGCAGAGGGTTAGAGGGAAGATGGCTCCACATGGGAGTCAGAATCAAGTGGTGGAGGCCAGGGGCAAAGTCAGAGCCTTCTAAGAAGGAGGGGTGTTTTGGAACAAGGAGAAAAAAAGGTGGAACAAAAAAGCACAAGGAATGGCCCAATTTGGATGAGAGCCAACTCAAACTGCTTCTTAAAAAACCTCCTCCCATCTTGCCCTTTGTTGCTGAGCCCTGGTGGACTCTGAGTAGCAGTAGCACCAATAAACAATATTACTGTTGAGTATTTATTCTACGCCGGGTTAATACAACACAATTACTTCGTAGTCATTTCTCATCTAATCCTCACGACAGCTCTGTTTCCTCATTCTACACACAAGAAAGCTGAAGCTTAGAAAAAGTAAGCTATTGATCTGAGGTCTCACAGCCCAAAGGTGACAGAGCTGGGATTCAAATCCAGATCTGTGTGGATCAGATTTACCTTAATGGCTGCTAGTCCTGCCCCCCTCCTCCCCTCCCCCACACTCAGCTTCTAAGCTGTCCTCTATCTTCCTAACAGGCTTGACCTGGAAGGAACTATTTTTCAGCCAGTTCTGCTCCCTGAAAAGAGATGATGTCTGTGAATGTATCTGTCTTAGTCCCTTTTCTGTTACTATAAGAGAATACCTGAGACTGAGTGATTTATAAATAATAGAGGTGTATTTTGATTCACAGTTCTAGACATTAGGAAGTTAAGGGCATGGCTCTGACATCTGCTTGCTTCTAGTGAGAGCCTCATGTTGCTTTGACCCATGGTGGCAAGTGGAATGGAATGGAGTGCAGAAGAGAGAAAAGAGGACTGAAGTCTCATAATAACTAACCCATTCATAAGAGAAAGGCATTATCTATCTATGGGGGCTGCACCCATGACCCAATCACTTCTACCTCCCAACACTGCTATTTTGAGGATTTAAGTTCCCAGTGCACAAACTCTTTTTTTTTTTGGCGGTGGGGGGGGGGAGTACTCATAGCAGTGTCTAACTATTATTGTGCCTGAAATAAGTTTTTGTCTTTTCTTTTCTGGTGGTACTGTGCTTGAACCCAAGGCCTCACACTTGCGAGGCAGGTGCTCTACCATTTTGAACCACTTCACTAGCCCTTTCTGTGTTGGGTATTTTTCAAGATAGGCTCTCACAAACTATTTGCCTGTGACTAGCTTCAAACTGGATCCTCCTGGTCTCTCCATCCTCAATAGTTAGAATTACAGGTGTGAGCCACCAGCGCCTGGCTGGAATAAGTTTTAACTCATTAAAACCACACTTTTCCAAAATCCAGCTATAGCAGCTTACAAAGATATATAGAGTACAGCATGCATGTGGGTGCTCAAAAAAGGTTTGCTTTAGGGCTGGAGGTGTAGTGCAAGTGATCGAGTCCCTGCCTAACAAGAGCAAACCCTGAGTTTAAATCTCAGCACTACAAAAAAAAAAAAAAAAGCTTGGTTTGGTTAGGATCTGTTCCAGTGGGTGAGATCATTGGAGAAACAACCAGTCTACAGACTTCAAAGAGCAAAGAGAAAGGTGATTCCAGTTCCCCCGGGTCTTCTCACCTGATGTACCAAATTCCTTGGTGCTGACAGATATGGCTGCAGCCAAGAATCCTGCTCTCTACCTTGCCAAAAAGGAGACATTTCATGGATTCTATCCCATAGATTTACCCTTGAATTTTTTTTTTTTTTTTGTGATACTTGGGTTTGAGCTCAGGGTTTTATGATTGAGAGGCAGGCACTCTACCACTTGAGCCACTTCTCAGCCCTTTTTGCTTTGGTTATTTTGGAGATAGGGTCTTGCTTTTCACCCAGGGTGGCCTGAACCTTGATCCTCCTATCTTAAGCTTCCCAGCATAGTCGGGATGACAGGTGTGTGCCACCATGACCAGCTTTTTTTCCATTGTGATGGGTCTTGCAAATTTTTTTGCCTGGGCTGGCCTGGAACCACGATCCTCCCCATCTCAGTCTCTGTAGTAGCTAGGATTATAAGCGTGAGCCCTGGTCTTGAATACTTTTTGTACAATTAAATTGAATTCAGGACTCCTCATTTGCTAATAGCTATTTGACAAAATTGAAATTTATCTTTATCTAAAATATCAATGAAACTTTGATGTATCCATGTCCTGTTTTTCTAAAGTCAGTATCATTAAGAAAGTAGGAACATATAGAATGGAGTGGGGGGGGGGTGTTTTCTAAACAGATAAATTATGAACACTTGAAAAACTTTCCTGGAAGATTCTCAGATTAACAGCCTGACCTGTCATTCTGAATACTTCTTCTTAATACGCATTCACCAGGGGTATTTTTTTCTTTTGTCCTTAGTGGAAAAGTCTACTATCCGACCAGCTAAAAGCATGGACTCCCTGTGTTCAATGCCTGTGGAAGGTGAGATTTTACAGTTCATCTGTGGGCTAAGGATTGGCACTCACTCCAGACTTGGCTTTGGAAGCTGCTGGGCTACTCATCTGCAGTTATGATCAGTTGCTTGGTTCCCCAGGCCCTCCCTGATTTTCCCAAACTCAAGGGCTTCTCATAGCTCTTGCTATAACCTCCCCTTCTACCTCAGGGTTAGGCCTAGAGGAGACCACAGACCACAGCTCCTTTTCATTCAAACCTGACCCAGGTAAAATGTCAACAACATCTGTAACTAAGGCAGAGGAAGGATGGGCAGAAAGAAGAACCAGGTACTGATTTTTGCCTGGTGCTTTTATGTTTTGAATTTGGGTGTTTCCAGAGGCATGGGCTTCATAGTGCTTGCCAAGTCATGATCTTGAATTGGTAGGTTCATTCTTTCATCATTTACCAGCAAACACTGATTAGACAAATTTGTATGTACAAATTGTGGATATGTGGACAGTTACACACAAGGTGTACCCATCAGTAAAACAGAATGTAATCTCATTTGTTCTCATAGGTCTAACCTAAAGGGCTCACTTGCCTGTGTCTCTCTCCCTTCTGTTTTCTTAAGCAACCAAGAAGCCCAGTTGCAAGGTACAAGGCAAAGGGCTTCCCTGGCAAGCAGACTGCTCAAATGCTTCTAAATTTACCCCATGACTTTCCAACACCTTTAATACATGACATTTTTCCTTTGATAAATGAAGTATCCTGAGACAATATAGGAAATACTTAGCACAACTTAAAAAGAATTCTAAACCTGTAAAATACTCTGACATCTTTTTTAAGCTGTCATGATGCTTTTAGCTTTTTCTCATGTTTATATTCATCCATTTCCTAGGCGGTTTTAATATATCAAGATTTTATCTATGACTTTCCCAGATGCTGGGTAGGTCATCTTTCCTCAGTTTCCTCATGTGTTAAAGAAGATACTTACGTCTCCCTTACAGTGTGCTTATAAGAATTTATTCTGTAAGATGCTTAGCATTCTTACAGAATTTATTCTGTAAGATGCTTAACTTAAAACCAAGTTAGAAATTCTTTTCCAGATCCCTGGCCGGTCCCTGTTATCTTTCAGCTTATTTATTCCCCGTGTGGAATTTTCTCTTCTTTACCTTCACTTCTTAGTCACCATTGGGTTCTCTAATGACATTTCGAGTCCTTCATCCTCTGAAGCAACAGGAAGAAACCCAGGGAAGGCGGAAGGGTCTAGCTGAGCACAGCCCTGCTTTCCTTGCTGGGAAAACAAAGACTGTGCCTGGGTCTAGCTGCCAGAGAAGACTTGTAAATTTTAAAGTAAAACAAGATGCTGTTATTTTGCCCTTTTTGTCTTCTTCATAACATCCTTCTGCCACCTCTATATATATATTTTTTTTGTGATCTGCACTTAGTTTGGTAGATGTCTGTCCTGTTTAGCACTCTTACCAATGGCCTGCTCTCCCTGCAGAGTTTAAAACTGATAACCTGTAGCACAACAGTGAATAGTCTTCTAGAGTATCCTGCTAAAATTCAGTGCACTTGAGAAAATGCTTTCTCCCTTGTCAAACAAATGCTATGCACCTGTCTTCATTAGGGTGGCTGTTCCCTTATTAGACTGCTACCTCTTTCAGTATTGAGAATCCTATGCCTCCCCTTCTTGGAGGGCCTGCAGCTGTGTGTACCCAGGCTGCTTACTGTATGCTTATTCTTTTTCTCTAGGAAAAGAAACCAAAGGAAATTTTAATCGAACAGTCACCACTGGGGGATTTTTCATTCCAGCCTCGAAAGTACACTCCATCAGCACTGGCAGCTCCTGTGACCTCAGCAAGCAGGAGGGTGAATGGGGCCAGGAGGGGATGCCTGCGGGGGCAGAGGGGGGCTTTGATGTGAGCAGCGGTGACCGAAGCCAGCTGCAGGGCGCTCAGGTCCGTCCTCCACCTGAGCAGCTGAAGGTGTTCCGGCCTGTGGAGGATCCCGAGGGCGAGCAGGCAGCCCCCAAGATGCTGGGGATGTTCTACACCTCCAGCGATAGCCCCAGCAAATCCGTCTTCAGCAGCAGCCTATTCCAGGTGGAGCCCTCACCACGACACCAGCGCAAGGCTCTGAACATCTCGGAGCCCTTTGCAGTGTCCGTGCCCCTGCGTGTGTCAGCTGTCATCAGCACCAACAGCACCCCGTGCAGAACGCCCCCGAAGGAGCTGCATTCCCTCTCCAGCTTGGAAGAGTTTTCTTTCCAGGGCTCAGAGAGTGGGGCTTGGCCAGAAGAGGAGAAGCCACTGGGAGCTGAGACATCTACAGGTAAAATAGGGAGAGGGATTAAAAACCACACTTGAACTTGTCTAAATAGAGATTGCAAGGCAATGTGATGAAGTGGTAAGGACTGTGGGCTGTAGAACCAGACTGTATGAGTTGAAATCCTGTCTCTGCCATTTTGCATGTAATCTTCGTCAAGTTAACATAAGCACCTTGTGCCTCAGTTTCTAAAACTGTAAAATGGGAATTATGGTGATAATAACTATACTTCTCCAAAAGTCCATTGTGACTATTAAGTTAACAGATACGAAGCTCTCAGAACTTGTCTAATACATGGGAAGTACTCAGAAAATGTTATTTATCATTGTTTTGTTCACTCACATGGTGACAAGGCAGGAAGGAAAAGTCAGAAACAGAATGCAGAGCTACAGAGCTGGAATTGGGAATTCATCTTATCTAGAGTTAATTCTGTCTTCATCCATCCACCCCTCATTTCTTCCTCACATCTGCAGAGAACGTGGCTAGTAGGCAATTTCTAGGAATAGATATTGGTTCTAGGAGTAGATACTGCCCTGAGGAACTTACCCTGGGATGGAAGCCATGAACATGAAGAATGACGGTGCCCCGATAACTGGGCACAACACAGAATGATGACACTGAGTGCTGCAGCAGGCAGGAGGAAGGAGAGAGGCAGAGGTGGTGTTAGGTGCATGTCTTGAAGGATGGATTGAATTTGGATTACAGGGAGGACCAGAGCAGAGGCATGCAAGGCCCATCAGAAGGGAATGGTAGGAGAAGAGTGGACACATGACCAGGTTAGGGTGAAGAGGGTCTTGTGTGCCCTTAAAGAGGCACAGGGATCCACTGAGGGTTGTCAGTAGAGGAGTAACAGGTCCCTGTTCCACTCCCCACCCAATGGTCACAGTCCACACCAAGAGATTGTGAGCTCTACCAAGAGAGATGCTGGCAGATTCTTCTAACAGGCCTTGGTAGGGTGCAGAAAATATCTTTTAAATTTTACTGATGCATTGCTCTTTCTCCCAGAAGTCATGCTTTGAAGAATTTATCCTAAATAGCTGTGCACAGGGGTGGGGGCATGGCTCAAGTGGTAAAGCACCTGCCTAGCAAACTGGAGGTTCTGAGTTCAAGTCCCAGTACTGCTAAATATATACATACATACATACATACATACATACATAATATAGATTTGTGTGCATAAAGCAACTTTATTGGACCGGCAGTGTGGCTCAAGTGGTAGATTGCCTGCCTAGGAAGTGTGAGGCCCTGAGTTCAAAATCCTAGTACCACCAAAATGAAATAGCCGCACACATGCAAAATGGTGTGTGCACATGATGGCATTACTTGTGACAATAGAAAAGACTAGAAATGATCCAAATGCCCATCGCTAGGAGAGCGGTGGAACAGTTGAAGTGCATCCACAAATTATGTCCTAGAGAGCTTTGTGGGCCCTGTGCATCTGGAAGGAACAGTTTCTGAGCACAGAAGGCAGCCTCTTTTAAGAGTCTGCCTTGGTTTCTGGCTTTCTTTCTGTCTTTCTGTCTCAGGGCCTCTTCTGAAGGAAGGATTTTACTCAACCCTTGCTTGGGACCATCCAGAGTATGAAGAATCAACTAAGCCAGCTCTCAACAATATGGGCCAGGAATGAGCAGATAAATGGCCCAAGCTCTCACCCTGTAGAGGGATACTTGTGGGGCTTTTGAATGGAGATCATATTCTGAAATAGATTTGGAGGGTTGGAGGTGTGGCTCAAGCAGGAGAGAGCCTACTTTGCAAGTGCAAAGCCCTGAGTTCAAACCCATCCCATAAGGGAAGGGAGGGGAGGGGAGGAGAAAGGAGAGAAAGAGAGGGGAGAGGAAGGGAAGGGGAGAAGTGTATTAAGTGAAGGGCAAAAGAAAATAGCACTGTGGTCAATTCCAAAGTTTTATTAGTTCCAACAGCAGTGTGTTGTCACTGTGTCTATCTGAGCTGGCAGCTGGACAGACATTTTAGAGTTATGTTTCATCACAAGATTAACCCTTGGCAATGAGCAGTGAGCAGAGTTTTGGTTTTTGATTTTTTGTTATTGAGGTAGCAGTACAGCCTCAAACTCAAAATCCTTCCTCTGCCTCCCAGGTGCTGAGATTACATTACAGGTATGCACCATCACACCTGGCTCAGAGTTTGTTCTTAGCCAGCCAACTTTTCTGAGCTGTTCTGTATGCCAGACCCTGTGCTGTGTGCTCTGCCTCCGTTATCTACTTTATCCTCACATCAGCGCTGCAAAAGCTGTGTGTATTGTGAAGCCATTGTACCAAAATTGCAAGATTCATTAAGAAATGAGAATTTAAAACCAGGTTTCTCTGGTCCCACTGTAAATACTATTTATTGAGGGCTGCTGTGTGCTAAGCACTGTCCTAGGTTCTGTACTTTGCTTAGTCTTTATTCCTCACTGTGAAAACTGATGAGGTAAAATAGGGCCTTCCTTCATAAAAGGCAACAGAGGCCAAATCTGTGGTCTGCCTCCCTCCTGCTGGTCTCAGTATATGTTTAAGATATGAGTGAAATCACCTTGGATATACCCAAATTGACTGTAGCACCTGAGAAGCTGCCAACCATAATTATAAGATATCTTGCAGCCTAATGTGGGGAAGAGATGTTTGTGGTCTTGGACCAATGAGTTGTTGGGCCCTGAGTATTCATTTGTGACATGAGCAGGATTTCTTAGCTTTGACACTATTGATTGACATTTGAGGCTGGATAACCCTTTGGTGCACACTGGAGGATATTTAGCAGCGTTCCTGGCTTCTACACTGTAGATGCAAATAGCACTCACTAAGCTGGAGCAACCAAAAATGTCTCCAGACATTGCAGTGTGTCCTGGAAGGGGAAGTAAAATGGCTTCTAGTTGAAATCTTCCAAGACCTCTCATCTCTGACAGTCTGTGACTCTAGTAACTGAGGCTGGAAATTGTCAGGAGAACAGGGTAAAGGATGTGAGGGGCAGTAAGTTGGGAGAACCCCCCATCCCATCCTTGTGAAGGACAGGAGGCAGAATAGTGACTGTTCTGGGACCAGCCTCCCTTGAAATATATTCTTTGTACTGATCAATCACCTCCTCATTGCAGTTTCTGTCACCAAGAAGACAGCTCCTGAGGCCAGCACACTGAAACCTGAAGTCCTGGGGACAATGGAATGTAGCCAAGCCCTTTCCCTGGAGCCAGGTACCCAGCTGGAGAAGAAAACCTCAGAAATCGCCCAGGGCTCCCAGCATTCAAGAGAATTAGAGAAGAGGTTGAATCCAGAGAAGGTGGTGGAGGAAGACAGAGAGGCTGGCCAGGTGGGACCCAATGCTGCCCAGGAAAGCCCCAGGCCCAGAGCTGAAGTCATATTTCTCCACGAGATGGTAAGGTGGTCTCACTGCTCCAGCCACATAGAGGCCTCTTTTTCTCAAGAGCTCTTTGTACATTTTAAAAAATATTAAGAATCAATTTCTGAAAAGAGACTTTAAAAGGCCCATTTTTACTCAGGCCTAGTTTGTTTTTATTTTGTGGATGTTGTAGAGGTCTTGCAGTGATGGGAAGGAATCATCTAGCTCAAGTCCCTAGGAAAAACTCAACTCTAAATTGTTCTGACCTGGAGTCACCATTAACCAGTAACATGTTCTTAGAATTAATGACATTCAACCCTGAAAGCAGCACAAAACCTGTTTGTCATATTCCAGTACCAAAATATGATGGCCATTCACAGGGCCCAGCCCTCTTCTCCCAGACATCCTGGATGGACAAATGTCTAGAATTTTTCCTAAAAATCTGAAAAAGACTGCTAGGATCCCCTCCCTTCTCTTGTGACTTCTGGAGAAGGTAACATATGATGCCAGAGTTGACAGAACCTGGTCCAAGATGGAAACCGAGGTCCAAGATGGAATTTTCCAAGATGAGGTTTATGAGACATCCTTCCATAAGAAGGTGTAAAGAATTTTCCTGGAGACACCTAGGAAAAGAGTCCTGCATTTGGGAGGCAGCTCTGTAACCAGGGGAGTGTGCTCAAGAGGAAAAGGAAACCCATTGCCTTTTTTTTTTATTCATATATGCATACAATGTTTGGGTCATTTCTCCCCCCTCCCCTCATCCCCTCCCTTACCCGCCCCCCAACCCGTTGCCTTTTTTAACTTGCTTCCAGGACATGCACAAGAAGAACACATGCTAGGAGTTAGGGCAGAGCTGGGGTGCCATGCTGGCCTGTCAGAACAAGTGAGGGTTCCCGTAATATATGTTTGAATTTGTTAAAGAGGAGGGGTGCAGATTCTTAGGGAGATTGAATTCTTGTGGGGAGGCCCAAGTAAGAATGGCATTACCTTAAGAAGCAGAGGAAGTCAGTGCTGGAAGAACTAGGGTGGATTCTGGGAACAAGTAAAGGCATCGATTCATTCATTCACTTGAACATATACTAAACCCTACTTTGTGCCAAGTAATCACTGCAATGAACAAGACTGTCACCATCTCAGTCTTGCTGGGGCTGACAGCATCATAGGGAAAGGTCACTGAACAAGTAATTTCCAGAAGTGGAAATAAGGAGTATGGTGGGAGTGTGTAACAGGAAGACCTAACCTAGTCAGAGGGAGGAGTGTCACAGGGGTCAGAGACCTCTTCCCTGAAGAGTAGATATTTAGGTCAAGAGCCTCACTAAATGAAAGGGGTATAGGGTGTAATAAGTACAGAGAGACCTCCAGGCAGAAAGAACAAGATGTGCCATGAACCTGAGGTGGGAAAAGAGCCAGAAACACTCAAGCAATGGGAATGAGTTGGGCTGGAGAAAGTGAGGTGCAGGTAGAAGCAGGAGCCACATCACACAGGGCTGCATGGAAGGGTTTGGGGATTGACCTCAGGGCATTGGAAAAGCACATAATATATTCAGAAGTTTGTCCTTAGAGTGAACTCCATTCTGTGAGAAGCATGGCTTGCAGAAGGGCAAGACAGAAGGTGGGGATGCCAGTTAGGATGGTAGTGAGTGGCAAAGCAGGTGGCTTTGACTAGAGTGGGAGCCTTGGAGACAGAAGTCAAAGGATTTTTTAATATTTAGTTTTTATTCTTCCAGACTTTCTTCCTTTCTCTGGCGTGGTACTGCTCGAACTTACTAGGCAGGCTAGAGTGCCACTTCCAGCAGAAGGATTCTTGAATCAACTTCTTGATGTTTTTCAGGATGAAGATGATCTGGCCAATGCCCTGATCTGGCCTGAGATTCAACAGGAGCTGAAAATTATTGAATCTGAAGAGGAACTCACCTCGTTGCAATCACCTACTCAGAAGATCAACCCAATTCAGCCAATTCTAGAATCTAGTCCTGGGCCCTTTCCTTCCAGGAGCTTGGCTTGTAGTTCCACCCCCTTGGAGGCATGGACTAGGGACTCAACCAATCAGAGTACACAGGGGGCTGCCACAGCAGTCAACAGAGAGAAGCTGGAGCCAACCAGCAACCTTCATAGATCTGATCCTCAGCAGGGACTGAATCTAGACCATGCCAGTCTGGCTCCTCAGGAAATAGTTCTGTTTGAGAAGGCATCTCCACCCACAAACATGGAGGTGAAAGGCCCAGGAAATCTCTCTCCTCCACTTCCTTCTGCTCCTCCCCCTCCAACTCCACTAGAGGAGGCACCTCGAGACCTGCTATCAAAGGGTGCACCTGAAAAAGATCCATCTAAGATTTTGAGGACGAATCCCTATATAGAGCAGCCCAAGTCCAAAGACAGCCCTGGAATCCCTATCCCCTGTCAGGGAGATGAGGCTACTCTAAGACAAAATGAAAATGAAAATTCAAAGAATGCTGCTCCTGAGGGAAAAGACCCTGGTTTCCCAAACCTACCAAAGGAGGCCGAGATTTCTCCACAAGGAGAGGGGGATGTAGCCCATTCAGTACAGGAGCCTTCAGACTGTGACGAAGACGACACTGTGACAGACATTGCTCAGCATGGCCTAGAAATGGTGGAACCCTGGGAGGAACCCCAGTGGGTGACAAGTCCCCTTCACTCTCCTACCCTGAAAGAAGTATATGAATCCCAGGTGCAGGGTTCCCAGAGCCACCGATTGGAGAGGAGGCTTTGCCACAGACCTAGCCTCCACCAGAGTCATTCTCTGGATAGCAAAACCACTGTGAAGAGCCAGTGGACTCTCGAGGTTCCCTCCTCCAGCAGCTGTGCTAATCTTGAAACTGAGAATTCCGACTCTCTGCCACTCCTGGCAGCCAGGAGGGAGGTGGATGAATGGGATGAGAAAGCACTGAGGTCCTTCAGAGAGTTCTCTGGCATGAAAGAAGAGGTTCTTCCCAGCCAGAAGGGACCAGGTGGTGTACAACCCAAACCAGAAGACACCAACTCCATCAGCCTAACAGAGGGAAAGGAACAAGGGCCACACCTTAGGCACAGCAACCCCCAGGTTAAGCAAGGCAGTGTTCCTGGACCAGAGAGCAAGGAGAGTCCATCTGGTGTTGAGAACAGGACCTCACCTGGAGAGCATCCTCCAAAGTTACAGCTGAAGAGCACCGAATGTGGGCCCTCAAAAGGGAAAAACAGACCTTCATCCCTCAACTTGGACTCTGCAGTGCCCATATCTGACCTCTTCCGGCTTGAGAATGGGGCCTCATTTAGTTCACCTGGAATGCAGCTTTCTGAGCCAGGAGATCCCAAGGTCACCTGGATGACCTCATCTCACTGTAAAGCAGACCAGTGGAAGGTTTACTCCCGTGACTTCCAAGACCTGGACATTGTTGCTCATGCCCTGACAGGTCGCCGTAACTCAGCTCCTGTGAGTGTGTCAGCTGTGAGAACCTCCTTCATGGTCAAAATGTGTCAGGCCAAGGCAGTCCCAGTCATCCCACCCAAGATTCAGTACACACAGATTCCACAGCCTCTGCCTTCTCAGAGCACAGGGGAGAGTGGGGCTCAGCCTCTAGAAAGGAGTCAAGAGGAACCCAGCTCAACTGGTGGGACTTCTCAGAAACCTGCTGAAGAAGATTCTCCCTCCTCCCTGGAAAGCCCAAAGGAAGAGAAACCAAAGCAAGATACGGGAGCCTTTAAGTCTCCACCAACGGACACCACTGCATCCTGCATGTGTGAGGAACCCACCGTTTCTCCAGAACCAGGCTTATCTAACCAGCTCTCTACCCAGGATGCCACAGTGCAGTGCAGAAAGCGCACATCAGAGACAGAACCATCTGGGGACAACCCTCTTTCTTCAAAACTAGAGCGACCATCTGGGGGCCCTAAGTCTTCCCACAGGTCAAGGCCAGGAAGACCTCAGAGCCTAATCTTATTCAGTCCTCCTTTCCCCATCATGGACCACCTTCCCCCTTCATCCACAGTGACAGATTCCAAGGTCTTGCTTTCCCCTATCAGAAGTCCCACACAGACAGTTTCCCCTGGCCTTCTTTGTGGGGAGTTGGCAGAGAACACATGGGTCACACCAGAAGGGGTTACACTTAGAAATAAAATGACCATCCCTAAGAATGGCCAAAGACTAGAGACCTCAACCAGCTGCTTTTACCAGCCCCAGAGGAGATCAGTGATACTGGATGGAAGAAGCGGGAGGCAAATAGAGTGATATCAGTTTACCTGCTGGTCATGATTCATCTGGAAGTTATTACAGGTGCAGGTTATCAAAGTTTGAGATTATTTCGGCCTCTGACATCTCTTTTTTCAGGTTTTGATCATTCATTAATTAGTCCATTTGCCAGAAGAGTGGTCAAGGCAAGGACCAAAAAGTGACATTTCAATACATCTACATGAGCAAGTGCAAAAGGTGAAGAAAGGGAAGAGGATGGAATGCCTGCTTTCAATGAAATTATGGGCTTGTTTGTGAGCTGGGTAGTTAGGAGACCACACTATCATCTGTTACTGTTGAAAGCTGGCTGTGATAATGTCCTTTGAAAGAATGAAAAATCCTTTGCCTATGTCAGAAAAATGTTACTTAGAGATGTGAAGGCCTCCTCTACCTTTTAATGCTCTTTAAGAGCATGTGTTCTTTTAGACTAGTTTCCTAGTAAGCTTTGTAAAAGTGCACTATCCAAAATAGAAGCAGATTTGCAAATACCAACTAACATGCCACTTAGATATCTAAATGGGTGAAATTACCCATGCTTTCCCCATCATCCCTACAGACCTGTCCAAAATGACTGCACACCAGCACAGAAAGTCACCATCTGTACTCAAGAGCAAACCCTAAGACTGGCACCATCCACAAAGACTTTCTGGCTTTCATTAACTTGGGACTTCAGCTGCCACTGTACTGAATTATGATTTATAAATCTGGTAGCTGGCAGAGTGGGGGCTGAGCTGAGGATTACCTTAAGGAAACATTGAAATCTTTATGTAGTGAAGTGTGGTATCAACTTTGTTAACAGTATCAGAATCTAAGTACCAATGTCATCATAGAGAAAAGTCTCATGCAAAGGCACAACTACACTGCTAACTTGATGCGTTTAAATTGGTGGGACATAAGCAGAAAGGCTCGAGCCTTTCTTCTTCCACACTAGGCTGGGCCCAGTAGGACAGGAAGGGATGCAGGGAGGAGCCTACCAGAGTGGCCATCACTACCACTCACTGGTAGCTGTCCTCCTTGAAAATGAATTCTATTTTAGCCAGTGGGTCCATTCATTCCTTCCTTCCTTCCTTCCTTTCTTCCTTCCTTCCTTCCTTCCTTCCTTCCTTCCTTCCTTCCTTCCTTCCTTCCTTCCTTCCTTCCTCTCTCTCTCTCTCTCTCCCCCCCCCCCACCTCCTACTGCTCAAGAACAGATTCAAGGTGCCTCTGTCCCTTCCATAATTCCCCTCATTCACCACCCACCCTTGGCACTCATACTTGCTCTTCTCTGTCTGGATACCAGCAGAAGCAATAAATCAATCTGATTCTCTTTCTGTTATTTAGGAGTTTCAATGGTTCTTTCCTTGGAGAGGAGAACTAATATACTTGCTGGCAGATTTTTGGTGCTCCCTTCAAAAAAGGCTTCATGAGGCATCTTTTCTCAGATTCAAGTCTGGCTGAACTCTGTCCAAAAGTTCAGTCATTGTAGAAACAATGGCTAGCAGTACCTCTGGGCCAGGTGGAAGATAAGGTGAAGTCATGTCCTTCCATGAGAAATTGGAAGCTGAAGCCCTGCCGTAGATCCACACCTGCCCCATTCTTCCTTTCCTGATAAGTCTTAGAGTTTCAAACTCTTGCCCTATACATTTAAGCCAATGTCTGTGGCAAAGGTAACCAGCAAGTCAGCTAAAGAGTTCTGCCTTTAGAGAGGTGAGTGAGCAGGGGGACGGTTAATAAGTCTTTAGTGTTTTTGCTTTCTCATTGGATAAGCAAAGCATTGGACCAACAGTCAATGAGATGCCAACCCATAAGAAAAGTCCTAGAACATAGCATTTTCCTCCTAGGCAAGCAAGGTGAAGAAATATGATGGTGAGAGATGAAAAAGTCCATGTTCCAGCGATTTGAAAAGCACATTCCTGCCTTATCAGAAAAATGTCGTAGATAAGTTTTATGACAGTCTCACTGTACTTGTGGTGCCCATGCTTTGACAAGGCCTGTGTTCCAGTTATAATACAAGAGGGCAAGACCATATTCTGCTTCACTGTCAGAACTCTGAGCAAGTAATGAAATACTTAAAACTACTTTGATTTTTTTAAACTTTTGTTTGCAATACATATTGGATATATTTTCATTGGGGATAGACTAAGAAGCTACCATTTACATATTAACAAGTGACTTCAATTCTGGGGGTTGAGGCACCTATGTAAATTTATAAAATGGTTGCCATGTTCCTTTTGACTGACACCTTATCACCTACAGGAGTTTGGGTGTTATTATGCAACCCACTGACACCTGTCTGGAGATATTCCCTACTCCAAGTATTACTACCCAGCCAATTCCAGAAGGGCTTAGAAGCTAACTCACCTTCTCAGTGCACTACTGCTCAAGCATGGTCCTTTTGACTGTCTCAGAGCCTGTCAACTGTCACACACATATTCATAAACTTGCGGGCCGGACTGGGCTGGCACTGAGGAAATTACATTCCATGACAAAAAAAGAAAAAGGAACACCTCCCTCCCCTCATTTTTGTCCTAAATTATTTTCCAAAATGCCACGGGATTACCCATTTGGTCACCCACTTGGGGCACTGAATAATGGACCCCTGGACAGTCCCATCCAGAAGAGGAGCAGAACGAGTGCTAATGTTTTAGGAAGCTCTGGGCTATAAAGGGCCACAGAGTCAAACTTCAAATCAAACTGTCATCCTCCAGGTGGCAGTGACTGATTTAAAATGTTGAATTTGAACTGAAATGCATACATGTACCAATGTTTTCTTTCAGTGTTAATGATCACTTAAGAAGATAATAATCCATTATTTATTTCCAAAATGGCCCTTCCAGGCAATCTTTTTTCTTTTTGCCAAAATGGACCAGATAGAGAATATCTAATTTTTATTCTCTGCTTTACTTGGAATATGAAGGGACCTGACCTAGAACTCCATTAAGACTGTTAGCCTAATCTAAGCCCTAAAATTCGTATTATCCAAGTCAAAACTCTGGATTCTGGGGACACTAAAAGTGTAAATATCATCATCCTCAAGAAATACTTATCAAGAGCTTAGCAATACTGCACTAGGTGCCTTTCTACTCCTATATTTTTGAGGAGTCTAGTCCAAAAGGGCAAGGAATGGGAGCAAACAGACGATAAACCACTGGGAACAAGACTGAGAAGTATAGTATTGATTATCAAATGAAGGCAGAAAGTGAAAATAATGTAGCAACTAGCATCTTTCAATAGGACTGTTAACAATTGCAAGTCCAACGTAATGTGCCAATGAGACACTCAGGTGTTGAGAACTTGGTTTGATTTTTAATAACTGGAGTGGTAAGCAACTAAGAATAAGTAGTCCTGAGGTTTTGCACAGTCCTGATTTGGATGTGAAGTCCTGTTGAATCTCTGCAAATGAGCCAGATGGGATCAGCATTCCACACTCCTTGAGAAGGGATTTTAGAGACTTCTGTCATTACAAAGTGAGTTAACTCCTGCTGCTGATGAAGTCATAGACCCAAGATAAACTGTTCACTTCATGTAGCATTTAAAAGCACATGATAATCACATTTGCTAAAATTGGGTGGAACAGTCATTTGTCTACCAGGTCGTGTGTCTTGGAGAACATAAGATTCATTTGTCTAAGATTGGAGTAGAAATAGTTCCCAGTAGGTCCACTTCCCACTAGGATTGAGTAGGACCACATTCTATCATGGCTGGTCCTATCTGATGACAACATGAATCAGGATGTCATATTACCAACAGTATGATTTTAGGCACTTCTACTAGGAAGATCAACTCAAAACATGGAATGACAAAGAATGTGTCCTTTCCAACACCTTTCTAGCAAAATAAGTCCAGAAGAGGGAGCAAGCACCTGTCCAGGCACAGAGAAGAGGAGGAGGTGGTAGAAGGTGACTGCCTGAGATGAGCAACAGTCCAGATAGTGTAAGATTGGGGGGTCACACAGATTGACTGGCATGCAGAAGATCCCTTAGTGACCATGAGGTACCTGAGTAATGCAGGGGTTGTGTCTCTGTGAGAGTGATAGAGGACACAGCTAATAATGGAAGCCTATAAAGTCCATAGCAATGTTGTGTTACTGGATGAACCACAATGCTTTGCATTAACTTAATGCCATTGTACTTTCTGGCTTATAATTCTGCAAAGTAAAGCACTTTTTCAAAGGATTCTATTAGAAAGCCACATGACTACAGCTGTTTTTTAAGTTCTACAAATGTTTCCAAAGATATAATCAAAATGTTTTTCTATTCATTAAAAAGTATAATTATTAAACTATCCATAGAGACATTTAAGTGTAATTAAAAGATTGTTATGCTTTAAAAATGTACTCTAATAAATGATATAAAACATAATGCTTATGATGTTGGACTATGAGCTAGAAGAAGACATGGGATCATCAAAGTCAATAATCAGAAAAGTAAATTATATGCATCAGATTCATTGTTCCAGTTTGTTCTGTTTGATGTCATTTTTTTGTTGTTACTTCCAGGTCTGGTGCCACAGTGAAAGTTCTGAGGATTTGCTTCAGTAAATTTTTCTTGTTTTTGTTATTTTAATGTTAATAATTTCAAGAGTTTGCAATTTCACCTCCTCACCTTTGCAATAACACAATCACTTCACTGAGATGCCTAGTATGTTGATGTACTGTACCCAGGATACACTGTAATGGGAAATGAGAAGAAAAACATTACTTGCTTCTCACAACTCCACAGCTTAAGGAGTTGTGATGGGATCCATTGAAAAGATGTGAACTTAATTTTGCTATTTCTTCCATCAATGAAGGACTACTGAGTGGTCATTTAATGATGCTTTAGGGAGAAAGCTAATGTTTGCTATTCTGGCATATAGTCTTGCAAAAAAAAAAAAAAAGATGGGATTTGGGGATGTGGGGAGAGCAATCACACATAATAATCTCTCTTCATAGAATATTGTTGCCACTTCCTGGGTTTCAATAGGGCTCCCAACAGGACATTTCTTTCCTGCACAAAACATTGCATTCTCTGACATCGCACAGACTTTTACAAAGAATCAGAAGACATTCCCCCAATTTCTCACTTCTGCTTCTGCACCACTGTTTCTTCCCATCTCATTCAAAAAGTCCCTCATTACCAAAATTTATAGATCCAGCTATTCTCACTTTTACCATTCTTTATGGCCACAATGTAGTCAATGTCCCAGACTTCTCAGTCTTCAGTACCAGGCTTTTTGTCCTTCTACCACATATCCCATCACTCTTGCTCTCAAGGAAAACCCACCCGGCACCCTTGCTATAATTGTTTACAGGTTTTTACCTCTGTTCAGTTTTGACCATTTGCTTCTAGGGTTACACATCAGGTTATGTCACAGTCCAGAATTCTGTGATCCTAGATACCCATTTTCCTTTCTCAGAAACTTCTATACTTGCTAGTTTTTTCAATTTGTGCAAGGTCACTAATGACTGGTCCACTGCTACTCTTGACAGACACCACCTTCGTTAGATCTCATGCATTTTTCCTTAGCCTTTCTAGATGCCATGATGCATCTTCTCAAATATTCCTGCCATGGCCATTAACTCCCTCAACCAATAGTCCCTCAGCCACATCTGCTTGGCTTAACCCCCCACCTAGAACCGTAACTCTTAATCATCCATCTTCCCTGCTCTTCACTGTGTTTATGGTAAGTGCAGAGAAAGTTATAAAAGCCTTTAGATTATGGTCCATCACCTCAGGAGTGGCTTCATTCCCAAAACTCACAATGGCTATTTGTGTATTCTTAACCCTTTCCTAGATCACACACCCCTCCCAAAGGACAAATGCTTGTGGCTGCACATTTGTGCTGTCAGATGTTTCTCAGCAGCCTCCTACCACCACTTACCATATCCATGTGTGCACCCAATGTCCCTTGTGGTTGAGGAAGTGCCCCTCTCTCCAAGGCTCGTCTTATCAGTGTCTACCCATCCATTATTCTCTCCCATAAATTCAAGCTTTCCTTCTGTGGTCTTCTATCCCTCAGCATGTAAATATTAAAGTCTTCTATCTTACACAAGTCTTCCTTAACTCTGCCTACTTTTACCACCTTGTACACAAGTTCTTAGAGGAGTCATCAATGTTCACTGTTTCTACTTCATTCCAATGCACTCTTCTGGACCAACTACAACCTGATCTCCACATCACTGCTGGAGTAAAATCTCTCTTGCTAGAGTCACCAATATCTAGTAACCACATCTAAAAGTTACTTCTGTCTCGACTTCCCTATTATATTTGATACTTTTGGGTCCTTTTTAGCTCTAATTTACTTCCTTTCTTGGCCATTTTCTTGTTCACTTGAAAGCTTCCCTTTCCTCTACCCTTACATGTTATTCATGAGAAAACAATCCTGTTCTTCCTTTTTCACTCCACATTCTTTCCCTAGATTCACAGTCCATGGCTTCTCCTACTACCCACATGATAGTGACCCATCCTTACCCCTATTCTCTCTTATATGGATTTTTTAAATGGTTGACTCACTGGTCTCCTTGCTTTAAGTCTCAGCAACATTCCACATTTCCATGTCCATCCTACAAATTACTGCCAAAATGTTTAAGGATAGTGGTGTTCAAATTCTACATTCCTCAAAATCAGCTGGACAGCTCATTGAAAGACTGTCTGGGCTTCCTCCAGAGTTTCTGACTCAGTAGGTTTGGGGTGAGGCTTAAAAATAATCCATTCCTATCAAGTTCTCAGGTGCTGCTGATGCAGTGTGGTTTAGAGATTAACACTGAGAATGCTTTGGATCATAAGCTGTGTTATTTCTCTGCTTAAAATCTTCCATTAGGCATATTCTAACTACAGAAGTTCTCAGACTTCTATGAACTTAATAACTACTTGGGGCAGGCACCAGTGGCTCACACCTGAAATTCTAGCTACTTGTGAAACAGAGGTCAGCCCAGGTAGTTTGTGAGACCCTACCTCAAAAATACCCAATGCAAAAACAAAACAAAACACCTACTTGGTGTGCTTGTGAGAAGTGCATATTACTAGGCTTCCCCCTCAATGCAGCATCCAGGGTTTACCCCTTTGAGAATCTGTGGCCTACAAGGGAATAAAAAATTCAAACTCAGTGTGGAAGTCAAGTCCTCCTGCAATCTCCTACTCACCTAGCTCTCTGGCATTAGTGAACTTTTATGTAAATATCTAATGTGAGTCCAGACCTTAGATCTTTGTATAGATCTTGTCCCCGCTACACAAACACCCCTCCAATGAGGCAAAGTTGATCATTCCTTTCTCTGTCACCACTGTATCTCATACATACATCTATTATGAACAATTGACTTACTTACCTGTCTTTTATTCGTTAATGAACTCTGAACATCACCATCTCTGACATCTAACAACATCCAACACATAATTGTTGACTAAAGAGAACTGGGCAAAAGAGGCAACAGTGGTGGAAGTGGTTGGGAGGGGAAGGAAAGGAGCTTAGAATATAAACAAAGAATCATACATAGCAAATAAGATACTGAGAAACATTTCCATTATACTCATTCCTGGGAATTACCTTCTTCTATTCCCAAGTCATCTGCCCATCTAGGCCACACGGACAAATAAAAACCTTTTCCTTTCTAGTATCCCAAGTTCACTCAACTGATAATTTGCTATACCTTCCTTTTCATTCATCTTTTAATTTCCCAGCACGGAATTAGAAATAACAAAAGACCATTCTTCAGTATTTATTTCCTACTATCACTAAGAAAAGATGGTGTCCCTTCTCTCACATGATATGTAGTAACACCCAAGTACTAACAGCTGTAATGTGTACAAGTATGTTGAAGGAAAGGGTTCTTATCTCCAATGCTGCCATATCTGGAGGTGAAAGCAGGGAGAACTTGGCCATTGCAACAGACAAAACACTAGGCTGGCACTCCCATGCTACTCCTTTAGTATTCAGCCAAGACAGGTCAAGTCAGAAATGGGAAAACTACTGTTTGCTCTCATCAGTGTATCTGGGCTACTTTTGTATGCTAGAGCCAAGATTTTTTTTGGGTGGGGAGACAGGGTCTTGCTACGTAGTCCAGGATGACCTCAACCTGGTGATCCTCCTACCTCAGGCTCCCAAGTGCACCACTGGCTGCCTGGCTAAGTTGGGGGCTTTCTGATGAGGCATTTCTGTGCTTATGCTACTCGTTTTGCTCTCAACTGTTAATTTCACCAAATGTTTTGTTAGTCAAGAAAAGCATATATTCAATACCCTAAGAAAAGCAATGAGACAGCAGCTTCCTGCTCTTCTTCCTTCACAAGAACCACCATATTTAGGTTAAACCACGGTAAACAGCAACTAACTTAATACACTGGTTTTCTTGCTGTTCTTCCAATATACTCACTCCTACATAAGGCTACTGCCCTTACTGCTACTATACCATGGAATTCTTGCCAAGGCTATTTATATGGCTGATCTGCATAGTCTGATCTTTGTTTGAAAATCATCTCCTCAATGCTTTCTAGCAGTGCTATTTCTACTTTGTTTCCTTGCTCTGATTTCTCTTTACTGAACTTACCACTACTACCAGCAAATGTGGTACAAACTTATTTTATGATCTGTCCTACCTGCCCAGACACATATGCAGAGGGGAGGGGCTCTACATTTCTTATTCACAAGGCCTAGTTAATACCTAGTCAATATATTTGTTGAATACTTGAAGAACATCTAAATGTCAATTAAACTTTTAAAAGAGGCATACACATCAAAATATTTAAGGAAGCCATGGTTAATTTAACATGGAAGTAGTCACCTTGAATAGCTATATTCATAGCTATTCACCTATTTTTACTATATTGTTGTTGTTCTTGGGGCACATTGTGACATTTATAAAAGTTTTTACAATATATCATAGTTGAATTCACCCCCTCCATCATTCTCCTTTGTCCCCCTATTCATCTATTCCTTAGACTTGTTATTCTCTTTTGGGAATTCTTCCGTAAGAACTGTTTTCAGATGCAGTTTATGAGTTACATGATTGGTGTTTTACTTCATAAAGTTGTATTTTTGCATCACCCAAAGTTTCAGTGTGAAAAAACTAAGCACAGAAAACATTATTATCAGAGATGGGGGAAAAACAAAAACATGACAATCTATTTTAGGTTCTCCAGGACAAGACCGTAGAAGTTTAGATAACTGATGACTTCAGCGGACTAAGTACATCACCCCCCAAGAGCATGGGAGGTAATACCCTGAAGGGTTAATGTTCACAAACATGAAGGTTCCAGAGTATGAAATTTATTTATTGACTCACAAACATGTATAAGCCCAGGGCCTTGTGCATGTCAGTCAAGCATGTGACCACTGAACTACATCCCCAGCCTTTGAGTATGAAATTTAAAACACACATTTTGGATCTAGATCAAATTCTCTAAGGACAAAGCAGTAATTTCTTGTATTTCACATCCCTTCATAACTCCAAACATGATGCCATTCTAAATGGTTGCTGCTAGGTTGTGCCCAAGATTGTTTAACTGGGGGTTTGCTTGTTCTTCCAGTTACTTGGGTATTTTCAATACACCCACACGCTAGTTTACATGGCCTTTACACTCGTTTTCTCCCACAGGGCCAATTACACATCATCTCCTTCATAACTAGGCACTCTAAAAGCTTTCTGTCTTTGAAAATTATTACTTCAAACAACTAAAGGAAAAGCTTTGGAAGCAAAAGAAGTGAAAGAACAGGAAAAGTGACAGCAAAACCTGAACCTCAGGACAGCAGCTTATTCAAAAGTATCTTTAAATGTTACAAGGTAGAACAGACCAGCCAAGACGCCATCTCAGAAATGTTTCCTCCCAGCAGGAAACAAACAGAACCACCCATGGCTTTAGCTTACTTTTTGCTATAGTATTTATAACACTACTGGCCAGTGAACTAAGAGAGATTAGAGCTGGAAGACAACTCCATTCATCGCCCTTCCTATACCAATAATTCCTGGCCAGCTAAGAACTAAAGACAGTAAGAAGGACTAGAAAGAAAGCAGACACACCAAAGATATTACGTCAAGTGATATAAGAGATGTGTTCATAAATGCAAGTTATTCCAAGGCCATACAAACAAATCAATCTTTTACTGGAGAGGCAAAGCTCTCATATGTATATTATTCAAAGATACTAAAACATGAAAGATCACGTCACCTTGTTTGCGGATACATTTAATATCCCTTACCCTTCCCAACTTTCAAAACATAATAGTATACAAAATATAAAATATCTTAAATATTTATAAAAATCACAAGAAAAAAATAGAACGTATGAAAATATTTTTATCTGAGTTCTCCCTCATCGTTGAGAGGCAGCTTAGTTTGCCTTGAGTTCGTAACTGTTGAGTGGGTAGGAGTATGCCCTGCCTAATACTATTCTGTCCCGGAGGAGCTTAAATAAAACATAGTAGTTGCAAAAGAGGATGAGAGCCATGGAAAGTGTGTGGTTCCACTTCTCTGACCGCAGCAAGGAATAGAGCTGGTAGAAGACAACACTGCCCTCGATAAGGATGAGTAGATTTAACAGCCTTAACGGACGATGAAACAGGAACTGCAAGAAGTTAAAAAAAAAAAAGTTATTTCATAGAAAGACTTTTGAGATTTTGTTAAATTCATTTTTCTAAGATCATCTCATATTTATAGGTTCTACATGCAATAACAAATAGATTTGCTTATTGAATATCAGCCAAGCTATTTCTTGCTGTAGAGAGCCAAACTTTTTCTTTTTCGCTCATGAAAAATGAATTCAGTTTTATTTCAATGCTCCTGGAATTTTTCTTAAGACTATATTGTAGCTGTATGTTTTACAAAAGTATATTTGTCTAGAACAGAGATTCAATAAAGGACCAAATGGGAAAGTTTTGCAACTCAAAAGGCAAAAAAAATAAAAATAAAAGAAGATATAATGCAGATAGTTATATTAGTATTTAAAAATGTAACCATTCAAAAATATAAAAACTATTCTTAGCTTATGGGCTGATTTAACACATAAATACCAACACCAAGCAAGTTTGGAGAAAGAAAGAAATATTAATACAGTAATTTCTTAATTTTTCCTTAAGCTGTTTACCCACCATTGCCACTGACTAAAATTTCTACACTATATACTCCTGCTGTTTGTTTATTCATTTTTTTGTGAATATTGAGAAATAGACTGCACAAAAACAAGACGAGGAAGGAAAAATGGGTAGGAATTAGACCTAGACTAAAAACAGGGCTACAATTACCATTTATCAAATTCCTCGCCCTGAAAGGCTTAATCCTACTTTTTTAATAAAAAGGTACTATGAATAGAAAGATACAGATCATAGGTTGCAAGGGAACATTGTTTAACAATTCCACTTAATCAGTCTAATCCTAAATTTAGATGAAGACAGACTATACAAATGGTAGCATGTTAGATCTAAAAGAACTGATTTCAATGGAATTCCATTTTCGGTTTTTTTGAGACAAGCCCCACTATGTGGTCCAGGATCTTAAACTCTCAATCTTCCTGATCTCAGGCGTGTACCACCACAACTGGCTTTACATGGAATTTAGATTTGAAAAGCCTGAGAATGAAGCCAAACTATCATGATGGCTCTGAAAGGTGCTCAGGTTCTCAGGGCCCTTCCTCGGGTAAAAGAAAATCTTTAATGTGGGTTTTATTACATTTTATCCAGTAATATCATATACAAAACTAGCTCAGAAATAGTACTCTAGAAGGATTCAGAAAAGTAATTTCAGATGCTAGAACAAGGTGTGTAGTTAAATGTGTCAGTAACCTGCAAAGTAAGTAAGTAGAAAGGTGAGAACAGGTTTTAAAGTCTAACAGCTATTGGTAACAGGCACATTTTAAGTGAATGTTCTCAAACTTCAATCTGCCTAAGAATTATTTCCAAATATGTAAATACTATAAATTCCTAGGTCCTTCAGAGATTCTGATTAAGCCTGAAAAAGGCTTCTGAATAAAGGTGGCCTAAGGACCACTTTGAGAAGCACTGATTTAACTATTTGACCAAAGTCAGCAGCTAGTTAACTTGCCTAATCTTTCTTCAGTAGATTCCATTTGATTGTTTGGCCATCCAACACTAACAAGGAAAATACTTATTTTTCAAGGAAAAATTCTAATAAAATATCTGGTTATTACAGGTTAAGAGGACAGCAGGGATCAGTAGAAGTCATTGACAGCCTACAGAATTCAGCCTAAAGAATTCTCCTGTGAAGAAATCAAATGCTTATGTAGTTGTAACTTGAATCCATTCCTCATCTTAAGACAACACCATGGGGAGTTGAGGAGGAGAGCTGTGGTCTCCTCATTCACAGACGTTTCACTCTCCCCATGTTCCTACCAATCCCCCACCTACCCAACCGTCCCTACCATGGTATTTGCCAAGTATCCTGTCCTGATACAAGTCCCTTTTTGAAGCCAAAAAGTTCCTTAATAATAAATACCTGCACAACCAGAAAGTCCAGGTACCCTCACAAGGACCTGGGTGGCAGAGAGGAAGAAAGGGATACAAACATCTCAAAAACAAAAAACAAAAATAAAAAAAGATCTCCAAATCTATTTTAGAATATGATCTCCATTCAAAGGTGATGCACTGCACAATATGTATTTTTAGTAAGAATTGTCCTTCTCCATACATCTTCTTTTCCCCATTCCCACTGGTGAGCCAGGTGACCTTTTTTAATAAGTAAATACTTCTGCTTCTACAGCCAGAATTTCTAGGAAACTGAAAGAACAACTAGAACATAATCTAATGGGTAAGTGCAAATGGGACACTAACTGGATTAATTATCTACTGCTTTTTCTTTTTAATTTTTAAGCCTTTTTTCTTTTGAATTCAAGTAAAGGCTAAAGTCAGGCTGGAGAACATGGCATTTGTCCAACTTCCAAAATGGAAGTTAAGCTATTTTAGAGATACTACATTATGACATATACCAAAAAATCAAACACCACTACATTATTAAATACCACTTAAAGATACACAGATCTACTGTCTTAAGGATAACAATGAACCAAACTATTACAAAATAAAATTGTAAGATGAAAAAGAAGGGGGGAGGGGGGATGAAACAGAGCAGTGAGGGGGTGAATTCAAGTATAATATATTCAATATATTGTAAGAACTTTTGTAAATGCCACAATGTACCTCTACTCAGCGTAACAATAAAAATAAAATAAGGCTAAAAAAAAAAGATGAAAAAGAAGTCTTATAATTGCCTACTTGTTTCAAGCAATACTAGATTCAAACAATTCCAATGCAACTAAAGAAACAAGCCAAGCTATTAAAACTGGAATAATGGTATATGTCTTTCAGAAGGTATTTCTACAGGACCAGGGCCACTGTTACGCATATTAATAATTATTGCATATTAATTTGCTAGTATGTGTTACACACTGCTAGAGTGGCCTCCTAACACTTATCCCTAAACTTATGTTTGAAAATAATTAAGTGGTACTTGCATAAAAGCGGGCATGGGATACGTCTGAAGGCACTGCCACGTTGTAAGGCCCCATGGCTCTATATAAACACCTGCTGTGCCGCACCAGCACCCCTTGAGGCCATATTGTATTTTGTGACCAACTAAGGAGAAAGAAATGTAATGTTAGCATATTGACAATTATAGATAAGATCATATCTGGTAAGTTCAGCTATACTTCTATTGAAGGGAATAAGCATTCAAGGCTTCATCTGCCTGAATTCTGAAAATACAGTAATTCCATGGTCAAATTGGAAGAAGTTAGAGAGGATTTGTTATGGTAATTTTATTGCTATATAGTACAGAGAGATTATAAAGTGAATAGTTAACTCATTGTTGAAGGACTTCAGAGGCTTAGGAGCATGAGCAGACAAACATTTCAATAAGGCATCTAAGGGCCAGAAAACAAAGTGTAAGCAGGTGGACTGTCATCTCTAGTGAGCAGCCATCCTAAGTGAGCAGTCTACTGGTGAAATGACAGAGAGAACAAACAAGAAGAGAAAACTGATGGCAATAAGAACAGAGGAGAAACTAACAGACTCTCAAACTAGCATGATGTATACTTAACAATTATATACCAAAAAGCTACAGATGGCCAGTTTGTTTATCACATAATTTAATTCTCACAGATGAGAGAAACTATGGTAGAGCATAGAGATACACAAGGCACTGACACATAGGCTTTTCTCTTTACCACTTTCTTGGTTTATTTTTAGAGGTTTCTCTAGGAAAAAGTTAGGGAAGAAAAAACTTCATTCTTTGCAGCACCAATGTAATGGAGTTGGGATAGGGATTGGAATCTTCAGGTTAAGCTTTAAAAAAAAAAAATCTAAGTTAATTCATCTCTTCTGATTTTGGAAAGGTTAGTTTCCTAGGGTAAGAACTGGAACAGCAGTTTAGATATGTTAAAAAAAATATATATATATATAAATATATATTCTGACACCCTGAAGCTTTCCCAGTTCAGAAAGTGTTCCACCGGCCTTGCTCACACTTACCAGCATTAAAGTGATGATACACCTCATGGCCATGTGCCATCAGTAGCCTGAAGATGTACAGTACTAGTACTGTGGATTGTATTTTCAATTTTTATTGAAATCTGTCCTTTGCCCACAGTCAGGTTTCTTTTCAGCCTGGCCCAATCTCTTTCAGTTCCTGGGCTTGAAGGCCTGTTCTAATCTGTATCAGACATCAAGGCAGATAATTGAAGGGAGAACTATGAGGGGGAGGGGGAAGGGAAGGTCACCTCAATCTGTCCCACTTAATTAGGAAAAAAAACTGGTAGGGGACGAAATTTGTAAAATATTGAAATTATAAAAGGGAGGAAGATGAAGATGGTTCGGGTCTGAGAGACAGGTATGATGATGGGCTCAGAAGTGAGAACAAAACAGTTCTAAAGTGAGCTATTTTGGAAAATAGAGACCATGCAGAGAAATAACTGATAAGGGTACATAATGAGACAACTCACAGCCAGGGACAGTTTTCATTTAACTACAGGAGAAACAGAGAAACAGCAGAGATTAGAAAGAAAAGAAAATAGAAAATAATTACAAGCAAGCAAAAATACTAGGCCAAATCTGCATGTATTAGAAGGAAAAGATGAAAAAAGCAAATTCCAGCTGTCTTAAGTGTGAGATGAGTAGCTAACAACTACTTAGGTAACGAGATGACAAATCTTAAAGTCTTATAAAAATAATTTAAAATATATCATGACTCTGAATTTGGGCAGAGTTAAAGCTGAAACAGAACTCCAAAGTATAGCTCAGGACACAAATTACACACTCTAAGGTGACTAGGCAGCTAAGAAGGGGCTGGAGAATGGTGATGGGTATGAGTTAATGCCCCTGTATTCAGTTTAGCATGATGTCAAAAACTGAACACTGTTCAAAGCCAAGAACAAGAATGACACACAAAGCAAATAAACATGATCAGCAGCATGGAAAAAAAATGTTACATGGTTTTACCCTCTAACCTACTCACATGTGCTGGGGAGCATTGCTGTAGGACCCATGTTCTAGCTTCTGCCACTTGCCCAGATGAGCAGCTGATTTATGTAGCAAATCACAGTATTTGGATGGCAGCAGTTGTGTGGTGAGCATGACAAAAGCATTGATCCACACCATAATGAGGTGCTCACATGACCAGCGCATGTCATAATACTGGGTACTCTGAAAGAGATCATAAGAGAAAGAAATGATCCATGCACTGGTGGCAAAGAGGCAGGGATGGGTGTGTGTACATATGACCTGCAGACAAATGCCACATTGAGTCAACATGCACTGGTTGTCCTGCTGTCCGTGCAGAGTCAAGAGCAGAGTCATCCAAAATCCTTCAACCTGACTTTCTAGCTGGGAGGGAGAGGCAATTATATTTTAAGTGTTTCCTTTCTAGAAGAACTGAGTGCTTCTGAAGGACTACTCCGGCTGCAGAAGTGCTTCTGAATGGGAGAAGGAAAAACACTAACATGCCCCAAAAGATTTTGGGCCCAAGTGACATCCAGACCATTTTTCTCTTCTATTGAAATAAACTGAAGTTTAGATAAAGGTTAGATAAAACCAAGGAAACATCTGATAACCCTGTTAATACCAAGCACAGTAGGCTGAATTTTATTGGAACTTTGGTTCTCTTAGGCTGATTCTACAAGTACAATGTTTATTCTCCTCAGAAACAAAAACAAAAATAAAAAATAAAATAAAAGGAAAAAGAAGAAAAAGGAAGGAAAGAAAGAAAGGGGGGGACCACCACGGGGTGCATCACATATATGGAAATACCTATCCACAAACCAGGAGCGGTATTAGTGCACTCCAGATGCAGCCGAACTCCACCATCCAGGCTGCCAAAGGGGAGACAGAGAAAAGGGGGATTAAGCAAGAAATACCCAGTTGATGTAATTTACACACAAATCCAGGGAGCATGCAAAGCAAGACAGCCACTTACCTTCACAAAACACAGGGGGAGAAACGCAACATAGTAGGCACTGAAAAGGGAGTTGAAGAGGACTTCCTTGATTCTGTGGTTGAAATCTGCTTTCAAACATTCTACTTCATTGCGAATAAGGTCTGGAGACAGCGGGCAACTATGGGTGGGGATGGGCGTGGTGTTATTAAACTGTTCTTTTAGAGACTCCAACAATAAGGAGAGGAAGTCTTTGGACTTGGCCAAGCTGCCCACAGTCGAGGCACTTTCCTCTACCGCTTGGTGCTGAACCATATAATTATAGTCTGTGAGGAGAAGATGAGCTCTACTATCTTGGTGGAAACAGCAAAGAGGGACATAAACACCGAACCTGTAAGACAAGGTGAACACAAAAATGAGACCACAGATACCTCCGAAGGACATCAATGTCAGATCCACCAGAGCAAGCATAGCTACAGCTCAAGGGGACTTGCTGATTGATGGTAAATTCTTCCACAAAAGCACTATGTATTAATTGTAGAATACAAAACTACATAAAAATCACAATGACAAAGTATAAGTTACCCAGAAATAATCTTTTTTTTTTATTATAAGGTGCACGTTTTTCCAATGTAAACTTTATAGTTACATATACTTTCTTTTATATACTTGGACCTATGCAGTATAAAATGTTGTATATCCTATTATTTTAGTTTTGTGTTCGTACTGAGTATTTTCTCATGTCAAAATATTTTTCTATAACACATTTTAAAGGTATTATAGGGTTCTTATACAGATGAGCCATAATTTAGAAATTTGTTAGAAACAGACTGCTTTCTCATTTTCCAGTAGCATAAATGACAACATGGTAAGGATTTTCCTAACACACATCTTTGTATGTATCTAGTAATTTTTATAAGGCTTGCCCTTAACCTCAATATCATCCCCTTCTTAGGGAGGGGCTCCCTGCCTCCATATTGTATCACTCACCCATCCCATTCCCAAAGACATTTCTAGTTCCCCTTTCTGCTTATTTTTCTCATAGATTTTACTACTCTACGTGTATATTAGGTTTTTGATATGGGGGTGGTATTTTTTTTCTTGGTCTATCTTCCCTTTATTACAATTTAAGCTCCATGAAGCAGATTCCAGTTGCTTAATTCATTGGTACTTGGAATAGTGGCTGAAACAGATGAAGCTCTCAACAGATACTTGATGAATTAATGAAAACAATTCTGCAGTACATAAATTTCTAGAAGCAAAATTACTTGGTTAAAGAGCTGAATATTTCTGAGACTTCTTATAACTTGTTTTTTGGTCCTAGGGATTAAACCTTGCATATGTTAAATTATACTCTGAACTACACCCCAGGACCCTTAATAACTTGTCATAGTTACTCCAAATGTTGTTAGGTCCTTAAACATTTTTTAAACACTTCCCCAGGTCCTCATTAAGTAATTTCTGCATGTCACCTAGGTATTGTAAATAAAATGGTCACCTCACCAACATAAATTCAGGTATGAAAAACAGAGGAAAAAAAAAGATATGTTAGTCATTCATTCTAAACAAATGACACTTGTTCAGAGTTTTCTACAGACAAAGAAAGAATGAGCTTCTTATTAATTAAGAGGAAGGTTAGTGGTAGCTCAGGATCCACTGTGAATGTGCCGTTGGGAGGATGGCAGGGCTCTACCCTGGTAGATGTATCAGGTAGAAAAACTCACACAGCAAATTATGATTGCTAGAGAAGTTTGCAAGAAGTTCAATGCTGTTGAAACACAAGCTGAATGTGCAGGGATGGGGTGGAGTAGTAGGCTGCAGTGGTAGATTGCAATGATGGGCTCAATTCTTGTGGTCTTCCCCAGTCACTGCACAGTCCTCATTACATAAGTAAGGTTGACCTCCCCTATCTGCATACTGTGCTCAATGATATGACTTGTGTTTGGGCTGGAAGCATGATTCAAGTAGAAGAGCTCCTGCCTAGCAAGCACAAGGTTCTGAATTCAAGCCCCAGTACCATCCAAAAACAAAATAAAAAAAAAGTAACTTGACTTGATGTGGTCAATGAGATTCAGCAGACATCAATCAGAAGTGCCATCAGAAGCTTGAAATGGGCTTGTAAAATGATGTCTGCTCTTTTGATGCCCTGCCATGTGATTCCACGCAGGCTAGAATGCTAAGGATGAGAGCCATGGGAACAAACCTGACTTGTTCCAGCTCTGATGGATGGAACAGGCAGGCAGTCTAGGTAGGTAGCTGAACCCAGTTAATTGTCAAGAGACCCTGCTCAGGAGGATCAGTTTGAGGGCAGGCTAAGCAAAAAGTTAGTGAGACCCCCCCCCCATCTCAACAAACAAGTCAGGCATGGTAGGGCCCACCTGTAACCCCACTTATGCAGGATCACAGTCTGAGGCTGATCCCAGGCAAAATGGTACCCTATCCAAAACATAACTAAAGCTAAAAAAGGGCTGTGGGCATGTGGCCCAAGTAGCAGAGCACCTGCCTAGCGAGTGTAAAGCCCCAAGTTGAAACCCCAACACAAAAAAAAAAATTAATAACATGACTAAATTTCTCATTTTGTAATCATTCTAGTTACAATGAAAAATGGAATGAAGAGGAGCAAGAACAGATAACCACATGACCAGATGGAGTTTTAGACTATAATGTAGAAATTATGGAAAGCAGTGGCCAAATTCAAGATAGGTTTAGGAGCCACAACTGCTAGACTACAGACTAATTTAGAGAGGCTATCTGAGAATTGAAGGAAAAACAAAGGGGGTGGGTGGGGGGAGAGAGAGAGAGAGAGAGAGAGAGAGAGAGAGACGGTTGGAGAGACATAAAACAGTAGTTTTTTTTTTTTTTTTTTTTTAAACCTATGGATGAACAGGAAAAGAAAGATGTGGATGGGGATATGGCTCAAGTAGTAGAGTCCCTGACTCTATCATGCACAGTACCACCAAAAAAAAAAGTTTTTATTGGCTGGGGGCAGTGACTCACATCTGCAATCCTGGCTAGAGAGGCAGAGATTAGGAGGGTCTTGGGTGGAGACCAGCACAGGGAAAGTATTAGTGAGACTCTCATCCTAACAAACAAGCCAGGCTGGGATCTGAGGCTGGCACCAAGTAAAAATACAAGACCCTATCTGAAAAATAACTAAAGCTAAAGAAGGCTGGAGATGTGGCTCAAATGGTAAAGATCCTGCCTAGCAAACAAGAGTTCAAACCCCAGTACTACCAAAAAAAAAAAGAGAGAAAGATGTGATTATTTCCATAACCTAGTTTTAAAAATACCTTTAATTTTTAAAGTTTACATAAATGGTAAATACATTTAAACCTAAAATTTGTTTAAATTACACGCTTATTTCATTGTTTTGTGGGGTATGGAAACCTCTAAGGATAAAGTTTGGTAGCCATTTTGATGATAGCAATCCTCTTAAATAAAAGATGTTTACTTGATGAACAGAGCTAATTAAAACATTCTCTGCTGTAAGACAGTCATACTTCTGTTTTCCCAGGACAGTCCTGGTTTACTGCCTGTTCTCAACTACCTTAGTTTGAAAACAAATTATATGGTAAACACACTCAATGGTTTTCCAGTTTTCTGAACTCGTAGTTCAAAATTGAAGAATTTCATTTTCCCCATGCTCATCATATCATTTGCATGACCCAAATAACTTTAAAATGTAAAACTGGAGTACTCACGGGTAGCCAAGGAAGAGGAGATTGAGGACTGAATGGCTTCGAAAGAGATTGACCAGAGTCCAACAAAGCACCCATCCACACAAAGTAAGTAGCACCAAGCGCGCTGATATCAGAACCATGTAGTGAAACATAGATGCTGCACCCGCTTTAGTGGCCTGGAAATTTGGAAGCACCAAAAGGAACATTTTATAAACAATCTTATTCAAAAGCATCGTGACTCAAGTAAAGACTTAGTAGGTTTAGTGAAAGCAAAACTGTGCCTAAAAAATTGAAAAAGGCTAGGAGTGGTGGTACATGCCTGTAATCCCAGCACTCAGAAGGTTAACATAGGGGGATCCTCAGTTCAAGGTCTGCCTGGGCTATATAGCAAGACCTTGTCTAAAACAACTAGAAAGTTAAGAGGAAAGGAAAGATGGATGGACTTGCCCTACCCCCTATCTTCCTAATGTATGAAAATTCAGACTTCTCCATGCAGATATCCTCCTTAAATCCTATACTCCTCATATAGACCTCTTTAAGTTTTTATGATTATCATTTAATATGTTTACAATATGGCTTCTCAAAGTATGGCCCATGCACCAGACATGGCCATGCACCATGGCTGCTTATTGGACATATAACTTCCTAACAACTTTCCTGCCCAGAAGTAGGGAACAAAATTTTAAGTCAAAGAGTCTATATTTTAACAACTTCCTAAGCGATATATGTAATAAAGATGGAAAGCCATTAATTTATCTGTTTTACTTCCCACCAGGTTGCAGGGACCTCAAAAGCAGCAACAGTATTTGAATCCTCATCCCTAAACTGTTTGCTGAGTTAATGTTTAATAAATTACTGAAGTTTCACAAAATAGTCACATCTTTCTTAACAGATTCCTGCATAAACAGGTTCCTTTTTAACTTTTATACACATGGAAATAATACATATTCTCTCTCATAGCTGTTCAAATAACCTCTTTAATCCCAAATCTTTAAAACTGACTACATACAGTAATAAAACATATTTGTGAAAATGTGAAGCTTTGAGCTGGGTGCCAGTAGTTCATAGCTAGCTGGGAAGCTGAGATCAGGAGGATAAGACATTTGAGGTCAGCTGGGACAAATAGTTCATGAGTTCCCATCTCCAACATAACCAGAGCAAAATGGACTAGAGGTGGCTCAAGAAATAAAGCACCTGCTTTGTAAGCACGAAGTCCTCAGTTCAAAACCTAGTCCCACCAAAAAATAAATAAAACAAAAAAACCTTGAAGTTTTGAAATGCCACTTTTTTCCAACATGAAGTAGGAAGGACAGAATGAGCAAAATGCAGAAGAAATGATACCTCTCTATAATGTCTACCAACAGCAAGCACTATTAGAAGTCAGAAGGGGGGTAAAAATGATCTGAAGTCACCAGTACATGAGAGATAAGGAGCTTCTGAAGTCCCTCCTATTACACCCACTTCTCAGTTTACAGACCATACTACACAGCACATATATTTGTAATATATACAATACGGTAACGCTCAAGCTGATGAACTGCAGGTAAGATGGTGGTTGTACAAAATTACAGGGAGATCTGGTTGCAGTAGCACATGCCTGAAGTCTCAGATACTTGGGAGGCTGAGGCAGGAGGATCACTCAAACTCAGAAGTTCGAGGTCACCCTAGGCAACATAGCTAACACCTCCACCTCAAAAAAAGAGAGAAGAACATTAGCTGGACTTAAAAAATTCCTATTGCCTATTGACATCATAGCTGTCCTAGCATTCATGTGTTTGTGGTAATGCTGGTATAAACAGACTGACAGCACTTTTAGCTGTATAAAAGTATAGGACACATAATTTTGCACAGTGCATAATACTTATTAATGACAATAAACAACTATGGAGCTGGCTTATATATTTATTCTATTTACCACACTTTCTATGATAGATATATACTCCTACTTATAAAAACACCTTGCTGTAAAACAGTATACTATGTTATTCCAGCAGCGTCCCTTCCTCATAACACCTTGTTTTTACAGCATCTCTAGATTACATCAAGCCAAGTGGAGTGATTTATGTAAGCCAATCAAGTTTGTGTAAGTATACCTGATGATGTTCACACGATGAGGAAACTGCCTAGCAACACACTTCTCAGCCTTTATCCTGTCATTAAATGACACAACAGTGAGTGTGTAGATATACATAATATATAGTTATTTAAAAATGTGAAGTAGCAGTTAAATGAATGCTGCAATGATTGTTTAAGCCTGAAGTTGTAGAGAAGCCTCAAGCTGTTCTTAGCCACAGTAGGGTAAATGGTTCTGTATCACTCCCTTGACACATTTCTTATAAAGATATACCTCACAGGGAAGTGATTCAAGCCACTGGAGTTACCCCCCTGCTTCCATTCTCAAAAGCTCAGGTTATAGGCTGGGGGGTTGGGAGGGATGGGGAGGAGTATGGCTTAAGTGGCAGGGCACCTATTTAGCAAGCTTGAGGTCCTGAGTTCAAACTCCAGAATTGCCAAAATAAAGTTTAAGACTAAAAATAAAAAAAGATGTTTCTGCCCAGTGTAACCAGAGCAGGAGAGCTTAGATTTAGTCATTAATTTTGCCTTATCTCTGAACCCAAGCTTTTAGCCACTGTGTTGTATATGACAGACCCAATGCCAGGTCCTGGGGTGAAAGAGGTAATCAAGAGAAACAAGACTTTTTCTTTATGAAACTGCCCAAACAAGAAAAACAAATATTAAATTTAAAGCTCAAAGATTATTTTTACAAGTGTAGTAAGTGCTACAGGAATAGCATAAGCTACTAAGACATAGAGACCCTAACCTAGGGAAGGCTTCCTTTAGAAAGTGCTATTTAAGTTGAGACCTAAGAAATAAGCAATCACTAGCCAAGTAAGGGGTAGAAAGCCATTCATGACACTAGGTGTTTTGTTTTGTTTTTGGGCACAAAATGAGTGCCTACTATATACCATTCACTCATTTTTTCAAAAAAATTTATTTTGGCAGTATTGGGATTTGAACTCAGGGCCTCATGCTTGCTAGGCAGGCGCTCATGACACTATGGCAAGTGAAAAGTGCACAGAATTATTCCCAAATACATTCATACAGACATATGTATCTATATGTGTGTGTATATGTGTGCATGTGTGGTGTGTATGTAGGTACAAACTTTTTTTGTGTGATTTTTGTGATACTTGGGTTTGAACTTAGGGCCTCAGGCTTGCTAGGCAAATGCTCTACCACTTGAGCCATGCCCTCAGCCCAAAGGAAGTTTGTCATCAGATATAGACAAAACTTTTATAGGCATATAAAGATTAGAAAGAAATATACCAAAATGTGGTTCTCAATAACAGGACTGTAATTTTTTAACTTTTTGCTTTATGCTATAATGTTCTGATTTTTTTAAATTAAAATAATACCATTTTTCTGTTTAGAAAAATAATCTTTTGTGTATATGTATTTGTTTTTTGAGAAAGGATCTCTCTATGTAGCCCAGGCTGCTCTGAACTTGAGATCCTCCTGCCTCAACCTCCCAAGTGCTAGGATTCAGCCATGACCACCACACCCAGCCACCAGAGACACAATTTTTTAAAGAAAGTTGCTTCAAGTTGGTGAAAGAACTGAACTTATTTTTAGTCTTATGGAACAGGTAAAGAAGTAGTGTCCAGGTGCTAGTAGCTCAGGCCTGTAACCCTAGCTACTTGAGAGGCAGAGATTAGGAGGACTGAGGTCAGAAGTCAGTGAGGGTAAATAGTTTGAGAGAGCCTATTTCAAAAATACCCAACACAAAAAAGGACAGACAGAGTGATTCAAGTGGTAAAGCACCTGCCTAGCAAGCATGAGGCCCTAAGTTCCAGTCTCCAGTACCACAAAAGAAAGAGAGAGAGAGAGAAAAGAGAGAGGGAAGGAGAAAGAAAAACAGAAAGAAAGGGGAGGGGAGGGAAGAAGATAGCTCTATTTAAATTTAGCTTAAGGTTTTTGGCTTCTATGCCATCTGGCCAGAGCCCATTGCTTTTCTCTCCTATGTTTTCTTTCTATGTTCAATAAAACTTTGTTTAAAAAAAAAAAAACTTAACTTACACATTCTATTCCCTCCATACTCTTCAACTAAGGCTGTAAAAAGCTGCTAAACTATTATTAGATGTTTAGTAAAAAAGAAGCAATAAAGTGCTTCAAGTTCTAGCCTTTGTAGCAACAAGGTAGAAACCCCAGTCACAAAGGGTTTACATACAAACAAGACATAATCAAATTGACAAATGCAAGTACCATTTCTAAATAAGTGAAGAGATGAAACAAAATCATTGTATTTTAATACATATAAATGAAAGACTACGGAGTTCCTCTAAAGAAAGTTCTTTCTCAATATATCCAAAAGTAAGCATCTACTATCATCATCTCAATAATGGATAAAAGGTTATAGACAGCCTTTCCTACTGTGAGAAAAAAACAATCCTACTACCATTACTTTTCACTTAACTTCAAATAGCTTTCAGATCATGACTTAATATCTTCAATTACTTTGTGCTTGCAGAAATCCACAGTCTGAAAATTAAAGCTTACACACATAAAGACTTTTGTGTATGTTCTAGAAGAAAAAAGTTGACTCTCAGTTTTTTGTGGTGGCACCAACTATTATTCATTTAAAATTTCACACTGAAATGTTAAGTTCCAGTATTAAAATTATTAGCTGTTTTAGCTAAGTTAACTGCTTTTTTATAATGACTTACAGGTCACAAAATAACAAAAATCTTATGAAACCCTCACTAGGGTTTACAAATATATGAAAAATTATATCAATGACTAACTCTATCGATAACTTTTAATTTAAAAAAGATCACTTAACATTCCAATTCTTTCCACCTCTGCCCACTTAGGTACTAATCTTCAGATTAATCCTATGTAAATTTTAACATTACCTTTATAAAATTCAAAGTCTTAATCAACTCAAATGTTTCTTGTCAGCAAATTTCACAAATGGTTACAAACCATTTCAAGTGAATGTTAACTGAATGACTTAGATTCAACTGTATGTGTATATGTGTACAGATAATTCTTCAGACTAATAGTTACCTGAAACTCATCCTGTTTTGTTTTGTGGTATTGGGGCTTGAACCAGGGCCTATACCTTGAGCCACTCCACCAGCTTTTTTTTGTGATGGGTTTTTTTGAGATAGGGTCTTGTGGACTATTTGCCTGAACTGGCTTTAAACCATGATCTTCCTGATCTTTGCCTCCAGAGTAGCTAGGGTTACAGGCATGAGTCACTGATGCCTGGCTGCATCCTCTTTTTTAACACAACTATTAAATGTAAAGGTTGTACTAAAAAAATCCAGGAGTTGAAAATAAGAAATCAGATTTCTCATAGCTCTCTTGAGTAATTTTACATTTGAATTTTAAATATATTACAGGAATATATTTAAAGTACTGGTACAACTCAGAAAGGAGTAAGGAAATTAATTTACAGTTGTATTCAAATTACATTTGGACATTTCATGTTTTCAGTCTGAATCCATTCTAGTAGCTAAATCTAGTTACAAGTGATAGAATAGTGAATGAACTGTTATACCTCTGAGATGAGGGCCCATACAAGCCTTCTTGCAAGCATCACTGTGATGAATGCTGCCAGGTGATAATCAATGAGATGAAAGTTCTATAAGAGAAACAAAGAACTGCATCAGAAAGAAATACCATGTGTATCCATCTAGTTGGAACTCCTACACAGACAAGAGATTTGTCTCCTGAAAGATTTTCCTGTACCTATGGACATAGCACAATGAAACCTCTTTGTACAATTACATATGCTAATAAAAAATAATAATTACAATTAAATAAAAAATCTTTCTTAGATCACCTTACCCTTACAGGTAACAGGTACTTGAGAGATCCTGAGCAGACTGCCTATCTTCTACTTCTTTCATGCAAATTACTTTAACTTTTCAAACACTATTTTAAACTATCTGGAATACATTCATCTCCTTTTTTTTTTTTTTAAACTTTACTATGGTAAAAGGAAAGATTACAGCCTGGATTTAACAAGTAATAAGCTGCAGAATTAGATAAGAATAATCCATGTAGGGCTGGAGGTGTGACTCAAGTAGTAGAGTGCCTACCTAGCAAGAACAAACTCCAGTACCACTAAAAAAAAAAAAAAAAACATCTAAAGTGGCAGCATTGGGGTTTTTTAACTCATGGTCTCGTACCCGCTAGGCAGATGCTCCTACCGCTCGAGCCACTCTGCCAGCCAAAACTGCCGTGTTTATAATGTGCCCAATTTAAGAGATCAGTTGTGTTTCTTGGTTTTTGGAAGTTACTGTTGGTGGTCTCTTTACTCAAACTTAATATTAAACTAATTGAATACCTACCAAACTCTACTATTTGGTACATCAAATAAATACATCCAATCTTTCTAAATTGATTTAGAAATATGTCTTATAGGGCTGGGGCCATGGCTCAATTGGTAGAGTACCTGCCAAACAAGCACAAAGTCCTGAATTCAAAGTCCAGAACCACACAAAAAAATGGTTGAAAAAAAAAAACTGAGAGAAACATATCTTACATTTGATCTCCTCTCCTGTAAAATAACAGTGCTATCCAGATGCCATCCACAGTTTCTTCTAGTTATAAGTCTGTATATATTAACTATGATGATCAGCAAAATGAAATCTCTAGTAACAATATCCTAGGAACCAACAAAATTGGGATACTTTTTTTACGGGGGGAGGACAGGGATACATTTTCATTTTGATGGCCAAAAGACCTGCAGGGTTCTATTAATTCATTCAAAAAGGAAAAGGTGAATTTCTCATTTGACTCAGTAAATATGTACCTAACATTCAGAATATGCCAGAGGTAGTCTTCTCGATACTGAGGATACAGTGCTAAAGAGGCTGACCAAGGTTCCTGCTCCCCTAGATCTTACATTCTATCATGGTGTGAGAGGGAAAGGAAATGGCAGAGACTACTGGTTTGTCCTACCACCAGAACAGAATTTAACTGGGCACTAATGCCAAGCTAACTGAAGTTCATTTCCCAGCCTTCCCATTTATAGACGACATTCTCTGTATGACGATTACCCTGGCCCTCCTAAGTAATTGGATGATACCTACAGTACGTTTTTATTACCTCAGCAGACAGCTAGTTTCCATTTCAATTTATTTTTGTAACAGAACACAATTCTATTCAGGTAAACAATGCACCCAGCTAAAGGACTGTATTTTCTACCTACCTTACAGTTAGAAATGGATATGGAAATGATAGAAGCCTGTCCATAAGTTTTCTTTATATTTCCCTAATTTTTTCCCCCTTTCTGGTTGACAAAGATAAACCACCTCCACCCAGAGAAAACATGTTAAAAGACATCAATCTCTACCAACCTTGATCTCCAGACTGACCACATGGAAGAACTCCTGACAACCAGGTCAACTGCCTTGGACTGCTAAGTTAGAAACACTACACAACTTTGGTGTATTTGTTACAGAAGCTACTGCCACCCTAATTCAGTCATTAAGATAAAGTTGTTGTAAGACATTCAAATTTGCAAAGAAAAAAAAAAAAAAAAGGTAAAGTTGATGCTGGCCATAGTAGTACGTCTGTAATCCAAACACTACGGAGGCAGGGGGATATGTGAGCTACATAATGAGACTCTGTCTCAAAAGAAAGATAAAGTTGCTGGAACTTAATCATACATTAGTTAACAACAAGTTTAACATGGTCTAAAGAAAGCTAAGTATCAAAACCTTTCTGAGATGTTATGAATTACTTAAATGTTTTCTGACTTTTCATTTGTATTTTAGCAAAACCATCATGAAGCTTTATTTCTGAAATTAATCTGAAGTTTGATAGAAAAAAAATACTCTTTGGGGGGAGAGGGAGTGGGCAGAGTGGGTGGTAAGGAAGGGGGTGGGGGCAGGGGGGAGAAATGACCCAAGCCTTGTATGCACACATGAATAATAAAAAAAAAAAAATTAAAAAAAAAAACACACTGTTAGAAGAAAATTATTAAGAAAAATACTTTCTCGTGTGCTGGCGGAGTGGCTGAAGCAATAAAAGCGCCTGCCTAGCACATGTGAGGCTCTGAGTTCAAAGCCCAGTGCTGCCAGGAAAAAAAAAAAAAAAGAATTTCTACCACAAGATTTTCCAGCTGGTTTCTTGCCCACTGACATGAAGAACTTAAGGGCCTATGAAGACTTACCAGTGAAGTACAAGATGCAGGATGATTATAAGGATACCACCACACAGTTTTATAGATGTTGATGTATTGAATGAACAGAGCAACCAACAGGTAGATGAAAAAAAGAAACTCAAAGAGCAGGCTCCCATCCACAGGCAAGTCAGGAATTTGGCAATGACGAACAGGACCTGGAGTGATTAAGGCTGTGATAGGTGGGACTGGAAGACCAAAAGCGCTACCATTCCTGAAAGAAAAAACTATGGTTAACTCAGTGACAGACTTTGGTTTCACATAGCACAGAGGAGCTCTGCTGCCTCCTCCACCTATCCCTAACTGTTGGCCTTTGAAAGCCAGGATCCTCTTTCCTTGTTTTCTTCCTCTACACATTGTCTCAGTGATCTAAGATGCAGCCATGGCTTCCATTATCACCTGTGTACCAAAGACTAAAACTTCTCTCCACAGAGTTCACTGCTGAGTTTTAGACTCATATTATCCAACTGCCTGTCTACTGGACTTCTGTGTTTTTCCTCCAACTGTCCTGACTCTAGTTCATAGCCTACTCTGCTAGCTGCCCAAATCAGAAACCTAGGCTAGGACTTTTTTCCTATCTCTCCATATCCAATCACTCTCAAAAGACTTAAGATCCCACTTTATGAAACTTTCTCTAAACTGTACCTTCTCAATACAGTGTCTTGGTTTAAGCATTTACCAATTTTCACTTCAATTACTGCAGTGATCCTCTAAAATTTGAGTCACTTTCACCAAACCCTCCAATATGCCTTCAGAGATATTCAGAAATTCTGATAGTGTTATTCTTTTACTTAAAAGCCTTTAAAATGTCTCTCTGTTGCCAAGGGGGTAATACCAAAATTTCATTACATCTTATGAGACCCTCTGCCTAAAACAGTAGCCGTATCACCGCTATGATACCCATGCTGTTTGCTGTCTGGAAATACATGTTATTCTTTTCTGCACTCTATTCCTTTTACACGTAACGCCCTCTGTAATTACCTCCCTTAACTTTTCACATAAGATAGCTACTGATAAAAATCCTTCCAGCATTTTTTAACTCCTTTTATTTTTAAGGGGCTAAGGAGGCTACCACAAGGGTAAGTGCTTGTCTAGTATGTGAGAGGCCCTTGCTTTGGGGATGGGGGGGGGGGGGAGATGCTCAAATATATCTTCTGTGAAGCTTACTCTGACTTTCTCTAACAAAACTAAAGCATTCCCCTTAAATTATGCCTTTATTACTACACTTTTTATATTGTTACATAATTTTTTTGTACAAATGTATGTCATGTCTTGGTTACCCGAACAGACTACTGTTTTTAGTTCTTTGCAAATATATGCCTTTAGGTTGTTAGCAGACCAACACAGTCACGAAAAAAAAAAGAGAGATCTCTTAAAACACAAATAAAAATAGAGATTTTAATCCCTACCTTCTTTCTTCAAAGCTCATTTATAGGCTCAGAAATAGCTCAGCTATCAGAAGTGATACGATAGGGTTAGGGAATAAAATTTCCTATCAATAATATATCTGGGAATAGTTACAGAGATCTAAGGATCTACTGTTGTTTACACAACAAAGAAGAGAGGCTTTATTTTGATACTTTCAAAGAAGAGTCAAGAAAAGAACAATATTAGCGTTACCTTTCTACTCTAAAATTTCCAAATATAAAATTCTATCATTGGTATGTGGCATTTACAGTACTTTTAGCAAATTCATGGGAATATGAACTTTGCTCATTCAAATAGTTAAGAATACTATGGCTTGGATGCAGAGGATTAATGTCAGCAGCCAACCTATTCCCTCACTCCAGTTAGTCATAAGATATTGAGATTAAAAATTCTGATAAAATATTGTAAGATTAGGAGCCTCTAATCTAAATAAACTAAAAATTCCTATTCCCCTACAATAAAAAGCAAGGGGGAAGCATGCTAAGCATATCATGATTTAAGGGTTAAAAAGACTATAAAAATTATCCCAAGAAAAGCAGAATAATATGCTTCTACCATTAATGAGGTCAATAAAATGGTGGTCTTCATAAAAGATATTCAAAACAAAGTACAAATGATCTATACTTGTAACACCCTATACAGCTTTGGCTTTTAAAATTAAAGCCAGAAGACAAAAGAGACAAAAGTCAAATAAAGTGATCCAGAGCATCAACGAGGATAAAAGGGAAGATTGTTTTGTGTGTGTGTGTGTGTGTGTGTGTGTGAGTGAGTGAGTGTGTGTGTGTGTGTGTGTGTGTGTGTGTGTGTGTGTGTCTGTGTGTGTGGCTCTGGGGTTTGAACTCAGAGTCTCAAGCTTGCTAGGCAGGTGCTCTACCAGTTGAACCACTCCACCAGTCCTTTTTTGTTTTGGGTATTTTTGAGATAGGTCTTGTAAACTATTTGCCCAGAACTGGCTTCAAACCATGATCCTTCTGATCTTTGCCTCCTGAATAGCTAGGATTACAAATGTGAGCCACCAGTGCTCAGTACAACTATTTTTACATAAAGAGAATCTATAAGATTAAGACATCTCCATCTAATCTATAAAGAATCAAAGTTCTTAGAAATAATTTAATTAAATAAACAGATAATCCATACATTAATCAAAATACCACATTGAACTCTATATACGTACAATTATTACGTACTAGTCAAAAATAAAATGCATTTTTAAAAATTGAAATAAAATAAACTTGACCAATACATCTCAGAAAATTAGTTACATAGGTATTATTTAGGAACAATAAAAACATTATTCCTGATCTGGGGATGTAGCTCAGTAGTAGGGCACTTGCCTGCCATGTGCAAGGTCCTGGGTTTAATACACAGCACTGAAAAAAAAATCCTTTTCTCTAATATGACATAAAAATATATTCAAGATTGTATTCAAGATATACTTAATTCCAACAGTAACAAGAGGTGACAACATATAAAGCACTGCCTACCACCAGGAAAGTTCATTAGACTCAACATCCAAGGTTTTTATCAGAGTTTGGCCACACAGGCACCCTCTCCCTAGCAATACCAAAATTCCAGACTCCCAAGAGAATGCAGGTGTTCAGCATAACTGTCCTTACAAGGATATCCTTGTAAGCAGGCTTATAAGGCTTATATCTGGAAATGTGACTGGTAAACAGTTCCCTTCACAGATATAAAACTTTCCCTAAATGATAAGAATGGCTCACTGTGCCTAAACTGCATAAGCAGTGGTTTATACTGAACACCTGTTTGTCTTTGCATATAAAATGTAAAATCTGGGTGCAAGCCAGGCACTGGTGGCTCATGTCTGTAATCCTAACAACACAGAAGGCAGAGATCAGGAGGATCTCTGTTCGAAGCCAGCCCAGCCAAAGAGTTCATGAGATTTTACCTTAAAAATACTTAACATAAAAAAAGGACTGGTGGAGAGGCTTAACTGGTCGAGCACCTGCCTATCAAGCATGAGGTCCTGAGTTCAAACCCCATTACTGCCAAAATAAACAAATAAATAAAACTTGAATGCAAGAAAGAATTAACACAGTCAGGCACCAGTGGCTCATGCTTATAATCCCAGCTACTTGGGAGGCTGAGATCAGGAGGATTTTGGTTCAAGGCCAGCCTATGCAAATGGTTTATAAGACCCCCCCACCTTCAAATAACCAGAGCAAAAATGGGTTGGAGGTATGGTTCAAGGGGTAGAGCACCTGCTTTGCAAGCACAAGCCTTGTGTTCCACCAAAAAAAGGAGTTAAAATATCAGGCCTGAGACTAGCCTTTACAGTGAACAGCACCATTTAAGTAAAAATAAAATCTAGGATAAAGCAAAGAAGAATCAAAGAAATAAAGAGGAAATGGAAAGGACAGGGAAAGCAGTGGTCATTTGGACAGGCTAGGTGATACTATTAACAAAGTCTATGCAAGAACTAACAAAGAAAAAAAGACTCCATCTTTTTCAAATAAGAATCACTAGGAATTCTCCAAGAAACTCAGAAATACACAGTACATCCTTTTTTTTTTTTAAAGAACACTCATCTAAACACATGTTGCGAAGAACAAATTCCTACTCCCCAAAGGTTAAAAGTGCAATAGGGAACTATGGATTTCAATCTTGATTGTATCACCAAACTAGCTCTTTGACATTCTTGAGTTTAACTTCACCAAAGTTAAACTCAGAGAAGTTAAACTCAGACCAAAAACGTTTACCAAACAGTCAAATGCTCCCTTCTCAGCTAAGCTATGTCTTGCAAAATCAAATATGTCATCTAAATTTATACCATACTTAATGCAATTCTATTTCTCTTTGATACTCTACAGATATTCCAAAGTGATTTCTCATCTGGACACTTTCTTTGAATGCATCCTTCCTAAAGCTATATTCTAAGGCACCTACCACTGTCTTATCTGTATTTTTAATAACTCTTCCCTAGGTCTTATTTAACAACCTATTCCAGTTGCCTTATTCCCATCAAAAAAACAAATACAGAAATAGAAACTTTTTTTTTCCCCTTGAGACAAGGTCAAACTATGTAGCCCTAGACTGATCTTGAATGCACTACGAAGCCCAGACTGGCCCCAAACTCTCTATACTCCTGCTGCCACCTACCAAGTGTTGGGATTACAGGTACATACCACCATGCCTGGCTTAGAAACTTCTTTTTTCAAAATAACCTCATGGTACACATAGTCTCAATAACCTTCCAAACTGTAAACAGCTCTTTTCTCTTACTGTTGAAAAATACATTCTTCTACCCCTATCCACCTCAAATTAATTGTTGGAGAAATATATGTCAAAGGAGGACCGAGGGTGAACAGGAAATCAAAACAACCCTGGTTGGGATGTTGAAAGCCAATAAAGAAGAGCTATCAAGAAGGCAGAGAAAATACAGGACCATGGCTAAACTCAGTCAAAAGTAGAGATATTTTTCTAATGTTCCTAGTTCTTCCTAGTACACTATTTGCAGACTTCAAGTAGAAGCAGAACCGTCTAGGGATGAGGCTTCATGTAACTTTTGGCTCTTTTTCAATAGCAGAACATTTCATTTTCCTTTTCCCTAAAGATATTTTTTATGGTATTCCAGTATTTAAAACACTGTAACAAACTAATCTAATGAAGAGAGGACTTGGAAACCTGAACCCTGGACTACCAGGACTTCTGGTTGCTTTTCCCTTCTAAGCCTCCAGGAGGAGCCTAAAAGCACAGTAATCTAGAGGAATCCTCAAAGCAAAGTAAAGGAGAATGAACAAAAACCTGCTGGAGTTAATAGGAAGGCAAAGCTAGAATTTTTTTTCCTAGAGAGGATCCTAGCTAGGTACAGCTATGATTTTCTATCACAATTTGAAAGTGATAGATTAGAATAAATTCAGTCATCGTGACTAAAATTAAGACGTACTTCAAATAGTAAACAACTTTCACCTCAAAACCCATGTTAGATAGAATCTTTCTTAAAAAGCATTTTCACAAATTTTATTTTTCTTTACTTTTAAAAATACAAAACAATACATGTTATATGTAGAAATCTGGGCAAATTCAGTGAAGTTTTAAAGTTACTATTTCATTTATTTTCAATATCCTACTAAGAAGCAAACAAACAAACAAAAAGCAAATAGTATCACCACTTTTAAAATGAGAAAACCCAAAGAACAGCCAAGTAAAAATAATACTCTATTAAAAAAAACTAGTTACTCTGAACACACATACATAAAATTTCGATTGGAAATCAGTGTAAAATGAGAATCAGAAATTGGGAAAATCTCTTCAAACCAGAATTTCAGTGAAAGCCCCACTGAAATGAGATCAGAACTAATTGAAGACTGGGTAGAACTTGGGTTGTAAAGTCAGAAAGAAGGAGATCAGACCAGAAAGAGAAAAGTACACAAATATATCAAGACAACCTGAAAGCCAGGTGTGATACTGATTGCTACCTCTGAAAATTAAAACCAAGGCAAAAGAAAAACTAATTAAGGGAGGAAGCAGAAATATGTTGGCAAAAATTATCTTGACCAAACATGATACCAAGTAAACACTTTTCTGCCCTGCTACATGACCAAGCCTCCTGATCATATAAGTTACCCTGGATAAAATTAGAACAATTCATCCTGGGCTGGGGGGTATAGCTCAGTAGTTTAGCATGCATGAGGCCCTGGAGTCAATACCAAACCACCCCTCCCCAAAGAAAATTTTGAAAATTAGAAAAAGTAAACTTCCATTAAAAAAATTTGGGGGACTGGCGGAGTAGCTCAAGCACTAAGAGCACCTGCCTAGCAAGCACAAGGCTCTGAGTTCAATCCCAGTGTCCCCCCCCCCCCAGTCCCCCAAAAAAGGTGATGACTAGAATTTGGATTATCAGCTACTAAGTCAGAACTGGAACTGCTTTCACTTTGTGGACCTCCTATATCATATCTTTCTACCTCCAAAGTATTCTGAAAGACTAAGTCTTCAGTCTTTTAGGACAGGACGTCAACCTCAGTGTCAAGAATAAAGTCTGATAAGCAAGTATCTGAATATAAAGATGACTTTTATGTTAGTCATAGGACATTACAAGTTATGAATAGCTTTATTTCTTCTTTACCTGTTTCTCAATCCTGTTCCATTGCCACAGCCCCCACCAACCAAAGTCTGTAAAGAAGGTAAAGCTGAACGACTTAGCTGCTGCCGGCTAGGGCCTCTCCTTCCACCGGGCATGTCCAGGAACCAGTCTGCTTCCAGTGCCACCTGTAGTTGCAACCCAGGTTAATGGTTGCCAACCTACTTCAACCCTGAACAATAAAAAAAGAAAGAAAGAAAGAAAGAAATATCAGTTAACTATTTTTAAAGTACACAATGTGACAGACAAACAACCAGAAAAACTGAGGGAGCAAATCTTGTAAAACCAGATTTTTAAACAAATGCTCCCAGTGTCTATTACCTACTTTATTTAAATAAAAGGACTACTCAGACTCTTAATGGGTCGTAAGCCTCTAAATTCTGATGTAAACTGTGCTCAGTATTAGGTAAGTCACAATTTGTCTTTTGTTGTCTTGTATTATATATGAAACATACTACAATCAGGTGGAAGTTTACAAGAAACACAACACACAGTTTGAGTTCAGTGTAATACAGAAGGCCCCTCACTGTCCAAAATGTTAGGTTTTTTTATCAAGGGATCTGGAGTCTGATATGTATCACATCTGACCTTGACTGAGTCATTTAACCTCTGAGTTTCTTTCTTCATCAAGAAAAAAAAAATCCCCTGTTCTACAGAGGTTTTTTTGTCAGGACTGTTCAAGAAGGATGAAAGGGCACTAGTAGAACTTTTAACCCTTTAAAAGTAAAACTGTTCTGCATGTTACGGTGAAAATACCAAAAGAAACTGAAGTGGATGCCCACTTCAGAAAAAACTTGTGTAAAATAATTTAGAAATTATTGAAATTGCAAGATTAAAGACATATCAACAGATAAAGATCCTCATTGCAAAAAAGCTGTTTTTCCTCAATTTTGCCAACAATCATGGTTCCGCCAATATGGATACCAAATGTCTCCTAAACAATACAACGAAAAACTGAAAAGTCACACGCTGGAAAAACATTGATTTTCAAAAAGTTACTGCAGACTGATCCGATGTTCCCTATTCTTCAGCTTCGGGTGCAAATTAACAAACGCCAGGTGAGACAATGCATTCAAACTCAATTAACCAGCAAAGGGGAAAGAAAAGTGAGGGGCAAACACCAGGACGGAGAGTGAGCAAGGGTGAGGAAGGTGGATGGGGAAACACAAACTTCCATAGCCCGGCCCCCGCTGTGCACCCCGATGACCCGAAGCCGGTCGGGGATGATTGGACGACTTGGCCCTAGGTAATACTCACGCATGGAGGAGGCCCGGCCGGTGGGGCGGGGTCCCTAGGAGGAAGCGGAGGCTTTTCAGAACAGACCCCAAGCAAGAGAACGCCCTCCCGGCCTGAAAGCGCTCCAGACTAGCTGCCTGTCCGCAAGCCGTGCCCGCCTGGAGAGTCAAGTGAAGGTGGTCCAGTCTTTAGGCTACCAGAACCAGACCTTGAGTCAGTGCCAGAGGCAGAGCTAAAGCTGGAACCAGAGTCCGGCCCCGTCAGCACTCATCCTCAGCCTCCATTACCCCGGAGCTGAGCAGACGTGGCAGCGCACTGCGATGACGTCAGCGCCGCGCCGGAGCGGCCCCGGAAATGGACTGGCAGCCTGGCTAGCCGGGTAGTCTTGCTCCACCTCCTTACCCTCCGACCCCTACCCCCACCGCCACCCACGCACACTCGCTTGCGTCTGCGCAGTGAAGCTAATGCGCCGGGAAATTTCGACTCCGCTTTCCCAACCACTGAGAGCCAACGCATTTCCTACCCCGGCCTCTGCAAGCTACTGCTAGGTCCTTCATATCTACAGAACTTCAAGTAACATCCATGTACAAGTCATCACTCCCGTTTCACTGACGAAGAGAGATTGGGAGACGTCACCTAAGGTCAGGTCACTAAGTAAAGGAGCCAAGTCATGCTTCAGCATCCAACCCTGCGCTTGCCTTACTGTATTGTTAAGTAAAAGAGTAGACAGATGCTGAGATCAAAAAGAGAATACCCAGAAGCTCAGTCTACTGGAAGAAATAAGTAAAACGCTAAGAAAACAATAATTAAGTTTGTACAATAACGCAACATTAAAAGTATACCTATAGCCCAGAGACGGCATGCAAAACAGGGGAGTTAACTCTGTGGAATGGTGGTGGTCGGTGGTACCAAGAAAAGCTTCACAGAGATGATGGGGTTTACGCTGTTTCCATGAACGAGTAAGCGTTTGTGAGACGATGGTTTTCCCCGTGGAGAGGAAGTAGCAGATGAAAAGGCGGGGAGATTCAGTGGTAGAGCAGGTACTTAGCTTGTCAAGTGATGCCCAGCACCAAGAGGGGAGGGGAGTAAGGGACGAACAACCCCAAGATGAGTTCCAGAACTGCCAAGAGTTTGGCATTCGAAGAGTGAGAGTATCAAAACGAGCATTTATGTGAGCTCTTTCACTCTAGAGGTTTTAAGCCCCTTAAGAGAAAGTCCTTTGTATCGATTGTATGATTAGTTAACTTTTTTGAGCATTTGTGTTGGACCAGACACTAGACTAGTAGCTATACAGATCATTTAAGTTTCACAAACTCAGCATGTGTAAGGCCCTGGGTTAGATCCCCAGCACTGAAGGGGTGGAAACACACACACACACACACACACACACACACACACACTTTGATAGATACTACCATAATTCCCATTTTACAGAGGAAACTGAAATTAAGAGAAGTTAAGTAACTTGTTAACTCTAGCTCTATGCAGAGCCAGAATTGTAATGGGTTTATTTGAAACTGCCTCCTGCTCCTCCTCCCTCACTGGTTTTCTGTCCCTTTCTAATTCTTTTTTGCTGAAGAGAAGCCCTTCCTTAGATTTCAGTTAAAGGTGAAGTCCACTGTGCTGTTCCTGCCTGTTCTTACCTTCCATTCCAACTGCACGCTTGGCTTAAGTCGTAGAGAACTTTGCACAAGGCTCTGAGTTCAAACCCTACTACCACTAAAAAAAAAAAATCATTCCAAAATCCCCAGCTCCATCCCTGCTCAGAACAAACACAGATGTCACCCCACTTACCATGAAAATGGAATGAAAGATTGATAATGGGAGTGTAACGGTGCAGGTGGAAACCATATTTATACTGTACATGTGAAAGTATAAGAAAATGTTCAGAACAACAAATTTATTAAGTTGGTTATTTTGGAGGAGGAGAATTGAGATGTGAGGTGATGAATTGGGGATTTTGGTTTTGCCTCCCCTCCCAATTTTTTATTTACTTTTGCCTTTCCTTCCAGTCATTTCCCTAAGATCCATCCTTTTCACATGCTAGCCTCTGTAAATACCCCTTCTTCTCATGTATTGGTTTATCTAAGAAGAAAATGCAGATAGCCCAGGAGATCAAGATCCATATCTAAGAAGAGGAAAAGGAGAAGGCACTCCAAAGAGAAAGTCACCCACCAACCCTGGGGACTTCCCAGCTACTGTTTCACTGTAACCCCTTGCTTCCCATACAAGCCCTTCCCATTCCATCAGCCCTCTAAGATGAAGATTAGAGGAAAGATCTCCTCCACTTGCCTCAGGGCCAGCCTTGAATAAACGTGCTTCCTTCTACCAACTTCTGTCTCCTGGGATTTCAGCAGAGCAGTAAGCAGTACAGACCTTAAATTCTGGTAACAGAATGACTGATAACATAAACCAGTAAGATTAGTACTATTCCCAAATCTTACCAGTGTCTTAATGTACCACAAAGCTTTTATTTATTAATATATAAAACCCAACACAGATCATTACATATTTCACTATACTCACCTATTGGCATAAGGAATTTTGAATATTTCTTTTTTTTTTTTTTTGAGACAGGGTCTTGCTATGTAGCCTAGGCTGGTGTTCATATCTTGATCCTCTTGCCTCAGCCTTCCAAGCGCTGGAATCACAGGCATGTGCCACCATGCCCAGCTTTGTATATTTCTTTTTTTTTTTTGTGATACTGGGGTTTGAACTCAGGGCCACATGCTTGCTAAGCAGATGCTCCACACTTGAGCCACTCAGCCATCCCAGTATATTTATTTTTTATATTTGCTCTGTTACCTTAACTTGCTTTTGAAACTAGCATTGAAACTCCTTTGCTGCTTTTCTGTTGGCTCACAGCATCCTTTGTTCAGTTAGCAGTGAGTTGTTTAGTGCCTACTGTGTATGTGGAACTGGGTTAGGAACAAAAAAGATACATCCTGCTCTCCTAAAGCTTATATTCTACCGAAGGAAACATTTAATATATAGAATAATCATAACTTATAGTTATTATGGAGACAACTAATGAACTGGGATAGAAAATAAGGAGGGTACTATTTTGAGAGAGGATACCTCACTGAGGAAAAGAAATTCAGCAGAAACCTGAAGATTGTAAAGAAATCAGTGATGCAAATATAGAAGAGAAAAAGCAGCCCAGATAGAAAACAAAACCTATGCAGAGATTCTAAGGTGAATTGGAGCTGGGCATATGCAAGAAGCAGAAAGCAAACCTCCTGTATATCTGGGTCTTGGTAAGCAAAAGCAATGTACTGTGAAGTTAATTTGAAGGCATAGGTAGGAGCCTGAACATGGAGGGACTTTTAACCCTCCATGTATTTGCATTTTCACTGCAGTGGGAAACCAATGAGGAATTATAAATAAGGAAGTTTAAGATCACTCTTGGGCTCCCAGCATGGCTCAAACGGTAGACTGTCCACTTGGCAAGCACAAGGCCCTGAGTCAACCCCCAGTATTACCATAAATAAATAAGTAAATAATCACTCTTGCTGCTTGTATTGATATGCTTGAAGAAGAAAGTATTATCTACACAATGGTTACTGTGTCAGGTACTTTTCTAAGTACTTTCTTTTTTTTTTTTTTTTTTGTCTTTTCTTTTTTGGTGCTGGGATCGAACCCAGGGCCTCACGCATTCTAGGCAAGCGCTGTACCACCGAGCTACATCCCAGCCCATCTAAGTACTTTATAAATATTAAGCTATTTAATCCTCATAGCAATTCCATGAAAGTATTGTTGTTATCATCCCTCTTTTCACATAGGGAAACTAAGACACAGGTTAATCACCCATGTAAGTCACCCATTTAGTAAATGGTGGAAAAAATTTGAGCTCATGAAAGTGAGGACATTTAAGGGGACTTATATGTTAGTAGCAGTGAGGATGGAGAGAAGAGAACAAATTCAAATTTTCATTTGCAGATAGGAGAGGTAGGAAAGAGAATAAGAAAGCAATTGGAAGAACAGTGATGCGATTTGACGGAAGTAAAACTGGTTGAGAAAAAGATGGAGGAATTTAGTAGTTTTCATATGTCTTATCAGTAAAATTTTACTCAATGCAAAGCAATTTTGTTTTAATAAAATCACTTTATCACCAAGCCCAGGAGGATTTCATTGTTTTAAGAAAAGAGCCTATTTTACTCCAATCTTCTTTTTTTTCTTTTTTTAAAGCCAGTTTTGTATCCATTAAACACTTCCTTCTTTCTGTGGGTGATAAATTTTGTAAATCATTTGCAAAGTTATGTTCTTACTCACATGGAAAGTGAAAAAAATGATAATATAGGAGAGACTAGAATAGTGGTTATCAGAGGCTGGGATGGGGATAGGGTAAGGAAAGGAATAGAGAGAGGTTGATACAAAATTAGACAGGAGGATCAAGTTCTAGGATCAAGTTCTAGAACAGTAGGGTAAGTCTAGTTAATAATTATTTTTGTGTATTTCAAAATAGTTAGAAGAGAGGAGGCTGAATGTTCCCAAAACAAAGAAATGATGAATATGTGAATTGATGAATGTGCTAATTACCCTGGTTTGAGTATTATACAATGTATACATATATTGAAATATCACACTGTATATCATAAATATGCACAATTATTATGTATCAATTAAAATATATTTTCAATGTAGAAGTCTGGTGAAAACTTTCTGAAAGAGTAAATGATATTCAGGACTGGTGGAATGGTGCATGCCTCACTTGGGAGGTTGAGGCAGGAGGATCCAGAGTTGGAGACCAGCTTGTGCAACATAGTAAGTTCAAGGCCAGCCTGGACTACAAAATGAGACACTGTCTCAAAAAAGCAAAGCAAAGAAAAGAATGACCATTAGTCTTTTTATTCATAAAGGTGTTTACTTCCCAATAACAGAGGCACAATTATTCCTTGTAGAACAAGCTTTATTTTCATTAGACCAAAGAATATTCCTCAATTAAGGTACTTATTGTTATTACCACTTGATATATTTTAAATTAGTGGCTGTCATAGAATACAGAAATATGTGGCTTCCATAAGTTCCAGAAACATTCCCATGCTTATCCTGATACAGCAACCAGTAGAATAAACTACTTCACCTGTTAAGGAAATATGAACATTATCACTGGGACTCAGAGGAAGCTTATTTCTTCCAAACATAAGGCCTTCTTAGCTCCCAACTCTCACTATTGTTCTGCACACATGAACATTGTGAAATTGGAAAAATACTACTGATTTACTATCATTTCAAATGTTTAACACAAGGTGATTTCCATTTTCTTCTCATCACAGAAAATTGTGATTATGGAAAATTTATTGAAGTTTTAAAAAGTATTCTTCACTATATTCAATCAGGGCTTAAACTGAAGACCTCACACTTACAAGGCAGGCATTCTACCACTTGAGTCACTCCACCAGCCCTGTTTTATGTTGGGTATTTTTGAGACAGAGTTTCAAGAAGTATTTGCCTGGGCTGGCTTTGAACCACAATCCTCTTGATCTTTGCTTCCTGAGTAGCTGGGATTACAGGATATCAAAGAAAAAAAAAAAGCTTTTTTTTTTTTTTTTTTTTTTTTGAGACAAATTCTTTCTATGTATTCTAGGCTGGCCTCAGCCTCCCAAGGGCTGGGATTATAGATGTGTACCACCCCCCACACACACTTTTTTTTTCTTAATAATCTTTTGACGAGCCGGGTGCAAGTAGCTCATACCTGTAATTCTAGCACTCGGGAGGCAGAGATCAGGAGGATCGAGGTTCAAAGCCAGCCTGAGCAAATAGTTCTTGAGACCCTATCTCAAAAATAACCAACATAAGAAAGGGCTGGTGGAGTGACTCAAGTGGTAGAGCCCCTGACTAGCAAGCATGAGGCCCTCAGTTCAAATGCTTAAAAAATGTTGCCAAATTTTGGGGGAAATTTGGTTCTTTTTTTATTTTTTTTTAAAGGAATGGTCTCAGCATTGTAGTCTAGGCTGGCCTGGAACTGAAGATCCTCTTGTCTTAGCTTTTTAAGTGCTGGGACTACAGGTGTGAGCCACCATATCTGGCTCACTATATTTCTTTTAGACTAACTTTTTTTTGGGTTTTTTTGTTGGTGGTGGTTTGGGTTTTTTGTTTTGTTTTGGTTTGGTTTTTGTTTTTGCTTTTTTGAGAGAGTGTCTTGCTATGTAGACTCATCCTCTATGGTGCCACCAGGCTCAGCACAATTTTAGACTGTGTACACTGTCTTAGTTATGTGTTTTTTGATTAAATAATTCATTTGGAAGTACTGCACACATTTCTAGAAGTAAAAGAAATTTTGACTAGTTCATTTTCTAAGTTCCTGAGGAAGTCTAGTCTGATAAAAAGTTGAGGGTCTTTTCTCTTTCTGCCTATTCACCCAATGTGAGTCTCACTTGCAGAAAAACTGAGTGGTTTCACCCTTGGGGATACTCGAAAGGCTACCTCTGACTGATATGGACCATTCTTAGCTAATTAACATTATTTTATTTTCTACCATTCTTCAACATAGGTCCCAACCCCTCCACCACCATCAACCTAGATTCTACCTCACCTTTTGCAAAGTCTGGCTCCAACACAATATTTCTGAATTGTAACATTCCCTTTTATTCAGCTTGGAATATACCCCTCTTGCCCCTTGCCCCAGATTTCTGGTTCATACTGGTCTTTTCCTCTGCTGAAAAGCATTTTCTTTCTGTACTAGTTCTAAAATTACGGGCACAAAGCTTTTTTAAAAAATTTATTACCATAAATTAATTATACAAAGGAGTTTCACTGTATATTTACATACATGCATATAATGTACTTTGATCAAATTTAGCCTGTCTATATTACTCTTTCTTAATTCCCTTCTCCTCCTCCCCTTTAAGTTTTTAGTGAGTTTCATTATGCTCTTTTCAAACACATATATAATGTACTTTGGTCATATTCATCCCTGCCATCATCCTCTCCTTTCCCCCAACCCCTCCCACTGCTCTCCCGTCTAACAGCTCCCCTATCTACACACACACACACACACACACACACACACACACACACACATAGTTTAGATTCCACATATAAGTGAAAACGTGACACTTGTCTTTATGAGCTTGTCTTATTTATTCACCATGATGATATCCAGTTCTCATTTTCCTGCAAAGGACATAATTTCATTCTTCTGTATTAATGAGTAATACTGAGTAGTGAAATATACCACATTTTTAAAGTCTGTTCATCAGTTGTTGGGAACCTAGGTTGATTCCATAGCATAGATATTGTGAACAATTCTGCTGTAAACAGTGGTGTGCAGGTATCTCTATTATAGATTGACTTACATTCCTTTGGATAGATGCCCAAGAGTGTTATAGCAGAACCATATGTTCAAGGTTCTATAAATCTAAAAAAAAAGTTACTTAGCAGTTGACATCTTAATCATTTACGTGCAGATTCTCTTTAGAATTCAAAATGCAGGGCAAAGCGGGGCGGGGTGGGGGATGGGGGATGGGATGGGGGTGGGGGGAAGTAACCTTGAAAAGGACAACTCCCAAAGGGGCTGCCACTGTTAAATTTAAGGGTCGTATCAGAGTGGGTTGACTATGCAGGCAGAAAAGAGCTGAAGAAATAGGAACAAAAAGCTCATAAAGTCATTTTTCTTAAAGGGTTAAAACACAGGGCACATCTTTATCATGCTAGCCTAGATAGAACTGGGCCCTTTCTGATTGGTTGTTGCGAATCTTTTTAAAACAAACAAACAAACAAACAAAAAAACCTGGCTCATTTAAAGTTCAGTTTAATTACTGGCACCTAGGACAAGAGACTATTCTGTTTTGGTCTGAAATGCTGGAGCATATTGTAGGAACTCAGCCTAAAACAATGGCTTCCCATAAATTTTATTTAACACCACTGATCTGTTTTCCACGTCGAAGTCATCTCGACTGTTCCAAATTCCTATTGCAGCGGGGCCTGCCTGTGCTATACTTCTTGCACCCCTTGGTGGTCTACCAGTTTGCGCACATTCACATGCACAACTCTGTGGAAAGACTTAGCCTAGGCTCTATGACAATCCTTGGGTGCGCCACTGTGGTACGTATCCTGACCTTGGGCTTTCTGACTGCAGAGAACAAGACGTTTCCAACACAGCCCAGAATGGAAGGATGTCGTTCCCTCTGTAGCTGCATTTTCTCCGCCAGCTGGGCGGCTCCGCTAGGCTTGGGGGCGGGGCGGGGCGGCCATCTTCGTGCGGGGCCGCGCTTCTGCAGCTGGGAGTCCGCAGTTGGTACGCTGGCGATGGAGCTGCGGGCGAATGCTCTGCTTGGGCTCTGGCTGCTGTTGCTGCTCCTGCCCCCGATGCAGGGCCGCCAGAAGGAGTCAGGTGGGCGCGGGGGCCCACGTTCTGGCCGGGGTCCCGAGGCGCCCCTCGCCCCTGCGCAGCCGCGCCGCGGGGGATGCTGGGGCCGCCGTGGTGCAGAGCCCGGCCGAGGGCCTCGGGCTCCTCCAGGCGCCCAGCGAGGTTGTCGGTGTCTTGTCTGCCCAGGACCCTGGAGAGAGACCGGCCTCCGCAGTTCCGAGCCCAGGACTCTGGGGGAGAGGGAAGCCCCTGTCCTACCCCAGGGGGGCCGCGTGCGCTTTGCCAGAAGAGATGAGGGGCTTGTAATGATCGTGGCTCCAAACTGATTCTCTTTATAGTTTGGTGAGCCCTGTAAAGCAATCCAGTTTATCCGTAGCCCTTTGAGAGCCGAGAATTAACACTTACGCAGTTTTCCAGTTCCTTGGATACCTGATGGCCTAGGTAGAGGAACAGACTTGATTTATGCCCTGGAAAGTTCAAGAATCCTTCTTGACATTTCGTTTCCCACCAGATGGACAGGAAGGGGATTTCTGGAAGTTTTGGTCTTTTGGTTCTGCTTGCCCGCCTGCTGCTTGCAAATAAGAATGCCAGGGGTATTTTGCTAACTCTCATCTACTTCACTTTTTGAAGGCTCAAAGTGGAAGGTATTTATTGACCAAATTAACAGGTCTTTGGAGACTTATGAACCATGTTTAAGTCAAAACTGCAGCTGCTATCATGGGTGAGTTCCTTGCTGTGTCTGGGAATTGAATTCTTGTCACAAGGACATACCCTAAGATCCCTGACAGAGCTTGGTTGCAGTGGTCAGAGAACCAAGCATGTAGTGAGAGCAGAAAGGATGCCTGAAGTGGCCTCCTAATTCTAAGGAGCGAAAATGCCCTGGGGTGGGAGAGGCCAAGTGGTTCTCAACATCACCCCTACTCTCTGTGGGATTTAGCGCATGTGTTCTCTGTTTTTCCCCTGGACTGAAAGCTTCTTAAGGTCTGGGTCTGTGTCTTACTCACTGTGTATATCTGGTGCAGATCCTCAATAAGTGTCCCCAGTAAGTGTTGAAGGAGTAAATCTAATCATTCCCTGTTGGTTATTTTAAATATGCAAATTAGTGCTGGGACTTGGTTTAGTAGAAAGATAAAGACATTGAAAGCAGACTTGGATTCTAGTCCCAGAGCTACCACTAATTACTGTCTCCTCCCCACCCCCCTTAAGAAGCCACTTAACTTCTCTGGATCTCACATTCCTCATCAGCTAAGGAATGTGATGCTCTTCATCCTTTTATTCTGACCCCTCAAAAAGTTCTCTAGTGCTAATGATACTTGTTGGATACTACGTACTGAACTTTAAGAGGTTCACAAACTAGTTTATTTCAGGCTTTTAGAGCATGTGTGGGGTTGAGATGGGGTGGGGGCAGGCAGTGTTAGACTTTGGGGCATGAACTCTACCTTCTGTGGAATCCAGAGAAAGGTATGTGGACAGACTACAGTGGTTATGAGGACATGGATGTGGCATGAGTAACAAGGAAAAATGTGGATCAGCCAAGGAAGGGGCAATTCTGATGGAAGGAGGAAGAGAAGACATTGACTTGATCTTATTTTGTGTGGCTTTGTTGTGTTTGAGGTTTATGGTACTTCTGGAGAAGAGTCGCTCATTCCTGCCCTCCACCTTTCCCCTCAGCTTATTGTGTTCTTTAGTACTAAATGGAAATGTGCTTAGGAAGTAGATGGAATGGCACCACTCTCTTGGCCTGCTTCCCTTGACAATTCCCATTCTTTCCTAGTGTCATTGAAGAGGATCTGGTTCCTTTCCGAGGAGGTATCTCCAGGAAGATGATGGCGGAGGTAGTCAGACGGAAGCTAGGGACCCACTACCAGATTATTAAGAACAGATTATACAGAGAAAATGACTGCATGTTCCCTTCAAGGTAAGTGTTCTAAGGTAGATGTCTCTTCTGACCTTACTACCTATATGCAGCTCTTAGAAGCAGTTCAGGGGACTGACAAGTGAATCCCCCCACACATTGTAGGGGGACTACGAAATACCAACAAGCTCTCTTGCCTGGGAATTTTCTTGCTAGCTTCTCTATCAAAGCCTGTTGCCTCAGTCTGCATGAGGCTTAGGCACCTCAGTGGTTGCAACGGCTGTGGTTCTGCCCCTTCTCCTGTGACTCTAGTAGCTGCAAGACACAGGCTGATGAGACGCAGCGGGGCTGAACTGGACTGAAGGAGAAAAAAAATAGGTATTTATTGAGTATCAATTATGGGCCAGGTATACAGAGATCACTTCACTCTTTAATGACTGTGTAATCCATTATATCATGCCCCCTCCCCCCAAAAAAATACCAGACATTAGCTGGGCACCAATGGCTCATGCCTATAATCCCCTAGCTATTTGGGAGGCTAAAATCAGAAGGATCTTGGTTTAAGGCCCACCCAAGTAAACAGTTCTTGAGACCCCCATCTCCAAAATTACCAGAGCAAAATGGACTAGAAGTGTGGCTCAAGTGATAGAGCACCTGCTTTGCAATTGTGAAGCCCTGAGTTCAACCCCAGTCCCATCAAAAAAGAAAAAGTATTTTAAATCTGTCGTTTCCATTCTGACAGAATTTTTTTCCCCTCTGTGGTACTAGAGATTGAACTCAGGACCTTAAGCATGCTAGCCAAGCATTCTGACACTTCAGCCATGCCTCCAGCCCTTTTGATGGTTACTTTGTTTTTGAGATAAAGTCTCACTAACTTTGCCTGGCCTATCCTCAAGCTTAAGATCCTTCTTCCAATTCCCAAGCAGCTGGGAATTACAGACATGTAGCACTACACTCAGCTCTGCCAGAAAACTTTGACCACTCCTTGGAATATTGCCCTAGTATGGTGCTGGTCAGGACCTCGAAGGATGGGTAGAAACATACTCAACTGTCATTCTCTGTCTTTTAAGAAATCCTCTGAGGATTCCCAGAGAGTCTAGAGTCTAGTCAGAAAGTAGTGCTACAGGGTTTTTTTTTTGGTAGTATTGGGGTTTGAACTCAAGGTCTCACACTTGCTAGGAGACACTCTACAACTTGAGCCACTCCGCCAGTTCTCATAAAACTAATTTTGATAGTGTTCTATGTTTAAGTTGAAGGTAATGAAAGTTTTTCTGTCTTTGCTCTTAAAACATGAGATTTAATTATAGTGGAAATAAAAATGAGGTCTGTGTTAGTCAGCTTTCTGTTACTGTACCAGAACATGTAAGATAATTCACTTTAAAAGAGGGAAAGTTTATTTTGATTTCAGAGCTTTTTGACCATGGTGAGTTGGCCCCATTGCTTTTGGACCTGTGTTGAGGCAGCACATCATAGTGGGGCATGCTTGGGGAAGCGGAGAGGGTAGGGGGAGGGAGGAGAGGGAGATTTAGAGGGAGAGGGAGAGAGAGAGAGTAAGAGTGAGAGACCAGTGGCTCTTGAGTAGCCGGGATCATAGGTATGAGCCACCTTGACTGACCCCTGGAAGGATTCATTAAATGCTATAAGCCAGAGCAGCTTATCTAGGAATGATAACACACACAGCATAGAAAGGTGGAATAGTCCTTTTAGAAGCACCACTTTGAGGAGACTATGCAGTAGGCTGATGATCTGAGCAATGGCTTGTCCCACTTTAAAGTATGATTGGGACCCTTCCTTGTCCTAGAGCCTGCAGGCACTGCTCTGGTGACTTTCGGGTTTTTCTGGTTGACAGGTGTAGTGGTGTTGAGCACTTTATTTTAGAAGTTATTGGGCGCCTCCCTGACATGGAGATGGTGATCAATGTACGAGATTATCCTCAGGTTCCTAAGTGGATGGAGCCTGCCATCCCAGTCTTCTCTTTTAGTAAGGTAAGTGTAAGAAGAGCCACATGGCCTGGGGAGGGTTGGGGGAGGGTGATCCTCAAGGGAGCAAGAGATCATTGTTCTCTGGAGCAGATGAGGCCTGAGGTCCAGGATTGTATCTATGTCCCTGTTAATGTCCAGTAGTTGAGAAATAAGGCTGAGGAGGTAGAGTTGAAGACCTATAAATAATGTAAGTTTGCTTAAGTGTTTAGTCTAGAGGGCAAAAGATGGAAGCTAGAGAACCTACAAGAGGTTCACAGATCTTACAGTGCACAGGGAGAGGAGTCCCAGAATGCTGGTGGGAATGCAGTTAGGGAATCCTTTATTCAGAATATATTTGTTTCAGCCAGGCATGGTGGTACAGACCTGTAATCCCAGCATTTGTGAGGCAGGAAGATGGCAAATTCAAGGCCAGCCTGAGCTACACAGCCAGATTCTGTCTCAAAAAAAAAGAAAAGAAAAACACAGTTGTTGTTCTCCTTCGATGTATTTATCAGCCCTGGTGCTCAGTATCATCTGTGCTATCCATCTCTGTATCCCAGAGGCCCATTATGGCTAAAACCAAATCTGAAAGTGCCGGGCAGCTCTACATGGTTGTGTCCAAACAGTGCATTGAAGAGACAGGCCTGGGATAGTGAGAGGGTTGTGTGATGGGGGTATCTTTGGGTCTCATTAGGGAGGATAGGAGTAGCCAGGTAGCACCTGTGGGCTTAGAGAACATGGACAATAAATAGCTTGTCAGTGCGCAGGTTCATCCAAATGTTTTGTCGGGGATGGGGAAGCTACAAAAGAGTGGATTTAGGAAAACCCCATGGCCTTTGGGAAAAGGAACACCGTCCCTGATTTGGTTTCTCCAAAGCAGAGGGACTTTTTATTCCCACTTTTTATTACAGTTTACTTTCTCTCTAGACTTGTTTATTTCCTGTGTTGCAAGTGTGCTGAGACCACATTTGTATTGCATTGCCCATGGTTTAGCCTCATTTCTCAAAAGTGCTTGGTCCCATTGTTTGTCGTGAAACTCCCAGAAGAACAGATAGAGGCTCCCATGTAAGTCAGTAAGGACTTTGTGTCTGTTATTTATCTGTTGTTTCTGTGGGTAATACAGTATGACCATCAGTTTACTAACTTTCCTCTCATCCTAACTTCTCACCCTTTTTTTTTTAATATCAGTGACTCTTAGTTTCCAGAGGAGGGATTTTAGTCTGTCAATTTACAGTTAATTGTGCAGCTTCTGTCAAACAGTTATTAAGTTTGAGGTACTTGATAAATAACATAATATTTTTTAAGTATTTGAAGGGAGTAAAACAGCATATTGCACATGTAATCCCAATGAAGAAACAGTAGATTAGAGGTTTATCAGTGGCCAAATATTACAGATTACAAATATTACATGGTTACAGAAGTAACCATGAAAGGGAAACAAACTTTCTTCAAAAGATATGTGATAATATTCTTTTCCCTTGTTCTGAGCATTGGCGCTTCTGACACCAATCAATGAATAGCCAAGGATTTATTGACCAACCAATGTAAGCTCAATAGGGCCATGGAGTTTGGTAAGACTAGTTCATGTTTATTGATTATGTACTATGTGCCAGGCACTGTCCTAAGCTTTTACATATATTAAAACATTTTGTATTCAGAATAAGCATTTAGAAGGAATTATTGATTATTTTCTACATTACAATGGTAGGGAAACTGAGGCATAGAGAGGTTAGGGAACTCACCTAGAGTAGTACAGAGGTGGAGTCAGCATTCAAACATAATCTGCCCCTTAACCATTGAACAGTATTTCCCGGTTCTTAACTCTCAAAAGATCCACTAGGAAATAACCAAGAACTGGTAAGGCAGGGCAACCCTCAAGGGTAACAGCAGTTAAATGATGAGAGACCTCTGTGATTATTCAGAATTGGGTGTATTATTTCCTTAAACTAAATGTCCTTTAGATAAACAGAATTTTAGGAAACTGAGAAAATTAAATCTTTAATATGATTCTAAATTCTGGGAATTTAGAAAGTGAATTTAAACCCATGGTGACTTTTGTCTTTTAATGTCTAAAGTTGAGACCTTGCAGGCTAGGGAGAATATATCTTTGGCATGTTGACACTATAGGAGAGTCTTGGTCCAGACCCTGTGTCATGAATGCAGTTTGCTTCTTACTCTGTTCCGAGATTTATTTAGAATTGCCTTTCTGTTTCTATCAAAGACGTCGGAGTACCATGATATCATGTATCCTGCTTGGACCTTTTGGGAAGGGGGACCTGCTGTTTGGCCAATTTATCCTACAGGTCTTGGACGGTGGGACCTCTTCAGAGAAGATCTGGTAAGGTAGGTCCTTTAGAGAGGTTTTATTTTCTCCTCTTTGTGGTTTTTTTTTTTAAATAAGCAACAAAATATAACCAATTACATTCTTTATGCTTTAAAGTGACTGAACTTTTTTTGTGTGTGGCAGTACTAGGGTCTGAACTCGGCCTCATGATTGCCAGGCAAGTGTTCTACAACTTGAGCCACACCTTCAGCCTTTACAATGACTGACTTGAGTTAAAAGCAAATACAGAAAACTGTTCATAGTATACACAATTTTTATATGAACAAAAATATTTAAATGTCCATAGATTCTTCTATCCTAAACTTGCCTTTATGAGAGGGATTATAAGAGTCTTTTGTTATCTTTAGATTTTTTGGTTTTGTTTTTGTTTTGAGTCAGGATCTCACTATGTAGCCTAGGCTGGCCTTGAACTCTCAATCCTACTTTCTCATCTTACCAAACACTGGGATCATAAGTGTATGCCACCACACCTGACTGCTTCTTTAAATTTTTATGTTACTTTAAAGTTTTTAAAAATCAGAGAAAGTTACTTTTCTAATAAAAGAAAATGAATGGTCATATTATAGGGAAAGGTAGAAAATTACTTGGAAGAACAGAAATGTACTTGATAATTAAGAGCTAAGTTCTTTAGGTTGGGGTGAGGGGTGTAGTGGTCCCATTGGTATCTCAAGGACAAGGTTATTCCAGATCCTGTCCATTCATGACTGAGACATGCCTTGGCCTATTGACTCCTTGCCATGATTTCAGGATTTAGATGATCTGGTCACCCAAATTATAGGTATTCCTTACCCAGCTACATTTTACATTAATGATTCAAATAGCCTTGGTGCTTAACTAAGGAACTTCTGGAAACACACTCTTTTATGTTTTCTCTAGGGTGTAAGGAAAGCAGTTATTCCACAAATATCTCTCATCTGTACAAGTATGGCTAAAAATTTAAAGGGTATTGATGTAAAGTATACCCACTTCCTGAAGAAACACAGCCCTCAGTAGCCATGTAAGCTCTTTGGATAAACAAAGGAGTCTCTTTCTCCAGCACGGATAATTGGGAAAAATTTAAAAAGATAACTTAGTCCCTCATTTCATAGAACTAGAGCTAGAACTTGTCCTTGTCCAACTGTTCATTTCCGGTATATAGAAATGAAGTCCAGAAAAGTTAGGTGACTTGGTTAAAGTTAGAAGCAATTTTCATCTGTACTTTACTGTGTATTTCCTAAGAAATTTTGTTTGTTTGTTTGTTTGTTTGAGACCTGGTCTCTCTATGTAGCTCACACTCCTGATCTTCCCACCTAAGCCTCCAGAGTGCTGGGATTACACAGATGTGCCACCACACTTGGCCTTGTATATATCTTTTGACCCAGCCATTCCACTTCTGGAATGTATCCTGAGAAACTAAAGAGACAAGTATATGAAGATGTGTGTACCAGGATTTGCACTACCAGTGATGTTACTTCTTAGAACAAAAAGTTGGAAACTACCTAAAAGCCCATCAAAAAGAGATGAAGTTAATTATAGTATAACTCTAAAGTGATTATTTTTTGTAAGAGGAAAGGCGAGGTAGAATAGAACTTAAAAACTTAGACTGTGGTTTCAAATCCTGGCCTCGATTAGCCATATAATTCTGGGCAAGTTGCTTAACCTGTCAAGGTTCTCACCTCAGATAAGGGTATTAACCCCATCTCTTAAGGTTGAGAATGATTTTGGTACACATAAAGAGCTTAGAACAGTGTCTGGAACACAGGGAGTGTTACATAGTTGTCAGCCACTATAATTATTTCTCATGTATTTCCTAATGTTTCCTAATAGCATGTATGATATTGCCTTTGTTAAACAGAGCAAGGTTTCTTAGTCTAGATAATACTGACATTTTGGGCTGGATAATCCTGGGCCTTAAAGGATGTTTAGCAGTATCTCTTTCCTGTACCTACTATGTGCTAGTAGCAATCCCCTAGAAATGTCTAGAGACACCACCAAATGTCTCCTGGGATGGAATAGAGAAACAAAATTACTCCAGCTAAGGGCTGAGGATGTAGCTAACTGGTAGAGTGCTTGCCTAGCATGTATAAGGTCCTGGATTTAGTCCTCAACACCAAAAATAGGTAATGAAATAAATATCCACTAATTAGGAGAAATGATTGGAAAGAAATTCTTAACCAGAATGTTACATTTTTACCTGTAGGCAGGAAGACTCCAGTTTACTTATTTATTTATTTAAAGACTGCAGTCTGTTTGTTTGTGTTTGTTCAGAGATAGGATCTCACTTTATAGCCCAGGCTAGCCTAGAACTCATGATCTCCTGCCTCAGCCTTCCAAGTGCTCAAGTGCTAGGATGACAGGTGTGGCCAACTTTCCAGATGACTTTACTTTTATCTTTTTTTCCATTAGAATTTAATATAATGAGCATGCATGATTTTTACTGGAAACAACAACAAAATTTATCCAGTGCCGTAGTATTTATATTTCAATGGGAAGTTTGGGGGAAAATAAGAGCTTGTTCTGGCCTTGAATGGGGGATTCAGATAAAGGTGAGCCAAGGAAGGGCTAGAGGATGAGGCAGGTTAGTTAAGGGCAGAGATTTAAGGCCTGGGCAATATTCAGCAATAGTCTCAGCTGAGCAGAAATGAGAAACGTTACATGATGTATCTGAAAAGGATACGAAGTTCATATGCTGAGTTTCTCCATTTCTGTTAAACCCCCTCTATTCAATCTACTTCAGCCTCCCCTTCTCTTTGAGAGGCATCTGCTGTGTAGATGTCTGTGCAGGGAGGGTTCCTAGGAAGAAAGCTAGAATGATAGAGCTGTGTGCTGACAGCTTCTGCTAGGAAGGTTGGTCCTGGGAATGTGCAAAGATCTGAGCTTCAGGGATTTTATTGTTTAGAGCACTCCATACAGCTTTTAGAGTACCAGGGTGCTTTGCAAATATCAGACTAAGTCTGGGGACTTCTCCTACACATACAAAACACGAAGCCAGGAGTGAATTCCCTTTCACTCAGTTCCTCATATTTTTGTTGCTCTCTTTACATATTAGTTTATCAATAGCATTTTTTTTATGTGTGGTACTCAGGATCTATCCCTTGAGATACTCCACTAGCCCTTTTTTATGATGCATTTTTTTAAGATAAGAGTCTCACTATTTGCCCAGGGTTGGCTTCAAACCACAGTCCTTCTGATCTCTGTCTCCTGAGTAGCTAGGATTACGATGTGAACCACCAGTGCCCACCTTCAATAGTATTCTATTCAACGGAAATCCTCAGTGTGCCAATTAAGCAGCCCCTAACCATGCCATTCAGCATTATGAGCTTTTTGTTCAGTAAGTTAATGTTAACTTACTTGCACCAGATGCTTCTGGTGAGCCCTCTAGAATAGCGAAGTGATAACCAAAGGGATTGCAGCATCATTCAGGGCTTGTTTTCCTTACTAGCCTTGACCAGATTTATTTAAAAATATAAGGCTCTTAACTAATCTTCAGATTACATCTTTATGTAAGCCTACACAAAAACACAGAAACTAATCAACATATGTATTTTTAGGTCAGCAGCACAGTGGCCATGGAGAAAGAAAAATTCTACAGCATATTTCCGAGGATCAAGGTGATTATGTTTTCTAATCTCTTATAACGCTACTCTTCCAAGTGATGTGTAAAATATAAGTAATCTTGAGGATATAAAGAATTCTGTGGCTCAAAGAGAAAGCTAAAATAACTAAGAAATAAATGTGAAGGAGAATGATGGTGGGGTGAACTTACCCAAGGTACATTGTAAGCATATATAGAACTGTCACAATGAAACCCCCTGTGCAACTAATATATGCTAATAAAAATGTTGGCTGGTAGGGTGGCTCAAGTGGTAAGAGCATCTGCCTAGCAAGTGTGAGGCCCTGAGTTCAAATCTCAGTGCTGCCAAGGAATAATAATAATTATAATAATAAATGTTAAATAAATTAAAAAAAGAAATGTGAACAACAGGATCTTACACTAGAGAAGAATCTAATTTGTCCAAACTGCTCTCTCTTCCTTCCTCCTTCCCTCCCTCCTTTCTTTCTCTTCCTCTCTCCCTCTTTTTCTCTCTCTTCCCTCCCCTCTGCTTTCCTCCTTTCCTGTCCTTTCCTTTCCTTTCCTTGACAGGGCCTCACTGTGTAGCCCAGGCCAGCCTGGAACTCACTATGGAGTCCATGCTAGCTTGAACTCATGATCCTCCTGCCTTAGCCTCCCAACTGCTGGGATTATAGATGTGCACCATGTCTTGCTCCGAATCATTCTTAATTGAACTGAAATTCAGAGAAGTACAGTTCCTCCAACAGTCCTTCAGCAGATATTCATACAGTGCCATGAGTGAGCTGGATGTTGACTCTATAAGGCTAACCAGAACAGCTAGGAGTAGCTTACATCATACCTTGGTAACTCTGCTGGTTGATACAGAGCAGGAATCATTACAAGGTATTCTGACTGTCTTTTTTTTGTCAGACCACATAGCTGTCAAATATTGCTTAATAGTATAGACTGAGGTTGTTGAAAATAGGGAAATGGAAAAGAGAGGCAAGAGGGAAATGGAAAATGTGGTATGACCCAGCTTGTGTTGTTCAGTTCCATATTCTCAGTGCCAGCAGTAGTGCCTGGTGTGTAGATACACAGTAAATGTCTGTGGCACAGACTGATAGAAAAGAACATGAGGAGAGAACATGAAGGGTTTTGTAGATTTTGTGATGAGTGTTCATCAGAGATTGTACTCTATTTCACTTTCCTTGCTTGGGCAATGGACTTCAGGATGCAGAGGGACCTACTACATACCACTTATTCTTCCTTACCAACTTCTGATTCTCATGTTTTTTAGTTTTGGTTTGATTTTTTTGGCAGCACTGGGGTTTAAACTCGGCCTCACACTTGGCTAGGCAGGCACTCTTACCATTTGAGCCACTCCACCAGCCATGATTCTCATCTCTTGAGATCACAGATTCCTCACTTGATTTCCATGTCTGGGCTTCAGAGTTTTAGGGCCATCTTGAAAATCTGTGGGGATGTGTGCATTTTTCAAATTCTCAGGATCCATGACTCCCACATGTCTTGACTCTGCTACTTGGACTGTAACTAGGACTTTTATACCTTTGGTGTTTTTTTGTTTTTTTTTTTTTTCCAGTGCTGAGGGGATTTAACCCAGGATTGAACACATGCTAGGCAAGTGCTCTACTACTAAGCCATATCCCAGCCCCTTAGGGTTTTTTTTTTTGAAATGGAGCCTACTTTGTTGCCCAGAATGGCCTCCAACTCAAGGCCCTCTTGCCTCAACCTTCCAAATAGCTGGGATTACAGGCATTAGTCATTATGCTCAGCTCTTGCTTTTTAACTTAAATATAATTTTGGAGCTGGGCATCCATGGCTCACACCTGTAATTCTAGCTACTTAGGAGGCAGACATCAGGAGGATTGTGGTTTGAAGCCAGCTCCAGGAAAATAGTTCAGGAGACCCTATCTCGATAAAACCCATCACAAAAAAGAGCTGGTGGAGTGGCTCAAGTGGTAAGAGTGCCTGCCTAGCAAGCGTGAGGCCCTGAGTTCAAACCCCATTGCTGCCGTGTGTGTGTGTGTGTGTGTGTGTGTGTGTGTGTGTGTGTGTGTGTGTATACGTTACATATTATATATGTGTGAGTGTATATGTACACATAATACTGGATTTTACAGAACATATACAGCAAAGGTGTGTACTGAGTTATGATTACCTAGTCACATAGATATGAGTACCAGTGATTATAGAGGCTACATGAACCTTCTACCAGGGAATCATTTCCTGTTGTGATCAGAACAACATGTCGTTAAAGACCACTTGTAAGCAAAGAGCCAAACACTCTGCATCCTGGAAGAGTACAGGGGAACAACCAGGACTGCTCAGTGCTGCTGTACTGAGGATGCCCTGTACTGTCACAGAAACATGTGAACTTTCCATCTGTGCAAGCAGCCATTACCTGGGTCCTTCTGCTGCTCAGCTTTCAGAGATTAGGAACAGTATTATAATGTAGATCACATAGTTTTATGTCATGTGTTTCTTTTATAGGACAAGTCCAGAACGAGATCCTCTCATTCTTCTATCTCGGAAAAACCCAAAACTTGTTGATGCAGAATACACCAAAAACCAGGCCTGGAAATCTATGAAAGTAATCAGCAATCATCTGAATAAAACTTACAGTAGTGAACATTTTCATTCAAAGAACATTGCCACCTGGGTAGAATTTGAAATTAGGTTTCTTCTCAGTTGTGAGATAAAAGTAGAGAAAGTTCCATGTATTAGCATATATGTAAATTCTCCTTTTCCTAACTCACCTTGCTTTTTTGACTATATTATGACTATTAAATACACTACTTTGAAGGTTTAAACCAGAGATCAAAAGCTTTTTCTGAGCCTGGTGTGGTGGCTCACACCTATAATCTTAGCTATGGGAGGTGGTTTGAGGTGAGTGTGGGCATAAATGAAAGACCTCATTCAAAAGATAACTAAAATAAAAGCACCTACCTAGCAAGCACAAGGCCTTGAGGTCCAACCCCAGTACTGCCAAAAAAAAAAACAAAACTTCAAAAGGCCGGATAGTAAATCAGCCATAGGCAGTAGGTAAACAAATGGGCATGGCTGTTTCCTGTGAAATTTGACTTTCATGTAATTTTCATGTGTCATAAATAATTTTCTTTTGCATTTTCTTTCAACCACTTGAAAATACAAAAATGTTTAAGACAGGAGTTCTACAAAACCAAGTAGTGTGTTGGATTTGACCTGTGGGCGCTAGCTATACAATCCCTGGTTTAAGCCAGATTCTCAACCACGGCTATATATAATATAACCACAGAGTTTCAACAATGAATCAAGTGAATCGGAATCTCTGGGGATGGAGTTTCGGAATTTCTTCATTTCTTTAAAACTTCGCAAGTGATTCTAAGGTGAAGCTAGAAACTGATACCTTTAGTTTAGAGTTTGTCTCTGTCCTCTTTTTGTTTTGTTTTTTTTTCCCCAGTGCTAGAGACCAAACTCAGTGCTCTTCCACTGAGGTAAATCCCCAATCCCCCCACCCCACTTTTTTTTTTTTTTTTAGTTTTGGTGGTACTCTGGTTTGAATTCGGGATCTTGTGCTTGCCAGGCAGGTGGCCTGTAACTTGAGCTATGCCCCCAAGCCCATTTTAACTTTAGTTATTTTTTGAATAGCATCTTGAATTTATTCTCAGACTGGCCTGGACTGCAATCCTCCTGTTTATACTTCTAACATAGCTGGGATAGCAGGGGCACCAACATCCCCATCTTTTATTGATTGAGATTTCTTGTGAACTTTTTGCCCCACTGGCCTTGAACCACCATCTTCCCAATCTCTGTGTCCTGAGTAGCTAGAATTGCTGGTGTGAGCCACCTCGTCCAGCTTAATGCCAATGTTCTCTTAATGCCACAACCTTAATTTAAGAAGTTAAAGCACTAAATTTCCTTGTATAAATTTCTATATAGCATATGAGGATGTTATGAGAAAAAGCTATGAACTTTTTGAGGGAAAACGTTTATCTAGATGTATGAGTTTATCTGGATGTATGTATTTGATACAGTTTTAATCAAATAGGAGCAAGTGAGTTTAAGAAACCATTAAATAATAAAAATAATGTATTTAGTACATAAGTTAGCATCTGCTGTGTAGAGAGGCAGCAAAAGCAGTGGCCAGCAGGTGAATGAAGGAGTGAGGACACTACTGCGCCAGTTGACCACTGCCAAAGGGAATAGGAGGCTGTTGGCAGATCTTCCTATTTTTTTACTCCCAGAAAAGTTAAAAATGTGGATTTTTGTAATAAGTATTATACCACCTATAAGTGTCGGCGATGATATGAATTTTATTATTTATTTCTGGTGGGACTGGGGTTTGAACTAAGGACTTTGCACTTGCAAAGCAGGTGCTCTACTGCTTGAGCCACACCTCTAGTTCATTTTGCTTTGGTTATTTCAGAGACAAGATCTCTCAAACTATGCCTGGGCTGCCTTTGAACTGTGATTCTCCTGATTTCAGCCTCCCAAGTAGCAAGGACTACAAGTGTGAGCCACGGGTGCCCGGCTGAGTATTTTTAAATACTTTCCATGCCCAACAAAATTTGTGTGTAAACTTGGCCCATCAGCCAGTGTTTAGGATGAAATGGGCTGTATTTCATGACCTCTGAGTTCAAAGGAGGGTAGCATGTCTTCAGGTAAGCTTAAGCTCTAAAACCAGTTGTGGGTTAAAATCCTAGTGCTTGTATTTAGTGTTCCATGACCCTGAACAAACCTCTCAACTTCTCGGATCCTTGAGTTCCTCATCAGTATGAGAATAACAAAACCCCCTGGATATGTTTATTATGAAACTTAAATGAAGTTATGTTGATGAAATCTTTAACAGTGCTTCACGCTGGTTCTCCATAAATGCTATTACTACTAATGCTAATGACTTCACTTAAAGGATACTTTGGGAAAGCCAGCTGCCAAGGATGTCCATCTTGTGGATCACTGCAAATACAAGTAAGACTTCCAGTTATTGGTTTCCATAGTGCTTTTGAAATACCTTCCTTCCCTTTGGATGAAAACTTAATACTAAGGTCTAGAATTCATTTAGCTGGCTTTTACTAAGGCCTACTGGGTACTGAACTGAGTTCTGTGGGGACTGTAATGAGGAATTAATTAAAGTGATGGGATTACCTCTTTCCACAAACCACCCACCCAATAGTTGAAGTGAGATTAAATATTTATAGTTGTAGAGCATGTGCTTAGGTTTGAGGCCCTGGGTTTGATTTGCCAGCATCACAGAACAAACAAACAAACAAAGAAACATTATAATGAAATGCTAGGACAAAGAATTAGCTGAACAGGTACACTTGGGGTAGAGAGGCTTTAGAGGTAAGAATGTTGATTACACACAGTGGGAGCTGTATAGTTAGAGCAGCTCTGGTTGGAGACTGTGCATCTGAGAGAAATACTGAGAAGAAAGTGTTCTTTTTTAAGAAGTTTTTTTCGGTAGCATTTCTTTGAAGATTGATTAAGTTAGGCTTGTTCTCCTTAGACTTCAGGAGATGGGGGTGATGTCCAGGAGATAGGGGGTTGTCTTTGATCAGGTGGAGTAGAGGAAAAACAAGGCTTTTGGGTACCATGACTCATTAGACCTAGAGAGATAAGCTTGTGAATTTTTTTTTCATTTTTGATTTTTGATCAATGATCATTGACCATTTCTGTATTTTCTCAAATATATCCCAAATCTACAACAGGCTATCATTTCTTTTGAGCCTTGTATCTTTCACCCAGTACCTGGCTTGTGAACTGACCTGGCTGTGTCTGGAGAAAGTATCCCCTCTTCCCCTTAACTTGACATTCTCAGAACAGACTGTAGCACCTACCATGAAAAAGCAAGGAGTTTATGGAAATCCCCCAGGGACATACTAATGTAACTTGAAAACCAAAAATGGGAAGGGAGAGGAATCTAACATGAGAGAAAGGAAGGAGGCAATAAGAAAAAAGGTCACATTTGTGGCAGCAAGCATAGAATATTGAATGTATTTTATTCTTTTTCCCCTCAGGTACCTGTTTAATTTTCGGGGTGTAGCTGCAAGTTTCCGGTTCAAACACCTCTTCCTGTGTGGTTCACTTGTGTTCCATGTCGGTGATGAGTGGCTAGAATTCTTCTATCCACAGTTGAAGCCATGGGTTCACTATATCCCAGTCAAGACAGATCTCTCCAATGTCCAGTAAGCAGTTATCCTCCAGATCAGAGTTTCACATGGTGCTGCCATTGGCCTCTTAAGTCTAGCTACTTAAGGCATTTAGTCTTGATGACTTGTTCCAGTACAAACTTTTTCCCCTTTTTGTTTGGTTCACACATATTGTAACCTTGTTGCATTATTCTCCAGGTAGAATGTAAGTGGGATTTAATTTGAAAAAGTGCTTTAATGCTGGCTCCATTGTATAAAGACAGTATAAAGTGAAAAGGCTAACAAAGACTATTATCAAAGACTGTTATCAAAGACTAACCACAGGAATATTTGATCTTGTTATATTTTCAGTAGGATTTCAGATATACCATAAGAATTGACCCAAGTGAAGCTTAGGCAGATTTTCTCTCTTGATGGGAGCAGATAGGAAGAGGTATAGAAAGGGCCAAACTGTGATCCCAGTTCCCTCTTCTGTGGGTTAGAACAAGAATTTGGAAATAAGTTGGAAATTTTTTTCATTCTTCATTTTTTACTTTTTCTTTTGCGACTTAATATTAAGATTTATTAGATATTAGATATCCCCAAGAGAGGATATCTAATATCTTTAGTCAGTAGGTATATGCAAACTAAAACCATCTAAATACATCATTCTTCATATTTGATGTATATCATTATATCATTGACATTTCCATTTTTTTTTTCAAATATTTCCCAAATCTACAACAGGCTGCTTTTAACTTTTTTTTTTGGCTATTATTTTTGTTTCTGCAAGGACCCTGATATCTTTGCCTTTAAAAATCCACCATCTACATATTTAGACGTCAATCTGTGGTCTTTCTACTACTGAACTTGGTCTACATTTTGGAGTCTCATAATCTTTTATTTTAGGGAACTGCTGCAATTTGTAAAAGCAAATGACGATGTTGCTCAGGAAATTGCTGAAAGGTAAGTTGGTTTTCCTTTCCCTTGCTTTATCATCCTCTTTCCTAGCTAAAGTTATCTAAATATTGTTACCATGATGATATCCATACTTCAGCCTCATCATAGAGATAATTCAGAATTAAAGCTGTCCTGTGTGAAAACAATATACACATACATTTACATATGCCCCCAATGCTTCATAGAAATAGACTGAAATCTTTGAGATACTTAAACAAGCATTTTTATGACCATTAGCTGTTAATATGACTGTTTTTAAGAGGAAAAAAAAGCTAAGTTCTATTACTAAATGGATGTGTACAGATATGGTGGCTATAGGATTGGTTTTAGGGTCAGCTGACTTAATTCATAACAATACTCCACATAGAGCTTGGTACAAGGGAGCCTACTCAAATGTAGGCTTATTAGTAAATTCTGTGCATTGAAATATTCTTGTTAATCTTGTCTCTAGGGGAAGCCAGTTTATTATGAACCACTTGCAAATGGATGACATCACCTGTTACTGGGAAAACCTCTTGACTGACTACTCCAAATTCTTGTCATATAATGTAACAAGAAGGAAAGGCTATGATCAGATTATTCCCAAAATTTTGAAAACTGAATTGTAGTAGTCATCATAGGACCTATGGTAGCAATCTCAGATATCCTGTGGTGAGCAGCTTACTGTGAATGTGGCACCTATACTTTGAACACCTTTTATCAAGCCAAACATCTGGTTTTCCTTATCATGCTGCCCCCAGAACAACTCTTGAAAAAGACCTAAAGTGTTTGTAACACACAGATATGAAGCAGCTCAACTCTCTGAAAAGGACCAGAAATTATGAGATGTGGATTTTGAACCTGTTCTGCCTTTCATTTTTTCTGACCAATCACAGCTAGTGCCTCAGATCATCAGACCATCTGCATGGTATATTCCTCATTGTGAAATTGGCTGTGTCTACGTGATGATGCCCTTTGTTCCATTGTTTGGAGCAGAAAATCCATCATTTGGAACTAGTACAACTCATTGCTGCCATTTCTAAGTTATTCTAGGCTTGACTGCTGTTTTATTTTAATGTAGAAACCCTATGGGATTTATGAAAAATAGCTGGGGATCATTTCCTAAAAGGTCTAAGGAAGCAGGGGCTGTGCCATGCAATGATGTAGGAGTTCTCTTTTGTAAAAGTATAAACTTTGGTACTCAGGAGGTTTCTATGACGCCACATAGAAAGTAGCCAATTGCATGAGCAATTATTGAAGCTGGATTTCAAGTTCTTATTTTGTGCCTTCATGCCCTTTTCATTTTCTCTCTAAAGGATAAGAGAAAATAAAGACAACAACTTCCTAGTAAATTTAGGAATCAGTCCTCACTCTTTAAAGAAACTACTTAGAACAACTCTTCCTCACCCTTTGCATACTTTATTTTTCCTTAACTTTGCAGCGGACTGTCTCCATGTTGTGCGGTGATCACAAGGAGTCTCTGATTCGAACACATTATTAAGTTGGTAACTCAGAGTATTCAGCTTTTACAGTTACTTATATATGAGATACTTGTTGTAGTGCAAATTATTGTTGGAATTCTTTTTTCCCTTTTTGAAAAAGACATTTGGATAGTAGTTTAATCTCTCAGGTGATCTCCCTAACATAGTCAAAAATGAAGAAAAATGTTTGGATTAAAACCATGCAGTTTGATGATTTAGATCCATGTCCCTTAGGTTCAACATTCTTATAGGAAAATAACTCGTCTTTGCCTCTTCAGAACTGTTTGGTGTTAACTGGTTTCAAAATTAGTCAAAGTGATATTCTGTCACATAAAATCAGAGATTTTATTCCATTTGTCAGAAATGTATTTGGCCTTTTTAAGTCCTTTTCACAAAACTTTTAGTCCTAGGACCTTCTTATAGGAATTACACATCCAGGCATGGTGGTGCATGCTTGTAATCACAGATACTAGGGAGGCAAAGGCAGAAAGATCTTAAGTTGGATGGCAGCCCAGGCAGATAGTGAGACCCCATCTCAAAAACAAAAGGGCTAGGAGTGGCTCAAGTGGTAGATTACTTACCTAGCATGCGAGAGGCCCTGAATTCAATCCCCGATACAACAAAACAAAAGTTAAATGTTTCCCTGGTAAGATCACTGCATATGGATTAAGGCAGATGTTTACAGCTGATTTTTGTTTGTTTGGGTACTAATGATTCACAGGGACTGTGAGGTGCTAGAAGTGTAAGCTGTACTGTGGTTTTGCCTTGTCACCATGAGGCTCTACTAGATATAATCGTTCTCTACATATTTAATTTTCTTCTCACTAAAATAGGGATAAAATTTGCTGTCCTGATTAGGAGCTGGAGCTTCATCTCTGGGAATGTTTTCTGTTTTGTTTAAAGTTGCAGCTCAAACATCACCCCTCTGAATCTTTTCTTCATTCCTGTTGCCAGTTAGGCTTTACCATAATACTTTGTTCATACCTGTATTGTATGACATCACATTACATTGGCTGTTTCTCCTATTCTGTGAGCTTACTGATGAGTGGGAATCATGTTTTACTCATCTTCTGTCTCCATTATCCAGCACACAGCCTCACACAGACTAATACTAAAGAACTTTATGGGGCTGAGAATGTACCTGAGTGGTATTGTGTTTGCCTAGCATGTGTGAGGCCCTGGGTTCAAAAAAAAGAACTTTGGATGGATGGAGATACGCGATTAGATTCTGCTTATAGATTGCGCAGGCATGCAGGCATTGGCTCCAAGGGAGATTGGATAAGACTAAGAATTGGATCAGTGTAAACCCTCATTGCCTCTGCAGAGGGCATCTTTGTCTTTAAACACACTAAAAACTACTCAGATTTTATACTTCTGTATGTTTATTTCAGTGTATATGGTATAAGGACTGTATATAACAATATGTAAAGTGTATGTTTTAAAAATAATTTGTATCCCCCAAATTTTGAGTGGATTTGTTATTATTAATACTAGTTTGGTTCCAGACTTACCATTTCCTTCTCAAAATCCATTCTTTCTAACTGTGAAAAAGGTTTATACAACAAAACAAAACTAAACTAAATTAATATATATGGCAAGGGCTGTACTTGATTCACTGGGTAGAGAAAGGGAACTGTTAACCCTTGGGGAGAAATCATATCCTATGGAGGAAACAGTTGTTGGGTTCTAAGCAAAACTCAGCAACAAGGGCTGAGGGTATACTGGTGGCTCCAGGCACTTTCCCTGAGGTAGTTACTCTGTTGAAAGGTTCATGTCCTGAGGATGAGAGAGCTGTGTGTTGGGCTGGTGGAGTGGCTCAAGCAGTAAGCACCTGCCTAGCAAGTGTGAGGCTCTGAGGTCAAACCCCAATACTGCCCCCTCCCCAGAAAAAGAGAGCTGTGTGGTCTGGCTACATTCCATAACACCTTTTGCCTTGGACAGTGTTGCTCTGAGAGGCTTCGAAAAGATCAGACCACATAGGAGGGAGAGTATTTCCCTAGTAAAAGAAGGTAGGATCTGAGGGCTTTGGAAACTGGGAAATGTGGGAGGGTGGGAGCGGAATGGAACTGTAGGAGCAGCTGAGCAGTAGTCAAAGCACTGGGACTTTCTTGAGGTACTAGGTAACAAAGGGAGACTTACAAACGAGACTCCAGTTACCCAAAGGAGAGAGAAGCTATGGAGTTAGTGAAATTTACCTGTTAATAAGATTTCATCTGGTCTACAGGCTACAGAATCATGGGGACATTTGAGTTATAGGTAAGTGGTTTAACATCAGTACCTGCCCTCCTCCACCCAATCCCTTTGCAAGTCCTCCCTCATCCCAGAATGATGCTAGGTCATCTAAAGCATTTAGTTTTTTTGTTTCCAGTGTTGGGGACTGAATCCAGGCCTTTGAGCATGCTGGACAAGCACAAGCATTGAGCTTTCTCTACATGTAGGCCAGACAGAGTGCATAGTCATTCTCTTGGGCTTTCAGTCTTTGAGACTTGACCCTGGTGCCCACTTCTACCTAAAATAGTGTAAGAAGCAGCCTAGAGCCAGCAGTCAGGGGATCTGAATTTATTTGATGTATTTACTCGACACCTACTTCATGTCAGATACAACTAAGTAGGTCCAGGAGGTAGAGATGAAAGTATGTGATTTCTGACTTCACAGTTAAGTCTACTGAGGCAAATCAGCAAGTAGGAAAAGATGACACAATGTAGCAAGTGCTACCATGGATGTTGAATCTAATCTTGTCTTCCAGACACACCCAGAAGTCTTCTGTCACTAGTCAGACACTTCTCTGGGTCTTTACCCTAGGATTTCCAACTATCAAATCCCAGAATTCAATTTACTGTATTCTTACTAAAGAGTGTAGTAATTTTAAGTTACAATTAGAAAGGAATAAAAGAGGTGAAGAGACTGGCAAAGAGAATGAAAAAATAGGTTACTAACAAGGTTTAGGGGAAATTACACAAACCAGTTTGAGAATATTTTATACGTCTGCATTTTAATGAAAACTATACCTCGAAGAACGTATTAGTAGCTGTTGTAATGGGAAGTTTCTGCTCTTGGCTATCAAAGACTTCCTTCTGAGCAAGTAAGCAGAGAGATCCTCCCCCGTGAAGAAGTGTCCAAAGTTGATTTTTCAATATAGCATTCTGTGGTTGGGTGCCGTAGCTCACTACTACAATCCCAGCTACTCGGGAGGCGGACATCAGAAAGACCGCAGGCCAACCCGGGCAAAAAAAAAAAAATGCTTTTGCTTTTGAGATCTTGGACCCATCCCCTGTGGCTAGGTCCTTTCCAGAAACCAGAAGAGTGGGTCCCCCAGCCTAGAAGCTTCTCCACCCAGTCGGGTGTGTTGATCTTGTTTTTGCGCAGATCGCTTTTTTCTCCTCTTTTTTTTTTTTATTCTCTGTGGCACTGGGGATTGAACTGAGGGCTTCGCGCTTTCATGCCACTTGAGCTCTGCCCCAGTCATGTGCTCCACTTCTTTGATGTGGGATTTCGGCATCCTGAACGCACTAACTTACCTGTGGCCACCTTACGCTGAGCGGAACGCTCAGGACCCTCTTATGTGTGCCCAGAAAGTTGGGCGAACCCAGACGAAAACGTGGCGGGGACCGCATTCAGCGTGACCACTCGCTGCCAACTCACTTCCGGACGCGCTTCCGGCAGGGCTGCAGCCTCCACTCACCCTCATCGGAAGTGCTTTCTGCTCCGGCTCTGCTGTCGCCCCGCCCTTTGGCCTTCGCCCTTGTAGGGGCGGGACTTCCTGTTCTGTTTTCCCCAAAGTGAGATCCTGTGCAGTGACAGCGGAGATGTCTAGTTGTGTGGCGGCGGGTCTATCCGCGAATTAGCGCGGTCGCTGTGCGCGCGTACTCACTCGTTGGCGCGCTTTGCTTCGCATCTCCTACGGCGCCTCCCGGCGGCTTTGGGCTTCACAGCGCCCGCGCGTCTGTCCTCTGAGCGGGAGAGGGCCATGGAGGTGCCGCCGCCGCCGCCGGCGCCATGGAGCTTCCTTTGCAGGACCCTAGATCCTTTCCCCCGAATTTTTGCTGCCCGAGCTGAGGCTGCAGATTCGGAATCCCTTGTGGACAATCAGAAGCTGCCTTCCTATGTCCCAGAACCCCATTACCTCGAATCCGGATGGGATCGCCTCCGGGAGCTGTTTGTCAAAGAGTAAAAGCCTGGGGTCTGTGGGGGAGGGCTGGAAGGAAGGTCCGCAGCCTGGGCGAAGGCCCTCGTGGCGTGGCTTGTTTTTACAGTTCTACTGTGTGCCCCAGCGTAGGTCCTGATATTGCCGGATGGTAGTAGGTTGACAGGCTCTTGAATGGTTAGGGTCAGGCTCATCGCGAGTCAGCTCTTAGGGATGTATCCTACTAAAATCAGTGCCCAGATTTTACATATTAGAAAAATTGGGCCCATGCAGAAACCATTGGGACCCAAGTCTGTGGAAATCCACCCCAGCATTCTTTTCTCGTGATTGCAGTTGACCCCCAAGCTTTGGTATTTCATGATCTGTAGTTTTCCTCTACTACTCCCTCCACCAACCACCACCAAGAAGGGGATTGAGCAGGGGCAGAGAGTTGTCCCATGTTTATTTGGCTCAATAAGGAATTTAAAATAGTGTAATTGTCTGTCTCTGTCTCTGTTTTTCTTGCTCTTGCTCTGTCTCTGGGGTGCAGGAGATCCAATATAAAACCTCATTGCGAGGTAAGCGTTCTGCCACAGAACTGCGCCCTCTTCCCCGCCCCCGGTCTCTTTTTATAGCAGAAAAGAGCTAGATTTTTTTAAATAAAGGATGTGATTTCAAGATAAATCATAATATTTTGAATTTAGTTAATTTCACTTAATGAAACTCTGGCTATTTAATTAATTAACTTAAATTTATTAATTACTGGTGAAAGTTTGCCCTTTCATGAAGTAATTGACCACACACTGTGTTACCAAGTGGTTAAATCAGAAGCTTTATAATGTTGCTGAGACAATTGGGGCAGGGGAGCTGGTTGATTTGTATTTAATTATTATCTTTCATCTTTGTTTAAAAATAATGACGCAGCTTTTCTCAGAGGTCTTTCCAATATTTGCTGTATTTGTAAAAGATCCTCAAGTTGTAGTGTCTGCTTAGCAAGTGCAAGGCTCTAAGTTCAAACAACAGTACCAGGGGAAAAAAAGAAGAAGAAAAAAAGATTCAGTATATAACGGAGGAGGGTTATTTTGATCAATATTATGAACCATAAAATACTGAAACTGAAAGAAACATGAAAGATAATCTGATTTAACTATCATCCCTTCCATATTGTGTATGAGGTAACCAAGGCTCAGAGAGATTGTGACCTGGTTGTAGGTTGGTTAGCATGAGTGACAGAACCAGGACCCCAACCCCACTTGTTACATAAGACCAGATCCAGTCCACTACTGTGCCCTGTGGTTCATTATTCATAGCTGTTCACACCAACCATGTAACTTCTTAAGAGCTTCTCTTTCCATATCTGTAAGATGAAGACAAGTATTACCTATGTCATAGAATTATTCAGAGGATAAAAAAGAGGCATAGCATGTACATCTGGCTTGTTAAATTTCAGCACTTTTACATTTTCTCTTTTCTGAGTTTTACTGTAGACCAGTTTTATGTAGATGCTTTTGATCCTAGTCACTGTAAAAGAGAAAATACACATTTTAAATTATGTATTTTTCTAATGATGTAAGTATAAGAATTGCAGTTTTTTTTTTTAAAGAGATTTTTAGTTGTAGAGATAGGAACTGAAAAACCTATTGGTTCTCATTTCAGAACTAAAGTGATTATTGACAGATAAACACTTGTAGAGTCTCTGAAGAAAGCAAATTAGTAATGTAAATAAGATAACATTTAATAGTTTACCTAAGATGGCTATTATAGTAACTTAATATTTACAAACATAGCTATTCAGTACAACAATTTAAGGAAGATATCTTGAAATAACACTAACAGTTCTAGTTTCTTATGCATTTAAGAATAATAAATTGAATTAAACAGTAGTTTTTCCTTACTTTAGATTTACCTATGCTGCCTTCTGCATCATAAGTTTTCCTGATGCTTTTTTTGTTCATTTTTTAATTAACAGATGGGATCTCACTGTGTTGCTTAGGCAGGCCTGGGACTCCTGGGCTCAAGCAATCCTCCTGCCTCAGCCTCCCAAGTGCCAGGCTATAAGCATTGACCTCCACGCCTGGCTCCCAGTGCTTCTTACAGTACCTATCTGAATATATCCTAAAAATTTAGTTTAAAAAGCACCTTTTAAAAAAATGAATCTTCACAGACTGAATGTATGACTGTGTAACCAACACTAAAAATTGTTGCCAGCATCCCAGAAGCATCCCTGTGTGCCCCTTCTGATCACTGCCTTCCCACAGGTTGCTATCCTAGTTTCTAACAGCATAGATTAATTTTTCCTGAGATTTGTGATTTGTGAAGTTTTTGGTTTTATGTTTCTTGTTTTGAAATAGGGTCTTGCTGTGCAATCCAAGCTGGCCTGAAATTCACAATCCTGCGTCTGCCTCCCGAGTGCTGGGATTGCAGGTGTGCACCACCATGTCTGGGTTGTACTGCTTTTAATATAACTTCACCGCTTAATTAATTGAAAGATTTAATTAGTTCTATCCATAATGAAAAATGTTGTGGTGTTTAGCATTTGTAATAACTCAGAACATAGTGTTTTGGGTAATGTCCCAACAACATTGTCTTTTTGATGTTTTAGTGAACAGCAGCGAACTCCACGAGAACTTGAGAATATCTACAAGGCAGCAGTTTCAGCAGGCATCATTGGCTGGGCATATGGGGGAATACCAGCCTTTATTCATGCTAAACAACGCTACATTGAGCATAGCCAAGCAGAAATTTACCATAACCAGTTTGATGCTGTGGTAAGTACTGTGGTTTAATAGTATGTAGGTGCATACCAGTTTAACGATTCATTTTCCACTTGATCCTGTGTGTGTGTGTGTGTGTGTGAGTGAGAGAGAGAGAGAGAGAGAGAGAAAGAGTAATAGTAAGAGAGAAAGAGAACGAACGAACTAGGGATTGAACCTAGGATCTTCTGCATATACTGGGCAAGTGCTCTTATCATGTGAGCCACATCCCCAGTCTTTTTTGCTTTAGTTATTTTTGGGATAGGGTCTTTGCTTTCTTAGTTCAGCCTATATCACAAACCTCCTATTTATGCTTCCCCAAATAGCTGAGATGACAGGTGTTCTGTCACCCAGGTATTGGCTGATATGGGCTCTCTCTAATGGTTTTGCAATCCTCTCGATTTCTGCCCCCAGAGGGTTGGGAAGGTTTTAGTATGCCAGAGTAGCAAAGTCTATACTTAATATCAATGGAAGTACTAATGCTAAAGTGCCTCCAACATGGCTTGTCCAATCATTTATCTCTAAAACAGGCATGTATGTGATACAGCTATGGCTTTTCTTTCTGGAATACATTTCTAATCTATTGCTAAATCATCAAGACTCAGCTGTAAATACCTCATGCACAAGTCTCCATAAGAATACTAGCTGATAATAACTTATAATTTTATATTCTATAGAGTGTTTTTAAAAAAATTTTTTGGCAGTACTGGAGTTTGAACTCATAGCTTTACACTTACTAGGCAGGCTCTCTATCACTTGAGCCCCAAAGGTTGAAATCACAGCCCCTGTAGTGACTTGTTGTTGTTGTTGTTGTACTGGGGTTTGAAGTTAGGGGCTTAGACTTGTAAGTGCTTTACCACTTGAGCCACACCCCACCCTTTCATTTGTTTTATCATTAGATCTCTATATCAGTTCAATAGATGTTTAGCAGGTATTCAATTTTTAATGTAATCAAAGTTATTGATCTTTTAATTTATAGTTTGTGCTTTGAGTATCTTCATTCTTAATAGAGTCTCTGCAGGAAACAGAATCCCACTCAAATCATTCAACGAAAGCGACTTTAATGAAGATGAAAAGGGAACTTTTTTCTTGTGGAACTGGGGTTTGAACTCAGGGCTTCATACTTGCAAAGCAGGTGCTTGCAAAGCAGGAGCTCTACTGCTTGAGCCATACCTCCAGTCCTCTATATCAGTTCTTTCTGGTCTGGGGCATGGCTCAAGTGGTATAGCAACTACCTATTCAGTCTGAGGCCCTGATTTCAAACCCCAGTACTGCCAAAAAGAAAAAAATAAAGTCCTTTTGTGTAGCTAAGAAAGTAAAGCTGAGGGTTTTTTGTTCTTTTTTTTTTTTTTTAAATCTTTGTAGTTTGAAACTGTCAGGTTTAAAGAAAAACTGCAAAAATAGAGCAAAGATTTTCTATATACCGTTCACTCATATAATGATTTAACTTTTTACTATGTTTGCTTTATCTCTGTATAGTGAATACTGTTATTTTTCCTGAACTGCTTGAGAATGAGTTTAGACATGATGAAAAATTCAGTATATATTTCCTAAAAACAAGGCCATACTCTTAAAAAACCATAATTATGATGATCAAAATCAGGAAATCAACATTGACACAGTACTATTATCTATAGACCTTATGGAAATTTTCCTGGAACTTATTATCTCATTTGTTTAAAACAATTTTAAGTGTTTAAAAAAAGAAGTAAAAACTATTTTTTTTCTAGTCTAGAATCTAATAGTAGATTAGAATTTGTCTTTCTTGCCCCTTTAGTCTCTGTAGTTTGGGACAGTTTCTCTTTGTCTTTCATGAACTTAACAGTTTTGAAGACGATGGGCCATGTATTTTGTAGAATGTCCCTCAACTTGGGTTTGTTTAATGTTGTTCTCATAAGCTTCAGACTGTGTTTGGGAGTAGATACACCCTAGAATTGATATTGTATCCTTAGTACATTCTGTCAAAAACACATGGTATCTTTTTGTCCTTTTACTGTTGATGCTTCCTCAAGTCACTTGGATATCTGCCAGATTGAGCCATTAAAAATTAATAATTTTTCTTTTGTAATAAGTATTTTATGAGTACATGTTAGATCCTTTGAGATTTTGTATATATCCCATTTTTCATCAAATTTATACCCTCTAGTTTTAACATTAAATTATGATTCTTGTTTGAAGTAGTGATGGTGGTTGCCAAATGTCCATTTTCTAATCCTGTTATTCTTTCAATGTTAGTGGTTAGTATTCTCCTCTAAGGAAGTACCCCTCCAATATTTCTTTATCTATCTACAGTCATGCATAACAAAATGGATCACTCAGGGAAATGTTTTGTTAGGTAGTTTTGTCATTGTGCGAACATCATAGAGTGTACTTGCGCAAACTAGGTCAGCTGCAAAGTCACTCACTAGGCGATACAGTCTTGTGGGACCACCATCATTTATATAGTCTATCCTTGATGGAAACATTATTTTATAGTACATAACTATATTTATAATTTATTTATATCCACATGTACTCATGGTTTCTTATTTCCTTCTGTAGGGTAATAGACCATTATTGTCATTTATTTTGATACTTTGGCCTGGATTTGGACAGTTGGAGCCCTTCAAGCCAGCTCCTGAGTTTGAGATGTCTTCTTCACTCTCTGAGCATGCCTGTACTTTTATATCATGTGGTTGCCACATAGATTCTCTTTAGATTCTTAATTGATAGATTATTTGGCTGACACTAGCACTTCTTAGTTCTTTTTTCATCTCCTGATAAAATGGATGTGCCTAAGGCTTTTCCTTAAGGCTCAATAATGAATATTTCTAGGCTGGGTCGGGTGGCACATGTCTGTGATCCCAGCTACTCAGGAGGCAGAAATCTGGAGAATCACAGTTCAAAGCTGGCCCTGGGAAAAAATCATGGGACACTATCTGAGAAATAACTAAACCCAAAAAAGGGCTGGAGACATGGCTTAAGTGGTAGAGTGCCTGTCTTGCAAGTGCCAGGCCCTGAGTACAAACCCCCACACTACCAAAAAAAAAAAAGGAGATTTCTTGAGATATTTTGTTGTTTCTGTTTAGGTATTCCTGATTAATTTATAGCTAACATTCTTCCATTGTTACATTTTTAGAATAACTAAAGTGTCATGGTGTCTTGGAACCTCACAGCTTTTTTATTACTTCTAGCAAAGTGCACACCGTGCTGCCACACGAGGCTTCATTCGGTATGGCTGGCGCTGGAGTTGGAGAACTGCAGTGTTTGTGACTATATTCAAGTGAGTTATCTCCGAACTGTGAGAGACAGTCTTGATATTCTTTGAGGAATCATCTTTTGAGTACATGGGATTATAAAAACTGAACACCCACATGAAAGTGATTCATAATGCCTTTTTATTTTCAAGACATTTTTGTGTTATCTATATAAGAAGTTGGTCCAGTTGTACAACTGTAGCATTGCATCCATGATAGAGCTCCACCAACTAGGATCAAAATAGATACAGCAGGTGTTTGTTTGTTTGTCTGTTTTTGAGTCAAGGTCTCACTGTGTAGCCCAGGTTGACTTTGACTTGCAGTCCTCCTGCCTCAGTCTCTTGAGTGCTGGGATTATAGGCATGTACCACCATACCTGCTTATATACAGAGTTTTTAAGAAAGAAAAATTCTGCAAAGCCATTCTTCATGTTTCTAAGTGAATATTTATTCCATAAATTTGATTGTTCTTAGGTTCATTCTTCAGAACATCCACCTAGAAAACTCATAGGTACTAATAGACTAGAACATGTTGAAGGGGCCTAGACTAGGACCAGGAACTGAAATAGAAGACTCTTTTAAACCTTTCATTTTAATGACAGTAACAGCCAGAAAGGTAAATGGATGTGTTTTGAATTGTATGTTTTCCTTTTCCTCCCTTCTTCCCAGCACAGTGAACACGGGACTAAATGTGTACCACAATAAAAATGCTCTGAGTCATTTTGTCATTGCAGGAGGTAAGACATTTTTGTCTTTCAATCTCAACTATAGTTTTGAAAATAAGTCAGAACTTGTATCTCAGAACTGCTGAATACTTTGGTTGGCTTTGCATTACATCCCATTCAACATTCTTGCAAAACATACTTATGGATAGCATTGTATTTGGCCCTTGGTATACTAAGTGAATAAAAAAGACAAGACCTTTGCTTTTATTGAATTTTAAAGTCTAATGGGGATGGAAAAAAACAGGTTTCTATGATAGAAAGTAACAAATAGGTGGGATTGGGCAGAGATTGGTCAAAGGACACAAATTTCAGTCAGAGAGCTGGAGGCATGGCTCAAGTGGTAGAGCACCTGCCTAGTGAGTGGGAAGCCCTGAGGTCAAACCCCACTACTTCCAATAAATAAAACCAAATGTGAGATGAGAGGAACAAGTTTAAGAGAGCTGCTGTTAAACGGTGACCTATCATTGATAACGATGTATTATACTTGCAAATTATTGAGTAGATTTTAAGAGTTCTCACTACAAAAAAAAGTATGGAAGGTAATATATATGTTAATTAGCTTGATTTCGCCATCTCCATGGTACAAATATTTCAAAATATGTTACATACTATCTCAGTATATAATTCCTATTAATTTTTTAAAATACATTTTTAAATGAGTATTAAAAAAAAAGAGCACTTGAATATTTCTTAAAAAGTACATGAAGTTAACTGCCACACACATTCAATTATTCACTAACATAGATATTCATATATACAAAGCACACATTTGTATTTACTAAACATAACTTTTTTTTCCCCTCTTTTATAGTACTGGGTTTTTTTTGTTTGTTTTTTGTTTTTTTGGTGGGACCGGGGTTTGAATTCAGGGCTCTGCACTTGCAAACCAGGTGCACTCTATTGCCTGAGTCACTCCTCCAGTCCATCTCTTTTGTAGTACTGGGGTTTGAACTTAGGACCTCACGCATGCTAGGCTGGTGCTGTACTGCTTGAGTCATGCCTCCAGCCCAAACATACATTTAAAAAAATTTTTATGTGGAAATAATTTCAAACTTACAAAAAAGTTGCAAACTGAAAACTACAAAAAACATCTTATGTCTTCTTATTTATTTATTTATTTTGAGACAGAGTTTTGCTATGTAATATAGCCCAGGCTGGCTTTGAATTTGCAATCCTCCTTTCCTGAGCTTCCCAAGAGCTGGGATTACAGGTGTGCACCATCTCACTTAGCTACTGTGTACCTTTTACATACAGAGATTTAGCCGTTGTTGACATTTTACCCTATTTGCTTTACTTTCTTGCTCTTAGATAGATGTACTCTCTCTTTTTCTGCATATGTGTATACACACAAGCAAACATGTAATTTGATTTTAATATTTTAATGGAAACACTTTAAAATATAAAACTGAGGAAAAAATAACTAGAAAGAGGCACTGATAGTATTAGTGCAACTAGAATGTGCCCTTTCAAATTTGTGAACATCAGTATTCTATACACTCAAATGCCTGTTTGCAAACCAGATTCATATTCCTCCTACTTTCCTCCTTTCTCTTCCTGTTACGTTTTCTATCTTCTATCCTATTAAGTGCCAAAACCAGACATCAAGGAAAGATTTGGTCCCGACCTTCCTTTCCTTTTCCAAATTTCTAGTCTTATCAGTTTTGCTCCTTAAACGCATGGCATCTTTCATCTCTGTATTCCTCCTGTTACTAGCACATCTTCTGTTTCTAATCTTGGTGTGCTATACCTCCACTCTTACGTATGTTTTTGAAATATGAACATGATTTTAATGCTTTTTCGTCAAAAATTCGTCTATAGTTTCCTATCATTTTAACATCAGTTTTTTGTTTGTTCATTTGTTTTAATGTGGGCTCCATGTACCAGTCTTTAGACTTGGCCTTGTAAACCTCCTTGGATTTCCCAAACCTAGTATATTCTTGCTTTACATCAATTGGTTGCTCTTCTTGAATGCCCCCTCCCACTCATTTTGTTCAATTCCTACTTACCTTATCTTTTAAAACCCAGGTCATCTGTCAGCATCCATAGCTCCCATTTGTCTATCTTTATTTCTGCTTAGGTATTTTTTCTTCTGTATTCCTTGAATTCAATACAAATAGTGTTTATCAGAGAACTTACAATACTATATTATAGTTGTTAACTTGTTTTCCTTCTTCACTAAACTTACTTGAATTCAGAGAAAGTATTTGCCTTTCATGTCACAATCACTTGACACATAGTCAAGAATAATAAATGTTTCTTGATTGAATATAAAAATTATTAGTAAAGTAAAAAGAGAAAACTATATCTGATATGATATAAATTTTTATTTCAAAGTAGCAACCCAAATGGTATTTAGTGATGGAATACTAGAGAAATTTCCTCTAAAGTCATAATGTCAAGGCTGTCTCTCTTCACCATAATTGCATAGTATTGATCTGGACATTCATAAAAGTATATTCACCATCTTGAATGACTGAGTAAGGAACTTAGCAAACCTTCTCTCCCAAAAGCACTGATAAAACTGGACAACAAACATTTAGAGATGCTAGAAATTAACCAAAGGCACACAACAAAATGAGAACTATTTATTCAAGAATATCTACTCAATAAGAATAATGAGAATCTGTGGTATTTCACCCTTAGACTACTCCCATCCCTTCATCATGGGGTTTTAAGTTCCACAAAGACATAGCAGGCTGAGAGGACTAGCAGTTCTGTTACTTGAGAGGGCTGACTTTATTTGGAGCACATCACAAAAGAAGTTGCTAAAAAAAATTACAAACAATAAGGGAATTATCACATGACTAGCTTGAAGTTTTTGTTCGGTTTTTTTTTTGTTGTTGTTTTTTGATGGTACTGGGATTTGTACTTAGGGCTTCTCACTTGCTAGACATGGACTCTACCACTTGAACCACATGCCCAGTCCTAGTCTGTGGTTTTGATACTGTTTGGGGCAAGCCATAGACTAGCAAACCAGGCAGAATTTTAATGGGGTTATCAAGGAAATAATGAAGCCAGAGACAGCTAGGCATGGTGATGTATCTTGTAGCCCCAGCTTCTTGAGAGGCTGACACAGGAGTATTATTTGAACCCAGGAGCTCAAGGCCAGCCTGGGCAATGTAGCTGTCTCTTACTAAAAATGAAAAAGAGGGCTGGGGGCATGGCTCAAGTGTGAAGCCTTGAGTACAACCCCCAGCACCACCAAAAAGAAAGCAAAGGAAAAAATGAAAGTCAAAGAGAGCTATAACAAGATCATATTTATCACTATAATCTGAAAGATGGTGCACATGTATGAGGATCCATGTGTGCTCAGGAGAGACCAGTGAGGGCCTTAGCAAGCTACTCGTGTTTCGTTATATGTGAGTCCTTATGGACACAGGAAGTAAAAGCCAGAAGATAATATAAATGGGCTGAAATTTAAATGCATTTCCTAAGCTACAGACACATTCATTGGCAAAGGGTAGAAGCCTTCCTTGTGTGGGATGTTTAAGTACAACTTCTGATGAATCATTGAGTGCCTATTCCTAGGAAGCCAGACATAAAAATACTAAGAACTGCAGGGCACTGGTAGCTAATGCATGTAATCCTAGCTACTCAGAAGGCAGAGATCAGGAGGATCACAGTTCAGAGCCAGCCTGGGCAGACAGTTCCATGACAGCCTATCTCAAAAAAACCCTTTACAAAAAAGGGCTGGTAGAGTGGTTCAAGGTGTAGGCCCAGAGTTCAAGCCCCAGTACCACAATCACAGAAAAACAAACTGCCCAGATTTGGTCTAGGCAAGTGACTTCATAAACCAAGAACCACAGCTATGCCCCTGGGAGGAACATGTTCCAACTTCAGAGTTGCTGTGGTATATTACTTTAAATGTCCAAGTTTTCAACAGCAGCAAAATTATAAGACTTTGAAAAACTAGGGGAAAAACAATGGGAATTGCCTGTGATGGAAGCTATCTGGTAGAGATAGTTGACATAAGACTTCAAATAGTGTCAAATCAAAGTATATTAACAATGAGTCATCAGATAGAGAAAAGATTAAGGAGGATAGAAAATTTTAATCAAATGGAAATGCCAGGATTTGTAAGTATAATGAAAATTAAAAATTCACTGGAAAGGAAGAACTCAAGTAGATTTGGGGTAGAAAAAAGAATCAATGAACTGGATAGACTATGTTTTCTGAAGGACAGCATTTAAAAAGTGAAGAAAAATAAACAGCCTCAGAGATCTGTGGGACACCATCAAGTGTCCCAGGCTATGTGTGATGGAAATACCAGGATAGAGAGGAAAGGGAAAGAAGGCAGGAAAAGTATTTCAAAAAAACAGTTACCACAGACTCCCCACATATGATGACAACTAAGCTACACATCCAAGAAGGTCAAGAAACTCCAAGAAGAGTAAACACGAAGAGATTTATGCATGAGCATATCATACTTAAAAAATTGAAAAATAAGAGGAAAATCTTGAAAGCAGAAAAAAAAATTCTCTTATAGAAAGAACACCCCAGTAAGATTAACAACTGGCTTCTAATAAAAAATAAAGGGAGCCAGAAGTCAGTGGAAGGCAATTTAATGGCCAGAAAGGAATAAGCTGTCAACTGAGACTTCTGTACCTGGCAAACTATCTTTAAAAATGAAGGCAAAATAAAGACATTTCCAGGTAAATAAAGAATTCATTGCTTGCAAATCTGCCTTTAAAAATATTAAAAGAAAGAGATACCAAATGTTACTTTGAATCCACATGAATAGGTAAGAGTGTTGATAAAGGTAGTTGTGGAATGATTGCTAAAGATAATGCAATACAAATTTACCTGATCTAAAAAGTTAAGCCTAATAAAAAGTGAAGTGTGAGGCATATAACATTTAAAAATCTAGAGGACAGTACAAAGTAGAGAAGAGTGGAGGTGTATCAGAATAAGGGAGTAATATCAAATAGTAATCTGACATCATAAGAGGAAATGGAGATGCCATGGTAATAGTTATTATAAAAGACTATAAAATCATCTTTTTCTTTTTTCATAATTTTCCCCTTTCTTTAAAATACATGAAGTTGTATAATAATAATAATAACAGCAGCATGTGGGGCACCAGTGGCTCATGCCTGTAGTCCTAGCTACTTGGGAGGCAGAGATCAGGAGGATTGTGGCTCAAGGCCAGCCTAGCAAAAAGTTTGGGAAACCCATCTCAACCAATAAAAGCTGGGCTTGGTAGCATGCACCTTTCATCCAAGCTACAAGGAAAATGGAAATGGGAGGATGACAGTCCAGGCTGGTGGCCAAGGCATGAATGCGAGACCCTACTCAAAAAATACTTTAAAAGCAAAAGGGACTAGGGGCATGGCTCAAGTGGAAGAGCCCCTGCCTTGAAAGCACAAGGCCTTGAGTTCAAACCCCCGTATGGCAATAATAATAATAATTGTATTATTGAATTTTAATATACATACTGCACATACATAACAACATAGTACAAAGGTGGGAGAGGGGTAGATTGATCCTGGAACAAAACAATAAAAAAGTAACTTTAAAAATATCAGAAAGATGAAGAGGAATTAAAGAAAAGATACAGAAAACAAATAGCAAAGTAGAAGATCAAATTCCAACCATATCAATAATATTAAAAATGAATGGATTAAACACTTGTTTTTTTTTTTTCTTCTAATGCTTTAAATATTTCACTCCATTCTCTTTTTGTAGGTATGGTTTCTGAAAATCTGATACAGTTCTTATCTTTGCCCCTGTGTGGTTAAGATGTGTCTCCTTCACCCCCAGCTTCCTTCAGTATTTTTTCTTTTATCTTTGATTTTCTGCAATTTGAAAATGGTATGCCAATGTTTAGTTGCAGGATATTTATTTTGCTTGGTGTTTTCTGAGCTTCCTGGATTTGTGGTTTGTTAGCTAACATTTAGGGGAATTCTGCCTGTTGTTTCAAACATTTCTTGTTTTCTTTTCTCCTCTTCCATTCCATTTATGTTATGTTACACTTTTTGGGAGGGAGGGTATATAAGACAAAGTTTCACCATGTAAACCAGGCTGCTCTGGGACTCCTGATCCTCCTATCTCCACCCCCAAGTGCTGGGATTATAGATGTGTACCCCAACACTCAGCTCTTATGTTATAACTTTTGAAGTCACACACAAGCTTGAAGATTCTTTCATCGGCTCTGTCTGGTCTACCAGTGAGCCCATTAAAGGCATTCTTCACACTTTTTAATCTAGCATTTCTTTTTGGTTCTTTTTTTCCACCCCCCCCCCATCGGGATTTGAACTCAGAGCCTCATGCTTGGTAGGGAGGCACTCTACCACTTGAGCCACTCCACCAGCCCCTTTTTTGTGTTGAGCATTTTTGAGATGGGGGTCTCAGGAACTATTTTCCTGGGCTGGCTTTGAACCATGATCCTCCTGATCTCTGCCTCCTGAGTAGCTAGGATTACAAGTGCTCAGCTAGTTCTTAAAATTTCCATCTCTCTGCTTACATTGCCCATCTTTCTTGCATACTGTCTACTTTATCCATTAGAATTGTTATCATAGTTGTTTAAAATTCTCAGTCTAATAATTCCCATATTTCTACCACATCTGAGTATGGTTCTGATGCTGGTTTGATGCTCTTCAAATGATGTTTTGCCTTTTAGTATGTCTTGTAATTATTTCTTGAGAACCAGACGTGGTATAGTAGGTAAAAGGAACTGTAGCAAATAGGCCTTGAGTAATGTGGTGGTCACATATGAGCCCTGAAATTAGGTCTCAGTCTTGGTGAGCATGTGCCTTTGAGCTGCCAACTTCACAGTGCTTCTCACACACTTGTAGATGGCTAGAGTGGGCTGGAATTGGGTATTTCCCATCTTCTGCATGGAAACTAGTGAAGATTAGAGTTGATATTCTCCAGGTTCGTTAGTCTCTGATATAACCCCGATAAGTTAAACTGTATAAAATTGCTTATCTTGAGGGCAGCTGTTGTTAAGAACATGTGCTCTGGTGAAGTTCAAAATGGGTGAGGGTATTTATTATTCACAGAAAACTAACAAAGATAGGGAAACAGTTTACCATTAGCCCAGTTTTATTATTATTAGTTTGTAAGTTGAAAGTAACTCAAATCAAAATTAGAGAATTTTTTTTAAAAAAGAACTTGAGCTGGGTGCTTGTGGCTCACACCTGTTATCCTTTACTTGGGAGACTGAAATAGGGAGGATTGCGGTTCAAGGTCAGCCTGGTCAAAGAGTTCAGGAGATCCCATCTCCAAAATAACTTAGAAAACTAAAACAAAAACCAAACTTCTTACTGTCTCTGGGTAATGAGATTAAAGGTGATTTTGGTTCTTGTTAATTTAGAAAATCTTTAAAATAAGTATAAACATTTAAATAAAAAGTATAAACCTTAAATGTTATTTTTTAAAAATTGTGTGCTGGGGGACTGGTGGAGTGGCTCAAGTGACAGAGCGCCTACCTAGCAAAGCCTAGCAAACATGAGGCCCTGAGTTCAAGCCCCAGTACTGCCAAAAAAAAAAAATGTAGGATATAATGGCTATATAATATTCACCGGTGGCTCACACCTGTAATCCTAGCTACTCGGGAGGCAGAGGTCAAGAGGATCACAGTTCAAAATTAGCCCAGGCTAACAGTTCAAGAGACCCTAGCTCAAAAAAACTCTTCACAAAAATGGGCTGATGGAGTGGCTTAAGGTGTAGGTCCTGAGTTCAAACTCCAGTACCGCAACAACAACAAAAAAAAGTGAATTGGAAGTGTGGCTCAAGTGGAGCATCTTCAAACTTCAGTATCGCCCTTTTCCCCCTCCAAAAAGTATTTGTGAGCTGGGGATATAGCTCAGTGGTAGAGTGCTTGCTTGGCATGTGCAAGGCCCAAGGTTCAATCCTCAGCACCTTGAAAAAAGGTAAAAATTGTTACCACCTGAAATGGCATTAATTGCATCGTGCACAAAGAGGAAAGTAAATGCACATCATGAATAGGCAGTTTTGGTGGAAAGAGGTGCATCCCCTGAACTGGCCACCAGGTGGCATTGTAGGCTGAATGCTGCCTCTTGCAGGCCTGCCTAAGAGCTGCAGTGTAGCAGTACAGCTAGGTTGAGGCTAGGAGGAGGCATAAGCCACTGATGCTAGTGAAGGATTTTATTAATTTTGGGAAAGCTTTTCTGAGGAAGAAAGAAAGAGATGGAATGGAAAAAATTGCAGACTTTTAGGGCAAAATGGACAAAAATGAAGCAGAATGAGATGACATTGGATCCATAGAACAGACTGAGAGACTCTTTTTTTTTTTTTTAGTGTATAGAATATTTTCATATATATATATATAGGACATTTTTCCCTTGGAATCTACAGGGTAGATAGGAAGCTACCTGTGTGGGCATTTTAGATTCAGAAATAAATCTAGGCTGAAGTGGGATATTAATGTTGAGTTCAGAAAGGTCACTTCAGGGTCTGTGTTCTTATTATTGAAAGAAAGTTTTAAATGGAATTCTGGGATTTAAAGGTGATTTAGTATTATCTTTTTCTTTTTAAATAGCTGTCACAGGAGGTCTTTTCAGAATAAACTTAGGCATTCGAGGCCTAGTGGCTGGTGGTATAATTGGAGCCTTATTGGGGTAAGTGTTGTGGTTTGATTCTAAATTCATACAACTTTTATTAATGCCTTGCCTTTAAAATAATTTGAACAGTTTCATTACTACAGCAAAGTTGAATGTGTGAGTACTTTGGAGCTCCATGTTACCCTTTCCTCAGATTCACTGATTGTTAGCATCTTGCCATATTGTTTTTTCTGTATGTGTGGGGAATGTGCATATATTTCTTTTTCTTTTTTCTTTTTCCTTTTTTTTTTTTTTTCCTTGCTTTTTGACTAAACCATTGGAGACCTCATGATACTTCACTCCTAAATACATCAGCATTTGTCTCCGAGGATGAAATCATAATACAATTGTCACAATAAACATTATTCCAATGCACCTAAGGTAGAGTGTATATTCAAAACTACTCAATTACCACAATAATGCCCAGAACATTTCTCAATTTTCTTTGTCCCCTCGTGATTAGATTTAGGTTAAATGTTTTTGTTGGGAATGCAACATAGATGAAATCTGCCCTCTGTATGTTACATGAAGAGACATTACATTACCCATTGTAAATGGTGTTAACTCCAATTACTTGATGTTTTGGCTTTATATTCTGTTTAACAAATTACCATTAATTTAGCTGTTTAATACAACACCCATTTGTAATCCTACAATTCTGTAGATCCATAGTCTACGTGGTCATAGATGACTCCTCTGGTCAGGGTTTCACAAGGTCAAAATCATGGTATTGGCCAGGCTGTGCTGTTGTGTGGAGGCTCTGGAGAAGAATCTGCTAAAGAAGCTCATTCAGTTTGTTGACAGAATTCCTTGTCTGTAGCTCTGAGGTTCCTGTTTCCTTGCTGGCTGTCAGCCAGACTCTGCTTTCTGTTTCTCTCCATGCCATCCACATTCCTTTTCATGGGCCCCCTTCATGTTCACAGCAGCTGCAGCACCTTGACTCCTTCTCATGCTTTCATCTTTTGCTTTCACTCTGCCAGAGAAAACTCATCTTTCTTTTTTTTTGGTGGTGATACTGGTGTTTGAACTTGGCCTCATGCTTTCTAAGCAGGCACTCTATCCCTTGAGCCACACCCCCAGCCCAGACTCATCTTTTCAGGAAATATCCAGATAATCTCTTTTCTGATTAACTCATTCAACTGATTACTCACCTTAATTACATCTGCAAAATCCACTTTTCCTTGTAACATAATCATAATTTCTCATCATATTCACAGTGGAAGGATTAGGTCAGCAAATTGGGGGAAACTATTTTAGAATTCTGCCTACCACACTCAGTTAAGGTGGTGCCTATAAATTTCTCCATTGCAAAGATGACTAGTAAGCAGTGTGTAGGGTGAGGCTGTGTGAGTGTTCTCCTCTCTTGCTGACTTTGCTCTAGTGATGGTCCATACTGCAATCGGTTATTAGAAAAGTGGTTATAAAATGTTGATGTGCTACTTCGTCAGTCCTTCTGTTTTCATCAGTTGATGTTCATTTGAATAAAAGTGTTCTCCTTCCCCTCTACCTGCCAGCAGAGATGAATGGCAGGTTCTTGGTATCACTGAAGAAAGAATTCACACAGAAAAATTTTATCAGAGCAAGATTTATTTGAAGAAAATGCAACAAGTGTGAGGCCCTGAGTTCAATCCCCAGTACCACCAAAAAAAAAAAAAACAAAAAAAAAAGAAAGAAAAAGCAAATGCAGAAGTGAACACACCCCCATAGGAAACTGAGCGTGAGAAGCTTGACCAAGAACTAAAGTGCCAATGCAAAAAGCAAAAGTACACCCTCCGAGTAGGGTGAGGGCAGACAACCCCACCAAGCACCCAAGTGCACCAAGCTCTTTGGTCTTAGGCACTTTTAAGGGCTGTAGGTGATTAGATGTATTAATTTTATGTACAAACATGTATGGATTTCTGAGATGTGGGAGGACATTTCCAAGAATCAGGGAACTAGGAGTAGTTTACCTACTAAGTAATATACAAAAATTGCAATTTGAATATAATGAGATGTAGGTGAGGCCTCTGGCTAACCTTTAGGATTAGGAAAGAACTTGTTAGGGACTGTTAGCCACTGTTCCAAGAGGTAGCCCAACAGGATAATAGTGGAACACGATGTTTGGGAAAATGTACCCAGGTATGTGGTGCACATTCTTGCTTACCCCTTGTGTTTTTGTTCCCTTTCTGCCTGCCAACTCCAACTCATACCTAACCACCCTCTCTTCCCATCTTTTTTTGGGAAGGGGTACTGCAATATACTGTAAATTCTTTTTGAAAATATTCAGGCTGGGCACCAGTGGCTCACGTCTGTAATCCTAGCTACTTGGAAGATAGTGATCTGGAAGATCATAGTTCGAAGCCAGTCCCGGGCAAATAGTTCTCAAGACCCTATCTCAAAAATACCCACACAAAATAGGACTGAGAGAGTGTCTCAAATTGTTGAGCACATGAGTAGCAAGCGCGAGACCCTGAGTTCAAACACCAGTACTGCCAAAAAAAATTAAAAATTAAAATAAAAAATATTCAGCATTTCATAATTCACTGCTTACATTTTTGTTGTAGTGTTAATATGCCAACTCTTGAAGGCAAAAGTTGTCGAAGTTAGCAAAAACATTTTTTGGCAGTACTAGGATTTGAACATAGGGCCTAGTACTCACTGGGCAGGCCCCACTTGAGCCATGCCCCCAGCTCAATTTTTTTTTGTTGTGGTAAAAAAACACATAGTGTTTACTGTCTTAACCATTTTTAAGTGAACAGTTTGGTAGTGTTAAGTATATTATATTGTTGTGTAGCCAGTCTCCAGGATTTTTTCATCTTGTAAAACTGAAACTATACTTACTAAACTGTAATTCCTTCCTCCACTTTCCCAGCTCCTGGCATCCATCTTTCTACTTTCTGTGTGTTTGACTACTCTAGGTAGTGGAATCATATAATATTTATATGAGTGGAATTGTCCAGTCTTTGTCCTTTGTACCTAACTTAGTTGAATTAATAATAACAACCCTTGAGGTTTATCCTTATTGTAACAATGACAGGATGTTCTTTTTTTGTTTTGTTTTTGGTTTATGCAGTTTTATTGAGTAAAAAAAATCAATTACTAGCAAAGCTGTTAGTTGATTACTCATTCATTAACAACTTGTATCCTTTATTCAGTGCTATATCAAATAGTATATTGAAAAATAGATTAATAGGTCCAAACCTGCTGATAATTTAAATGAAAATTACAAAATGTTTTGAGACACTATTTTGGAATACAAAGTGTTCGTCAATTTCCATCCTCTGTAGAAATACATCACACTTTCTATTGTGCTGATGTTACAGATTCAATACCAGTTCTCCAGCCACATCAGTTATAAGCATAAAGTGTATCAGGTAGCCTCAAATCTTAAAGAATAGATCTGCTAGAATATTGCTACGTCCTTTGAAATGGCAAATAAGCATCCATCCCCCTTCCTGCAGATGATTTCTTCAGCATATTACAGCAGGGAGGAATGGTTTATCTCATAACAAAGTTAGAGCGAAAACATAGGCCACATAATACACATGTCCATTTTTTTAATTTTTTCTGGGCCTTGGGCAACTGTTCTCTTTGTAACTACTTTACAGTTTCTGGGAGCAGTTATTATCCAAAGCCAGAAAACGTTAATCTATTCAGTTGAGCATGTGAATGAATGGAGAGAGGTAAACAAAAAGATGAAGTCTGACAGTAGAGCATCCAGATAAGAAACTCAAAAAAAAGAATAGTAATCTTGATCATACTAGGGATTGAGCTACAACCCCAAGCAAAAAGGGAACAATAATTTAAATTCCAGGTATAACGTGTATTTTTCTGACTTTAAGATACTTTAAGAAAGCATCACATGACATGCTTCTGAGTCCATTCTCAAGATATTCTGTTGTACTTATCTCTGTTTTATAGATGTGTGCAATCTGTGGTAGTAGTGTTCCCCAGGGTGGTCTAAGGAGACCCTGGTCCAGAAGATGTCTTGCGTCTCTCCAAGAGAATTGCATGAAACACAGATTGCAAAGCAGTAGCAAAGCTTTATTAAATGAAAAAGGAAAGAATAGGCACCACAAAAGAAAGAGTGGTAGGCTCTTCTGACCAGATGGCACAGAAGCCCCTGTCTTTGTTCAAAGGGCATGGCGAGACAAATCTGGGCCATCTTTGCAGGAGGGGCTAGGGTGATTGACAGGATTGATCAACAAGGTCTTGTTATATAACATGGGGCATTCTGTGTATGCACTTATGCTGATTCCCAGGAGTTTAATTGTATGTTTGAGATGTGACCAATATTCATGAAGAGGAAGATAGCCTTGAAACAGGGCCATAAAACATGGTAAACTGTCAATTAAAAGCTGTAACCTGGAACAGAACTGTGAGAGAGCCATGCAAAAGTTCAGGACTGAGATGAAAGGCACCATGCAGAGGTAAGCAACCATTCCTGCCTTTCTTTGTCTCTACTTGTAAATAAACTTTCCAAAGTAGGCCTTCCCTGTTGTTCTTATCTAAACAACATTAGGTCCCTAGCTCACTAGCAGCCCAGTTAACCTAAACAATCTAACTCACTGGTTAGGACACCAAAACCTGAGCACATCTTTGTAACCTGATGCCCTGCACTACCTTTTAAATGTCTTGTGAATCCTTTGTTCAGGGCTCAGACACAGGTAAACTAGCGGGTGGGCCTGCTACTAGTGTAAAAATAAAATCTGAGTTCTCCAGACACTCCTCCGAGTGTCGCTTGGTTTCTTGTCTGACTATATTGCCACAACATCTTTCCCCCCCTTGATGCTTTTTCCACTTTTGGACAAGCATCAACACTAGGCTTTAGAATTCCACAGGGTTCTTGTTGTCCCAAATGCCTGTATTGTGTTACTAAGAGCTGCAACTTTATCGCCTCCATCTGGGAGCTAATAAACTGAGTTATGGCATTAAGAATGCATGGACCAAATATCAGTGCCAATAGAAGCATAAAGATAGGGCCAGATAATGGAACGAGCCTTGATGCCCAGTTCCAGATATTGCTTCATCTGTTCCAAGAATTTGCTAATTCCTGCCTCCTATGTGCGACTCGGTCCTGCAATTGCTGAGTCATATCCCTGACTATTCCCGACTGATTTACATAAAAGCACAACACTCCTCTTTTAAGAAAAGGCAAAGCCCTCCCTTTTTTTTTTTTTTTTTTTATTTTATTATTCATATGTACATACAAGGCTTGATTTATTTCTCCCCCCTGCCCCCACACCCTCCCTTACCACCCACTCCACCCCCTCCCGCTCCCCCCCTCAATACCCAGCAGAAACTATTTTGCCCTTATCTCTAATTTTGTTGTAGAGAGAGTATAAGCAATAATAGGAAGGAACAAGGGGTTTTGCTGGTTGAGATAAGGATAGCTATACAGGGCATTGACTCACATTGATTTCCTGTGCGTGGGTGTTACCTTCTAGGTTAATTCTTTTTAATCTAACCTTTTCTCTAGTTCCTGGTCCCCTTTTCCTATTGGCCTCAGTTGCTTTAAGGTATCTGCTTTAGTTTCTCTGCATTAAGGGCAACAAATGCTAGCTAGTTTTTTAGGTGTCTTACCTATCCTCACCCCTCCCTTGTGTGCTCTCGCTTTTATCATGTGCTCATAGTCCAATCCCCTTGTTGTGTTTGCCCTTGATCTAATGTCCACATATGAGGGAGAACATACGATTTTTGGTCTTTTGAGCCAGGCTAACCTCACTCAGAATGATGTTCTCCAATTCCATCCATTTACCAGCGAATGATAACATTTCGTTCTTCTTCATGGCTGCATAAAATTCCATTGTGTATAGATACCACATTTTCTTAATCCATTCGTCAGTGCTGGGGCATCTTGGCTGTTTCCATAACTTGGCTATTGTGAATAGTGCCGCAATAAACATGGATGTGCAGGTGCCTCTGGAGTAACAGTCTTTTGGGTATATCCCCAAGAGTGGTATTGCTGGATCAAATGGTAGATCGATGTCTAGCTTTTTAAGTAGCCTCCAAATTTTTTTCCAGAGTGGTTGTACTAGTCTACATTCCCACCAACAGTGTAAGCGGGTTCCTTTTTCCCCGCATCCTCGCCAACACCTGTTGTTGGTGGTGTTGCTGATGATGGCTATTCTAACAGGGGTGAGGTGGAATCTTAGTGTGGTTTTAATTTGCATTTCCTTTATTGCTAGAGATGGTGAGCATTTTTTCATGTGTTTTCTGGCCATTTGAATTTCTTCTTTTGAGAAAGTTCTGTTTAGTTCACCTGCCCATTTCTTTATTGGTTCATTAGTTTTGGGAGAATTTAGTTTTTTAAGTTCCCTGTATATTCTGGTTATCAGTCCTTTGTCTGATGTATAGTTGGCAAATATTTTCTCCCACTCTGTGGATGTTCTCTTCAGTTTAGAGACCATTTCTTTTGATGAACAGAAGCTTTTTAGTTTTATGAGGTCCCATTTATCTATGCTATCTCTTAGTTGCTGTGCTGCTGGGGTTTCATTGAGAAAGTTCTTACCTATCCCTACTAACTCCAGAGTATTTCCTACTCTTTCCTGTATCAACTTAAGAGTTTGGGGTCTGATATTAAGATCCTTGATCCATTTTGAGTTAATCTTGGTATAGGGTGATATACATGGATCTAGTTTCAGTTTTTTGCAGACTGCTAACCAGTTTTCCCAGCAGTTTTTGTTGAAGAGGCTGCTATTTCTCCATCTTATATTTTTAGCTCCTTTGTCAAAGATAAGTTGCTTATAGTTGTGTGGCTTCATATCTGGATCCTCTATTCTGTTCCACTGGTCTTCATGTCTGTTTTTGTGCCAGTACCATGCTGTTTTTATTATTATTGCTTTGTAATATAGTTTGAAGTCAGGTATTGTGATACCTCCTGCATTGTTCTTTTGACTGAGTATTGCCTTGGCTATTCGTGGCCTCTTGTGTTTCCATATAAATTTAACAGTAGATTTTTCAATCTCTTTGATGAATGTCATTGGAATTTTGATGGGAATTGCATTAAACATGTAGATTACTTTTGGGAGTATAGACATTTTTACTATGTTGATTCTACCAATCCATGAGCATGGGAGATCTCTCCACTTTCTATAGTCTTCCTCAATCTCTTTCTTCAGAAGTGTATAGTTTTCCTTGTAGAGGTCTTTCACATCTTTTGTTAGGTTTACGCCTAGGTATTTGATTTTTTTTGAGGCTATTGTAAATGGAATTGTTTTCATACATTCTTTTTCCGTTTGCTCATTGTTAGTGTATAGAAATGCTAATGATTTTTCTATGTTGATTTTATATCCTGCTACCTTGCTATAGCTATTGATGATGTCTAGAAGCTTCTGAGTAGAGTTTTTTGGGTCTTTAAGGTATAGGATCATGTCGTCTGCAAATAGGGATATTTTGACAGTTTCTTTACCTATTTGTATTCCTTTTATTCCTTCTTCTTGCCTAATTGCTCTGGCTAGGAATTCCAGTACTATGTTGAATAGGAGTGGAGATAGTGGGCATCCTTGTCTGGTTCCTGATTTTAGAGGGAATGGTTTTAATTTTTCTCCGTTAAGTATAATGCTGGCTGTAGGTTTGTCATATATAGCTTTTATAATGTTGAGGAACTTTCCTTCTATTCCTAGTTTTCTTAGAGCTTTTATCATGAAATGATGTTGGATCTTATCAAAGGCTTTTTCTGCATCTATTGAGATGATCAAGTGGTTTTTGTCTTTGCTTCTGTTAATGTGGTTTATTACGTTTATTGATTTTCGTATGTTGAACCACCCCTGCATCCCTGGGATGAAGCCTACCTGGTCGTGGTGAATAATCTTTTTGATGTGTTGCTGAATTCGATTTGCCATTATTTTGTTGAGGATTTTTGCATCAATGTTCATTAAGGAGATTGGCCTATAGTTCTCCTTTTTGGAGGTGTCTTTGCCTGGTTTTGGGATAAGTGTAATAGTGGCTTCATAAAATGTGTTTGGCAGTTTTCCTTCCCTTTCTATTTCATGGAACAGTTTAAGGAGGGTTGGTATCAGTTCTTCTTTAAAGGTCTGATAGAATTCAGCAGAGAATCCATCAGGTCCTGGACTTTTCTTTTTGGGGAGACTCTTGATTGCTGCTTCAATTTCATTTTGTGTTATAGGTCTATTCAGGTGATTAATTTCCTCTTGGTTCAGTTTTGGATGATCATATGTATCTAGAAATCTGTCCATTTCTTTTAGATTTTCAAATTTATTTGAATATAGGTTCTCAAAGTAGTCTCTGATGATTTCCTGGACTTCCATGGTGTTTGTTGTTATCTCCCCTTTTGCATTCCTGATTCTACTAATTTGGGTTTTTTCTCTCCTCATTTTAGTCAGGTTTGCCAGGGGTCTATCGATCTTGTTTATTTTTTCAAAGAACCAACTTTTTGTTTCATTAATTCTTTGTATGGTTTTTTTGGTTTCTATTTCGTTGATTTCAGCTCTTATTTTTATTATTTCTCTCCTTCTATTTGTTTTGGGATTTGCTTGTTCTTGTTTTTCTAGGAGTTTGAGATGTATCATTAGGTCATTGATTTGGGATCTTTCAATCTTTTTAATATATGCACTCATGGCTATAAACTTTCCTCTCAAGACTGCCTTAGCTGTGTCCCATAGGTTCTGGTAGGTTGTGTTTTCATTTTCATTGACTTCTAGGAACTTTTTAATTTCCTCTTTTATTGCATCGATGATCCATTCTTCATTAAGTAATGAGTTATTTAGTTTCCAGCTGTTTGCATGTTTTTTGTCTTTACTTTTGTTGTTGAGTTCTACTTTTACTGCATTGTGGTCAGATAGTATGCATGGTATTATTTATATTTTCTTATATTTGCTGAGGCTTGCTTTGTGCCCTAGGATATGATCTATTTTGGAGAAGGTTCCATGAAGCCCTCCCTTTTTTGGCAGTGAGTATATCCAACCTCTCCAGTTTTGGAGGACCACTGATGCTAGGGAGTCCAGTTGGTCCTGCATAGTCGTTACAGACTTTGCCACTTGCTCTATGTCACTTGTTAGCTCTGTGGATAACTGATTATAGTATGCAGCTGACGAGGCAATTCCCCCTATGCCTGTTCCTATCCCAGCCGTTATCCCCAGTCAGATCAATAAGGGTATAAATTGGATAGCTCTCTTTGACCGTGAGTGAGCTACTAAAAGCACGGGGAGGGTCTGATTATTGGGTATTATGTTTATTTGGGGGATGAGGAATGCCACTGTACAGATGCCCTTCCAGTTAGCTGGCAAGCACTGATAAGCGAGGGTCCCACAGACAAAAAAGATTCCCAGGCTGCTGCACCATAGCCTGTCAACTGTACATCTAATGGTGGTAGTGGTACAGTTTTGAACTTGAGCGCATTGGTCAGCAGTCAGTTCCCCAATAGTATCCTTTTGAGTTGTAGATACAACTAGGGGCTTTTTGGAATAGCTATATATTTCTTACTCTGGGTTTTGTACTGGTAGAGTTGAGAGGAGCTTCATGCCCACTCTGGTTGAGGAGGCTTACCATGGTTGCTACATATTGGAGAGGACCTGAGGACATGCAGAGCCAGCAATCGCCCGCCAATGGTGGGTTCATAAAATTAAGAAGGCGGTGGGTTGCATTTAGCAGGTTGTACAGTTGAGGTTCCAGGTTAAGTTCCCCTGTTCCAGGGGATGGAGGGGGGATCCTTAACAGGGACCGTGGAGGTGGCAGATCAATGTCTTCTGTATGCTCATATCCGCCTAGGTAATCACCTTTGGGTGGCCCTTCCAGCTCCGTGACTCTCCCCTTAGTAAGTTGATATGGAGGTGGGGTGGAAGGGTAAGGTGCCCAGACATAACGGGGTTTATTTCCTCCCCCTGTCATTGGGTTCCATGCCTTTAGGGGGTCCCCGTTTTTCTGCCAGCAAACTGTCTGCCCTATAGTGCCTTTGTTCTTACACGATCCAGTCAGACCTGTCAGCTTTCCTTTGTAGTAAACCGTCCCTCCCGTGGTGCATTCAGAAATTGACATGTTCCACACGGGTGACAGATACTGATAAAAGGTGAAGGTATACCTCAGTTTTCCCTGGAAGGAAAGTGGCCTTATGCAAGCTGAGCAGTCATCCTGGCCTCCCATTTGGACAGCCTCAAAATGTAGCAGAGTTAGAAGGCAGTAGTACATCAGAGACCTCATGCTCGAGGTTGGAATCTAGGCTGCAGACAATACCGCACAGCGGTTAGGCTCCCAACTATGAGGAGATAACAGAAAGCTAATAGTAATCTCTGGCCTAAGTTCCAATCCTGGGGAGCAGTGACAGCCAGTCCTGGAGCAAACAGTATAGCAACAACGCTAATCAGCAGGATAGGGTATGGGTGACAGAACAGGGGATACATCTGTGTCCTGGTGGACAAATCCTCAGGCTTCATTGACCAACCAGCATCCAGGATGTCCAGGATGTGGTTGGGGCAGGGCTTGGAGGTCTCTCGGGCAGTGGCATTCCACTGTGACGTCCTCTGGAGCCTTAATCCCAGGGGTTAGTTGAATCGCGGACTGCCTGCCAGTCGTTGGGGTCCACGGGAGCGGCAGCCTTCTTTATCCGGGAGTGATGAATCCAAGGAGTGATAACTGTAACCTTAACAGCTGTAGGAGTTGCTAATATTACTAGGTAGGGACCTGTCCAGCTAGGTTGGAGCAGTTCCTTTTTCCAATCCTTTGTCTATACCATTTCCCCTGGTTGGTGGGGATGGGCTCAGTTACCCACAGGGATTGGGGCTCTTTCTAAAACCTCCCGGGAAATGTGACGTAGGGTTGTCCCTAAGGCCTGGAGATGTCGAGACACATCTAGACTCCCAATTTGCCTGGGGTCCCCTCTGAGCCTGTTTATTATGGGAAGGGGTCTGCCATAGAGAATCTGAAAGGGTGAATAGCCAGAGGGTCTAGGGGTACATCGTGCCCTAAGCAGGGCTAAAGGTAGCATGTCTACCCAGGGAGATTGTGTCTCTTGGCAGAGTTTAGCTAAGGTAGTTTTAAGGGTTCGATTCATGCACTCTACTTTCCCTGAACTCTGGGGCCTGTACACTGTATGGAGTTTCCATTTTATTTTTAAAATCTTGGCCAGGCTCTGAACTATTTCTGCCACAAAGGCTGGCCCATTATCTGACCCAATAGAAAGGGGAAGTCCGTATCTGGGGATAATTTCTCTGAAGAGAGCCTTTACTATCTCTCATGCCTTCTCTGTGTGTGTGAGGTAAGCTTCAACCCACCCTGAGTAAGTGCAGACAAGGACCAGGAGGTACCGGTACCCTTGACAGGGCTCGACCTCTGTGAAGTCCACTTCCAAATCCTCAAAAGGCATGGTGCCTGTAGTTTGTACCCCAGGGCTTGGCCTAGGCCCTTGACTCTCATTGTTTCGTGCACATGTGATGCACTAGACTCACTTGGGCACACAGGGTGGGGAGCTTGGGAATGAAATAGTATCTGTCCAGTAGTTTTTCCAGGGCCGTTTTCCTCAAGTGTGTTAGCTCGTGCTGTTGTTTTACCAGAGTGACTGCTACAGCACTGGGGACAAAGAGTCTCTGGTCAGGCAACTTCCACCAGCCCCCTTCTTCTTTTATTCCCTTTCCATCTTTTGCCCATTGTTGTTCTTCCTTGGTGTAATTTGGAGTGGGAGGCAGCTCCGGAGCCAGCAGAAGCTTGGCGGTCTGCTTTGGCACTTCGGGGGAGCTCAGTTCTTCTGCTGCCCTTTTTGCCGCTTGATCTGCCAGGCGGTTTCCTCTACTAACACAGTCCATGCCCCTTTGGTGGCCTCTGCAGTGCATGACAGCCACTCGAGATGGTTCCCAGACTGCATCTAGCAGTTGGAGAATTTCTTCTTTGTTTTTAATCTCCTTTCCCCCTGCTGTCAGCAATCCTCTCTCTCTTTGTATATTGCTCCATGCATGTGCAGGGTGGCAAAGGCATACTTAGAATCTGTATAGATGTTTACCTGCTTTCCCTTTGCATATCATAATGCCTAAACCAACACCCAAAGTTCAGCTCATTGTGCAAACCAGCTTTGTGGTAGGGCTTCAGCCTGTATAATGTTGTCAGCAATGGTGACTGCAAATCCGGCCTTTCTTCGTCCGCTGTGGACGAAACTGCTTCCATCTGTGAAAAGTTTGAGCTCTGGATCTGAGAGGGGAACATCCATCAGGTCTGGCCTGCTAGAATACACTTCGTCCATCACCTCTTCGCAATCATGATCTGGAAGCCCTTCCACTGTTGGCAGGAAAGTGGCAGGATTTAAAGTTCTTACAGTCTCTAGTCTGACTCGTGGATTTTCACATAGTAATCCTTGGTAATGGGCCATTCTGGAGCTGGTCAGCCATTTGTGGCCCTGTCCATTCGTTAGAGCTGCAACTGCATGAGGAACTTTGACATTAACGTCCTGTCCCAGAGTGAGCTTGTTAGCCTCCCTGATTAGGGTTACTGTGGCCGCCAGAGCCTGGAGACATGGGGGCTACCCAGAGACCACTGTGTCCAAGCGCTTTGACAGGTAAGCCACTGGACGTTACCAGACCTACCATTTGGATGAGGACCGCCAGAGCTGTGTGATTTTTCTAACAGACGAAGAGATTGAAAGGTCGTTTTACGTCTGGCAGCCCTAATGCAGGAGCGCTGGTTAACAGCCTTTTTATTTCATGGAAAGCCTTTTCTTGTTCAAGTCCCCAGTTTAGAGGGTCTTTTCCTGCTGTGGCCTCATAAAGTGGTTTGGCCAGGCTTGAATATCCAGGTATCCATATGCGACAGAATCCTGCCGCTCCCAGGAATTCTCAGGCCTCCTTCTTGGTCTTTGGCTGAGGGATGGAGCAGACAACTCGCTTCCTCTCCGGACCCAGGGTGCGCTGTCCCTCTGAGATGGTGAATCTGAGGTATTGGACCTCTTGTTGGCAAATTTGGGCCTTTTTCCGGGAGACTTTGTAGCCTGCCTCAGAGAGTTGGGTTAGCAGTGCCTTTGTCCCTTCCCAGCACTTCTCCTGGTCACGGCTTGCCCAGGAGCAGATTGTCCACGTATTGAAGCAAAGTGCAGCTTGGAATTTCTTCCGGGAACATTGACAAATCCGCTGCTAGGGCTTCCCCGAACAGGTTAGGGGAGTTCTTGAAGCCCTGGGGAATTCTAGTCTAAGTCATTTGCGTTTTTCTTCCAGTATGGGGGCCTTCCCATTCAAAGGCAAACAAGGGCTGACTAACTGGTGCCAGGCGAAGGCAGAAGGAAGCGTTCTTTAGGTCCAGGCAGGTGAACCAGCTTGCTTGTGGTGGTAGAAGACTCAGGAGAGTGCAGGGATTAGGGACTACTGAGTGCAGTGTGATAATGGCATTGTTGACTGCCGCAGGTCCTGGATTGGCCGGTATTCTCCCCCTGCCTTCTTGATGGGCAACAGTGGGGTGTTCCATGGCGATTGGCGGTCGATTAATATCCCTGCATCCTTCACCCGCTGTGGGCGGGTCTGAATTCCTAGGCTGCTTCCCATGGTACTGGACACTGCCTCTGTCTGACAGGGAGAGCCCTGGGCTTGAGTTCTACCGCTACAGGCGAATGATAGCGAGCCAGGCTGGGCCCAGTTCTCAGTCCAGACATTAGGAAACTCCTCCAGCAGGCAGATGGGCTTCACCAGGTCCCCCTTTTCATGGAGGTAGAGTTGCCATTCGTCTCCCGTGGGCATGGTCACTGCCATGATGAGGGTGTTTGGTCCCCTCATGGTAAGATTTGCAGGCCCTCCCTGGGTGAAGGTGATTTGGGCTCTGAGCTTTGTGAGTAAGTCCCTTCCCAGCAGAGGAATTGGGCATTCTGGCAAATACAGGAACTCATGAGTCACCTCATGCCATCCGAGTTGGCATGTCTGGGGTTGGCAGAACTGCCGGGCTTGTCTGGGTGCCAGTGGCTCTGACTATTGTTGCTCTGCTCTGGGTGAGTGGGGCCACCAGCTTAGTGACCACAGAATGCTCTGCGCCCGAGTCCACCATGAAAATCCTTGGTTGGCCCCCCACTTTCATTTCGACCATGGGCTCTTGGGGGCCTAGTAGTAAGGAGCCCGGTCTTTCCTAGTCTGATCCAATTCCTGCTAGGCCAATGAGATCTTTGGCCTCCAGTTCGGGCTGCCATCCTCTCTTCTTTCCTGGAGCAATTCTGTTAGGCTCCGATGATGTCCTCTTGCAATGGGGACATTCATTTTTCCAGTGACCAGTCTCCTTGCATTAGGCACATTGGTCTCACCGGAGTGGGGTTCTCCCATTGGGTCTCCTCTTCCATGGTGGAGCTGACTGCTGAGTTGGGTCTGGCTTCCCCAGTGCTGCAGCCAACAAGGACACCTGGCTTTCATTCTTTTCTCAGCTTCCCGTTTTTCTTCATTTTCTCGGTTTATGAAGACTTTATTTGCCACTTCTAACAGCTTGGTGGCATTCATCCCAGTGAACCTTCAACTTTTTGAAGTTTTCTGCAAATGTCAGCATATGATTGAGTCACAAACGCCGTATTGACCATTCGTTGGTTTTCTGCAGCTTCCGAATCGAAGGGAGTGTATATTCGGAAGGCCTCACAGAGTCTCTCATAAAAATCAGTTGGTGTTTTCTCTGGCTTCTGGATAACTGCTGCAATTTTGGACCTGTTGGTAGGTCTCTTAGCTTCAGCCCTAAGCCCGTGTAGGAGGGCGACATGATACTGAGTAAGGTCTCCTCATCCTTCTACTTGGGACTTCTGCTGTATTGAAGTCCCAAGTGGCTCGAGCATCAGGGACCGCCTCTCTTGCCCATGCTTCTACATCTAGGGTTCCTGCTGGGGCTTGCCCTTGGAGCCAGCGGCGAGCCTCTGTCAGAATTCTCTGCCGCTCTTCTGTATTGAAAAATGTCAGGAAGATCTGCTGGCAGTCATCCCAAGTGGGTTGATGGGGCTGGAATATGGATTGTAGGAGATTGACCATAGCCTGATATTTTTCTGAATATGACAGCATATGATTCCTCCAATTTAGGAGGTCAGTTGAACTGAAGGGCTGGTAATAAAGGATATAGAGCGTAGGGCTGGACCATGCCATGAGCATCAACCCGCTGGGGCCCTTGCATCTCATGGAGAGGCATCTGCAAGGCCCTGGCTTGAGGGGCTGTTGCCTGAGATGAGCGAAGGCAGTGGCTCAGGGGCTGTAGACTCAGACTCCAAGCCAGGGACAGGTGTGGGACATCGCTGGGACTAGGAGGCTGCTAGTGGGGTGGAGAAGGGCTCACTGAGGTGGTGGGCTAGCTCAGAAAGGTGGCACTGGCTGCTCTGATGGTGGAGGTATGCTGGGAATGTATGGTGGGGGCACTGGCAGCTCATCTTCTGGATCCCCTGGCAGAACAGGTTTGGTCACATTCTGGTCTTTAGGCTTTATTGCCTGGGCCACGAAAACTCTGCTCTGTCCCTTTCTGTTAGCACAGAGTCAGACCCAAGAGGGCATGGTCTGAGCCACCTGGAGCCAGGAGTCAATATATGGAAACTGGTTGGGGTACCCAGGGTTTCCTATTACGATCTGATAAATGGCTCTGACCGTGGGTAAATCTAGAGTAACTTCAGGGCGCCAGTTGACCCCAAAAATGGGCCTTTCTGACTCGCGTAGTGTGCGCAGCTTTCTAGGAGACATTTTAATCCCATAATCCCCTGTAAATCCCTTCTTAAAATGTTTAAGCATACACTTCAGGACTGTGGGTTTTGAAGAACTTCCACCCATGGTAATTAGAAGTATCCCCTATTTCCACCCTGTGTATTCCCCCCTGCATCAGTGGTGCAAAGACAAATAAAGGTGGGTGCCCCTTCAGGAGAAGAGACCAATCAGATATCTGTCTGGCCATATCCCGAAGGAACTTCGGTGCCTCTTAGCATTAATGGCGGGGTCAGCCTTGTGACTCTGGATCGGGGATGCCCCTAATGCCACCCTAAGCCATATGAGGTTCACCACAGTACCACAGAACAGACCCACTTGGACCCCATAGCTTTTCAGCCGTGGGGCCACAAACTCGAGCCTGAAGTGAGGACAAATCAGGCCACTCACTCACTCACACACTCTGAAGTTATTACAGTTTTCCTTCCCCCCTTCTTGGAGGATTCCCTGACCTGTGGAACTCCTCTTGGAGGTTCCTGGGAGTGGATCAAGCTCCCCTTCCATCCATTGGACTGATTTCCCAGGGGTGGTGCTTACAGAGTCCGGACGAGACTGCCAGATGAGTTGGTCCACTTCTCCTTGGAGTCCAAGCCGGGCCAAGACTGCTCAGAGAGATGGAGCACCACCAGGGCGAAGGAGGACCTGGAATACCATCGGGCGGCACACCACCTCGTTCAGTCCCCTGTTCCTCCCTACTCCAGTGCCGCCCAGCTGCTGGCTGGTGGCTCAAGGGGACAGTCGGTTGGAATCTCACTGGGGCCTCCAAGATGTTGTGGCAATATAGTCAGACAAGAAACCAAGCGACACTCGGAGGAGTGGAGAACTCAGATTTTATTTTTACGCCAGCGAGCCCAGATGTATACATGTGTCTGAGCCCTGAACAAAGGATTCACAAGACATTTAAAAGGTAGTACAGGGCATCAGGTTACAAAGATGTGCTCAGGTTTTGGTGTCCTAACCAGTGAGTTAGATTGTTTAGGTTAATTGGGCTGCTAGTGAGCTAGGGACCTAATGTTGTTTAGATAAGAACAGCAGGGAAGGCCTACTTTGGAAAGTTTATTTACAAGTAGAGACAAAGAAAGGCAGGAATGGTTGCTTATCTCTGCATGGTGCCTTTCATCTCAGTCCTGAACTTTTGCATGGCTCTCTCACAGTTCTGTTCCAGGTTACAGCTTTTAATTGACAGTTTACCATGTTTTTTTTTTTTTCCTTTTCCTTTTATTATTCATATGTGCATACAAGGCTTGGTTCATTTCTCCCCCCTGCCCCTACCCCCTCCCTTACCACCCACTCCACCCCCTCCCTCTCCCCCCCCCTCAATACCCAGCAGAAACTATTTTGCCCTTATTTCTAATTTTGTTGTAGAGAGAGTATAAGCAATAATAGGAAGGAACAAGGGTTTTTGCTGGTTGAGATAAGGATAGCTATACAGGGCATTGACTCACATTGATTTCCTGTGCGTGGGTGTTACCTTCTAGGTTACTTCTTTTTGATCTAACCTTTTCTCTAGTACCTGTTCCCCTTTTCCTATTGGCCTCAGTTGCTTTTAAGGTATCTGCTTTAGTTTCTCTGTGTTGAGGGCAACAAATGCTAGCTAATTTTTTAGGTGTCTTACCTATCCTCACCCCTCCCTTGTGTGCTCTCGCTTTTATCATATGCTCATAGTCCAATCCCCTTGTTGTGTTTGCCCTTGATCTAATGTCCACATATGAGGGAGAACATACGATTTTTGGTCTTTTGGGCCAGGCTAACCTCACTCAGAATGATGTTCTCCAATTCCATCCATTTACCAGCGAATGATAACATCTCGTTCTTCATGGCTGCATAGAATTCCATTGTGTATAGATACACATTTTCTTAATCCATTCATCAGTGGTGGGGCATCTTGGCTGTTTCCATAACTTGGCTATTGTGAATAGTGCTGCAATAAACATGGGTGTGCAGGTGCCTCTGGAGTAACCTGTGTCACAGTCTTTTGGGTATATCCCCAAGAGTGGTATTACTAGATCAAATGGTAGATCGATGTCTAGCTTTTTAAGTAGCCTCCAAATTTTTTTCCAGAGTGGTTGTACTAGTTTACATTCCCATCAACAGTGTAAGAGGGTTCCTTTTTCCCCGCATCCTCGCCAACACCTATTGTTGGTGGTGTTGCTGATGATGGCTATTCTAACAGGGGTGAGGTGGAATCTTAGCATGGTTTTAATTTGCATTTCCATTATTGCTAGAGATGGTGAGCATTTTTTCATGTGTTTTCTGGCCATTTGAATTTCTTCTTTTGAGAAAGTTCTGTTTAGTTCACTTGCCCATTTATTTATTGGTTCATTAGTTTTGGGAGAATTTAGTTTTTTAAGTTCCCTGTATATTCTGGCTATCAGTCCTTTGTCTGATGTATAGTTGGCAAATATTTTCTCCCACTCTGTGGATGTTCTCTTCAGTTTAGAGACCATTTCTTTTGATGAACAGAAGCTTTTTAGCTTTATGAGGTCCCATTTATCTATGCTATGTCTTAGTTGCTGTGCTGCTGGGGTTTCATTGAGAAAGTTCTTACCTATACCTACCAACTCCAGAGTATTTCCTACTCTTTCCTGTATCAACTTAAGAGTGTGGGGTCTGATATTAAGATCCTTGATCCATTTTGAGTTAATGTTGGTATAGGGTGATATACATGGATCTAGTTTCAGTTTTTTGCAGACTGCTAACCAGTTTTCCCAGCAGTTTTTGTTGAAGAGGCTGCTATTTCTCCATCTTATATTTTTAGCTCCTTTGTCAAAGATAAGTTGCTTATAGTTGTGTGGCTTCATATCTGGATCCTCTATTCTGTTCCACTGGTCTTCATGTCTGTTTTTGTGCCAGTACCATGCTGTTTTTATTGTTATTGCTTTTGTTAGGACCCGGAATCCTATTCCCCCGAGAGACAGAGAGCCAGGCGTGAATGCAATCAACAAAGCAGAGTTTATTGGACTGGCTAGCCAGGGTCGAGCTCCCACACGGACACGCAGGACCGGTTAGGAAAGCAAGACCCTGAGCCTCTTAGGGGGAAATCTTATATAGACTGCAGTGGCGTGCATATTTTTGTTATCAACATTAGACAAGCAGGCAGAGCACATCCTGCACGTACTTCACATCTTGCTCGTACCTCACATCTTGCTCGTATCTCACATCTTGCTCGTATCTCACATCTTGCATTCCTCACATTCTATATGCCCTAACTGAGCCCTGCCTCATTGCTTATCTTATCTACATGGGATGTTTGGTACTGGTTTCTCCAACAAGGGGGTTGGGGCCCGCTGAGACCTCATATTCCTTTCATTCCCCCCTTTCTTATGGCCTAAATTGAGGAATCATCCTCGAGAGGATGAAGAGCCTGATATTGTTGGCGGAGGACCAGAAGTTGGATAGTATTAATTCGACTTTTGACAAAAGTCATAAGTCGGTTTAGAATCCAGGGTCCTATGGTAACAAGCAGTAGGATGATTATTATTGGCCCTGCCAGTGCAGATAAAAGGGTAGCCAACCATGGGGACTGGTTAAACCAAGACTCGAACCAGCTTTCCCCTGCCTCTTTTTCTCGTTTTCTTTGTTCCAGGCTCTTTCGGAGTTTAGACATGGAGTCACGAACAACTCCGGTATGGTCAGCGTAAAAACAACATTCTTCCCCTAGAGCAACGCATAGTCCCCCTTTTTGGAGGAACAACAAGTCCAGACCTCGTCGGTTTTGAAGTACTACCTCAGACAGAGAAGTGAGGGATTTTTCTAGGTGGCTAATGGAGGTTTCTATTCTCTCTATATCTTCGTCTATGGCTGCGCGCAGCGAAGACATCCCTTTATGTTGAGTAGCCAGGGAGGCTATGCCGGTCCCTGCCCCAGCCACCCCTAGGCTAAGTAGGGTAGCAATGGTTAGTGTAGAAATAGGCTCTCTCTTCTTTCTCTCACCTGTTCCTATATTCCAGTATGAATATAGACTTTCCTCCGAATGATAGAGGATGCGGGGCAGCACAACCACTATAACACAGAATTCTTTAGAGCTGTTAAACACCTTAGTTGATAGGCATGGGGTGAGTCCGGACTGCGAGCATAGCCACCACCCATTGTCCTTTGGAATTACCCATTTAATAGCATTTCCCCAGGTAGAACTGGCGTTAATAACAGTACATAAGTCCCGTCTGTTCTTTGGCACTTTTCCTAAGCAGGTTCCTTGGCCGTTTACCTGCTGTATGGTCAGACCTCTCTTACGGTCTCCCCAGGAACATTGACTAGGGTTTTCCTCAGATGAGGTATCGTGAGTGGTGTTTAGCCCTATTGCCTCATAGAATGGGGGCCTCACATCATAACATAACCAACAGGAGTTAGTCATGTTAGGGTTGGTGTGGTTTAACGTCAGGAAGGCAGCACCCACTAGCTCCCAGAGCGGGTCTTTAGATGCGGTCATGAGACTGGGCCTCACCAGGGGAGGGCTGGTTTCTGATGGTCTTGGAGTTGTAACATTAGCCCGAGCTATGGTTGAGGGAAGGTGGTGAGTTGTGGAAGGTTGGGGAGATGGCTTTACATTGGGCGGCCTAAGTACCTTATTGGGGCCTACAGCTGTGGACGGTGGCCCTATGGGCTCAATTTTTAATCTGACCACTATGGTCGAGCCAGCATGTCCACCATATTTATAAAATACAAGTCCCCATACCTTACCTTGTATCCACCCAGGGGTGTCCTTCTTGCCAGTTTCAGTGAAAGTGACCTTGATTCTATCTAGATCCGTGGGCTGGCATTTATGGGTGGGTATTGGAATTCTGTGCCCCCTTAATATCCCATTTACAAAGGCAAATTTGACTAGGTCTGATTTTGATATCCCCCATTTCCATTCACTATCATTGGATGTGACACATGCCCATGACCTACAGAAGGAGTATTGTATCCCCCCACATTCCTGGTTCTTTTTGTGGCCGGGGCAGGCATAAAACCCATAACGTCGGGCTGACTCCGGGGCAGTAGACTTGTAGGCAGGATTGATGTCTCTGAAGCAGAACTGAAGCTCCGGCCACCAAGTTCCTATGGGGGCAGTGCGAGTAGTCTCGTTGAGGGTGGTATGAGTCTCCCCATCGGTGAGTATCCAGGTTTGCTTATAGGGCTGGTGAGGGTTGGTTTCTGCGAGGCTCCCGCTCTGGGCATTGAGCAAGATCAGAGCGATCAGCCACCCCATCCGTGGCTGCTCCTGAAGGCTCTGCATGTTCCCGGGGCCACAAAAGCTTTAGCTTTAATGGGTTGTCTGGGTGCCGCCGTACAGTCCACTCCTTGACCCCTTCTTGTTTTTGATGATTGGCTCGACGCACGTGGGAGTGGTGGATCCAAGGTCCGATGCCATCAACCTTGAGGGCGGTAGGGGTAGTAAACAGTACAACATAAGGTCCTTTCCATCTAGGCTCTAGGGTTTTGGACTGATGCCTTTTAACCCATACCATGTCACCCGGGACTATGCCATGTTCCGGAGCCGGGTCCCTCTTAACAGCGTGGTATGCTTGAATTAAGGGCCAAATCCGTTGTTGCACTTTAGCTAAAGCCTGCAACATGGTCAGGTAATTTGGGGCCAGATCACCTAGTTCTGGGCTTAAGGTCCTCTGAATGATGGGGGGTGGAGCCCCATACAGGATCTCAAAGGGAGTTAGCCCATGGACATAGGGGGAGTTCCGGACTCGGAAGATGGCCAAGGGAAGGAGCGTCACCCAATCACCGCCAGTCTCCAGGGCCAATTTGGCTAAAGTCTCCTTTAGTGTCCTATTCATCCTTTCTACTTGCCCTGAGCTCTGGGGGTTATATTCACAATGTAGCTTCCAATTGGCCCCCATAGTCTGGGCTAGTCCCTGCAGGACCTTACTAACAAAAGCCGGACCGTTATCTGACCCAATTGCCTCGGGCACCCCATATCTGGGTATGATTTCCTCTAGCAAAGCCTTTGCCACTACCTGACTCGTCTCCTTCTTTGTAGGAAAAGCCTCCACCCAGCCTGAAAAGGTATCTATGAATACCAGCAAATATTTGTACCCAAACTTTCCCGGTTTTACCTCAGTAAAATCCACTTCCCAACTTCTTCCCGGAGCCCTCCCCCGTTCCCGAGTACCTGTATGGTGCCCCTCCCTTCGTCCTGGTTTCATGATTGTGCAGCTGGCACAATCTTCCACAATTTGGCGGACTGCTATGGTCTGGTTCGGAAATCGGAGCTGCGCAGATGTCAACAAGTCTAGTAATTTTCTCCGCCCCAAATGGGTGGACTTATGTAAGTTAGCCAACAGGAATCGTCCGAGTTTTTCAGGCAGAATTAACTTGCCTTCCAAGTCGCTTTTCCATCCGTCTTCCCCTTCTCTAAAGGGGGAGTGGGCTCTCATCCAAGTGAAATCCTCTGTGGAGTATTCTGGTCGGGGGGGTAGTGGAGGGAGCTCTGGGACCGGCACGTCTATCGCCGCAACCGTGGAAGGTTGCCCTGTCTCCATGGGAGGACTCACCATTGCTACTCTCTTTGCTTCTTGATCTGCTCTGTTGTTACCGACAGCTTCCGGCGTCTTGGCAGACTGGTGGCCCGGGACATACATCACTGCCACTGCCTTCGGTTTTTCCACTGCCATTAATAGACGCTGGACTTCGGCTAGGTTCTTTAGATGTTTTCCTTCTGCTGTGCGGAATCCTCTTTCGCGATAGATGGCCCCGTGGACATGGATGGTACCGAAAGCATAGCGGCTATCGGTGTAGATATTGACTCGCTTTCCTTTTGCCCTCTCCAGGGCCTCTGTGTAACTTCGGAGAGGAATTCTTTGCAGTTATGGACAGGTGTCTGCAGTTCCGGGTTAGGCAACAAGGTGGCAGGGTTCAGGATTACGGGATCTGTGAATGTGATCCGAGGGGAATCCAACAAGAGCCCCTGGTAGTGGGTGAGCCTGGCATTCGTCATCCATTTCCCAGGGGGTTGTTTAAGGATTCCCTCCACCGGGTGAGGGGCCGTTACCCAGAGGGCCTGTCCAAAGGTTAGTTTATCGGCTTCTCTCACCAGCACGGCAATGGCCGCTATGATGCGGAGGCAGGGGGGCCATCCTGCCGCTACTGCGTCTAATTTCTTGGAAAAGTATGCCACTGGTCTCTTCCAGGGACCTAGCTGTTGGGTCAAGACTCCTTTGGCTACCCCCTTTTTCTCATCTACAAACAGAGTGAATGGTCTTGTAGGATCTGGCAAGGCTAAGGCAGGGGCCTGCAAAAGAGCGTCTTTTAGCTGATCAAAGGCCTGTTGTTCTCTCTCTCCCCAACTCCAATCTGGAGCTTCTTTGGTGGCCTCATATAGGGGTCTGGCTATTTCCGCAAATCCTGGAATCCAGAGTCTACAGAACCCCGCGGAGCCCAGGAATTCTCTCACCCCCCTAGTGGATGTTGGGGATGGGATAGCCAGAATAGTCTGTTTCATGGCATCAGTCAGCCACCTTGCCCCATCTGCAATCCGATAACCCAAATACGTCACTGACCTTTTACAGATGTGAGTTTTCTTGGCACTTGCCCGATACCCCAGCTCACCTAATTCCGTTAGCAGGTGTTCAGTAGCCTTGATGCACTCCTCTCGGGTTTCTGCCGCTAACAGTAAGTCATCAACATACTGTAATAGAGTGACTCGTGGGTGGCTCCGACGAAAAGGTTCCAGGTCCTGGCTCAGGGCCTCATTAAACAGGGTGGGAGAGTTTTTAAATCCTTGCGGCAGTCTGGTCCAAGTGAGCTGTCCGGATTGGCCCCCATCTTCTTGCCATTCGAAAGCAAATAGCGGCTGACTAATTTCTGACAATGGAATGCTGAAGAAAGCATCTTTCAAATCAAGGGTTGTATACCATACTTGCGAGGGGGGTAGGTGGCTGAGCAAGGTATAGGGATTTGGAACGGTGGGATGAATGTCCTCCGTCCGCTCGTTTACCTTTCGTAGGTCTTGCACAGGCCTATAGTCCCCGCTTCCCGGCTTTCGGACAGGGAGCAGAGGAGTATTCCAGGCAGACTGACAAGGTCGCAGTACTCCTTCCTTTATTAGCCTGTGGATATGAGGGGCTATGCCTCTTCGGGCCTCCTCAGGCATAGGATACTGTTTCACCCGAATGGGGAGAGCAGAAGCCTTCAATTGTATAACTACGGGCGGGAGGTGTTTGGCGAGGCCGGTTCCCGCAGTCTCCGCCCAGGCCGTGGGAAATCTTTTTACCCAATGAGTCATGTCCCCTCCTGGTTCCTGTTGACTCTCAAACAGACGATGCTCGTCAGCCAATGATAGGGACAAGACATGAATCGGGCTCCCTTCTCGATCAGTCACAATTATTCCATCTGGTTCAAAATGGATATGGGCCCCTATTTTGGTGAGTAGGTCCCGTCCGAGCAGGGGAGCGGGGCTCTCAGGGACGACCAAGAAGGAGTGTGTGACCTGGTGTTTTCCTAAGTTCACCTTTCTTTTGGTAGTCCATGTACATAACTGCGTACCGGTGGCCCCCTGAACAACACTTGTTCGTGCCTTGTTCAAAGGTCCATGTGCCTTGTTTAAAACCGAATATTGGGCGCCGGTATCCACCATGAACCCCATCGGCTTCCCCTCCACATGCATTGTTACCCAGGACTCGGGGAGGGGGTCTGAGCCCCGTCTCCTTCAGTCCTCTTCTCCGGCTAGTAGGACTCTGGCCTGCTCTACTGCTCGTTCCCTTTCCCTGTTTTCCCCCGGTCTCCTTCCAAACCCTCTTCTTCCCTTTAACTTAGGACATTCTCTCTTCCAATGCCCCGTTTCCTTACAGTAAAAACAGTGTTCCTTATCCGGGGTCCTGGCGTGGCCCCCTCCTCTGGGTTGGTCCCGGACACCCGCTAGGAAAATACGAGCCATTTCTCTCTGTTGCTTTCGGTTTTCCTTAGCCTGGAACTCCCGGTCCTCCTTTCTCAATTTCTCCTGGGCTTCCCTGTCTTCCTTTCTCTGTCTTTCCTCCCTTTCTTCTGGAGTTTCCCTAGCGGTAAAGACCTTTTCTGCTACCTGTAGCATTTCCCTTATAGTCATCTCCCCTAAGTTTTCCTGTTTATTGAGTTTTCTCCTAATGTCTGGGGCTGCCTGATTAATGAATGAGAGTACCACAGCAGACCGGTGGAGGTCCGCCTCAGGTTCAATCGGGGTGTACTGACGGTATGCCTCATAGAGGCGCTCTAAGAAACCGGCTGGGCTTTCGTTTTCCCCTTGAATGACTGCTTTTACTTTTGCAAAATTGGTGGGCCTTCTAGCGGCCGCTCGGAGACCGGCCATCAGAGTCTGGCGGTAGATCCGAAGACGCTCCCTACCTTCTGCGGTCCCGAAATCCCAATCAGGGCGGCGTAGGGGAAAAGCCTCGTCTATGGCCGGTTGGAGAGTTGTGGGTCTCCCATTATCCCCCAAGACATTCTTCCTCGCTTCGTTGAGGATGCGCTCTCGTTCCTCCGTCGTAAAAAGAGTATTGAGCAGCTGATGACAGTCATCCCAAGTGGGGCGGTGTGTATGCATGATGGACTCCAGGAGATCTATGAGACACTTGGGGTCTTCAGAAAAGGGCGGGTTCTGCGTCCTCCAGTTATATAGATCACTGGAGGAGAAGGGCCAGTACTGAAACTGTTGCCCTCCTCCCGGTCCCCCTTGGCCCACCATCCGGACTGGAAGTGTAGGGACAGTTTCCTCCCCCTGTGTTGATGAGGGGGGCCCGTCTTCCCCCTCCCTTTCCCGGATCCCTCGGGGGCGAAGTCTTCGACCCATTCCTCCTCCTGCTGCCAGTCCTGTTGAGGAGGATGAGGAAATTTCCTCCTCCGGGGCACTGGCTTGGCCAGGGGGAGTCACGTATGGAGGCGGCCGATCTTCCTCTGCCCCTGCGAGGGATGGGTAAAGGGGGGAACTCTCTGGTAAGACCGGAGATGGTGAAGGAGATGCCCTAATTTGAGGACCGGTCAAGGTGGGAAGAGGAAGTTTTTCCTCCTCCTTTATGACCAAGGCGGGTGTGACTGGGGTTTTAGCCCCGGGGGCCGAACTGGAGGGGTGGGTCAGAAAAACTGTTAACCAAGGGGGAGGGTTCCTCACCAGATCCTCCCAAACCAAAATGTAAGAAACTTGGTCTGGATGGCCTCGATTGTCTGGCTGAAAAATGACTGCTTTAACCTTAGTGATCAGGTCTAGGGAGAGGGAACCTTGAATGGGCCACCCGACTCCAAAGGTGGGCCACTCTGCAGAACAAAAGGTGTCGAACTTACCTTTCTTGATGACCAGACCCGCATTTAAGGCCCTTTCTTTAACTTCTGGAAAGTGAGAAAGGATCAGAGACTTTGGGGTTGTTTGTCCCTGTCCCATTGTGGAAGGAGACTCAAACACCAAGAGAGATAGAACAAAAAGGGTAAAGGCAACAATAATTCCACACACACACAACACTCTCCAGCACTCGCTCGGACCGGTCCTTCTCTCACACTGGTGCGCACCCCATTCAACCTCCTCACCGTCCAACTGGGATATCAGGCCGAAAGGCGTCCACTTGACGGGTGGTCGGTCGACTAGCTCAATTAGTTCTTCACCTGGCGCCAGGGTTCCTAAAATGCTCGAGCCCAAATGAGAGGAAAGCCTCTCCCAATAGGACCCTGTGGTCCTCCTTGCGAGATTCCCAGAATGAATCTCCCTGGGGATTGGCCGAATCCCCGCCGCGGCCCAAATGGAACACTCAAGTTCCTCCAAATGAGGGTCTGGGATCCCCTCCCAACGCCTAGGACTTGGGATCGCCCCTGCTTTCTCGCAGGCAGGTTCTGTCTCTCGAGAAAATGAAATCTCGGTGGGACCTCCAAATGTTAGGACCCGGAATCCTATTCCCCCGAGAGACAGAGAGCCAGGCGTGAATGCAATCAACAAAGCAGAGTTTATTGGACTGGCTAGCCAGGGTCGAGCTCCCACACGGACACGCAGGACCGGTTAGGAAAGCAAGACCCTGAGCCTCTTAGGGGGAAATCTTATATAGACTGCAGTGGCGTGCATATTTTTGTTATCAACATTAGACAAGCAGGCAGAGCACATCCTGCACGTACTTCACATCTTGCTCGTACCTCACATCTTGCTCGTATCTCACATCTTGCTCGTATCTCACATCTTGCATTCCTCACATTCTATATGCCCTAACTGAGCCCTGCCTCATTGCTTATCTTATCTACATGGGATGTTTGGTACTGGTTTCTCCAACAAGGGGGTTGGGGCCCGCTGAGACCTCATATTCCTTTCACTTTGTAATATAGTTTGAAGTCAGGTATTGTGATACCTCCTGCATTGTTCTTTTGACTGTGTATTGCCTTGGCTATTTGTGGCCTCTTGTGTTTCCATATAAATTTCACAGTAGATTTTTCAATCTCTTTAATGAATGTCATTGGAATTTTGATGGGAATTGCATTAAGCACGTAGATTACTTTTGGGATTACTTTTTGGGATTACTTTTTACTATGTTGATTCTACCAATCCATGAGCATGGGAGATCTCTCCACTTTCTATAGTCTTCCTCAATCTCTTTCTTCAGAAGTGTATAGTTTTCCTTGTAGAGGTCTTTCACATCTTTTGTTAGGTTTACACCTAGGTATTTGATTTTTTTTGAGGCTATTGTAAATGGAATTGTTTTCATACATTCTTTTTCACTTTGCTCATTGTTAGTGTATAGAAATGCTAATGATTTTTCTATGTTGATAGTTTACCATGTTTTATGGCCCTGTTTCAAGGCTATCTTCCTCTTCATCCATAAGGTCTGAAGTAGAGGGCTTTACCTGAGAAGTCAGATTGAGGACCGATTTCCCTTTACCAGGCATTTTCTGGTCTGAACCAGCCAAGAGACTCCCTTTTCTTTTGGGAAACTTACATCTGCAAAGGAATTTGCAATTGAAAAGGAATTTACCACTGAGGGGATGTCTGAGGGTGGGTGAGGACAAGAAGGAATTCAGCATGGGGAGGTGACCTTTTGCTAAGGAGGGTAGAATCCCCTTGTTGGTTTCTTTCCCTGTTACTACACTACCTCACTAGGGAATCATCTAGGTTTGGATTGCATAGCAGTGAACAAATGAATAAAAGAACTTTAGGAATAGTTAGAATAGGAGACCACTGTTATCTTAGAATATGAAGACAAATGCTATTATTGTTAATATTTGGATGATAAGTTCTTGTAAATCCAGCTATAGGTTCAAAGGGGTAATCTGCAGAAAAAGGATTTTGTCAAAAAGAATACACCACCCTGATATGGACTGTCATTAGGTCCCATAATTGTAACTTGCCAGTGAAAAGTATCGTCAGAATGCCATCAGAATGTCATAGAGCATTCTGCTGGAGGGTCACAGACCAAATCACTAAGTCCTTATTCTATTTTAGCACATTCCTGGCTCCTCACTCTTGTGTGCTCACAGGTCCTGCCAAAACTCTTAGTCTCTTGTCTCAACCTGGGGACTGGGCCTACCTTAATCTGCAGGCTTAGCCTCCTCTCTCCTTTTAAGGCAGATGGTGCCTCCAGCTCTATGGGACTTGCCACATGACACAGCCCCCTTCCTTCTTCAACCATAAATAAGCTTCTGCTGCATATGTATCTATACCACAGTTTCTTTATCCGTTCTGTGGGGACATTTGGCTTGTTTCTACTCAGCAAAAATAGTTGTTTAAACAAGATTACTAAAAAGTATAGCCGTGGGAAATTTAAGTTATACCAAAGTCAAAAACTTTCTCTTTTGAGAACAGCTGCCTTCATCACCATAACAATGATCTAAATCAGCTCCTGAGTGGGTAACTATTGGCAGTGCAACTGAGTGAGTGGTGCCAGACTCTTGAATTCTGGTATGCTTTAGTGGCTCTCTCCCCAGAAGCCAGTAGCATATTCTCCAAGGAAGGCTGCCCTCCATACTTCCTGTTCCCTAGGGGACTGGTACCATTCTAAACTAGTATTTTCATTTCTGAGAAACTTTTAGTTTAGTTTAGAACTGCTTGCTGGAATTGGCCGTAAATATATTTTTTCCCTCTTTGTACTAGCTTATTTCTCATTCATGATTAAAAAAAAAAAACAGAGCCAATTTCTAGTCTGTTATTTTTTTATACCAGTTAACTGGAAAGTTACAAGTATTGATTTAGTTGTATTTTTTTAGTGGTGGTGGGTACACAGGGTCTCACTGAGTAACACAGGCTGGCCTCAAATTCTCTCCTGCCTCTCCTTCCCAAGGACTGGGATTACAGTCATGTACCACCTGTCCCAGCCTACAAAGATTGTTTTTATTTGTTGTTCAGACTGGGGAGGAAATTTTGTCAATATTTTTTCTTTATTTGACAAAAGCGTTTCAATTGTTGAATGTTCTCTCAGATAGTAACCATGTGGCTCTGTGGTGGTGCTCAGCAGAGGGCTCACATGCTGCTTGGTCTGGTAACTCTTTGGCTATGCTTTCTCTCTGCTTTCCCTCAGAACACCTGTAGGAAGTCTGTTGGTGGCACTTCAGAAGTACTGCGGTGAGACTGTTCAGGAGCGGAAACAGAAGGACCTCAAGGCACTCCATGAGCTGAAACTGGAAGAGTGGTAAGGAGCATGGAAATACCAGGGGGCAGACTGTAAGGTTGTGCTCTGCTAAACCACAGGCTCTAAACTGCCACTCAGTTCAGTGAGGAATTTATTTTTACTGTGTCCTTAAACTCACACCCTTCGTAGTCCTTGAGTGTAATTAGGGAGAATGAGTAAATGAAAAGCACTAATTTTACTTAATCTGATGGGAACCTTCCTTTACTTTCTAAAAATGTTAAAATGGCAACCGTGGTGGCTCACATCTATATTCCCAGCTACTCCAGAGGTAGAGTCTGGGAGGATTGCTGCAAGGCCATCCTGGGCAAAAAGTTAATGAGACCCCATTTCAACAAATAAGTTTAGCATGGTGGGGCACCACTGTAATCCCAACTACAGGGAGGTATAGGTAAAAGGATAATGGTCCAAGGCCAGCCCTGGGCAAAAGCAGGAGATCCTATCTGAAAAATAACTAAAGCTAAAAGGACTAGGGTCATGGTTCAAGTACCGTGATTGCCTAAGTTCAAACCCCAGTACAGCAAAAAAAAAAAGTTGTTATATACATTTCATTTGGTTTCCTTCCTTCCTTCCCTCCCTTTCTTCCTTCTTCCAAGCAGTACTGAGGATTGAACTCTGCTAATAAGGTATTCTACCACTTGAACCACACTGTCAACCATTTTTGTGCTGGTTATTTTTGAGATAGAGTCTTGCTTTTTTTGCCTGTGCAGACCTAGACTGTGATCCTCCTATTTGTGCATCTCCATGTAGCTGGGGTGACAGGTACTACCACACCCAGCTATTGGTTAAGATGGGGTCTTGCAAACTTTTTGCCCAGGCTGGCCTCAAACCTTGATATTCCCAATCTCTGCCTCCCAAGTAGCTAGGATTGCAAGCATGATCCACCATATCTGGCTCTTTTCTTACATTCTTGATTGTGTAGGAAATCATTTAAAGGGAATGCATATCAAGCAATGAGCTTTACTTGGCTTGTTGAAAAAGTGATATCCCAGGCTGGCAGAGTGGCTGAAGCAGTAAGAGTGCCTACTTAGGAAGTGTGAGGCCCTGAGTTCAAGCCCCAGTGCCACCAAAAAAAAAAAAGTCCTATCCCCTGTACTACTTATACCTATAAATAATACGGAACATGTTAAGGCTGCACATTGAAAAATTCCACTTCTTGCTGTAGACAAAAGTAGACACATTTGCTGTTCGTGAGTGACATATTACTAGGAGCATGAAAACTTTTGCCTGTTCATCCAGTCATTTCCTAGGGTTCAGTAATTTCCGTTTCCCGGGGTAGGGTAATCAGAATGATGATAGACTTGGTGCAGGTTCTATATAGGATCAACAGGCTGCATGTTCTCTAGTGCTCCTGAGTATAAGTTATTCTCCCTGATTTGGCTTCCCGGATACTGCTGCTGCTGCTGTTGGTAGCTTTGGTAGTTGGATAGATGAGCAGTCATTTTTCCTAGTGATTTTATTTGAAACCTCCATTTGTGTTAAGCACTTAAGCATACATGCATGGAAATTCTTCATAGGTCTGTTGTCTAAGGACTTTAGTGCTGTAGGAGAAAAAGCACTCATATTGGAGCCAATAAAACCTTGAAAACTGAGCTTAAATCCTTGCTAGACTATGAATTAGTTCTGTGACCATAGATATTTTCCAAAACTGTCTTCAGTTTTTTCAGCGGTTCTGAGGGCCAGAATTTACCACAGTATCCGATATTTGCTTATTCATTCCTTCCTCTTCATGGAGGGTGTGGAATGCAGTTGTCTAGGCACTTAAGATTCTGAGTGCCAGCATAAAATTTGATATTTTAGAGAATTAAAAACATGAAAGCTGGGACTGTAGGCATGGTTCAAGCGGTAGAGCACCTCCCTAGCAAGCACAAGTCCTTTGTACAAACCCCAGTATTGCAAAAAACCAAAACAACAACAAAAAAATGAAGGTATGAGCTTATTTCTGGTTCCCTAGAGGTCATAGAGACTTCTTTTTTGAAAAGAAAGCTTTGAGAAAGGGTAGAGAGGCTGTTTGACTCTTATGTATAGTATGTTATGGAAAAATTAACATTTGGAAAATATGAATAAATAATAAAATAAATTTTATTAAAAAGAAGTGAGAATAACTACAGAAGTCGATCAGTGACTTAGAGATGGAGAACCTTAAGAATGCGTAAAAGCAGTAACTTGAGTTATGATAATGAAAATAGTTTGGCCAAAGAAAATGTTAACAGTGCTGGTTCAGTTTGTGATCAAAAGACTTCCAAATTCTTTGTCCTGCATGGAAGAATCCATGGCAGGACATATGGGTGTAAACGGAGTGTATTAAAAGTTAGGGAAGCGAAACATAAAGGGAAGCATGGTGAGGCCCAGGTAGAAGCCGGAAGCCAAGAGAGTGTGTTTCTGCTCTTCAGGTGCTTTTACAAGGCAGGCACTCTACCACTTGATCCACTCCATCAGCCCTTCCGGTGCTTTTAAAAACTACAATAACCTATGAGAAGGGGAGAACTAGATGGGGTTCAGTGAGTGGGGAGGGGCACGGGCGGTTTCCTGCCAGGTGTGGGTGGTCTGGGCCTTCCCTGGGCAACCTGCATATGAGTCTTGAACTTTCCCTACTCCTAGCCTGCCTCAGAAATAGCATTAAAAACGTACAGCTTATATATGTGTGTGCATGTATGATATTTTGAAGAGTTAGTTCAGTAAATGTCTGATTTTTTTTTTTTTTTTTGGCAGTACTGGGGTTTGAACTCGAGGACTCACATTACTGCAGGTGCTCTATCACTTGAGCCACTCTGCCAGCCCTTTTTTGTTTTGGATATTTTGAGATAGGGTCTTAAACTTTTTGCCCAGACTGGCAACCATGATCCTCCTGATCTCTGCCACCTGAGTATTTAGGATTACAGGCATGAGCCACTGGTGCCCAGTTTATGTGTCTGATTCTTTGCCTGAATATATTATAGGGAAATCAAACAGTTTAAAAATTGCCTAAGTTAGCAGAAAATACAGAAAACTGGTGATAGAGATATAGAAGAAGAAATGGCCAAACCTGGTTGAGTTGAAAAGAAAGTTATAGTTAACCTTGATAATCACTTAAAGAAAAGACACTAATACTTGATTAAAAAAAAAACTGATCTGTTATTTAGAACTTAGCTTCAAATTCTTCATAAATACATGTCTACAGAGTTGTCCTGTCTGACTTTTCTCTACTTGGATCACCATTGTTTGTCCAGTTCCTGCAGGGTCTGGTGAGAGAGTTTACACAATGGAATAGTATTCACCTCCCATCCCAAGACAAGAAGACTGCCCAGCTTCAAGACTTCCACCTTAGCACAGGGTGTGTCCACTCCCACTGATCAGCCATGTGAGGACTCTGGGGCCCAGTGTCCTGGAATATGTTAGGGATCAGGGCTGTTGCCACAGTGTTCATTTTGGTAATGGGGAATCGTGGCTGGCTTGTGAGTGGAACAGGTTAGGAGAAAGAAGTAAGTCATTGTATTTCAACTGCAAGGAGCTCATAAGTTGCCATACCAAAGCAGGGAAAGTAAGACAAATACTATTTTTTGTTTTGTTTTAAATCTCTGTAAGAACTAACGAAATGGAGCAGTACTTGATACATCCTTTTTATTCTTTGGTTACAGGAAAGCCAGACTTCAAGTTACTGAGCAACTTCCTACAGAAATTAAAAATAGCTTAGAGAAAAATCGATCCAATGATGATGCTAAGAAAATTGAAGCACTGCTAAGCCTTCCTAGAAACCCTTCATCACCTGAGGAGCAAGACAAGGACTGAGAATGTGCTGGACTTGAGATTCATTGGAGTACTGAAGCCATGTGACTGTGCCCATGAATGTCAATGCCAGGCTGTGGTCACTCTGCTGACAGACATAAGCACTGGCACTTGTGGTGGCAGTAACTTGCTCTTTTTTCTTTTTGCTGAAATCAGTTTTTACTTACCCTTTTATTTTACTTACCCTTTAATTTAAATATGTGTTATATCTATATTGATTTATCTATATACTTAAATTTCTTTGCCCAAGATTTTACAAAATTAAGTAAAACACTTCCCAAAAGATTAAAATTAAATTCTACACATTTCATATTTGTTCATATAGTCATTTAAAAGGATGCTGTAAGTGGAGCCAGGCATGTGATGCATACCTGTAATCCCAGCACTTGGGAGGCTGACACAGGAGGATTGTGAGTTCAAGGCCAGCTGGGGTTATATAACAGGACCTGTCTCACAAAAAGGAGGATGCCCTAGGAATTGAAAGGAATGCTAAAATGAGACTGGGAACCTTGGAGAGCTGCTTCTTTTTTTTTTTTTTCATTTTTCTTTTATTATTCATATGTACATACAAGGCTTGGGTCATTTCTCCCCCCTGCCCCCACCCCCTCCCTTACCACCCACTCTGCCCCCTCCCTCTCCCCCTCCCCCCCACCCCCTCAATACCCGGCAGAAACTATTTTGCCCTTATTTCTAATTTTGTTGTAGAGAGAGTATAAGCAATAATAGGAAGGAACAAGGGGTTTTGCTGGTTGAGATAAGGATAGCTATACAAGGCATTGACTCTCATTGATTTCCTGTGCATGGGTGTTACCTTCTAGGTTAATTCTTTTTGATCTAACCTTTTCTCTAGTACCTGTTCCCCTTTTCCTATTGGCCTCAGTTGCTTTAAGGTATCTGGAAGAGCTGCTTCTGATAACGACTGAAAGCAGTGAAGGCCAGTCTAGAAACAGCTGCCCTGGGGAGAATAAAAAGAGTTTCCCTACCCTTCGGTGGCATCTGGTTTCCATACCCAGTTACTCAAAGTACTTCTGGTCTTAAGGGCTGCCATTCACTTTTGCTTTTTTTGGGGGCAAATAAACCTTTCTTGCTTTTACCTTGCTGGAGTTTTCTATTGTTAATTCTTATAACGCTGTACAAAACAAGAACTTGGCTGAGCACAGTGCACCCCTGCATCAGAATCACTTGGAGGAGAGGAAGAAATTAGGTAAAGCAAATAGCCTGTGAAGAACCCTGGCCCCTTGGGCCCTGGGAGCATTTTGGCCTAAATGTGTAGTAGTGTTTAGTTTTGTCATAATAAGAATCAAAGACAATTCCTATACCATTTGAAATAAAATACAAATTTAACAAAAGAAGTAGGTCAGCATTATTAAAGAAACAGTGTGACTCTGTTCTTCTCAGTATTGCTGACAAGGCATCCATGCCGTGCTACGCAGAAGCTTCTTAGAAGAGACAAGCCATCGCTACATTCAGGAGCTTGCTGAAGAAGGAAGCTGTGCTACAGATTTCAAATGTTAGCAAATGAGAAGTAAACAAAGGACTAAAATAAGTATGCAGCAGTCCCCTCCTTGTCTGTGGTTTTGCTTTCCGCAGTTTTGTTACCCATAGTTAACCATGGCCCAAAAATATTAATGGAAAATTTCAGAAAAACAATTCCTAAGTTTTAAGCTGCATGCCTTTCTGAACAGCTTGAAAATGTTTCAATCGTGCCTCACAGTCTGGAAATCATCTCTTTTGTCCAGTGTGTCTCCACTGTATACCATACTTACTCATTAGTCATTTAGTAGCCTTTTTGGTTATCAAAAGGCTATTGAAATATCACAGTGCTTGTGCTCAAGTAACCATCGTTGTACTTAGTAATGCCCCCTTAAACATGCCGGCAATTCCAATTCACCAAAGAGAAGCTGTAAAGTGCTCCCTTTAAGTGAAAAGGTGGAAGTTCTCCATGATAGGTATATATGTATATGGTTCTGTCCTATCAACAGCTTCAGGCACATGCTGGGGGGCTCTTGGAATGTATCCCCTGCAGATAAAAGAGGACTTCTATAGTGGTAAACTGCTAGTATTTCATTTTGGTGTTGAATCGTTCTACTTTTCCTAGAACAGTACTGTTGTTCAACAGAGTAAGGCCTGTGGAGCTGCACAATATAATAGCTAAAGCCATGGGCTCCAGAGGCCTGGCTTTCCAGCTTAACCTTGTTGCTTAGTAGCATGTGCCCTAGAGCAAAGCCTTTTTGGGGGGGATAGGTAGAGGGCAGTGCTAGGAAGAGAACCCAGAGCCTTGTACACACTAGGCAAGCGCAGTACCACTGAGCTACATCTCCAGCTCCATTTCACTTTAAGTGTCATTGTTCTCACCTGCCAAGTAAAATAGTATACACTCAAGAGTAGATATTAAATGAAATTATTATTTGTGTGATTGCAAAATACATATTTGGTCTTAGTCCTTGACATAGAACTCCTAAAGTCCTTGAAAAACCCAAAGTGGTAGTGTCTTTTTGTATGCTGATGAATCAAATGATGTCTAGCAACCCTTGGGGATGGGAGCTAGTCACTCAAAAGACTAAATCAGAATTAGTGGATAAGCACTTTCAGACCCACCCCACAACCTCTGTTTAGGGGAGAGGAGCTGAAGGTTGAGTTGATCACGAGTGCCCAAGGATTTAATCAATCATGTATATGAAGACTCCATAAAACCTAGAAGGACAAGGTTTGGAGAGCCAAACGTGAAATTCTTGGTGATGCCAATCTGCCTTATGTATCTCTTCATTTGTATCTTTTATAATAAACTGGTAAATGTGTTTTCTTGAGTTCTGAGGTACTTAAGCAAATTAATGGAACCCAAGGAGGAAGTTGAACCCTGATTTACAACCAGTTGATCAGAAGCCCAGGTAAAACAATCCAATGATTACGACTGGTGTCTAAAGGGGGCGGTCTTGGGGAGTGAGCCTTTACCCTGTGGGATCTGGTGCTAGCTCTAGGTAGATAGTGTCAGAACTGGATTGGAGCACAAGACACATCTGTTGTCTACTGCAGAATTAATTGCTGACTGGCTGAGAGAAATCTCCACCTTTTGGTATCACAGAAGTCTTGTATTAATTAGTGTGGAGTAAGAACAGCCTTTAGCTAATGCTCTGGTGAGCCAGGCATTATAGATGGTGACAAATATTCATAGCTCTAAAGATAGAGGGATTCTGCACAAGTATATCAGCACCATAATTTATATGTTCTGTTTTGGTTTTTGTAGTTATTCCACTTATAAATTTCTGACAGATTGGCAATTAGTCTTCTGTTCATTGTTTTACTCACAATCACATACAGGTTAACTCATCTAGAAATTATAAAACTAGAGAGCTGCTTTTAAAAATAATTTTATTCATATCACAAAAATAATCAGAATAATAGAAGTAAAGTATAATTCTTTAAAAACCAACTAGCACATTTATCAAATGTAATAATTATATTAAATTAAATAATTTAATATAATTTATTTGAAATTATTCAGCTATCTCTTAGGTTTGCCCTATTTTGTGGCTAATTCTTTTTTGAGGTTCTCTTCTGGTCAGTCTAAGGATTATGAATCTTAACTAAATGTGTGTTTATATGTGTGTGTTGTATATGTTTCTTTGCTTCAGTTCTTATCAGCCTACTGCCTTTATTTCCTTTAGTGATTTTTTTAGTGATCTGAGAGCACCCATATAAAAGTAAACCTATGTTTCTTAGTTGTACAGAAGAATCTGGTCTCATTAAAGCTACCGACACTAAACATTTTAAATCCAGCCACATTTGAGAAACTTGCTCCTCTCTTTCTGTCCAACTCCCAATTTTCAGATGAGAATATCTAATTGCCCCAGCTTCCGTTGGGTCTACTCCTGACCCAGTGAGTTGTGGGCAATAGTTTCAGAGAAAGAGGAGTTGTGAGTATCATAGCAACAGCAGTTGGACTTCTTGCTTTTCATTTCTCCACTCATATCAGAAGGATCCAGAAATACCAAAGAGGAAAAGCCACTTCTAGGGGTCTAAGGAAGCCCAATGGAAGGCTATTACACCTCAATTATCCCTCTCAAGATAGGCTTGCTATGTAGTACATACACAGGAAAACTATCTTATTTTAAATGAGGACTTTCTTTTTTAAGTATTTCAAAAATGAGGTCAAGCTAGCCTAAAACCATTTAAAAAGGTTGCCAGTCCAATATGAACTAGAAGATTGTGAATTTGTAACAATCCCTCTCCAACCTGAGTGTTGCTTCAAGGTATGAAAGGCATTCATTCATCTTACATGTCAGAGGAAATTCATTTTGGATAGTCTGTTTTCTCCTGAATCTGATGCAGAAGTGAGAAAGCATAAACGAAAACACGATGAAAAATCAAATACTGGCCAAATGCCAATAATATTTCCAATACTCTCATATAGGAATACTTACCAAAATACTTCCCACAGTTATATTAGACATTTTTTTTAGCAGTGACGATCCTTTTTGAGTATTGCATCAGGAGTATTGGATCAAGTCTTTGAAGCTGACCTAACATTGGACAAATTCTATTTCCAGAAGCACTTTGACATATACACCAGTTCAGGACCCAGGGTCAAACTGATGAAGGACAGAGCAACAGAGTTGGGAACTCGGGGGTCCTAAACTAGTTTTCTCTACGGGCCCTCTTAGACACGAAGAATTGTTTATTTCTAAACTCCTTTGTTAAGGTCACCAGAGCTACTATGGTGCCTGTTGAATTCTTCTACACTTCAGCATAGCCACTGAAATGAAAAGGCTCCCCCCACGGAACAGATTCTTGAAGGGCATCAGAAGGAGTTTCCAGAAGTCATGAATGGAGGTGGGACCTGAAGAAATAAAATAAATGAATACTTCAAGTCCTAAATTCACAAGGAAGGAAAACATTAAGATTGTATATTTTTTCCTGAATTCAAACCTCAGTACTGCCAAAATAAAATTAAATAGTATATGAGATGTAGTCTATAAATGTTATTAAGCACTAGCTATCACCAAACAACTACATGCTCCAAACAACTCCAGGCAGTCTCCTATATGTGGAGTGAAGATGTATCAGACATGTTAGCTCTTCTCAAGCCTACAGTCTGGTAAATGATGTAAGACAGGACTCATGAAATGAACCTAGTGTGGTATGTTCAGAGATGGAATGGCTTGAACTCGACAAGATGGCTCCAGATGGGCTTCATGTAAAAAATGTGGTTCATGCCTTCATTATGAAGTATCAGCAGACTGATAGAGGAAAAGTCAGGAAATTCTACATAATCACAGATCTGAGGGCAAAGAGCATTCTGGAAAGGGAATCCTGAGGATAAGCCATATTTTGAAGTGGAAAAACACAAAACAGGATAGGAATTTTAAGATACTGCATTGGAAACGATGCCAGTAGGCTATCATGGTGTAGTGAATGGAGCCAGAGTTGGAAGACCAGTTTGAAAAAAAGAGGAAAAAAAAAAAAAACCCTCTAGTTTGAGTCCTGGTTCCCTATCTGTGTGACTGTTACAGTTTCAATATGAAGTGTCCCCTCAAAAGACTTGGTTGCCAGCTAATAAGCTTTTGGGAAGTGATTGGATCCTGAGGGCTCTGACCTAATCAATGGATTAGTATCTTGATGGAATATGATGACATTGTTGGGAGGCAGTGGAAAGTAGAAGGTGGGGCCTAATTAGAGGAAGTAGGTCACTGGGGCATGCCCTGGCAAGATGTATCTTGTCCCCTGCCCCTTCTTCTCTTGCTGTGCTTGCCAGTTAACGTGAAGTAAGCAGCTTTGCTCCTACACCCTCTTTGCCATGATTTTTTTTGTCTCTCTGGGACCTGTAGTTGAGAGGGCCAAACAATGGGCTGAAATCTCTAAAACCATGAGCCAAAATAAAGCCTTCCTTCTTTAAATTGCTTCTGACAGGTATTTGTCACAGCAATGAAAAACTGACTAACACAATGAGCTCAGGCAAATCACTCAACCTCTGGGATCCTCGGGGCTTTTCCCGTAAAATGAGGATAGAAAGATACTGCTCATAGAAATTTTATACTAGGAATGGAGCCCCAGGGTCTCGTGCCTTCTAGCAAGTACTGTACCACTTGAGGCACATCTCCAGGACTTTTGGTTTTGTTTTTGAGACAGCGTCTCTAATTTTGCCTGGGCTGGCCTCTAACTCATTATTCTTCTGTCTCTATCTCCCAAGTAACTGGGATTACAAGCATGCATCATAATGCCTGACACTCATAGAAAATTATGTAAGACTAAGATGAAATCATGCTTTTGCAAAACATAAGGGCATTATTATTTGTCATTTTCCTTTATTTTTAAAAGCAATTCTACAGACTCATTTCTTATGCTCGTGTTACTCCAAACTTCATAAGTTAAAGCTTAACGTTAAGATTTATGGAGGTTAGAACTTACTTAGCCCTAATATCAGTCTTGGATTTCAGTGTTCTATTGCTTCTCTTACATGAAAAGACTATTTTCACAGTGTGATTGACACAAAAGTTAATGCTGCGTTAACTCCTTTAACGGGAAGAACATTCTAGACTCCAGATAGTAATTACTCCATTGTATGTAGAGTCAGTGAGACCAAATCTAAAACCTTGGACTTCCGTCACTGGAATCTAGTGTGTTCATGAGAAGTGACTGGACCACGGGACAAACCATAGAGAGAGGAGAACTGAAGAGGCTTAAACAGAAGAGATCAGCTGGAATGTAGAAGGCTAAAGTTTTTAAGCTTTTCCTGTAGGTTCTGGGGTCTCTTCTGAGTTTTTGAATGGGAAAATGACACAACAGAATAATTCTTTATGAAATTTGGCTCAATGATGGGTCTGGAAGTAAGAGGCAGAGAAATCAGAACAAGTGTTACTGTGTTAGTACAGTGTCCGTCACTAATGAGAGAGGTAGGAGAAAATGAGTAACCAGAATAAGAAGTTATCCCAGGAATATTGCTTCAAGATGAACTCAAATCAGTGTTTTATAATGAAAGATTTTGAATTGACTGACAAGAGGCCATTTCAAGATGGCAGAATAGCACAGCACAAGAAGAGATGGAAAAGAGCAAATTGTATGTAAGGAGAGAGCAGAAGGGTGCCAAGTATCCTGCATCTGCTTAGAGTAATCTGAATGAAGTTTTTGAGAAGGTGACACAATAGGTGAAAGAATTCAAATTTGGTACTGAAAGGAAGAAAGACTATGCCTTGTGATCCACATGACACCATGTATCCCACATTGGTAGAGAAGAACCAAAGGAGGCTACCTTCAGACAGTCTGTTCTTGTGCTTCTGCAGGTCCTTGGTAGATACTGCGTGGCCTTCTCATTTCCACCCTTGCTTCACTCCATCTTCTCAGTTCTTAGAGGAAAGAAATGAGCAATAAAGTAAGTTCATGGAGACAAGCATGAGCAATAAAAATGATAGGTGAGTCTCCCTTCAACAGTGCCTATATATTTCTATAAGCCTTCTAAACAGTTTTAGACCCCCTCAAACCAGGGGGATTTCCAGCCTTCCTCCAGGGGACATTTGGTAGTAGTTAGAGACATTTTTTGGTTGTCATAATTGGGGAATGGCCTGTTACTGGCATTTAGTGAGTAGAGGATAGGCAAACTGCTAAATATCTTATCTTGCTCAGAACAGCACTCTAAAAGACTTCTCTGGCCCCAACTGTCAAGAATAATAGTGCTGACAATGGTAAGATCTGAACTAGAGGACAAGGCTGGATAGTTTTGTATTAAAAATCACCTTGAGCTCCCTAGACTCATTTTCCTGCCCATGGTGTGAGTTCCTCATAGCATAGTGTCTAGTGACTTTGCTGAGCTTTGACATTGTGTGTGTACACACATGTGTGCTTGAAGGATGGGAAATTAGCAGATGTTGGTCTTCTGATTTTCTTAGCTTGGGGTACATGATTTCTCTGACTCCAAGAAGAGTCAGAACTCCTTCGTGGAGATTTCAGCCATACTTCTGACCTAGAAGTTCCTCTTTATTTAATCAAAGAGATTGAGGGCAGGATATGTCTAAGGACAAAAATTTAAATCCATAGAGTAAAATATTCTAGATATCTCTTTTTTTCATCAACTACCCTCATCTTTCATCCAAAAATGAGTTCTGAAGAATTGAGAATTTGTAAAACCACTTGTGACCAGGTAGCTTATTAACTTTATTACTGATCTTGGCCTCCTCCAAGAAAATGATTCTTGCCCCCCAAACTTGACATTCTGCTTCTCTTCCAATTCCAAGCAAAAGATTAGAATATCAGTTAGTATCAAAGAGGTTTTCAAATCAGTTAGCAAACCTCCATGTCTCCGAGTAAATACTGAGTTAAGGGAAAACAAAAGGACTAAACTAGAATGTTTCTTAATGGCGTTGACTTCTTGTCTTTGTGACTCCAGGGCCTAGGATTGTAGCAGGCATGTAGTAGGGGTGCAAGGAATATTTGTCCAGGGAATGAACAGAACTTGCTGAGACAAGTCAAGGAGACACTAAGGGTGCTAGAGACTTGCTGCAAGCATGAGAAGAAGCTGAAATGTCAGAGATAATGAAACACAACAATGGATTCTGGGATTCTAGGAATTAAGATCGTGATGATAGAAAGGTGTACTTACTTTTACAGAGGAATACTACAGTGATCACGAAAGCTACTGGGATTACGATATAGAAACAGAGCCAGCCCCAGGACAGGGCCTGATTATCCAGAGGTGCTGACGTGGCTGTGGAGGGGAAAAGAACAGTATCAGCTGTAGTGTGCTTCCTACTGCCTGGTTCCTGTTCCATGCCTCTTCTGTCTGCACCTGCAGAGGGTCTTTCACTTCTTTACCTGGCCAGCTCACCAATATACAGCTGTTAGTATTTTTCTTGCATAATTCTTCAGTCAGACATGTAGTATGGGCAACTAATACTCAGATGTCAGATCCTGAATATGAAAAAAGACAACTTGAACTTTTGCATTTATTGAGTTCAGTTGACGTAAGAAAGATTTGAAGGAGATATTTGAAAAGCCATCTTGTCTTCACAGCTCATTTCTATAGCTGGTATTACTAGGTCTTGCCACTAACAATGAGCAGATGTCATGTTCCAGATATACCTGTGTCTCCTTCACTAGCTTTATTATGCTCTCCCTCTTCCTTTTAGCATGTTCTCCACACACACACACACACACACACACACGCACACACACACTAGCTGCCTAGGGTTCCAAGAATCATTTTGTGTTTGCTGCCTGTTCACCATTCAGCCTTAAGCTTCTGGAAGTCTAGAAGAAGCAGCTAATAATGGGTAGGGCTTGGCATTAGGTAGGACACTGTGGAAGAGAGCTCTGCAGGCTAGCTTCTGCTATAGTTCCAGCGCTACATGGGTGGGAAGGACAAAGAGCTAAGTGGATATGGTACTGCCATCTGTCTCTCCTGATCAGAAGCAGAAACTACACCATTTTATTTTCATCCTCTTTGAGGAATAGTTAGTGACAACATCTGGAGAAAGGGCAGGGACATAAATCAAAAGGAACATTAGGAGCTCATCCTCTTCTGATTTCTCTGGAATGGCTTATAAATAATTTATGAACGTATTGTTTTTCATTTTTTTGTTTACCAAGCTTAGTGGGTAGTTTTTGACCTTCTCAAAAGTCCACTGGGCACCTTCTCCTTGGCGTCTGTGACACCACATCCTTCCATTTCTGCTTGTTGCACTCAGCTTTCTTTTCAGTCCCTTCTTCCTCTTCTTGTCCCTTTAAATATTGCTGTTCCCATGGTCCTCCCTGGTGATCTTATCCACACCTATACGGGACTTGAAATGTCATCTGATTTTTAAATTCACATATCCTATTTCTGATCTCATTCTGAGGTCCATATTTTATAGCTCCAGAAACTGACTAGATTGTTAGAGTCCAGCTTTCTGCATAATTAAAACTGAACTCATTATGTTCTTTCCAAAGCACATCTACCACCTGTATTCAGCATTGCAGCAAATGACATGATTAGTCACTCAAATAAGAGTATTTTCTTTGTGCTCATTTCCCAGTAGGCTCCCATGTACTTTTTATACTATATTCAGAATATCTCTGGTGCTGATTGCTTTTCCCCAAATCTCCTGCAGCAACTGCCTTAGTTTGGATTGTTCTCATCTCCTATCATGTAGCCTCCAAAAGGTCTCTTTGCCTGAAATATGATAGAGTATAATAATTCCTACACTTTGTTGTTACAGTAATCATTCCAAAATGCCTATCTGATGGTAGCATACCTATTTACAGTTAGTTTCTTGTTTTCTAAAATACCAGATTGCAAGGAGACATCAAGTGATGGCCAAGGTTGGTCTTCTATAGACAAGAAAAACAAACAAAATAACAAAAGGCCCTTGCTATTATTCTTGAATCTGAAGCCGTCCTCACTCCTAGCTTCTCTCAGAGGTCACTTCACACCCACTTGTAAGCCTCTTTCAGCCTAGAATGGTGATGTGATGTGTGTATGAGAGAAGAAGGAACCAGTAGCTGCCAACTGACTCTATTGCAGTACCTATTACAAATCTGTTAATGCATCACAGGACCAAAGCCAGAATCCAAAGTATACAGCTGTAAAGGTACTGCCATGAGCCCATTAGATACCATGAGTGGGGCTCCCTCATTTACCTCTTTCCAGTTTATCCACGGTTGTCATGCATGACAAAAACAATCATTTACCCAATCTGAGTAATTACTAAATTTGCTTTTTTCTCAGATGAAATATTTATATAGCAAAGCTTTACTCACATTAATTTATAACATTTCTTCTGTGAACCATACACCTAACATATATTTGTGTCACCAGCCCTCAACTACCCACTATTGGATTATTTGCTTTTTTGATTCTTACTCCAAATGATGCCAGAAGTTCAATTAGTGATGTTTGAAGTATTTACCCTCTAAAACTCTGCAACCACAAAGACAAAAACTATAAGGTGGCAAAAAATCAGTGCTTGGTCAAAACCTGGCTGACCACCTAATTTTAAAAATAAGGCTCTAGGCTAGGGATTTAGCACAGTGGCAGGCAACTTGCCTAGCTTGCTTGAGGCTCCAGTTTTGATGGCCAGCACTGCAAAAGAATAAATAAATAAATACTATTAGAACACAGCCATTGTTCATTGATGTCTTATGCATGGCTGCTTTTGTTTTACAACAGCAAATTGAGCTGTTGCCACAGAGACTGTGGCAAACAAAAGGGCTACAAAGTCTAAAATACTTACTATTGGCTCTTTCCACAAAAAAATTCACAATCTTTGTCCTAGAATGTCATCTATACTCATATTCCAAATATAAATATGTCCAAAGTAAAATATAATTTAAGCTACTATTATTGATTAATCCCTATTTTTAGAATAATATGAAATTAGTTAAATAATGATATATGTATAAGGTAAAAATAGATACTGAATTAATAAACTATCTTTACTATATGATTCAAAATTCGTTTTTAAAATACATAAAAGATGATTGAGGGATATGGCTCAAGTGGTAGAATACCTACTTAGCAAGTATAAGACCCTGAGTCTAGACCTTAATACTGCCAAAAAAAAAAAGAAAAAGAAAAAAAAAGATTGAGAGAGATTTATTTGGAATATTAAGAAAACCATGTCAAAATGTGGTATATATTAGAACTAATTTTCCCAAGAAATTTTCTCATTACCTATTGAGAAAAGTAGTTAAAGACTCCACCTCAAGTCAGGCATGGTGGTGCATATCTGTAATCAAGTATTTGGGAGGCTGGCTGAGGCAGGAGGATCGAGAGTTAGAAGCCAGCCTGGGCTACATAGCAGTTTGAAGCCAGGTGTGTTACATAGAGTCCTTATTTCAAAAAAGAAATTTAAAAAAAAGTCTGGGGCGGGAGAGGGGAGTGGGTCAAATGATAGAGCAAACATGAGGCTCTGAATTCAAACCCAGGTAGCACAAAAAAAAAAAAAAAAAAGAATCCACTTCAAGCCTGAAAGACCTATAATAAATCAGACTGGAGTGAACCAGTAAATCATCTAAAATATCTCCTAATGACAAGCAGAAACAAGAGGAAGACCTAAGTCAGACTGTATCTCACACTATGTGCTTATGTACCACTAAAATCATACTCTGCGTGTTGTTTCTTACTATGCAGACCCAAAGTGTATCTTTGGGGATGGGGTCAGGGGAGTGAGGGTGAGGTTAGCCATACATGTAATTCAAATATCTGAGTTCTCTGTGGTAACTTACTATGGGTTAACATGCATTTATTTATATAAACCCAACTTGTTCATTTTATATTTTCAGATGATTTCATCTCTCAGGGACAGTTCTATACATTTACTATCTGTAAGGTAAAAGTATTGGCTCAAAAATGACATCTTATTTTCAGATATTTTTCTCAAACAGTTCATCACTTACTTTCTTTACTAAACTTGGTTCTGAATGAACCAGTAGAGTTTTCACTTTGTTTGCTTGCTTGCTTTTTTGTTTGTTTTTTGCAGTGCTGGGGATCAACCTAGGACCTTGTGAATGCTAGGCAAATGTTCCAGAAGTTCTTAAAAAGCACATTCATTCTTTAAAGACAACTATTTGAACAAGGCATGGTAGCTTGTGCCTATATTCCTACCTACTCAGGAAGCAGAGATTGGAGGATCACAATTCAAGGCCAGTCCAGGCAAAAAATTCGTGAGACCCATCTCAACAATAAAAGCTAGGCATGGTGGTGCGTGCCTGTTATCTCTATTTATGACAGAAGCATAACTAGGAGGATAGTGGTCCAGGCTGGCTAGGGCATAAATGCCAGACCCTAATTGAAAAAGTAACTAAAGCAAAAGGAGCTGGGGGTGCAGCTCAGGAGGTAGACCACCTGCCTAGCAAGCATGAGGTCCTGAGCACAAACTGCAGTACAACCAGAAAAAAACACAATTATTTAGTAACATGGAACTCCCTAAAAGAAAGAGTGAAAGTCACATTAGGAAAATTACAAAAAGGATGATTTTTACTGCTTTCAACGAAAACAATATTATGACAATAAATTGCCAAGATGATTACTTGATGTATAGCAGTTACTATGTAAGTACATTTTAGAATATTTACTGAAAGAAAATAAAATTAGTGGATGCACTTGGGAGACTGTGGCAAGCAGATGAAGAGTTTGAGGTCAGCCTGGACTATATCGTAAGACCGTCTCAATAAAACAAACAAAATAAAATTAGTCCAGTAACATTATCATTACACCTTATTTAGTGACCCTAATGACGTATTGCTATCAAAGTCAGTGAATTCACTTCTAAAATGTGTCTGGCTGAGTTATTTTCTTCCCATAGTCTATACAGTAGACATCCCCCAGGACAAAGTTGCTTACGTTTTTTCCAGGTGAATGTCTGTGACACATTGGAGTTTCCATACTTGACCAAACACAATAAGCTGTGGTTGCTTGTCACATTGAATTCCAGTTCACTACTAACAGTGTACAGCTCAGTTTCAGGATTTTGGGAAATGGTTGTGTTGACAGTATTTAATTCTTCTCCATTTTCCCACCAGGAGATGTGAGGCTTTGGAAAACCGCCAGCGGTTGAGCATTTTATTCTCTTAACATTAAAAGGAGATGGTTCCTTCAATTCAGTGATATTGGGGACAGGGAAGTCAGCTGAAGAAAGAACAAGGACACATTTACATATGGTTACCTTTCTGTATATCTGTATGTGTGGGTTCACATTTTTAAATTAAGTATCTAGCTTTAATAAGAATGATAAAATGAAATATAATTTGAAACTCCTCATAAAATATTGTTATATATAATCCAAAGACTTTGATTTGAATTGGTTGTATCAATTCTTTAGCACTTTTAATGGAAATAGAAGGACACAGAGAAAGAAGTAGGTCCCTGTAAATGTTGAATGGTACTTGCCATTACAAAAGGAGAAGAAGAAAATAATAGGCAATATTTATTAGGCTCTTCTTAGATCTGGAAATTATCTTACTTTGTCTTTACAAGAACCCTAGGAGGTTGGATGTAGATAAAAAACAATCAAAAATCAAGCCAGGTGTGGTGGCACACATCTATAGTGTCAGCTACTCAGGAGACTCAGGTGGGAGGATTGCTTGCACCCACAAATTCAGAGCCAGCCTGGGCAATGTAATCAGATTGAAAAGGGTGAATATCACTCATTTCATATGATTTAACCTAATGCCATTTCCATTTTATAAATCATCAAACTGGGATTTAGAGAATTTATAACCAGTAAGTGGCAGGAGTGGGATTTTCATTCAAACTTCTGTGACACCAGAGCTTGACCTTGCTGTCCTCTTCCTTTCCTTCCTTCCTTGCTGATATTTGAGGCACACAAGCAGCTCTCTTCTCTTTTATCTATTTATCTGACAAACAGTAAGGGGTGTGGGTGAAGCCACACTACAACTTGAGAATCAGAAAACTAACAGGAGCTTACTACTACATACTTGTCCTTCCTGTCCCTCTGTTTCCCAACACCTGAGGTAATCATTACCCAAAATTCATGTTTCACATTTCTGTGCTTCTTAAAAAGCAGTCTCTTACTCAGCTAAACCTATGTCCACACTGTACAATATGGAGCTTGTTACGGCAATCATAACAGTTTATGGGACACCTTGCTATCTATATGTCTTCAAGGGACAGAGGAGCCTCCCAGCATTTCTCCAAGATACTCCAGGTACTCTTTCTTTGGTGTATTTGACCCCCAGTAAGATACTAAACTACACTAAAGTGGTGTAGGGAAATGACTGCAGAAAACACAAGAGAACCTCCCCTAACCGCTTCCTCACTGATTTAGATTTAAAGAATTTTTTTAACTTCTCATCATGAATATACAAATTCAAACCCCCTACACTTCCGTCTCAGAAGTCTGAGTCCCACAAGGATCATATGGCACAGTGGTCACCAAAAGCAGGTCTTAAACCCAGTTTTGCCTTATGACCTTGGGCCAATTATTTAACTACTGTTAAGTCTGAGTTAAACACCTGCCTTCCAAGGCTGTAGGAATCATTAATATAAATCACTTAGCCCAGAGCTGGACACAGGAAGTTAGGCGACAGCTTAACTTAAATAGTTCCCCTCACTTAAATCAGTTTGCCAGGGGAATGTTTTCAGGACTGCCTAGTGGCAATGGGAAAAATGAGGGAAGGAGAAAGTCGTGACAAGTGTGTAGTAGTCAGGGAAGGGAAAAACTTGGACTTAATTAGAGGTGAAGTCATTTTTTTAATGGACCTTGTTCTTAAACGAAGTATGACATGTTTCTAGCCATTTTTAGTTGACATTATTATTTTCTACTCATTCATTTATCCTATAAGATAAATAGTCCAGAGTTCTAACTCCAGTGCTGCCATAAAAATAAAAGATAAAAAAAAAAGGAAGGCTCCTTCTGATTCAAAATGAGAAATGCTCATCCTTCAGGGGAATAATAAATAGGGCTTTGATTAGGGAATTAGTTGTCTTCCCTGTGATAGGCATGACTCAGTCACCTAACATCGAACTTTGCAGGGGTGACTCTTAGTGAAAGCTTCAAACACATAATAAGTACATTTGTTTTGAGAATATTAGCACCTGGTAGTAAAATAGCCCCAGCAGTAGACTTTCAAATACTGCCTAAAAAATATTTATGCCTGTCTTGCTCTTTGATCTTCCCAGTATGGGTTCCCAGGTATAATTGCTGGCTCAAGTAAAGTTCATAGCATAGCTAAGTCAAATCAAGGATGTCCTCGGTGATTCAGAAGACAGTCAGTTCATCACAGTGCCCAGATGATTGCCACAAACTTGGGATGTGGAAGGATAAGAAATGCACATTAATAGACATTTCTGTATTGAGAAATCAATTAGGCTTTTGGTAAAACTGGAGAGACCTGCCCCTAAGAAATGAAGTGAGATACAGCCCTCTTTGCGAGAGCAAAACTCTGAGTTCAACCCCCAGGACTGCCAAAAAAAGTTCAGTACACCAATAGACGTTCTTTAAGGACATTAAGAAACTATCAGTAAATCAGGAAATCCCACCAACCTCTGATGGATAGCATCACTGAAATCAGATGTTCCCGCTTGTAGGACCCGTTGTCAATCTTCTGCACGACACAGGTATATGTGCCCTTGTCTGACAGATTCAGGGCCAGGATCACAAGGGAGAGGTTATTATCGATGTCAGGGATGGTCCGGTTCTTATATTCAGGCCATATTGTGACTGTCCCAGATATGATACTCATCACCATTTTGTGGTCCTTTTGCCAGTAGATCCGACATTTTGTCAACTCAGCAACAGAGATGTTATAACCACAGGACAGTGTTGCCATTTCTTTCACTGCTTTGGACACCTGTTCCAGGCCTAAGGACCGGCAAACAGGACAAGATTTTATTTTAATTAAATATAAACTCCTGCATGAGCAGGCAGCAACAGACTCAGGCTGTTTTATCTAGTGACTAAACATAGTGAGAGAATCTAGAGTGATTCTTTTTGGTTCCTAATGCTTTTTTTCCATTATTTTTTAATTAATGTATATTAATTATAAAAAATAGTAAGTTTCATGCATTATTTTTACTGTGATAAAAACAAATCCCATATGGGCTGGGACATGGCTCAATTGATAGAGTACCTGCCTAGCAAGTGTAAGACTTCGAGTTAAAATCTCAGTATTGCTTAAAAAAAAAAATCCCATGTAACATAAAATTTCCCGTCTTGACCTTTTTATTAGACAGAGTCTTGCTATGCAGCCAAGGCTGTCCTTGAACTCATGATCCTCCTGCCTCAGCCTCCCAAGTGCTTGAATTACAGGCATGTGCCACCATGCCCAGCTGGACCATTTTTGAGTGTATGGTTCAAAGTGCTTTATACTCACATTGTTGTGAAACAGATTTCCAGAGCTTTTCATCCTGCAGATCTGAAATTCTGAACCCATGAAACAGAAATACCCCCTTTCCATCCCCTCCTTCCCCTGTAACCACCATTCTGTTTCTATGAATTCGACTTATTAGTTGCCTTATGTAAGTGGAAACATCCAATATTTGTTGTTTTGTGATTCGCTTATTATCATTATTAGGACAGTGCATCAAGGTTATTCATATTGCATCCTGTGGTAAGATTGCCTTTCTTTCTAAGGAATTAAAATGATAAGACAAGGGCTACAGGGCTCAAACAGTAAAGCACCTCTCTATGGAAAGCGACGCCCTGAGTTCAACCCCCAGTACTACAAAAAAAGAACAAAAATTCAATGAAATGATCTGACAATAACAATAATGAATACTATCTCACTGCATACAGATTCCACACTTTTGCTACTCCATCCTGTCAACAGGCGTTTGTGCTGCTCCATCTCTTGGGCATTTATTGTGAATAGTTCCACTATGACAGGAGTATGCAAATGTCTCTTTATCACTGTTTTCAATTCTTTTTGATGTGTACCCAAAGTGTAATTGCTGGACCATATGATAGCTTTTATTTTTAACTTTTGGAGAGACCTCTACAATATTTTCCATAGAGGTTGCCCCTCTGTGCTTTTTAAAGGGTTTGGAAGTCACTGTTTAGAAAACGAAATGCAATTGAATGAAAAATAAACTTGGTTTCTAAAATAACTAAGATGGACACTGAAATCAGACTCATGAACTGAGCATTATAAATATAATCCACCCCCCTACTTTTTCTTGAGGGTTTTCCAGTGGCAAGCAGGATTTAGGATCAGTATGAGTGTTCTCTCAAACCAGGCAATTTTTAGTCCTATTATTAATTCTTTTTTTCTTTTGTGCTACTGGGATTTGAATTCAGGTCACTTCTTATTTGATTTGCCTAACATTATGCCACCCTAAGGAGAAGTCATTCCTGACCAAGACACTGGAGAGAGCAATGGTGGAGGTCAGAGTGCCTGCGGGTCTCTGCCTAGTGGCCCTATGTTGGATTACTGTGCATATTGTAATGGGGGACTTAACAGCTGCTTTTGCTAGGGGCACTGACTCCTTACTTGGACCTCTAAATACTAAAGGCAGGAAGCAGTTACAGGATTGCAATGCCTCTTTTCCATAGAAATGGAAAGAATAAATGGACAGTGGGGAAAATGTAATTGGGGTTATAAAAGGGAAAAACTTTTGGTGTAGCCAGCTTGCATGCTGGCCAATTTACTCTGCTGATTAATCGAGCTGACATTTTTCCCTCTTATTTCTAGATTCTGGAAAGCCCAATGTTAACCCTTTTACTCTTCAACTAAACCAGGCAGCCTTCTACTCTTTCTCTCTCTCTGACCACCAGAGAAGTCAACCTGTCAGCCAAGACATACAGCTTTGGAGATGTGGCTCCAGGGCACCTACAGAACCATGACCAACATCTATTCTGGGACACAGCCTTGGTCACATGCTCAAGCAGAATCCCTGAACTCCCCTTTAAAAAGTAGACATTTTCTTTCAGAAATGGGACAACAGAGCTTTGAGAGGTTGACTCTTCCTGTCCTCTTCATCTGATGAATAATAAACCTTCTTTCCTTTTCCTCAAAACCATGATCTCCTTATTTGTGAACAGGCATTGTGCCAGGGGACTGGTTTTCAATAACAATACCATACTCTTCTTTTTCGCTTTCCCCACAGTGGCGCAATGGATGGGACCCAGTGCAATTTCATTGACTTGCCCAAAGGCCCCATGAGGTAGTACTGCAATTCTTTACAGATGAGGTAACTGAAACTTGGAGAGGTTCAGGAAGCCTGTCAGTGTAGGTAAGCATAAGACTCCATATACCTATGATTCTGCAGTCATGAGGGAGCTGGGGAGGGAGAAGGGAGAAAGCAAGAGGTCCATATTTTAACTAGACAATGTGATCATCCTTATTCATGGGTTCCTAAGCAAGTGACCAGGCAACAGAGATAACAAAGAGGCCTTCTACAGCCTGATGCATACTTATAATCCTACCACTGGGCAGGCTGAGCCAGGAGGATCAAGAGTTTCAGGCCAGCCTGGGCTACATTTGAGATCATGGCTCAAAAAAAAAAGGCCTAACCAAAGGCAGTGGCCTAACCATTGCCTTTTCCCTTTCATTCCTTCCACAGCCCCTGTCTCCCAATCACATGTGGTACAATGACACATGCATGTCTGCACATAAAGAGACATTCATTTAAAATGCAGGATTGAGGCTGGGGATGCAGTTTAACACTTGCCTAGAATACACAAGGCCCAGGGTTCCACTTCCACTACCACAAAACAAATAACATGAGCCCTCACTGCCTAAAATGTAGAACTGTTTTTAACCTTGGGAGAATGTAAGGATAGATTTTATGCAGCTTAGATGAGCTAAAGACACTTGATCCCTTGGGACTTTACTGGTTTGGCACAGCCTTCATCTAATAACTTAGCACCTTAGAATTTGAAGCTCTCAAGGCTGAATAAGAGTTTAATGACAATCTTAAGTGTCCTCTGCTAAGATTCCTGCCTAGAGGGCTCTTGGCATGTCGGTGTGGAAAGAACACAGGCTTTTTGGTATTTGATAAACTCCACAGTCACTGTGCGACCTTAGGTAACTTACTTAACCTCTCTGAACTCCAATCTTCCCACTGATTATTATGAGATTTAAGTGGGATGATTTATGGCAGGTATATAATTCAGTGCCTAGGCATTCACTGAATATGAATCCCATTGATTTTTTTCCAAGGCAGGAAGAATTTATTACCTTCTCAGACTAATTCCATTTTCTTTGCTTTGAGTTGAAGTCTGTTTCCCTCCAGCTTCCACTTGCCTTACAAGATACATCTCATTTTGTTGTGGGACAAGACCTGTAGCTATGTGAGGACAGTTGTTCTCTCTCAGACAGTTCTCTTGTAAGTTTGTCACCTATCTGTTACTGATAGGGTTTTGAGAGCCCTTGCTCTCCCACCCACGGTCTGGTTTGAGAGAGCAAGGGCCACCAAGTGCACGATTCCAGACATCTGTGTGTAACCAGCTTTCACTCCTTTATGTAAGTCTTCTATTTACACAGATTAGGAAGTCAGCAGCCACCTCACACCTTGGAAGCATACTGACTCTATTGATAAACAAATTGCCTTATTTTTCTACTCATATGTTATTCAGTCCAGCACCCCAGAGAGTGGTGATGTCACCTACAAAGAATTACCAGACTCTTTCCTTTGCCTGCATCTCCACATGATGACACATCCCAAACATTCCAAAGTATAGAAAGGCTTCTACCCGTCTTATGTACACAGCCAAACACTCGCAGGGCAAGGAGTCAGGGACAAGGATAGGGACACACAACCAGAGGGAACATCCGGTATCCCATCAGAAGGCAGATAGACTTTAAGGGGACCATATATAGCCAAGTGTGGTGGCTCATGCTTGCAATCCCAGTTACTTGGGAGGTAGAAATAGGAGGATAATGTTCGAGGAATGGCCAGGCAAAAAGTTAGCAAGACCCTATCTCAAACACAAGTTAAGTGTGGTGGTGTACATCTGTGTTCTCAGCTACTCAGGAGGTAGAGGTAGGAGGATTGAGGTCTGAGGCCAGCCTGGACAAAAGGAAGACTCTATCTGAAACAAAGTAAAGGCATAGGCCAAGTGATAGAGTGCCTTAATAATTGTGTTGAAACCCCAGTATTGTCAAGGGGACAGGGATATAAGTGCCAAGGCAGGTTGAGCAATGTGTGGAAGCCACAGTTAAGGGCTCAGGAAGGACTCGGGAATTGTTTGTTTGGTAGCTTCTGTTCCAGATGAGGAAACTAAGCTGAGGAAGGGATGCTGCTCCAGTCTTCCACATCCATTGCTTTCTGCCCAGGCATTTAGGGTCACTCTCTGTTTATTGCTTTCCCCAGTTTTAGGCCTCAATTCCAGAATAAGTAAGCTGACACTGCCCCACCACCAAGCTCTTTGCTTTAAAAAAAGAGTCCCTTTCTTTCCAGACTGAAATGACTCCCTCGTCAGCAGCCAAGGCACAGGTACACTTCTGGACTGTTTCTACCCTCTGCACCTACCCATGTGGATCCTCTGTCCTGTCCTCTCTTGGCTGCTGCAATCCATGATGCCGGTGCCCTACAGCTTGGATTTGCCAAGAGGGTTCCATTTGAAATATTCTATCTATTGCCTTATCAGAATATCCTAGAAACACCAACATTTCAGCGTCTCAAGTCCATGTGTTTGTTAGGTCCTCGCAGTCATCCGTAGTACAAAATTCCTTATCAGACTAGACGCCCAAGTTTTGGTTCAGAACTATGGTCACTCTTTTACATTGTACAGGACCTAAAAGCAATGTCCTCTAAGGCCCAAGCTCACAATGAGCCTGCATCTTCTTTGCCAAGTGGCCCCAGAGCCACTCATATGCCCTTGAAAAGGCCTGTGTGTAGGGCCTCATTGCCTGGCTCTCTGGCTTCCTAGAAAGCAGGATCACTGGGCACTAGCACCTTCCCATCTCACCAGCCATTCTCAGGCCTCCATCAACCTGTACTTGGCTCCCCCACAGCAGTTAGGGAGGGGATTTTATGATGGTGGATATTTGCACAGCCACATGAGGTAAGAAATAACAATACCAGGCATGTCTTTTGGCAATCATGATGAACATCCAGCCCCTACTTTTGGGGATACACTGGAAGAGCATAAAGTAAAAAGAAAACCTTGGGGAGAGCATGCTACATAGTGAATCTATAATAGCTGAAGGTCAAGCTCATCCTGGACACGCTTAGGGATACAGGAGAGTAAAATGACATGTAGAAGGGCTGTGGACTGTGCATTCTCTTTGACTTGGATTCTAGCCCCAGCCCCGTCATTTGCTGAATAATCTGTTTTCCCATCTGTAAAATGGGTGTGACACCTACTTCTTCACCCTCACTGTGAGCTTTAATTCAGGGATGTAGATGAAGAGTCCCAGGGACGCAGCAGGTCTTCTGTAAGAAATTCCTCTTTTCTCTCTTCCTCTGCCTGTCCCAAATCCTGCCCTCTGGTTCCTTTTATCTCATTCAGGGGTCATGTCAGATATATAGGACTTTAGTCTTTCTGTGGACCAAACGCCATGACACAAAGCAGTTCACTCATCTGGGACCCCAAATAATAGGGTGGGTTTTTTTGTTGTTGTTGTTTTTTTTGCCAGAACTGCTAGCTCCTACCCCAAAAGAATCCAATATTTCTGACTTATTTTGGCATGAGATGATGCAAAGAAGAAACCACAACTGAAAGCAAAGCCATCTAATTTCAATGATGGTTCCTAAGGAGTTTTTGTCCAGCCATCTGAGGAGCAGCGTGGGTGTCTCTCTAAAGGTCATGGCATGCCGTCAATGGGCTGGCCCCCATTCCTTCTGATGTCCTTTTGTCACCAGACACTGGTGGTGAGGAAGAACCAGACCGAAAAGAGGAACCAAAAGTCTTCCGGGCAATTTGGAAATTCCCACAGGAACCTGGCTCCCACTGTCAAGGACTGCGCTGAGTGTAGAGTGACAAGAAGGCCCTGAAACAGCCTTGAAGGGTTTTATCTTGACTTGGAGGAATTGGGTCCCTGAAACCTCAGTGTGACTGCATAAAACACCATTTTACAAATGACTATTGCAAAACTACAGACAGAGCGAGCAGTGAGGAGTCAAAGGACACACTGACCACCTTATAGTGCCAGGGACATTAGAGGAGCCAGTGTCTTCCCCAGAAGTCCACCCCAGAGGGCCACATGGCCAGGGCTCACTTCTTTTTTCTTCTTTTCTGGTGGCACTGGGGTTTGAACTCAGGGCCTTGTGCTTGCTAGGCAGGGGCTCTACCACTTGAGCCATACCCAGAGAAGGGTTACTTCTCTCAGGGCTGTCTGGAGCCCCCTTGTCAGAGAGGCCTTCTCTGAATTCTTTCATCCAACAGTACCCTCCTCCTGGATGCTATCAGCACTGCAACTCTATAGCTTCCTGCCCTGGTATTTCTCTTCAAACTTGTCTCCAGCTGATGCATATTTGTGTGGGATATATATTTGCACATCTATATACCTCTCTTATCTAAGTATCCAGTAGGCACGAGGATAGGGCTTTGCCTATTTTGTTTATTTCCACATCTGCAGTGTCTAGATGAGTGCCCAGTAAGTACTCAGTAAGCACTTGCCGAATGCATGACTCAGGGGATGAAGTGTGGCTCCATCCACTGTGGATTAAAGCAAATGGCTTGACCACTTTGAGTCTTAGGTGTCATTTCTGCAAAGTGGGAGCACTGCCTTCCTACTTCCCATAATTATCACAGTGATCCCAGGACACCAGATGCAAAGGGCTTTGCTAACTGTAGGTGTTCTACAGATTTTCCATGGGGCCATAGTGAATGTCTGACCTGTGGTCTGAGTGAAGTGCCCACAGCTGTGTGAAGTGCCCACTTCTACCCAGCAGCAGTCAGACAGAGACAGAGATTATGAGGAGAGAGAGAGAGAGAGAGAGAGAGAGAGAGAGAGAGAGAGAGAGAGAGAGAAAGCAGAGCTAGGAGGCAGCTCTATTCACCTCTCCTGGTGAATGTGCATATACCACCCACCTGTATGGCACACTGGGGACACTCAGTGGTGTTAGCCCCCTGCCTTTCCTTATCCCTTTGCCACTTTCCTGCCCTGATCACTTCAACTCCTGTTGGCTAACTGCCCCCTTCTCCCAGCAAAGGAAGCTATTGGTCAGTACCTTCCTCCCCAGTGCTATAGGGGAGCTATAGATGCTGCCACTCTATAGCTTCCTGCCCTGACATTTCTCTTCAAACTTGTAAAGACCACTAATTTTAGATAAATAATGCACCTCTCAAGTGCTCAATCTACAGCAGAATAAAGACATATAAAGACAAATAAAGTTCTATATGTATCCACAACATGGATGAGCCTTGAGGACAGAATGCTAAAGAGAAAGAAGCCAGGGCTGGCGGAGTGGCTCAAATGGTAGAGTGCCTGCCTAGCAAGTGCGAGTCCCTGAGTTCAAACCCCACTGCCGCCAAAAAAACATTTAAAAAGGAGAAAGAAGCCAGACCCAAAACACCACATATTATGTGACTCCATTTATAAGAAATGTCCAGAATAGGCAAATTTGTAGAAATGGAAAGTAGATTAGTGGTTACCAAGAAATGAGGGGAGGAAGACATGGGGCATCACTGTTAAGGAGTACAGGGTCCCTTTTTGGGGTGGTAGAAGTGTTCTGGAATTAGATAGGGGTGATGGTTTCATAACATGTTTTACATTGAAAGTGGAATTTTATGACATGCCATTGCAAAACATTCAGGGAAAACTGGGAGATACAATAAAAATAGTAAAATCATTTAAAGTATAGCTAAAACAATTTACAGGAACCCAGCTTGGTTCTTCCCTTGTTCCTCCATATAGGCAAAAATCAGTGACTGTACCACAGTGCCCCTTGGGGTTGTTTGAACCACAATAAGAGGTAGCGAGGACACCTTGGCAGCTGAGCCCCTGGGTAGGGGACTGAGTACATTGTCACCATGTCTCCATGAAGAAGGGAAATAAGAACTGGGAACAGCTTCTTAAAATCCTCTAAGTGATGGGACATCCATTACATAAGTGTGTTTGTTAAATATACATTTCCCCAAACTATAAAAAACACATTAAACTTAGAAGGAATGAAAGAAAGAACAAAGCATGAACACTACCTACTATCCCACCACTTGGAGATTTTACCATTGACATTTGTGCATCCCTTTCTTGTGGAAGTGACATTTTGGGACACTTCTCCTAAGCTTTCAAATAAGTGAACCAGCACCAACAGGACCAGTGTCAGCCTGGCCTGGATGCCAGCAACACAAGGAAGGTAAAATGTATGTGCCCCGCAGCAGGCAGCAGATTTGAGACTTGTCACCTGGATTTTATATTGCTCTGAACTTTTCCTCATATTTAGACCCAGCTATTATTTATTATTATTATTATTATTATTATTATTATTAGCAGTACTGGGGGTTGAACTCAGCAGTGCTGGGGATTACCACTTGCTAAGCAGGCTCTCTACCACTTGAGCTGCTCTATCAGCCCTTTTTGCATTGGTTATTTTTGAGATACGGCCTTGCTTTATGCTCAGGCTAGCTTGGACTGTGATCCTCCTATTTGTGCTTCACTGAATAGCTGAGATAACAGGCGTGCACCACCACGCCCAGCCACTGGTTAAGATGTGGGGGTCTCACAGAAGTTTTGACAAGGCTGACCTCGAACCATGATCCTTCTGATCTCTGCTCCCACACAAGCTAATGCCACACATTGTAGGCATGAGCCACCACACCCAGCTCTAAATATTCATATCCTTAAAGTGTGCAAGGACTTAAACAGTTGTTATCAGGGTAATGATGGCAAAGCTAGTTCCTCGTGGGAGCCCTTGGACAGCAGCACTCTGAAAGCAGCATGGGTGTGGAGAATGTTCTGTTAGTGGTGCCACTTTGGGGCCTTCTCTTTATCTCCCAGTGTTCTCTGCAATGGTTCGCCTACATCCCTGATTGGCTCCTGTCGGGAGGTCTTTCCACACCCTTAGAGCTGAGCCTTCCTGAAAGGACCTGGCTCTGAAGGAAGAGCCATTCATGTTGTTCCTCTGACTGCTACCTCATAGCCACCAGTTTCTGCAGCACACAGTCAGGTGTTTCTTCCTCCAGAGACAGTGTCCACAATTTGGGTGGGTGGAGGTGGTGGAAAGGAGCCTGGCTGGGTCCCATCTCATGCAGGAAAAAGGATCCCCAGCCCTGGCTGTCAATGATTAGGGAGGGGAAGCACTCCTGCCGTGGCATGGCTTCCTGACCCAGGGCTGGACACGAGGACTCAGTGTGACACAGTCCTGCCCTGAAACAGAGCCCTCTTTAATCTTACTCCACTCTGTTTACTCAACCTTGTCTTCCATGACCGTGGACCATTCACATCTACGCTCCAGTCTAGAAAATCCTCATCAGTTTCACGTGTGCATCTCCATCTGTCCACGTCCCTCTGGCTCCATTCTTTTTGTTAAAGACATTATTGCTACTAACACAGCCTCCTGGTAGGTTTTGCACACTTATTGTGGTTGCCCCATCAGCCACTGCTTATACTTCAGCAGCTCCAGTTGTTTTTTTTAAGTGTTATTTACAGACTCACTGCTCAGACTAGACATGTTTGGTCCAGCTACCTCAGCATCACCTGAATCCTTATTAGAAATGCAGAATCTTGGGCCCCATCCAAGACCCACTTAAGTAGAAACAGCATTTAAAATCAAATTTTAAAAAAGGCCTTTCAGAGTGGTTTTAGGATCCCAGAAGAAATGAGTGGACAAATGTAGAGGATTCCCTTAGGACCTCCCCCCTCCTCCCATATTCATAGCCTCCCCTACTATCAACACCCTGCACAATGCTTCAGCCTGATAAGGCTATGTTGATGCATCATTATCACCCAAAGCCCATCGTTTACTTCGAGTATACTCTTGGTGGTGTATGTTCTATAGGTTTTAAAAATTTATGACATATCCATCACTATAATATTATGCAAAATAGTTTCAGTTCTCTAAAAAAATCCCCTGTGCTAGAAACTGCAGTTGAACAATCTCCCAGGAGACTAGTATGCATAGTTAAAGTATATCCAGTACTGAGGCAGACCATACCACCGCTGCCTAAAACCTTTCATGGCCTCCCAGGGCTTTGGGAATCCCATTCACATTCCTGACCATGGCAGACAAGCCCTGGGGATTCTGGGCCAGGTTCCCTCCCAGTCCAAACCTGCTCCTCCACTGTCCTTGGTCTCTGTCTCTTCTTCATAGGGAGGACAATACTTCCTCTGACAGTGCCTCTATCCTGCCTTGAAAGGTCTGTAGGGTTTTTTGTTGTTGTTGTTGGGATTGAGGTTTGAACGCAGAGCTTCACGCTTGCGAGGCAGGCACTCTGCCACTTGAGGCACACCTCCAGTCCTTGGATTACTTTTTTTTTTTCCTCCCAATGACCAGAAACCTCATCCATTTTGCTCACAATTTGTCCCAAGGACCAAGAAAAGTGTGCTGTATATAGGAGCTGCATATTACTTGTTGAATTAAATGATGAAAAATGTTGAATGCTTGCATAAGTGTTCTTCACCTCGGGGATTCCCATTCACCTGCATCAAGCCTGTTCCTCCAGCTGCTCCAGCCCACCCTGTCCTTCCTTTCCCAAATCCTAGACTTTTACAGTCAGGACCCAGCACTTTACTACTCTCGGATTGTTCTATGTGAGTTGCTTTTGCCTTCTGCAATTAATATAGGCTGACCTGTTGGAGGGCAGAAATACCAGGCTCAACTTCTATGGTTTACCTGGTACAAGGGTGAGGGGATAATGGTATGTTCAAATCTTAGAGGCTCGAATCGGTTTATTGACTCAGCAATAGTAAAATCTGAAGTTGTAGAACAAGGTGTTTTCCTAAACACTTTCTTTAGCTCAAAGCCCATCTCCTTCAGTTTCCCTCTGGTTCTAATTTTCCTGGTACAATTATCAAGTCTCAGTTTTCTTTTTTTTTAGTATCCTGCACCCTTTCTACCATTTCTGATTTTTTAAGCTCATTATTCAGTTTCTCCAGAAGAGTCTACTTTGGGCATGCTTTCCCATCTTTCCAGAAAAACACTAACTTGCAATTGTTGGAAATGTAATATGACCATCAAATATGCATGAAATCGGATGTGTTGACTGGGAAACTTAGACCACGGTTCTCTTGGTTCTGCAACAGTGTGAAATAGCAAGTTGTATCACTCAGGATAGAAAACTTAAAACTAGCACCATTGTAGCAGGTCATCTATGTGCCCCCAGCTACTCTTCTTTCTCCCTCCCTGTCACAGACATTCTGGGCAGTACTTTAGGTGAGCAGCTTTAAGTCAGTATTCTCAACAGTCAGATCTTTGCAGACGGACAAATTATGCTGGCACCCAAGCTTCCTCTTCATTTGTGAGAAGCCAGGAGGTATGCTGCTCCACAGAAAGCACATATTTTGTTTTCTGGCTTTAAAAAAAGTCAAAATCCAAGGGCTGGACATGGTGATGCCACTTGTAATTCCAGCTCTATGAGACAGAGGTGGGAGGATCAAGGTTGGAGGCTGGCCCCAGGCAAAAGCATGAGAACCTATGTGAAAAATAACTAAAGCAAAATGGGCTAGGGGCATAGCTCAAGTGGTAGAGCACTGCCTAGCTGCACAAGGCCCTGGCTTTGATCCCAAGTACTGCAAAAAATAAAATAATAAAAAAAAGCAAAAAAGTGAGAACCCTCCTACCGCCAGGATGAACCCCACTCTGCTTTACAGTATCCCAAGTCCAGTGCCCTTAAGACCACCTACGCTGGAACAAAAACCCCTGAAGTCAAAATACTCTTTAGAGGACACATATGAAATACTTACATAGTCATTAGAAGTAACTGAAAACATAATCGGGCACTAAATCTGATACCATTTAACCTGAGATGCCAGTGTTGACAAAAGGTGTCAGCACCCAAAGCAGAACACAATAGGTAAACTGTATCACAGAGATGGAGTTTGGAAACCAGACCTCAAGGCCAACACCCTCAGCACATCACACGTAGATGAGCATCTAGCGTTCCCAGAAGAGGCCCCAGCTCTAAGCTGTCCTTCAGAATAAGCTTTCTGGTTTTGTTAAAACAGTGCTGATGCCACCCCTTCCTTTAAAGTCTGGATTCTTGGATTCGCCTGGCCACTAACTAGTTGTGTGACCATAAGTAGGTCCTTTAACCTCTTTGGACACAGCTTTCTTAGCAATGAACATCCTGAAGGTCCCTTCAAGTTCACAAGGTTACAGGAGGAGGCAGCACAGAGAACAGCGCCATTTTTCTAAACCCCAGAGGTTGTAGGTCAGAACTCAGTTAAGTTCCTGAAAGTTGCTTACCTGAAGAGATGTAAAACAGCCCAACCAGCACCAAGAACTGAAAGAGCCAGAGGTGGGGACACCTGGGTGGTGGTATTTCCCGTCTCAGTGTGTGAACCATGGCTTCAGCTGCTTAGATGAAGGAGGACACAGGCACCTCCTAAGCACAGAAAAGGGGATGGAACAAAATAACAGAAAAGTCCGGTGATACACACCAGGAGGGGGCAGAAGACAAATCAATTATTCCACGTACAGGGTCCTCTGGCAATTGTTCCAAAACACACTGGTGAGAGATTGGATAGTGTTCCTGGGTCTCCAAAAGTTGATTTATTGTCACAACCTGAAAAAGAAAACAGTAAAAGTCACCCAGGAAGGACAGTCTGCTTATATGCATTGAAAAACTCTCTAATTACTAATCTGAAAATGAGTGAGAGTTCTTGAGTAATCTTTAAACCAGGTAGGTTATGGCCATGAGGAAAAAGCAAAGGTGAGCAGAACTCTGAGAAGAGGTGACCTTGCCTGGTCCTATTTCAAGAACCAGTCACAGCTCTTCAGTGAAATGGCTCTCAGCTTAACTGGTATGGCTTTGTCAGAAGCACAGAGAATTCACAGCCTCTCCCCTGTATCCTAGCACTTGGGAGGCTGAGGCAGGAGGATCACTTGGGTTCAGGAATCTGAGTTACATAGCAAGATTCTGTCTCAAAAGCAAACAAAACAAAACAAAAAACCCACAGAGAACTCCAAGGACCTTCGATATCAGTTACCCAACCCACGAAAGCCATACCAAGAAACACAGAGCCGTCATTGAGAGTATATTTGTCCAAGGCAGAAAGGAAGTTGTGAAACAACTTCCTCTACGTATTAACATAGGAAAATAAGTGTCTCAGTTCTTAAATAACTCTTACTCAAATAACTAAAGGGGTAGAGGGTCTCAATCAACAGAGAATTCGACCAGGAAAAAGGGAGGAAAGAAAAGGCAAATTGTGAACGTTACTTAGTTGTATTATATAGTTTAATGTGAAGAGGCTGCATTTTTTTCCAGTAAACACATTAAACCTGAGAAATGAATAAGAATGCTGTGCTCCACCATCACCCCCTCAGGCTGCTCCGTGACACAGCCCAGTGCTGACCAGATATGTGTGGGTCTCCTTTTTGGGAGCCACCCCAGGGCCAGTTTCTGATCTATTTTAACCAGGGTTAGCTTGGAGGGTCTTACCCAGATTTTTATTGATTTGAAAAACTCAAATTCAGCCTACAAAGTATTTGCTACCATGTAGGAAATTCAGAAATAATGACCACAATTCTTTTTGCGTGTGTACATGTTACTGGGGTTTAAACTCAAGGCCTATACCCTTGAGCCATTCCACCAGCATTTTTTTGTGAAAGGTTTTTTTCCCAGATGGGGTCTTGCAAACTGTTTTCCCGGGCTGGCTTCAAACCATGATCCTCCTGATTGCTTTCTCCTGAGTAGCTAGGATTGAAGGCGTGAGCCACTGGTGCCCGGCTTAGGCTACAATTATGGTGGTACTCTAACAATGTTGGAAAGCTACAACCTCCTTTGGGAAGAGGAGGCTTCAGAAGGTTCCTCCGAGGGCAAGTCGTGTGGGTCCTGGAGGCAGTCATGATGGCAGTCAGGTTGATGGTAACTAGTTCTATCAAGCTATCCCAGAGTAAAATCATAATAAATGTACTTACTTGCTGAAGAAAATTTCCTCTTTTGCTTTTGTGTTAAAAACCAAAAGATGACTCCTGCTTCTGAGCTGTTCACGTCTTGCTGTCTGAAGAGTAATGACAAGACTCTCAGTATTTCTATGAGTGAAGAATCAGAGAAGTGGTATTTCCCCTCCCAACTTCCCTTACTTGGTAGAGGAGTTGAGTTCACTCAGAAATACTTCCATCAGTGCAGGGCTAGGCAGTGTTATTAAGGGCACTGGCTTGAGGAAGCTCCCTCTGCTTGGCTCTTCTCTGTTACCAACTGAGAGGTTGTAGCCCAGGCAAGTCACCCAGCAGCTTTCCTTCACCACCATGCACCAACTAACAAACTGCCTTGAGATAGGGAGAGTAGGAAAGACACCGAGTAGAAAAAGGGTCAATCACCAGCTTTGTTGGGGGGATGGTGTGTGAGCTTTATGGACTGGCTGTTTCTCACTGGTCTTAAGTTTTGTTTTTACACTCAGTTATGCCTTCCTAGCCATTGTGAGAACCCTGAAGGGGTCCATATGTAGTGGACACTTTTTGAAGAGTGTTCAGCTCACTAGACCACCCTAAACTGCGTTTCCATGGTCCCCCATCCCCACCATCCTCACAGAGTGGGCTCCTGGCAGCCATATTGGAGTGTATTAGACAGATGAGTGTGCCTTGGTTGATCAGGATGGTAGCTCCAAGGAATGGGATAAGAAAGGTTTTAATTCCCCCACTACCACTATCTCCAACCAGCCTGACATCCCTGTGCCCCTCTGTGTAGAATTTGGGAGGACCCATGGGTAAGCAGCTGACCACATGGGACGGGTGAACCTGTTTACATAGGTAGAACAGGACAGCATCTTGCCAGGGCCTGCATTTTTCACAGTCTGCTTATGGCCCCTCCCAGAGCTCCTCTATTGTCTTGGCTGGAGATACCCTTGGAAGTTCTGCACTCAAACATGTAGAATCCAGGAGTGTGGGGAAGTCATTGTCCTCAGGGTTACCCTTGACCAAAGGAGGCTGGAAGTGGATAGATAACTGCTTCTTCCCTTTTGTCTCTCAGGTGGAATGTTCTGAGAGACATTTCACGAGGCTCCCCAGAAGGTCCCAATGGAATGGAGCACACATTGCCTTTAGCAGAGGCCAACTTGGCAAGACATATACTGGTTTCCCCTCCTTCCCTGCCTCACTTCCTCATCCTACTCCACTGGACTCAAGCTTCCAAATAAGCAGTTTCACTCAGACTTTTGTCTCTAGCTTAGCCAAGAATCCAGGCTAAGAGAGGGTAACTGATCTGTTAGAGATACAATAGTTTTCCTTCTAAAGTGAATTTGTGGAAGAAGAAAGTTAAATTTAGAGAGGGAAAGAAAAGAAAATGATAGATATAGTGCATGAGTTTGGTGAGCATGGTAAGTATGATGTAGAAACATCTGTAGAAAACTTTCCTGCTCCCGCCCCCCACCCTGCAAAATCACAATTTAAGCTGCTATCCTTCATATATTTTTTAGTGTTATCAAAGACACTGAGATTTCTAAGTACAAAAGCTGATAAGGAGCTAGGAGTGTGGCTCAAGTGGTAAAGTGTCTGTCTAGGAGTCAAGGCCCTGAGTTCAAACCCCAGTGCTGAGAGAAAGGGTGGGGGAAGGAAGGAGGGAACAGGGGGGAGGGAGAGAAAGAAAGAAAGAAAGAAAGAAAGAAAGAAAGAAAGAAAGAAAGAAAGAAAGAAAGAAAGAAAGAAAGAAAGAAAGAAAGAAAGAAAGAAAGAAAGAAGAAAGAAAGAAAAGAAGGAAGGAAGGAAGGAAAGAGGGAAGGAAAGAAGGGAAGGAAAGAGGGAGGGAAGGAGGGAGGGAAGGAGAGAGGAAGGGAGGAAAGAAAGAAAAGAAAGAGAAAGAAAGGAAGGAAGGAAGAAAAGCAAGGCTTATCTTTCACCTAATCTGACTCTTACAATGGAATGTTCTAGAAAGTAAAAAACTTCAAGAGGTCAAGTAAAGGAATAATTTGAAATATTAGTGTTTTAATCAATGTGGTTTCCTTAAATTAAGGTTGGGCCTTGTAGCCTCCTGTTTTGGGCATATTTCTATTTATTAGAAAGAGTGGGGTGGTAGGAGTGACAACAGCTTTTACTTAAAAAGCTGTGTAGTGTGACAGATACCATCCATCCCATAGCACCCAGAAAAACCAAAGAGGATGTGGAAGAGAAAACATGGCAGAGCTCAATGGGTGCCTGCTCTGTTCACCTCCAGCTTGGAATCTAAGCTTTGAAAAGTGTACAGGGAAGGCTTGCTGACAGAAGCCAGCTGCACTTTCACCATCTCTACAGGGAGAAGAGACCCGATCAGTGTCCTCATCTACTCATCCGTGCCTTGGCCTGGGTCACAGATGCATACTTTGAAAAATTTCAAGGAGGAAGGATGTAACAACTTCTGCGTTACCTCTAATAGACCAACAGTACATTTTCAAATAAGGTGTATATGTATCAGACATAAGTCTGTGTTTTATATGTTCTTGAAATTCATCCAGAAGTGTTTTCACTAATTTTGTAACTGGTACTAGAAAAGGGAAAAACTTTTGGTTGTAGTCAGCTTGCATGTTGGCCAGGTCGCTATCGCTATGCTTGTTATTGAAACTGACATTTCTCTCTCTCTATCTCTCTCCCTCTCCATGCTGGAGAGACTAAGGTTAACACTGTGCTCTTCAATTAACCTAGGTTGTCTTCTCCCTTTATCTCTTTCTGACCACAGGGAGTAAACATGTCAACCAAGACATCCAGCTGTGGAGATGCAGTGACTATAAATAGGGAGAATCAAGGCCAGCCCCTATTGTAGGATATAAGTTTTGTCACATACTTGAACTGAGCCCCTGAACTCCTCTCTTAAAAGCAGATGTTTTCTCCCAGAAGGGGGATGACAGAGCTTTGATGAATAATGAACCTTATTTCCTTTTTCTCAAAACTCTGGTCTTGTTATTTGTGATTTGCCATTGAGGCCAGGGGGCCAGCTTTTCAATAACATTTTTGGTTAATTTGTGCCACTTTAGATCCACTCAATACATTAAGAACAATGTAACATTTTTTTAATGACAATATTATAATACACTGGAAACTATATCTTTTGCAGATACTTAGAGTAATACAAAATTATAGATGTCAACTTACAAATGAACAAAGAAATACATAGTTTTGTGAACTTCCTTAGGAGGGGAGTATATGAGCAAAAATTTTGAAGACCACAAGACATGCTGAAGTTTTAAGGGTTCCAGTAAAATTAGTAATGAAAGACAGGACTGTAAAATAAGTACAGTGTGGTGGGTTACTTGTGGGAGGGAGGTGGGTGAATGGAGGAGATGAAGGTGAGGGAACATGGTTGATGGGCTTCATACACGTGCATGACATAGAATGATGAAACCGCTCACAGATGCTTTAAGTGAGGCAGAGAGGGAATGGAGAGGATGGAGGGGGTGGGGGGAAATGCTAGTGGTGATCTAACCAATGTACAGCGTAATGATATTCAAAATTGTTACAACGATTTCCCCCCTGTACAACGAATATATGTTAATAATAATAAAAAAAAAGAGTTCCAGTAATATCCTACCAGTTTTGGAGAAGCACACATTAAACAGCCTTTGCCACCAGCACCTTGGTGTGAATTAATCAGAGAGACTAGAAGGAGAAGGGTCACCAGGCAGGTACTTTAGGGCTGGTTCCCTTTCCTGACTGTAAAATACGGGAAGCTTCTCTTCCAGGATTTTGCACTAATGGGATGTGTTTAATCCTTCTTCCTCCTGAGACCACACTAAATGAATATGTTTTTGAAAAATTAAAGCTGTGTCCATACAAGAGATTAAAATGATCTGTGGACCAAATATTTCTGGAGTAAATTTCTGGAGACTAGAAAGTGGGTGGAGGTGATGGGTGAGGCAGAACAAAGGAAGCCGAGCTCAAATTCCTGTATGATCAGAAGGGAAAAGTAGTTCAAAGAGGCATTTGTTCTGAGAAGCAGGCCTGGGGTGAAAGAGGACCAGAGCCAGGCCTGGTACTTCTCAGTGTAGCTTCTTCACCTCCACTTGATCTTCTAACCCATTTATTGTTTCCCTTTCATAAAAGCAAAATAAATTATGTTTTAAATTTTTATGGGAAATAGTAAAGATATGAATTTGTGTGAGAGGATTTTTATAATCCTAGGGTGAGAGACAAGACACAAAACCTGGAAACCACACATAAATTGGAGTTCCCAATAGTAATGCAAGACACCAAAATGAAACAAAAAGTTAAAGACTGTTTGACAAGCTTGATGGCACAAGCCTGTAATTTCAGCACTCTGAGTCTGAGGTGGGAGGATCAAGAGTTAGCACAGCCAAAACACACAAACAAGTCATAGACTGTGTGCATGGAGAAGACCCTCCAGAAAGTGGTGACTAGAGGGAGATGCAACCCTGGCACCAGAAAGCACTAGGGGTGCAGAGCTCGAAGGGATGTGATAGGGGAGGCATCTCGTCAGCCCTTTGCTTTGTCCCCCATCAATCAGATCTCTCTAGAAAAGAAGTTCTTTTTCCTCTCTTGACCTTAGAACTCTTCCACCTCCTCAAGCTGATAAAGCCAGGCTGAGCTCAAACTTCCTACCCTTCTTTCTGGAGTCCACAGGGCAGGGCGGGGCCTGGGAATTCACTGAATTTCACTATTTGCATATTGAGCACTCTGGAGCTGGAACTGATGAGAGGGTGGGGAGAAACCCCTTTCCCAGTATGAGTTCACTGTTACTAAGGGAACAAAACACATAAATGCATTGACAAAAATTTTCAGGGAAGTTTTGTTTTTCCGTTTTCAAACATGACCTTCCTATGGGGTTTGGAAGTTCATTTGGGGTGTGGCTGCCGTCTCCAGCTGTGAAGGACCTTAAGCTTTCTGGCCATTGTTTCAAGACAAAGATCGATGACCAGCATCCTGGTTTGGGCCATGGAATGTGATCACCATGACCCTCAGCCTCTCCACAGACAATGAAAGGCCCCTCCTTATCCTTACCTGAAAGGCACAGCACATAGTGGCCAGGACTAGGTTTTCAGGCCATCATGCTTCTGGGTAGTGCCACAGTTGGCTGAATGTGGTGGAGAGTGATCACCTTTTAAACTCCTCACCCAACCTTTCTGGTTCTGTGAGCTGGAAATCACCGAAATGTTTAAAATGAAAAGAGAAGTGGACATTCAGAACTAGCCTGTTCCATTCCCTTAGCTTGCTCTCCCTCCTCTCCTTGGCTCTGTTTGCTCCCTGTCTTCAAACCTGTCCCTTTACTTCCTAGATGGCCTTTCCCCTTCTTCTCTGCCCATCCAAAAATCTTTCTTTCTTAAAGGACCAGAACAAATGCTACTCACTCCCTTAAGAAGTTTTCCGCTTTCCTGGACTCTCCTACGCTTCTCTTCCCTGTCTGTTCTTCCTCTTCTCCGAACCACTAATGTCTGGACCACTCATATATCACATCAAACCAATTCCCCCCAAATTTACTGAGTGTTTGCAACCATGCTCAGCACTGGGGATGCAAAGACCTGCATGATACTGGATTGTTGTTCCTGTGTAGCAAAGCACCCTGTCGGGTGGGACTTAGTGAAAGAGCTGAGCCAAAGAATAGCTGAAATCTAGGAGGTAATAAAGGACTCTGCCTGACTTATTGCCACCCCTCTACTCTACTTTGAAGTTGCATGTATAATTACTTAATTAACTTTTTGTTAGTTAGTCCATACTGTCCTTGAAACTTGCCATATACATTTTATGACTACCCTACCATATATAGTTTATGACTACTGCTCTCTTCCTTAAGGGGTTGTTTATATTTTATCTCTTTAGGTGTTTTGTCTTCACAAACGCTTTCCTGTCTCCTTTATCTAAGACAAAGTTACTTCTGCCATTTGTTTCCTTTACATTCCCAGCACAATTTCTGCTCTTTATTCCCCCTCTCTGTTTGTTCCCCTCTCCCTAGAGGTAACCCTGACTTCTATCAGGAAAAGGGGCATTGACTCCATCTGACTGATTCAGGCTGATAAGGGGCGATGGTGGGGTTCCTGGACAGTTAGTCAAGCTTTCTCTGAGATGACAAGGGTGGAGGGTCTGTCAAGAGGTCCAAGGTACCAGGAAGTCTCTGGGGAGTGTGGCTTCACTTCCATAACCATCTAGAGTTTGATTGTCTTCAACACTGAAGAAACAAACTTAACAAGCAAATTAAGAATGCATGGCCAAAAACTATTGAGACCAGGGGGTCAAGCAGAGGGAGGAACCAGGTGAGAGATAGTAGCCAACATTTAATTTCTCCCCATTCTTGTCCAACAACTTGTGTATTTGTTGATTATTCCCTTAACTATTTAGCCTTATAAAGGATCACCTCAGTAGGGTGTCCGCCTGTCCAGAGGAGTTGATGTGCATGCAGCAGGAGGTGTTGGCTATAGCACATTTTTCGAATGTCTGAACCTGTGGTTTCTCTCATACTGAGCAGGATTACCATGGCAACAATACATTATCAGTACAATGAACTTGTCTCCTGATGGTCTAAATGAAAGGTCTATATGAGTCCAAGAAAAACCCATTGTTTAAGTCCAAAACTAAAAATACTGTCTTTAAGTATCAAAGGACATGTCTGGAGCCAGCAGATACAGTCAGTTTGCCTCTATTTAAGTAGAAGGTCCTGGCCAAAAATATGAGTTTATGCCTGGAGGAGCTTTAATGTCAGATAGTCATACATGCATAAGAGCCACTTCTGTAACACTTTCGGCTTTGCTTATTTTTTGAGAGATCTGGCACGAGTGACTCCATTTGAAATTCTGACAGCTTCCCCCACCCTCTCACCTACTTTCAAACTGTTCGTCTTTGAGCAGTCTCCTCTGAAGATTTTCCAATTGGTCACTCTGGTTCCTTGTCACCAGGATTATCTTTCTCCTGGATATTCTGTTTCCATCTCATGATGGGGGGACAAATAACAAGCAGGTCAGCTGGGAGTCAGTGCCAAGTAGACTTTTTAGCCAAATTTAAGTAACAAAGTGGCTTAGAAGAAGTGTTTCTTAGGCAGTGGGCTTTTTGGACAAATACAATACAAAATAAACCCCCCAAAAAATAGGCATTTTAAAAAAGCTAACGTGGTGGGGAGAAGGTAGCACAAACAATGTATACAAATGTAAGGAAATGTAAAAATGATAATATAAAGGAAGAAAAAATTAAAAATAAAAAAGCTAACTTGGTTGAAAGATAAGTACTTGTTAGAGTAATTTTCCATGGACTTAATTGCAAATGCTCCAGAAGGATCAGAACTGTAATGACAAAAACTTACAACAGCCATGGTTAAAATTTTGATAGAAATATTTTTAAAACAGCCTTGCTTTTATGAGCTTAGAGAATTAGGGTCTAGTTTAACATCAGTACATCAAATTTTGGCCTTACAAAACCTTTAAAGTAACTCTTGGATTACAATTAACTTAATTTCTTACCTGAACTTTTTATAAGTTCCATCTCTCATGGCATCCCACTCTGCAACTTCATGATGATTTGCTCTGTACCTTGGAGAATGTGGGGGTGTGTCCTTATCCTTTCTTTTTTCCATTTTGGGACAATGCTTAAGGACAAACCTTTCTTTACATAATCCTTTCTCATCCAAAACGAGTTTTCTTTCCTTTAAGCTTTTTTTTTTTTAAAACCATATCCTTTATACTTTTTATATTTTTCCTACTTGTTGAAAATAACTCATAAAACCTTTTAACTTAGGGCCTTATATTTGTATGAAAAAAACAGAAAGGAACCTTAAAATTATCTTTTGCATAAAAACAATTTACAGAAAGCCCATTTGTTAATAGGTCCATGTATTATAAAAGAGAATTAAATCCCAAGTTTCATCTATGACAGAATGAAACAGGCTAAGGTCATTTTTCTCCAGTACCCAGATTCCAAGATCCTTGCTGCAGGTGTTAATTCCCTGAGTGCCTGCATCTTAGTTAGATGTAATTGAAAGACATTTGAAAACTATTTTTTAAACAGTAGCAGTAGAAGAAGGGGAGAGAGAGAACAGAATTAACAATTTTTTTTAAACATTAACTCTACAATAAGAACCATCCTTAAGATGTTTACATATGCACATGAAAAAAGCTCAAGCAGTTTGCAACACAGATGTCCAACACAAACTCCCTGGGTTTTTTGCTACCTTACCTGACATTTTTGTTGTCAATTGCTAGCACAAAATTTTAAACGAGTCCAAACGCTCAAAAAAACCTCTAAACAAAGAATTTAAACTTTCTTGTCAGACAGATGGCCAAAAGTCCAGATGTTTATTACTTAATGTCACCAAATGATGGTAAAAAATAGCTGATGACAGCCAGAATGGAAAGAAAAAAAGAGGTCCCTGGAATAAAAGCAATTCCAGCAGCTGCAGGAAGTGGTTTTTGTCTTTTCTCTCCATCCAGGGTTAGGCGAGTAACAAGTGCCTAACAGATGTGTTTTCTCCTGGCACAGCTCACAAAAGCTGAAACCAGAGTTTTGGAACCAAGGTCCAAACTCCAGAGATTCCATATGCCAGTTTCTGTCATTTACCTCTACACCAAATAAGGAGGCATGGTGAAGGCAGAGAAAGGAGATTTATTACACAACCTGGGAAACACGATGGGATGAAGCAGAGTAAGCACTTAGCCCTATCTTTAGCCATCATTGGGGTACAGTCATAGTTTTGGTCTAAATAGACAAAAGAGATGGGGGCAAAGAACAAAAATATATGCATAGTTAAAGAGTCCCAGTCACAGGTGTGGTCATTTGAAGCTTTTAAAATTATTCCTTTTATTTTTTTTTAGTCTGAAGTCAATTTCCTATAAGCTTGATTGAGATGAGATACCCAGTTTTTAAAGTAATAAGTTTTTTTTCCTATTAATTTTACACACACACAAACACAGGCGTACACGCCTTAGTAATTAGTCACTTATTTTCTGGAATTCCAGGGGCAAAAGAAGTTTTTGCCCAATGTTTGAGAGCCCAATACACATATTTATATAATTATATTAACTTAGAGTACTCCTAAACAATTCAGCCATTCATTAGGTATAATCTCCCTGGGGAGGTGGGGAACAAGATAGTGAGATCCTCTGCTTTTTGGTGAACAGTTGCTTAGATATTTTGCTAAGATTTACAGAAATGTTATATCCCAATTAAGGCTGGGTAAAATAACAAGACTTCAAAATGATCTTGACCAGCAAAACTTTCAGCGCAAGCAGGAAAAACTGCAGACAGGAGGAAGAATCTGCCAAGAGTCAAAATCTTAATGTTAGCCCTATAATTGTCATTTCCCTCTTTTTTTTCGATTTTTTTCCTCAAGTTTTCTGCAGGAGCTAAAGCCTGCAAGGTAGCTTACTGATGCTGCATCTACATATTTTCTTACAGAGCTCAGAATTTTTCCTCAGGGCAAAGAACACCTTTAACCTAGGGGACCTCACACCATTTGTAGTTCTCCCTCTGCCAGGATTAAGGGGCTTCTCCAAGTGTCCTTTGGAGCACTTTCCTTTTCCCCAGTGGGTGGGGTGGGCCTCCCCCGTCATGCCACTCCATTCAGGTGGAGTAACTGGAGGGCATGGGCCTGTCCAGACTTTTTCACCCATATTGGTGTGGTCCATGTATGCCTTTCTCTTGTGTTTTTGGCCTTAGCCACAGCTCCTCGTCCACTGGGTCACTATGTAAAGGAGTGGGCTTCTGCTCCCATTGCTCCCAGTGGGGGCCATCAGTCACCGTTCTTCAAGTTTCCTGCCCACTGGGTCACAATGTCCTTTTACATTTCCCACTGAGCCTTCTTGAGGATTTCTGCTAAGCAGAAAGCAAGAATCCTGACCTGAAGGAAAAGGAATTCTGCTCTCATTTGTTCCCAGTAGGGGCCATCAGTCATGTGCCTGAGGGTCCAAAAACAGCTGTGTGTGCTGAAAAGTCAAGCTGCAGGTTTGGGCAGAAATACTTTTTCTCCTGAAGTGTTAGGAAAAATGCCGCTCACAAAGAAAGCTCACGAGAAAAGTCTCACGTCCATAGAGCAAAATTTAATGGCAGGCCCAAACTGCCAGGCTGGCCGGGGAAAAGATGGTGCAGCCCAGAGTCTGGGCAAGGAGTGGCTTTTATAAGGAGGGGGAAGTTAAGGAAGTTAGCGCATGCGCGGTAGTCTCTGGCAGGGGTGGGGTTGTCTTACAGGAGGGGAATTTCTGTTCAGGGGCGGGGCTGCCATTTTGGCCAGTTCACAAAATTGTGACATTATTACTCTATCATTCCCCCATTTTTCTTTAATAATGATGAGGGTAGGGGCTGAGGATCAGGAATTGGGGCAAAGCATCGGTCTCTTTAGCTGCTTCCTGCTGGCAGGGGGCGCTGAATGGGGCAGGATCCTCAGGCTCCTGCATCCTGGTGGGGGCCCTCATAGCAGTCCTCTGGATGGTTTTGGAGAGGTTGATATCCCTAGAGGTACAACTGGTTAAATTTTTGATTAGCAATAGCAGACACGTAGTATGATTCAAGGGAGGAAGCTTAAGAATAGGAGAGCAAGAACACAGGCATTAGGACGGGCATTGGCCAGGAGAACCACCGTGAAATGCTGTTCCCTAGACAATTTCAAGAGTCCTCCAATTCCCTTCTCCATTTTTCTAACTGTTGCTTGAGAGGTGTCACCACTGGGGGATCCCATTGAGCTTGACAGCAGTGGGTGTCATGAGAATGTCCAGATGAGGGCTGGTCCACTGAAGTCCCAATGGAGAGGGTAGAAGATCCTTTTAGGAGAACAAGATGCCCTGGTTTAACAGAAATTGTTATAGGGTGGGACAGGATTTGGTCTGCATGCTTTCTGAGAAGTTCCCTGAGAAGGCAGGTAGACAGACAGAGGAGCAGAGTCTGTTGGAGGCAAGTTTTCTAAGAGAAATGAGTGGCCATGCATTATTTAAGACCCAAATAGGAATATTAGGAGGAGCATAAAAAGGTGTCTGCTAAGGGACTGCATACCTAGGGATCTAAATTCTGTAAAATCTTGTAACTCCCAGGAAAGCTATAAGCTGCTTATGGTTTGGGGGAGTGGGAAACTGGAGGATTAGGTTGATTTACTCATGACTCAGGAAGTGAGTCTGTCCCTTTAAGAACACACCTAGATAGGTGACCTGAAGGAAACATAATTGAGCCTTCTCCTTAGAGACTTGTATTCCCAGAGGCCAGAAAGTTTTTTTTTTTTGTTGTTTGTTTTTTTTTGTTTTTGTTCAGAAAGTTTTAAAAGGGACTCAGTTGCACTGCAGATGAGGGGCTCTGTGGCTCTGCATTGAAGAAGGGTGGCCTCTGGGTAGTGCCAATCTAATGAGTCTCTGGTTAGGGCCTGTCCACAAAGATGAGGGCTGTCTTTAAATTCTTGTGGCAAGACCGACCAGGTTAGTTGCTGTGAAGCGTTTGTGGGACCTTTAAAGGCAAATAGAGGCTGACTGTCAGGATGCAGGTTAAATGGAACACTTTTGGATAAAAGAGAGATTTAGCTCATCATTTTGCATAAACTGACACTTTTAACTCTGTAAAAGTTTGTACCATATTTAGATAAAGTCTAGACACTGAACACAGTTATAAGGTGGTCATTTAAGACATATAAGCATATATGTAAATGAACTCTGATTTAGTAGTACTTAAGGTTTGCCAAGATCAGAAGAAAATACAAATAATTTCTTTGATAAAATCTTTCTCTGTGATGGTTTTTGTACATGTTACTCAGAGCAGAACAATATTAAGATAACCTTGTTATTTTATAGACATAGAGGATTTGATTTTAGTTTGACATGACTCTAAAAATCTTTTAGGCAACTCTTAGATTATACTCAACTCTAACTTTATCACACATGGAAGCTTTTTATTATACACTTTTAAAACTTACTCAGACATTCATATAACATACTAAAGGCTTTGATGGTTTGTCTTTATCCCTCCTATTTGAAACAATCTTTAGGACAAATTCTTCTTTACAAGATCCTTTCTCATCCCAAAACATTTCTTTTTCCTTTAACTTTTCAAAAAATACATTTACTACCTATCTATATCCTTTTTAGTTGTTTACTTTGTAGCTTGTATTTTAAAATTAACTTTTATAAGAATTTTAAATTTATTATATGGAGCAACTAATTAGTAGCCCTTGTTGTTTTAAGGAATTTATGATAGGCATAGGCCTCATTGTCCCTCAGGCTTGAGGGGATATTGCTTTGGGTGTGGAAACTATGAGGGATTTTTTGAGTTTTATTTTAATGGGGGGGGGGGGCTGTCCTGGCTCGCCCTACAATCATCCCATCAATCCACTTGTGAGATCTATTTGTTCCTGAAGGGGGAGGAGAACTTGAGCTTCTAAATGAGATAGTAAATCCTGTCCCAACAAGGATATTGGAGGTTTAGGTACTATGAGGAAAGAGTGACAGAGAGGAGGTCTCCCCAAAAGCAGGCCAAAGGTTGGGTAAACTAGCGCTCTAGGGGCTGGCCAGATTTGCCCTGAATGATAACTTTTGTCATTAGACCGGGGACCGGGAGAAAAAGGTCAAACAAAGAAACGGGCTCCACTGTCTAGGAGGTAAATGACCTTTCACTTCTCTACCATTATGACTACCTGAGGCTCCTCAATATCAATATTAATAAGTGGAGCATGGACAGGAGGCCAGGACCCATAAATCCCTAGGAGGTGGCACCTTGCCTTCCATCTGGAGATGGGAGCACTTAGACCTCCAGTGGTTACCTTTGTAGAGAGGGCAGTCCTGGTTGGGGGGCAGAGTTGTCTCCTGGGCTGTCCCCTCTTAAGCATTCTCTGCAGATATGCCCCTCCTGTCCACCACAGTAGCAGGTTCAGGATACAGGCCCCAGTCAGGTGGGGCCCTGTCTGAGAGCAGCAATGAGGCCATGGTGTTTCTTATATTTTTCTCTCCTGTTAGTAATGTCCCGGTTATAATATACAGGCATGGCTAGTTGTATTAGTTGATCCAATGACTTTTCTCCTTAAGCCACAGACTGAGTTTTCTACAAATATCTGGGGCTGACTGTTAGAAATTTATCTTTGAGGAGAACCTCTCTTACTTGTGACTCTGGGTCCATTGTGGTATGTTTCCTGATAGCATCCTTAAGATGTTGTAGAAAGATAAAGGGATTTTTTTTTTTTAGGGTTGTTGCTGTAAAGCAATAAAGTTGTTATTTTACATTGACACCTGACACTCTGGAGAGCAGGTCTCTGAATTATTCTAGGCCTCAGTTTCCTCACTTGAAGAATGAGGGATCTGGTCTAGGTTAACCTACTTCCTTCCACTATGAGATGGCTGAAGTGACATTAATGCCACTTATTTTTCTTACTTTTTTTGATTTTGCACATGCTTGGCAGACACTCTCACTGAGCTACATCCTTATCCCCAAATATATATATATATTTTCCTTTGGCTGTACTGGGCTTGAGCTCAGGACTTTATGCCTGTAAAGCGCACTCTACTGCTTGAGCCATATAATCATTTCCAACCTGAGTGGTGTGGGCCAGAACCCATTGCTTTTCTAATGAGATAAGAGTCTGGTCTAGTAGAAGCACAATATCCTTTCATGTCAGTTGAAAGGTTTGGATCACAGAAATAAAGGCTTGAATGTATTTGTCTGGGCATCAGTACAACTGTTTAGATGTTTTTAAATTTCCCTTAGATCTGGTAGCTGGAAGTGGACGTAGACTTGCCCTCTTCTTACCATTACCTGTTGAAGGGGGAAGTACCCATTAGGATGTTTTGAATATTGGGGTGGCTTAGAAGGTAGGGCAGAGGGTGGAGCAGTAGGGGTGGACCTTTTCATTGATAAGTGGCTTTTCTGGTTCTCCTTTCCATGTTTATCCTGTAGCTTACAAAGAATGGCCAGTGTTTGAGTATTTAAATAGTAATTGTGGAGCCAATCTGAGATGAAAGAAAATTTGTATGGGGATCTCAGTTTATTTTTTCCTTTTATAGAAAAGGTCTAACTGGAGTATGGTATTGTAATTTAAGGAACCCTGTGAAGGCCACTTCTCTTAGTCACCCAAGGCATATTGAGGCCAGGCCTCAGTACAAATCTTTTAATATTTTTTTTAACGTTTTAATAGACAGGCCAGAAGACTGGAATGGGGCAGGTCCAGCTAGAAAGAACAAAATGCGAGGATCCTGCCTTTTAGCTAATAGCAGGCAGCCTCTTTAATAAAGGCTACCTTTTTAACAAAAAAATAAATCATTTGTAAAGTTAGAGAAGGGCATTTAGAGGGCATCCCAGCCAATAACAGTACCATACAGGACAATTAGTGTTAATATCTGGAGGGAAAAATTTATGTTGAGACCAAAGGTATAGAAAATTTTAAATGAGAAGTTTAGAGACCACAGTAGTGTCTATTTTGTTATTTCTGGGACTATAACCTTGAGCTAACAATTGGCTTACAAGGGCTGGGTCTGATGCCCCAAGGTGTGAGATGGGGCTAGGAGCAGGACTTGTGCAAGGTGCCACTCCCTCCACACACACCTGGGACAAATGACCCTGACTGACTAGGCCTGGTCCTGGGGCCTGTCGCCCCTCCCCACTTCCTGTGTACTCTGTGCGCGTTTATTCTAGCGGAAGTGGCGGCGGGCTGCAGTCATTGCCATGTGTGGCTGGCGGCCAGGATGTGCTGGGTCCTCTCTATGGATTTTCTTAGCTATGGCAGGCGTTTTTGCTGTGTCCAGGAGCTGGTATCCCTGAGCATGAGCGCGCCTGTTTGCTTTCCCTCCTCCCCTTGTGGGGGCAGAGTTAGGGCATGAGCGTGGCAGCTGCAGTTTTTTGTAATTGGTTTGATAAAGCAGCTGATTTAAAGTTACTTTAGACTGAGAGGCCTGGCAAACTAGTTGGAACAACTAAAGTCATAAGGTACCATGTTACAAGTTTTTCATGAGAGGCAGGGTCCCAGTAAGCCCAGGGAGGGGAAGGCAGACAGAGACAAAGGACACATGGTGAGACCATGGAGTAAGCAGAAAAGGTGTCCTGACATCTTAGGTAAGGGAGGGGAAGGCAGAGCCTGGAGGCATGACACACGCCTGAGGGATTAGCCATCACCTGTGTCTCTAGGTCACTCCCATTGACTGGTACTGGAACACTTCCAGCAAAATGAAACCTCCATTCTCCGGTCTCTGTCTCAGGAAAAAGGGACATTAGACAGGAGGGGGAGGGGAAGAGAAGCAGTCATCAGATAATCAAACAGGACTCCCACAACGTAGCATGAGGCATATCTGAATAAACCCCAGGCTTGGTCTCAGCCCACAGGGAGGGAGCATGAGCTCCCCAGAGCCAGAATCACCGTGACGCCAGAGTTGGCAAGGAGTGGCTGGTTTAACTCCATGATAGGAAGAGGCAGGCAGTGTGAGCAGTGTAAGAAGTCTGCTTACATGGGGAAGAGGAGGTTCAGGAGAGGACTTGGCTCGTTTGGTTTAGAGGCACAGAACCTGCACAGGGGAACAGGGAGTACACAGGTAGGGTTTGGTGCAGAGATAGGGAAAGGATTGGATGTAGGAAAGTTCCTTCCATTTACCAGCCCGCTCACAAAAATTGTATAAATCCCTTAAAATGTTGGGATTGAAAGTGCATTAAGTGGCCATTTGGAGGCATTATCTAATGGGTATTGGGGCCAGGTCTGATTACAGAGAAAAATGAGCTTTTGGGGCTTAAGATCAGGCATTAGGCGGAGGGGCCCTAGGTTGGCCAGGAGACATCCCAATGGGGAGTCTGAAGGAATTTGGGACGGTCCAACTCCCATGGTGAGGACTGACCTGAGGAGAGATATGGCAGGCGTCCCCGAAATATCAGGTCCTCAGGAGAGAGAGAGAAATGTGCAACACCCAGAAGGAACATCTTCACCACGGGGGGGGGGGGTCCACAGTCCCTAGTGGGGAACCCAGTTCCCAGGGATGAGAATGAGCTGTGACTTACCACTTGGGTTTTTGAGGAAATGAGAGAGAGAGAGACCACAGCTCAGCATGAGAGGAGGACTCATCGAGAGGAAGAGAGAGAGAGAGAGAGAGAGAGAGAGAGAGAGGACCTTGAGGGAAGATTGGCTGGTGGTGAATGGCAGTTGGAGGTGTGCTGGGGCGGAGGAACTTCCCTGTGAGCTAGTGAGCATTTTCTAGGATCGGGGGTCCCAGAGGAAGAGAATGGGAATTGAGAGAGAGAGAGAGAGAGAGAGGGGTGGGGTGGAGGAGGCCAAGAGAGCAAGGTCAGTGCTGGGAATGCACCCCGATCCGAGTCATGGCACCAAATGTTAGGAAAAACACTGCTCACAAGGAAAGCTCACGAGAAAAGTCTCACGTCCATAGAGCAAAGTTTAATGGCAGGCCCAAACTGCCAGGCTGGCTGGGGAAAAGATGGTGCAGCCCAGAGTCTGGGTGAGGAGTGGCTTTTATAGGAGGGGGAGGTTAAGGAAGTTAGTGCATGCGCATAGTCTCTGGCAGGGGTGGGGCTGTCTTACAGCACAGGAATTTCTGTTAAGGGGCTGGGCTGCCATTTTGGCCGATTCACAAAATGGCGACATTATTACTCTATCATGAAGTATGATATTTAAACTATAGAAAATGGGTGGATTTTTTATTCTTGTCAGGGCCAGTAAACAAGTCCCTTGAACCAAGAAGTAATACTGAAAATGTCTAATTATAGTGGGGTCCGTCCCAGGTGGCAGAGACTCTGCCCCCCCATTAGATGTCCCAGAAACTGAGTCAGAAGTTTTTGAGGTTCCTCCAGGAGCTCGTGCCATTGGGAAATAGAGCCATCTCTAGAGGTCCCATCTACTAATTTCCAAGTTACACAGAGGGGCCCCTGATTAGACCTCACCACCCTAAGGGAGAATTTCTTGCTGTCCCTTTCCTTTTTTCTTGAATCAAGGGCAAGAGAATGCAGAATACTTCAAAAGTCTAAGGAGGAGGGTGAGCAGTTTCCCTCTGCAATGACACGTAAGCGGACAAATGGGAAGAAGGAGGATTGCAAGGGTTCCATAGGCAGAGAGTGAGAGAGCGAGAGGGAGGGAGAGAGAGGGGGTTCCCAGGCTCAACACATGAGGGAAAACTAGCCACCTCTGCTCTACAGGTCAATCCCACTGGTGGTACTGGAATACTAGGGTGACCTCCACTCTTAGGCCACAAGAACTGTGAAAGAAGTGAAGATCTGACTGTTTGTGTGGTTCAAGAATAGCTCAGGGGTTCTGATACTGGGCTACCTTTTGAGCCACAGGGCGGGCCAGGAAGTCACACCCTCAGCCTTCAGATCTCACTAGGGAGTCACACTGGTCAGAGCAACCTTTCAGCTGAAGGAAATTTTCCTCTTTCACCAGCCATTCTCAGAGCTCCTCCTTAGTAAGTCAGATCAGAAAGAAAACTGGAGTGAAATCAGAACATTCCCTCTATTGTAGCAGAGGGGGATTGAGCTGACCCACTCCAGCAAGAGTAGGTCACACTCAGAGTCTTTAGACTGACAGCCATGCTATTTGCATGTAACTGGATGACAGATGCCTGGTTTTTGATGTTTGACAGAGGTCTTTGTGTAAGCCCCAGTGGGCTGAAAAAAAAAAAGATGGAAGAGAGCAATAGATCCTGGGCCTTAGCAACTTACTTTTCATTGAAATATCCTGGATTACCCCCCATTATGTTACTGGATTGTTCCCAAGTTCGTACCCTGGCATAGCTGATGATTGAAGACGCCAGACCAGGAGTTAAGAGTTACAGCAAGCACATAGTTTATTGCAAGGATAGCAAAGCACCCTGTCGAGTGGGACTTAGTGAAAGAGCTGAGCCAAATAATGGCTGAAATCTAGGAGGTAATAAAGGACTCTGCCTGACTTATCCCCACCCCTCTACTCTACTTTGAAGCTGCATGTATAATTATTTAATTCCGCTCCTCTAGAGGTAACCCTGACTTCTGTCAGGAAAAGGGGCGTCAACTCCATCTGACTGATTCAGGCTGATAAGGGGCAATGGTGGGGTTCCTGGACAGTTAGTCAAGCTTCCTCTGAGTGAAGAGGGGAGGGTCTGTCAAGCGTTCCATAGAGATCTCTGATGTGTGTGGCTTTGCCTTCATAACCATCTGCAGCTTGATTGTCTCCAACCTCAAAGAAATACATTTAACAAGCAAATTAAGGATGCTTGGGCCAAAAATTAATAGAATTGTAGCAGGGAGAAGGATCAAAAGAAAACAGACTAGACCTGAGTCTTGAAAAAGTAGCAGGGAAGTAGGGATGGCATAGCAGAGAGATAATCCTAGCTACTAGAGAGGCAGAGACCAGAAGGATCATGGTTCGAAGTCAGACCCAGGCAATTAATTCCAAGAGAACCTATCTCAAAAAAACCTAACATAAAAAAGGGCTGGTGGAATGGCTCAAGGTGTAGGCCCTGAGTTCAAGCCCAGTACTGCAAAACAAAACAAAACAAAACGGAAAAAACCCCCCAAAAAAACCTGAGAAATCTGAACATGAGGAAGGTCACGTAGCACTAGGGAGGGGAAAGGCACCTAACACTAGGATAAAGTAGCCAATAAAATTAAATATAACCATATATGGATTAGACCTTGCTTTTTGCTTCTGTAACCTGTTTGCAAGGGTATATAAGGTGAGACCCCTTTGTTCTCGGGGCTCAGCCTTTGGACATGAGTCCGCTGGGTCTGTGCTGGCACAATAAAACATAGGTTCCTGCTAATTGACTCAGAGTCCGGTACCTCAGCTAGCAACCTCTCGCAACAGAATAACTATTGCAACCAGACTATTAATAGTTAACCAGAATACCTCTTGTAAAGAGAGGAACCAGATTAGAGACAGTAGCCAAGATTTAATTTTCCCCTGGTCAGTCCACGATTTCAGGATTCCAGCCATTAAGAGTCACCACAGGTAAGGGGAAAATGGTAAGGAAAAGTAATGGAGGGGTTAGACAGATTAAAGTATAATATATTCACAGGTGAACTCCCATGGCAAAACCTCTCTGAACAATGAATATACCCTTAAACAATGAAAGACAGGAATGTAAAACAGGTCCTGTGGTGGGGTACTAGTGACAAGGGAGGGTGAATATAGAGGATAAAGGAGGGTGAATTTGCTCAATGTACTTTAAATACTTGCCTGAAAATAGATCCTTAAAACCTGTTGAAATCATTTTAAGTAGTGGTACTGGATTGCTGATTCCAAGTTCATGTCCAGGAGAGTAGATGATTGAAGATGCAAAGATCCCAGGATGGGGAGGGCTTAAGGAAAGAGAAGCTGGAGTATAGCTGGAGTCTAGGAATGATATAGGGCTCCACCTAGCTTTGGTCCAACAATTCTACTTTGAAATTATATTTGTGATTGGTTGGTATCTAGTCAACTTTCTCTTGAACCTGTCACCTGCCCATTTACATCCTTATCAAACAGAACATTCAGAAAGGTCAGGTCAGCTCATGCTGGTTTGGGGTGCATCACCCACGTCTTGTAGCTGTTATTTTGTTATCCTGGTAAGAAGCCTGTTAATTTTCTGAGAAGACTGCTGTTACCCATGTCCCTTTAGATATCTGCTTCTAAAGTGTCTCTCTCATCCAAGATGGAGTCACCTCTGTCATTTGTCCCCTCACAGTAGGGGAAGGGGGGGATGAGTAAGATTGATGGGGGAGGTGAACCTAACAAAGGTACATTGTAAACATATATGGAAATGTCACAATGAAACCCCCTGTACAATTAATATATGCTAATAAAAAATGTTATGCCATTGGCTGTCACACCCTGCCCTGTCCACCAGGACTGGTAACAGAGTTACAAAGTCCACTCTTTTCTATTCCCTGGTTTGTTTTCCCTGAGATACGATGTAAGAAGACTTACCAAGCAGTAGGAGAAAGTCAGAGATGATCTTGCTGCTTTCAGAATAGGATAGTGTGGCCATGATGAACCTGAGCTTGAATGAGTATCTGGAGAGCGCTGTGCATAGCCTGTTAAGGATTTGATAGTAGGGTGTTATTTAATGCTTAGACACAGTAAGCTATTTACCTATTCCTAAAATGAAGTAAACTCCTTCTTCCTCTTTCCTTTCCCTGCTTCTTCCTTTTCCCTCTCCCCTCCATCTTCTTCCTTCTTGCATATTTTTTCTGAAAAGCGAACCAGACAATTACCATTTATTTCTTATTACAATGTAATATAAAGTTGATCTTTAACAAAAGGTCAGGCTTTCCAGGTTTCAAAAAAGGGAAATTTAATTCTGTTCATAAAACTAAAGAGAAATTGTATGGCTTGAATGAGAATGGGAATTTCCCCTTCAGTGACTCTTTCTAAGAAAGGGTAACATTTAAAGTGTAGCTTGCATGGACATGTGTAACCACTGCTTGAACCTCAGAAGGAATTTGGCTCTGCAGAAGGCCTGATTTGTACCACACCATGAAGAACAGTACTGGGTGGAGTAAAGAACCTTTGGTGCTCCCAAAAAGGAGCCTTGAGTTGATTTCTCTGGTGGCCACTGGGGGAAGTTGAATGACTCTTCCTAAAGTTCCAGACACAACTATGAAACCTGCCTGAACTGGTTGCATTGGGAAATAACTGATCGTTCTTTTATTTTTTTAGCTACCCCATCCTAAACATCAGGGTTTTCTCCAAAGAGCAATTTTAGGAAGGAGTGCCAGAGACCAAGGGATAAGGAACTGATACCTCTTCAGAGTGACAAGGAGAGGGCTAGAAAGACAATGGCAATTAAACATCCCTGGTTCGTTTTTTACCCCTTGTTCCCAGGACTCTTCTGGAAGAAGCAAGGAGAGTGGATTCACGCAGGTTAGGCCAGGCTGACCTTGAAGAAGGGATCATGGGGCAGAAATGTCACAAGGTTCTCCACAGTGTTTGTGTTTTCCTGGATGCTGAGAGACTCCAGTGGCCAGTGAAGTCCCTTGGGGTTGGGGCTGTGGGCTGGAGCATGGAAGTTCTACTTCGAGCCTTGGAAGTGGTGTCAGGGGACCAGCTGAGCTTCCCTTTCTGTGGAAAAACCCAACAAAACTAGGAGAAAGGGAGCATCAGAGGCCATCTGGTAGGAAGTTACCAAAGATTTCAAAATCTACTGGTGGATCTCCAGACCAAAGATTGGGAAGCCCTGGCCTAGGAAAGCAAGCTACTGTGCTGGGGGAGATCTGGGGGGAGCAACATGGACTTCCCCAGGTCTCTTTCTGTTCTGCTTAGAAGGGCAGAAGCCATGTCTAGCTTTTTAAACTCCAGTTTGTACCCACTTGCCTCTTTTGCATCTCTTGATAGGGTGTCTCCCATTCCTACCTCCTGCTGTATTTGACTGTACCTCCTCATAGTTGGGTGCCAACTCATGCCCACAATCCTAGCTACTTGGAAGCTGAGATTGGGATGATCTCAGTTCAAGACAAAAAGTTCTTGAAACCCCATCTCAACAAATAGCTGGGTGTAGTGACATGTACAGGTCGTCCCAAGCTACATGGGAGGCTGAAATTGGGAGGATCGCAGTTCTAGGCCAGCCCAGGCAAAAAGGTTTGTGAGACCCTATCTCAACAAGGGAAGAAAAGTTGGGTGGTGTGGAGCATGCCTGTCGTCTCAGCTATGAGGGAAGCATAAGATAGGAGGATCTCTGTCCAGGCCTGCCTAGGCAAAAAAGTAAGACTCAATCTTCAAAATCACCGGAGCAAAAAGGGCTGGGTGTGTGGCTCAAGTGGTATAGCGCCTGTCTCACAAGTGCAAAGTCCTGAATTCAAACACCAGTACCACCGAAAGTAAAAAAAAAAAAAAAAAAAAATTGAAGTGTATAGCACTCAAGGTCTCATGCTTGCTAGGCAGGTGCTTATCACTTGAGACACTCCACCAGCCCTTTTCTGTGATGGGTTTTTTTCAAGATAGGGTCTCCTGAATCATTTGCCCAGAGTTGGTTTCAAATCATGATCCTTTAGATCTCTGCCTCCTGAGTAGCTAGGATTACACCAGCACCAGACTAAGTACTGTTTTTACACTGTTATCAAGAGGTGGCTTAAGCCTTTTTGGGGGATGCAGAGACTACTTTAATGAAATCATTGTTTAGTCTACAAACCATTTGTCTACATGGAAGTGTGGGGAAGAAGTCCTGTCTGGCAGTGCAGGGATCATGGGTTCTAGGCCTGCTTCTCTCTGTGTTACTGAGTTATACACACTTCCAGGAACCCTCTTCATCACCCTCAGTTTCCTCATGAGAAAGTAACGGGTTGTGTAGATTCCCCTCTGCCACTAACATTTGATGACTTAAGCTTTGCTCCCATGTACATACATATTCCATAATTTTTTAGTCAGATTAGGGCTCCTGTCCGGTGAGCCTGTTTTCCTTGGTGAGCTGATATTCTAGTCCTTTTCTTCCTCTTGTTTAAAATCTCCAGTCTTACAGATGGTGTATTTGGGCTGATTTATATGAGAGAAAATGAGAAAACTAATGATCTACTCTCATGACTCAAAGACAAGGCTCAACTGGACCCTCAACAGTGTGACCCAGCAAGGATACACTAAGCTACACCTGTCTTTTTTTTCTGGTTTAAAACAGGATGTCATTACATAGCCCAGGCTGGCCTCAAACTCACAATCCTCCTGCCTCCATAGCCTGAGTGCTAGAATTACAAGTGTGCACCACCATGCTTAAAAATATGGCTTTGTGTTTCCCTTTTCCTTTTTCTTTTAAAATCATTTCTCCTGTGTCTTAATGATTTGTGTTATTTCTACCTTCTAGCAAGTTTATTTTGCCTTCCTTATTTTCTTCAAAACTCAGCCCATGAGTAATTTTCTCTGCATGCTTTCTCTGAATACCCTGATTGAGCCATAAATGTCTCTTTCATGTTCACCAGTCTGTACCTTAAATATTCTTTATCATGTTCTTTACAACCTAATGTCATTATATCCTACAAAGCCGCCTGTTAGTCCAGTTATTGCCTGACCTCTCCAGTTGTAAAAGCACCTAGCAAGGTGTTTGGCATATTTCGATGTTGTATTAGTTAGGGTGAAACTGGATTGTTGATCCTAAGTTCATGTCCTGGTGAAGTTGACTGAAGACGCTGGAACAGGAGTTCAGAGTAAAGCAAGCACAAAGTTTATTGAAAGGATGGCAAAGCACCCTGACGGGTGGGACTTAGTGAAAAAGGTAAGCCATGGCAGCTGTGTGCATGAAGGCTTTTATCTAGTTTTTTGGTGTGCTTTTGGGGCAGACCTTGCAAGTCCCTGGATGTGGTTCTCTGATAGGTGGGCACCCATTTTTTTCTTACAGGGTCTTGGTGCGCTCTTTCTTTCCTCCCTGTCTTGGGCCTTGAGGTTAATTACTTACTTAAAATTTAATCCACTTTTTACTTAAGAGTAATTTACAGAAACTATCAATTAGAGCAGGACATAGTTTACATAGGCAATAGTAAATAGTTTACATAGATAATCTCTCTCTTATATAACAAGACAACGACCCCAAACCCAGGAGATCATTCCAGGGGCCAAACAAACCCAAATCTTTAACAAATATTCCACTTTTAAAGCCCAACCCCATCTTCTCTTCCTTGAAGCCACCTGCTCCCAGCCTGCCAAAGTGTATTTCTTTTTCAATTAACTCTGGCATTTACACTTTATAGCTACATTTTGGCCTCCCTGTCTCCCTTATTTAAGATAAAGTCACTTCTGCCATTTGCTCTCCTCACATTCCCAAAGTAATTTTTGCCATTTGCTCCCCTCATAAGAGGAACAGAACCAAGTGTTCTGTATTTATAGAATGTTCATTGATTGTACCATTGTGTATAGTATGGTAGCAAACTACTTAAGGCCCATAAACGGATGAGAGAGAGAGAGAGAGAGAGAGAGAGAGAGAGAGAGAGGTGCAGATATTTACTTTAAGGAATTGGAATTGGCCTACACATTGTAGAAGTTTGGCAGGTTCAAAATCTGTAGGGTAGGCCAACAGGCTGGAAACCCAGGAAAAGGGCTGATTATTTCACTTTGGGTCCTAAGCCAGTCTGCTGGCAGAATTCCCTGTTCCCTGGGGCAGGCAAGTCTTTTCTTTTTTGTTAATATCTTTAACTGGTTGACTGCACCTCTTCCCTCCTCCCCCTATTATGGAGGGTAATCTGTTTCCTTCACAGGTCCCTGACTTAAATATTAATCTCATTTTAAAAATGCCTTCACAGAAATATCTGAGTGCTGAAGACTAGTCAAGTTGTCACGTGTAATTAGCCACCCATATCTGTTGCTTTCTGAGTCTTGGTGAATTGACCACACAGGATATGAGAGCACCTGCTTTTTTTTGGCAGTAAAAGGTTTGAACTCAGGGTTTCATGCTCGCTAGGCAGGTGCTCTACCACTGAGTCACTCCACCAACCCATGAGGAGTTGCTTTTGAATTCCTATTTCTCCTGTACTAGTTTTCCTCTGTTTTCTTCCTTTCTCCATCTTGACTCATTTTAAGAAATTCGTATAGAGGTGCTAGCAATGGCACTTTGTAGCTAAGCACTGCTGGAGAGTCAAGGGGGCCCTGGCTGTTAGGCATTTCCTGTTAGCCCTCTCTCTTTTTTCAATTTATTTTTACCTCTCATTATTTAACTAGGCATGATATTACACACTTGAGACTATAAACTGCCAAAGGTTTATCTAATCTCTGTGCTTTTATTTTCCTTCTCTTGAAACGGTTTTGGCCATGGTGTGGTAAGACAGCAATGGAGCACCAGAACTCATGCTTTTATTGTAGCAAACTGGAAGAGTTTATTCTAGAAGCATTACCTTATCTGAACATTTGCAGCCATTATTGTAACTGGTAAAGTTAAATAGATTTTTTAAAAGAATTATTATTGTATTTGCAAAGTGAGCCCATTAAAAAAAGTATGTAAGATAAAGACTAAGTAAATACAATCTGAGAGGTAGACTAGTTTGTTTTCTAAAATTTCTTTATACACATAATTTATTAAAGTCCTCATTATAAATGATTTAAAATTTCTCTTTATCTCTATCTACTCCTGTCCTATTACCTTCCTGAGAACCGTAATCACTAATAATTTGATGTTTATCCTTCTATCCAATTTATAGACACACACAGCACTCTTACATAAACATAAATAAGACCATATGTAGTCATCATTCAAAATATGATGATTTATTTATTTACGTTTAAATGTCTCCATGCTCTTTCCATGTGAGCATCTCCATGTCGACCTTACGGCATTAAACAGTTGCACAGTGAAGGCATCATTAGGGGAAGGAAATTAACACTTCCCCAAAATTTATTTCCAAATTTTGCCGAGTAAACCACGAGATTAAAAGCGAGCATCTGAGAGCCGGGTACTACCGTTACCCACGTTACCCCACTTTGGGGAAGGGATGTGGGCAGAGCCCTGGCCAGGTCCCCCTCGAGGCCCTTTCCCAGTTCCGGGCGCACGCTGGGTCGCGGTGGCCAGGGACAGCCGGGCCTGAGGAAAGGCCGAGGCGTCAGCCCGGGGCCACAAATGAGCCGCCGACGACACCGGACCTGAGCGGCCACATCCGGCTACAGAGGCCGGCAGAGGCGGGTGGCGGGCGAGCGCGGTCCCGTCCGCCCCGGCTCGGGCGCAGCGGGCGCGGCGGCGCGGGGAGGAGGCGCGTGGCCGCGCACAGCAGGGGGCCGAGCGCGCGCTCGCTCCGCGACTCTGCTCGGCCGCTGCCCAGCGTCCTCTCTGCGCCCCGCTTCGCCGCGACCAGGTACCGTCCCCGCCCCGCCCGAGCGGCCACTCGGTTCTCCTGAGCGGGCAGTGGCAGCTTGGCAAACTGAGTCCCCACTCCCCTATTCTCCCCCCCCACCCCCGTCTCCTTCCCCCTCCCAAAAAACAGGCAGAGGCCGGCTGGGAAGCGGCCTTTGCTTTTCAGTGTATACTTGGGTTGCTAGAATGCGCCGGTGAAAGTTTAGAGAAGCTTATACTCTCTCTTCAACAAAATTAGAGATAAGGGCAAAAGAGTTTCTGCTGGGTATTGAGGGGGTGGGGGGGAGAGGGAGGGGGCGGAGTGGGTGGTGAGGGAGGGGGTGGGGGCAGGGGGGAGAAATGAACCAAGCCTTGTATGCACATATGAATAATAAAACAATAAAAAAAAAAGAAAGTTTAGAGAAGCTTGAAGAAAGCTGAGGCTACGTATGTGTGCAGGAGCGAAACTGAAGAGGAATTTCACAGAAAACCATGCGGTCTTCTTTCTCCATCCGCTTACAACGCACAAAAACATCCTCTGGAGTGGAACTTGCAGATCGGAAGCCTAGGACATTGGCTGGGAGGTGGTACAAGTTAGTTCTCAGCCTGGCTCCGATGGCTCACACCTGTAATCCTAGCTACTTGGGAGGCTGCCAGCAAGAGGATCACAGCCCTGCAAATAGTTCTTGAGACCTTATCTTGAAAAATACCCAGCAGGAAAAAAGGTCTGTTGGAGTGGCACATGTGATAGAGCGCCTGCCTAGCAAGTGTGAGACCTAGAGTTAAAACCCCAGTTCTGTCCCTTAAAAAAAAAAAAAAAAAAATTCTCAGAGGCCAGCTAAGCTGGGGCTTTGAAAATCTCAGCGCAAGACAGGTCTTTCAGAGAGCATCCCCACTCCCCTCCTCCACCATTGCCCAGTTCACAGGTGAGAAGTTTGAGCATCAGTAGATGGCTTGTTTGCAGTTCTTGGTAGTCAGGTCTAATAGTCCAGCCAGCACACGAGGTCCTAAGCTTTGCTTATAAATAACAAACAAATATGAAAACAACTCTTTACATCCATTGTGAGCCCAGGTGTTCAGTCCAGTCAGTAACAGTATTGGAACTTTAAGTCCATCTTCGTGGTTGCTGCTGCTTTCAGGTGCTTGCCCACCCGGCGTCCATGGCCCAGAGCACTGCAACTGGACAAAGACTTCGGAGATCCTGGGAACTGAGCTAAACCGAAGAAAACAGGGCTTACCTAAGTGGAGGGGAAGAAGGGCAATTGGGTGAGGGGAAAGGCTAGACCTGAGAGGAGGGTGAGCACTAGCTCTTGTTCTTAAAAGTGGTTGCCTGATTGTGCACCCGCGGTAGGGCAGATGGTGGAGGGCTTTGAACCTGACTGCCACAGGGAATAAGGCACACTGGGGAACTGGCTGGAGGAGGGCTCTTAGGAGACTCACCTACGCGGAAGCCAGCACTTTACCAGGAATTTACTTCCTGGTGGGCATATTAGCTGAGATCCACTACTGCAGGACTCTGTCATTTAGAAGGAAATCAAGATTTAAATATTGCTGTTGAAGAAGGGATGCTTATAGGGCTTATAGGGGAAGGTATTCTAGTTCAATAACAGGAAGACTTTTCTTCCCTGGTTGTGTATAAATAAGAAAAATAATTACAAAAACACTGTTCTCAGTGCTCTATGAAAATGAGTTCATTTACTTCTCAGGACACGTGAGGAATTTGTTGCTATTTTTGTCAATTAATTTTACAGATGTCCAAGGTAGGTAGCTTCCAGGCTGAGGCGGAGTGGAAGAAGGCTGAGGTCCCAGGATATTCAACCTCTGATTGTGTGAACTTAGCTTCTCCACGCCTTAGTTTCCTTACCTGTGACCTGCGTGCTGCATCCCTCCCTCCCCGTGAGACCATGAATGTTCAGGTGCTTTGCACACCGTGCATTCTGATGCCAATAGAAAATGTTAGTATTTATGTAAAGGAGAGATGTGCTTCCAAGGCCAAATCTCAACTAGAAAAATGATGGGCTTGGACTGACTTGTAGAATTGAGTGGGCTTGCCACTCACCAGAGGCAAAGATACACTCATAATTATGGGCTCTGGAGTTAGATAAACTTATGTCAGAATCCCAGAGCCCTGCCACTTGGTAGCTCTGTGACCTGAGACAAGTCTCTTAGTGTTTCTGAAACTGCATTATCTCACCATCTTCAGTTTATTCTTATGTAAGATGTGCTTAGTAATACATGCCTCATACAGTTACAAGGATTAAATGAGATGCACTTACTATAACGCCTCAAAAAATGTCAGAGGGCTCTGTTTTTTATGAGTCTTCTTTTCCATCTTCCTTCAGCTATTGTAATTGCCCCCCACACAGCCCCTGGGAAGCGCAGCATGTGTGAGGGACTGATCAAGAGGTATGTAGCTGCCATGGTGCTGAGTGCTGCTGGAGATGCCTTGGGGTACTTCAATGGGAAGTGGGAGTTCCTTCGGGACGGGGAGAAGATTCACCAGCAGTTGGCCAAGCTGGGCGGCTTGGATGCCATAGACGTGGGCCGGTGGAGAGTCAGCGATGACACCGTGATGCACCTGGCCACAGCAGATGCCCTCCTGGAAGCTGGAAAATCCCCAAACTTGGCTCGCCTGTACTCTCTCCTAGCCAAGCATTACCAGGACTGCATGGAAGACATGGATGGCCGGGCCCCTGGTGAGTGCAGCCAGTAGGACAGGAGAAGAATAAAACAGGCCCGAGGAAATGGGTAGCAATGTGATGGAAGCTGAGGGGGAGACTCAAGGGTTAGAGCACCTGCCTAGCAAGCTGAAGGACCTGCTCAAAGCCCAGGTGAGGGAGGGTTGTTGATGGAGACTGAACTATCAAGGAAACAGTAGTGTCTGCAGTTGTAATAAATAGGAACAATCTAAATATCCTGTAATTTACTTAATTATGGCAACACATTTGCAACTATGTAAAATTATGCAGATGAGTAGTTACTGATACAGAAAGTATTATACATAAAGTGAAAAATAGGCTTCAGGGCTGGGGTCGTGGCTGAAGTACACAGTACCTGCTTAGGAAACATAAAACCCTGAGTTCAAACCCCAGTACTGCTCCCAAAACAGAAAAAGTAGGCTTCACAACAGTGTATATGTTACGGGTCTATTGTCATTAAAAATACACGTGCAACTCTGCTGGGAGAGGACTGGAAGCACATACACAAAGATAGTGATTTTATTTAAGTGATGGGAATATTTACAGTTTATTTTCCATATGCTTCTTTGTATTTTCCAAGTTTTTGTAATGAACAAATGCAAAGAAAAACTCTGTGTGTGTGTGTGTGTGTGTGTGTGTGTAACACTTGGGAGGTTGTGGCAGGATGGCAAGTTCTAGGCCAGTCTGGACTACATAGCAAGACCCTGTCTCAAACACATAAATAAATAAATAAAAGAAAGGAAAGAGAAATGGAAAGTGTTCCTCTTCAGGCTCCAGTTCTGCTAACAAGTGGTTCTTGCCCACTTTAGGGACTTGTCTTGGCCACTCAGACAACCAGGTGATTTTTGACATTTTCCCCCCCATCCAACTGACCTCTCCCTCCTGTATTAGTCTGTTAGGGGTACCATAACAACATGCCATAGACTGGGCGACTTAAACAACAGACATGTATTGTCTTGTAGTTCTGGTTGCTAGAAGTCTAAGTCAGCATGTTGGCAGATTTGGCCTCTTCTACCTTCTTGGCAACCATCTTGTTGGGTCCTCATGTGGTCTTTCTTCTCTGCACATGTATCCCTGCTGTGTCTGTGTGCTCATGTCCCTCATAAGAAGAGGCTGCAACAGTTTGACAGATTGGAACATACTTCACCCTTCTGGCCTTTTTTGAGCTTAATCAGCTCTTCAGAGGTCCTAGCTCCAAACTGAATGCTGGGTTTTAGGGCTTCGACATATGAACACAGTTTAGCCTCAAATACCTCCTGATGAAAAGCTCCCCACCACCTTACCCAGGGGCCTCTCCCGACCCCAGGGATTAGCCTTAGCAGCCACTCTCTCTTCACTTTTAGCATCCCAGATCTCCATTTGTCATGTACAGTGTTTCTTTTTTCAGCTGTGTCATCTATGAACATTGTATGAGTAAACCGCCCAACAAGAGAACAATGATACTTCATTACATAGTGTGCTGTTGCCTTTGCTTGGATCCATGTATGTTCACAACTTGCCAGGACAGTAGGCAAGTGGGACAAGCCTGCTCATGCCACTGTCAGGTAGGGGACTGCCAACTCCACTGCTTCTCATTTGAACTCAGTGCTTCACTCTAGAATTTATGGTCTCTTTCTGATATTCAGGAACTCCAGTTGTCAGATTATTATTATTTTTCTGGGCAGGTTATTTTTTAGAGCCTTGTACTTCCTGAGAAAGCGCTCTACCTACCACCTGGGCAGTGCTGTCTAGGTTTTATACTTTTGCCTGGGCTAGCTTCTGACTTCAATCTGCTTCTGACCTCGATCCTTCTCGTGTAATTTGGATTATAGGTGTGCACCTCCCCCCACCTTGTTTGTTTGTTTGTTTTTTGTTGGTACTCAGGGCTGAAAGCTTGCTAGGCAGGTGGTCTACCACTTGAGCCATGCCCTTTTTTCTTTGGCTATTTTTTGGGGGTAGGGTCTTGTGTTTTTGCTTGGAACAGTCTGGACTGCAGTCCTCCTATTTGTGCTTACCACACAGCTCACATGGCAGATATGCATCACTACACCCAGCTATTGGTCTCACTAATTTTTTGCCTGGGTTGGCCTTGAACTTTGATCCTTCCAGTCTCTGCCTCCTGAGTAGCTGGTATTATAGGCATGAGCCTCAGCACCTGGCCGCTGCTTTTTTTTTTTTTTGAGATGGGGTCTGGCTAATTTTATTGACTGGTCTAATCTGGCCTTGAAGCACAATCCTTGAATCTCTTCCCATGAAGCTGGGATTATAGGTGTATGCTACCACGCCAGACTTCTTGACTTTCCCTTTCTGTCAGAGAAACTTGGAGACAGTTTAGTTCTTCCTTCCTGCTGGTGCCTTTGCTTTGGTGACACTGACCCCATGCCCTATCTGACTTATCCCCAGGTGGTGCCTCTGTGCAGAATGCCATGCAGTTGGAGCCCAACAAACCTAATGGTTGGAGAATTCCCTTCAACAACCATGAGGGTGGCTGTGGTGCTGCCATGCGGGCCATGTGCATTGGTCTCAGGTTCCCTCACGACAGCCAGCTGAGCGTACTGATCCAGTTGAGCATTGAGAGTGGCCGGATGACCCACCACCACCCAACAGGCTACCTGGGAGCCCTGGCGTCGGCTCTTTTTACAGCCTATGCTGTGAATGGAAAACCGCCCCATCAATGGGGAAAAGGCCTAATGGAGGTGCTTCCAGAAGCTAAGAAGTACATTGTCCAGTCAGGCTACTTTGTGGAGGAGAATCTTCAAAACTGGTGAGTCCGCAAGTACATGCCCCTGCTGGGATATGGGTGACTCTGCGTGTGCATGTACACCAAGCATGTGTGCCTGGGATTCAGATATTACAGCAGCCATCACAGTTCTCACCACCCAGTCCCCTCCTGGCCCACCCGATAAGGATTTAAGCTCTCTCCTAGCCATGGTTGCCCTAAGTAGCCAGGAGGACCCTCACTGAGTAGTGTAGCTGCAGCATCTCCCTGCTCTGTGTTCTGACTTTCTATAATTTTTGTGGCCATCCTATGCTGAGATTTACTTTCTTAGTTATTTGCTACTGCCCTGGAACTTGTTTTTTCCAGTATTATCTTGACATGAATAATATTTTGAAATCCTTATTTAGAATGCCCAAGAGATAAGTTTTTCCACTAGCTAATAAACAAATGGTAAGGCCACATGTTCCCCTTTTTTGTGGGTTCACTTCACATTCTCTTTCTTAGAATGAAAAGGTCCTGAGGCTTTCTGCTGAAGTCACCCATGGCTGTGATGTCCCAAAGGTTCCCCTGGATACTTGACATTACTTTCAACCCCTAAAGGCAAACATTTATTTCCTACCCTTTAACTTGATAAGAATATTCCTTATTTAGCAACTGGATCAGTGTCTTATTTATGCAGATGATTGGCAAAAAAAATTTGTGAAATGAATGGCTCTTAGAGCTAACTTTGATTTTCTTAGGTAGTTCATACAGGTACAAGTAGTTGAAGTCATTTTGTACTTATCTGTTCTCATATCCACCTGGTGCTTTTCATTATAGCTTTTGACTTTGGTTTTTCAACTGACTATGGAATTTTTTCTTTCCTACAGGTCCTACTTCCAAAATCAATGGGAAAAGTACCTGAAACTTCGCGGGATTTTGGATGGCAAGTCAGCCCCCACCTTCCCACAGCCCTTCAGTGTAAAGCAGAGGGATCAGTTCTACCATGCCCTGAGCTACTCTGGCTGGGGTGGCAGCAGTGGGCACGATGCCCCCATGATCGCCTATGATGCCATCCTTGCCGCAGGGGACTCGTGGAAGGAGCTCGCCCACCGAGCCTTTTTCCATGGCGGAGACAGTGACTCCACAGCAGCCATCGCTGGCTGCTGGTGGGGAGTTATGCATGGTTTTAAAGGAGTAAGCTCCTCCAACTATGAGAACCTAGAGTACAGACACCGGCTGGAAGAGACAGCTAGGGCTTTGTATTCTCTTGGATCGGAGGAAGATGCTGTAACCAGCCTTTAGGGAGAAGTGAGGTTCACTACTAGTGGTTTCTTCTTCCCTCAGAGTTCCTTTTCTGCTTAGTCTTTTCAGTTTTTCCAAAGTCAACAATCTTAACCTTGTTCTCAGGGAGTTTTGAGATACAAGTCCCTTGGGTACCTTGAGCTCAGTCTTTCCAGACTCATCTTGTTCTACCTGAATTTATCCCTCTTATAAAGGAGAATCCTTTATAATTATTTTTTTCCCTTGCACTGGGGTTTGAATTCAAGGCCTCACACTTGCTAGGCAGGTGCTCTTACACCTTGAGCCACTCCACCAGCCCTTTTTTGTGATGGGTTTTTCAAGGTAGGGTCTAAAGAACTATTTGCCCAGGGCTGCCTTCAAATCACACTCCTCCTGATCTCTGCCTCCTGAGTAGCTAGGATTACAGGCATGAACCACCGGCACCTGGCTGGAAGGTCCTTTATTATTATTGATGGGGGCAGTGTTTCACACGCTGGAAATCTCCTGGCCTTCTGTTTTTGTCTTCACTTTATCATATGATTGTTCTAAAAGGTTTTTTTTTTTTTCCTGTTTTAGTTCTGTTGGGTCCCCTATATGCGCCCCCCGCCGCCCCCCAAGTGGACTCTGAAGCAAAGATCTGAGTACAAAGGGTTTATTTGGAAGGCGATTCCAGGAGCACCAGTAGGAGAATGGGGAAGTGAGATGGCGGGGAAGAGGGTGTGTGAATGACTAGGTTTCCACTGTGGGTGGCTGGAGCACAGTCCATCTGGGTCCACTGCCTAAGCCATAGTTGTCCCACCTAAAGTATGTTATTACTAACGACCACTTGATTGGTTGAGGACCACTCCTGGGAATGCTCACTCTCTGGTACTTCTAAGCTTGCCTTTTGAGCAAGCCATACATGAACGTCTTCAGGTAAAGACTCAAAGATGCTTGCAGTGGCAAGCTGTAAGGTGCATGAGATCTGTAAGGGGCACAAGGGGATCCTAACAGCATCTGCTGGGCTGTTTTACCTCCTGATATCCTTTGACTATATCATCTTTTTTCCTTGTTGCAGCTGGATTTCTGCAGTTCACATTACACAAGCCTAAGCAGATGTTTTTGCTAGCTGCTCTCAGTACTTTCTGCATCATGGCCTTTAGCACCTTACCTGTTTTCTTATTTTCTATTTGCCTATCTGAATTCTCCTCTAACAGAACCTAGCACATAGTGGACACCTAATGTGTATTAAACAAATGTAAATAACTAGTCTCCTATCTGTGCCTTCCTCATGACTCTTCAGAGTTATCTTTACACATTACAAATCCATGATAGTGAACTTCTAGTCAGGTTCCAATGAGTACATCAACCCCTTTCTTTGCCTCTTGATGCTCTTCTCTCTCCTTTTCCACCTGGTAGGGTGAGAAATAAGATGCCACAGTCCCCTCTGTGTGGTCACCTCAGTCACCCAGGAGGCCTCCTTCACTTGGCTTGTTGCTGGGGATGAGGCTGGACACTCCTTTCAGTATAGCCACAGAACTATGGCTCCCTGTGATTTATCCTTCAGGTCCTGGGTGTTCAGCTGGGGCAGGGAAGGAGGTCTGATAACAGCAGGCTGGCTGTCTCTGAGTCCATCCTCTAGGGATCTGTCTGTCCAAGTCCTTCAGTCTCTTTAAAGTGTGGTGGAGGAGACACAGGGAGCTGGGGGGATGGTGTTAGCATCTTTGTTTTCTGGTATACGGCTTTAGCTACATTTGGAGATAACAGGAAAAGACTCTTCAGAGATCCTATTCTGTTTGCTGATTCTCAGTTTTCATTACAGGCACACTTCAAAAGATTTAGGCTTTCAGACACCTTTTCTCAACTCTCAGAACCTCCCCCAAACTTCACACTGAACTGGTGGCCTTTGTTCCTAATTCTTTGGAAAATAGAAGCAACTGGAAGAGGACAGTTGTATTCTCCCTGCCTGTTCACCTGGACCCGGGCTCAGGGTCTGTGCCCTTTTTCCTAATGAGAGAGAGAGAGAGGGAGAGGGAGAGAAAGGAGAGGGAGAGTGAGGGAGGATAAGAGAATGGATGGGAAACAGAGAAAGAGATAAACTTAATTCTTTGCAAAATATTAGAGCATATCAATAAACATAGTGTGACACACACAGTATAAATTGGTCCGTTTATTAAGCTAACATGTAAGCGCACTGAAAAAACAGAATAGGTCTTTATGTAACAGTACAGGGATTGATGGTATTTTTTGACCTGCTATGTTATGGTGGTTAATTTTCTTTCTTTGTTATCTAAGATTACTAGATGTTGTCTAGAAGTCTTGGAAATAATTTCTTTTAGGGTCTGCAAAATTAGCATTGGCCTCATTCACCCTTTGATCTTCGTCAACCATACTTTCCATTTGTTCTTCATTCTTTGCCTCTCTGGAGTAAGTAAACTTTTTTTTTTTTTTTAAACAGGAATGGAGGCTCTGATGATTTCACTATCCAAGCAGCCTACTAGACCAACTCGAGGAATGGCTGCTTGGGGCCTGGTAAAGGAGTCCAGATAGGGACTGGGGAGACAGCCTTACCATTTTTCTTCATATTTTGGGTTTGGAACTTGGGAGGAATGACATCTAAGGAGGCTATTTCCATCTGGGTATGGAAAAAGAAGATAGGAGGAAGACAATATTTCTGTGTGACAGGCTGTTCACAACAACCTACTAACAAATGAATAAATTGGTCTCCCAGAAGTTACCATCTATCTAAAGTCATATAGCTAGGATGAGATGCAGCTGGGCTCTAAACCCAGGTTCATCTCTACAAGAGACAGGAGAAAATCAAACCAAAGCACTTTTTTCTACTTTCCTACACCACTTAATACTTCTGACAGCAAATGGAAGATGGGGTGGGGCGGGGGGGCGTCCCCACCAACCAAGTCTCCAGGGACACCAGCTGATTGACCTCTAACTCCATTCTGATGCTGTCTACCTAGAGTTAGCATCTGATCCACAAGTTGAGGTCTCAGTCTCACAAGACTGCCGTACTTCAGATGCCAATCACAAATTCAGATCATGACCTGTGCTTCTGACTAACTGACTAAATCAGAGTTCCCACAATGCCCTTCTCAGGTTCACTTAATTTGCTGAATCAGCTCACAGAGCTCAGGGATGTACTTATGTTTGGCAGTTTATTATAAAGGTTACAGATGAAGAGCAGAAGGAGGTGATGCACAGGGTGAGGCACGTGGGAAGGGATGTGGATCCTTCATATCCTCTCCAGAAGGCCATCCTCTAGCAATCTCCACATGTTCAACAGTTTGGAAGCTCTCCAAAGTCAGACCTTTTGGGGTTTTATTGAGGCTTCATTATATGCACATGATTGATTACATCATTGACCAATGGCAGTCCACTCAACTTCTTCTTTCCCCTCCTGGGAGTTGGGGGTATGTAAAAGTTCAACCCTCTAATCACATGATTGGTTCCCCTGGCAACGAGTCTCCCTTCTGAGGCTATCCCGGAGCCCAGCAATTACCTCATTACAACAAAAGATGCTACCACTACTCAGGAAATCACAAAGGACATAGGAACTCTGTGTCAGGAACTGGAGTCTAAGATCAAATATTAGGACAAATGATTATCTGAGTGCTTTTACCTACAAGGGTTTTTAGGAACTCTGTTAGGAACTGGGGACAGAAAACAAATATATATTTATTGGGTCACAATATTACAGTCTCCAAAGGCTTTTCTCTTTGTATACCGTCATACTCTCTTTGTTAACTGTAAGTATTAGAAAATCATTCCTAAAAGGCAGAATGAAACCCAGGGGTAAGATGGTGATGGCAGTAGTCTATGACCTGTCCTTTGCCTTCCAACAACCAAGGGGTGAGGTCAGAAAGCTTGTGGGTTTGAGATCACATCTGGCCACAGAGTAGGAAGAGGGTAGAACTGAGTCAGGCAAAGTTGTGAAATGGGAATGTCTTCACTCTCAGCACCTCTTTCCCCTTCAGAGGACTTCCTCTCCCCTTCAGAGGACTTCCTCTTCATTCTTCTCCTTGGCCACTAACATGCCCCACCCAATGCTTAGACCCATGATATAGGCTTCTCCCCATGCTGTGTTTGGTTATACCTGCTACACATGGCAAGGCTCCTACTTTCCCTTTTGAGGCCTCAGTGCCATTATCTGTACTGGGTGGCTGACCCACTCAGGGTCTCTGGGCTTGGGTCTCATGGACTTTTAACTGTGACACTCAAAAGAACAAGAGTCTCAAGAGAGGTCACGTGAAATTGGGGACAGATGGAAGAAAGAATCCTTAAGTCTTCCTCATCAACAGAGCTGTGGTTAAAGCTTATGTTTATTAATAGAGATAATGCTTCAAACCAGTTCCCTATCATTTTGGCTGGGATATCGACAATCTTCCTCCATTGCCAATGCCAGCAAGTGAAGGTGACACAGTGTACCTACCATCCCCCTTCAGGGGCTGGTTGTGTCTTCTTCATGTAAATCTTCCTTCTGAAACACATTTATTAAGGCTTAGTTAAATAAAAACTGAAGGGCTGGTGGAGTGGCTCAAGTGGCAGAGTGCCTGCCTAGCAAGCATGAGACCCTGAGTTCAAATCCCAGTACAACCAAAAACAACAAAACTGAAATCCATATTAGTATAAGTGACAAGTGGATAGATAAGGCAGGAACAGAGAAGATGAAACCTGAGCAAATAAAATTGGGAAACATGACCTTGGGCAAACAAAATCTCCAGCTGGATAATTTCCACTGGAGACTACTGAGTGGAGGTGACATTTGGGTGAGCTTTCTGGAGTCCCTCTTTCACCACCCCTGAATCAGTGTTCACACCTCTGTCCATTTTCCCTACTACAGGAACATGGGATAGACTATGTAACTAGACTTTGTGACATTTTACAGAGAATCTGCTACCAGACCTATCGGTGACCCCTCTGAACCTCAGATTTTTGAATACTGGGGTAAGTTGAGATTACTACTTCCTACCTGAGAGTTGTGGTGAGGTTGAGAGTAAGTAACCCATGTTTAGTGCAGTGGATAAGGATGTGGTCACTGGTGGCAGTTTCTCAGATTAAAATCCTTGCTGTGTCACTTCATGTAGCCTTGAATAAATTATTTAATCTGACTGTGCCTCTGTTTGTACATGCATTAAATGGATCTAATAATAGCACCTACCTTATAGAATTGTATGTTTTATGTAGAATAGCATCTAGCATGTGATAACAAACAAAAGGAAAAAATGTCAACCTATGCTACCTATATATTGTTGATGTCTTTTTTTTCCCCTTTTTTAATTTATCTGGTGTTTTCTTTCTGCCAGTCTGTCCTGAAATAGGGACTCCGGGAAACCCCCAGACTCATATTTCAAGCCAGCCAGCTTCTTATGCAGTTTGGGAAACTGTTTTTTTTTTTTTTCAGTAGCATTTCACACCCAATGATAGGCCTACAAGATCCATGAATAATTTTACTTTGAAGGTAGGAGATCTCAGGGAATGAACACTAAACCATAGAATTTTAGCATGAAACTCTTACTCATTCTAAAGCTACAAATAATTTTCAGTCCCTGTTAATACTTGGAGGCTTGAAGTTACCTGGGGGACAAACAAATTCTCTGTTCAGGTAAAGCTACAAGTGGCCTTTTGTCTGGGGAAATGTAAAGCAGGTGTCTACCTATTCTTTCTGGGAAAGCAGAACAGGAGTATCATTGCTTTTAAAGGGAAGGTAGGGGCTGGGGAGGTAGCTCAGTAGTACAGCACTTGCCTAGCATACACCGTGCCTTGGGTCTGATGCCCAGACCCACACAAAAAAGAAAGCTAAAGTTATGTGGCTTGGAATACAGAGCATGTCATACTCTTTTTCTCCATAACAATTTGGATTTGCCCTAGGTGGAAATAAGTTCACTGCATACTTGTTGTCAATCTATCTTAGTCTGATGAGACTGAATACTTCCTTCTACCAAGTTATAGAAAGTGGACTTAACTACCTATAGCCAGGTGCTAGGGACAACAGAAACCTAGGATTCACTGCCAGTCAGTCCGTCAAGGATCAGGAACATTGCCTGGGGTAGACAGAGTTTCATCTGCATCTGTGGTGCCTACTTGCACACAGCTGAGGCCCCAATAAGTGACCTGCCCTGGGTTTTATACACTAGAGACACATGAGTCACTGGGCTAAAGCATGGAAGGACATCCTATTTCTGGAAAGGGGGAGGCAGGAGGACTACCACAGGGCCCAGGTTGTTTTGGCCAATTCCCTGCTATTTCAGGATGCTGCACTCCAGAACATTCTGCAATTATTCTTGAGAACTACAAACATGAAAAGGGGAGAACTGGGTCAGCCCAAGGCAACTAGACAATTGTCCTGCACTATGTGTATTATGACTTCTGAGGTGTGTATGTGAGTGTGTGTGTGTGTGTGTGTGTGTGTACATGTACATGTGTTCACATGTAGAACATACAGGACATCAGGAGGGAAGCTTCCAAAATCATGCTCTTGGCCTAGATTGAAGAGGAAGTTGGTAAAAGATTGGGCTTCCTGAAAATCCTAGGATAGGTTAGGCACTAAAATTTCACTATACATTGTATATAATGGGATTCTATAAACCTTTAAAAAAAGAACAAGGAGCTCCAAAATATTTTGTTTAGAGTGAAAAGTAATGTTCAAAAGAGTTTGTGTAGTGAGCCAAAACTATAAAAATCAAAAGAGGGTTGAGACAAACTGGACACCAGTGGCTCACACCTGTAATCCAAGCTACTCATGAGGCAGAGATTAGGAGGATCATGGTTCGAAGCCAGCCAGGGCAGAGAGTGAGAGTTCATGAGACCCTATCTTAAAAATACCCAACACAAAATGTCTGGTGAAGAGGCTTGAGCAGTAGAGTGCTTACCTAGTAAGTGTGAGGCCCAATTCAAACCCCAGCACCACCAAAAAGAGGTGAGACAGAAAATCTCTAGAAGAACGTACAAGAAAATGGTGACAGTAGGGGGAGAGGGAGAGACTAGTTTTTTACCTTACATTTTTGTACTTTAAAATGTTTTATAAACATACGATTGTAGAATTATGAAAAAATATACTTAATAAAAACTAATGTGGCCTCATTTTGTAGTTGCAGGCTCGTGAGGCCTGGAATTATTATTTCATAAGATTATTTTGTAGCTGTATCACTACCCCCATCACTGAAGGGAGTGAAGCATCACGACCCCAATTCCCAATACATGCAATAAATAAATAAAGACACACTCACTTTGTATTGAGCAGCATGGCTGCTAATACAGACTCACTTCTACATGACACAGGACTGCTTTATCAAGCAACTTTGTCCTGAGGACTCCCTACTTGCCTGGCCAGAATATTCTAGGCACTGTGCTGCAGTCCATGACTGCCTCAATGTTGTCCTCTTTCCTTCCCACTATGCTTCACAAGTGTCACATCTGCATCACAGTCTAAAGGCAGTCCCCACCTTCTGCATCTCTTATTCCTCACAGGTGTAGGACCAACAACCTCTTGCACACGTAGTTCCACTCTGACATCCTCTTCCTCAAAGACCTGCACTAGTATGCCTGGCTTGGTCTGTGACATCAGGACAGCTTTCAGTAGTTACCTCTGCTGTGTCCTGCTTGTTGCCACATTTCTTTCTGGTACAGCGTTGGAGCAGTAGGATCACGTGCATGAGGGGAAATGAGGGCTGGTCCTCCCATGATTGCGTGGCATCAATACCTCTTCAGGGGCTGTTGCTGCACAGTGTAGAAGTTCAGAGAATGGATTCTAGGGCTCACTCATCCTGTTTTTAATCCCGGAATTGCACGGCCTTTTTCAAGTTACTTAACCTCTCTCTGCCCTGAGAGCTATGTAACACATTCACGTAGACAATATTCACCTCACAGCCTTTGTTTAGAAAGTTGGATCTTGGCCTGATGCTAGCATCTCTGCCTTGCACCAGCATGTTATACTTTAGGGAGTGCTGGCCAGGCAAATGCCTGCCATCCCCCGCCCCGCCCCGCCTATACAGAAACACGCTGTGGTTTCTGCCACTCATTTTGGTGAGGAGGACCTGTGGTAGCCAGACCCACTGTGGTTTCCAGGCCCAGCTCTGCCATTTCCACCAAGAGGGTCTAGCTAGTTCATTTTCCTTTTCTACTGAGTTCTGTGTCTTTGTCCATACACTCGGGAAGTTGATTATCTCTTCTTAGAGATGGGGCATTACTTTAACCCACTCCAGAAGCAAATTTCATCTTCCTCCACTCTGTCCAGTACAAGTACACTTGACATGTCTCATTGGCTCCTCTCTTTGCCGGGTCCTAGGGATCCAAAAGTAAAAGAGAGGGTCCCACCCTTCAATTGCTCCCTCTTCCTGGACAGACAAACATGACCACAGACAATGAGGGTTTTGTAAACACTTAGAGATGAAAGACTCTGCTTGGTAGCAGTCTTAGGACATTTCATAATGGGAAATGGGAGAGGTGGGTAAATCATTTCAGAGAGGAAGAACAGTGTGTTTCAATGTCCCCTGGGTAAAAAAAGAAAAACAGGAAAGTGTGTTTATTTTCATTGAGAAGAAGAAGCTGAAATCTCTGGAGGTTAAACAAACAAGAAGGGTTTATTTTTCTTTTACTGGCTGTGGGGCCAGTTAATGATTAGTGAGCCCCAAGTGCGCGTTTAATGGGAGTTTGAACTACGCTGTACCTCTGGCTTTGGGGCTGACTTCATAGCAGCTCTGAGGCTCCAGCTCAGCAATGCCCCCAGACCTCTGGGAGAGAAGCTTCTTGTTGTGGGGGTCTCTTTTGTGGCTCAGCATTGGAAGTTCAGGTAGGATGGGTGCTCAGGCTTTGGGTGGAACTTATTTCAGTCAGTGACTGTATTTCTTAAACTGTCCTATCAGTAGTAACCATTGGAAGGTCCCCTAAAAGTCCTTTGCCTCTCTGGAGGCGAATTTAAAAGAGGGGAAAGAAAACCCCTGCTATCATAATGGGAATGAGGGTAAACAGGATGCTTTCTCAGGCACCAAAATTAAACTTCCCCTGGTTGGCTGACTCATTTTTCTAAAACCTGCATTAGAATCCTTTCCAACTTGCTCAAAGCGGGGGGGAATATAAGAAAATGCAATTTGGTTAATTCTAAAATATTCACTTCCATCCTACTAATACCCACTGTTTCAAGATGTGTTTTAGAATTTAAATTTGCCAAAAGAGTTTAGAAAGTTTTCATTATGAATTTGTTATTTGGATTGTTAGATGCCTTTTCTAATCCTGCCCACCTTACCCAAGTTATGCCCCTTGCCTGGGTTGTGATAACTTGCCCCTCCTCACTGAGGGTGCCAGTTAGAGCCGCTCCCCACAGCTGCCATTTGCACTGTATCTTTCTCCTGGTAAAGAACCAGCCCATGGTTCCCACTTGCTTAATACAGCAAATTAACATCCTCACGTACCCACCCTCCTCACCAGCAGGGAGAGCTCCCTCAGAAAGCTCCCTTCCCTCTGTTCCCAACAACGCACTGTTTTTGTCTTCTCTGCAAGAAAAGCAAGAAAAGCTCTCCCTTTTTTTTTAGTATAGGGTTTGAACTCAGGGCCTCACATTTGCTAGCCAGGTGCTCTACCACCTGAGCCATGCCTCCAATTCATCCCTTGACTTTATAATGTGTGTCTCCTTCTTGCTGGAGTTGCTCTCATACTACCAGTGATCTATTTCTGCTCCTTCCATCTTCCAAGAGGACTTTTCTGATTCCTATCCCTTGCAACACTTCATTCTCCTGCTCCAAAGTCCAACTCATATGGATCTATTGTCTCCATGCACCCGGGGTGGCTTTTCACTTTGCTGCCTGGCTTCATGTGACTTTCTTGTCCCTCAGTTATTTGTTCCCACAAGGTGAGAGTTTGGGGCTCTTGCCTCTTCCTGACATGTAGCACTGAGCTCTGTATACAGTGGGTGCTCAGTGAGTGTTGTTGCATGCTGCTCAGTGAGGAGGTGTTGAACAGACAGGCAACAGGCTCTGGGTTAGTGTCACTCACTGCTTTGAATCCTGGCTATTTCTTAGTAGTGTCATGACTTAGAGGATGTGACTTTTCTTCACCTGCAGTTGGAGATTATCTTTACCAACTAGGAATGCTGAAAGACTAAATGAGAAAATCTGTGCACAGGGTCTGACCTTTTGCAGTTGCTTATTCTCTGGTGATTGTATTATTAGTGAATGGTCACGTGAATCAGTGGAAGAGGAGGGAACAGGGCCGTTGGGAGCCATTTTGAAGAGACCATGGGAGGTTCCCTGAAGACTGTTGAAGGGTTGTGGGTGTTGTTTGGAGACGTAGACTAGGTGGGCTGCTTTGTCCCTGCTCACTGAGCAGCTCCACACCAGCTGGGGAACCAGGAAGCATTATGCTGGTTGTCCTGATTTGAAACTTGAGAGTGGAAAGATTAGTAGCGAATTGTTTTCAAACTCTTTTTGGAATCTCACCTCTCAATGGGGGCCTCAGACATAAGGAATGCAGAAACCCTGAGCCAGGTAGCAGGGTTGGGGTCAGGGCAAAACTGATCCAGTCCAACTCATATCCTGGAGGCATTCTAGATGCCCTGGGCAGGAAGTGAGCTGGTAACAACTTGCTAGCAGGGCCTCTGGGGTACTTGCCCTGTCCTCTTGCCTTTGCTGCCATCTTTCTTTTCACACCTATCTTGAAGGGGAAGTCTCCATTTCCTATGTATCTCTTCCTTCCCACCTAATTGTCAACAGTGATAAAATTTATTGGATTAATGTTTCCTGTTCTTCTAAAAGTACTATCTTAGAAATGAAATGAGTAGGTGGATAGGCAAAGCTAGAAGTGTGTGTGTGTGTGTGTGTGTGTGTGTGTATACACACACAATCAAGAGGGACAGACATATGCCCAAGAGGAAAGGAAAAAGTTGCATTAAGGTAGCTACAGGAAGTAGTGAGAAGAAAAGAGATTGAAGGAGGCAGAGAGATCAAGGTAAAGGACAGGAAGAGGACAAATGAATATGAGGGAAATTAAGGAGTACCTGAGTGCCCATTGGGTAAGAGGATCCTTTGTCACAGGAGGACAGCAGTTGATGCATGGGGCCCCTGTGGAAGCTGGGCCTCCACTCACTCTCTTGGCTGGGCACCTGAGCAAACTTTCAGTCACTCAACACATTTCAAGTGTTTTCCTTAAAATGTGGAGGTCAAGACTGTGGAGCTTGCTCCTTGGCCAAACTGACCCTTGTGTCTGCCAGCTGGCTCAGGCGTGTCCTATCTTGGTGGTTTCTGAAGTCTTCCTCTACTTGGGTAAGGTGGTCTTTCCAGGTGTACTCTCAGCACAGTTTTCTGGCCACACATGGTGTGTCCCTGCCTTCTATGGGCTTTCCTGATAATTTCTATTTTCCTTGCCAGACTTTGAGCTCCTGAGGGTATATGGCTAGTCTCTTACTATCCTTGAATCCATAGAACCTACACCAGGACATGGCACAGAGGTGCCCTTCAAAAAATCAAAGACATTGGTTGTTTAGGAGAAAAGTGATCGGGTGACAGGCCTCATTTTTACTTCCTGACATTTATGTAGACTAGTTAAATGACACTGGCCCTGAAACAGCACTGTAGTCACAGAATGGGTCCAGAGGGTGGCCCATTTCAGTGAGTGTACTGACAAAGCAGGTGCAGGTCAGCTGAGAACATGTGTCTTCTGAGAAGGCTGGGGCTCAGAGGAGGTGGCAGTTAGTTCAGGGTTTAGTTGTATAGAGACAGGGCAAAGGCAGCTGAGGTGAAGCAGTCAGCACTGGGCTGGCAATGTCCGCTTCTCAAAAGCCAGTCTGGACCAGCCTCACTGAAGGTGATGCTGCCCCTAGCACATTGAGTCAGGTATGGTGGGAGCTCCTGAACTACTCTCATTTTGCAGTGTCTGATGAGCCGTGTTGTGGTGGGAGCCCACAACAGGGTACACATGCAGTGACTCCTCTGTTACCTCCACATTCGACAACAAAGTGTGTCTGGTTGTGATTTTGAAACTACCGTGTCTCTGCTAGAGTATCCCACTCCCTTCTTGGCCTAGGCCAAGCACACAAGACGTGGGCATTGCTAGATCTTTAAAGATCTTTAATGACTTTTCTTTTTCTTCCTTTTTTTTTTTTTGTGGTACTGGGGCTTGAATTCAGGACCTACACCTTGAGTCACTCCACCAGCCCTTTTTTGTGAAGGGCTTTTTTTCAAGATAGGGTCTCATGGAACTATTTGTCTGGGCTGGCTTCGAACAACCATCCCTCTTATCTCTGCCTCCTTAGTAGCTAGGATTACAGGCATGAGCAACCGGCACCTACCTTTAATGACTTTTCTTTAACACCTGTTCAGCACTCAGGCCCAAGAATGGGAAACTATGGGCTTTTTTCAGACTTGGACAAGCCAGTATTTAACTCTCTATCCCTGCTTCCGTAGTTTGGCTAGGTGCCAAGTTACAGAAATAAAGTGAACCCTAGTGAAAATTACAGTTTTTAAGATTCAAACTTTAAAACAAAGTACAATTAATATATGGAAATATATGCTAATGATAAACTCACACAGTCCTAAAAGTATAATGTGACTGCTGCATATTTTATATAAACTATTCTTATTTATATAAGATGTGTATTACATAAATATTTGTGTGCAAGTATGTGAAATCCTCCCATATCAACATACAGAGCTACCTCATTCTTTTTAATGGCTGCTTATACATATATATACTGGGTTTGAAAGGATTTATTTTTTAAGTTATTATTTTTTGGGGGGTTTGGACTCAGGGCTTCACACTTGCAAAGCAGGCACTCTACTATTTGAGTCACCCCTCCAAGTCCCTGGGTGTGACAGGATTTATATCTTACACATTCTTACTTGTTGTGAAAAACATTGCCTTGCAAAAAGGTTATAACTATTTATTAATATGTGAGGATGGCCATTTCCTCACCTCTCTGCTAACACTCTAGAATAGCAAATATTTTTAGAATTACCTATCCGATGAGAAAATAGTCTTACATTGTTGTCTTAATTTTTTTCTTATTATGATTAAGCGAACATCTTTTTATGTATCTATTGGCTGTTTTGATTTGCTTTCAATTAAGTGTCTGTTTATCCTTTTGTCTGTCTTTTCTGGGTCATTTCCCTCCCTAACTGATTTGTTAGAGCTCTATAAAAATGAATCCTTTGGGGCTGGGAATGTAACTCAGTGGTAGAGCACTTACCTATCATGTGTGCTACCCTTGGTTCAATCCCCAGCACCAAATAAGAAAAAGTCCTCAGTGAGTTCAGGCCAAACCAACTCTTCACCAATGTCACCTGAAAGTGAGCCTTGGTGGCCTTGGTGCAGTGGCCCTTTTCACACCCACTTGGCAGACAGCAGCAGTCCAGTAGAGAAAGATGCCTGGAATGTAGATGGTGGTAGCGTCTATTCCTTGTGCCTGTCCCAAGAAGCTCTTAGCAAAAATGAGGATGAAGGAGACTAGAACTCTGTTTTTGACAGAGGAAAATTGAAGATGAATAACACAATGTTATCCTGGAATAAATACTCTTGCCCTATCCTTCCCTGGGCTCCAGAGAAATGTTATAGACAGAGGGCAGCTGGTAAGTGTAGATGTGCTGCCCAGAGTGAGAAATAGGGGTACTCTCTGGCTGGTCAATTGACTTTTGGGTCACTCTGATCCTTAAAGTCCTTCATGTGTGTGGAAACTCCTAGCCTGCATGAAGGGGAAATTTTGGCACCAGAACCTAACATCTCTGCCAGGGTTAACCATTCCAGAGAGAAACCATCCAGAGAGAACCAGGGAAGCCCATTAGTCTAGTTCTCTTTTCCCAAGGAATTATAGGATCCACGTAGAACTCTTCCTTCCCTCTGTCCCTTCCCCCCTCTTCTTGCCCTCCTTCCTTCTCTTTTCCACCTTCATTGATTATGATAAGAGCATCCTAGAAGGGCTTCTAAGGTCTTTCCTCCCTTTGACCGCTTCCCTTTTCTCGAAGAGTCCTAGGTTCTGAGTTGTATTCTAGTTTGATTGACATAGTCTTCAAGGCCTAGTGCTTTTAAACTTGCAAAATAGAATTCTTTTCTCTTTAGCTAAATTCTAGGTATTTTCCAGTACAAAATCAACACAATAGGAACATATAGATATACGCAATTTATGCCTGCTCTGTATATAATTTTTTCCTTGGGGTGGGTGGGGAAATCACAAGAAAAGCTAGGAAGTAGAATTTACCTCTGGGAAGAGGGTCTATGAAAAGTTTAAGATTTCTAATTTTACTTTTTAGGGATCAACAGGGATTATCTATTTAAAGAGAAATGTATTACCTCTTGCACCTCTTTGTATTCTTCTGAGTTTTTAAAAAGGAATATAGACCTGTGACAGAAAGCTTAGAAAATAGGGGCTGGTGGAGTGGCTCAAGCAGTAACAGCACCTATCTAGCAAGTGTGAAGCCCTGAGTTCAAACCCCAGTGCTGCAGAAAATAAATAAATAAATAAGATATAAGAAAGCTTAGAAGATAGATAGATTTTTATGTAAAATTTTACATGAAGTTTATGAAAATAAATACAATAAAATAGATGGAAAAATATCATTCATAGCCTACCACCCAAACACAAATACATTTCTAACTTTTTGATGTAGCTCTTTCCGATTTTTTGGAAATTAGAAAAAAATTATATTTTGATTATTCTCAAGAATGAGTTGGGAGTCTGGGAGTCTGTCTCCTATTTTCTCTTCTCAGGAGCAATATGGATAAATTGAGGATTATGAAGTTGGTAGAACTTTTCTGTAAAACTGTCGGGATGTTGGAGTTTTCTGATGGATGGGTTTAAAACTACTGCTTCAATTCCTTTGTATGTCAGTTTGACATTTGATTATCTGTTTTGTTTTTTCTTGGCTAAGTTTGGTAAGTTGTACTTTTCTAGGAAATTACCAGTTTTTAGGAAAATATCAATATTTCAACTTTTGGGTGGATATAGGTATGTGTTTTTATGGTTTGAAAAAGTCAATTGTGTCTATATTTATACCCTCTTACTATTCCTGATATTGCTTACTTGTGACTTCCTTCTTTTTTTCCTTATGCTGTCTTATCAAAAGTACATCTAGCTTATCATTCTTTTCAAAGAATAATAGTTTTCAAAGCTTGTTGTGTACAGCAGGCACTATTCTAAGCAGTAGAGTGAACAAAGTGGATATAATTGATGCCTTGACTGAAAGTCTGTTCTAATGTGGGGAGAAAAGTAATAAACACTACGTATCACAAATTAGTCAATTGCATAGTAAAGTAGAAGATGATGGTTGCTATACAAGTAAATAAGGGTAAGAAAGACAGAGAGAACAGGGAGGACGTGCATAAGCTGGTCACAATTTAAATAGGTTGGCGAGAAGCGAAAATGGCATTTGACAAGCTGACTTGAAGGAGGGGAGGGAATTAATCCTGTAGGTCCCCAAGGGAAACATTTCAGGCAGAAGGAACAGCCGATGCAAAGGCCCTCTGGCAGGAGAAAGAGCAAGGAGAAGAGCTGGCTGGAACAGAGTAAACCAAATAAGATAAGGCAAACTGTTTCTGAGAGGGTGGATTTGATCGTTTATAGCCTTGTAATCCATTGCTAGGATTTCAGATTTTATTCTGAGTGGCTTGGAGGCTTTTTGCACAGAGGTGTGACATGACTTACTTTTTTTTCTTTTTTTTGGCAGTTTTGGTGTTTGAACTAAGGGCCTTGAGCTTGCTAGGCAGGCACTCTACCACTTGAGCCATACCCCAACCCATGACTTACTTTAAAAGAGGATAATTTTGGTAGACCAAAGAAGCCAAAGTGTAGGCAGGAAAAGTAGTGACAAACTATGACAACAGTTTTCAGAAATGATGATGTCTGAAACCAAGGTATCGACTGGGTTAGTGAAATGGTTGAATTCTGAATATTTGATTCTGACAATAGAGCCAATAGGATTACTTTACCATTTGTATGCAGGAGATGAGAGGAAGGGGTGAGTCAAAGACAAAAACATACCCAAAAGTTCAGCCTGAACTATAATGCATAAATTGTTCACAGTGTCACTCTTATTCCATTGTTTTCATTTCTTTCATTTCAACTATCACTTCTATGTTTATTTCCCTATATTTTATATAGAGTTGCTGTGTTGTTCTTTTCTGAGTTGAAAGATTAACTTTCTTAAACTAAATCTTTCCCCTCTAGTATTTGCATTTAAGGTTACATACTTCCCCTGTTAAAAGATAAACTTAGGCACCTTAAAATCTTAAAGCAAACAGTGACTCATGGATTGGGCACCTCCAGACCACAAATGGTCCAGGACTTCACTGAAGAGATTGGTGCAGCTTTTATAGAACAAGGCAAAGAAAAGATTTGATTCGGTGAAGAGGATCAGCATCCTTGAAGCCCATGGTTGGAGATTAGTGGGCAACTTCTTACTGGTGAAGCTTAAGTTTCTTTTTCCCACCCAACAATGTTCTCTATTAGTTGGGTTTTGGTTTGAGTTAGGAACTCAAGCACCAGAGCTGTCTCAGTCCAATGGCCTCCCGTTAGTTTGACACTGTAAATTCTGCATTTGGCCACTTTATGCAAAGTTTGATATGTACTTGTTTTATTATCATTTAAGTTTTTAAAAAAATATTCTCCAGATTCATTGTGATTATTCTTTAACCCACACATTGCTGAAAAAGAGTGTTTTTATATTTCCAAATGTATTTTAAAATAACTTTCATTATTAATTTTTAATTTTATAACATTTTATTTAGATAATGTCTGGAGGATATTAATTCTTTGATGGTTGTTGGGGTTTATTATATTCATTAGTTATATTACTATAACAAAATGTATGGGGTAATTAACTTTAAAAAAAAAGGGTTATTTAGATCATGTTTATTTAGTTTGGAGATTCAAGTCCAAGATCAGGTGGCCACAGTGGTTTTGCCCATCCTTTGCATGTCACATCATGGCAAGATGTATAGAAGAGAAAGGCCACGTCTTCAGCATGGAGTAGAAAGGAATTAGAAGAGTCTAAATTTCTATGATTCTGTTCAAGGGCACATCCTCAATGACCTCAGGCCCCAAAAGGCATAGCCTTTTACTGGATCTGCTCAAGGTACAGGCTGAGGAGCAGGGGGGAAGAGGATAGAAATAGGGGTATTGCCCATAGAGTGACTTGATCCCAGGGTGTCCCAGACTCAACTGCTTGAAGGGTTATGCTTGGGGGGGTGCTAGGGATGAGGTCTGGGGTTCAGATGCAGAAGAGGTGGTGGTGCTCTAGAAGGCTTCACTGGATGTGGATTCTCTATGGACCGGGTTCCCACAATCCACTCATACTATCAGATCCACACCTTATGCTGTGTATGCACTGCCCAGTTACCTCTGACAGCATGTAAGCACTGAGCAACCTAAAACTGCCAACCCCTCAGTGAAGGGGCCTGCACAAAACAGTCTGCAATCTGGACTTCTGGTCTGAGCCACTAACCAGGAAGCTCCCAATGGCGCCAAGATGCATGCTGGCCAGTCTTTCCTTTCAGGAGGTTCTGGGGGTCAGTGACCGCAGTTCTTCATCTCAGAAGTAGACATGGGGATGGGATGCTGGGTCTTGAGAGGAGTGAGATTTTCAGCTTCCTGGGAAGGAAGAGTTTGATGCTGTCTTTTTTCTGATAGAGCATGCAAAAGGCCCTAAATGGTCTTGACCAGAAATACTTAGTCTAAAGGTGTGCAGTGTAAGGTGCTGTAGAGTTGGTGTGGCTGGTTATGGCTCTTCTCTACCAGCTGACAAGGCAGCCATGTGTGGGCATTGGAGAGTCCTGGACTGCTCATTAGGACAAGTGATGAGGTTGGTGGAGGGGGGTTGAAGCCTTCTGGGATGGGCTATTCAGATGGGGCAAGGGACATAGTCTCCAGGAGAACTGCTCATTGACTGCTCAGGGTACTTTTTTAGACATCTGCACTAGTTTCCTAGGGCTGCCATAATGGAGTATCACCTACTAGGTGGCTTAAACAGCAGAAATTCAGTATGTCACAGTTCTGGAGGTTGGAGGTCTGAAATCTATATCAGCAGGGTTGGGCTAAGGGAAGGGTCTACTCTAGATCTTTCTCCTTGCTTGTGGATGGCAATCCTCTTCCTGTGTTTCTTCATACCATCTTTCCTCTGTCCTCTGTCCCTGCCCAAAGATCTTCTTTTTATAAGGACAGCAATCATATTGGACTAGGGCCCACTCTCTGGCCTCTTTTTAACTTAAGTACCTTTGTAAAGATTCTCTCTCCAAATATAGTCACCTTCTGAGGTATTGGAGGTTAGGACTTCAATGTATGGATTTTGGAGAGAGGCACTCTACTCAGCCATAACAACAGCCACTTCACCGTGGTCTTTAGCTACCTCTAGTTGAGCGATATTCATCTTCTCTGATGAGAACATGAAAAATATTCACAGATTTTGGTTAGAGAATCGATGCAGTGTTTAACCAATAACCAATACCAGTTGATGCACTAGCCCACTTATAATAAACCCTATACCAGTAAGCCTATTTCTTTCTTCATTTTTCCTTCTACAAGCAGATGACCTCAGTCTGTATATCTGGTTTTGCTTTGTTTTCCTCCAGGGGATGCACCTCCTACCCCACAGCCAAAGTGCACTGACTTCCAGAATGCCAACCTCCTCAAAGGCACCAACCTCAAAGTCCAGTTTCTCCTCTTTGCCCCTTCAGATCCTAGCTGTGGGCAGCTAGTGGAAGACAGCAGTGACATCCAAAAAACTGGGTTTAATGCCACTCTAGGAACCAAACTCATTATTCATGGATTCAGGTGAGAACTAAGTAACTAATAGGATCTTCTCAGCTAAGAAATACAAAGGGACCATAATGCCAAAGGAAGTTTGTGGGGAGCAAGAGGAGGAACAGACTTATGGCCCATCTCCTATTCTGTCCCTTGTGTCCTTCTGCCTTTGAAGGTGTCTCATACACATGTGCACACACATATGTTGTTCTTCTGTCAATGACGTACATCACTCCTCCAGTCTTGTCTGCACACTGGAGAGGTCAGTACATATGTGTGACCCTGGACAAGTCACTGTATACACAGAGCTTATAGGGATGGTATCAGAGGTCTCTGGGTAAAAACAACATGTTATCATCTCTGAATAATCCAACAAAACTTGTGACCTTGTTATCTGAGGTGAATCTTGTCATGCAACCTACACTTCAGTGTTTCACCTCAAACAACGAGGTCACAGGTTTTGCATGATCGTTCAGGGGTAACAGCATGGTGTTTTTCAGGACCTTATTTCCTTTTTTTTTTTTCTTTTCACTTTTTCCTTGGTTTCATGATTTGATAAACATCTATTTATAGGTGCTGCTTCCATGGTACCCAGAGGTTAGCATTTCTCAGGAACTAGGTACTTGTCTTCTGCAATTTCTGATACCCTACAGTCCAAATTTTGTTGTAATGTGTAATCACTGAGTTTCAAGTCAATCACTACACGTTCTTCAACATCTTTTCCCAATATTATACTGACAAGGCCAAAAACAGAGAAAGGTTTCTGGGAGGAAGAGGCTATGGTGGAATTGCAGTACCATAGAACACCTAGAGTTGAGAGAGAGTATCTGATGAACAGGTGGGCAGAAAGCCTCAAGTGGGCACTTCCTGATGTTTGGCCTCTCTTGGATCCCTGGACTCCAGGGGTCTAGCCACATACTTCCTTAGAGGTACTTCCTCACTCTTGATCCAAAGTCTCCCTCCTGGCAATGCTCAGAGTTCGCCATTATCCAAGGCTGACTGTGCATCTCCAGTCCAGGGATGGGTTGCAGCTAGAGCTCATCAGGCTTGTCATTCTTTCTACTCCCAAATCCCCTGAAACTGCTTCCCAGGGCATACGCCCAGTCTGTGCTCTTCTGTCCATGTGGGTATACACACATTGTTCCTACAGTGGCAGGCATTGCAAAAACTTTCCTGATCCCAATCTGAAGGAAAGCTTTCTGAAAATTTTCCCATTATTCTTCTCTCAGAAAAGTATTATTATACTGTAAGTTCCAGAAGGATAGGGACTATACCTTACTAGTCTTCATTTCTAGGAAAGCGCCTAGCATACTCCCTGGCCAAAAGGTACTTCACACATGTTTGTTGAATGAGTGCATGGGTGAGTAAGTGAATGAAAACATCCTCAAGGAAAGAGCCTGTATTCTAGAATTAGAATTAAGATTGCAAATCTTAACTCTTAAGGTACAAAGCTGTCTTTTCTTGTCCACAAATAACACAAAACAAGGGTAGAGCAATGTGTATGGTTTATGGAGTTTGTGTATCGCACAAAGGTGCCTGACTAAAGGCATGTGGGACTGGAACTTTCCACCCTGAGTTCTGAACCCTGGCATGAGGCTGCATCTACCTGGAACAAGAGGTGCCCTTGTATAATTTATACATGGAGTTCACTGCTGGACAGAAGGCCTCGCAACGTTAGAATTATGTCCTCCCTCTGCTCAGAGCACTGTATGATTGACTCCCCCTATACTCCTTCCTTAGTTTGGACTTCTCTGCATTTGGGATTCATAGACATTTCTGTGACAATGAATATGAGCTTGACAGGTAACTTTCCTCTGTTTTTGGCCCCATGTCTAGGGCTTTAGGCACAAAACCTTCCTGGATTGACACATTCATTCGAGCCCTTCTGCGGGCAACAAATGTGAACGTGATTGCAGTGGACTGGGTGTATGGATCATCAGGTGTCTACTTCTCAGCTGTGGAAAATGTGGTTAAGCTGAGCCTCGAGATCTCCCGCTTCCTCAGTAAACTCCTGGTAGGTGCAGAAGACCTCAGGTGAGTTTAGGCTGCTTAGGGAGGAGAGAGCTGTCAGAAAGAAAAGAGGACCCTTTAAGGAGGACTGGGGCCTAAGCAGAAACATCCACCAGCTGTTGGTCTTCAGTTCAATCTTGAGTTGGCCCCATGGAGGGCTGACCACAGATAGGTTGTTGAGCCTCATTAACATTCATGATTGTCATCTGTCAAATGTGTCACTGCACAATAGATAGTGAATGTGGACTGCGCTCCTTCACAGGGAATGGTGTTGAATTATTCACACACTTTGAAGTGAGGGGATTGTCAGGGTGGGCAGTCAGGAAGAGGACATGTGGTCAAGGATGGAAGTCCCCTTTTTCTGAAGCATGTGTCATGGGTGTGTCATATTCAGGGGCCTCTGAATCCAAAGCCTCAGGGAAAAGATGCTTTGGCTCAAATGAAACTGTCACTGTCCTGTTCCAGGTACTGGGTGTGTCAGAGTCCTCAATCCACATCATTGGTGTCAGCCTGGGAGCCCATGTTGGTGGTGTGGTGGGACACTTCTACAAAGGCCAGTTGGGACGGATCACAGGTAACCTTCCTCCTGCCCATCCTCCCATGGCTTAGAGATGAGAGCCCTGTAGAAGATTCTGGTTGAGCCTGTGTTCTTATGCTGGAGTCATCTCTTACCAGGAAAATGTATTTGTTATGGGCTTCTTGCACAAAATGGTATGGTACTATACAGTTAGTATAGGAGGCCATGTATTTCTTTTTGAGCCTTAGTGTCTCCATCTGTAACTGGGTTGTAATAGCCCATATCTTTGGCCTGGCATGGAAATTGCCTTCAGACAGTTTTGTTAAACACCTGCAAAGGTGCTGAGGACTTTATACCTCAGGAGCCATCTCAAGCCATAAGGGACTGGGGTTTCCAGACCCCGGCTTCCAGGCCCTCAGGTAGGACAATTGTGAGTCCCTCGGAGAAGCTCCTTTGGGATGATACTGACTTGCTCCTGAAAGTGACTATTATTCACATTAGTCCTTGCCAAATAGTTGATATTATTAAGCTCACTTTAGAGCCAGAAAAAAACTGGTTCCAAAACAAAACAAAAGAAAACTGGGTCCTTCAGAGGTTACCTTAAGAAAGACAACTTAGCCCAGTATGGTGGAACATGCCTCTAATTCTAGCTACTCCAGAGGTAGAGATCAGGAGAATCATGGTTCAAGGCCAGCCTGGATAAAGAGTTGGTCTCAACAAATGGGCCATGTGTGGTGGAATGTGTCTATAGCCCCAGCTACAGATCCTGAGCAAGGAGGCTGGCCCTGAGCAAGAACACATGACCTTAGTGGAAAAATAACTGAAATAATAAAGGGATGGGTGTGTGGCTCAAGTAAGGTAGAGAGTCTGCCTAGTAAATGCAAGGCTCTGAGTTCAAACCCCAGTACTGCCAGAGAAAGAGAGAGAGAGAGAAAGATTGAGAGATTGAGATTGGGGTTTCTTGGGTAAGGTGGTTCTGAATTCGTTCTCCCAACTCTTGGTCCTTGTGGGAGGACTGTGTAATCTGAACTGGAGGAGCTGTCAGAGTGGGCATGTGGTGAACCCATGGCTCTCCACACTAAGAGGAAAGAGGCTCCTGATAGCAGTCTGTCTTTGCAGGCCTGGACCCCGCTGGACCCGAGTATACCAGAGCCAGCCTGGAGGAGCGCTTGGATGCTGGAGATGCCCTCTTTGTGGAAGCCATCCACACAGACACTGACAGTGAGCTAGGGTGACAGACCTGGGGTGAGGGATGTGAGCACAGGGCAGACACTAGGAGACTGGATCACATCTGGGGATATGATCCTGGGAGATATAACCTGTTCCTCTTAGGGCTTCTGTTGTGCAGTGAGGAGTTTACCAAAATAATCTTGAAAGTCTCCTCCAGCTTTGTCATTCTATGGTTGTCATTACCACTGTGACCACTGAAATGAATGTTGTTTTTTTTTAGCTACCAGTAGGTAGGAGGATTCTTACTCATGTACCAAAATTGTCTGTTCTAGAATCTTGCTCTCTGATTCCATAGCAAACCTTATGCCAAGTGGGATGGAGAGGGCACTGAGACCTGGCTGACTTATAAGAAAGGCTGTTTTTTCACTGCCTGGCCCCTGGGGATGGGGACATTCCATTCCCAAAGCACACAGGCAGGCTCGCACTTCCTTCCTCCCCAGAGAACAAGCCCAGTCCTCAGTACAGTGGAAAAAGAGAATCCCTCTCCCAATAATAACACCCACAGGAAAGACCCCCAACTCTCAAACTATTGTGACCAAATTAAGCTGCCCCTGTGCAGTACGGAGGTTTGAAGTAAGGGCTTTGTAGTTGCTAAGCAGGTACTTTACTGTTTGAGCCATGCCCCAGCCCTTTTTGCTCTGATTATTTTGGAGATAGGATCTTGCTTTTTGCCCAGGCGAGCCTGGACTGTGGTCTTCCTGATCTCAGCCTTAAATTAAGCATTTCTGACCAAGTGGGAAAAGAGGCAGGCAATCCTCCTCAATTCTACTGGATATAAAATAGTGTCTATGCCAGGCACTGTGCTCGGTGTCACTGGAGCAAGGAGAAATAATATCTGTACCTAAGAAGAAGAGCTTGCAGTTTACGTGACAGACACCTCTATCTTATTCTCTTTGGTTCAAGGTCATCTTCTAGCATGCAAAACTCACAGATGCATGATTCTGGAAGAAGCCTGTGCAGTAACATACTCATTCTCATCTACACTGCACACTAGGAGATCAAAGTCCACAGGCCTCTGCCTGTCCATGTTGTATTAATTAACCATTCATGAATAAAATGAATTTCTTATTTAATAGTACTTAAGTTCATACAACCCAGCCTATGAACTCATGCCTAGAGCTCACGCCTGTAATCCTAGCTATTCAGGAGGCAGAGATCAGGAGGATTGTGGTTCGAAGCCAGCCAGGGCAAACAGTTCTGTGAGACCCTATCTCGAAAAAACCTATCACAAAAAAAGGGCTAGTGGAGTGGCTCAAGGTGTAAGCCCTGAGTTCAAAACCCAAGTACTGCAAAAAAAAAAAAAGTATTCAAGTTCATGGAGACAGAAAGTATAATGGGTATAATGGAGGTTGCAAGACAGTGAGAACAAGGGAAAATGGAGAGTTTGTTTACATATATAAAGTAAAAACAAAGCAAATCTCTTCTGTCCCTAAATCTGTTAAGTAGGTGACTTGGTAGTTCCCTGAGATTGGCCTCTACGGCCATTCAAAGCACGTTTTCCTGTGGGACTGAAAAAAGGCCATTCCACTTGTTCAATCAATCTGTGTGTGTGTGTGTGTGGTGGTAGGGTGATGGTGGCGGTGGTACTGGGGTTTGAACTCAGGGCCTCCTGCTTGCCTGACTTGTACTTATGGCTCAGATGTGCCATTTGGGAGGGCCTGGGATACAGCCACAGTAACTAAGTAAGAACTATATTCTCTCAAACTCAGCTCTTTGCAGGCACGCCATATTTCCACTCTTATTTTAGGAGAGCACTAAAATATGGTTTGTTGAGTCTGTGGAAATGGCTCCCCAAACTTATTTGTCTGACCTATTGCATGAAGGAAGACATAAACTACTCAACAAGGAAATTTACCAAGTTTATAGCATTTATTGATTTACATAAACGTGTTGAGGAATCTTTTTTTTTTTTTTTTTGAAGTACTGGAGTTTGAACTTAGGGCCTACACCTTGAGCCACTTCTTTTTTTTGATGATGGGGTCCTCATAGACTGTTTGCCCAGGCTGGCTTTGAACCATGATCCTCATGATCTCTGCCTCCTGAGTAGCTAGGATTACAGGCATGAGCCACTGGCACCCAGCTAAGGAATCTTTTCTTGATTTTTGTTAGGCAAATATGTGTATTTGTGGATCCTCTCAGCATGGTCCATCTTGCAAAGTCTGACAACCTTTTGGAGTGAGGTAGGGTGGGAATTCAAAGTCAGAACACAGACTCTGCTGCCAGTGGACTCTGCTGTGGGATCCGAAAATTATGTCCCTGAAGCAAGACATTAATGAGGGTCTGCCTCTTTCAGATTTGGGTATTCGGATTCCCGTTGGACATGTGGACTACTTCGTCAATGGAGGCCAAGACCAACCTGGCTGTCCCATGTTCTTTCATGCAGGTCAGAAAGCCAAAGGGGGCTGGTGGAGTGACTCAAGTGGTAAGAGTGCCTGCCTGGCAAGCATGGGGCCCTGAGTTCAAACCCCAGTACCAAAAAAAGAAAGAAAGCCAAAGAGAGTTGGTGTTTGACTGCTTCACAGACAGAATTCACCAACAGTCTGCCTGTTGAAGCAGCCAGTGTGGGCCACACAGCATCTTCCTGACAACACCCTTTGCTATGTCCTATAATACTTTACTCAGCACTTGTTGAATGCCTCTGGAGCCATGAATTATAGAGGGAACTCCTGATATTGGAAGCCTGCATCATACTTGTGCTGCCTTACCACTAATTGCTCAAGCCAGTAACCTCTTTTCTTCCCTGGGTCCTCATTTGTGGCATAGCCCACACTAGCTGCATCCTCTACAGGGCATAGTCAAGACAGAAGTTGGATTCCACTGGACCCAAATCTACCTAGCCCAAAGATGATTTCCGCCGAACTTGCTACACCTGACAATTCTCTAAAATTGTCTTCAAGACAATCTTGCATACATTCAATGGATACACATTTCTTCTCTTCTAAATATGTTGTTCTTCAATGTTCTTTTTAAAATGTATTCATTGATTGTATTCTTCATAGCATTGTCTTAAATAATACTAAATTTGCCAAAAGGTAAGGATCAAGGATTGTTTATTTTTCTTATATTCTTCCTATAAGTATAACCAGTACATCAGTATTTTGTATGAAATTTTGAATGGTGATTTCTGTTTGCTATGTTTTTAGGCTTTTTTGCTTTACCAAATTCATGACATTTTAAGGATTCCTTGACAACTCAAATGTTGAATAATCAGTAACCTACTTTGACAGTTTTACTAGTTTTCCAAAAAACATGCTTCTTAAAAACACTTTAATAAAATTTTCAGAAATTCTGATCAGGAAAGATGATTTGGTTTCAGTGGCTTGGAAAAATTTCTGGTGTGTTTTAGTCTACCATTTTTCATTTCTTCACAGCACAATTTTAGAAGGGTGCAAGCTTGGCTTGTCTCTGTCTCAGCTCCCTGTTGATGCTGGAAGGAACTTGGTAGTGGAGAGTGTCCCCATCATGGGGGAAGGAAGGTCAACACACACCTCAGCCTTGGTTGTCAGTCCCAGAGAGAGGGTCCCAAGGTGCAGGGAGAGTCTGAAGACCCCAGGACTCTGTAGCTCACTGTTTACCTCAATTCATCCAATGTGGGTTGCTTGCATAATTTAAATAGTAAGTAATAGCAACAACAAAAGCAAGTGTTTGGAAAATAGGACTATTTAGCAAATGCATTTTGTCAGTTATTTGACCAAATTAGCAGAAGCACATTAGAAATTGACCATGAATGTGGACTCCCTCAATTGTGTCCTTGCTGAGTTCGGTGCAATGAGGTTGAAAAAATTGTTTGTGTGGATGACGATGGAAGTAAAAATGCAGATAACCTTTTCCAGAACTGACATCAGCTTCTCCAACCCTCTGTGTATTCCGCCTGCCCCCCCCCCACCTTTTTTTTTCTTTTTGGTGGGACCAGGGTTTGAACTCAGGGCTTTGTGCTTGCAAAGAAAGAACTCTACCTCTTGAGCCACATCTCCAGCCCTGTGTGTTCCCATTTTATGAAAGAGAATGTGCATGTTCCCATAAGAATGGAACTCAAATCCATTTTCTTGACAGATTAAGCTTATATGTCTCTGGAAAATTAAAAGGGAAAAGGAGAATGTGGTAGCTATATCCGTCCATATTTTTAGAATGTCGTGCAGGGGACATCCCATGTATTTATAGTCTTCTGGAATTTAAAATTCAGTAGAGTTACAGTAAGTAGCATGGAGGGAGTTTCCATTTGTCTTGACTGAAACCTTCCTTGTGGTTTTCTTCCTCTGTTCAGGTTACAGTTATCTGATCTGTGATCACATGAGGGCTGTGTATCTCTACATCAGCGCCCTGGAGAATTCCTGTCAGTTGATGGCCTTTCCCTGTGCCAGCTACAAGGCCTTCCTTGCTGGACACTGTCTGGATTGCTTTAACCCTTTTCTGCTTTCCTGTCCAAGAATAGGTAAAATGTTATCCTTTCCTTTGGCTCACTTTGACAATTTGGGGAAAATGCAAATTCCGCCTGTTTTCACCTCTTTATGTCCTGATCTCCTATGGTCAAGAGGCCCATCCATCTGAGAAAAGGAAAAATTAACAGACAATGTGTTCAATCTGCTGTCACCTGGAAGATGGCAGCTGGCGGTCAGCCTCTATACTGCTACCTGTTGCCACACTTGCTCTGTGTCACACCCTTTCCACACACAGCCCTCTCCTGGAAGTCCAACTCAGAACACTCTTTATAAAGCCTGGCATAGTCCATAGCTCTTCCCTATTCTTAGTCCAGAAGCTTCCACACGTCCTTCTAGCAAGGCCAGCTCCTCATCAGTGTGTTATGGGGAATCCCCAGAATGGCACACAGGTTCCCCTTAGAGGTGTAAAGTATAGTGGCCAATGCCAGCTGGGGTGTAGAAGGTACCTAATTGCTGAGCGGCTTGGCTGCTTGCTGGATGATCCAGACCAGGCTGGGGAAAGGATTCTAGGAAGACTGAGGGATCTGGCTTCTGTATACCTGTGCAGATGGTTGCTGTGAATGTCCTGGGGCTTTCCAGGGTGAAAAACTCCAGGAAAAAAAAAAAAAAACTCCTGGGTAGTAGAAATGGCTCCTCCTCTCTCTCAGTGTTCTCTCACTTCTCGCCACCCCTGGCTGCCTCTCAGAACTCTGGCAGCTCACCCAATAAAATGGGTACCAGATTGACAAAACGAGAAAGGAAGATAGCTTCCCATAACGAAACAAGCTGACATTGTTTTCTTCCTCGTGGGCACATGTCTGGATTCTCCCCAGAGATGGTGGACTAGCTGATGTGACAGCCACATCAAACTGTCTGCCTCACTTCACGTGTCTGCACCTATCCTTGCACTGGACACCTCAGGGATGCTAACCATGTGCACTTCCACATCCATGTCATGTTTCTGTGTCCTATGGCTGCTGCCCTAACTCTACTCTCTGTCCTGAACATCCTGTGTCCAGCTGCCATCTTCCAGTCATCAGGTCAAACATTCCTCTTTCACTGTGTTTGCACTGCACAGGATACAAGTATCATTAAAGCATTTGTCATGTAGATTGGCTCACAAGTTAGGGACATAATTTTAAGTTTTATGCAATGAACTCTCAAGAATGGGATGTATGACTGAAGAACATACTTCCTGTTTACATGTGTGTTTTTGTCCCAGTGGACTTTGTTTGGATTCTGGGGCTCAGTGTCATTGTCTGTAGAATACATGGTGAATGAATTAATCCCTACTGACTGGGTGCTGTGGGTTCTTATAGTGGTCTTCTCTGAGCTCTGCCAACTTTGCTCCTTTATTTCCAGGACTGATAGAACAAGGTGGTGTCAAGATAGAGCCACTTCCTAAGGAAGTGAGAGTCTACCTCCTAACCTCTTCCAGGGCCCCATACTGTGGTGAGTAAGGGAACACATAGGAGCTCAGCTCTGCTGATGTGTGGGCTGGAGGGGTCTAGGGCTATGACCAGCTCAGTGTGGAGGTGAAGGACTGGAGCAGCTGCAAATATATCTTGGGAGGTGGGGGAACAGCACCAGGTCTTAGATAGAACCAGAACTGTCAGAGTGACTCCAATTGATGGCTCCATAGATAAGGACTTGGGGGCATCTGACTACTTATGTACTGATCCTCATTTCTCCCCCCACTAAAATTTGTCCTTTAGAGAGGGTTCTCTCTAGAGCAGTATTTGAGAATGCCTCTGGCTCCCCCTCTCCCTCATACTTCTTTCCCCCCACTTGGTACCTTCCCTATGTACCTCCCACCCTGGCAGTCCTGACTGGGGACCCTGAGGAATGCAGAGCCTCGTCTCTGTCTGCTTCCCTTTCACAGACCCATTCCAACGGGGCACTGCTACCTGTTGCATCTCTTTGAGGCTAAGACACCAGTGATTGCATAAGATGTAAAATGTGAGAGGCAAGTCCATTTTAGAACCCACGAAATACATTAGAAGCTCAGCCATCACTCCTCCCCACACTGTTTTATCTGCATTAGGCTGAATATGCTTCCTGGTTAGGCTTGTTGTCTTGGGGCCCTCCTGTCTGCTTTGTGGAGTGTACAGGACAAAACTACGCTACTTTAGATGATAAATTATATGGCTACCCTAATTTTAGCTGGTTTTCTGATCAGCTGGTGTTGAGTTAGTAGAGCGCTCTTTGTGGCTATATCTTTCTGTGATAGAAGGCCTGGTGAAACTGGGCTCCATGGTCGCATACACAGACCTGGAGTTTAATCTCAGTCTCTCCACTTCACAGCTGTGGAATCTGAAGCAAGTTACTTAACCTTTCTGAATCTTTATATCCTTATGTGGAAAATGAGAATGATAGCAAACCCTACTTAAGAGACTCAACCATGAGGCTAAAACAAAATCGTATAGAGGAAGTCACTGGCACCATGATGGGAACCCAGTAAGTAGTCATTTCCCTCTCTTGGTCAGTCAGTGAATTTGGGAAAAGAAGAAGATGGGGGTGTTTCTGCCTTCTTGCCACAGCCTGAGGCACACAGCTGGGTGAAAAAGGACAGGACTCAGCTCCTGGTCTTCTGGCCTCTTTGCTTGTCACCTTCTGTCTCCGCACTCGTGCTATAGCAGGTAGTATTTCTGTCACTCTCCTGCCAGCACTGGCCATCTGTGGTGGAGGCAGTACTGCGGGGACCAGGCATCCTGGCTTCTAATTCCAGCCCTAGCCAAGTCGGCAGCAACCTAAACTGACTCCTCCATGTCTGCGTGGCTAAGAATACACTGGGCAGGAAGACCTGGGGAATGCTGGGAAGTTAAAATCACTTGAAGGTTCTGCTGAGGGAGAGTCATAGAGTCCAAGTTCCTCTGTTGGGAGACTTCTTCCCCATACCCCAGAAACATGGCCCTGTCTGTTCAGTACCCAAAATGGGCCACAGAAAGAAACAAGCCAGTGTGAACACCCACTGGCCTGCCTGTACCCATCCTTCCATTCTGGTGATAGAAGCAGGTACCCTTGTGCTCCCAGGGCCAAATCTGGCCCAACTACCTGGGCAAACTCAGTAGGACCATTCCCTGGCCAAAATGATTCTGGGATACAATGCCCAGCACTCTTGGCCTGCTGTGACCTCAGCAGTGCTCATGAGGACAGTGTCCATCCTTGGTTTCTGTTAGGCATGCACTAGGATGGATGGAAGATCTACCAAATTATATTTTTTAACAATATTACTTTTCCTTTTAGGATGGCTTTTCATGTAGCTCCTTCTCTCCATTATTTAATTAATTTATTTATGTTTTATTTTGTCAGCACTGGGGCTTGAAGTCAGGGCCTCATGTTTGCTAGACAGGCATTCTCCTACTTGTACCAGGCCCCCAGCTCATTTTGCTTTAGTTATTTTTCAGATAGGGTCTTGTGTTTTTGCTCAGGCCTCCAACTGCAGTCTTCCTATTTATGCCTCCCAAGTAGCTAGGATTACAGATGTGACCACTGTGCCCAGTTTTATTACCTCATTTAATCCTCACTGTGTTTCATAAGGTGATAGTGGGGGTTATTGCTTATAGATGAGGGAACCAAGGCACAGAGAGGTTCAGTGATTAGATAAGGTAGCCCAGTTTGTAAGCAGGCCTCGCTATGGTTGGATCCAGAACACTGAGTGCCACTGAGACCCACTCCTGTGCAGATTTGATTTCACGACCAGTTCCCACCCTCCGAGGTCAGTCCCAGCTCTCCTGAGGTTTCCTGGGCAATGGAGAGAAAAGAGAAGCAGAGCTGTAGGAAAATGTCATGAACAATCAGACCTGCAAGAAAAGGAAGATGTGACATCAGTTTTCAAAGTGTGGCATGTGACATTTTCCTCCATGGAGGGGGAGCACATAAGGCTCTTTCTTGTCATGAGTTCTTGCCTTCTTGGTACGTGTCCATGAACCCTGTTACTAAGTCCAGTGAACCTGGATGGACCACAGCATTCCTCTAATTGAGGGCTGAGACCATCTGCACCCGTTGGGCATACCCCCAATAGTCACCCATGAAATGACACACAAAACATACAGGTCAGGGAGTACAAGGATTGCATCTCTAGCTATGTCCCCATTACCAAAGGAGCCTGGGAAAATGTTTGAGACCAAAGTGCAACCAGGTGCACCTACCACTTAAGAAAGAAGGGACAGAATGTAGCCAGGTAAGGTGGTGCAGCCTGTAATCTTAGCACTAGGGAGAATGAAACAGGAAGATCTTGAGTTTTAGGCTAGCATGGACATCTGAGACCTTGCCTAAAAAAAAAAAAAAAAAGATAACGTGTTAGGGAAGCTGTAATCTTGCTTTACCTCTCTTGCTGGAGGGACAGGAGGCTCCAGAGATGTCACCATGAGCCATGCTCACTCGGTGTATGTCAATGATACCCACTTTGAGAGCTGCAGCATCTGTGCTGCCCAAAAGAGGTCAAGATGCCATGGAGGCCACCAGCTGCCACACAACAGGGAAGAGTCTTTTTCTATGTACACAACCAAGTTCCCTGACAGTGTGTGTGTGGAGAGGGAAGGAAAGGTACTGCTGTCTTTTATGAGTCAAATATTTTGTATATGTTTGTGATACTATAACAAAATATCAAAGACTGGATAATTTATAAAGAACAGAGTTTTCTCAAAGTTCTAGAGTCTGGGAAGTTCAAGATCAAGATGTTGGCATTGGTGTCTGAGGGCTGTTCTCTTTGCTTCTAAGCTGGCTCCTTGTTGCTTGCTATGTCATGGTGTCTTTACATGGTAGAAGACAGAAGGGCAAAAAGGGCTATCGCTAGTTCCCCAGAGCCCTTTTATAAGTCACTAATGTACTCATGAAGGCATTAAACTTAGTCACTTCCTAAAATGATTCCACCTCTTGGTATTGCTGCCTTAGGGATTAAGTTTAAGCATGACACTATTCACAATAGCCAAGTTATGGAAACAGCCAAGATGCCCCACCACTGACGAATGGATTAAGAAAATGTGGTATCTATACACAATGGAATTTTATGCAGCCATGAAGAAGAACGAAATGTTATCATTTGCTGGTAAATGGATGGAATTGGAGAACATCATTCTGAGTGAGGTTAACCTGGCCCAAAAGACCAAAAATCGTATGTTCTCCCTCATATGCAGACATTAGATCAAGGGCAAACACAACAAGGGGATTGGACTTTGAGCACATGATAAAAGCAAGAGCACACAAGGGAGGGGTGAGGATAGGTAAAACACCTAAAAAGTTAGCTAGCATTTGTTGCCCTTAACGCAGAGAAGCTAAAGCAGATACCTTAAAAGCAACTGAGGCCAATAGGAGAAGGGGACCAGGAACTAGAGAAAAGGTTAGATCAAGAAGAATTAACCTAGAAGGTAACACCCACGCACAGGAAATTAATGTGAGTCAACTCCCTGTATAGCTATCCTTATCTCAACCAGCAAAAACCCTTGGTCCTTCCTATTATGGCTTATACTCTCTCTACAACAAAATTAGAAATAAGGGCAAAATAGTTTCTGCTGGGTATTGAGGGGGTGGGGGGGAGAGGGAGGGGGTGGAGTGGGTGGTAAGGGAGGGGGTGGGGGCAGGGGGGAGAAATGACCCAAGCATTGTATGCACATATGAATAATAAAACAATAAAAAAAAAGTTTAAGTATGACTTTTGGAGGGGCCACCAAACATTCAAACAACAGCAATATATGATAGATCTTTTGTGGTTCTCTCAAGATTACATCAGAAGTCACCAAACAGGGAGGAATGACCCATTCTAGCATTATAAGTAATGATAAAAACTCACACTTCCTGAGTGCTTTCTGGGCATAGGCACTGTTCCAAGGACTTTAAGTGTCTTAACCCACTCACCTCTCACTCCAGCCTGTATTATCCCCAGATTACACTTGAGGAAACTGAGGCTCTGAGATGCTAGATAACCCATTGAGGCACTCAGCTGCTAGGAGGTAGAGCCAAGCTTCCTGGCTGTACCTGCTGCTCTCTGGGGCTTTTCTCTCAATGCACCTCTGCCCTCTGGCCCAGCCTTTGCTTTGTTTGGTTTCCTAGTGCATCACAGCCTTGTGGAGTTTTACTTGCAAGAGTCAAGAAAAAAGGACACTAGCATTGAGGTCACCTTTCTTAGCAGCAATGTCACCTCCTCGATCAAGATCACCATGTACGTAAGTGCCCCACACGGCCGACCCCTCTCCTTAGGAGTTGCCTTTTCTTTTCACATATGCACACGCTCAACTATTCCAGGTCAGGTCAGGCAGTGGGGGATTGCTAATGACGGGGCCCAGCTGACCAGCAGCTACCAGAGACCCACCCACAGACACATCTGGGGAAAGGTCCCAGGTTCGGGATATGTACCAGCTCCAAGCATAGTGTATTCAGATGACAATGTTAGACTGAAAAAAGGCATGGCAGACTGAAAATGCATGGAGAGATGGGTGAAGAGACGGCTCGATATGTCAGCCCAGACTTCTACAGGGAAGAAGAAACCTGCGCAGGGGACCCCCCTCCAGAAAGAGAGCTAGAGCCCACTGTCGCCTACAAACTGGGGTGGTTATAGGAGGTTAGTGGGAGAAGTCTCAGGAAGGTACTGAGCAGGCAAATCCTCAATCGGCTCAATAACCCTCCCAAGATAATGGAATAAGGGCAGGTCATTCTTGGAGGCCGAGGGAGGAGTTGCTGGTAAAGGGCTAAAGGTGAATGTTTCTTATTCTTCAGGGCCTGGTGGAGAGTTTCCAGTAAGCCACTCGTGAAGGGGAAGGAGTCCAGTCCTAACATGGCCGCCCTATGTTCACCCTAACAGATAGCAGACAAGGCAAACGAGCAGCAGCAATGGGGCATCCCAACAGGTGATCAGGACATAGGACTCAGGTCCTTGATAGGAAACAGTGCTCAGGAATCCAGGCAGGGGTGTTCAGGGATATCGGCAGGTAGGAGGGCCTCAGTCACCAGTCCAGGGAGGGCCGGCCAGAGCCTGGGGAGCATCACTCCTGGGAAGAAGAAGTAGTATTAGGTAGGTGGCCAGAACAGAGTCCAAGGCAGAGGTCAGTTAGGAAGTACATGCAAGGTAAGGATCAGATTAGTGGCCCGGAGGGCTTGGCAATGGTAGTAATGATGCCTGGTCATTTCCTTCCCTTGTTGGGGCAGACTTGGGCCTGGGGGTTGTTGGGACCAGGCTTGAAATGAGAGGCAAAGACCTCAACTGTAGAGAGCCCAAGTATGCCAGGGGAAAAGAAGTCAGGAGTGATAGTATGCATTTCTTTAAAAAGCATTTGGTCAAGCTACTCACAAGCTCATAAGAAACAGATCAATAATGTCACTGTCTTGGTTGAATGACATTCCAGTAGTCCTATAGAGGGAATTTTGTACAGGAAAAATTACAACTGCTTTGGTAGAGCTGGGAAGCCAGAGAGGTGGGAGCCAGAGAGACAATGCAGAGATTAAGGCCACTACCACCCTAGAGCCAGAGGAACAAAGCAAGGGGTGGTGTTGGTTGAGCCCTGGAGAGACCCATGGGAGCTGGGTCATGGGGGAGGGGGGAGCTGCTCAGCAGGGGCTGGAGTCCCATGGGAAATGCAGCCCTTCTAGAAGTCCTGCCTCTGGCAGTAGCCCATCTGACAAAAGAGCCTGAGAAATGTGGTTTGCAGGGCAATGAGTCACTTGCAAATAGGGAAATGAGCATTACAGACACATTGAAACATAACTTACCCATGGTGACAAATGCTAGGGGAGCCCTAAGACAGATCTGAGTGAGTCTGAGGAGGTGAGAGACAAGTGAAGGATTTTTAAGACCCAAATCATGACTCCATGAGAATATGAGGCACTGTGACTGTGCCTAGAGTTGGGAGTCCAGGTGCCCAGTGTGAGGTGACAAGAAGTAGGAGAGGCCTTGAAGGACAAGTTAGGGACTGGGGTTTCTGTGCTGGGAGCAGGTTGAGGAGCCCTGGGAATTTTGAGCAGGAGAGAGACCAGATCAGCTGTGGGTTTGGAAACCTTTCCCAGGCTGTCATGTTGACATGAATTGTGCTAGGGGAAGACAAGTTTCCCCTGGGAAGAATGCACTTCCTCTGGGCTCCCAAACACTCCACCACTAGCCAGTATTTCTTCAGGCTCATCCGAGGTCATGCTATCAGGTACAGCAGTACTAGAGTTTGAACTCAGAACCTTGTGCTTGCCTGGCAAGTGCTCTGCCACTGGAACCATATCCTCAGGACTTTTTTGCCTTAATTGTTTTTCAGATAGGATCTCATGATTTTGCTGGGGCATCCTAGCAAAATCCTCCTGCATAGCTGTGATCACAGGCATACATCATTATGAATGGCTTATTTCTTGATATGAGGCCTCACTTTTTTTTTTTTTTTGGCCTGGGCTGGCCTCAAACCAAGATCCTACTGATCTCTGACTCCTGAGTAGCTGGGATTACAGTTGTAAACCACTGTACCTGACCTAGTATGGTGTTTTCATCATCTTTTCAGCCCATTGATGGATCAGTCCACATTGGTGGTTGTCATGACAGTGACACACAGCCCTGGTTGCATGTTTAAATCACCTGGAAAACTTTAAAAAACAAATGCTGATGCCACGCCCTATCCCAGACCAAGCACAAAGGAATCTCTGGGCATAGGTGGACAGCTGAAGCTCCCTGGAGATTCTTTTACAGCTGCCCTCAGATTATTGCTTTCCTCTCCACAAGAGGCTCACAAGACTCCCCAGCTTGGAGAGAGTTTCTGCCTTCAGTTCCTTCATCTTTGGATCTTGATGATCAGAAATTGAGGGGTGGGTGCTCTTTCCCCTACTATGTATAGCTTTGTGTAACCCCAAGTTTTCCTTCTAATTGGAGAATTTACGTGGTCTTCAAACCACTCGCACAAAGCATCTTTCATAGTGCTTATATTTTATAAACTCCTTGAGCTAGGCAGTTTCTTAAAGAGACCATGTTTCAAAACACTGCTGGGGCTGGTGCTTGTGACTCAAGTGGTAAAATGCCTGCCTAGCAAGGGTGGGCCCCTGAGTTCTAACCCCAGTACTGCCAAAACAAAACAACAAACAAACAAATAAACAAAACACTACTGGGGGGGGAAACAAACAACTTTTATAGGGTTATACAGGATTTTTCCACAAAAGGAAAAATCACATTACACACCTAACCCCAGATTAAAAAGCATAGTTTATGTGGTAGAACGCTTTCCTAGCATGTACGAGGCCCTGGGTTCTATCCCCAGTACACTCAAACAAACAAAACGAAAAAACAAAACACATCAAGAAAACATGTCATCACCCTGTAAAGAAAAGGGAAACTTTTCAGCAGGACCTATCCCGCTGATGTGTGTTGGGGGTGACAGCACAATGTCCTCTCCCCTTTTCTCGGAGTTCCTGCTGCCTCAGAGCTTGGGGTGGAGGGGAGACGTTTTTACTGACCAGGCCAGGGCCCAGGACCAGTTCCTCTGCTCCTGCACTGAGCAGCTCTGCTGGGCTTCTGCTTGGCTTCCCCCATGTACACTGTCTTATCTTTGCTGGCAGGGCTAAGCCCCAGACCCAGCTTGGGAACTCTCACAGCAGGCCTTTTCTGTACCCTTGGATCTCACCATTCTGACTTGTCTATGGCTCTGCAGCCCTTTGTGTAGCACCCCACAAGGCTGGTCACTTCCTGCTCCTTCCTCATCTTTGTCTCAATGGTATCTGAATCTTGTACACTAATGGGGGCCCCCTGAGGGCAAGGCCAAAAGGGTGGGTTAGAGACCTGGATTCTGTTTCACTCCAAGGTCCCTGGCTGAAGTCAATATGTACCAAAACCTTGTGGTGCCAGCTCATAGCAGCACATGGGGAAGCTGGGATTTGTACCTAGGGCTGTGTGACTCCACAGCCACCTTGCTGGATTGGGTAACTTGCTCAAAGCCACACAACCGGAAAGAGGCAAAACCTGGATGCCATCTCAACTTTGTCTGGCTTCGATATGTTTTGTTGTTGTTATTGTCAAGTTTTTTTTTTTTTTTTCCATCCACACATTCATATCCAGCCTAACGCACTCAGAGTGGTCCTCTGCATGGGGAGGTCCTACGAGATGACTTCCATTTCCAGATAATTGGATGTGAACATGAGGTTCTCCATCTAGGAAGTCAAGAGTGAGGCAGTGTTCCAGAGGGGAAATTCTAAGAGTTACTATTTTGCTATTGTCGAATTGTTTACTCTCAAAAGTCAACAAGTATTTCTTGGGTCATGTTCAAAACTGTGTGGGTAGGCAGAGGGACCCATGAGGGTAATACAAAGGACCATATTCCCACCTTCACAGAGTATGACAGCTACCCAGGGCTGTCAACAGAGCCTGGCTAGAGCAAAGAGAAGAAAGCAGAAAGTGTCACAGCAACTCATTCCCTTTCCTTTTCCCTTTCTTTTCAGACCTAAGCAACAACTCCAGGGCAAAGGAATCATAGCCCACCCCAACCCACGGTGCCAGATAAACCAAGTGAAGTTCAAGTTCCAGGTTCCCAGCCGGGTTTGGAGGAAAGATAGGACTACCATTGTTGGGACATTCTGCACTGCCCCCCTGCCTGTTAATGACAGGTGAGCCCTAGACCCACTCCACCCCAGACACCACCCCTCCACCCCCGAGGCACCAGTCATGACCTTAGGTGTGGTGCCATCATAGACGTAGAAATAACAAAGGACCAGGGCTTTGCTGAACCTTCTGTAGGGCCATCTTGGGTTGGAGGTGTTAGGAAGGGAAACAAGAAGGATGGGCTCCCCATCCCCACTTCAGCATAGGAAACTCTCTTCTCTGTGCTTTATGTGCTTGGTTTCTAGGTAAGATTTTGTTGGAACAACATTTTTTCATTACATATTTCCTCCTCCTTAGCCTCTACTTCAAATGTGTCACTGGTCACATGCATCAGTATGGATCTGGAATCCATATCCCCTTGCCATTAGTATGATTTGCCTAATTAGTCCTGGGCACTTGGAGGACATTGAGGTGTGTTTTTGCGTGCATGTGTGCATACATGCATGTGTTGCTGGAAATCAAACCCAGGGCCTTGTGCATGTCAGGCAAGCACTTTACCACTGAGCTCCATTGCCAATCCTAGGAACAGGCTCTACTGCAGATGATTATAGACTCCTCTTACTGGTCATGGGAACACAAGACCCACACAATTCCTAGCCCTCTCCCCTGACCAACCAAGAACTTGCCTCTTGTTGCTCCTGTCTTACAGTAAAGAGACCGTCTGCTTTCCTGAGCCAGTGACCTTACAAGCAAGTGTGCCGGTTTTTCATGACCTGGATATAGCCTGTCTATAGCATAATCCTGGGCAGGACACATCTCCTTGGATTGTTTTGAAGGAAATGTGGTGAGGGCTGTGTGTGTGTGTGTGTGTGTGTGTGTGTGTGTGTGTGTGTGTGTGTAGCTCATGCTAGACTGTAACTGCTAAGAAGGAAGGCCCAATTCTTGATTATTTTCCCCATAATTAGTTTCCATGGAGGGAAAAGATGACTCATTTTACAGAACTTGACCCTCCATGGCTAATCTGAGAATCTTTTCATAATACCATTTCAGCTTCCCTATTCCTACGGAACTGGGATTGCCTCATATCCTTGGGCATCCATATGTACTTAAGATTCAGTGGAAACAGAGAAAACGTTTTAATAAAGCATCATGGAATATCTGACTCATTTCATTGTTTTATTAGGGTAGAACTTTGTTACATAGAAACAATGACGTACAGGCTGTGGAATTGGAGAAAGCAGTAGATACTGAATTCTGAAACAAGAACCTGGAAAAGAGAGGAGACAAAGGGCAAGGAGGAAGATGGTGCCATCATTGACCCTGGGTGTCTGGAGGTTTGGAGAATCAGAGAGATCTTTAGGGAATACAGGTTGTTTTCCTTTGGGTCAGTATTTCCCAAACTTTGATTTTTGTAAATAACCTTGCATCAACCACAGTTTAGCAAACAAACAAACAAAACAAAATGAAACAAAACAAAAACAGATGAGGAGTTCAAGTGGGGTAATGTGAGGAGAATTTAATATAAAAAAGACTATTTATAATAATCCTTTGTGGGGAAATCACAAGGAATAGTATGGTTCCCTAGGGATAGAGATCATGGAGGCTGCTCCTACCCTGGGCCTGAAGATACAAGAGGAGGGAGCACCCACTCATGGAGGTGGAGGGGAGCTGCTGACCTATAGTCAGGGGCATGGCAGGGAGGGATCCAGGGACACACATTCTCCAACCTCGTTCTTCTTCCTCCCTCCGTCTCCTGCTCTCCACTGAGTAACCACCATCCAGAAGCCAGAGGAGAAGAGGCGCGTTGTCCAAACAGGCCCAGGGCATACAGCAGGACAGACAAGGGTAGAGAATGGGGGCACGGGTGGCGAATGTTTTAGGGAACAGAGATATGACATAGACCTTCGCCACCTTCCCTCTTGGATCCTTCTTTTTTGAAACTAACTTTTGTTTTTTCAACTTAAAACAAATGTGCTTTAAAGGAAACTGCTGATTTGGTTCACTCTCGGTGACAAAGGCAGGAAGAATGTAAGCCACAGGCTGTAACTGCTCCATCTTGGCCAAGTCACCCAAGACACAGGAGCCAGAGCTTCAGCCTTTCTGGGCTGTGAAAATGCTAACTGCAGGACAGGTGAGGACATGAATGCTCACCTTTATGCGCATTTTCTGCCCTGTCACAGCCAGCAGAATGATGCATCTGAAGAATCCACGTGTTCCCCAATGCATAGATTGGGGAATAGATTTCCTATTTCCTTTTTTCAAAATCAAAACCTCCCCTTTCCTTTTGACACCTGTCTTGACTCCACCCAGCTCCCCGTGAAGACTCCCCAGAGACAGCCTTGCTCTGACCTTCATCACGCTGTGCTTCCTCTTCCTGTTGCTGTGACTCAGGCTCTTGGGAGACATTGCTTAGCACATTCTTCTTCCTTAGCGCTCCCTGCTGCTTGGTGTGTCCAGGGGTGGATAAGTCATATTATGCTTCTGTGATCAAAATTATACCACCTGATGCTAATTGGAGCTACACTGGCCTGACCCGCTTTTCACTGTACTTTCTGTTTTGCTTTCAGGCACAACCCTGTGCTTTTTCACAAATATCCTTTTATTTTAAAGCACCATTAAACCCACTCACATGGTGTTCCCTATCAGAAACATTAGATCATTACCTTAAATGGAAAGCCAGTTTCCCTTACATAAATTAATCCTAGAAATAGATACAATGACAATATAATAATGTTTGGAATTCTAACTAGATGCTATGGCCTGCTGAAGGCTCTGTGCCCCAGACCTATTTTTTCTAATTAAAAAGGAAAGCTAGCAAACATAAGAGAGGTCTTAAAAACTCAGCAACACTGAGTAGAAACTTTCTTCTATATGTAATCACTGGACTGAAAGAAAGGAAAATATACAAAGCTTTCACAGAATGAGATTTAGTGTTCCTTAAAGGTGGGTCTATGTGCTACTTAAAATCATCATGTTCAGGCACTTGGTCTTCACTCTGGGAAACCAGGAGTTAAGTAGGTGGGATGTCTGCGGTGTTAGGAAAAAGGAAGACTGATAATACCCTGCTTGGTGGCAGGGCAAATGCAGGGCTTGGACCCTCCCCTACCCCCACACTGCTCACAGAGCTCCACTGAGATCTTTATGGGTAGAGACTATTCCAGAACAAAAGCAAGTCAAAAGTCAGATTCACCACCAAGTCAAAACATAGGGTTGAAAGATGAAAGCACCTTCACCCTAGAACAGCCACACAAGATTGGCTCACTTTGCACAGCTTTTTTCTGTGCTTCAGGGACTGTTCTGAGCGCATGACATTAATAACGTATTACATCCTCTCAGCAAGCCTCTGAGATACATGTACCCCATTACAGATAGAGAAACAGAGGCCGAGGAATGTTCAAGATCACAGGACTAAGAAGTAAAGGACACCAAAATAACAGCTATCTGTCCCCAGAACAGGTGACTCACCAGTACTCTAACCAGTTCAAGAACAGGACACTCAAACCCTGCCTAAGGAAGTCACTCCCAAAGGCTCCCAGTATGCCCCCTATGGCTGGCTTCATAATTTGTAGAATTCTGTGCAGAATGAAAATATGGGCCCTTCGTTTAAAAAATTATTAAGAATTTCATGATGATAACAGCAGAGTAGGACACAGAGCACGGCCCTTCTAAGTGTAGGCCTTATGTGACTGACTATACAGGTCACATGCCCAGGCCGCCAGCCCTATAGTCATGTGAGCCACCTTACTACTAATGGGCATTCTAGCCAAACTCATGTAGTGCCACTGACTGTGAACCCAGATGAAGCTTCAGTGGCTAAGGAAGGGTTGAAAAGGATGAGAAAAGGCTTGAAAGATGTTTGACAGAAAATATTCAGACCCCAGGGGGCATTCTGGTGTCAAGCACCATATGATTTTCAGGCAACTAATATTAAGGCTTCTGATCCCTTTTTACACCAGAGGCTGATGGGAGTTTGGCCCCATAGGCACCCAGATGGTAACAGGTGGAAAGGAGCCCATCCCCAGCAGTGTTTTGGGAGCACCCTCCCCAACATCTGGAGCACACGGGACAGTAGAGTGGTTAACAGCAAGGAGGATATGTGTGCTCATTTCTGAAGAGCAGGGCCAGCTGCTGCTTCAGCAAAGGGAGAAGAGAGATTGGAGTTGGAAGGCAGAGGAGCAGACAGAAGGTAGAGTCATGGGTAGCAAATAGTTCTTAGAAAAGAAATATTGGTTAATATATGAAAATGTTATTCTGCTACATATGTGTTATTTGTCTTTATTTTTAACTATAAGGATCTATGCCAGGAGACAAATTTAGGATGAATTTTCCCTAGCATTACCGTCAGTAAAATCTGGGGTATAGAATATACTCATATTCTCATTAAAACCCATGATGCCAGTGGTGGTGGTTTGCCAGACATCCTCATTTGGAAGTTTTGGAGGAATACCATTGCCTAAAACTCCTAATCCTCAAGTCAGAAGGCCAGAGTGCTTTAGAAGACACCTAGACATTTTGAGGTGTCTTTTGCGCTCACAGGTCATTCTTTCTCTGAGCATTGACCTTCATCTGGGATGTACAGCTCCCATCATACTGTATTGCCCTGTCCTTGGCCACAGCTGGACCAAGATGGACCAGATAGATGTCACTCTTGCAAGTTTAAAATTATGAGTAAGAGGTGATTTGTCCTTTTCTTCTGGTAGTTGGAATGTTACATGTGAATTTGAAAGCTGACAGCAGTTATATTTCCTCATGAGAAATGGAGAAACAGAGAAGACTGGTCTGTCAGGAAAGAGAAACATGTCGCAGGTCTCCTGAGAGAAACAGAAAACAATGGTACTTGAGTCCCTGGCAGCTTTCTGTTTCCCTGCTCCCATACTGAAACCTAGAGGTAGTCTTGACCTTAAATTCCAAAAGGCACCCATATGTCCTTAAAATAAAATCCCCTTGGTTTCATCAACATCATTGTCCACAAAAATAATAAAACTTCCTAAGCAGATAGAGTTCCAATCAATTCATGTAAATTATTTTATGTAATGCTCCTAATAATTCCATACATTACTTCATTTTCCATATCAAGAAACTGTGGGACAGGAAAATTAAGTAACTTGCTCACAGTTATATAGCTAGCACTGGGTTAAATAATCAGGATTCATGCCAAGGCCATCTGACCTCAGAATCTGGGTTTTAAATCAGTGTCTTAGTCTGCTTAAGTTGGTTTCTAGACTTACAACCAAAATGTCTTCTCTAAATAGAGCTCTCCTCAATCTAGCCCCGCTCTGCCTAACTAAAAACATAATTTTAGTAGTCTGTGCTCATGGAGTTATTTTAAAAAGGGTTCCCTACACAATTTATTTAACTGGATGTCTTCTGACTTTTACTTCTTCTGTATTCAGCTCAAAATGGTTTATAGTTTTAGACATAAACAAGTACTTTTGACTTTCTTGTCAGCCATCTGTTCCCTTTTGTACTAATTTGCCACCAGCCAGGATTGAGGAATTTTCAAACATAAGGGGGGGAATTGTAAGAGGCACTCAAACAGCTTTTGCTGAAAAGCACTGACTCCTTACTCAGGTCCACGAATTAACTGAAAGCAGGAGAAAAGCATGGCATCTCTCTTTCATTTTGTATCTGTCTTTGCTCTAAGCCATTCTCTCTGCAGTAACTTTGTAATCATGTCGATTCCAGGGAAGACAGAACTGATAACATCTTCATGACAAGGGACAGAAATGACCTCCAAAAGTAGAGACCTCTCAGGAATGACCACCCTCTAGATAACAATGCCAGAACAAGGACTGAGATAATGACGAACCAGACCACACCTGCGACTGGAACTGTTTATGCACACCTTTTGTCTCTTGCACCCCTGTTGTTTTCTATTTAAACCTATAGCTCATGTCTGTTCTCCAAAGATGACTGAAGATGAGCTGAGTGCTCACTGTGCCTCTTCCCACTGTGTGTCCCAAGCCGTGTAATAAATCTCCTTTCTCTGCTTGGTCCACTTCCAGTTCTGTCTCTTCCAAGAAACCTGGGTGTCATATATGATTTCATTCTGTATCTAAGGTGCCTTGTAGTGGTGCTCACTAGCTTATTGTGTATGTGTCATGTCAGGCTTCTATGAGAAGACAGGGAGGTTGTTAAAAGCTGTGTTCCTTACAGAATAATTCATTGGCTGCACACAAGAAATGATTCTCCACCCATTTTCTCCATGGGGAACAGTTTCTCTCTCCTCTACCCCACTTCTCCCTACTTTATCTTGTTATACCAAAATAAATCCTTGCTAAAACATGAAGGAAAAGCTTCTCCAATTGAGTTAAAGACAATAATTTAATGGCGTAGTCAGAGAAAAGGAGTTTGGGCACAAGGTGGTCAACATCTTTTCATAAGTGTCCAGAGTAATCTTCATTTATTCATCTTGTTTTAAAATTTCACTTGCTAGTGTTACATTTGATGTTTTAAAATCTCTTTAGGAGGAAGTTATGGTTGCATATAAAGGATATTATATTGAAACATAATTTTTTCCTAACCTCTTAATTCTTACCCAGATCTTGATCTGAACCAAAGTCTGACAGCCTGAAAGTGACACATTGCTCCATCATCTCAAATACCACTCTGACCTAGGCACACTCCAGACCTTGGAATGGCCACCACACCGCCCTCCACCTCAGAGGAAGTTAGCTTCTTCCCCTTTGAGGAGAGTTTGGGGGTGATAAGAATACCTAGTGCCTAAGTCCTTCCATGGCCTTATGAAGATTTTGAAACGCTCTCTGATCCTCAGTTTCACCCCTCATCTGTGAAGCCATAATTGTTTGCTTTATGTGTCCATTTAGTGTCCTGATAATGCCCCAAATTCAATCTACCCAAAACCAAATCACCAGCTTCCCCCATCTTCTCCTTATGATAGCAGCCACCCATCATTATCCAAACATCCAAGCTTGAAGCCTAAGTCATCATTAACTCAGAACATCACAGTGTTAAAAATAAAGTCATTTCCATCTTTTCCCTTAATACCTGATTCACATTCAGCCACCATTTCTCAATTTCTTCCAGTATGTTTGACATCTGTCTTGCCCTGTCTGCTTCCTCTGTAAAACTCTTAAGTTTGGGTACCAACCTCTGCTCTTGTCACTTTTCCTCCAGTTTCTCCACTCTGACCCTAGTTCATTCTGTTTACCTGTGCCAGATAATTCCTTATAAAACCAATTTAAACTTACTCTCCTGCCCCACAATTTTCCTAGTCTTCTGAGATTCTTAGAAGAGCCTGGAGTTCAGGAACTTCTATGACCAGATCTTTCTTTTTTCTTGATTTCTCTCTTACTCTTTTTCCCAAAGAAATTCTTGACCCCAACTAAGTTGATCCACTGTAATTATCATTGTGTTCTTTAAGAAAACCTTGTAAACTAGTCATCAACCATGGAGACCCAGAAAGACCTCCATGTCAAGGGATTTGCCCAAAGTCAAACAGCCAGGAGAGAAAAGCACAGCTAGTGGGCTGTTTACCTTGCACTTACAAACCACACTGCACATTTAGTGGATTTTAATGGCTGTAATTCTTTATGACATGTGAATATGAGCTTTTTTTTTGAGTGCACAATAGTTTTGTTATTTATAAATACAGAACAGTCCTTTAACTTTTCAAGTATCATAAAAAAGGAAGAGGGGAGGAAAAAGGGAAGAAAGAAAAACCAATGAACCAAACAAAAAAGAAGAAACAACATTGAAAAAAAAAAGAGAGATTAATAAAACACAACTATTGCTCCAAGACAACAGAGTTGACATAGTCACACATGGTTCACGGTATGTACATCAATTACAGAGGTGGTGACATGGAAGGAGGGGACACATGAATATGAACTTTAATAAGCTTTAGAAGATAAACAAGGGACAGTGTTTATCTGGAAGTAAATACTTCACTTACTCTGGGGTAAGACTGATCAGCCAAAAGTGTCCCTTCCCTCTTATCATCAGCATTCCCAACTTTAAAAGTCCCTCAGTGTTCACGCAGCCCTCCTGGTTGGGACTTAAAAGTCAACCTACCCCAACTGTGAGATCACTCCCTTTGACTCTCAACCCAAGATTCAATCCAGAACCTGCCTGCTGCCATGTTTCTTATCTGGAGCGTAAAGGGACATGGGTAAAACTGGAGACAAGCAGTCACAGAACCAGAATGTCTATTCACTCATGCAGCAAGCCTTCATTGTCTGCCTTCTGTGTGTACTGTTCTCATGTCAATTCTCTTAATAGTAACTATAATTTACTGAATGCTTACTATGTGTCAGGCAAAGTTTTATTTTTTTATTGTTGTGCTGGGTAAGGGTATATTGTGAGGAATAGTTTTAAATGCTTTTATAGATATGGATTTAGACTTAGAAATAAAGAGATATAGATTTGTTGAATTCTCACAAAAACTTCATGAGATAGGTTTGGGGTTTTTGTTGTTGTTGCTGGGTTTTTTGTTTGTTTCTTTTGTTATTATATACATGAGCAAGTCCCAGGGCCACAAAAACAAAACAAAACAAAAAACCCTCAATATAACAGACATTGCTGTGATAGCAAGGTGTCTGGCCATGTGCCAGGTGTTGAGGGTATAAACACAAGTAAGACAGGATGGACTCTTCCATTTGGAAATTTACATATTAGTAAGAGAATAAGAACAAGAGTTACTTGTGCCAAGGTTGGTGGGCTACAATTTACTTTAAATTACTTCAGCATAGACTATGTGAGTTAGCTACTCTAGGAGAGTTGGGTCAATAATCCAAATTAGGAATTAGGGACATCATGTGACATGTCACTGGGAGCTCACAGTCCTGAAGCAGTTACTACCGGCAGTTCAATTATTTCCGTGCTCTCATCTCAACCCTAATAACCCCAATAGCCCTAAGGCAGCTTTTACAAGTACAGATTCTAAGCTCAGAGCTCCCAAGAATTCTGTCTAAACTGGCAGATTCTGGGCCTCTCCAGGGCTAATGGCAGCTCTGGTGTCTGGGTCCCCAGAAAGAGGTGCTTCCCAAGCTGGACCTGAGGACCCAAGCTAAATTCATGTGTCCACACACAAAAAAACATATGTTTGATTGCATTAAAGTAGGCTTTACCAGGTTAGATAATATAACCCAGTGTGAATGTGAGAGTTTAAAATATATACTTTTGTATTGAAGAAAAGACAGATGTTAAAATAATTTAGGAGATATGGTGCGGAAACAGAAGTGTGAACACAGAGAAATCAGCTTACAAGAAACTAAATTCAGGGAAAAGGGAAGAAATGGAGGAGGATAAAGGGTAGCTAATGTTTTCCTTTCAGACACTTAAGGAAGGAGACATGGAGAACAAGTTGTCCCTGAGCAGGACATGGCAGCATTAGGCCTGAGCCACTCTGCAAGCCCTCTAGAAACCACACAGAAAACCATCCTTCCTCAGTGGCCAGAGTCAGTGAAAGGATCCTGGCTTGAGCAGGAGAAAGAGGCAAAAGGGAACTGCAAAGTGGAACTAGAAGTCTCTAAAATCCCAATGGTTAATCTTACCCATCTCGAAACGGGTGTATGACTCATTCTACTAAGGGTTAGCAACTGAGTTGAGCAGACATCTAACAATGATCAAGTAAATGCCAAGCATGACACCATAGGAAGTACTGGGACCTCAGCAATAGATGGAAAGTCTCAGGCCCCCCCCCACCTCCCCAGTGCCAAGAGAGTTAGCCTCCAAAGAGATGAGCACCGAGGGATGTGGTCCAGGGGCCTGTAGATTCCCACAGGGAACCAGTCAGTGTTGAATGAGGTAGATGGCAAGGAGAGGGTGAGAAGGATAGGAAATTTGTGTTAACCTTGAGGGATGAACAGGAGTTAAGGGCAGAGGGCCCAAGGTAGGGAGGGCAGCTCCATGCCTTTGAGCAAAGATTCAGTTTCCAAACAGAATGAATCTGATTTGTATACTGAGTGCTTTTTGGGCTTCCCCAACTGATGCTAAGTAATCATGTGACAGTTTGCCACCAACCATGTGCTGTGTAGAAGACAACACTTTGGGGAAGGCTCATGTCAGAGAAGCCAACCAAAAGTGAAATAAAGTCCTATGATCTGCAGGTACATTCTGAGTGGGAGGCAGGCAGTGTACACACTCAGTGAGGACAGGAATTGAAACTGCTGACAGCATTGTTCACACTTCTTCAGTCCCCAAGATTTGTATGGAGGTCTGCAAAGCCCCTTAAACCCTGGTGTAAGACTACAGAGAAGAGGTGTGGAACCTCTTCTCCCCAGTGTCTTCACAGGTTTTTGCCTCTCTGTCCTAGTGGTCATCACCTGCTTCTGGACCTGAGTATTTCAAGCCCCACTGATCATATCCACTGCCTCTGCTGAGTCCCTTGAATTTGTTCTCCCCACTCAAGTCCATCATACATGAGTGTTTAAAAAAAGCTACCCTTCACCACACACCTGCCCACAGGTATAGCCCCCTTTGCCTTTTGGTTAGAGCCCAGATGCCATGGCTGCTCTCTCAGAGCCATTTCTTCCACCTGGATGGCTTCTGCTTTTCTGAGCTCTGAATACCCTGACCTCAGCAACAATAAGTGACATCCTTTGTAATTCCCACCATGCTTTCCTCAGCTTGGCAGGGTGTTCATAGAGTCTATGTCAGGGACCCAGCCTCACCTTGAACTCTTCATGAGCCATGGATGCCTGGTTAGCCAAGGGGCTGAGGAGTCTCTCACCACAGAGGAGGTGGCCCCAGAGAGCAGGGCTTAGTAAGGCCTTGGTGGGGAGAGGACCATAGCTCCTTTTTCTCCTTTTCTAGATGTTAAGCTCTGTGAATGCAGGGACCATGCAGGATATACCTAGTTAACCATGTGGTCCAACAGATGTGTGTTTGACAGCAGGGGACACCCAGTAAATATTCACGAGATTAAAGAATATTTACTGTCCTCTCCAAGAGAAAATCTGATTGTATGTCAAATTTTATTGCTGAAAAGATTAAGCTAAATCTCATAGACTTTCTTTTCACATATGTGGACCCTAATGTGAACGCATATGAGGTCCTTGAATCTGTATTTTTGGCAAACATTTCTAAATAAATAAAATATTTTGTACATATATGTGAAAGATGCTATTTTCAAATCTATAAAGATGCTGTTATTTGTCTATTGCTTCATTGACTCTCCATAATAGCTGTCAAGAGTTGGCAAGAAAACTGTCCAATCTCTAAAGACTGAAAGGGCCTTCTATCATGAAATGTAGATGAAGGAGACAGAATCAATATACAATATGACTTCAGAAAAATGAGAGAACATAAAAGCTATGTGGGACACCTAAATCCTACCAAGCACTAATAGGAATCCTAAACTGGGGATGGGAGAGAAGACAGGGCTCTGAATGTCTAAATGGGGCAAGAGGACAGAGAGTTATGGTGAAGTGAGACATGCATCTTAGCTGGACTGGTGACATTTGAGCTGAGAAGGTGCCAGCCCCAAGAGATGGTCTGAGGGAACTTCACTCCAGTCAGAAGAATGACTGCAAAGGCACAAGAATATAAAGGAGCTGGCTTGTCCTAGGGACAGCAAGACTAGTGTGGCTGGAACATGAGGAGTGAGAGTGAGAGCAGGAAGAAGTGTGGGCATAGGGTCTGTGGTCAGAAGTGGCTAAAGAGTTGGACTCATCAAGCATTCCATTTGCTTCCCCACACTTCCCACCCATTAGTCAACAAAGTCCAAAGTTGATCCTTAATTGGATCCATATGGCTAAATCTAGTCAATGGACCGTGGGCAGAAGTGACACTGGCCACTTCCGGGCCAAAGCAGAGGAAAACTAGCACAGGATAATCAAGTTGTTTCTTCCTTCCGATGACAGAGCCTGATGGTCAAAGTTGGCTGACTCACCAACTTGTAGCATGAAGTGCAATTGCCCTTATGAATCACACAAACTCTTAGACTGTGACTAAGAGAGAAATAAAATATGTGCTATTAAGTAAGCCAACCCTGACTAATATCACATGATAAAAAGTTTGGATTTTATTCAAGGGTAATAGAAAATCATTGGAAATTTTGAGTGAGAGAGTGATATCTTGCATATGTTCAGTTTTTTTCTTTATGGTAAAAACATTCAGAATCCCATGTGTTCACATGAGCACTTTTCTATGTGTAGAATAGGTCATGGGGAGGAGAAACAGGAGAACTCAGGAGACCAGATATAGATCTAAAGCAGACATTTTTATTCTAGCTATGAAGTAATGCTGGCCTGAAATTAGTGGTGCAGTGGAGAGGTGTGTAGGACTCAGGATATATTTTGGAGACAGAACTGACTGGACTGGTAAAAAAGACTCCAAGGGTTTGAGCATGAGTAACTGAGCAAAGAAAAAGGCAGGGCGAGCAGAGGTAAGGCAAGTAAGTGGGGTTCAATATTTTGATTTAAAAATATCTTCCACGGAATGAAAGAGAGAGAGATCAACTCATTTTATAAAGCTAACATAACCTTGAAACCCAAACCTGACAATGATATTATAAGATTCATAGATCCAAAAATCCTAAACAAAATATTTTTAAACCAAGTCTAGAAATACATAAAAATAAAATGCATCCTAATAAGGTTGGGTTTATTCTAGGAATAGGTTGGGTTTGTTCCAGGAATGCATGATTTAAATATATATATATATATATATATATATATATATATATATATATTTGTATAATTCACAACATTAACAGATTAAAAGGGAAAAAATAATTTCAACAAATTCAGAAAATCATTTGATAAGATTCAATACTCATTCACAATGAAAATTTGCAAATTATGCATAGAAGAGAACTTCTTGCATCTAATAAAACTATTATAAAAACCAACTAGTACACATCATATTAATGGTGAAATATTGAAACTATTTTTCTTCGGGTCAGGCATAAGAGAAAGATGTCTTCTATCACCTTTTTCTATCCCTATACTGAAGATCCTACCCAGTACAGGCACCAAAAAGAAAAGAAAAAGGAGAAGGAAGAAGAGGGTATAGATCAGGAATGAAGACATAAAACTGTCATTATATATAGAAAACATAATTTTATCTGTGGAAAATTCTGAAGATTCTATAGATTAATAATTAGAATTAATAAGTGAACTTATCCAGATCACTGGATGAAAGTTGAAAAATTAACTATATATATATATATATATACATATATATATACCATTGATAAACAATGAGAAAATAAAAAATAAATGATAGTATTTATAATCACATCAAATTCCTAGAAAGAAACCTAAAAAATATACCTGGAAAACTATAAAACGCTCTTGAGAGAAAATAAAGGATGCCACAATAAATCAAGTGCTAAATCATGTTTCTGATTGAAAAATCAACATTATAGACAAAAAACTTTTTCACACTTGATCCACAGTATGAGTTGGATCCTAATAAAATTTGAAAGGAGATGCAAAGGGAAAGGTCAAGGATAACCAAGACCTAAAGAACAGCAAGAAAATTAACAGAAAACAAAACTAGTCATAAACTACAATAACTTCAACAAAGTGGCATTGTTAACAGATTAAAAAAAATACCAATGGAACAGAATTAAAAATTCTGAAACGGACCTATAAATATAGGAATATTTGATTTATGACCAAGGGGACGCTGAACACTAGAGGGGATAAAGTAGTGATTTCAATAAGTAGTGTTCAGTCAGTCGAATATCCACATGGACCCTTCATATCAACACCAAAACAAAATCCAGAATAACAGAAGCCACACTGAAATGTAAAGCAATAAAATGTCCAGATAAGAGAATATCTTTGGGGGGAACAAATTTCTTAAACATGACACGAAAAGCACTAATCAGAGAAAAACACTGATAAATTACTAGTGAAATAAAGACTTCTGTTCATCAAAAGATACCATTCAGAGAAAGAGAAGAGCTGCAGGTAAAAGGCTATATTGGGGGAAAATACATAAAACCAACAGAGGACTTTTAAAGAATTTATGTAAATCAGTAAGAGAGAGTATACAGTTGGGTGTGGTGGTGCATGCCTCTAATCCCAGAGTCAGAGGGTGGAGGCAGGAGGATCATCCTGGGCTACACAGCAAGACCTTGTCTCCAAAAAGCAAACAAACAAACAAAAGCATACAAAGAAATGGAGAAATGGTCCAGAAACTTAGAATAGACATTTTACAATTAAAGATATTATGGTCAAAAGCCAAAAAGGAAAAAAAAAAAAAACCACAGAAACAGAAAAGTTATTCAGCCTTACCACTCAACAGGGAAATGGCATTAGAACCACAATGCCATGCTGCTACATGTGTCCAAATGGCTAAGATAGAAATAAAAGAAAGACAGTGACAATGACTAGGGAGGACGAAAGGTGACTGGGACACTGCTGGTGGGAATGCAAATTGGTACAACCTCTAAGGAAAGTGTTTGGCAGTGTTTGTTACAGTTGAACATACATACACCCACTCCTAGATATATGCTCAAGAAATACATGTCAGAGCATATGTCCAAAGATGTCCACAGCAGCGCTACTTGAAATCACCCTACACTGGAAAGTGCCAATACCCGTTGATATTAGAACAAATGAATGCATTGTGATATAGTCACCCAACAGGGAGCTGTATGGGACTGGAGGTGTGGCTAAAGCCACAGAAAGCCTGCTTTGCAAGTATGAAGCCCTGTGTTCAAAACTCAGTCCCACCAAAAAAAAAAGAGGACTATATAGCACAAAAATGAACCAACTCTCTCTCTCTCTCTCTCTCTCTCTCTCTGTATGTGTGTGTGTATGTGTGTGTGTGTGTGTGTGTGAGAGAGAGAGAGAGAGAGAGAGAGAGAATCTTCAAGGTTCCTCAGTGGTTCCTCAGTGGACCAGTTGTCTGAGTCTTTCCAGTCCAGACAGATGGATGAGGGATGAGGAAGAGGCCTTTGAGATGGTTCCAGCCCCAGCTACTATCTGACAGCTTTAGCATAGAAACTCTGAGTGATCACCGCCTTGCTGAACCCAGGATAGTGCTACATTCATGAGCAAAAAAAGATCATTATGTCTATTTAAGTCACTGTTTTGGATATAGGTATTACACAGCAATAGATAACTAAAATATATGTTAAAGAATTTAGGGAACAAAAAGGAAATAGAATGTACTCAATTTATAAATCCACTTTTAAATGTTTAAGGAAGGAAATCTAAGTAGCTATGTTTATAAAATTCCTCCTACAATCTATTGTTTAATACTAGGATCATAAATAGAATGAGAGATTTGTAAGTTGAACTCAAAAGCCTAAGGGAAAACTAGGATCTTAAGTTTCTACTTCCACAAATTAAAACTTAATTGAAAAAAAAAAAATCCACCATGAGCAAACACTTCTTGGATAGCTACTAATTCAAAGAAACAACATAGGGAGAGGAGCAGGTGATTTATTAGAGCTCACTAGGTGCCAGGCCATGTTGTCACAGGTGCATTACCTACAGGGTCACACTGATCCTCACAATGACCCTATGAGGTGTGCTTTATAGCCCATCTGACAGGCAAGGCCCAGAGGCCATGGAACCTTATCAAGGTTTTGTGGCCTGAAGTCTGGCCTGGCACCTTTGGACACCTTCTCTTGTAAGGACAGCTCCTGAGGGTGAGTTTCTCAGTGTCACTGAGCACTCTGGTATAGCTGTAGTGCTGGCACCTAGTGTCTACTCCCACCTTGCCCAGGAGTCTTCCAGTGGGTAAGAGGAGGTATGTGCATGACTATCCTGTGAACACAGAAGATCTGTCCTGGCCACAAAGAAAGCAACAGTCCAGTGATCATTAAAGTTCAGGAGTGTGGATTGGAGCCAAAGGGACCCATGCCCTGGGCACAGCTTGAGACGAACTCTGGAGAGGAGTTCTAGAAGCTGTGGAAAGAAAAGGAGGGAAGATTTCAGCACTGGTTTCAGATAGCTTGTCTAACTTTACAGGGTTCTTTTCAGGTTTATTTTAATCTCTACCAATTCTCCCCCCACCCTTTTTTGTGGTACTGGGGCCTACACCTTGAACCACTCCACCAGCCCTTCTATGTGAAGGGTTTTTTTGAGATAGGGTTTCATGAACTATTTGCCTGGGCTGGCTTCGAACCTCGATCCTCCTGATATCTGCCTCCTGAGTAGCTAGGATTACAGAAGTGAGCCAATGGCACCTGGCCAATTCCCAAATTTAATTGTACCCAATGCCTGTAAAGCAGAAGTGGAAAAATGAGCTGGGAGCTGTGGGGGGACACAGGAAGGGGCTGCTCCACTGCCTGACTGACACAGGGAGCCTCTGGCAGGCAGAGGGTACTACTGGAGACTAGTAGTGCCAGGCTACCTTCAAGATCAAGACTTCTGTCCCAGAAGTCTTTCTAGTGGTTCTGTAAGGAAAGTGCTATTTATTCCCACTGTCAACCATCAACAGTCCCTGCTAGAGAAAGAGCCTGACATAGTATGACTGACATCTGTCTCCTCCCAGACACTTAAACCATAGCCTGGCTATCCAGAAGCTAAGGAACTAGATATGTTCTGGTAGGTCTCCACCTCTTTCTGTTGTCAGAGGATTCTGTCACCACCTTCTTGGAAAGCCAGACTGGGCAAAGCAGAAGGATAATCAGGTATGGGACAGGGGCTGGACAGTTGTACACACGATAGAATTTTAAGCTGTGTTGCTCATCTGACTAGTGCTTTACTGGCTCCTTTGTACACTTTGTCTCAGTTATCCTCACAGCAACTGGAAGAAGACAGAGGTATATCTGGCCTGTTCCACAGATGAGGAACCTGCTCCCAGTGGCAGCTCCCAACAGGACCAGAGTCTGGATCTTAGAGTCACAGTCACAGTATGGCTGTCAGAAGTTACCTTAAGCACAATAATCTCAGGCATCTTTTTCCCAGAACCTGAGAAGATTGCTTTTGTTTCCTGCTTGAACTCTTCCAATAAGTAACTCACTACCCCATGAGCAATCTATGAACCCTAAACTGAAATTTCTCTACTTAAAACTTTCAGTCTTTACTTCAATTTCTGCCCACAAGAACTACACCAAATTAAGTTATGGGCTCCTTCCCTGAACCACAGTTTGCCTCTGTGTTGTAATCTGTCATTTGCATAAGAGAGAAGGAGAGGAAACCATATGGACTTTTTACTTTCCAAACCACAGAATTTCCAGAACAATGTGAAAACATAATCCAAAGTGGCCAAAATTAGCCAGTGGTAACAGAGTCATTACCTAATTCAACAGATTGCCTCTGAAGTGCGTTTCTACACAGGTCCCTCCTTTACTGAGCATCTCTAATTAGTAAGACACAGAATGGAACAATGAAAGCTGAAAAACCCCAAGGAAGTCAGGGGTGCTGTGAATCAGGCAGGAAGATCCTGCGTGAGTACTTATCTTCCAGCACTGCTTTGTCTGGTAGGCGAAGCAGCACCTATTTTCACTCAATTTCGGGCACCACCGGACTAAATAATATACTCTTTTCAGACAAGAGCTCCAGAGGAAGTTCTGGCTATTTTTAGTTGTTCTTAAATCAGATTGGTGTGCAAGACCAGCAGTGGTGTCAATGTGATAGGCTGAATCTTCCTAACAATGCCTCTTATATAAGTACTGTGCTGGGACAAATAACAATGAGCTTAAAATTTTGGTAACTACAGTGCCAGGAGATAGATAGGGAATTATGCTCTATCCTATAAAGGAAACAATAGTAAATTCCCACCAATCATATCTATAAGGGAGTATGATTATTTATTAAAGCAATAACTTAGATGGCAAATAAGTCAAGCAAAACATCCAAAACTACAATTTCAGAAAAAGATCTCAAGTGAAATTATCCTATTATCACAGGCTAAATTGAAAACTATCTGAAATTTGGCCAATTTGATATTTTCAAGTCGTTCTGAAAACTCCAGTTTAAGAGTAAACTGTAGTTTTCCTTTTTTCTCTATCACTTTTTTCTCTGTCACAAACAAAACACCTACTGTCCTTATGTTGACATGCCTGTACTTTAGAGAGTAATATTAGCAATTTTCTTATTGAGTTTCAGACAAGTCTGAATTTGGAAAGAGGCATATCATACCATTGCATTAAGGATGAAGACCGGGAAACTGAGATGTGACCTTTGACATAGACTGTCTGCACTGTAGTCTCATAACAGTGATAGATTCTTCACAGGTACAGAATAGAATACTTCTAGGCCATAGCCCAGCAGGAGTCACCACCAACAGGGAGAACAATCCCAAGTAGCTAGAGAAATGGTAGTGAATCATAGCAGAGTTCTTTCTGAAAGACATGCAAGTGTCCCAGGGCTACTGTCCATTGCATGGTTGACTGACTGCTGGTCTTTGCCTTCTTGGAAAATCTTATCCTTTGCCTTCTCACATCAATTCAAGAAGGCTCCTGGGGACAGACGGCCCAACAACTCAATGAGGAAAGTGAGGTTCAGTGAGGTTTTATGATTTGCAAAGTCACAGAATTACTTAGTAGCAGAGCCAGACACAAAAGCCAAGACTTTGGGTTCCCAGCCCCAGTCTCTTTCTTATTTACCATGCTGTCTGCCTCCTGTTGTTTAGGAAACATCCTTAAAGACCAAGTGGGGTGACTCACACCTATTATTCCAGCTACTCCAAAGGCAGAGATTGGGAAGATTGTGGTTCAAGGTCAACCCCGGGTAAAAAGTTAGTGAGAACCCTCCTACATCTCAACAAATAAACCAGGTGTGGTGGCACCGTACCAGAAATCCTAGGAGGATCACCAATTAAGGCTGACCTGGGCAAAAACTTGAGATCTTATCTGAAAAATAACTAAGACAAAAAAGGGCTCAAGTGACTTAGAAATCAAGAGGCTCTGAGCTCGAACTCCAGTGCTGCCCCCCAAATTCTTAAAGTTGGGAATTTTCACACCTTCACTTAAATGTAAATCTTAACTCTTGTTAAGAGTTAAGATAGGGTCAGGCATGGTAGTACTCACCTGTAATCCCAGCAGTGAGGAAGCTGAGGCAGGAAGATGGCAAGTTTGAGGCCAGTTTGGGCTACACAGCAAATCCTTGTTTCAAAAAACATTTAGTAAGGGGGAGTTTTGGGAGAAAGAAGAGAAAGCAAGGCCAGAAAGTAGACAGAAGGAAAAGAAAGCAATAGGTAAGCTAAATAGGTGAGTAATTAGATAGAATTCAGGACATGTGGAGAGGGAGAGGGACACTAAAAAGCAGCAAGTGGAGGCACCCAGGATCAGGCAGAAGTCAGAAAGGGAGAAGAAGGGAAAAAGCAAATAGAACCAGGGAAAGAGAAGAAAGCCAGGAAGAAGCACTGGAGGACACTGAGAGCTCTGACTTGATGAGAGTGTGAGGTGGGTAGATTGGACAGAGCGAGGGACCCATAGCACATGTGGGTAAGCATGGACAGAATGACCAAGTAGAAGGTGGGGAAGAGTGGTAAGTGGGGACAGAGCAAATGAGTCTTAGCTAGAGCCCTGGAATGACCCCAGAATCAAACATCTACACTCTGATCATTCATATCTCTCTCTCCCCCTTTCATCCTTTATGTGACTTGGTTTTGAAAGTACACAGACATTCACTCATTTACTTCGTGCCCCCAGAGGCATTAACCACTGGGTTGGTTTCTCAGGAAATTTGTTGGTGCTTCCCAAAGAATAGTGGGTCTCTCTGCACCTCCTTCACTTAAAATGCCTTTCAAATTGAGGACAGTGGGATTTTCCTCAGGAAAAGCCAGGCCTCCATCATGATTGGGTAGAGTCCTGGAGGAAAATGTCACAGCATTGTGAGAACAGCCAGGGGAAACAAGAAAGCAATTTCTCAGAAATACCAAGTGGGGCCTACGTACGCACGCCTGGGAGGGAAACCCTGACCCCACTGTTAGGCCCTTCTGGATTCAGGCCCAGCCCACCTCCCACACATGCTGGGTGCTGGGGAAAGCCAAGGCACTCTTATACCTGTCCCACCCCAGTAACGTCAACCAGAGCAGCATCCAGTCCTCTGCCCAAGTGACCAACACATCCTCTACTGGGCAAGAGGAGAGCAAGATGGGGACATTTTCTTCCCAGAACTCTTAGCCTGTCTTGATCTGCTTTAAAATATGCCATTTTAACACAGCAATTTCTGTCTCATCCAGGTTAAGTAACAGCTAGCTGCTTTCCAGAATTGACTGTATGCCAAGACAGTCAATAGGAAGTAGAACCACAACAGCACTCTTTTCCCTTTACCATACATGCCACGGGTAAAAATCCCCTCAGTCCAGCAGTGGCCTACCTTGCAAAAAAAATTAGCAAGTAACCAGTCCACTCTGAATGTCAACCAGCCCACTTTCCAAAAGGCACCCTGTTAAATAAAGACTGAGTTTAGAAAATCTCTTCATGTCATGCATGCACCTGGACTGAGCTGGATTAATGCTGTGAGTCCTTTGAGAGGGGACGCTCCATGCAGCAGTGTTTTTGTCCCTACAAGCTGAGTTAAGGCGAGCTGCTGGCCAGAGTGGGCAGAAGCTGCCTCCTGCGTACTTACATGGGATCCTGAGCCGATGACTGTGCCCATGTTAGTTCAGCCCTCACCTCATGTACTCCCCATCACTCCTATAATCCATAAATGACTCTGATCCTGACACCTCCTCAAAATCCTCCAGCACCAGACTGGTGGAGTCCTCACCCAGGGCGCCGCTGTCTGGCCTGGACATCCTGGCCAGGGGCAGAGGGGCAGGAAGGTTGCTGGTACCCGGAACAGGAGAGCAAGGGGGTGTTGACTGGACAGAGGTGGGCATGTTCTGAGCAGGGGACGCAGCTGGCTGGCAGACTTCCTTGTCATCCTTGTCAGACTCCGGCCCTCCATCAGAAGCAGAGGGACCCAGGACATGGTAGAGGCTGGGGAGGCGGATGTCGAAGCGTAGCCCAAACTTGGCAAAGAGCTTGTCATTGAGGGTGTAGAGCTTCTCCGAGATGTCATAGCCCAGCAAGGCTGAAAAGAGGCGTGAGATGTATCTCTCTCTGGTCAGAAGAAGATGGAGACTTTTGCGGGGCCAGGAAATGTAGCTACATTCGGTTTCGGCAGTCAGAGTGACCTGAGGGGGTCAGGAGCAGAGAGAGGAGGTTTATACTAGAAGCAGGTCCATGCTGAGCACAGGCAATCATATGGCTACTTGGCAAATGACTGTACTCTCCTTGAAGTACTCATCCATGGCTTTGTAAGAGGAGGTCCAGGGAATGACTTTTATGTGTGTGCACTGACACAGGATGTCTTGTGTCAGGAGGCTTGGCTCAGCAACTTGCTCATTAGCCCACCACCTCCCAGAGCCTCAGTTTCCCTATCTTCTTTTCTCAACTCTCATATGCCATGGTTTCATGGTGGATACCAGTAATGGCTGCATACATTTTGAGATGAGTGGAGAGAGAGAGAGAGAGAGAGAGAGAATATACCCTCATTCTTTTTTTTTTCATGCATCTAGGCATTTCTGAGTATTCACTGTGCCCATGATGCAAAGCTAAATTGCACTTTGTAGAGAGAATAAGCAATACCACGTGCAGCAGGTGCATAATAAATCCTTGTTCAAATAATGATAAGTGGTAAAGCAGGGATTAAAATAGAAACATACTACTTCCAGCACAGCCAAATTGGAACTTTTGGCACAACGGGACTGGAACTGGCACCCAGCCTTTGTCCAGCATCTGTGGACAGCGGCGATGCCATGGAGCACCTTGACAAAGTAGCATTGAATGTGCTGCAGCCACCTGAGTTCAGAAACAAAAGTTCCTCAGGATCTACTCTGAAGACTCTGTTATTCTTCACAGCTGTAACGATCGATTATGGTTCCCACTGGCTTGTGTTTCACAACTAAATCTTATTTGATGCCTTTGGGCTGTCTAATAGGGATAGTTACTTTTGTGCTGCCATTGTTGCAGTGGCCGCTGCTCATGTGGTGCTGGCCCTCTTTGTGTACATGGCCTGGAATGAAGGGTCACGACAGTGGCATGAAGGCAAACAGGATTAAAGTGAACATCACCTTTTGATAGCAATGATTTTTTAAGTATGGTAAATGTTTCTTGGGTATTGATAATGAATACATTTTATTTGAATAAAGCTTAAAGAACATGTTACAGTTAATTACAGGGAGTGACATTTGACCAGTGTACATTTTGGCCCACCTAATACAAGGTTCTGTACAATCAGTTTTAACTTTGAGTCTCTCATCTGCAAATGAGAATTTGGAAAACTTAAATCAGGCACAAATTAATATTTTAAATGAGTTACATGTTATGCTGAGAAGAATTTGATTATCATACAATGATAATGTTTTATAGCATTTTGTCTTATTCTTGTTTTTCAGTTTTATTCCCCTGGATATATTAAGATGTAAGTAGTGAAGCAAGTCTGAAGTTCATTTCACACAGGAATTCTTGATTTTTTTTCTGATACTGGGATTTGAACTCAGGGCCTCGTGCTTGCTGGGCAGGCACTCTACCACTTGAGCCACTCCACCAGCTTCACACAGCAATTCTTACCCTAACTGTCATGAGAATGCCAGGTCCTTGCATTTGGCATTTTAATTTCCTATGGAAAGTTGCTTCAATTGTAGACCTTGTAATTAATCTGAATGTCTTGAGGAATTTCACATAAAGTATAATCCCTGGTCAGTGCAAAAAAAAAAAGAAATATGTTTAGGGTAGTACAGATAAAGGGTATAGAATCTCTCTCACACACACACACTATATATACATAGATATATATGTATATATATATATATATTAGCAGTAGTGGGGTTTGTACTCAGGACTTTGTGCTTGCTAGGCAGGCACTCTACCACGTGGGCCACAGCTCCAACTCCAACCCTCACACAATTTTTTATAATTTGATTGATCTGAGCTTTGAACTGGCAGGGTTTGTGATGGGTATTTGCAGATGGAGACAGTGGGAATGATGAAGACGATGAGAACATGGAGAGGTGCCACAACTAACAGTTATTATCCTCTAGCATATTTCATGATTTACCTATTTATTATGTTTGAGGCTTATTTTTAGTCTCTCCCACTAGGATGTGTGATGGAAGGGACGTGTATCTGTGCTGCTCATAAGTACCTTTAGCATACAATAAGTGCTCAGTAGATAGTACTTGTGAATGAATGAATCAAGTGAAGACTATCAATCTTATATGGTGCAAAACAACCTGATGTCACTTTATCACGCTTTGTATAAAATCCTTTCCATAAGGGGCTCCAGAAATCAGCTTCTTGATTGGTTCCTACATGTACATGGGCACGTCTGTATAGTTTTGACAAGTACCTAGCTTTTTCTCAAACACTCACCTCAGAGTTGGTTGAAGGGATTCAGTGAGATGACATATGTAAGCAGGAGTTAGATGAGTAAAATGGGGAGCCAAGTGTCAGGGTGGGGATGGAAGCCTGCTCAGCCAAGTGGCACTGCCTGGCATATGTCTGTTCTGAGCTTGGGTTATATGTTGCTAAAGGGACTCCCTGATGTAAGTGGGAGGAAACTATGTGGTCAGGGGATGGGGGTCCATAAGGGTGGGAAGTGTGTGTGTGTGTGTGTATACACTCCTCTCTTCTGATGGTCTTTCCATTAAAAAAAAAAAAGGACATAGACAGTAGATTCAGGCTGCTTCTTGGTATAGTGGTGATTTCTGTGGGTGTCTCCTGTGACATGTTCTTGATGACTAAAAGTGTCACAGTGCCAACATTCATCAGATCCTGATGTAACTGCATTGTTGAGGGGCATGACTGATTTGTGTGAAGCACCATGTGATTTATGATTTAGGCAGTCACTTTGGATTGCTCTTTCAGTCAACAAGAGCTATATAATTGCAAAAGCAAGGTCAGAATGAACCATAACTTGGAACAACATTTAACCCAAGGGGGACCCATTTGCAAAGAGGAAATGGGACTTAACACAGCCAACAGAAAATGTGTGCATCTCATTGCTTCCAAATGAAGGGCACACTAAAACTATAAAAGGGAGGAATAGGCTTGTACTCACATTTCAGGCTGAGAGGCCATCTGGGGTGACAGCCCTTCCTTTCGAGCATAACTCAGGGGAGAATGCCAGCCACCCCCACCTGCTCCTTCCTGTCAGTGTCACAGCCATGGTCCAGCTGGCTCAAGGCTACTCAGCCCTCCTGAACATTCTCATGGGCTTTGGGAGTTCCCAGAGGGCACTGCTGTGCTAGTCAGAGAGGGTGGACACATGGGAGAACTGGGGTAGGAAAATGATTGAAGGGGTCCATGGCTGGTGGCCCTGGCAGTAAGATGAACATTGCCTCTCAGACTCTGTCACCACAGAGCCAAGTGTCAGGGTGGGGATGGACGCCTGCTCAGCCAAGTGGCACTGCCTGGCATGTGTCTGTTCTGGGCTTGGCTTATATGCTGTTAAAGGGACTCCCTGATGTAAGTGGAAGGAAACATCTGGGACCTAGGACCAGCAAATTATGTGGTTGGGGGGGGCGGGGGTCATAAGGGTGGGAAGTGTGTGTGTGTGTGTGTGTGTGTGTGTGTGTATAACTCCCCCCGCCCCCCTCCATGGTCTTTCCGTTAAAAGAAAAAAACCAAAGAACATAGAGAGTAGGTTCAGGATACTTCTTGGCTTTGCTGCTTTATACCTGAATTATATGATATTTGGGGGCCTTAGTTTCCTCATATTCAATCAAGAGTTGTGTGAATCAGTGAGGCCATAAAATATGCAGTGCCTGCCACATTCTAGCCATTCAGTTTCCAGAACTACAAAGAAAGTAACCAAGTCTGAAGGATTGGCAGAGAGCAGCCAGGCTCCCCACTTGGCACATGGGTGTGAATGTCCCTTAGAAGCCTCATAGATACAAGTGGAAGCTGGCAAGCCAGTTCAGCAAAGCTTTATTAAACATCTCCTATGTTCCCAGGATGTCCTTTAGTTCCTGGGATGGAGACAAGGAGAAGCCCAAAATTTTACTTCAAAGAATTCACCATGGAGAAGTTGGAAAGAAGCCCAGACTGTTAGAACAGAGAGCAACATGGCACCATCAACGTAAGAAACAAGAGCAGCACACTGTGGAGTGGAAGCTGGGATGGGGAGTGGGGGTGGGGAGGTGGACTGGGCCACCTCCTCAGAGGAAGTGAAGTCCTGGGGTCTCTCATCAGAAGGAGAAATGCATTTCACATAGAAGAGACCAAGTTGGGGTCAAGGCACAGGGCTTTACAACAACGTGGTATATTTGGGGAAGTACTAGCAGTTGACATGGCTGGTATGAGCAAAGTGTATGAGGATTGGAGATGCAGCCAGAGATCACTAAAGGTTTTACATTTTCTTCTTCTTCTTTTTCTTCTTCTTCGTTTTGCAGTGCTGCAGTTTGAACTCAGGGCCTACACCTTGAGCCACTCCACCATCCCTTTTTTGTGATGGGTTTTTCCAAGATAGGGTCTTGCAAACAATGTGTCTGGGCTGGCTTCAAACTGTGATCCTCCTGATCTCTGCCTCCTGAGTAGCTAGGATTACAGGCATGAGCCACCAGCGCCTGGCTAACATTACCTTCTAAGAAGTATGAGTCTGTATCTTATGGGCACTACAGTCTTCTGGGAGGATTTTAGGCACATGAGTGACATGACTACCTACAAGGACCAGCATACCCCTGGCCTGCCCCCCTCACCATCAGTCCAGGTACTCTTTGCACAGAGGTGGAGGTGGTCATGGTCCCTCCCCCAGTATCACATTGACATTGGTCAAAGGACAGATGTGAAAGGGGAAAGATGGAGATGCAGCTATTGCTGGGTTAAACAGAGGGACAGATAAGACAATGCTGCACGGGCTCTTTATTACCTGGAAGGTCCCCTCCTCAGAGGGCTGCAGCGATTCCCACTCGGGAGAGTCCATGAATTGGTATGGGAAGATATAGTGCAGAAACTGCCCATCCTGGCTCACCCGAACCCTGGCAAAGGGAGAGAAGACAGTGTGGGAAACACCTGGCACTGAAGTCACACATTGCTAATAGGTACAAATCATCCAGCAGAAATCCCTTTGCTAAGGCATGGGGTAGCCCAAAGCAAGGGTAGCCTGTCTAAATATGGAAGCTGTTTAGAAAGGGAACCCACGGAGACCTCTTGAGTCCTCTTTCCCCTCCTCCTTCTGTTTACCCATGGTCCTTCATTCCAGGCTACAGAAAAGAAGCCCTGGGGGAGCTTTAAAAGGCACCTAGGCCTGCACCTTATCCCAGAGCAATAAACAAGAGTCTGTAGGTGGGATGTGGATATTATCAGTTTAAAAATCTGCCCAGCAATTCTATTGTGCAGCCAGAATGGGAACCACTGCTCTAGAGCTCTGCTACCTACTAGCCATGCATGGCTATTTAAGCCCACACTTACATTCATTAAAACTAAATAAAGTGAAAAAATCTAGCTCCTCAGTTAGGCTATTCGCATTTCAAGTGCTCCATAGCATGCGTGGCCTGTGGCTACCACATTGTGCAACAGAAGTCTAGAACATCTACTGGACAGTGCTGTTCTAGAGGTTTAGCCTGGGGTGACTTCTGTTCCTTCACCTTCCCAGTGGGCTACGTGAAAAGCCATGCTCTCTCCATCACATGCTTACATTACAGCCACTTTTCAACCTTTGAAGGAACTGGTGAGTCCACTATATACCAAACACTGTGCTACTACATAAGTGTCCTTTTACTTGTCACAATAACTCAAGGCAAATTTTTCTTACTGCTTACCGCAGTTGTTGTGCAGGCTGGTCTTGAACTTGTGGTCCTCCTGCCTCTGCCTCCCTAGTGCTGAGAGTACAAGTGTGGGCCACCTTGCCCAGCAAAACAACTTAACTTTTTGTTTATTTTTTAATTGGTGGTGTGGGGGATTAAACCCAGGGCTTTGCACATGCCAGGCAAGTACCCTGCCACTGAGCTACATACCAAGTCCTTAGATTCTTCTTTTCTGTTTTACAACTAAGAAAAAAATACCTGGACATGGTGCTCAGCTGTGTATGGTGGCAAATGGCTATAATCTCTACACTTGGGAGGCTAAGAATCAAGAGTTTGAGGATAGCCTGGGCTACACAGCAAGTTCTAGGCCAACCTGAGTTACACAGAAAGACCCTGTCTCAAAACGCAGAACAAAACAAAAACAAACAACAGTTAAAAAAAACTCGGTTGCTGAGAAAAGCTGAGTGGTGAGTGTAAGGTTACATAGTTATCAACGGCAGAATTGATTCTGTGTTCTTACCATGACACCATGTTACGCACACCAGAGCTTTTTGTAGGTGATCTTAGCACCTCTACCCTCACTAACCAGAATTTAACAATAACATCTTCTGTGTTTGAACAATGAGATCTCATATGTCCTGTCTTGGATGGCCTTGGGGTAAAACATCTAAGCCAAGCTAAGCCATCTGCACTCCTTCTATGGGAATTTGGAGCTAGAATTAAGTGAATATGACTCATGTCTTAGATGGGGACAACTAGTAGGCACTGATGAAACTAACAGACTCTTCTGTTAAGTAACTAACACCTTGTTTTTTTTTTAATTGTGTAATTCAAACTTGGAAAAAGCACATAGCCCAATTGACCATAAGGAAGAGAAATCTAAAATGATATGAAATGCCCAATAGAACTCTGTCTTGTTTCTCTTTCTACCTGAGTCTCAGGTGCATGCCTGTCATTGAGTCTGATAAGAGATACTTGTGCTTTTTCAAATATCTTACCCTACCCTTGGCTAGCTAGACTGGGTTTCAGTGGTTGCACCCAGGAATTTTAATTAATACATTTGTTTCAATGTTATGAATATTCTTATTCCACACTACCAGCCAGTTAAACAACTGCTCTTGACTTGCCCATGACCACAGGGTTGGTTTCACAACTTGGATGAGAAACCCCACTAATGCTGCTTGCTGTCTGTGTCACGTGGCCAGCACCTAGCCTGATACTTGCCCCTACAGGACAGAGACCCGCATTCTGGGAGACTTTGTTATAATTCATGTCATCAACTATGTCTGGGGAGAGTGAGCATATCTCAGATGTGCTACAGTATCTGGAAAAGATGAGGGTTCAGTATGGGCTTTTTCCTCTTTTCCCCCAAAATGCAGTTTTATCTTCAACCTCTCTTCTGAAGTGAGTTATACCAGGCAAGCAGGTGCCTCCATCAGGCAAAGGAGGAAGAAGGTACACATGTTCATTTGCAGGGACTTATCCTTCCATTACTTCTGGAACTCTACTGGGTAAAAACAATATTCATGGAGCACCTCCTGTGTTCCCTGAGGCCTGGGGATGCAGAGACAGGTACAATCTAGCCTTTGCCTCTGAGAGTTTTGTAGGTTTCTGGAAGTCACAGGCACATAAGTAATAAATGCTATTGTGGAACAGTTGCATAGAGGAAGGAGAGAGACCGGGTCTCTTCGTGACCAACTTCTCAAAGATGGCTTCCAGTCGAACTTTGAAGGGTGTCTAGTCTACTGAGAAGCAGATAAGGATAGAGATGGATGGAGGTTTGGGAAATCCAGTGTGGCAGTCTATTCTCCAATATCTGCCTTTTCCCTTCCTCTGTGGTGCTAGAGTTTTAACTGGACAAATGACTGCTCAGCTAAAGACTGAATATTCCTATTTCTCTTGCTGCTAGGTATAGCCAGGGGTTAAGTTCTGGCCAAAGGAGTATAAGCCTTGCTCTTAACCAATTCCTCTGTGTGTGTGTGTGTGTGTGTGTGTGTGTGTTCATGTGCAAATTGCCAAAAACCATTACCTGTTTCTACCTATTATCTGATCACCTAAAGAAGGAAGAAAGAAGAGGATTTAGGTCTCAAACCAAGCTAAGAACAGAGTCAGCCCATAGCCTCTGAGAGCAAAAACATACTTGTGCTGTAAGACCAGATAATATATAGATTGCCTGGAAGAACTTCCCTGAGTAATGAAAGTACACTAGAGAAAATGAAGTGCATGTTCTCTGATGTCAGGGTCTTTACATGTGTTGTCTTCAGCTGGACCTCTTCTCTCAGGCCTCAGCTTAAAAACTCCTTTCAGTAAGTCTTATCTGACCTCCTCAGAAAAGTAAGATACTCTTGTTACATGCTCTGATTACTTTGCATTTCTTCATGAAAATACTATATCCGTGGTTAACCCCTATGGCACTTTTTTGGTGGAATGTAAACTTCATGAGTAGAAGGGCAATATTTTTCACATGTAACACTGGATCCCTAGTCCCTAGCACTATTAATATCTGTGTGTGGTGGGAGGGAGGGAGGAAGAATAGAGGGAAGGAAAGAAGGGAAGAAAAGAAAAAACGACAAATGAATAAACAACTCATTTGTGTGTCACCCTAAAAGGGGATCAAAGCCTCAAGAAAAAGCTTTTCTAAGAAAGAAAGACACTGGGAAAGAAAGGAGTGCTGTGGCATAGATTGGGTTTTCTCATCATCTCCCTGGGTAAGGAAGCTGGCTCCCCAGGCAAGCTACCAATGATTGATGCCTCCTGACATCTAATGAGACTTCAAGTCTCACTGAAGTCATTTGAACTGGTCTACTTTATTACCTGTCTCGTCTTCCTTCTTGATTTTCTGGAGGACGGGTCATTTCCTCCAATGTGAATAGCTTAGAAAGAACTTAATTACCTGCTCAGGGGCTGTACATGTGGGAGTTTGTGCTTCACATTTTATATGACACAAACTGCAAGGGTAAGCCAGCTTAACCAGGTGTCAGGCTTTGAATAAGTTACTTTGTTCTTTGTGTCTTGAAAGGGACAGACTGCAATTTTTTTTAAAACAAAACAAAAAACACTTATGAGAGCCAGGCCCGGCTGCTCACATTTGTAATCCTAGCTACTCAGGAGGCAGAGATCAGGAAGATCACAGTTCAAAACCAGCCTGGGAAAATAGTTCACAAGACCGTATCTCAAAAAACCCATCATAAATAAGGACTGGTGGCTCAAGGTGTAGGCCCTGAGTTCAAATCCCAGTGCTGCAAAAAAAACAAAACAAAAACCACCTAAGAGGTTTGCACAAAGGGCTGTACATGACAGTCTGCATATAAGACAGGGAGGGCAGCACAAAGGGGTCCCACTTCCTGGTGTTTGGTACCACAATGTAACCAGCCAGGATACAGTGGTTCTCAGAAGCCAGTCATAGGCTAGAAGCCTCTTCTCACTTGTCTAACTTACAAAAGCTGGAACAGCATGAAAGTCTTTCTTGACAGCAAAAGATAACACGAAACAACAATTACAAACCCTTAGTGCAAACGCTGAAACTGTCCCAGCAACACTGTCTAATTTCTAACTTAAGTTTTGACGTGACGTATACTGGGAAGGACTATGCTGAAGGGCAAGCCTCCTCTTTCCTTCACAGGCCATGGTCTTACGTGAGTTCACAGTAAATCTGTCACACATAAGACACCTGGACCATATGGTAATCATAATCTTCCAGCAAATGAGCACAGTAGAATGGGGGGCACTTCTACTGATCTCAATTCCCTCCTTTGAACAGAAGAGCTACAAGGAGCAAATAACATCACAGATCTCAAGAATGAGCAAGTTCCTTGCATTGTTTTTATTTTAAGCATGGAACCGCAGGAGTAAACATTCTGGAAATAGTCACAATGCCTATTTGTTTATAGATAATTGTTTTTGTTTACCCTTTCAATTCACTCAGAAAAAAAACGAAATGTCTCCTTCCCTCATAACTCACTCAACCCAAATCTTATGAGCCAAAAAAATCAAAACCTATTTACATAATACTTAGAATTCTACAGTTAATACTTAAATGTGTACTATTACTATAAAAATTAGTTGTCATATCATTACCATCAAGCTTTTGCTTTGTTTTGTTTTGTTTTTACCACTTTGAGGTGTAGTCAATCTTATTTACTTCCTATTCTTTTTTTGAAATCAGATCCTTTTGATTACCGTCTTAACTTTTCTACCATATTTTCAGTCTTTTTTTTTTTGGTAGGTACTGTGATTTGAACTCAGGACCTCATGCTTGCTAGGCCCTCTACCACTTAAGCCACTCCACCAGCCCTTTTTTGTGATAGGTTTTCCAAGATAGGGTCTCGTGAACTATTTGCATGGGCTGGCTTTGATCCTCCTGATCTCTGCCTCCTGAGCAGCTAGGATAACAGGTATAAGCCACTGGCACCTGGCCATATTCTTGGTCTTAAGCAAGCTGGCAGAAGGGGGTAAGGATGGGAAAGAGCCACTGAGGCAATATTTCAAAAGAATCCACAGTTGTCCACAAAGTGTGCAGCCCAGAGCCCCGTGGTGTTTTCTTGTGAGAATGTAAATGTCAGACACACACGTCTTGACTGAGACAATTGCTATTGTCTGACTACCATTCTTCTTCAGAGGAGGCAAGTGTCTCCACTAAATCCCCAATGAGACACACGTGGACATCACTACTCGTCTGCCACTGTGGGTCCTCAGATTTACAGTACTTGACTTCTTGGTCTGCAAGAATCTTAATAGAAAAACTGGAATGGAAAAGTGAACCAAGGGTGTATGTAGCCCCTCCAAGGCTTATAGACATTGCTGCAGCTGAGACACCACACACTGGTGTGTGTGGTGGGGGGGCGGAGATATCATTTCAGATCTGGGCTAAAGAAATACTCATGCTCACCTCCTAGCAGCAAGTATCCATCACTCATTCTAGCCAACCAGAAGATGCCTCATAACCTAGTTTCCTCTTGGAAAATGTTGAGAAAGAGGAAGTAAACTCCTCAAAAAATCTATTTTGGTTTGACTTGCACATCCTTCCCTTGATGAAAAGGAACATGAAATGGAAAGGGACACCAGGAAATAAGAAGTGTGGGCTGGGGAAAGAAATTCTGGGCAATGGCAATGACAGGTGCTTACCGGCCAGAGAGCAGCAGGGACAGGCGGTCGATAGGTGTCTCACCCTCCACAGCATAGGTCTGCTCCACGGACAGAGTCAAGACCCGCTCCTGGCAGCAGCAAATGATTTCCTTGTAGGTCTGCAGAGGCACCTGCAGGGGCAGGCACAGTGTCTTGTAGAGGAGGTCAAACTCCTCAGGGAGTGTGTTCACACGCAGGCGGTACACCAGGTGTGCCAGCTGAAGCAGGCAAGCCACTGTCAGCAGGAAGCTCCAGAAGACAATGTCCAGCCCACAGGCATCAAACCAGCCCCACAGCACACAGCACAGGTAGCCCGTGCCCAGGAAGCCAAAAAGGTAGAAGCATCCATACACCCCACTGCCTGCCATGAAGCCCAGGAGCAAGAAGCAGTTGGCCAGGTGGTAGACAGCCCCTTCCAGAGCCTGCTTCCAGCTGACGCACACCGGCCCCTGGAAGAGGAGCTGGCCCACCAAGCTGCTGTTGGCGTTCATCTTTGGGGTGTCTCCAAGCCTTGCTGACCTCTGATACTGTTCTCACACAGAAAGCTCAGAAAACGAATTAATGTGTCCCCAGGTGTCTTCTCACCTCTGGCTTCTCACCACCAAGTCACCTCTGCTGGGAGAAACGCTTCCCAGTGGCTTTGGGAATGAATGCCAGAACATAGTATGCTCCAGGGAGAATGTAAAAACTTTTTTTCTTTCTTTCTCTCCTCAGCATGGCTCTGGCCCTCCCTGCAGGACTCTGGCAAGCTCCCTTGGCTTCAGGTTTCCTAGGACAGTCTTCATATTTGCTTCAGTGGAAAACATAAATTGTCCCAAGAGAAAGGTAGGGCTACGAGAGTGAAAACTTCAGCCGTGCAGGGTGAAGCGGTCAAATCCTGCTTTCTGTTGTTCCCAAACAGAATGAGGAGAGCCCAGCAAGGGAAGCACACTTGTGTTCCATTTGGAATGCATTCCGTCTTGGCACCGGAAGAAAGGGTGACCCCAGAAGGATACCATGTTTGGAATTGGAATCCAAGAGGTGCTGGCAGTGAGAAAAAACAGGCCAGGCACACAGGCAGGCTGGCAGAGCACTTAACATACCTCCCAGAGGACAAGATAAGACCTCAGGTCAAGAGAGGCAGGTAGAGGATTCACCTCCACACTGCGGGCAGGACAGTGTGCAGAGCTGGCTTTGGGGAGGGCCAGAGGGCTCTCATGAGGTAGGAGGACATATCAAAAGAGGAAAGCATGAGACTATTATCAGAAACAGTTCCAGCAGTGAAAACTGGAAAACCTCTTGACACATTTTATTAAGACACTGCAATATCATTACACATTTGATAGCTAGTCAACCAAAACAGCTCTGTAAAGCACACTTTTGAATTCTAGGCTCACTCTCCCCTGCATGTATCTGGATCTTATAATAGTCAGTGGAAACACATTGCCAATATTTCCAAATTATAACTACTAGTAAACACTAAGTGTCACATCTCCATTAGACATTCTATATACTTATTCCATCATCACTCCGACCTTCCTTCTAAATCTGAAAGAAATGGAGGCTCAGAGAGGTAACATGTTACTACAGGGAATAAGTGGTAGAGGCAGGATTTGAACCCAAGACTGTCAGACTTAACACTCTGTCTTAAGAGGCTTGCACACTAAATGGAAATGCAGGACTAGATTTGTGATTCTCCACCTCACGTTTCTATAAAGTCAGATGACTTCCAAGGAACTTCTGGATGAATATGGGAGATTTATTTTGGACTGGCAAGAAACAAATCTGGAATATACAAATTTAAAATAAGAACTGTAACTCTCTGGCTTACAGGTGACTCCTTGATTCTTCCTGGCTGCGGGGTTAGGAAAGCCATTATTGTGTGCTTGAACTACTCAAATGTTCAATCTGCAGGGACATTTACTTTGCTGCCATCACCCAATCAGCACTAAGAAGAAAGCAGATGTATCAAATACGCTGAGTAGGAGTCTTCAGCTCAATAAGTATTTACTGAGCAGCTATCAGGAGGCAAGTCTCACTCCATTAGGGGAAAGAGACCTCAAAAAAAAAAATGACAACTCAAGTGTGTGAAGAATGGGGCAGCTCAGGAGGAGAGGTGGCACTGGGGAGGGACGATGTAAGAGCATAGACTTGATTTGAGAAACTGGGTTGAGATAGGCAGAGAAAGGACAGCGTTTGTAGGTGTGGGACTGACTGCACAAGCTTGGGCACAGTGCTGTGAAAACACATGGCATGTTGAATCCAGCCTTTTAATTTATTTAAAATCAACTGACCAACAAATGTACATCCCATTTCCCTCTTTCTAAAGCAAAAAGGGGTAAAAATCAGTGGTAAGGAAACAGGCTGAGTGCTTGGAGAAGAAAGGTCCCCAACCTCCCTTATGGCACTGGTTGGACCCTTGATGTCTTTTGAGCAGTGCAGTGTGGGGACTGATTACTATATGCTGCTTGTCATGTGCCTGCCTCGCAACGAACCCGCCTGCTTTAACAAGCAGCAGCTGTCTACCTTAGTCATGCACCAAACTCCTAGGCTTGGCATCCCTGCCAGCTGTAAGCAGTAAAGTCAGGGCCCAGAGAAGCAAACCAAGGCTCTGCCCAAGATAGAATTTCACAGCAGGTCATCTTTCTCAGCCAGCCTGCCAATGGGTTGACTCTGACCCTTTAAAGAGACAGACAGACCCGTTAACTACTGCTCACTTGCCCTGCTGCCCAGACTAAACTCTGTCTGCTTCCTTGTTGAGCTACATGTGCTTATCTGAGTAGAAGGCATTGGCATTTATGAAACAACTATGTCTTCCTCATAGTTTTTTTAATTTCCTTTTTTTGATACAGGGCCTATCTAAACCAGGCTGGCCTTGAATTATCAACCCTTCTGGTCTCCCAAGTGTGGGAATTACAGGTGTGTACCACCACATCTAGCCTGTTTTGGTTTTTTTTTTTTTTTAATGGAAGGTACAGGTTTAGAAAAGCTGAGGAACTTGCCCAAGGTCACAGAGCTAGACTGTGATAGGGATTAAAACCTAAGTCAGCGTGAATGTAAATTACATATTCTCTTTGCTATAGTATCCTACCAGGTACTTTGGGGGAGTTTATATAGCTATATACATTTACTATACAGGTGTAGTAAATGGTGACATGTATGTCAGAGAATCATTCCTGCAATGTAAGTATGATATTGATGCCCATAGGATAGCACCTATGATCAGAATAAAATGAAAAATTGTAATTGTATCTTCATTGTTTTTAAAGCCAGATTTGACAGAGGAAAGAAAAATTTATTGTGTTAAAAGTTATGTTCATAGAAGGAAAATCACAAACATGAAAGTAGTGTAGTGGAAAATATTTGAGGAGGAGGTGGTGAAGGAAAGAAACAGACATCACATAATTTATTGAGTTGATTCAATTCAGTGAGCATTTATTCAGGACAAACTGTGTGTGCCAGTAACAGGACACAATGATGAACAAGACAATTACCACCTTCAAGGAACATTTTGTCTAGAGGGGGAGACTGACCCAGGAAAAACTGCAATCCCATAAAATAAGGAGATTTGAGGTTCAAAGGAAAAATACTGACGGGGATGCAAAGAATTGAGGAAAATATCACAGGGAAGGTGACATTTCAGCAGGTCTAAAATGATTAGCAGGTGTTCCCCAGTTGGGGGGAGGACATTCCAGGAAGAGGGAACAGAATGTAAAACAAAAATATGTGGCATATTTGGGTAACAGAGAACAGTTTTTTTTATAGGAGCTTCCACAGCAGTCACAGGACACCAGGCAGGAGAGCAGGCTGGGTCAGGCTGTGAAGCCAGTCAGCTAAACAGCACTTCCCAAGCATGGTCAACGACCCAGGCTGGACTTGCAAACATTTGATTCTGGCCCATGCTGATATAAGGACAGAAACTGAAAGCAAGTGTTTAGACAGTTTTGTAGCATTTTGACAGAAACTTAATGGCTTTTGAATTTAGCAACAAAAAATGTGAAGCTTGTATAATGTATGTCTTTTTTAAGCACATTTTTAAATTAGCGTGTATTAATTGTACAAAGGAAATATTTCACACATGTATATGTTGTACTTTGATCAGATTAATCCCCTTCATTGTTCTCTTCTCCCTGTCCCCCTCCTCCCCCACTCCCCACCTTCAACAGCTTTCAGTGGGTTTCTTTATGCCATCTTCACATATAGGCACAATGTGTTCCAATATTATTCACTCCCCCATCATTCTTTCCAATAATTATATATGTGGATACAATTATAATCATTATATATATAAATAATCTGTCGTGAATTGGGAAAAATGTTAGTTCTTTAAGCACATATAATTTGAGAAATACTAGGCTTGAGACTAAGTTTTCCAATACAGATATTAAAATAGGACAGAGTGATGATTTTACACTTTGGATATATCCTGCCAAGTTGATCTCAAGCAGACATATAAGTTTTCTTCCTACAGTCATTTCCCATTTCCTTTTCTTAAGCTTAGGGAATTCTGGTTTTTCTTGAGCATTATGTTAAGGAAGGTGGGCTTTTCCCCTAGTTGCCAAGTTCTGCACTAGTTCTGCTTGACTGGAGAAGCCAAGTACAGTATTCATTGCCTTCATGGCTTAAAGGTGTGCATGTGACTGTGATATAGAAGAGGAAGCAGTAGGGGGAGCTTCTGGGAAAAACTATAGATCTTGATAAGACACTAAGGTGGCTTTTGGTTTTTCATTCTGCCTGATACAACTGTGTGATGATGGAATGCTTAAAGTCACCATGGCCATGAGATACATACTAAGGATAAGAAGGAAAAAGAGCACATGAACAGGACTAGGGGTATGGCTCAAGCGGTAGAGTGCCTGCTTTGTAAACACAAAGCCCTGAGTTCAAACCCTAGTCCTATCAAAAAAAAAAAAAAAGATGAAAGAGCAGATAAACAGAACAAACCTATATTGTTCAAAGAATAACTGAGCCAGTATTACAAACCTGGAACTTCCAACCTCCAGGCTTCATGACAGGGGAGTAAATTACATTTCTCTATTGCTAATGTCCATGTAGTGGGATATTCTGGTATTTGGAGCTGAACATATCTGGATTCAGCTCTCCCTATAGACTATTCTTCAGGGAACACTTTTCTGAACATTTGTTGATTGTCTTATTCTGAAAAAACCATCAGATAACTTATCAAGCACTAGACTTTTTCTTTGACGGTTGAGTCAATTTTGAGAGGAATTATTCCTATAAACTCAGTCTGACCATTCAGGGTGAACTGGTGGTTAGGTGAGCAAGAGTTTAGCAGAAAACTGGTTGCCTACTTAGTGTCTATTTACATCTTCCTCCTTTGTAAAAGAATTTGTTTTTCCCAGCCATCTAACAAGATCCAAGGGAGGAGAGAATAACTGTTTAAGCCAATTAGCATTAGGTATTCTTCTGATAATTATTAGTGCTTCAAAAAATATATACAGCCTAATATAGCTCAATCAAACTAAAAACAGGACTTAAGAATCCATTCCTGAGGAATGGTTTCTCTCTTTTGCCAGTCTTGAAGAAAGCACATTCTTGGCTTCATCAGTCTTGGAAGGAGCTCTGAGATGAAAATAACCTGAGTCTTGGACAGCATCACTGAGCCTAAAATACCACTGCATCCAAAGCTTGCTTAACTGTGGACTTCCAGTTACATCAAAGTTTTCCTTAATGAGGTTTTCCTATTGCTTGCCTTCAAAAGCACCAGTTGTCACAGATGAAACTACTACTTCAGTTTTTATAGCCAAAGAAAGAAACACTGGGGAGTCATGAATATGAACATGAACTCTTGAGGGAAGTATCTTAGAACATCCATCACAGCATTAAGCACTCAACTTCTTTTTACGGTTCATATTCATACATTCAAGCTTTAAGCTCTCTAAAGAGTTCATATCTTATGAATCTTTGTATGCTACTTAGCATATAGTTGACATAGTGTCTTCAGTTAATGAACAAAACGGCCTCTCAGTTCTTTGAGGACAGTATGTATGTCTAATTCACATATAAATACTCACCATCTAAGGCTGTTCTTATACATAATCAGCCTTTGCTAGATACATATTAAATGAACATGTTTAAATATGTGGTTTTTATATTCAACACCTGATACAGTAAAGAACCTTGGGCTGGAATTCTAATGACCTAGACTCATACCCCAGGTCACCAGCTTTTTGGCCGGGGTGATTCCCTTTGCCTCTCTGAGCACCTGGCCTTACCTATAAAATGGGGTGACAGTTTCTTGAGTAATACCAGGCTAAGCTGTGCCCAGGGACATGGTCCTGTTCTCATTAACTTTCAAGTCAAACATTTCAAGATAACATAAAGGGGACCACTACAGATGAACTGTGAATGTACCTGTCCTGAGTTTAGAATTACTGTAGTTCCTTTACAAATTAGGTATATCAAACTCACAAATGTTAAAAATATCAGTATGTTGCTAAGAGTGGACAGAAACAGGCACCCTCAAATACTGAGGTGCAAATGGATACTTCTAAAGATCAATCAGGCATTCTCATTCAAAGCCTTGAAAATATGATAGCCTCTGGCCCATCCTTACCTAAGTGATTAGTAAAGGACACTTGTAAGACTTTCCTATGGTGCTCCACTGCAGTGGTGTTGAAGTAGCAAAAAAGGGAAGAAAGGGAAAAAAACCCAAACAGTTGAAAGCATGCATATACTCAGGTAGAGATGTATGAAAAGGTTGCCAAAGTGGTCCTATCATAGACCGGTGGGATTTCAGGTGAGTTCCTCTTTATTTCCACAAAACCATCCAATAAAACAAAATTCCAAAAAAAAAAAAAAAATCAGACTTTAGGTATCTGGTATGTATCTTGTCCCAAACTAATATGCAATTCTTGGAGGGCCATCTGACACATAGCAAGCACCTTATAAAACATTCTGGCTAAATTATGGTAAGATACAGAATGAATTCATACAAAGTTAATACAAATTACATTGTAGAACCATACTGATGGTAAAACATGTTATAATCTTATTATGAGATTTAGAAAATACAGAAAAATTTTCATTTTTGCTTTTAAAAATGTATAAATTTAGCTGGGTACAGTGGCACAAACCTATCACTCAGTGGCTGAGGCAGGAGGACCACAAGTCTGGGCTACATAGTGAGATTCCATCTCACCTCCCCCCATCCCCCAAAAAAACCCAAAAATGCACAGGAAAAGTCTGTTAACAGTATATATAAAAATTAACATCTGATGATGAGGTTAAGGATCTTCACTTTCCTTTTTGTAGACCCAGGACACAGTAAGCAGTTTGGATAACAGACTACCAAGGATCTGTACTGGGTGGGAAGTTTATTTATACCCGTCTTAAGAGTCCAAAATTCTAGTCTTCACCTAGAATACTTCTCTATAAACTATACTGTACTCACCAAAAGTACTATATCCAAATGAGTATTCAAGTTAAAATATGAATATAGAATTGAAGAATTACAGAATGCTAATGACACTAAATGCTAGGTACTACACCAAATGTTTTATATACGTTAATTAATACTCACAACCTTTTAAGTTACATATTACTTGTTTCTTTTCAGGTAAGAAAAAGACTCTAAGACACTGTGACTTATCTGATATCACACAGATGCCTGTTAAGCCTACGTTCGTCATACTTCAAAGCCATGTTCTTATGACCAATTAATTTGGTAAGAATACCAAGGAATGATTTAATTCAGCTTTTATTCTATAAAGGAAGCAATTTTCCCATCCTGTGACACATGAACATTACACATTCCCTTAGTTGTGCTCCTCTATCTTTTTGAAATTTTGAATTCAATGCACTTAAAGGCAAAATATGATCAACTACTTCATAACACTTAAGCCACTAAGAGGACCACAAGATTGCTACCAAGTGAGCTACACTCTCTTCTACTCCAGGTTACCACTGTGGCATAGCATTGGGCTGTTTGATTAGTGACTAGCCTGAGCTTAATAGTAGATAACTCACCCTCAGACACTAAACTTCTGATCTTAGTCTATGCTGCAATGTAAAGTGGCCACACACACACAATAATTATGACAAATAGTTGAGATCATCCAAGCCAAATCACCCTAATATGGTCCAAAATCTAACAAACTTTTCCAAAAGATGGAACTAGTAAAGAATAATGGTTTTAATATTAAGACCAAAGTCTTGCCCAGTTCTTGCTTTTATGAAAGCTAAAAATAAAGGGCTAGAGATGTAGCTCAAAAAAAAGGGATTTTTGTTGCTAATTTTGTTTTGTTTTGTTTTGTGACAGGGTCTTGCTATGTGACCCAAGTTGGCCTGAAACTTGCAATCTTCCTGCCTCTACCTCCTGTGTGCTAGGATTACAGGAGAGCACCATCATGGTGAGTGAAATATGAGTCAGCAAATGAATGAGATAATAAGGCTCCCATACTCATTCTGAATTGGTAAAGGGTGTTCATTCTTCCATATATATAATTTTGGAGATTTTTATTGGTCAAGAGAAATATCTACTTTCTTCTAAAAACAAATATCCACAGTTCCCAGAATGACACAGTAATACAAAATAAATTCATGTTATAAGATTTGTGAGGATATGAGAGACACAAAAAGAAACACACCTGAAGACCTTTGACCAGTGTTATTTTCCTTTTTTTAATAAATTATAAATACTTTAACCATTTATCAAAGAACTTCCAAAATGGTTTAATCTTCTTCATTTTTCGGGGATTATCCATTCACAGAGTAGGCCACCTACAGAAAAGATTTATTTTAGAAAGTCAGATTTCAAACATTAAGTCAGACCTGTGGAGTTAGGGACTTAAGACCACTAGAAATGAATTCTTCAGTCAAGTATTATCAAGCAATTGCCACAACTATTTAAAACTCAGTCATAAAATAAAGACACATATTTTAAAATTCTACTTTAGCCTAATTAAAACATCCCTGAAACTGTTCATTTATACTGTTTAATCTTAAGCTTTTGTTGAGCTAAAAGCAAGATTATTTTCCTCAAAGATATCTTCCAAAAAAGGCTAAGATATTTTATTTCCACAGACATTCAACAGAAGAGACCTGAAAATCCCTCTTTGCTGATTCAAGAATGTTTGGCAAAGATCCACAAAGTGGAAGGCAGAAAGTCAGCTTAGTACACAAGTCACTTCCTGTGGAAAGTTACTCCCTTAATTCCAAGGGCAGAATAAGGGCAACCCTTTTAAAAGCCAGTTGGAAAGATCAAAAAGGGAAAGTAGCAGAGGACAGGGTGCTGGTCTAGTCTGGCAATGCCAGGCTTCTCTCCATGTAACTCTCCCTATCTGCAACCCAAGTCCCTGTCCCAGAAGATGAAGAACAATGCTAAAAACAAGATAGTTAGATCAGGTTAGCCAAATTTTGGTTGATAGGGAAATAAAACATCTAATCTTTCTTCTAGAAAGCTCAAACGAAGAGTGCACTTAAGGAAAGGTTTGAGTGGGAAAGATAACCCAAAGTGAACCCATTCAACATATTAATGATAGCAGCCCATATCATGCTTTGCTATTGACCATACATCAAAAAGGGCCATGTTGTGAAAGCCCCTGGATATAAACCTCTTGGTTATATCCCTATGTGTACAGACCTTGACAGGAGAGGCCATCTTTCTCATCTTAGCATTTTCTAGGGTCTTAATAAACATCTTTTAAAAAAGATTTGAATGGTAGAAATGACCCTTTTTCTGGATTATCTTGGGATATTTTAATAATCAGTTGTTTATTATGTAAATATAGCCTTTTAATTTGTTAGATTTTAACCTCCAAACTGGGTTTTCCAGGTTTCTTCTGATTCCTATAGGCAAAAAGATACTAGTCAGCCATTTCCTGATATTTCTAATCAGGTGTCAGGTTCGTCTACTTTCTCTTTCAGTAAGAAAGGCAAGTCATAAGATAGAAAAAACTGTTTAGAATCACTACCATCATACCTATTTTTTTCTTAGTAGTTTTCAAGACTCTGCTTTTGCTGTTAAATTGTCACATAATTTATATTTAGCATATTGCCTATTACTTCTTTGGCTTAGGTCTATAGTTAAAGAGGCTCACTTGAAAATGATCTAGGAGTGTCTAAATTACCAAGCAGGCCAGGGCCCAGGCTTGTAAATTTTAGAAAATGTTCCTCAGGTGCTCTGAGGTATACCTCTGGGTTAAGAACCACTGGCTGAATATAGCCTAATTTTATACAAAGTATAAAAGAGGTACAAAAGACTTATTCCCAACCTACTGAGTTCAAGGTACAATTAAGATCTACTTTAATTAGGAATATTAAAATCTATGTAGGTTTTTCAACTGGGGAACTTTCATAATCATTGCTGGAAAGATCTAGGTTTGTGAAATACTTTTCCTTTGAAACTGTTCTCAGAAAAACATGGCCTAACAGTCTAAGAGACACCAGTTTAGTTAACTTTATCTCAGAACAGTGCAGGCAGCTGTGCTGGATTTTACCCTACTGCCAGCGGCCAGGTCATATATCAATATATTTCAGAAATAGGTCTTTCTAATTAGCATTCATCATAAAGTTTTAAAATTAAAAACTAAGGTAATTTGCAATCCTAAAAATGAGTATGATGGCAATAAAAAGCCATAAAGTACAAGGATGAAATGTAAAGTGCCTGTGATGTGGTGAATATAAAAGACATGGACTTCTTCACTTGAACAAGTCTTTTCTGACTTTACTATGCCTCCATTTCCCCATGGGGGCTGGGAAAATAATACACCTGGGACCAATGGGGATCCAAACATCTGTTCCTCTTCAAAAGTATTATTATACTGAAAATGAGATTATGACAATTTGAATTCTTAGACAGGTTCCATATGGATTCATATTGTTCTTCCAATAACCAGGATTCAAAAATACACCATCAAGTTTTCTATACAATAGACTTCAACTGAATGTCTGTTGTTCACATCTCCCCAGGTATGGGCTATTAGGTTCTGGTTTCCATTTTAGAATTCATAAAACACACACACCCATCACTTAATCATCACAACAGCTCTATGAAGTACTTTGGGTATGTATTATTATCTCTACTTGACAGATGGGGAAACTAAGGTTCAGAAAGTTAAGAAGCTGTCCAAGACCACACAATGAAATTAAGTTTTCTAAATCTAAAGATTTTGCAAAAATTTTTAGACACAAAAGAAGTGTAAAGCTATCTTACTCTCTTCCCTGAAACCATAAAAGTAATGTATGCTACCTAGAACAATTACATCACCTTTATGGTTCACATGAAGTTCAAGAGAAACTTTTGTTGTTTCCAAAATAAGCATTTTTTTTTATAAACTGTCCTTTATCAAGGGAGGTTCAGCCCTAGCCAACAGCTTACACAACTGACTAGGAAGAGAGTTTGAATATGAACAAAGAAGCCATGCACAAATGTTGAGCTTCTGCATATTTGAAAGTAGTTAATACTTTTTAAGGACACACTTCTTTCAAGTTTACTTGCTTTACAAAATGATCCTCTATCGATTTTGCTTTAAATAACCATCTAGTCTAAAAGCCACTTAAGTATGCCATGTATAAGTAGTAATAGACTTACTATACTATATACACTATGGGTCTTTTTTAATAAATGAAAAAAGTGAAATCCACACAAAGATTAATGTTTTGATGAAGGCTAAACACAGATGAAGTGAAACACTACTAAACTAGACATAAATCAAAATAAAACCTCAGGACTTTCAGTCTATTTCCCACTACAGTCAGATTTCTTATCCGCTAGGGGCAAATTCCTTTACCCATTCCCTTTTTTTTTTTTAAGTTTTTTTTTTTTTTCATTTTTCTTTTATTATTCATATGTGCATACAAGGCTTGGTTCATTTCTCCCCCCTGCTTTTTAAGTCATTAATAGTTTATTTTTGGTTTTTTAAAAATCTATGATTTTGCCCACTATATATATATATACACACACACATACACTCACACACACACATATATATATATATATATATATAGTATGGGATTAAAAACAAACAAATAAATAAAATCTAAAAATTTCTTTAGTGGATTAAGATATAAAAAAACAAATTACTCCTGTTTTAATATATGGGAAAAACAACACTCAGTCTAGCCAAACAACTTTGGGATATTTATATTCTATTGCATAGATAGGCTTATCTCTCTTTTTTTAATACTTCAAAAAGACTGGTCATACATGAAATTCCAAAGAGACAGCAAAGAGGTGGAAGGGAAAGAAGCCAGGCTCTATTACTATTAAACTGGTATGCGGCTTTAGTATTATCTCTCAGCTATCATTAAGTTAAAAGTGGCACTGTGGTGTGGATGTTAGGATCCAAGCCTGAAAACCGAGGTCTAGTTCTGATTCTGCTTAATCCACCTCAAGAGTCCTTTATAAGTATAAGCCTTAATTCCTCATATAGTCACTCACTCATTTAATTTGCAGTTTTCTACTGAGCACCTAGTATATGCTGTGAAGTGTTCTGGATGCTGGGGATGTAACAGTGAGTAAAAAAAAATTCCTCTTCTTCAGATCTGGAGTGAGGCAATGACGATGATAAAAAAAAAATAATATGAAGGTTATGGAACTAAGAATAGAGTAGCCAATGGGTGTTGGTAGCTCATGCCTATAATCCTAGCTACTCAGGAGGCAGAGATCAGGAGGATCACAGTTCAAAGCCAGTCCCGGGCAAATAGTTCCTGAGACCCTATTTCAAAAATACCCATCACAAAAAAGGGCTGGTGGAGTGGCTCAAGGTATAGGCCCTGAGTTCAAACCCCAGTAGTGCAAAAAAAAAGAGAATAGAGTAGCCATTAGTCACACATGACTTTTAAGATTTTTCATGGCTAAAAATTCAGTTCCTGCCTCAGTAGTAAGTCAAGTGTTCCAAGGCCATGTGTGGCTACCACCTATCATACTGGAGTGCAGACAGAGAACATTTCTGTCATTCTGTCACCACAGAAAAGTTATATTTGAAAGAACTAGGACTGAGTGTTATGGAATGGATGGGGTGTTGAGGGAAAGCTTCTCAAATGAGACTTCAAAAGATGCCTGAATGAGGTAAAGGAGTAAGCAAAGTTGGTATCTGAAGCAAGAGATTCCAAACAGAAGAATCACTCCTTTGTGGTACTGTTAAATACATATCACTGAAGGTCCTTTTTAGTATTAAAATTTAAAAGTTCTTCAAAAAATGGTTTGAGGTTTTACTTTTATTAGAATGAAACATGGAATAGAAGAAACAGAAACAATTCCATTTTTGATTCCAGAAAGTACTACTTCTGAAGATCCACATTAGAAACAATAGAGAACATCTTCTGTTTAGTTCCTTTAACTTGGGAAATAGAGTATTTTGAACATCCTACAGTCATGAGTTCCTCTGTCTATGATATAATTCTAAAGGCTTCTGTCATGCCCATTCCTGAAAGCTACATACCCCCTTTCTCAAATTCACTGAATGCCTCTTGACTTATTATCATCATTGGCGAGTACCAATTGGAAAAGTTACTTTTTTTAGTGATACTTACACACGTTAGATTAATGGGACAGTACCTCTCAGACAGAATGTAGCTGCTAAATCTGTAAAGTAATACACAAATTTAAAGCAATATGCTCACCATTTCATATCTTAAATCCCAGGGCTCTCATGCACTCCTTGTGTGCCTCAATTAGATGTCCACAGTGCTCTTCTCCTTTTTCAATGATGCTAAAAAACAAAGCAGGCATAAAGTACATTAGTAAGTAACATACATGATAGTGACAGAGATTGAAGGAGAAGATGAGTATGATGGAAGGCAGCTAGAGCTTAAAAAAAAAATGCTATTATACCAAACAACTTTTATTTGATCTTGTTATAGTGCCATGCCTACAAAGATGTTCCATAGAACTAATTTTTTTTTTTCCCGGAGGGGAGATCTGATTAGAAGAAACAATTATGCACATTAAATATTGCATTTAGTCTATAACCAAGAAACACTGCTCTCTAATGAAATAAACTGACTGAATTAAAATATTTATATTAAATGAAGGGCAGAGAAAAGAGTTCAAATTTTTTGCCTGTTATCACAGAGGAATTAACTGCTTCTGCCCTACAGTCAAACATACCTAAATAAATCTACTTCTAATCATTAAAGACCCAACCATATAAACACCAAAAAAGGTATGGTAGCCAGGAGCTGCCAGATGAATCTCCTTTTAATGATTAAAAAACTATTTCTTAATCTTTCTTTTCTTCTCCCCTGTTACTGGAGTTTGAACTCAGGGCCTAAACCTTGAGGCACTCTACCAGCCCTTTTTTGTGATGCGTTTGTTTCAAGATAGGGTCAATTTGCCCTAGCTGGCTTTGAACCATCCTTCTGATCTCTGCCTCCTGAGTAGCTAGGATTACAGGTGTGAGCCACCAGTGCCCAGCTAAAAAAACTCTTAACTGGTAAAATCACAAGGATTAGGGCTGGACATAGCAGCACATACCCAAAATCCCACCTCTTGGGAGGCTGAGGCAGGAGGATCATGAGTTTGAGGCCAGCCTGGGCTACACAGTGAGACCCTGCCTCATATAAAAAAAAATATAGATGCATATATTTTTATATACACATATAAATATGCATGTACATATACTTATATATACATATATACAAGTAATGTATATAGGACCACACAGCTTTAATCAAGTTAAGCCAAATTCGATTACAAGAAAAAACTGACTCCTGCCTACAGATATTTAAGGAAAAGCCACAGTGGTCAGACAATCCATGCAAACGCAATTTAAAGAAGGAAAAGGTTCTCCTTCCATTCTGAAATCCTTCCCATCTGCTCGGCAGATGAAAGAGGCTGCTGCGTGGGATAGTGAGCTCCTTCTGAAGATAATGGCTGGCATTCACAAGTCATTTATGACTGCTCTATCTACTGTGATAGCGCTTGATGTGGCTCTATCACCAAACCTCACGGTAATTGTGGAGGCAGTATATTTATATGGCTGATTTTACAGATATGAGTCGGATATGTTAAATAATTTTCATAAGGTCGCCAAGTTAGTGAATCAGAATTCAAACCCTGACTGCATCCCGGGCTCTTCTTAGTCATGTCATGCTACCCAAAGACTCAATAAGCACATACTGTTGTTACCATTAGAGCAACTTCAGTACCAGACTGCAATTCTCCATTTACAGCGTTATTTGCAAAGTTCTGAAAACTGATAAACTCGGCTCCTATATTTATTACCTCAGTATACCACGATGACTTCTCTACTTTTTATCTCTAGTATTTTTCTACTTCGTGAGGGCAGAAGGCTGGACAGAGGTGCACATTCACGTTATCTGAGGACTGCTAATGAGATGCATTCTACAATAGAGGTTATATAAAGTGGGAATGAACAAGAACTTCTGTGAATTGATATTCTAGATAAACGTTAAATCACCTATATTGTAGACTGGTTGATTTTTTTATCTTCTGGTTGGTTTAAAAGAGTCGAAAGGAAACGTTTCAGAAATGTAAGGAGTTTTGAGGGGGGAGGGAATCCTTAAAAATTATCAGAAGTGTTTCCTCTCTGGTCTTGCCACATCTATCATAGTCCTTGGCACGTGGTATAGCAACTACTGGTGTATGTCTCCATATATTTTATGCTCCTTTAAATCAGGGAGCATCTTTACGCATTTCTACATCTTTGGACCCAAAAGCAGTGCTAATATGCTCAAAAACTACTTGTAGGAAGGAATGAACAGACAACCCGAGCCTCGGGCCAATGTGACCTCTGTCCTGTCCCTTCACCCTTTCCCCTCTGCTCACGGAGCCCTGGGCTCAGTCGGAGCACAGAGAGCTGACTGCGAAATCTCGGGGGCCCCCTAACTCCCGGGCGCCGCACAGCAAAAGAGGGCGGAGAGCAGGAGCCGGGCCGCCCCCTCCCCGGCTGCGCACTGACCACGCATCGCGCGCCTTCTTGGTCTCCGGGCAGGCACAGCAGGGCTTCAGCGGCTTCTTCTCCTGAGACTCAGACGGGGCAGGGCTCGCGGCAGCCAGACCGGGCATCTTTCCAGCGAAAAGCAACTACGACCGCGATCACCCTAAGTTTCCCAAGCTTTGGCGAACCAAACGCAGTCACTTCCGCAGTGTCAGGAGCAGGACAGGAAGTGCTGTTTCTCTTGGCCGGGGAAAGGGGGGGCGGGACCAAAGCGAGTGCGCGCGCAGAAGGGGAGGGATTAGCGTCCTCACGCGAGAACGATGCTTCTGCGCATACGCAGAAACCGACGTAAAGGTCACCGATCGCTTGAACGTGTGCGGGTGGTTCACGGAGGCTGAGAACCGCGGGACAGCAGCGCTTCTAACTTCCACGAATGTTGAAACTGAAGTCCAAGAAAGTGAAATGACCTGTTCAAGTAAAGAGAAACCACTAGTGAAAGCCAGTTCCTTTGAGTAGCGGACTAGATTCCCCTATTTCAGGCCGGGGCATTACTGAAACTGGAGTTTTGGACCCAAGGCCCGAACTCCTGAGATTCCATATGCCAGGTTCGGCCACTCTCCCGTAAATGCCAAATAAAGAAGAGGTTTATTACATGGCTGGAGACATGCTGTGGGAAGAGGCAGAGTAAGCACTCAGTTCATCTTCAGCCATCTTCCTTGGGTACAGATAAAAGTTATAGGTTGAAATAGAGAAAGTAGGGGCAAGCAGAGGACAAAAGGTATGCATAGGCCCCAGTCACCGGTGTGTTCTGGTTGATCATCATCTCAGTCCTTATTCTGGGACAGGTTCTGGGGTTGTTAATCTGGATTTATTGTCAACTGGTCCATCCTGAGGAAGGGCAACTGTTAGGAGTAGTTTCTGTCTGTTGTCATGGCCCTGTCTTTCCTGGAATCCAAGGTGGTTGCAAAGTGACTGCAAAGAGAATGGCTTAGAGCAAAGACAGATACAAAAATGGAGGACAGATGCTATGCTTTTCTATTGCTGTTAGTTCATTTGTGGCCCCAAGAAGGAGTCAGTGCTTTTTTAGCTAAAGCAGTTTGAGCACCTCTCACATTACCTGCCTTCTGCTTGTCCTCTAGGGCACCCTCCTTTCTCCCACCCAGGCCCTTCTTGTTTTTCACTGATCTTGTTGAAAATGAGTAGCAAAGACCTGAGCAATCGAATCCATGATGTTTTGAGGGGAAAGGTCCTCTAACACTATGCCTGTCCTCCATACACATCAAACTCTCAGCCACCTCCCCTCCAACTGGTTCAGTACAGATTGTTCAATCATTTATTAGTACACTAATTAATAAAATTGAAAATTACCTGTACCATGGCATTTCTTGAATTCAATTGTGTAGATAAGTAAACTGATGTCCATAGTGGTTTTCCAAACTGGTTATTTGCAATACAATGAACCTAATTTTTTTCCTGCACAAAACAGTTGGGAAAAGGGAATTAATTCATTTTTTTTTTTTGAAAGCAGGAGTTGGTGGCATTTATGCCAGGTCCAGCTCCTCACCCCATACACCAAATAAAGAGGCATGATGAAGGCAGAGAAAGGTGGTTTATTACACAGCCTGCAATAGGCAGTGGGAAGAGGCAAAGCATAGCCCATCTTCAGCCATCTTTGGGGTACAGATATGAGGTATAGGTTTAAGTAGACAGAACTGGGGGCAGAGGACAAAAAAGTATGTATAATTAAACAGTCCCAGTCACAGGTGTGTTTTGGTTGACCATTATTTCAGATTGTTCTAGGGTTCTGGAGAAGTTGTTACTGTTGTCATCACTTGAGCGGAGCAGTCTGTTTCCGGTGAGATGATTGCTCCTGCTTTAGGGTGCAGCCTCATCATTATAGGCAATTGTCCTCATTTGGAGGGGTGGTCTGTCCTGCAAGGCTGCACTGTTCCTTAGGGATAGTTTTTTCAGTACCTTGTCATAAAGATGTTATTGATCATTCCCACCCTTCCTGGATTCCATGATGGCTGCAGGAGAGAATGGCTCAGAGCAAAGGACAATAGGTACAAATTGGAGATGGAGATACCAAGCTTTTCTCTTGTTTTTAGCTAATTCATGGGCTCAAGAAGTCAGTGCTTTCCAGCAAAAGCAGTTTCAGAATCTCTCATATTTTTCTGTATTTCAGAGATTTAGCTTAGGGCATCTTTAGACACATCTGTGACTTGGTGCTGTGTAAGAGTATTTCTATATGTGTATTTACCACATTGAGACCATCCTCATTTTGTTATCTGAAATCTTAATTTTTTATTTTTTGGCCATGCTGGGGTAGGGCCTACACCTTGAGCCACTCCACCAACCCATTTTTGTGTCGGGTATTTTCGAGATAGGGTCTCTTGAACTATTAGCCTGTGGTGGCTTTGAACCTCTATCCTCTTGATCTCTGCCTCGGGAATAGCTAGGATTACAGGCACGAACCACGGGTGCCCAGCTGTTATCTGAAAACTTTAAATAGGCAAGATTTTTATTTAATTATGAATTGATATGCTTACTAGTGCAACATATTACCCTGGTGTTCTAACTTCATCTTTATTCGCTATTATCAATTCTTTGAATGACTCAAATAGTGCTTCTTGGACTACCAACATTAACATCACATGGAAATTTACTATACCATAAGTATGGTTCACTAAATTAATTAAGAAAAGAAAATAGGCTAAACATCTGGAGAAAATTAAACACTACTGCTCCTGCTGTAGTAAAGGCCATGTGTGAAAAGCCAAACTAAGAAGTCAGTAGCAAATAGTAGAGGAGCATGTCTTAATATTGAGAAGTAGGGAATGACTTATTTTACAATATCTCAAAAGCACAAATTGTAAATAAGAATGTATAATTCTAATGCATAATGGACTAAGAATGTATAACTGGTTGAAACCACATAATCTTTACTCATAATAGCGTCTATGCATATAGGACTATTGAGATTGTGACTCATCACTTAATCTCCACATCAGTTGCGATTGTTATCTATATTTATAGATAGGAAGAAACTGATCGAGGTTCAGAGATGTGCATGATTTGTTCGGGGTCCCGTAACTTGTAAGTGAGGCTCCACAATTCTCTGTGCCTTTTTATTGTTATCACACTAAATTTATCTAAATGCAAGGTGACTACTTCTTATTTCAGAATTAATCATTGATCTGTACTTGTGCTACTGAATTTTTTTGTACAGTAAATGGCTCTGACAGTTCTCTCTGTGATATCCTCAGCTTATATTGGCAGGCTTCAGGTAAAGGAGACCCTTAGGCTCTTTTAATGGCTGCTTCTTTGAAATGGAATATACTCTCTTGTCCTTGGGGGGCAGTGGGAAAGAGCAAAAGCTATTCTTTTCTAAAGTGAAGTATTTAGTTGTTTATATTCAGCTACTTAACTCTCTGCTTGTTTTATGAAGGACACAGCAAACCTACACATGTGGGTTACTTTTCCTTTTATCTTTTAATTGATAAATAAGCTAGCTTTAAGGCAATTTTAATTTTTACATCACCATTATGCCTTTCTTGCTCTGCCTTAACTCCCTGTAGACTTGTAGGATGACCTATTTGGGTATTAAATAGAAAGAGTATAAAACCTGAAAATTATTGTTTCCTATTTCACCCCAAGAAAAAGTTCATTTACCTGCTGCTTCCAAGAAAAAGAACAACAGTGTTCAAGAGCTGCCATTAGAGATTAAATTGAAAGTCGGCGGCATGTGTAAACTAAATAGTAAAAAATAAGATTCAACCATTTGTTTTATGAAGTCCATGCTGAAGTTAGTTTTGAACTTGGGACCTCATGTTTGCTAGGCAGGTGCTCTCCCACTTGAGCCACCACCCTACCAGCCCAAATTCTTGATCCTTTTTATTTTATTTTTTTTCTGTGGAGTGGGGTTTGAACTCACAGCCTACATGTTGAGCCACTCCACATCCCTTTTTTGTGATAGGTTTTTTTCAAGATAGGGTCTCTCAAACTATTTGTCTGGGCTAGCTTTGAACCTCAATCCTTCTGATCTCTGCCTCCTGAATAGCTAGGATTTCAGGTGTGAGCCATCAGTTCCCGGCAAGTTCTTGATTCTTAATTCTGATTTTAACCAGCAATACTTCACTCTTTTAAACCTCTGGGACTCATTGCTGTTACTGTCATTGTTGAATTCATAGGCAACAAGTTTGAAATAGTGACTTGAGTGGACTTTTTCATATTATAGTGAATGTGTTTATTGTACAATATTAAATGGGGATATTAGCTATATATGGCACCAAACAGCTATTCTGTGGATGGGATGACAGCCCTGGCAATGTAACATTAGGAAATGCTTTCTAAAATCCTTCCATGCTAAAAGTTCTCAGCCATTTTTTAGGCCTAACTAAACCCAGGTTTGGTGATTTTACCAAGTAAGGGTGGGTTATTGAGGCTGGTGGAGAAGGAGTGACACCATATGTTGAGAGAGAAGAATTACAAGGCTTAAATTCTCATCTGTCCAGTTAATAGGTAGACTTTGTATCACCTTCTTAAGAAGCAAAGTAAGGTAATGTTTGCATAGTATTTAATGTCTGTCTCTGTGGGCTGGGGGGGAGGGGTAGGGCAGGGGGAGAAAGCTTTCCAGTTTCCCAGGTAAATATGTGCTGTGTAACAGTCTCTACAACTTTTCAAGTACATGAAGTCTGAGATTTTACTCTGCTTGCCTGTCAGTTTCATGAATGTAGGTGGAAGCCACCAAACTAGAGTCATAGGTAAAGCACAGTTTATTCCTACGGCAGCAGCAGCAGAGTATCAGCATTTCTTTGCCAGTTTCCAGAACCCCGGTTCCCACAGGGTGATGTGGGAAACTAGATGGCAAAGTGAGAGCTGAGTCTTGGAGATCCTTAAATTAGTTGGGGGATGTTAAAAAACACATCCAGTGATACTTATTAAGGCATAGTAAGGCAGAATTGTATTGAGGACCATTGTAACAGAGTCTTCCAGTGAGGGAGAGAGATTGGGCTTAATTGTGAATACAGTAAAGGGCAAGTGGTACTTTGTGGCCAAGAAGCAGAGCAGGGTCAGTGGATTGAAATTACTAAAAGGAAACATTAGGGATGTGATGGTGGCTGGAATACGAAATGCACCCCCCCTACACACACCTCCCACAAAGCTCATGCATTGAAGGCTTGGTCCCTAAAGCAGTCAGTGTTCATAGATGGGGCTTTTGGGAAATGATTAGATCACAGGGGCTCTGCTTTCATCAATGGATTAATCAACTGATGGATTCATAGTGTGAATAGACTAGTAGGAGTTGTGAAACTGAGAAAGGTTGGAGGAGGTAACTGGGAGTGTGTCTTTGAAAGGTCCCTGACCCCTTCCATCCTCTCTCTCTCTCTCTCTCTCTCTCTTCACCTTCCATTCCTCCCTTCCTCCTATCCACTATGAGGTGAGCCATTGTGCTCCACAGTCATGATGATCTGCCTCACCACAAGTAGGCCCAGAAGCAACAGAGCCAAGTGACCAGGGAATGAAACTTTTGAGACCATAAGTTGAAGTTAACCTTTCCTCCTTTAAATTGTTTCTCTCAGGTATTGGTCACAGTGCTGAAAAACTGACTAACACAACGGGTAAGGATGATTCTAGCTAAACCAACTTAAACCAACTTACCAGCATTCTTGCTAAAGGCAGGTCATGGTGTTTTGATGTCACCTGGGGAATGAGAAACCCAATTGGATATAGAAGGTAATCAGATATCAAGGATGGGGGAGGGGTGTCTTTCCAAATTGATTTAGCAGGGACCTTTACTAAAGCTGGATTTCACAAGGAAGTACACTGCTGAGTCTGGGACAAGGTTCAGGAATCTGCCCGAAGTAGATTTAGCCAAGCAAAGAGTCTTTGTCAGGGATTTAAATAGGAGAAGACATTTTAAGTTACAAAGGTTTAGAGGTAACAAAGTACATATTGATTTCCAAAAACCCCAAGAAGTTTAAAAGTAGAGACAATAAGTTAATACCAGAAGTATCTGCAGAAAAGAGAGAGGCAGTCCACCAAACATAGTGAAGTGTCTATGAAATCTCATAAAAAAGAGAAACGAAAGGGAGGGGGTATAAAGGACAATGGTGGAGGGAATGAATTCAAGTATGACATATTTAATACATTGTAAGGACTTTTGTAAATGCTACAATGTACTCCCACCCAGCACAAAAATAAAAATGCAGCTCTTAGGAGCACTACTAGCTGAATAGGGTAATTTGAATATCATAAAGAATAACCATCATAATGGATTAAAACATCAGCTAGGCAAAAATTCATGAATTCATAATGATACTATGTATAGTACACAAAAACTTTGTGGCCAACATTGGAGTTTGCTTAGAATGCTGACTCATTTCTCTGAATTCCATACTGAAAAGGAGGAATCCAGCACTTATCCTATTTATGATTTCAGGATAACCAATAAGTTGGCTTGAGAAACTTTTTGTTATAGAAGAATCCCCAAAATAAATAATTACTAGAAATTCATTGTTCCAGATTAACAAGTACCAAAATGCAACATGAGTTTTTTAGGCTCTTGAATGAAACAAACAATAATGACATCTTTGATTCAACCAGGGAAATTTGAATGCTGTAGTATTAGATTATGTGAAGGAATTACTGCTTTGTTAGATATGGTAAAGGTGGTTATCTTTTTTAAATTATCAGTTTGAGATGTAGATTAATTTAAGGGCAAGTAATATTGTAACTGAGATTTCTTCCCTCCTTTCCTCTCTCCCTCCCTTCCTTCTGGGGTTTAAACTCAGGGCTTCATGCTGGCCACACCTCCAGGGAGAGAAAGACGACTAGCCCGACGGATTGTTGGTAAATGTTGATTCTGCGCCATGGGCACTTAGGGGTTCATTATGAAAAGCGGAATCACTTTTGCTCATCATTAAAAATGTCCATTATAGTTTCTAGAAGCAGAGCCAATGACAACAGCGGGTTATCTCAGTTGAGCGAAGGCTGGGGCTCAGTCAAGGTCAGCAGGGTGCGGATTAGGAGTTACTGATGCCTAGCCCACTCCGAAGGCTAGCAGGCAAATGGACCAACACTGGAGTCCTCAGGACAAGTCCCCAGAAAGGGGCTTTCCCAAATGAAAGCACCTAACTGTTCTAGAAGGTCTGAGCTTTACCAGGGATTTCCGAAAGAAGCTGCGGGAAGTAACTGACAAATCTTCGCGGGATTTCTCAAGAGCAGCCTTTTCCCCAACTTCCGGCGTTGACCCTGGGTGAACCGCTGAAAAACTTGTCGCAGGCGCCGCGGGAATTGAGGCTGTCCCTCCCCGGCCTTCCTCCTCCCGGTCTCCACGTCCGCCCTTCCTTTGCTCCATTCGCTTCCCTCCTCTTTGCTTCCTGCTCCCGGCTCCTCGCGCCCCGCCTCTCCACGCCTCGCCCCGCCCCTTATCACACCAGGCCCCGCCCATCCACGCTTCGCCCCGCCCCTTACCCTGAGCGCCCAAGGTGGTTACCATAGCTACGGTGCACACAGCTGCGAGGCTCCCTAGCTGGTCCGTAGCTGGTTGGCCGGAGGAAAGGAGCAACACCATGAGCCACGTAGTGACCATCGAGGATCCCAAGGACAACCTTCAGGGGTCTCAATACCTGTGCAGGGAGAGGTCAAGGCCCGGGGGTTACATGTTCACCAGTCGAACGTACGATTTCCTATACGGTAAGGGCTGCTCCAGACCTTCCAACAGGGTCGTGGGCCAGGTTGTGGTCCTACAGATAGAGCGACCTGGCCGGGGGCGTGGCGCACGAAAGAGGAACATCTGCACAGACCCGCTGCCTGCGGTTGTCCTTTGTTGGGTGGGGACTACTCTGAGCCCTCCAGGGACAGCGCACTCGGGTGCACGGGAAGCCGCAGGTACTCTCCCAGCCCAGCGCAGGGTCACCTTACTCTTCATTTTCCTAATAATTATCTCAGCCCTGCCTGAGCTGCCTTCCTGAAGGTACATTTTGTGCGGACATTTTGGTGTCCAAAAAAGCATGGGAGATTTCACGCAATGGTCCCACTTCCAAAATACATAAACTGCCCAACGAAAGTGACCTTCCTGCTCTTATTCTCTGGCCAATTCCAATTTTGGCATTCTAGGCAAAGAAGTACCAGTGTATCTCACGTTTATTTTTATCGATTTTTCTTCAATTTTTTTCTTATATATGGTTCCTCCAGAGCCAGTAAAGCCCCAGTTTATTTTAATGCCCTGAGTTTCCATTTGTGGTCCATCTCTTCTGGACCCAGTCCTGTTCTATACATTCTTTTGTAGTCTTCTCAAGCCTACACCAGTGCTGGTACATATACTAGGTATTTCATAAATGTTAATTGAATTATTGAATTTACTGCTACAACTATGGTAGCCAGTTAAGCAGGGTGTTTTATGCCAATTTTGCCTTCAGTTGTTCCAAGCTGTCACCTGAACCTTGCTTTGTTTCTAACCATGTGGTGTGGGTTTCTCAGAGTTTCCTTTGGTAGGACATCTGTAGGATACCCATTTCCTGGCTAGGGCGTGTGTAATGAACACTAAAATATTCTGGCCAGTAGTTTTCTTTGTTCACTCTTGGTTTCATCTTAATAAATCTAGTAAACTCCTGAAAACATACCACCACGTTGTTATCAAAGGTAACTTGGGAATGTAGAAAGCCTCTTTAGCAAAGACAAGAAAAGCATTTATTAAGCCAGTTTTGTAGTTGTTTTATTTGGCAGTACTGGAGTTTGAACTCAGGGCCTTGCACTTGCTAAGCAAGCTCTGTACCACTTGAGCCTTGCCACTAGCCCTTTTTGCTCTTCTTTTTTTTTTTTCCTTATTTTTCCAATAGGGGGCTCACTTTACGCCCCGCCAGCCTGGACCAGGATCCTCTTATTTATGTTTCCTGAGTAACTGGGATGACGGGTTCATGTTACCATGTTCAGCTCTTTAATGGTTGAGATAGTGTGTTGAGAACTTTCTGGCCAGGCTGAGTTCCAAATTCCTGATCTCCACCTCCCAAGTAGCTAGGATTATAGGCATAAACCAATACATCTGACTGCCCGTGGTTTCTTTTATTCCTAAGTATCTCTTTTGCAGAGAAATTGCTAAATTATTCTGTATCCCTTGCAGAGAATAAAAATTCATTCAGAGTAGGCCAAATGAGTGTGTATCTTACAATAAAACAGGCAGTCTCTCAGCCATTCATGGACAAGAAGCAAAGCATGCCAAGCAGTCTAGAACCTGGACAAGGACGCTCAGAACTAAGGTGCCAGGCTCCACTTCTTCTTTCTTTGACTGTGTGATCTTTTACTCAGTAGGTTATTCTATTAGAATTTAGCAAATAAAAATAGAGAATTATAGTTACATTTGAACTTCAGATAGATAAATAATATTTTAGTAAAAAATTTTCATCCCATATAATATTTGGGCCATTTAAAGAATTATCAATTGCTTATTTGAAATTCAGATTAAATTGGGCATTGTGTGTTTTATTTGGCAATTCTAGCTTTCTTTCTGTGCACATGCTTCCTTCTTCCATCTGACAGGAAGCCTTATAATTTCAATTATAAGGACAGTGGTTGGGGTGGCACACTATGTGACATCTTAATCCTGAAGCTTACCACCAGTTGTATAGAGTCTTTGTGGTTCTTAGCTGAAAATTTACCTGAGAAGGTTGGCTGGCAGCCAGCCAAACACCAAACCATCCAGCTCATTGGCTGATCTTCTATCAGATTTATACCTGAAAGGACTGTGATGGGTGGGTATGAGTGTCAGTGATACAAATATGGGCGCCTTTGCAAGCTCCTTTACCCTTTCCTACAAACCCCTGTGAGATCCATTTGTCTGGTAACATTTTTGACCTTTTATGTACTGTTCGGTCTATCTTCATTCTCTTGCTCTGTGTGTGTGTGAGTCCAGCGCCTTATCTGTGCTAGCTAAATGCTATTTCACTTGAGTTCCTTCCTCCCCAACCCTGGCCAGTTTTCTTTTACTTCATTTCTAGATAGGGTCTCATGTTTTTGCCCTAGCCAACCTTAGATCACAATCCTCCTACCTCCACCTACCCTGTAGCTGGGATTACAGGTGTGTACTACACACCTCTCTTGCAGCTTTTCATCCTTGTTAGGAATATCAAATGATTGTACCCAGTAAGTTGTTTTTGTTGGGTAACCAAAGAGTTGTTAGATTTTAGGAATTGACTCACATTATCCAAATTAAAAACCTATTTCTTTTTCTTTAATTTTTATTGTTTTATTATTCATATGTGCATACAATGCTTGGGTCATTTCTCCCCTCTGCCCCCACCCCCTCCCTTACCACCCACTCTACCCCCCTCCCCCCAAACCCCTCAATACCCAGCAGAAACTATTTTGCCCTTAACTCTAATTTTGTTGAAGAGAGAGTATAAGCAATAATAGGAAGGAACAAGGGTTTTTGCTAGTTGAGATAAGGATAGCTACACAGGGAGTTGACTCACATTAATTTCCTGTGCATGTGTGTTACCTTCTAGGTTAATTCTTCTTGAACTAACCTTTTCTCTAGTACCTGTTCCCCTTTTCCTATTGGCCTCAGTTGCTTTTAAGGTATCTGCTTTAGTTTCTCTGCATTGAGGGCAACAAATGCTAACTAATTTTTTAAGTGTCTTACCTATCCTCACTCCTCCCTTGTGTGCTCTCGCTTTTATCATGTGCTCAAAGTCCAATCCCATTGTTGTGTTTGCCCTTGATCTAATGTCCACATATGAGGGAGAACATACGATTTTTGGTCTTTTGGGCCAGGCTAACCTCACTCAGAATGATGTTCTCCAATTCCATCAATTTACCAGCAAATGATAACATTTCGTTCTTCTTCATGGCTGCATAAAATTCCATTGTGTGTAGATACCACATTTTCTTAATCCATTCGTCAGTAGTGGGGCATCTTGGCTTTTTCCATAACTTGGCTATTGTGAATAGTGCCGCAATAAGCATGGATGTGCAGGTGCCTCTGGAGTAACCTGTGTCAGTCTTTTGGGTATATCCCCAAGAGTGGTATTGCTGGATCAAATGGTAGCTCAATGTCTAGCTTTTTAAGTAGCCTCCAAATTTTTTTCCAGAGTGGTTGTACTAGTTTACATTCCCACCAACAGTGTAAGAGGGTTCCTTTTTCCCCGCATCCTTGCCAACACCTGTTGGTGGTGGTGTTGCTAATGATGGCTATTCTCACAGGGGTGAGGTGGAACCTTAGTGTGGTTTTAATTTGCATTTCCTTTATTGCTAGAGATGGTGAGCATTTTTGCATGTGTTTTTTAGCCATTTGAATTTCTTCTTTTGAGAAAGTTCTGTTTAGTTCACTTGCCCATTTCTTTATTGGTTCATTAATTTTGGGAGAATTTAGTTTTTAAAGTTCCCTATATATTCTGGTTATCGGTCCTTTGTCTGATGTGTAGCTGGCAAATATTTTCTCCCACTCTGTGGGTGTTCTCTTCAGTTTAGAGACCATTTCTTTTGTTGAGCAGAAGCTTTTTAGTTTTACGAGGTCCCATTTATCTATGCTATCTCTTAGTTGCTGTGCTGTGGTTTGGTGCTGCCTGTCTTTTCATGGTTAAGTTGGGTTTCACTTTCTGTGTGCAGAATCCCTTGAAGAATCTTTTGTAGTGGTGGCTTTGTGGTCACATATTGTTTTAGTTTCTGCTGATCATGGAAGACTTTTATTGCTCCATCTATTTTGAATGATAGTTTTGCTGGGTAGAGTATCCTGGGGTTGAAGTTATTTTCATTCAGTGCCCGGAAGATCTCACCCCACGCTCTTCTTGCTTTTAATGTTTCTGTTGAGAAGTCTGCTGTGATTTTGATGGGTTTACCTTTGTATGTTATTTGTTTTTTCTCTCTTACAGCCTTCACTATTCTTTCCCTAGTTTCTGTACTTGTTGTTTTAATGATGATATGTCGTGGAGTAGTTCTATTTTGATCTGGTCTGTTTGGTGTCCTGGAGGCCTCTTGCATTTGTATGGGAATATCTTTCTCTAGATTTGGGAAATTTTCTGTTACTATTTTGTTGAATAGATTACACATTCCCTTCGCTTGCACCTCTTCTCCTTCTTCGATGCCCATGATTCTCAAGTTTGGTCTTTTGATGGAGTCGGTGAGTTCTTGCATTTTCTTTTCACAGGTCTTGAGTTGTTTAATTAATAGTTCTTCAGTTTTTCCTTTAATTACCATTTCATCTTCAAGTTCTGAGATTCTGTCTTCTGTTTGTTCTGTTCTGCTGGATTGGCCTTTCATTTTGTTTTGCAGTTCTGTTTCGTTCTTTTTTCTGAGGTTTTCCATATCCTGGGTGGTTTCCTCTTTAATGTTGTCTATTTTTGTCCTGAGTTCATTTATCTGTTTATTAATCGTGTTCTCTGTTTCACTTTGGTGTTTATACAGTGCTTCTATGGTTTCATTTATTTCTTCTTTTGCTTTTTCAAATTCTCTATTTTTGTTGTCTTGGAATTTCTTGAGTGTGTCCTGTACATTTTGGTTGACCCTATCCAGTATCATCTCTATAAAATTCTCATTGAGTACCTGTAGTATGTCTTCTTTTAAATTATTCTTGTAGGCTTCATTGGGTCCTTTGGCATAGTTTATCTTCATTTTGTTGGAGTCTGGATCTGAGTATGTGTTTTCTTCATTCCCCCCTGGTTCCTGTACTAATTTTTTGCTGTCTTCCCATCCTTGCCCTTGATATTGTTACTGTGTGCAATTAAGTATTTCTGGCTTGTAATAATAGTACTAGTGATATTTAGAATGGAAGTGTGAGAGGAGATGGAAAGCAAAGAAGTTAAAGGGAAAGGGAAAAACAAATGATCAAGTAGAAAAAAAAACAAAACAAAGAAACAAACAAAAAAAGTTTCAAAGATATAAACAGGGAGAGACAGTGTACTAGTCAACTGTAAGCTTGTCCACGTTTTCCCAAGCCGTCTGGGCGTGGGCGACTGGCGGCCGGGGCCCCTCCTGGTTTCTCCATTTAGCGTGAAGTGGAGACTCTCTGTGCCTGCTGGAGGTGTGGAGGGGTCAAAGTTTTGCCTCTTCTCGGTGGCCTTGCCTGCAAGGTGTGTCTCTAGCATTTCTCCAAGATTTCACTGTAGGAGGTATGCTTTCTGCTTCCTCCCTCTAGCCACCATCTTGGAATCTCTGAAAAAAAAACCTATTTCTAAATCAATACCAATTTATTAATTTCTGTGGACAAATTATGTCTCCAAGTTGTTGAGACTAGCTGGTGAAGGTATTGTTTTCCTAGAGATAAATCTACTTAGGAATCAAGTCTCCAAGTGAAGCCTGCTTGTGAGTTTAGTGCCACATTGGTTTATCTTTTTTTTTTTTTTTGTCAGCTCTGGAATTCAAGCTCAGGGCCTCATGCTTGCTAGGCAGGTATTCATCACTTTATCACTTGAGCCACTCTGCCAGCCTCCCCCATCCCCTTTTTGTGATGGGTTTATTTTTGAGATAGGGTCTCTCAAACTATTTGCCTGAGGCTGGCTTCGAACCTCCATCCTCCTGATCTCTGCTTCCTGAGCAGCTAAGATTATAGGTGTGAGCCACCAGTGACTGGCTCAAAACGGTTGATCTTAACGGATCAATCACCAATCCTCTTCATCATTAAAGATATACCTAATAGCAGATACTTATAACAGCAGGTTAATCTTTTGTTGAAATTTGGAGAGAGCACTTAATCCCATCATCAGCATATAGTACTTATAAACTTAAGCGGGGACTTCTGAAGATCCCTGGTCCTACTTATTTCTTATTATAGAGTGACATTTTTTTTACCATGTCTACCAATTCTGAGCTGTCATGCTGTTTGCATCTTTATAGTGCTCTGACTGTGGGAAATTGTGCCTACATTTATTCTTTCATCTGTAAAGGAGCATAGTGCATATATGCAAGGTTTTTCCTCCTCAAGATTTAATAGACTCTCCCTAGTTGATGGGACAGAGTATCAGAACCGTGAGCTGTTATAGAGTTAGGGAATATCTAACATTGCTAATTAGGAAATTATAAGCCAGGCACAGTCTGTAGTCCCTCCTGCCTACTCTGAAACTGAGGCCAGAAAATCACCTGAGCCCAGGAGTTCAAGGAGGGAGAGATGGGAGGGACAGAGGGACAAAGGGAGGGAAGGAGGGGATAAATGACATTGCTTTGCTGTCATTCCTACCCAAAGTGTTGATATGTTCTGTTCCTAATGCTGCTTTCCCATTTGTTTCGTAGATCCTTTATTTATTGTGTCGAGTGAGAAAGACCATGCACAGGCAAACATCCAAGCCACCCTGATTCGAAGCAGACTGGTGAGTGTGATGCATATACTAGGCAAGCTAGTGTGTCAGGTGACTACTCACTGAACCCCCACTCAGTTCTAGCTCTGCAGAAATGCCTATGATCATTGAGGGGAGCAGGCACGTTTACATTTGTGGTCCATTGTGAGATTTCATTAACTAGCAGTGAATAAAGGACCCCTAAACTAATTTGTTTCAGTGGAAACTAATCTGCCTGAGCTTGTGTTAGAGAATTCAAGTCTTACAAAAGCGTATATAGTGTGAAGTAATTCTAGCTCTAGCCCCTGCCACATAAACAGCCATTGTCGTCAGTTTCTTGAGCATCTTTTTCGAGATATTCATTTATTTGCTTTTGAGACTAGGCTGGTCTCAAATTCTCGATCCTTCTGCCATATACATTGTACTGTATGCATTGTTTTGTACCTTTAAAAAATTTTTATAATAAAATTAAAATGCTTTAGAAAATCTGATGATATAATGTTCACCTTTTCCTCCCTGCTTTCCTTTCTTAACATTAGAGAAAAGTTCCCAGGTTTCAAAGCATGTTCAGTAACCTGATCCATTACCCAAGCTGTTCTCTGTACTGGAACAACTCAGATCCTGTCCCACCGTGTATCAGTAGAGAGTGGCAGGGACACAAGGCTAAGCCGCGAGAAGCCCTCCTGCAGCTTGCTGCGTAAGTGTTGGGGAACTCCAGCTCCTAAAAAATACTCATATTTTCAATGAACGTTTTTATTTAAAAATCTTTTTATTTATTTACTCTGAATGATTTGAAAATGCATGGCTGTGAAGGAAACCCCTGTTTCTAAAACAAGCTTGATTAAGGAGCAAGGGTTAGACATTTATTGGTTTGTAGAAATTCTCAGAATGTTAGGTGAATATTTAGGCATATATTAAATGACAATGTGCCACTAAAGACATGGTGGCTGAGTTTGTGGTTCCTTTGATTCATCTTAGATATCGCAAGTGCTCTTTTCTCAGGTGTCTAAAATATACCTTCAAAGTAAAATCTCTTGAAATACTTATTTTTAAAACTACTTACATTCATGTATGTAAATGGAAAAATAAGACCTGTTAAAACTATTCTAAAAATGGGGGTGGGGAGAATGATCGAGGGGGCGAATTCAACTATGATATATTGTAAGAAGTTTTGTAAATACCATAATGTACCCCCAGTGCAACAATAATATAAATAAATAAATAAACCAAAAAAATTACTTACAAGTTCATATTTAGTAATTAGCAAATAATGATAATATTCTCCAGCCTGGACATAAAAATTATATTTTGAAACATTATTCTCATGTGCTTTGAATTGAAATGGGCATATTTGGGCGTACTTTCATAAATCTACTCATTTCTCCACGCTGACTTCCTCTCACTAGGTCCTGGCTTCATGGCTCAGGTGAAGTAATTGTATGTCGTCTAAGATACAGCCAGTCAGATGCGTGGTACAGAAGACTTTGCTGTCAGTGTGAGGCACTCTATGTGTCTCCTACTGGACAGGTGTAGAAATTTTAAGTGGAAATTATATATGGAAATGATAAACTTGCATAACATTTTCCTGTTTCATTTTAGAACGAACGCTTCTTTTCAGATGCCGAAAGAAGTTTATGAAGATCCTGAAGTTACTGGAAGGAATCGCTATAAATACTTTGACAGGTATAAAGTAATGACTGATGAGCACGTGAGTCCTGATTTTGTTAGAAAGTCTCTTTATAATCAGAATGGCAGCTATCTTGTGTGTGTGTGTGTGTGTGGTACTGGGGTTTGAACTCAGAGTCAGGGCTTATACCTTGAGTCATACCACCAGTCCTTTCTTGAGATGGGTTTTTTTTGAGATAGGGTCTTGTGAACTACTTGCCCAGGCTGGCTTTGAAATATAATCCTCCTGATCTCTGCCTCTTGAGTAGCTAGGATTACAGGCGTGAACCACTGGGGCCCAGCTGGAATTTGCATTTTAAACAAGATCCTCCTCCCCTAGTGATTTTCTGTATGCCAAAGTTATGAGCATTACTCATGTATGCAATAGGTGAGCTCATGGAGTTTAAGGAACAGATATTAAAATTAGAAGAAAGCATAGAGTTCACCCAAGGCAAAAATCTCACACATCTGTTCTCTTCTTCCAGGCCCTTCCTTCCATTTGTTCAACAGGTACCGCTCAATGTTGTTTTTGCAGAAACCAAGTAAGTGACTATTAATTACTTCAAATTTCTTTTGAACTTATTATTTACTTCCACATTTGCTTTTAAAAGATAGTTTCCTTAAGTCAATTCTTTCTTTTTTTGTGGTACTGGGTTTTGAACTCTGGGTTTCATGCTCGCTAGGCAGGCGTTCTAGTTAGTGCTTGAATCATACCTCCAGCCCAAGTCAATATTTTTCAAGCTGTGAATCACAAACTATTAGAAGGCAAATAAGAGCCCTCATCCCTTCAGAAATTTTCTATATGACAAAGCTTGAGTATTTCTGATATATGGGATATTCAATGAATATGGGTTATTCATTGATTTTTCTAGTGGATCATAAGCAAAATCTAAAAAAAAGTACTGAACAGAAAATAACCAAAGCATCAGGCATATGGAGGGCACACTGTTTTTTTTTCTTCTACCTTTCATTTAAGGTGTGTGTGTGTGTGTATGACTATGCTTATACATATATAATGGATTATGGTATAAATGTATTTCTTATTATAGGTTGGTATCTGTGCTGCTATAATAAAATACCTCAGACTGGGTAATTTATAAGTACTAGAAATTTATTTCTCACAGTTCTGGAGGCTGGGAAGTTCAAGATCACCAGCACTCAGTGTCTGGTGAGGCCTTTTTGCTGTGTCCTTAGGTGGCAGAGGGGGTATATGCTATCCTCTCATGTGGTGGGAGACGGAAGGGCGAAAAGGGCATAGTTTATTATGCCCTAATCCATTTATGAGAGTGCGTGGCTTCCCAAGAAGGCCCCACTCTTAATATCATCAAAATGGAGATTAAGTTTCAACATGAATTTTGGAGGGGCATACATTCAAACAGTAGCAGCTTTTTTTTTTTTTTTTTGCAGTACTGAGGCTTCAACTCAGGGCCTACACCTTGATCCACTCCACCAGCCTATTTTCAAGATCGGTCTCGAGAACTATTTCCCTAGGCTGGCTTTGAACAGTGATCCTCCTGATTACTGCCTCCTGAATAACTCGGATTAAAGGCGTGAGCCACCAGCGCCTGTCCAATAGCAGCTGTTTTATAAAAGCAGTTGGAAAATGCTTTAAATGTTCCATTTGCTTCCCTGACACACACACTTGGTGACAATTCTTTATCACTTTACCAGGAAAACTAATCAGTCATAAAATATTTTTGGAATGCTAGAAGTTTATGATTTAATGATCATCTTGCCTATGCAAGGTATGTGCTATACAAAGAAAAGATGAATCAGACGTGGTTTCTGCTACATAAGGAAAGGACCATCGTGAGAGAGTGCAGAGGCTGAATCTGGGAAAAGTGACTTCAATTTTAGGGCATGACAGCAGGTTAAGTAGAGTATTCCTTTAGTTTATTTGTGTGTTTTTTTGGCAGAACTGGGAATTGAACTCAGAGCCCCCTTCTTGCTCACCAAATGCTCTACCACTTGAACCACACATCCAGTTCTAAAAGTTTAGTTTTTGCTATACTCTTTCCTATGTCAATATAATTTAATATGATAAAGGAAGATAAAAAGTCCAAGATATTCATGAAATGATCAGGAAAATGGTCTTCTTTTGAAGACTCAACTTCTGAATAGAAATGTACTTAGGGCTAGGTTTCAGGCAGACATTTAAAGGATATAGTTATTCCTAATGTATAATATAAAATGTGTTATATTTTATATAAAATGTGTAATACTTTATAAAGAAGACATGAGCTATCAAATGTAATCCTCAAAGTAAATGTCAATTATGATCTTACTTCTCCCTTGCTTTTTAAGACTGTGAGGTGGAGAACATATTCCTTGTTCTCCCAGATGGAATAACTCTGTGAAGTGCCAGTTTCCCCAGAGACATCTGTAGACTTGAGTCCTGTGAAGTGTGTTGTGGGAGTGAAGAGGGAGCTTTGAGATGGGTGGAACTCTATAGATCCCTCTGTCATTCTTTAAAAGCTGGTTCACTGGATCATTTGTTTTGAGGTCGTAGTTGCTTCAGATCTAAGTTATTAAACTGACTATAGGGAGTTCAAGGCCTTCAGTAGTTAACACCTTCTTCTTTATAACTGTGACATAAGGGAAGCTTCTTTCCAAGACTTAAACAATGGCAGCTGGCCTTCTGCAGCTGTGCCCTTGCATGGCTAGCTGTTGGACTCTTGAATTCTATGTAAGCATCTTGGCATGTAGATTAAGAAGTGAGTACTTCAAAACCATTAATGGCTTCTTGAATTCAAACTCCAGTAGCACCAAAAAAATTCAATAATAATATTCATAATGACAGAATAGAATCTGCTAGGTCTGCAAAGCCCCTCTTTGTGAGAGCAGCTCTACTAATCTAGGAGACTGTGATTGTGGTAGACAGGGTCTGCTCCTGGTGCCTGGGCTGTGGTGATGGAGGAGGAGGAGGACCTGGATAGAGGACATAGAGCCACAGTGGCTTCTGGAAGAATTCCATAGCCAGAGCATATGACCCTGCCAGGACACAGCAGGGGTCAAGCTGAACAGGGAGCAGATGTGGTTTTCTGGGTCTGAGTCAAGTTTAGGGAGGAGGTAGGGAAAGGATCCCTGGTCTTTCTCACTTATATTTTTATTCTCCCCTAAAGCCAACTGAAATGGGGAAAAGAATAGGCTGAAGAAAATTAAGACTTGGGTCATTTTTCCCCCCTGCCTTGGGAGAAATGACCCAAGCCTTGTATGTACATATGAACAATAAAACAATAAAAAAAAAAAGAAAATTAAGAAATTGTTTTGGTCATTTCTTTTAAGTTTCCAGCTTTTGAGCCATGTTTAAAAAGATCTTTAGTTTGGGTTATAATACACATATGCATGGAAATGTCACAATGAAACACCCTGTATAGCTATTTTAAACAAACAAAAATGTCATTTCTTTCTTCTTCTTTTTTTTACAAAAACAGAGGACAGGAAGGAAAAACAGGTTCTGTTTGGGGTTGGTACCGGTGGGAGGGAGGAAGATATAAGAAAGGAGTTTAGGAGGATGAATATGGTTGAAATATCATGTACTCATGTATGTAAATGAAAAAATGAAACCTTTTGAAACTATTCCAGGAATGGGAGGAAAGGGGATAAAGGAGAATGATGGAGGGGTGTATTCAACTATGATACATTGTAAGAACTTTTCTAAATGTCACATTGTACCCCCCAGTACAACAATAATAAAAAGACCTTTATATGAAGATAATATAAATATTTACTTATGCATTCTATTAATGCTTTTATAGTCTCATTTTTAAATTAGATTTTTAAATGATCAGAATTAATTTCTGTGAAGAGATGCAGTAACTTTTCCACATGCTGAGATAGTATCCCAGCATTAATTGAGTTACCCTGTGGAAAGAGGCAAGCAGGCTTGCTTCCTTCACAGAAAGCACTTTTTCTCTTTCCTCTGCTCCTATATTTCTGGAGAGAAGCAGCTAAGTCGGGTATGTAACTGAAAACAGGGATGAAACCACTGTATGTAGCAATTCTGAATAGGCCCAAAAGTGCCGTACAACATGCAAAAATCTGTCTTTTATAGCTCTGCACTACAACCTTGCCCAATGACACACCAATAGACACTTTTGTGACTAGAGCAAGGTATTTATTTCCACTCAGTTTCTTGGAAGAAGTGAGAATAACAAGACAATTCTGTCAAGATTTGGGGCATAATCCTGGTTAACTGGATTCATAACTTTATACCATCAGCATTTGAAGGGGGGAGTGGACTTAGTGATGTTCGAGGATTTATTTCGACATGACTGTATAACATTTTAAATGATCATTTTGAGTTTCAATTTTTAAACTAATTTTCCCCTTGTAGGATAGCACCATATGTTTTTTCTCCTGCTACTTCTGGGTACCCACCCGTCCCTTCCAAGTCTACTGTGGGCACTCAGACTGACTATCGTGATGCCGATGCTCAAACAGATCCTTACTCTCCAGAATATGTAGTGTGTCAGGACACTATCCCTGAGCTCTTGACCCTGGCTACTCTGACGTGGGGTGAGTTGACAATTCTCTTAGACTATTTCCAGATCACAATTCTAATAACTGTGAGTGCTATTGAGTTCCTAGAAATGACATACATAACGGCAATGCCAGTTTCTAGAGTAAAGAGATAACCCATGGATGGGGTATGCAAAATATTTGAACATGGTACATCAGATAAAGGACTAATAGCTAAAATATACAAGGAACTCGAATTATTCAATAACCAGAAAACATGACTCTATTGAAAGTGGGCAAAGTACATAAATAGACATTTCTCAAAAGAAGACATATAAGTGGCCAACAGATAAATGAAAAAAATGAAGACAAATTCCAGAACACAATATACTAAGGTAAAACAAGACAAAAGAAAAAGAAGAATCTTGTGAGATGGAATTATAAGATCCAGACAGTAAGGTCAGGGAATGATAGAGAAGCAATGCAAGAAAAGACAAAGGCTAAGAATTTACCAGAACCGAAAAAGGACATGAGCCTTCACAAAGAAAAGTCCCATTGAGTAAGATGCAGGATCAACTTTAAGGATTCACTCTACAAATAGAAGAAAAAAAGTATGAAAGTTATTAGAGAGAGAAGTGATATTATCTATAAAGGAAAAATACCAGACCAACATTTCATTGTGTAATTTTTTTTTTTTTTGGTGGTACTGGGGCTTGAACTCAGGGCCTACACCTTGAGTCACTCCACCATCTCTTTTTTTGTGAAGGGTTTTTTTGAGATAGGGTCTTGTGAAACTATTTGCCTGGGCTGGCTTCAAACCACAATCCTCCTGATTTCTGCCTCCTGAATAGCTAGGATTACAGGCATGGGCCACCAGTGTCTGGGTTGTATAATCTTTAAGGTGTCATGAGACGATAAGACAAATCTAGAATTTTTTTTATTAGCCAAGCTATTTTTAAAGAATGAGAATGAAATTTAGACATTTTCATATATAACAAAAGTATCTATTTCAAAGGCTGTTATAAGGATTAAATAAATTTATTTATGTAATGTGCTTATATCTACAACCCAGAAGTTTCATTCCTAGCTACATACCAAAGAAAAATGAATACAAAATTCTAAGAACAGAAATGCATAAGTGTATTCACCAAAAGACATGTACATGTTCATGGTGGCACTATTCATAATAATTCCAGACTGAAAAGAACCCAAATGCTCATCAACCATAGAGTAGGTGAATGAAGTACTGTACATTCATCAGCGGAATGCTGCGTAGTAATGAGATTCACATATGTGAGCGAATCTCACATATATGGTGCTCAATAAATGAAGTGAGATAGAGAAGACCACCTACACTCTGATTCTGTTTACGTAAAACTCAAAACCAATTCAAAGTAAATTAATTTGTTAGATAGGAGAATGGTCATTCTCCTTGGTAGAGACTGGGAAAGGAGTCTGATAGGCAGTGTAGCATTCTGGTAATATTCTGTTCTGGATCTGGATGCTGGTTATATGGGATGTTCATTTTTGCATCTTTCTGCATGTGTAGTATGCATTAATCAAAGATTTACATAAAGATAAGTAAAAAAGCCTGGGAGTATAGCACACTAGTAGAGTGCTTGCCTAGCATGTGTGAGGTCCTGGGTTTGATTCCCAGTAAAGAAAGACAGACAGATACGCACACACACACACACACACACACACAGAGAGAGAGAGAGAGAGAGAGAGAGAGAGAGAAGTGATAAGTAATGATACTGAAAAAGGACGACACTGAGCACAAAAATTGAGTGTTCGCTATGTACCAAGAACTGTTGCAAGTGTTTTACATTTTTAATTTATTTAATCCTTACAGATTAAGTGAATACTAAAGTGAAAATCACTTAATAAACATGCAGGGCATTAATGGAGAAAATTTTATATGGTTCTTTAGCAATACATGTGTTTACGAATGGGAAAATTCATGCTTAGGTAGATAGGATCTCTCCCCCCAAAATCTGTACCTTGGAACAATTCTGATCCATATTCCTACCCCTTCCTGAACTATGCTTGTATAGATTAGTATTTTTTCTCTTCTCTTCCCCCAAATTATGCAAAAGCAACAAGAGCAGCAACAAAACCCACACAAACTCCATTTTCAGATAAAAAAGTAAAACTTATACATAATCTACGAACTACTAAGTATTTGTAAAGACTACAAAAAGCAACTGAGATAGGCAGAAGCAACATGGGAGGAAGTGAGGAAACAGACCAGGAGAGGAGCTGTCAGGGAATCTCAGAAGACACCAGCAAAAATGTGCTTCCTGAAGGTAAATTTGGCAGAATCCAGAATTAAAGTAATCACATTTTATGATCTAGCTAGCATTTCCACTTCTGAGAAGCCTAGGGAAGCTCACGTATGTGCACAATGAGACCAACACTGGGACATTTGTTATGCATAATCAAAAAATTAGAAGCAATCTCAATGTCCATCTGAGAAGAGAGCTTAAATTGTGAAGATTTAAATGGCCAAGTCTCCCAAAAAAGCTGAGTAAAAAAGGCAAGTTTCAGAATGATACATGCAGTAGAATACTATATATGCAAACATCAAATAAAAAATAATGCTGTACTAAGTTTTTATGGAGTTCACTTTTCATATTTGAGCCAAATCTGGTTTCTGGTCCCTTCTTGTTTCTATTAGAAAAGGTATATACTGTAGGCATAAGGATACAAAGCTGAGACTACCAAATTCAAATCCCCACTTCTTCCTCTTGGCAGCTGTGCCCTTGTGCAAGTTACTTCACCTTTTAGCTGCTTAGTCAGTCTCCTGGTGTGCAAAACAGGAATAATTGCTGAGGATCAGATGAATTAGAACAGTTCTTGATATAATTTAAATGCTCAAGAAGTGTTAGCGTTTATAAGTCATTGGTACGTAAATCTATATAAAATGCTAAGGCTGTCTGGAAAGAGAGTTCTAAGTTTATTTTTGTATCTATATTAGGAAAGGGGGAAGGGAATGGGGCACACTATGGTAATGAGAAGAAAGATGAACTTTATTTTTGAACTTTATTTTTAATCTTTTTTTATTAAAAGGCAAAATATATATGACAGAATATGTGTATAGTTGTTAACTCTGAGTATTTATATTATTTTCAAACTTTTTGTTCTTTTAATTACCAAAGAAAATTCCACACAAAATTATACTGTATGTATACTTCCATATGTTTAATATTTACATATCTATTGCACATGGGATTATTCAGTTCTTTACACATATATATGTAAGGTAAAAAATGAATTGATAGGACACCCACTAAATATATGCTGTAATTGCTTCTGGAAAGGTGATCATGATGAGCAGGCAGAGGATAGGAGAATTTTAGCTGCCTCCCATAATGTCCTAATTTTATTTTATTTAAAAATTTTATTTTGTTATTTGCTTAATTTACTTTTTAAGATTGGAAATATTTATTTTTAAATTTATTTTTATTTTTAAAAATATTTTTTATTCTATTATTGTCATACTAGGGGTACATTGTGATATTTGCAGAAGTGCTGACAATATGTTTAAATTCTCCCTCTCAAACATTTTCCTTTATCCTCCTCCCCATTCCTGGAATAGTTTCAACAGGTCTTATTTTTCCGTTTTCATACGTGAGTTGTAATGTCCTAATTTTAAAAAACAGTGAATTCATATATTACTTGCTTTTGAAAAATATAAACACAAAAAATTTGAAACAAATAAAGCAAAAACTTGCAAAGTAGCTTATTGTATTTAGTAGAATTTGACTTTTTATATCTTTATACTTTTCTGTATAATTATTTTTTAGGATGAAAGTAAAACAAAAGTTGGTTTATTGGGAGTTCAGTGATCAGGTAGGAAACTTATTCTAGCCCCATTTCCTTTAGCAGTGCTTGGTCCAGAGAGATGACACAGTAAATCAAAGCCACATTGAGACATGCCAGTCACCTGAGTGTGACTGGGTCCCCAAAACTTGGTCCAAGGAGGCATAAATTGGTCAGGTCTCAGCCAGTGTCTCTGAGCTGGTCAGGAGGTTGAAGATCCCACCCACCTGCCTCACTTGGGGGTCTTTGAATTCTTAAAATTGGAAGAGAGAGACAACTCACTGCAGGGGTCAAAGGCCACGATGATGAATTCTCAGCTATGATTATTCCTTCAGCATCTGCTGTTTTTAAAAAATATTTGTTTTTTACCTCATACAACATCTCCCGACCTCTTGTCATATTTCCCCTCAGGACTTTGGTAATCTTTGCATTTCTCCAGTACAGGACATTACAAAGTACAGTTATCCGCTGGTCACATATATTTCTCAAATGCTTTCCAGTGTCTTACGGGCAGTGAAAACATCTCGTGGCTCAGTCAGTAGCAAGAGTTGGCACAGGACACAGCTGTGAGGCACATCCGGAGGACCTTTCCTATTAGTCTTTCATCCTGTCATAGCCCTTGAGTTCAGAGAAGAGGACAGGAGTAGATTACATCCTGGTGGCATATGGCTTTGCCCATCTATTCCTAAGGTGTGACATCTCTTCCTGTAGGGCGAGGTCTCCCAGCAGGACAGGCTGAGGTGGAGATGATAGAACGAGCTCGGGAGAAACGTGCTTGGGAAGCCAGTCTGCCGCCTCTGAGTGACACCTTCCAGTTTGAGAAGAGGAGGAAGATGATGAACGCTATGGAGAGGAAGGAGTGGGCTTTCAGAGAACAAGAGATTGAGAAGTATGTTCTCTGTCACTTAACAACTGTCTTTGCCCTGACTGGTGTAATGGTCATACTTTCTTTAAAATCTATAAAGCCTTTTCCCATATGTCTGGCTTAAAAGCCATCCTCAACCTAGGGAGCTAGGAGATTGGGTTTCATTTCTTTCAGGAGCAATCACACATTCCTGATGTGGTATGAGAGTGCTCCAGTTTTCTCTCCGGTAACATGGAAAGTGGGGGATGCCCCCAGCGTGTGAAGTTCAGCACGTAACTCAGATTCCAGCACTCCTCCCAGGCCTTTCTGATTCTTCTCTTCTTTTTTTATTAAGTACCCATCTAGATGGTCACAGAATTCTGATGATTCCTGCAAAACCTCTTCAAACTGTCCCTTTGTGTTCATACCAGGTTCCACCGTCTCTTGCTCTCAAGCCTCTTCAGAGCCCAACAAATAGCCTCCTAGCCAGTCCTATCCCTTAGTCCCCTGGCACTGGACTCACAGTTAGGACACCTGGATTTTAGCTGGAGCTGATGGTGCATTTCCTATTTGAAAGGCAAGCTGTAGACCTCTTCCATTAAGAGATGAGCTTAGTTGACACTATGCATGATTAACAACACGCTGAGGCTCTTCCACTTGAGCTTTCAGTCATTGTAACTGATAGAATTTTGGTAACAAGGTTGTTGCTGATTTGTAGAAATAATGAGAAGTTGTAAGAACCCAAAATTACAAGTTCCCAAAAAGGAAAGCAAGGGCCCTTGTCTTTGTTCTAGGCCATGATGGGGTATTTTATTGACCAAGCAATGCTTCCAAGTCTCCTTATAAATGAGAGTTAGAGACCAAGGGACCAAACTCAGCTTAGTATTGAATTGAAAGCATGTGCATGTGTGTTCATTTTTTTTTTCTTGCAATACCTTCTGATTAAGCTTGAATCCAGACTATGTGACGTTTTGGTAAAGGCTAGAAATTTGCTAGAAAATAGTGGGTGAGGCAAAGTAGGTATCAAGTTATCCAGTCTTGTTTGCAGAAATTTTAATTTATTGCTGTACTGTGGAGAGGACTATTCCTTGTCAGAAGGCACTGAAGACATTAAGAATGTATCTGGCCAGTTGAAGGTGTCACTGGAGAAAGGGCGTATATTTGTTAAACTGAAGACAATTTCAATAAACATATATATTTTTTTAAAGGAGTGATAACCTTTTTATTTTTATTTATTTATTTTCTTTTATTCATATGTGCATACAATGTTTGGGTCATTTCTCCCCCCTTCCTCCTGCCCCCTCCCTTACCTCCCTGCCCCCTCCCTCTCCTTTCTACCCCCTCGCTACCAGGCAGAAACTATTTTGCTCTTATGTCTAATTTTGTTGAAGAGAGAGTATAAGCAATAATAGGAAGGAACAAGGGTTTTTGCTAGTTGAGATAAGGATAGCTATACAGGGAGTTGACTTGCATTGCTTTCCTGTGCATGTGTGTTACCTTCTAAATTAATTCTTCTCAAACTAATCTTTTCTCTAGTTCCTGGTTCCCTTCTCCTATTGGCCTCTGTTGCTTTAAAGTATCTGCTTTAGTTTCTCTGCATTGAGGGCAACAAATGCTATCTAGTTTTTTGGGTGTCTTACCTATCCTCATACCTCCCAAGTGTGCTGTCACTTTATCATGTGATCAAAGTCCAGTCCCCTTGTTGTGTTTGCCCGTGATCTAATGTCCACATATGAGGGAGAACATATGATTTTTGGTCTTTTGGGCTAAGCTAACCTCACTCAGAATGATGTTCTCCAGTTCCATCCATTTACTTGCAAATGATAACATTTTGTTCTTCTTCATGGCTGCATAAAATTCCACTGTTTTCTTGATCCATTTGTCAGTAGTGGGGCATCTTGGCTGTTTCCATAACTTGGCTATTGTGAATAGTGCCGCAATAAACATGGGTGTGCAGGTGCCTCTGGAGTAACCTGTGTCACAGTCTTTTGGATATATCCCCAAGAGTGGGATTGCTGGATCAAATGGTAGGTCTATGTTTAGATTTTTAAGAAGCCTCCAAATTTTTTTCCAGAGTGGTTGTACTAATTTGCATTCCCACCAGGCAGTGTAAGAGTGTTCCTTTTTCCCTGCCTCCTCGCCAACACCTGTTGTTCGTGGTGTCAATAAACATATTTTGAGTCTTCCTGCATGCTGACCTCTGCACTGTGAGCTGGGGAAACAGGGAAAAAGAGGAAACTATTTCCCGCAGAGCTCCTTATGGTCTACTGGGGAAGAGGGCCAGGAGGTGGGCAGAGGATGTGGCTGAAGTCCTTCAGACCTGCCTTTCCCAGGAAGGGCTCCCAGGCCAGGTATTAGAGAGCTGGAGGAACCCAGTGTGGATCGAGGTGTGTGATTTGGGAAAGGTGGCCTCTGAGTGTTGAAGGTGACTGAGAATGTTGGTGACAATGATGAAGAGAATGCAGATACTTCTCGAGTAACTCTTGTAGAGTGCTTACTGCCTGCCAGTGGCTTTCAGTGTGGTCCTCAGGCCAGCAGCGTCTGCATTGGCTGGGAACTGGTCAGAAATGCCTCCGCTTAGGCCCCATGGCAGCTCTGCTGAGTGGGGGTGGGGCCCAGCACTCTGCTGTAGCAAGCTCTCCAGAGGATTCTGAGGCACCTTGTCTGTAGTAACTCATTTAATGTTCACAACAACTTTCTGAGGTGGCTACTGTCATCTTCATTTTGCAATTGAAGAAACTGGGACAGAGTGGTGAAGTTGAGAACTGAACCTACTAGCATGGTTACAGGCTGCTTAATGGCATGGATATGTTCTGAGAAGTATGTTGTTAGGTGATTTTGTTGTTGTGTGAACATAACAGAGTGCACTTACACAACTCAGCTGGTATACATCAGCGGCGTGGCTCTCGATATGCACAGCAGACTGTTTTCCAGTAAATGGTTTTTTTTTTTTGGTGGTACTGGAGTTTGAGTTCAGGGCTTTGTGCTTGTAAGGCAGGTTCTCTACAGCTTGAGCCACACCTCCAGCTACTTTTTCTCTGGTTCTTTTGGAGGTGGGGTCTTGCTTTTTGTCCAGACAGCCAGGACCATACTCCTATTTTAAGCTTTCTGCTGTGACTTGGATGATAGGTGCATATCACTGCATCCAACTGTTGGTTGAAATGGGCTCTCATGAACTTTTTGCCCAGGGTGAAACCACAGTCCTCCTGATCTCACCCTCCCAAGTACCTCGGATTACAACATAAGCCACCAGCGCCCAGCTTAACTTTTTTTTTGTTTTTAAGGTGTATACTCTAAAATAGCAATGAAAGTATAGTGTTGTAAATACATAAGCTGGTAACACAGCCATTTATCATCATCCTTGAGTGCTATGCATCAGAGCGGTGCCTCTGTCAGACTGGCTGCACAGTAGACCTGTTTATACCAGTGTCACCACTCACACATGATGTGTTGTACTATGATGTTATGAGGGCTGTGATGTCACTGGCAATAGGAATTTTTCAGCTCCTTATAATCTTAGGGGAACACTGTGGTATATATGAACACTTCATTATGTGACATATAACTATTTCTCACTCCAGAGAGGAAGGTGACTTTTTTTTTTTCTCTTTTGCTATGCTATACTAGGGTTTGAACTTAGGGTCTCATTCTTGCTAGGCAGGTGCTCTACCAATTGAGCTACTCCCCCAACCCTCTTTGCTGTAGGTTATTTTTTGGACAGGGTCTTGCCCTTTTTTGCCCAAGGTAGCCCTCAGACCACAATCTTCCTACCTACATCTCTTACATAGATGGGGGTACAGGCATGAATCACCATGCTCAGCTTATTTGTTGAGATGGAGTCTCACTAACTTTTTGCCTAGGCTAGCTTCAAATCATGATCTTCTCTTCCCAAGTGGCTGGTATTGTAGGCACGAACCAGTGCTTCTGTCCCTGGAAAGTGACTTTGGTGCGTGGCTCATTTTTAAAAGCACCTACCTCTCATACTCACTTGTCATACTGCCTCACCCTACCATGTGCTTTCATGAGACGCTCTACTGGTGTGACACAGTTATGATCTCTCTAATTGCCTTGACAAGAACATCCAGCTGGACCTGCCTTCTCTCTGTGGATACGGCACATCCACTCCTTGTTTATCCCCAGTGCTCTGCTGAGTCAGCATAACCTCCTAGAAGGCCTTTGCCACCTCCCACACTGTCCTTTCTCCTCCCACAGAGGCCTTTTCATTGCAGCTGGAGTTTATCTGGTGTGCCGCACGTGCTGGTTCACGTGCCAGTCCTGCCAGCACACTGCTTCTTGTGGGGGGCTGTACCTCACTGTTCCTGCCTCGCACACAGTAGGCATCTAGTAAATGTTGGATGAATGAGTTAAATCAATGCCTGAATTTTTAGTAGGAGTAAGACTGTTCAAAGCTCTGTTTTAGGAAAGGAAACTTTGACAGCTCAGTGGAACAAAGATTGGAAGGAGAGAGACCAGCATCGGGGGTCCAGGTTAAGGGTAGACGACAGAAATATCAGCAAGGAGACAGATGCAAGAAGTGCAGGGAAGATGCAGAGTTCTTGGGGAACAAAACAAGTAGATGTTTTTGAGATTGTCCAAGGCATCAGTTGATTCAAGGAGACAGAAACTACTTCAGAAATATCTGGACTGGAGGGACAGGTTTCCCATTAGTTATCTGCACATGGTACACATGTGAGCAGGGCAGCCCTGGGAGAACACAGAAAAGGGAACAAGAAATTACTGGTACCTACTATGCACTAGCCACTGGCATTTTCATATTCACCCTCAAGATAGCATGTCTCTCTCTCTCTCTCTCTCTCTCTCTCTCTCTCTGTCTCACAGTGTGGGGATCTAACCCAGGGCCTGGTGCATACCACGTACACACTCTACCATTGAACCACATCCCCAGTCCCTCATTTTTCTGTTCACTATTACTTAACCCCTACCGCTTTACCTACACTGCCCACAAACCTCTTGTCATGCCTCTAAGCCTGTCTGCCTTGAGAGCCCTTCTTTTACCTGTCTGCCTGGTATGTGCTCACCATCCCTCCGCAACTACACCTATGTATACACCGTCCTGCTATGGAGAGAGGTGCTAATGAGTTGCCTCCCCCCACCTCTCCTCTGTGAGTGAGGGCTCTTTTTAAATCACATGAACCTGATGCCCACAGAAGCTCCTGTGTGGCCTCTGTTCCCTGTTCTCTACTAGAATGCCCTGTTTGAGATACCACACACTTCTTAATGCTCTGTAACCTACTTGAAGACTGCAGGAAATTCGCCTGGAAGTTTTGAAGGAGCTGCTGAAGAGGCGAGAGGAGAATCAAAAGGAACTGAATCTGAAACGCTTGAATGCGAAGTGGTGTAGACTGCAGGAAGCAAAAGAAGCAAAAGTGGCACAAATCCAGCGCAGACACGTGTCAAGTAAGGGTGTGGTGTGAATGAGGAAGGAAATGGAAAGGGGATTTTGCTTTGGGTCTTTGACCGAACCTGATTCTGCTATGATGTATTTCTGTCTTGGTGGTGGTATAACAATTGTGTTAGGGATGAGAGTGAGTTATTATTCAAAGGTGGTAGAGTGGAGGAAAATCAGATCCCTCTCTCAGAAAATCAAGTGACTGTTCTAACAGGTAGTCAAGTATTGACGTTAGGATATGTGCACATGTGTGCTCCGTTGGGTTCTCCATATTCGTAGGTCAAGGCCCTGGGTAGAAAGCCTATTGTTCACCTTTTTTCCCCATATTTCCCCCAGTGGTAACATTTTAGACATTTTTTTCCTAAATGCCTCTTCAAGAAATTTTAATACCACAGGTCCTTTGTATATATGTTTTTGTAGTATATATACATTTGCACTTTATACATAGGAAGGAAGTATATACCTTAATCTTTATGCAGTACTAGATTAAGAATGACTAAATAAAAAACTCAAGTTAAAATTATCTTAAAAATTAAAAATTTTAATGTTTAATTTAATTTTATAGCTTTATTTCCTAAGTTAAAAACTTGTATCATCTACATACATACACAAATTAGCAATCCATATGCACACTCAATAGCAATTTCATCACATTTAAAAAGTCATTTGAAACTTAATTTTCCAGCAAAAGTAAAATGATTACAAAAATTAAATTATCAATTAAAATTTACTTTTAGTGAACTTAACCTTTAACTGTTTTCTTTCTTCAGATTTACTTTTTAATGTTTTTATTAGCATACATTAGTTGTATGGGGGGAATTCATTGTGACATTTCCATATGTGTTTACAATGTATCTTTGTTAGAGTCACCCTTCCATCATTCTTCCTCATCCCTCTATCCTCCATCTTTGAACAATTCAGCATGTCTCATGGTTCTATTTTCATGCAAGTATATAAAGTACTTCAACCCTGTTCACCCTCCTTTAACCTCTCCATTCACCTTCCCCCTCCCACTGGTCCCCACTCCCAAACAAAACCTCTTTTATCTTCTTGTAACCTTTAATTTTTTTCTGGATGTGAGAAAATAACTTTTAACTTAACTAGCTGCAAGGTATTCCTTTAAGATATTGTTGACACTTTTTTAGTGTTTGATATCACTAATGATAAACTTGACCAACTTGTATAGATAAGTAATAAAATCCAAACTATTTGTACTTAATTCTGACACACTAAGTCCCACACAAGCACTGGGAGTGAGACATAAACAATGCCTGTCAAGCAGCAGTGGCTGGCTGGCTCTCCCGCACTGTGACTTCAAAGTCCTGTGATGTGAGTTCACATCCATTGAGAGTGCATCATGTGGGGCTGTCTGGGGAGAGTGGAAAGCAGAGCAGGTGGAGGTGGTAAGCATGAGTCCATAGGCGAATTCTCCTATGCACAGTGGAGTTCTTTCCCTCTGCAAAGAACTTGGAAGCTCTAAGCTGGGGCATCTTCTGATTTTCCTGGTGTTAGCCAAGGTAGAACTGTATTCTTCTCTGTTAATTATCCATGCCTGGGAGAACCCTTTCCCTAGCATTCCACCGAACATGTACTTTCCATTTACTTTTAGTTGGTTTTGTTCATTTAACAAACTTTCATGAAATATTTCTTCTTGGCCCAAGGCTTGTAAAAGCCTGCAGTTATAAAATATTTTTGATGAGTACCAGTCGAGATTCTAGCTGAGTCAGCTTCTGCCACTCCTGCTTGTCTCATGACATTCTCAGCCACACAGATGGCTGACCTCTGCTTTTAGTGTTCCATTCTGGTTCAGTTCGTCACCATGAAATTCATTCAGTTCAGTAGCTTCCCCATGAATAAAATTAGAACTGTTTTACTATTCTGCATCTATAGTTCCTAACAATATTTTGGAGATAGTCATAGAGGTATGTTTTATTTCAGCAATCAGAAGACTTGAAGGGAAGGTAAAGAATGTAGAAGGGAAGTTGGAGAGAAGAGATATCATCAGGGATTACTCTGATTATGCATCACAGGTCTACGGACCTCTGTCTCGCCTTGGCCGCTTCCCAGACAACAACTCAGAGGACTTTGTAGTGAAAAACCACTACCTTAACACCTATGAAGGTAAAAATTTACATAATTAGTAATCAAGCCTAAGAGTTATCTTAGACATATGGATTAAGTGTATAAATTCAACAAAATATTTGTAAGAAACACCAATGAACAGGTTTAATATACTTATTAGTATGAGTTCAGACAAACCAATAAAACTACTAAGACTCAAAGAATAAATGAATTTACTATAGAATTTAACTTAGCAAAATGTAAATTCAGTTATCTACTAATCATTTAAAAATGCTAGCCGGGTGTGGCAGCATGCACCTGTGTTTCCAACTGCTCAGGAGGCTGAGGCAGGAGAACCACTTGAATCCAGGAGTTTGGGGCCAGCCTGGGCAACAAAGGAAGAACCCACCTCAAAATAAATAAAAATTTAAATTGTTTAATGTCATTAGTGATCAAACTTAGGCAAAAATGAAATAGGAAAAACTTTTATACCAGCTTTATGAAGCAAACAAGAAGTGTATAATGAAATCAGCCCTTTTCAAAATAATGTCAGAAAACTAGGAGGCAACAGATGGATACCAGGTGATTGAATTCATGGAGATGACTATGTCTTTTATGAAGAGCAAGATGATGATTTAAATCATGTAAATTTCAGTTCACAAATTGAAGCATCACATGACCAAGATGACATCATTGGAGTTGCTGCTCTGGCTGGTGATATCCAGAGAAGAATATGATAAATTCAGACATAGCGGATCAAAGGATCATCCATTTTATGTTGAATATTATTATGGATGTATTCCTTTTTGTCGGACAATATTTTTGTCTTAGAATATCTTTCTCATTTTATTCTCTCAGCACATACACAAATGTGCTTACATTCCAGGGGACAATTCAGTTTATCTCTTATGTGACATATATCTTACTAACAACTCCAATGAAGTCACTTGACAAACAGCTACTAAAATTAACAGTGTACTCTAAAAATGGTAAACTGCATCCTAAATCATGTACTTCTTTCCCACAGGATTAGTTGAACTAGAGTCTTGTCTCCCAGATTTTGTGACACAACCAAGAATCAAACCTCCAAAACCAAAAGTCATTACCACCAAAGTTGGTCTTCTGAAGAAGACAACAAGGATGGACTATGAGCTGGCTGAGATTCATAAGGTATAATCTTTTCCTGGACAAGACTTTCCAGTGTGACATCTGCAGAAATGCTTAAGTCCCAAAATTTCACTTTGTCTTGGGCAGCAGTGACCATGGGTCTAACATGTCACTGTTAGAGACACTGTGCTGAGATACACAGATTTCTAGTATTAGGGAATCACTGTCAGTGTTAATAGTAGTAATAGGCTCCATTCTGTCCCTTTCATATTTGTTATCAGGGCACCATGAATAGAAGGGTCATGTTGAACTCCTTTCTCATCTAGTTTAAAATTCAGTGAGAAAGTTTAATGGCCATCCAACCTTCAGGATCATAGATTACCAGGGCGGGCTTGCTAATGCCCTAGCATTTCCACTTCAGTAGGTCTGGGCTGAGGCTTCTGGAGGAAGTAGATTAAGATTTTGCTTCTGTAGTCATTAGGGAAATGTGTTCCTGTTTTTCTCTCTCATTTTGATTATGTATAGGGTTGGTGTCAGGCATGTCTCCTGAAATGAACAGGGGAGCGTTCTTTTTTTTCCTTTTCTTTCGAGGAAAGGTTTAAAGGAATGTGATGAACTATTCCTTCAGTTTGGAAAATATAAACTCAAATGATATTTTCATCATAGGAAAATTTTTAGCTACTAAAATTTCTTTACAGCTTACATAACTTTTTGCATCAGTTTATATTCTGTTTAGAGATTTCATTTTAACTTTTTAATTTTTTTTTGGTACATGGTAGTTGATAGTAGTGTTTTATAATCTTTTAAATATTTGCTTTATCTGTGATCATGTCCAGCTTTTTCATTTGTAGAATTATTTATTGGTGCCTTAACTCATTTGTAGAATTATTTATTGGTGCCTTAACTCTTCTTAGGTTTACTAGAACTTGCTTATTTTCTTGGTATTATTTTCCCAATGGACATGGCATCCTGTGGGCACAGTGCCTGGAAATGGGTGATAACCAGAAATGAGTAATGACTAGCACAGGCCCTGGGACGGGATCCCAGAATTGCCTACTGGGACGCTTGTCTAATACCGCCGACCTGGCAGAGAGCTGGCTAGTCAGAGGGAAGCTCCACATGGCAAATGGCTGGGACCTACTGGGGAGTGGGAGCCCTTCCTGTGGGGACAGAGCTACTGGGAGTATAGAGCCTGCATGGGGGTGTGCAGCTGAGACCCATCAGCCTGAGGTGTGATCACTACACCTGCAGTCCCATCACACAGGAGATGCTACTAACAGACCTTTCCCACCAGAAGCAGGCTGTGAGTTGGCCAGGGAAAGAGGCCATTGAATGGTTTGTGCTGAGACCACACTATGGAATCCCATCTGTACAGACCAGGGATGGTGGCCCATACCCATAATCCCAGCTACAACAGAGGTGGACAACAGAGAGGACCATGACTCAAGACCAGTCTGAAGAAAAAAAAAGATCAGCCTGAGCAAAGAGTAGCCATGTGTGGTCATGTGGCTGTAATCTCAATTACTCAGGAGGTGGAAATATGAAGATCTATGTCCTAAACCAGCTCCAGGAAAAAAAAAACAGGAGACCCTATCTGAAAAATAACTAAAGATAAAAAGTGATGGGTCTGTGGCTCAAATAGTTGAGCATCTGCCTAGCAAGTGCAAAGCCCTGGATTCAAACCCCAGTACTACCAAAAGACAAACCAAAAAAATCCACATTTTTCCCCCTTTTATTTCCTCTTTTCTTTGACAGATTGTTTTTCTATAGAGATCAGTTTAATACTCTGATCAGTTAAAAATTTTATATTTTTTATCCTTTTTATATAATTTATTTCCCCCCCCTTTTTTTGCTTTTATACTTCCCTATACCATTTCTCTAGTCAACATCTAATTTCTTAGATCTCTTTTGACCTGCTTGTTTTTCTTTTTTAGTAGCTGTTGTTATTTTTTTTTATGTAGTTTTATTTTTTCCTCTGTCTCTGAGATGGTCTCTCCCACAAGGCCCAGCCTGGGCTTCCAGTCTCCCTCCCTCAACTTCTGACAGGGACTTGCAGATGTGACCACCCTGTCTTCAGTAGATCAGGTTTCTCCAACCCTTATTTTCTTTCATTCTCTATTTCTCCTTCTGCAAATATTCTTTATTGACATTGTTTTTGGCTGACTGTCTCCTGGACTTTATTATTAATATTTCCCTCTTCTTTTCACTTTCCCACTTCACCTTTAGTTGGATTCTATCTGTCTATTCCCTTCTTTCTCATCACTGCCCTGTTTACTTCCCCTCTCCTCTTTCCAGTTGTAGGTCTCTATGTTTCTGTTAGTATTCACTACAACTGTTCCTCTCATTTTCTTTCCATTCCTTGTTAACTAGTATATTCTAAATTCACATAATACTAAACTGACTCCCTTATTCTCTAGGGTTTTTGGAGTTGTAGTGATGATTATTTTTAGTTAGTTATCACTATACTTTCACAATAGACCTATCTAACAATTGTGAGCTACATGAAGCTAGTTTACTTATCTTTGAGAAGTGATGGGGATCAGGCCCAGTGCCTGAAGCATGTTGGGCAAAGGTTTCTCTACTGAGCTACACTCCCCAATATGCTGATGAGAAACTGTACCTCAGTCTTGCCACAATCTAGTCCTGCCTGAACATTGTGAGTACTTCACCTGATGGAATATATGACATTGAATCTCCAAGCAATGGCTTGGCCCCAGTGATGCAAATCCCAATGCAGAAACACAAGAAATATGAAAAAATAAGTCAGTGTGACTCCTCCAACAGTCAAACATGCAACAATAATGAGCACTAGTGTTAGTGAAGCAGATGAAATCCCAAAGAATTTAAAAGAAAGATCAATGAAATCAAAGAAGACATGAATAAGCACCTAAATGAATTAAAAGAGAATGCAAATAAACAGCTGAACAGAATAAGAAATATAATGCAACATATGAAAGGGGATTCAATAGAGAGAAATTCTGAAAAAACATCAAATTGAAATTTTGGAAATAAAAAACTCAAAAAATCAAATTAAAAACTCAGTTGAAAGCCTTACCAATAGAATGGTATAACTAGAAAGTAGAGTTAGCATTAGCAAGATCTCTTCTCAACAAACAAGCTGAGCATAGTAGTACAAGTCTGAAACCTCAGCTATGTGGGAGGTATAGGTATTAGGATTTCAGTCCAAAGCTAGCCCCAGGTAGGAGCATGAGACCTTATCTGAAAAATTAATGACAGCAAAAAGGGCTGAGGGCATGGCTCAAATTGTAGAGGATTTGGGATCCTGAGTTTAAGCACACATACCACTCCCACCAGAAAAAGAATGGATCAAGTGAAAAAAGAATATCAGGGCTTAAACATAAGGTAGATGAATTAGAATATTTAGACAACAATAAAGAAAAATAAAGTATGAACAGAACATACAGGACCTCTGGGACACCCTTAAAAGACCAAATCTATGAATCATGGGCATAGAAGGAGAAGAGATATAAACTAAAGTCCAACAAAATAACAGTAAAAATTTCCCAAATCTTGGGAAAGAGAAGGTTGTATAGGTACAGGAGGTTTTTTATAACACCAAACAGACAAGGTTGGAAAAGAACATCTCCACATTATACTATACTTAAAATATTAAGCATACACAACAAGGAAAGAAATTGAAAGTTGTGAGAGAGAAACGGCAAGTCACATATAAATGCAAAACCATCAGAGTAACATCAGATTTCTCTCCAGAAAGTCTAAAAGCCAGAAGAGCATGGGATAGGTATTTCAAGCCCTGAAAGAAAATAGCTGCCAACCTAGACTATATCCAGCAAATCTATCCTTTATAATTAAAGAAGAAATTAAAACCTTGTATAATAACAAAAACTAGAGGATCCATGACCTCTAAGCCAGCTCTGTGGAAGATACTTAAAGGAATCCCACAAACAGAAGAAAAAGATAAACATAACCTTGAGGAAAGGGGAAAGAATGAATCTCACAGAAAAGTAGAAAAGCAATTAAGGATTAGGAAAGAACCAAACACTATTAAAAAAAAAAACAACAAAATAATAGAAAATGATGCATACTTTTCAGTGATGATCTCAGTTTTTCAATGAGAAGAAACAGACTGGTGGACTGGATCAAAAAAACAAGACCCAATTGTTTGTTTCCTACGAGAAACACACCTCAATGGCAAAGATAAACACAAAGTTAAAGTGAAAAGATATTTTGAGCAAATGGAACCCAAAAGTAAGCAGTAGTAGCTTCACTCATATTTAACAAAGTAGACTATAATCCAAAATTATTCAAAAGAGACAAGGATATATCATTGTAAACATGTACACCCTGACATTGGTAACCCAATTAAACAAATACTACTGGTCATAGAAGCTCTGATAGAGCTCAATACAATAATAATGAATAATTCAATACCCCACTCTCACAAATTGATAGATCATCCAGCAAAAAATCTACAAAGAAACTTGAGCATTAAATGGCACTTTAGAACAGGTGGACTTAACAGACTTCTACAGAATATTCCACCCAACAGCTGCAGAATTCTTCCCAGAAACTCATGGAACTTTCTCTAAAACAGGTCATATTTTAAAACATAAAGCAAGTCTTAACAAATATAAGACTATTGAAATGACTTTTTGTATTTTATTAAGCCATAATGGAATAAAACTAGAAATCAACAGTGAGAGAAACTACAGAAAATACACACACAAAGATTATACCATACAGTTTTAAATAGTCAGTGGGTCATAAAGAAATTTAGGAAGGATAAAAAATTTCCTGAAGCAAATAAAAATTTAAATGCAACATGCCAGAACCTATGGGATACAATGAAAGTGGTTCTAACAGGGAGTTTCATGTTTAAATTCCTACCTTAAAAAAATCAGAGAAATCACAAATAAATTACCTAAATGATGCACCTCAAGGTCTTAGAAAATCAGGAACAAGCTAATCCCAAAAGTACAAGGAAAGAAATATAAAGAACAGAGCTGAAATTAATGAAATAGAAACTAAAAAAATGCAATGAATCAATGAAACTGAGAGTTGATTCTTTGAAAGAACAAATAAGATTGAGAAACCCTTAGCCAAACTAACCAAAAGAAACTAAGAGAAGACCAAAATTAATAAAATTAGAGATGAAAAAAGTGACATTCAACAGATACACTGAAATCCAGAAGATCATTAGGGAATATTTTACAAATTTATACTCAATAAATTGGAAAATCTTTAAGAAATGGATGAATTTCTAAACACATATGACCTGCCAACATTGAACTAAGAAGATACAAATAAACAGGTCAATGACAAGCAATGAAATTGAAAACAAGAATGATTAAAAAAACAACAACAACAACAAAGAAAAGCCCAGAACCAAATGGATTCGCTGTGGCATTCTATCAGATCTTTGAAGAAGAACTTTCTCCAGTGCTCCTCAAACTTTTCCACAAAATACAAAGGGAAGCAACACTTCCCAGCTCATCCTATGAAGCCAGCATTACCTTGATACCAAAACTGGAAAAGGATTAAAAAAAAAAAAGGAAAACTATAGGTCAATTTCCCTGATGAACATAGATATTAAAAAAATCCTAGATAAAATACTTGTAAACAAATTCCACAATACGTTATAAAGATCATATATCACAATCAAGTTGGATTGATTCCAGGAATGCAAAAGTGGTTCCACATATGCAAATGTGGTATATAAGCGAAAACAAGGACAAAAGTCACATGATCATCTCAATATATGCAGAAAAAGCCTTTGACAAAATCCAACATTCTTTCATGAAAAAGCCCTGAAGAAACTGAAAATACGAGTCTCATACCTCGCAATAATAAAGACTATATACAACAGACCTATGGCCAACATTATACTGGATGGGGAAAAACTGAAACATTCCCTCTAAAATCAGGAATGAGACAAGGGTATCCACTCTCTCCCTTCTTATTCAATATAGTCCTTGACTTCTTAGCCAGAGCAATAAGGCAAGAGAAAGAAGTAAAAGAAATACATATAGATAAGGAAGAAATCAAGTTATCCCTCTTTGCAGATGATATAATCCTGTAATTAAAAGACCATAAAGACTCCACTAGAAGACTCTTAGATTTTACACACACTTTCAGCTGAGTAGCAGGTTACACCAATTGGGGGTATAACACATATATGCATGGAAATGTCGCAAGGAAACTCCCTGTGTAGCTATCTTTATGTCAAACTAGCAAAAATGTCATATATTTTTTTCTTTTCTCTTCTGCAAAATTGGAGAACAGGAGGGCAGAACAGGTCCTGCCAAGGAGCGGGGAGGGTTGGCACCAGTGAGTAGGGGGAGGTGGTGGAGAAAGGGGGGTAGGAGGGTGAATACAGTGCAAAAAAGTGTGTATACATGCATGTAAATGCAAAAATGATACCTGCTGAAACTGTTCCATGAATCTGGGGAGGGGGGATAAAGGGGAGCAGTGGAAGGGGTGAATTCAAGTGTGATGTAGTTGACACATTCTAAATGCCACAATGTACCCTCCAACCAGCACAACAATAAAGGGGGGAAAAAAAAGAGTAGCAGTTTACAAAATTAACATAGAAAAACAGTAGCTTTTCTATACACCAACAATGAAGTCACTGAAAAAGAAGTCAAGAAAGTGATCCCAATTACAATAGCCTCAAAAAAACGCAAAATACCTAGGCACAAACAGAACTAAGTTACAGACCTCTATGATGAAAACTATAAAGCACTGAAGACAGAAATTTTAGAAGACACCAGAAGATGGAGAGATTTCCTATGTTCATATATTGGCAAAATAAATATTGTTAAAATAGCTATAGTACCAAAAGTGATATCCAATTCAGTGCAATCTACATCAAAATTCTAATGACATTCTTTACACAAGAAGATATCCACATGTAGAAGACAGAAACTAGACCCCTTTCTCTCACAATATATAAAAATCAACTTGCAATGCATCAAATACCTTAATGTAAAACCAGAAACTTTGAAACTACTAGAGAAAAATGGCAGGGAAATGCTTCAAGATACAGATATAGGCAAGAACTTTCCAAACAGGACTCCAGTAGCTCAAGAAATAATAGCAATAACTGACAAGTAAGATTGTATCAAGTTAAAAAAGCAAGAAACAATCAACAGAGTGAAGAGACAGCCAATAGAAAAAGAGAAAATCTCTGCCAAACATTCATCTGACAGGAAATTCATCTGCCAAACATTCATCTGACAGAATATATAAAGGAAGAACTCAAAAAAGTAAACAGCAAAAGAACAAATATTCCAATTAGCAAATGGGCAAGTGAACTGAACAGGCACTTCTCAAATGAAGAAGTACAAATTGCTAATAGTACATGAAAAACATGTATAATATCCTTAGCCATCAGGGAAATGCAACTCAAAGCTGTAGTAAGATTCCACCTCATGCCAGTCAGGATGGCTGACAATCAAGAAAACTAACAAGTGCTGGTGAGGATGTGAGGAAAAAGGAACTCATATTCACTGCTGGTGGAATCCATTGTGGAAATCAGTATGGAAGTTTCTCAAAAATTAAAAATAGAACACCCATATGATCTAGCCATACCACTTCTGGATATATCATAGAATATGATAGTCATCTGATTAATAGAGCTATCTGTATGCCCTATTTGTTTGTCTATTTATAATAGATAAACTGTGCAATCAGCCTAGGTGCCCATAAGCATATGGATGGATAAAGAAAATGTGGTATATAAATACAAAATGTAGTTTTACTCAGCCACTGAGAAGAATGAGTCATGTCTTTTGCTTGAAGATGGATGGAGCTAGACATCATCATGTCAGGTGAAATATGCCAGTCCCATAAAGATAAATATCACTTTTTTTTTCATTTGTAGAAGTTGGGAAAAATAAAAACAAGCTCATGAAAATAGAGGAGGGGCTACTGGAGAGGTGAAAGGGAAAGAGAAAAGGGGGAGGGGAGCAATGGAGGGGCACATGATCAGAGTACATTGTAAGCACCTATAGAAATCTCATAATGAAAATCCTTACTATGTACAATCAATGTCCACCAATAAAAATCAGTTTAAAAAGAAAAAGGGCTGGGGGCATGGCTGAAGTGGTACAAGTTGTAGAGTGCTTGCCTGCCATGTGCAAGGCTCTGGGTTTAATCCCCAGTACTGCAAATCAAACAAAAACAACAACAACAAAACCCTTAGTGATCTGTATCATAGAAATGTGGAGAAGAAGGCTGGTGGAATGGCTCAAGTGGTAGAGCGCCTGCCTAGCAAGCATGAAGCCCTGAGTTCAACCCCCAGAACTGCCAAAAAAAGTGAAATATGAAGGAGAAATTCCCAGAATAGCATAAAGTAATTATCACAGTGCAAGTTTGATGGCATTCTTGGTGGAAATTTAGGCTTGAATATGTATCTTTGGTTTTGTTTTTTGAGGCAGGGTAACTCTGTGTAACCATGTCTGGCCTGGAACTCTTTATCCTCCTGCTTCAGCTTCCAGAGTGCTGGGATTGTAAGTATATACCGCCACATCTGGGTTTGGAACATGTTTTTTGATGCTTTGTGAAATTGTGTATGGGGCTGGAGGAGTGGCTCAAGTGGTAGAGTGTCTGCCTAGTAAGCATGAAGCCCTGAGTTCAAACCCTAGTACCACCCAAAAAAAAAGAAATTGCCTGTGTCATTAAGTGGACTAAAGGAGTCTACCAATTTGATCTTTTTTTCTGCTTAAGAAGTATATTCTTTTTCTGTCTCTGTCTCTCTCTCAACTCTACCTTTAAAGGAAATTTGAGGATGAGATTGAAGAAAATCTCATTTATTTTGTCAAATATGCTTTCCATTGAACTTCCTAACCAAAAGATTTTTCTTTTAATTCTGAAAATCTTGTATTTTTTTCTCTAAAATTTGGAGTTTTCCCCTTATATTTAGAATTAATTCATTTATTAACTGGGGAATATATTTACCCAACTCAAAATTCATGAGTTATACGAGAATGTTAACTTAATATTTGCCTTCTATTCCCATCTCCCTGCTATAAAGTTCTTTCTCTGGAAAGAACCTGTTTAGATCCTGTCTATCCTTCCAGAGATATTTTATATGAGCAAAGATATATGTATGTGTATATGAGGCTGTGTAAATATATACATGCACATATATATATACATACATGTCATGTATGAGTGTGCTTAAGAATATATGTAAAGAAATATGTATATGTATATATTTTTTTTGAGTGGTTCTGGGGTTTGAACTCTGGGCTTTGTGCCTGCGGCATGTCTACAGATTGAGCCACGCCTCCAGTCCTTTTTATTCTGGTTATTTTGGAGATAGGCCTTACTTTTTGCCTGTGCTGGCCTGGACCATGATCCTGCTAGTTGTGCTTTCCTATGTAGCTGAGATGGTAGATGTGTGCCACCATGCCCAGCTTCTTCTGTTGAGATAGGGCTTCTCAAACTTTTTGCCCAGCCTGGCTTTGAATTTAGCTCCTCCTGATCTCAGCCTTCGAGTAGCTAGGATTATAGGTATGAGCAACCACTTCCGGGTTGTAAACATCTTTTAAATTTTTCTTATACAAATGTTAATATATAAAACATACAGTTCTGCCTTTGCTTTTTTTTGTTTTTAGTTAACATTATTGGAAATCTATATCAATATTACTAGAAAAGCTTTCTTATTATGTTTTCCACTTTCATGATATATTGCTGTATAAAAGTATCAAAATGTATTTAATCATTGATTTTTCCCTTTTAATAGAAATTGTGTGTAACTCTTGCATATTAAAAACAGTGCTGCAATTTGGTACATGGGTGAGCATGTCTCTAAAAGATAAATTCCTAGATATGTACATGCATTTACAGTTTTGATGGATATTGCCATTTTTTTCTCACATAAATGATGTGTTGGCAGTATGTGGGGGTGCCTGTTTTCCCACGTTCATGTCAGCATACCCATTGTGACTGACTGGTTTTGATGTGGCTTCTTGTGATATGTTCCGGACTCCATCCAGGAGATGCCTGTTTTAGAATGGTCATGACTTTCAGACTCTGCTTCTTTCTGCTGGCTCACCAACTGTGGTTGCTGTAGAGCTGATTACAGATCAGTGCGTGCTGTCAGTTCTATTTTGAAGAAACTCAGAGATTCCATTGCAACCACAGACAGATGGTGGTCAATTTCACTCATAATTTGCCTACTTTTATTAGTTTCAACCTTTGACTTTGTTTGTTTTTTAATATCACTTTTCTATGTTTGTATGGAAAAATATAAGATAAATTTACTGTATGATTAAAACTTTTGAGGGTATGATTTTAAAACCACAAACATCAGAATTCTTGGTACTTTTGAATTAAAAGTATTCCCCTATGGATAAAGTGGAATGTTAACAAAATCTTATGTATGATTTTGGCAGGATTTTTGATGATCAAAAATCGGGTGAAGGGGCTGGAGGTGTGGCTCAAGTGGTAGAGTGCCTGTCTAGCAGGTTCTAGGGCCTGCGTTCAAACCCCAGTCCCACCTCACCTCCCCCACAAAAATAGGGTGAAAAAATAGCATGTAAAAATACAAACATACACACTCTTTTACTTGGAAACAAATTAATTTAAGAAAATCTAGATGCTCAGGCTTCCAGAACAAAGGAAAGGTCTCCCTCTACTTGAGACACTTGCTCTTTAATGCCCCTTAGTTCCCCTGTAACAATAAAACACTAAATATTTCAGTCATTTGCTTCACAGGAGAATTTCCTTTCACTCAGGCATTCATTTAAAGCAACAAACTTCTGGAAAAATTGAAGTTGTAGGTTTTGCTTATTTATACACAAGCCAGAACCTTTTAAAAAAAAACCAAAATTAACCACCCCCCCAAATCTTTGATTAAAGTGACTGTGCTAGGACTGTGTGCCATGTTTAGCCTCCTGTAGGAAACACACTTACCTTGGTGGGGACTTTCTGGAACTGACCTAGCATAGCTGTAGAGATAGTATTTCTAATTGCTACTCAGGTCTGTGGCCTGGATCTGGAGGTGAAGGAAAATGCAAAGGTAAGGGATGACATTAAGTGTGTCCTTTCAGGCACTCCTGGACAAGAAGAATAAAGTTCTGGAAGCAAAGAAACCTCTGCGCTTCCTTCAAAGGAAACCCATCCCTCAGCCTCGGCTTCCAACTCCAACCTTGGAAATGAGTTCCTATGTAAGTTCAAAATGTGCAATTCAGTATTGCCGTCAATTCATTCTTAGCATAGTTCGGGTTGAAAAAAAAGAATCTAATTGAACGGTGGTAATTTCTTAAGTTTCTTTGGGTTTGTCTTTAGTTTCACATATCAAACACACACAAAAAATAAAGTAAAATGTAAACCCAATCATTTTCAATAATAAAAACATCAAGAATGAAAACTCTTTCCATAAAAAATAGGCATTGGATGGTAACCTTCAGGTGTGCCAAATACTAAAAGAATTCTGACTGATAACCAGTCACCTTACTGTGCCTCTTCCCATATGAGGAGGAGTCAGAGAGGAACAAAAATGCCAGAGGTGGTATCCAGACAGGCTGTCTTCTGGGTGAGGAATGGCTCAGGGGTCACTCAGACCACTCCTCACCAGACTCAGCCTGGGCAAGGCACCAAAGTTGGTTGGAATTTAGAGGATGGACTCAGGCTAAAAAAACCCACAGGAGCTGCTGGGGCACCACAATAGATAGTTACTGTTCCTGCTGTGCTATGGAGAGAGCAAGGGCTGCCTGGTGGGAGGCCCAATACCCAATGTCTGCCATGTCTTCCAGGGGACGGCAGTCCCCACAGGAAATCAAGCCACATTCAGAAGAGTGGTGTGTGTCATCAGGTCACCTCTCCTTGGGATGTCCCTCAATGGGATGAACCACCCCCTGGCCAAGAGGTGCACCTTCTCCAGCCTCTGTGCAGGTCTCTGGTTTCCTGTTGTCTTTCATGGGTTTAATGCCACCATTGAATGGTTGCCTTCTTTTACCATAGAGGCACCCTAATTAGATTTCCACACCCTGTTCTCCTGCCTTTCAGTTATTTAAGATGATTTTTGAAGATGGTTAATTTTTCCGAGTGTATTATGATTTTAGCAGTTTAGCTAAATTCTTGTGAGAAGCACCTCACTCTAACATGGACTAGCTGTATTCTTTGTTACTCATGCTCAAACATGAACACACTCTTGCTGAAAGGATATTGTAAGCTACACTTGTTGCTTCCAGAAAGTTTTTGCTGGAAATGGCATCATTTGTAGGGACAGTATGACAGTCCTGTCATTAGTATGAATTAGTAATGATTACGAGTTTCAATGTAAACTTAAGTGCCATTTAAAATACCGCATGTTCCATGAGGGCAAGAGGCCATGATTTATTTCCATTCAAATCCTTTTGGCATCTAGCAGAGTTTCTTGCTTGAAATCAGTCTTCAAAAATAATTGGAGCTTGGACTGCTGCTCTTCTCAAGCTGCTCGGTTCTCCCTTTTCCTTTTAGGAAGAAGAAGAGATAGAAATGGCTGTGATCTGCCTGCAACAGCTGCTTCGAGGCAGAGTCGTTCAGAATATGGTGCGTAGGCCTGGCCACTGGTGTTTTACGTGTGAGAAGCACCTTTATAGGATGCACACGTGCTTGGATCCAGGGTGAATTCCCTCTTACACCTTGCGGGCCTATTTCAGCTATACTCTTGAGTTACCTTCCCATCCTTCCAGTACCTGCTTTGTCCAGGTGGGCAGCACCTTGTCAAGGAGGGAGAGAGGAACCACCTGCCTACTGCACTCTCTTTTCTCTTCTTTCAGTATTCCCCAGAATAAAAGTGCAACCCCCAGGTTCTTAGGAAAGGATCACAGGAAGTTGAGGAGAAGGTTGTAGTTTCTTAATATAACCTTATAGTTGTCAGCTTGTCTCTGAGAGACATTTTCAGAAACTGAACTAATAGCTCACTGAAAACTGTGCTGTTTCTTTGCCTGTGCTCCTGAAGGTGCAGAAAACTCTATGAGAAACACATCTGTTCTGTGAGTCCCAAAGGCAGGACAGAACCTGCTGTTCCCAGGGGTCTAACAGGTTGCTGCAGGCCACTCCTAGCGCCAGCACGGAAGGATGGTAATGACCAGTCTCTGATTTGATTTGGTTCAGATGTTTGAAGGGAAAGAAAAGCGGTTGGAGTTGATCCAGGAGTTGCGTACCAGCCACGCCCTCCAAGAAGACGATAAGCTGATGAAAAAAGCCGAAAAGCAAATGACCCTGGCCTTACAGCGGCAGAGGAACTTGCACGAGCATAAGGTTCTTCCTCTTCTGTCTTCTTACATTTTCCCTCTTGTTTTCTTATTGCACAAACAAGGTTAAAATAACAATAGATGAAATGAGAAGAAATAGGACATTCCCCTCCACCCCAGTGCTCTGAGAGCATTCTTTGTTTTTCATTTTTATTATCATATTATTGTTGCACTGGAGGTACATTATGACATTTACAAAAGAGCTTACAATATATCTTAGTCAAATTAACCCTCCCATCATTCTCCTTTATCCTCCTCCCCCATTCTTAGAATAGTTTCGACAGGTCTCATTTTTCTGTTTTCATACATAAGTACGTAATATTTCTACCACATTCACCCTTCTTCACTTCTTCCCTATGTCCTCCCTCTGTCAATATTCTTAGCAATGGTATTCTTCTCTTTATTTGCAACAAACAAACAAGAAATGCAACTGCTTTTTTTCCAGCCATAAGATTTTTCCCTTTCAATTAAAAAAATACTCGGTGACTCTACTGTATTTCAGTTAGTGAGGAGTTAGCAGAATGAATAAGTCATAAAAGCAAAATGAAAAAAGTGAAAAATGAGATTTGTTTTAAAATATTAGCACTCATTTCTGAATTTTGGAGCCTTATGTAGATCTTGCTGGGTGAACTCCAAGTACATGGTGACCACCTGCTCTCTGCTCCCTGACACAGCTGAGACTGCAGCGCTAAGCTAACAATGCAATGTTTTTTCTGGCTTCTTCCAGCATCCATCTATACATGCAAGCTACAGCATAGTATAGGTATACATCTCCCTTTCCCATTTATCTGTTAGTCAATCTGAAAAAGAATCGGTTTGCAGAGTTTAGTGTTCAGAAAGTCATACTTTCAGCCAAGTTGATTCTATCCACTGGAATAACATGCATAACCCCTGTGCTATGTGGAAATTGAGCACAAACAGTAAGCAGTTCAGAAATGACCTCTGCTGTACTTCTTTTACATGACAATGGTACCATAGCTGGTCACTTGGGGGAGCAGCTGGGAGGGTTGAGGCAAGGAGAAAGTAAGAAAGTCACAATCTGTGACACCTGAAAAAGGGACCAGAGAAAGGTGAGACGAATGTGGACACTAGAGTGTCAGAATCTGGAGGTCCTGCCGTCCCTGAGCTGTTCAAATAGGGGGCAGATGACATGAAAACAGCAGGTCCTGGCACTCTGGCTGGAAAAATGCCCTCCTTGGCCCATAAGTTCCTGACAATGAACTTTAACAGATGCAGCAAAGCCAATTGGGCTTTTCAACCCATTTATCCCATGTAGTGGATCACATGACTGATCATGGCAGTTAAGAGTGAAAGGAGGAATTAATGGGAAAGTCTGTCACTCAACCAAGGACCACTTACCTTCAGCTGTAACTGAGGTACACCAGTGACATGCAGGAGTCTGAGGAGGGGCTTCTCACGTACACCTACAGCAATGCTGATCCCTCTTCTTTTCTTCTCTCATTTCTGTGGAAAACTATTCAGAGAATACACAATTCCCAGTTATGTGATACATTTTATGGTTGGATTGCAGCAGGATCACCTTCCTAAATATTTCAGGTTAGATTGTTCTACCTGAGCATACCCAAGTTTCTTAGTGAGGAAGGAGGCTAAACATGAACAGGTAGCCTTCTTAGGATCTTAAGGGTTGCATCTGCCCCCAGGTGAGGGAGTGATGCTCTCTGCAGACAGGGAGAGAATCCATTTGTGATCTCTGTGCTGAAGGTCCGCTGTTTATACCTGAAGGAGTTGTGAGATGCTATACTTTCATACTCACTTTCCGCCTATTTCATAAGTAAAGTTGAGCTTTGTGGTTAGAAGGCATGTTGAGTGAGAAGGTGCGCGAGGATGAGGGTGAGGGTCCTGGACTAACAACCACATTTGACTGATGATCTCACCCTGTGGCCACCCTGCCTTTGAGACCTGTGAGTATTCCTTCCCTTGAGATATGACTGGAAAGGGGATCTGAGGAGAGGGAGAATGGTCAGTGTTAAAGCAGCATATGGCAAGAAGAAGAGCCCTTTTCCTTTCCCTTCTCTTCAAGGACAGGAGAGGGCATGGGATTAAATTGCACAGGATAAATAACCTTATGAGCTTTTCTCTCCCATATGTCAAAGCCAGTACCCAAGGATGCATACTTTGTCCTCCTCCTGGCTGAAAGCTCCCTTATTTTACCTCAGTGATCACATGGACACTTAGCTTTTTCCCACACTGTTACAAAGATAGTTGCTAATGGCTTTGAATTATTAAAAGACTAAAAGTACCAAAGCTTTCTATTTGCATGTTTTTCAAGATTTTAAATTTCCTCGAACTTAATTTTTTTAATTAAAAGGCACCAGTGAATGAATTTTTAGGAGGTTCTATTTCATTAAGCTCTAATATTGTCTTTAGTAAGAATCTTGACATTTTCTTTCATGTCTGGGAAGACACAACTTGACCTTCTAGATAAAATTGAAAGAAAAAAAATACATCCCAGTGGCTGTTAACAGAAATGTTTTGCTAAATCCTGTTTGCAAGTTGAGGGCTGCTATTTGCCAGGAACTGACTGAGCAGACTACTTTCTCTTGTCTATATTTGTGAGAAGTTTTCCTAGTGAAGAACCTTTGGGATGGGGGCCAATGGAGATGTAGCATTCCTAGTAAAAACGAACTGCAGTTAGACAGCAGATCGACTGTCAAGAGTTCTGAGTAATCCAGCACTCTTAATAATTAAATCGCCATTTGTAGTGGAATTTGTATCCTTAAAAGCGTTTCTTTATTTTTGAGGTGTCACTGATTGAGAACCATTTGGCTGGCCTGGAGGGAAAGGCTCTGGCAGACATGTTAGACTTCCTGTCGAAAGAGCTGGTGAGACTGCAGGAGGAGAGGAGGATCCATGCCTTTGCCATGTTGGCTGAGCGCCAGCGGCGGATGCGAGAGGCAGAAGAGAGTGGTCGGCGTCAGGTGGAACAGAGGCGCCTGCGGGAGGAGGACCAGATATTTAAGGAGGTAAGTGGGGACGGCTGGGTGAATGGAAGCCCCCTGGAAGGAGCCATGTTAAGCCAAAGGAATCTCTTGACATGAAATGGCATTGGATTTTGCTTTTTCACTTTATTCAGCAAATATGCATTGGGTTCCTACTCCAGGTCAGGCTCTGTGGAAAGGCACTGCGGGATACTCTGTAGGGAAAACCCAGACATGGTCCCTTCTCTCCTAGGGCTTAAGTAGCAGCACTTAAGTATAGAGTTAGAAAATGCTGTAGATTCATGAAGGAAACAAATGGGGCCCGGTGACACAACTTAAAGAGGTTACTCTGCTTGTGTGTGGAGGTTTGGAGGGAGGGCAGAGTGGGAAGGGGGAGACCAGGAAGGAGGCTGTTGTAGTTAAGGCCAGAGTGAGAAAGAGGGAACTGAAGTAGGACGCCAGTGTAGTGCTTATTCATCTGGAAGATGATGCTACTATTTTCTGAGGAAGGTCAGTGGAGTGAGGAATAGGTTTAGTGGCAGGAAAAAAATCCAGAATTCAATTTAAATGTAGTCTGGGACAGCTAAGTGAGTTACCATTTTATTGGGTGAGTATTCAAGATGAAATTTAGAAGAGAGGTTTTGGCTAAAGATATGAGTTTGGGAGTTATGTACCAGGTTGACAAACTAGAATTCTGGCCAATCCATTCTGACGTGGATTTGAAATTCCAACGTGATCAAGATGCAAATTTAGAGGAAATTCTAGGCACCAATAATTTTTTAAAGTTCTCACCCTTTTAGAGAATATGAAGTGTGGACATTGGGAGAGATTTGAGAGGAAGATTTCTTTAAGGGGAACAGTGCCATGACTAGCACTGTCCCCCATACCTAGAGATGTGGGGACAGAGGTGAGGATACTTTTTCTGTCAGGAGAGAGGATCTCCAGTGGGACCAGCTGGAGAGCATATTGTGTATTCGTTCAGATAGAAACAGGGAGGATGGGGAAGCTGAGCTGACCAGCTGCACTAAGGTGAGCAAGAAGAGGCCACATGGCTACCACGTGACTAGAATCTAAAAAGGGAAGGCTATGTGAGCACTTCCTCTGGACCAGATGTGGGCAGAATGGGGCCACCAGCTAGCCTGTAACTTTAAGACAGTACACTACACAAGAGTATTCTGTCTATTTGAAGATACTTTTGAGTTCCTCAAGTAAAAAAAAATATGCCATGTCAGTTTGCAGAGTCTTCTTACTTGGTCTAAGATTTTAATGGTTTACCTAATTCCCCTGGAAGCAGGATTAATCCATGAACACTATTTAGTGTGTGGTTCTTTTTACAAAAAATACTTTTTTTGATTAAAGCTAAATGGATTGCCCTTCCTCTTTACAGTTTGAGATGCTTTGGATTATATGTGTCAACTTCAGCTTTCCAACTTGACTAGATTATCTGCAATGCATAACAGCCTATATGATAATTCTTATTCTGTCTTTTTGCCATCTGAGCATACTTTGCTTCAAAAAGAGTTACTGAGATTCAGAAATTATTGACAAACCAGAGCTAAATACTTAATACCACTAAGGAAAAACCAGCTGGGGATGCAAAGAACCAACTCCATGGGTGAGAATAAAAAGAAAAGAAACAGGAACCACTTTGCTCAAAAACAGGAAGGCAGAAGCTGGTGAAAAGCTTCTTGGGGAAGTGTCTTCTAAATGCTAGAAATGTCAGGATGTCTAGGAAGGACAGGAGTTAAGATAACCTCTCCAGCCTGACTGAAGGACGATTTATGCAGTGAATGCACCCAGCCATGGACCCTCAGTTTCCAATACCAGCCATCATTTTAATTCCTAGTCTATTTAGTTAAAATACAGCTGCTGTTTTCCTTCCTATTTCCTTACCCTCCATCCTTACAGACACTCATATAGATAAATACATCTGCACACAAACCAAAGTCAGAGATAAATATGGTAAATTTCCATAAAAGAAGCACTGAGAAATATTCACAAATATATCCAGTGTGTACAATATCCGTAAAGACATGGAGGAGCACATGTGCACACATATGCACACACACAGAGCTATCAATGCTCCCTTATTTAATCATTCACTTCCAAGCATAAACGTGTCCAGAAGCTTACTCATTTATACAGATGTATGTAAACATACAAGTACATATTTCACTGTGAGTGGAGCACATCAGACTTCCTGCCTCTCTACTGTGTTATGACTCAGCTATCTAATCGCTCCATATATGTACAGGTTGCTTCCTGAACGAGAGGTAGTCTCTGTGACAGCAGGCATGCTGTATGCTTGCTTTGGGCCTTCCACATCAGCATCAGTAGCTGTATATACTAGACATTCAGCAAATATATTTTTGTTGGTTGGTCATTTGATTGACATTGTATTGAGCTATTATTGAGACAGTCTATGGGGAACACATGGGTTTCAGGTTAGTGTTTTATAGTTAGATGTACAGTAAATATCACACATTCATTGTTGTGCTGAGGCACCCATCAAGAAACAGGTCCTGAATTGTTCCTCAGTGCTGGGCATTATCTCAGATCCAAAGAGACATGCAGACATGAACTAGAAAAGCTCCCTACTTTCAAGATGCTCACCATCTGTTGAGGGGACAGAACGCTTAATCATAGCTGATGCTTGTGATGCTTCCTGTGCACACACCTGTCAAACAGCAAAGCTAACCTGTGTTGGTTATGGTTGCATACCATGGGAGCAGAATCATAAAGCATAGGACAGTTCTCTAGGACAGTCATGAACATGGAAAGGGGCTGTGGCCAGGAAGGACTTGGTGGCCTTCTGAGGTCCTGGCAGTTGACCAATGGGTGCTGGCATTACCCTCATACATACTCTGCACATTTATGTGCTCTGCACATTTGAATTCTAAGTTTTACTTCATGATTTCAAGAAATCTTTAAAAAGAAGCAGTCAGGGCTGGTAGCGGGTTCAATAAATGCTTCAGAGATCCAGGTTCCTTCTAATTTTCTGTTCTTTGGCCCTTAAGGTTGGCCCTTATGGTAAATTTAAAGTGACTGCTGGTGTTTCAGCACTCTGTCCCCAGGAAAATAAGAAATCAAAAGAGAAAAAGCTAAGCCTTTCCCTTGAAGAGGTCTTTTTGGAAGTTGCACATATCATTTCTGCATTATTCCCTTGGCCAGAAGTTGGCCAAATGGCTGTGTCCAGCTCCTAGGAGTGCTAGAAAATGTACCCTTTACTCGAAGTACCTGTTTGCCCAGCTAAAATCCCAGGGTTTTGTTAAGACGGAAGAAAGGACATTGGAAAATACCTCCAAGCCTCTGCCACAGTTAGGTAGGTTGGCCAAGTTACACTGTTGATAAGGACAAAGCCAGGATTCAAACTAGGTCATTGATCTGAAGCCAAGGTCTTTGGCAGTGCTTATTGCTTACCCATCACGTAAAATCCATAGTTCCAAATGGGCTCCATGGATGGGAACTGCCAAGGATGAGTGTGTAGGTAGGTGGGTGACAAATGGATGGAACTGTTGACTTAATGAAGTGTACTTGTTGAAAGAAGGTCAGCCAATGTTCGTGTTTTTCTTACCTTGCATATAACAGCTGTTAGTAAGTAGGGGTATTTTGGGGTTTCTTTGCAGGTGGTTAAAGTTCACCAGAGTACTGTCACCTCCTATCTGGAAGACATAATACTGAATACTGAAGAGAATACTGCAGAAGAACAAGCCAGAGCAGAAATTGAGAAGGTGGCTGAGGAAATCAATGACATTGCCTACGAAATGGAAAGCCGGTGAGCCCACCAAGAGAATAGTCAGCCCATTCATCACCATTATTCTTGTAGAAATTTTTAGGAGCTTAAGATGTCACCACTAAGGAGAAATAAATATACAACTCAGGCTTGGGTGTCCACTGTTTTCCTGATGTAACTTGTTAGAAGTCAACATCCCTACACCTCTGTATGGCAGCAGCCTGAGGTCCCTTGCAATGTGGATTACTTTCTTATTACATGCTTTTGGAATACTTGGAATCGTGAAAACAGTGTGGAAATGTGTGTGTGCATCATTGCTTGGACTTGATCCCAAAGTTTTTGGCTTCCATGTGTAAGCTGAATTTTTAACATTCCCTTCCTCGTAGTCTGGTAAATGAAGGATAAGGACAAATCCTAATTTTCCATGGAGTAAACAAGCTTACCAGGAATGTGCCATGTCAGATCATTCAGTCAAGGAAAAGGTGATGGAAGGATTTGGGCAGTGGAGTTGCTAGGTGTAAATCAACAGCTCAAGCAAAGAAACATAGGAAATAATTTTTATTTATTTATTATTATTACTATTTTTTAGTCGAACATATCTTCAATCAGAGGAGATTGTTGCCGAGTTGGTTTATAGTTTTCTGATTCCAGAAGTGCAAAAAGACTCTGTCAAAGAAAAAGGTAAGCTTTACTTTGGGATTCCAGAGGAGAAGCACTGAGCTGCCTGTTTTGGAATGTGTCTGTTCTTGTCCTGCTGTCTGACTGCAGCTTCTCTTTGCCTCTCAGAGGTGGGATGCAGTTCCTATAAGCTTCTCAAATAGCAAGCCCCAACTTCCTTTAAAAGGAAGTCCCCAAGTTTCTAGAAGACGTGTATCTGATTGACACTGCAGCAGCCTTTTGCAGGCAGGGTACGAGAACTGTGGGTGTGGAAAAGCATGGGTGCCCAAGGATCTAGATCTGTTCTGCTACTCTCCCTGCACCATCAATTCTGAACTTCTGCTGGGACTGCAACTAAGTATAAGTATCTCAATTTATCATTTGTCAAAAGTGACATTTTTGAAAAAGATTAATGCTTTTAGTGAATAGAGAAGGAGAGAAAAATGTCTTAAAAAGGAAAAGAAGGTTCTCCCTGAGTTCTGAAACTATGGGTGCCAGGCCTGATCCCAGAGTGGGGTGACATCAGGACAAGGCCAATATTCAGGTGAGCAGTGCAGAAGCTTCCAGGATGACACAAGGAACTTCAGGGCAAGTTTAAACAGAAAAGTGTGGGATGTTTACAGGATTGAGGGTAAGGGGATGGTGGAGTTCTAACACACTAGGACAAAGGGTTTCTGTATTTTCCCAATTATGTGACAGTTGTGTGATTTTTAAACCCACTCCCCATGGCGATAAGCATTTAGTGTGCTTCTGGTGTGTTTTTCTCTAACTACGCCTCTCTGGCCATGCTTCCAAGTGCATATTCCTGGCAGCACAAATGCTGCGAGTAGGGCATATGCATTTTACATTTTGATAGATTTTACCCCATTGCCCCACAAAAGACTGCTTTACTCCCATCAACAGTGTAAATAGTGCCTGTACCACAAAATTAACCTTTAGGTCAAGAAATACATATTTCTCCATCCCCTTACAGCATAGATGGAGTCTTATGTTTTCTAGATCCTTAAGAAAATATCAGCTCCTTTGTACTCCTAGGTCCAAAGTCAGGTCAGCCTGCACCAGATCTGTTCTACTTGTGGGATGTGAAGGAGATGGGGAAACAGTGGGTTTGACATTTACTAGTTAAGATCCCCTTCCCCAAGTCCTTTTGGGTCCCAAGGGAGAGATTTGGAGGAGGAACCTGAGTGGAAGAATCCAGTGAGACTGTCTATGGGCGACTTGGGGGGTGGGGATGTTCCTTTATAGCATGCCAAATCAAAAATGCCGTGTGGACAGAGAGGAACTTCTGCTTCTCATTTCAAATAAGTCAACCTTATGATATGTACTCTTTACCTACAATTAAGATGTTGTTATACATCTTAATTGTATACCGCCTTATACAATTACCGCCTTATTCACAGATTTATTACATGTGATTTGGGCCAAGGGTGATCACAAAAGTAAATACTTTTTTTTAAAAATCAAAAGAAATGTCAAAACCAAAAAAATTTAAGTTCCCACATGTGTACCACGCATCTCAGTGGATGGTGAGAAGCTCGTCAGTCCCACGTTTTTGTCAGTTCAGTTGTGTTTAAATTGTCCTGTTGTCTGCTGAGTGTTTCCCTGCCCTTAATTTTGTGAAAATCTGTCTTCCCAAAAGCAAGTGGTACCTAAAAATCAAGGTAAAAGTGAATGTGCTTGATTTAAGTGAGAAAGTGAAATTTTAGATTTGTTTAGTGCAAGTTGGGGGCATTATGGGAAAAGCAAGTCGAGCACCCACAGTGCAGCACTGAACTCTGTGCATCCTGAGCCCTGGCCGGTTTTCCTCAACAGGTCTCCTGGGAACCGTATTCCCGTGGGTAGCAAGGGTCTGATGTGTACAGGCCATTTTGAGTTGTCTCACTTTTAAAAATTTGCTGATTCAGAAAGACCTTAAAGAGTCAGTCTATAGGTATAAAATAACAGTAACTGCCAAGTTTTTTTAAATAAAAATTTTTATTAGGATGTATTCATTACAGAGGGGGGAATTCAAAGTGACAGTTCCACTCAGACTTATATTGTACATTATTTACATTTCTCTCATCTTTTCTCCCCAGCCCCATTCCCACCCAGTGCCAGCCAAGTCTTAAATGCACACATTTAAAATTCTAAGCAGTGCACTAACCATTTGAAAATGTACATTAGCTCAATTTCTTTTTTTTTTTTTTTTGGCTTCACTTGGGTTTGAACTCAGGGCCTCACGCTTGCTAGGCAGGTGCTCTTACCACTGAAGCCACTCTGCCAGCCCCTTCTTTGTAATTTTTTTTTAAAGATAAGGTCTCTATTTGCTGTGAGAGGGGCAGCTTCAAAGCTCTATCCTCCTGACCTCTGCCTCCCAAGTAGCTAGGATTACAGGTGTGAGCCACTAGCACCAGGCTCTCAGTTTCTTACAACAGCTGCAGGTGCATTCTCCCTTTTCAGCTAAGGAATTAGTGCTTGCAAATATGCTTGCAGAATTGAGGCATGACCTATGTGGCTCCAAATCCCCTGCATTTTCAACCACACTGCTGTAAAGTGCAGTGAGCTGTGTGAATTACCCTATGTAAAGTAGCCAATACCAGAATAGCAAAGAATCTGTAGTACATTTTTTTTGAGACAGGGTTTCACTGTGTAAACCAGGTTTACCTCAAATTCACAATCCTCCTGCCTTAGCCTCCTGAGTGCTGGGATGACCGGCCTGTACCACCATGCCCAGTCTAGAGTACTTCTTACTGTCATATTATATATTACTTTGGATAAATTGCCTGACTGCTCTGTGTTTATGTTTATCTTCTGAAAGTGAGGATATTAATAAAATTCTCTTTTAGGATTGTGGGAATTTAATGGATAACTGATGCCACTTGCTTATCAGTGCTTGGCACAGTAGGTCATCATCATCACTCATGCAACACGCTCTTTTCCAAAGGCTTAGGCACTTCCTCAGTCAGTGCTGAAGCTTGACAAGGACACTTAGAATTTGGAACTAGGACCACCTCGTCACCAATCAACAGTGCCCTCGATATTAGAAACTAAGGTCCAAAGAGAAGTGTGAGACAGGAGTTTTGTTAAAACCAATCAGTCATCCACAATCACTGATAACGCAGATTGAGAACAAAATGTAACTCCTGTGAAACACTTCAGTGCTGCGTGGGTTGGCATAAATGTGTACATGATAGGTGGGAAATGTGAGCTGACTGAATCCAAGCAGACTTTCCGGAGGAACTGGACTTTGAAAAAGGGCATGACTCTGAGTACAGGCATTCTAGGTGAGGCAAGCTGCTAAGGGTTGGAGTGAAGGAAAATGCTGGCCTAAATAAAGAGTGGGAGCAGCAAGAAATAGGTGTGTGGCCAGAAGCAGTGGTTCATTCCTATAATACCAGCTACAAGGGAGGCAGAGATTAGGAGGATTTAGGATCAAGGCCAACCCAGGAAAAAACAGCTAGACCCCATCTCAAAAAAATAGGTCAGGTACAATAATGCACACTTGTAATTCTAGCTTTGCAGGAGGCATAGGAAAGAGGATTGCAGTCCAAAAAGCTTGAGACCCTATCTGAAAAATGATCTAAAAGCAAAAAAGGGCTGGACGCATGTCAAATGGTAGAGCACTGCCTAACAAATGCAAGGCCCTGAGTTCAAAACCCCAGTACTACCCTACCTCTCCACCCCCACAATAAGGTGTGGATTTGGGGTTAGTTAATTTCATTGCCATGACAAAATACCTTACAGAAATAATTTGAAAGGAAAGATTCATTTTGGCTCACAGTTTCAGAGGTTTCAGTTGTAGTCAGCTGGCTCTGTTGTTGCTGGGCTGTGGTGAGGCAGAGTGTCATGGCAGAAGGCCCTGGCAGAGCAAAGTTGCTCACTTCATGTGCCCAGGAAGCAGAAAGAATGAAGGACAAAGGATTGGTAACAGATTCACCCTCCAAAGGTGCGCCCCAGTGATCCACATACCTCAGTCAGCCAGGAACTTATCAATGTACTAACCTATCGATTATATTAGTGCCTTCCTGATCAATCATCTCTTAATAGTGTCACCAGCTGGGGACCATGCTTGCAATACATGTCCTTCTAAATTCTTAATTTTTCCTTAATTCAGTTAGCTCTAAGAAGAATATATGTGGTTTGCAAAATTACCATGTTTGTCACTACCCCTTGAGGACATTTGGGAATGGTTTCATTCAGATTCTCCGAGTAAAACTCTCCTGTCACTCTGGCACAGTGAGGGCTGCACAGCGGAAGCACATCCTGGCGGCCCATGAGATCATCCACCAGCACACAGAAGCCATGGTCTGGCAGAGCGTCACCCAGCAGCTGCAGGAGGAGGGCTCAGTTGCCAAGAATTCACCCACCAGAGAAACTCGAACTGAAGACGACAGGGAAACGCAAGACATGGAAAATGGCTAAGTGAGTGTGATTTCCCATCCCCGAGGAAGCAGAGGAGGAGGAGAGGCAGCATTCTTCAGCTTTGTGCTCTACTCAGCACGATATGGATGATCTGCCCTTGTTTAAGAAAGTGAAGTGCTTCCATCTAAATTAGCTCTGGTCGTCCAGGTCCACACGCCTACGGTTGAAATGATAGCTAGAGGTCGTAAGACAGCAAATGGACTCTTGTGATCTCGAAAACAGGACTCAAGGTTCTTTTTGTGGGTTATCTTATAATATAACTGTACTCCATTGCAAATAAAGTTGTAGAGTGTGTGAACTTAATTTTTTTCTTTTGCTGATACTAGGGTTTGAACTCAGGGCCTCGCTCTTGCTAGGCAAGCGCTCTACCACTTGAGCAACTCCTCCTGCCCTTTCTACTTTTAGTTGTTTTTCAGATGAGGTCTCATGTTTTGGCCCAGGTTGGCTTGGACTGTGATCCTCCTACTTATGCCTCCATGTAGCTGAGATTGCAGGAATAAACCACCATACCCAGTCTGTGAGCACTGTCTCCAAAAGGCTTGTTCATCTGGAGGTGGACAGGATAGGCTCTGATGCATTGTGCTCATTGCAAGCATAGCACGAAGTATCGAATCGCCCAGTTCAACTTGAACGTCTCCTGAAATGCACACTGGGGGTTGATGTTAGGCTCGACTAAACATTCATACAAGACTAATATAGGCCACACTTGGCATGAATGTACCCAGCAAGATGTGACAGGAAACACAGCTTCCTGCGGGGTAACAGCAGACACTTCTCTCCCTATGAGAGCTCTCGCATTGCGCACACAGGACACAGAGCAGTTTTCTTTAGCCCTAGGATACAGAACTCAGGCATAAGGAAAAGAGATTCACATTAGATGGTATAGGAGCTGTCTGGCTTCTGAACCTCACACCCCAGGTTCAGAATCTCCTGTAACAGTCCTGTAAATAGAGCTTCCAGGGTCCCCGTGATGGATTTGCCCAGTAACAAAGATCAGCACACTGAGGGATGTTCAGAGCCATCCTTTCCTGTTTGCATTAACAGTGCTGGTAAATCCTCCCTGTCCAGATGCAGTTTACCTGTCTGGGGTCTTTTTTACCGTCAGTAGTTGAGGTCGCTTAGTAATGCAGTTGACACATACCACATTATCTATTGGATTCCTAGAAGAATAGAGGTACAGAGTCAACTGAAAGTAAAACCCTATGAGAAGGGAGCGAACCTTTGCTTCCTTCTCTGGGGGAGACCCATTTGTGCTTTTCTACTGTGCTCACTGTCATGTTGGGGCAAGACTAGACACCTCTGCCAGTAGCTGTCTAGTCTTGTACAAATCACTTCCCTTCACTTGGGGTTTGCCTATGCATGCACTCTCTGCAGAGGATCTGCTGGAATCTTAAGTCCTAACCAAAGTAGGGATCATGAAAGGAAGACTGAAGTAAGGGGGAGGTTAAGAAAGAACCAAGAAGCAGGTAATTCACGCCTGTAATCCTAGCTACTTAGAAGGAAGAGATCAGGAGGATTGTGGTTCGAAGTCATTCCAGGCATATAGTTCACGAGACCCTATCTTAAAAAATACCTAACACAAAAAAGGGCTGCAGAGTGGCTTAAGTGGTAGAGCGCCTGCCTAACAAGTGTGAAGCCCTGAGTTGAACCACTAGTCCTTATACCGCACACACAAAGAAAAAGCCAAGAGAAAACAGGTACATGACTTTGAGATGTCAATTTGTGGCTGTAAATTACAGCGCCAAAAAAAAAAAAAACAAAAAAAAACTTTTGGCTTTAATTAATAACAAAATAACCAAGTTGGGCACAGTCCCAGCTGCCTGGGAGGCTGAGGTGGGAGGATGTCTTAAGCCCAATAATTTGAGACCAGCCTGGGCAACACAATGAAACCCTGTCTCAATAAAAACCTAAACCAAAAAAGTAATGAAATAACCTTAGAAATTATTGAATATATAAACCATGTATCTATATAGAATGCCATCTATTATTTATAAAATACAAATTTAAGGACCAAGGTTTTCTGTTGTTTTTTTTTTAAGCAATTCTGGGGTTTGAACTCAGGGCCTCATGCTTTCGAGGCAGACACTACCACTTGAGCCATTCCATAAGCAGGACCAAGCATTTTGCCTACCTTAGTATTGTGATAAAAGTAAGCCAGAGGATTGGAGTATCTTTTTTTTCTGATATGAAAATTAAATAAGATTAGTAAATTACACAGTTCAAATCTATCTTACACTGTTCCATATGATAGTCATAAAATCTAGTTGCAAAAAAGAATTCTGGTGGCCAGACTAACTGTAGACTCTCAGCAAAGATCAACCAATAAATCACATGGTTGGAACATGAAGCTTAGTTGCGCCCAATTGTATATATTTCTCCCTCTTCCTTGCAGAGGGAAGGAAGGGAAGGCAGTTGTGAGGTTATTTAGTAATGCTAAAGGTGACAGGCAGGAGGCACGGCCACAGAGGTAGATGCATACATGTGGCTTGGAGAGCTAGTGAAATAGCGAGGCGCTCTTCTGGGCCAAAATCTAAGAGGAGACAGAAATTCAGAGAGTTGGGCCTGGTATTTGGAACTACCATTTTGCTGTTTGTTTATTTATTGCAGTGCTGGGGATTGAATCCAGGGCCTTGCACATGCTAGGCAAGTGTTTTGTTTTGTTTTTGATACAGGATCTCACTTGAATTCTCAAACCTCCTGCCTCTGCTTTCCTGTTTGCATGTTTTATGTGTTCAGTGACTTCAAAGGTTATTTTATTTTTGTTTTTGTTTCCTGAGGGACTATGCCAATTCTAGAAAATGTGGCTGAAAGGCTAAGCAGTTCTTTTAAAAGCATAAAGTAAGAATACAAAAACTAGAGTCCAAATTGAGGCCCTGGTGAGCCCCCTTAATTTGGATAGAGACTATAAAAGGCTGTGCCCCAGTAGTAAGGGTTACCCATAAGGAAGAATCACTGCATGCAGTACAGTTTAGCTTATAATCATCCAAAGGATTTTTAAAATCTCAGTCGCAGAAGTTGAATTAATGAGATGCTTGATTCTTGATTCTGACTGTAACTTGTCAGAAATAAAACCTAAATTTTTTTTTGGAGAAAGTTAACATAATATACAATTTCCAGAACACAAGCAAGGATATCAGGTACCTGAGGAGGCATGACAACTTGAATAAGCAGTAGTAGAAACAATAGATGATAGAAACAGATGGAAAGGGATCTAAAATAGTGGAATTATTGGGCATGGACTTTACGATAGCTGTGTTTACTGCTGTCGACTTCTAGTCTCTGGAATTCCAAAAGGAATAAATCTCTGTGATTTAAGCCATCCAGTCTATAGTATTTTGTTATGGAATCCCCAGATGACTAATACAGACTTTTTTATACCAGAATTGGGTGCTACTATAATAAATACCTAAATATGTGGGACTGGCTTTGTAACTGGGCAATAGGTAGCGACACAAAGAGTGTTGAGATCCATGATAGTAGCACAGACACCAAGGGTATTGCTGTTGAGGTCTCAGATGCGGAAACTGTTGCTGGAAACTGGAGAAAAGGTAACCTTTGACTGAACTGTGTTCTTTTTTTTTTTTCCTTTTATTATTCATATGTGCATACAAGGCTTGGGTCATTTCTCCCCCCTGCCCCCACCCCCTCCCTTACCACCCACTCCACCCCCTCCCGCTCCCCCCCACCCCCTCAATACCCAGCAGAAACTATTTTGCCCTTATTTCTAATTGTGTTGTAGAGAGAGTATAAGCAATAATAGGAAGGAACAAGGGGTTTTGCTGGTTGAGATAAGGATAGCTATACAGGGCATTGACTCACATTGATTTCCTTTGCGTGGGTGTTACCTTCTAGGTTAATTCTTTTTGATCTCACCTATTCTCAAGTTCCTGGTCCCCTTTTCCTATTGGCCTCAGTTGCTTTTAAGGTATCTGCTTTAGTTTCTCTGCGTTGAGGGCAACAAATGCTAGCTAGTTTTTTAGGTGTCTTACCTATCCTCACCCCTCCCTTGTGTGCTAAAGCTTTTATCATGTGCTCAAAGTCCAATCCCAATGTTGTGTTTGCCCTTGATCTAATGTCCACATATGAGGGAGAACATACGATTTTTGGTCTTTTGGGCCAGGCTAACCTCACTCAGAATGATGTTCTCCAATTCCATCCATTTACCAGCGAATGATAACATTTCGTTCTTCTTCATGGCTGCATAAAATTCCATTGTGTATAGATACCACATTTTCTTAATCCATTCGTCAGTGCTGGGGCATCTTGGCTGTTTCCATAACTTGGCTATTGTGAATAGCGCTGCAATAAACATGGGTGTGCAGGTGCCTCTGGAGTAACCTGTGTCACAGTCTTTTGGGTATATCCCCAAGAGTGGTATTGCTGGATCAAATGGTAGCTCAATGTTTAGCTTTTTAAGTAGCCTCCAAATTTTTTTCCAGAGTGGTTGTACTAGTTTACATTCCCACCAACAGTGTAAGAGGGTTCCTTTTTCCCCGCATCCTCGCCAACACCTGTTGTTGGTGGTGTTGCTGATGATGGCTATTCTAACAGGGATGAGGTGGAATCTTAGCATGGTTTTAATTTGCATTTCCTTTATTGTTAGAAATGGTGAGCATTTTTTCATGTGTTTTTTGGCCATTTGAATTTCTTCTTTTGAGAAAGTTTTGTTTAGTTCACTTGCCCATTTCTTTATTGGTTCATTAGTTTTGGGAGAATTTAGTTTTTTAAGTTCCTTATATATTCTGGTTATCAGTCCTTTGTCTGATGTATAGCTGGCAAATATTTTCTCCCACTCTGTGGGTGTTCTCTTCAGTTTAGAGACCATTTCTTTTGATGAACAGAAGCTTTTTAGCTTTATGAGGTCCCATTTATCTATGCTATCTCTTAGTTGTTGTGCTGCTGGGGTTTCGTTGAGAAAGTTCTTACCTATACCTACTAACTCCAGAGTATTTCCTACTCTTTCTTCTATCAACTTAAGAGTTTGGGGTCTGATATTAAGATCCTTGATCCATTTTGAGTTAATCTTGGTATAGGGTGATATACATGGATCTAGTTTCAGTTTTTTGCAGACTGCTAACCAGTCTTCCCAGCAGTTTTTGTTGAAGAGGCTGCTTTTTCTCCATCGTATATTTTTAGTGCCTTTGTCAAAGACAAGTTGGTTATAGTTGTGTGGCTTCATATCTGGGTCCTCTATTCTGTTCCACTGGTCTTCATGTCTGTTTTTGTGCCAGTACCATGCTGTTTTTATTGCTATTGCTTTGTAATATAGTTTGAACTCAGGTATTGTGATACCTCCTGCATTGTTCTTTTGATTAAGTATTGCCTTGGCTATTCGTGGCCTCTTGTGTTTCCATATAAATTTCACGGTAGATTTTTCGATCTCTTTAATGAATGTCATTGGAATTTTGATGGGAATTGCATTAAACATGTAGATTACTTTTGGGAGTATCGACATTTTTACTATGTTGATTCTACCAATCCATAAGCATGGGAGATCTCTCCACTTTCTATAGTCTTCCTCAATCTCTTTCTTCAGAAGTGTATAGTTTTCCTTGTAGAGGTCTTTCACATCTTTTGTTAGGTTACACCTAGGTATTTGATTTTTTTTGAGGCTATTGTAAATGGAATTGTTTTCATGTATTCTTTTTCAGTTTGCTCATTATTAGTGTATAGAAATGCTAATGATTTTTCTATGTTGATTTTATATCCTGCTACCTTGCTATAGCTATTGATGATGTCTAGAAGCTTCTGAGTAGAGTTTTTTGGGTCTTTAAGGTATAGGATCATGTCATCTGCAAATAGGGATATTTTGACAGTTTCTTTACCTATTTGTATTCCTTTTATTCCTTCTTCTTGCCTAATTGCTCTGGCTAGGAATTCCAATACTATGTTGAATGGGAGTGGAGATAGTGGGCATCCTTGTCTGGTTCCTGATTTTAGAGGGAATGGTTTCAGTTTTTCTCCGTTAAGTATAATGCTGGCTGTAGGTTTGTCATATATAGCTTTTATAATGTTGAGGTACTTTCCTTCTATTCCTAGTTTTCTTAGAGCTTTTATCATGAAATGGTGTTGGATCTTATCAAAGGCTTTTTCTGCATCTATTGAGATGATCAAGTGGTTTTTGTCTTTGCTTCTGTTAATGTGGGTTTATTACGTTTATTGATTTTCGTATGTTGAACCACCCTTGCATCCCTGGGATGAAGCCTACTTGGTCGAGGTGAATAATCTTTTTGATGTGTTGTTGAATTCAGTTTGCCATTATTTTGTTGAGTATTTTTGCGTCAATGTTCATTAAGGAGATTGGCCTATAGTTCTCCTTTTTGGAGGTGTCTTTGCCTGGTTTTGGGATAAGTGTAATACTGGCTTCATAAAACGTGTTTGGCAGTTTTCCTTCCCTTTTATTTCGCGGAACAGTTTAAGGAGGGTTGGTATCAGTTCTTCTTTAAAGGTCTGATAGAATTCAGCAGAGAATCCATCAGGTCCTGGCCTTTTCTTTTTGGGGAGACTCTTGATTACTGCTTCAATTTCATTTTGTGTTATAGATCTATTCAAGTGATTAATTTCCTCTTGGTTCAGTTTTGGATGGTCATATGTATCTAGAAATCTGTCCATTTCTTTAAGATTTTCAAATTTATTTGAATATAGGTTCTCAAAGTAGTCTCTGATGATTTCCTGGACTTCCATGGTGTTTGTTGTTATCTCCCCTTTTGCATTCCTGATTCTACTAATTTGGGTTTTTTCTCTCCTCATTTTAGTCAGGTTTGCCAGGGGTCTATCAATCTTGTTTATTTTTTCAAAGAACCAACTTTTTGTTTCATTAATTCTTTGTATGGTTTTTTTGGTTTCTATTTTGTTGATTTCAGCTCTTATTTTTATTATTTCTCTCCTTCTATTTGTTTTGGGATTTGCTTGTTCTTGTTTTTCTAGGAGTTTGAGATGTATCATTAGGTCATTGATTTGGGATCTTTCAGTCTTTTTAATATATGCACTCATGGCTATAAACTTTCCTCTCAGGACTGCCTTAGCTGTGTCCCATAGGTTCCGGTAGGTTGTGTTTTCATTTTCATTGACTTCCAGGAACTTTTTAATTTCCTCTTTTATTTCATCGATGATCCATTCTTCATTAAGTAATGAGTTATTTAGTTTCCAGCTGTTTGCATAGTTTTTGTCTTTACTTTTGTTGTTAAGTTCTACTTTTACTGCATTGTGATCAGATAGTATGCGCAGTATAATTTCTATTTTCTTATATTTGCTGAGACTTGCTTTGTGCCCTAGGATATGATCTATTTTGGAGAAGGTTCCATGGGCTGCTGAGAAGAATGTATATTGTGTAGAAGTTGGATGAAATGTTCTGTAGACTTCAACTAGGTCCATTTGATCTATTGCATATTTTACATCTTGGATTTCTTTATTGATTTTTTGTTTGGATGACCTATCTATTGATGATAATGGGGTGTTAAAGTCTCCCACAACCACTGTGTTGGCGTTTATATATGCTTTTAGGTCTTTCAGGGTATGTTTGATGAAATTGGGTGTGTTGACATTGGGTGCGTACAGGTTGATAATTATTATTTCCTTTTGGTCTAGTTCCCCTTTTATCAGTAGGGAATGTCCTTCTTTATCTCGTTTGATCAATGTAGGTTTGAAGTCTACTTTGTCAGAGATAAGTATTGCTACTCCTGCCTGTTTTCGGGGGCCATTGGCTTGGTAACTCTTCTTCCAGCCTTTCATCCTTAGCCTATGCTTATTTCTGTTGGTGAGATGAGTCTCCTGTAAGCAACAAATTGTTGGATCTTCCTTTTTTATCTATTTCGTCAAGTGGTGCCTTTTGGTGGGTGAATTAAGTCCGTTAACATTAAGCATTAGTACTGATAGGTATGTGGTGATTCTTGTCATTTAGTTCTCTTAGTTGTTTGAAGGTTTGATTGTGTGTACCTAAGTTGAGGTTACTCGCTACTTTCTTGCTTTCTCTTTTCCTGTGGTTTGGTGCTGCCTGCCTTTTCATGGTTAAGTTGGGTGTCACTTTCTGTGTGCAGAATCCCTTGAAGAATCCTTTGTTGTGGTGGCTTTGTGGTCACATATTGTTTTAGTTTCTGCTGATCATGGAAGACTTTTATTGCTCCATCTATTTTGAATGATAGTTTTGCTGGGTAGAGTATCCTGGGGTTGAAGTTATTTTCATTCAGTGCCCGGAAGATCTCACCCCATGCTCTTCTTGCTTTTAATGTTTCTGTTGAGAAGTCTGCTGTGATTTTGATGGGTTTACCTTTGTATGTTACTTGTTTTTTCTCTCTTACAGCCTTCAATATTCTTTCCCTAGTTTCTGAATTTGTTGTTTTAATGATGATATGTCGTGGGGTAGTTCTATTTTGATCTGGTCTGTTTGGTGTCCTAGAGGCCTCTTACATCTGTATGGGAATATCTTTCTCTAGATTTGGGAAATTTTCCATTATTATTTTGTTGAATATATTACGCATTCCCTTCGCTTGCACCTCTTCTCCTTCTTTGATGCCCATGATTCTCAAGTTTGGTCTTTTGATGGAGTCGGTGAGTTCTTGCATTTTCTTTTCACAGGTCTTGAGTTGTTTAATTAATAGTTCTTCGGTTTTTCCTTTCATTACCATTTCAGCTTCAAGTTCTGAGATTCTGTCTTCTGTTTGTTCTATTCTGCTGGATTGGCCTTCCGTTTTGTCTTGCAGTTCTGTTTCGTTCTTTTTTCTGAGGTTTTCCATATCCTGGCTGTTTTGCTTTTTAATGTTGTCTGTTTTTGTCCTGAGTTCATTTATCTGTTTATTCATCATGTTCTCTCTTTCACTTTGGTGTTTATACAGTGCTTCTATGGTTTCCTTTATTTCTTCTTTTGCTTTTTCAAATTCTCTATTTTTGTTGTCTTAGAATTTCTTGAGTGTCTCCTGTACATTTTGGTTGACCCTATCCAGTATCATCTCTATAAAATTCTCATTGAGTACCTGTAGTATGTCTTCTTTTAAATTATTCTAGTAGGCTTCATTGGGTCCTTTGGCATAGTTTATCTTCATTTTGTTGGAGTCTGGATCTGAGTACCTGTTTTCTCTCTTCCCCTCTGGTTCCTGTACTGATTTTTTGCTGTGTGGAAACTGGTTTCCCTGTTTTTTCTGTCTTCCTGTCATTGTCTTTGGTGTTGTTACTGTTCCTGTACTGTGTGCAATTAATTATTTTCTTGCATGTAATAATAGCAATGGTAATATTTAGAATGGAAGGGTGAGCTGAGGTGGAAAGCAAGAAGTTAAAGAAATGGGAAAAACAAATACACAGACTGGAGGGAGAAAACAGAACAAGGTGTCAGACAAGAAGATTTCAAAGGTATAAACAGGAAGTTTTAGTGTACTAATCGACAGTAAGCTGAACAGACATTAGAGAGACAGAGAGAGGATTGAAAATCAAAAATTAAAAAAAAAGGTAAAAATAAAAATAAAAAATAAGTAAATGAAAGAAAAATCTATTTATAAAAATGTATTAAAATAAAATGAAAAAATAGAAAAATTTAAAAAACCAAAAAACCAACAAACCAAAAAACCTCCAAGTTCAAATGCAGTGAAGTCTCAGTCTCCAATCCTAGAGATGGTGCCTCAGATGTTGTTCTGTAGTTGTCTCATCAAAGGGGATGCATAAAGAAGAACAAAACTACTCACACATGCACAAAAAAAAACCCACCAAGTGTCCCAAGTTCAAATGCAATACAGTTTCAGTAAGTTTTTCAGCTTGCAGGTGTAATTCGGTTGTTCTCTCATCAAAGGTAGGGAGACAAAGAAAAAAAAAGAAAAAGAGTCTGGAAACAGTTCTGAGAATGGTATATGCAGCTGTGGCTTGCCTGCCTGCTGCTGTCAGCCTGCTGTTGCTGGAGGCGTTATTTATGCAGATCTCTGGGGTGAGCTTAGCACTCACCTGGCCCTGCAGGCTTTGTTGCTCAGATTTCTCCTGTTTGTGAGCCTCTGCTACAAGCTTTCCCCTTTCCAAACACTGGGAAAGGTGACACTGCACCCGCGTTGTCAGGCCTGCGTGTTTATTTACAGTTCATGTGCGAGGTGGGTTGTCCCCCCTCTCCTGTGCAGTTCTCCTCCCACCTCCGCTTTCACAAGCTTTCCTGCTCCTGATTACTGGGCGGTGCTGCTGCTCCTGCCAGCCACCATGTTTGTTTACAGCTCACGTGGGAAGTGGGTCTTCCTCCTCTCCTGTGGAGTTTTCCTCCCTCTGCCAATCTCACCAGCTTTCCCGCTCCTGGTTGCTGGGCGCACGCCCCCGCTCCTGCCAGAGCCTCTCCGGCCAGCCCTGCTTGTTTATTTACAGTCCCGGGAAGGATTCCCTTCCCCCAATCTTCGGTGCTCAGTGCGCCCCACCCTCTTTCCTGCATGTCTTATTTGTTCTTATTGCTATTACTCAGTTTCTTTTTTTTTTCCCTGGTTGGAGGTCAGTCTGTCCAGGGGGCTATGCTGCTCTGGCCCAGGCTTGTCTGTGGGAGTACCATGGTACCGCGAAGCTCACCTGGTCCACGTCTTCCCAAGCCATCTGGGCGCTGGCGACTGGCAGCCTGGGGGCCCTCCTTGTTTCTCTGTTTAATGTGAAGTGGAGATTCTCTGCGCCGGCTGGAGGTGTGGAGGGGTCAAAGTTATGCCTTTTCTCAGTGATTATGCCTGCAATGTGTGTCTCCAGCGTCTCTCCAAGATTTCACTATAGGAGGCTCGCTTTCTGCTTCCTCCCTCTAGCCGCCATCTTGGAATCTGTGAACTGTGTTCTAATGTTTTATGGAAGGTAGTTCTTGTGAACGATAAAATTGGATATTTAGCCGAGGATATATCTAAGTAAAATATTAAAAGAATGTGACTTGGTTCTGCCTGACTTCTTATGGTAAATGAAAGGCAAGATATGTACTGAAGAAGAAATTATTAAACAAAAAGGTAGCAGAGCTTCAAGATTTGAAAAGTTCTCAGCCTATCAAAATTGCAAAAAATGAGAAAACATTCTGATGAGAACACTAAGGGTATGGCTGAACAACCATTTGATAAAGAATTTATGGAATTCTATGAGTGGAAATGCTGCCAGTTTAAACTGAAGAGACAGGATGAAATTAAGCAAGGCAGTTGGATTTCATGGACTCAATAGGATGGGACAAAGGAGCTGTTAGGTTGTGAAAATGCAGTATTCATCAGAGGGAAAATAACCCCAAAGGAGATTCAGAATCACCAGGGCCATTGCCCCAGTATTAACAGGCCAGACAGCCTCCACTCTGAGTCTTGCAGGGTGGGACCACCCCATGGACTCTGGCTCAGAAGAGCCACAGGGTGGGACCCCAGCCCAGCTGAGCTACAAGAAAAGGACCCCCACCTAGAGTCATGGGATGGCACATTGCTGAATCAAAGGATCAGGACTACCACCACAGAGCCATGGGGATGGTGCTGCCATCCCAGAGGGCCTAGAAGGCAGCACATTAGCCAAAGAAAGATTATTCTCAAGTCTTAGTATCCAATGGAATTTGCCTTACTAGGTTTTGGGTTTGCTTAGAACTCATCACCCCTTTTTTCTTTCCTACTTCTCCCTTTTGGAATGGTACTATCTATCCTATGCCTGCTCACTGTTGTAATTTGGCTTCACAGGCTCACAGCTAGAGAAGAATTTTGCCTTAGAATGACTTGTATCTTGAATCTCACCCATATTTGATTTAGATAGTATTTAAATGAGGGTTTGAACTCTAGACTTTAGGCTTGATACTGAAACGAGTTAAGACTTTAGGAACTGTTGGGATGGACCAAATATGTTTTGTGTGTGAGAAGTACATGCATTCTGGGGGTCCTAGGGCACAACTGTATGGATTGAGTGTCCCTGTAAAATGCATATGTTGAAGCCCCAACTCCCAATTTGATGGTATTTGGAGATGGGACCTTTAGGAGATAGTTACATTTAGATAAGGTTATGAGGGTTAGACACTCATGACGCTATTAGTGTCCTTATGAGAAGAAAAACCAGAGTGTATTCTCTCTCTCTCTTTCTCTCTCTCTCTCTCTCTTTCTCTCTTTTTCACCCTGCCACATGTATTCTGTAAGCAGAAGAAAAATGATCCCAGTGTGTTACTCAGACCTTTCATCACTGTGACGGACACCTTAGAGATACATTTCAAAGAAGGAAAGATTTACTTTGGCTCACAGTTTCAGAGACACTTAAGTTCACAGTTGCCTGGTCAATCACTGGGCCTGTGGTGAAGAAGAACATTGTGGTAATGGTGGGAGCATGTGACAGAGGAGGCTGTTTACCTCATGGCTGCAGAGAAGCAGAGAAGAGAGTTCCTGCCTAAATGGCTTTCTCCTTTTCCTCTTTTTATTCCATCTGGGACTCTAGGCTTTGGGATGGTGCTGCCCACGTTCAGGGTGGGTCTTTGCCCCCGTGTTAAATCTCTCCAGAATCGCCCTCAGAGCAAAACAAAACAGAAAAGAAGAACAATTTCAAAAAACCAACCTACCATTATACCTTGAGAAACTAGAAAAAGAACAAACTAAGCCCAAAATTAGTAGAAAGAAGGAAATAATAAAAACTGGAGCAGAGCTAAATGAAAAAAAAAATAGAAAAGGTCAACAAAACTAAGGTGGTTTTAAAAATAGATAAACAAAATTAGAAAGCCTTTAAGTAGACTAAGAAGAAATCTTATATAAAATCAGAAATGAAAGAAGCAGCATTACTGATATTACAGAAATACAAAATGTCACAGATACTACTATGAACAGTTATGCACCAAAAAGTTGGATAATCTAAAAGAAATGGATAAATAGCTAGACATTGAATCATGAAGAAACAGAAAATCTGAACAGATCAGTAATGAGCAATGAGATCGAATCAGTAACAAAGTTCTCCCATCAAAGAAAAGCCCAGGACCTGATGGCTTCATTGATGAATTCTACAAGACATTTAAAGAACCAATCCTTCACAAACTCTCCCAAAAAATTTGAAGAGGAGGGAATACTTCCAAACTCATTTTATAAAGGCAATATTACCCTTATTTCAAAATAAGACAAGGACATTATATGCAAAGAAAATTAACAATCCAATGTTCTTGATGAACACAGATGCAAAAATCCTCAACAAAATACTAGCAACCTAAATTCAATAGCACAAGGAAAGAAGGGTCATTCACCATGAAAATGTGGGCTTTATCCCAGGGATTCCAGAACGGTTTAACATTCGCAAATCTATAAATGAGAGATACCATATTAACTGAATACAGACAAAAACCATGTGATCATCTCAACAGATTCCGAAAAAGCATTTGACAAAATTCAACATCCTTACACACACGCATGCACACATACATCTTTTTTTTTTATGAATCATGACAAAGCAATTTACTTTTGTGCTTTTTCCTCATCTACTTTTAAAATGTTTTCTTTTTTTTTTTTTTCATTTTTCTTTTATTATTCATATGTGCATACAAGGCTTGGTTCATTTCTCCCCCCTGCCCCCACCCCCTCCCTTACCACCCACTCCACCCCCTCCCGCTCCCCCCCCTCAATACCAGCAGAAACTATTTTGCCCTTATCTCTAATTTTGTTGTAGAGAGAGTATAAGCAATAATAGGAAGGAACAAGGGGTTTTGCTGGTTGAGATAAGGATAGCTATACAGGGCATTGACTCACATTGATTTCCTGTGCGTGGGTGTTACCTTCTAGGTTAATTCTTTTTGATCTCACCTTTTCTCTGGTACCTGTTCCCCTTTTCCTATTGGCCTCAGTTGCTTTAAGGTATCTGCTTTAGTTTCTCTGCGTTAAGGGCAACAAATGCTAGCTAGTTTTTTAGGTGTCTTACCTATCCTCACCCCTCCCTCGTGTGCTCTCGCTTTTATCATGTGCTCATAGTCCAATCCCCTTGTTGACGCACACATACATCTTAAAAATGGGTATAGAAGGAAAGTATCTCACTATAACAAGGCCATATATGACAACCCCAGTTAGCATCATACATAATATTCAATGATGAAAGGGTGAAAACTTTTCCTCTAAGAAGAGGATTAGGACAGGGATATCCACTCTCATCACTTCTACTCAACTTAGTACTGGAAGTCCCGTCCAGAGAAACTGACAAGCAAAAGAAATAAAAGGCACCTAAATTGGAAAGGAAGAAATTAAATTCCCCGGGTTTGCAGATGATGTGATTCTATATATGGAAAACCCTAAAGTCTCCACCAAAAAACTGTTAGAATTAATAAACAAATTTAGTAAAGAAGCAGGATGCAACATAAACATTCAAAAGTCTATATTCTTAGGCCTGGCGTAAGACTTAAGTGATAAGAGCACCTGCCTAGCAAGCATGAGGCCCTGAGTTCAAACCGTAGTACCACCAAAAAAAGAAAAAAATCAAACTTATTAAAAAAAACCTATGTACTCCTCTATATACTAGCAACAAACTATCCAAAAACTGTCAAGGAAACAAATCCACTCATAATAGCTACAAAAAATGAAATAAGAATAAATTTAGCAAGGAAATAAAAAGATACATTGACTACTATGAAATAGTGATGAAAGAATTGAAGAAGACACAAATAAATGGAAAGTATCCTTTGTTCCTGGGTTGGAAGAATTAATATTGTTAAAATGTCCATATTACCTGTTTTGGTTTGGATAAGTGTCCCCCCAAAGGCTGGGTCCCCAGCTTGTGACATTTTTAGGAGATGAAAGGATCTGTAAGAGGTAAGTCCTAATGGGCCGAAGGCCAATCATTGGGGATGTGAAAGGATGCTGAGCTCTGGCCCCTTCCTGACTCTCTCTTTGCTTCCTGGCTACCATAAGGTGAGCAATTTCTTCTGCCAAATGCTCTTACCATAATGTGCTGTCTAATCACAGACCTACAGGCATCAGGGTTAAGAGACTAGGGACTGAAATCTCTCTTTAAGTTGATTGTCATGTCTCAGTGATGGAAAACTGACACATTACCTACGTGTTCGTAGATTAATGCAATCTCTATCTGAATACCAATGGCATTCTTCACAGAAATAGAAAAAGCAATCCTAAAATTTTGGATTTGGTTAAAAAGATCACAACTAAACAAATCAATCTTGAGCAAAAAGGACACTCTGACTTCAAAATCTATTACAAAGCTCTAGTAATCAAAACATCATGATACTGGTGTAAAATCAGACACATAAATCAATGGGATGGAATAGAGACCAGAAAAAAACCCCATGCATGTACAGTCAGCTGGCTTTCAACACAGGTGTCAAGAACACAAAATGGGAAGAGGACAATGCCTTCAATGAATGGTGTTGGGAAAACTGGATATCTACAAGCTGAGGAATGAAATGACTCATCTCATGTCATATAAAGCAAGTCAATGTAGAATGGACTAAACACTTATTCCTAAAACCAAAACTCTGAAACTACCAGAAGGAAACAAGGATAACTCCATAGCGTTGGTCTGGGCAGTCATTTTTTTGAATATGACCCAAAAGTGAAAATAGACAAATTAGATTACTAAATTACTAGATTTTCTTTAAAAATTCAGCACAGTACAAGAAACAGTGAACAGAGTGAAGAGACAGCCTACAGACTGGGAGAAAGTATTCACAAACCATACACCTGATAACTAAGAAATTTTCATCCAAAATAATATGAACAACCTAAGCAACCACAAAGGGCTTGAATAGACATTTCTCAAAAGAAAACATCCAACTAGTCAACAGGTACACGAAAAAAAATGCTCAACATCACTAATTAGGAAATTGGAAATTTGAACCCAAATGAGATGTCATCTGACACCTGTTAGGATGGCTACTACCAAGAAGGTGAAAGATAACAAATGTAGGAGAGAATGTAGAGAAAAGGAAACTTTTCAACAGAGTTGGCAGGAATTTAAATTAGTACAGCCACTGTGTTAAACAATATGGAAAGTCCTCAAAAATAGAAAATAAAACAGCATATGATCCAACAATCCCACTACTGAGAAGATAATAAAACCAGTCTGTGGAAGAGACATCCTCACTTCCATGTTCATTGCAGCATTATTTGCAATAGCAAAGATATGGAATCAGCTTAATAGTCCATCCAGAGATGAATGAATAAAGAAAATGTGGTATACATTACACAACTGGTACTATCCAGCCTTGATTTTAAAAAAAAAGGAAATCCTGCTATTTGTGGAACACGAATGAGCCTGGAGGATATTATACTAAGTGGACATCACAGAAATAATCAGAACAAAGGCATAAGCTCATACATGTATTTTGAGCTCCCTTATATGTGGAATCAAAAAGTTGAACTCCTACAAGTAGAGAATAGAAAGGTGGTTACCAGGGGTTGGAGAGATGTTGCACAAAGAATACAAAATTTCATTTAGCTAGGAGTAAGTTTAAGAGGTCTGTTGTACACATAGTGGCTGTAGATCCTGTGGATTTTTGAAAATCTCTAAGATTTTAAGCCATCTTAGCACACAAAAATGTGAAGTACATGAAGTAATACTTCCATTAATTAGCTAGTATACAATGTATACATCTTTCAAAAACATCATGCAGTGATAAGTACAAGCAACCTTTGTCAAAAAGAATAAGATAAAATTATAAAGGATATTTGAGGTGAGTCAAAGTGAAATGGAAAGAGAATCAGTAACAATATGTATAGCCTCCAACATCACACATCACCTTTTTCCAAACAAATGTTCCACAGAAAAGTGCTCTTTAAGGAACAGGGAGGGGGAGGGCAATGGGAGGATGTGATCAAAGTATATTACATGCATGTATGAAAATGTCACAATGACATTTAAGACAATTAATATGCAATAATAATAAGTGCTTTTCAGAACATTTGTAAGCAGGCTTTCTCTGGATATTCATGAGACCTAGGTCAAGAATGTAAATTGAAACTACTTTAAACCATATATTTAAAGGTTGAAAAACAGTTGTGTTCTACCCCACCAATGATGACAAACATACCATCAAAATGAGGCAATTGTAAAATGTGTAAGCAGCTATGGTCTGTATGTAATTGAAAGATGATGAAAATCAAAGATGATGAATTTACTTATTCTTGAGCATGTCTGACTGTCTCAGTGATGTCTGGGTGAGCACTAAAGTAAAGGCAAACATGGTTTAAAAAGTCAGAAGTAAATAAATAAATATGTATATATGTATATGCATGTATATATATACACAAACTTTTATCTATGTATGTATATACATATATGGATAATTTTTGACTTGTATGTAATAAGTATATATACAAGCCCATATACATATGCATTATGCCTGGCATATACACAGAATATTTTTGGAAAAATCAACAAGAAATTGGTAAGTAGTTGTTTCTAGGCATGGATCACTTTCCTCATGTTGATGTCCTTTTGTGGTTTGAATTTTTTATAATGTACACGTGTTAAGTTTTCAGTTGTAACCTTGTTAATTAAAGCTTTTTAAGGTGCTAGAATTTGGAAACTGAGACACTGAGGTAAGAAACATTTGGTGTTGGGCTTGGTGGCTATTTTACTTGCTGTAATCCTAGCTACTAAGGAGGTAGAGATCAGAAGGATGGCAGTTCAAGGCCAGCCCAGATAAAAAAGTAGTTAATGAGACCCCCATCTCAACCAGTAAAAGCTGAGCATGGTGGCTCACACCTGTCATTCCAGCTATGCAAGAAACATAAATGGGAGGATTATGGTCCAAACCAGCATAAGTGCAAGACCCTATTAGAAAGATAACTAAGCAAAAAGGGCTGGAAGTGTGTTTCATGCAGTAGAGCACCTTCCTTGCAAGCAAAGCCCTGAGTTCAAACCCCAGTACCACAAAAAAAAAAGAAAGAAAGAAAGAAACGTCATTGGGATCCAGAGGCTTATAAACGGCAGGGCTAAGATCTGTCTGGGGCTGTCTGACTTCAAAGCCAGGGCTCTACTTCATTGTAGCTCAGTCATTTTCATTCATTCTGGTAGTGAATGTTTATGAAAGATGACAGTCTTAAACATTCATGTTGTTTTTACAGATTATGATTTTTTTTAAAGAGCTGTACGAATCATCTAAAGAGTTTCAGTGGTCCGTGCTTCTCTCAAGATGTGCAGATCTCAAGGGCTTGTCGATGTGTGACTGCAGAGGAAAGGGGTTTGCTTCCCTTAAACTCCCAATGACTCAAACAGCTTGCAGTGATAATAGTCAAATGAAAGAGCTCTGTTCTCCTTGGTGTTTCCTAGATGCTCTACTTCAAGAGAAAATTTTCTTGTGTCTCATTGCAACATTTTACTATGGTAATATGCTGGCTTGTTGAATCAAACAAAAGAAATGTGAATACTTCCTAAGTAGTTTTGGTTTAATATTCATAGGACATTGGCATTATCTACTTAAGTCAAAAATATGCATGACCCAGCATTTCTCCTCCTGGTGTACATCAAATAGAAATGCATGAGAAGAAAATTTATAGAGATTATTATCCATGATGCTCCCCACACTGGAAACCCACATGTTTATCTCCATTGGAATGGAAAAGTAAACACGGATATGTCCGTACAAAGGCATATCAACCCACCACTGAGCTTTGGATCTTGCACGTATATTCACTGTTGAAGGGCATCTGTCCGTCCTTGAGTTCAGTGGATCCCTCCTCATTTAAAGTTTGGCAAATAGAAAAAACAGTCAGTAAGCAAAAGCACCACCAACAAAATCAACATGGAGCCCATGTAAAGACTTTAGAAAATAGATGCTACACGGAGAACTGAACAAAATATATTACTATAAGTGACAAGAAAAGTTTCAGAAACACCTGGTGTTTTTAGTAGGAGTCAAAAAGAAAAACCCTCCTTGCAAACTGAATTAGGGAAGAATAAAAACAGGTAAGTTCAAAACATTAAAAAGACTGAAAAGGGAAGAAAGCTGGCTAAGAAGAAAAAAATGCAAAGAAGGTATGGCTCAAGTGGTACAGCACTTGCTAGGTCCTGAGTTCAACCACAGAACTGAAAGAAGAAAAAAAAGTCAGTGACAAAATTTATATGTTCATTTGGATGCAATTAAAATACAGAAGTATCACAACAGAGAATAAAATTGGTGATATTGGCAAAAAAATTGTTAAATTATTTAATACAGGACAGAAAAGAAAGGGTCAAGAGATGAAAATGACAGAGATTAGCCCTGGATGACCACTTGTACAAGCAATAGAAATTCTCGAAGAAGAAGCCAGACCAAATAAATAGAAACAATAAGCAAACTTGAATAAAAAAAATTCTGAGCTGAAAAAAACACATGGGGCTGGGTGTGGTACATACCTGTAATTCTGGCCACTCAGGAGGTAGAGATCAGGAGGATTGTGGTTTGAGGTCAGTCCAGTTAAAAGTTAGTGAGACTCCATCTCAATCAGTAAGCCAGGGATGGTGATATGCACCACTGCCCATAGCTAGTGGTCCCCGCTCTGCAGGAGGCCATAGTAAAAGAATTGTGGTCCAGGCCAGCCCAGGTAAACACATGAGAACCTTCCTGAAAAGTAACTAAAGTTAAAAAAAAAAAAAAAACAGGCTGGAAGGCTAGAATTATGACTTAAGTGGTAAAGTCCCTGCCTAGCAAGTGTGAGTTCTGAGTTTAAACCTTAGTGCCAGGAAAAAAGAAAAGAAAAGAAAGCCCGATTGTACAAACTTCAAAGAGTTTACCTTGTCCTAGGAAAACTGGGATTAGGACAACTTTTTTTCCTCATTAGGATTACAGACAAATAGCAAAGTACTACACCACTAAGTAAGCAATTGAATTTTGTTTCTTAAAAACTGCTACCCAGAACTAGGTAAAGGTTACATTGATTCACTTTTTTTTATCTTTTATTAATTTTATTTTATCATTTTTTGTATTTACTTACATGTGTGTACATTATTTGGGCCACCTCCCCCCCTCCCCTCCCTACCTCATTTTCTTTTCTTTTATTCATATGTGCATACAATGTTTGGGTCATTTCTCCCCCCTTCCCCCTGCCCCCTCCCTCACCCCTTCACCCCTTCCCTCTCCTCCCTCTCCCCTCCCTACCTGGCAGAAACTATTTTGCCCTTATCTCTAATTTTGTTGTTGAGAGAGTATAAGCAATAACAGGAAGGACCAAGGGTTTTTGCTAGTTGAGATAAGGATAGCTATACAGGGCATTGACTCACATTGATTTCCTGTGCGTGGGTGTTACCTTCTAGGTTAATTCTTTTTGATCTCACCTTTTCTCTAGTTCCTGGTCCCCTTCTCCTATTGGCCTCAGTCGCTTTAAAGTATCTGCTTTGGTTTCTCTTCATTGAGGGCAACAAATGCTATCTAGTTTTTTGGGTGTCTTACCTATCCTCACCCCTCCCTAGTGTGCTCTCACTTTATCATGTGTTGATTCACTTTTGAAATAAAGTTTCAGGAACACAAAATGAGAAGTGGGTTAGGGCTGATGGGATAGAAGGTGGGAAGGGAATGTTATACAGCAGAGAACAGAAGACTTCTTTTGGAAAGGACCAGATTAACTGTTTCCAGCTTTGCAGGTCAGATAGTCTCCATTATAGCTATTCAACTCTGCAGTTGTAGGGTTCTATACACAGCTATAGATAACATAAATGAATATGACTGCGTTCCACTAAAATTCTACTTTCAAAATCAGCAGCCTGGATTTGACCTATAGGCCTTAGTTTGCCCAACCCTGCTGTAGTGTTGAACTAAAGTTAAAGTCAATATCTATTTTACAAAAAGATTTAAAGTAGCTTCTATTAAAGGGCAAAGAAAATGAAACTTAGAATACTTCCTTTAAAAGTCTTTATCCTGGGAGGTCTTCTAAAGCTGTTTTGTATTTAAATAGCCACAGCAAAAAAGGAAAACAAAAGTTGTTATAGGGTTCTCATTGATAAATTAAAATTTGCCAGGAGGAAAACTTTTTCCTGGTACCAGTAACCTTCTACTTATAATGGCTTATATTAAAATGTTCCAACTTTTACAACCTTTGCTCTTGGAAATAAAACACCTATAGTGATAAGAAAGACTCGTACTTAATCCCTTGTGATCATGCTGACTGGAGCTATGTGGGGATTTGGAGCTAGAATAGTACAATCTATAGCAATATAAAATCAGAACTGATTTCTTTCCTTTGGCAGTACTAGGGTTTGAACTCAGGGCTTCACACTTGCTTGGCAGGCACTCAACCACCTGAGCCATATCTCCAGCCCTTATTGCTGCAGTTATTTTGGAGGGTAGGGTCTCGCTTTTGATCCTCCTGTTTTACGCTTTCCACTGTAGCTGGAATGACAGGTACACACTACCCCACCCAGCTTTTTTTTTCCTTTTCTGTTCAGATAGGGTGTAGCAAACTTTTTTTTTTTTTTTTCTGGCCAGGCTGGCCTGGAACCATGGTCCTCCTAACCTCAGCCTCTCAAGTAGCTAAGATTATAGGCACAAGCCACCAGTGTCAAATACAACTGATTTTGAGTTAGAAATGTTATCATTCGCTGGTAAATGGATGGAATTGGAGAACATCATTCTGAGTGAGGTTAGCCTGGCCCGAAAGACCAAAAATCGTATGTTCTCCCTCATATGTGGACATTAGATCAAGGGCAAACACAACAAGGGGATTGGACTATGAGCACATGATAAAAGCTTTAGCACACAAGGGAGGGGTGAGGATAGGTAAGACACCTAAAAAACTAGCTAGCATTTGTTGCCCTTAATGCAGAGAAACTAAAGCAGATACCTTAAAGCAACTGAGGCCAATAGGAAAAGGGGACCAGGAACTAGAGAAAAGGTTAGATCAAAAAGAATTAACCTAGAAGGTAACACCCACGCACAGGAAATCAATGTGAGTCAATGCCCTGTATAGCTATCCTTATCTCAACCAGCAAAACCCCTTGTTCCTTCCTATTATTGCTTATACTCTCTCTACAACAAAATTAGAGATAAGGGCAAAATAGTTTCTGCTGGGTATTGAGGGGTGGTAGCGGGAGGGGGTGGAGTGGGTGGTAAGGGAGGGGGTGGGGGCAGGGGGGAGAAATGAACCAAGCCTTGTATGCACATATGAATAATAAAAGAAAAATGAAAAAAAAAAAAGAAATGTTTGCATGCATACATCATCAGATATAAATCCTTGTGTGTTTCCCTGCCAGGACTTCCTGTATGCTAGGTAAGTTCTCTGCCACTTAAGCTACACACCCTGCCCTTTTTGCTTTGACTATTTTTTCAGATAGGGTCTCAGGGTTTTTGCAAGGCTGTCCTGGAACTACGATCCTCTTACCTGTGCCTTCCACACAGGTAGGAATACAGGTGTTCACCAACACACCTGACTCCCTTTTGCCTTTAAATAGAGCCATTGCCTGGTCTGGAGGCATGGCTTGAGTGCAGCTCAAAGTTCTGAGTTCAAATTTGAGGAGAAGGAAAAGGGGAGGAGAAGAAGGGGGAGGAGGAGGAAGAAGAATTGCCTACCTTCAAAATGCTTAAGGAAAGGCAAGGTAAAAAAAATCCAAGGGAAAAGTGTGAAGTGTGAGTATAGGATCATCTTTAGGATGGGAAAGTGTTAGCACAAAATTGTTGGAGATTCCAAATTCCTGCAGTGCAGGACTCAGACACAGTGTATTAGAAGCTGAGCCAAGTGTATACTAGCTAAGAAGAAGTTTCCATTACTAGTCCTCATCCCTACACCCATTTCTAGACTGTAGTAACTGCTTAGGGGTAGAATTGTATCTGTGAAGAAGACCTAAGGTACATTTATGCAGCAAGCTGCACAGAGGGCCACTGACCCAGATTCCAGTACACTGGACAAAGCCAGTGAGCAGGTGAGGAACAGTGAACGGGCCTGTGACTGAGCAAAGCCAAGCTGGACACTAGCGGTCCAGCAGTATGGAAGCTGAGAGAGTAGGTTATGGACTGAGATTGTTGGTAGAGAAATCCCAGTCCAATTTTAGTGTGTCAGAAAAGCTAATTCATCTCACCAAGCCTTAGTTTCCTCACGTTTAAGGTAGATAACCATAAAATGTACAACATGGGATTGGTGCGAAGACATAATTAATGTCAAAGGCTTGGAATAGCACCTTGCGTCTGGTAAGCATCTGGGGAGCACCAGCCAGCTGTTTGGACTATCACTAGCAGACAGACAGCAAAACAGAGATGGTTAGAGCATATGCCCTGCATCCACTCTGGACGGTGGCCCAGTTGACATAGTCTATAACCACTCAGATGAGTTTCTCCACCTCAAGTAGGGAAGAGTAAGAGACAGAATGTGAATGCAGTGCATCTTCACCTCATTCTTTGTCCCCTCCAGTCGGGAAGAGAGAGGAATAAGTACCCTCTATTCTGTAGAGACTTGAAGTGTTGAGAGCAAGGACTCTCTCTCTCTACCAGATATCAGGGCAGTAGAAGAAAGCCATAAGTATTACACAGGAGAGTTTTCTAGAAAACTTGATTAGACTCATTGGAACAGGCATCTTTTATTATTAGGGTTAAACGTTGAGGAACAAAGTGAGGACAACAGCGATGTTTGCTGTGGCCACACGCTAAAACCACCTCTTGGACCTCACCTCACACCAAAACAGAATCTGTAGCAGTGGACCCCACATGATGGTAGGGTTAAAAATCTTCCGTGAAATTTAATGTGGTTCAGTTTGGAGTGGAGTATCCCTTCACCAGGAGACCCTCCCTCCCTAATCACCGACCATCAGAGACAAGCCTCAATGTCTTCAGTCCAGCTTTTAATCATCTTTTAAAGCTAACAGACGCTAAAGGTAAAGATGAAAATGTGGGAGGGTGCATTGAAGCAGGGCATGGTCAGAGCACCTTGTCCTTTTGCCACAGCACACATCCACCTGCCTGTAACTGCCCGTGTCAGCGTTCCACTGACTGGCCTGTGCAGGTCGCACAGGGGCCGAGCCTCCTGAGTTTGCCCCTTGATGTTCCTCACACCTGGCATCATCTCTTACGCTAATCACTCAGTAAGAATTTATCAAATGAAATTCTACATGCAGGCTGTTTGGAAAAGCAAACATTTGTGTGACTTTAGAGAACATGTTTCATGTCTTGACATTTTCTGGTATGAAATGAGTTTGAACAACAAAACTCTAATTTATTACATTCATTTCTAATAGGTAAAGGCTTGTCTTTTTGCTGTTCAACATTCAAAGTTTATCAAGGAGCATAAAAATCATAAAGGAATTTGTCTCATTTATCCTTGAACAAACAACATTAAACAACACAAGAAATTCCAACAGAGGCTTTGGAGATGATACAGAAATGTTCTTTTCACTGACTTTATTTTTAATAAAGGTTAAAGACATTGTTTTAAGATATAGCTACAAAATCAGCTTCCAGTGTTGGTAGACAAAAGAGGTCTACAATTTTCCACTAATTAAAAAAAAAAAGAAAAAGACAGCTAGATAGTATTAACAAAATCACTCATTTTAGGGAACCAGACATCTAATCAGAGATGACTGATGAACCCCTCCCAGAGATTCAGGAAGAAGCAGTGTACTGGTAGTTTTCCAGGGGAGAGTCCTTCAAGCCCAGCAGCTTTGTTGTCAGAGGGGGAAGGCTTGATTAGGTTTGGGAGCTGTTACACAATCTTGTGACTTTACAAACTAAAAGCAGCAAATGCACTTAGAAGTGAACAGGGAGCCAGGCATGGTGGTACAGGCCTGCAGTCTCAGCTACACAGGAGGCTAAGGAAGGAGGATCACATGTGTCCAGGAGTTCAGAGCCAGCCTGAGAAATATAGTGTTATCCTAGTGGGGGCTGGAGTTTGAACTCATGGCTTTGCTCTTGCAAAGCAGGCACTCTAGTGCTTGAGTCACACCACAAGTCCATTTTGGTCTGGTTATTTTGGAGATAAGGCCTCTCAAACTATTTGCCAGGGCTGACCTCAAACTGTGATCCTCTGATCTCAACTTCCCAAGTAGCTAGGAATACAGGTGTGAGCCACTGGTGCTCAGCAAAAATAAATTTTTTAGAAAACATGGAAGACCTCTGCACTGAAAACTACGCAACACTGCTGGGAAAAATAGATGATCAAAATAAATGGAGATTTGTACCATGTTTATGTATTGGGACATTCAATATTATTATGAAGTCAAGTCTCCCCAAATCAGTCAATAGATTCAATGCAATCACAATTGAAATACTTACAGGTATTTTAATAACTTTGCAATTTGGTTCCAAAATTTGGATAATAAAGCAAAGGTCATAGTAACCAGAATTATTTTGATAAAAGAGCAAAGTTGAACATTATTGTATTAGTGGGTCTGTCTGAGGGGACTACAAAGAGGCAGGAGAGGGAAAAAATGACAGAGAGTGAATAATATTGGAACACAATGCATCTATGTATGAAGATAGTATAATGTAATGCACTGTAGGGGAGGAGGGTGATAGAGAAAGGATAAGTAATGGGGTTAACCTGATTAAGTGCCATATAGGAATTTGTAAAATACCTAGGTGAACTCCCCTTGAACACTCAATGTATACTTTTAAAAAAATGGAGGACATATTCACAATAGCCAAGTTATGGAAACAGCCAAGATGCCCCACCACTGACAAATGGATTAAGAAAATGTGGTATCTATACACAATGGAATTTTATGCAGCCATGAAGAAGAACGAAATGTTATCATTCGCTGGTAAATAGATGGAATTGGAGAACATCATTCTGAGTGAGGTTAGCCTGGCCCAAAAGACCAAAAATCGTATGTTCTCCCTCATATGTGGACATTAGATCAAGGACAAACACAACAAGGGGATTGGACTTTGAGTACATGATAAAAGCTTTAGCACACAAGGGAGGGGTGAGGATAGGTAAGACACCTAAAAAATTAGTTAGCATTTGTTGCCCTTAACACAGAGAAACTAAAGCAGATACCTTAAAAGCAACTGAGGCCAATAGGAAAAGGGGACCAGGAACTAGAGAATAGGTGAGATCAAAAAGAATTAACCTAGAAGGTAACACACACACACAGGAAATCAATGTGAGTCAATGCCCTGTATAGCTATCCTTATCTCAACCAGCAAAAACCCTTGTTCCTTCCTATTATGGCTTATACTCTCTCTACAACACAATTAGAAATAAGGGCAAAATAGTTTCTGCTGGGTATTGAAGGGGTAGGGGGGAGAGGGAGGGGGCGGAGTGGGTGGTAAGGGAGGGGGTGTGGGCAGGGGGGAGAAATGACCCAAGCCTTGTATGCACATATGAATAATAAAAAAAAATGGAGGAGAGAAAGGTAAAACAGGTCTCATCTGGGGATGGGTAACAATGGAGAAGGGGAGTAAACAGAGAAGGAAGGTGAGTATGGTGGATGTATTTTTTGTGTATGAAAAAGAACAATTAAACTTATTGAAATTGTTCTAAGAACAAAGGAACAATGGTGATGGAAGAGGTGAATCTAAGATATATTGTAAACACAGTTGCAATGTATCTCTCCCCTCATACAACTATGATATGCAAGTAAAAAGAAAAAAGAGCAAAGTTGAAAGGTCATGCTACTTTGCTTTAGGACCTGCTATAAAGCTTCAGTGATCAAGACAGTGTGGTATTTGGCAGAAGAATAGATACATAGATAAATGTTACAGAATAAGGGTCTAGACATAGTCCCATACATGTACAGTTTTTTTTTTTTCACTGAAGTACCAGAGCTGTGCAATGGGGAAAAGAAAGACTTTCCAACAAATGGTGCTACAACAACCGAATAGCTAGAACAGGGGAAAATAAATCTTGACATCTGCTTTTTGCCAGATACAAAAATTAACTTGAAATGGGTCTCAGAATTAAGTTAAAAACTTAAGCTATATAAAACTCTTGGAATAAAACATAAGAGAATGTCCTCATGACTTATTTGTATGGGACTCCCAAAGTACTAGTCATTTTCAAAAAGACTGACAAGTAACTCCCATCTGAAAGAGGTCATTCACCCATTATAACCAATATGTATGCAATGCTCCAAACAAAACAATCTCGTACTTCCAGAACAGGATTTTCTTGTATTGATCACTTCACTCACTAAAAGCAACCTGAATCATCTACTTGTACAAAGCAGGAAACTAAGACATTCAAAAGAAGCAGTTAAAAAAAAAAAAAAAAACAAGTCATTCACTAGCATTGGGGACAGCAAAAATGGTAGAGCAAGCAGTGCCAAACTCCCCACCCTCCAGAGAAACTTTGAAAACCAAGCAGTTACTGTCAGAACCAACTTTATTGGTCTGAAAGAATGAAAGGTTCACACCAACTAAGAAAATGCTGAATCAAGGGAATGGTAGGAAATTTACTACTATTTTGAGAATTGGAGGGAGTTGTAGAAAAGTTTTGTGACATTGCTACTTGCCCTTGCCACTCCTTCTCTTAGTTCAGCAGCAGTCTTGAAGACAGCAGCCTGTACTCCCAGAGTGGCACCTAAAGGGAGCATAGCACACCTTATGTGCAAATTAAGGTGGTTGGTCATTTCGCCCTCACCTGTTTGGAAATAACTAAAGGATTTACGTAAGATATGCATCTGTTTTGCCTAACTTGGAACCCACAGGCAGAACATAAGTGAAAATTATTGCTCAAAAATATTGTAATTAATGTTACAAAAAACAAAAATAAAACTAAAAATTTGCCTGGGAGGAAAAGCCAGGGAGAGAGTTTCTTTGGGAAATCAGGGCAATCCAAAAGTGCTTGTGTGTGCTGGAGAATTTAGAAAATGACATGCCAGGACAGGACAGACTATGTGTTCAGAAAAGATCTGAGAAGACCCTAACCATTGGCTGATCTCTAATCTCAATGCAAGTAGAAAGTGAAGGTTGATGCATTGTTTTAAATGATCAAGGTAAGTGAGTGCCCCATTAACAGCCAATCCACAAAGGCTAGGAGAGATGGGGTTTTGCCTTTTTTGTTTTCTTTAGTTCTTGGAATTCAAGGAAATCTCCATCAAAACACTGGCTGAACATAAGCTAAAATTTCTATGATCAAGGAAAGCAAATCTTGGGCTGGGGACATGGCTCAAGTGGTAAAGTGCCTGCCTAGCAAGCATGAGGCCCTGAGTTCAATCCCTAGTACTGTCAAAGAAAGAAGAGAGAGAGAGAAGCAAGGAAGGAAGGAAGGAAGGAAGGGCAAATCTTGAAGGGAGAAAAATCTGACTTCCAGAGTTAACACATGGTAGTATTTAAATGTCCAATTTTCAAAAAAAATCACAAAGCGTACAAAGAAACAAAAAATATCCATTCAAAGGAAAAAACAAACTTACAAAACTGCCTATGAGAAAGTCTAGACACTGACTTATAGACAAATACATCAAAACAACTATCTTAAGTATATTCAAAACTAAAGGAAACCATGAACATGAACTAAAGGAAACCAGGAAAACCATGTATAAACAAAAAGAGAATGTTACAAATTATAGCAGATTTGAGCATGCAAAAAAAAAAAATTAAGACTCTTGAAGACAATTGAAATTATCCAGTCTGTGGAACAGAATGAAAAAAGAACAAAGAAAAGTGAACAAAGACAAAGATAACCTGCAGAACACCAACATATGCACTAGGGGAATCTCAGAGGAGAACAGAGAGAGAAACAGGAAGAATACTTGGAGGGCTAAAAACTTTCCAAATTTAATGAAATACATGAATTTATGCATCCTAGAAGTCCAATAGACTCAAAGCAGGCTAAACACAAAGGATCTACACCAAGCTGCATTGTAATCACATTGTCAGAAAACAAAGAGAACCTTGAAAGCCACAAGAGAGAAGCAGCTCATCATATACAAGAGGAATCCTTAACGAGATCAACGGTTGATTTCTCATCAGAACCATGGAGGCCAGAAAGCAGTGAGAGAACACATACTGCTGTGTACCTACTACAGTGGCAATAATAAAGTGAGATAAAAGAAAAATGGAAAATAACAGGTATTGGAGAGGATGTGGAGAAATTGGAGCCCTTGTATATTGCTGACAGGAATAGAAATGGTGCAGTCACTGTGAAAACTGGTAGATCCTCAATATATTGGACGTGGAACTACTTTATTCCCCATTGTCTTAGTCCATGTAGGTTATTATAACAAAATACCATTAACTGGGTAGCTTTGCAAGCAACAGAAATTTATTTCTTATAGTTCTAGAACCTAAGAAATCCAAAATCAAGGCACCCGTAGATTCAGTGTCTGGTGGGGACCCTCTTATCATATAGGGCAGCCTTCTCACTATAATGTCATTTGGCAGAAGGGACAAGGGGTCTCTCTTGGTCCTCTTTTTTAAAGAACCCCAATCATGAACTAATCATCTCCCAAGCACCCTTTTCCTAATAGCACTACCTTGGAGGTTAGGATTTCAACATATGAATTTGGTGGTGGGGGGCACAAATACCCAGCAATTCCACTCCTAGGTATATACACAAAAGAATTGAAAGCAGAGAGCCAAACAGGTATTTGTACACCAATGTTTGTAGCAACCTTATTCACAGTAGCCAAAAGGTGAAGGGATGCACAATGGAATTCTGATACATTATACAACATGAGTGAACCCTGAAAACATTGTGCTAACAGAAACAATCCATACACATAAGGATAAATATTGCATGACTACACTTATGTGAAATATCTAGGACAGGCAAATTCCTAGGAATAGAAAGTAGATTGGAGGTTATCAGGGATGAGGGAAGAGGATAATGGGGAGCTGTTTAATGGTTATAGGGTTTCTGTTTGCTGTGATGAAATAGTTGTGGATATGGATAGCGATAATGGATGTACAACACTGGAGGTATAATTAATGCCTCTCAATTGTGTACTTAAAATGGTCTGTATGGCTGATTTTATGCTACTTACATTTTACCATAATTTTTAAAAGCATGATAAATGAAAATAAAAAATAAAAGTAAGTAAAGAAAATGTGATTAACAATTCTAAGATGCTTAAATATTTAAGCTAATTTATTAACTCTCTTCCCCCTTTCTGGAAGTTAGTGTTACCTCTCACTTATAGAGAAAAAACAGGTCTGATTGACTGGGTAAACAACCCCAACCATTGTAAATATGATTGGAGTTCAGTTATCTTTCTATGGATTAGGCACTGTATACACACACACACACACACATTCATATTATGTATACACACACACACCTATATATCTGTATATATATACATATTTGGTTCTGGGATTTGAACTCAGGGCCTCACACTTGCTAGGCAGGTTCTCTATTACTTGAACCACTCCACCAGTCTCAGGTACAGTATTTTTGAAAGGTGATCCAGCTTATGGACTAGAGGTGTTCTCTGTATGACCCCTAAATTTACATTTTATTCAAAATCTTCTGATATAATATTGTGGAGCAAAAGAACCTAAAAGCTACAGTGTTTAGAGAAAGTAAATGTCATATTAATGTTGCTAGAAAGCAGCAATCTGTGTAAGTAGATTCCAGATTTCCACCTTCTTTCCTCAGTCCCTTTACCCTCCATACATTACTGATTAAAAAATAAAGATAAAATTGCACATCACTTCTTAGTTTTTACATAGTTCCATGTATATTAAATGCCCAATGACCTCTTTGCTATCAGAGTGTAATTTTTCTTCAGCATGGTACTTACCATCATTGAGTTTTAATTTTAAAATTTAAGAGGTTTCACATGTTTAAGAGGCAACTCATTGAATAATAAATTTTAAGTAAGTGTGCGTTTCATGCAATAGTGGCATGAGCTTCCTGGGCGATTCAGTGTAGTTGTGAGTGGGCTCTTTCTTCTTTTCAATAAAAGCAGAACTCAAACCAGTGTTAGTAAAAACCGTGTTTGAGTTATTAAGCTGACTGCCACCAATGCAATTTGGTACTCTAGGAGACAGGTAAGGAAGTCTTCCCCCCATGCAGATTGTGTTAGTCAGATTTTCATGACTGTAACACCTGAGATAATAAACTTACAAAAGAGAAGATGGCTTTGGCTCACAGTTTTGGGGGTTTCAGTATGTGATCAGTTGCCATGAGACAAGCCCATGGCTGGGAGTGAATGGAAGAGCAAAATCACTCACCTCATCACAAGCCAGAGAGAGAAAGAGCAAAGAGCCAGGGTCCCACTACCGCTGTGGGGGCACACCCCAAGACCTAAAGACCTCCCAGTAATCTCCATCTCCTCCTCCTAAAGTTTCTACCACCTCCCAATAGCATGACTCTGTGGGCCGTACCTTTAACACATGGGCCTTTAGAGAACATACCAGACACAAAAACTATAGCAGAGATTATAACTGAGAAGGAGACTAAGTCACAGACAGCACATTCTGCAGTGTAATTCATAGATGAGGTGAAAACAGCATTCTGATTTTCTGAAATGAGCGAGATTGGGACTCCAAACACAACCAGGATAATTTATGGAGCCTCAGTAATTGTAGGGTCTAGGACAGCTGGAGCTCAATTTTGGTGGTGCCTCCTCAACCCCAATTGCTGGAATCTGCCATTTCTAGGAAGGAAAAAATTATGTCACTGCTTCTACTTATGATGACATGGAACCACTTTCAAAGAGAAGGCTCCTACTCCTGGTCTTTTGGGTATATTTTCTGGATGTTTTCTCTTTTCCAAATGGAGCCATGCCTGCTATGAGCACTGCAGTTACTGACTAGTAAGGCCTGGCAGTTCTGCACACTTCTCCTTATGGTTCATGACAGCGTACAACAGATCCAGAGGAAGAGAGATCCAGAAGGATTTCTGTTCTTCAGAGACCTTAGAATGGTTCCTCTGCATCAGTAGAAGATTCATAGCATCTTTTATTCCCTATTTCAGCTGTAAACAAGTCACCATTTTTAAAAGAGAGGCAAGGCCAGGCCCTTTCAAGCCAGGAGAGACGGAAGAGACGGTGAAAGCTAGGTGTATTCCCCATGGTTGAGGACGTCTGGCAAGCCACCTGACCTGAGCTAGGATCCTGCCATTTTCTCTCTGGCTGTAGAAATGTCTGTCAGCACAGAAAGGCCTATTTTCAATGTTGGAAATAAAAGTCTTGGGTGAGATCTTAACCCTCCTCAGCCTTTTCACCCGCTTTGAGTGTCGTCTTCCATTCTGTAGCTCTCAGAGGGACCTTCAGGCCCAGGACATAGCCCCATGCTACTGTCCTGCTGCCTCACAGCACACTAGACAGGCTGCCTCCACTGAGAGCTAAGTCCAGAATCTTACTTACTCTAGGCCCCAGGTACCTCCCCTGCAGTGTGAAGTGGGATATGCCAATAGTTCCCAGTTCTGGCAGGGCCTGGAGGAGGAAAAAGCCCTCAGAACTTTCCCATTGACCCAGTCTCCCTTCTCAGTCAGTCTTTAGTCCTGAGGTTGGAGTCAGGTCACACCTTTATCTCACAACAATCCTGTGTCCTTCCTGGGCTTCCCTCCCTCTCACATAAGCATGCTGGCAACTGGGGCTGTCATATTTCAGAACTTTGATCCCTTTCATGTGAAATAACAGTCCAGGAAAGGGGCTTAGACCAAGGAAGAAGTATTAGGAGCACCAGATTCAAAGAAACTTTACCCCCAGTGGCTAAAGCACAGAGACCCTCAAAGACATAAAGTTTGCCCAGACACATGCGCGGCCCCTCCCCTTTAGTGTCTGTGTTTTGCAGTGAATAACTTTGAGGGGGAAAAAAGGAGGGCGGTGTAACGAGAGTATATACGGTAACCCGTGCGTTTGCTAGTTCAGGAGCTGGACTTGGGACTTAGGAGTGCCAGACAGAGCCACCTAGAGCCTACATTGGACTTGGGCTGAAATGTAGGTGAGAGAGGCTCAGCTCATGCCCGGGGGTGCCATAGCCCGAGCACGGGAGCCCAGTGTCCACTCCTACAAAATGTGACAGGCTAAGGCCAGGCCGGTCTGCAGCCAGGCAGCCACGCAGCCAGGGCAGGTGTGTTGGCTTTGGGCTGATCCTTCGCTCCTGATTGTTCACAGAGGACCCCAAGGGAGAGGTCAGCGGAAGGCCATTACAGCCAAGCAGGTATGGTTTTTCTTTCTTTACTGTCTTCTACTGGGGACCAGTGTCCCTCCAGCTCTGTGCGGAAGGTGCCTGGGAACACACATGTCTCATGTTTGAGATCAGCAACACAGTAGACTGGGAAGTGGCCTTGCTACTCTCCTCATTTCTAGGTTGAAAAAAAGCCTGAAGACAGTCGCTATCAAGCCCCATCGCCCTGTTCCCTGGTTTGCACTTGCCTCTGACAGGAACAGTCACAGTGGAAGCCTCCTTCTCCAGGAGTTAGCATGACTCATATGTACAGCCAGCCCCCTCTCTGTGACAGGGCTGGGGTCCCTCACCCAGAAAATACCCCTGTTCCAGACTGTGGGAGCCAGGAACAACCTACTCCAGCTCCTCTGGGCTCACTGGGTTAGTGTTGGCAGCCTCTGAGTTCAAGCATGACTGTCACAAACCCTCATCGCCTCACTGGGGTCCCTTGGAGCCCCCCTCTGCACACTCATGCACAGCCCTGTGACTGAATTAGCTTTGTTTTCTTCCTCTGTTTGTGATGGGAGGCACCTTGTCCCCCAGGACCAAGCACAGCCCAGCCCTGCCTGGCTGGGTGATGGCCAGAGGCACTGACCTAAGGCCCCTCCATATCTGGGATTGGCCAGGAGATACCTCCAAGGCCACTGACCCTTCACTCCATGAGTCAGGTATGGCAGTGTCCCTTCTGTGTGGATAGTTGTGTGGCATTACTGTTGTGAAGGACAGTGGTCACCACCAGATGAAAGGTGACCCGTGTCTCCACTGAGATGAGGGTTTAGTCTTCAATGGCACAGCCAGAGTCTAAAGTACTCTAAGCAGGGTCAGTTGGCTAATAGGAAAGATTATTTTTCTGCACACAAAAGTACTTACTTAAAAATATTTCAGTTATAAATTTAGTCAAAACCTAGGATTAGTAAACATTAACTCACAGGCCAAATCTGGCACACCAGCTTTTTTCTTTTGGTCAGACTGGTTTTGAACTCAGTGCTTTGTGGTTGCAAACAGACACTCTGCCATTTGAGCCACATCTCCAGTCCATTTTGCTCTGGTTATTTTGAAGAAGTGGTTCACAAACTGTTTGCCTGCACTGACCTCGAATCAAGATCCTCTCGATCTCAGCCTCCCAAGTAGCTAGGATTACAGACTAGCTCACCAGCTGTTTTTTTTTTCTTTTATTATTCATATGTGCATAGAAGGCTTGGGTCATTTCTCCCCCCTGCCCCCACCCCGTCCCTTACCACCCACTCCTGCCCCCTCCCTCTCCCCCCACCCCCTCAATACCCAGCAGAAACTATTTTGCCCTTATTTCTAATATTGTTGTAGAGAGAGTATAAGCAATAATAGGAAGGAACAAGGGTTTTTGCTGGTTGAGATAAGGATAGCTATACAGGGCATTGACTCACATTGATTTCCTGTGCGTGGGTGTTACCTTCTAGGTTAATTCTTTTTGGTCTAACCTTTTCTCTAGTTCCTGTTCCCCTTTTCCTATTGGCCTCAGTTGCTTTTAAGGTATCTGCTTTAGTTTCTCTGTGTTAAGGGCAACAAATGCTAGCTAGTTTTTTAGGTGTCTTACCTATCCTCACCCCTCCCTTGTGTGCTCTCGCTTTTATCATGTACTCAAAGTCCAATCCCCTTGTTGTGTTTGCCCTTGATCTAATGTCCACATATGAGGGAGAACATACAATTTTTGGTCTTTTGGGCTAGGCTAACCTCACTCAGAATGACGTTCTCCAATTCCATCCATTTACCAGCGAATGATAACATTTCGTTCTTCTTCATGGCTGCATAAAATTCCATTGTGTATAGATACCACATTTTCTTTTTTTTTTTTTCATTTTTCTTTTATTATTCATATGTGCATACAAGGCTTGGTTCATTTCTCCCCCCTGCCCCCACCCCCTCCCTTACCACCCACTCCACCCCCTCCCGCTCCCACCCCTCAATACCCAGCAGAAACTATTTTGCCCTTATCTCTAATTTTGTTGTAGAGAGAGTATAAGCAATAATAGGAAGGAACAAGGGTTTTTGCTGGTTGAGATAAGGATAGCTATACAGGGCATTGACTCACATTGATTTCCTGTGCGTGGGTGTTACCTTCTAGGTTAATTCTTTTTGATCTAACCTTTTCTCTAGTTCCTGGTCCCCTTTTCCTATTGGCCTCAGTTGCTTTAAGGTATCTGCTTTAGTTTCTCTGCATTAAGGGCAACAAATGCTAGCTAGTTTTTTAGGTGTCTTACCTATCCTCACCCCTCCCTTGTGTGCTCTCGCTTTTATCATGTGCTCATAGTCCAATCCACTTGTGTTTGCCCTTGATCTAATGTCCACATATGAGGGAGAACATACGATTTTTGGTCTTTTGAGCCAGGCTAACCTCACTCAGAATGATGTTCTCCAATTCCATCCATTTACCAGCGAATGATAACATTTCGTTCTTCTTCATGGCTGCATAAAATTCCATTGTGTATAGATACCACATTTTCTTAATCCATTCGTCAGTGCTGGGGCATCTTGGCTGTTTCCATGACTTGGCTATTGTGAATAGTGCCGCAATAAACATGGATGTGCAGGTGCCTCTGGAGTAACACTCTTTTGGGTATATCCCCAAGAGTGGTATTGCTGGATCAAATGGTAGATCGATGTCCAGCTTTTTAAGTAGCCTCCAAATTTTTTTCCAGAGTGGTTGTACTAGTCTACATTCCCACCAACAGTGTAAGAGGGTTCCTTTTTCCCCGCATCCTCGCCAACACCTGTTGTTGGTGGTGTTGCTGATGATGGCTATTCTAACAGGGGTGAGGTGGAAACTTAGTGTGGTTTTAATTTGCATTTCCTTTATTGCTAGAGATGGTGAGCATTTTTTCATGTGTTTTTTGGCCATTTGAATTTCTTCTTTTGAGAAAGTTCTGTTTAGTTCACATGTCCATTTCTTTATTGGTTCATTAGTTTTGGGAGAATTTAGTTTTTTAAGTTCCCTGTATATTCTGGTTATCAGTCCTTTGTCTGATGTATAATTGGCAAATATTTTCTCCCACTCTGTGGGTGTTCTTTTCAGTTTAGAGACCATTTCTTTTGATGAACAGAAGCTTTTTAGTTTTATGAGGTCCCATTTATCTATGCTATCTCTTAGTTGCTGTGCTGCTGGGGTTTCATTGAGAAAGTTCTTACCTATACCTACTAACTCCAGAGTATTTCCTACTCTTTCTTGTATCAACTTAAGAGTTTGGGGTCTGATATTAAGATCCTTGATCCATTTTGAGTTAATCTTGGTATAGGGTGATATACATGGATCTAGTTTCAGTTTTTTGCAGACTGCTAACCAGTCTTCCCAGCAGTTTTTGTTGAAGAGGCTGCTATTTCTCCATCGTATATTTTTAGCTCCTTTGTCAAAGATAAGTTGCTCATAGTTGTGTGGCTTCATATCTGGATCCTCTATTCTGTTCCACTGGTCTTCATGTCTGTTTTTAGATACCACATTTTCTTAATCCATTTGTCAGTGGTGGGGCATCTTGGCTGTTTCCATAACTTGGCTATTGTGAATAGTGCTGCAATAAACATGGGTGTGCAGGTGCCTCTGGAGTAACCTGTGTCACAGTCTTTTGGGTATATCCCCAAGACTGGTATTGCTCACCAGCTGTTTTTATAAATAAAGTTTTATTGGAACACAGCCATGCACATTCATTGTGTTTTGCACATGGCTGCTTTTGGTCTACAAGAGCAGAACTGAATAGCTGCAGAAGAGACAGTTTGGCCCACAAAGCCTAAAATGTTAACTCTCTTCACAGAAAATGTTGGCTAACTCATTCTAAAAGCAATCACCTGAACCTAAATTGTTGTGAAAAATATAATAGATAGCCACAAAACTATTTTTGAGAAAAGCAGTAGAGCTAAAACTAAATTCTCCTTTGGTCATCCTGCCGCTCCTAACCTCCCGTTCCTGCTACAGCAAGGAGAGTGGTGGTTTATTGCCAGACCACTTTCTTTGCATCCATATGTGCAGACACGACAGGAGATGCACCTGTCGTCGTGATGTCCTCATTCTGTTTCTTCACTCAACAACACGATTTGGAGATTTGTTCAAATCTGTGCTACCTCATTTATTTTAACTGCTCTGTAGTATTTCACAGTGTAGACTCCTGTTATTTAACCACTTCATTTTTGATACATTTTTGTTTCGGTCTTAGCAATGGCCCTCACTGTTCACATCTGCTTGGCCCCGCTATACAAGTGTTGCCTACACACAATACAGAGACGTACGTCAGCCCGCTGCCGGGTAGGTGTGCGAACCTTGATTGTGGATCTGTCCTGTAGCCCTCCATGGTGATGGTAATCTACACACCCCTCAGCACACTTGCTTTGTGTTCCATACTGTATTATTTTTTCCACTTGGATGAGTGAAGATAGTACCATTATTTAAATATTTTTATTTCCCTGATTATAAGTGAGATTAAGCATTCTTCTATAATTTTCAGCCATTGGAATTTCATATCCTTAGCTCATCTTATATTGGGGTTTTTTTTTCACTCATTTATGGGAGTGTTTGTTTATTTGCTTTTGGTTTCTTTGCGGTGCTAGGGATGGAACCCAGGGCCTCATACATTCTAGGTGAGTGTGCCGTCTCTGAGCCACCTGCCAGCCCTTCGGTGTCTGTTCTTGATGCTGACTCTTTGATACACCGGTAACAACTATTCTGCCATGTGTCTTTTAACTTTGTTTATGGCATATTTTTAGTCCACAAAAGGTTTAACTCTTGTTGTGATGCTCGTTGCTATTTTGATGTAGCTGAATTTGTCAATTTCCTCCTTTGTGTATTTTGTTCTCAGAGGTTTATTTCAGGAAACTTACACAGCTTCTAAGATTAGGAAGGGATTCTGGCACACTTACTTGTAACTTTTGTCATTGAAAAATGAGCCTTTTGTCTCTGTGGGACTTACTGCAGTGAGTTATTCCAATATCTATTAATAAAAAGTTCATCTCTTTTCCTGTGTATTTTCTACATAAATAAATTCCCACTTAAACATATAAATTCTTTAGTATTTATTCTCTCCTCCTGAGCTTTTATCTTTTCTAACTGTTGTTTTTCTCTGATATATAGTAAATTTGTTTTTTGATATTTTGTCTATTACCTTATTAAATTCTCTTAATAGTTGTAATAGATTCTTTGGGGATTTCTAGACAGACAATAATATTATTCATATACAGTGAGAGTTTTATTCCTTTCTTGCCTACATGACTTTTTTTCTTTTTTTTGCCTTGTTGCCTCCTCTTGGCCCTCAAGCACATTGTTGAAGAATAGCCACAACAGAGGGTAGTCTCAGGGTTGATGCATGCGGTTGTGTGAGGTGGGCACTGCACAATTCTAGGAAGTATTGTTCACTAAAGCTTAGCTGTCCTTGGCATTCTTGTCATGTTTCTAATTTTAATCTACTTTCATTTCATACCGTGAGCTCACATTTCTTGGAACCTTCTCTGTGGGATTCTTTGAAGCTGATGTTGAAACTAGTTGCCTACAGAGACCTTTTCCAGGAGCCTGAGGACCATCCTAACCTTGGCCATACGTGTTGCTTAACTTTGAATTCAAGACTACCTGACTGATTGCAGGCTTGTTAGCAAGTTAGTGAGTTTCTCAAAGGAAACTTTTCCTCCTACTTTACCCAGAGCCAAGCCTGAGCCAGCCATGAACTGCCCAGTCTGCTTCTGTGGGGTCCCCTGTGCTCCCAGTAACACCTGAGCTCCAGGCGGCTAGGCTCAGCCATCTTAGGATAGTCACCAACTCCCCTTTCTGACTTCTCTGCTTGGCATATCTTACAAATTTGGCTCTCAAGAATTCCCTTACTTTCTTCTCTGCCCAATCCTGCATTAAAAACAAAGTTTAAAAAATTAATCTAGTATTTATAGGTATGCTGTAGCAAAAGGATTTTCTCCAAATGTTTTCTCCATCATAGTATCAGCATAAAATCTCTAATTTTTTTTATCTTAATGAGAATAATTCTATTGCTTCTCCAACAAGTACAATGCATGGTAAAAGTTTTTGAAACATATCCTATTTCAGGTTAATGGAGTTCTCTTCTATTTGTTTTGGTTAACTAAGAATTTTTAAATCACAAATGGTTATTGAGTTTTATTTAAAAGCTTTTGAGCATCTAATAATTTCTTCTCCTTATTTTCAAAGGGGAGGAAAAGGATATGTTTTCCTCAAGGTCATGAGGTAGTAGTTGGGATGCTCCTGTAACAGAAGGAAAATTAACAAGACAAAGTCAAGCAAACGTATTAAAACGTAGTGCACATCACACAGAAGGAAAGCAGCTCTCTCAAGGCAGTGGCTTGGAATTCTTTCTTAAAGAACATTTTAACAAGCCAGACATGGTGGTTCATACCTTTAATCCCAACTTCAGATTGCCCAGGCAGAAGGATTGTGAGTTCAAGGCCAGCCTGGGTTATATAATGAGACTCTGTCTCAAAAATATATATTTTAGCAAAGAACAATAAAATCCTAGAGTAATGACAAGACAAAGCGGCAAGCAGTTTAAGATTTGAAAAGCAGGGACAGAAGAAGTTCCTAGATTCCTCAGGCCTGTTTGTGTCCCTGAGCTGAGAACATTTTCTCTAGTGACAGTCATGGAGGATATTCCTTCTGTCTCTACCCGGGAAGCAGGAAGGGAGGCAGAAAGAACTTTGTCTTTTATATACATAAATTCTTTATTAGGATATGTTCATCATATGGGGGCTGGAGGAGATGTGTCGTGACAATTTCAATTAGCCTTACATTGTACATTATTTACATTGCCCCCATCGTTTCTCCCCCTCAGCCCCCTCCCTACCCCACTTAAAGCAATTGCAAGAGGTTTTCTAGTTCTGTTTCATATAGGCATATGAAGTCCATCTGCCATATACCGTCACCTTAACCTCCTTCCTTTTTTTAAATTTTTTATTTATTTTTTATTGTTTTATTATTCATATGTGCATACAAGGCTTGGGTCATTTCTTCCCCCTGCCCCCTCAATACCCAGCAGAAACTATTTTATCCTTATTTCTAATTTTTTTGTAGAGAGAGTATAAGCAATAATAGGAAGGAACAGGGGTTTTTGCTGGTTGAGATAAGGATAGCTATACAGGGCATTGACTCACATTAATTTCCTGTGCGTGTGTGTGTTACCTTCTAAGTTAATTCTTTTTGATCTAACCTTTTCTCTAGTTCCTGGTCCCCTTTTCCTATTGGCCTCAGTTGCTTTTAAGGTATCTGCTTTAGTTTCTCTGTGTTAAGGGCAACAAATGCTAGCTAATTTTTTAGGTGTCTTACCTATCCTCACCCCTCCCTTGTGTGCTAAAGCTTTTATCATGTGCTCAAAGTCCAATCCCAATGTTGTGTTTGCCCTTGATCTAATGTCCACATATGAGGGAGAACATACGATTTTTGGTCTTTTGGGCCAGGCTAACCTCACTCAGAATGATGCTCTCCAATTCCATCCATTCACCTGCGAATGATAACATTTCGTTCTTCTTCGTGGCTGCATAAAATTCCATTGTGTATAGATACCACATTTTCTTAATCCATTCATCAGTGGTGGGGCATCTTGGCTGTTTCCATAACTTGGCTATTGTGAATAGTGCCGCAATAAACATGGGTGTGCAGGTGCCTCTGGAGTAACCTGTGTCACAGTCTTTTGGGTATATCCCCAAGAGTGGTATTGCTGGATCAAATGGTAGATCGATGTCTAGCTTTTTAAGTAGCCTCCAAATTTTTTTCCAGAGTGGTTGTACTAGTTTACATTCCCACCAACAGTGTAAGAGGGTTCCTTTTTCCCTGCATCCTCGCCAACACCTGTTGTTGGTGGTGTTGCTGATGATGGCTATTCTAACAGGGGTGAGGTGGAAACTTAGTGTGGTTTTAATTTGCATTTCCTTTATTGCTAGAGATGGTGAGCATTTTTTCATGTGTTTTTTGGCCATTTGAATTTCTTCTTTTGAGAAAGTTCTGTTTAGTTCACATGCCCATTTCTTTATTGGTTCATTAGTTTTAGGAGAATTTAGTTTTTTAAGTTTCCTATATATTCTGGTTATCAGTCCTTTGTCTGATGTGTAGCTGGCAAATATTTTCTCCCACTCTGTGGGTGTTCTCTTCAGTTTAGAGACCATTTCTTTTGTTGAGCAGAAGCTTTTTAGTTTTATGAGGTCCCATTTATCTATGCTATCTCTTAGTTGTTGTGCTGCTGGGGTTCCACTGAGAAAGTCCTTGCCTATACCTACTAACTCCAGAGTATTTCCTACTCTTTCCTGTATCAACTTTAGAGTTTGGGGTCTGATATTAAGATCCTTGATCCATTTTGAGTTAATATTGGTATAGGGTGATATACATGGATCTAGTTTCAGTTTTTTGCAGACTGCTAACCAGTTTTCCCAACAGTTTTTGTTGAAGAGGCTGCTATTTCTCCATCGTATATTTTTAGTGCCTTTGTCAAAGACAAGTTGGTTATAGTTGTGTGGCTTCATATCTGGATCCTCTATTCTGTTCCACTGGTCTTCATGTCTGTTTTTTTGACAATACCATGCTGTTTTTATCGTTATTGCTTTGTAATATAGTTTGAATTCAGGTATCGTGATAACTCCAGCATTGTTCTTTTGACTGAGTATTGCCTTGGCTATTCATGGCCTCTTGTGTTTCCATTTAAATTTCACGGTAGATTTTTCAATCTCTTTAATGAATGTCATTGGAATTTTGATGGGAATTGCATTAAACATGTAGATTACTTTTGGGAGTATAGACATTTTTACTATGTTGATTCTACCAATCCATGAGCATGGGAGATCTCTCCGCTTTCTATAGTCTTCCTCAATCTCTTTCTTCAGAAGTGTATAGTTTTCCTTGTAGAGGTCATTCACAACCTTTGTTAGGTTTACACCTAGGTATTTGATTTTTTTTGAGGCTATTGTAAATGGAATTGTTTTCATACATTCTTTTTCAGTTTGCTCATTGTTAGTGTATAGAAATGCTAATGATTTTTCTATGTTGATTTTATATCCTGCTACCTTGCTATAGCTATTGATGATGTCTAGAAGCTTCTGAGTAGAGTTTTTTGGGTCTTTAAGGTATAGGATCATGTCGTCTGCAAATAGGGGTATTTTGACCGTTTCTTTACCTATTTGTATTCCTTTTATTCCTTCTTCTTGCCTAATTGCTCTGGTTAGGAATTCCAGTACTATGTTGAATAGGAGTGGAGATAGTGGGCATCTTTGTCTGGTTCCTGATTTTAGAGGGAATGGTTTCAGTTTTTCTCCGTTAAGTATAATGCTGGCTGTAGGTTTGTCATATATGGCTTTTATAATCTTGAGGTACTTTCCTTCTATTCCTAGCTTTCTTAGAGCTTTTATCATGAAATGATGTTGGATCTTATCGAAGGCTTTTTCTGCATCTATTGAGATGATCAAGTGGTTTTTGTCTTTGTTTCTGTTAATGTGGTTTATTACATTTATCGATTTTCGTATGTTGAACCACCCCTGCATCCCTGGGATGAAGCCTACTTGGTCGTGGTGAATAATCTTTTTGATGTGTTGCTGAATTCGGTTTGCCATTATTTTGTTGAGTATTTTTGCGTCAATGTTCATTGAGGAGATTGGTCTATAGTTCTCCTTTTTGGAGGTGTCTTTGCCTGTTAACCTCCTTCCTTTACCTTCCCCCTTCCACTAGTGCCCCCCGTGCCTATTTTACTGTCCTGTTTTTCATTATTAATATTTAAGAACTTTGTCTTAGTAATTTTCTGTCTTGTTTTTAGGCAAAGGAGGAAGGGCAGAGTGACTCACTGAGTTTTAACTGTCCTCAGTATTTCAGGGAGAAATATTTTAGTTTCCTTTTATTTTCTCTTAATTAGACATCTCATCCAAAGGTGGATGGAAGCAGAGATGACCCAGTAGCCACCAGGACACTTGGCAAGCAGACCTGTGATTTCTCTGTGAAAAAGTCTTGCCATTTAAGGAATGGAACAACACTGATTCAGGATCATGACATTGTGAGCCACTAGCCTTGGTATCACACTCTGGGTGTTGTTGTGGGGCATGGGGAGCAAGTGGGGTCCCCTTGGCACATGGGGGCCTTCTAGATGATGTCTTTGGAGGAGACTGAGCCATGCTCATCTATCCTTACCCCCTGCCCTTCTATTCAACATTGAAAAAACAAAGCTGAGTTTCCAACTGCAGAGAGAGTGAGAGAGAGAGAGAGAGACTGAGAGAATCCAGATCTTTCTGTAATATATGAAATGATTCTCCCAGTCTCTGTGAGTTCCAATCAAGGAATCAAAGTGTACAACCATAGGTAATAAAGGCCTCCACGCACACTGTGAAAGACAGGCAGTCAGAGGTCATCACACCTAGTTATATATTGGAAAGGGGACAGGGTGTACTTTTGAGCTGATGCCAGCTCTTACCTCTGATCCAGGTGAAATAACAGCCTTCTGACCTCTTAGATGTGATGACAGAGTCCCAGGAAGCACAAAGGCCAACTTTCATTTATGGTCACATTAAGAAAGCAACAGCCCTCTCTTACTTCAATTCATAAACTAATGTTTGCTACCTGAGTGGCCTCTGGGGGCTGACCCATGTCAGACCCAGGAGGAAGAACATTTCGATCACAATACGTTTAAATATTTGATCTCATTTTACCCCCATGAATTTTGTGATAAAACTTTAACTTACAGAGCTTATCTATTTGCAGTATAAAAAGAATAAAGGGGAAAAGAAGGAAGTCCTACCATTACTACTGACTGTCTTCACAAACCGGGGACACACCTCAGAGCCCCCACTCTTCCTCGTTCCCCACTCCCCTCCACTGGGGATAAGCAGTGCTCTGTCTACGTCACAGCATCTCCACATGAAATCATGCTTTTGAAATCATTTTGTAAACAACAAAACCTCTGTAAATGTGAGTTAATAAACTTAGCAAGCTTCTTTCTTTATTGGACGAGGCCAACAGTTGCATAAGTTTCCTTTGCCAATTTCTGTATTCTTTTATTATTTTCCTTTTACTTGCTCTTTCCTCTTCTTTGCACTCTGGCCAGATTTGCAATTCACATATACATATGTATGTGCATTTGTGTATTAATATACGTACAGATTACCCACCCCCACACACATACACATATATATCTCATCCTGCTGTCTCCGGTCACTTCTGTCCCTAAAGGCCATGCATGGTTCTTTGACCGTTTCTCTCCCTTTTCTTGTACACTGATGCTTCAACTCCAAATTGCCCACTCCTTTCTCCCCATAGTCCCAGTGACCTGGTTCCACTGCTGTTAGATGTCTCGTTGCAAGATGAAATGTACCTGCATACCTTCCCCATGCCCTTTCCTTGGAAAGGGACTATCTCAGAACCAAACATAACTGTAAACAACCGTTTATGTGAGTCACTTCACATGTCTGTCTGACTATTTCCTCTCTCCAGAGCCACAAAGGTACTGACAGAACACATTTATTTAGGGATTTTTATTTAAATGGTATAAAATACACATAACATAAAACTTTACAATCTTAACCAGTTTTACATGTACAGTGCAATGCACATGTAAGATGTATATTTACATTGTTGTACGACCAATCTCCAGGCCTGTTTCATCTTATAAAACTGGAACTCTGTTCCAAGTAAACAACAACTCATTTCCCTTCCCCTGGCAACTACCATTCTCCTTTTTTCTTTCTGGTGGAGTGGCTCAAGTGGTAGAGTGCCTCCTTGCATGAAGTCTGAGTTCAAACCCCAACACTGCCAAAAAAAAAAAAAATTTTAAAATGGAATTACCATATGATCCAATGAGGAAATTTAGACACTATTTGTTTTTTGGCAGTTGGCTTATTTAATTAAGCACAATGTTCTTCAGGTTCATATGTTGTAGCATTTCACAGAACTTACTTCCCTTTCAAGACTAAATAATATTCCACTGCGTGTATATACCACATTTTGTTTATCTATTCACCTGGGGTTTTTTGTTGTTTGTTTCCTTTTGTTTATTTGTTTGTAATGCTGGGGCTCAACCCCAGGACCCTGTGCCTGCTACGCAGGTGCTGTACTACTGAGCTCAATGTCCTGTCAATGGACACTTGGGTTGCTTCCATCTTTTGGCAAGGATGAAGAACGTTGCTGTAAGGATGGGTGTATAAAAATCTCCTCAAGACCCTGAGTTCATCTTTTTATGTAAACACACCCAGAAGTGTTTGTTGGATCATATGGTAATTCCATTTTTCATTTTTTTTTTTTTTTGGCAGTGCTGGGGTTTGAACTCAAACTTCATGCCTAGGCAAGCAGGCGCTCTACCACTTGAGGCACTCCACTAGCCCTTTTCTGCTTTGGGTATTTTTCGAGTTAGAGCCTCATGAACTGTTTGCCTGGGTTGACTTCGGACAGTGATCCTCCTGATCTCTGCCTCCCAAGTAGCTAGGATTACAGGCGTGAGCCACCGGCGGTGGCATTTTTAATTTTTTGAGGAACTGCCGTACCATTTTCTATAGTGGCTACACCATCTTACATTTCCACCAACTGAGCACAAGGGTTCCAATTTTTCCCTGTCATTTCATTGCCAATGCCTGTTGACAATTTTGTTTTTTGTGGGGACGACCACCCTCACAAAGATGAGGTAAATGAGTGAATGCAGTGTGGCATGTCATTGTGACTTTGATTTGCCATTCCCCAGTGATTAACGATGTTGAATTCTTTTGGGGTGCTTTTTGGCAAGTGATGTTCCTTTAGTAAAAACTGTGTACCATGGTCCTTATGGTCAAAATCCATTTATTGTGTGCTATTTTCCAAACCCAACAACTTATTGGAAGATAGGATTAAATGTTTAGATAGTAGTCCATTCATTCCCTGAAAATAGCCCACAGTACACATTATTCTGCTTCTGGTTCTGTCTTCTAACTGAAGCAGGTTGTCCTCAGGGTTGGTGGCTGGCCGGAGTGGCCATGCATGACAGGTGTATTAGAGCCCTGAACACCACAGCGTCTGCTGTGCACAGTCAAGAAAGGGTTCAAGTTTCGCCTCAGGTGAAGAATCCTTTGGTAAGAAAGGCACCTATTTGTGGCTCAGTTCATTTTTGACTTGTCCAGCAATGTTTTAGAGCCTTTGAATATGGTGACCCCTAGCTCCAGGGGTTCCGAGGGGCCTAGGGATCCAGCTAGCTGGCCCTTTAAAATGACTCTGTCTCTTCACATGTTTGACATCCAGCTCAGGACAGGATCTGAAAGGGTCAGTGGATCCCTTGTTCCTGGGAGGGAGCAATTATGCCAGAAACCTACACATCCCCTCTTCAGGTACCTGGGCCTGGTCCAACCAGGAGCCCCTCTGAGGAAGGGGAAGGGGGAGGGGCTACTGAGCACCTCTTCCTTCAGGTCAGGCTAGGTAGTGTTTGTAAGTCTCCTGTACAGGGACAGAGACAGGAGACTGAGGACACTCTCATGTAACAGCATTTGCCCCTCATGTAATTGCCTCACTGACACCTGTCTTATGATCACCTTCTTCTATCAAAAGCTTTCCTTGATCCTTGTCCTAAATAGAAGTTGTCTGATGGGCCCTGTCTCCAAGCACACCTCACTCTTACTCCCACCTCGCTGCCCACATTCTCTTCTTGCCGAAGTCCACTTGTCCCCCACAAGAGTTGTCAAAAGGAAAATGAATGAACCCAATCCTTGCAACTCAGACAAGAGTGACAGTGTAGTAGAAGGAGAAATGGGGTCTCTTGTAGGTCACTGAGTCCCATCTTTGCCCAGCCAATGGAGGCTTCCTTCTGGAGGTTTTGGGGGAGAATCCTGGCCCTTTCTGACATTGCTCCCTTGCTTGGCTCATAGCCTCCTCTTCCATCTTTGAATTCAACTTGGCATCCAACCCCTTTCCACAACATATCCCTTTCTCTGACCAAACCCAGGGAAGTATCCATGATTTTAAGTTTCGTAGGCCCATCTGGATAAACTGGGATAGTCTTCTGTCTCCAGCTCTATACTCTTATCATTACAGCTGCAAAGACCTTTCTGCTGTATAAGGAAACATGTACATATATTCTGGGATTTAGGATGCAGACATATGTGAGGGACAGTATTCTGTTTACCAACAAGGATACAGTAAAAAATATAAAGGCATGCCACACAATTAATTAATTAATTAAAATTGTATGGTTTTTTTTCTGGATTTTGTGATGATCATTACTTGTCCTTTTAATATTTGTAACTTATCATAATTTCTTTTCTCATCTTTCTCACAAATAGATATTCTCTTTGGTACCTAATTTCATATAGCTTGTGTTGAGAACTTTCAAACTGTGTCAGCTTTAGACCCCATGTAAGCTAAGGGCACCTCTACTCACCCAATGACTGAACACCCAGTTAAGTTTCTTTTCCAAACACCTGTGATGGCTGGAGAGTTGGTTGTGGCTGGGGTTGGTCATTCCAGAGGCCATCAAGGGAGCCAAGAAAGGGCAGAAGTTGAGATGCTCTGTGTCTCAAAGGGTGACCCTCCTCTCTCTGTGACCCCAACAAGCCTTTGGGCAAAGTGCAATATAAACAGGCTGTAAGAAGCTCCCCAAATAACAGATTAGCTTCATGTGCCTGGGGAGAGAGGCAGAAAGAAGGTGATGAAGGAGCCCCGGAGCCATTGTGCAGTAAACTTAATAAAGTCCTGCTTTGGAAGTGCCATAATTCACTTTGTTTCCCTGCCAGCTGTTTCCCCTTGCTTATGACCACAGCACTGACAGACTTTCTTTGTGACTCCTCCCTGGCCTTTGTATCAACCAGATGCCCCTCTTCTTTTCACCTGCTACCTTAAGGAACTTGCCCATCACCTTGGTTTCTCTTCGGTCCCATTTTTCTGCCCTCTTTTCTCTTAATGCTGTCATCCTGCTTCTGTTGTCTGAGCCTCCAGGGGGTCAAGGTCTTGAGCTTTCATTCTGTTCCTTGACTGTTTCTAGTCTACAATTCCCTGTTCTTGCATCCTTGGTTTTCTCTCTTGTTACCTCCCAAACTCTACCCCACCATCCCATGGCCAGTGATCATTCCTTGTCTAGTATTTCGTTGTGTTCCAGGGGGAATTTGTTCTTCACTGCGCATCTCTGCTAAACTTCCCAACCTAACAGGCAGCATCCTGTATCTTCTACTGAGCATCTTATTCTTTGCACTAAAGACAATCACTCCCCACACCCATCCTGGATTTCCAGCCTGGGGGCATCTGTGGACAGGCTCACCTTTGTTCTCTTACAGTCTAAATATTTGACTTCAAAGGTTACTGGTGAATCGCTCACTTTCAAAGCACAAAGTCTCTTCCTGTCACCTTCCCTTCCACACTTCCTGTTCACATGTCCTTCTGCAAGAGCAAGTTTTTCTGGGGTGTGTTTCTGGTTTGAAGTCCTCATCTGTCCCACATTTGAGTCATCTCAGATCATTTAGCCATTCACACCCAGCCTGCTGTATCTCATGGCTCAAACCTCTCATTCCTCATTCCTCAATCAGGAAACCCCAAGACCTTGTGCTACTCCTCTCTCTTCCGTCTTTTGCCAGCCCCAGTCCTCCCCTCTCATTGTACTTGTGGGGACCCTTCTCCTAGAACAGAAACTTAATTCACAATTTCCTTAAATTTCCTGCCATTATCATCTCTGGATATGCCACTTTCCTTCCTTCCTTCTCCCAAGTTCAAACCTGTCTTTCTGAAGAGCACACTCTCTGTACCTGGGAGACTTCCCTCTGCCTGCTTCCGAGTGGCTGTGCTGTCAGGATTCCTCCCCAGTCAACTGTTTCTCCATGTCTTCTCCTGTCAGACCTGTGTGTGGTAACAATCCTTATAATGGCACATTCTCCTCAGCCTTTCATGCCTAAAGTCAAGGCAGACTCTGGCAGTGGCTTCCATTTTGTTGTGTGGCCACTGAGCGTCAGAAGTTGGTAAGTAGAGTGAGTTAATCTACTGTGGGTGGTTCTTGACAATGACAGCAAAGTCATGCTCACTTCATCTCCAGCCCCAGGGAGCAAAGACCAAAGTCCTCTGACTACCAGGGAGATTGCTGGGCCCTGTGGGAAATTTGTGTTTAACATTTGAAGTCACAGAATAACTGTTTTCCCATGTATGAAAGTTCTGTGTCTCCACATCAGACCAATTTTTATCTGTCCTTTTGCTTGTGGTCATTCTTATGTGTTGTAAGAGGGATTTTTTTTTTTTTTTTGGTTTTGATCTGCATGTCTCTAGGCAGGTACTCTACCACTTGAGCCATGCCCCCCCCTTAATCTTTATCTCTCTAATAATTAATAATTTGAGTGTATTTCCAAGTTTTTATTGGTCTTCATAAATTCATTGGTGTAAAGACTACTTAAATTTTTGGGTGGTATCTATCACAATGGAATTTTATGCAGCCATGAAGAAGAACGAAATGTTATCATTCGCTGGTAAATGGATGGAATTGGAGAACATCATTCTGAGTAAGGTTAGCCTGGCCCAGAAGAACAAAAATTGTATGTTCTCCCTCATATGTGGACATTAGGTCAAGGGCAAACACAACAATGGGATTGGACTTTGAGCACATGATAAAAGCTTTAGCACACAAGGGAGGGGTGAGGATAGGTAAGACACCTAAAAAATTAGCTAGCATTTGTTGCCCTCAACGCAGAGAAACTAAAGCAGATACCTTAAAAGCAACTGAGGCCAATAGGAAAAGGGGACCAGGAACTAGAGAAAAGGTTAGATCAAAAAGAATTAACCTAGAAGGTAACACACATGCACAGGAAATTAATGTGAGTCAACTCCCTGTATAGCTATCCTTATCTCAACTAGCAAAAACACTTGTTCCTTCCTATTATGGCTTATACTCTCTCTACAACAAAATTAGAGATAAGGGCAAAATAGTTGCTGCCAGGTATGGAGGGGGTTGGGGGAAGTGGAAGGGGGTGGAGTGGGTGGTAAGGGGGGGGTTGAGGGAGGGGGGAGAAATGACCCAAGCATTGTATGCACATATGAATAATAAAACAATAAAAAATAATAAAATAAAAAAAATAAATTTTTGGACCATTTTTAAGTGGGTTCTTTATATTTTTATAATTGACTTGTAAGTATTCTTTATAGATCCTGGATAGAAAACCCTTCTTTGATAGATAGTTTTACAAATATTTTGTCTCAGTCTGTGAATCATCTTTTCACTTTTTCACTTAATGGTGTAGAAAGTGAAAATAACTTTAATTTTAATAAAGTTCAATTTATCTTTTCACATTTTCTCATTTTTTTGGTGTCCTATCTAAGAAATCTTTGCCTAAACTGAGGTAAAGAAGATTTACTCCCATGTTTTCATCTCAGATTTTTATAGTTTTTATAGTTTTGGCTCTACATTTATATCTATGATCTATACATAAATTTTTATGTATGGTGTGAGGTAAGGTAAATTCATCTTTTCCACATATGAACATCCAATTTTCCCAGTGCCATTTTTAAAAGGTAAGGCTTTAAATGGCATGGGTTTGTATCTTTAATCTCAATTCTGATCTGTCATTCTTTATGTCTATCTTCATATTAATAGCACACTGTCTTAGTCATAGAACTTTTGTAATAAGTTTTGTGGTCAAAAGGTGTAAGTACTCCAGATTTCTTCTCTTTCCATGTTATTTTGGTGATCCTGGGTCTCTTACTTATTCATAGAGTACAATTCTACATTGAAACCTCTTATGTCCTCCTTTTTATCCATATTATCTTCTATTGATTTTTCATTAATCATAGTTGTTTTTAAGCCCTTGCAATTTCAGTATTTGGATCCACTGTGGCTCTGCTTCTTTTAGTCTCTATTTTATCTCTTGATAATTAGTTACACTTTACTTCCTCTTCCCACGTCTAGAAATTTTCATTGTTAGCCAGACAGGGGTGAATAACATAACTGGGAAAGTTCCAGGTGGTGGCGTCCACCAGGCGACATTTCCATCTTTGCTCTGTTAGGCAGCAGAATGAGGAGGTGCTGATCCCTCCAATTTGACTTAATTGAGGAGCAAAGCAGGTTGGCGATACACTGTATTTTTAGTGAGACTCCTTTCATCTCTGCTTTGTCCCTGTTCCTCAGTCCTGGCCTTCTCAGTGGTTTGACTAAAGAACCTGAGTGGACTGTCTTTTCAATCATTAAAGACTGCAAAAGATTTAGTTCTGCCCTCTAGAAATTTTTCGTACACCTTTTTAGCATTCTGCTCCACAAAACTCCAAGATCTTGTAATTGTCTTGAGGGGGAGACGACCACTTTTGCGGGGCTGGTGCCTCTACCTATGATGAGATTTTGTCTTCCAAGTACTGCTCAGCTGAGGAAGAGATCATCCTGCTTTTTAGAAGCTTCTAGTCCAGTTCTGCACATCTTATCCCACAGGGAAACTGGCCATGCATTGGTCCTTTAGTTTCTAATTTCTTGCCCAGCCCCCCATAAGCACCAAATCTTCACTGGTTTCTCTTTTCTAGACTAAGGCCCTTTGCTGGCCCAGGCTGATCTCTCACACCCGGAATTGGAGACTGCTCCCAAGGAGGTAGAGGCCAGCTGGCATCATAAGGGCCCTCTCCTCACTGAAGGTTTACTTTGACTTATTTTTGTTGCTTCATGGTGCTGCAATGTCTTTTTAAAAAAATGATGGTTTTGTGATTAATCGACCTTTTCCTAGCTTTTAAAGCAGGAGTATCTGCATGACATGACTACTGCATTTGATAAGGAAGCAAAACTCTCACTGGATACTTTTTGGTTGTACTGAAGTTTGAACCCAGGGCTTCCTGCTCCTGAGGCAGGTACTCTACCACTTGAGTTATGCCTCTGTCCCTGACTGGATTATTTTAAGTCAAGTCCCAAATATCATAATTTTATCCATAAATACTTCCACTTTCTCCTCTAAGAGAAAAGAGGTTGATGGGGTCCTTTATTTACATAAAAACCCATATTTAAAAATTATGAATAATTCCTTAATGTAACTTTTTGGGGGGTAGGACTAGGGTTTGAATTCAGGCTTTCACTCTTGTAAAGCAGGCGCTCTACCACCTGAGCCACTCCTCCAGTCCATTTCTCTCTGGCAATTTTGCAGGTGGGGTCTTGCAAACTATTTGCCTGGGCTGACCTTCAGCTTCCCAAGTAACTAGGATTACAAGCATTAGCTATTGGTGCCAGCCTTAATATAATTTAAGAACATCAGTGCACTAGTTTTTCTAATTGATTCTTAAATGACTTTGTTGGTCTGCTTGGGTCAGGATCCAAACAAATTCCACAAATTGCTTTTGGATAAAAAAATCTCTTAAAATTTTACACCATTAGAATTCCTTCATCTCTTCCCCCTTTCTTCCTTGTTATTTATTTGTCAGAGAAACTTAATCCCTTTTCTCATACAAATTTTTATATTCTGGATTTGACTGATTGTATTTCCAATGCATCACTTCACGATTCTCTATCCCTAAAGTTTTTTGTGAGATTGGCAGTTAATTCCCAATGTTTGATCTAACTCACAGTCAGTTCTTTGGCCAGAGCAAAGAACTGACTCTTTCCCTTGCATTACAGCAGAGGACACAGTGGTGTCTGTTTGCTTGTCTTTAGATCTTGTTGATTTGACAGCGACAAGTGATGTATTATTACTACTTAGATGTGTTTCTTTGGTATTAGTAAGGTTGAACATTTTCTTATATGTAAAACTTTACATTTCATTTGATCAAGAATTATCTCTTTTTGATTTTCATGCTTGTTACAAACTTTCTCTCCAGTATGTCATTTTTGATGGATAATTCAATTTTTTATATAGCATCACTCTTTGCTATTATGATTTCCGTCATTACTTTTTATACTGAGAAGTGTGTCTCCACTCAGAAAGATACTTACATTTCCTTTAGTGTTTGGTTATTTTTGTTTTGTTTTTGTCCTTTATACTTAGTTCTCCTGAGTTTTATTGTCATAAGCATAGATGGATCTTTGTCTCCAAATAAAAGACAGTTTCAGTGCCAATTATTGAATATTCCTTTTTCTTTCCAATGATTTGTGTGAGTAACACATTGTATATTAAATTCTTGCATATATTCTCTTTTATTGAGAATTTAAAATTTTTATCTCAATGTTTTTACCAGCAGATTCATAGTAAGTTTGACAATTTGGTAGTGTGACTCCTATCTGTTCCCATCAGTATTTGTTTTAACAAATTATTTTAGTTATTCATGCCTGTTTCCTTTACAAATGAAGACTCAGTTTTTTCAAACTGTAACAAAATTTGATTACATCAAGTCTATAAAATAAATTTGGGAGGACTGGATGTCCTTACAATATTAAGTCTTAAGTCTCTCCTTCCACTCTGTACTTTGGAGTTTTAGACTTTTGTTTTATTCTCCATCCAGGCATTTCTTATCTCATATAGTCCTGCTATGCTCATGTTATATTATAATCATTTGTGGATGGTATAAGTGGAACCTTCTGATTTTTACGTATTTATCCTGTGTCTGTCACATATGTCTATGTCTGTCAATTTTCAGAGTTTTCAGCTATTTTTCTTTTTCTTTTTTTTTTTCCATTTTTCTTTTATTATTCATATGTGCATACAAGGCTTGGTTCATTTCTCCCCCCTTCCCGCACCCCCTCCCTTACCACCCACTCCATCCCCTCCCGCTCCTCCCCCTCAATACCCAGCAGAAACTATTTTGCCCTTATTTCTAATTTTGTTGTAGAGAGAGTATAAGCAATAATAGGAAGGAACAAGGGGTTTTGCTGGTTGAGATAAGGATAGCTATACAGGGCATTGACGCACATTGATTTCCTGTGCGTGGGTGTTACCTTCTAGGTTAATTCTTTTTGATCTAATCTTTTCTCTAGTTCCTGGTCCCCTTTTCCTATTGGCCTCAGTTGCTTAAGGTATCTGCTTTAGTTTCTCTGCATTAAGGGCAACAAATGCTAGCTAGGTTTTTAGGTGTCTTACCTATCCTCACCCCTCCCTTGTGTGCTCTCGCTTTTATCATGTGCTCATAGTCCAGTCCCCTTGTTGTGTTTGCCCTTGATCTAATGTCCACATATGAGGGAGAACATACGATTTTTGGTCTTTTGGGCCAGGCTAACCTCACTCAGATTGATGTTCTCCAATTCCATCCATTTACCAGCGAATGATAACATTTCGTTCTTCTTCATGGCTGCATAAAATTCCATTGTGTATAGATACCACATTTTCTTAATCCATTCGTCAGTGCTGGGGCATCTTGGCTGTTTCCATGACTTGGCTATTGTGAATAGTGCCGCAGTAAACATGGATGTGCAGGTGCCTCTGGAGTAACAGTCTTTTGGGTATATCCCCAAGAGTGGTATTGCTGGATCAAATGGTAGATCGATGTCCAGCTTTTTGAGTAGCCTCCAAATTTTTTTCCAGAGTGGTTGTACTAGTCTACATTCCCACCAACAGTGTAAGAGGGTTCCTTTTTCCCCGCATCCTCGCCAACACCTGTTGTTGGTGGTGTTGCTGATGATGGCTATTCTAACAGGGGTGAGGTGGAATCTTAGTGTGGTTTTAATTTGCATTTCCTTTATTGCTAGAGATGGTGAGCATTTTTTCATGTGTTTTCTGGCCATTTGAATTTCTTCTTTTGAGAAAGTTCTGTTTAGTTCACGTGCCCATTTCTTTATTGGTTCATTAGTTTTGGGAGAATTTAGTTTTTTAAGTTTCCTATATATTCTGGTTATCAGTCCTTTGTCTGATGTATAATTGGCAAATATTTTCTCCCACTTTGTGGGTGTTCTCTTCAGTTTAGAGACCATTTCTTTTGATGAACAGAAGCTTTTTAGTTTTATGAGGTCCCATTTATCTATGCTATCTCTTAGTTTCAGCTATTTTTCTTAAAGTGTTTTTTTTTTCTTTTCTTTTCTTTCCTTCTTTTCTTTGAGGCAAGGTCTCAATATGTAGTCCAGGGTAGCCTTGAACTCAGGATCCTTCTGCCTCAGCTTTCTGAGTGCTGGAATTAGAGACAGGTGCCACCATAACTGACTTCTTAGTTTTTAAATGCTGTTGATTTGGTCTGCTTTGTAAAAGCTTTATCATATGTTTAGTCTCGTGTTTTACTGTGCCAGGCAATTCTCTGACTAACCGTACTAGCATAGTGGACATTTTATTTTCCAGCTGTTTGGGTTGAAGATAAATCTGTGTTCCTTCAGAAAGTATGTTACTGGCTATTGATAAGGCACACTATTCTTACTGCCTTAGGAAGAATCGTTCTATTTATGGCTTTTAAAAATTTGTTGTTGCTGTTGTTTTTTTAATCAGGAAAGACATGATGCATTGTCGCAGTTATCCTACTTAGCAATGGAAAGAAAAACAGTCCATGGAGAGGAAGCTAGCAGCTGCCTTCCTCACTGAGGCCCCTCCAGCTTCTGGGCATGAACTCCCTGCATGCCACATTGATGACATTTGTCATGAGTGGTCCCCAGGGCGGCCCTGTGAGGTGTGAAGAGTTGTACTCACTGAGCCTCAATCTGTCACATCGAGAGTGCTCATCGTCCTTATCCTATTCTACCCAAAGCATAGTTGACAAAGAAGTTTGGAATTCACGAACATCTAAAAGTCCCTGCTGCCCCTTCCCCCTCCCTCAGCTCAGATCTGTTTCTCATAAAACCCCAGGGATTGTTCCCATTATCTTCAGTCCTGTAGCAAATCTCCCCCAAATGTATTGGATTTTAAATAAGTGCCATTTTATTTTCTGACATGACTTCTCTGTTGTTGGAGGTCAGCTGGGGAGCTCTACTCCACACGTGCTTGACTGAGGCTATAGTCATCTGCAGGCATGGCTGGGCTAAGAAGACTGGAAGGCTCCCTCACATGCCTGGCTGGGCCTCCCCAGGTCAGTGAGACCTCAGGGCACTCCCTCTTCATGTGGCTTATTATGCAGGGGTCTCTGTGTGGTTACTCAGAAAGGTAGCCAGGCATTGTCACATGGTGGGTGAGAGCTCCCCAAAAGGCAAAAGCTAGCAGGCTTCTTGCAGCTTAGCACAGAACTGGCACAGTGACACTTTCCCACATTGTATTGGTCCAAGCAAGTTACAGACTATCCTAGAGCCTTCATGGGTGGGAATTGCATGAGTGTGTGAACCTAGGAGGTGTGATTTCTTGGGACCACCTTTGGAGAACAGCTGTCATGGGTTTTCTAACTGGGCTTTCCAAGGATATGAGAGAATGACTTGAAAAACCTACAGAATCTGTCTGTTTAACAGGAAACTTAGGAAAAGCAAAACAAAAGTTATACAATTACTGTAGCGTGAGATTTTGGCATTCATCTTAATACCTCCCCACCATGGCTACCAGTATATTTGGTATTTCTACTGTCTTTAAATTCTTTAATATTTTTATTGACATATACTACATGAACATATTTATGGGGTACAGCACCATAATTTCACACGTATATAATCTATAATGATCAAATCAGTGTAATTAGCATTTCCAACTCTAATTGGCAAACGTGTATCATTGGCAGCCTTTGGACTCTTCTAAGTATTTTTAAGCATATCCTAAATTGTGATTTTAGGTACTCTGCTGTCCTTTAGAACACTACAAGTCTTTCTTCCTATCTAACTGTACTTTGGTACCCATTTTCTAGCCTCTCTCTATCTCACTCCCCTTCCTAATCTCTAGTGAGCACTATTCTACTCTTTTTTTCCTGAGGGAGAAATTGATTTTTTTTTTTTAGCTTCCACTAATGAGAACATGCAGTATTTGTCTTTCTGTGCCTGACTTATTTCACTTAACATAATGTCTCCAGTTATATCTACATTGCCAAAAATGACAAGATTGTAACCTTTTTATGGTTGAAAAATACAATTTGTGCCTATATGCCACATTTTTTTTTGTTTTTTTTATATGCCACATTTTTAAACCCATTCCTTTTGTGAAAAGAACCTGGATATTGTGACTAGTGCTGCAATAAACATGGGAGTGCAGAAATCTCTTTGATATACTGACTTAATTTCCTGTGTATGTGTGTGTATTTGCATGTACATATATATGTATATGGTTTATATACAATAGTGGGATAGCTGGTCATATGGTGGATCAATTTTTACTTTTCTGGGGAATTTCCAAATTGTTTTCCATATAGCCATACTAATTTATATTCCCATCAACAATGTATGAGAGTTCCCTTTTTTTGAATCCTTCCCTTTTTTGAATCCTCACCAGCCATTTTTATTTTGTGTTTTTGATAACAGCTATTCTTGTGTTAGTAGTTCTCCCAGACACCCAGAAATCATATCCCGTTGTGGTTTGGATTCGCTTTTCTTCGAAGATTAGTGATCTCAGCATTTTTTCATATACTTGTTGCTCATTTGTGTATTTTCTTTTGAGAAATGTCTATTCAGATAATTTACCCATTTATAATCATTATTTGAGTTCCTTATATACTCTAGATATTAATCTTTTTTCAGATGAACCATGTGCAGGTTGTCTCTTCACTGCTAATTGTTGTCTTTGCTGTGCAGAAGCTTCTTAGTTTGGGATAATCCATTTGTCTAGTTTTGCTTTTATTGACTATGTTTTGTGGATCCTATTCAAAAAATCTTTGCCTGCATTAGTGTTTTGAAATGTTTCCTCTGTGTTTTCTTCTGTATCTCTAGCATCTTATCTTGTGCTCTGCATTTGCCACTCAGTTTCTTTTTTAACTCCCTAGGGCCTCCTTTTGGACTTTTTTCCCTTCCATTTTTTCCTCCCTATTAGCTACCAAGTCATACATTTTATTTCTAGGCTTTTAGTGCTTACCCTAGATATTTTGACAATCAAACTGTACTAATCAAAGTCTAAGCTACTTACTACCTTTCTCTTTCCTTAGAAAACTTCCACTATAATCATACAGTCTCCTGACTTACATGTTGTTGCATACTTCAATTGAATTTTCTTTTTCTAACTCCCAAGACACCATTATTATTGGTTTATATAGTCATCATTCAGATTTTATTTTTTAAGATAGCTATAGAAAGAATTTCATTGTGACATTTCCATGTATATATGTGTTATAACCCAAAATGGTTCATCCTCTCTATTTTTTGCCTTTCTACCTTAGTCTCCTCCTTTAAGTGATTTCAACAGGTTTTAAAAAATCTATATTCATTCTTGTATAGAAAGTACAATTTTTTTTTTCAGTACTGGTGTTAGAACTCAGGGCCTACACCTTGAGCCACTACACCAGTCCCTTTTTTGTGAAGGGTTTTTTTGAGATAGGGTTTTGCAAACCATTTGCCTGGGCTGACTTCAAACCATGATCCTCCTGATCTCTGCCTTCTGAGTAGCTAGGATTACTGACATGAGCCACGGAGCCCGGCCATGTTCACCTTCTTAACTTCTTTCTTTTACCCTCCCTCATTCAGATTTTATAGTCTATTTTTATTCATTTTTCAAATCTGCTTGGTCAATTTTATGGCTTTTATTTATTTATTTTTACATTTTCAACCCCTTCTACTATTTATTTAAACATCTTCTGTTTGATAATTCAGGGGGTCTTTGTGTGTCTAATTCTGTTGTAAGTTGTTTGTTTTTGTTGACTCTTGCTCATGGTGCTGTTAATCTTTGATTCATGATTTGTGGCTTTTTGCTCAGAGTTCTTGAAAATTGCATGCGTAATTATTTATACACATGTAGAAATATGTGGAGAAAGTGGAAGTGAGTTCCTCCAAAGCGGAGGGTTTGTAGCTGTCCCTCTGGGTTTCTGGGAGAACTATTAACCCAAGAGCACTTTAAATCAAATCCTTGGCTTGAGGTTTTTGTGACAACTCAAAATATATCTTATTTCTCTATGAAGTTAAATTAGATTTGAACAATCAGGGGAGATCCCCCTACATACCTGTTCAGTTCAAGTTCATTCAGTTTTCTGGAGAGCTGAGGTCAGGGACAGATTAGTTTCCCATTTTCTGTTACTAGTGAAACTGTCACTGGTGAAACTGTCAGGTATCTCTGTCATGATGCTGTAAACAGAAATTACTGTTCTCTGAGTTGAAATTTTACTAAGATAGGAGTTTTATCTTGGTTATAGAAAAGGTAACATCATGTGTGGTGTGGTTGCACTACACGGAATTTTGGGGAGCACAGTGGGAAAGGTCAGACCCTAATTTCTGCTTGTCATCTTTAGTGCCCAATCCAAGTAGGATTCAAGTCTACTCTCAAGGTGATGTGGCCTAGGGAAGACATCTTGAGCACAGCTCTAAGAATGAGCACAAGTTCTTTGATACCCACTTGCTCTCCAGCTCCACAGGAATATAGAGCGCTTTCTTCTTGCTTTGTGATCCTGGCTTCACTCCACTGTCACCCATCTGCTTGGTTATTCATCTGAAAACCCTTTCTGCTCAGTGTTTCCAGCTGTCGCTGGGAGCTTGTGCCATACCATACTTGAAGGACCACCTTCCCTAGATCATCTCAGCCCCAGAAATCATCCTGAGCAGTAGCCTGACCCACAAACTGTTCCATGTTTGGGCCTTTGACCAGGTCATGGCCTACTCACCTCAGTCCTCTTGAGTCCTGCTGCTGTGATTCAACTCAGATAGCCTCCTCTTTCTCTTCTCATTTCCTCCTCCCCTATTACCCTTCTTTCTCCCATGTTCTTGTTCACATGTTCTACTCCAGGGCCCTATTGTACAAAAATGCCACATGGTTACGACTCAAACCCTCACCCACATTCTTTTTCATGAGAGGTTAGCTCATCAAACCAAATTTGAGTCACACTCAGAAGTGACAGAGTGTTCCTAGCACATCACTGTCCAACCTGGTCATTTCTTGTGTTTTTTCACTTCTAGTGCAGGAGGCCTAGAAGCAAACCTGGAGATGAGACCTGAAGAAATCTGGAACAATGTTGAGTTTGTACAGTTAGAAGAAGCAAACTCTGTCCCACGAAAGTCCACCATCAATGTAGATGAGGAAGATGAGGCTCTCCAAATCTGCCGTGTATGTGGGGACAAGGCCAATGGCTATCACTTCAATGTCATGACATGCGAAGGATGCAAGGGCTTTTTCAGGTAAGGTCACCCATCAACCTTCACTCACTTGCCACCATTGACATACGAGGTCACATCTAACTGGGGTCTTCCGTTAATCCTCCAGGCCACAGCTTGATCTGACTCTCAGGTTCTCAGTGTGAGCTGGTAGCCCACTCAAGGCTCTTCCAGTTAGTCAAAGTGAGACACTTATACCTTACAGAAATTCTTTTTCTTCAAGTCTACCTGAGGTACCCATTAAGATATCCCTTTGTTCACCTATGTGTTCTTAAATAAAAAAGATTAGTCAGCAAAAGAGTAAGGAAACTGAAAATGCAAAACATAAGTGTCCAAATCAGTTTCATGGAGCCCAGTTGTTGAGTAAAGAATGATAAAAAAAAAAAATGAAAAAAATAAAACCTCACATAAAAACAGACAAACAGGAAGGATCCAAAAATTAAGGACAGAAACATTCTATCTCAGAATAAGGCAGGCCTGGACAGAAGGCTCACGTTGTCCAGCTGTAGAAACAGAAAGGCCAAAGTCAGCTCAGCAAGGCCCCTTAGCACAGGGCTCAGACCAAGAATGGAAGGTAGAGGGAAAGGAATGTGTGAGGTAGAGCCCCAGTCTGCTCCAGGAAGGAACAGGGTATGCAGTTCCCATCTCAAGGCCACACCTGGGAATCTTTATACATCCCCAAGATGGCCAGCCTAACTTCAGAACTTCAGAGCTCTTCCTGGTGACTGGACATTCGAATGTAAATGAACCCTTGAGCCAAAGCCCTACCCTACGATCTCAAAGATGGGGTGTTGGTCGGTATGTTATGGGGAGGGGCTCAGTTGTGTATCCCAGGACCTCCAGCAGGACTTCCAGGTCTGGATGAATCCAGAGAGGCACTGCAGCAAGTTCTGTGCTATGACCAGTTTAGTGTCACCAGAGTGAAGAAACCCCTGCTTCAGGGCTGACATAGCCAAGCCTGGTCGCATGGAGAGAACTGCGCAGGGCAGGTTCAAAAGTATCATGCTCCAGAGAGAAGTGAACATTGGCTGTCTGGGCTACACTGGGTGAGACACAGCAGCTGTATTCAGCTACAAGTCACACAACACTTACTCAATAAGGAAAAAGTGTTGCTGCTTATTATAAGAAGTCTGATGGCTCCCATGTTGATGAGTTCTGCAGCTCAGGTCTTTGCAATTTTCTCATCTCCATTCCATCCCAGAGCTCTGACATCAGTCTGGCTCCCCTTGGAGGAGCATAGTGTCAGGGGCCCAGGCAGTAGCAATGATGTTCAACTAAGGAACAACAACAACACACAAAAAACCTTTCTTGGAAGATCCCTTCCCCTCACATAGGCTAGAGCTGGCCCAGCCTACCAGTCACTAGCAAAGGGCACCAAATACAGCCCTGAGCTGGGCACGTGCCACATGGCCACAGGAAGCCAGGTGCCCATTTGAACCAGATCCAGATTCTTCTAGCACAGAAGAGGATGTCTGGAGCTCTGTCCAAGCGGCATCCGTGTAGACTGCCTTGGCATGAGGGAATATCTGCTCTCTCTCCTCATTTGGATGTTATTCCTGGGACTCCCAGAGGGAGGCAACACATATCAGTGGGCAGGAGTTTGAATTCCACATCAGGCAGACCTAGACTCAAGCCCTAGTTTATATTTACCTGGAGGTCAGGCAGGTGGTGATCTGGCTTTGGCTTCCATCTGTGGCAGGCAGGTGACAGGATGACTCACAGGGTTTTGAAGATGATCTTTGCAAAGTTCTGCAAAATATGTAGCCTAGCACCTGATACAGCATGTCTGTAATAGAGTTGAGCCCCCTTTCGCCTTTTATCCATTCTGGGTGCGCTGTGGAGTAGCATCACAGGTCTCTTGGCCAGGTCAGCAGGAGAGGCAAGGGGTGACGGTATGGCATCCAGGAGGAATGTTCCCCTAGGCTAGTCACGTCTGAGGCCTCAGTCCTCTGAGCTCACACTTATGAGTCACCAGGCCCCCTAGCTCTTTTCAAGCTGGCTTCCCTCAGTTTCCACACTGCTGGGTCAAAACCAGAGGCCAGAACCAAGGGAGAACTTGTGTCATTCTATCCGGCTGTGGAAATGAGGGAAAACTGTTAGGGGTGTCCTGACAGGGTCTTTTGCGGGAGGTCAGGATGCTAGAGAAGAGAGGGTGGCTGCCAGAGTCTTCTAAAGGGTCACCCACTCCTGCTTGCTTGCTGCAAAAGCCTGGGCCTCTGTGCTGAGCTCTTCTCCACCAGGCTCCGAAGCTCTTTGCCTTCAAGCCAATCAGGAGGATCCACTTTGCAATGGGAAAGTCATTGTCCAGTAAGGCAGAAAAGTTTCCTCCCTCTGCCCCCGTCCCCAAATCCAGAATGAGAACTGGGAAAGGGAGTGGCCTGCTTATGTTTCTGACGCTACTCCTGGGGTCAGGTTTTCTCTGGCTCCTTACAAGAAGGAGAAATCCAGGAAGAGGCCCATCCCCATGGTAACGCTGCCTAGAAACAAGGGCCTAAAGGAGGAGGGACAGGTGCTTGTGGAAGCACCAGTGTGGGACACTGGAATTTCAGTGTCCCAGAAAGTGGCTCAGGGGCTGCAGGCGCCTGTGGAAGGGGCATGTCCCATTTCTTGTGGGAACTGTCGCAGGAAAGTCGCCTCCCCTGCTCCTCTAGCTAAGACCTGGACCTTGGGGAGGAAGCCTCCAATAAAGCCCCACTGTGAAAGCAAAGGCTAGGCTCTCCAAATATCCATTGTGTGCGCCGTCGAGAGAGGTGGGGGGGATGGGGGGTGTTGGGGCCCTGGCCTATCAAGGAGCCAGTGACCGACCCACGCAACCTACCTAACGCTCTTCCTCCCCTCACAGGAGGGCCATGAAACGCAATGTCCGGCTGAGGTGCCCCTTCCGCAAGGGCACCTGCGAGATCACCCGGAAGACGCGGCGGCAGTGCCAGGCCTGCCGCTTGCGCAAGTGCCTGGAAAGCGGCATGAAGAAGGAGAGTGAGTGTGGGCGGGCTACGCCTGTGCGGCCCCCTGTGCTGCGAGAGGCCGCCGTGGGCTCGGGCGGGAGCGCGCGTGCGGATGCGCGCCGAGGGCGGGCGCGTGAGCCTTCTGTGCGCCAACAGGAGGCCACGTGGACAACTTGTAGAGGGGACTTGGGGACGGAGGCTATCTCTGTTCGCTGCTCTGTGCGGTGTGGTGGGCGTCGCCAGCCAGGGTTGTGCTGTCCCTGTATGATTCCTTTTGCTCTCTTGGTTGTGTGACCACACCGGGGGACCGTGACCTTGTTGGGGACGTGTGCTGAACTTGTTCTGCTCAACTCGCAGTGATCATGTCTGATGCCGCGGTGGAGCAGAGGCGCGCCCTGATCATGAGGAAGAAGAAGGAACGGATCGAGGCTCAGCCTCCCGGAGTGCAGGGGCTGACGGAAGAGCAGCGGATGTTGATCGCGGAGCTGATGGACGCTCAGATGAAAACCTTTGACACCACCTTCTCTCAATTCAAGGATTTCCGAGTAGGAGGCTTAGGACAGGCTGCTCAGTACCCCAGTGTTCTCCCCAGGGCTTCCCAGTATGTTTCTGGGCCCAGGGATGGCAGGAGACCCTGGAAACTTGTTAGAAATGCAAATTTTCAAGCATCCTCTCCCCCTAGTCAGAAACTCAGAGATGGGTTAAGAGACCCTTGGTGATTCCCGCACAGGCCCAAGTTGGGAGGAATTGGGCTGAGGATAGGAGGAGGCAAAGCTAAGAGGTTCCCAGTTGCTGGCATTCAGGGCTTTATGAGGACAGGGTTGGCTCCTGTTGGGGATGAATTTTCTGAACCAGTGTTCTTGGTTACTTGTGTCTCTGCCCATGCCTCCTTTCCTGTGTGCCCACAAGTATCTCGGGTGGCCTGCCCATCTCAGAGAACTGGATTAGCTCAGACACCTTCTGAGTCTCAGGAGCCCAACATCAGGAATGCTTTGACACACCAGTGGGAGGCCCCACTCACCCTCCCTCCTGACCAGGCAGTGATGTGTGCAACCACTAATTCACAGATGCACAAAGCACCACCTGATACACCAGAGAGAAGAAAGCAGCAGTGTATGTGTCTGTGTGTGCACATGTGTGTGCACAGGAATGTGGGCCTGCCATCGTGCATCTTCTCAGGCTGCAGCTGGCTGTCTGTGGGGACCTGTCTATGGAAACACACAATCTCTCCTATCTCCAACCCCTGTCTTGCGTTACAGCTGCCGGAAGTGTTTAGCAGTGGCCAGGAGATTCCAGAGTTTCTACAGACGTCAGTGGGAGAAGAGGCTCTCTCCTGGAGGCAGATCAAGGAAGAGCTGTGTCCCATGAAGCTCTCTCTGCAGCTGCGGGGGGAAGATGGCAGCGTTTGGAACTACAGACCCCCAGCCAACAGCAACGGGAAGGAGATCATCCCTATGCTGCCCCATCTGGCTGACATGTCAACCTACATGTTCAAAGGCGTCATCAACTTTGCCAAAGTCATCTCCTGCTTCAGGTAAGACATGCAGGCTGGGTGGAGGGATGTGGAGAGGAAAGAAAATGGTTCAGAGGTTCAGAGGATCTGGGTAGGTCCACCCCTTTTGTCTCTGTCCCTTGGGGTACTGGTTCTGCTGGGGACTAGAGCCCTGACCATCTGACCCATTGAGTCTATAGCTGTGCTTCTGCCATTTACCCTAACTGTCTCAGCCTCCCATCTGGAGGTGGGAGCGAAGCATGTCTACTTCACAGGACTGCTGTGTACAATAAGAAGACATCTAAAGAGCAGCCAACATATGGCAGATATTCAGATAGTAATTCCCCTTCCCTATTTCCCCCATAAGGGCAGAAATCACAACTTGACATTTTCAGAGCAAAGAATGAGTTGGAAGGAAAAAGAAGAAAGTCCAGAGAGAGGGAGAGAGAGAGAGAGAAACAGGTGCTGGGTGTCCAGCTGTCTGCTGCCAAGACAAGGCTGAACAGGTCACAGGGGAGACGGTCCTGAGATCCAAAGGGCCAGGTTCCCTCCAGAGCTAAGCCTGGAGGCAACAACTATGACAAGTGGGGTCAGCAGGAGGCCCAGTAGCCCTTGTGTGGTGGAAACCACAGCTCTGTAAGGTGTAGTCTATGGGGCTGGATTTGGAGTAGGCATGTTTGGCTTTGGGTTGGCCACCTTGCCTTGAGGAGTCTCATCAACTGTGGCTGAATCACAGGCACAAAGAGGTGGATTTCATTGGTAGGCAGAGGGCATGTGCTAAGAGTGGGATTCAAAGCTTGGGGCTGCCTGGAGGCAAAGGGTACATATTAAATAGGTACATATTAAATCCAATGTAACACCAGCAGCCAATATCGTCAGTGCATGGAGCTCAGGAAAGGGTGGCATATGTAGAAAGGCTCTGCATTCTGGAAGTATCGGGGAGAGGCAAAGACATAGCTTGGCCTGAAGAGCTAGCAGTATTTCCTTACTGAAAAACTGAGACAGAGTGTATGAGGTTAAGAAGCAGGAACCACTGTAGGTCAGTGGCTGAGAGGAGAGTGGCAGGGGTGGAACAGGCTCTAAGGGATCTGGATACAAGCTAAGTGGACATGGAGTATCTCTGAAGGCAGAAGGAGAGGAGGGGACCATTGTAGGGGAAAGTAACCTGCTTGGCTGAACTGCGAAAGGGGAGAGATTAGAGGCGACCAGAAAGCAATTGCAGTGGTCCTCAGGAGAACGACTCTATCCTGCCTCTTTCTCTCCCTCTCTTCCAACTTCTGGATTATGGGAGTGGGTTCTGGTGCCAGCCCATGGGCAGCTTCCCTGGGAGCTGTCATCCCCTCCCCATCCTTGCTGCCAGGGACTTGCCCATTGAGGACCAGATCTCCCTGTTGAAGGGGGCCACCTTTGAGATATGCATACTGAGGTTCAACACGTTGTTCAACACAGAGACTGGGACCTGGGATTGCGGTCGGCTGGCCTACTGCTGTGAAGACCCTGAAGGTGCCCTGGAAGGGGGAGGAAGGAGAGGGCTTTAAGGAGGAAGGGGTTACACCAGGATATCCTGGGATCGTGGGGTGAAAAGATTGGGTGATAGAACAAAAGAGTTTGGTGAAGAAAGGTGGTTCTTGGGTCAACTTCCTGAAACACTCCCCCACCCCAATATCCACCAACAGGTGGCTTCCAGAAACTTCTGTTGGATCCCTTGATAAAATTCCACTACATGCTGAAGAAGCTACAGTTGCACAAAGAAGAGTATGTGCTGATGCAGGCCATCTCCCTCTTCTCCCCAGGTGATGGCCCCTCCCAGCAATTGACACCCCCTCCAATGATCTGCTAGGGGATCCGCCCTCAAGCCTCCTCAGGGGAAGGTCCCAGCCATCTTCCTTGTTCCCCACTCTTGCACAGCTAGAGTGTGGACTCTGATGTTTCTCCTTGGTCAGTGGGGTGATGCAGAGCCCCTCTATCCTTGCTCTGCCTGGGTGACTCAGGCTCCTGGAGTGGTTGACTGGCAGTTGCCCCTCTGGCCCCTCCTTGCCTTTGTTGACGCCATACTGCCTTCCTTTCCCCACAGACCGCCCAGGTGTGGTGCAGCGCAGCGTGGTGGACCAGCTGCAGGAGAGATTTGCCATGGCCCTGAAGGCCTACATTGAGTGCAGTCGGCCACAGCCCACCCACCGGTGAGCATAGGCAGGGAGGGTGGATGAAGATCTCACCTGGCCTCCAGGCCCCAGCCTGCCTGAGTCTCTCTGGGACAGCAGACCAGAGCTATGCCTGGGGAAGCCTCTGATGACCAGACCTCCTTCTAGGCCTCCTGTCCAGTCAGCCTAAGTTCCAGCCTAGTCATGGAGAAACCTGAGAGGGGTCTGAAGTTGTGCCCAGCTGAGAGGACATTTGTTTGTCCAGGGCTTTCCACACTCTATCATCAAGTGATGGGAAGACCCAGATGCTTCCCTGTGTCTCCTATAGGTTCTTCTAGCAATGTCCAGTAGTAACTACAATGACAGTAAAGATAACAATGATACCAACCATGATGGTAATCATTAATACATCTATAACAGCTGTCATTGACTGGAATGTGCCAGCCCTGGTATACTATCACCTTCAGTCCTCAAAACACTCCCACAAGGTGGGTATCAACACCATCCTGCCAGAAGCCAAGGCTCAGGACCATTGCCCAGGGTTCCATAGCCAGAGGGGTAGAGGCTGGCAGTGGGCCCAGCCAGACCACATCCAAAGTTCAAGCTCTTGAATTTCCTAGGAAGAACACAAATCAGGGGTTGGAAACTTCTTACCTTGTCTTGGCCATAACTCAAAAGAGGAAGGCTGTTTGGAACTTGGGCCTCCCAGAAGCTTGCATACCTTCAGTGGTTCTCAGTATGCCCACATCTTAGTGTCCAATCTGATGCCCAAGGACATCAGACTGAGGACCAGGAGAAACTTGGTTTGCAGAGAGCTAATGCCTTGAGGATTAAGGCAGCCCTGGGTGTCATGATGTTCTTGTAACTCAGAGTCCTCTCATGGCCCACACCAGCCTTCTGTTTGGCTCAGCATGCTGGGATGCTAGACCCTCCCCTATATGGAAGGAAGTGCTAGCCCTTCTTTACTATCTTGGGGAAACACAGTCATGTGGTGTGTTTAGACAATACATCCAAAGCTAGATCCAGGAAGGGATCCCAGCCTCCAGGTTCTAACCTCCACAACTACTTTGCTTGGTCCTGGGCCCTGGACCTTAGTCAGACAGTGACTTCCTCACCCCCAAATTAACCTATGCATTTGGCACCTGGAAGTCCTGAATTTTCCACCGAGGTGTCTATGCACACAAGTGCAAGCCCGCGGCTGGTGTGGAGCAGTGAGATTACAGCTCTCTCCTCAAGTACTGGAAAGCTGTTCTGTCCTCCTTATGCACAGGCTGAAGAAATTCAGTCAAGCTTCATCTCTTGGCTGACATGAGATGTCCTGGGTTTGAACTTGGGCACTCTCAGAGCAGTGCTAGGCTGACACGTGTTGGGGAGAGGGTGGGCCATCCCCAATGTCTCCTCTGGCTGGCCTGCAGGTTCCTGTTCATGAAGATCATAGCAGTACTCACCGAACTGCGCAGCATCAACGCCCAGCACACCCAGCGGCTGCTGCGCATCCAAGACTCACATCCCTTCATCACCACTCCCCTCATCCGGGAGCTGATCAGCAGCACAGATGGCTGAGCTGCTGCTCTTGGGTGGTGCCTCGTGGGACAGCCAGACCCTGAGCTCTCTGAGCCACCGCTTCTGGGGCTAGATGGATGGACAGCACTGGTAGCAACAATGCCCTGTGAACCAAAGCTGCCTAGCATTCCTCAGAAAGGAGGCTTGGGTCTGTCCCCTGCAACCCTCAGTTCAGTCTGTGGAGAGGGAAGCCATGGACCCTATGTGGAGAGGGCTGGCTATAGGTCAGACCCATCAGAGGGGCAAGGCTGCCCTCACCTTAGATAAGCCCTACGGTATGGGAATAAATCCTCAATTCTCATTAAAGTGTTGGGGGAAAGGGAAAGGGTGATGGACCTGGGCCATGTGACAGCCTACACCCACACCCCAGTCCATTGGCTTGGGTCTTTTCCCTGCCACCCCTAATGTTCCTGCTTCCCGCTCCCCACTCACTGCCATCCCCCAGCTGCTTGGTGGGTTCCAGCCCTGTGCTCAATCAGCAAGTGCATTCGCGTCGTCTAAGCTTAGTGTCTTCTAAGCCTGAAGTGACTGTCATGACCTTGTCTTGGTTCATCATTCTGGGCTTCTTCATCCATCCAAACACCAGTAATATGTAACCTGCTGTGGAGTACACGGCATTGAATCAGATGTGGGTCCTGACCTTAAAGGGTTTATATAGTTAAGAAAACAAAGCTGAAATACCTGTTAGGAACAGTTCATTAAAACACCTGTTATGACAGTTCATAATGGCAAGCTATTATTATGGGGGTCAAACCAAGTGACATGTGACATAAGAAACACAAAGAAGTTTATATGGATGCTGAGCTGCGCTGGCTTCTGTGGTGCCTGGGACCAAATTGAGGGTTCCCCAAGGGTGGGTACCTGTATATGACCTGATGTAGGCACATCTGCTCCCCATCTGACTGAGGCCTGGGTTGGCTCCTGAGGATGGAGCACTGGAGTATTTGGTGTCAGGGTGAGGTGACAGTCAGTTCATAAATGTGCCAGCAGAGCCACTTGCCTGCACTGATATTCCTGTGCACACATCTGATCTCACAGCTAAAGAGTATGGAAGTGTCTACCTTGTTATCTCCATATTTTCATTTCACAAGCTATTCTTTCATTTTATATAAGGTGGTTCCAATGTAAGAACAAGGCTTAACATATTTTTCTTGGGTTTAATGTTAAATGAAGGCAAGAGGAATTAAGTAATGAACTTCTGGCTTGAGAATGTAAACATTTTTGGTCTTCTTTTCTGGGGAAGAAAGAAATGTGGGAGTGGGAAAATAGAAATAAAAACACACAAAGCTGGGCGTGGTGGTGCATATCTGTAATCCCAGCACTCAGGGGACTGGGGCAGGATAGTGAGTTTGAGATCAGTTTGGGCTACACAATGAAACCTGTATCAAAAAAAAAATTCATGCATACACATATATTTTACTATTGCCTTTTATATGTATGTGAAGATTCTGCTGGTACAAGTACATAAAAATGAGTTATTTAACTTTGCTTGCTTATGATTGTTCTTTATAAAACTTTAAAAGAGGACCAGCCTGTAGTCCTAGCTACTCAGGAGGAAGAGACCAGGAGGATCATGGTTTGATGCCAGTCTGGACAAAACGTTAGTGAGACCCCACCCTGCCTGTCATCCCAGCTATGTGGGGACATAAACAGGAGAAACCAGGTCCAGGCCAGCCTGAGTAAAAATCTCTCAAGACCCTATTAGAAAAATAATTAAGGCAAAAGGGGTGGGGTGTGTGGCTCAAGTGGTAGGGTGCCTGCTTAGCCTAGCAAGTGCAAGGTCCTGAGTTCAAATACCAGTACTGCATGTATATATTTCATATAGCAAAATTAGAAATGTAGTGATTGAATTAACTTTAAATGTGTAATATTTGGTTGCAAATGAAGCAGCAAGTAATGAATTTTAAGCAACAGGTAATTGCTTAACATTATTTTATAAGAAGCAGGACAAACTTTTGAGAACATAAAGAAATCATTAATAAGTCAAAGGCAGTAAGTCAAATTGGGATATTGATTCCCTGATAGTCCCTCAGATTTACCAGCCTTTTCTGCATAGAGAAGAAAGCACTCATTTTTGGAAAAGAAAATGGGTAAATTGAGCTCAGTGAATACAGCTTTTGTTACCAGGAATTTTGACTAACTATAGACTCAGATATAATTAAAAATGTGATTTTGATTTGGAAATACAAATTCCATCCAGCTGTATTTCATTTCATACAAGTATTATTTTCTCTAGGAAAATAACTTTCAGTGTGCTATTCATTCAAGAGCCTAAAGTTGTTGCTAGATGTAGGTTAGGGTAAGGTGAGGAGGCTAAAGCAAGATTAAAATGGGATGAAGATTCAACTACTGCATGACAGTATTGATTTAAAAAACAGGCAGTTCCTCAAATTCAAAATTGATGTGTTCATAGGACTTCTACAGATTATAAAAACTAAGTGTATCTACTCTAAGAGTAGTTTAAAATTCACACTGAGATGCACGGAAGAGCATCTTCTGTGAGATGCCCGGAAGAGCATCCTTACAGGGTACTTCCTGCAGGGCCTTGTGCCCCTCAAATGTGTAGGACTAGGAGCCACATTCGCTTTGCTTCTCTCATGCATTTGGGCCTCCTGACTTCCTTCCCTGAGCTTTTAAGCAAGTAGAATTAAGCATCAGTGTCTAGGCACCTCTGTGGCCACTTCTTTTTCTAGCTCCTGGCTCAGTCAGGGGAGGAGGGCTTACTCATACAAAGCTCAGGGAAAATGCTTACAGAAATCACTGCAGATCTATCAGCCATCCCCCCCCCCCCGCCTTCCACACCCCTCCAGTCAGAGCCACTCAGCAGCCTCTGCCAAGTCTTGACATCAAAAACCTTCACGTGGAAAGGCCCAAGGTGGCCTCTTCTTTCTGGAGTAGAGGTTGAAAAGATAAACGTCATTAAGCAGCTCCTCCTAGCTCCAGATAACTTGTCACTCTCAACCTGTCATCTCCCACAGCAGCCTGTTCTCCCAACTGCCTTCCCTTTATTTAGCCACAGCTCTCCTACACGAGGGTGCTAATGAGTGATTCACTCACTATTCCTACACCATCCCACACTTTTGTTCATGTGCTGTCACAAAATGACTTCCAGGATCACTGCTTTCCGGAAATATGATCCCAAAGGACCAATCACTTTTTGGAAGGACTAAGGAACTATTTAAGGAGCATTTCAGGTTTCTAAGCCTTTGTAAAAGAGTATCTTGCAGGACATAAAGGCACTCCATGCCAGCATGTCCATCCCACAAGTAGTATGTCTTTGCTGATTCAGTCTCCCCTCACCCCCAATTAACTTTTTCAAATGTTAATGGAATTAGCCCAGTCTGCCGCCTCATAAATAAAAGAGTACCAGCCTTTATCGAATATAAATTTTTTATTGAAGCAGCAGTCACATGACCTTATCTCTAGCCTTCAGATGACTAGGTCTGACAGTTAGCCAGCCTAAAAAAAAAAAAAAGTTTCTTTTTGCACTAAGAGACATAACATGTTGACATACATCATCCAGTACTGGAAATGAGCAGACTCAAACACAACATGTTGGTTACCCGGGAAGTACAGCCCCACTGTTCGTGGTGTTCATGTTTTACAGAGAACCCAAAGACCGTTTGTTAATAGGATGAAAGTTAAAAAAAATACAGCTACACCAAACCATGAACACAGTAATCAAAGACAGCAGCTTATACATGTTTTTACAACTGTCCCTTTTCAGGGATATCTTCTTTCTTTTCAAAGCAGTGTCTGCACAGCTTCCTCTCCAGCAAATCCAAGATTCCCAGGCTGAAGATGCACCTCTTATGGCTGTACAGGAGTAAGGTCATTTCAAAGAACGCAATGTGGTGTTCACACCTCGACTGTTACAACAAAGGTTCATGTTTTCCTATTAGAGAAGTGGAGATGGTGATGTGACTACATATTGCAGTGGCAAAATAGGTAGGGTGAAGAAAGAGGGATGGGTACTGAAATAAAGACCACACACTGTGAATTTTAATTTCATTTCCAGGCTAACCTACTTTTTATTTAATGCAAATTACAGTACCAGTTAACTATTTCCAAACCAAGTCACATAGAACGAAATGTATTTACAAGGGAATGGGGAAGGGGGGAAAGAACATTGAGCATACTTTTCACAAAAAAGTTTATATTTAAAATGAAAAAAAAATTCAGTCACAGAGGCATTCAAGTAGTAATAATGTTATACAGATTTTGCTTTTCCTTTATATCAAGACAGATTTGCACAAGTGTTTGCAATAGTTTGTATACAACCCACAGTCTTTTATATATATATATATATATATAATAAATTTTGTTTAGATTTCTTTTTAAGATGGAAGTGGTCACGCTAATTGGTATGTGTACAGGCCCAAGTGATCCATCGGCAACACATTTATAAATGCAAATTTTACAGGCAAGCACATTTTCATACATCTATCTGTATCTGCCTATTGACAGATACAGTAAGAAAAAAACTTAAAAATTAACACAAGGAAGTCTACTTTGTCAAGATAACCCCTCATGTACTGGTTGTCATTTTGCTTTTTATTGCGGAGGTGCAAAAACGGAGCAATAAACTCGAGTAAGATGGCATAACCCTGTGAAAATAATCCAAACCCCAGGGATTACTTTCAAAGCCTCTGCCTCTCAAAAGTAGACCTACTTTGCCTCTAGTTGTTTTCTCTTATTTTCAGTGGCTCAGGTTTCTACCAGAAAGTTTTATTGTAAAGCATGTTTTCTGTTTTTAACAGGGGAGAAAAGTGTCTCTGTGATTAGAATGATCCTAACATGAGCAATAGGAATTAGATTCAATTTTGGTTTAAAACAAAGAAACCCCCCCCCCCAAATTCCTGGGGAGCTGGCATTGGCCAAACTTCCAGGCTTCCTTTGGAAGAGTCCAAAGCTAAATCCTTAGGAAGGAAAAGGGAAAAACAAATGAAATGCCAGTGTCTTTCTATCCACAGGGATAGAGCGTATTAACACTCCTCTCAGAAACCTCTGCATTGGTGCAGACAAGATGACTGGTTAGGCATGCTTTGTTAAAACACAAACCAAAAAAATGGGTCTAAAAATTAAGAGGACTTAAAAAATGACACATGTCACTGGAAGGAAGGTGCAGTCTTCTGCCTTGCCGGAATGAACGCACGCTGTTTCAAAAATAGCAACCTTTGGTTTGGTAAAGTTTTTTTTTTTTCCCCTCTATTCACAACATCTTATATGGAGTAGGTGGAGGCAAAACAAATACTATTTTTTTTTTCCCAAAAAAGGCCTTCAGGTTGGGCACACAGTAAGAATTAAACTGATTTTTTTTAAAAGAAATTAAAATGACATTTCATCAAATGGATAAAGATGGTAGAGGGGAGGGGATGGGCTAAGAGCTACCTCATTAAAACAACAGTTCTCCATCAGCACATGGTCTCTGTGTGGTAACTGCTAGCAATTGCAATAGAGCACTCAGACCATTGATATATCAAAACCTGCTACTATGATACCTCAATTTATAAAAAAGCAATTCTCTCTTTCTCTCTCATTTGGGAGGGAAGTATGTAAGAAGAGCGCGAGCATGAAAGGCTCCCAGAATCTGCTGTTTGTTAAGACCCATGGCAAGGGCTTGTGGAAGAGACGAGCAAAATCTATTTGTTATCCTCCGGCTCTAGGGCTCCCTGCACTACACTAAGTCCAAGTATGAAATGAAGCTGGTCACTGCTTCTGAGAAGGAAACATTCAGAACTAAAACAGAGGCAAGGCTTGAATGAAATGAGATTATGAACATGGTTTCTTCTTCCCACTCCTGAGCATGGTATCATTGAAGGGGGTGAAGATATTGTTATGAGTTATTTCAAAGGGAAAGGGACAGACAGGGAGATATGGATAAAGGAAATTAATTAAAATTTTAAAAATGAAAGAAACCAAACACATGGAAGCGAAGGCACTCCAAACTATATAGATACACTATACATTGCTAGAGTTATTGTTACAATAATACAGGCCGGTACCTACTGTACAGTTAAAACTATATGGCTTTAAAAAGCTCGTCTACATTTTGTCTGATTATTAAACAGAATCACTGCCCTGAACAGTAACTTTTTGCTCATTAATAACAGTTCCTGGGTCCACATATTTACATACAAAACAATAAAACTTAAATTTAAAAACATTGAAAGAAAAATATAATGTACAAGCTTGAATTTGGTGAGGAGCTTTTTAATTATTATTTACAAAAAGATATTCAGAGACCTGGATCTCACTTTTTTGTATAAAAGAGTTCTGTGATTCTGCCATGATCCTTGAGAAAGAAAAATCGTGCACTTCAGCCCTCATGCACGCGCGCGCACACACACACACACACACACACACACACACACAGAGACATGGACACACGCACACTAAAATGAGAGAAAAGTATCCAACTTTCCTCTCTTCTCTTACCCCATTTATTGGGGGGAGGTGGGGAGAAGTGTTTCCTAAAACAAGCACTGATTTTTCTGGACTCTAGCGAGCACACCAAGTCCAGTGTAGTGTCTGTATCCAAACATCTAGCTGGGCAGTTTGATCTGAAAGCAGGTTCATTTCTCTGTCTCCAACCTGCCTGTTAAGATTCTTCATAAATTCATTCTGCAAATGGTCTACCAGGTCACCCCTTTAAGGAGCTATGCTGCCAAATACTTTGATTTCAGACTCTTTCAAATCTTAAAATAGCTGTCAGAAGCAGTTTGTAAAAAGTAAAATTCAATCTGATTTGGTTTGACTGTTTCCTTTCTCTTGAACTCTGACATAAACAGAGGTTGGAGAAACCTCTTTTGTGGCCTAAAGAGCTTAGCTAACAGTGAGAGAAAATTAAGATAGCTCCCAGTTGTCTTTCTGGGTACTGGTTCACTTCAGCAGGCAGTACGACTCTCCTGGAGAGTCACATACATGGTTAAGAAGCAGGACAGGGTGCTAGGGCCTACACAAGGGCTGCCAAGACTCCACTTCCTAACCACCTGGAGGATGAGACCCCAAACATAACGTGAGGTGGCAATGACAAGGGCAAAGGCAGGCTACACACAACCTAGGTCTGCAACCCTACAGTTATTAGCTAGCCTTGGAAAGTATGCTGGGAAGGAGTGGGTAGGAAGGAAAGGTGGCCATCACTCAAGTGATCTTTAAATGTAAAATATAACTGATTGTGCCTTAAAGATTCAAAGGTCAAGTAATGGCCCATAAGCACCAAGGTGACTAAGGTTCATTTTAGAGTATATAAGGCCCACAAAGATACCAACCTTAAAAGTACAAAACAAACTAGTTATGAAAACCTACTTCCTCACTGCAAACATAATCCTTCAATCCTCCTTGCTTTCCAAGGAATATTGCTTTTTCTTCAAAAACAAGAGACTGATTCTTACACCATTCACTGATAACAAAGAAAAACAGAACAAAAACTCTCAACTGGGTGTGGGGGAAAACATTCTTCTCATGCTTCAACCGGTCAATTTTGATACTGTAGACAAAAACGAGAAGGCAGTATTGAATATATGTATATATAACATATATATACACATTATATAATCAGTTTTCCTATAAAGTCAGCAGGTACAGGTGACTGTTTATCATTTTGATATGTAGTTTTTAATATTCCTATCATCTAAAATCATGGCCTGACATGCATCAATAAATAAATTTAAAAAGCATGAGGTTAAAAAAGCTGAAATTAAATATAGATTCTAGATTTGGATTTAAAATTAGAGCTATGTATAGAATGTGACAATTCCTGCAAGCTTGATTTTCAATTAAAAATATGAAAAATAAAGCAGTAGACTGTTACAGTTCACATTATTTAACTCTAATGTCTTCTCTCAAGTGTATCTTTCCAAGGGAAGTGAAGTTTAGAAAAAATCTGGACAAGTTCATTCACAGTGGTGAGATCCGCCTGGGCCTGTCTCCTGGGGCTTGTCAGCCTCTGACCTCGTGTGCCCAGCGGCTTGCTTCACTTTCTTCTGTCCACTCCTAGGTCACCAGTTTAAAAGTGTACCAAGATCCACACAGAATCTTTGGTCAGGTGAACAAAAACCCACCATAGAGCACGCAAGTCAGAGTTCTGCATGCTGTTTATCTTTGGCAGCCTTCCTACACCAGCTCCTTCGCCACTAGCGCTGGTTAAGAGCAAAACAAACTTTAACCAATCAATTAAGAAGATGCCCTTGCAGTTTCAAACTTTATTGACCTCCCTGGGTTATGAATGATACACATTTCCTTTTTCGTCTGCCACACCTGCCACCAATATGCCAAAGGCAAGTCTTTAAATACCCGAGAATATGGATTAATTTTACAAGTGACATTTAAGTCCCCGTTGAGTTATACCTGCTAAGCTCCCAACCAATTTCAAGCTGTGCACTATACCCAAAGTCTTAACAAGACTTTAAAAACAAAACAAAGGTCAAAAAAACTTCAGCACAGAACAGAGTTTTCTTTTGTGGAAGGGGCATGAGGCAGCAGTCCTGTTTTTAAAGTATACAACAGCAGACTTTTGATTAAAAAAAAGTAAACAGATTGTCATGGGAGAGAGATTGTGTGTTCTAGTGCTCCGCTTTCCCCTCCCATCACCCCTCCCACCCCTTGGATCTCCCACAGAGTGAGAATACAATGAAACTAGTTTGTATTTATAGGTATTTTACAAGGTTAAATAAGAACAACAATAATAAAAAAAAATTGAACACTAAAATGAACAGGTTTTTTTTCCTCTTTTTAATTTTCTTTCCAAACGTGACCAGTGTTGCTGAGTGACACTCAAGTAACTGGTGGTTTTTCCTGTGCAGCTGGCTGCTCCGGACTACTCAGGTGGAGTTGGAAGCTGATGCAGAAGCGGCGTTATTGGTCTGCCCACGGTCTCCAGCATTAGCATCTGCAAATTCAAAGTCCAAGACAGCATGAGCAAAGCTCTAACACCCAAAGAGAATAAGTCCACTGCCTCAACTGCATACTGAGCTGTGTGGCCTTCCAAACTATTATCTAGACTGTTGGGTTAAATATGGCCAATAGGATAAAACCTGAATTCCTTTCTGTGTAGAGCTAAACTCATGCCTTGGCACAGTCCCATTGCAGAGAAGAAAGTATCTGAGTAAGTTACAGACTCAGGGATCAGTAACCATTTCTGTCAAAACTTGGGGTTAGTAGTACATGGGCGCTCAGTTGGAGTCTAGCTCACTTGAAAATAAATGAAAACCTCCTAAATATTCTGAGCCATGTTCCAACACGCCACCTGCTTAAGTTGGTAATGCACGTCATATGGGTCAGGGTTGACAGGCCTAAACACTGTGCATAAATCAAACTCAGTTGCTTGTTTTTTAAGTATAGTTACTCTTCATTAGTCACAGAGACAACAAAAAAAGTAGCCACTGTAGCAAAAAAAAAAAAGCAAAAAAACTAGTCACTGTTGTACCAATTCACTTATTCAATTCAGTAAGAGCTTACATTGCCCGATTCCTCCCTAAATGCATGCAGCTTTAGAACTGCTGTCCCTTTTCCCCCTTTTTAAAGACACACTATTATTTCACAGGACCCATGAACAATTAAGTGGGCATCAAACTGTGTTCACACTGGCTCTCTATCATGCGTAGACAGCAGACTGCCATCTCAGTGGCTTATCATTAGCACCACACACTATGACTGGGAATGTACTATTGGCCAAATTTTCTTCCCCAGGATTCCATGTTAAGCCCTGAGCAAAAGACATAGTTTGACTTGAGATAGGCAATTTCTAAGAGCTATCTCCCTAGAAACCATACTGCTCTTGGCCATCAAGGCTAGTCATACCAGAAGGCACTCTGAATTTTTTGTCTCTCTAGTACTGAAGGGATCTGTAATTCCGCATGTCTATGATGGGCAGCGTAACCAATGTTATGATTGAAGGCAAACCTCTGGTCCTGTATTTTTCTACTTTGAATTTCTAAATTAGAGTGAGACGCAGAAAACCTCAAGGATACAAAGCAACTTCACTGTTCAAGGAATAGTTGCTCAGTTTACCATTTCTATAGCTACTCTGTAAAAACTATACATCATTCTATAGTCCTGATTTCCTATCTCCCAAATAATCTGCCTTTATATATACATAATCCAGTCTTAATCTGAATGGTTATATTTAGTTCATTTAATTTCCTCAAAACACAGATGCTTTTAGCTCTGCTGTCATATAAATAAGTACATTTTACTTCTTAATTCTCATCCTTTTACACAAATAGTGGTAAAAGCGATGCTACCTGACATTATGGCTTAAAAGATAGGCTGAGATCTTTTGATTATAAAGGATCTGACAATGAGTAATTAACTGACTTTCCAGTCTCTTGTTGTTAGTCCTGAGATCCTCTTCTGAGCTTTACACTAATATACCTTTGTTAAACCTAATCCAATTCTACGAACATTTACTAGGAATACTAGTTATACAACTTAATAGCTGTGTGATTTTGGAAAAAGTTACTTCACCTGTCTATCCCTTCAATCTCTTCATTGGGTAAATAGTAATAATACAAGACAAGTGATTACATTAAAAAAACAATTGTTTTTTCCTGAAATGTTTCCTTAGTATATAGTCTTAAGGCTTTTGTACTAAAAATCACAAAAGGAATTGCTGCAAGCATTAAAATAATTATTTTTGCTAGTATGCCCAGGTTCCCAACAAAGTCAATGAAGCTGTAATTTTTGTCCTATAATACATTTCTCTACATAGAAATCCACATCAGGTATGTGTACATTGTGTGTATGTTTTCTAGATTCTCTGATCTGTTAACAGCTGCTAGAGTCATGGATTAATGGTCAGTTGTCTCAATAGTGAGGAAATCACTCTCCCTAGCTTCTTAGGTCATAAACTCAGAAACTGTGGCCTTGATTCTTCATTGTCCTCCTGATAGCCCATGCCCAACTATTGTATCAGCAAGTCCTATCCACCTGCCTTGAGCCAAATGTGGTTGATCAAATGTTGCAAATGGGGACAGAGTGAATGGAGGGCCTCACACTTAAAAATGTTGGGTTTTAAACAAAAAGTGAGTGGAAAACAATGAAATGGTTGGAGGGACAGAGCAGAGAGTAAACACAGGAGATGGGGTTCTAAAGGCTTTGGCACCATGAATCAGTATTCTAGAACTGTGGTTCTACAGAAGATAAAACCTTCTAATTAACAGTGCTAATGAAAGAAATGTTCTATTTGCATTTTCTAATACTATGAACTAGCTACATATGGCTATCTAAATTTAAACTGAAATGAAATAAAATAAAATTTAAAATTTAGCTCTGTATATGTTTTAAACACTTTTCAAGTTCTCAAAAGTTACAAAATTATCACTTTTTAATATTTCTGTTATTTGCATATTAGTAAAAGTGTATTTTAGGTAATCAAATTAGCCCTTTGTTTTACAAGTACAAGTGTATAAACACACTTGCAAACTTAAGTACACTTTTATTTCTATTTCTTTTATTATGCTCTGTCTTGATTCTAATCTCTCTAAAGCTTATTTTATGTGTTTCTACTCACCAGGCATAATGGTTAGAAATGCCTCATGACAGGTCAACTCCTGTAAAAACTAAGCTTTTGGCAGCCTGAGATATATTACATACTGTATTACTTATAACATGTAGCTAACTCAGTCTAGTCAAGCTGCTCCAAGTGAGAATATTGCTACTATAAAACTATGGCTTGGATATTAGTGTTATTAACTGCCACAGTAACAAATTAGACTGCTATTCACAAGAATCAAAGTATACCCTAGGCTTACACTGAAACTGAAATCATGATCTATACAAATGAGATCAAGGTTCTACCTGTAAGGAAGAGCCAACTTTTACATATCTCTTCATAATGTCTACTATGAAATGATTTTGTGTGTGTGTGTGTGTGTTAACAATAAACAGAGGAAAATGAAATTCTCCTCAGCAACAAATCATCAACTCTCTTCTCATATTACTCCTAGAAAAAATATGGCAAGGTAGCTTTCAATCACTGCAAACAAAGAAGCAAAATTCAGATGACTGTAAGCCAACCCATCTTCTACAACGCATGGAGGGCTGTCAACAAGACTGCTTATATTTGATCTGCTGGTAGGAGAGAGGTCTCAGTTGCCTGGGAGCTAAGAGGTAGGACAACTTTTAATTAAGAGACTTGACTGTTCAGGGTAGGGAACTAACGCCCATGGGAGCACAGATAACATATTCATCTTTAAGTTAACTACATCTAATTTAGGAACAATGAGTAAGAAAAATTATACAAATAAAAGCAGGTGATTTCACGCAAGGAACTGAAGGATATCAGAGGAACATGTGAGGAACACATGAAAAAATTACTGATTGGATATCCACATGTTTTGTGCTATGTGCTAACAGAGACAATTTTCTATAAGTGATGCTTAGCACTGCAATGACTAAGCTGGTTTGATTTTAGGTAGTTATATATAAACTGTCAAAGTGAATTTGGCCCTAACATCGGGTAGACAGAATCTTATTGGTGTCAGTGTGTTTGTTAAACTGGAATGGTTTAAAATGGAAGTCTGTGCACCTAAAATGTCATACACATTTAGCTTCCAAATTGATAACTCTTGAAAATATGTACACATATGTATACCTCCCTCTCCAGGAAAATGGGAAAGTACTTGGACTGCCAGTGGGAGATGTAAACTGAGACAAATTTTCTGGGAGGCAATTTGACAACATGTATCAAAAACTTTAAAATTCTCCTAACTTTTCACGCTACTTTTAAATCTATTCCTAAAACTTATTTTAAGTAAATAAGCAAGGTTTTATGCAAAGATATTTTCAAAGCATTTTTTGGAATAGCAAAAAAGTTTGGACACAACTGTAATGTTGAAGAATAGGACTTTTGTTAAATAAATTATGGTACAGCCTTAGAATATCAGTTAAACACTATGTAGCAATATATATACACAAATGTATTATATATAGTAATATACCTCCACCCTCAAAATAGCATAAGCCCACTTAAAATATAAGGACATCTTTCTGTCCATGCATATATAAAGATAAAAAATAATTTTACCTGTGATTTAACTTTGAATCCACGAATATAGATTTTTATTTTCTAAAATAACTGTATTATAGGCCATAAAGCCAGTCTTAATTCAAGAAAACTGAAATAGTTTCTTGTATCTTATCAGATCATAATGGAATAAAAGTAGAGATCAATAGCTAGAGAAACTATACAAATGTGGAGACTGAACAATATACTCCTTAATGATCAGTGGGTTACTGATCATTAAGAGATCAGGGAGGAAAAGAAAAATTACTAGAATCAAATGAAAACACAACTTACCCAAACTAGCAAAGGCAGTTCTAAGATGGAAGTTTATAGCTATGAGTGCTTACACTAAAAAATTAGGGAGATCTCAAATAACATATATATACTCAAGCTTCAGAAAAACAAGAACAAGCCAAAACCAAAATTAGCTGATGGAAAGAAATGATAAAGATCAGGTGGAAATGAATGAAATGAAGACTAAAAGAACAAAATAAACAATTGATGAAGTAAAGAGTTTGTTCTTTGGAAAGATAAATAATTTGGACAAATCCTTAGCCAAACTAACCAAAAGAGAGAAGATTCAGGTTAATTAGAGATGAAAACAGAGAAATCACAGCAAATACCAATGAAGTTCAGATGATCAAGACAGACTATTTTGAAAACTTCTATCTCAGTAAGTTGGAAAATCTAGAAAAAAAAATGGTTAAGTTTCTAGACACATAGGATCTACCAAAATTGAAACAAAAGGATATAAACAATTTAAGAAGATCTATAAAGAGCAATATACTGAGGCAGTAATAAAGAGCTTCCCAACAGAGCAAAGTCCAGAACCAGATGAATTCAACAGCTGAATTTTTCCTGTATTTGAAAGATCAATGTTTCTCAAACTATTCCATGCAATAGAAAGTGAAATGCTACCACACTCATCCTATGAAGCCAGCATTATCCCAATATCAAAACCAGGTAAGGACACAACCAAAAAATAAAATTATATACCAATTTCCATGATGAAACTAGAGAAAAATCCTCAGTAAAACACTTGCAAGTCAAATTCAACAGTGCACTAAAAAGATCATATGCCATGATAAGTTGGCTTCACTCCAGATTCCAGGGATGCAAGGATGGTTGAACATACATAAGTCAATAAATGTAATACAGCACAAGATGTAGAAAAAGTTCAGCATCCCTTCATGAAAAAAGCCTTGAAGAAACAAGGAATAGAAGGTCATACCTCAACATAATAAAGACTATACATGACAAACCTATGGTCAACATTATCCTAAATGGGGAGAAACTGAAGGCATTTCTTCTAAAGTCAAGAACGAAACAAGAATATTCACTCTCTCCACTCTTACTCAACATAGTGTCTGAATTCCTGGTCAGAGAAATAAGGCAAGAGAAAGAAATAAAAGGGCTGCAAACAGGGAAGGAATAAGTCACATTATCCCTGTTTGTAGATAATATGATACTATACTCAAAGACCTAAAGTCTTCACCAGAAAACTTAGATCTGATACTTTCAGCAAAGTAGCAGTATAAAAAATCTACATAGAAAAACCAGCAGCTTTTCTATATACCAATAATGATTATGATAACAAAGAAATAAAGAAAACAATCTCAGTTACAAAAACCTCACAAAATACCTATGAATAAATTTAATGAAGGCGGTGAAAGATCTCTACAACAAAACAATGAAGACACTAGAAGATGGAAAGATCTCTGATCTGTAGAAGACTGAAGGCAGATCACTTTGTACAAAAATCAAAAATGGATCAAGGTCTTCATGAAAGACCTTGAAACTTTCAAACTACCAAAAGAGAACGTGGGGACAAAACACTTCAAACTACAGACACACACAACGACTTTCTAAATAGGCCTTCAATAGCTTAGGAAATAATTGCAAGAATTGACAGATGGGATTGCATTAGCTTAAAAAGCTTTTGCACATCACTATTCATCTGACAAATAATTAATATCCAGAATATATAAGTACTCAGAAAATTAAATATCCCAAGGAAACAATAATTCACTTAATAAAAGGGCAAGTTAACTAACAGTTTAAAGAGTAAGCACAGATGGCTGATAAACACACGAAGTGCTTGACATCCTTAGCCACAAAGACAGTGCAAACCAAACTTTATGAAGATCTTACCTCACCCCAGTCTGAATGGCTATCATAAAAAACCAAAACAAAACACAAAACAAACAAGAAATGCTGGTGAGCATGGGGTGGAGAAGTGGGGATGAGGAATGAAGGGACATGAGGACACGACAAAGACCAGGACTAGATGACACATCTTATACACTGTTGGCGGGAATGTAAATTAGTGCAGCCACTACAGAAATTAATATTGACATTCCTCAAAAATCATGTTATATACACACAATAGAAACACCTGCACACCGTGTTTATTATAGCACTATACACAAAAGCCAAGTTACACAATCAGCCTAGGTGCCCTACAACAGATAAGTGGCTAAAGAAAATGATACATACACAATGGAGTATCATTCATCCATAAAGAAGAATGAAATTATGTCCTCTGCAGGAAAGTGGATGGAATTGGAGATCATTATGTTAAGTGAAATAAGCCAGACTCAGAAAGACAAATATAGTGTATTCCCTCATATGTTTTCTCTCATATGCAGAATCTAGACCCACCCTAAAGGGACATGAACACGAAAGGGGGACTTCTTTTTTTGGGGAGGAGAACCAGCAGAAGGGGGACTTTTTTAGGAGGAGGGAGGGAAACAAAAGGTGGAGAATATGACTGAAATACATTGTATGCACATATGAAAAGGTCATTATGAAACCCTCTTAAAAATTTGCAAGCAACTTAAAATAAGGGGGAATGCTGGTGGCAGGGGGAATAAGGAAGAGTAACAGAGGGGTGAATATGATCAGAGTACATTATATGCAAGTATGGAAATATCACAAGAAGCCTCTCACTTTGAACAATATATGCCAATAAAAATAATAAAACTGTATATTTCTTAATAGAGAAAACTGTTTTAAAAATGTCTTTTATGAAATTCTACATAGATCTGGTTAAGATAAAGAGAAAACAGACTTTTTTTCTGGCAGTACTAGGGTTTGGACTCAGGGCCTCACACTTGCTAGGCCTACCACTTGAGCCACACCTCAAGCCAAAAAAAGAGAAACAGAAAAGATAGGATTAGGAAGGGAAGCACCAGTCAGGGAATACACTATAGATTCTATAACTAGACAAGACATGAACACAGCTTTCCCAATGCACACTGGTAAAGCTGGCAGCGACAATGGACACAAGTACCTGGGGAGGGGATGAGGGATGATAACTCTCATTTTAGAAAAGTAAGCACCTGATAAATGGACTTACTTTACTTAATATTTCATCTCTCAAAAACAGTGGCAAAACATATAAGCAATGAGATAAATTACTCTGGATTCAACTATACCAAACTAGAAAGAAATGGCTGGTGATATGGAGGTGACAGGAATTCTGGGGTAAAATAGGGGTAAGGAAAGGGGACCTAAAGCTGAACTAGACTTTAGCAAAAGGAATCTCAAAAACTTCAGAGAACAAACAGATAAGCTTTTGTGAATAGTGTCTTCAAAAGGGACTATTATAACTATTATAACTAACAATAGTTATAACAAGAAATAGAAAATTACAAAAAACCAAAATTTTGATCAAGCAATTACAAATAATCTTATTGCAAAATAAAGGAGAAATCAACTGAAAGGGTTATCTCTGATGAGCTCACTAATTTAAAACATATGACTTTAAGAAGAAGGGCGCACATACTCAAAGAATAGAAAATCACAGTGCAAACCTGTAAAGATAAGCCAAAATTCATTTAAATAAGGTAACAGCAAGAGCTTTTTAAGGCAAGATCAAGAAAAGTTCAGCTTCCTGACCAGGTAGAATGACAGAGTCGACAGACCTTATCCAACTCCTATTATGATTGCTTTTTATGTTAGAAGGGTTTTTAACCTGGTAAGGATACAACAAAAATCTAATAAACAAAATGCAGCCTAAAGAAGGTGAGGACAATCTATACATTTTAAATTTCTTTAAACCTAGAATCTAGAGTCCAAGAAACAAATCTAAAATGGATTACAGAATTCACGTAATAAATACTAAATTTCTCTAAGTCTTAACCCCATATCTCTCAAGATAAACCAGTATAATTTCTGCTTTAAAAAAAAAAAAGGCTAGAAGTTTTCTTGACAAAGAACAAAGCATTTCCCAAACATTTTTTAAAAATAAGATTCTTATTACAACACTGGCCTATAGCTAAGCAAGAGAGGCAACCAATCCCTCCAAGACTACAGGAAGAGTAATTTCTAGTAAGCCTTGCCCAGTTCCCTAATCTATCAGTGACTTGGGGAAAGGCAAACAATCTCTAGGAGACCTGGCCTTGTCTCCTTTGATAAGGAGGCAAAAAACTGGCATGTTTGTGAAATGTGAAGATCATAGAATTGTGTAGAAAACCTAACATCTTGATACTTTTTAACATAGCAGGACTATGATTTAAAATCGTAAAGGAGGCCACATTAGTGAGATTTTGGCTTGGTTCTATATTAATTCCAATGCAAGATTAATGAATGGAAGAAGGTACAAAATAATTATTTTCAGAGTGAAAAAAGGATAAACTTTCTAATAGGGTGATGCAAAGACAGAATATGCTCACTTTAACAGTCATGAGTTTCAGTTACTGAATATATAATCAAGGAACAGATGATCATTGTTCAGCAGATTAAATAAAGAGGTGAACTCAAATCAGTGGCTTTCAAATTTGTAGCAGCATAAACACAACACAACAACAACAACAACCAAATCCTTAGACACAACAGCAAACAACAAATCCTTATCCGGGAGACCAAAATACCAAACTGGTAAAGACAGAAAACAGCTTTAACTGAAATACTTTACCACATCTCCTACTCAACCCATCTGATACTGGATCAAATGATTTCTAAAGCAGTTCAAGTGTGATTAATGAAACTATAATGTCTTGAGATTTATTACTCTAGACGGTCTAGATGAATGGTTCCAAATGGAATGAATGAGATGATCTGCTGGGGATGTGAAGAAAACATACACATACGTACATGAAATCACACTTTGGCTGGGCACTGGTGGCTCATGCCTGTAATCCTAGCTACTTGGGAGGCAGACATCAGGAGGACTGCAGTTTGAAGCCAGCCTGGGCAAATAGTTCATGATACCCTATCTCAAAAAAACCCAACACAAAAGAGGGCAGGCAGAGTGGCTCAAGTGGTGAAGTGTCTGCCTAGCAAGTGTGAGATCCTGAGTTCAAGTCCCAGAACCATGAGAAATCACACCTTATGGACTCAGAGTACTTTGTGTAATTTTTAAGATGTTCTTACATTAGTTAGAAACAATCAATTATAATACCCCAAGATACTGAAGCATTTTAAAAACAAAAAGAAGGTAAAAGTTTTTTGGGAAAAAAAAAATCAATACTCATAGCTACTAATTTAACAAAGCTTTTGAATTTTATACTTATGTAGCTAATCCCTACCCACATGCAAACACACACTTTGGCACAGTTACCAACAGGCTCGTAATAATTAAAATTTTTCTCCACATAAATTAGAATGAGTATTTCTACAAATGTCTATAAGCTCCATAATATTTGTTTTTTAAATGCTTACATAAAAGTGGACATTCACATGCATTAAAAGTTTCCTGCTGTTGACTATTTGGAAGACTGGCTCTCCTGTTTGTTACATATAAAATTTTGTTATATATAATTTGTTACATATTATTGTGTGATTCTTAGCTCTGTACATAGTAGCTTTTTTCCTTCTAATAGATCTATTATGGGGATAAGGGTCCTAAACTGGGATTAGTATCTGAAAAGTATGAACTATGGTAGCTATACATTGTAATGTTTACTAACAAAGTTTTTATCAGTGCACCTGCAGTCACTACCTTAATCTTGAAGACAAGGAAATAGTAGTTGAAACACCTGCAAAAATAGTCTCCTCAATGTTAATAGATACATCATCAAAGTGAGAAACTATTACTTCCTTTCTCAAGGAAGGTGAGAAACTATTACTAAGAGATTTCACTGTATTAGTCAAAGGTTTTGGAGAGGCTAGGGAGTAACAACATGTATTTCCAGAATAATCACAATAGGATCTTAGAGAAGGGGATAAAGAAATATACTTTCAATTTACAAACTTAAAAGCTTATCCAGTCTAGATAAGAAAAGGTCTATTTTCTTTGCTTTTCCAACAGTAGCAATATAGAGAATTAATCAAGATTTCTGCCTAAAACATATTTAAAATTTAATAAGACAAACATCTAGGAGCCATTTAATAGCTTTGGGTACTAACAGTGAATAAGAGAAACTCAGCTTATTTCATAATATAACTAGTATAATTAAAGTTGATAGAATCTTTGTCACTCTGCTTTGTTCTGTTTTTATCCCACCTACTTTAGGATTGAGCTTTGTAACCAGGTCTACATGAAAGTCTGAAAACTCCATTCTTATTAACACAAGCTATAAACATAAAAGCTTCTGCAGTTATCTACAAGCCTCTGTGACTCTGCCTCTAAAATGCAATTATTTTCATGTACAGTCTCTATTACACTGACTTTTTCCCTTTTTTTGGCAGTATGGGAGTTTGAACTCAGTCTTTGAGCCACGCTCCCAGCCCTTCTATTACACTGAGTTAGTCAAGTAAGCAAACTAATTCAGTATCTTAGAAGTTCATATTGTAACTAGTTAAGCTCAGAGCATGCTGGGCTATATTACTGTGGTGGTATGGTTAGGGTGGATGATTAGAAATACTGATTCTGAAAACTTAAAATTTGAAATATTTCCAGGTTCAGATAGTCTAGGTCTGGAGCTTTGTAGTTTAAGTTTCTTTGTACCCTGGGGCAGACTAAGAAATGCTTTGCAAGAACAGCTTTGTCACACTTGCAAGCATTCCCTCATTATGCTGTGTGGAGCGATGGGGTTCCATTTGTCAGAGAGGAGTCACAGGTTCTTTCCTTGTAGATGCCAATGTTGCCTTGCCTCCCACATGGCTTTTTTTTTTTTTAAATATAAATTTATCTGGATCTATCCTTACCTCACAATAACAATACTAAAAATAATCATTGCAGTTTCCTTTCCCTGAGGGCCTACTAAATGGCAGGCAAAGGGCTAAGGATATTGGACCTTTCATATCTCTTACTTCTTACAACTCTATGTAGTAAGAGCTATATACTATTTCTCTTTTATGAATAAGGAAACTGTAGCTAAGAAAAAGAGGACATGTATATGTATTTTAATTAAGGTCTTTCTAAAAAAAACAAATCACACTGCCAAATTCTTACTTAAACATACATATATAATTAAATAAAAACAGTTAAGACCATGTAGTCAATCCCTTGGTCTAGATCAGCATTGGAGAAATACATACTTTGGTCCCTTAGAAAACTGTGTTCCTTGTGATTTTATGCCTTTGGCTTGCATGGAGGAGCATGCAAAAAACAAGTATCCATATGAGTGAAACTCACATCTATTTACTGTTGGAATAGTAATAAGAATTTCATTTACTGTACATCTCTTTTAGCCCCATCTCTGAGATCTGTAAGGAGAAATACTTCTCAAACAGCAAGACCAGAAATATTGCTTCTCTTAAGCCAGCAATGTGCTTCTCATCTAATGCAATGGGACACTGTTTGAATTCACTTTAGCCAATATATGCAGTCCTCCATGGCACCAAGTCAGACATTTCTCCAATTTAGTTTTGACTTCAACTTACTACTCTTCAATTAACTTCCTCAAATCCTGATTTATTTCAACTTTAAACTCTCAGGTTAAAAGTCCAATGCTACTTTCTGTTTTTATGTGATATCTGATTTTTGATAGCTATAAGACTATAGCAACATTTTTTTTTTTTGGGTTAACCGCTATAACCTGTACTAAAGCAATATAAAAATCAGGTTATATCAGGCTCCTTTCTAAGCATATGATGTGCCTCAAAACCTGAGATGCAAGCATAGTTAAACAGTTCAGTATCTCACATTGAGAAAATCATTTTAAATTACTCAAAACTTAACGATTGTAATGCCCATATTTACACAGTCTGAAATAATTTTAATAAAACTTCTGGAAACTAGCTCAATAAATGTTTTAGTTCCTAATTAAGTAGTTAGAGCCCACTTCATATTGTGAACAATAAATGTAATCTAATCTGGCCAGTAATGTATTTTTCATTTTTTTAGCTCATTTAAGTAATTCTGGTTTTGTTCTAAACAAACAGGTCACAATATTTTTGTTTTTGTTTTTAATTGTATTTTTACATTTAAAAACTTGAAAGCACATCTTGGCACATATTTGATTTTTACATTATTTTGGCATAGCATTGCCACTCCATTTCACAGACTGAACAAATCAGACAAATGACTTTCTCCAGATAGTATGTGTGGACACATATGGAACCACAAAAGAGACTTTCTTTCTGGACCTTTCCTGGAAGGTAGAACATGGACTAGAATGAGATGTTTTTAGACTTACTTAGTCAACATTTTAAAAGATTAAAAAACTGGACAGAGGCTAGGAGCAGTGGCTCGTGCTTGTAATCCTTGTCACAAAGGAGGCAGAGATTGGGAGGACTACCGTTTAAGACCAGTCTGGACAAAAAGTTAGCAAGACCCTATCTTAACTAATAAACTGGGTGGTGGTATGTGCTTATAGGTAGGAGGACTGTGGTCTAAGGCTGGCCCCAGGCAAAAAGCAAAACCCTATCTGAAAGATTACTAAAGCAAAAAAGGGCTGGAGGTATGGCTCAAGTAGTACAGCACCTGCCTAGCATGCAGGAGGCCCTGAGTTCAAAACACTAGTACCACCAGAATAAAAAGCCCAAAGAAACCCTACCCAAACCCCAAAACTGTACTGACACAAAGAACAATGTTTCAGACAACCAGAGATAAATTTCGATCTTTATATTTGAATGCCAAACACTAAAAATGAAAGATTTTTAACTCCTGCAGCATAAATAGGTCTGACCTTTCCTGGTTCAATGTGACAATTTAATGAAAATGGAGTCATCTGCTTTTTTTGGCAACTCCCTAATTTTGGCACCTATTATATGTTTCTAACTTCATTTTAGATAGCACTCTGCCACCTGTACCCTGGAGCAGATCCAGAAAAATCTTTAAGAGGAAAGCTGTGTTCATGCTGCAGGCATTCTCTCACTATGCCTCAAATTCACTCAAGGATTACGTATTTTCATAATACCTGCAATGACAGTGGTTCTCACTAAACCTCGCCCCACCGCTAATTGGCTAAGGATTCACAGCACACTCTACCTCTAACCTGGGAATTTGTGTGTGGTATGTGTGTGTGTGTGTGGTGTGTGTGTGTGTGTCTGTGTGTGTGCGTATGCCATGTAAGTGTGTATATATACATGAGATAGTCTAGTCACATTCTGATTTAAAAGTTAAGTATATTTTCATCGCACTTTTAACCCTTTCAAATGATTATCATATCAAATTGTACTTCATGTATCTTCAAATTATGCCTCTTCAGTATGCTAATATAATTTACAACCAGGGGGACAGCAATAAAGGGAAATATCTTCCATTTACACAGATTGTCTTCTGCTATAAACATCTTATTTGACACATATTAACCAAGACATTAGGGTATTTACAACTTACATAAATAAATATTTATAGGACTATATAAAGCATACACAGTATTTATGGAGTGCTTTTGTTTTTTGCGTTTTAGAAATAAAGCAGTATTTTATTCACTTTTGTTTATTTGGCTGTACTATGCTTGTGAAACTTTAAAAGAAATAAAATATCCATATTCACCCCATAAAATGGAGATAATGGTTTTTTTTTTTTTTAAGAGAATGTTTTTATAGGAGAGACTTATGTTTCCTCACCTGAGGCTGCTGTGGCATTTGTAGGAGTTGAAGCAGCTGCTTGAATCCGAGCATGAGGAGGAATAAGGATGGTAGCCAGAGGTGGATTACTTGAAAGTTCTAGAGAAGGTAAGACAAAAGATTACAGCCCACTCTTTATTCTGTATGTAACACTTTTTTCTGGTAGCAAACTATGTAAGAAACTAAATTAAAATACCAGTTTAGCAGGAAAAAAGATATGACAAACCTGTATCTCTAACTAAATAAATGAGCTAGTAATCAACTTACAGACGAAGCCCACAGAAATACTGTGATACATAACAAAGGCACGTATCTGCAAAAATTAAGATATTCCCAAGAATGAAATGTATTTTGGGGAAAAGTAGTACCAATAGTTTGACAGTAGGCATATTAGTAAGATATGCCTCCACCATTCATTGACCTAAATATGTCATCCTACTTTGGCAGTACTTAACTACAGGAATTGAGGGTGAAGGTGTTAACAGCAGAAAATGTGTGTGCAGTCTGTATGCAGGCACAACTGATGTACAGACCAACCTACCCAACTGTTTAAAACTTACCTAGATACTACTCAAAAAAGGATTCAAGAAACATTTGCTTAAAGTCTCATTGTTTTTATTGAAAATAGAAATGTTTTCATCCAACTGTATATTTCTAATTTAACCTGTGAGTGCTCATTTTTATTCTCATAACTGGCATTTAGTGTACTCACAATGTTGTACAACTATTACCTCTATCTAGTTCCAAAACATTTTCATCACCGCAAACCTATTAAGCAGTCACTCCTTGGTAATGTCTCCCTCTAAGCACCTAGGAAGGGAGGTAAGTGTCTCAATGCAGTAGTTTTAAAATGTTTTTGGATGTAAAGCCCCTCATAACACTGATTTAGTCACCTTGATACCTAAATGTCTAAATTTTGTATTAAATTAGATTCTAAGTGATACCAGATTCTGCAAAGAAAAGCATGAACTGATACTGAAATTTATGGGAAATTAATGGGAGGAAATGTTTAAATCTGAGAAGACTATTCATTAATTTTCCCCCTTATATGAGAAAATTTAGTCCAGCTTGTCAAATAACAGTCTTCCTTATGAAGACAGTTGGAAAACCACTACTCTGTTTATTAGGTTCTAAGAGATACGGTTTTCTTACAATCAGATTGAGTGGCTATTTTGGGTCACACTGAGGAACAGGAAGATACCATGTATGGCATTTTATTTAAAGTCAGTCAAATTTTAACCTATAATCTTTTCCTAGAAAAGTGAGAGAATTTCTGGTAACTGTGATGACTTTATGGTTCTAGGAACACAAAAAGAATTAGTACATTACTGTTCATCAATCTAAAAGAAATTTAGATTTATCATTCCAATTAAAATTAAAATTTCCTAAAATAGAAAAGCTTCTTTAAAATTCATCTATCTACCTGCCCACATATTCATACATCTAAATAATATTGAGCATAAAACAATGTTAGGTCCTAGGACAGAGAGATAAAAAGGTAATTGTTCTTGCTCGATCAACAGAAGTAGAAATAAACAATTGAACAAATAAACTGGCAAGAAAGGAAATGAACCTATTTAGGATAGGGACGTTTTCAAGCTAAAAGTTGTCTATAAACATGTCCAACATCTAAAAGAAAACCTGAAAAATGGAAAGACCAAAGAATTTAATAATGACATTGTGACAAAGCTACTATTTGGGAAATCTTTACAATAAATTGGTTATCAGTGATCTGTGGTTCCTTTCCTATGGCCCCTGCTGCCCATTTTCTTCTAGATTACTTTTCCCTCTGTATATGTGCACACCTAGTTGTGGGTCATGGTGGTTTTCTGTCTTGTCCATGAACATGCACACACAGGTACAAGACTTGGGGAAAAAAAGCAATCCTCTTTTTCCTCAGGTAGTCGACTGTCATTTTGGCCTTTTATAGGGAGTTAATAAATGGAGAAGGAAAAAGCGAATAAAATAAGGGGAAGCTCCAGGACCCTGGAAGCTTTGCCATACCCAAATACCAGAGAGGATCTTTGTGAACTTTTTTGAGTCAAACACCCTAAAAATGAAGAATTCTAAGATGTGCTATCATTACTGGTTTTACATCCCTCCAACCTTTGTATCCATTGTCCTTCTCTTCCTTAATTATAACCATTCCTTAAGAGCCATTGCTTCTATCTGCTTGGTCTTTGCTGCTTTAGGAAGCTTATCAACTGTCAGAGCTTTTGCCTGTGTGAATGAAGAAGCCTCCTTGAACTCTTGCTATAATCCTGTTCTCTCCACAAATATGTATCTTCTATGGGGATAGACCATGGGCACTTCTACAGGGCTGTCACATTAGTCCAAAGATGCCATATTTGTTTTTCAGTCTCAGTGATTACTGTCTATGGCAATAAGCAATAAGGAAATAGAGACAGTGAGTATGGATATAATCTACAGCAAAAGAATGCAAAAACAGCGGCAAAAATAGAAAGAACAAGGCAACAGCAATTATCAGGACCAAGAAGCATATATGTATGTATGCTTGAAGCAGGGGAAGAGGAAGACACTGATTTTGAAAAGCAAAACATTATTTATTTATTTACTAAATACATGTGCTAAGCTTGAGAGTAGGGAGATAAAAAGGGAACAAGGAAGCCCATGATATTAAAATGAGCTAGCTTTCGAGAAGTGAGAGAAAACTGAAACACAGGATGGGTCAGCAATGGCTGTTAACTTAAAAGACTAGAAAAGTTATTCCATGATAAGAATTTCTTTAACCAACTGTAGTTGGAAATTGTTGATTAAAAACCCCCACATATTTATCACGGAAATTACAAATTGTTTTGATGGTTTATAAATCAATTCATGTGATCCATAATCAACTATTTTTAATTCACAACTTAAATAAAAGCAAAATGATTTTCAACATAGGTAGCAATTAACCAAGACAAATACAATCAACCAAAAGGTAAACCAAACTCATTAAAGCAAAATTTGCTTCACTGTTGTTTATACTATAGAAGAAAAATTCCTCATGAAAAGACAAACTGAATAAACTCAATAATGCCTAATAAAGCATCTTTTAAAAAGGAATAACAAAACCTAAATCTAGTTGGCAAACCTTGATCTAAACTTTCTGTTCTTCCAAGTATAAGATTCTCAAGTTCACAGGTAGGAATGAAGGGACAGGTAAAAAGTTTCCTGTTTTTGTTTTTGTTGTTGGTGGTAGTGATAATACATTCTTGTTCAAACTGTTGTGTGTAAGCTGAGAATAAATTTGAAAGCAGTAATGTGTGAACCGCATGGAAGAAGTCAGGAAGAAGGGAATTTTCTTCATTTGTTAGCTTTGAAGCTCATCCTGAAGATCTCCAGAAAGAAGTCTATAAAACAGGAAGATTTTCTTTCTTGTCTGTAAGTGCTGTGAGGTCTACATGCATGCATCAGGCCTTTTATGCATACGTGAAAACTGCCAGAAGTTATCAATATGCCAGAACCTATTTCTCCCTATTCACAAAAAAGTTTAAATGACTAAACAATGGAGTGCCTTATTTCATTTGTGTACTCTTTTTAAGCATGAATTCAAATGCAACAGTGAGTAGATGTTGATCTCATACATCACTGAATTCTAATGTTGCTTATTTGTTGGTATTGTTTTTTATAGGAGTAAGTAAACACATTGTTAACTGCTTATCCCCTTTTCCAACAAATTCAAAGTGCCTAGGAAACCCTTGACCAAGTTCCTCATGGTGACTACATATTCCATACTCAGTCAGAAAACTACATTTAAACTAGCTAGAAATTCAGACAAGTAGCAAGCAAATTACAAGGCTCACTCCTGCTGTTTTGGAATAGTGCTGATGCTTCAAGATTACATGATTTTTGTCCAAACCCATGACTACTTTGTATTGGAGCTACCCTACAGGGGGCAGCACAATTTAGACCAGTCACCAAAAAAAGTCTGTTAATGTACTACATTTATAGGGTAGGTATATTTTAGAATTTATCTAGCAAAACATTAGAAAATTTGAAGTTGTGGTGATTAATCTGAAAGTCGTATACTCCAGAACTTCCTTCTTGATGAAGTGCAACAAATGAAGTATCACTGAGTTCTTTATTCAACTAAAAACCCTTTTGGAAATTTTAAAAAATGCTGGGACAGGGATATAGCTCTGTAGTAGGCAAGGACCCTTGCCTAGCATGCTTAGAGCCCTCAGTTCAATTCTAAGCATCACAATAAAATAAACACATACAAATAAAAATAATACTGCCAATATTTTGAATTCTAAGGGGAAACAGTCTAGGTTTTCCTGTACTTATTTATATTACAATCTTACCTAATCTCCACCCGATTACGGTTCACATGGTTAGCTTTACTTTTTTCATTTCTTCTTTGTCTATATGGAGTCAATGGATTTTTATAATCAAAATTTTGGAGATGGAAGTTGAATATCCTTTAATCCAACTATCTCATTTTTTTTTAAAACGAGAAAACCCAGGTAGAGATAGTAGCCTGGGTAAAGTCTACAATTAATAACTAGTCTCCAACAACTAGTTAGAGAGAACTAGAATTTAGGTCTGACCTACTCTTTCCAAATGCCAAGCTGTATTTCATTACTGCCTTGGTTATATATCATATGCCACCAGTGTTTTGATCTTTCCTGGAAGTCTATCTGTTCAAACTACACAGAGAACTTTTAGTTTTTTTAAATTGTTTCTTCCTATATGATTCCATATTTTTTCCAGTAGTATGTCCAAAGCAAAAGAATAGACCAAATAATCTCAGGAAAAATAATGATTCTCATATAAAATTGGTAAATAAAGAGTCTAAAATCCTGCATACAGTCAACATTATTTGTCATTAGTACTGTGGTTGCCTAAACTAAATCTTACCTTCCTCATCTTAGCCCACTCTTGAATTTTCTTGACCTCTCCATCAGTGTCTCCCCACTGGCCTCTAATTTCAATGTCTAGATGAGTGCAGCCTTATTACCTAGAAATTTTACTCAGCTAGATTATTTATAAAATATTAAAGAATCATTCTGACATCAATTCCTTTGACATATCCTACATATAAATAAATGGTAAGTGAAAATTTATCATTGCTATTATAGTAAGTCTAAAGACCAAAAAGTCCCACCTCAGGGTTCATAGCAATCTGAGAACAGTATCAAAAGATAATTCATCAGTCAGGCATTTGAAACACTGTGCTCAATTTAGATACATCTGAGGGCAATTCAGGCTAGTAGAAAATGCTCAGGATATTTCAGAAAGGAAAGTAAACAAATAAACCGACCATACTTTAGCAATCAATATTTTATAACAGAAAAACAGGTTTTAAAACCATTCCTCCAAAGATGACTGAACCTTCTAAATATAATAAATGAGTTGCAATAAATCTTATAAATAAGTAGCCTACTTTCTCAAATGAAGGAAATATAAACCTTTTACAAGCTGAGGTTCTAGAATACTTGTTTTTATTACCCATCTAGACTAACTTGTTTTCATCAGTTCCTATTTTGTAACACGTTTTTTGCACTTTTTTTTTTTTAATTTTCAAGTAAGAGTTCCCTAGAATTGATAAACCAGCTTCTTTTGCCTTGTCAATATGCCACCACTCTTCTTTATCTCCCCACAAAGCTATCATTCTCTCACAAAACCAAGCTAAGAGTGAGAGGAGCATACTCTTTAAATTAAATCTTATTAATGTAAATGATAATGTAAATGTTAATCTGCAACCATCCCTGTGCCAACCCTATCTTGTCCTATATTTTTTTGAGGACAAAGCTTGCTGAAGTAATTTCAACTAGTAAAACTTCATACTTTCACACAAATTGAAAGAATTGAGATGGGGATGTTGTGTGGTAGAATTAGGGTAAGACATTCCTTTAAACATAAAATAACTTATTTCTTAATGTAGTCCAGCCTTGGAATAGACAACAAATCTGTAAATAAGAAAACACTGATCCCTACTGTACTTTCCTGTTTCTATCTGCTTTCTGAGGCTCATTCAACTATATGCCTACTCTTTATGATCTAATGACAGGAGCAAGGAGAGAAAAGGGAGGGAAATATCAAAGGTACGTCCTGGATTTCAATGTCTGACTGCAGATAATACTGTCAGTCAGAGGGTCCTCACACACTAAGGCCTTAGTGCTGGAAAAATAAGAGGGGTCTGCATAGTCTGGATCATATGACAGGTTTACTTTATTAATTAAAAAAACAGTAACAGCAACTACAGGCAACATTAAATATGTCAATACTGGTTGCATGAATAAATATTGCTTATTTAAAGTGGTACTGTTACACATTCAAACATTCACTGACCACCTTCTATATGTAGATTGGGGATTGCCTTCATTTTATTTGGGGGCAGCAGTGCAAACATCACTGAAAATTTGTTGTGGGGATGGAGGAGGGCAGAACTTCACTGCTTATCTCCAAGTCCCCCACATAGAATATCTGAATTCTCTCTATAATCAAGTGGGTGACTGTTATGCTTCTTCAACCTCTTGAATTACAGTTTTAGTCTGATCATTACTAATTACCATTAACTAGTCTAGGCTTTAAAGTTGCACTTGAACAATAATTACATCTTTGCTTTCGGAAACAAAATCACCATATGGAGACAATTCTCCAAAATTAAAACATAGAGTATCAAACAGAATGATATCAAATAACACCTCCTCCATGGACAGCTGTTTTTTATATAGAAATACTGTTCAGGGCTGGGTGTGATGGCACATGCTTGTAATCCCAGCTACATGGGAGGCAGAGATAGGAGGACTGTGGTTCAAGGCAAATGCAGACTATAAACTTAGTGAGAACCTATTTCAAAAACAAGTCAGGTCTGGTGATATGTGCCTGTAATTCCAGGTACTCAGAAGGCAGAGATAACATGACTATGGTCTAAGTCCAGCCTGGACAAAAAGCATGATATCTTACCTAAAAAATAAACTAAAGCAAAAAGGACTGGGGTGCTGCTCAAGTGTTAGAATGCTTGCCAAGAAAATGCAAGGTCCTGAATTCAAATTCCACTGTTAAAAAATATTGTTCAAGAACAACAGTGAATTAGAAGTACTAGGAGAAAGTACTATCATGTGATCAATGCCCAGTTACAGAATGGCTGTTAAGACAGGGCATTTTAATGATTAAAAAAAATATATAGGAAGGCCCTATCTCAAAATGATGAGAAAAGATTCCTAGGCTATATCTACAGGATCTACATGAAGATTCATGTACTTCCTTTCCACTGATATTCACAGAATAATATAAACACTTATAGGCACAGACTACACTGTGTCTATACACACTACATCTAAATATACATGTACTCTTCAAACCTGAAAAACACATGTATACTTAGACACATGGACAGCCATATTTGTATTTGATATATGGGCAAATAAAACATTTTAGAATGCCAAAATAAAATAACACTCATTCTATTAAAATGTTTCTAACTATTAGATATGTATGGATAAAGCATGAACTAAATTATTTAGTCTCCTTGAAATTGAGCCTGTTCTTTATTCTAAAATCTAAGTCAATTTATTTTCATGTCAATCTGTCTTCTGAATGTAATTTACTAGAGAATAGGTAACAGTATTTATCAAGCTCTGATTCATTATAGTGCAATAAGCTTAGGGTCATGATGATACACTTTGCATCTACTAGGAAGGCTATTAAAACAAAACTAAAACTGGAAAGGGACAAGTATTGGCAAGGATGTTGAAAAATTAAGTTCTTGAACATTGTTGTCAGGGATGTAAAATGTGCAGTCTTGTGGAAAATAGTCTGATAGTTCCTCAAACAATTAAGCAAAATTACCTTGTGACTCAGTAGTGCTCCTAAGAATGGAAAGTATTGAACAAATATTTGCACACAAATGGTCACAATGGCACTATTCACAACAGACAAAAAGGTAGTAACAACCCAGATGTCCATCTGCAGTTGAATGGATGAGCAAAACATGTTATATCCGCACAATGGGATGTTTTTCAGCCCTAAGAAGGAAAGAAGTACTGATATATATCTTATGTGGATGAACCTTGAAAATGTGTTAAGTGAAAGCAGTCACACAGTTGAGAATCCAGTTCAGGGGTTGCCAAGATTGTAAAAGGCCCTGGGCTGGATTCCCAGAACACCACCACCACCAACACACAAAAAGGCAGTAACAAACAAAGGGACACACAAATGAAATACTCAAAATAGGTAAACAGTGAGACAGAAAGAAACTAGTTGCTGTTAGGGGCTGAAAGAAGGGTTACTGCGGCGCTGCTATTTAATAGGAACAGGGTTTTCTGCACGAGCAAGGAACATGTTCTGGAAGCTGATGAAGGTGATAATTGGATAGTGATCCAACAGGATAGTTGCACTGGATGGTGGTAACTGGCTGAAGATGAATGTACTAACTGACACTGAATTGTTTACTGTTGAAAAAATGGTAAATCTTATGTGAATTTCACTTCAATTTTTAAAAAAAAATTAGAGCCTGTTGCCAGTGGCTCATGCCTGTAATCCTAGGTACATCAGGAGGGTGGTAGTTCGAAAGCAGCCCAGCAAATAGTTTGCGAAATACCCATCACAAAAGTAGGGCTGGTGGAGTGGCTCAACGTAAGGCCCTAAATTCAAATCCCAGTACCACAAAAATATATATTAGAAGTTCACAGAATTAGTTGTTCCAAAAATTAATTTTCTTCAGTAATCATGAAAGATTTTAGCCAGTGCCTAGAGAATCAAATGTATTACTTTAAAAACTGCCAAATCTGAACAATGGAATTTAACTCAGGATTTTTTTTCTCCAGTACTGCAGATTAAGCCCAGGGTATTTCCTCTTGCGCAACCCTTAAAGCCTTGTCTTTTTAAATTTTGTTTTTGAGACAGGATCTCATGCTATCTTTGCCCCAGCCTCAAATTTGCAATCCTCCTGCCTCTACCTCCTGAGTAGCTGGAACTACAGGTATGCTCTACCATGCCCAGCTTTTAACTCTGGATTTTAAAATCTGATCGAATAAAAAAATAAAAAAAATCACTGAATCTTTTGCAGTAATGGGGATTGAACCTCGGGCCTTACATATGCTAAGCAAGTACTCTACCACTTAGTTTCATCCCCATCCCTAAGCACTATCTCACTTTTGATACACATATACACATGCAATGAAGGACATGTATGTTTGAATATAAAGACAATTAGCCTATGGAATCTACCTGTCATAAACATTACGTAGTATTTGAGGTTTTACCAAGCCACACACCTGACAAAGAGCTTACTCAGTTTATTCTGAGTTACAAAGTACTTTTTAGAAAAGACACTAAGAAAAGAACCTCAATCATTGCTGGTTTGTGAAACTTTATGGTTATATAATATTAAAAAAAAAAAAGGCAAAGAAATTTAACATTAACTTCGTAGTTTCTAATGCTAAGACTCCACAGTTCCAAGTGCTGGATGTCACTATCCATAAGTCCTTTAGAGATAATTTTTAAAAGAAGGGCTACAGGCATGGGTCAGGTGTCAGAGTACCTGCCTAGCAAGCATGAGGCCCTGAGTTCAAACCCCAGAACCACCACCCTCTTCAAAAAAAGAGCAATCTAGTAAATAGCTATACTGTGTAGAAATAAACATATACCTACAGTATGAAAGAAAATAAAACCTGTAACAGGTATTTATGGTGTACTTATATAGACTTAAGAAGTGCTTCATATAAAAAACTTTGGGTGACCTAACATAAAAAATCAGATGGTTCAAATTGATTATAAAGATACAGATATGAAAGAAGAAGCATAGAATTTGAATGAAATTATTTTATAAAACTTATTATGTAAAAAAGCAAAATTCTTAAATTAATACATATGTGTATGTGTAATATATTACACATTAATATATGTAATGTGTAATTTAAAAAAATTCAATGCCAGAGGCAATGGCTCATGCTTGTAATCCAAGCTACAGAGAGAGGTGAAGATTAGGAAGATGGAGGTTCAAGGCTAACCTAGGCAAAGTTAGTGAGATCCCATCTAAACCAATAAGCAATTAGCCAGATGTGGTGGGTGCATGCCTGTGGTCCCAGCTTTTGGGAAGATGAAGGTAGGATTGTGGTCAGAGGCTGATCATGGCCCCAAATGTAAGATCCCATGAAAAAACCCAACTCCTCTTCCCCCAAAAGTCAAGTTACCAAATTCATTTGGGAAATAAATGGGAAAATAAGAGATTATCTTCTGTGTAAGGATTATCAGTATATGTGCCAGAAATTTTGAAAAGCATTATACTATAAAATGCTAAAGAAAAATGATTATTTTGAATGCTGATTATTTTGGGGTTGTGATTTTAATTTTTTCCATTTTTTTGGTGTTTTCAACATTTTCCTCACTTTACATATATTGCTCTTGATTAAAACAAAAGCAGTAAGAAATAAAAATAAAATTTATTTTCCCGAGGTCTAAAATTTACATGGCATGGGATCGCAGAATCTGAAAGAGGTCTACTGTCTACCAGTTTAACCTTTTGCCAAACTGGAGTAACTCTACCTACAGTACCTGACACTACCCAGCTTTCTTCGCAATACTTCCAAGTATAAAGAACAATATTTTGAAAACACCTTTTTCCACTGTTACTGAAAATTTCATCACTAACTCATCAATAATTTTATTCAGTTTCTGTAGCAGAGACTTAAGTCTTTGTATTAAGTCCAAATGCATACATACACACATAGCTTTCTAATTTTCTGCTACTACTTTCAAGTTTACAATCTGAAGAAAGAAAGAATATGTTTACTCTTTTCTACAGAGCTGTTCTTGAGGTATTTTTAGACAGCTATCAAGAGTACCTTCACTTCCCTTTTCTAGGCTCTATATTCAACTCTATTTCTTTGTATACCGCACCCCCATTCACTGATATTGGAGTAACCAGGACTTCAAACAACATTTCAGATGGTTTCTGATAAACTATAAATAGTCTGAAAAATACCCATTCTTGTTTTCAAATGTAGTAGTTCACATAATATTGTCAGATTGTTTATAGTGAACCCAACTATGCAAGTCTATTTTACTATTCACTCAGGTCTTCCACAACTACTGCTTGTGTCATGTGTCTTTTCCACATTAAATTTTCAAAAAGTTTAAATATGGCAGAAAAATGTTCACTTTTGAATAAAGGACATGTGTCTCTCTCTTGGTCACAGAAAGCTCTTCATCTCCCTTCTACATTTACTAGACTGACTAAGCCTTACTTACATCCACTATTTACTTCTTGTTTTATCTGTAGGGAATTATAAACTTTTTACAGGCAGTAAAGTTTTATTTGTTTGTTTTGTTTTGGTGGTACTGGGGTCTGAACTCTGGGCCTCACACTTGCTAGGCAGGTGCTCTTACTGCTTAAGCCACTCTGCAGCCCTGCCGTTAAAGGAGGGAAAAAAAAAAAAATCACATCATCAGAGAGTATGAATCAACGAATGAATTGCTGGACGTCTTAATCAAGAAAAACGGAAAAGTGAACACAAAAATGGTGAAGAAATAATGACTATCCCCAGGTTTTTCAGAAACCATCAATGAATGCACAAATTCAATTTTCCTTTCAATGTTTTCTCTGCAGCAATGGTGCCAAATCTCAGAGAGGATGGAAATTTCTCTATCTATATATCTCTTATGTAAGATATTAGAAAGCATTTGTAGGTCTCTAATTCAACCTATTTTTATAAGATATCTGAACTTAAACAAATACAGCCACTAATTTATTTCTAGGTTTTAAAAACTTGATATAAATGACCAGGAAGCAAGAAATGCTAATAGAGCAAGTTTCAGATTCAAACCTAAGGGCTACAATGTATGTTAGTTTTATCAGCAATAACTTACTCATTAAAATCTCTATTAACTTCTCATGTGCTAAAATTTACTAAAATGAGATTATGGCTATTTGAAAATTTTTATCTATCACTATTTTGTTTGAGACCATATAAAGACTGGTTTAAAAAATTTGAGGGTGCTTCCTACCCCTGTTGTTGTCCTCCACAGATGTCCATAAACAGGGGGTAATTTCACACCCAGTGTGTAGCTTTTAAGTGTTTAGAATTACCTTGAGTAGTGAAGTTGAAGAGTGCAGGTGTGTCTCGCCCATTTGGTAGTTTGACATTTGGGTCCCGTAATTCATCAAAAAATGAATGTGCACAAGCCTCTAGTGGTGTCAATCGGGCAGTTGGTGTATACTCCAGTAGACGGCTACACAGTGCAATTGCTTCTGGTGGAGTTCGGGGTCGGAAGACCTGCAGGATAAAAAAGGGAAAGAACAATTAATACTTTATTGCAATAATCTAAGCAAATAACTCTGAGTACTGAGTTAATTCCTAACATGTACAAAACATGGTAAATTTGGGACGGGAGGCTTCTAGAACTGCAAGAGTAAACTGCATGTGATTCATCACAATGAGGTGAAGTACTTGAGATTTTATAAGAACAACTCAAGAGAAAGATCTACATATGCTAATCATAAAACAACACAATTACACATGCATATGAAACATGAGAGGCACATATAAAGTTCTGGAGGCAAGCACAATGAGAAGAATACAAAAAAAGTTTTGGCTATTGTGGCAATAAATAAAAGATTGCCTCTTTGGCATTAGTTTTAGCAGAACAACTGTTGATAATGGATGGCACTGTTTAAATCTGGCAATTTGCCTATACATATATTTACATTTTTATTAGCATGTATTAGTTGTACAGAGGGGATGCATTGTGGCATTTACATATGTGCTTACAATGTATGTTAAATTAGGTTCACCTCCCCCCATCATTCTTCTTTATTCCCCCCTCCTTAGAGCAATTTCAGTAGGTTTCACTGGTCTATTTCCATACACATACACAAAGTATACTGACCATATTCCCTCTCTTTTACCCTCTCTGTTTATCCTCTCCTTTTCCCACTGGTACCCACCCCAGACAGAACCTGTTTTACTTTCCTGCCCTTCATTTTTTTAAGTGTGTACTGATTGCTCAAGGGAGTTTCAACGTGGTATTTCACACATGCATATATTGTACTTCAATCAGATTGGCCCCCTCTATATTCTTTCTCTATTACCCTGCTTCTCTATTATTCAACAGCTTCAGAGCATTTCATTATAGCTTCTTCATACATGAATGCAATCTATTTCAATATTATTCACTCTTATCATTCTATCAATTTTTAAAAAAGAAAAGCTGTTATACTAGTTTTATAAATGCTAATGATTTGGTATAATCTCCTCAATAAACAGAGCCTATGATTATTTGAGTACCTAGGCTTTGATGAAATGTTTGACATTGTTTTCTCAAGTAGCTATTATCATGAGTGTGGTCAGATCACTCTCATTTGAATGAATGTTCTAGAGTTTTAATCAGAGAGGGGAAAATGTATTTTTCATTAAGAGCCATTAAGCCATAGAAAAAGTCAATTGAAAACTATATTGAAGCAAACTGCAATTAAACTAATTTGCTTAAAGAATACACAGCTTTCTACTCAGTTGTGTCTTAAAACAAATCAATATATTAAAATTATGATAATATACTTCATTTTAAATTACAGCCAGTTAAATATAAAAAAGGGGAATAGAAATAAAAAGATGAACAAAAAGCCTCTGAAACTAAAGAAAAAAGGAAAATATATCCCTTGAAAGAAAAAAAATACAACTAAAACCAAAGGTGGGGTGAAGGTGGACAGATATATTAAAGAAGCAGACACAAATAACTGAAAGGAAATAGACCTTTTTTGTTTGTTTGTTTGTTTGTTTATTTGTTTGGTGGGACTGGGGTTTGAACGCAGAGCTTCAGGCTTGCAAAGTAGGGCTCTACCACTTGGAGCCATGCCTCCAATCCAGGAAGTAGACCTGTAAGTGAAGAAAGGGCATACAGACTGGTAGGGCACGAAGGGCTCTGGGAGGCTAAGGTTTCCTAATGAGAATGGCTCATGTCTTCTGGCTATTCACTTAGGTTAAAAGTAGGAGAAACTAGTTACCTCTACAGAATCCTTACATATTCTGTAGACTTTTTACAAAGATGGTGAAAGGTAGCTTTTTTTGTTTGTTTTTTAACATGTAATTTATTACTGAAAAGGCTTATTTTCCATGGAAACTGAGAAACTGGGTTGAGTAGGATCTTAGAGCTTTAAAAGATCTCAGAGCTTTAAAAGTCTTAGTCAATTTACTGGCTATGTTTAGAAAGCCCTCTGTAAGAGCAAACACTGCCTTGTCTTTATGTTTTTGAGTACTCGGATTTGCCTCAGTCAAGAAAACCCTAATATTGTATATTATTTAAAATTTATAGCTTTTTCACTGTTTTTGATCACCTTCCCCTCTCTTGCTCCCAAGGCCCAAAATTAAATCCAGAGTGCAAAAACAAAATAGTCAGTGGGAAAATTCAGAATACCTATCATAAAAATATTTAAACCCCAATGATAGACACATTTTATTCCTGAGGTAATTTGCATCTGCTTGAAGTAGACTTAAAAATAGCACCAAAAAAGTAAAAATATCTCCTGCTAAAATTCAAATACAAGGTAGGTAGATGGTGAGTTATTTTAACTAAAAATACTCACTTTATATTAATGAAGATTTTGAGTAAAAGGTTTTAATGAACTAATATTATAAGCTTGTTTTTGATATTAAAAAAATGCTGTCCATGTCTGTTTGGTGTCTTTGTGGCTACAAGTGATCGTCCATTTTGGTACTAAGATACATTTTAGCCTTTTTATAAGTATCTATTGTTATTTTAAACTCTTTGAGAGACTTTTGTTGAAAAATGCCTTGGCTCAGTATTATTTTGTGGATAAAGGTTAAGTGGAGAATTAACCAAGTACCTCCCAGAGCTTAAGTTTTGGCCATTATATATATATGTATATATATGGAATGGGAGCATGCAACTTCAAAAAATTACAGTCCAAACTAGAAACAAGCTCCTCTGAATTATCTTTGTTTTTAAAGAAAAGAAAACCAGCTGGTGGTGTGGCTCAGGTGTAGAGTACTGCCTAGCAAGCCCAAGGCACTGAGTTCAAATTCCAGTGCCACCACCACTACAAAAAAAAAAATTAAAAAAAGGAACCAATGTTTGAAAATTGGCTTTAAATAAAGAAGTTTCTGCTACCCCATCATTCCTTATTCATTAGATTGCTTAACACTCAGAACTTTTGGTCTCATGAATCTTCATCTACATTTATTCTTTAAGAATACTAACTTAAAAACTCCTCAATTTGTAAATTTCAACCCAGATACCAATGCATCACCTAGGAGACTGACAGCCTAATATGTACCATAAGAACTGTACTATACAATGAATGAAAACAAGTCATAGCTACCTACACTGCTTTTACTACTACATTTCAAGAATAAGCAATTATTCAGCCCTTCAAAAATGTTTTCCAGAGTTTTATAGACCTGCGCTGAAATTTTGGGGAAAAAAAAAAATTAAGTACATACCCGCACTCCTGAGGTGAAATGTCCTGTTCCTGACGAATCCTAAGATGATAATGCAGTGAAATAATCCAAACAGGGGAAGTCAATACAAAAGAGAATAGTCCAGCAAGGAAAAATATATCCAATGTTATAAGAAATCCATGGTGTAGGGGGACATAGAAAATGTTTATACAGTTATAAACTTTAAACATTAGTCTCCACAGTAGCAAGTCCAAATTTTAAAAATTATTTCACCACAAGTGTATGCAAAAATTTTTTTTGATTTGTGCAATGGTGAGGCACAGTAAAGAAACATTTTAATTTTTGTTTATGTTCCAATGCCAGTGTGTTTACTAAAAAAATACAAAACCAAAAAAAGTTAAAATCAAAATGAAATCTAGAAGTAAAGTTCCCAAAGTAAAGTGGTCTTCTATGACCTGGATTCATCATCCATAAACATGGCTGGGAGGGGCATTATTAGCCTGCTTTTAAAGATGTATGTTCCCAATATGCTAATTTTTCACAATTAATGTGTCCCAGTTACACAGTATAAACATTTTTTTGGCTATATTAGTGATGAGAGAAAAGTATTAAATATATTAAATTTATATTACTATAAATTATTATAGTAATTATATTCAAGCCAGATATTTTAATTTGTGTGAGCTAAGGAGAATCAGGCCACCGCGGATTATTCTCCATATTTGGATTGACTTCCCTGCTAAAAGATGCTTATTTGCTGACATTCTCATCATCTTAGGACTCTTCAGGAAATTGACATATCACCTCAGGAGTGCGGGTATAAACTTACTTTTTCTATTGTGGGCTTTGCCCCCTCATACCCTTGCACCCATTACTTAAGGAAAAATAAATAATAGAACATTTTTTCCTTTTTGGAAAAACTCACTGAAAAAAAAAATCCTACATCTTTGAGCACTACAAATTCAACACAGTTCCATCTGCAAATATGCCCAATTCACCCACCAAAAGCTAAACCAAAATTTATACAATAAACAAACAACTAAGGGACAGTCACAGTTATAGGTGACATGAATAGTAATGTACACCAACACCTAGGCACAATGGAGCCAAATATGCAATGTAGGTAGCAGGGTCTTTTATGTCTAGGTATTGAGAACAAAAAAAGAACAGAACTCACCAGTAGCTGTGAACTCCCTTGGCTATTCTAAGAGAATGTAACATTCTTTTAAGATAGTTTCCAGTGGGAGAATTAAATATTTTGCAAAAATAAATAATCCGCGGATTACTTTTAGTCTGCAGACTAAAATTTAGTTACAGGATTAAAATCCGGCCCATCAGAATAAAAATCTCAAAACACAACCAAGCGGACAAAAATAGAAAACCATACTAAAAGAACTGATAGCACAAAGTAAGATTCTACCGGGCCAACTAACAATTAGTGCGCAGACTAAATATGGCCAGCCAAGTATGTAGCAAGGCCATGGACACCCCTTTAAAAACTAAAAACAAAAGTAATAAACCAAAACAAAACAAAAGAAAGAAAGAAAAGCAAAAAGAAAAAAAAGGGGAAAAAAAAAAGAGAAAGGAAAATTTCAAAAGAACCAAAACACTGACATGAACTTTTTAAAGTGATTCAAATACTACCTCACCTATGCAGCAACATATTTTCTTAAATTGAAACAAATACCAACGCTAATCACAAACACTAGGTCCATAGAAAAAACTAACAAAAATTATTTTTTTCAAAAAGAAAATCTCTGTGGTATTGAAATGAAGAATTATTCAAAATAAATTTGCATTTGGGTAACTGAAAAACAACAGAGGCAATTTTCCCTCTACATGTCCTGGGGCAGACTTTAAACATCAAAGTTCAACCTGGAGCTAATTGTTATGACTAATCTCAAGCCCTTTAAAATGACCATTTATGAACAATCACATCAAGGCCTACGGTTAAAGCTGCTTCTCACAGCATCAGCTCTCACCAACTATTATTATGCAGTCAACCAGACAATATAAAAACAGCCAGTTGTTTTGGTTATAGACAATCATAATTAATGTAATAGAACATAGAACAAATTCTGTGACTGTTCCAAACAGCTATTCCTCACTAGTTTCCGTGATGTTTATAAAACTGACACTGTTTTTTGTTCATACAAAAAATATAAACTCCCAATTTTAAAAACCAATAAATCGCGAATACATCTAAAGAGCAACTCCAATATTGGTTCTCAATCTATTAATCATCTAAAATTATTTACAATTTGCAGCCCCAAATACAAGATTAATAGTGAGTCAATGGCATCGATCTGTTGAATAGCTGTTTATGTTAATCAACTAAGAAAAGAAATTAAGTCCACCTAAGTGCTTTTTTTGGTAGTGTATAATTAAATAATCGCTATGCACTATTTTAAAAAATATTCTTTGATGGTGTTTTACTACCTCTGATGTACACTTTTATACATTGACCTACTGATGCACTGATAAACAAGGTAATCCAATTCCCTTTAATACTACCAAAAATGATTACAGCAGCTACTGAAAACCAACCTTCAGAGAGCCCACAGACCAAGCAAAATTGCTGTTTGAAGTTAGTATCTAACAAGGTAGACACATAAGCTGAATACATACAGGTCAAACCTACTGAACAGATACATTTTTCTAACTTTTGAAGATATCAGTTCCTAAATTCAGGTATAGAAGGTTGATCACAAGAAGCACAAAGAATCCTTTCCACAGCCATGACAAAACTAGCCTAGCATTCAGTGAATTTCAATTAACTGAGTTTTTGTTGAGTTCTACTATGCATAAGAAAAGTTATGCATAGGTATCAGCATTTAACTATGCCAAAGTACTGTCATTACTGATGAAACAATACAACAGGCCTACACCTAAGTATAATTTACCAAATACCTACTTACCCAATTTAATTGTTTATTGTTCACAAAACAGTGATGACAGTTAAGCTGACCTTCCAAGAATACAGGACTATTTTCTTTTCAACCACATCTTCCCACCTTAGTATATTCACCACATAGGATACAAATCCTAACCTTTTTCTGCACCTAAGCAAATCCTAATTCTCCTTCAACAGCCCACCCCCTATTGTCTTTAAGATTTCTTTTTTCCCTTCATCATCTTTACTTAAGGTCTGCCTTTTATACCGAGTACAGTGTTTGGAACACCTTTGAACATTTAAAGTACTTAATTTACATTACTTAATACTTGCTTCAACTGAGCTTTTCAGGTGTAAGTTTTAAAGGACAAAACTATACATTCCAAAGAACTATTTATTTCACTCTTTTGGGGTTTTTTTGCATTCTTTATGGTATCCAGAACAGCATTACTTTGTAATTTGGATTACTTTGTAAATCCTGTTACAAAGTACAGGATTTAAAGAAAAAACGTGAAACAGATTTCTTTCTTCTTTTTCAGTTTATCCCCAGTCAGCTGTGAGTGGGTGTATGTTTGTTGGGAATCAAACCCAGGGCTCAGTGCATGGTAGACAACTCCTAGGAGCTGCATGTTTTTTGTGTTTGTTTTTGGCACTGGAGATTCCAGGGTGTCATACTTGCAAGCACTGTACCACTTTAGCTACACCCTCCCAGTCTCCCACTCTCCACTTTAAAAAGGGATATGGTGCCCCTAATTTTTGCCTGGACTAGCCCTGAATTTGTGAACCTCCTGCCTCCCAAGTAGATGAGGACCATATATACATGCACTAGCATGCCCAGCTGAAAGCTGGATTTTAATGTGTATCAGCAAGGAAATGGGAATATCTAGTTCAAGTAAATAGGAAAATGAAGAAACCTATGCACACAATAGGATTAGAAAGAAGAGAAAGTGGCAATTCCAGCACTAATAGAGAAACTTCAGTAGTGAGCATACTTTATGTATTCACAAGCTAAGTGACAATGAGTAGAGCGTTCAGGGCAGAGGGTATTGAGTAATAACATCAAATCTGATTTATCATAAGCAACAGAATGAAATAGGTATGTGGCAATCATATGAACCAACAGAAAACCCCAACATGTTTTTTATGTTTTCTAGCACACATGTGAATGAAATGAGTAAGATATAGAAGCCAGAAAAAAAAAAAAAAAAAAAAGGTAGACAGAGTGGATCTTTAAAGAAAAAGTTGACAATAAATACTCTTTTGTACTTTTCAGGCCCCTTTGAGGGCATTTTTAGTAATGTATTGAATAATAGTTGAAACAGATAAATTTGTCAAGTTCTGAAAAATTTTGTACTGAAAACAAAATTATCAAGAAAGTCTTAAAATTTTGTTTGTTATGTTTAACGCATAGAGAATAAATAATTAGTAGAGTCTGACCTCAGAACTCAATTTTTCTGCTTACTCTGTTAGTTGGTAGTGTAAGAAAAATGATCTTCTCTGTCAAAGTATTTGTTACCATCTTAGATTCTTAAAAATTCCTCAGGTCGCCATCTTAGGTGACTTACATGTTTAAAATGTTTAAATGGTCCTTGCTTCTCCTTCCGGATTCCTGTTCAACTCCATTGCCCACCAAACTGCATGCCCTAACCCATCCCCCAAGCCTTTTAGCCAACTGAGGGAGACTGTGAACCTCTGACCTGGACAAATCCCAGGTGAGGGGCAGGTACAACTGCATCAGGGATATAAGGAGGAGCATTGTCATCCATTTTGTGCTTCCGTGTTTGCTTAGTGGGAGTGAGCACATGCTTGCACCCTCTTGATCAAGAGAAAATTGCCTTGTCAATTGTGTGTCTGTTTTCAGCACTGGAGGTTTATCAATTCCAACAGTAGTATTATAGTATTCATTTGCACTGAAGCATGTCAAGAGCGTTCTAAGAAATCAAGTATGTAAGGATTGGCTTTTGTGGATAATGTTTTGTGGGATACTTACCAAATGACCTATGGTCCTACAAACCTATGGACATTTAACTACTGAGTATTAAACTACCATATATGCCAAAAGCTTGGTAACAAACACTTTGAGGTAATTCATATCCACACTAACATTATAAAACAGAAGTTAGGGACTCTATAACCATATGGTATGACTTAGGTATTTCAGAAGTCATAAGATAGGAGGCATAATTATAGAGAACTTGGGACAATGAGAAGAGGGACCTGAGATCCTGAAAAAGGTTAAGACTTGGTAAGCAGAGAATAAGAATGGGTTGGGAGGGTGGGTGGGAAAGACACCAGCAAGAGGTAGAAATGAATGTGTTTTCCCTGGGGAACAATTAGGAAACAGGTTCATTAGACCAGAAAATGTGTGTAGTCTTTCAAAGTAAACTATAAGCTGAACAACATTCCTGTATACAGCTGATATAATAAATAACCCTAATATAAGGGTAAGAGATTAGGCCCTTGAGATTCTAGTCTACTTTCTTCCACAAACCATTTCTATCACTTATGATTACTATTACTCTGAATGAACATACAGACATCTGTCTTCCTTGTCTGACCTCATAGGATTATTTATTACCAGGCCAAAGAAAGGATACTTACCATACAGAAACTGGGGAGGGGGGTAAGGGAAGAACCCTCACATAACAATAATGTAATTTTTAAAATTTCATTTATTTTTTTGTAGTACTGGGCAATTGAATTCAGGGCCTCATGTTTGCTAGATAGATACTCTACCATGTGAGTCATGCCCCCAGTCCTAGAATAATGTAATCATATTAGAAATCCCTAATCTACTAAACTTTTAAAGTCATTTGTTAACAATATGCATTTAAGGATGGATGAATTTGGGGGAACTTGGGAAACAGTTAGGAGCAGGAACAGAACCAACCTTTTTCCTGGAAAGTAAAGGTAGAAAAGATTAAGAACAAAGTGATTAATAATGTGTCATCCAAATGAGGACACTTTTGAGAGTAAAGAAATAAGCAATTTATAATTATACTAGATAAGCATAAATCAGGACAATCACCCTTGTCATTCATTATATGTAATTTATGACAAACTTTCCTAAACACTATGAGGAATTAAGAGAAGAGTTTTAAAAAGGAATGACAAATATCAGAGCTACTTTTCAGAATGCTGACTTTGACAGCAATGAGTAGGATGGATTGAAATGGTATAAAACTGAAGGAGTGAAATCAGTTTGGAGGTAGGTTAATTTTACAATTCTATGATATAACAATAGCCTAAACTAAGGCCAGGGTGGTAGAGAGAAAAAAAGAAAAAAAGGGTAAATCAGAGAAGTATTCTGGAGGTAGAACTTACACATTTATTTAGAACTAAAATAAAATAATCCTTTATAAGCATGTTATAGCTGTATTTTCAAAAGAATCCGAAGAAAAGACATGGCAGATAACCACTACCTTACAAAAGAAAATGGTTGAAGCATAAACACCAGGAGTAGCTGTGTTTAATCCTTACTTCATATCTAACAACCTGTCATTTAACCATACCTCCACATATTGGATTTAGAATTTAAGCTTCCTTTGCTTCTTTCCAAACCAATCTCTAAATGTATTTAATTCTCAACCTACTTTTGTCACTGCTTTTTGCTTTCATTTCTTTTTTCCTCCAAGTGTACAACAATGCAGAGGGGTTTATTTCCAACTTCCACTAATGGTCTCTGTTTGAAAACAACTGCACCTATTTCCTAGACTACTTAAACAAGTGCTTTATTAATGAATCAAGTTTCGATCAATATTATGTAATGGTCAAGGACAACTTGATGGATTTTTACATTCTCAAGATTCTATAACAGGATCATCTCAGTGTTTTTGGTTTTTCTCTAGCTTTCCTACTTAGCTGCATTATTATATCATTGGTTCCAAGGCAGATAGTTTTGGGGTTTTTTTCTCCCTTACTCTTTATTTCTGCTTTTTTGAAAACACAAGCTAATCATTCTGGGGATCTAGCTGTAGTAGTACACTGCAGCCCAAGAAACCAGGCTTCACCTATCCACAGCTTTAGGAAATGAGTGGGTTCTAATGAAAGACACCAATAAAGGAAAGGCAATTATTGTTTTCATACTCTTGTTCTTCAGACCCCATGGGCAAGATGCTCTCCTTTTAGAGAACATAATGTTCATCTTTTAAATGATTCCATAGCCAAGGTAGAATTCCTCAAGTTGCTGTAAACTGTCATAATAGGATGAGAAGGAGCTACCCCTAGGAACTTCAATTTTTGTATTTTTTACTTGGACAATAAACTTTAAAAAAAATCAAAACAGGCATATTTTGATCATCTAGCTGAGAGAAAGGAACCACAAAACTTCTGAGTTTTGTGTGCTAATGAGAAATTAACACAAACCTACTTACTATATAGTATGAAGTTTTCACTGCATAGTATGCATTTAGATGAAGTGAGAACAAATTATGTCAAAGAACACTAGATGAAAGGGTTCATAGTAATCTTAACAGAAAAGATAAGAGAATTGAGACATTATCTATGCATAGCATAGGAATGAGACCTAAGTAAAAGGGCTTTTATATAGATTATTTAAGTTTGAAAAGCATTAAGGATATTAGAGAAACATTAGGAATCCAAGAGGGCAAAGGAAAATTTGAAGCATACCATTTTACCACAGTTCTTCTGTTTGCTACATTTTATTATTATTATTTTTTGGCTGTATTAGAGCTTGAACTCAGGGCTTCATGCTTGTTAGGCAGGCACTCTCAAAGAGCGTCTGGTTTTTGTTCAGGGCAGGCTTAAAAATTCTTATCTCTGCCTCCTAAGTAACTGGGATTACAGGTATGAGACACTGGGACCAGTCTGTTACCTGCATTTTAATTATAATCAACCATTCCTCACATTTCACTCTGGCTAATACTTGTATTGGAAAGATATAATCCAGAGGAAAAATGCAGAATATGATACACACTAATGTAGGTGGTAGTGTTGATTAAAAAGAGAGTGAGAGAGAAAATGAGGTTGGGGACTGTTGGGATCCCATGATCTCAATTTCATCACTCTATTTGTGTGTTCTACATATGATAAATACTTAAGATTATACCAAAAAATGAAATTTCCCTTTCTTCACGCATGAAAATATGGTTATTAGAGAATATATGGAAATATGGATACACAAAACAAAGAAAATAAAATTATTCACGCTCCTTTTACTCAAATGTGTTTTGGAATAACTCCTTGTATTTATTCAATACACAGTTTTCCATGTTGTTTTTTTTTTTTGCTTTCCCCTTAACCTAGTTGACATCATAGTATACTTCTAATCACTTACTATAAACACTTTTACTTTTAATAACTTTAATGGATCCAAACTGCAGCTTATCCCCCAAATCCATCAGGTCACCTGGGATTCTCTGGGTTTAAAGCCATGTGACAGCCCCTAATATCTTCTGACTCAAATTCAAAACACACTCTAAGTAAAAACTCTTTACCAAAGACTAGTGCTTATGATCAATCCTAAAAACGAAGGGGGCAACACCTTGATTTCTGGCCAGTAAAGAATGATAGTGCCTAAATATTATTACAAAACACTAAAATACTACTGAGGTCTTTGTTTCAAATAGGAAAGAAATAACTAGTCATAAAGATTTTCTAAAGAGAGGTAATGAGAGTGTGACAACTTTAAGTAGCTGGAATCATAATACAACTGAAGAGGGAAAGGGAGGGGGAGGGAGAAGGAAACAGGCCTACTTTGATTCTATGAAGTATAAATTTATTTATCTATAGCCTACATTACATTACCTTTTATTATAAAAAACTTATAACTAACTAAATGAACTTATCAATGCACAAAACAAACTGTTATATGGAATTTTTCTTTTTTTGGTGGTATAGGGGTTTGAACTCAGGGGTCTTATGATTGCTGGGTAGGTGCTCTACCACGTGGACAATTTAAATACAGAAAGTCTCTTCTTGAAATACATACTAAAAAGTTGACCATTTCTAATCCACAAAAAATACATGATATACATATATGTATGTAAATGGTGCCTGGCACATTACTATAAGCTTAAAAGATCCAGACTTAAACATATGTGTGCACACATGTGAATGCACACCACGCACAAGCACAATTTAATGCTTACTTTGTCACAAGACACCTATATATAGTCTTAGATAACTCACTTGATATCTATGGCCAGAGTTTTTGAATCTGCAAAAAAAGGAAGCTAGAGATTGACTCTAACTATAAACCCTAAGCTATTCTATGGTTTTCTCTGCATACTTACTTTCACAAATCAAACTGAGGTGAAAAAAAAACTGTGAAATAAAATCTTTCTCAAAATAATTTCAGTTAATATCAAAGCAAAAAAAGGTCATCTAGCAAATAAGTAATTGTGCTCTTTAGAATTGGTTCTATCTAATGTTAAGATTAGGCTTTCCAATGGCTACTGACATCCTATAAACATACTAACTGCTTTCAATGTGTACTCCTGGCAGAATACATCAGCTTTGTAATAGCTCCCAAAATATCCATAGGAATACAAATAAAAATACACAGTATCATCTATAATAAGGTATATATTTTAGTGGCTTAAAGGAATAAAGAAAACATATGAAATGTATGTTATTATTTGCTATATGATAATGAACTATGTACCTCTATGTAAATAAAGAAATTGAGTTCTGAATTTTAGATTTCCAAAATTTATGTATCAGATCCTGCTCCAATATTTTAAAGATATATGCACATTGTTCTTACCTTGCAAATGAAAGTCCAGCTGGAAACTGTCTATAGGAAATCAACGGGAATAAAACTATACATAGTCAATGAAACTGAAAGACAACTACTCAACTATCTTTATATGCAGAACTGCTCTGCACTTGTATTAGGGAAGCTATGTGGTTTCAAAATAGTTTAGTTTAGGAACACTGACAAAGTTTTAGTTAACTGTTGGTTGATGTACTCTCTTAACTCACCTTTGTCCAAGGATGTGCCTTAATTTGAGGGAATTTGAATTCTGTATAATTTGGGTTCATTTCTCTAATTTGCTCCCTTGTTGGTGTTCCCAGGACCTAGATAAATAAAGAAATTATTGCCATCTTTTTTGTACACTTACAAATAGTCTTTTTGTTTCAATGCATTGGTTTTAATGAAAAAAGGGAATTTCAAACTTAATAAAGCATATAATTTCAGTAAATACAGCATACTTTGACAAAGCCTTTTAATTTGTAACTGACTACAAACTCCATGCTATATTATCTTCTTTGATAGACTTATATGATAATACTGATGTTAAATCCGGATCATAAAAAATTACTAAAAAATATTCAAGTAACCCTTTGATACCCTTTCCTGTCATATCTGAACACTGGTGTTGGTAGGTGTGAAAGGAGGAAAAGTAATATTTAAGTTGGCTTCACAGTGTTGCAGCCTGGCATATAGTATATGGGTTAATTTCAAACAGGTTCCCCAAAAGGAAAAAGAATATGTGAGGTTCTAAGTTTGATTCCAGCACTAACCAACTAACCAACCAAATAACTAACAAAAAAATTTAAGGTGAAAATCAGGCAGCTTTATTCAGTTTAGAAAAACAACTTATTTGCACTGGTAAACATCTGAGATGAGAGTATCTTTTACTTACTTAATAAGGTATAGCCAAAGGTTAGATTACCAATGTGCTAATCAGAGAACCTTCTCAAGTACTGTCATCACTAATTTTGCTCAATCACTGAATATTTGGTGAGTGTCCCCAGTATATAGGAACTACATTAGGATCTGTGGAGGACACAGAAAACAAGAGATTTCCTGCTACAAAGAACTCACATATTTGTATACTGAAATAAGCGTAATTATAATGGAAGGCAAAAATATATTGAGCACTTCTTTGCTTCTAAAACTGTATTAGGCATGGGACAAAGTTAAGTACATGATCCTGGCTGCACAAGACAAGTATAAGCAAGAAACATGAGCACACTGTGAAGACAGATACCATACATGACCTATCTTTTTAACTCTAGGACTTAGTACAAAATAAGTTTATTGAAATAAAGTAGTAGACCATTTACAATTTAAGGATAGTTGCACTAAAGGAGAGTAATGCAAGGGTACAAGTACCTAGTTTGTGGTACCAATCACTGAATAAATAATCAGGGATAGTTCTAAAAACACTCAGAGCAAAGTGACAATTTCCATTTTTTTCTTAGTTCTAATTCTTTAGACCCCATTAAAACTTTCATAACTTCACTGAACTTTTAAATGGTTTGTTCTTCAAAAGGTACTCTTAAGAAAAGACAATCACAGACAAAGAAAACATTTGAGAAACATTCTGCAAAGTATTTAGAATATATGAAGAACTCTTATCATTCAGAAAATACTGAAGAGACATCTGCACTCACATGTTTACTGAGGCACTGTTCACAACAGCCAAGATACCAAATCAACCTAGGTACCCATCATACCTAGCAGATGAATGGATAAAGAAAATGTGGTACATATACACAATGGATTATTCAGCCATAAAAAAGAACAAAATTCTGTCATTTGCATCAACACATGGTAGGAATGGAAGGACATTTATATTAAGTGAAATAACTCAGGCAGAGAAAAATCAGTATCACTTAGATGAAACCTAAAAGTTGATCTCAAAGAAGTAGAGAGTAGAACAAAGATTACCACAGCGTGGGAAGAGTATGGGGGAGGATGGTTAATAGGTTAGTAGTGTGGATGGTTAGGGAAAATAATTTTATAATGTTCTAAAGCACAGTAGTATTAACTATGGTTGACAAAAAATAGCTGAGTATTTCAAAATAGCTGTTACAGAGGGTTCTGAACATTTCTAATAAAAAGACATATGTCAACTACCCTGATATGATATACATTATATATACATATACTGAAATATCAACCCACAAATGTGTATTACTATGTGTCAACTAAAAATAAAGAATATATATAAAGACCTCATAAATAGCAAATATGTAAAATAATTTACAAAATAAATTTTATTTTTTGATTCTTTAAAAAATTTATTATATTATTGTTGTACTGGGGTACACTGTGACATTTACAAAAGTGCTTATTTGTTGTGCAGCCCTCCTCTATGTAACAATGACAAAGTCCTAACTCTATGAGCTGGTAAGTATGACAAAAGTAGTAATAGCTAAATACTGGTAAATATATCCTTTTACTGTATGGACACAGATTACTTGGAGTTACCAGACACCAGACATTTAGTTTATTTTCCTACAGGAGCTGCATGAGAGAATTCAAGAATTACACTGTATAAAAAAGAGTTGGGATGCTCCTCACATTAAAATTTTTATTGTTTTATATGTTTCATAGAAGTAGATCCATGAAATAAATAACAAAATGGCTGAGACACATGCCAAAATACACAAGGTATGCTTACTATATAAAGTTTTAATTTAATGCGAAAGCCAGAAGATGTGCTATGTGTATGTTCACTCCTACACCTGTTTCCTTAAATTCAGAGGCACTGCCCTTTAAAACATTTTACCCAACTAGTTACTACATTTGGCTCATCGCATTTCCAACCTTCTATACATATATCAACACATTTTATTTTTTGAGGCATTTCAAAATGTTGCAGGTTAGTATATATTTATCATTAAGGCCCAACATTTATAACGTTTTACTCTACTCCTTTTTATCACATGTAGTATCCCTCTTCAATACATATTAGCACATGTATGTGGAAACATCTGTGATCATACTGGGACATAACCTGCTTTGATGAACAGAAATGATATAAAAAGGATTCTTAATTATACTTAAAACTACTTGTCAGAATTTAACCAGCTGTGTTCTTCACCTTCAAAATGTGGATTTGTGACTTTTAAGAAGCTTTAATTACTAACTTGTAAATGAAAATGGCATTGATATATTCACTATCAATTACTCTAAAAAAGCAATTAGGTAAATAAAGAAGCTTGCCAGAACAATATGGTAATGATTTCATTGATTTACAGTCACATAATTTTGAATCGCTAAGGTTATTAGATGGGGAAACAGACATATCAACATCACAGTATGTTCTACATTTAATTTCTCTTGCTAAATATTTAACTATAATTATTTTTTATTTTTATTATTTTTAAGTTTTAAGGGCAAATTCTTCCCAAACTGACTAACAGGATTCACCACGTACTACAGAATACAAAAAATTCAAAAAGCTCTTAAATATGACACTAAAGAAGAATACTTTACTATGACATGGTCCTTTCTCAAGAAAGAAAAAATGTGGGCTGGTGGAGTGGCTCAAGTGGTAGAATACCTGCTTAGCAAGTGGGAGGCCCTAAGTTCAAACAACTACCACCACAAAAACCAAAACAAAACAGGAAAAAAAGCAATAATTTCTGTTAGTGAGTTCTAATGATAAATAAATTAAAACAAGCTGTTAAAATGTCTTATTAAGTCTTAAAGGAACCATAACAAAAACAGGTACAGATTATATTTGGCCATGGGTTCTAGTCTGCTGAGTTGGCTCATTGTTTGTTTTGGAGCAAACATTTTTAAACATGAGAAAAACTGAGGCCCAGAAAGAGCATCTATGGCTGGTGGAGTGGCTCAAGTGGTAAAGTGTCTGCCTAACAAGGATGAGGCACTGAGTTCAAATTCCAGAACCACTAAAAAAAAAAAAAATAGAAGGAGCATCTGTTTTTTCAGAGGTAAGACCTAGTTAAAAGCAGAGTTGGTTCATAATTTAAATCTCTTCTAGGGTACAACATTAGGAGGTAATATCAGAGTCCGGTTATGAGATCTGGTTGGAGTAGAAACAATTCAGTTTGTAATTTTAGTAATTATGAAAAAATGTTTTAGGTTATTAGGCATGAAGGAGCAGACATAGAGAGAAAGTAATATTGACACAAGCTGTTTTGGAAGAATCAGAAAGAGTTCTTCTCTACCAAGTGTGAGTATTAGGCATATCATTTAGAAGAGAGCTAGAGGCTAGAAAAATAGCTTGGAAGTACATGCTATATAGAAGATAGGTGGCTATAAAAGTGTTTAACAGGCAAAGCAAGTAGAAGAGTGTTAAAGATGTAGACCTACGTGACATAAGCATAAAGAAAAAGAGAAGTTTTCTTACAAGACTAAGACAGAATTTCAAGTGGCTAGAAGAGGTCCCACAGAAAATACAGTGGAAGCCAAAGAAGTTAATCATTTAAAGGACAATGAGATGGGTAAAGCCCGAAAGATGTTAACTGTTGCTGGCCACAAAGAACTCCTTTCTGATCTAGGTAAGTTCAGTCATGAGAAGAGTAAGCTGACTATAATCACCTCAAATGAGTTGAATGGAGTCAACAAATATCAAATATCAATTCTCTTTTCAAAAAAGTACGTAAGAAACAGAACTATGGAAAGCAATATTTATTGAGCTCCTAGAATATAGAAGCACTGTGCTAGTAACTGTGACAACCTTATTTCCCATTTAAAATTTACAGGGTCTTTATTATTTCAATGTACACTTGAAGAAGCCTAAGGACCACTGAGGTCTCAAAGTTAGTCTGTGGCAGGTATGACTCCTGAAAATGCTCTCCCCAGTATTAATGGTAGAAAACACGAGAGAGTTTTTTAAAAAAGTAACTTTCTTAAACTACATTGACTATGTCATAAAAAAAAAAGGACCTAAGTTCTTTTGTGTAGAAAAAGGTATGTCCTGAATCCTTTTCTATAGTGAATATATGTTTAATTTTTTTCACTGATACATAATAATTGTACGTATTGGGTATAGTGTGGGAATCTGATACAATGATCAAATTTGGATAATTAGCATTGCCATCTTCTTAAACATTTAGTATTTGTGGTAGAAACTTTCAAACTCTTCTTTCCTAGTTCGTTCTAAAATATGTAATAAATTGCTACAACCTCTAGTCACCCAGCTGTGCTGTGAAAGTTATTCTGCCTATCTACTTGTATTTTAACGTTATTTGACCTTTTATCCCCTCTTCCTAACCTCTGATAACCACATCTTTGAAATTAACTGTTTAGTTTGCCTGCGTAAGAATGTGTGGTTACTCTGTGCTTACTTCCCTTAACACAATGCCCTCTGGTTTTACCTATGCTGCTGCAAATGGCAGAATTTCATTCTGTTTCTGTTTTCTTTCTTATAAGTATTAAGGACTAAGGTTTTTTTTGTTGTTGTTTTGGTGGTACTAGGGTTTGAACTCAGGGTCTCCGACCCCACCACATTTAGTTTTAGGCTAAAAGATAAAGAGTCTTGCTTCTTGCTTGGCCAGCCTCAGACCATGATCCTCCTCTCTCTGCCTCCCACTTACCTACCTGGCTTTACTGTAGAGATGGGAGTCTCACTAACATTTTTTCCATAACTGCCCTCAAACTGTGATCCTTCCATCTCCACCTCCCACATGACTGGTACTACAGGTGTGTACCACATGCCTGGTCCAGCACACTACTCTTAAACTTTCCTGTCTCTAATGTATGTTTTTGATGCCTTTTTCAAAATTCAGTTGATTGTAGATGTGTGGATCTACTTTTTGGGTTCTCTATTCTGTTCCACTGGTCTATGTGTGAATTTTTATGCCAGTACCATAAAATGTATGGCTTTGTATTACATTCAGAGATCAGATACTGTATCTCCAACTTTGCTCTTTTTGCTCAAGTTTGCTTTGGCAATTTAGGGTCTTTGGAGGTTTCATATACATTTTACAACTCCCCCGAGTCCCTAAAAATGTTCTTGAGCAGGGTGGTAGTTACAGGGGTAAGTATGTTTGTTGAAACTCATTAAGCGGTACACTTAAAATGGCTACACTTTTACATGCAATAATATGTAAATTATATATTAACTTGGTTATAAAAGACCATTGTGTAATTTGTGTTGCTTTTACTACATGACACAAATCAGATGTTCATCCTCCTAGAATGCTATTTTAAAACCAGCACTAAAAATATCAGTCAAACCTTAAAATCAAAATTATTTTATATACAATCTGCATATTCTTTAGGAAAGTTAAGGTACGATATTATCAAGGAAAAATTTTATGAAGGACAGGAAGGTAAAATAGGTCCTGTCTGGAGGGTTGGTACCAACAGGAGGGGAGATGACATAAGGAAAGGTGAAGGAGGTGAATATGGTGGAAATACTATGTACTCATTTATGAAAATGGAACACTGAGACCTGCTGAAACTATTCTAAGAGGGGGGAGAGGATAAAGGGGAATGATGGAGTGGGTGAATTTAATTATTGTAAGCACTTTTGTAAATGTCACAATGTGTCCCTAACACATAATGAACTGGAGGTGTGGCTCAAGTGGTAGAGCCCCTGCTTTGCAAGCATAAAGCCCTATGTTCAAACTCCAGTCCTCCCCCCACCAAAAAAAAAATCAAACCACCGCCCTTCTAAAAAAGCCCCACATTTATTTAGCTTCTATTGTCAAGTGACTCATATGTAAATCAACAGCAAAAGCAAAGATCAGTATAAAAAATCAATGTAGATAATGTGAGGGGTCAAAGTGTTAATACTGACTGGGATGAGGAAGAGGTTCAGGAAAAGTCCCAAAAGGAGAGAGAAAAGCTAATTTTACTTAAGGAATCTAGAAGGCAGATTAGTCAGAAGCACATTCTATACACACTAGTAGAGTGAGTGGAGAATAAGGACTAGGTAATATACAGGACAATATTAAAGCTAAAAAGTAAGCAAGTGACAGACTAAAAACAAAGATTCTGAATGCATGGCCATCTATAACAGTACCACAAATAAAAGACATTTTGACAAATCAACTATCCTACTTCAACTTTTGTTATATCTAGGTTTTATATTAAGTTTTTAATTAGGTTAAGCATATATTTCTACTTGATTTTCTCCAGATAGGTTATATATTTGGAATTTGTGAAAAATGGTAACTGAACTTGAGCATCATGGGGTGGGGGTGGAAAAAATGGAAAGAATCAGTCACATCCCTTTGGGAATGCTGTTCATTCTTTTCTAATAAATCAATCCTTTAACTGTACCTGGTCCCATCCACATTTCTTGTACTTTTATCATTTAATTAATTAAAAATGTATCTAGACACTGAGCAATATCAAATCAGGAATTATGAATTAATAATTATTGTCTTCAGAGAAATAAAGCCAAAGGAAGCACCTAACAAAAGCTCTGAAATACATTTCTTCCACTGGCTTGCTTTTTTATAGTTCAACACCAGAGGTCGCCAAACTTCAGCAAAGCGAGCATGAAGTGAAAGAAACCTACAATAACCCTCTGCTTAAAATTCTGCTTTCATATACCCATAGGCTAATGTGATCTGGCAACTGCTTACAGTTCCATACTTCTCTTTACTGGTAAACTCATATTCCATCAACCCCGCTATTCATAAACCATAAACGGCAATCATAATAAACGTAAAACAGACCTATTTCAGTAAGGATTTAACCATTCCCTCCCTCTCTAAATACTGAGTAACTTAGTAACTTTCCATGCTCAAGATTCAGTTTTATCTTTTTTTTTTTTTTTTTGGACAGGGTCTCACATACTGGCCTGCAACTCTGTAGTTCAGGCTGACCTGAAACTCATGATTCTTCTCCTGCTCAGCCTCCTGAGTGCTGGAATTACAGTTGGGTGCTACCATGCCTGGCTTTTAAGAATTATCTTTCCTATGAAGCCTTTCCTGATAGCAGTACCTCCAAATGGAATGCTACAGCCTTTGTACTCTACTCAGATTCCTGGGTAACACATACTTTCCTCTGTGGCCCTCAGTTGATCCCTTCCTCCTCTCAATCCAGCTTTGAACTCCTTGAGGGCAAAAGGCCTTCTATGTTCTGAGCCCAGCATCTAGCAAAACTTGGTAACTAAATCAAAATATATAGTTAAGGTGATATGTATCTTCAAAGACTGAGGGAATGTATGGGTAGACCAATAGGTAATAAATACTTTCAAAATAAGTGAAAATAACTGTATGATTGTATACATGTCTGAATAATTAAACATTTCTTTTCTGCATAGAAGAACCACATATTCAATTTGGAATACTGTTTGGTTGTCTATATCCTAAGCCTGACAAATTTCACTAACTAGAAAACTAGAAGACACATATTCTATTTCAAAGTATCAGTCTTCTAATGACAATGAAATTAGTACTATAAATTTTTACTTCTATAGGACCGATGTGAAATGTCTTCTGCTCTGGAATTTCTCTACAATGTACAGGCTTTCTTTTTAAAAATCTACTACACTAAGTATCTAAAATAATGAGCTCTAAATACATGCAGATTATATAAAATTTCTACCTCTCCCAAACATGACAGTAATTTTGGTATAAGCAGTCCCTTTCTGAGGTGCAATGTTTTCCTTTCAGAGTCACCTTTCGACTTCTAAAAGCTACGTGGTAAAAAGCAGTCACAGCAGCAACACAAGTCTTAATTCAGCAAAGAATAGCAAGTTGCCATGCCATTTTAGTACAACTTAAGAATTTTAGTACAGTATTTATTCAACCTGGGGGCTGTGGACTACTATAAGAGGGTTCCTTTACATGCCCATGCTCTATTCCAGTCACTCTTTCTCAACAAATGTTGGCTAACTCAACCTTTTTTTAAAAAAGACAGGGTAGGGTCTTTTATCCCAGGCTGCTCTGGACCTTGCTATGTAGCCCAGGCTGGCCTCAAACTCACAATCCTCTTCTCTCATCGTGAATGCTGTGATTACAGAAGTATGCCACCATGCCTGGCTTCTCTGTTCCCTTTTTTTTAAGTATAGGTGAGAGGTGAGAGGTACATATAAGGTAAGTCCTTATAGACATCTTTGCAAAACTATGATCAGAGTTTATTTGCCTTCCTTAAATTATGGCAGAAGCAGCAAAGCTATCCTAACAATAGTTCCACGAGTAGATGCTCTCATACATGTCTTTTTTTTTTTAAGTCATGTTTTTTTGAGATATAATCTGTCCCACTTATATTCTACAAGTCAGTGCCACTTAGACTATTTGCAGAGGTGTGCAACCATCACTGTTATCTAACTTTAAATATGTTTATTACTTCAAAATGAGACCCTTAACCCATAAGCAGCCATTCCTATTTCTATTCCTCCCAGCTCCTGACAACCATTAGTCTACTATTTGTCTTCAAAGATTCTGGACATTTTATATAATGAAATCACATAACATGATCTTTTTTGTGTGACATTTTCTTAGCTATTCAGTGGTTAATGTACAGTTGTTCCCATTTTTTGTTTACAAACAATGTTGCTATAAGCTTTGTGTTCAAGTTTTGTGTAGACATATTTACAATTCTCTTGGATATGAATTGAATAAATTGAATTGCTGGATCATATGGTAACTCAATGTTTAATCTTTCAGGGAAGGGCCAAACTGCACTATTTACAAGCCCACTGTAAATATATGGAAGTTCCAATGTCTCCACATCCTCAACGGCACACTTCTGTGTCTTCATCTCTTTGTAGTGAGTATGATGTGGTATTCATCATGGTATCAACTCATGTGTCCTTGATGACTAGAGATGCCAAGCATCTTTGTATGTGCTTACTATCCATTTGTATATCTTCTTTGGAGAAATGTCTATGCAGATGCTTTATCTAATTTTCACAGACTGCATTTTTTCCTTGTTAAGTGGTAAAGAATTCCTTATATATACCCTGGATAAAAGTCCCTTACCAGACATGATTTGTGAAAATTTACTCCCATTCTGTCTTTGTAAATTTTTTTTTTTTTTGTGGTAACATGAGGATGAACTCAGGACTTCCTACGTGCTAAGGAGGCGCTCTACCACTTAAGCCACACCCTTGCCATTTTTGCACTGGTTGTTTTTGAGATAGAGTCTCCGCATATATGTCTGGGCCAGCCTGGACCATAATCTTCGTATTTGTGCTTCCCTATGGAGGTGAGATGAGACACGTGGCACTGGATCCAGCCATTGGTTGAGATGGGGGGTCTTGAAAACTTTTTACCTAGGCTGGACTCAAACCACAATCCTGATCTCCACCTCCTAAGTACCTACGATTTACAGGCTTGAGCCTCTGCACTGCAACTGGCTGCCTTTGAAATTTCTTGATGGTGCCCTTTGTTGAAAACACTTAATTTTTCAAATGTTTTTATTAGTATGTAATAGTTGTACATGGGTTTTGTTGTGACATTTCCATATATGCGTACAATGTACCCTGGTTTGGTTCATTCCCTCTTTCTTCCCCTTTCCACTTCTTAAAATGACTTTACCGGTTTCAGTGTTCCATATTCATATATGTGTAGAAAAAGGAATATTTAATTTTGATGAAGTTCAATTTATCTATTTTTTCTTTTGTTACTTGTATTTTTTGTGTCACATCTAAGAAACTATTGCCTGTTTAGAATCTACATAGACATAACAAGAAAAGAATCTCTCCATGTCTTATTATAGTTAAAATGCTAAAAGTATAATGACAAAGAAAGAATACTAAAAGTTACAAGAAAGAAGCCCCAAGTTACTTACAAAGACAAACTAAACAGAATAACAAGCTCTCTCAGCAGAAACCCCAAAGATCAGGGAAGTGGGAATGTATTTCAAGCCCTAAAACAAAACAACTGCCAACCAAAACTATTATACCTAACAAAGACATTCTTTAAAATCAAAGAATAAAGACATTCCATGATGAACTAAAGCAATTCATGACCATTAAGTCAGTATTGCAGAAAGAACTAAAAGGAATAAGCACACAGACGAGAAAGAGAGATATACACAAGCACCAGAATTTGGGAAAGCATAAATCTTAGTAGGAGAATAGATGAGCAAATGAGAAGTAGGAAAGACTCAAACATGAGTAACTCAATAAACCAGCAAACCTCTAAGATAAAGAAGGAAGAAATTAGTATCTACCTCTCAATAATAACCCTAAATGTGAACAGTTTTAGCCTTCCAATTAAAAGATACAGACTGGCTAAATGGATTAAAAAATGAAATTCAACTGTTGGCTGTCTACAAGAATCTCACTTAACTGGCAAAGACACACACACACACACACACACACACACACACACCTCAAAAGTGAAAAGACAGAAAACAATAATCTAAGAAAACAGAAATGAAAAGAAAGCAGTACCTGTACCCATATCTCACAAAGCAAACTTCAAGGCAAAAATCAGAAGGGATAATGAAGGTCACTACATATTAAAAACGAAGAAGATATAACCATTGTCAATAAATATGCTACAAACATTGGTGCATAAAACAAATACTACTGAACCGATATAATAATGCTGGGACTTTTTAATGCATGACTCCTATTAAGTAATCTAGATTAAAAACAAACAAACTTACTTCAGAGTTAAACTTCAGTATCAATCAAATGGACATCTACAGAACATTCTATCCAACAGCTGTGGAATACATTATCCTTTTCAGCAGCCTGTGGAAATTTCTCCACAATATATTACATTTTAGTTCTCTTTTATTTGTTCTTGTTTTTTGGTGGTACTGGGGATTGAACTGAGGATCTTGTGCATGCTGGGCAAGTATACCACTCTGTAGCCTCTTTGTTTTTATTTTTTTATCAAGATAAAAGCCTCACTAATTTTGCTGAGGTTGGTCTCAAACCTACCATACTCCTGCCTCCAGCTTCCAAGTAGCTGGGATCATAGACATGCACCACCATGCTCAACTTTTAAAAGAAGTCTTCACAAACACAAAAAAATTGAAATAGTTTCTTATATCTTATCAGACAGTAATGTAATAAAATGAGAAATCAATAGCAAAAAGAAAGTACAGAAGCTATACAAAAACATGGAGATAGAACAATATACTTTGATTAGTGGTTCATTGAAGAAATCAAGGAGGAAATGAAAATTCCAAGAATCAAATGAAAATGAAAACACAACTTACCAGAACCTGTGGGATATAGCAAAGGCAGTTCTAACAGGGAAGCTTATAGCTATGAATGCCTATACTAAAAAAAAGAGAGATCTCAACTAAATAAACTAATGATACACCTCAAGCTTTTAGAAAAGCAAGAACAAGCCAAACCCAAAATTAGTAGATGGAAAGAAATGATAAAGATCAGGGTGAAAACTAATGAATGGAGAATTAAAAAAAACCAAACAAACAGTGCAAACAATTAATGAAATTGAGTTGATTTTCTGAAAAGAAAAAATAATATGGGCAAACCCTTAACCAAATTAATCAATCAAAAGAAGGTGAGAAGGCCCAAATTAATAAAATTAGAGATGAAAAGGATATTACAACAGATGCCACAGAAATTCAGAAGAAAACTAACATCTTGAAAACTCAATGGGAAATTCTAGAAGAAATGGATAAATTTCTAGATACATAGTACCTACCAAAATTGAACTAAAGGGATATAAATAACCAAAATAGATCTATAGAGAGTAATGAGATTGAAGCAGTATAAACAATCTCCTAACAAAGAAAAGCCCAGGTCTGCACAGTTATTGCTGAATTCTACCAGCCCTTTAAAGGAGACCTAACAGCAACACTTCTCAAACAATTTCATAAAATAGAAAGGCAAGGAATGCTTCCGAACTCATTCTATGAGGCCAGTATTACTGTGATACCAAAACCACAGACAGACACAACAAAAAAGAAAACCATACACCAATACCCCTGATGAATATAGATGAAAAATCTCCAACAAAATACTTCCAAATAGAATTCAACAACACATTAAAAAGATCATCTACCATGATCAAACTGATTTCATTTCAGGGACATAAGGATGGTTCAATATACACATATCAATAAACTGAGACACACTATACAAACAGAATCAAGGACAAAAATTATATGGTTATTTCAACAAATGCAGAAAAAATGATAAAATTCCATTTTCCTTCATGGTAAAAGAAAGTTCTGAAGAAACTAGGAATAGAAGGGACATATCTTAATATAATAAAAGCTATGTACAAAAAAACTATAATTAGAATTATTTTGAATGGAGGAAAACTGAACTCTCATTCATTACAGTTCTTGAATTCTTAGCCAGAGCTGAAAGGCAAAAGAAAGAAATGAAAGGCATACAAATAGGAAAATCAGAAGTCAAACTATCCCTATTTCCAAGTGATATGATTCTATACTTAAAGGTTCTCCTAGATCTGATGAATACATTTAGCAAAGAAGGATATAAAAATCATGCTGAAAAAGAAACCAGGACAACAATCCCATTCACAGCCAAGGTGGGGTAGGGGGCTCCGGGGGGGGGGGTGAGGGGAGGGCGGGCAGGACAAATACCTAAGAATAAACCTAACCGTAAGCCTAACCAAGTAGGTGAAAGCTCTCTGTGATGAAAACTCTATAAAACATTGAAAACAAATAGAAGAAACACTAAAAGATGGAAAGACTTCCCATGTTCACACATCAGCAGAGTATTATGAAAATGTTTACGTTAGCAAAACGAAGCTATAGATTCAATGCAATCCCCATCACAATTCCAATGACATTCTTCACAGAAACAGAAAAAACAATTCTAAAATTCCTACGGAAGCACAAAAGTCCTCAAAGAGTCAAAACAAGTCTGAGTAAAATGAGCAATGCTAGAAGTATCACAATGCCTGATTTCAAATTATAATACAAAGTCACAGAAATAGAAACATCATGGTATTTGCACAAAACAGACACATAGACCAATGAAATAGAATAGAGGACCCAGAAATAAACCCACACAGTTACAGTCACTTGATTCTTGACAAAAGGTTTCAAAAACATACATTAGAGAAAACACACTGTCTTCCACAAATGGTCCTGGGAAAACTGGATATCTACCTTTAGAAGACTGAAGGTACATCCATATCTCTCACTTTGTACAAAAACTGAAAATGGATCAAAGACCTTAATGAAAGACCTTGAAACTTTCAAACTACTAAAAGGAAACATGGGGGAAACACTTCAAGCTACAGACATAGGCAATAACTTTCTGAATAGGACTCCAATAGGTCAGTAAAATAAGAGCAAGAAATGACAAATGGAACTGCATCAAAGTAAAAAGCTTCTTCATATTAATTAATTATGAAAGTGAAAAGACAGTTTACAGAATGGGAGAAAACCTTTGCTAGAGAGAGGATTAATTTCCAGAATACATAAAGGACTAAAAAAAGTAAATACAAAATGAATATAATAAATGGGCAAATGAACTGGACAGTTCTCAAATGAAGAAGTACAAATGGAAAATAAACACATGAAAAAATGTACAGCATCCTTAGCCAGCAAGAAAATGCAAATGAAAATGACACTGTTATTCAGTTTTACTCCATTCCAAATGTCTATCTTCAAGAAAACAAAAAATAACAAATGATGGTCAGTGTGAAGAATGAGGGGAGCGGGGAAGGAAGACCTCTTGTATCTTGTACACTGTTGGGGAATGTAAACTAGCCCAGCCAGGATGTAGGAAATCAGTATGGAGGTTCCTCAAAAAGCTAAAAATAGAATTACCATATGAACTAGCCATACATTTAGATATCTCAACGTATCTAAGTCAGTATACAATAGTTACCTAAATACCTGTGTTTATTAGAGCATTACTCAGAAAAGCCAAGGAATCAGTCTAAGAGACCATCAACAGATGAATGAATAAAGACAATTTCGAGTTTTATTCATTTCATATAGAAAGCCATTTATAGAAAAATGGATGGAGTTAGCGATCATTATGTTAAGTGAAATAAACCATCCTCAGATAAATATCACGTTTTCTCTCACACGTGAATCTAGAATTTAGTTTTTGTAAAAAAAAGACATGCAAGTTGAAGGAGAGCCATTTGGGAAGAGAAAGGAGATGACTGGGAGGAGGAATAACAGGGTAATGGGGGAGGTGAGTATCAAATACATTATACACATGTATGAAAGTGTCATAATGAAATCTATTAATTTGTACAACTAAGATACAGTAATATAAATATTCTTAAAAGAGAGAAGCTATTGGCTAATTGAAAGTTACAAAGATTACACCTGTTTCTTTTGAAGAACTTTATAGCTTTGGTTTTTACATCTATGTCTTTATTCCATTATGAGTTCATTTTTTTAAAAACAGCAATTGAAAATTATTAATTATATAGTTATGGGATGTAGTGATGTTAGATGTACACAGTGTAGCAGGATCAAATCAAGGCAATTAACCTATTCTTTACCTTAAGTAGTGATCATTTATTTTCTAACTGCAATTTTGTAAAGTTTGACTAATTTTTCCCATTCACCTTATCCTCTGGCCACTCGTTACCACCACTCTTATTCTTTGCTTCTATAGTTCAGTTGTCTTAGACTTCCACATACAAGTGAGAATGTGGTGTGTCTTTCTCTATGACTAGCTTATTTCACTTAGCATAATGTTCTCCAGGTTCATTTATGTTCTTTGTCCTTTTTATGGTTAAATAGTTTTACCACATTTTCTTCAACAAATCATCCACTTATGGTGAAAAGACTGCTTGCCAGGAAAGAAATGGAATCTATGTAGTCAATTAAAAATGTCCTTTTGAACATGTGAAATATTAAAAATTGTTTAGTTTTAAAAGTCTATAAAACCCTAAGATGGCAGTTTTATTTAAACATCAAAATATTTACAAAACTATTTTTCATAAGATGCCATGACAGTGATGATTGCTTTTGTTTTTTTATTCTTTTCTTTGTACTTATGTGCTTTCTTCATCTTCTGCACTGAGCATGAAAATTGGGACACATAATTATTTTTTAAAGTAACTATTAATTAATATCCTTATCAGGATTACAAAAGCCTACAGAAGACTGTCTTTTCTAAATAATCCCATTTCTAAGACTGAGACAAGATGGGTCAACGTATAGTACTATACCAGTGAATGTATATTTACAAATTCCTGGTATGGAAGTTTCCAAGAACATTCTACTTTTCACTATATATCTGAAACCACGTCAGGTATTTCTTAAGATTTATTATGACCAGTATGTATTAAGGGAGATTTAAGAAAAAATATTTTATTATCTGAGAAGGTGTCAACAGAACTTTTCCTTCTACAACTGTTGTAAAAATGCAAACCTTCATTTTTGTATATGCAGAGATGGACTAGTATAATGTAATGCTAACCTGATAATCTTAAAATTTAAGTAGTTTTATGCTTAGAAATGTTCCTCATGACTTTCAGTTCTGTGGTCTTATGGTTTTAGCTTATTCTGAAGATACTGTATTTGAATTTTATTTTAAATATTTTGTAAAATCTTTCTTATTAGAAAATAGGGATGGAGAATAAAAAGGTTAACTGGAACTACATAAAGTTAGTTCCATTTATAAAATTGTGTTATTCATGCTATAAATTACTGGCATGGACATCTGAGCCAATATAATTTAATCAACAACACATACAACAACCACATAAACTCTTATTAATTTCCCAGGCAATTTCAAATTCATGAATGGGCAGTGGTCTAGGAGCTTGATTCAAATCAAGCTTTTCCTGAAAATATTTTGGTACCTTTTCATATTAAACATAACAATAAAACAAAGTCCCTGCTTAGAAAAATTAAAAATTATGACTCAAGTCCACCACAAAAAAAAAAATCTCATGAAGTTTGGTATATGATTATCCACTTCCATTTCCTGTTTAAACTCAAATTCAGAGACAGAGATATCTATTCACGTGGGGTGAGCTACCCCAGATATTCCAGAGAAATTCCCAAGATAGAAAACAGGAAAAAAAGAACAGTTTAATGTGGATTCTCTAGTTACCATAAGGACTAGAGCTCATGACTATTATTTCAAAAACTTGAGAACTGAATTGGGCATGTATGAGACCACCTTTGATGGAAAATTCAAACCCACTCTTGAATCCCTGACTAGGGCTGACTGCTTCTACCAAAATCTAAATTATAAGGACTGACTAAAAGTGGTACAAACAAGCTCTAGACCTAAAAGTTTATGGTATCATAGCAGGCATGATATACAGACTTAACACTGATGTTTGCTACTATATTTAGCAGAGAAATGATACAATATTCTAATGAGCTAACTGCATATGACAAATATGAGAGAGAATTTCCAGAGAACTGTGGTACAGTAGACTCAAGTACATTAAGTGAAAACCTTAGAATAGAAGAAAAGCTGTGGTACTAGAGCAGGAACAGGAAGCTACAGTCTCCTTTATGTTTTGGTAAAGCTCATGAGGTAAGAATTTTATAGATCATAAATTTTATGATAGAGAATATTAACTTTGAATCATAATTAAGAGAAATATTATACCCCTCAAAAACAAACTTATTCTGATTATAGATCTGTATTACAAAAATTATACTCAATTAATGTATTTTGAATTTCATTGACAAAAATCTTACGGAAATGTTTCTTTTTTATTATTTAGAACCTATGTAACATCCTTGATTTTGCCTTTTGATCCATAAAGCATAAAATACTTTATTCAACCTTTTACAGAGGTCAACTCTGCAATACAGCATTAATTTAGGCAATGAGCACTCAGGATTTTGGAAGCAAAGAGAGCACACTGTATTTAAACTTAGATCTGAATGTAGTACAGAAATCAGGAAGTAGTACAGTTAACAAAGTTAAAGGTTACATATGAAACTAAAAGATGGTTTCCACAAAGAGATGGTTACCACAGTGGTCTCAGCTGTAAATTGTAAGAAGTTATAGAGAGAGTAAGGAAGATCACTGATCTTAACTGATCTGGCCTTTACAATCATGTGTCTATACAATGCCACTTAGCCAAACCACCTTTGGTCAAAAGAAAAAATATTTTTGTAGAATGAAGTACAAAGATTTTAAAATAACTTGATCATAGTCCTGTGTTCAACTGGTTGAAATTACCAGGGAATCATGGCTGTCCAAATATAAAACAGGCTACAACCCAAAGGAGCCATCTAATGTAGGAAGTGTTCAAGAAAACACTGAAAAATCATCTCAGGAATACAACTGAAAGACTCTTTTATTAGCTAGAGGGTAAGACTGAATGGCCTCTAACAAGATTTTTAGTTTTACAAATCTATGGAAAAGTTGAGAAATCATGAATAAGGCTGAAAAAACAGTTGGTGGTGTTGCTTTGGCCAAACTGGAAACCATAGTTAATGCATCTAGTGGTTTAAATGTAGATTTTTTTTTAAAAGGTGAATGTGGGGGGTGGGAAGGAGCTTTCTTTAAGACCTCAAATATTAAAAACTTTTAAAATATGACATTTAAAAGCTCAAAATTTCAGATCTTTCATAAAAAGAAAACATAAATTTCAAGATACTATTTTGAATTTTCTGTTGCCAATAAAGGTGATGATAGCTCCAACAACTAAAATTATAGAGTTGGGTGTGGTGGTGCATATCTGTAATTCCGGCACTCAGGAAGCTAAAGGCAGGAGAATTGTGAGCTTGAGGTCAGCCTGTCTCAACAACTAAATAAATAAAAACATAAATTTGTATTAAAACCTTAAGTAAGATTCTAATTCTATCAGTAGAAGCAGGTATACATATAGGTATTCATTCTTTCATTCAGCAAATACTGATATACTGAATAACAACAAGTATCTCCCATGTGTTCCAGAGAGAACATGGTGAACAAAACCATACATTGCTTCTGCTTTATCCAGCTTACATACATTTTAGTAACAGATAAATCCCTTTCCAGAATCAGATATATACAGCTTTTCCAGAATCATAAAACAGAAGAAAACCAAAAGGCTAGTGTATTCTTTTACCTGCTCTATAGTTGGACTTGTTAAGTGACCTTAGGTCACTTTTTCCATTTTTTAAGTTTCTTCACGTATGTTTGTGATGTATTACTAAAATAGCACCAAAATTCCTTTCAGTTCAAAAGTTCAAATTCAACTTTCTCACCTTGATTATTTCCACCAATTGATCCACACCACTGTCCCCTGGAAATATTGGTTGTCCTAGCAACAGCTCAGCTAACACACAGCCCGCAGACCATACATCTAATGAGAAAATAAAACAGAGGCTTATTAAAACTATTGTAGCTTGAGTTGAAAAATGTAAAGTAAGTTATCATAAGGAAAATACTAAATAATCCAAAGTAGGAAAAAAAGTTCAAAAACTTCTCTAATCATTTTTAAATTAAGCACTAATCTTAGTAAGGAGGAAATAAGTCCAATGAGAATATTCCAATAAAGAGTAAAGTCTATCATTATCTACCATCACGTAATCAAGTCTTCACATAACAAGATCAGAGTTCCAAAACTACAGAATGACTACTTATTTATCACTCTTAACAATAACTCAAAGTGACACATTCTCTGCACATTAGTAGATGCAGCAAGCACAGCACTGATTCAATCTCCCAGAGAAATTGGGTTTTAAGCCAATGCAAATGCTGAAAAACATTTAAGAGTTAAATGGTTGATTTTGATGTTGCAGGATGACAGAGAAGTGAGCTTATATATATTATCATTTTAAATGCAAAATATTGGCAAAAACAGAGGAATGTATTTGATTTCATAGATTATAAAAATAATTCACTTTCTTTTGTGATACTGGGATTGAACCAAAGGCTCCACACTTGCTGGGCAAGCATTCTACCACTTTAGCCATGCCCCTAGTCCAAAAATAATTCCCTTTAAGTCTAAAGAAGAACTTCAATCCTGACAGAAAACTTGAAAAAATAATGCAAATAATAATACATGTATATATAATACATATACATGTATTGTATTGAATAATAAGTTATTAAATAAATCTAATAATGTATCAAGTTTAGCTTAATAAATTTAATTAACTTTAAAAGATAATTTAAAGCATACATTCTGGCTTATCCATGATAGGTCTGGTTTATTTTTATCCTGGGATAATCACTAATAGGATCCTCTTTTTCTCTCAAAAGTATTTGAAGATAAATTATATGGACTTTCTATAAGGAAAAGCTGCCTTTTAGTTTCCAAGTTTCTCAGATTCCTGGGTTAATTATGTATTAGCACTCAAGTATTTTAGGGAGGTGAAGACAAACCATTGCTGGGTTTTCCCACTAACCAGCTGGGAAAACAAGTAATAGTGAATAGAATGGAGACAACAATAATTTAAAAATCTGATGTGGTGAGATACGCTATAAAAGACAGATTGAAAGTATCTATTCCAGTAACTACTATTTTCTTTCTCTCTTTTGTTATTGTGCAGTGCTGGTGATAGAACTGAAGGCCTTGTGATGTGCTAGACAAGTGTTATACCATTGAGCTATATCCCCAGCCTGTAAGTACTTATCCGAGTAATATCCCCTTAGCAAGCTAATTAGATGGAAGGTAATATGTACCCACTTCTTTCCTCTATAATATAGAATAATTCATCTCAGAAGACAAGGTTAAAATAATTATGCCTTCATAAAAACAGTAACAATGGAAAATGCATTCTTTGCCAGGATTCAGTTATACATATGGGGAATATAAGGAGTGAAAAATCACATCAAAGAATACTATTTCCTAGCAATTACAACAGAAGAATCAAAAGAATTATGTTAAATCAGCCAAATTGCTTACCACTCAGTTTCTAGGAGATAACCAAAAATTTTTTCTGTTCTTATGTCATAGGACAAATGATGAAACTCTCCAAACAGAATAAAACTCCAACTCAAAAGAAGGCTAATCCAAGAAAACAATGCTTTGGCCTGCTGAGTTTTAGTTATTTAAGGTTTAAGCCAAAATAGCATTTTGTTTCATGATCAAGTGATTTTTCAAGGTCAAGTAGTTAGTTTAACATACTTCACAGAAATTATGTCACGACAAAATTAAATGAATTACCAAAAGAAGTTCAGTAGCATAGCACTAGGACTGGAACCATTCTTAATTTCCAATCAAGACACGTCTTGAAAAACTCTATTACAGAAGACTAGATTCTTTACTTAAAGGTCTATAAGCTCATTCCTTGTCCTAAAGAAGCCTCTGTTCTCATTCTGCCATTTCTCAGTAAAACAATATAATGAGTCAAGTGCTTTAGCTATGGTTATATCCAAGAATAACAATAATCTAATCAGAACTAGTGACTTTCACTTCAAACACTGTCGTTAAAACAATTTCGAGAAATGTACCTATGTTAGTGTACTCCCAAATCTCTATTTCTTTGGTATGTTTACAAATTTTACAGAGCCTGGAGATGCAGGCTAAATCCTAAATCTAAATGGGAGACCAAATTCAGGCTTATTAGGGGCAAAGGCCCTGGTTTAACATTCCTTAATGTATCAGAGGATAAGGTTATGACTGCTTTAGAAGAACTAAACTGCCTTTAAGTGACTGCAGTACAGCTCAACCCAGTATTTTGTGTACAAAGAAGTAGTATCATGCATTTGAACAAAATGTTGAGCAAGTGGAAAATCCAATGATACCCCCAAAGACAAAGGGTTAAAATTTGCTCTTGGGTCAGTCAAATTAATAAGTATCACAAAAATAATACCACCTTACATGTCTATGGTACTTTCATCAATATTCTCTTCACTCATCATAGCCACTAAGACAGGAAGACAGAATTATCAATCTCCACTTTACAGTTCAGTAGCAGTAAACTTGTAGGTCAAACTCAAGTAGACCCCAGGCCACAGAGTCTTTGCAGCATTTTTCATTTCTCCATTAATATATGCCACATAACATAGTCATGATAAGATTTAGTATTACATACACACAACACACACACACACACACATGGGCGCCATTATAATCTCTCCTCTTGTGAAGCAGGTTTCAAAGTGTGGTCTGCAGAGCCATAGGCACTCTGAACATTTTCCCAAGTCCTGAAGGCAAACTTATTTTCACAAAATGTGCCTTTTTTAAACTGGGTAGAAATCTGCACTGACAGAGGAGAAAAGAAATGATGTATCAATCAGCCTCTTGGCACAACTGAAAATGTGCCTTGGTATATTACCCATTTGTTTATTCATTCATTTATTGGTGGTAAAGTGTGCTTCGGCATATTATCCATTTGTTATTCATTCATTCATTTATTGGTGGTATGAGGGTTTGAACTCAAGTCTTCACAGTTGTTAGGCAGGCAAGTGCTAAATTGCTTGAACCATACTTCCAGTCCCATATTGCCCTTTTGTAAAATAATAATGATGTGTTCCTGTTTAGAGGTGTTTGTTCCTACCAGAAAATTTCTTTTTTATTAGAAAGACTGTTTCAATCTCACTGATCATGGTCTTTCTGTTCACACCTAGCCAATGCACTAAAATGGGGGAAAAAGCAAGGGCGATGAAGATTGTAACTAACCGTTCTTATTCTAGTCTTTCTAACACTAAATATTTCTGGTAAAGACTTCTAAAGAATCAATGGGTTTACTGAACTACTAATAACTTAAGTTGACTTGAAATTAAATAACCAGTTGAGACAGCAATATGGTCAGTTGTCCTATCAATTTCATTATCAACCTAATTAAATAACATTATTTACAAATTGTCTAGGTGAGAATCAAGCTCAAAAGTGCAAATTTCAGAAGGATTTTTAAAAAGGATGTAAAAAAAGGTATGCTTCTTAGGATTTATTTGAAACTTTTAAGATAAAAACAAATGCATTAATCGACCATAAAATAATAGTTTTATAATTCTAATACTCAAAAGACCCCTAAAACAGAATAGTAGGTACATCTTAAATGCTGAAAGATGAAATCTTAAGAATTTGGTACTTTTTTTTTCCCATGGTGCTGGGGATCAAACCCAGAGCCTTACACATGCCAGGAAAGCACACTATACCGCTGAGCTACATCTCCAGCCTCCAAAATTCTATACACTTTTGTATTTCATCCCTAAGAAAAATATATTATAGAACACATCCTTTTTTCACAGCAGTAAAAGTAATCAATTATTAAAATCAAGATGCAATTAACAATTACATGCATTATATTCAGAATCAGTACTTACCTATACTAGAGGTATAATCAGTGGCTCCAAAGATCAACTCTGGTGCCCTATAGTACCGAGAACAGATATACGAAACATTGGGTTCTCCTCGGACCAGCTGCTTTGCACTAATACAAAAAAAGTAAAAATAAATAGTCTTTAAATATACTGCTACTACTCAAAATACCAAATGTTTATCTAAGCTTCGTATCATTCCAATCATGTGACATCCAAAAGAAAATAACTATCTCCAACAAATCAACAATTTTATCATATCACTCTGGAAAAAAAACCAATAATTTTTAAACAAAGCATTTGTCAAATGTTACCTAAGGGGAAAAAAAGATTAAAAATTACAAAAGAATTAATGTTGACTTTCTTCTGATTCTTTGTTCCCTGAATTCTACTTCTAAAATATAATGGTGGAGCCAGATGCAGTAGTTCACAGATGTAATCACAGCTACCCAAGAGATGGAGATCAGAAGATCTCCAGCTTGGGCAAAAAGTCCATGAGATCCCATCTAAACCAGTAAAAGCTGGTGTGATGGCGTGTGCGTGACAAACCAGCTATGCGGAAAGCATAAATAAGAAGATCATGGTCTGAGCTAGTCAGGGAAAAAGCAAGAACCCATTTGAAAAATAATGACAGCAAAAAGGACTAGCAGAGTGGACCAAGGGATAGAATGCTGCCTAACAAATGCAAGGCCCTGAGTTCAAACCCAGTATCACCAAAACAAAAACAAAAACAAAAGACAACAATAATAGTCATAAAATAGATGGCCAGAAAAATAAGAGATACCTCTCCCCACTGAAAAGCATGCTAATGACTTAGAATGTAAGAATGAGTACTCCTTAGCCCAGTATGTTTCTTTAGAACTGTAAGAAATTGGCCACTTCTGACTCAGGATAAATATCTCAAGGAATACAGACTCACTCTACTTTATTTTGTACATTTTGGTCAATTTTTAACTGTATAAATACTCATTGTCCAACAAACTTCAAAAAAGATGAAGCTTCAACTGTAGGGCAGCAATAATTCACAACCTATGGATTCTATCTCTGCTGTGGTATTTTCCATTTAAAATACTTACTTAAAATTGCAGTTTCTCTCTTTTTAGATGTCTTTCAATATAACCTAAAGACACAAATAAATAAGCTCCTGTAGAAGCTACTTTCCTTTTCTTACAAGTGAGGCTGGCTCTAACTCCTTGCCCAATGTAGTGGTCACACATAATCTTAAGTCCTTAGATACTTCATCTAGTACTTTAACAACTTCCAAGCCCTGTTCCACCTAGTAAAGAATTACTAAGAAGAGAATAACACTGTTTTGCTCAAGTCTCCACCAACTACCTAGTACCTAAGAGTCTAAAATGTCTCCTAAACCCTACCTGCCAAAACCAGTTTTGTTAAATACAAAAAAAGGCACCTTTATTACCAGAGGGCTTATAAAAATTAACTGCTACCATACAATGAAATCCCCCATTCAAAATTTATTAGACAAGCTATTTTTATGTCCCAAGAGAATGGTCTGTCCCACCAATGTTGTGATATCATGGTAAGAATAGAAACTATTATACTTGTTGTCTCAATGTCTTTTTAATAATAAAACTCATCTGATTTGGGAAATTTTTCCTTCACATAATAAGCAATAGTGTTTCTTTCAAGCATCAAATAAAAGTTTTGACTTAATATTTTTCACCAGAGTGAGAGTCTGCAAAGCAAGCTGGATCCTGGCATAAGCGTGTGAATTTAGGAAAGAGCATGATGGGAATGGTTTGAAAGAGAACACAGTGGTGAGACTAAGAATTAACTTAGGATAGAGCAGATTTGCTTGGTTTTTTAAGAAGGGCTACAGCCTGTGAAAAGTATATTCTACTGTGAAACCCATAATGTACCCATTGTACTTGATGTACAAGTCTTATGAAGAAGTAGGAATACAGACACCAGAAGATGTCGGTCAAAGTTAAACTGAAAAATAAAAATTTGTGACAAGGATAAAAAAGAATAAAGCTAGAGAGAATCCAGGTGATATAGAAATGTCTTCGGAAGTAGAGATGAAAGAGTACTCTGAGATGACAGCAGAGAAGAAACAGCAGAGTTTGCCTGTGTTAACATGAGATTTAGGTTTGACTGCATGTTGTAGTTGTATCACAGAGACACAATGCTGGAAACTATGGAGATGGAAAGGATATGGTTTTATTACAAAGTCACAGATATTATCCAGAAAGGAGTTTAGGAAATAAAAATATGTTGGAATTTTCAGAAAAGGGAGAATAAAAGGTTAATAAAGAAAGAGGAAAAAAAAAGCTGTTTTTAGACCTTTTGCCTCATTCTTGAATTGAGATTAATGACATAGAAATAATTTTTAAAAGACTATATATACATAATATAAGTTTGAAGAACACAAGCAATCAAAAAGCAAGTTTCCCAAGTATACTATATTCCCAATTTTCCTTCTCAGAGACAATCAATGTTATGGGATAATAGATATAATTCATGCACACAGTCACACTGTGTTTTTAAAACAAAGGTAGTATGTACTCCCGACCTTGCCTTTTTTCCTCCCCTCTCTTTTTGAGTTCTAGCCTAGGTTGGGCTAGAAATTCCTACATAGCCTTTATTGGCTACAAGCCTCCTGAGTGTTAAGATTACAAGCATACATCACCATGCCTGGCAAGGCTTACTTTTTTCATTTCCTAGAAATTATTCCCTTCCAATTTAGAGAGCACTGCCTCATTCTTTTACTGGGTAGGCTGTTTCTATGTATCATAATTTATTTCAACACTGTCCTGCTACTGGATATTTAAAAACAATGCTATGAAAAAAATCTCTGTATATACACTAGTTTGTAAATGTGTCTAAAAGGAAATAATTCTAGAGTTCAATAGTTGGAATTTATAATTCTGACAGAAGTTATCAAAATTACCTTCACAAGGAACTGTATTAGTTTATACTCCCCATGTAAGGATTACAAGTTTTAGACTGACACTGTAAAAGGAATATGCTTCAAAGAGCATGGTGGGGGTGGGGGAACAGAAAGAGATGGGAGGGTAAGGAAGGGAAAGAGAAAGTTGGCTTACCTTCCAAAATCACAGAGTTTTAAGACAGCCGTGTCAGGATCCAGCAGGAGGTTTTGTGGTTTAATATCCCGATGGCAAATTCCAAAGGAATGGATATAGGCTAAACTTCTGAACAGCTGATACATATACAACTGGAATAAATGAATTAAAATTGAGCACATCCTATTTAGCAGTAAATAAAGTAACATTCGAAGAGAACAGGCAAAATGCTGATGATTATTAACATTCAAGTTCCCTCAGTCAAGTTTCATGTCATTTCTATATGAATTAACTAATTAAAGAATCATTAACCATATATGTATACCATCCTTTAATGACATTAAAAAAAAAGGAACTTTACAAAGTGTGTCATAGTCTTTTATTTTACTAACATCTCACTTCAAGCCAGTTACAATGGGCTTTTTATTTAAAAAACAAATGAAAAGTTCAGTTATTCCAAATCCTATGACTGATAAGTAGTATCATTTGGACCAGAAGCCAGATCTTCTGACGTTTAAGTTTATCTTTTTTTTTTCTAGTATATCAGACTGTTTAATGGAAAAGTATTTCTAGTATTATCTTTAGAATTATTTTTCCTAAGATGTCAGCCTCCAGGTTATTGATACTGAGGTTCAGGAAAATCAAGAGGTGGAATGAGAAATCTAATCAACTGCTTAAGAAGACATCAGAAACTCTGTTAGTATCATCATCACTCTTCCTATTAATATATGTCAGAAGTAGACTTTAAATGTCATTTTCAAACAGATGCCTAGGTGACTACCAATATCACCTTAAAAGATTTTTTTTTCAATTGTAACACAAAAAGATACACTGAGTATACCCTAAACCTTTATTTAAAATAAAAGCATGACATAAAATGCATAAATAAGACCTTCAATAAGGTCAGCATTTTGCTACTAGAGTTATAAGTAAAGCATTTAGGTTTCCATGTATGTTTTCTAAACCTTTGTAATTCTATTATTGTATCAGTATTCACAGAACCAATCTCCAAGCCCTAAAGCTTACTTTCAGAGTTTAATTCATTCATTATTATGAAGAAAATTATCTCCTATATGCAACTGAGCTCACAGGCATTAATTTACCAATGGGGAAATTTCATTAGCTATTATTTCAGGGTATTAATATTTAGGTTAGCAAAACTCATTGAAAACATAAGCTTTCTTTTAAAAATGCTTAACAGTTTAAATGAGGTTAATTTTAGGATGCCATTTTTACTATATTTTTTCACCCAAAAGGTTAAATTATTTCCATTCTCTTCACTCTTTTTAAAAAGTGAAGAATAAGAATGAAGTATGCAATTTTATCTTTTCATGGTTATTTCACTTTGTAAAAGTACTTTATAAGAAAGCTGGAAAGCTTTCTACACTAGAAAGATAGCAAAAATATTTACAAAAAAACCCAACTTACTGTGTGCCAGGCACAATTTTAAGTGTTTTACATATACCATTTCATTTAATCTGTATAATAACATAATGAAATAAGTATTATTATTACCATTTTAAACATAAAGTAACAGGCACAGAGACTCACAAATTGCTTAAGCAATGTGCCCAGTATCACATTTCTATATTCTGTAGTGGCTTGGATAAATACTTCTTTCTTAAAATTCTGTTTTGCCATATTTTTACTCTACTAAATAAAGGCACAAAAATATACTTGTAATATAATTACATAACTAAGTAAAAGACTCAACTATTTTCTAGAAACTCAAATACAGCTTAGAATGTAGCTCAGTGGTAGGTAGAGTGCTTCTCCAGCATGTGTGAGTCTCTGGGTTCAACCCCCACAAACCAAAAATGAAAACAAGCTCAAATATAATCGAACTGTTTGAAATATAACAGATTTAACATGTACCAGTCACAAGACCAAGTTTATTTCTACTCATTTGTTTCATTCTTGCAATCACTTATGAAACACACATTTGTCCTCATTTTATAGGGGATGAAATTAAACCCCAAGGAACACAGTTCTAAGAAATCAAATATAACACAACTCCAGTATCCTCTCTTGTGTGCCACGACATGTTTAAAACAAGTAAGAGAATAACAATTTTATCACTGACAAAAAATGCATCCAGCTCCCTTATGTAACCCTGACCTTGTCCTTAAATTAGTTTTTCCCCATTAAAAAAAATTTTTTAAGCCAGGTGCAGTGGCACATGCCTGTCATCGCTTGAGAGACAGACGTAGGAGGATGGCTTAACCCAGGAATTCAGGACCAGCCAGGGCAATACAATGACACCCCATCTCTTAAAAAAAAAGTTAATGATGTGTTAGTTATCTGTTTTAGAGTACCATTTTAAAAGCCACTCAGTTCTAAAAGATGCTCATTAGAAAAGCAAAAGTACTCAAAACCTTTTAAACGTGTGTATTAACTGTCATCAACTACAAGGTAGGCAGTACCATAAAACAGGTAACAAAGCATTTTCAGAAACTCCACAAAAGGTCAATGCTGATCACAAAAAAATGCAGTTTCAATTTTGGTAACATGTACATCAAAGAAGTCTTTATGAGATGGTGAGGTTTATTTCCATCTCCCAACTTGAGACTGTTCATATAATAGAACCAGGGGGGAAAAAACCCAAAAAACTATGTAGAGTAAGTGAAGGAGATCAACTCATAAACTCGTCAACTGCAGACACTGTTTATCTTTTCAGATCCTTAAACATTAGATTTGTGTTCCGAAAGAAAAATGCCTACAGCCAACAGCTGACTCTCAGTATTTATCATGGAAGATGGTACTAGAAGAGCTGTAGTCATATAAAAGAATGACCCCTTTTCCCAGAAGGGAAAATTATTTATCTTTTAATGCTAAACAATATCAGACATCTAACCCAACAATTTTTATTTTTATACAGAAAGATGTGAGCACAAACAAGGTTTTCTAGTACACCATTATTTGTAGTAACAGAAATCAGATGAGATAAAACCTGAAAAATAATACATGGATTGATAGGTCAGTGGCTGGAAAAGTTTCCAACCATATGATGAAAAACATGCAGATATAAAAGGGAAGGCTACACACATATCACATACATACACATAAGAAAATACACAGCAATATCCAGGATGTATTTTTAATTAAAAAAAAAACATACAGGGAAATGTATATCTTATGTTACCATTTATAGGCAAGGGCAAAGGCAGTGGATAAAGTAATTATATCTGTGTTTATTTTAAAAGTGATAGGGATAAACTGTTTCTAAAAAATTAAATATTTAACCCTGAGGGAAGAAAGGAACAGAGAAGTAACAGAGATAAAAGTTAAGTTTCTTTGAACATAATCTTGTTTTGTAGATTTTATTTTGGAAGAATGTAAATATTCTAATTTAAAAGGAAGTGGTAGTTGTGAGTGTGAGGCCCTAAGTTCAAACCCCTGTACTGTCAAAAAAATTATAAGACATGGGAAATATAAACTGGATATTTGATTATGCTAATGATTGATTTGTACTATTACAACAGTACCAGAATTACCCCTTTTTAAAAGAAAATCTGATCTTTGATACAGATATACTGTAGTACTTACATATGAAAATAATAATAAAGGAATTACAAGGTAGAGGGAGGTACAGATGAGATAAAGTTAGCTAACAAGTGATAACTGTTGAAGCTGTGTGACAGGTACATGTGGGGTTCACTATTCTGTTGTATCTACTTTTAAATATACTTGGTATTTTCAACAAAAAAATGTTTAGAGTACTAAAGAAAATATACACAAATAAGCAAAAATTCTGCAGGCAAATATTTGAACAGAAAGTTGCTTGGCCTATCTTACATTAAGAAGTAGTGGGGCTGGGTGCCAGTGGCTCACACCTGTAAGCCTCGCTGCTTGGAAGGCTGAGATTCGGGGGATCAATGGTTTGAGGCTAGCCCCAGTAAATAGTTCATGAGACCCTATCTTCAAAATAACCAGAGGAAAAGGGACTGGAGGTGTGTGGTTCAAGTGGTAAAGCTACTTCTTTACAAACATGAAACTCTCAGTTTAAATCCCAGTCCCAACAAAAAAAAAAAAAAGAAAAAAAAGATAATGAGAAATAGGTGCTGCTTAGCAAGCGATCACATTCTCTGTGGAGAGGTTAACAAATCTGGAGGGTAGACCCAACACAAGTATCAGGGTACCCTTCTCTTTTCCAAGATTTTGCCATTAAAAACTATATGGTATTTCTGACATCTGAACCACTCTTATAACATATTTTACCTTATTTCATTGTTACTTAGGTAGCTTTTTCTGATTGTAAGACGAATAATGAAACATTTTATTAGGCATCAGATATTATTGACTCAATTGGGACTTACTGGTTGAATTAAAGAACTGAAACAACAATTAAAAAACAGCCCAACCTCCCATTCAATGTCCACAATATGCCACTTTGTGATCATGTTAAGACCTTCTATTAGTTCTACTTTACAGCCACCATGGTGTTTTCTCATATGATAAACTTCTTTTACACATCAACAATGCTATATCGTGGGCAGAAAGAAGTCTAATTTTATGAATGTGGAAGCTCAGTAGAAAATGGACTAGTGACTTGTATAAAAACCACATAACTAAGTAGCAATGTTGGACCTCAAAACCAGGTCTTCAGAAAACAGATCTAGAGTCTCTTCTTCATAAATGTGCCCATGCTCTTCATTGGCAATAGTAAAAACCACACGGCAGGCAGAACCAAACCATCATCATTCTAAACTAAGTAGCTCAAATAATCACTCTAGATTTAGTGAGTTCAAAGAGATACTTTACTATGCTAGTTATCTAGAATAGGATCTGCTAAAACCAGAAACAAAGTATGTGAGGAAATGTATAGGAAAAAAATATATCTGAAGGTTCTTATTACCATCAATTTATCCACAACCTCAAAAAAAATTTGATAAGTGCAAATAAAATTATACTGGAATCAACACCGAATTCAACAGGACCCCTGAATGCCTTTGTCAAAAGTGCCTAGCTACCAAAAGTCCTAAAAGAAATTCTATTATTAATGTTCCTGCCTTGGTATCTATTTTATTACAGTAAAGCTTGAAATTGTAAAAATTAAGAAAAACTTCAAAACTCTGAACATAAAACATTTGGTCAATGACATTTTATTTTCTAGAGTCATTTCTATAAAGTGCAAAATTTTTATTTTTTTAGTTCTTTTATTGTATATCAATTATATGTAATGAAGGTGTATTCAGTCTCTCTCTCTCTCTCTCTCTCTCTCTCTCTCATTGTAGTACTGGGGTTTTGAATTCAGGGCTTCGCCATTGCTAGGCTAGTGTTCTTTCACTTGAACTACACATCTAGCCCCTACCCCTGCCTTTTTTTTTTTCTGAGACATGGTATCACTATGTAGTCCAGGCTGGCCTCAAACTCATGATCTTTCTGCGTCAGCTTTGAGTGCTGGTATTACAGGTTGTGCATTGACATGCTATTAGTTCTATAAATAAGTAAGATGGCATCAATATTACATCAAAAACTAAACAATGCTTATAGGTTTAGAATTGCCAAAAGTTTATGTTCTGATACAGATGCAATAAATATATCTACAAATGTCAAGAGAACATTGAATTTGAACATATTTATAAGTATATAGTTTTACATAAGTTTATGCGGTATGCTCTTATTTTGGTCTCTCATACAATAAAATCAGAAAATAATAAAAAGGTGCTATGGCTTTCAGAATTAAAATCCACCATTGTCTGTGAAAAAATTCACTATATTTTATCAGAGTATATTTAGTGTAAGTCATGAAAATTAAAAAAGTGAAGATTTAAAAAAAAAAGAAGTGAAGATTTGATGGTCAGATGTTCATGCCTGTCATCTCAGCTACTTGGGAGATGGGGGAGGATAGTGGTTAGAGCCCCATCCAGGCAAAAAGTTAGCACAAACCCCATCTCAACAAATGAACTTAACATGGTTGTGTATACCTGTAATCCCAGGTACTAGGAGGCATAGGTATGAGCACCACGTCCAAGGCAAAAAAACATGAGACCTTATACAAAAAAATACCTTAAAAAGGGGGAGCTGATGTCATGGTTCAAGTACTAGAGCATCTACCTAGCACAAGTAAGCACTGAGTTCAAAGCCCATTGATGCTGAAATTTTTAAAAAGGGAAGACTTCATGTTTTAAAACTATACAAGAATTAAAAAAACTAACAATACCTACTTTGCAGTTTTTCCTGAGTATTATATGCAATAATGTAATTAAAACATAGCCAGTACTATCCCTGGCTCACAGTAAGTATTTTCTAAAATAGGAAATTGTTACGTTTTTACATACCTTGACATAGATCACAGGGAGTGTTTGTTTGGCTCGACTATAGTGTCTGGCAACTCTGTACACTGTTTCCGGAACATAGTCCAGCACCAGATTAAGGTAGACCTCATCTTTCTGAAAAGAATTTATTAAAACACAGATTAGGAATTGGTCTAAATTCTCCATACATTCACTTGTTCATATTTTAAAGCGAAGTTTCATGTGTCAAATTTTAATTAGATAAAATCACGTTCTATTATAAACTTAACTATAAATACAAGTCTACCACAACTAACTAATAATTCCATGTTTAAAACATAGCTATTTCAAAACTGTGAAAAAAATTCAGGTATCCTGATTTGAAATCATCTCACCTACCAAACTCAAGTAGAGAACTTCAATTTCAGCATTTACTGAGCATTTCCCATATGACAGTAGCCCTACAGAGGAAGTAAGGGTGCAGGTATAAAAGAGACTTTTGAATTGTGTATAAAAGAAGCATTGTAGGCAAAGACAAACCTATACTCAAGATATCAGGCTGAAAGAGTACAGGAGAGGGGAGGGAAGAGGAGGGGTTAAAGTCATCATCAGTAAATTCAACTGGTCCAATAATAATTACACACCTGCCTAGTCCATTCACTTTTCTAGACTACTTTCTTTATCCATTCTTCCTCTTCAACCTCCAGCACCCCTTCTCTGTCCAACCTCAGTCTAATGATGGTGCTTGCTATCACAATATACCCCTACCAGAAACTCTATCCCCAGAAACTCTTCCTTCACTTTTGTAGCTAGAAATAAGTTAGCCAAGCTGCTACATGTTTTAAAAAGGGGGGTGAGAAGTTGCGAAAAAAATCCTATTCTGCTTTACCTTCTTAAGGTCAATGTTCCAGAAATTCTGGGTTCAAGAACAAGCAAATGCCAAGCAAGGAACAAGAGGAAGTTAATTTCATTTGTTCTTACAAAATCTCTGGTGGTGAAAGTAAGGAGACATTCTAGCAGTTGGTAACTTAAAGGGAAGTAAAATCAAAGAAAAATTGTTGCTGTGCTTTTTTCATTTGTATTATTTACCAAATTTATTTGTAGACTAAGAAGATAAGGACAGATTAAAGTTATATGGATGGAAAGGGATAACTGATGAAGCAAGGTTCTAGAGCATAAGAAGAAACTCACAACACACAGAAACTAAGCAATATAGTAAAAATCCATAATGCTCCAAAATTGCAAATATCTTGAGTGTCAAATGTGGAAAATTCTACATCTGACCTCATGTAACAGGTCACAGTCAAGATATAAACATTAAGTTATGTATACCTGTAGTCCTAGCTACTTGTGAGGCTAAGGGTGGACGATCACTTCAGATCAGGAGTTCCATGCCACTTGGGGCAATGTAGAGACATCTATCTCAAAAACAACAATAAAAAAGTAAAAAGACTCAGGTACACTAAAAATCTGTATAAAATTATATTCAGGCTTTAAGTTGTACATGAATGAATGTCATGTTTAGACTTGGATACCATTTTCTCATGATATCTCATTATGTATATGCAAATATTCCAAAATCTGAAACACTTCCTGGTCTCAAGCATTTTAGATATGAAATACTCAACTTGCATAAGTAGAATTCAGGAATGCTGAGTCTCAGGTATTAGACAGATCATTAGTATAGATATTAAAGCTACCTTTTCTTTTTTAAAACCTATTACTCAATTATAAGAGTTTTTGATTTTAATAAAACTACTTGACAATGTTAACCATGGTATATTTATGAACAGCCTAGAGATGTGTATAGCACTAGATTATAATTTACATCATTTTCTAAACAATCATAGAAAAAGGGAAGAATGTAAAAGAAGAATTAAAAGACGAATGCGAAAGAGTTTCTAGTTGTTAAGACTACAAGCTCTGTCCTCTGTAAGTGCCATGGTTTGGATCTGGAGTGTCCCACAAAAGCTCATGTGTTGAAGGCTTTGCCCCTAGAGGGAGGTGCTACTGGGAGGTGGCAGAAACTTTAGAAGGTGGGGCCTAGCTGGTCACTGGGAGTGTGTCCTTGAAGGGTACATTTTGTCCCTAGGCCCTTCCTTGCCTTGTACTCTTATCTCAATACAAAATGTATTTAGTCCATCTTCAAGAGTCCCCAGAGTTTTATCAGTTCCAGCATTGCTCAAAAATCCAAGTCCAAAGTCTCCTCTGAGACTCAAGGCAAACTATTAGCTATGAGGCCCTATAAAATAAAAATTCAAGTTATATACTGCCAACATACAATAGCAAGATAGGCACAGGGTAAACATTTCCCTTCCAAACAGCAGAAATAGAATACCAATGAAAGAGCGACCAAATCCTACCCCAGGATGTTCTGTTTTCTAGTTGCCATGAGGTAAGCTGCCATGTGGTAAGATGGCAAAGTCCTTCCTATAGGATGTTTCTGCCTTGCCACAGGCCCAAAGCAAAGGAGCCAGCTGACCATGGACTGGAATCTCTGAAACTAAATCTTTCCTATTTAAGTTGTTTTTCTCAAGTATTTGTCACAGTGATAGGAAGGTGACTAACCTCATAATAGGTAATTTTATTTATTAGGGGTTGCAAAAGCAAATGCCTTCAATGTCTAAGTAACAAATATAAAGGTATAGCCAAGCTATAATGAAGTAATGGGCAGTGTTTGGTAAACCAGTGTAAGACTTAACTAAAAGCATTCCTAATAAACAACTCCCACCAAAATGTGGTAGTCAAATAAAATGTATTAGGGTATAAATGTGGCAGTCAGTTTAGAATCTCTGATTTCAATCCAACCACCTAAGAATGACACAAACTAGGAAGAATAGCTTAAAATGCAAGACTGAATAAGAAATTTATGAGCTCTAATAGGCTGGAATAAAAACCAAACTCATAACTTGAAACTTAACAAAGGATAAAGCCCAATGTATAAAATCAGAGTATTAATTTATTTAGTATGACAGACCAGACAGAATCAAGATCAAGCTGCATATCAATTCCCTGAAGAGCCAGTGGCCCACACCTATAATCCTAGCTACTTGGGAGTTTGAGATCAGGAGGATCTTGGTTTGACCAGCCTGGGCAAACAGTTTGTGAGATTCCATCTCCAAAATAACAAGAGCAAAATGGTGAGTCTGTGGCTCAAGAGGCAGAGTTTTTGCTTTGCCAAGCATGAAGCTTGGGGTTCAAACCCCAGGACCACTTGAAGAAAAAAACAAAAAAGTCTTGCAGTAATTCATCTGGAAATTAAATGGCAGTACAACTGAACAGAGCTGAAATAGGAAATGCCACTGGAATTAAGATGACAGCACTATATCCTCCTTACCAGCACATTTCCTGTGCCAAGACTATGCATGTACTATGAGGGGAATAATGACCACTATATGACCTTCTACTGGTAGTGCTAAAAGAGGAACAGCAAAGAGGATCAAATGTGCAGATGCCTCCCATTACCTTCTCAAAAGTGCAGGTGTGTGACTTTCCACACCTGGGCAGGCACTGTGCAGTTGCAAAACCATTTGCAGAGGGCCAGAGGACTCCCTACTTTGCACCATCTAGCAATTCTACCCTATTGTATAACAAAAACCCAAGCCCCTACAACTTCAAGCCAGTCAGTCCTCATCTGAGCTGCCTGTCTCACATCTCCAGATATACCTTTCCCTTGCTAATAAATCATTCCTTACTATTTTTTTTACTTTTTGTGATTCTTTTGCTGTGCCTGGGACATCAACTAGTATGTTACAGCCAAAGAACTGAAGAACATCCCATCCACAAGTTAACAGAACTGATTTGAGATACTGCTAATGAAAAACACAGGATATAAAATATTATATTTAGATCAGTAAAGATCATTCCTCTCTACTTTGTACTTGAATTACTGATGAGATTCCTTTCAGGCAGATTTTATTCATATTAGTAAAGCAGAATATATCAAAGGAAGGTTAAAAAAGTCATGTCTGCTATAGGTTAAATATTCTATTTCACTACACCATGAGAAATACGGGGGCTTACTATTAATATTTTAATATGAATTAAAAACAGGAAAAAACCTATGAAAAGAGAATGTTCAGCCCTAGGAAACATTACATACAAAGAAAGCAGTAGTATTTCACATTCTCAAAGTACAGTTTTATTCAGAGGTTCCTGAAAGATCACTCAAGAATCTGGGGACACTAACATTTCAAGAAGGACCAAGATTCAGCATCTTTAGTATTTATAATTTTCCGAAATATCTGAGGTCGACTGAAATCCTAATGTAATCCCTTTAGGATTACTAGTGTAGATTCTGGAAGATTCATGGATTAGCTGTAAATTTTAAAAGCTAAATTCAGAAAGGCAACACACAAGAACATGATTGCAGATGCAGATAGTGAACACTATAGTTCATTAGCATAATGAGAAACTAACCTCAAAGGGCTGCTGCTGGGCTTCCAAAACTGGCTAAGGAGATACTGTAACTAGTCCTTTGAAAGGAACCTTGTATATACAAGGTGGATCTTAATCAGAAACCTCTAAAAAAAATTACATGATGCGTACTTTAGGAAGCATTTCTCATGATGGCTCAGTTTTCCTTGTTATTTTATGACTACTCTCTGATCACTGATAAGCACTCCTCTACAAATGTTACATGAAAGTCATATGAAGAGACACTGAAATGAACAAAATTTGATCCCACCTAACAACTCAATAACAGCAAGGATAACACTATCTGAGCTTTGGAAAATGGATACTATTATGATGTTTTTATCCCAGATGACTTCTGAGGTCAAAGAAACCAAATAGTATGAAGTTTGAATTTTATTTAAAACTATGATATCATTCTAAAAATCTGGTGGGATGCAAAGGAGTACATCAGACAACTTATCAGACAACTTAATGATAAGACATCCAAAACCACATCAAGCCGGCCCAGGAGGATTCTCCTCAGAATTGGGTCAGAGAATTTTAGGTGGCAAACAAACAGACTCCAAAACAAACAAAACTACCAAATTACCAAAAGGTTTTTTTAAGACAAAACCAAAAGCAATGAATGTACCAAAAGAAAACAAAAGAGTACAAAAGAGTTACAAGTTATTAAAACAATACAATTTGATTACATACAAATGTAAAACTTATACTACTTTTAGAAAACATACAAAACATGCCCAAAATATATGACAGCTTAGCAAAAAAAGCACTTTATTACTAATAATGTATCAACATTATACCTTATTAACTGTTAGAAATGTTCATCAACTTTAACAAGCACTAGTGCTAACAACAGGAAAGGTAGAAACAGGGATGTCAAGGTCTATGTAGAGTGACATAAAAAGCCCTATTACTGAACTGCTGGGAAAGGTTTCAAAACAATATGTAAAACACTGCATTAAGGTGTATGTCCTCATATGAGCAATCCACCTCTACCAAGGGTGAAATTAGGGGATTTAGGTAAATAAGACTTTACTACACTTCTTTGTTATTTCAATTCTTTCTAACAATATCCAACCAATAAAATAACATTCAATGGTGGTAACTGACAGTCAAAAGAAATGCCTAGATTAATATTTTCAACCAGATGATAATTACCACTTCGTCTGCATCAGTAGCATTTATACTTTGTTTTTTTTTATTGTTTTATTCTTCATATGTGCATACAAGGCTTGGGTCATTTCTCCCCCCTGCCCCCACCCCCTCCCTTACCACCCACTCCGCACCCTCCCTCTCCCCCCTACCCCCTCAATACCCAACAGAAACTATTTTGCCCTTATTTCTAATTTTGTTGTAGAGAGAGTATAAGCAATAATAGGAAAGAACAAGGGTTTTTGCTGGTTGAGATAAGGATAGCTATACAGGGAGTTGACTCACATTAATTTCCTGTGCATGTGTGTTACCTTCTAGGTTAATTCTTTTTGTTTGTTTGTTTGTTTTTCTTATTCACATTTTTATTTGATTCACTTTCCTTTCTTTCTTTTTCTTTTTTTCTTTTTCTTTTATTATTCATATGTGCATACAAGGCTTGGGTCATTTCTCCCCCCTGCCCCCCACCCCCTCCCTTACCACCCACTCCGCCCCCTCCCTCTCCTCCCCACCCCCTCAATACCCAGCAGAAACTATTTTGTCCTTATTTCTAATTTTGTTGTAGAGAGAGTATAAACTATAATTGGAAGGAACAAGGGATAGCTATACAGGGTATTGACTCACATTGATTTCCTGTGCGTGGGTGTTACTTCTAGGTTAATTCTTTTTGATCTAACCTTTTCTCTAGTTCCTGATCCCCTTTTCCTATTGGCCTCAGTTGCTTTTAAGGTATCTGCTTTAGTTTCTCTGCGTTGAGGGCAACAAATGCTAGCTAGTTTTTTAGGTGTCTTACCTATCCTCACCCCTTCCTTGTGTGCTCTCGCTTTTATCATGAGCTCAAAGTCCAATCCCATTGTTGTGTTTGCCCTTGATCTAATGTCCACATATGAGGGAGAACATACAATTTTTGGTCTTTTGGGCCAGGCTAACCTCACTCAGAATGATGTTCTCCGATTCCATCCATTTACCAGAGAATGATAACATTTTGTTCTTCTTCATGGCTGCATAAAATTCCATTGTGTATAAATACTACATTTTCATAACCCATTTGTCAGTGGTGGGGCATCTTGGCTGTTTCCATAACTTGGCTATTGTGAATAGTGCCGCAATAAACATGGGTGTGCAGGTGCCTCTGGAGTAACCTGTGTCACAGTCTTTAGGGTATATCCCCAAGAGTGGTATTGCTGGATCAAATGGTAGATCAATGTTTAGCTTTTTAAGTAGCCTCCAAATTTTTTTCCAGAGTGGTTGTACTAGTTTACATTCCCACCAATGGTGTAAGAGGGTTCCTTTTTCCCCGCATCCTCTCCAACACCTGTTGGTGGTGGTATTGCTAATGATGGCTATTTTAACAGGGGTGAGGTGGAATCTTAGTGTGGTTTTAATTTTCATTTCCTTTATTGCTAGAGATGGTGAGCATTTTTTCATGTGCTTTTTGGCCATTTAAATTTCTTCTTTTGAGAAAGTTCTGTTTAGTTCACTTACCCATTTCTTTATTGGTTCATTAGTTTTAGGAGAATTTAGTTTTTTAAGTTTCCTATATATTCTGGTTATCAGTCCTTTGTCTGATGTGTAGCTGGCAAATATTTTCTCCCACTCTGTGGGTGTTCTCTTCAGTTTAGAGACCATTTCTTTTGTTGAGCAGAAGCTTTTTAGTTTTATGAGGTCCCATTTATCTATGCTATCTCTTAGTTGTTGTGCTGCTGGGGTTCCACTGAGAAAGTCCTTGCCTATACCTACTAACTCCAGAGTATTTCCTACTCTTTTCTGTATCAACTTTAGAGTTTGTGGTCTGATATTAAGATCCTTGATTCATTTTGAGTTAATATTGGTATAGGGTGATATACATGGACCTAGTTTCAGTTTTTTGCAGACTGCTAACCAGTTTTCCCAGGAGTTTTTGTTGAAGAGGCTGCTTTTTCTCCATCGTATATTTTTAGCACCTTTGTCAAAGACAAGTTGGTTATAGTTGTGTGGCTTCATATCTGGGTCCTCTATTCTGTTCCACTGGTCTTCATGTCTGTTTTTGTGACAGTACCATGCTGTTTTTATTGTTATTGCTTTGTCATATAGTTTGAAGTTGGGTATTGTGATACCTCCAGCATTGTTCTTTTGACTGAGTATTGTCTTGGCTATTTGTGGCCTCTTGTGTTTCCATATAAATTTAACGGTAGATTTTTCAATCTCTTTAATGAATGTCATTGGAATTTTGATGGAAATTGCATTAAACATGTAGATTACTTTTGGGAGTATCGACATTTTTACTATGTTGATTCTACCAATCCATGAGCATGGGAGATCTCTCCACTTTCTATAGTCTTCCTCAATCTCTTTCTTCAGAAGTTTATGGTTTTCCTTGTAGAGGTCATTCACATCTTTTGTTAGGTTTACACCTAGGTATTTGATTTTTTTTGAGGCTATAGTAGCATTTATACTTTGTGAATAAATCTTCATAATCTATCAAACACAAGAATTTTACATTACCTATATTGTCATTCCTTTGGTTATAGTCCAATGAAAATGGTAGCATTTCATAAGTAAAAGTTTTAATCTAGATAATCAATCTAGAGAGATGTATATCGTTACACTTATTTATGCTATGCTTCTATAACTTGAGGTTTCATTTAATTAAAAAAACAATAACCTCCTTTTCATACTGGGAGGTTGACCTTGACCTAAATAATCATTTACTAACCCATTTTTACTTCCCTAGTCTCCCCTTTATCAACTCTACACTCCCATACTTTATACATCTGCAAGTATACACTACTTCTATCTCCTCTACATAAACTGTGATGTTAAACATCATCAAACCATTAAAACATTCTGTAGTGTAACTTGATACATACCTGTTCTATATGATTTATCCAAATAGCTCCTATATGGCTTCAAAAACCCTCAGTAAGTATCACCTCTTTTATGTAATTCCTTCATTGATCCTTTTGGACAACTTCTTACTTTTCTTCATACTACTTTTAGTAGTAAAAATAATTTCAATATCATGTATCATTCTGTAGTGTATTTCTTTTCCTGTCTTTCCCACCCACTAAACCACAAAGTCATTTAGACAAAGACCTTATAGTTTACCTTGATATCTAAATGCAGTGCCAATAACTGAAAGGAGATGAATTTTAAGAATTAAAGAGAAAATAGTTGGAAAGAACAGAAACTTTACAGTTGAAGAATCTGCATTTGAGATTATAAATTTCATTATTAAAAATACAAACTGAGGAAATTGTTTAATCACAGTAGACTTTGATTTTCTTAATGATAAAACATAAAATAACATCATCATGTACTTTGCAGTACTGTTATGATTAAATAAGAAAAAATAGAGAAAATGAATAGAAAAACTTTATAGGTCATAAGATTTTATAAAAGTTAGTATTCATACATAGGATATATATTTACTTGATGTTTCAAAATATTTTGGTACATTTTGTAATGCATTATAGTATATTAGCACCAATTTATTGTGCTTGCAAAAGACAAATGACAAAAAGCAATGTTCAGTGATTACTTTTTAGCCTAGACCACTGTACTACTGTAGGGACTCACTACAGCTGAAAATCACTATTTTATTCATCTTTTATACCTAGCATAACAATTCTCCAAAGCAGTACATTAACAAAGTATACAAAATAATGGAGAGTGTGATGGGGAGAAACAGGACTTCCAGAATGACAGAGCAAGAAGCTCAAAAGAATCTCTTCCTAGCAAAATGAAAATGTAACTGATAAAATAATTTAAAAATAATCATTTAAAGTATCTGGAAACTGTTCTAAGGGTATGTAACAAATAAAAAAACAGTTAAGAAAATCAACTAAATCTTGATAAAACAGAATCTGTGGTATCTGAGCAAAGACGAGCTCCCTTACCTCACTACCTAATATTCACTCTAGGGAGCACTACCTGGGCACTCCACTCCAATCAAGCAGGGCCAAGAAACCTACCTCAGGTTCTAGTCTGAGACTAGTCCTCCCTTCACACCAAAAAGGACAGATGGCCAGTGGCATTTCTTATTCATCCCAGTCTTGAGCTGCAAAAGCTCTGTTCCAGCTGGGCACAACCAAGAGGGCTGGGCCTCCTTCCTCTACCTAGTCCCCATTGGCAAGACAGAAGCACTACTGTACATGCAGCAGGCTAAAGCCCTAATAGTCTCAGCCTCAACTATTTCACAGGGCAAAGGTCCCATGCCAGGAGTAAATGATAAAGGAAAGAACCTGCTACTGCTTTTTCTCCATTACCTGCTCATAAAGTAGGGAGTATCACTTTGAGAAAAGTGGTCCTTATCACTAGTTCTAGTTTAGTGGAACAGGGGTTCTATTAGAGGAAAAGGGTGTCCCATAAAGTCTACCTAAAGAGACCTTTATTTGCAACAGAATGGAAAGAACTTCATGCTTTTGGGCATTGCTTAAAGCAATGAAGATTTTATGGAGAATAATTAAGAGGAGGATAGTATTTCTATGATACCAACAAAACACAAGGTCACTAGAAGCCTAATACTGACAATCAAGGAAAGAGCCTACTTGGAATCCCAGTCATCTCTTGAGATCAATAAAGATGCCCACAGGTGCTAGGCTACACATAGTTAGGGGGAATCAAAAGTAGGACATGGGACTTGAAAGCATTCCTCAAGTTTCACATAGACACATCAATGCAGCACAAAAGAATTACTGGCTCAAGGGGTCTACATATAATTTTTGATGAAATACTGACTAATATGCCATTTTACCCCAATGGTTAAACCTAGGAAACCAGGCTTAAAAGTAGATCACACTCATCTCTGGCAGGGTGGAAGAATGAATACCCCAACTATTGCTTTTTGGGAGTAATCATAGGGAAAATTCTAATTTACTAGTTCCTAGTTGAGCACATAGCAAACAACTGGAAACTCCCTCAACTATATAATAGCAGCACCCAAACCATGTACACATCCAGTGGTGAAGAGAAGAAATCTAACTGGCTAAGGAAACTTAAGTACAACCTTTGACAAATAAGTGGCATAAAAAGGGAGAAATCTCAAATCAAAGACCTGTCCTCTACCTTAAGAAACTAGAAGAGGAAGAGGAAGAAAAGAAAAAAGAGGAAGAAGAGAAGAAACTAAACCCATAGAAAGCAAAAGGAACAGAAATAAATTAGAGAATAAATTAGGAAAACTATAAATTAGGAAAAATATAAATTAGAGAATAAATTAGGAAAAATATAAATCAATGAAACCAAAAGTTGACTTACTGAAAAAAACTCCAACAAAACTGACAACAAAACTGAGGAAGAGAAAGAAGGGGAGGAGGGGATAGGGAGAGGGAGGGAAGGAAGGAAGGCAAGTGAGAGAGGGGGAGAGAAAGAGCATTTTCTCAAATTATCAGAAGTAGGAGTGAAAGAAGGTCATCACAACTTCCATTAGAAATTTCAAGGAAATAGTATGAATAATTGTGCATTTAAATAAGATAACTTAGATGAAACAGAAAATTACCAAAATGGACAAAAGAAGAAACAGAAAATTTAAAGAACCTATTACAACTGGGAAAAAAAAAAGAATGCAACAAAGGCCCAGTTAGAGATGGTTTCACTTGGAATCTACTAAGCCGTTTCAATTTTTAGCTTTTTATTAGTATGTAACAGTTATACAGTGAGTTTTGTTGTGACATTTCCATATGTGCACACAATGTCCTTCTGTTTGGTTTGTCCCCTTCATTATTCTACTAGGTTTTTGAAGGACAAATACTAATTTTTCACAAACTCTTCCAAAAACTTTAAGAGGAGGGAACACTTGTCAGTGTCATCCTATGAGGCCAGTATCATCTTGACATCAAGAAAGAGACATGACAAGACAAAGACATGATAAGGGAAACTACTGATCAATATTTCTCATGAAAACAGATGCAAAAATCCTCAGAAAAATACTATCCAGCAACAGAAAAAAATAATTATAGATCATGGTAGGTTGAACACTCAAAACCCAATTTACAGTACTCTTCCCTTATTCTGGTTTTGTTTCCCATGGTTCTAGTTAGTTGCTCATGATCAACTGCTGTCCAAAAATATTAAATGGAAAATAAGTTTGAATTGCTTGCCATTCTGAGAAGCATGAAATCCTATTATGTCCCACCTAGGATGCAAATCACCCTGTTGTCCAGAATATCTATACTATATGCAGTACCAACCCATTAGTAACTCAGTAGTCTTCTCAGAGATCAGATCAACTGTCAAAGTATTGCAATGCTTACATTCAAGGACTACGTTTCAATGACTATATCATTCACTTTATTTCATCCCATCATGTAGGTACTGTATTATCTTACAACAAGAAGGGTGAGTACAGTACACTAAGATATTTTGAGACAAAGACAGATACTGAACTTTTATTATATTGTATTGTTATAATTGTTCTATTTTATAATTACCGCTAATAATCTACATTGTGCCTAATTTATAAATTAACTTTTTACAGGAGGAAAACACCCTAGTATATAGGGTTTGGTAATGTCCATGGTTTTGGATGTGTATTCATTGGGCATCTTGAAACATATCCCCCACAAATAAAGGGGGCACTCTAGTACTAAAATATTAATTTAGAATAAAGAACAACAGCCACATGACCATCTGAATAGCTGGAGAAAAAGCGCTTGACAAAATTCACACATTCCATCATTAAAATGTTTCATCAAATTTGAAACAGAAGGGAAATTTTTCAACTGATAAATGACATCTGTAAAAAACGCAAAGCTAACATCATACTTGAAGATGAAAAACAATGCTTTCCCCTTAAAACAGAGAAGAACAAGGATGTCTGCTTTCACCTCTTTTAGTCAACATTATACTGTTGGCTAGAGCACTGTCTAGTAAGAGCACTGGCAAGAAAAACAGAAGGACTCCAGAACATTACATATGTGATAAGAGTTAATTCATGAAGAAGATATATTAACTGTATACTATATGCATCAGAGAATAGAGCCCTAGATATATAATGGAAAAACTGACAACTGAATGATGGAACAGTTCTACAATAGCAGTTGGAAACTTTACTATACCACTTTCAATAATGGGCAGAACGTCAATACAGAAGATCAATAAGGAAATAGAGAACTTGAACACTTACAGGCAAACTGGACCTAACAGACACGTATAGAACATTTCATTTCTAAATAGCAAAATACACATTCTTCTCAAGTACCAGGAGAGACCAGATATTAAGCCACAAATCTCAGTAAATTTTTTTAAAATATTTATTTATTTTAATAGCAGCAATAGTAGCAATGTCATGCCTCCACTTGGCCCCAGCATGTATAAAGTCCTGCAATTACACACCAAACATCTGTACTTGCATGTCTCATAGCCCATCTCAAACTATTAATTTATAATTCCACTTTCCAAATCTCCAAATCTCTCTCTCCTCTCTCTCTCCTCTCTCTCTCTCTACACACACACACACACACACACACAGAGGCAGTACACAGGCATATGTAAGAAAAGTACCTACCAAAAAGCAGGACTGACATTCAGAAATAAATTTCTTTAAAGATTTGTAAGAATTTTAAGGGTGTTGAGATCCCTTTCTAACCAGCATGGAAACCAATTCTTGGAGAATCAGAGTGTTCAACTCTACAGCAGAACCCATCCTCTCCTATGGATAGAATTAGTTTACTTATGATTTCTTAAATGGTAGGTTAGTCCTGCCAGAACAATGCAGAAGTGGACACCATGAGCAGGGCTATAAGAAATGATGTTTTTGGTAACTGGTGATTAAGGGAACCTGTGTATTTCTGTCTATCTTCAGAAAACTTTCCTTTTTGGGGAGATGAGAAGATGATGATGAGGTTTGAAATCAGGGCGATCAGCTTGCTAGGCAGGTGCTCTACCACTGAGCCATGACCAGCCCTTTGTGCTTTAGCTATTTTTGGAATAGGGTCTCAATTTTTGCTCAGGCCATCCTGAACCATTATCTATGTTTCCTGCGTAGCTGGGATGACAGGTGTGTGCCATCATGCCCACAGCTATTGGTTGAGATGGGGGCTCACTAACTTTTTGCCCAGTCTGGCCTCAAACTGCAATCCTCGCAAGCTCTGTCTCCTGAGTAGCTAGGATTAGAGACATGAGCTACTGCACCCACTAATGGTGTTCCCTTTTTTTGACCAAAGATAATTATTTTCAGCAGTATCTCCTCCTCCCTTTCTCTAACATTATGAAGTGTCTTTTTTTTAATTTGGAAAAATTACATTGCTTAAGAAAAAGTTCTGATATATAAAATATTAGAAAGTATGTTTCAACTTTTGTTAATGACTTTTCTGAATGTTTAACATAAATCAGAATCTGTAAGCAGCAGCAGGGAGGAATTCATACTGTGAGAAACTTAGATAGTAGCCAGTCAGCTGTCACCAACAAGGCAGGATTACATAAAGGAAAGGGCTTGCCATCAAACCAAAATCAGACAGATAACCCATCAGGTACCTTGCATTCAAAGGTTTGATATTCCTTCTGCCCTACACTTTAAGTTCATAAAAGTTAAATAAGTTAATATTTGTAAAGCATTAAAATATTACCTGGTATATAGGGAATGCTATATGAACTAAAATAAGCAATTGAGAGAAAATGTTTAGGGACTTTGCAAGGAGGCCTTTGCAAATGTATCTAAATGTAATACCATGGCTCATGGAACAAATAATTCTGACCTTTACTTTCCTCCCTGGAGTATTAAGACATCTAGCATCTAATATCAAAAACCATGAGGAGGTGAAATTCCATTATAAAACTGTTGTGAACACAGCAGATCCTCTATAATCTTATTTGGGAAGGGACAGGAAAAAGTAAAGACATGCCAAAACAGATAAGATTAAAGACAGTAATGGGCAGTTTGGTAAGTTAAAAGAATAAAAGAAAATGTAGAATGAATCAAGTAAATGGGTTTAGAAATAAAAGAGCTCAAAATAGTTAATGAGGGTTTATATAAACAGAGGCATCATTTAAACTTAAAAAAAAAGCAAGTGTCAATCAATAAATGATCGATTTGCTAATTATGGTTGTAAAAATGTTTAAGTTATAACACACAGTAATTATAGATCAGCAGACATGACTGTCACATCCTTGAATTAAAGACACAAGTATCCTCTCATACTACAGGTTTTCTTATGGGGGGAAAAAAGAATGTCCAAGGAAATCTAAATACAGCTTAATGGACAATTAAAAAAAAAAAAAAAAACTCACACTAGAAAAGTTAAAATCAAAAGAATACTCTAGAAATCAAAAGGCATTGTGGATCAAACAACATGAGAAATCCAAAATGTCAAGTGAATTTATTCAGTCATATTAATTTTGCCAAAAAAAAAAAAAAATCAATGATTTGGTTGTTAATTTCCTGTCCCTTTGCCCCAAACCAGACAGAGAAAAGAAGAGAAAAGGAAAAAAAAAACAAGGAAAGACTGAAATTGGGAAAAAGGAACAGAGACACCAAGGTAAAGCATAAGAAACTAGTTGTCTTTGCTTTTAGCTTCAATGAATACAATGACATTAGTTATTGCATCCTCTGAAGAGAAAGGCCAAGGGAGGAAAGAAAGCATGTGGAGGTTTACAGCACAGACTTAGCTATCCTTCACCTTCACAGAATTAAATGTGATCAGAAATAGTGACCACATACAATACGTTCTGTATACTATACCCTTTACAACATTTTCCCTGGCCAATTCCTACCAAAGTCCTCCTACTTCCTCATCACCTATAATCAACGTCCACTAAACACATGGTCCTCCATTAAATATATGAAATATCAGAGTTTCATAAGCACATAAGGGACACATAAATATTAAATTAAAGATATTAATAAAGATATTAAACAAAAGATATAAATTTGCTTGAGAACTAAAGAGAGATAGTCACTAAAAAAGAAGAAAATTATTCTCTCCTCTTTCCTTCCTTCTCTTCCTCCCTCTCTCTCAAGACAGTCTTACTATGTAGCCCATTCTGGACTCAAAATCTTCCTGCCTCAACCTCCGAAGAGCTGGGATATACCACCATGCCCAATTTTTAAGAAAATTATTAAAAACTCATTATCTTTCCATTAACATTTTCCTGACATAACTAATGATATTCAATGGCGATATTTTGAGCTCAGAATCACTGCAACCTGTGTTTTGAATTGTTCCATCTAATTAGCGAAACTAGCTGGAGTTGGGGGAGAGGTTATTTGTAAAAGGATAACAAGCTTATCGCAGTGTTTAGTCCACACTCTTTCAGACCTACCTTCTCACCGCTTGAGTAGAAGAAATAACGCAATCGGACTATGTTACAGTGATCTAGCTTTCTCATGATCTGGAGCTCTCGGTTCTGCAAAGAAACATATGAAAATAATTTTTAAAGAAAAGCAGCTACTCACCATACTGACTAAGATGTTTTTAAAATAACATTAAACATTACAAACAGCAGGCTATATAGATACGCTATTAAAAAGTATATTAAGTTGAAGGTGGTGATACACACCTGCAATCTCAGCACTCCAGAGGCTGAGGCCAGGAGGATCATGAATTCAAGACCAGTCTATGCAACAAGAACCATCTTAAAGAAGTATGATCCTATTTTGTAATGTATTTATTTCAAGCCCATGATCTATTTTTTCCTCCTCAGCAATTAGATAAATACAGAAATTGAGTATGCTTAAAATCTTTTATAGTAACTTGACAGAATAATTTTATATCCATGAAACTGATCATATAAGTTGGGACCTACATTCTGAGTTAAAATTTTGCTTTTCAAGCCAGTTGCAGTAGCTTGCACCTGTAATCCTAGATACTTGCAAAGTGGAGAATAGGAGGATCACAAAAAGCTCAGGAGACTCCATCTTAACCAGAAAAAGCTGGGCATGGTGGCATGCACCTGTCATCCCACCTACATGGGAAACATAAATAGGAGAATTGCAGTCCAGTCCTACACAGGCATAAATTCAAGACCCTATCCAAAAAACAACTTTAAAAAAGTAAACAGGGCTTGTGGAGTGGGGGGACATTTGTGTGGCTCAAGTGGTAGAGCTTCTGTCTAGCAAGCCTAAGGACCTTAGTTCAAACCCCAGTACCACAAAAGAAAAAAAAAATCAGTTTTCTACTAATTCACTGATGTTGTGTTTTGCAAAAACATCAGTCTGGTGAATTAGAAATAAAAACTGGTACTTTGCCACAGACAGTATGAGAACCACTGACTATAGAGTTCATAAAAACTATCTAAAATAAGCTGTAACTAGTATAATTTTTTGCAACCATATTTAAAAAACTAAACTTCTCAACAAATAAATGAGGCTGGGGGTGAAAAAGTTATTGCAATCTTATTATTTTTTCTGGGATATAGTTAAAGAAACATGAGTTAACGCAATTGAAATGGCTCAACTGCTAAGTTTTAGAAAAGATTAAAAATTGGCATACTAGAAATTACACAATCCTGATAGGTTTGAAGAACACACAGTTTTCCGTTTGGGAAGTTTTACAGTTATGCTCATTCTTCCTGAAAATAAAACAGTAAATAATATGATGACTTCTTACCATATTTTTCCATAGTAAATTTGAATACATTATAGATTAACAAGGAGAATATATTACAACAATATTCTCAGAGGTTAGATATACCAAAATACGTGGCTAGAAAATATGATTCAGAGAGCTAAAAAGATGAAATATATACCTGAGAAACTGGGAAGGAAATGGTATTACTGTTAAAAAAAGAGGTAAAAACACAGGGAGGTTGTGCAGAGGCCAAGAATCCTGGTCAGAACTATCCTAGAGCAGAGTGGACTCAAGATTTTAGAAGACAGGAGCAGAAATTAGCACATGTTCCTTTAAACTGAACTTCAGAGTGAGGCTTATGTATGCTGTGATACCGTAAATTCTTTTATAAGATGTTAATCTGTGAATCTATTACTTACTATAAAACACATAGCCAAGCAATAAATAGAGATTAGAGTACAATTACGTTCACAAAGATAACAACTGCTAACAGACTCTAAGTTTTAACTGTAGCAGAGAGCAGAACACAGTTTAAAAACTATGTCCATTTCCATTCTAAACTCAAGCTGTTTGATGGAAGTATTTGTTTTGTGGGGTTTGGTTTTGGGGTTTTTTTTCTTTTTCTTTTTTTTGCCAATTCACATTTATGTAGCTAGACTGGAAAGAGAACTGCCAATAAAGCAAGACTCATCCCTCCCATAACATATAGCTAGTAAAATTGACTGGCTTTTTACTTATTAAGCAAAGTAACAGAGAATTATTTATTCCCAGACAACAGAAGTAGAAGACTGCATACTAGTCTTTGATCAAAAAGAAGTCCCATATAAAGCAAAGATGGGAACCTAAGCATTTATCTGCCTAATGTTTGTCTCTTCTGTTCATATTCTATCCCTTTAAAAATGATGTTTATTAAATTTACTCATTTTAAAATTCCTCAGGGCTGGGAGTATTACTCAGTGATAGTGCACTTGCGTAGCATACACAAGGTGCTAGGTTCCTTGTACTACAAAAATACAGAATTCCCTAAATGATCCAAAATGTAAATTTAATAGAGCAATTTTTCTAAGTATTATTCAAGCCAATGTTCAATAAACTTTCATGCCTGGGATGCATTAAATACACAGTTATCCCACTGTTTATTTTCACTGAATCATTATCAGTTAGCTAATGACACCCCGATGCTATAAGAAACACTGCTATTCCACAGAGAGTGCCTATTGTGTGCCAGTCCTGTTCAGTGTTAAGGATATGACAATGAACAAGACTAACAAGGGCCAGGCACCAGTAGTTTATACCTGTAATCCTTGAGATTCAGGAGGCTGAGATCAGTAGGACAGTGGTTCGAGACCAGCCTGAACAGATAGTTCACAAGACCCCAGAGCAAAATGGACTAGAGGTGTGGCACCAACAGTAGAGTACCTGCTTTGCAAGCATCAAACCCGGAGTTCAAACTCCAGTCCCACCAAAAACAAAAAAAAAAGTGGTGAGATCCTCACAAAAAACTGTATAGTATGAGAGTAACAAACTATTTGAAGGTCTGAGGGAAGGGCATAACAGGGGACTCCAAATGTAAATATATAGAGATGGGCTTAGTATGTTCAAGAAGTAGGACAACATGGTTACATCATTCCTAGAAGGTAAGTTCAGAGAGGTAGGCAGGGGCAATTATATAGAAGCCCTCGTCAATCATGGTAAAAAACTGAATTTCACTCCAAATGTAAAGGAAATAAAAGAATGAAGATTTTGAGAAGGGAAATGATTATGATCTGTTTACTTTTTTCGAGAGCATTCTAAAAATTGAAGAGAGAAAAGTTGAAGAAGAACATGGATCAAGAGTTCTATGGTGATATTAAGCTTAAAATCCATTTATTAAATTTAAAACCTTACCAGAAAGCCAGGTGTGACTTCATGGTAGAAACTGGGTCTAAGAACATATATCTGAGAGCCATTTGCATAAAGGATTTAAAGCAAAGGGACCTGATGGTGTCACCTAGGGAAGAAGTTCACAGGAGGAGAAAAATTCATGGAATGGAAAGGAATAGAAATAGTGGAGCAGCCAAGAGTTTTCCAAAAAAAAAAAAAAAAAAAGTGAGTGACCACTTACTTCAAAAGCTGCAGAAAGGTTGAATAAGATTAAAACAGAAAATTGACAATATGGCAAATGCAGGATGTTGGTTTCAGTAGAACTATGCTGTCAAAAGCCTAACAAGATTGAACTAAAGTGGGTGTAGGAGGCACTGGGTATTAACAGGAAAAAAGTTTTAAAAGAGGGGAGACTACTAGTTATAGAGGAATGATAAGATCTGGAAATCCACTCCCGCAAAACACCCATCAAACTGGAGCATATTATAGGAAACAACTATTTTAAAGAACTGGAAATTGATCAAGGGAAACAACAAATTAAAGTATGATTACCCATGAAAAATTGCAGACTCCATAGTTAGAAGGGTGAAGTAAGCCTTCTTGCCTACAGGATGCTCTCATTCCCCTACTACCACCTGACTCAGTGAGGCAGTTTTACCACGTGATGGTTTCCATGAAAATTTGGAAATTGTGCTTCCAGAGGGGACTACCATCATTTAGAACTGGCAGTAATCATTTGGCACTGGCAGTAAAAACAGCAAATCTGATAGAAAACAAAAAAAGGGGGGTGGGGGGGGAAGCTCACATCTCTACTATCCTGTAGTCTCAGGTGAGGCAAATGAAAGACTGGCAAGACATCCTGGAAATGGGAGGAACATGAAAGACCTGAATAAGCTCCCTGGTCAACCCTAGCTGACTGAAAGAATGAAAAACTCAGTCAAGAATTCTACGTTTACCAAAACTGTCCTTCAAAAATGAAAAAGAAGGGCAGGGGGAGTTGTTCACTGATAGAGCACTTGTCTATTCTGCATGAGGCCCTGGGTTTGATCTCCAGTAAAACACACACACACACACACACACACACGAAGGCCTCAGAGAAAACAAAGGTGAGGCCAACTTGAAAACTGCCTGAATTTTGAACATACTTCCTAACTCAGACATAGACTAAGTACCAAAAAGATCTCAAATGAATAACTGGCTGACCAATAAGCTACACTAAGGGGCAACCCCAAAGAAGCCATGCTAAAAAAATAACACAAAATTTAGGGGTTTCTAACTATTGTGGAGAAAGATTCTATAGATTACAACCAGGCAAGTTACAAAAACGAAACCCCCAAACAATCACCTTCAGAAGGTTCATAAAAAGTCAGAATCCACAATTGCTACAATGTATAACATAAAATGTTCAATTAAAAATTGTGAAACATGCAACAATCAGAAAAAGGTAACATATATTCCATTTTTCAAAAACAGTAGTCAACAGAAACTGACTCTGGATAGACAGAGCTGTTGCATCTAGAAAGAATACAGAGCAGCTACTGTAATTAGGTTCAAAGTACCAAACAAAACTCTCTTTAGAAAATTAGAGAAAGATACCATGACAATAACACAAGGAGGGGAGTATCAATAAAGAAAGGTTCACTTTTAAAACATGGAAATTAACCAGACTTGAAAAATATTGTAACAAAAATAAAAGATTCACTATGGGGAAAAGAAGATATTTGAAGTGGCAATAAAAAAGAAAAAACAGTAAACTTGAAAATGGGGAAATAGAATGCAACTCAGAGAACAAAGTGAAAAAGACTGCTGAGAAATGAACAGAGACTCAGACACTCTGGGATATCACACATAGGAACATGGGTATAAAGGTAGTATTTGAAAGAAGGAAGAGAAAAGAATGTCTGAAGGAATTTCCTAACTTCAATGAAAAACACTAATCTATCTACACTATGAAAGTCAATGAAGTCCAGATATGAAAAACACAGATATACATTTAGGCACATTACATTCAAACAGTCTGAAACCAGAAATAAAAGGGCCTGAGAGCAGAAACACAGAAATGAGTGGGGCATGATGGCTCTTGCTTTCACAGCTAGTTGGGGAGGCAAAGCTCAGGAGGAAAACATTTTAAGGCCAGCCTGAGTAAAAAGTTAGCAACATCCCATCTCAACAAACAAACCTGGCATGGGCCCAGTTATACAGTGGGTATGGGTAGGAAAGACTGTGGGCCAATGCTAGATCTGAACAAAAACTCAAGACTCTGTCTGAAAAACAAATAAAGCAAAAAAGGGCTGAGGGCATGACTCAAGTAGTAGAGTGCTTACCTAATAAGCTCTGGCTTCAAACCCCAGTACTGCCAAAAAAAAAAAAAAAGAAGAAAAAACAAAAACCAGATCATTTACTATAAATATGGGAAAAACAATACAATTAACAGCTGATTAATCAGCAGACAAAACTGGAGGCCAAAAGGCAATTTTAAAAAATAAAAACTCAAAATGCCCCAAACCCTATTAACCAAGAACGCTATTTACAATAAAATTTTTCTTCAAATATGATGAAAATACATTGTATGTATGAAAAGGTCATAATGAAACACATTTTTAAAACTTGCAACAAAGATTTTAAAAGTGGGAGAGAGGGTAAAAAAGAGTAATAGAGTGGGTGAATACAATATGTATGGAAATGTCACAGTGAAACCAATTATCTAATACAACTGTACAATTAATATGTGCTAATAAATAAAAGCTATTCTTCAAAATGAAAGGATAAAGATATTAAAAAAAAGATAAGGCTGCTTATCTTTTAAAAAAAAAAGCCTTATGAAAATACTAATTTGAATCCTCAAGGAGAAATAAAAACCACTAAAAATACAAAATATGAGAAAGTATAAAAGAAACTTTTATTTTCTTTAATTTCATCAAAAGACATAAGTATTGCTGGGTTTGAGGCATAATTAAAATATAATACATATGACATTAATAGCACAAAGGAGGGAGATAAAGCTGTATTTGAGTAAAGGTGCTACATTTTCCTTAAGTAGACTGTGATCGATTGAAATGCAAACTGGAATCTATAGAGCAATCACTAAGATAATAACTTTTTTAAATATTAAATTCAACACTGAACCTAACATGATATACTAAAAATATTTGTTCAAAACAAAAGAAGGCAGTAAGTGAGAAGGTAGAGATAAAAACAACATAAGAGAAACAAATTGGATGGGCATGGTGGTGCATACCAGTAATCCCAGTTACTCAAGAGGTGAAGCTGGGGAGGACTGTGGCTAAAGGCCAGCCTAAACCAACAGCTAACAAAGACCCCATCTCAACCAACTAATTGGGCATGGTGTTCACATCTATAATCCCACTTACTCAGAAGGCATAGGTAGGAGGATTGAGGTCTGAGGTTACCTGGGTTAGAAATGCAAGATCATATATGAAAAATAACTAAAAGTGAAAAGGGGCTTGAGGAGTGATTCAAATGTGAACTATACAAAAAGCCAAACTGGATTTTAAAAAAGACACAGCTATAGTCTATTTATAGGAGATACACTTTAGACTAAAAGCCACACACACACACAAAAATCACTTCATAACCTTGTCAATTTTTTTTAATTTCTTTTATTTATATGTGCATATAATGTTTCGGTCATTTCTCCTTTCTTCCCCCCGCCCAACCTTGTCAATTTAATGTTATCTTCCACTCACAAACAATATGATTTCTACATTATACCTAGACCCTGCTTATTCCTGAGTGAGAATATTGTTTCATTTTAAGCCACAACCAGGGAACTGCCTTGATCCTGTCTCCAACTTACACACATTCTACCTATCCTTAAGTGCTTAGTTTCCACCTCCTGCCCCAGGCCACCCTTAGGTGATCCAACACACATTCAGTTTTTCCTGTGGCACTTCAAAATGTTTTGAAATTTATCATATACATTATTACATTCATTATTACAACCACAGTTCAGTTGTGTTTTATACAATGGTTTACAAAAGAGCTTATAAAATATTACAATATAGTCACTATATACTTACAGTTTGCTCAAACTTCTACAAACTCTTTTAAGAGTAAAAATTAAAATTTCTACCTTTATCACAGAGCTCTCAAAGCAAGTTACTGAAGTAAATTCTGCTCTTGCAATTGCTTCTACCTTCTAACTTTCATATTTTCCAAACTATGGGACCCAGAGAATCAGCAATGAAAAAGGACTAGATAAGACAGGCTGGGTTAGGCTAGAACTTTAGATTCTGAGTCAAGATTTTTTTCTTTTTTTCAAGAAACTTGTTTTGTTTCAGTTATTTTTCAAGAACACAGTTGCAATGTATACTTTGTCTCACTAAAGGATCATAGCTAAAAAGCACAAATCCCGCAGGAGGGTGTAGCTCAGTGTTTTAGAGTTTAACATGAACATGGCCCTGGACTGAACCCTAAATCCCCACCCCCACAAATCTGAAAGAGTTTCTATAGAATGACCTGTCCATAGAGGCAGTTTTCCAATATAGAAAAGACAAAAGATTACACATAAATTAGATTCTTACTAATCATTCCAAACTTACTTTAAAGGACACATTTAAAGGAAAAATTATTCTCTCATTTTTAACCAATACCCAAACATATCCATCTCTAAATTAGACTGTGCTTTGGACAGGAAGTGTCCCCCCAAATGCTCATGTGTTGAAGGCTTGGTTTCCAGCTAGTGTATCCAAAAATTGAGAAGGGATTGGATCCTAAGGACTTGGACCTAATCAATGAATTAATCCCTTGATAGATTCGTAACGATAGCATATTTGAGAGATAGGGCCTTGCTGGAGGAAGTAGGCCTCTGGGGAGGCATGCCCTGGAAAGATTCACCTTGCATGCGGCCCCTTCCTGTCTCTCTCTCTCTCTCTACTTCCAGATTACACTGATGTGAGCAGCTCTTACAATGTCTTTCCACCAAGATTCTCTGCCTCAGCACAGGCCCAGAAATAATGAAGCTGGCCAGCCATAGACTAAAACCACTGAAATCATGATCCCAAATAAATCTTTACTCCTTTTAAGTTGTTTGTGTCAGCTATATTGTCACAGCAACAAAAAAGAACACATAGATACAGGGGCTTTTGTTCAATTTCCTATCACCTGCCACTTTACACCTAAATAAAGAAGAAAAGCTTCTAGAAGCTCAAAGCATGGAGTCAAGAAATTCCCAGAAGGGTACTTTATGTGCCATTATGTAAAGCTCCATAAAGGAACAGTGAACTTTTAGGTGAGAAACAACCAGCAAGGTTAATACTGTGGGTGTATGTAGGCAGCATATGGCTGTCTATCATCCTTTCTTCTTCAAAGTTTATTCTACTGGAAGATCTTTTCCCCCACCATTGAAAACTCCACTTTCAAAAAAATCAAGTAAAACAGGATTCACTTCAAAGGTTTTGCTTTAAAGAATACTTTCCTAAAATATATCTGCAAAAAACAAGGGTGATCCAAATTTTGTAACCCATTCTTAGTAATCACACTAAGACTGAGACAGTGTTTAATCTATGTCTAACTCATTGATTCCACAGTAAATTCAGATTCCCCTTAAAGACCCTATAGTTGACTTAAAAAATCTCAAAATAATTCAGTGTGCAGAACAAATATTTTGAAGTCAACTACATGTCAGAAATGTGGCTCTGAAAATGTAAACATTCAGTCTTCCAAGGTTTCATGTTCTAATGGATGAGCAAATCAACCACACAGTGTGATTCCGTCTCTCACTTAGAAAGTGATATAACAGAGAGAAGAGAGAGCGAGAGAAATATAATGGAGGGGTGAACTTGTTCAAGTTACATGTATGGAACTGTCACAACCAAATCTCCTTGTATTATTCATGTATGATAATTCAAAAATAAAATTTAAAAAAACTTAAAAGGAAGGTGGTATAGATAAGTGGAAAAAGAGAGAAGAAAAATCTGCTGCTTACTCTGCAAAATTCTGCAAAGGGGTCAGGTGGAAAGTCTTAAATATAAGGCTAAAAGTTTAACTATCACCAGCCATGAAAACCGGTGATATGTTTCAAGCAAGAGATTTGTTTTGGGAAGATCACTAGCTAACAAGGTTACTGAAGGGATGAGAGGAAGACAGATAAAACTAGGACTGCTGTGAGGTAAAAACAGTGAAAATCCAAGGAAGAAAACAGGTCTAAGAGGCAAGAGCAAGAACAACAGTTTTTTGACCACCTGTTGCTCTGGATTGATAAGTGGAAGGAGGAAGAGGTGATTTTTCAGGCTTCTTACTCATGTGACTATTAATATAACCTAGGAAGCAGTTTGGGAAACAGGAGGGAATAAATTCATCTTTGGAAATGTTCAGTTTGAAATGACTGAGGAACACTGAAGTTGAAAGTTCCAGAAAGCAATCTGAATATGTTCATCTTATTCTCTAGCAAGAGGTCTGGATAGTTCTTGAAGCCACAGAAGTATATACAATTGATGTAAAGTAAGAAAAGATGGCAAGACTTGGCTAGATTCCCGTGCAGCAGAAAAGCAGAATCTAGCAGAAAGTAGAATCTAGATATGGTATCACATAAGCCCCACAAAAGACAAGATATTCATCAAAGAGTTTTGAGGAACACTTACACTTAGGGAAAAGGAATCAACATAAGAGACTGAGAATGACCAAAGTTGTAAAACAAGAACCACTAAAATAATGTCCTAGAATAAGAACAAGCAAAAATTTTCAAGAAATGACCAGATAATAAGATCTTAAGGCTTGCAAAGCTATATGTACTCTGTTGCAACTACTCAACTCTACTGTTCTAGTAGAAAACAGTCATTAACAATATGCAAAGAAATGGATGTGGCTGTGTTCCAGTAAAACTTTATTTATAAAAACTAGAAGCAGATTCACAGTTTACCAACACCTGCTCTAGAAATTAAGAGGAAAGTTCCTCGTATTTAATTTCAATTTTGCACTTAGTACATATATATAACATAATGGATTCGCTAGATGAAATTTACATTTTCTTTTAATACTGCTAAAATCAGTTTGTAAAATGAAAATCTTATTTGTAAATTACAGTAATATAATGACCTATTGCCCAGGTAGCTTAAACTCCCATTTTGTAGAAACAATAAACAGAATTTATATATACTTTTCCCTATCAGGTATAGAAACAACTTACCTATCACAAAAAGGGGATGGCCATACCTCTAGCCCATTATAAGTTCTTGAATTCTTAGTTTTAGAGGCTCTAGTGTGTAAGTTAATGCTAACTTAAATGTACATTCCTTAAACCCTGTATCGTAAGTTTATGATACATAATGTATTATGATTAGCAATAGTAATGATGACACCAACAGCTACAGAATGTTGAAAATTTACCATGAGCCAGGCACTGAGCTAAGAGCTTTATCTTCATAACTTCATTTGATTCTGATAAACCTACCATGGCAGCCAATATTGTTATCTCTACTCTAGAGGAGCCAGAGGCATAGACAAGTTAAGGAACTTGCTTAGACAAGTTTAAATTAATTTTATTTAAAAATTAATTCTGGACAATGCAAGCATTTTTTTTTTTTTTGGTGGTACTGAGGTTTGAACTTGGCCTCATGCTTGCTAGGCTAGAAAATGAAATGTAACTCAATTCCATCCAAATTTCATTTGGTTGGGCATTAGAACAACAATAAAGCAGACCTCAGTATTGACTTTGTAATTCAGGCTGGGGGTGGTGATGCACACCTGAAAATCCCAGCTACCTGGAAGACAGATTGGGAACACTGAGGTAAAAGGCCAGCCTGGGCAAAATATTAGCCAGATCCCATTTCACCAACAAGCCGGACATGGTGGTGTGCACTGGTAATCTAAGCAATGTGGGACGCAGAGTAGGAGACTGGCCCTGGGCAAAAATGTGAGACCCTATCTGAAAAAGAACTGAAACAATGAATGAATGAACAAACAATAAATGATGGGAGGGGATGGAGGTGTGGCTCAAGTGGTAGAGTGCCTGCCTAACAAGTAGGAGGCCCTGAGTTGAAACCCTAGTACTGCCCCTCACAAAAAAGTTTTCAAAATTAGGTAAGTATACAAGTACACAAATAAAGATGCCATAAAATAGGAACTGTTAAGTGTCATCAGAATTATTTTTTTAATTATGCAAGACATCTAAAGAAGAAAGAACACTTCCATCTGGTAAGATTAAAAGGATTTTTCATGAGAGACAAAATTAAACTGATCCGTTCATATTAATGTATGCAAATTCAAAAATTGTTTAAATTTAAAAATTAAGTAGAACCTTAGGCAGGAGTCAATTCCTCTCTGGGACCATTTGCTTTCCAGATGAACAAAATCTCTTTTTTCTTACTAAGAAAGAAGTAGGAAAGGGGATATTATTCTATATACCCCTATAACAGAACCAAACTAAAATCTCAGGCTACCACAGAGAATATGCCTATCAGTAATAACAATGGATTCAAGAAATATGTAAAAAGAAATACAACTACTAGAGAAAAACAGATGGTTTATAAAGAGAACAGAGCAGGCCTTTTATCAGAATGATACCAAAGATCGTTCAAAATTCTTAGTGTAAGCAAGCTGCTTCTAGGATAACCACTAGCGACTCTTGCCTCCTGGCACTACCCTCTTGTTTCATCACCGCACCTTTCCTGTATCAGTTTATAGAAAGATTGTGGCTTCTGCCTTGGGTGTCTTGGGCTTACTCACTCTTTCTCTCTTGGGTTAATTGCCATGAGGAAAGTCAGATGACATGTCATAAGGAATCATGGAAAGGCACATGTAACAGGCGACCCATGTGGGTCAATTCACACATGAGTAAGCTTGGAGACAGATATATACCACCACCCCACCCCCCAGATAAGCCTTCAGAAAAGACTATAGCCCCAGCTAATACCATGACTGCAGTCCTGTGAGACCCTGGGCCTAGTGTTCCTAGCTAAGCCACACCTGAATCCACAATCTCTAGAAGCACTGAGATAAAATGGTTTTTTTGCATCAAGTTCTCTGATTAATGGTAGGTAACAATAGGTAATTAATGCAATCCTTAACAAATGAGTACAGAAGATACAAACCCTTAAAAGTGGTTAAAGAATAACAGCATATGAAATAAAACTGTAAATTAAAATGACAAACTTGAAAAACTTAAAAATCTTCCTTATACACACAGACTGCACAGGAAATGGGTATTATTCCTATTCAAATAATGTGCATTTAAATTGAAACAAATCAAACTTGAAGACAGCTTGTATCAAAAATTAATTTACTCTATAGCCATAAAATTCTGCTTATAAGAAATTTATTCCAATAAAGCACATACATTGTTTAATAGCTAACCCTCAATAGCTATCAATAGGGTAATGACTCAAATTAGGGTATACCCATAAAATAAAATATAATATAGCCATAATCCAATCTCTTTCTACCTGGAGGGGAGAGAAAAGACAGCATGGTTCAATACTGACAGAGGTTTAAGTGTGAGAATCTGATACTACAATATAGAGTAAGGTTTAATATTGTATGTCAGAGCAGGGGGAAGGGTTTGATTCAGTGATGATAAAATATAGTAGGATCTAGAGACAGAATGTCTGGGTTCAAATTTTTGTTTACCCCAATGGGATCCAGTTAATTTATAATTTCTTTGTACTTATTACCCAAATAATAAACAGTATCCATCTTATAATACAATGGTAAGGATTAAGTAAAACTACGCCTTTAAAAAAAAACTCCATACAATAAGGATCTGGTAAGTATTAGTGAATACTTACATCATTAACTATTACTCCAAAAAAAAAAAAAAAAAGCCAGGAGACAATAAATATGGAGATCCTGTCATAAAAATCATGGAATTTCTTAGTATATGGACAATAAGGGTTAAGGAATTTAGTAAAGCAAGAACCATATGGCTGGATGGAATCATTTGGAAAATTTCATAGAGAGAATTTGAACTGGGTCTTTGTATATGCACAGTATTTAGCAAAGAGAACAAGTGACAAACAGGACACTGCTATGCTTTGGTTGAATGCAGTGATATATAACTGTAAGGTCAGTTACTTCAAAGGCTGAGGCAAGAACATCACAAGTTCAAGGCCAGTCCTGGCAACACAAGAAACATGGGTAATCTTGTCTCAAAAAAAAAGAAGCTGCTATGATTTGAGTGTGTCCCCCAAAGGTTCACATGTTGGAAGCCTCGTCCTCAGTGCGATGGTATTGCGAGGCACTAGGGAACCTTAAAGAGATGGGACCTGATGGGAAATAGTAGGACCATTAAGGGCACCGCCTTAATTCCTCAAAGGGAATTAATGTAGTTCTTGTGGGACCCGAGCTCTTTGAGAGTGCTCAAAGAGCAAGCCTAACCCAAGATGCTCTGTAGCTCTGGCTTCCTATATCACCAAGTGAACTCTCCCTTTGCACATGCTCTAGCAATGTCATGTGGTGATGCAGACACAAAGTCCTTCACCCAAGCCAGCACCTTGCTAGGCAAACACTGTTATCACTTGAGCTACACCCACCAGACTTTTGTTTGTTTGTTTTTGCCATAGGGTCTTGTTCCTTTACCAGGGCTGAGCTCAAACTAGAGATTTTTCTGCCTCTACATCCCAAGTAGTTGTGATTACAGGAGCAGGCTACCATACCCAGCTGGAAACTAAAACTGCAGGAAAAAAAAAAACTCTTTAGAATATTCTTGGCATTCTAAAGCAGGTAGATAGACATACTATACACTGTGTGGTGTTTCAGAGCAATGATTATCTCGTACTTATTTTTATAGACTTAATGTTTAAAACAGTTCATAGCACATGAGAAGCTCTCAGTAAAATGTTACAGAAGTAGAAGGAGTAGAGAACGGCTTAAGACTGCACAGCTTGTTACTAGCAGAGCCTTACTTAGAGCTCAGGTCTTGTAAATCTTCACTATATACCACAATACAACGATGACATCCGAGCTTCCATGCATAAAGATGGTGTAAGAAATGAAAATAAATGACAAGAACTGCACTTTAGGGACTGCTGATTCCTAGGGGAAGAAGGAAAATGAAACAAGGCATCAAAGAAAGACAGTTATGGGGAAAAGTAACAGTGTTGTTTTGTGGATTAAAGAATACTTTTCAAGAAAGGTAGCACAGTCAAAGTGTATTAATTGCACATATGCTCTGCCAGTGTTTCTCTGATCTCTTTTATCAAGGAGGCACAATGCAAGGAGAGGACACTTTTTAAAAAAGAATTTTATTTTTTAACTTCCCTTTCACAGGATTTTACAAATATATCACTCAGCAATGATTTACAAAAGTACTATTTTAAGCTTCAGTAAATATTGTGTCTATAAAATATAAAACTAGAAATCACGTCGTTATAGTAGCTAAGAAAAAGCAATTGAAAAAAATCATTTACATGCATTAAAACAGCAACAAAATACATTAAATACCAGAGGTTTTACCTTAAATCTCTTGTCCTGTAATACTTTCTTGATGGCAACCAATTCTCCTGAATCACAAAGTTTGGCTTGATACACCACACCAAATGATCCATTTCCAATCACTTTAGTATCTGTATAGCTGACTTCTTGTGGCCTATCTGGACCCTGCCCAGGAGTTGCCACCACTGTGGTCACCTTGCTGCCATCCTTATCTCCTAAAGGAAGAAAAAGATTTAAAAAAAAAAAAATGAGAACTACACAGAATTACACTGAGAACACTGCCAAAGTGTATTCTTTACTACAACTTACTTTAAATGCACATCTTAGTTTATCATGTAGAGTTGTTTTGATCATAAGCAATTTTTTAACCATCATTCAGACATTCTATAGGTCATGCTTATATATGTATAGGACATTATTTACTTAAAACAGCAACTCCACGAAATAAATATATTGTCCCCATAGTAAAAGTAATGGGAAATCCAAGAGTAGTGGTGTACACTTGTAATCCCAGCACTTGGTAGGCAGAGGCAAAAGGATTATGAGTTCCAGGGTAGCCTGGGCTACATCATGAGACCCTATCTGAAACAACAAAAAAAGTAATAGCAAGAAGGTTAAAATCGCCCAAGGTCAAATAGCAAACCCCATCAGAATTTGCAGTATTTTGAGGCCTCTGACTTGAGAATATATACAACTGAAAATATTTAAACATGCCAACCCTATTTAGACCCTTCTACCTTTTGGAAGGTAAGGTTTTGAGTTTTTGCTTCCCCGTATCTTACTTTCTTTGAAAAAATTACTACAACACCTATTGGAAAATGGTCAGATCGGGGAAAGAATTTTAATTTTGGGCTAACGGATGTAAAACCTAAAAGCAAAATCCAACCCATTGTGAAATGAGCCCCATATGTAAGAAGCTTACTGGTTTGGTCTCTGCTCATATGCAGCCCTGATCTTTCCTTTTGCGCCTTCCCCCATCCCTAACAACAACCCCAAAACACCCTCAATTCAAGCTCAAGTGCCACCTCTTACTTAATTAGGCAGAGTCCACAATAATCTTATTTCTTATTCTCCGAATTCTTAAACTATTCTGAACTATATTAGAGTGCCTAGCGTCTGATTTTACAGAGTTTTAAATTGTTCTTTTAGTGATTTTAGAATATGAACAGGTTCTAGAAACTAGAATCATACTGAAATAGCAATTATGACTCTTCTTTCTTCTTGCTTTCCTGATAAATCTAAATTCAATTCTCAGTACAGTCTAAGTACTTTAGGCTCACTGAATGAACTGTATTTTTTTCTATTACTCTTTCATTATGTCAATTTTTGAATACTAACTTGACTTATACTAACCTAATAAGAAAAAAAATAAGACTCATGAGCATTTCCTCTAACAAATATAAATTGCTAGATAAATGACTATCTAAGATATTGGTAGCATACTATAACCAGTATTTTTAACCATTTAAATTTATGAAGTTTTAATGCAGACAAAAGCCAGTAAGTAATGTCTGTGAGATTAACCCTTTTTCTTGCTTAAAAGATTACTTTCTAAAGATGCAAAAGAATTAGGGAAAGCAATGAGTGACTTCTACATAAAATAGCTAGGTGATTTACATTTTGATTACACTATTACATCATGGTCAAATATCTTGAACACGTGTGCCTTTAGTTCCAAGGTAAAACACCCAAATATGTATGATTTAATTTGCACAATATCACTTATGGAAAGACAACTCAAATCTTGTCTGCACCACAATATTTATTTGAAACACTATTACTTATGCTTTGAATTCACAACACAATCAACCTGACCTCAGAGTTTGAGTGTTCAAGTCTAAACTTATAGTAAAATAAAGGTTAGATATATTTGCTAGAAACCCAGTTTAGTCAAATTAAGCTCTGAATTATCATGCTCCCCATTTCCCTAAATCTGACTATGTTAATTTTAACTACAACTTTTCAAGTTGACTATAAATATTACTGTAAGTTATTTTCTTCCTCATTTGAAAAATAAACCATTCTTTTCTAGATTTTTACATTCCTAAAGAAAGATTCAGTCTTTTGAACTTAAACTTTAAACAAAGAGAAAGTGAAAGGAAGATCCAGAAGGATTAATATCCAAAGCACTGAATACATTCTTATAATCCAACTGTCTCGAAGATAAAAAGCAGAAATGATTTCAAACCAGTCTGACTTTTCCCTAGATCATCCAAATTAAAATCAAATCACCAAAGAAAGATGTCAAGAACATTGAATTAATTCCACTGAACAAACTGCTTGCAAAGTCTCACAAGACTAACTCACAAAACAAAATATTGTCATTTTAATTAAGGTGAATTAATAGACTTTTAAAATGATTGTTATACACAGCAATTTTAATTGAAAACAAATTTTTCTGAAAACATATGCCTTTCTACTGCATGATATTTCAATAAAGAAAACAGGAGCTACAGCTTTGTATGTGCTCCATTAAGAGAACCAACAGAAGTATTTGTGATGACTTTGCCCACTTGCTTCCTTGCTACTACAAAAACCTTTCTCAGGGGTTTGTGAAGCGGAATGAAATACACCCATCAGAACTCTGGAACTCAGCACTTCTTATGCTTAAGTCTGAGAATGTCTTCTAGCATCGTGATTTGCAAATGGAAAGATTAAACAGGCAGGCTTAATCCCATGTACTCAAAACAGGTTCTCGAGACCTCTTCACTTTAAAGGAAGATCTGATGTGGACAAGACCAATCCTTTCACCCTCTTGTACATCTACAGAAAAGGTACATACTATGCAAACAGGCATTAAAAGACTTACTCCATTTTCCCTCAAGCAGTTAGAGAACTCTTCATAAGAAATGTTTGTCCATACTAGAAGCAATAACTCTCAAGTTTTCCACAGACCTCAAGCATCCTAGAAGTTTTATTCTGAAAACATAACACTCTTCAGACTGTTCTACTGAAGATCTGAAATAACAGAGCTGAAAAAAATAATAAGGTAACACTGGGGATGATTTGGCATGAACAGTACCAGCACTGGCAGTCAGCAGATATTGTGCCAAGGAAAAACATGTCACCACTTAGCACTGTAATCAGCTGATTGGATAAAATGTCATTGTTTACAAAGAACTCTCCCATTCATTGTTTCATCTACCTCAATACTTGTAATAAATGTTAAGGATACATCATGTCTACTGTGCAAATGAAAGATTAATTTACTGAAAAATGTTAAGTAGCACAACTCTTTACATGTCTGTGCTACCTCTGCTATATTTTATAACCTTCCTACTACTGCTGAAAGATTAACTTCATGTTATTTCCTACCCTCTCTTCAAAGAAAGGAGATATTTCTGATAAAATGAAAAAAGATCAGCTCCAGAGTAAGGCAATGAATGAACAATCTATTACAGTTTTCAGGCCTCAACTAATTTACTCCTTCCTAGTTAAAAAAATAATAAAAATCTATTTCCAAAGACACTTTGGTAACATTAAGTTTTGAAATGTATACCCCCAAAAAGCACATGAAAAATAAAAATTTAAGATGGGTGTGGTGGTGCACATCTGTAATCCCAGCCACTTGGCAGGTAGAGGCAGAAGGACCATAGTTCAAGACCAGCTTAAGCAAAAGTTAGCAAAACGTGATCTCAAAAACAAGCCGGACCTAGTAGTGTATGCCTGTGATTCCAGTTACTTTTGGAGGTTGAGGTAGAAAGATCACTGTCTGAAGCCATCACAGGCAAAAGTACGAGGCCTTGTTTGAAAAGCAAACTAAAACAACAGGGGACATGGGTCACGTAGCCTTGCAAGGCCCTGAGTTCAATCCCTAGTACCACAAAAAAAAAGAAAAAAACAAAAAACAAGTAATTCTGTGACATCCAAACAATTTAATATTTGCCACTAGAAATTGGATTAATTTGGACCACACCAATAGAGAAGCATTGCTTCCAAGAGGTCAAAATCCTCATTAAAAAACCAACTAGAAATTACAGCAAATCTGTCTCATTTAAAAAAAAGAAAAAAAAGTCATTCTCAATTCTCTCTATAGATGAGATGACCCCGTTTCATCTTATTGAAACTGTATTCCTTTCCTGATAAAATTTTTCTACCACTTTCACTACCAAAAAACTAAGCACTCTCCCCAATATTTAATTTCCCAGAACACATGGTACAATGATTCTCACACTAATTATATAATACTAGCCATTATAATAAAATTGGTCTTCATTTTTGAATTTTTATGCTGCTGTGCTCAGGCGCAGCAGCAGAATAGTGGGAATTAGCTCCGCTCCAGGCCCTCTCTGGCCAGAGCACTCCTGGGACTCCTCTAAACAATTAGAATCTGCTCACATGGCACAAATATCCTGTTATAATTAGAACATAGAGTTATATCCCCTACTTTTTACCACAATAGAGAAATCTTAAATGTATAAACCACAAGAGACTCCTCATGAAACAACAAAAAGACAGCATGCACCAGAACAATGTTCTTGTGAAGACTATTAAAAACAGAACACAGCTTTTACAAAACCTTTAGCAAGTTTAGGCATATTCTAAAGTGATCCAAGCAGCCTAGTTCCCAATCTCTCAAACACAGGGCTGTACCTGTAAGGAGTACTGTGGTCATATTTTCGAAGTCTTTTGAAGTAAAGCAACCCACCCTGAGATGAACAAATGTTAACACTGTGACATGGACCACATCCAAAGTATAAAGTGATCACCCAAAACTCAAAATGCTGTTTCGAGGATATTTAAGGATTTGGCACTGACATTCTAATCTTATATGAATGATAAATCTCAAAGTTGAACATACTTTTGTTCATTTAACAACGGCATTTGATTTTTTTTCCCTTAAGGAAGCCACTTCTTAGGATTCAGAGCTGAGAAAAACAGTAACTGGAAAATTTTTAATGAAGAGATTTTAGACACTATTAGTAAGTCACATTGCTGAAACAAACTAAGCAACTCATGACACAGTCCAAGAAATATTCTGGTGATCTTGCTGTGGTGAGCAAATCTTCCCTTGCTTCAGAATGAGATCTCTGTGTATAAATAATATAAAGTTGTATAACTGCAACAAAAGCCCAGAGAAACCAGCATACCAACCTGTGACTACACATGAGGTACAAAGCATTTTCATGATGTTTTCTACCTAACAAAAACATTAATATAGAAAAACAGTACTGCATATCATGCTCTATCACAAAGACAAATAACAGATTTTAAGGTAAGATTAAAAGCTGTCAGAAAAGGAAGCACTGCCATTGTCAGTTTTTTAAATTTTTAAAATCAAAGTTCAAATAACATTTTATGCTAACCAACTCACTAAAAGAACTTCTATTAAAGCAAGATGTTCTCTCCAAAATAAACCTACTAGAACAAACATAAAAATTAGCAAAGGAAATAAGAACGAACTAAGGCTTACAGAATCACAGTTAAGATAAATTCTAAAATGAACTTAATTCTCATCATGAAATTGGGGCTCTATTCCATTTTGTGGAATCTCCTGGCAGAGTGCTCAATTTTTCACATACCTTGGAATATGACACTGAAGAAATAAAGGGAATACCATCCAGGTAGGTGATGCAGTGAAATCAATCCTAATGATAAATAGCGTGATAAAAAAAAATTCCAGGGCAATTTCTTTGTAACTTTGATGTGTTTAAAAAAAAAAAAAAAAGTCTTTCTAACAAGGCCTTTTCCCTTAGACATTTTTTATCCCCAGGATTGGTAAAAATCAAACAAAAGAATTTACTGAATTCCCTTTGGAAATAGGAAAAATAAACAAAAGAAGAGGCAGGGCAAACAAACACACAGATGTCACACAAGAGGCTAGTTTCTGGAGATTTCCCTGTGCATCACTTCTAAATATGGAAAGGAAACCACAGGGTAGCAGAGAACAGAAGAAACTACTCCAGAGCCTTTAAATCACAGAACAAGAGCTTGCTAATGGGATTAACAAGCATCAATTCTGAAGAACTATAAAACTTTCCTTCTTAAAAAAAAATAAATAAATAAAACCAGTCAAAATTTTGTCTTTAAGAAAGGCATAATTATTTAGTAGAAAAAATATGAACTCTGAAGTCCTACCAAGGTTTGCTAGGAAGGCACTCTACCATGTGAGCCATGTCCCCAAACCCTTCTGCTTTAGTTATATTGAGGACAGGGTCTCATGGTTTTTGGTTTTTTGGGGTTTGTTTTTTGCCTGAGCCAGCCTGGATGGTGATCCTCTCACTCAGCTGGAATGACAGGCTTTTGCCGCCATGTCCAGCTTGTTGGTTGAAATGGGATCTTGCTAACTGTTTGCCAGGACAGACCTCCAACCTCGATCCTCCCAGTATACCACCTGACTAGCTGGGATCACAGGCATGAGCCATGGTACCTGGCCTCTACTAAGGTTTGAATCACACATTCTACCACTACGATTCTATAAAATGGAGATAACTGCTACATCACAGAATTCTTGTGATGATTAAGTAACATAGATGAAGTAGTTTTTTTAGTTGCGTGCCACATAGCAGATGCTAAATAAATTATACTTTCTCTGAACTTTGACTTATTAGACCACACTATATGTGACCTACTTCAGTGCTTACCACAATGTTCTATAATTATTAAAAGTGAGTCCTTTATTTCACTAAGCACACTTAGGAAAAGCAGACATTATCTCAATCATTTCCATTTCCCTACTGCTTATTAGCATAGGGTTTAGCACAAAGGAAGTGTTCAGCAAAAGTTGAATATTTAATTTACATAAGAATCATTCCAGCAACTTGGTTAGGATTTGGAGTTGACCAAGTTTACTTCTTCCTATGCTTGCCATTAATCAAATACAAATTCCTGGGGATAAGGCATATAGAAGAGCCTTGACCAGTAGTAAAACAGAATGGAGGACTCAATGAAAACATGGCAACAAATAACAAATAACTCACTTTGACACATTTGATGTACTTACAGATATGCAACAATGGTTAAATACTGGGCAGGAGACCTAGCTAAGGTCTTACATACAATATTTGTCAATGTGTATATAAGTACATACCTTGACAACTGTTTACAGCTTGTAAGCACCACTCACAGTAGGCCTAAGAATCACTTGAGAGAGTTTAGCAAAAATGAAGATTCTACAATTTTATCCCTCAAGAAGTCAGCAGGTCTGAAGTAAGGCTCACAAAAATCTTATTTTTAATAAGCACTCCCCAAATGATTCTTAATGCAGTTTTTGCCATGCTCTGAGAAAGAACCACAATATGCATTTCATTCCTCCAACAGTCTTATGAGACACAGAACAATCATTTAATACATGGGAGAGCATAAGGTATTTGAAAAGTTTCACTTATTTGCCCGGGGACCTCCTCAATAAAGCTTGCCCACAGAATTCAGACCTGTCCATTCACTGGAAAACCGTGCCCTACTGCACTCAGAAACTGACTTTCTGTGTTCAGCAAAACCGAACATCTCAAATGTTTATAAAAGGTTCTGATAGAAGTATCAACTAGCTACCAGATTTTTACTTTGAAATAGCCATACTTCTTTTCAACTAATTTTAGCTGACTCATTTTTGCAGGTGAATGTAAAATGTTAAAATTTATAAAACGCTATTATAAATGCACAGTGTATTCAATAGCTGCCATATTTATTTTCTCTTTTAAGGAAACTGTTAAGTTACATGGTGGTTAGGAGTTGTCTGTTCACCCTTGAAAACACCCACATTCTATCAGTGTGTATGGTCAGATTTAAGTCCCAAATTGTTAAACGCTGGTAATTAAGTCATAACCAGTTTTATTGCAAAAGGACCCTGTTCACATTTATCAGTTCTAACACCTTAATAGCTAACAGGTCATTAACATACAGAAACATGCATCATGAGAAGCAAGACATATCACCCTTCTCTTGTGCATTATTAGCAATTGTCACTCCTGAGCCACAGTCCTCATCGCTAAGGTCTGTGAACTGTCACTTTTCGCCTTCATCCTAAGCCAAAGATGTAATGATGTACATACAAATGCAACATACTATAAACAATTTCTTCTTACCAAAGAAAGTCGTAAGTTAAACCAAAGTATTTTACAGAATCGACTACAAAACGCCATTGAAACTACCTTCCCTCAAGCTCTCTGTCCCTGTTGGGGGATGGGGGACGCGACTAGATGTTTTTGGGCACAATGGTGACTCTAGGCGTGGGTGGCACAGACTGGTACAGTCCAACGCACCCAGCAGGTGCGCTCCACTGGCCTCCTGAGGCGCACCAGGGGCTTCAGGTTTTGAAATCCTGGGCGATTCTCTCACCAACCTCTGAAAGGCAGCTTCCGGAGAGGAAGCGGGTCGATTTCCGTAAGGACGAATCGGTCAGCGCGCCACAGTCCCAGGCCTGTAGCGGTGATGTGTCTTCACCCGCAGGTGGAGAGGAGGGCGCGTTTCCTGGCGGCGCTAGGGTTTCCCACCACCAGTGACTTACGAGCAGCCTGCTTGGTGCGGGCCATTCTCCTCCCGCAGAGCGCAGTCGCCGCTTCTCCACGCACAGTGCACAGTGAGCGAGAGAGCGAGAGAGCGAGAGAGCGAGAGAGCGAGAGAGCGAGAGAGCGAGAGAGCGAGAGAGCGAGAGAGAGAGAGAGAGAGAGAGAGAGAGAGAGAGAGAGAGAGAGAGAGAGAGAAGGCTGACCAATGAAGAGCCGGATCGCGCAGCCCGCGGACAACGCTCCTCCAACGAACGCCCGCTGAACAGCTCCGATGGACTCTTTCTACTTCTGCTAGGACTATAGTATTGTTTTAAACCACTCAAGAAATCAAAAATCTGAAAGGACCATGCTAATTTTCAGCAGTCTCAACTTAAATATTATTTTACTTAAAAACCGTCAGAACGAAGCATATATTCCTCTTTTTTCTAATTTGCACGAACTGGAATAAAATCAAAGCAAAACCCAAGATGAATAAATATTTCACACGATCTAAGCCTTTCCTTAATTTCCATGAAAATCCTCATAAAAGGCTTGCATTGTGTTCATAAAGACCTTTGACTTTTAGAAATTACATTAGTCTTTAAGTCTTAAAGGTACCCACTTGATTTAGAAATTAGCCAATATGGAATGGAAAGGGAGGTTAAACAGTACACTTAAGGCTTTAATCTTCAACATTCACAAATCTAAAAGGAAACCAGAAAATAGCTCTTACAAAGCTGGTGTATTTAATTCTAGTCCATAGTGAGCTGAACAGCAGAAACCACACTTTACATATACGGATTAGGTCTGTTTGTATCCACACATACCTTTGATCCTGAATACTGCCTTCTGACAACTCGAATACTCCCAATGTAATCCTGCCTTTCCCTGAAGTACGAATCAAAGATATCTATACCCTTTAACCCAAAATATTTCCTGTAAGTTTACATAAATTTTTATACTTTTTTTTTGGCAGTACTGGGGGCTGAACTCAGGGCCTTGTGCTTGCCCTCTACCACTTGAGCTACCCCACCTACTTTTAAAGTGGAAGTTATTAAGCTAAAAATTGCTGTTAAATGGCAAACAGTGACAGAGGGGAGGAGAGAGAGCAGGATTTGTTTTTCTCCCGAAGTACTATTGCTTACCACAGGTTGGTCCTACATGCCTAGCAATGGCAATGTAACAGCTAATACCCATTATATGCAGGCAGTAATCACGTTCCTCACACATTTACTGGAGTGTCCCTGATTTATGCTTATGAACATAGCAGGCTATAAAATAAATGTTCATTTATAAGTGAACAAATTTCTGCAGGCCTCCACTATATTTTGGAAACTTTTTAAGATCTGAAGGTCACCGAAATAAGCACCTCTAAAATGCCTTCCAGTCACCACCGCAAAAGGATTAAGTCACTTGCAAAGACAAAATTCACCTATTTGACAATCTTTTCTAATACCAATCCTGATCACCACATACCACTTGTGGAGCACTTAATAGTTTACAAGGCAGTAAACTATAGTCATATTAGTCCAATATGACTACACATTTTGAGTAAAAGTCCTCGTAACTTATTAGAAACTGCAAGAACACCTTTTTTTTTTAATTCATTTATTCACATGTGCATACATTGTTTGGGTCAATTCCCCGTCCCCATCCTCTCCCCCTCATCCCACGTGGCTTCCAGGCAGAACACGTTCTGCCCTTATCTCTCATTTTGTTGAAGAGAAGACATAAGCATAATAAGAAAGACAAAGTGTTTTTGCTAGTTGAGTTAAGGACAGATATACAGAGAGATTCCTAGCATTGCTTCATTGTACACATGTTACAACCCAAGTTGATTCATCTCTAACTGATCTTTACACTGGTTCCTGATCCCCTTCTCATGTTGACCTCTGTCGCTTTAAGGTTTCTGTATTAGTTCCTCTGGAGTGGGGCTATCAAAGCTTTCATGTTTTAGGTTTACTACCTATCCCTCCCGTATGTGCTCCCCTCGTCATGTGACCCAAGTCCAACCACATTGCTGTATTTGCCCTAGATCTGAAGTCCGCATATGAGGGAGAACATAGGATTTTTGGTCTTCTGAGCCTGGCTAACCTCGCTCAGAATGATGAAGAACACGTTTTTTAAAAGTCTGTCTCATTTTGCCTGAGATATAAGGCTACTTGAGAAATAAATCATCTAAAATGAAAGGAGAGCCAGAATTCCCTAAAGAAAAATCAAACCAGGGAACTCATAGCAAACATTTAAGGCACTTGGAAGACGTTAGCATAATACAAAGGAATCCACTGCTGAATGGCAGCTGCTACTTTAGTGGGAATAAAAGGAACATGTCCTAACTTTGTAAATATGAAATATACTGGGATCTGAAAAAACAGGGAAGCGAGATTTTTCTAATCAATAAACAAAAAGGAATATGAAGACTAAATTCCTCTATACAATACAATAGCTTTAGGAATTTCCTACTAGTTTAGCTAAAATGCAATGTCTTGCTTTTGGTAAATTCAATGTTTTGTTTAAGAATAATTGAATTTAGGACTGGAGGTGTGGCTCAAGAGGTAAAGCAATTGCTTTGCAAATACAAAGCCCTGAGTTCAAACCCCAGTCCCAGCAAAAAAAAAAAAAAACAAACCTCAAATGTGTATTAAGCTATTTAAATATTTTTGGTAGTTGCTGTCCAACTCTGAAATCATCCATACAAAATTGGGAAAGTACCATACTACTCCCATTCTGAACAGTTCCCAAAGATACCAGGCAGCAGTATCTAACCAGCACAAGGATTGCTAACCAACATTTTGTTAACATGTTATTTCTTATATCAGCAATCATTCACATGTATACTCTCCTTCCATTTCCTGAAACTGCATTATTTTCATGTCAATTAAATCTACTCCAAGCAACTTTTTCAAACATAAATCCTAAGTTACCCTACCTTCCACAGTGCTCAAATCTTAGTCTCTCTTGACTTTATTCCACTTCAAGAGCTAAAAATCAACCTTTAGCCGTAGCTAGTATTTGTTCTGCACTAATGTCTTGTAAAGCTGCTGAAAGTATGCAGAAAGGCCTATCAGCCTCCCACCAGTCTCCACTCTCTATCTCCCTGTGATTAAATCCCTTCTTTTTATCAATCAAATATCAGCATCCAGGAGAATTTTTCAAAATTAATTCCTCTTTTTTTTTTTGCTTAATTATTATTCCTATAAAATTATTACTTTATATTATTTGGCACTACAAATATGTAAGTATTTGAATTAACTATGGCTCAGTTATTAAGTTTCTATAAGACAGCCTAGGAACCTAGGCACTTCTATGTTATGTATTTATAAAACTTTCCATGGAAAAATATGTTCTTATTTCCAAAACAACTTATACATTATTAGAACACAATCTGTTTATCAGCTTAAGTTTTTCTGTATAATAGGGAGAGGAGAGATTAACGGAGAGATACACCTAAAATATTTCAATTAAATTTGTTAAACTATTACAATGGAAATAGATTACTTCCTAATAGCTTTACAAGAATCTCCTTAAATTAACCATGGAAAATAAAATAACCAGGTAATGAGCACTCTGTCATAAATTCCAATTCTGTAAGAGAACTCATTCATTTTCAAATTGTGACTAATTTTTTTCAATTTACAACTATATGAGTAGCGATGCTATGTTTAAAGTTAATGTAACTATAATAAGGACCAATCCTAAGAGAAAAACACGTTAATTAACATCCCAACTAATTCTAATTATTTGGAATCAATCCACATTGGTTTATTTGTCCCTATATTCCTCCAAAAAATGGCTTGACATCCCCAACCTTCTCCCCTTAAAAAACAGGCTTTAGAAAGCCTAGCAATGCCATCCAAATAACACAAGTCCGGGTTCACTCCTCAAGCAAAGCTGTCAACTGGGTCAATCCCACAAAGCTCTGCTAAAAGAGATGAGTTCTATTAAATAAAGACCACTGGAATGACACATTCTTACATTCATAGAGGCTCTGCAATAAGGACTTGGTTCCAGTGCCACTGCCTAAAACATATGGCTGATTCTCTTGTAAGTAGATCATGGAAGAACATATTTAGACACCCCATAACACAGTACCACCCACACTGCTTACCCATTGCTTACAATGTCAGAACTCAAGGACATAAAGGTAGGAAACAATTTCTCTTGAAACACAACTTGCCCTTTTCAGATGTTCTTTGCCATCTCTAGTTAGATACTTCTATTGAAACTGAAGTTGATAAAAAGTAAACAACTTCTAATTAGGAAGATTATTTATGAAATTAGACATTTTATCATGCTACATTTGGAAAACAATTATCATGAGTGAAAACAATTATCATGAGTGAAAACAAAACACATGCTGTTTTTAGTTTTTTTTAAATCATCTAGGCTGAGAAAGTAAAATCAATTAGTATCCCTTTTTTCACCCAGGACAGAAAAAAATACCTTTTTTTTTTTTTTAAACTGAGAACTATCTATGATACTCTTCAATATGATTTTTTTTAAAGTGGGTTATGATAATGCCATAGGCAGCTATGGAGAGAGGGAAGGAAATATAGGGAATGTCTCCTACACTTAAATGTTATTTATCCCCCAAAAAAGTCTTATTCATTCATTACCTATAAGGTTAGTGTCAGAAGGTGAGAGAAAAAAACAGTCCCACTAAAGTAGAATATACTCCAGGTCTTGGTGATCAAATAGATCTTTACATAGACTGCACTGACAGAGGACCTCTCTTTACCTCTCTATCACACCCTCAGGCTACAGAAAAATGGATTAAAAACAACAGCTACATTCAAAGACAAAAACAGATCCAGAGTAAGGAGAAAGACTCAGGAAGATTTTGCTGGTGGGCACCATATAAAAAAAAATTGAGAAAAACTGATCAATTTAACCATAATAAAGTTGAGGAAACTACACAAATGTACTGTAAGAAAAAAACATGCAAAAGCCAAACCAAGAACTATAACTGGCCACTGAGTGTGGGAGATTCTGTCTCATACCTATTACTGGAATAAAATCTACTAAGCAGAAAATAATTCCTTCTAAGAGTTAGGTGCTACAGAAGAATTTTAATTAAACCAAGACACTGAATCTAGGCTGATAAAACAACAGACAAAAAAGGGAAACTGCATTAGTTTCCTATCGCTGCAGTGACAAACTGCCACTTGCTGGGGAGTCCTAGAGATCAGAAATCCAAAATCAAGACATCATCAGGGCTGAATTCCTCTGGAAGCTCTAGGAGAAAATCAATTCCTTGCCTCTTCTTGCTTCTAACAGTTGAAAGCATTACTTCACTTGTGTCCTGGTAGCTTTAACATTCTATTCTCTATCTCAGTGGTTAACTCTCTCCTCTGTCTGTTCCCTTCTGTGTTTTCTTTAAACTGACAATTGTAATTGGGATAATCTAGGATGATCTCAAGATTGTTAATTTAACTACCATCTGCAAACATAAGGTAATATTCACAGGTTGAAGGGATTTGATATGGCTATTACTGATTATTTCAGGCCCCTTAAAATTCATAGGTTGAAGCCCTAAACCCCATTGTGATGGAATTAGGATGGAGGGCCACTGATAGGTAATTATGTTTAAATGGGGTCATGAAGGTACTTTGATGATGGGTTTAGTGCCCTTTTAAAAAGAGAAAGAGACAGTAGAGCTTTCTCTCTCCATAATGTGAAGATACAGTGAAAACATAGCCATTCTCAGGCCAAAGAGAGGCTCTCCGCTAAAAACTGAATCTGCTGGCACCTTTGGCCTGGAATTTCCAGAACTGAGGGAAATATATGTCTATTGTTTAAGCAATCCATGGTATTTTGATATAGCAGCTTGAGCTAACTAACACAAGTATCTTCTGAAAGGCCATTTTTTGGCCCACTACAGTTCTCAATTTGTTTCTTAGCTCAACAAAACAATCACAAATCTAATAATAACAATCACAGATCTAATAAACAAACAGCAAAAAAATACCACCAGAATGAACATCATGAAAATGAATGACAGGGAAGAAAAGAAATCATAGTGAATTCAGAAGGAATGGTAAAGAACAAAGATAATTCAACATAAGGATAATCACTGTTCCAAAAAACTCCACAAATGAACAGAAAAAGTATTCAAAAACACAAGTTTCCTGGAAATTTTATTTACAGGACAAAAGGTACAATGTATACCAGAAAAAACACTCAGAAAAAAACAAGTACGCTGGGGAGGCAGAGAAAGAGAATCAAGAGTTCTAGGCCAGCATGGGCTACCTAGGGAGACTCTTATTCAAAAAACAAAGCCATTTCTCAGATAACAAGTGACAAGGCAGAACTTTTTTTTAAAGCATTGAAGTTCCTTAAATTTAAAGCTAAATCTTGACTGTATTATTGAATTCTTTATCCTAGTACCTAGCAAAAATGACAGCTGCACATGTGGCATGCTTTCTTTTTTTGGATTTTATTTTTCATCGCAGATTTGGCAATGTATAGTAAATTTTGTAAACTTGCATCAAGTTTATGAATAAAGAACCATTAAAAAAATTTTTTTAAAACACACAAAACAAAATAACAAAGACAAGTATTCTGGTTAATCTCAAGATTAAAAAATAATCTACTGGCATTCAAACAGAAAAAACAAAATCAGTCACCTAAAACGCTAGGGTCGATGATAACGTACATGTTTATGGAAAAACCAACACACTACTTAAAGAAAAAAAAGAAAAAGAAAAAGACCAAGCCTCTGCCACTGCTTGGTTTATGAGAGTTAAGAAACCTGTCTAGGTCTGTTCCCCTATTTATGAAGTGAAAGGACTGAATAAATGTGAACTATAAATACCTTTCAGCTTTGAAAAGTACATAATTTTAAACAACCAAATGAAGAGAATAATTTCAAACAGTTGGTTTTATAGTCTAGTTTTTACCTTCCATCTCTTATTAAGTTACAGGTTAAGAAAGCACTTCTTATTTTAGTCATTACTCCCAACCCCAAAAGTGCCTACCATTTCATCTAGTAAATAAGCAAATAGAGACTGCTCCAACTTAACAGTAATTTGACTTACAATTTTTCAAACTACACAATGTGGGAAAGTGATATGCATTCAGTAGAAACCATACTTTGAACTTTGAATTTTTATCTTTTCCCAGCCAGGCTAACAATATGTGGTACCATATTCTCATGATGCTGGGCAGTGGCACAAGCCCCAGATCCCTGTCCACCTCACTATCACAGAGTAGACAACCTATTCTTTGCTATTCTGTGTTGCCAAATTGTGTCTTTCAGCTTAGACATATTAAATGCATTTACAACTTACTACATTTTAAAATAACAATGGAATTATGGGCAAGTAACCCCCTAATTTCCTTTCCCCACCACCAAACAGGCCCCCTTTTACAATCATGTCATATTATCTTTTTTAAGTCTAGATTCCACATGAACAAAAACGAGATTTCTTAAAAGGTTATACTTTATTCAGATTCAACTTTTCTTTTCTTTTTCTTTTTCTTTGCAGTACTGGGGTTTGAACTCAGGGCCTACACCTTGAGTCACTCCAGCAGCCCTTTTTTGTGATGGGTTTTTTCGAGATAGAGTCTCTTAAACTATTTGTCCAGGCTGGCTTTGAACCATGATCCTCCTGATCTCTGAGTGGCTAGGATTACAGGCATGAGCCACTGGTACCCAGCCAGCTTCAACTTTTATGAACCACTCTCTGTTCATTTAAATCATACAATAATCAACACTGCATTATTACTACTTAACAAAGGAACGACATGAAGCTAGCCTGGAGCCTCATCATGCCACAACTATAATCTGCAGAAGCAGGCTTACCTGCCAAAATATCCTTCCTCATCCAACCAACTATTTGGAACCTTTCAGGCTATACCACTAAAGCCACAGATCCCTCCAGTCTACAAGAGACTATAAGAAAGACTATCACACCAAGTCTTTATTTCAGTCTCTGCCAGGCACACTAGCCTCTCCAAGTTGTCATTAACTCTCATCCCTCAAGTATTCTTTACACATCCCACTTAGCTGAGTTAACTCCTCAATCCCACCCATTCTAGAATGCCCTCTGAACTCTTACTCTGATGAGCAAGCAAGCTCCACCTTCAGGCCTTAAGGAAACTCTAACTCTTACAAAGAGATTATCAATAAACCCCACAGTCTGATGTTACTCAGTTTCTTCTAATATTTTTAGATAATGTCCTCCTTGTTCCCTACTGCCATTTCAGAACCATTATATTCTGTCAGTCATCCAAAACACACTGCTCACTAGAGGTTCTTCTAAGCCAGCTCCTCTATCTACACTTAAATATTGGAGTTATTCTAGGCTTAGTCTTCTATCCCCTTTCTTATCTGTCTGCATACTCTTCCCAGGTTATTTCATATACTCCTGAACTTTAAATACACAGTGTTAGGACTGGAAGGGTGGTTCAAGAGATAAGAGCACCTGCTTTGCAAGCGTGAAGTCCTGAGTTCAAACCCCAATCCCACCAAAATTAAATAAACAGGTGGTGTTTATTTAAATTATCATTTGAGAGTTGCTCTGTAAACACAGGCCACTCTTTCACCCTTTAGAGATTTAACTTCTCACTTAAGAATGACACTTGTCTATCTCATTTCCCGATTAAAATTTTTTAATGTAAAGTTTAGCATATGCCATAAGAATCGTCAAGATCTGGTTTCATTCTCACTTCACCATTCTTCCCTGTTCACTATTCTTTAGGCATATTATACTTCTTTCAATTTATTAAATACACAAAGTTTTGCCACCTCATCTGTGGAATAAAACATAGAAATTTCTGGAAAAAGCAACAATTACATTCTTAAACCAACCCACAGAAACCCACTTAACACTAGTTAAATAGCGCTTTGTACTAACAGTACAAACCTGAGTTCTAGGACCAAGAAACAGAGCCCTGCAGGGAAAGAGGCTGAGGAAAAGAAAAGAAGTCATGTAATTTCATGGGTAACCAAGAATGCTATCTCGTAAGCCTCTTTTCACCATATCCCCAACTCATGCATTCACTAAAGGGTACAGAGACAAAAGCCTGAAGTGAGCAGAGAAGTTAACAAGCACTGTGTTGGGTATGTTACATTTCATATTTCACTTAATTCCAACATGAAGTTGTCATCATCCCTTGTTTTGCAGGGAATATTCTAACTCTATAGGAGGAGATAAGATGTGTACAATTTTGGTTATAGTTTTTTTGGGGAGGGTATACAGTAAGAGCTCAAATATGTGTAAGATGAAAAGACTGAATCACTAAATGAAGTAACAAGCAAAATAATTCAAGTACTATGTATAACTTTTCCTACCAGACTACACGATTATTTCTCTCTCTGGATTCACATAGTCTCCACCTGTGCTGTCCAATAAACAGTCACTACATGAGGACATCAACACTTGAAAGTGAGTAGTCTGAGTTGAGATGTTCTGTAACGCATAACAGATTGAGGATTTAAACATCTCAATTTTTATATGGATTACTTGAAATGTTAATATTTTTACATACAGGTTAAACAAAACACATTACTAATATTAATTTCATCCATTCCTTTTCATTTTTTTAAGTGGTCACTATACGTCTTCCATCTTAAATTTCTCCCAACGGACTCTATGTTGGAAGGTTATTCCATGAAGTAGCACTACAGGAAGACTATGGAATCTTTAAGAAGTGGAGCCTGGGACTGGAGGTGCAGCTAAATGGCAAAGCATGAAGCCCTGAGTTAAATCCCCAATATCACAAGCAAAGCATAAGCAGTGGAGCCTGGTTAGAGGCCTTTAAGTCACTGGGGACATACCTCCAAAAGGGAATAGTGGGGCCCCAACCTCACCCTCTTCTCTTTCACTTCCCAGCCAAGAGGTAAGCTGTTTTACTCTGCCACACACTCCCACCATGATATGCTGCCACAAGCCCAAAGCAATGGGACCAACAGATCATGGACTAAAACCTCTAAAACTGTAAGCCAAAATAAAACTTTTCTCTTTATAAGATGATTACCTCAGGTATTTGTTACAGTGAAGGAAAGATAAAGTGGCTACTAGAAATTTTTAATTATATATGTGGCTTGTAATATATTTTTACTGAATAGTACTAATCTGTACCATCTGGCAGCTTATATATTTCTATTTTATAGCTTCTCTTATTTACTTAATATTTAATGTGTAGTTTTCACCTAGAATATAGGATTCCAAAACCTTATAAAACGATAATATGGGTGGGCACAGTGGCTCAACCCTGTAATCCTAGCTACTGGAGAGGCAAAGATCAGGAGGATCACGGTTCAAGGCCAGCATGAGCAAAAGTTTGAGAAACTCTATCTTAACCAAAGGCTGAGCCAGTGACAGGTACCTGTCATCCCTAGCTAAGCGGGGAAGCACAAGTAGGAGAATGGTGGTCCGGGCTGGCCCCCAGTAAATAAAGCAAGACCCTATTTCAAAAACAACCAACACAAAAAGGGTTGGTGGCATGGCTCATTGGTAGAGCACTTGCCTAGCAAGTGCGAGGCCCTGAGTTCAAGCCCTAGTACTGCAAACATAAATAAATACAATATGAATTAAAATGACTTTGAGATATAATTCACATAACATAAATGTACCCACTTAAAATTTACATTTCAGTGACTTTTAGTATATTCACAGACTTGTAACACTATCACTCCAATTTCAGAACATTTTCCTTATACCAAAGAGCAACTCCGCACACCAGAATTTCTATTTCCCAGTCCTTCCATCCCATAAGCTTTAAGAAAACATTAACCTACTCTTTCTGTGTCTATGCATGTGCATATCCTGGATACTTCATATGAATGGAATTATAGAACATGTGGTCTTCTGTGATTAGCTTCTTTCACTTAGAATGTTTCAAAGCAGCTTCATTCATGTTGCAGATTGCTTTGTATGGTTCATTTCTTTTGACTGCTGAATAACAGTCCATCCTTTGGAAATACCACATTTTATTCATCAGTTGATGGGCAGTTGGGTTGCTTCTACTTTGGGCTATTTATTAAATGTTGCTATGAGCATTTGTGTTCCTGTATATATAAATGTATAACTGTGAGTAGAATTGCTGGATTATACAGTATGAAAACTAGACTGTTTTCCAAAGTGGCTGCATCATTTTACATTCTACCTTTAGTGGAATGAGCATTCTAATTTCTACATATTCTCACAAGTATTTGTTACAGTCTGACTTTTTTATTCTAGTTATCCGAGTGGATGGGAAATAGGTTTCCATTCAGATTTCTTTGGTGGCTAATAATGTTAAACATCTTTTCTTGTCCATATTGACTATTTGTGTATCTTCATAGAACATATGATTTGCAAATATTTTCTTCATCTCTATAGGCTGTCTTTTTCTTGATGATGTTTTAAAGCACAAAATTTTTTACAGACCAATTTACCTATTTTTTTCTTATGTGCACAGTATTTATCTAAGAAGCCACTGCCTAATCTAAGGTCATGAAGATTTACTTCTGTGTTTGTTCCTAGGAGTTTTATAGTTTTCACTCTTCAATCCATTTTGAGATTGACTATAGTGATCTACAAGCAAAGAAATGCCAAACAATGCCAGCAAACACCAGAAACTAGAAAAGGTAATGGAGGACTATTTCCTATAGCAATCAGAGAGAGCATTGTCCTGCTAACATCTTGTCTTTGAACATCTACCTTCTGGACCTGTGAAATACATTTCTACTACTTTAAGCCATCTAGTTTTGAGTATTTTGTTATGGCAGACCTAGGAAACTAAAACAAGATCTAATTTCTAATCAGTTAACCAATTTCTGCAAAAAGAATACCATTAGAATTTTTTTTTAAAGAAGGAAGAATGAAGGATTCAGTGGCTCACATCTGTAATCCTAACTACTTGGGAGGCTGAAATTAGGATTGTGGTTTGAGGCCAGTGAGACCCCATCTCAATGAACTGGTGGGCATGGTAGTATGTGCCTTTTATCTTGGCTATGGCAGGAAGCATAAATAAGAGGACCGCAGTATAGGCCAGCCCTATCTCCAAACAAACCAGAGAAATAAGGGCTGGAGGCCTGGCTCAAGCAGTAACTCGCCTGCCTGGTAGGCACTAAATTCAAACTCCAGTACTGACAAAAATAAAAATAAAAAAAGGAGTAAATATTTTTATTTTTTTCTATTTATTTTTTTAAATTTTCTTTAATGTTTAAATTAGCATGCACTAATAGTATGGGGGCGGGGGTTCGTTGTGGTAATTCCATAGATGCATGCAATGTACATTAACCAAGTTTACTCCCTCCAGCAGTTAGAATTTTGATTAAGGCATTAAATACATAGGTGAAAGGAGCACTGTCATCTAAACAATATTAGGTCTTCTAACTCCTGAACTTGGCATGTCTTTGCATTTATTTAGGACTTTAATTTTTCTCTTAAGAATGCTTTGTGGGGGGGACGGGGGGGGGGAAGGGGGGAGAAATGACCCAAACATTGCATGCACATATGAATAAAATTAAAATTTTTTTAAAAAAGAATGCTTCATAATTTCTAGAATGAAATTATTTATTTAACTATAAATTCTAGAATGAATTTATAGTTATTCTTAAGTATTGTATTCCTTTTCATACTATTTTAAGTGTAATTGTTTCCTTAGTTTTGTCTTCAGTGTACTCATTTGTACTGTATAGAAATACAATTAATCTTTACACTGACATGTACCTTACAACCTTGAGGGAACTTATTAGTTCTAATCATTTTTTTTTAATGGATTAGGGTTTTTCTTCATACATCTTCAAACAGAAAAGGCTTTACTTTTATTGCCTTTTTATTTTTTCCCTTGCCTGGCTAGAACCTCTAGTACAATGCTGAATAAAAGCAGAAGTGGCTACACTTCTCTTGCCTCTCACCTTAGAAGGACAGCCAGGAAATCTAGGCTTCACCATATGAGGTGGGGGTTTGTTTGCTTTCTCACAGATGCTCTTTCTCAGGCTGAGACGTTCCCTTCCATTCCTTTGTTGAGTATTTTTATCATGAATGGAATATACATTTAAAAGTTTTTATATTCTATGCAATGTCGAGCTTACTAGTGCTCTGAAATGTGTTGAGTATCTGAAATGGGTACCAGGTACAACTTATCAAAGAAAGTCTTGTGGGGTTTTTCAATTTATTTAGCAGAAAAAACATGAATATATTTAAGTTTATTCTAATAATTTAGAAACTGTCATTAGGAATTCTTATGCTTTAAACTAACTGATCGCTAATTGTTGCTGCTGTTTTAATATCCTCAGGACATCACCAATTAAAGTATCCTAAGAGAAAGAGGTACCATGATTCATTTAATTATTAAATGATTCTGAGGGGAAAAATGAATTTAAAAAAAAAAATCTATGCCACCTGGTAGGTTTAAGAAAGAAGCTGAATACACAGAGATCAAAATAGTAGTACATTTCAATAAACATTTTAGAAACACTGTTAACACACATTTATAAGTTCCTAAACACAGAAATAGAGTTAGCCTAAAAATCAAATTTTCTTTAATCAACAAACTCTAACTTTGTTTTATTGTTGTACTGGGGGTACGTTGTGACATTTACAAAACATTTTACAAAATGTATCATAGTTGAATTCACCCCCTCCATCATTCTCCTTTATCCCTCCTGCCCCCATTCCTGGAATAGTTTCAACAGGTCTCACTTTTCCATTTAAGTACGTGTGTACAAAACCCCAACTTTTTGGTAACTCAGTAGGGGAGCAATTTCTATCAGAGCACTAAACAATTTTCATTTCAATATTCTGTTTCCTAAACACACAGAAATTATTACTACAGAAAAACCACAGAAATACATCTTATTCATTGGCAATTACTTGAAGCAAACAGAAAACTGCTTAGCTTTTACTTGGGGTACTACCCTAAAGAACTTTATCCCTCTAGCCTACCCAGTCCTAACCTGAAAAACAGGCAAGCATTTACTAATATGCTGTAAATAGTTCCTCCATCTACGCTATGGAAGAAAGGATCAAATGGTAAAATAAAAGAACATAGTAACTGAAAACAAATAGCTTATCCATAGCAATTAAGCAACATACTTCTTTATTCAGAAGTTCTGTGACAGATATTCAAGAACTCACATTTATTAGGGAGAAAACTCAAACAAAACCTAAAATAAGAAACAATCCTAAATATATAAGCAAGCAGACAGTAAGTAATATATTACATGCAAAGGAATGAAATAGTGAACTGTCACCATCATCTTACACACATAACCTTTCATCTTCAGCTACTTGCTGATGTCTGCTGAGTCTAGAAAATGCTGAGTATGTAGAATACGAAAGTCCAGTTTTTTACTTTATGATCTTCAAATGGTGGTTACTGTAAGCCAGTAATAAAACTCTCCTTCTGCTCAGAGGCATCAATAATGACAGAAACAATCCAAGTATGCTTTTTATGCTTGTTTAGATTAAACATCCTTATTACTTCCCTAAAATACACTGTAGGGAATTAAAAAAAACAATAGAAAGTGATGAATTAAAAGTATGTAAAACATTTGAAGAATTCTTTACTATCAATAATTTTACATATGTCAAATGCTATATCAAATGTTGTATCTTATAGATTATTCACTTAACCTAAGAATTCTTAGGCTCTGTAGGAGGAAAGTAAGACATAGCATAGCAAGTCATTCAAGGTTTCAAGGATGAAATGGCAAATTCAAAATGTGAATAAAAGAACTGGTCTATTCCAGAGCCCAAATTCTCCCTCACAGTGCTACTTACAGTTAAGCTACTTTTAAGGGCATGATATAGTCAAAGTATTAATTATGATAACCTCAGGTATCTTATTTGATCTTAATTACCAAAATTCATGCTTGAAAGAACATCAAAAAAAGCATGACAATCTTTTTGAAAAATGGTACTGGAACAACTGGACATTCACATGCAAGAAAATGAATTACACAACAAAACTTAGGTAAAAATTAAATAAAATGCACAAAAATTAACTCAGGCTGGGTATAGTGGCTCACACCTATAATCCCAGCTACTTGGGAGATCAGGAGGATTGTGGTTCGAGGGCTGATGGACAAAAGTTCTTGAGACCCCATCACAACCAATAAAAAAGCTGGACATTGCAGTGTATGCCTGTCATCTCAACTACTCAGAAAGCATAAGCAGGAGAATCGAGGTCCAAACCAGCCTGGACATAAACTTGAGAACCTATCACAAAAATAACCAAAGCAAAAAGGACTGGGAGTGTGGCACAGGTGGTAGAGAGGCAATAATGAATGATAAACTATGGACTTTAGTTAGTAATAAAGTATCTGTAATAAGTTCCATTGTAAAAATGTACCACACCAATGCAAGATGGCAATATTGGGGAAATAGAGGAGGGAGAGAGGATTATATAGGAATTAAGTACTTTCTGTTCACTTTTTCTGTAAACCTAACACTAGAAAGTCTATTAACTGAAAAGAAGAGAATGTGAGAATGAAAAACATAATAGCACAATGAGTCCAAGTCAGAAAACAGTATATCACTTGGAAGGTTTATTCATTATTAAAATTTTAAGAGATAAAGTGCTTTAGCTTTATTGTTTTGCTTTGTTTCTATAATCTTTTCACAAATCTGGGCCCCACCCCAAATCTAATAAATATTAAAACTTTGGGGGTGGTGTTCTAGCACATACATGTTTATAAAGCTCTCCAGGGATACTACTGCCAACATGATGCAAAAGAAACAGAAACTCATAAATTAAGATTGCTCGGATTCTTGTTATGTACTAGAGTAGTCATAACATAATTTCTCTGCACTCCAGTTTCATCAAATGTATAATGTGAGGGTTAAACTTGACAGAAGAAGCAATCAGAATTGTAAGTCACTTTCACCACAAAATTTTCTTTCTCCTCTACAAGAATGTAAATTAGAACTAAAGCTGGGTGTGTAGCTGAAGGTAAAGTGCTTGCTTAGCATGTGAGAGGCTCTGGGTGTGAACTCTAGTATTGCCAAAATGAACAAAAACCACAGGACTTCTAAGCCATAAATTCTTTGCTTATCTCACACTTAATAAAGACATGCAAACAGAATTTTCATTGTTTTCAACTAAAGTAATAGAAAAGAACTATAAACTACAGCCAAAGTATCTTAGAAACTAAAGATCAAATAATCTGTTTTTCTTTCACAATTCTCCATAAGAACAACATTTAGTCTTTTGCAAGTGTTTGCAAGGTATTCAAAAAGATTAAGAGTGTAAATTAAGAATCTGAGATAACTGTAAGAAATGAGATAGTTTCAAGAAGGCAATCCAATAGATAGCCTGCCATTATCTCACTGACAGCAACTTTCTCCTATTTCCTAACATTCACATGAGCAAAGAGCAGCACAAACTAAACACACCAGCATGGTTTTGCTCTCGTCTTAAAATTGGTGTCAGTGTCATATTAAATGTCAAAAGCCTCTTCATAGAAAACTGAAGTAAGTCAATCATCTATCCTCAGCACCTAGTACTAAAACAGCACTTGGGTACCACAGAGTAATATATGAAACAATCGACTATGTTTTAATTAACATACTGAATAAATAGTTGTTGAGCCAGACTGGTGAACAAAACCAAGTCTGCACTCTGACACAGAAGACAAACTAATACAAGTCAATGGTAACAAATACAATTTTAAACAAAATAAAGCAACATACAGGGTAGGATACCTACCTACTGTGTGATGAGGGAGGCACAAGAAAGGAGTAATAGTGAAATGTTCTATACTTAATCTAGGTGGTAGTAAATACACTGAATTGTACCCTTAAGCTTCATGCAGTCTGCTGTGTATAAGTTACAGTTCCATGTGTTGGTTAAGCCAGCCAAATGGAACACCAAGAAGCTCAACCTCAAACAGTTCCAATAGTGATTTTCTCTTGGCTATCACAATTATTAATATACTTATAGAAAGAGACTATATAGCTTCACAGTTTCATAAAGATTGTAAGTTCTGGAACCACATATATGATTTTATGTTTCATGATATACACTTAACTTTCCAGTTGTAATGTACTTGGCTCTGTTATCCCCATAGTCAAAGTTCTTTGCCTAAACCAATCATTTAGTAAGCACCACAGACTAACTAAACTTGGGACAGACAAGACCACAAACAAAAACTTTCTGTGTCAACTTCAACTTAAGTAAAAGATAAAAATAGAGCAGAGGGAAGGAGGAAGGGAGGGAGGGAGGGAGGGAGGGAGGGAGGGAGGAAGGAAGGGAGGAAGGAAGGAAGGAAGGAAGGAAGGAAGGAAGGAAGGAAGGAAGGAAGGAAAGAATCCTCCAGATAGGTCGTGCTGATGCATACCTGCAATCCTGGCTACTTGATAGGCACAGGTAAGAGGACAACCCTAGGCAAAAACCTGAGACCTTATCTGAAAAATAACTAAAGCACAAAGGGCTGGATACATGGTTCAAGTAGTAGAGAACCTGCCTAACCAAGTATGAGGCCCTGAGTTCAAAATCCAGAGTTGAAAAAAAAAAAAGTACTCCAACTAATCATGATAGATACACGTCTTACGAAAAATAAAAATAAAAACCTACCTGTAACATTTAGTACTTTCTCATTTCCCCCTACTGACCCAAAACTTCAGAGTTTGTTTCCCAGGGAAATAAAGAATGAAAGAACTATGTCCTCATAACTGTCCCACGATCCACAGAAAAAGTTTAGCACAGTCACTAAGAGCTAGGCTGGAGCCAGACAGCCTGGGTGAAATCCTGGCTCTACCACTTACGAGCTGTACTTTGGCCATGCTTATTTATTTCAATTTCCTGTGCCTCATACTCCTCATCTATAAATAAGGTTCTTACCTCATAGGGCTGTTATAGGGACTAAATAAATTAACTTATATACTATGCTTAGAACAGTGGTTGGCACATGAAAAACACTAGAATGGTGTTTGCTACTGCTGTTGCTATTACTACTAGGAATCTTTCCAAAGATACCACAAGAATGCAAATTAGTCTAGTAAAGAAACAGCACCCAGTAGCACTCCATTTCTGCTCCCACTTACAGCTTGACTAACTCAGTACTTTTAGAATGACTCCATCCTACAATAATGTACCCACTTAGCACATTCCATATCAATTGCTCTTCATATGTACATTATGCAGAATAGATCTGACAATGCCTAACTGATAATAGAAAATATTCAAAGGAAGTCAATCAGATTCCCAATGGAGAAAACAGTTAAGTTAGTAGGTAAATAGTTAAGGAATCAAGTTCCTTTTTAATATACTTAGCTAGATAGTCTTACTCTAATGAATGTCCATGCCTTCCAAAAGGAATCTTTATGCTTCCTCATCTAGATAATTTGAATCAATAGTTTAACAAAATTTGTATCTACTGTATTTAGCATTTCCCTCCATATAATTAGAGGATGTAAAAGTTGTCTGAGACATAATTCCTGCATTGACAGTCTAGTTAAGAAGAGACTAACACAAAAGCAATTGGATCAACAAACACTTTTTGACAATGCCTGGCTCTAGGACTGGCCCTGGTCGGTTTTTGAAGTCTCCCAGGGGAATACTGTTAAATAGATAACACTGCACAATAGTCATGAATGTAACAGAAGTTGTAAATTGTGTGAAGGAAGCAATAAAAGGGGAATAATCTGGAATGTCTGTAGACTTCTGTGTACTTTTCATCACTGTTATAAAATACTTGATAAAACAACTTACAGGAAAAAACATTTACTTGGCTTATGGTTTCAAAGGTTGCAGTCCATGAACACTTGGTTGAATTATTTCTAGGCCATGTTGAGGCAGAATATCACGGCAGGGAGTATGTGATGGAGTAGAGCTGTTCACTTTATAGCAGGCAGGAAGCAGAGCAAGAAAGGAGGGGTCTGGTGATAAGATACACCCTTCAAAGGCACGTTCCCAGTTACCTACTTTCTCCAACTAGGTCTGCTTCCTAATAGTCCATTCAGCTATGAACTATTCAAAGGATTAATCCATTAGCATCCCCATGATCCAATCACTCACCCCACATATAGCACCACTAGCTAGGGAACTAAGCCTTCAACACACTTCAGACTTAAACCATAACAACTTCCCAGGAAGACAGTATCTGTGAAAGATTTCCTGAGACAGAGAAATTTACCAGAAAGAGAACACAGAGAAAAAAGCATTTCGGGTAGAAGTTAAAGCACACACCAGAGATCAGGATGCCTTCTGAAATAAGCCCAGAAAGGTACACAGGAATCGTATGTCATGATAAAGGTCTTCAATTCAATTCTGTAAGGAATAAATATTAAATAAAAGATTCATGCAATGTATGACCAGACTTCTGAATATTTACCTGGCGAGAAGGAGAAGGGTGGACAAGCTAGAGACAGAAACTCAGTAATAGCACAAGGGTAGGAAAAAATTTCTGTAAAGGTCCAGAGAGTAAATATTTTAGACTTTGGAGGCCTTATGGTCTCAGTCACAAGTACAAAATTCTTCATTACAATAAACAATGAATATATTAATTAATGAGCAAGGCTGTATTCAAGTTAAAACTTGACTTACAAAAATAAGCATTGCCACATTTGGCCTTGTGAACTACAGTTGTGAACTTCTCATCTAAGCAAAAGGTGGTAAGATCCTCAACTTAAAGTAGAGGCTGTAGAAATCATGAAGAATAGATTCCAGAGATCTTTAGGGGGTAGACTTGAAGAATGCCTAGAGATGGAGAACTAGGTATAAAGAGGAAATGACTTTGACTCTTGGGAACAAAACCAGGGATATCTATGAATTATAGTGCCATTTATCAAGAGAGATGAAGAAGACAGGCAATGAACAGTGATTTTTCATTTTGTTTACAGAAGAACAGAAAGTGAGAAAGGAAAATGGTTTCTGTTTTAGTTAAAGAACATCTGAGTGTGGAATTCTGAAGAGGTCTAGATTTGGTCATAGAAGTAGTTAAGGTCAGCCAAGGGAAGGTAGGTGAGTAAAGTAAGAACAAAAGGCTGAGATGGAAATATAAACACTAAAATGGGGAGAGGCAGGAGGCAGAACACTCCACAGGGAAAACCAAGAGGAAACCATCTGAGAAGAGCATACTCAGCAGAGTGGAGTGCTAAGAGTCACTGTAGGTAAATTAAACCGCAGGATAGAATATGAGGATGAAATCAGTGAGTAAAACACTGAAGAAATCTAGTAGGATTTAGAATACTTTAGGCATAAATAACATAAACAGATGCACAATGGTTAAAAACATATGACAGCCCAGAATAAGTAAACTGATGAGACAGAAGGCAGATAGGCAGACACCAGGGGATAAGAGGAGGAGGGAATGGGGAATGACTACATAGTAAGCAGTTCTCTTTCAGGGAGCTGAACATGCTGTGAAACTTGATGAAGGTGGTACATATATACTGGGACTGTACTAAATGCCACTTTTAAAAGGTTAATGGGTTTTTTTTAAAGTGGGAAAGCCAGAGAACAGAACAATGGAAAATAAAACTAAATAAACTATGAGAAATCAGATTTATTTAATGTGCTTTAGATTTTAGAAAGACAAAAGCCTTCAGGAAAGGCAGAAAAATTTAATCAGAATAAAATAGGCAACTGGACAATTTTAGGTATCTCTTTTCCAGTTTTCTTAATGAGTCTGAGGGAATTATTCAACTATCATCTCTACTAATTGGGAATATTTAATTAGAAGAACCTAGTTTGCACTATGTGGAGAAGATGTAACTGAAGGAAATAATATAAACTGGGTGTTACAGGTGTTGGAATTAAAGACCCTCTAGTGCTGAAAACAGATACACGAGAGACAGAGAAAATCTTGACAAGACAATTTCTTTTGATCAAAAGGGTGCAAGCACTTATTCACTCCAGCTGAGCAGACACATGAGCGCAAAATGGTCAACAGTGGCTTCTCCTTATATCCCTGACTCAGCTGTACCTGCCCCTTACTTGGGATTTGTTCAGGTCAAAGGTTCAGAACCTTTCTCAATTGGCTAAAAGGCTTGGAGGATGGGTTAGGGCACATTATTTGGCAAGCAATGGGGCTGTACAAGAATCCAGAAGAAGAAACAGGAGCCCTTTAAACATTGCAAGTCACCTAAGATGGCGACCTGAGAAATTTTAAGTAATTCAAGAGGGTGACATATACTTTAATAGAAAAGATCGTTTTTCTTACACAGGTATAACACAGCTATTAAGCAGAATGTGTTGTGATTTATCATTACTTTTACTGTGTGTGTGTGTGTGTGTGTAGCTTAAAACACTATATTAAATGTGGGCGATTAACTGCAAAATCTTTCGCTTTTAATCAATGTGGCTTTACAGTCTTTCTCTACATCTTGAATCCAAAGTGGCTAGATGACTTGCTTTGCCCAACAGAAGGCAGTGAAAGTGACATTGTCCCAACTCAGAACCTAGATCTCAAGAACCCTTCCTTGATATTCCCACTCCTCTCTGTTGAAAAAATGCTCAGCCATGATGAAACACAAGCCCAAACAAGACAGCTGAACTTCTTGCTATCTAAGAATATGACCCTATTTCCACAGTGGACCACCCAGCCAACCACCACATATATGGAGTGAGGCTACCCTAGACCAATGAGGCTCAAGTTAATCTACTAGCTAAGCCACCAGGCACAAGAGGAAGTCCACAGAAGATCACATAACTCTCATTTACATCAACAGAACTACCTAGCTTATCCAAAGACTAATGAGTAGTAATAAATGGTGGGTGTTTTAATCCCAGTTTTGAAATGGTCTGTTATAAATCAATAACTAACTTACTCTCTAATAATAGTAGACATGAAAGGAAAGGCCAGTGGTCTGGAGCAAAAACTAGACTTGTGTCATCAAATGCTAATTTATTCAGCATGGCTTAAGTTTTATATATATATTTCACACCTATAATTTTTTTAAAGATAAAATATTACTATTAAATTCACATATGAAAAAATTACTTTCATTGGGAATTTTAAAAGAATTTTGTACTGAGCCATCAGCAACTCAATTTCCTAAAATCAAAAATATAAAAGCAATTTTTATTGACACAATGTGTCTTTGGGAAACAAGTATATTATAGCAACTGACTATACTTAAAGGGAAATTATTTTATGGCTAACAGAAATGGAAAGTTTTTTAGGGAGGGGAGCTTTAGTTTAAATAAGAAACTCTCCAAAAGAGTTGCTGAAATTTCCAAGTGTTACCGTGACTATTAATTTTCAAAAGCACTATGCCATAAAGCAACCTTTCATACAAGACAACCAAAGCTCACTCCAAGCCAAAAATACTAAAGCAGATAATTCAATACTTCCTATAAACAGTATAGTAGTTTCCTCAACTGAAAGGCATTTAACATTATTTCAACAGTCTACAAAGATCCCATCTCTTTTCCCTTCTAGGAAAAACTAGAACCACTTAATGGTCAAGTGGCTAACCTATCACTGTCAGCTTCAACAGGGCTGGGAGGGATATTTTGTCCTCAAGACATGAACCAAGGCACTTATGATCATTTGGTAACACTGATCATAAACATAGCTATGTAAATAGTAAATATTTTTTTAAAAAGAAATGAAACCTCTATAATTTGCTGAATCACTGATGAACTTTACAACACTATCTTTTTACTAAACCGGTTATCAATAGAAGTAAAAAATGCTTCTGTTGCATTTAAAACTCCTGTGTGGGTTTAGCAACATTAAACATCATTAAACACATCCTAAGAAATTCAGAGAGAAATAATCCAGTTTACTATTTTTAAACATACTAAGTGCTCCTCTCCCTTACAAAGGTAATCTGTGGGTGTTAGAGATACCCAATAGAGAAGGTGACCTTACAAAGCAGAATTTTTCACCCATGAACATTTCCTATACCAAAAAAGGTGCAAATTTTCAACAGGACTAGAAAACATTTAATGGAATAGTGTAATTTATTTGATAGATGGAAGAAAAGAATGACTCAAGTTGATAGTTATCATATCCTAGACAATTTCATTGTTTCTCTTTTAAGAGCACAAGTAACATACATAAAAAGTGAATGTGGGCTTTCTCAGAGCATGACACAAACCCTAACTTCCTGCCCTCCAAGTTTTGCCCTGAGTTACAATACAGGTTACCCAGTTGTTCTAATACTAAACCTGCAATATTCATGAACCCCACCAGGTGATGTTAAATTAACTTCCTGTCTTAAAACATCTAGTCCACAAAACCCCTACTGCCCACCCTACCCCACACTCCTCAATTAAAATATCTCATATTAATTCTACCTCAGCTTTTGCTTCCCCTCTTGTTTTCAAATACTTTATAGTATAAACACTTTATAATATTCAATCAGAAAGAAAGGCATTTCCTGACAAGAAATATAACATTTCTAAATTCTTCTAAGAAAAATCTCCCTAAACAGCTGTAACAACCAATCTACCTCAGAAAATAAATCTCCTTGTAAATGCTGCAAACTCTCACTTCCTCCCAGACATACAAAATTTGCAATATCATTCTATTTGAATTCATTCCCTTTTCAAATATAGTAACACCCTTCTAATCAACACTTTCAAAAACATCAAACTTGGAAAATCAAAATTCTAAAGATGGAGAAATAATTAACAGCTGATATTTATTAAATAAGTACCTACTATGGGCCAACCTGTTTTTCATGTATTACATAATTTTACCTCTACAACAGTTCTATGAAGTAGGTACTACTATTACTACCATTATCATCATTTTAAAGATGAAGGAAATTAAATTTTCAAAGTAAGTCATTTGTTTAATGTCAGAGTTAAACAGGACTGGGATTCTAAAGCAGTCTACTGATAGTACTTTACATTAGTGGAATGTGCCTTCAAGAAATTTAGTTTAAAATCCACCACTTTCAAGCTGTGAACCTTAAGCAAATTACTTAACCTCTCTATACTCAATTTTCTTATTTGTAAAATTAAGGTAACAATTCTTATCTCTCAGGATTGTTGTAAGAACTATACTAAAAGAAGAATGCATATAAAGAGTATAAGACATTCTAAATATTCAGTAAGTACTAATTTCTTCAAAGGACACATACATGTAAACTCTGACTCATTGGCAAATTGTTATTAAAATTATACTGATTAGATATAGTCTTAATAGTTTAGGCTCACATTAACTTTTGTGTTTGATTTAATTTTAATTGACCAAGAAAATAAATTCCTCTGACTTTTGGAAAACTTCAAACTAGAAGATGCACTGTGGAACTTTTTTTTACCTTTTCTTCATCTGCTCTATTTGACTTTGCTATCTTTAGGGGTCTAGCACAGAACATAGCATGTAGATGGCCTGAAGTGTTGGATGAATAAATGTAGAGGCCTTAGAACAGCTAATACTCTGCCTCTCTAATAGAGGACCATTATCACTCAAGTCTAAAAACCTTCCAACAAAGCTGTGATGCTAATTAACATTCAACAGTTCTGATTCAAAAAAAAACAATCTTGCAGGAAGTTTTAACCAACCCACTTCCTCACAACATCCAATTTCCAAAGGACTACATTTACAAACACAAAGTCCTGAGGTGAATTGTAAAGTTGGCAAGAACAACAGAAAAATAGAGTAAGAAAGCAGAGCTCTAAAATCTTAAGTCTAGTTCCCTCACCAAAAAGGCTATGCCTATTAAACCAGAAACTTGCTGTGGCTCACACCTGCAATTCTAGCTACTTGGGAGGGTGAGATCAGAAGAATTAGCCCAGGCAAACAGTTCATGTGACCTAACTCCAAAATGACCAAACTGCTTTGCAAGTGCAAAGCCCTATGTTCAAACCCCAGTCACAGCAAGTAGGGTTTCCCCAATCACTTTTAGCTTTTTTTTTTTTTTCAGGACTCATTTAGGAATATCTAATAAGCTACCATGTGCTAGGAAGCAAAGTTCTCAAATTCCAACTTGCCTACAATTTAATTACTAGACTTAAAATGAAACAGACATATTACAAAACAACTTTGAAACTCTAACCTTCTGTGAACACTTAAATTTTACCCCCATCAACCAATAAGAACATACAACCATCTACCAATGCTGAGTGCTTCCTATTCATTTATTCCAAAAAAAAAAAAGCTGTTGAAATCCTGTGTGCCATGCACCATTCTAAATTCTGGGACTGTACAATGAACTAATAAAGAAACCAAAATCTTGCATTTATGGAGCGTACATATTAAAAGAGAGAGGGGAAAAGAAGGAAGAGTAGACACAAGCAAAAATTTGTTATTTATCATAAAATACTAAGAATATGGAATAAGATGTAGCTCAGTGACAGATATCTAGCATATGTCAGGCCCTAAGTTTGATTCCCAGCACCACAAAAATAAATGTTAACAGGAAAATAGAAAGTATAGGGTCATGGGCTGCAGTTTTTAAAACAAGAGGTAAAAGAAGACCTAAGAAAAACATTTTAACAAAGTCTTAAGAGATTAAACTACATAAAAATAGCAGGGGTTTTGCCCTAGATCCTGCTGAACCCATTACATCATTAGCAGCAACCTTCTAAGCTCATTTTTTCACTTTTTTGTAAAGGGTAGCAAGACTCAGAAGAGTTGAAACAAACCAATTTCAAGGTTAGGGGCAAGACCTGGTAACTCATGCCTGTGATCCCCGCTACTCAGGAAGCAGAGATAGGGAAGGCTGCAGTTCCAGGCAAGTCCAGGCAAAAAACCAGGAAGACCACCCATCTCAACAAGCAAGCTAGGTATGATGGCACATGTAGTAATCCCAACTACGCAGGAGGCATAGGTAGGAGGATGGAGGTCTGAGGCCAGCCTGGGCAAAAAGCTTAAGACCCTATTTGAAAAATAACTTGAAAGCAAAAAATGACTGACAAGTACAAGGCCCTAAATTCAATCCCCAGTACTGCCACCCTGCAATAATTACAAGAGTTAACTCAGTTTCTTTGAGAAAGAGAAACAGTTGATTACAATACCATGAAAGTGTATCTAATTCATTCAAATTCATTCATTCATTTTTGGTAAAGCTTTACTCCCAGCAACCACAATGCCATTGTCAGGCTTCCAACTTAAGATGCTTACTCTCAGCTTTCTACTCTTTCCATTTTTATCCTCAAAAAAGACCAACAAATTAGCAGAAAATCAAAGACTGTACAAGTGAGCTTCATTTTAATTCCTATTTTAAGAGCTCACCAAGAGTTTCTTATTGATGTAAATTGTTACTAAGGGAAATCTATTTTAAAAGTGTTTAGAGAATTTACTGTTCATGGAAATCCTGAAATAAAACCTTTTGCAAAATCAAAGGACACTTAAAAAAATAACAAGTTTCTTATTAGAGAATAAATGTTCACTGTAGAATAACCAGAAAATAAAAACAACAAAAAGAACAAAACTAAATATTTGAAAAACAGGATTGTAAGTGTAACTACCCAAAAATTCTAGCTAATATTATCACAGGTTAATTATCTTCTAGATTGTGCTGCAGTCAGTGGACTCACACTGCACATATTTCTTTACAACATGCTGTTTCTACCCATTTTATGAATTTATTTCCATGCTAAATATTCCTCTATGTTATAATTTGTCATCCTAATGTGTGACTAGCATACAACTATTGAGAAGATCAAATAAATAAACGTAATGTTCGACATAGAGAAAGCACTAAGTAGTACTGTTATTAGACCCAGAACAAAAATTTTCATAAACATTCAAGTATATGTAAGTTTGTGGGTATACTCTTAATACTTTTCCTTAAAATAAAGACCCAGAAGTATAACTTCGAAATTTCTGTCAAACTGTTCTCCAGAGAGAATATCTGAACTTATTCTACTTCAGCAATGTATCTCTGAAAAACCCTTGTCACAAACTGAATACTTCTAACTTTTGACAATTTGGGAGACAAGGGGTATTAAGTTTATCTCATTTTATATTTGTTTCCCTTAGTTATACTAAGTTGAATTTTATTTCACATGCTGACTATTTTTATTCCTCCTTATGTGACTTGCTATGAAAAATATTTCAAAATAAATTATTCCAATATTCATAGTCAGAATAATCATGTAATTTTTAAAAGACATTACATACACTGTCACTCTATAAACACATGTTTGCTTAAAGAACTTACAGGAAACTATACACTCTCACTCCATCATAATCCTCAATTTAGTATCTTACACTATTATATGTAAACAAAATACCAATGCCAAAGTCAAAGGGAAAATAAAGAGTTCAATTAAAGTCTTTTTAAAAACTACCAATTGTGTAGTCTATGGTACCCCCCATAGTACACTCACTTAAAAGAACAAGTACTAGCATGGGAAAATGTCAATGATATACTGACAAAAAGAATATACATGGTTTGTATGCTGTGATCCAGATATAATTCCTATAGTGAAACAAAACAGATACAGAAAATGTAAAGTATGGGGAGCCAGTCGCTGTCCTCGGTGCTAGAGACCCAGGGATGAACAAGACAGGCAAGGCTATTCCCAGTTTTTAAAGAACTTACATTTGATTCTCATGGTTAATAAGCGACCCAACTTTACCTTTCTTACTTTTAGCATTAAACTGTAACAGACTGCTACAATAAAAATTCTTTTTTTTTTTTCAAAAAAGAAGTTTGAGTCAACAAGGAAAATAAAGAGGAATATAGCTGAACACACCACCTTATGAATTTTAGAGCAAGAATTACAGAAAATTTGTAAAATGCACACATATATGCACACACAATACATATATATTGATATATCATATTACATTATATTTAGTATGATATAATCTTAAAAACCAGTCAGACATTGTGGCTCACACTAGTAATTTCAGAACTAAAGAGGGCAAGGCAGAAGGATCAGGACTTTGAGGCCAGCATGGGCTACATAGTGAGACCCTGTCAAGATACAATTCCAATTTTATTTCAAAATACTTGTTATATATAAATGTTGTACATGCCTAAAAATGTCTTGAGCAAACTTATTAGTGGTAATTTCTGAAAATGAGATGAGAAAAAAAGCAGACAGATGGCAGTATTGTGAACACTTCTATACTATTCTGAGTATCTCTGGTAAAATATCTTCATGATAAAAATGAAAATAAAATATCTCAAAGTTTTAGCACCAGAAGAACCAAGCAACTGGTTCCATAGAATTTCTTTATGTAATATCCTAATATCCATACATATGGGACTGCTGGATAAAAATCAAGTGTTGTGCACACATAAAAAGCAACCTCCTGGATTTCTATTAAATAAAGAAAATACAAAATACAAAACAAGAAGTCTAAGTTTTATCTAGAAAGAAGAGGGGACAATGAATAGTATACACATTTATTTTTCTTTAACCAAAAATGTAAAAATGGTTACCTAGACAGGGGAAGGAAAAAAGTACTTTTTTGACTTTGCCCCATATTGTAGTTGGGGAATGATATAAATATTTTACACAATTACAAAACAAAACTCAAAATGAAAAAAGTTACTCCTAAAAACTGACAGCATTATTTTGTTGAGGATTTTTGCATCAATGTTCATTAAGGAGATTGGCCTATAGTTCTCCTTTTTGGAGGTGTCTTTGCCTGGTTTTGGGATAAGTGTAATAGTGGCTTCATAAAATGTGTTTGGCAGTTTTCCTTCCCTTTCTATTTCATGGAACAGTTTAAGGAGGGTTGGTATCAGTTCTTCTTTAAAGGTCTGATAGAATTCAGCAGAGAATCCATCAGGTCCTGGACTTTTCTTTTTGGGGAGACTCTTGATTGCTGCTTCAATTTCATTTTGTGTTATAGGTCTATTCAGGTGATTAATTTCCTCTTGGTTCAGTTTTGGATGATCATATGTATCTAGAAATCTGTCCATTTCTTTTAGATTTTCAAATTTATTTGAATATAGGTTCTCAAAGTAGTCTCTGATGATTTCCTGGATTTCCATGGTGTTTGTTGTTATCTCCCCTTTTGCATTCCTGATTCTACTAATTTGGGTTTTTTCTCTCCTCATTTTAGTCAGGTTTGCCAGGGGTCTATCGATCTTGTTTATTTTTTCAAAGAACCAACTTTTTGTTTCATTAATTCTTTGTATGGTTTTTTTTGGTTTCTATTTCGTTGATTTCAGCTCTTATTTTTATTATTTCTCTCCTTCCATTTGTTTTGGGATTTGCTTGTTCTTGTTTTTCTAGGAGTTTGAGAAAATCAATAAACGTAATAAACCACATTAACAGAAGCAAAGACAAAAACCACTTGATCATCTCAATAGACGCAGAAAAAGCCTTTGATAAGATCCAACATCATTTCATGATAAAAGCTTTAAGAAAACTAGGAATAGAAGGAAAGTTCCTCAACATTATAAAAGCTATATATGACAAACCTACAGCCAGCATTATACTTAACGGAGAAAAATTAAAACCGTTCCCTCTAAAATCAGGAACCAGACAAGGATGCCCACTATCTCCACTCCTATTCAACATAGTACTGGAATTCCTAGCCAGAGCAATTAGGCAAGAAGAAGGAATAAAAGGAATACAAATAGGTAAAGAAACTGTCAAAATATCCCTATTTGCAGACGACATGATCCTATACCTTAAAGACCCAAAAAACTCTACTCAGAAGCTTCTAGACATCATCAATAGCTATAGCAAAGTAGCAGGATATAAAATCAACATAGAAAAATCATTAGCATTTCTATACACTAACAATGAGCAAACGGAAAAAGAATGTATGAAAACAATTCCATTTACAATAGCCTCAAAAAAAATCAAATACCTAGGTGTAAACCTAACAAAAGATGTGAAAGACCTCTACAAGGAAAACTATACACTTCTGAAGAAAGAGATTGAGGAAGACTATAGAAAGTGGAGAGATCTCCCATGCTCATGGATTGGTAGAATCAACATAGTAAAAATGTCGATACTCCCCAAAGTAATCTACATGTTTAATGCAATTCCCATCAAAATTCCAATGACATTCATTAAAGAGATTGAAAAATCTACTGCGAAATTTATATGGAAACACAAGAGGCCACGAATAGCCAAGGCAATACTCAGTCAAAAGAACAATGCAGGAGGTATCACAATACCTGACTTCAAACTATATTACAAAGCAATAACAATAAAAACAGCATGGTACTGGCACAAAAACAGACATGAAGACCAGTGGAACAGAATAGAGGATCCAGATATGAAGCCACACAACTATGAGCAACTTATCTTTGACAAAGGAGCTAAAAATATACGATGGAGAAATAGCAGCCTCTTCAACAAAAACTGCTGGGAAAACTGGTTAGCAGTCTGCAAAAAACTGAAACTAGATCCATGTATATCACCCTATACCAACATTAACTCAAAATGGATCAAGGATCTTAATATCAGACCCCAAACTCTTAAGTTGATACAAGAAAGAGTAGGAAATACTCTGGAGTTAGTAGGGATAGGTAAGAACTTTCTCAATGAAACCCCAGCAGCACAGCAACTAAGAGATAGCATAGATAAATGGGACCTCATAAAACTAAAAAGCTTCTGTTCATCAAAAGAAATGGTCTCTAAACTGAAGAGAACACCCACAGAGTGGGAGAAAATATTTGCCAATTATACATCAGACAAAGGACTGATAACCAGAATATACAGGGAACTTAAAAAACTAAATTCTCCCAAAACTAATGAACCAATAAAGAAATGGGCACGTGAACTAAACAGAACTTTCTCAAAAGAAGAAATTCAAATGGCCAGAAAACACATGAAAAAATGCTCACCATCTCTAGCAATAAAGGAAATGCAAATTAAAACCACACTAAGATTCCACCTCACCCCTGTTAGAATAGCCATCATCAGCAACACCACCAACAACAGGTGTTGGCGAGGATGCGGGGAAAAAGGAACCCTTTTACACTGTTGGTGGGAATGTAGACTAGTACAACCACTCTGGAAAAAAATTTGGAGGCTACTTAAAAAGATGGACATCGATCTACCATTTGATCCAGCAATACCACTCTTGGGGATATACCCAAAAGACTGTTACTCCAGAGGCACCTGCACATCCATGTTTATTGCGGCACTATTCACAATAGCCAAGTTATGGAAACAGCCAAGATGTCCCAGCACTGACGAATGGATTAAGAAAATGTGGTATCTATACACAATGGAATTTTATGCAGCCATGAAGAAGAACGAAATGTTATCATTTGCTGGTAAATGGATGGAATTGGAGAACATCATTCTGAGTGAGGTTAGCCTGGCTCAAAAGACCAAAAATCGTATGTTCTCCCTCATATGTGGACATTAGATCAAGGGCAAACACAACAAGGGGATTGGACTATGAGCACATGATAAAAGCGAGAGCACACAAGGGAGGGGTGAGGATAGGTAAGACACCTAAAAAACTAGCTAGCATTTGTTGCCCTTAACGCAGAGAAACTAAAGCAGATACCTTAAAGCAACTGAGGCCAATAGGAAAAGGGGACCAGGAACTAGAGAAAAGGTTAGATCAAAAAGAATTAACCTAGAAGGTAACACCCACGCACAGGAAATCAATGTGAGTCAATGCCCTGTATAGCTATCCTTATCTCAACCAGCAAAACCTCTTGTTCCTTCCTATTATTGCTTATACTCTCTCTACAACAAAATTAGAGATAAGGGCAAAATAGTTTCTGCTGGGTATTGAGGGGGGGAGCGGGAGGGGGTGGAGTGGGGGTAAGGGAGGGGGTGGGGGGCAGGGGGGAGAAATGAACCAAGCCTTGTATGCACATATGAATAATAAAAGAAAAATGAAAAAAAAAAAAAAAACTGACAGCAAAATAAACAAAGCAAACTATGTATCAAATGGGTGGCTTAACTCACAGAATCTCTTCAAATTGTTTTAAAATTATAATTTGACTGTACATCCATAATATAACATACATTAATTGCAAAGAACTCTTACAAATTGTTTTTGACAACTATTTTCTATACTTTCAAAATAACTACATTAATATCAATATATATGCATACACATAAAGTGACTATTTTTAAGATGCATAAGAGAAAATAACTTTTAAAAATGTGATAGTGTTGGGCATAGTGGCAGACTCCTCTACTCCCAGGACTCAAGAGGCTGAGGGCAGGAGTTCCAGACCAGCATGGGCTACCAAGTAAGACCCTATCTCCAAATAAATAAATAAATTTCAGCAGTTGAAGAATATAAGATTGACACACACACACCAAAAAGAACATCTGAATGTTTTGCATGCTACCAATAAGCAATGTAAGAAGAATAACTAATAAGCAATTCAATTTACAGTAACACCCTGCCCAGGAAAAAAACACTCAGGAATAAACTTATCCAAAGAACTATGACTTGGAAGCTATAAAACACTGAGGGAAAGAAATTAAATAAGACCTAAACAAACAGAAAGACATCCTGAATTCATGTATACAAAAACAATATTGTTAAGATGTCAAAGTGATATCCCAAAACCAGGCAAAGACACCTTCAAAAAGGAGAACTATAGACCAATCTCCTTAATGAACATTGACGCAAAAATCCTCAACAAAATAATGGCAAACCGAATTCAGCAACATATCAAAAAGATCATTTACCACGACCAAGTAGGCTTCATCCCAGGAATGCAGGGGTGGTTCAACATACGAAAATCAATAAAAATAATAAACCACATTAACAGAAGCAAAGACAAAAACCACTTGATCATCTCAACAGATGCAGAAAAAGCCTTTGATAAGATCCAACACCTTTCATGATAAAAGCTCTAAGAAAACTAGGAATAGAAGAAAAGTACCTCATCATAAAAGCTATATATGACAAACCTACAGCCAGCAATATACTTAACGCCAAAAAACTGAAACCATTCCCTCTAAAATCAGGAACCAGACAAGGATGTCCACTATCTCCACTCCTATTTAACATAGTACTGGAATTCTTAGCCGGAGCAATTAGGCAAGAAGAAGGAATAAAAGGAATACAAATAGGTAAAGAAACTGTCAAAATATCCCTATTTGCAGACGATATGATACTATACCTTAAAGACCCAAAAAACTCTACTCAAAAGCTCCTAGACATCATCAATAGCTATAGCAAGGTAGCAGGATATAAAATCAACATAGAAAAATCATTAGCATTTCTATACACTAATAATGAACAAACTGAGAAACAATTCCATTTACAATAGCCTCAAAAAAAAAATCAAATACCTAGGTGTAAACTTAACAAAGGATGTGAACAACCTCTACAAGGAAAATTATAAACTTCTGAAGAAAGAGACTAAGGAAGACTATAGAAAGCGGAGAGATCTACCATGCTCATGGATTGGTAGAATCAACATAGTAAAAATGTCGATACTCCCAAAAGTAATCTACATGTTTAATGCAATTCCCATCAAAATTCCAATGACATTCATTAAAGACATTGAAAAATCTACTGTTAAATTTATATGGAAACACAAGAGGCCACGAATAGCCAAGGCAATACTCAGTCAAAAGAACAATGCAGGAGGTGTCACAATACCTGAGTTCAAACTATATTACAAAGCAGTAACAATAAAAACAGCATGGTACTGGCACAAAAACAGACATGAAGAGCAGTGGAACAGAATAGAGGACCCAGATATGAAGCCACACAACTATAACCAACTTATCTTTGACAAAGGAGCTAAAAATATACGATGGAGAAAAAGCAGCCTCTTCAACAAAAACTGCTGGGAAAACCGGTTAGCAGTCTGCAAAAAACTGAAACTAGATCCATGTATATCACCCTATACCAACATTAACTCAAAATGGATCAAGGATCTTAATATCAGACCCCAAACTCTTAAGTTGATACAGGAAAGAGTAGGAAATACTCTGGAGTTAGTAGGTATAGGTAAGAACTTTCTCAATGAAACCCCAGCAGCACAGCAACTAAGAGACAGCATAGATAAATGGGACCTCATAAAGCTAAAAAGCTTCTGTTCATCAAAAGAAATGGTCTCTAAACTGAAGAGAACACCCACAGAGTGGGAGAAAATATTTGCCAACTATACATCAGACAAACGACTGATAACCAGAATATATAGGGAACTTAAAAAACTAAATTCTCCCAAAACTAATGAACCAATAAAGAAACTGCCAAGTGAACTAAACAGAACTTTCTCAAAAGAAGAAATTCAAATGGCCAGAAAACACATGAAAAAATGCTCACCATCTCTAGCAATAAAGGAAATGCAAATTAAAACCACACTAAGATTCCACCTCACCCCTATTAGAATAGCCATCATCAGCAACACCACCAACAACAGGTGTTGGCGAGGATGCGGGGAAAAAGGAACCCTCTTACACTGTTGATGGGAATGTAGACTAGTACAACCACTCTGGAAAAAAATTTGGAGGCTACTTAAAAAGCTAGACATCGATCTACCATTTGATCCAGTAATACCACTCTTGGGGATATACCCAAAAGACTGTTACTCCAGAGGCACCTGCACACCCATGTTTATTGCGGCGCTATTCACAATAGCCAAGTTATGGAAACAGCCAAGATGCCCCACCACTGAAGAATGGATTAAGAAAATGTGGTATCTATACACAATGGAATTCTATGCAGCCATGAAGAAGAACAAAATGTTATCATTCGCAGGTAAATGGATGGAATCGGAGAACATCATTCTGAGTGAGGTTAGCCTGGCCCAAAAGACCAAAAATCGTATGTTCTCCCTCATATGAGGACATTAGATCAAGGGCAAACACAACAAGGGGATTGGGCTTTGATCACATGATAAAGCGTGAACACACAAGGGAGGTATGAGGATAGATAAGACACCTAAAAAACTAGCTAGCATTTGTTGCCCTCAATGCAGAGAAACTAAAGCAGATACTTTAAAGCAACTGAGGCCAACAGGAGAAGGGGACCAGGAACCAGAGAAAAGGTTAGTTCAAGAAGAATTAACTTAGAAAGTAACACATATGTACAGGAAATTAATGCATGTCAACTCCCTATATAGCTTTCTTATCTCAACTAGCAAAAACCCTTGGTCCTTCCTATTATTGCTGATACTCTGTCTTCAACAAAATTAGAGGTAAGGGCAGAATAGTTTCTGCCTGGTACCTAGGGGTAAGGGGGGGTAAGGGAGGGGACAGGGGAAGGGGGAGAAATGACCCAAACAATGTATGCGCATATTAATAAAATAAAAATTTTTTAAAAAGTGAAAAACAATGGAGGGAAATGATGGTCCTGCTTCAGAACCATTATATTAATAAAAGCACACACTAAAAAAAAAAAAAAAAAGATGTCAAAGTGATCTACAGATTCATCATATCTCTATCAAAATCCCAAAGAGCTGTTTTACAGACATGGAAAAGCTAATTCTAAAATTCATAACAGAATTGCAAAGGGTTCCAAATACCCAAAACAATCTTCAAAACAAAACTGGGGAACTTAAACTTCAAGGCAATAGTAATTAAGTCAGCATAGCATTGTCATAAAGATAGCCATAGATCAAAGGAATAAAATTGAGTGTCCAGGAATGAATCCAGGCATTTATAGTCATTTGATTAGGAATAACAATGCCATGTCAATTCAATGGGAAAACAGGTTCTAAGGTTCTATGAAAAAAAAATGGAATTTAAACAACTAGACTCTTACCTTACACACAATATATAAAAATTAATTTCAGGTGATTTAGGGACCTAAATCTATAAAATAAGACTACAACACCCTTAGAGAAAAACAGATAAGTAAATCTCCATAACCTTCTACACCAAAAGAACCAAGTTAAAAAAAAAAAGCTAAGTACCTTCGACTTCATCAAAATTTAACTTTCATTTATTAAAGAGCAAAGACTAATCACAAAAATGAGAAATTTAAAATTATATAAGTACTTATAAAGAACCCTTATAACTCAATACCAAAATGGTAAACATCATAATTTTAAAAGGGCAAAGTACTTGCATAGACATTTCTCCAAAGAAGAAACAAAAACAGCCAACAAAGTCATGAAAAGAAGTCCTGCATCATTAGTCATTAGGGAATGCAAATCATTGCACACTGATTAGAGCAGCCATAATCAAAAACAGGGAAAAGGCAGTTGCTCTACCACTTGAGTCATGCAATTGGGGTTGTAATACATATGTGCATGGAAGCAATACTAGGAATCTCTCTGTGTAGCTGTTTATATCTTAAGCTAGCAAAAATGCTGTCTTTCTTATTAAAAAAAAAAGGGGGGGTGGGAAATAATTGTTAGAGAGGTTGTGGAGAAACTAACTAGAACCCTCATACACTGCTGGCAATAACGTAAAATGGCGCTGCTGTAGAAAACATAGACTATTTCCCATATACATTGAAATACCATTTGCCCCAGCAACTCTATCATTAGGTATATACCCAAAAGAAAGAACTGGTGTTCAAACAAAACCTTGCACACAAATGCTTAGAGTAGTATTATTCAGAATAGCCAAAAGTTGAAACAATCCCTATGTCCAACAACTGAACAAAATGTGGTATGTGCATCGGAGGCAGGATAGATAGGAAGTAGCTCCCACCCTCTGACCCTGCCAGCTTGCCCAAATAATTAAGTGTGCTCCAGGAATTGCATAAGGATAGCTTAAACAAAGACACTTGTCCTAGAAACAAAACATTTAAGAAAATGACTGCTTTCATCACAGAAGTGTTTACAAAGGGCAAAACTGATTTAAGGTAGGACACCTGTCTTGAAGGGAGCATTAGGCAGAAACTATCCTTTGTTTAAGGTATACTCAGATGTCTACGTCATAATGGCTCAAAATGTAGTTAATTCACCAATCTTGTTATCTCTGGATTCAACTGATAGAACAGAATAACAGCAAGAATGATGAAATGTTTCAGGTGTCCAGAGCAAACTCTAAGGCAAATTTAAGCCACATCTCCAACCCACTTTTTCACCATAAACATCCCTGATGCTAGAGCACTCACTGCATATCTTATCAGGTGTGCCCTAGTCATTTCTAGGATCTGCATTATCATTTCTTTGCTTTGCTTTGCTTTACTAGTAAGTTTTTTTGGTATCTACCTCTATGTGTCCTAAAATTCTTTTTTTGTAACAATGCCACAAACTCAGAACCCAAAGGCCAGATAGAGGCCTCCTCCCTTTTGGAGACCTCCTCCTTGCAACCTCAATAGTTCAGGTAACATATCCATACACTAGAGTATTATTCAGCCATAAAAAGTAATGAAGCATTGTTACACAGTACATCAGGAATAAACCTTGAAATTTTACAAAGTCAAAGAAGCTAAACACAAAAGGCCACATAACGTAAGATTCCAAGTATATGAAATATCCAAAACAAGCAAACCTATGGAACTGAAAAGGGCCAAGGTCTGTGGCAATGGGAAAATGGAGAATAACTACTTAATAGTTTCTTTTGGGGTACTGAAGTATACACTTTAAAATGCTTCAAATGGTAAGTTTATGTTTATTTTACCAAACTAAAAAAAAAGTCTCTTTATTACAAAAGCCTAAAAATTTTTTATTTTTAGCAACAAACACCCAGACTGTGATCCTCAATACTATTTCCAACTAAAAGGAATCATCACCCCTTATGAGAGCTGGTTTTAGCTCTAAGGCAGGTGACATACAAGATGAGTGGAACATCTTACCATACAAGCAACCTGGGCTACCAAGGACTACTGAGGTTCTGTTGAAGGACACAAGAACCAACACGAAGCGGCTCAGGCTAGCAAATATGGGACAATTTGGGAATAACTGTACAAGATTAAAACATCTAATATGTTCATGTAGATACTTTTTTTAAAAATTCACTGGCACCTCTAACAAATACTAGCTAAGGAATCACACATATATCCTCCTTTTCATCCAGATAGTAATACTGTTGATGAGGTAAAGTTGTTCTTAATATAAGCACTCCAGCTAGTAAATACACAAGGAATAAAAAAATATCAACACTGGAAGCCCTTAATGAAATAATGATCTGGATTAGAATCAGCAAACTTTTTCTGTAAAGAGCTAGAAAGTAAGTATTTTAAGCTTTGCAGGTCACAGAGTATGGCTTAACTACTCAACTCTGTTATATATCTCAAAAGCAGCCACAGACAATATGCACAGGACAAGTGTGACTACACTCTAACCACTAGATGAAAGGGAACTATACAATGGACAGTGGACGGGCTAGAAAGAATAAACCCAGTGACCAATCACAAAACGTGGTAACTTGATATTATGTACTACCTGATGTTATACATTTAACTAAAAAAATATAACTAATATAACCATTGGTTATATTTCTGATTGTGACCACAGAAATACAATCAGCAAAATACAGACTGTGAAAAGTTCCGAAGAACAAATTTGGTTTCTTCAATAAATAAATGGCAAGGAAAAGACAGGGGAAAAAAACTTATAATTAACTGGGGGAAGAAATACAAGTAACAACCAAATTCAACATATGGGCTACATTTTGGAACCGAATCCAAACAAACCAAAACTTTTTAAGGAAAAAGAGAAACAACTGAGGAAATGTGAACACTGAGTGTTTAGAGATATATAATAAAATGTTTGCTAGAAAAAAATCCTATGATATCTGAAATTTACTTTAAAACAGTAGTGATGAGGGCATAGATGAAACAAGACTGACAGTATATGACTCATTACAGAAACTGATAATGAATGTATGATGGTTCATTACACAATTCTGTCTAGTTTTATATAACTGAAAGTTTCTTAATAATTTACAAACATTTTTAAATAAAAACCCCAAAATGGAAAAAATGTTCACCATATGTTTGGGAGTGCCAGGTTGCTAAATAAAGGAAGTTTAGAGAAAAATACTCCATTTTACTAGAAGCCATAGAGTCAAGGGGGAAGAGAGGTGGAAAAGAAGAAGGAACCTGTGATTCACTCTTCCCTTCCTCACCTTAGTTAATGATAAAGCAGTGAGGCACTGGTCACTGCTCCTTTACAATTGTCCTAATAAGGATAAAGAGTATTTTGCTTTCTGAGAATCACTCAAGAAATAAAAATAGGAAGAAAGTAAATTTTCAGAAGAGAGAAAGGGCTTCTTTCCCCCAGTTCCACAAAATAGAGAGGAAAGAATAAAAACTAAAAGGAAAAAAACTACAACAGTCTACTTAACTCAATCCACAATTAACAGCCTTAGTGGTTCTGAATGATCCAAAATATTTTTCTAGGTTTTTGGAGTGCATCTCAGACCACTTAAGTTAGTTACTGGTTAAGACTACAGACATCACAGTTGGGAGAAAAGAAGATTTTCACATCCCATAGTAATTTGGTGGGCCTTCATGTTTAAATACTTTATAATTAAACATTTAATACCTAATAGTCAATGCAAACCAAATTGTTACTGTATACAGATGAGCCTCAAAATAGTTTTGCAGTCTAAAAAGGCTGACCACACAAATATCTTATCTACATAAAATATACATTTCACATTAAAAAGAAGACAAATATTTAAAGGAATCTACATGGCTAGTATCTGCTGGTTATAACTAGTACTAATTTAAAGAAGTGTCAGAGCCCTAGTAGAAACTGCAATTTTCTTAATGCCCTACAAAATATATTCAAGATGGGACTTCCATCTTGAAAAAGGCACCTGGTAATGTTATTTTCCCCTCAAATATAGAAGCAGCAGCAAAGAATATTGTGTGCCAGACACTGTGTATCTTATGTGCATAATTACTTCCCTTAAGTATTATCACAACTTCCAGATAAGGAAACTGAAGCTGTAAAGTTAGTAAACACACTAAACTCTACTATACCTTATCAGAGGGGGCCACAATGACCTTACAAAGCCAAAGGTAGATAAAAGGCAATAGATAAAGATAATATTGAACTCTTTCCCTATGGAACATGGAGTTAATCTACGCAAAGCAAAGGATATGGGACCTGTGTCAGATGGTCAACTTACTATCCTTTCTTTCCCTCTTCCCTAAATAGGACAGCAGAGTCTTTTCCTCATATTACTGCTAAATAACTGTCTTAAGGAGTGAAACCCATAACAAGATCAAAATAATAAACATCTAGGAGCGACAGTAAGGATCCATTCCCAGTTCTGCCCCATTAAATTTCCTATCCTTTAACCTCCACCCAAGGCCTCAAGTTCTGTAAAATGGAGACATCACTTAGGCCCTGTGAAGTAAACGCTACTGAAACAGTGGCTTCCTTCCCTTCTCAAATAAAAGCAAGGTTCAAATATATCTAAGGCAAAGCTGGCCCAAAGAGTACCAATCCTTCAAGGAATGCTGAAGGCAGCACACCTTAAACTTCTTTGGTCACAAAATATTTATTTCCAGCGTTACATTGTTTAGAGTGACTATTGTTGGAAACACTGACCAAATGAGTTTCACATAGGTTCAAGGGAGGAAAAAAAAAAAAAAAAAACCTTTCAGAGTCTTTGATAATTCTTTTGCTCCTCAGTGTTTACCTACCAGATAACAACTTCATTCTGTATAGTTGAGCTGACAAATAAGTACTATCCAGATAGTATGAGTATTCCATAAATTTCATACTGCACATTAAAACCCAGACACTATTTTAAGTGCTGTCCAGTAAAATCCAACTGTTTGGAAAACAGGGTTTGTTCTTCCAAAGTTACCAGAAAACAGTGTTTTTCCAAAATTCACACAGTTTTCATTACTTAGAAATTTATGAAATAAATAGTGTACCTGGTCTCATCTGCAGACAACAGACATGACAGAGGATAGAAGCCAATTACATTATATCTGAACTTGTATAATCACAAGATTTTACAATAATGTGAAATTTAAAACACTCATCGACAAAGAAGGTTCAATTCAAAGGCACAGAAAATTTTCACCAAGAACTATAAAACAACCTTTTCTATTAATACTTAACTACCTCCAAAAATTACACAGTTGAGTGGGGTGTGGTGGCATGTACCTATAATCCCAGCACTCAGGAGGTTGAGGAAGGAGGATTTCAAGTTCAAAGAAAAACATAACTAGAGATTCATGTGTGATAATTTAATGTCTAAGACTCAAAGTTTTAAATTTCTAGGGTTTTTTTTTTAACACTCGTTATTTAATAAATGTCAAGCTAAATACAAAGACTCTTCACATGCAAGAATAATATAAGCAACAACAACAAAAAAATGGGAACAGTGGCCAAAGGAAATAAGGACGGAAGCAGGTGAAGTAGAATACTTCGGTTCTTGCCTTGAATCAGGCAAGAACCGAAGTATTGTGTTGATCAGGCTCAGAATGAGCACCTGCAAGTTACCAGAAGTAGCAGGACTCCATTTTTGTACACTCATTCACATACTCTTTAGTAGAGCAAAGTCATTAAGAATAAGATCTATAGATTCCCAGCTACTCCCAGAGGCAGAGATAAGAGGATCATGGTTCAAAGCCAGCCCAGGCACCCTATCTCAAAAGAACAGCTGGGCATGGAAAACACACCTATAACCCTAGCTATTCCAGATGTGGAGGATCAGTGTCCTAGGCTGGCCCAGGCAAAAGTACAAGACTGTATATAAAAACAAACTAAAGCATGAACAACTGGGGGCAAGGTTCAAGGGTTAACAAGTGCAAAGCCTTGAGTTTAAACTCCAATACCGCTAAAATAAGATGTCTAAACTAGTCCAGTACAGTCACACCTGAAATTCCATCTACACAGGAGGTGAAGATCAGGAGAAGAGCAGTTTAAGGCCCTCCCTGGCAAACAGGAGACTCCACCTCAATTAATAAACAGGGTATGGTGGTGCATGCCTGTGGTCCCAGCTACATAGGAGTCTGTAGGTAGGAGGACTGCAGTCTGAGAATGGCCCCAAACAAAATCACAAGATTCTACCTGAAAAATAACTAAAGCAAAAGATGGCTAGAGCATGGCTCAAGTGGTAGAGTGCCTGTTTATCAAGCACAAGACCCTGAGTTCAAACCCCATTAGCACCACTAAAAAAAAAAAAAAGAGTGAGCTCTAGTCTAAATTACCTGTCAGTTAAAGATAATGGGTTTTGGGTCAAAACTCATTTTTAACATAGTTGCAGCCCAGGCTGGCCTCAAATTTACAATCCTCCTGCCTCAGCCTCCAGAGTGCTGAGATTACAAACATGTACCACCATGCCCCACTTAATTGTACTTTTTATCCATCTCTAATAGCTAATGTTTAATAGAGAGCCTGATCAATTTTAAAAGAAAGGTATTCGCTATTATTTTTTTACTTTAACAGAAGAAAACTAGTTAAAGTTTATTTGTATATGACTGACAATTACTTTTCCTTAATAAGTAACATGACAAAAAGTAAATAAAAGTCCTAAACCTTATCCTGAGAAACCTTAATTCACCCAATTTCACAGAATTGTCCTATTTCCTTTCCAAATTATAAAGGTCATATAGTGCAGCAGTTAAGATAACAAGTTCAATTAACGGCTATGAATCTTGCTGAGTATGAGGCCCAATAAACCTGTTTCCTCCTTTGTAAATTACATTTGTCTTACAGGATTGTAGTGGAGATTAAATAAGATAGAATTAAATTGCTTAGTACACTGCAATGATGTAGTAAGTGCTCAGGAAAAATCTGGAAGGCCTGGATTCAACATCTATACTTATTCTCTACTAGCTGTAAAATCCTGAACAAGCAATTAAAACTTGTTTACCTCAGCTTCCTCACCCATTACATAGGGATAATGTTGTTTAAAGCACTGAGAAAGTTAAATGTGACACTCAAAAGGTAGATAAACCTGATGTACTCTAGTGCTAAAGATCTAGCCATTCCAATAATATCCAGGGAAACTCAATATCCACTATAACCACAAACTTTTCTCTAGTTTTCCAACCTTCACTCTTTAGTTCATAGCAGCATCTCTTATCTCTTGCTTAAACTTTCAGAAAGTGCACAGGCTTTCTTGGGAATACATGACAAATACAACAAAAAAATATGTGGGATTTTTTTTTAAAAACTGTACATAGTGTAAAACTATATCAAACAATATCATATTCCAAAATACTGAAAGCAAACAATGTATATAATTTATATTCATACCATGTAAAAAGCATGAGTCAGTCTCCTGTTTCCATGGATTTTTCTTTCCTAAGGACCCCAGGAATTGGCCCGCTTGCTCTCATTTTGCTTCTTACTAGGTTGTCATTACCCAATGTAAAACAGAAATATAATACTATAATATTTCCTCTGTCTTACCAAAGTATACAGCCATTCTTTGATTTTCTAGAAACTGACAGAAAATCATATCCTACATATATATATAAAAATACATGAATATATGTGCGTATATATGGCAAGCATGTGTATATACGTATGTATACGTACGTGTGTGTATATATACATGTCTTAAAAGTCTCTCAGTAAGTTATCCCTAATGTTCAATTGAATTTAAATATAACTGTAACTTGTTCTTTAGTGACAATTCTTTCAAGAGAGCCTAGCAAGTATTTCCTACTTACAGAGAAAAATAAATCTCCTCCATGTCTAAGAATTGTATCTCAAGCCAGCCAAACATTTCACAATGTATACAATTGGTCCAAAGGCAAATACCATGAAGAGCAACAGAAATCAATTTTATTTCTCTCAGAATCAAATATGGACACATTTTACAACTATTTAAGAAACTGCATTATTTAGCAACAGAACCCATACTGTAACTAATATTCCTGACCCTTTCTGGGAAAGCTCTAGAACTGATATAGTTTATCAAAGTACTATTACTTATAGATCTAGACTTTTCATTACTCCCCTATAATACTATAATTACATCCCAAGTGCATATGATGAAAGAAACTGTTCATATTTAAATATTCTATACTTACTTTATCCCTACCCTTTTGCAGAATAAATTACTTGGTGAAAAGAAATTGATGTCAGGTTTCCCTTCTAGCCTCATCCAATCCAAATAAAATCCTGGAAAGACTTGAGGTTACTGTAACTCCTCATGCTCAGTGCTTTAAAAGCACTATGCTTACCAGGAGTCTAATTTGGCACCTGGATTCTTTCATTCATACAGCCAATCATCCAAAGAGTGTAGAGTTACTCAATGCTAAAGTGTCCACATTTCTTTTTTCCCTACTATTGTTCCTCATACTGAGTCAAAAAAATCAAGTCTAACTTTATAAATCAATTTCTCATATCAAAATAAGTGTTCCTAGACATCACTGATCATTTGGTAACTTACAAATTCCTTACTGTAGCACTACTATATACTTTACCACCCCAAGAAACTACCTTCAGCTCAAGTATGTATGAAGTAACCTATATAGAAAACTATGTTCCACACTGCAGGAAATACAAAGGTGAATAAAATATTTTTTTGCCATGTTCAAACTTATGATCTCCTTGAGAAAGGTGAGACAAGTTAACTAGAATATAAGGCAGAGACAAGTTAACTACAATATAAGGCAGAATATAAGGGTCATATAGAGTGCTACAAGAAGTATAAGCAAGTGAATTCCATGCCTCAAGGTAAGAAATGGATGAGTAAATAGTCGGGGTGGCATTTGAGACTCTGAAATCTGACTAGGTCTTTGAGACTTTGAGGGGAAAGAACATATAGCAGATGATTTGGGCCAATAAAATTTCACTGCGCTAGAACAATCATGGCAATAATAATATCTAACAAGCATACCAGTTTAAAAAAAAAAAAGAGGGGAAGAAAATCATTATCCCTTATATAGAGCACTTTCTGGGTAACATAGAATTCTTTCAACCTTCTTTAATGACATAAAATTTCAAAGTAAACTGAAAATATGACTAAAAAATTCAATGATGCAAGTCAATGAAGTATTTTTAATCTATACACATCTTTTCCCTTACTTGAAAATAACTAAAATATATAATGACTGGGCAGATTGAAAATAATTCCTGAACAAAATTCTAAACCTGAATTGCCTAGCAATATGTGGCTACCAAACACTTAAAATGTGTCTTTTCAAAATCAGTATGCTGTGTGAAATACTAGATTATGAAGATTTGTTACCAAAAAATATACAAAATGGTAATTTTATATTTATTATATGTTGAGAGAAAATTTGGATATGCAGGGTTAAATAAACTGTATTAAATTTTATTTCATCAGTGCCTTTTTACTTTATGGGACCCACAGGAAATTTGAAATTGTCTATGCCCACAGGAAATTTGAAATTGTCTATGTCTCTCACATTTGTGGCTTACATAATTCAGAATAGTTCTGGCCTAAACAACTCCTTCATATTATTCAGATTTCTATACTTGTTTCATGCTGATGCTTCATGTTAGCATGGTAATCACTTCATCATAATGATACAAAGTAACCATCAACATCTGTTTCTCAATGTCTAAATACTGAAAAGGTGAACACAACTGTCAAAAGTGTCACCTTCCTAACTGCCCTATTAGGGCAAATAGAGAAAAAACAATGAGTCCAGTATGGTGGTACACATCTACAATGCCAGTACTCCAGAGGATGAGGAAGGAAAACTGCAAATTTAAGGCCAGCCTGGTCTACATGGTGAGTTAAAGGCCAGCCTGAGCTACCTATCAAAACTGTCAAAGAAAGAAGAAAAATGAGAAGAAAAAAAAAAAAAAGAGGAAAGAAAGGGAAGAAACAGATGGAAGGAAAGGAAGGCAGGAAGGAGGGAGAGAGAAGGAAAGAGGGAGGGAAGAAGGAAAGAAAAACAAAAACAAAAAATAATGAACTAATAACTTTTTCAGATAAATGTACCAAACAGCTGGTACTCTGGGCACTGCTGGCTGATGTCACAAGAATGTATTAGATAAGAACTACTCAGTGATACAAAGATACTGGATCCAGGAAACAGGAGAGTCAACCCTGAAGAGCAATGAATGAAGTCAGAGCTGTTCAATGGGTTCTGGAGTACAACCAGGTCAGATACCAGCAGTAAAACAAGGGCTCTAAGAAAAAAAAAAGCTCCAGGAAGAGAAAGAGGGTGAGAGGACAAAGCCTTCTAGAGAAAAGAGTCCAATAAAATGGTACATTTGTGATGGGGAAATTAAAGTAATGTCAATGCAAATGGCAACAGTAAAGTTACAAAAAAAAAAAAAACTTTAAACAAATGAAATGTGATTTTGGGAAGGGTTCTATTGTTCTTTAAAATGCTCAATGCAGAATTATCATATGACCCAGCAATTCTACTCTGAGGTACATATTCAGAAGATATGAAAATATATATCTACATGAAAATTTGTTCATGAATGTTCACGGCAGGAATAATTCATACTAGCCCAAAACGCAGAAACAATCCAATGTCCGTCAACTGATCAATGCATATATGAGCTGTGGTATTTCCATGTAATAAAATATTATTAAGCAATCAAAAAGGAGGCACTAATACATGCTGCAACATGGAAGACTCATGAAGACATTCTGCTAAGTAAAAGAAACCAGTCATAAAAAGCCACTTAAGTGTGTAAGTCCATTTATATGAAATTTTTAAAATAGATGTATACAAATACAAAGGAATTAATTAGTGCTTGCCTAGAGCTAGGGGAAAAGAGATGATCAGAAATGGTTCTAATGGGTACAAGATTTCTTCCGGGGGTGATAAAAGTATCCTAAAATTATACTGTGGTGATGGCTGCACAACTCTATGAAAATACTAAAAGCCTCTAAAATGTATATTTTAAATGGATAAACTTTATGGTATGTGAATTATCTCAAAAAAGCTGTTTTTAAAAGGAAATGTGAATATTGTATACTGCTTGTTTCTGTTATAATAATATCAGGGTTTAGATACTGAGAATAATTTAAGTAATAGTTTAACTAAAAATAGTGGTATAATGTTATTAGCATAACAGCAAAAGGGAGGTGGACGCAGCAATAAATGATATCTACCATATTGAGAAGACAAAAAATAATATCTAATATTAAAACAAAAACTAAAAGCATATTAATTTAAAATATGACAAAAACTACTACAGGAAAAAGTTATCATCCTTAAGGTTGCACCTGAGAAGTAGGACTGGGGATAGACGAGTTTCCATTATAAGCTTTTTTATACTATTTGACTTCTTTAAATCACATGAATTTATTACTTTATAAAAATAAATCTTTTTTTGGCAGTAGTAAGGGCTGAACTCAGGGCCATGCACATGCTGGGCAGGTGCTCTACCGCTTGAGCCAATCTGCCAGCCCTTAAAAATAATGTCTTTTTAAAAAAAAAAGAGTTAAGGAATGCTTAGTTTAGGAGCAGAATGAAACCATGCGCTCTTAAAGAGGTAAAAGGCACAGGCTTCATTAACATTGACGCACTCTGCGCCTCTGATCTCTCAAGAGAACAGGTTTTCTCACCTAAGATGTTAGAAAAATGGAAAGTTAAAGGAAAAAATGAATTCTCCTGTGTCTTTTTCTCTACCATGAAATAAGCATCTAGTCCCAGAAAGAAGACAGATTACATCTATTTGGCACTACACATAATTTCTTAAATACATGCACAGTCAGAAATATTTTAAATGTGTTACTAAGTACTCAATGCTTAAGACTATTTGCATTTTACTTCTAATTACCAAGAAAGGAACTCTCTCATCTTCTTATTTATTCTCCATCTAATTCACATTCAGAAAAACAAAGTTTAATAATCTACTAGGCAGAAAAACAATAGTAATTTTCTAGAGTAACTGATTTAAATTTTCTTTTAATTCTAACACTCTTCTATTAAAACCAGAGTTGATTTTGGTACATATACACAAATAAGTCCATCATGGAAATCATTAATCATTAAAGACTTAAAATATCTATGGAGGATACTTAAGAAATTGTAATGCTGGCTATCAGAAAGGGAAAAGGTAGCTGCAAAAAAATGGGAAGACTTCACTGTACACCTTTTAAATTTTGAACCATTTTTACATTGTTTGAAGGCAAAGTAAATAAAACATGTAATTGTCTTGGACAAAGTACCCAATTAATATTATTTGGCTATTACCAGACGCTATGTAAAGATGATGTACCTTGCTCTTGTATATACATGTAATTATATCTAATTATTGAAGCCCTACCAACTCAAAGCTTCCTCTTTCTTTCACAATTTAAATAATGTGTATAACATGAAAGCCCTAAAATACCAAAATATCAGCAATACCTGCTATTATACTGAAAGTCTGATGTCAGGCATAAATCCAGCACATTCAACTCTTTAGGTACTGTCTCTGAACACTTAAAAATGTACCATTAGCAATTTATTTGACTCAATAACTTCAAAACAAGTCATAAAGAAAGCAGTAAATTAACTGGAAAGAATTAACTAATTTTATAGAACAAGAGAAGTATAAAGAATATCTCACTTAAAAAAACAGGTTAGCCTTCTTTGTTAAGAAATCTAAAACACCCACCTCAGACCTACAAAAGAAGAAAAAGTTCTTTGTTATGATCATCCTTTTTCTTCATCACAACAATTAAAATACCCCCTTTTTCCATTCTCATTACATAGGCCAGACTGTATTTGGTAAACGTGCTCTCTAAATAGCTATTCAAAATTCAAAAGGAAGCTTAAATGATCCCATCAGTCCTGCATAGGATTCCACAAACAGGAGCCAAGCGGGTAAGAATACAAAATGTAAATTCCATACATCCACCAAGGAAAAAAAAAGTAGAAAGTCTTAAAATGATTAAAACTGTTGCTGAGTATTTGTATGTAAATGGAATATGGAAGAGTGAGAAACATACACTGGACTAAAATGCAGATGGACTACAGAGGAGAGAGTTTGAACACAACCTAGGCTATCATACTAAATAAAGACTTTGGTAGACTCCAACTAGAGGTTGGTCAATCAGATATGACCCAGTTCTCTTCCTCATCACTTCAATGGCCAAGAAATTATAGAAGATGTTTGATATAGTGAGGCTATTGAAGAATCCCACTCTCCAGAAAAGACTTTCCTGCCTCCTGTCTAAAAGAGAGTTAAGTTTGTATAATTTAACCTTGCCTAGGTGAATATTTTGAACAATTATCAGAGTGATTTCCCCTCGAGTTATTTAAGCCTACACTAAATAATCCCAGTATGCATGTTTTCTTGAATCTCCTGTCTATTCTATTCAGCAGGTGTGTAGCACTTAACATCTGTATCCAGCCATTCCCTTCTAATGTATGGTTTTAAGAAACCAGACAACTGAATGAAATACAACTACATGCTAAATCATAATAAAGAACCATCAAAAGCCTAGAGACCAGTAAGTGAGAAAGTGTGTTTCATCTGCCAGCAGATAACAGATGATATATAACTGTTACCCTTTGGAGGAGGGACAACAGGGGACGCCATTTTCAGACACTAACAAATGTCCAATATATAACTATATTGTACTATAACTAATTGGTTGAATATACAATTTTAAAAAATATGTCCTGAAGTTTGCCACCAAATTTTAAAAGGGTAAAAATTTCTAATAAAGAGAAGAAATGGAGAGAAATAATAATCTTTAAGAATGACTAACATTACTTGGAGTTATACCAAATTTATTTACAAAGTGTCAGTACTTATTCAATAGAAAACAGTACTCTGACTTAACACTAAACAAAAAATACTACATATTATTTTTCTTGTGCTGGCAGAAGTCCTAATATTCTTAATGTTTGTCTTAAGAAGTCTTCCCCATTTGGAGGCTACTTAAAAATCTAAACATTGATCTACCATATGATCCAGCAATACCACTCTTGGGGATATACCCAAAAGACTGTGACACAGGTTACTCCAGAGGCACCTGCACACCCATGTTTATTGCAGCACTATTCACAATAGCCAAGTTATGGAAACAGCCAAGATGCCCCACCACTGACGAATGGATTAAGAAAATGTGGTATCTATACACAATGGAATTTTATGCAGCCATGAAGAAGAACAAAATGTTATCATTCGCAGGTAAATGGATGGAATTGGAGAACATCATTCTGAGTGAGGTTGGCCTGGCCCAAAAGACCAAAAATCATATGTTCTCCCTCATATGTGGACATTAGATCAAGGGCAAACACAACAAGGGGATTGGACTTTGATCCCATGATAAAGCGAGAGCACACAAGGGAGGTATGAGGATAAGTAAGACACCTCAAAAACCAGATAGCATTTGTTGCCCTCAACGCAGAGAAACTAAAGCAGATACTTTAAAGCAACTGAGGCCAATAGGAGAAGGGGACCAGGAACTAGAGAAAAGAAGAATTAACTTAGAAGGTAACACACATGCACAGGAAATCAATGTGCGTCAACTCCCTGTATAGCTATTCTTATCTCAACTAGCAAAAACCCTTGGTCCTTCCTATTGCTTATACTCTCTCATCAACAAAATTAGAGAGAAGGGCAAAATAGTTTCTGCCGGGTAGCGTAGTGAGGGGTAAGGGGGAGTAAGGGATGGGGCGGGGGAAGGGAGGAGAAAGGACTCAAACATTGTATGCACATATGAATAAAATAAAAATTAAAAAAAAAAAAAAGAAGACTTCCCCAAAAGAATTGAGAATTTTTTCAATGTAACTATAAATGGATAAATGCTATATTGGCTAACAGGCATGTCTGGAACTAATTTCAAAGCAACAGTAATGATGAAAGTTTTACAGTCTTACAGTCACTGCTAAATTATCAGTGAAAGACTGTCCTAAAAGCAAAAGGCACTTTAACTTATCTCCGGAATCCACATGTTAAGGAACAGCAATCCAATCTCTATAACATACAAGAAAAAGTGCAAGGGCTCTAGAATCAGGTCAAGTATAAATCCTGAATGAGCAACTTTCCAGCCAAGTAATCTTTAACAAGTTGCTTCATCTCTCTGAATCTCATCTGCTTCATCTATAAAGTCAGGACAACGATAGTCACTACTTTGTGGAGTTGTCACAATGATTAAGATAGGACAGTGTGTAAGGAGTCTGGCAGAGTGCTTAGTAAATACTCAGTAAGTACTCCACATTATTATTTGTAGTCACATCTACTAAGATAACTTATTTATTTTTACCTTCCTAAGTCAAGAATTGTACCATGATACAATTAATGGTAATGAATACATGGAATATGAATATTACTGCTTTGTACCAAGATTTCTTAATATTTTTGCCTGGTTACTGACTACCTTTCTGGCTTTAGAGCATGCCTATTAAGTCCTAGGCCTATAAATTAAGTTATACAATCATTTAAAAGTCAAGTTCCTAGAAAAAAGTTCCTCTTTCCTCAAAAATGTTTACTTTTTATCACTATATTGATTTAAAAGGGCAATCAGGAAATTAACAATCCCAGACCACGTTAGTAACAGAATATAATAAGGGCTCAGTTTATATCATCATCGTCCATGGTATCCTGAAAAGGAAAAATTGGTTTGGCAAAATAAGTTCCAAGAAAACTGTGTAACACAAAAATATAAGACTCAACCACCTTGTCTTCATAATATAAGCAAAAGAAGGGAGACTGTAACTCAGACCCAAATCTACAAAGTTGTGTCTTTGTATCATGTACCAGACGAAGTGCATTGCAAGCATAAGTATGGCTTGGAATAATTTACTGAATGTCCACTGCATACTGAGTATTACTTTAAAAAAAAAAATACTGGATTAAGGGCTTAAGCAGTAGAGTGCCTCTCAAGCACAGAGCTCTGAATTCAAACCCCAGTACCACCCAAAATTTTTTTAAAAAGCTTAAAAAAACTAGAATAAAAATTCTCTTAAAAATAAATATTATCATGGAGTAACTAGTCCTTTATTGTTTAAGTTTAATGGTAGGAAACGTTTGGGAAAACACTATTCTCTTTTAGCTGTCAGTTTTCCCTTACCATGCTTTTCACACAGGTTTTTACAACACATTCAAGTATTTCAAAGACAATTTGTATAACCAAACATAGGAACAAAGACTACAACCTCTTTAAAACCCATAAACCATGAAAATGTTTTTGTTTTTGAAATTGGGCAAAATTCCCCTTCCTCCAACCACCCACCCCCAAAAAAAAGAACTAGAAAATGTTAAATGTCCCAACAAATACCTATGCTCATGGTGATTGTTCTTAGAATGATATCTGGGGAATCAGGTTGGACCTGTTAGTACCAGTACAAACTCTGTTCACACCCATGTGCTCTGCCCCTCCTCCGTTATTTAAGGCTCCTTCCTCAACCTTCTCTAAGTATAAAAAGCACACAAACATAGGGCTTCCCTAGTCTCAGAATCTGCTGCTGGTACTTAAAAATTCTGGCTGTCCCAGCCTTGTTTATCCAAAACAGTATCTCACACCAGCAACTCAAGTCCAATATAAGGAACAGACAAGACAGGATACAAGTACAAAAGCCATTTGGTATCCACAGGTATATGGTTCAAAAGTGATGGCCCACAGTTGAGAAAAAAACACCACTGCTCTGGGTGCAGAGTTCAATGCTGTACTGTGGATGCTTGATTCATTTTTCCCTAACACTGTCCAACTTCCCCTAAAGACATGCCGCCATTCAACAAATCTCACATTTTCACTTACCACTTAAACTAAATACATTCACTTTTACCTTGCTTTGGGCGCACCATTTGCTTTGGGGGAGGCAGATTTTTCACAAAATTAAAGGAAGAGAAATACTCAGCAGATCACACATTCATTTAAACACAACTGGCAATAACACAGGACTGACTGATAGCTTCTCTGCATCTACTGAGTTGTGTGATGTGAGCGAGAATTAGTTTTGTTTTTGACATCTTTGATTTTATTATTTTTTCACTACACTTGGTCAAAACCACATGTAATAAATCCACGAATAGGGTGGGCTTACCATCTAGTTTCACTGAAATGAGAAGATGTCACTTCATTTTCTAAATCCAGCCCCAATCCCCCACAAATTGATCTGTGAATTTCTAGGTTCCTTTGAAGTTTCTTTCTAGTATCTGTGTCTGCTACTTGACAGCATTCTACAGGTACAAACAAAGACAACATGCAAGTCTTATTCCAATAAGTATTTTAACAACTTTAGGTAAGTCTAGGTGGGAAAGGAGTGAAAAGTAAGATTCTACTTTTCAGTGTCACACATGAGCAATCTTTTCTGCACTAACAAAGGATAACCAAGAAAATGGCTAGTTTTTTTTTAATAATCTTATTTTGAGATGCCAGGAGACTAAACTTCCCTGAAAAATAGAAAGACTTCAGTTGCTACCTATTCTTTACTGTTAAACACCATTCAACTTACTACTGCAGTATTCTGTATAGAACTACCCTTAATTACTCTCTTTGCTAATAAAAATTTTGATCAAAAAACTTTATATGAATAAATAACTTAAGTGATAGTCACTGACTTATTTTCCTCTATCCAAACCTCTTATTTAAACATTAAACTTAGGTAATTAACTACATCTCCATTAGTTTACCAAAAGTATTTACTGCCAATATTTTAGCCAAAGTTGCCATGGGCAGATAGTCCCCTTATTTTCTCTATTTTGAGTAAAATATGTGATTCTAAACAAGGATCTGTATAGGATATTAACATTTATTCAATAACATTCAAACTTGGATGCAAACAAAAAATACTTGTTTTAATAGCAAATGAAAAAAAGTATTTGAAATATGTTGATTGAAATGTAGGATAAATGCCTTAACAAAAAGGGCAAAAAGTACTTGGGATAAAATCAACTTTGAATTTCTGCTAGGGCCATCTGTACTTATTATTTTAAATGTAAAGTAAAAGAATAATCTTTTTTTTTTTAAAGTTGGTGTTTTGGGTTTTATTTTGACAGTCTTAGGGTTTGAACTCAGGGCCTTGTACTTGCTAGCAGATGCTCTACCACTTGAGTCATTTCACCAACTCTTTTCTGTACTGGTTATTTTTCAGATAGGGTCTGGACCAAATCCATCCCATTCTAGCTGGGGATGACAGACACATGACTCCATACCCAGCCATTGGTTGAGATGGGATCTCATGAAATTTTTGCATGGGCTAGTCTCAAACTGTGATCCTCCAGATCATCACCTCCCGAGTAGCTAGGCTTATTTATGGGCATGAGCCACTGCACAAGTTTAAAAAAAAAAAACTTTAAGCATGTACCAAGGATTAAGTTAGAGGCTACACAAAGTTACCTAAAATGTTTAGTTCACAGTTTATTGCGACAAGCATTTTCATTGTTTCCAAATAAATTACCACGGAACTAAGTTTCAAGTGTGAGGCTTTTAAATCTATGCTAGAAAGTATTTTCTTTTTTAGACTTTAGTCAAAAGCACTTAAATATAAACATCTACTTTCTGCTCCCAAATATATTCCTGACATTTTTAGGTACAGAAAAATCAGAAACTGAAATTAATACACTGAAAAGTTAAATATCATTTCCAGTAACTAAATGCTGTCTGCTGAATTTCAAAGGAACCTAAAGGGGAACTCATCTACCTTCTCATCGCAGCACTTTTTCAATTTTCTCATTACAATTAACAATATAACTGGGCAGTCAAGTCTTCCGGACCAATAACCTCAGAATATATTTTTAACTCCTGACTCCTTCACAAATATTCCCCTTCAGTCCAATCCAAAGTCCTGCCAGTTCTACACTCACTGTCCTCAAATCTATTCTGATCATACCATTTTCACATTTCACTTTTTTCCCTTCATGATTCACAACATACCCTACTATCTCCCTAAAAGGGTCTGTTTCTCTACATAAATCCATCAACTCAGCTGTCCAAATCATCTTCAAATATCTTATTTAACAATCTACAGTAAATCCAGATCTCTCCTGAATCTCAACTAAACTTTTACATAGGCAGCCCCTTTTGTTCTGTCAGCTAACCCTCCCCTATTTGTTGAATTCCATCTCTTCTTATTTTACTACTTAGGCCCCTTTAATTCATATTTACCAACTTGCTTGCTGCCTCTCAGACAAAAATCACCATTTCTTTGCTTCTGTACATTCCTTCCACCTAGAATCCTTCACACTTCTCCATCAGTTGAAGTTACAGTGTCCTTTAGCACCTGTTTTAAACACACCTCTGAGAAGCCTTCCCTTCCCTAACCCTTCTTTTTCACCACCCCTCTTCTTTGTCTCTCAGAACAACAGATACAATTTACATTTTATAATCTTTCAGTTATGCTATTGTTTTCCTCACAATTTGCCTTAACCACTAAAACTTCTGAGGCCAAAAGTTATATATCTATGTTTTGAATAGGGGCCCCTTAGAACACCAGCACCGTAACAAATACTTATTAGCCCCCCCTTTTTTCTGTAAGTCCTTAAAGAAGAGGTTGTCAAAACACAAAATCAGCATTAAACTCCAACTATGGAAATATTACGTTGACCAATATGGTAATATAAAATTACACACGTTAACCTACACACCAAAGAATTACTCCATCTTCCATCAACATTTCTAACCATCAAGAACTAGGAAATCACTTTCAAAGAAAATCCTGGAAATAAAATGAACAGTTCCAAAATTTAGCATCAGAATCTAGCATTACAGATCTCAAATATGTCTAATAAATGAATTGCCTAAAACTGATTTTCAGGGGTTTTAAACTACCTGACCAAAATGTAAAACATATGAACACTCCAGTACCACAAGAAGCTCTTAAGTAGCTATTATAAGATTTGCTTCATCATAGCTGAAAATTACTCCAGAATTTTTTCAAATTCCTTTCAAATGACCCCACAAAGTGCTTAGAAAGCATGATCCCTCTCTGAAAGATGCAAAATCAGCTTCCCTCTTCCTATACCCTGTGTTCTCTACTAGCTAGTCACTGAAAAGGAAAAAAATTGTTAACTTTCAAAAATCTGTCCCATTCAGGTATTACCTTGGACTCAAGCAAGTTCCAAAAGCCAACATGACTTGAAATCTTAAATGCAATTAAAAGTGATCAAATTATGTTATAAACAATTTCACATAATGGCAAATACATTTGGTTTTTTTTTTTTTTTAATCTTACTTCTTCAGTTCTTAGTTCCTCTAGGCAACAAAGTAGTTTACCATCATCAAGGCCCTTTCTCAGACAATAAGGAAACAATATATATGTTTCTGTCAAATTCTGGAAGTATGTTTAAATGAGCTGTCATTAATACCACATAAACATCTCCAGAAATAGATACTTTGGAACACTGGATACTTAGTATACCAAGCACTTCAAGAACCACACTTTTCAACACAAATCCAGGGCAAAAGAACAGTCTAGCAACAGAGACAACCCTGAACAACGTCCAATACAACCCAAATATCCCTATTATTTCCGGGACCACAGCCTTCTGTAGAAGCCAAGACCAAAAGGCCTAAATCCATATTCTTGTGACTAACTCCAGTCTTAGGTAAATGTGACAGAAACTAATGAAACAGTATTATAAACAGTCCTAAAACGGGATCCCCTTGGAACTCTAGAACACTTACCAAGTAATAAATGCAATGGCACTTCAAAACTGAACTGAAATGACAATGAGTCAGTGACATTTAACTTAGTATTTGGCACTATGACAATACAAACCTCAATCAAAACTCGGACCTGCTTCCAAGTTACCTTTTGATTAAACATGCTATAGGGTGGCAGACTGACACTGTCAAAACAGGAAGGTTAATAGATAATACATTAAGCCACTTATTCAACTGAAGACAATGCACTTAAGAGATGCAACTGCTGGATATTTATTGGTTCCCACCCTCCCCTATTAAAGGGAGGAGGGATCATCGCTGGCCTTCAAACGTGAATGCCAACCACGGAGCAAGTTCATGCCCAGATAAAGAAGAAATACTTTGTATAGTCACACAGGCAAAAAAAAAAAAAAAAAAAAAAAAAGAAAGAAAGAAAGAAAGAAAGAAAAGAATTAGGAATCTGGGACATTTAATGTCTCTATTACGAATATAAATTCTAATCCCTGAGACCTGAACTAACTACAGTATCCACCTTCATTCCAGAAGGCACATTCTGCAAATGCACATCATGGATTATGAGCCAAGTCTTGTCCTCTTTACTCAAAAAGATGGAGCAAGAAAACTCTTCAATCACAATTTTAACGTGGAAACACTCGAGGACTTGATAAAGCTGACTACCAACAACAAGCAAAGTGTAAGAAAGAAAATTAGTTTCCAATTAAATCATCCGAATAACAACCGTATTCTCTCCATTCAAGGTTAATGAGACCGGGGAGGAGGGACGGGAAGACAAGAAAGGAAGGAGCTGCTTCATCCTTGAGTGAAGACAGGTTCTGCCCTCTTTCAATGCCTATCTGATTGTTCCATCAGGAGGCCTAAGAGTTTAAGATCCTGGTATTTCCGAGGTTTCTTATTTGAAGAGGGAGGTGGAGAAGGGGTGTAAAATAAAATCGATACTCACTGCTAACTTTCATGCTGCCAAAAGCTGAAGGCTGCTGCACTGGCTTGCAGCTCTCCGCAAAGGAGGTGGTTCTGGGCCGCCCTGACATGATCGCTGTTCCCGAATCACCTTTTCCTTCCTTCCTTTTCTTCCTTTTGTTTTATGTTGGAGTGTTAGCTTAATGATAAATGCAGCATTAAGTTCTCCCACAAGAAAAAGAAAAAGCCTTCGAAATCTTGGCTTTTGTATAGCTACTAAAAAAAAAAAAAAAAACGAGCGATGTATTTCTCCTTCAAGACAGATTGCTACGGATATTTAACATATAGATGATCCGGGACTGGGGGAAAAAATACAATTATTTCACCTCCCTTTCCTGGGAGAGGAGGAAAAGGGTGGGGGAGGGAGCTCCTTAAAAAATATATATCACGTGAAACGAGGATAAATACTTGATTGAAAATAAGTACTCTGAATATTATATTTTCCTCGGGGATTTTTTTTCCGAGTCAATGAAGAAGGGAAGCGGCGGAAGGATCACGAGGCTCACGCTTGACGAGAAGGGGGATGGGAAGGAGGGCGGAGGGGTGGCTCGGGTGCGACGGCCGGGAAACGCTGCGGCCCGGGCAGCGGCGGGATTCGGCGGGCTGACGGCGGGGCCCGGCGAGCTGAAGGGCGGCGGAGTCGCGAGTCAGTCAGAGGCGGGCGGTGGCGGCGGCTCCTCTCCTCATTGCGCCAGGAGCAGCTGCAGGCGGTGGCTGGATCCAGCGGCCATGGCGGCGGCGGCGGTGGTGGTGGTGGCGGCGGCGGAGGCAGCTCCCTTCAGAACCCAGGCAGCGGCTCCTTGACTGCTCCCCATACGCCGGGGACATGGGAACCCGGCAACCGCTTCCGTCCCTCGGGGCCCCCTCCCCTGTCCACGGCACCGGCGCGGCCGCCCTCCGCCTCTCGCTTCTGCTCGGTGCCCGCTCAGGAAGTGTCCGCGCTTTGCCCCCAGCCCGGAGCCCTGTCAGCGGCTGCAAGGCCGGCTCCTCGGTTGCTTCCTTCCTTCCTTTGTCAGTCGGCCCGGGCGGCGGCGGCGGCGGCAGCAGCAGCGGCGGCGGCGGCGGCGGCGGCGGCGGCGGCAGCAGCAGCAGCACCACAAGCCCGCATTCGCCCGGGTCGGGGGCTGCTCTGTGTAAGGAGCACCGTCTGCGCAGCCGCTTAGCGCTTCCCCACTCCCCCTCCCCCTTCCTACTCGTTCTCCGCCTCCTTCCTCCCCCACCCAGCCTTACACCACCCGGAGCCCCGCCGCCCGCATAACAGGCGTCTGGGAATCGCCCGCCGAGCCCGCGCCCGCCTGCTTTCGGCTGTGAAGCCGAAACCCAAAGCGGAGCCAATCAACGACGTCTCTTGTTTGCGGCCCCTTCCGGAAAAAGCCGATGAGAATGAAGAACCAATTAGAAAGTATCGCTGGAAAACCACGCCCAAAGAGCGGGAAATGCCGAAGGTAGCCGAAGGGAAAGAAGGTGGTTTCGCCTTGTTCTGTGGCTGGCTAGAAGACAAATCCGACAATGGCAACAGTGGCCAATCAAAGTTGCCGGCCCTCAGGGGAAAAAAAAAAAAAAAAAACAAGAAGAGTTAAGCACAGTGAAAGCCGGAGTCGCGGGAGAAACTGCACGGCTGGGTTCTGCGACCGCTTTGTCATTGGTTGGAAAACTCCGCTGGGAGTGTACGGTTCTCGGTGATTGGTGAAGGGAAAGGTGCTTCCGAGGACACCTGGCCAGTCAGAATTTCTCCTCCCTCGCTGGGATGGGAAGAAGAAGAAAGCGGAGGGAGGGCGCCTATAAAGCGCCTTCTCATTGGCTTCCAGCTTCGGAGCAGGAGTGGGGGTAAAAGGGAAAAGGAGGGAGGCCGAAGCGCATGGCGGTGGCCAATCGGCAATCAGGGGTCGTGGCGGACTGTCTGATGGGCTAGCCTACGGCTGCTCCAAACCCATGTGGAAACCGCAACTAGGACGCGCAGGACCTCTGCGCAGCCAGCCCGAAACTGCTGCGGTCGGCGGGCTGGGTTGGCAGCGCTCTCGTGAGCGAAGGGGCGAGGGGCTGTCCCCGCCCACCAGAGGCTCTCCCTGGGGCGCGGCCCGTTCTGCGTGCCCGAGGCCCTTCGCAGCTCGCGCGTGCCGAGTACCGGGGGCGTCTTCCCCAGAAGAAAGGCCGGGTTCGAGCGCTCATATGCTAAAGTGGGAACAAAGCTGCCAGCGAGGCTGCGCGCCTCGGAGCAGCCGCACCCCGCGCAGCTGCGGGGACGCTCGTAGGACGAGGCCCACGCGGCCAGGCCCGGCCTTCTGGAAACGCCCCTGAGCAATGAGCTCATGCTGGATGCGCGCGCTCCTTGGGCGCGACTGCCCAGCACCGAGCGCAGGTGAGGGAGATGCCTTCTGCTGGAAGTCCCCAAGCCTCCGAGCAAGTTGGGGCGTCGGAACTGCTTGTCCTAGCCTTGGTTCTTGTGGAACTTGGGTGATCTAGAAAGTGCAGTAGGGGTAGATTGTTCTCACAGGCCGGTGTCTATTGTTCTACCAGGGAACTGTGAGGTATGGCTACGTCAGACTGGAGAAAGTAGAACGGGCCCTTGTATCCCGGTCGGAATTTAGTGGTGCTTGTAATTTCCGTCTGCAGTCATCCCTCTCTGTTAAGACGCTGTCTCCAGAAAGCACCTGCAAAGATACATGTACTTGATCAGATTATCTAGCTTTTGCTTTGAAAGCGATGAGAGACTTGGAACGTAACAAAGTAAGCCTTGACGGGACACAGGAAAGGTCTAGGGAGGATACGGGGACTCGGATGTCTAAGAGAGGCCAGACAAGTAAAGCGAACAGTGAGACCGGCCTGATACAAGACAATGGGGAATATGGAAAGTAGTATCCATGCCGTCACTAAAGGGAGCAGCTGCTCAGCCCAAGCAGATTGTTGCCCCTAGGAAAGTGGGTCTAGTATAGGGAGATATTCTATTTTTTCTTCCCAAGAGAACCCTAAAATTGGATTTCTGTGTGACATCTCTAGACTTTTAAATGTTGGCAACCAGTATTTCAAAACCCTCCAGGCCAGAATAGATGTGGCCAACAGGCAATCAATTTGTAATCTCAAACCTGAGCATAGGTTTTATTAGCCCTGTTCTTTGCAATCTAAAGAGAACATGAGGTCACTGTATGCCTTGGGGGAGGGTAAAGAATGTTAAAAGCAAAATCATTTGCTTGGCAACTCTGTCATTTGAATGGTACCCCAATGCTATTATGAAAGACCTTTGCCATTGTTCCTAAGATGCTGTGAGGCAAAGCTTTACATCCTGCCTTCCTTTTCTTTACTTTCCATCCCTTGCTCCCAACCAGCAAGAAAGTAAATAACAAATATTAGGTTATACAAACTGGCTCTTTTTGTATGTAGTAGTAAGTACAAAAAATGTATACCTTAAGGTTATGATTAGCAGCCTTTCTGTTGCTGCCTCCAAGTATTTTGAACTGATGCTGTTTTATAAAAATCTGACCAAGGGGGGAAATTTTATAGAAAAATTTTACGTATTTCAGTCTGCAAATAGGACTTGAGATGGGAAGGTTCATTTTAAAAATGCAGAACTAGCTCACGAATGTAATCCTAGCTACTGAAGAGCGAGATCAGGAGGATGGGGGAGGGTGTTTCCGAAGCCAGCCCTGAGCAAACAGTTCGGGAGACCCTAGCTCGAAAAACCCCTTCACAAAAAAGGGCTGGTGGAGTGGCTTCAAGGTGTAGGCCCTGAGTTCAAACCCCAGGACCACAAAAAAAAAAAAAAAATGTAGAACTACTGAAAGTTAACATTCAACTAATAAAACTAAACTTTTAGTCTTCTTTACCTTCTCACCTGCTTCCCACCACTTATCATTTATAATAGTTAATATTTGTTGGGTGTTTTACAGTGACCAGATTCTTAAATGCTTCACACACACTATCTCATTTAAATTTACAACAATCCTTTAAAATAAGTACTGTTACTACTTCCAATTTTCAGGTGAGGAAACTGAGGCCCAAAAAGTTTACTAACCTTCATAATCCACAAAACTAAAATGGCAGAGCCAGGATTCAGACACCTAGAAACAGTTTGGTTTCCTCTAGGACTTGTCAGATGGTCCCTTATCTGTAGATCAGTGATTATAAACCAGAAGTAGCAATAAACCAAGGGATTCAAAAAAAAATAAATGTAGGAAAGCTAGGTGGTACAGAACAGGTGAATAGTGAAAAAAGAATCAGTGAGATTTTATAAGCTAGTAGATAATAAATTAAAATGTATGATAAAATGGCTTCATGCATCCTGTATTATTAACAGGCATTCATTCATATAGCACTTTGCAGTTTCTGAGGTACCTTGACTTGCATTTTATCATTTGGTCAATACAATAACCCAATAAAATAGGAAGGGAAGCTGTTTTTCTGTTTTCACAAATGAAGAAACTATACCCTAGAGTGATCGAATGGCTTGCTCAAAAGTCATTTAGCTGCCTTTTTTTTTTTTTTCTTTTTTGGCAGTACTGGATTTTGAACTCAGGGCCTCACACTTGCTAGGCAGGCACTCTACCATATGAACCACTCCACCAGCCATACTTAGCTGCATTTTTTAATTGAAGCTAGAAGAAAATGTAGGCAGGTTTAGTAAAGAAGTAGTATATAGACTATGAGAGGCAATTTGTTTAGATGAACACAGAGTGAACTATTCCAAACAGAAGTCCATGAGCAAACTCTCCCTAGGGCATCACTTACTTAGTAACATATTAAATATCTAAATGTCATTGGGTGCTTGTCTTCAAAATTTAATAAGATATGGTCTCTGTACTCTAGGCACTTGCAGATGGAAAGAGTTGCTTTGTAATGAAGCCTCGAAAAGCCCTCCAATGTCAAGATCAAAGTGAAGATTAAGAGGAAAGGAAAATAAATTTCCATTTATTGGTGCCTGTTCTATCCTCCACAAAACCTCAAGAGATAAGCATCGATAGACTTTTTTTAAAAATAGGCGTGGGGGGGTGAATTTTAAGATTAATATATTGCCCAAGGTCACACAATAAATGGCAGATGGGTTTTTATACCAAGTTGATTGGAATCCAACCTCTATACTACATCACTCTGCCTTCCTTCAAGAAGTAATACTGTAAATTCCATTTAGGTAAAATTACCTGTGTGTATACTTGCACTACACACATAGATGTATGGAAATAATAACTTTGGTTGCATTTTGAATGAGCTTATCTTCACACTTTCCAGCATTGTCATAATTTTCTTCCTCTTGTCAATAACTTTGCTATATATTCACAGGAACATAGAATATAATATAGTCTTAACCGGAAAGGTCAGCAGCAGCTAGACAGGCATTTTTAGTGGGACTCAAGGAGGCAGTTTCAGAGCTGAGCAGAAGAACCAGAAATTGGGACATTTTTAAAAGCTCTGAAGTAGCTTACAGAATTTGCCCTTCTGTAAGTAGCCTTTAATGCCAAAAAGAAATTGGTATGACAGTAGACCATGTGAGGAGGTTGACATATCAAAGAAAGGGCAATGAAATATGACTTTTTGACTGTACTAGGAATCATCAGCTGGAGCTTAACTAGAAAGTAAGAGCAAGAGCTATTTAACACTAATCAATAACAAAGTTAGCTCATCCCAAATACTATGCTAGGTGTTGGGAGATACGATGTTCAGAGTTCCTTGCAGGGTAGGTGTAGTATTATTATTATTGCCACTATTTTACTGATGAGAAAACTGAGGAACAAACAAAGTACTTTGCTCAAATCCACTCAGCTAGAAGGTGAATTTTCAAACCTGTAGGTTAACTTGTGCCCTAGCCCTGGCAATTTTTCCTTCTAAAATAGGCAAATCAAACCACTCAAGTCTATTTAGTGAGCATTTATCAAGCTCTTGATGTCTTTGTAAGACACTGTGCTAGACCTTAGGAGTATAGAAGTATGAAGATGAACAAAAACCATCCACAGACGACTACTTTCCTGCCCCCAGTCCTAGAGGGACTCTTTTTTAAATTTTTCATATTGCTGTGATACTGGGGTTTGAGCCCAGGACCTCACGCTTGACAGGCAGGTGTTGTACCACTTGAGTCATGCCCCCGGCCCTTACAGGGACTCTTAAAGTGAAGTAGACTTGTACACATACAGGTAGAGCAAGCATAGGGGAAGGAAAGTGTCCCAGGGATTGGTTTCCAAGTTATAATTAAACTAGCAGTGTCCAGAGTTGGGTATATGTATGTAGGGGTTGAACCGTATGATCCTTGAAGCACTAGAACTATTAGAATTTATTTTTATCTTAAAAAGTAAAAAGTTACATTTCCAAAAATTAGTTTCCTGGTGGACATTGGTGCTCTACTGAGTCTTTACATAAAGGAACAGATGTTACATGGTCCACAATACAATTATCCTCAGGGTAGGAGGCAGATCCACAGTCTCAAGGGGTTGTGAATTCAAGGTGCCCTCCGTTTTGTTTGTTTGTTTTTTTAATTTTCAGCAGCATATTACTTATGCTTTACAAGAAATGGTACTTGTGCTTAAGTAAGTGCTTTTCTAGATCATATTTGATTTTTAAATTAACCTTCACAAATTGCTAAAAATAGTTTCTGCAAGTAAAATACAGGACTACAGATTTTACTAATAGTTTTAAGAGTGAGTAGACAAAATACAAAGCAGACATGCTCCTACTCCTGATAAGGAGCTTTTCATTAGTTAAATCATTAAGTAAAAACAATGTGCTGATCACATTTAACAAGGCCTAAAATTTTTGAAATTTTCGAATTTTTTTTATTACTGAAAGATTATAGTTTTATATATTTATGGGGACCAAAGTGATGTTAATTTTAATGCAGTGTGGAATGATTAAATCAAGCTAATTTATCTATCCATGACTGCAAATATTTGACATTTTTGTCATGAGGCCATTTAATAGTGATACTAAAATGTACAATACTCAGTTTTTAGCCATATTCACCATGCTGTGCAATAGAGCTAAAACAATAAAATAAACTTTCCCCTATCCAGTGGGGCATTTTACCTTTTAATTCTCATCTCCCCCACTCAAGAAAAGTTTTTGAAATATGAAATTACTATCCTTTATTAAAGCCAAGGCTCACCCTAAATTAAGATATGATTGAGATGTAGCAATGCTTGTAGGAAGTCTTCACAGTCACCAAAACATGTAAAGACACTGCATCAGGGACACTGTTAATGATTGGGGCTGGGGGGAGGGGTATTGCAATGTAAGAACGAAAAAGGTGTGGGGACTTAAATAATTAAAAGAATTATTTTAAAAATATAACTTTAATCTTTTTATTGTAACTTAAATCTTGTATATCTTATAATGTGCCTATCGTGTTAGTAAAATATCAAGAACAATAAAGTTTATAAACCATTAGTTTAAACAAAGATTGGTTGTCCAAACAAGTAAGGAAGGAAGAGTATTCAAAAGCAAAGAAAAGAAGCTATACAATGACAGAAATTTATGTTACACATACATATTCAGACCTGGAGGTAGTTTGAAATTAGGCAGCACAGAAGATCTGGGCCAAGAGAAAATAAAGGAAAACAGTATTAGTTTTCCTTTATAGGAAATTAGTATTCCTTTATAGGAAATTAGTATTAAATAGGTCATTAAGTAAATGAAGCTATATTAGCTCCTTATTAAGCAACCAGTAAAAATATATACAGTGACTAAAAGCAACTCAAAATCTTTATAAAACAATAACAATTGAAAAGTAGAGAATTTCAGGTGTACATGTACCACATTTCCCATTCTGTAAACAATAAGTAAATTTTGGATCAATATTGAAAATACTGAATACCAGCAATGTGCTGGTGACTCACACCTGTAAACCTAACTACTCAGGAGGCAGAGATCAGAAGGATCGCTATCCGAAGCCAGCTTAGGCAAATAGTTTGAGAAACCCTGTCTTGAAAGTAGCCAACACAAAAGGGCTGGTGGAGTGGCTCAAGTGGTAGAGTGCCCAGCAAGCATGAGGCCCTGAGTTCAAACCCCAGTACTGCCAAGAATATATATGTATATATTGAATACCAATGAAAATTGGAATAATTTTGTTTGTGTATTAAAATATTTACAGACTAAAATATTCACTTTCGTATTTTATAATAATTTCTATTCATTTGATTTTAAAGAGAATTAACCCCCAAAATTTCACTTCTTCACTGTGATTCTTATGTCCTTCAGAGGTCTCTAATTACAGTGAAATTCTTTTTAAAAATTCTCAACACAACTTTCCAAACAACAATACTACTGATAATCCTTGGTTAAATGAGTTATATTAGTGAAATATCTCTTAAGTACATACTAAATTCAAGGAATCTAATATAGAGAAGCACCTGGATGGTGCCGTGTGTCTGTCCTTGGGGAGCTTACCATCTGGGGAAAGAAATACATGAAATGTTAAGTAATGAAATGAAAAATTAAGGTCACATTTTGAATCATAAAAACGTAAGGCAGAACATACTAATATGGTGGTTAACATATGCGCAAATAAATTACTCATCAGTCCTCTGTATAGTAAGTGAGGACACTTCAGTCTAAAGAGAGTCTTAAAGGATGTGTAGTAGGATTTGGAGATGAAGAAAAGAGAGGGGAAGTAAATTACTTTCCACCACTTCAATTCCAACTCACCAGACAAATCCCCTCTTAGTAAACCCTTAGGTGGTGGAGCTGTCCAAGCAGTTAAGGACAGCATAAATCTGTTCATCTGACTTCAGAAAAACCAGTTTGGCTAGAACAGAAAACTGATAGAGGAGACTAATGGAAGATAAGATGGAAAGGGTAATTTGGGATCACATTTGAGGGAGCATTGAATGTTACACAGAACAAATGCTACAAGACAAATCTAGGTTTGGCCTGTAGCCTGGAGAATTATGGGAGGTATTTTAGCAGATATAAGACATTATCATTGAAATAGCATACATTGGGTGATTTGTCTTGTTGTTGAAAATGTTTCCATGGCTAATAAGACAGCATACTTGGTCCTGAATCTTACAACCAATGAGATGTACCCAAATGGGAAAGCAGTAGATGAGTACCCGAAAAGAAGAGGGAAAGCGTTTGAAACATTAGCACTGTGAAGGAGACAGACTGTATTAAAAGTTTCATATCAAGCCTTTGACATATCACATAAATAATTTTAGCATCTAAAGGAGTGCACTATCTATGATAAAAGAAAAACAAACCCTTGGGGACTTCTTTTCAGTTTTTATGCTTGTCACATTTTTGCTCCTAAGGGGATAATCATGGGGTTTACTTTTTTATTGCTGATTAGATTATTTTGAACTAATTCAATTTTATCTTATCCCATTTTCATTCACATTTTAAAGAGCTTTTTAAAGCTTATAATGCACACATTTTCACTTACTCATTGAGTAAATGAATTCACATGAATTGAAAGTAGTTAAGCATGTGTTCAGTGAACACTTTAAGCATACTTTATAACAAATTCTAGGTAATTCTGCTTTGTTTTGTTTGTGTTAAAATATAATAATGACTACAAGCCCAAGAAATTCTCAGAACCAATACTTTAGGACTTTACCAGCCAGCAGTAAATCAGAAATGGTCAGATTTTCTTCACAAGGAGAGAGAATTTGCATCTCTTAGAATAGAACAAGTCTTAAAGTCTTTATATTATGTTGATGGCAAATATAAACACTACAAGAAAATTGGCATTCTGTTGCTTAGCTGTTTAATATCTTGACTGGAAGAGTTTAAAAAAAATCTGAAAAAAATTAAGTCCTATGGGCCAAACAGAAAGGAATTCCAAAATGCAGAAAGGGCCTGTGTGTCCCGTCCCCCGCACCCCCGCACCCCCCCACGTAGTGAGGCCAATCTCATTTGTGTTGTGGCCATCAAGACATGTCATGGCTCTGCCGTCATTCCTCTGACTTGGGTGGAATTCTGAAAGGAAATGGGAGGGAATACACAAAGCCCTGAGGAATGTGTGCTTCCGTGTAACATCTGAATCAGACCTAGTAGGATACGCCAGATTGCAGACCAGAAAGGATTCTTATGGGCATAGGTTTAGGGCTCAGTTTTGTAAACCCCTTAATGTTTCAACACATCTGTGGTTCCTTATTCTTACCATCAATATTGTGGCTGCACTGGTAGTGTCTAGTATTTAAAGACAAAAGTTATCATTAAGAACATGCAGAAGGCCCCGGCACACGCCTGTGTGTGAGCATACACACACACACATACACACATACACACGGTAATAATTTAGGAAAAATAACCATTACTTCCCTAAATAGCTCTTACTGTTCTGTTAGGAGCATTCCAGACTCTCAGGAAAATGCAGTTCAGATTTTCTTTCCTTTTTGGAGAATCAGCATGCTGAATACATCCTCCTATCAGTACACTTCTACTTTTTCTTAGCATTTCTTGATGATTTGAACATAGTTTTCTTTTTTACTCTTCTTATCAAGAGTGTCTCTTTTATTCTAGTTTCTATCATTAAGCACTTGGCTGGGATTGTATACAGTTTCATAAATTTTTCTGGTTTATGTTGGAGAACACATGAAAAGAACTATATATCTGCCTAATTCCACCAGAAAGTGCTTATTGTGTGGCCAGGACTGTGTGAGATATGGCAGGAAACACAGTTTGCTCACAGCATTTGAAAAAAGTGCTGTATATATCATCAAATCTGACTTTGGTTTCTTCAACTGCATTTTTGAAATATTTCCAAGGCCGTTTTACAATTAGAATCCGATCTCTCCAGGCTCAGTGGCTCACACCTGTTGACCCAACTACTTGGGAGGGGTAAGTAGAAGATTGAGGTCTAAGGCAACCAATGCAAAAATGAGACCCTACTCAAAAAATAAGTAAGGCAAAAAGGGCTGGAGTGTGGCTCAAGTGATAGAGTACCTGCCTATCACTTGCCTCTAGCAAGCACAAGGCTCTGAGTTCAAACTCCAGTACTGCCAAAAAAAAAAAAAATCTCTTACATCACCACATCAGCTGGAACACTGAGTAATTAAACTATAATCTGAGAGTTGAGCTTTTAATCTAACATCAGAGGAGGTAAAGTGAAGTATTTCTAAGCACCAGAGAAACTACCAAGCAGAAAATAAGAATTCAACAGATTTTCCAAAATGACACACTTGGGTGATCATCATAGCTAGTCTCCTTCCTTCTCAAATGGAGTTACATGGACATGTGAAGTGTTTCCCTTGATCTCCATTGATGCTGCTCATAGAAGGAATTCAGTAAATGTGGCCTCAGATAAAATGTCCTAAAGTAAAAAAGTTCTTTTATTAATTTGTTGGTTTTCTGCATTTTTTTACATTTAAAAACTGTCTATACTTGTTGAATTAATATAATGTGAGGATCAAATTTTTAAGTTAGATACATTCAGATACAGCAGAGAATCACAGTTTAAGGACAAGGCTCTGTCGTCCTTGACACCTTGGGCATCAAACACATCAGCAGGTATATCTGCCAAATGGGGGGTTCAGGCTGCCACGAGGTGATTTAAGTATGGGTTTGGCAAAAAGACTGCAGATAAGTGTGGATGCCGAGGACGAGGGGGTTTGGCCCGGTTTTTTTGTTTTTTTGTTTTTCTCTTTTCTTCAACTGTGCTGACATCCTGGTATAGTTGACAACAGAGCTGGCAAAAATGGCCTGGTTTTTTTCAATTCACATGACTTCAGTGCCCCAGTGAGTGTCCCAAGTGGTCAAAGTCCAAGCCATGCCAGCTGTTAACCTATTTTGGATGTCACCTTTGAACTGAAGGGACTATACCTACCTAACTCAAGAATTCATACTCTAGCAGCCTTGTGGACTCCCCTGGAGAACATCAAAGGCAGAAATAGATGTGTATGTGAATCTCCGTAACTTCACAAAATACAATCCAAAAATCAGAGATCAGGACTTAGTTCTACTTGTGCAGAAAATAAGGCATAATTTTACAGTTTCGGAGGCTCCAGGAAACACAGAAGAATTTTATTCCTTGAGGGTTCAGTGTGGATCATGAAGATGTCCAGCAGAAGGTAGTGGTGAACTGGGTTAACAATTCTGGCTTACTGAATTACTGAGAGGTAGCAGAAACTTTCAAAGACAACAGAACAGAAACAGAACAGGAGCCTCAGCAGCAGATACCCATATGGCTGCTGATAATACCTGTTCTGTTCTTAAATTAGCATATTAGTACTTATTGGTGAGGTACAGTGTGATAATTTGATAGTAAATACAATGTATGTTGACCGAATCAGGGTAATTAGCATTTCCATTTCCTCAAATACTATTGTTTCTATGTGTTGAAGACCTTCAAACTCTACTCTAGTTACTTTGAGATGTAAAATTACTTGTAGACTATAGTTTCCCTGTGGTGCTCCCTTCTCTAATTGTGTTTTGGTACCCACCCTCTCACTATTCCTCCTCCCTCCTCCCTTCCTACCCTCTACTGACCTCTATTTTGCTCTCTACTTCTATGTGATCAACTTTTTTAGCTTCCACAAATGAGTGAGAACATAGGGTATTTATCACTCTCTTTCTGTCTTAGTTTACTTAGTGTAATGTCCTCCAGTTCCATCCATGTTGCCACAAATGACAGAATTTCATCCTTTTTATGACTCAAATTCCATTGTGTACATACACCACATTTATTATCCATTTATTCATTGATAGAGATCTTGGTTGATTCCATATCTTCTTTGTTGTGAAGATTGTGCAATAAACATGGGAGTTGAGGTATCTCTTTGATATACTGATTCCATTGTATTGGATATATACCTCATAGTAGGATTACTAGATCATATGGTAATTCTATTTTTAGTTTTTTGAGGAACCTCTGTATTATTCTCCATAGTTGCTGTACTAATTTACATTCCTACCAACAGTGTATAAGACTTGTTTTTGAGCCAGGCACTGGTGGCTCATGCCTGTAATCCTAGCTACTCAGCAGGCAGAGATCTAGAGGATCTTGGTTTGAAGCCAGCCCCAGCAAATAGTTTGGAGACGCTATCTCAAAAAAAAAAAAAAAACCATCACAAAAAAGGGCTGGTGGAGTGGCTCAAGGTGTAGGCCCTTCCAGGCCAGTTGGAGCAAAAAGTTAGCAAGACCCAATCTCAACTAATAAGCCAAGAGTGAGCCTTTAGTCCTAGCTACATGGAGACATAGGTAGGTAGAAGCATGGGGCCCAGGCTAGCCCAAGGCAAAAATGTGAGACCCTATCCAGAAAATAAAGCAAAAAAGGAGGTTTGCGGACATGACTCCAAAGAGAGTCTCTGACTAGCATTCACAAGGCCATGAGTCCAAACTCCAGTACTGCAAAAAGAAGAAAAGAAAAATAAAGAAATTATGAGCAGAGGACTTTACAAGGAACTGGAGCTCTGGCATTGACAGGTGCCAATGAAATATAGATTGCAAATCCACGAGCAATTAGTTAATAATCAGATTTTTTAGCTCATAAAGAATACAAGGGGACTGGGGGAGTAGTTCAGTGGTAGAGCACCTGCCTAGCAAGCACGAGGTCCCAAGTTTAAAACTCAGCACCACAAAAAACAAAACAAAACAAAAAAAACCCAGCAAGGTGTGTGAGTCAGTTTGCTCACTCACTCAGGAGTCCCTGTTCTGGTGCTCATTAGTGTGATCGTCACCGAACCGAGGATACTCATAGTTTGTGAAAACGCAGGCATAATTTGGGTTTTTTAATAACATGACCCACAAATACAAGTTACATACAATTATTTATCTAATGCTCACCCAAAGCAACACCTTCCAATTCATAGGAGGAATTTTTCCTTTCAATCCTGGGAGGAAAAATTAGCTGGACTAAACTTATTGATATCGAAGTTCTTTTAAAAAGGGTAATTTTGGAAATATGTAATTTCCACCTAAAACACTGTTTTAAGAACCTAAACCTGGCCAAACAGGACCTTCTGGGGTTACCTTTCATATAGTGCTTAATAGTTTATAATGAACATTATGGTATTAGATGTGCATTGATACCTATAAGGTGAACAAAAGTGGTAATATTACTCCAATTTTATAGACCAAAAAATGGAAGGATCTGAATAGGGTGCTACATACCTGTAATCCCAATATTGAGGAAACTGAGGCAGGAGGATCACAAGTTTAACAACAGCCTGGGCTACAAAGACCCTGTTTTCAAAAAAAAAAGTAGGTACAGAAAACTATACCTTTTCTGGCTAAGATGCCTGGCATTCCACTATGTTCTTGGAATAATATTAAAGAAAAGGCACAAATGTGTACTCTAAGAAGGCAAGAAAAGTCTCATAAAATGATAGCAGTTTATAAAGTGACACCCCCTTTTTTCTCACGGTTATTTTTCTCATTGGTGTATTTATATATTGTAGTAATTAATATTTAATAATTGCATAAAAATAGATACCTTGGAAATTAGCATGCTTAGAATACAGAGCAATGTTCATGGTGCCTGACGTGAGTTGGGCATTTTTTTTTAAAGGAAAGATGTGTATAGAGTCCCACTAGATTTGAATTATGATTGTAATTATAATTTAATTACTGAATATTTACTAAATATTAATTATGTGCAAAGCATTTTTTATGGTGACGCTGGGGTTTAAACACAGAGCCTCAATTTTTTTTTTTTTTTTTTTGTGGTACTAGGGTTTGAACTCAGGGTCTACAACTTGAGTCACTCCATCAGCCCTATTTTTGCGATGGTTTTTTTTGAGATAGGGTCTCACAAGCTATTTGCCTGGGCTGACTTTGAACCACAATCCTCCTGATCTCTGCCTCCTAAGTAGATAGGATTACAGGCATGAGCCATTGGTGCCTGGCCATGTCCTCAATCTTGCTAGGCAGGAGCTCTACCATTTGCATCCTGCCCCCAGCTTCTTTTATTTTTTATTTTTTTTTTTTTCAGATAGGGTCTCAAGCTTTTTGCTCAGGGCAGTCCTCAGACTGCAGTCCTCCCACATATGCTTATCATGTAGCTGGGCCCACAGGCATGTGTCATCACATTTAGTTTGTTTATTGAGATGGATTCTTGCTAACTCCCTGCCCAGACTGGACTCAAACTGGGATCACTTCGATCACTGCCTCCTGAATAGCTGGGATTACAGAGATGTACCAATATTTCCAGCCAAAGTATCATTTTTAATGAGAATGAATCAAAAAAGAATATAAGATATGGACACTGCCCTTAAGGATTTTTCACATTGTCTGAGGCAAGCATCCTGGAAAGCCTGTGTGACTTTGGCTTCTACAGCATCAACTCTTCAGATTTCATGTTCATCCTGCCTGCCAGCTTATTTTTAGTCAGAAGCCAGTGTACTCTGGAATGAGAAGGGAGGGAAGTTAAGTGCTTGGGTCCTCTGTCTCCTAAAGACAGGACAGTTGTTGGAAAGGGGTCCCAACTTCCTGAGGTGGAGGACACTTCGTAACACTGCCTAGGACATGAAGGGCTGCAAAGGAAATTCCAGGTTTCCAACAGAACTTAGACCTTAGACTCCTGGTTCCAGTGCTACCCACTGTCTTGAAATAGATGTGGGGAGACTGCTAACTGAGGCTGCAAGAGGCTCGGCCATTGCTTTGATTTTCATTTGAAAATGGCTGACAAAACCTTTTCGAAACACTGATACCCTTCCCCAACTGGTGGACTCTTGAAAAACTAGATGGATGAAATTTTAAGTAAACCTTCCCATAGCAACAGGTCTCCTTGCTGGAGTCAATGGGGCCCACAGCCTTTTGCATTCCAAGGCAAGAGTCCTACCACTGAGCTGCATCTCAGGCTCCTAGTTACAGGAACACCTGCTTTGAAGGTCGAGCCAATACTTATTCAATTTGATCTTCTCTCTCCACCCCTGTTAACCTGTAATTCCTCTTTGTAGACATTTATTTTGTTGCAGGGGCATGCTATGGACCTCCTGCTTCCCAAAAGGTTTGTTTGGGAAAACTTCAATAAATTATCTTAAAACAAAACAAAGAAAAGCAAAACAAAAAAGATTTTTTCATCTTGTTTGGAAGAGATAAGATACAGACTGGGTATTTTGAAGATCTTCAACAAATATTTGCTGAATGGTTTGATGGATGACTATAAAAGATAATTGCTGGCCAAAGTAGCATATAACAAATACCCAGAAAATAAGGGAATGTTCAGGGGATAACTGAACTAAGGAATGGCATATTCTACTGGCCAGTTCTATCTCACATGCCCACCCCTGTAGCCAGAGTGATGGCCTCAAGAGAAAGATGAGTTGAATCACAAAAATTTTTTAAAGGTGAAGGGATGCAACAACACTTGAGACAAACTAAAACTATAGTTACTCCAAGCCAATATAACTCTATTAACAGGTTTCCCCAGGATCTTTACATGTCACAACTCAAAAGCAGGAGGAGAAACAAGGCCAGTATCTAGAAGGAAATTTGGAGCTCTATCAAGACACCATCCATACGGAATTGATCACTTACTCTGTAAGGTTAGATGAGACAGCTGAGAAACAGTGGAATTAGAGAAGAAGAGTTAAGATGTTGACTCCCTTACTTTTAAGGACTGTGAAAATGTGGAAATAGTGAGAAAATGATCAAAGATTGTAGATAGTAGACTTCCTATACTGGAAAGAAAAAAAAATACTGCAAAAGAATATTTGATTCATTAGTAGGAAACAAGACTCCATGACTATAAAGTCAGAATTATGAAGGTAAGGTTATGTTGCAGGGCAAATTTGAATAGGTAAAAGAATACTTAAGGAAATGAGGAGTTAGAGGTAGGTAGCAAGCCACTAAGAAGATACAGGGATACTAATGTTTTCTTTGGAAGCAAAACAGAAATTGTCCTTACTTTCCTGTCCATACTGTGTTGAAGTAGTGACTTGAGCTCACTTTGACAGCCACTCTGGAAGCCAAGAATGAGCACATAGACAGGGAACTTCCTATCTAATTAGGATTTGCATTACTTCATAATAGAGTGAAAAGCTGAGCAGTAGTTTGTAATCTTTACAGAAAAAAAAGCAAATTAAATTGAGAAAATCTGCATTGACATTTTGTGCATTTTCAAGGACCATGGTATTCTACAAGATTTTGTCAACACTAAAATTTATCTACAAAGTAAGTGAGTCAAAAGTTGCAAATTTTAGAGACTGGTTGAGACCCTACTAAGTAATCTAATAGATTTTTTTCTCTCTCTCTCTGGAAAGTGCCCCAGGACCCAGTGAATCTGGAATAAACTTCAGTACTTTTCCCAGGTTGTCAATGGAAAGACACTGCCTTGGGCATCAGTGTTGAGGATATAAGTTATTAGCATCCAAATGACTATTTATGAAAAAGAGCCTCATCGTGCTCCTTGAAGAAGCAACATGTTCTCTGGCTAAAATTAGGATTATCTTCCTTTAGGAAGAGGATGCTTACCACGCTCAGAGCCAAATGACAATCAAATTCCATCTTGGATGGCAAAGGCACCTATAACACAGAAGGAGAGCCCAGTCTCCTTTAGAGATGGCCTTATGGACCATTGCTGAAGAACTTGCTGCAGGCTGGACCAAGAGCAGAATAGTACTAACTAGCATTTCACTAATGACCTGGCAAATTGGAAGCCCCAGATAAGTCCTTGAGTGGGAGGTTTAAGTCCTAAGTGTTAAGGCCTAGGGTAGGTATGATAAAAATAAGAATTTTTGCCACCATTCTTCCCTTCTGTACCAATGTAGGTATAATAGATAACTAAACATCAGGATTCTTCTCAATCAACTCAGCACTTAAGATAACTACTACCTATCGATAGAAAAATCTCAGGTCAATTTAAACCTGTTTCCTTGTTTAGAGATAGGTTGCGTGTGACATGCCTATTAGTTCGCCTTCAGATAAAAGGATAGTTGTCCTGAAAAATCACTTGGCTGTGTGAGGGACTCTAATCTCCCAAAGGTTGGGCAGTGTAACAGAGTCAAGGGAAACTCATAAAGATGTCCAGGAGGGACCCACTTGCTGTTCAGCTGAGTGCAGGGTAGACTTCCATGCCTTGTTACTCATGACTTGCTCCCCAAGAGTCCCTGCTCTGTGTAACCATTAGCTGTCTGCTCCATCCCATAAGAAAATGCTACTGTGGCAAGGTCACCTAAAAGAGTCTGTGATCAGTTTCTTTTTGGCCATGGCTTAGAAACTTTTCCATTGCTGGAAAATATTTGATTCTTGAGAGGATGAAATGAAACAGTGCTTGTGAAAATTGTTTGAAATCTTTAAAGATGTGTACTCATGTAAGATGTGAGTGAGGATGATTGTTGGCAGATAACAAGAGTTCTATCCTAAATTTTCTCTTTAGCATACAGTTTCTTCATTATCTCTTTTCAAGAAGACTGGAATGGCATGTTTTCCCTTCTGAAGGCAAAAATAATGAGAAGATGTTTGTTTTGACTTTGTTGTTATAGTGTGCACATGATATCCCTAAATCCATTCCAGAGCATCTAACACCCCAGTCGGTCAGATGGATCTGACTCTCACGCCAGTCATCACTTCACCCTGCCTCTCAGGAACCTAAATCAATTCCTCTGTCTGTTATAGAAAATCTAAGCTTTTTACACTTACATTCAAAGTCCTCCTTCAACTTTCCCTCCTGCCACACACCACCAGCCTCTAACAATTTTCTAATCTTACCTCTTCCTGCTTCATGCTGTAAAAATAGGTACTGTCGGACCTAGCAGGAATCAAAAAGACAGTGCTCATCCAACTCTTGCATTTCATGGCTGGGGAAAGTGAAGCCCAGAGAAATGAGATGATATACTCAAGGCCACACAGAGCCCTTCCACTGTGGGCAAGGTAGCATGTTTCCATTGCATGCACGATTTGTTCCTCTGATCCTAAGCACAGGTGTGTAGAACTGGTACCCAGGGAACAGGATGTCACAAATGATGCATGAAGCCATATTGAGAATTTAAAACTCCATCGAGCTTGCAACACACTGCTTGCAGCAATGACCTAAATATAGGGAATACACTAAAGCTGGGAATAAATGTGCAAACTCTTTTGGTCAATGAGCTTTGGAAGGGAAATTTGTAGCAAGTGTCTTCTATGTAAATTGAATGACTCAGGAACTGTAATAATTCACAGGTGTGTCAAGAGTTCCCCAGGGAATGACCCATCAAATTATTCTTGTTCACCAAGTTTTTCCTTTGAATTGAAGCTAACAAGATCATTTCAAGGGTAACTATGTTGGGGAGCCTCAATGCCATGACCTTGTTATGACTTGCCCAACTAGAAGATAGGAAACCACATTTTCTTTGTTTATGGGATAGAAAATGGAAGGTAGTGACTTTAGCCTTACTGAGTATCACTAATGGCAAGAAAAGGGAAAAGGGAAGGAAAACCTTGATTATAATAATATTGATAAAGAAATCAAAGAAACTTTTATGAGCATTCAAATACATGATGTTACTCAATATGAGACTAATAAATTTCTGCATTTCCTTGAATGAGTTGGTCAGAATACTTGTAATTCATTTCTTAAATATTTAAATATCAATTACTGCTTATAATGTGCTTTGGGATTTTTGTAAGTTTTCTTTAGTGTTTAAATCATGACTACAGAACTGTAAAAAAAACTCATCATCATTTTACATTATGATGGTACATAGACATTAGTACTTATTCAGATTATTTCAAATTCCAATAAATGGAGCCTAAATTAGTGAAGTTTTACTTATTTATTTATTTAATCTTTTTTTAATTAAGTGAAGTCTTAATATACCTACAAATTAATGTATTAGTCCAGGCTAACAGTTACTCCTTTTCAAACCTTACCACTAAAAACCTACCCGTTTTGCACTAGGAGCTGCCTACAACAAAGGTCAAAAGCAGCCCAGTGGAGCAGACTTTGTCCTTTTCTGCACAAAACAGCTGCTTGCATTAATACAAAGGCACATGCACATACACATACACTAGTCCTCAGGTGAGTGACTCTTCTGTCATCCACAGCTTCCCTCTTTCCTGGCACACAATAAAGGTGCACAAGAGCCCTCCATAAGCCAGAGAGAGAGGTAAGTGATTTTGATTTATACTTTGGAGAAATGGATTTAGAGGTCATGCCATCCTGTTGCAGTGGAGGGAAAGTGGCTGTATTTTGCTTTTTATTTCCTCATTTTGTTTTTTGGTGGTATTGGGGTTTTGAACTCAGAATCTTACATTTGCTAAGCAAATACTTTGTCCCTTGAGCCATGCCACCAGTACTTTATTGTTATTTTGTTTTGTTTTGGGGGTTGTTGTGGGGTTTTTTTGGTTGTTTTTTGGTTTTTTTGGAGACTGTGCGCCAGGGTGGCCTCAAACTCAATGTAGTCCAGGCTGGCCTTAAACACTTTGGATACAAGAAAAGCTCAATAAATATTTATTAAATTGAATTTGTGAAGTATTGAAATAACTCTTTGTGACAGAAAGCCCTCTATAAATATAATGCATTAAATCTATTCAGTAGTCCCTTGGTGTATAATTCTGTTAAGGCCAAGACTCAGGTATAGCAGCAAGATATGCTTTTAGTGTCTCTTTCCTCCTGTGGGATTCAGTTTCTTCTCTGGCTTCTTCTAGCCTCTGCATTTAACACCTTTCCCTTGCTTGAGATCAGGGTAACTCTACTCTCTTTGCAACTCTTTGTTAAGAGTACACATTTCTGAAAGAGCAGGGGATGGGAGATAGCCCTTTCTGAGTTTTGCTTCCTGCCCCAAGCATCATTTGGAAATCCTCTTTTCTTGGCTTTGGCACTTTGAGCATGTCTGGATCTAGTCCAGAGTTTGTCTTCCTGGCACATCAGAGGCAGAAACGTGTAATCCTCTCTTCCTTCTCCTTGGTAAAATGCACATCAGGCAAGCCTCAGATTCTCTTTGTCCCCAGCCCTTCACAAAGGGAGCCCCAGGTAGCCTCCATCTGCAGGACTCAGCCTACCTGACTAAGCCTGTGAGTCAGTTCTCCCGAAGGCTTCAAGAGTATCTGCATCCTGAAATTAGGCTTGCTGGGCAGTGTGCTAGCAATGGGGCTGTAAGTCTTGGAGCAACAGCACCTCCAACCTGAGGTGCCTTCAACCATACAATTGAGAAGCAGCAGGGTGCAGTGGAGAGAGCAGTGACCAAGAAGCCAGGCAGATCTTGAAGGCTAAGGTTAGTCTCTCCCATTCTGACTCTGCTTTGTGGCCTTGGGCAAGTCACAGAATTTCTCTGAACTAGCCATTTTCTTATCTGTTAGGGGAAAGTTGTCTCATTTCCAGTCCTTACAGAATTCTTCAGTCTTTCTATTAGCTTTTTTTTTCTTTTGTAGACAGGGTCTTGCTATGTAGCCCAAGCTGGCCTGGAACTTGCAATCCACTTGCCTTAGTCTCCCAAATGCTGGGATTACAGGTGTGCATCCTAGCTGTATTACACTATTTTCAAATTCAATACAAGTTGAGACTGGCATCTTAATTTTATCTTTGCCTGTAACAATGATAGAAACTTTACCAAATATAAGATCAATCATCTGCCTTCACGTGTTATGTCTATACAGAAATTCGTTTTCTTCATACCCTTAAAACATAACTTTAAACTATAAAGCTTTTAACTGTAAAGCTATTAGAGGGCAAGAATGCCTCATATTGATGATAATAATCATAATATTTAGTGAGAACTATGTGGTAGATACTGAACGAGGTACTTGGCATGGATTAGTGCACTTAATCATTGCAATAAGCTTGTAAAGTAGGAACTTGATAAGTAGGTATGGTGAGGTAGGTATGGTTGGTATGTTATAAATGAAGATATTGAGACATGAAGATATTAGGGAGGAAAGGTCCTTAAATAAATCAATAGGTTATTCTCTTTCTCACATCCAGCAGTGGCCATGTCTAATTCATTACAGATAATAATGAGTAAGTGTACTGCCAGGCATAACATTCATTTATTTGTTCAGTATCTTTTGGATGCAAAGCCCTGAACAGGAACATTTGCACTGAGGAGGGGAATAATAAGAGAAAAATATGGTCCCTGCCTTCAGGAAAATCACAGTTAGTAGGGAAACAGAGTGAGAAATAATGGAGTCATGAGAGGTAAAATATAGTAAGTGCATTTATAGAACTACACAGTAAGTGCCGCCAGGCCCAGGGCCCAAGAAACAGTGTATTTCAGTAACATCGAGTAGTTGAACCTTTATGGACAAGTCAGATTCTGAGCAGCAGGGAAGTGAGGGAGACATTCCAGGCAAAAGAACCACATGGGCAAATATTCACACTGAGTCACTATTGACTCACTCACTCAGTGCAGGCTTGTTCCTGGAATAGCAAGGGGAATGGGGTGTTGGAGTTTCTAAGCCTTGGGGTATCTGTGAGGAATTCCTATTTTGGTAGGTGACAGTCAAAAAGGAAAATCATAAAATCTGGGAATCAATGTTTTCCCCAGGTCTTCTAAATCAATGACCCATCCAGTACCTAAATCTCTTCTAAAACCTCATGGTAGAGTGGTGGTCAAAGCCAGGCTCAAGTCCTCCTGGTATCTGGTAAGTATCATTTTCTATGGTGGCTGATTCTATCACTTTCTGACATTACATTATTCATTTGTTTGTTTACCTGCTTATCATCTGTCAGAGTGCAACTCAAGTTCCACGAGGGTAGAGACTGTCCTGCCTCGTGTGTCTCTCCAATGCCCCACACAGAGTAGGGGGCATATGATGGCTATTGAGATTAATGCATTCCAGCTCAGAGCAGCTCTGACATTTCCTAAGTTCTTAGGCACTTTCCACAAGACTGTACATTACAGATATGAAAACAACTCTATTCTCCCCCTTGTATCTTCTTCAAGTTAATGATCTCCAGCTAATCAACAATCTGCAAAAGAAATCACGTTGGGCTCTTTCACCATTCCTGATTACTCTCTCAAACAAACTCCTTTTGTCTCTATTTGTTTTAGTATGCTCTTGCACAAGCAGAAGGTGGTCCTCCCACTTTGCCACACACTCTAACTAGAGAGGCCCTGTCATGTCACTTGTTCTAGATCTTATAATGTGATACAACATGGCATGAACTTTGTTGAGATCCACTTCACACTATTGCTTCTTTTTTTTTAATAGCCAGCTAACCACCCTCCTCAGCCTCTTGCCATTTCTACTGCTTGCTCACATCTCTCCTGTCTTGACTTGTACAGGTAGGTTTTGAAAACTAAGTCAAGGCCTTATATTTAGGAGGCTATTACAATAATCCGACACAAAAAACACAAGTACTGAATTATAGCAGTGTGGCCAGAAAAGAGACATTATCCGTGGGGCTTCTAACCTACTGATACAGCAACTGCTAGTTCACTGTCCCAAAGGGTGACCCTCCCTCCAGGCAGACCACTTATGAACTAGGACTATTCCCAGCTTTTCCCTACTTCGTTGTCGTTGAAGCAAGCCTACAAGCCTTTTTCATGCTTTTATTTATGTTTTCCTAGTTACTTTCTAGAAACATACTGGGAAAAGTCAAAAGTCAGCGAGCAATATTTCTAGTGTGGTGACTGGAAGGATAGTAGCCCCACTACAGGAGGAGAAGCAGGTTTCAAGGTGACAATGAAGTATTAGGTTTGGGACATAGTGAATTTGAAAGCCTGAGAATATTTAGCAAGCAATTATATTTCAGTACTTAGATTCTGGAGTGCAAATCTGAAATGTAGACCTGTGAGTCATCAACAGAGATGCTTGAAACTTTCCCTAGAGGATGAGGATGTTGAATATCATCAAGACTGAAAAAAGACAAGGCTAAGGGGAAAACCTTTACTTAAGGCTACATAAAAGGAGCCCTTGGAAGAGGAAAGGGAGAAAGGAGTGCTTAGGAGGTATGAGAAAATCTTGGTGAGTTTAATGTCAGATATGCCAAGGCAGGACATTAATGTAGAAAGAAGAGAAACCAGTCACACAGAATGCAGCTGAAAGCTCCTAGAGAACAAAAATTCTGACAATGCTAGTGAGGTTATCAATGAGGAAGTAGTATGATGACCTTGGAGAAAGTAATTCTGGTGAAATAGTAGAGCCAGGTTCAAGCAGTTAAGAACTAAATTAGGGAATAAATTTGTAGCAATGAAGTCAAAGTAGTAATTGTAGATTACTGTTTTTGAGATGTTGTACAATACATGTAAAATTTAAAAATTCATATGATAGTCATATGATCCAAAATTCTAAAGTCTAATGGGGGTTAGTTACTCTTTCACTTTAGTTTCTAACTGACTCTTGAATTAGGCACATTATAGGTCTTATGACTTTATCAGATTTTCAACAGATCTCACTGTATATAAGAAATGGAAATACTTTTTTGTATAGGTTTTATTGAACCTGAGTAGAGCTACATGAATTTTCCCTTGACTTCCTTTGAGAGGTCCCATTGTCAGATGCCAGGTCATTTTCCCTGACATCTGCTCTGTCTAATTCTGCCTGGATTGAATGTCAGGTCAAACTCTTTAGACTTTAATCCAACATAGATTCTGTTAGAATCACCACTTTTCCACATCACCTCCTAATCCCTTGGGGAGTGAACCTCTGGGAGGCCAGTACCAATCCCCACCACACAGACAGGTAGTGGCCAATCTGAAAGTGACGTGCCAAAAAAAAAAAAAAAAGGAGCTAATGATTACCACACCTGCCTTATATAGTTACTATGTGTATGAATAAAATGTGAAAGCAACTAATAAGCGTCTGGTACATGGTACAAACCCAATAAACAAGTAGATTTCCCCCCCCCCACTTTGCACAAGGGGACAGAATCAAAACTCAGAACAAGACTGGGTCTTTTGACTTCCCTTCCCTTTTCTTCTCTTCCTTCCTTCCTTCTTCCTTTTTTTGTGGTACTGGGTTTTGAACTCAGAGCTTCAGTCTTGCTAGGCAGATGCCCTACCACTTGATTCACACTCCCAGCCATTTATGCTTTAGTTATTTTTCAGATAGGATCTCATACTTTTGCCTGGGCTGGCCTCGGACTGTGATTCTCCTATCTCTACCTCCCACATAACTGGAATGACAGGCACATGCCACCACGCCCAGCATTGTTGATTGAGATAGGGTCTCACTAGCTTTTTGTCTGGACTGGCTTCAAACTGCGATCCTCCCAATCTTTGCCTCCCAAGTAGCTGGGATAATAGAAGTGAGCTATCATGCCCAGTACTTAGCACCCTTTTCATACACAGTAGTCTTCAAATTCAGGTTCTCCTGGAGGTATGCGGTGACTTTCCAATGTGCACAGGGGCACAAATGGTTTTCAGGAGTTGATTTCAAGTAACTCAAGTTGCACATGAACTCTCCTAAAATTGATTTGAGTACGCACTTGCATACTCCTCATACTTCATGATGATTCTTTTACTTTACAGAAGATATCTTAAATCTTATTGTTGCACATTACCCTGAAGTTAAATCTCCAGGCAACAAAAGGGTACTGTGACAATTCCTTTAACCCGGATATATAAACTGTCTCTCAATCTCATCTAAAGATTGCAATTCCAATAAAAACTTTACTTTTTATTTAATAAGGTTATTAAAATGTAAGATACTGTAGGCCATTGTGCTCAGCTGGGCACTCCTAGTAATCATGTCGTGCCTCAGTGCAAAGGAAACCTTTTAACACTTAGAGCTTTGTGGTAACAGGGAAAAATTTAAATCTACAACTTACACATGCGTATGTCTTTGTGGAAGAATGATAGGGTGACCCATAAAAGACTTCAAGCATAGAAATATACTGTATTAGGTTAAAAATCTGTGGAGAAAGTGGGTTAGAAATATAAGTTCAAGAAGGTTAAAATATATAAAATTTCAACTGTGAAAGAAGAGCTTGTTACAGATCTTTAAAGTGGATGAAGTACATATCAAGGTACACTGGTATTTGGATACCATTAGAAAAACTTAAGAGTGATGAAATAGATTTATTTATAATATGCTGGAAATTATATCCTTTCCAACTCTTTAAACCTATGATGAAAAAAATGAATTGAAAAGAACATAATTTTTCAAAATTCTTTGAGGTCCACAGCTACCTCAGAGTCTTACTGTTATTCTGGACTCTGGCTACAGGAGTCTTTTTGATTTTCAAAGAGTAGACACACACACATGCATTTGTGCATACCCATTTCCTTCTCAACTTTTCATTTTTCCTGTACCATAGGTATTTTAACCTGTTGTTGAAGTTGGTCTGGTTATGAAGGAAAGTTCTCTCTCTTCTCTCTCTCTCTCTCTCTTTCTCTCTCTCTCTCTCAGTGGAACTGGGGTTTGAACTCAGGACTTCACACTTTGCAGAGCATACACTCTACTATTTGAGCCACACCTCCAGCCCAGGACAGTCAGCTTTTTACTCATCTATTGCTCTAGCAGAAATCCTCAAACTTTAGCATGTACCTGGAAGGTTTGCTAAAACAGATTACTGGATCCCTTCCCTAGAATTTCTGATCTAGGATTTCTGGAGTCCCCCCCATCCCCAATGTGCATTTCTAATAGGCTCCCATGTGATACCCACACTGCTGGTCTGGGGATCTCTCTGAGAACCACTGTTCTCCACTAATGTCCAGTCTGGTTCCCAGAGATCATGTGGCTAAATGGCAAGTACTTTCATTTTCTGGAGTTAAGAGTGATATCAAAAGAAATGGGTCAGGTATGAAGACAGAATCAAATAAGCCTTCTCAAATATATTTCTTATGTAATCTAAAAATACTTCAGGATTAGATTGATTTGGAACAAAGCTCAGAGCAAAAGGGCCACAATTAGGAAAACATGGATTCAAAGTTAACCAGTATCCACATTCCTACCCCTGCCTCACTCTCATTCATGGCAGACCTTCCACAGGGCAGGTATCCTTTAAGGCAGGTTCCCACACTCTTATTTAGTCCTTACGCCATCCTTGGGAGCTAAGTTTTGTTATTCTCATTACCCACAAGAAAACTGAGATCGCAATGGTAAAGCCTATTAGGAATTGTCCTTAAAAACTGTTCAGGGGTGATAGCACACACCTGTAGTCCTAGCTATTTAGGAGGCTGAGGCAGGAACAGAAGGATCACTTGAGCTCAGGAATTTGAGGCCAGTCTGGGAAACATAGAGAGATCTCATCTCAAAATACCAAACCAAACTAACCAACAAAACAAATAACAATAAAAACAGACACTAATTTCAGGTGACCACCCAAAGGGTGAAAAAAATCATCAGTTTGTAAACCTGCTGTTACAAATAGGGAAATACTTCAAGAAAGTCATGTGAAGATATGTAAATAAAATTAATAAAAAGAGCAGGTAGATTTCCTTAAAAGATAAGCAGTTGGTCCCAGGTCATTCATCAACTAAGAGAATAGAAGAAAATATGGACTGTTAGCCTATCCACCACTTTTTATTGATTTTTTTAAAAAGACATTTGATTTCATCAACCATAACTTCTTCACTAGAAAAATAAATCATACATAATGATTAATGACTTATAAATTCCATATATCTAAACCCCAAAGATCCCTACATTTTAGACTACTCTAGTACCTAAGAGAATTATTGTTTCCAATAATTAGGGAATGTTTTGTAGTGTATGGAGAAATTGCATAGCGGGGGGTGTGTGTGTGTGTGTGTGTGTGTGTGTGGTGTTTTCATATCATTATTATTCTCAATGTCTGGAATCCAGTAAAAAATTACTAAGCATGTAAAGACACACACATGATTTTATAACCCATTGTGAAAAGATAAATCAATTAATTAAAATCAGCCCAGAAGTGATGGAGATTTTAGAATTATTAGATAAAGATATTAAAATGGTATCCTATAGGTTCAAAAACTTAAGTAGAGACATGAAAGTTATTTACAAAGCTCAAATCAAACTTTTAAAGACTAAAAGTACAATGTGTGAGATTAAAAAATACAATGATGTACTTAACAGCTGATTAAACATCACAGAAAAAAAGACTGGTAAACTTGAAGACATAACAAGAAAAGCTATTAAAATTAAAGAACAAAAAGAAAAATGAAAAAAATATGACAACATCAGTGAGCTGTGGGACAACTTTAAGATGCCTAATGTACACATAATTATAATTTTTGAAGAAGAGGGGGTGGACAGAAAAATAATTGAAGAAATAATGACCAAATTTTTTCAAGTTTGGTGAAAACTGTAAACCTACAGCGTCAAGGATCTCAGCAAACCCCAAGCACAGTACATGCCAAGACATGTAATAAGTTCAAAAGCTGTCGTGAAAGGAGAAACTTTAAAGTATTCAGGCATGTTACATACAAAAGAAGGAAGACAAGATGACAGATTTCTTGCAATACCTAATACAAGTGAAAAACAGTGCAACATTTTAAAGTACTGAAAAGGGGAAAAAAGTCAACCTAGAATTCTACAAGGAGAATATCGTTCAAAAACAAAGGTGAGCTAATAAAAATTTTCAGGCACATGAAAGTTAAAAAAATTAATTTGCAGCACTCCCTCTGTAAGAAATGTAGATGTTTTTATTTCCCTTTTTCTAATTCAGAAACCCTTCATTTTTTTTTTCTTGCTAAATGGCACTGGCCCAAACCTCCAGCACAATGATAAATACTGCATAGATATCCTTTGCCTTGTTCCTTAAAGGGAAAAGACGTCCTTGTAAATAGCTCCTCTATTAAACTCTCCTTAGCCATCCATTTTGAATGTACCATCTGTTTCCTAGCAGTATGGTATTAATTTTTTCCCTAAGTAGAAAGAAAATAAGAATCTGAGGGTAGAAATTATAGAAGATAGAACATGGCTTGACACTAAAAAACAAAAACAAATCCTGGCACTTGGGACACTGGGGCAGGGGGATTGTAAGTTTGAGGCCTGTACGGAATACATAGTGTCTCAAGAGACAAAAACAAAAACTTTCTAACAGTGAGAACCATTAAGAAACTGAAACTATTAATGTTGGAAGAAAGTTGGGAAGACCACACGTTATGTGTCAGTGATTTTCATCCTTAATGGGAAATAAACTAGTTGACCCCTTCAGTTCTTGTGATGTTTCTGTGATAATTGTAAGCCGTAGGTATTGCCTCCCAGAAGAGAAATTATTAGCAAACAATATACTTAAATGCTTTTTGTTCAAATTGTGTTTAAAAATTCCTTTTGAAAATTTTTTCCAGGGAATACTTAGCAGCAAATTTATTAAAAATTCTCAAAACTTTTCTTCTTAATAAAGAACTTCATTGCACAGAAATGTTTGTAGCTGTTAGGATGAGAAAGGCCTGCTAGGGAAGAAATTATGATTGTTAAAAGAAACCCAATTGAATGAAATCATGAAAAGATGGTGCTGAATCCAACAAAGGTATTGAACTCTAGGGTGTTTGCTTATTTTCTCTTGGAGGGGGATTGTCCCTCTGACCTCTTTAGGTTAGTGGAAAGAGGACAAAGGCCGCATCTCTTGCTGATTACATCACCAGGAAGCATCAGGTAGCTCAAATAAGAATGCTTCAAGATACAGGAACAGATATATTCGCAAAGAGAAAAATAGGACAAATTACTAATTAAGAGCTGAACACTGGAAGAAAGATCAATTTAACAGCCTTGAAAACAAAATGGTGAAGGGAATGAGGCCTACGAAAGATGTGTGTAACCATCAAACTTACATCTGGGTTGATATCCCAGATAATTTAGCAACAATTAATCATGGATGAAATTTAGATAGACTGGTGTTTGGTTTGGATAAATGTCTCCCAAAGGCCTATGTGGTAAAGGCATGGTCGCCAGCCTGTGGTACTATGTGATGGTGGTGGAACCTTTAAGAGGTGTGTGGGATCTAATGGAAGGAAGTTGCATATGTGGGTGGAGGTGTGCCTTGGAAGAGGATGTTGGGACCCCTGCCCCTTCTTTTTTTGCTTCACAGCTGCCATAGGTTAATAAGCCTCCTCTGCCAAGTGCTCCCACCATGAGGTACTGTGCCACTTCTAACCCAAAGCAACATGGCCAAGTGATCATGGACTGAAATCTCTGAAACCATAAGCCAAACTAAATATGTCTTGTTTTTAAGTTGATTTATCCCAGGTATTTGTTACAGGGATGGAAAGCTCACTAATGTCATTGGAATTCCAGTTATACCTCATTGTTTGTATTTTATGCTTTAAGGTACAGAACCTGTAAAGATGTTTGATGAAAAGTTAATCTATACTTTAACTTAAGCACTGAAATTTCAATCTCCAAAGTCTCCAGAGGTAACTAGTTACAATTTCTGGTGTCTCCTTACAGATCTAGTCTACAAATATATAAGCTGAGGGTAAGATAGCAAAATAGGGAATAACTGCAACATAAAAAATGCATTGTTTTGTGCCTCACAGTTATCTTTTTTTTCTGATGGTACTGGGATTTTGAACTCAGAGCCATGTGCTTGCTAAGCAAATGCTCTACGACTTGAGCCACTCCTCTAGCTCTTATTTTTTGACAATGTATCTTTGAGATGTTTCCTACTTTTACACAGTTATGCTCCATTCTTTTTAAAATCAGTATAATTTTTCTTTGTGTGGAAGTATGATTACTTATTTCACCTGTCTGAAGGTGATGGATATTTAGATTGTTTCTAGTCTTCAGTCAGCATTTTCAAAAGTATATATTTTACTGATGCCTTTTAATGACTATGCTCAATAAATGTATCCATTGGGAGATAGTACTTATTACTTATTAAATTAGGTAAAATAAAAGATTTAATCCTTTAGGGGATATAGAAAAATGGTCACACTGATTGTTTTTTTTTTTTAATTTTTATTGTTTTATTATTCATATGTGCATACAATGCTTGGGTCATTTCTCCCCCCTGCCCCCACCCCCTCCCTTACCACCCACTCCACCCCCTCCCATTCCCCCCCACCCCCTTGATACCCGGCAGAAACTATTTTGCCCTTATCTCTAATTTTGTTGAAGGGAGACACTGATTGGTTTTAAGAATACATGTGTATATACATTTCTAAGTGTCATTCCTTGTTCTTAAACCTAGATATTTACTAGAATTTCCTTAAAATCTTTACTCAAAATACGTATGTTTAAGTTACAATCCTGGAGATGGTGAGGGATTGAGTTAGGACCTAGTTATATCTGTTTGAAAATATTCTATGGGAATAATATATATTTTGAAGATTCTAATTTAAAGCTAGAGTTGAAAACCAACCATTTGGAGAGAATAATTAACCAATGTATACACTTATTGAATGTAAATGTTTTATGTTTCTGAAAAAAATCTATAGTGTAAAGTGCTTTACATATGCTCTCTTTCACTTCTCTACACCTTGGAGCATGCTTGAAAGGGCTTCTCTGCCCATCCTAGGTTTGGATGTACACGAACCAACATTCCAGGCAGTTTTTAAAGGAAATGGCTTTATAGAACCTGCCTCATGAATTCAGCCTTATGAACTGTCTGTTATTACACATTTATAAGTTTTTATAGAACAAGCACAAAGAGTTTATTGTCTTAACACAGTTAACTACTCATGTAAATGTCTTGATTTTTATCACTGCAAAACTAGAATATTTAGTTTTGGTGCCTGTGTACATGTTAACTTGATTATTTTCCCACTTAGCTTTTTTCATATGCACATTTTAAGACATAAATATAGATGACAAAGTTATCATTTTAATAGTTATATACTTACATTGCTTTACCCCATATTTTGGAAAAGCAGTCCTCAAATCTAGGCATTTGTGTTATGTCCAATTTTTCCTTATTTTAAATGGTGTAGCTATAAACATTATTATTCAAACAACTTTTTGTCATTCTGAATTATTCCCTTGTACATTAAAGAAGTTGTCAATCAAAGCAATGAACAGATATAAATTTTATAGACTGCTCTTCCAAAAGATTCTATTAAGTCCCTGTGCTCCGGTGAGTGGGGCGGTATGCTTATTTTCTCATACCTTCTCCAGCAAGAGATTTTATTAATTTTATTTTAGTTAATATTAGTATTAAGTTATATCTCCAACCTGATAAATTTATTGAGCCTATTTATTAAAAGTCATTGTAATGATTTAAGTCAAAGTTCTGGCACCAGGATGCCTGGTTTAAATTTTTACCTTGACATACGACCTTCAGTTAAGTTACTTGCTTTCTTTGTGCCTTGGTAGAGTATGTTTAACAATGGTACATCCCCCAAAGGCATGTTGTGAAGATTAAGTGAGTTAAGTGCCCAGAACTGTTCCTGGAATTGGTAAGCACTCTAACTGCTGGCCATTATGAATGCCCATGAGCGCCAAGAACAGTGCTAGACTCCAGAGAGAAAACGTAAACAGAACAGACATAGAAACAGTTTGCACACTCACAAAGCTCACAGCCTAGTGGAGAATAGAGAGTTACAGTACCACCAGGCTGGTGATGACCAGGGAACATGTTGGGGAAAATGCCTGCCTCCAATATTTGATTTTTTGCATTTGAGAAGCAATGCAAATGTTTTAAATGTTGGGTTTTTGTCTGTATATCTTCTTATGTGGACTAGTTAGTCACAGCCACCAATCTACTTGCCCAGGGAATTTAAATAACTTGTTAAACTTGTGCATACCTACATTGTTTGGTGTGTAAAAGTTATGCTCCTTCTGCTCATTCTGTTCCAGTGACACTGACCTCAACTCCAAGGTCACACTCTATCCAAGCTTGCTCCTCCCTCAGAACCATTGACTTGCTCTTCTTTGCCTGGAAGGCTCTTCTGTCAGTGACCACATGGCTTCCTTCCTCTCTTCTTTCAGGTCTATGCACAAATGTCATTTTCTGTGGAAGGTCTCCTCTGTCACTCCATTTTAAATTGCAACCTGTATTACCCATATCTCTATTCTCTTTCCCTGATTTTTTTCTCCATTGTACATTTCTCTCTTATCTTACAAAGCTTATTAATTTTGTCTGTTGTCAGTCTATAAGAACATAATACCCACAAAGTCAAGAGTTTTGTCTGTTTTATTATTTGCTGGAGCCCCAACAGCTATACTGGTTCCCAGCACTTTGTCAATCTTCAATAATTGTTGAATAAATAAATTTTCCTTTATACAAAAGTGATATTGTGACACACATCATTCTGACCTTTCTTATGGAATGTTTTCTCATTGAATGATATTACTTGGATATCTTTTCATGTTGGTACATATAGATCTTCATTCATTTTAACAGCTATATGATTGTTCAAAGTAGGCTTGTGCCACAGTTTTTTTCTTTTCCATTAATAGACATTTGAGTCATTTCCAATTTGGTGCTATCATAGTGTTGCAAAAAAAAATCTGTCTTTTGTGTAATTGTGGTTTTCTTGTAGTATTTGTTTATGAGTATTGAACTTTTGACCATTATATTTATTGCAGATTTTTTCTGTTGCTTACATTTCCATTTTCTGTATATGCTAAAAAGTTCAAATTCAAAGTGAAAATACATCTGTCCCTCTATCCCTCAGTTCCCTTTGTTCCTCACATATCATCTCAGAGAGAGTTAGTTCATAAGCAAGCACGTATACCTGAAGCAAAACTTGCAGGAAACACACTTCTTACTATATTCAATGTTTTTGACTCCCACTATTCCTTAATTAATTTCACTTCCTTGAAAATGTTTGTAGAGACCCTCTTAATTGATTTCAAAATTACTAGTTCACTGAGACCCACAGTTGAAAAGCTCTGCCCTTTACTCTCCTACTCTGTGTTAAAGCTTATAGAAGAGGTACCTACTTTAGTTTTTCTGTCTGGCAAGCCAGTATCCTCCGGCAAGCCAGTATCCTATTAGAACTGGACACTGCACCCTGAACTCCAGGCCAATTAAGTAAGAGCTAGCTCTTACCTGTCTTTCTCTAAGAAGGGAGACCCAGCCACCATACTTGCCAAGAATGAACAGATGGTTTCAAACTAAACCATGGCTACAGATGGTAGCCACTCGACTTTAAATCTATTTGCTACCATATCTTGCCTACCAGACCGGTATTAGCCCCATGCACACTCCATATGCCTAGATAATCAGGGATATTATTTTAAAACTGTTGGCTCACCTCCATGTATCGACCAAACGGAGGTCACTTTGTTGACTGGGAGCTGTTTCCAGACAATGTTAACACTTCCGACCAGGAAAAGACAGGAGCTTAACTTTCAAAGTTTGAATGAATTTTCTGTTCATTCAAATCCTTGCTCAGCCTCCGTTTAAAGGTGCAAGAGAGAATAAGAAAGGCTGCTAGGATCCAGGTAGAGTTGAGATTCTGAGTAAATAGTCCAGGTTTCAGGGCAGAACTCTGGGCAAGCAGGAGTAGGTCAAGTACAGATGGATAAATGTGGTATGTTGGGGGATACGGTAGCATAATGGACACTTGGGTTGCCATGCCCACCCAAGATGCATAAAGAGTGTTAAGATTGAATCTAGGCCCCAGTAGGTGGTAGGTCTAGAAGACATGCCGTGGTTGAGATCGGCTCAGGAACAGAGTGACCCTAAGACTGTGGATGAGGGACTTTCATGCCTATAGTTGAAAGTGTTGGCACAGAAAACAACAAGAGGAAACATCCCCTGACTCGTACATTCAATTCAGGAGACAGCATAACTCCTTTCCTTGGCATGTGACTCAGAACCTGTGAGATCATGCAGGGTAAACAATTTAAATGTAAGTTGCTATGACCAGGCTTTGAAGAGCAAACCAAGTCAGAAAAGCAGCCTTTTCTCAATTAAGAATAGAAAAAAAATATTTTTAAAGAAACACGTGCTATTCTCAGGGTTTTCTGAAAGGTGTGCTTATTCATTCACTCCATTCACTTGTTCATTCACTCATTCATTCATTCATCAATTCATTTAGTCAATTCACCCTTACTAATGGGTGTTTGCTTTCCTTCACTCTGTGGTTGGAAGTACACATTTTTCTCTATTTCCTCTGTCTCTGAACGTCACAGGAAGATGGGCATATTCAAGGTGGCTGGACAATTTAAAGATACAAATTTTTTAGGCAACATCATTTGGCTTTCGTGTCAATGAGTCCCTGATGACCAATGCATAGTGCTCAAGAAGTCAGTCCAACACAATAAGTAAGTTCCTTAATTGTGTTTTTCTCTGTTGGGTAGGTCCTACTGTAGCAGAATGCAAATGGAGATAACAACAGGCTCCTGAAAAACCAAAGTAGAGCATAGGAGGTGAAATACTCAATTCTTAACTCCCAGTGTCAGGAGGGGTGATTTTATTCTTCAAGATTTAAGAAATATCTGGCCACCTGACCTCACCTGGCCTATATTCCTAGGCGACAGCATATTCCTCTGACATGGGGCAGGAAAGTGGTGGGGCTGGCAGCTCATACTGGTAACAGGGCTCTAGTTCTGGTTTTTGATGTCTCATTTGCATCTCATGTTTGGCATCTTTTTCTTTCCTGTGCTCCTCTGTCATACCCAATTTGGAGTTCAATTTTTTCTTTCTTTTTTCAGTGATGTCTTCCTTTCCTTCCCCATCTCCCCAAATCTTCCATGACACATTTGAGTATGCAATAGAGTCCGCTAAAGACTTGAATGAAATAGAGGTTTATGTTGACATTAGGATATTGTTTATTCTATACCCTTTCTTCCTTTCCTTTTGGCTCCCCTACACAAACATGAGGACCCTCAGCCTTGGGGTAGAGGGGACATAGGTGCTGATCTTTATGAAGGACTCCCTGCTAAAACAAAAGGAAACTTTAATTCAGGTTTCTGTAATTAATAACACTCAATACCTAGTAGACACTTTGATCTATTCATCATTATTTCTAGTTCTCTTGAACTAAATTGAAACTTTTTATGTAACTCCTTAAAAGGGCAAAACAAACAAACAAACAAAAACCCAGGTCAACTGGGTTTAATATATACTTGAAAATCATTCTAAAATGGATTTTTCAATATGGATAAACATTATTTAGTTATCAATGGATTACATGTGGTCAAAATTATCACATTGTTTAAGAATATGCTTTAATATAGAAAACTACAAAAAAAAGCGAAAATTAGCCCATAATCTTCCGGGATTGCCTTGTTTTTAATGATTTTTTTTCACTACTTCCCTTTTCTTGACTTGCCATAATTATAGGATACCTGTAGGTATAAGGAGACATTTGACTCTTTGACCCAATTCTTGGCACCAAGTTTAGAGATCAAGTGTCCTGACCTTTGTCCGGTTGTGTAATCTGAAACACCAAGACACAAATCAGGAGTTGGTTAAGTAAGTCAGTAGAACAATTAAAGGCAGGAAACTCCAGGAGGAAAGGGTGGAATTAAAGGTGGCCCAAGGCCAGATTTCAAGACAACCTTGGATGATGTCAGGCTCAAGAAAAGACAAGTGTGAGAATCAAGAACCAAGGGAAACTTTCAGCTCCAAGCCAAAGGGGTTGCAGAGAACAGAGAAGAGAACTATAGGGAACACATCATAGATTCAGATGACAGTCCAGGAAGACTGTACCATAAAGGAACTTTGCTGAAAGCCCTTGGGAAATTGGTGGATGAACCTCTGCAGGGGGACAAAGCCTGGAGTTTTGCAGGCAGCTGCTGGTTGCCACATTTAATTGGAAGACAGTCACTCTGGTTAGTAGGATGCAGACTTCATGTTTCCATGAATTGATGTTGGTGGACTCAAAGAGTCCAGCAAGCCAGAATCATTTAGGCTGGCTGGGGGTCAGTCTATACTTTGGGGTCTATGAAGCCTAGGTTAATTTAGAGGTCAGGATGCCAAGTATAGCAGTTTTACTAGGAACAGTATAGGCTGAATGTCTGTTAGTTAAGGTGCATCAAAAAACACCCTAACTAATTGTACATGTGTGTGTTTAATGTATATGGCTATATAAAGAAAATATAAAACACTGCTGTCTGGGTAATGACATTATGAGTGATTTTGTCTTGTCTTTATTTTTAATATTTTCTTTTTACAGTGACATATATCAGCCAAGTTTCTTGTAAGCAATAGCAGCCAACCAAGCCCCAGTTAAATGGGAGAGGAATTGTGGAAAGGAGATTGGGAACTTACTTAACCACCTTAAAGTCTGTAAAACCAGATTTGGAAAGAAGGCAACCACAAGGTAGCCCCAAACCACACCATGAGCAAGTCTTGGGAGGATGCTGCTCTTGCTGACACTAACCCTTGCCATTGCAGTTCACGCGGCCACTGACCCATAGATTCTGGATACCATGGCTGCTGGTCTGAAAACTAGTGTTACTAAAAAGGCAAAAAAGTCTTCTGCTTTCATCTGTTCCCCAAAGAGAAACTTGCCTATTGGTGACAATCATCCCTGCTTCAATGTCCAGGAAATTCACCTTTGTTTGATGCTTCCCCTTGCCCAAGGGCAAAGGAGCTGGGAAAGTGAGAATGTAAACTTCCAGCTTCTACAGTAAAATCTTCTCCCACCAAACATGTCAAAATAAGAATAAAAATTCCTTTTACTCTTGTAATAGTTTTGAAAATTAATAAAGCAAAACAAAATAAAAAGACTCAAGCCAAATCAAAACAAATGAAACCAAATGTCAAACATCAATGGAAACACTTGAAGAAAGATCTCTCATATTTTAGACAGATCTGGGAAAAACTATTTTATTAAGCCATCTGAATTTATGTACCTATCACATTTGAAATACATTTATCTCACAGGTCCTGGTTTTCTAAACGAAAGTTCAATTCATAATATCTACCATCTTTTCATTTTCTCTGATGAATTTATTGTCACTAGAAGCTATTTCTTCTTCTAATGTACCAATAGATATAAAATATAAATTAAACATAAATAAATTAGGGTTTGATGACTTAAGCAGCTAAGCTCCCTAATGCTTAGGAGGCTGAGAGCAGGAGGATCACAGCTCGAGGCCAGCTGGATCAAATACTTCATAAGACCCCTATCTCCAAAATAACCAGAGCAAAATTAATTCAAGTGTTAAAGTGCCTGCTTTGCAAGAGCAAAGCCCTGAGCTCAAACCCCAGTTTTTTCAAAAAAAGAGTTATTGTCAAGGCCTGGCGTGGTGACTCACTCCTGTAATCCCAGCTATGAGGGAGGCATAGGTAGCAGAATTGTAATCCAAGGTCTGTTTGGGCAAAAAAACTAGACCCTATCTGAAAACTAACCTAAAGCAAAAAGGACTGGGGGCATGGCTCATATGGTAAAGTACTTGCCCAGCAAGGGGAAGGCCCTGAATTCAAACTCCAGGACCCCACCCCCAAAAGAAAGTGCTCTCATCAAGCCAGTTGCTGTGCATCTAGTTCCAGCTTCTAAGGAAGGTTGAGGCCCACTTGAGTTAAGGAGTTCAGGGCCTGGGCAACATAGGATCTTGTCTCAAAAAAAAAAAAGTTGTCTTCAGTGTGGCAATCCCAAACCTACCTTCCAGCTGTATTTCTCACTGTTTCCTTACACGAGCTCGTAGTTCCAGCCAAGTGGGTCACTGAGCAAGTCCTGTGCTTTCTTGGTTTTGCACCTGTGTTCACATATCTTCACTTAAGAAGTTTTCAGTGCTTTTCCTAGCCATAACAATTTTGCTAATCTCTAAAAACCCATGCTGAGTTGCAGCCCTTTTAACTTTATCCTTTGAATTTCTATAGTGAAATTCTTTCCACTTCTCCATGGTAATGTTAGTCTGTGTCATCATTTGTTACCACTAATCATTAGGGCAGAAGATTCTGAATTTTTTATTAGTGTGTATCAATTGTTCTAAGTAGTGGGTTTCATCGTGACATTTCAACACTTTCACGTAATGTCCTTTGATCATAGCCACCCTCTCCAGCACACTTTCTTTTTTTTTTTTTTTTTTCATTTTTCTTTTATTATTCATATGTGCATACAAGGCTTGGTTTATTTCTCCCCCCTGCCCCCACCCCCTCCCTTACCACCCACTCTACCCCCTCCCGCTCCCCCCCTCAATACCCAGCAGAAACTATTTTGCCCTTATCTCTAATTTTGTTGTAGAGAGAGTATAAGCAATAATAGGAAGGAACAAGGGGTTTTGCTGGTTGAGATAAAGATAGCTATACAGGGCATTGACTCACATTGATTTCCTGTGCGTGGGTGTTACCTTCTAGGTTAATTCTTTTTGATCTAACCTTTTCTCTAGTACCTGGTCCCCTTTTCCTATTGGCCTCAGTTGCTTTAAGGTATCTGCTTTAATTTCTCTGCATTAAGGGCAACAAAAGCTAGCTAGTTTTTTAGGTGTCTTACCTATCCTCACCCCCCCCCTTGTGTGCTCTCACTTTTATCATGTGCTCATAGTCCAATCCCCTTGTTGTGTTTGCCCTTGATCTAATGTCCACATATGAGGGAGAACATACGATTTTTGGTTTTTTGAGCCAGGCTAACCTCACTCAGAATGATGTTCTCCAATTCCATCCATTTACCAGCGAATGATAACATGTCGTTCTTCTTCATGGCTGCATAAAATTCCATTGTGTATAGATACCACATTTTCTTAATCCATTCGTCAGTGGTGGGGCATCTTGGCTGTTTCCATAACTTGGCTATTGTGAATAGTGCCGCAATAAACATGGGTGTGCAGGTGCCTCTGGAGTAACAGTCTTTTGGGTATATCCCCAAGAGTGGTATTTCCAGCACACTTTCTTATTACTGTTGCTCTTCCCCTCCCATATCTCTAATACCCCCTTTTATTTTCATGTCCTTTTAGGGGAGAAACCCCTAAAATCCACACAGGAGAGGAAACATGTGATACTTGTCTTCCTGAATTTGGCTTATTTTGTTCAGTATGATGATCCTCATAATTCCATTCTTCTTTAAGGCTGAATTTTAAAATAACTAATTAATTGCAGCATGATTCTCTCCCACATGAACACTTATTGGGCTGTCTAGATGGCAAGCCATCTCTACGGCACTGGCAACGGCATACAACCTCAGGTATGCCAGGAAGGCGGCTCACTGTGTGGTTCTAAGTGTAGCACCTTGTCATTCACTGAGCTTGTGATATCAGAGACCCCAAGACAGTGAGTGTCCTGGGAGGACCTCTGAGGTGACTAAATCTGTAAAGTAGCTTCAGTGGAGGTGTTGGCAAAGGCATTACAGTTTGGGTGTAGAGCCCGGCAGGAGGTGACCACCAAAGCTGTCAGGACATGAGGAGAGGAGGGCAGTAGATATCACTTTGTAACTAAAAAGAACTTGTTTGTAAAAATACCCAAGGCCACCCCTATCCCCACTCCTGCTTAGGAACTCCTAGAAATAGTAACTGAGGGCAACAGCAGAGTCAGGGAAGTGCCATTTTTGCCATTACTTTGACCCTAGTTTTTGTCAGCAGGTGTGGCCTGGGACAACACAGGTTATATTCAGATATGTTTTTCAATTTGAGGCACACAGGAATGTCAGAGAGTTAAAAATAGTTGTTTGAGGTGAGGGAGGGTTTGGCTAATTTTTATGGTAACAGTTTAATAACAAATATATAGTTATTGTTGAACTGTTGCCACGAAATTAACGAATATCATAAATATAAAATGTTATTAAATAACTACTATAAAAATTCATTTCTTTGTGTGGTACTGGGGCTGAACTCAGGGCCTTTACCTCAAGCCACTCCATTAGCCCTTTTTTGTGAAGGGTTTTTTCGAGATAGTGTCTCATGAACTATTTGCCCTGGATTGGTTTTGAACCTCCATTCTCCTGATCTCTGTCTCCTGAATAGCTAGGATTACAGACATGAGCCACCAGCGCCCAGCTATTTTTAATATATTATGTGCATATACATAGTCATATACGTGTGACTTTCCCAGTCACACGTATATGACTACATAGCTAAACGCACACATGGTTCACATGAATTGGGAACAATTTCTGACTGGACACTTCATGCACAAATGATGGCTTCTAAGTTACAAGCGATTGTAAGCCTCCCTTCACGTTCTAGCAGGAAAAGCCAACATATATTTGGAGACAGAGAAAGAAAGGGTGCTCTTAGGACCTCATTAGGGAGAAGGCAGAGGAGTTACTTTCTGTATACCAAGAAAAGATGAAAGAAGGAAGTGAGTGATACAGCTCACTAGATTCTGGATTCTTGGGATAAGATTGACTTGTGGACAGAAGAGTCTTCTGTCCTAATCCCATCCTACTTTCGTCTCCTTGGACCTAGTTTTTTTCCATTTCTTCTTCATGCATTTATTAAAATTTATGAAAGTATGTTTAATGTCTTTGCCTTACTCAATTCTGTTTCTTAGCACAAGAGCTCATTCTCTGCCTCTGTTCCTAAACTCCAGATCTGGCTTCATTTACAAGTGCTAACTGGAGATCCTGGACCCCACACGATGCCCTTTTAGGTCTTAGCAGATTCCTCCATATTGAACTGGCTGTGAACATACTGGCTGCCTAACTCCCAGGCTGCCACCTGCTGTCTGGACCTATGGCTGTTCATTTACCAGAGATGAGTTTGGGCTTAGACTTGGCAATCTGCTCAATTTCATGGATGGTCTGGGCTCTTTTCCCAGGTGGACTCCATTCTTAGCATCCCCAAGAACATACTTTGCTCTTAACTATAACTCCTCTGTCCTTGGGAACACTTGGGAACAATGTTCTACCTCACTCAAAGAAAATACTGCATGATTGAGGGCAGCACTCAGCCATGCTTGCCTGCTTACTATTTGACCTCAGAGGTCTCTCAGATTTCATGAGTATCATTCAAGTAAGCCCAGAATGTAAGTCCCCCATTCCATAGGTCACATGACTCTCCTACTCCAAGTGGCTTACTCATTCTTGGCCTTATCTGATTCATTCAATAAGAAAAGCACACCCAGAGTGCAGTAGGTCTGCAGAGTCTAAGACATCCTTCATTTGGTTTTTATATGGACTATACACTACTACTGGTAACCGCAGGTGTTCATAGACTGGTAAATGTGATTAATTTCAATGGGGTCAGACAGAGCATCCCAGAGTTTACAGGGACACCACACCCACTGTGAAATTCTTGGTCTAAAGGTGTGCTCAAGTACAATCTGCTCATATTTTAATGTGCACGTGAGTCATCTGGGGATTTTTGTAAAAGTGTGGATTCTGATTCAGCAGGTCTAGCTGGAGCTTGAACGTGCATTTCTATTCTTTTCTTTCTTTCTTTGCAGTTCTGAGGTTTGAACTGGAGGCCTTGCTCTTGTTAGGCAAGTGCTCTATCACCTGAGCCCCAGCCCCAGTCCAAGTCCTATTTTGCATTAGTTATTTTGTCGATAGGGTCTCACGCTTTTGTCTGCCAGTCTGGGACTGAGATCCTCCTATCTCTTCCTCTGCATAGCTGGGATGTGTGGTCAGATGGAATGCCTACTGAGTCTTAAAGGTTTTCTATTTCACTTTTAATGTTTCTCTGAGTGATTTTTGTATACTCTACCATGGAACTACATCCCCAGCCACTGTCTGAGTTATTTCATAAATATTTCTAGTAAAATTAAGGGTAGATATTGAAGAGTTGATTGTTGTAATGAAAGGGATGTTTATGAGCTTCTCAAAGACCAGAAGGAGACCAAAGTCACATCACAGTATTCTGGGGTCAGGCCTCTGGTCTGGGGCCAGCTGTATAATTGTCATTCAGTATCCTAAACCTTTCTATAGTGTGAGCTCCATTCTTACACTATCAACCCCTTCAAGTGTGAAATTGTCATGGCATGTACATGTCACTTAGTACAACCTCCTTTGTCCTTTTTCAGTTTCTATTTCCTTGGTTTGGTTACTGGAGAACATCAATCAAAATGTCAAGTTGGCCAATATCACACAAGAAATTAATTCATATTAAAGTGTGAAGAATTACTCAAAAAATGTCAGTGACTAATGTTGCATCGGTGTCTAACTTGATGAGAAGAGGAGTTGATGGAGCAACCTTGAGAGGAGGAAGAGCAGATGTGGGGTGGGAGAGTGGGTTGGCCCTAAGAGAAGAAACAAATACAGGAAGAGGTGGCTGCCTTTGATTTTACTTGTTTACCTTCTCCTAGAAAGGGACAAATGGAAGTTGCTTGTGACATTATTTTTAGAACTATTTTTAAATAGTATGGCTAGTTGGCAAGTCTTGGCGCTGTTTTGCTAGGAAAGAGGGGTTAGCCTGGCTAATTGTGTTATGGAATAGCTTTGTTCCTAGATGCACCAGCATATTCAATTAAACATTCTGGAGCAACAACTCCCACATCAGTGGCCCCTGAATGATGTCTGTTGGTTCCTTTGCTACCATGTGTGGCCCTGGCATGGCCTTCTCCTGTTGCCAAGCTGGAAGTATTGGTCAGTATTGTTTCCTTATTTTCCCAATGGACTCCAGTCAGGTGGCTGATGTGTAGCAAAGCAAAACCATTACAGAGCTGGTGAAGGTCAGGATTAGAAGGCCAGGACTGATACAAAAGGGAGGTGAAAGGGGCAGGGACCAAGGTTTTTATAGTTGGAGAGACCCAAGTCATCATTTTGGCTTTCTATAAGCTGTGTGACAAGTTACACAAATGAGCTAATCTCTCTGGGCTCAGTTTCTCTTCTTTAAAGAGGAAACAAAAACAGTTTTATTGGGAAGATCTAAAGCAGATGAATAACATAACGAATTTGAAGGAGAGAAAAAGGAAAGCACACAATTTAGCAGTAAGTGTGTACTGCTATTTCTTTGCAATGCTTGCCTCCAGATCTCCCTCTGAGCACACCACTTCCTTCACCAATCCTCCCGCTCCTGCTGGAAGTACCTTAGTCTCTACTGTTGCTCAGAGGTTGCCCTCTGCTAGAAGAGGGGTTTTCATTTGAGGCAGAAAAAAACCAAAATGAAGTTATGTTAAGGATTAACTGCTGAGCACTATTCACAATAGCCAAGTTATGGAAACAGCCAAGATGCCCCACCACTGACGAATGGATTAAGAAAATGTGGTATCTATACACAATGGAATTTTATGCAGCCATGAAGAAGAACGAAATGTTATCATTCGCTGGTAAATGGATGGAATTGGAGAACATCATTCTGAGTGAGGTTAGCCTGGCCCAAAAGACCAAAAATCGTATGTTCTCCCTCATATGTGGACATTAGATCAGGAGCAAACACAACAAGGGGATTGGACTATGAGCACATGATAAAAGCAAGAGCATACAAGGGAGGGGTGAGGATAGGTAAGACACCTAAAAAATTAGCTAGCATTTGTTGCCCTTAACGCAGAGAAACTAAAGCAGATACCTTAAAAGCAACTGAGGCCAATAGGAAAAGGGGAACAGGTACTAGAGAAAAGGTTAGATCAAAAAGAATTAACCTAGAAGGTAACACACATGCACAGGAAATTAATGTGAGTCAATGCCCTGTATAGCTATCCTTATCTCAACCAGCAAAAACCCTTGTTCCTTCCTGTTATTGCTTATACTCTCTCTACAACAAAATTGGAAATAAGGGCAAAATAGTTTCTGCGGGGTATTGAGGGGGTGAGGGAGCGAGGGAGGGGGCGGAGTGGGTGGTAAGGGAGGGGGTGGGGGTAGGGGGGAGAAATGAACCAAGCCTTGTATGCACATATGAATAATAAAAGAAAAAGAAAAAAAATTCACATAATTTAATTTTTAATAAAAAAAAAAAAGGATTAACTGCTGAGTTGCCACGGAAAGGTTAACCAGGTTGTGCTTCCTGGTCAAGGTCATCTCCTCTCAGAGCTCCCCAATCCCAACCTTTGGAATCACTTCCTTCCTCCCATAATGGGGTCTGTCAAAGGGCCTCTTACTAAGAGTTGTGGGTGACTGTGGCTGGTGCATCTCTAAGTCTGAAGGAGAGATGCTTTTCCCTGAGCACAAATTCTTTGGTTCCCTTTTCCAGAGGGACTCTTTTCATTCTAGGAGCATTAAAACCTCAAAAGTCTATGTTAAACAGGTATATCTGGAAAGTAGGTTCCTAGAAGTATCCTCAGCTGCTTTTAAAACCTGTGCTAGGATTTCTTATATTTGGGCAATATTCAATTCTTTTTTTTTTTTTTTTGCAGTACTGGGGTTTGAACTCAGGGCCTACACCTTGAGCTACTCTGTCAGCCCTTTTATGTGATGGGTTTTTTGAGATAGGGTCTTGATGGGTTTTTTGAGATAGGGTCTTGAGAACTATTTGCCCGGGCTGGCTGAGAACTGCAATCCTCCTGATCTGTGCCTCCTGAGTAGCTAGGATTATAGGCATGAACCACCAGCATCCAGCACAATCCTCATTTTTATTGTGATAACATATATATCATAAAATTTCAAATTTTAATCATTTTTAAGTGTAGATTCACATTGCTGTGCAAACATCACCAGAAACTTCATCTCCAGAAACTTTTTGTGATCCCATGGTGAAATTCCATATCCATTCATTTCCAGCTCTCCATTCCACTCTCACCCAGCCCTTCTAGCCACTGTTCTTCTTCTGTCTCTATGAATTCTAGGTATCTCATATGAGTGGAATCATACAAGGTTTGTCCTTTTCTTTTATAGACATATTTTAAAGGAAAGAAATATTTTACAGTCTTGCTGTACTGAGCATTCTAATGACACACACATATATAGGCATAAAATCCTAAGTTCACAGCTCTATTTACAACTTATACAATTATAAAAACAAGTTATCATCATGGTAAACCCCAAATCCACAAAATCGTGTACAATGTAATGTGTGAGATGGTGCTTTGCTAAAATACAGCCTAGAGGGGTTTAATAATAGAAGTAGCTCTGTTTCTGGTCCTATATTTAATTTGCGTTTGCATTTTGGCTTCAGTTATTTTCATGCAGAGGATACCTGTGTGCATACATATGTTATAGAAATTATTACTACTGATAAACGAGCAGTGCTTGATAGTATAGGATAATCAGACCTCTCACTTAACCACAATGCTGTGGGCAAGCAATTCTTGGAGACCAAGTTTAATGAGGTGTTACTAGATAACAGCATTATCTTTTCTTGGAGATAAAACTAGCATGGTGGTATTATTGAAATCTGAATTAAAGGAACATCTAATTTAATTCTTGTTAGAATGGAGAACAGAAAAATCCTTTATTGGGATTACCTATTACACTTGCTGCTGTTGGTATACACAAAGGTAAGCTCCAAGCTTAAGAGTTTGAATGCAGCATTACCAGCCAAGTTCTCTTGAGTTCAGCATAATTAAAATGATTTTTAATTATTTATTGCTATGAAACAGGCCATCTCAAAATGCAATGGATTACAATAATATTTGGCTCACAAATCTAAGATTTGGGCAGGGCTTCATGGGGACAGTTTATCTTTGTTCCACTAGACCTTGATTAGAGTGGCTCAAAACCTGGGGACTGGAATCAGTTCCTACAGAGGTTGAGGAACTTGTTCCCTAAAGGAACAGATTGCAGATAGTATTTGGCTTCATGGGCCTTGTGGTCTGTGTCATAACTAATTCTGCCATTGTAGTGCAAAAGCAGACATAGACAAAGGAATGGGTTTGGTTGTATTCTAAAAAAAAATTTTATTTATAAAAAACAAGGCAATAACCAGACTTGGCCTACAGGTCTAAGAGTAAATGTTGGTTGCTGGCTGGTCTTATCTGGGCCTTGTGGCCAGACGCCCTCTCCATGACACCTGAATATCCTCACAACAGAGAACTGTGTTCCAAGGGCAGGTGTTCAGAAAGAGTCAGGCAGAAACTCTGTCTTCTTCGTTTTTTAAAAATAACATAAGTTGAAAATTCAGCAAGCATCACTTCAATCACAGTTCGCGAGGCGCTCAAAAAGACTACGTAGGTTAAAGGGAGGACGCTCCATTTCTCCACAGGGTAGTGGCAAAGTTTCAGAGAGCATTTAGGGCCAGGAATACGGCCGAACTTTATTTTTGAAGAATACACTCTTTCACACTGATCATGTGCTATATGATGATTCAATTTTCCCACCACTCTTTTATATTCAAACCATTTCAAAATTCTCACTTATACAGCAGGCCCTGACGTCATTTGAATTTGTTGTGAAAACATTCACAAGCACAATCTTAGGCCCTGAAATTTCATGGCGATCTAAGGTCGTCATCCAGATGATTCAGAACAAACTAAGAACTATTTTTATATTATCATTGAAATAAAAGGCCAAATTTCCAAAAATTCTCAGAAAGTTCTTGTAGCTTCCTTAAAATATCTTCCTCATTTGATAAACGCTGATCTAAGTTTTAGGACAGAGGGGCAAAGCAAAAACTCAAAGTCTTGTCATCAGCAGTATGTGTTGGTTGTGAGAGTCCTCTCCCCAGTGTCTCCTTGGGAAGCTGTAGTTAAAGGATTTGGTCCTGGCCCTCTGTGTGTTTTCCTCAAAGACACTACCGAAAGCCTGGATGGTTTTTAGCTGTTTTAGCAGCATGGTGGCTCCTTAGTAGTGTCTTTGCCACAATGTGAGGAAAAGGCTCTCTTCTTTATGTTGTCAGAAGTTCTGGTTGATGTGCCTCAGAACCACGGGTCACCTTCCAAATGTCAGTCTTAGGCTTTTGCTGTGTCCAGTTTGGTGGACTGGACACGTGACACAGGATACAGTTAGAAAAAGCACTGGAACCTATTACTGCTTCACCATGACTCCTCATTTTGTTTATCTGAACAGGTAATCTCAAGAATGCTGCCCACTCTGACAAAGCCTTTGCTGAAACCTTTGTTCAACATTTTTAGTGATGGAAGACAACATAGGAAGCATGTCTTCAGGTGTCTCTGAGTGCCCCATTCAGAGAACCCAGGCCGTCTAGATTAAGATACCACATCTGTGGCCTCTATGGGACCACCCTAGCCCACAGTAGACTTCAGTATGGGAATGAATGTCAGGCCAGACGTGCTGACGGCCCACACCTCTCACACCCATGGATTGTTGGGTGCTGGACCTCTCATAGTTAGTACGGGAGCTGAGGCAGGGGGTCCAGGTGATGTGGGACTTTGGATACCTTTACTGAGCAGCTAGGTGTAAGTTAAAGGTGGGGAGACCGTCAGTTGAAAACTCTTGTTGTTTCTGCTGCATTGGCAACCGAGAGGCTGAGAGCCCTCCTGCTCTCCCACGCATCCTGGTGAGGTGTCTCTGGCTAGAGATGATTCCCTCTTCCCTGCTGGTCACCCCACTCCTGGGAGCCCAACCTTCTCCCTATGACTCATGTAGTTGCTGTAGGGATAATTCTCATGTCAGAAGCAGGGGCCATTGATTTGAGAGGAGGAAAGCAATGACTATTCAGAAACAAGTCTCCTCTCATCATGCAAAAATACCCCTAATTAAGAAATCCAGAGTCAGACTCTGTGTCATGGAAACATAATTTCCTTTGACTCAGAGAGATCCAAGAACTGCTGCAGGCTATGAACCTTTCTTAGTTTCCTGGGTTAAGCAGCTTCATTCTTTGCCCTGAGTTTTCTTGGATAAATGTGAATTCAACCTATCATTTATTTATGAAGTATCTTCCATGGGCCAGTCATGATGTTAATGAATGACTCAAGAAATAGGATGTGAACAATCACAACATTCCGGCCCTCAAACAGCATACAAAGGAGTAAATGAATCTTTAAGTTGTAAACTCTGACTGGTATGCGGATCTTGACAGAAAGGTGAAAACTTGGTTTGGACACTTCTAGGAGTTTAATTCTATCCCAAAATTTGTAAGTAGAAGTTTCCTAGTAATAGAAGTTTCCTCTATTGGGATAGAGGGTCTAAAAGGTAATTAAATGAAGTTAATCCAATATGGCTTGTGTCTGTATAAAAAGGGGGAACTCAGACACAGGGATATGCAGAGGGAAGACAATGTAAAAAGATACAGACAAAAATCTACAAGCCCAGGACAGAGACTAGGAGCCAGGTCTCTCCTTCACAGTCCTCAGAAGGATCCAACCTTGCTGACACTTTGATCTCAGACCTGTAGACCTTCAGAACTGTGAGCCAATAAATTTTGGTTGTTTAATCATAGTTGGCCCAGGGACTGAAAGCAGGGGTCCAGGTGGTGTGGGACTTGGATATCTTTTCTGATGCAGCTAGAAGAGAAGTAGCAGCGTGTCTTTTTTTTTTTTTTTAATAACAACCAGAGCCAATTAATATAGATATTTAGTGGCTCCCTCTTGTATGATCTGGTGGGGAAAATCCTGGGTGGGCATAACTTAAATATTCATGTAGCTTGTGTGTACTAGAAATTTGGTAAATTCACTGATTCATTTATGTGTTCATCCATTTCTCAACACTTTACGCTATGTTTTTAAATCTCACTTGTCACTCTGGGAAATTATTTTGTCTTTCATTTATTTATTCACTGTTTCTCTACCAGCATCATGGTAGATGTGTAGGAAGTAGTTGTTGAAGAACAATTTGTCCTTTCTTGTTTCATGTTTTCTTTTTCTCCATTCAATATTTAAGCACTGGTATGTCTACTGTGTGCACAACATCCCAGGATTGTTGCTGTCACAGCATAAAGAGGTACAAGGAATGGTTCTTGTTGCCAAAGAATATATGATTCCAGGAGGAAGACAGAGCACGCATATATGAGGGTTGTGTATTAGACAGCTTTCTATCAGTATAACAAATGCCTGAGACAAATCATCTTTAGAGAGAAAAAAGTATTTGGGCTCATTGTTTTGGAGGCTCCAGTTCATGATTGATTGGCCCCACTGCCTCTGGGCCTCTGGTAGGGGTGTCAGATGGCAATGGTGGGAATGCATGCAGAGTGAAACTTATCACCTCATGGTCAGGAAATAAAAGAGAGAAAGAGGAAAAAGAAGGAGCCAGAGTTTGTCCTGCTATCCCCTTCAAGGGCACAGCCCCAGTGACCTAAAGACCTCCCAGTAGGCCCTGCCTTCTAAAGGTTCCACTACCTCCCAACAGTGCCACACTGGGTACTGATCCTTTACCACATTGATCTTTGGAGGACATTTAAGAGCCAAATTATAGAAGTTTACATTCTAAGACCAAGTAGCAGGGAAGTGTGTGCCAGTGAGGTGCTGGGTCACAGCAGCTGCTGAAAGGGACAGTGCAGTGGTAGGAAGGTGGCAAGGTGAGCTTGTGGAGGAGAGATGAGCATCTGAGATTAGGGACAGAAAAGGAGAAGAGGGACGAGGAACAGGAGAGGTGTAGGAGTGTAATGTTCATGCTCCATTGCCTTCCCCAGTACCTGTGGGCTATGTTTAGGGAGGAGTGGGGTTGCCTCAGGCCCGGGTTTGGCAAGGCCTGAGGATGGAAATGATAGACAGAACCTAGAAGCTTCCTTCTGACATCCCAGGAGATGGATTCAAGGCTCAGGGGCTCTGAATTCTTTACACTCTAACATCATCACCTTGGAAACTTTAAAAATATTGATGTTCAGACCCTAACTTGACTCAGGATGTCCCAGGAATGGCAGTTAGTGTTTCAGAGGGAAGAAAACCTTTTAGGACCTGATTGATAGCAGAGGCTTCTGACTGCAAGGCCTAGGTCACTAGGGCCACGGCCTGGAAGTCCTGCAGTTCCAAGTGACAAGGATAACTGTTGGGACTAAGACATCTTGCTGCTTTCCGCTGGTATGGCCTCCTCTTCCTGAGTGTAACAGTGCCTGCTGTGACATAAGATGAATGTGTGAAAGATCTGTTCCTGTTTTCCAATGTTTACTACTCTGCTTTATGGCAGGAACAATAGCAACAACAGCAGATTAATGTGTTCGCCCTCTTTTTATTTTTATTTTTTTTGACACCTTCAGCTTCCTATAGCTGTTCTCAGGGATAGAAATCATCCAGAGAAGTGCTGCTGGTGGTGGTGTTTGAAGATTTGGGGAATCTGGGGCCAGGGATTTAGTAATTGCTATGGCTTGAATGTATCCCCTCCAAAATTTAGGTGTTGCTAATGGGAAAGTGTTAAAAGGTGGGACTTTAAAAGGTAATTAGGCAATGAAGTCTCCCCCTCATGAATGTAATTAAGATGTGTAGAGAAGAGGCTTCACACAGTGCTTGGCTCACTTGCCCTGCTGCCTTCCACCATGTGAGGATACAGTATTTTTCCCTGCAGAGGCTGCAGCTCTGAACTTGGTTCCATGATTTTAGATTTCCCAGCCTCCAGAACTATGAGAAATAAATTTCTTTCTTTCTTTTTTTTTGAGGTACTGGGATTTGAAGTCAGGACAACTTGAGCCATGCTCCCACCTCTGTTTTGCTTTTGTTATTTTTTTAAGGTCTCGCGCTTTTGCCCAAGGCCAGCCTTGTAGCTGGGATTACAGATGTGAACCATTGTACTTGGTGAAAAAGGGTCTCATTAACTTTTTTTTTTTTTTGTCTGGGCTGATCCTCCTGCCTCCACCTTCTAAGTAGCTAGGATTACTGAAAAATACAATTCTGGTCCTTATAAATTTCCCCATCTGTGCTTCTATCATAGCGACACAAAATAGACTGAGACAGGCACCTTTCTACTTGAGTCCTGTGAGCTTACTTTCTCTCAACAGTTCGTGTAAGCCCTGATGTCCCAGTGCCTGGCACACAGCGGGCTCTCAGTAAATGTTTGTTATCCTTTCCAACGAGACAGCAGAGATTTGCTGAAATGCTAAACTTCAGGTATGGTCTGAGAGAAAAATACCACCTGCTTCCTTTTTCTCTGCTCAGGATACTCTTGGTATAAACAGAAAGAGTGGGAGCAAAATGAGAGTTGGCTCCTCTCCAAAATGAACCTAGAAATCTTGACTGAGATCTACAAGCATCAGGGATTGTGCAAGATGGTGTGGGAATGCCAGGAGAAATTACACATGGCTCTCACCACCTAGCTCTGATAATCTATCGGAGAGGCAAGCTATGAGCATGTGAAAAGGTAACAATAAAAGATTTATATAACAGTCTAAGACCAACAAATACAAGTGTGGCCATGGGGCAGATCAGGAGTATGTGACTTATTGCCTACTAAATCTGATGACAGCTGGAACTGAGCAGAAGGGAAGGGCTCATCAGGCTGGGGTAGTTCAAATGAAGGCAAGAGGAGGTGGAGTACAAGTGCAGAGTCTGAGCTGGGTGGGGCAAGCTGTGGAAACACCTGAAGAGTTTTAGGTAAGGTGAGAATGCTGGAGGTGAAGCTCCAGGTGTAGGGCCTCACATCCCGAGCCAGTGAGCTATCGCCCCACAGGAAATGGAGAGCAAGGAGTTTCAGCAATCGAAAAGGGGGTTCTGTGGCCCCTCCCCAGTCTCAGCAGCTCTGAGGCCTGCACTGTTTCCAGTTACTACAGGGTCTTCTGGGTGTCTGGTCCAGCACCTTTCTGTTCCACCAGCCGTGGTCTTGTTAAACACTGAGTAGCTCACTCAATTTTTTCCCCCCAGTATCACAAGTATTCAGCATTGAACTTCCTGAAGGGGGTGGGAGTGATCAGGTAGCTTCAGAAAGCAGCCTCTATGACTCAGCACAGAGGGTTTTGCAATAGACCTACAGAACCAGACGAGCTTGCTTTTCTTCAGGAAACTTTGGTGTCCTAAGAAAACCTTGGCATGGGTATCTGCCCTGCTGCATGGAATTTTGGGTAGTGTGTGCTCTGGGGAGTAAAAGGGCTTAGAAATCAAGTGAGATTGCAGTGCACCCTCCTGCTCTGTCTCTAACTAGGTGTATGACTTTCGGGGTTACCTAGCTTCTCCCAGTTGAAGTTTCCTCATCTGGGAAACAGCGGAGACTACTTTGTAGAGTGCCTCTAAGTACTAAAGGAGACACGTACTAAAAGACACATAGTAGGTATCCTGTATATTTTTTCTATTGTAAAATATGCACTATTTGACAAAGGAAATTATTTGTGTGTCTTGGGTCTATTCAAGAAAAAAGTCAGATTTCCTGACTTTCCAACTATACCTCTCCTTCTGTCCCTGCCTTGATACCTGAGTCCTGCAGGAAGTGCACTTAACTGAGAAGCGTTCAGGAGAAAATTCTGTTGCCTTAAAAGTGGGCTGAGCAGGGCACTGGTGGCTCACGCCTATAATCCTAGCTACTCAAGGGGCAGAGATTAGGAGGATCATGGTTGGATGCCAGCCTGGGTAAATAGTTCTTGAGACCCTATCTCAAAAAAACCCACCACACACACACACACACACACACACACACACACACACAAAAGGGGCTGGTGGAGTAGCTTAAGGCGTAGGCCCTGAGTTCAAACTCCAGTACCACAAAAAAAGAAATGTGGGCTGAACAAAAGGGCTATCCTCACTTTGCTTGGTATATTCCCACAGGAAAAAGCTGAAGGTAACAAAGGGGAATTTAAGTATAAAGCAAAACTTAAAAGGGATTTCTTAATATAAATGTGTTTTCAAAACACCTAAGATATTTACAAACTTTTAAAAGATATCTTATTTTTTAAAAGATATTTTATTTAACAAATTTTACAATGCTTGCTATATGCCAGACATAGTTCAAACCATTTTACATATTAATTCATTCAGCGTTCATAACTACCTCAGGGGTAGGTGTCATTATTCCAGCTTATATTTGGGGAAACTGAGGTATAAAGAAGCTATACAATTTGCTAAAAGCCATATAGATATGTGGGTGACTTTTAGCCCAGGCATTGTAGTGGGAACAGAAAATTATTATCCAACAATTAGTGGAGAAGACAGCCTGTCTAACATGTCTACTTTTGATGAAGGGCTCAGATATTCCAGGGATTTAAAACTGAGATGACTCAGCAAAACTACACCCCTCCCATGAACAGATGGGATACTAAATCCTTCTTCCCAGGTGACCTTTTGGGAACTGCCTCACTGGGGTCTCCATAAGATAGTTCTCACTGGGTCACCTTCCCTTCCTTGATTTCTTTCTTTTTGAAAAACATTTGAGGAGCATCAACCATGTGCCAGGTTTACAGTGCTAGGTGTGGGGGACACCAAGATAAATATAGCATGTTCCAGGCTCCAGGAATCTAGTGGGGAAAGTGAACAAATGAGCCAACAGTCACATTCACACTGAAGAAAGGACTCCCAAGGCTATCTCTGCCTTTCTTTGCAGAAGCCAGCCTCACTCTCTCTCCACTGGGAACAGAAGCCAGTGCTTTCATTTATAGAAGAGGCAACTGCCACGAACTGCCTACTGACCAAGTGGAGTTGCTTGTGTTTTCTTTGCCTGCTTCCTCCATCATCTTTTCCTCTCTTGCCCTTTCTCCATTCTTTGAACTTGTCTTCCTTCCCTTCTTCTATCCTTTTTTCTCTTTGTCACCACAGACCTTTCAGGTCTTCCCCCAAGCACTCATTCTCTGAGCCCACACATCTTGGGAAACCCTGACCCAGATTCGTCAAGCTTGCAACAGGTTATGTTGCCTTGTGACACTGGCATTTCCTGTCACTAGAGTGCACTGAACATCGCACCCAACAGGTTCCCTTATTCCAAAGCAGTTTGATTGGGGCTGCTAAGATCAGGAACATGTCATAGAGAAAGAGATCAGAGCGGGTACCAGAGGTGAGGGACAGCAAAATCTGAGGACCAGGAGGTGGGTACCTTCCTGCTCTCAGCCTCTCGAGCACCGAAGATACACGAGACCTTCCTTGAATAGAGTCCAGGGTGTTCCTGGGAAAAGCACAGCCAGAGGGGCTGGAGAGACTGCAGTTTGGGTTCTGAGATAAGGGACTCAGGAAGGAGAGAGTGAGGGAGGTGAACAGATACCCTCCTGTGAATACTGCTTGCTGCCCATTAATAAGCCTGCAAAAAAGGCATCTTTAGGAGACATCAAAAGAATGCTCTTGTTTCTCTTCCATTAACTCCATTATCCTAGTCCACCTCCCCCCAGGAGACTTCCAGTACTGTCGTTTTAGGAATTCAGTTTCTTCTGGGTCTGGCAGTGGTGGTGTTTTATGTTCTTAATGCCTTGGAAGGCAGAGAAGCCAGATGGTTCTGTCTCCTTGTTCATGCCCCGCCCTTGTCCCACTACAGGGTCTTTGCCTTCTTCCTTTGTTTGTTTTTCTCCCCAGAAATTCACCCACAAAGCATGTGTTGGGTTTAGACTTTGGGCAAAGTTCTCTGATGGCTGCTGTAGAGGAGAGACAAACATGACATACTCAGTGCTTTTAGGGCTGCTGTAGAGGAGAGACAAACATGACATACTCAGTGCTTTTAGGAACTTGCAGTTCGTGGAGGAAACACACTAAATGTGATGTAATAAAATAGACACATAAGAGATTTTTATTATTTATTTATTTTTGTGGTACTGGGGATTGAACCCAGGGCCAAGTGCTTGCTAGGTAAGTGCTCTACCATTTGAGCTATACTTCCCACCCCTTTTGTATTTATGTATTCAATTTATTTACGATAGGGTCCTGTTAACTTTGTCCTTGCTGGCCTTGAACTTGTTATCTTCCTACCTCCATTTTCCAAGTAGTTGTGGTTACAGGCTTGCATCATTACGCCTGGCTCAGACTCACAAGAGATTTTATGCAGTATGCATGGCGTTTTCTCTTTGCTATTTCCAAAGCAATGTTTGTTTTTGTTTTTGTTATTTTGTTTTTTTAAAAAACATGCTCCCTACATCTGGTGCTTTTTGCCAGGTTGATCTTTTAAGGAAAGAGGGTTTGGGACACATCAGGAGATAGGAACAAATCTTCGTCATGAGGATGAACACCTCCAGTCCCGAGATTTTCAATCAGCAGAGAACATATTCTGGTGTCACAATCAGGCCTGGCTCCAGTCCACACCATAAGGCTAGTAGCGACATGGCCTACTGATGGCAGTGGAGGCGATGTTTACTTCTCCAGGATTCCTTGCACAATTTACTGCCCTTTCTTCAAGAGCATAACTAAGAGTGTGCCAAAAGTCAACGGCACGCTCATCCCTTTAGAAATTGCATCACTGGGTTAGCTCGTCTTGGGAGGAAGCTTTACAGGAAAGAAGCTGGTAGTACTACAAATTTGGAGACAATTTTTTTTTTTTTTGGGTAGGTAGCCATGGTGCTGGGCACATAGTTTTAAAACTAAGTTATAACTAAGGAAAATTTGGGGTAGACTGTCCACCTTTTTAATCATGCCTAGTATGGCTTACAAAGTCATTCGAGGCAAAATGCATAATAGAAGCCTCTATACTGTTAAGTCCAAAACCTAGACCCAAAGCATCCTTTCTCATTCAACCAGGGGATTTGTTAGTTTTAGTTGTGGATGCTTTTGGGAAAGGCTGAAGAGAGAATGTGTGCTCCACTTGAGTCTTGAAGAGTGAATAATTCACAAAGTGCACAAGTAGGGAAAGTCTAGATGGAAGGGTGGATGTGTGAAAAGGCCGGCTGGTGGGACCGAGGTCTCAAAGCAGATAGGGTGAGAAGGTTGAATGCATCACTGGGTTGCCAGCATGAGGTTCCCCATCAAGGAGAAGTAAAGCCCAGCCACAGGATCCCCAGGGGTAGGGAGAAGTCTAGGGTCTCAGGTGTCTCCTCCATCCACTAGGGTGAGTGTTCCTGGGACAGAAAGCTATATGGGGAGACCACAGGAGAGCCTGTTACCAATGCAAGTTGGGCAGAAGACATGGTTGGAAGGCAGAAGAATCTAGAAACAACTCTGATGGCTTCTGCAGTCTCCCTTCTTTGGGTGCTTCACTCTTCCCCAGGCCCTACCTCCCTAGCCCAAGACTATAATCTCAGAGGACTTGCCTTGGGAGTTATTTCTCTTTTATTAAGGTACCATTTGGACAGCAAACAGCACACACAGAAACTACAAACCCACACACAGAATAAATTTTGACATTTAGAAGTAGACATCAGGAGAAGCTGTGCTGCCAGGAGGTCCAGAAGCTGGAGGGTTGAGAGCTATCAGCAGACTCAAGAGTCTAGATAAATCTGAGGGACATTTACTGACAAATACCCACTCCCTAAGGCCCAAACTCCTTCCCAAAAATCTATGAACATCCCCAGATGTGGCAAGGTTATGGAGGCGGAGGACAGCCTGTAAATTACAACCGGCTCAGCCACAAGTAAAGTGGACCCAGCTGTGCTCTCCCTGTGGCTTTGGCGGTAGATGAGTTCCTGGCACTCATCCTTTACCAGCTCCTTGGTTTCTTTGGAGGTGCAGGTGTGCCCCAGCAGCAGGAAGTGCAGACCTGTTCTAGGTTTGTTTTCCTGGACTGCACTACCTTTGCTTTCCTGTCTGCTGAGCCGAGCCCGCCACTCCCAGGAGAGTAAGTGAAGAGATGCGTCCCCAGGAAATTCAACGTGGAGGCCACCAGCTGTGTGCAAATTCTCCATCATCCACTCTCCATCAGTGTGATGTTGGGGAAGTGACCTCATTTCTCTAGGTCTCATAGTCCCCATCCGTAAAAAAATGACAGCGTGTGCTGTGTAATGAGTTACTGCCAAGTACCAAACCAGACTCAAGAGAAATGTTCACAGCCTGCTTTCTTTCTTGACTTTTTTGTCACCCATTTCTTCCTTTCCATTTCCCCATTCTGTTTCCAGGTCTGTGTGTCTTTGGTGGTCATGCAATCTCAATGGCACTAAATGTACCTCTTGACATCAAGGTCTTCCCACCCTGTTATATCCTGATATGTGCTTCCCTCAGGACTCTGCTTCTTCACTGGGAGATGGGCCTTGAGTACTATCTGAGCCCACAAGAGAGACCTAGGTAGCCATGGGCACACAGACACCGGAATATCTTGGGGATGATGTTGAGTGAGGTGCTGTGATGGTGGATGGGCAAGAAGAAGAAATAGTAGGGTAGAGGGGCCCCTGCTAGGTCTGTCCAGAAGTTAGAGCCCAAGACTGGTGCTATTTACAACCTTCAGCAGAAAGAAAATTACCCTTTCCAGGAGTGGTAGGACCAAGGATATAGGAGAATTGAGGTCTGTCCTCTGAAAGTCTAGTTCAGTGGCTCATAGTCTACCATGTAGTAGGTTCTGCAGAAATCCCCTATCCTTCTCTCCATCTTCCTGTCCATCCAGCTGGCTCTCTGGTATACATTAAGAGTTTCATGGAATACAGGCTGATCTGGGTGGAAAGCTCTTATAACCCATTTATTTAAGGAATCAGTGCCTTTTATAGTCACTCGACTGGAGTCTTTGACAGAAATCCTGTGAGGTAGTAGCAAGACAGGCAATACCTCACTTTTTGTACACCAAAAAGTGCTCAGAGTAACAAGATGAGCACAGCTGAGACAATGTCAGTATTGGTCAAGCACAGGGTGCTGGTATGCTCTCCCAAGGACATACTCTGCCTCTCCCCTGCAGGCCTTGGTTTGGCTGGACCTGGACTGCCTTCTCAGTCCAGACCAACGGGGCTGCTTTTCAAACCAGTGTGGGTTTCAAGTCATCTTTGAAGTTCACAATGGGCTTGGAGCGGGCCCATAGCTTTTCCCAGGAGCCCAGCCCTCTGGCAGGGTCAGGGTCAGTGTCTGATGTGCCACTGTCACTGGAGTCAGAGGAGCTCTGGAAGCAGATTTCACAGTAGGGTCGGTGGCAGTGGCAGAAGAACTCATCTGAGCTGCTGGATTCAGTGTCAAGGTAGTTGCACTGAGAAGACAAGGAGGGACAGATGGGGGCTCCAGGGGGCTGAAGCTGCCACCGTCTAGGCAGGTCTGGTGAAGGGAGTAGGTGTGGGATGGTGGAACTTTGTGCCTGGGCAGAAACAGAAGGCCGGGGAGGAAAAGCTGTAAGGCACTCTCTGACCCCCTGAGGCTCTGTATGACATTGCTTGCTGCCCCTCAGAGTGCCTGGCCTCCCTTGATGGTCTGTAGGTGGTGAGGGTTTTCTGGAAGACTGCCTTGGTATCTCAGCATCTAGCCTGGGGCTATCCCCACTTTGCACATTCAGCCCATTGTGTGCCCCAAAAGTGGTTCTACCTGCATGATGCCCCACATAGTAAGGCACAGAGGAAGAGAGGTGTGAGCAAGCGTGCTGGGCTGCCCGTCTCCTCCTCACCACATGTGGGCTGAAGCCCAGCTCCTTGGAAAAGAGCAGCTTCTGGTGGCTGCGGGAGGCACTGCTCTTCCAGGGCTGCTGGGGAGAAGATGGGGTAGTGGAGAGGGATGCCTCAGGACCCAGGTCCAGCTCTTGTAAGACTTCCCGAAGCTTCTCTCTGACCACTGAACTGACCCGAGGTAGCCTCTCTGGGGGTTCCTCTGAGCTCTGCCTCTGTTCCTGGGCCCTTCTGCTGGGAATGAAAGTCTGGCTGAGGACCATGGGTCCTTGGTCTTGTCTCTTTGGGCTGTGGCTTTGTTCAGCCTGTGACTTCTGGCTACAACCTGAGTTTAAATGATCAGAAAAGCCTTTCAAGTCAGATATCTTCTCCTTTTGGCCTGGGGAGGGGCTGGCATTCCTCTCAGGTGTGCTGGGGCTGTGCACACATGGGAAAGGTCCTGAGGTGCCTGGGTAGTCTGCAGCAGCCACATGGATATCATTCTGAGAGACACAGGGGTATCCCGAAGGTTCCTGATCTGCCAGCCCATAGGCTGAGGCTGAAGTTGGGACACCCTTGCCATGGGAAGAGGTGGGTGGGACTACCCACTCTGGGGAGTCATAGGTGCACTCAGCAGCCATCAGTCTCACTAGTTTCTCTTTGGCATTGTTTACTTGTTCCTGCAGGCTTTCAATCACAGCATTTTTCTGTAAAATACAAGCACAACCATCAACCAAAGATGTGGCTAAGGGTTCCATACTGCCTCCTAAGGTGGAGAAAAGAGGCATCAGAGAAGACCTTGGTTTAAATTCCAGTTCTTCTAACATCTGCCCGGTGACCTCAGGCTGAGGCGACCTCAACCTCGTGCAATGAGTCGGTGCACACAAAGCACTTAGCACAGTTAACGGGCAGATGGTGCTCAATAAAGGCTACTGCACTGAATAGCTGCTGTGCCCTTCTTCCCCCTGCCAATTCCCAGGCTGTGGCACTGTCTGTGAGGAGGGAAGAGGCCCAACCTAGCTGCTTGCTGGTGGCTTCAGCGTCTTCTCACCTTCCCCAGCACCAAGAGGGTCAGGGCACTCTGTAGTATGCCAGCTCGAAGAGTGTTTAGGATTGTCCAAATGTGGGTCTCTCACACTTTTGTAAACTACAGATGAATATGAAGCACATCTCCGAGGGATAAAAAATGGAGAAACAAAGCTGGGCGCTGGTGGCTCACACCTGTAACCCTAGCTACTTGGGAGGCAGAGATAGGAGGATTGCAATTCAAGGTCAACCTGGGCATATAATATTCGAGAACTTACCTTGAAAATACCCAGTGGGAAAAAAAAGGACCACTGGAGTGGCTCAAGTGGTTGAGCACCTGCCTAGCAAGCATGAGCTTTGAGTTCAAACTCTAGTACCAGCCCCTGCCAAAAAAATGGGGAAACAAGTATTTTGCCTGTTGCTAAACAGTCTGGGAAATGGCAAGAATGCAGAGAAGGGTGGAGATTCCAGACAAATTGGATGGAGCCAGGAGGAGCCAATAAGAATCTGGGATTGGTACTATCACGTCCCTAGGCTGGACCTCTGGGGTGAGAGGCCAAAGTTACCATGAGGCAATATCAGCTGTCAGTATCTACCAAAGAAGTGTGCACATCAGAATTATTATAGAAGCTTAACAGGAAACAAAAGCAAGAATTGGCAAGTAGGATTACATCAAAATAAAAGGCTTCTGCACAGCAAAGGAAGCATCAGCAAAGAGACAAAACCAACAGAAGGGGAGAAAATATATGTCAGCTATTCATTGAACAGAGGACAACATCCAAAATATATAAAGAACTCAAAATACTCAACAACAACAAAAGGAATGGAATCCAACTAAAAATGGGCAATGATCATCAGAAAAAGAAGGAATGTAAATGGCAAACAAATATATGAAAAATGCAAATCAAAGCTACATTAAGATTCCATTTCTCCCCAGTTAGAATGGCTGTTATCAAAAAAAAAAATGCCGGTGAGGATGTGGAGAAAAACCCTTATACATTATTGGCAGGAATGTAAATTAGTCCAGCCACTGTAGAAATGAGTATGGAGCTCATTCAAAAACCTAAAAGTAGAACTATCAGATGATCCAGCTATCCTACTCCTGGGTAGATATCTGAAGGAAATGAAGTCAGCATACAAAGAGATACCTGCATGTCCATGTTTATTGCAGCACTATTCATCATAGTTAAGATAAAGAATCAGCCAGGTGTCTATCAACAGATGACTGAATAAAAAAGATATGGTATATGTACACAATGGAGTATTATTCAGTCATAAAGAATGAAATCCCGTCATCTGCAGGAAAATGGATGTAACAGAAAGACAAGCATTGAATGTTTTCTGACATGTGTGGACACTTACAAAATGACTTGTAAGTAGAAGAGGGACTACTGGGGAGTAGGAAGAGGACTGGAGGAAATAGGGAGAGAGGTGATAGGGGAGAGTATAGAAGAAGGATGAATGGACATGATCAATGCACATATATGCATGTATGGAAATGTCACAGCAAATCCCATTAATCTGTATAATTAATGTGTGATGATTTTATAAAAAGGAATTATTGTAGAAGCTTAAAACAAACAAACAAAAAAGGATTACTGGGGCTATGTCCCTGATAGCTTGATTCAGTAGTTCTAGAATGGAGCCCAGAAGATGAATGAGGCTGGAGCGGTTCTGTAACTCAAGTGTGTGGATGTCAGTGGATAAACAGGTCATGCCCTGAAGAGCTGGCAGGTGACAGCTGCAGAGGTGTGCCCACCCTAAGTGTAAGCTTATAGGGCAGGAAGCAGGAGAGCTGGGAGCAGGTGGGCAGGGCATGAGCACACTCTGGCCATCTTTCTGGAGTGCAGCAGTGGGTTGTCTAGCTCAGATTCTGTGTCCACCTTCAGAGAGTTCTGATGCTCAAAGAGAGAGGAGCAGGGATCGATCCTTGTGGGTAACAGATGGTCTTGGGCAGATGACACAGGACCAAGGGTGTGGGGACAGCAATATCACAAGCACATCCATATAGGAAGGGGCTTGTCAGGATACCAAATGCTGCCTCTTGAAGAAATTCAAATGGCCAAAAAACACATGAAAAAATGCTCACCATCTCTAGCAAGAAAGGAAATGCAAATTAAAACCACACTAAGATTCCACCTCACCCCTGTTCGAATAGCCATCATTAGCAACACCATCAGCAACAGGTGTTGGCGAGGATGCGGGGAAAAAGGAACCCTCTTACACTGCTGGTGGGAATGTAAACTAGTACAACCACTCTGGAAAAAAATTTGGAGGCTACTTAAAAAGCTAGACATTGATCTACCATTTGATCCAGCAATACCACTCTTGGGGACATACCCAAAAGACTGTGACACAGGTTACTCCAGAGGCACCTGCACACCCATGTTTACTGCAGCACTATTCACAATAGCCAAGTTATGGAAACAGCCAAGATGTCCCACTACTGATGAACGGATCAAGAAAATGTGGTATCTATACACAATGGAATTTTATGCAGCCATGAAGAAGAACGACATGTTATCATTCACAGATAAATGGATGGAATTGGAGAACATCATCCTGAGTGAGGTTAGACTGGCCCAAAAGACCAAAAATCGTATGTTCTCCCTCATATGTGGACATTAGATCAAGGGCAAACACAACAACGGGATTGGACTTTGAGCACATGATAAAAGCTTTAGCACACAAGGGAGGGGTGAGGATAGGTAAGACACCTACAAAATTAGCTAGCATTTGTTGCCCTCAACACAGAGAAACTAAAGCAGATACTTTAAAGCAACTGAGGCCAATAGGAGAAGGGGACCAGGAACTAGAGAAAAGGTTAGATCAAGAAGAATTAACCTAGAAGGTAACACCCACGCACAGGAAATTAATGTGAGTCAACTCCCTGTATAGCTATCCTTATCTCAACCAGCAAAAACCCTTGGTCCTTCCTATTATGGCTTATACTCTCTCTTCAACAAAATTAGAGATAAGGGCAAAATAGTTTCTGCCGGGTATCGAGGGGGTGGGGGGAAGAGGGAGGGGGTGGAGTGGGTGGTAAGGGAGAGGGTGGGAGAAGGGGGAGAAATGACCCAAGCATTGTATGCACATATGAATAATAAAAAAAGAAAAAAAATGCTGCCTCTTTCTGGCCACCTTTTCTGGAAGATGAGTATGAGTTCTGGGATACACATTTATCATGCTCTAGAAACAAAAGTGTTCCCTGCTTTCAAATAATAATACAAATTGCCTGTGGCCTGAGCCGGTGGTAACTTCTCAAGTTTAGATGCAAGAGTTGCCCAGAATGTCTGTTAATGGGTCACTAACTTAACTAAATAGTCCAGTATTGTGGCAGCACCCACCAGGCAGACCCACCACTTCCTGTGTAGAGCAGTAAGGAGATGTTGGTACTGCTAATTTTGGTACTCCCAGTTTCACCTGGGTTTAGTCTACCACCAGGAGTGAGCCAGGACCAGTTAAGTGACTGGTGAGTCAGATGGAGGGACTTTCAGGGGAGACCTACCTGCCTGTTCTCTCTCTCCCTCCTGGCGCAGGGGTAGGGTCTAGGTGCTGCGGGGTGAGTGGAAAGAAGAGTGGGTGAATAACAGGGGGATCATTCAGGCCCTTCATGATACTTGGAGGTGCCTGATTTGTCTTTAAGGATCATATGACTGTGATGAGTGCACAGGAGAGACCTGACATCTCCTCCTGAAGAGCACTCTGCATGTGATGCTGGCCTCAGGAGGCCTTTACTGCCTCAGTGAGTTAGGAAGAAGCCACCAGCTGATGACACCCCAGTGAGTAAAAATGCCTTCTTCAGCCTTCTCCACCAACTCCTTTGAGTATAGGAAAGTACGGGAGATTGGAAGAGTATTCTTATCCCAGCAAACCAAACATCTGAGGCTGGCTGGCAACAGATTTAGAAACATCAACATAAACAGTCAATCTCCCTTCCTCCAGAAAAGGAAGTGGGACTCTGTTTTCACCATGGCTGCACTCTAATTAGAGGCCTGGTGTGAGGCCCTGCCATCACAAGACCACAATCTGACCTCCTAAGGAAGCTGCTCTCAAATGAGCTTATTAATTATTACTTTGGCACAGTTGGGGAGGCAAAATGTCCACAGGAGGGTTTCATGGGGTGCAGGCCCTAAGGATGCACCCAACCTCTTGCTTCTCTGGAAGGGTTCTGCCTGCTGCCCTCACTCAGACTGGAAGGTCAGTGGTGGATGCTGCCCTAACAGCTTCCAGGGAAGCCTGGATCACAGAGGCCAGAGGGGCAAGAAAGAGAAGGTGGACAGCCCAGATTGTGGGAAAGTAAGAGGAGGCTCCAGGCTACAGAGAGGCTGCAGAAAGGGCTCAGCACATAACTGGGCAGAAGAGGTTATTTGTGCTAATCTACAGGCAGGTTTGGCACTGGAAATGCAGATACTGGGCTCTCTCATGTGCCTGCCCTAGGCCCTAGGACTGTCTGCTTCTTCTCAGAGCTATTCTGGGGAAGATGTTCGAGGTGGAGCAGGTGCTGGAGAGGCAGCCCTCTATGGCCTATGTACCTGTTCCTGTCAGGGCTCTCCCTCTGAAGACTCAAGATATCCTTTTGGATACAGAAGATTTAGCCACTGTGTGGGAAACAGGATTGCATGGCAGAAGTACAAAAAGCACAGCACAAATTACCATAAGGCTAAAGAGCCAGTCTGCCTGGCTGTTCAAGCATTAGCTGATTGTAAATGAAAACCATCCTGGCAGCTTTAGCCAAGTTCCTGGCCTTCTGTTTAGCTGGAAAAATAAAATGCCTCTTTGAAGACGTCACAGAGCATCAAAGGCAATGCTATTCTCTTGCCAGGTGAGGAGAAATCTGGCTTTGAAATGACGTCCTGAATGTATGATAAATAGTAAAGAAATGGAGAAGTTTCTCTGATGGACATAAAGGTTCAGAACTGAGGTTGTGGTGTGGGAGGCTAGAGAACAGGGTCCGTGGGTGCCCAGGGAAGCTTGGCCCTTCATCTGGGTGCTTGTTAGGTCTCCACCAAACCAATATCTCACAGGACTGTTCACACCCAGGGGCCAGTCCCATTGCAAAAACATAGTTTCCCACACAGCACCTACTCAGGTATGTTCTGTATTGAAAAAATATGGAATGTGATTTAGTGCCAAAAAACTGACTAATCCCCCTGGGCCCTGGGCCTTCTTCCTGAGGAATGCAACCCTCACGCTTGCCCACGTGCGTGCCTCAAGCCCACGCAATGCTTGTCTGGGAGAGGGGCCAACTCTGGCACACGTACAAAAGAAATGAGGGCTGGGCTGCTTGGATCTGCATTAGTGCTGTGAAGACACTGATAGGCCCTTGCTCAGCCCCTTCCACATTTGTACACATGGCAGGACTTTTCCGGGATGACAAAATGATTGGGATCCCCTTTTAATCCCTGGGGAAGTCAGTGAGGACTCCATGGGATCTTGGACACAGGGGTACTACTCTATGTATATAGAAAAAATGTGTCACATAGATGCTAGCATCCACTGTAACTCAAGGCCTTTCCAGTGCTGTTCCCTCTGAATTTCCCTGTACTCTTTGTCTGGCCAACTTGTACTTAACCTTCAGCTCTCATCTGCAGAGTCTTTTTTGACTGATCTCAGTTAGGTTCCCTAGCCCCTAATGGGTGGTGACCCATTAATCTGATGTACTACCCAGAATTCTTCCTTTATAATTCTTATTAGGATTTATGATTGTATGTTTACTTGATCAATATCTATTTGCTCCACTAGACTGTGAATTCCACAGGGACAGGAACTATGTGTTGTTCGTCAGCACTTAGCACAATGCCCAGCATGCAAGAGTGACTCAATATATACCTGCCCGTGAATGAATGAAGTAGATGAGGGTCACTGGGGAGATGCTGAGGTTTTGCTTGCTACTGGGGAATGTGGGAGAATGGGAGGAAAAGAGAATGTTGGGGGGTGGGGCACAAGAGCCTGTGGGGGCCACCCACACATGGCTGGAGTTCTTTACAGGGAATCCTCCAGTGGGGGGGCACCGCTTACTTCTGTGAGGAGCCTTTCCATGGAGCTCTTCTCCCCCTTTGCGTGGCAGTTCTGCTCCTCACCAAACTGGGTATGGAAGGTTTTGCTGGGAGTGCTGAAATATTTGGCCATGTGTCTGATTGTTTGGTTTTCTCCTTCAAATGCCTTCCATTGCTTCAGCTGTTAGTAAAAAGAACACATGTTATTTATTTAATTACACACCCAGAAACACATTCCCTTGCTCTTTCTCATAAATACCAAGGAATGACACTGTCACAGATACACATATGCATAAACTAGTCTCTCCTCAAAATGTCCTTTGCTCTGCAGGGCCCATAGACAGCAGTGACAGAACGCATAGAGAATGTGAAGGTTATATGGCTTAAAAGTAATCAAGGAAGAAGATGAAGTGGACGAAATTGAACAACTTTGCTTCTCTATCTATCCTTTGCCAAATCGGTCAGAAAAATCATAGAGGACATAGACTTCTAGAGCTGTATTCCGAAGCTAGGGATTAAGAGCTGCCATAGGGGCAGGCATTCTAAACACTGTATGTTTCAAATGAAACTGAAGCTGGGTTTTGTTTTGTTTTTGTTTTGAGACAGGGTCTCACTATGTAGCCCAGGGTGGCCTTGAACTTGAGATCCTCCTGCCTCTGCTTCCCATGTGCTGGGTATGCACCTTCATATCCAACTTGTAGCTGACTTCAATTATTTTTCAGGTGTTGAGTAATGAGGTACTTCCTGTTATTGAGAACCTAGTTCCTTGTTGGTGGCCTTCTAACTCAAATCAATGGCCAAGGCTCAAACAGATAGAAAACCTCAGATGTCAATAAAAATGATAGATCTGACATGTAACCATGGTTTTTCATTAACAAATGAGGAAAGTCTTGAATAGAAGGACTATGACTTGTCTGAGTTCCCAAAGTTAGTTCATGGGCGTCCCACAGCTACCGGCAGTGTGCCAAACCACATGTCCTCACACAGCCAATGGAGAGTGTTGGCCCTGGGTATCCTAGGGATGTTCTTTAGCAGAAACTGGCCTTGAGAATCAATCTGTGGAGGCATGAGCTGGTCCACTTTACCAGGTATGGAGCTGACATAGAACATTTACTGACAGGGTCTGCTCTGAAGCTGCTAGGACACCACACCCACCTGGTGAGTGCCAGAGATGTGGGTGACAGGAGGCTGTAATGGTGGAAGCCTCTCTTTCTGCATAGCTAAGACATGTATGCTGGAGACTCTGGCATGTTAGCTGAAGAAATGATGCTGAGGTATCCCAGGGGCTCCAAGGGAACTGTGGAATTCCTTATTGATTCATCAAACGTTTCCTAAGCAATCCAAATTTCATCAGTCAGGCAGGATTCTCAATCCACCCTCAGGTGTGGCACAACCTTCTCACCCAGGTCTTCTTGGGTCCTCTGCTGACCTGGCTTGTGTCATCAAGCTATCAGGAGTCTGAGTTGTTTTTGCTGGACCAGGTCATGAATCTCCCTCTCAGATCCTTCTCAAAGGCCCCCTTCCTACAGAGTCCCTTAGCAACAGCTACTAGAACTGACATCACAGGGCCATTCCCTAGTCCTGTGTGGAGGGAGCTGACCTGCGAGGGATGTTCTTTATACACTGCCCTGGCAGGGATGAGGTGTTCCTGTTCCCTCTCAGCATCCCCCTCCTTAGCAGTGGTGTTTCCTTTCTAGCCCCTGCACCCCCAGTCTGATCTCTCTCTGCAGGGCTGTAAGCAGTTGCTCACCACACGCATGAGGCACCTTTAGGATTGTGGGTCAGTTTTTCCCTAAGCTGTCCAAGATGCCGTTTGATGAAAGCCCTCCAACCCCAACTTCCCTGCTTGTGAAGTTCCTGGTTCTTCAGACTTGACCCTTTAGGGTTTCTGGCATATAGTTATACATGAGCCTCAGGGCTTGCAGTGCTTCCTCCAGGATAGGCTCGCTCATTCTTGGGCCATGTGGGTGTGGTAGGCTGAGTAACAGCCCCCCTCAGAAATGCTTCCCTGCCTCTGAATCCTGGAACCTACAAATATGTGACCTTACACTGCAAAAGGCAAACGTAACAAGGATTTTGGGATAGGGAGATTGTTCTGGATACAACTCTAGAAGTCTATGTCTTCTATGATTTTTTTCTGACCGATTGGGCAAAGGATAGATAGAGGAGCAAAGTTGTTCAATTTCATCCCCTTCGTCTTCTTCCTTGGGCACTTTTAAGCCATATAACCTAAACATTCTCTATACTTTCTGTCACTGCTGTCTATGGGCCCTGCAAAGCAAAGAACATTTTGAGGAAAGACTAGTTTGTGCATGTGAGTTCAATGTCATCAAAGGAGTCCTTATAAGAGGGAGGCAAGAGGTGTGACAACAGAAACACACTTAGAGGAATGGAGAAAAAGGAAGGGGGAGGGAGAGGGGGAGAGGGGGGAGAGAGAGAGAGGGAGAGAGAGAGAGAGATTGAGGTTGATTTGAAGGGCCACAGTGCTAGCTCAGAGGAGAAGGAAAGGGCAGTGAGCCAAGGAATGCGAGGGTCCTCCGAAAGACGGAAAAGGCAAGGAAATGAATTCTCCCTAGAGAAGGATCTAAAAGGGAGGTTCATGACCTGGTTGTTCTTCTGTTTCCAGAAGAAACACAGATCTCATGACAGTTTGATTTTAGTCAAGACCCAGTTCAGATTTCTGACCCCCAGAACTGCAAGATATACATTCATGTTATTTTAAGCTACCACACTTGCAGTGATGTGTTATAGCAGCAACAAGAAGCTAATACAGTGAGATTAAATGAGAAGTCTTCAATAGTTACACCAGGGCTTTCAGAAGCTCTCCATATGTGCCTCTCTTGCCTCCTGCCACACTCTCCTTGTCTCCATTTGTGCTTTAAAAATAGCAAAGACTTGTGATATTCCGAACATACAGACCTAGCATATAGTCTCTCCTACCTCTCTGCCTCTGGTCATAGTGTTATCCCATCTGAAATGCCACCCGCTGTCCTTCCCGGGTCTACTCTTACTAGTGCTTCAAGACTGACCTCCAGCACTCCATTTGCTGGGAGGTGCCACCAAGTTCCCTGCAAGGCTGGGTGTGGCTTCTTCAAAGCACTTAACACATATATTTTAATTCCTCTCATGTTGGCTCCCCACTAGACTTGAGGTGGTAGCTTCACTACCATGTTCCCAGCAGCCAAGAAATGGCTGAAGGGAGTCCTGAGTAAGTGCACGCAGCTGTCCTTTAAAAAGCTGACCAGTCTAGCAGGGCCTGTAAGGCAGAGTGGGAAGTCCTACGTATCCTCTAGGAAGAGGATCACATGAAATGCTTTGGGGGCAGGAGGAGAAAATCTCCAAGCTCAGGGCCCACCTGCCTCTTCAAGGAAGCGGAGGGATGGGGGAGGGGTCACGTTCACGCCACAAAGGCAGGGGCTGGCTGATTGGTGATGATCTCAGTGCTTGGCATAAACACTTAGGCATTTCCTGAGTGCCTGTGTGGAAGCTTCTCGGTCCGTGCTCCTCATAGGCATCCTTTACACTCGGCTCTCCAGCGCCGCCTAGAGGCCCTTTGGGGTATCTGCGCTTTTGCTTTCCCGAACCCCTCCCATCACAGTGGAGTTTGCACACTACCACCTTTGCCTTCTCTGTAGCTCCCCTTGCACGCTTTCCAAGTCACTCAGCTGTCCTGCCATCCTGGTGACACACAGTGCAAGTTTCACAGGGAGATCGTTCTTCTACCAAAGACCTCTCTGAGCCAGAGAGGAAAATCAATTTAGTCACAGCCCTCAGTAATTTTTATATTTTGAAAAATAATTTATCTTCTAAACCTAAAAAAATAGACCATAAAATATATTTTTTAGTTTAGCATTGTGGTCAGTTCAAGAGGAGAAAAAGCATAAGAGAGAAAACAGAAGAGGAGGGATAGAGAGACAGGGAATCTCAAGAAAGCCAGGAGGAAGGACAACACTGTCCATCCACCCAGTTCCTGAACCCAGGATGATCTCCCCACTCCCACTTTAGCAAATCAAGGGCTTGTTGCTTAGTTAGAACCTGGAAGTCAGATTTCAAGCTGTATGCAGAAAGGGGTGTTTCCAGATACACCACTGTCCTAGTTTGAGAATTCAAACACCAGTGGAAGCTGCTGTTCTGTGGCGGAGGCCTAGGTTCAGAGTACAGTGGTGGGAGGGAAGAGGGGAGAGAGGAGAGATGACAGATAACAAGAGCCAGGCGTGGACCTTGCTTCACTCCATCTTAGACATGGACCATGATCAGATGGGGATGGGTTTTTTCCTGATGATTATCTCTGTCTCAAATTATCCTGTGCTTTTCAGAGACTCCAGTTAAGCTCTAAATTGTATACCTTGATCTATTCTGTACTTTCCTATTTAGTCTCAATTTTATCTGCTGTCTTGTTTTATTTTCTTAATTAACTAAGTCAATACTTTGTGGTGTCCTATTGCCTGTTCAATGTTTTTATTGGGACTTAAGATTCAAACCATATTTTCACCCTTATTCAGTATTTCATTATCTTAGGACCATGTCCTTTTGTAAAATGGTTTGCTTTGGTCAAGGAGAGGCATTGAATTCTATTACAAGACAAATTAGATATCTTCTAAAAACTTCTATTTTACTTCAGAGGAAAGCAGCTTCAGCAATTCTTCAGATATCTGGGGTCTGTTTTGCGAACTGCAGGTTTTCTTTATGGATCCCCTTTCCCTGAATTTATAGTCTTACATGGGAAGAGCTAATTTTCCTAGGATAATATATTCTGTTGGTGTATTTCCTTCATGGTGGCAAGATGACTGCCATCACTATAGGCATCACACACATTCAAGGCAAAAGCTTTCCCAGAAAACCTCCAGTGTTCAAACAGTGTCACAGGTGCACCTCGGGCTATAAGGGAGGTTGGCAAAGCAAATGTGTGGGTCTTTCAGCCTATATAGTGGACACAAGCAAGGAAGAAAGGGGTTGTTGGCAGAGACCAGCTAATGAACAATGCTGAGGGGTAGGCTTCTCCCTCCCAGAGCCCTTTTCTGCTACATCCACTCTAAATGGCTTCCTGCAATCTAGTTCTTACAACGTTGAGATCCTGCAAAATATTCTCCATTTTCTGGCACAGTCGCAATACCCATCCTTAGATTCTAATGCTGCTGCAGCAGATTTTTCCATGTTTGTTTATTTTGCTGAGTATGTTTATCAAGAAGTAGTGAACAGAAAGAACGGTAAAGGGCCCGTGCTCGTGCCATGCTGTCATGGCTAAAGCTCTCCCTTCCCTTGCATTGACACTGTAACCCTCCACCTGCCAACCCCAGGAGAAGTGGCTCAGTCACCTGGAAGCTGCCAAGGGAATCAGCTGCTTGAGGGAGGAGAGGATGAGAGAGGCCTTGGGGAATATAGGAGAAGTAGGAGGCAAATAAGGTGCCTAATGCCCCAGTTGTTATGGGGATGGGTGCTGCTCAGGGACCCTCAGGCACAGCATAACCAAGTTCACAAGGCCTTCCTTCCAGAGCCTATGGACTACTCCTTCCCTACGACTTCCTTTCTTCCTCTTTGCTGTCTGGATATTTTTGCTTCTATCTTTTCTTTATTTGATTTTTTTTCTTCTTACTCCCCATAATATGAACCACATTTTTATGTCTCTAAATTTTCCTCCAATAAGAAGAAAGAAAGGTATTTTAAATCATAAAATTCCAAACAGATTTTTCCCTGGGAATTTGCAACCAAAAATTGGGAAGAAGAAAGAAAAGAAGGAAGAAGGGAGAGGGAGAGAGAAGGAGAGAGAGTGAGAGAGAGTGAGAGAGAAGGAGAGAGGGGGAGAGAGAGAGAGAAAGAAAGAAAGGAAAGAAAGAGAGAAAGAAAGAAAGAGAGAAAGAAAGAAAGTCTCCACTCTCCCAGGCTAGGAAAAGAAAGAGATGGAGAGGAATTGGGAAGGAGTGAAGCCAGCTGGAGGGTGGGCAAGGAAGCAGGTATGTGAGGACCTTAAGGGACAGGCACCACTACAGTGGGGCCCCCTCTGGCCTGCTGACCCAGGAGCAGAGCTGTCATTCCCCAGGCTAGTGAGATGGGACAAAGCAGGAGAGTGCCTTTCTCTGACTCTCCAATAATAGCATGGAAAGGTTCCAGTAGAAATCAAGATGATCTGTCATGTCCAGCAAAACCTCTCAGCAATTAAAAGGACTGTCCTCACAGAATTCTCCCTGGAGCGTACCTGGGGAACGAAGATGCAGCAGTTCACTGTGGTAGTGCAAACAAAGATGCCTCCAGATGTGAGTCCAAAAACCAGGTTGGGCCAGGCGTGCAAGTATCGGGTAGCCACAGAAAGCAGCCCAGCAGCGAGCACCAGGAGGTTGACCCCGACCATGATGGCCAAGGACTGGTTCACAGGAGGAGAACTGACGTGGTCGGTCAGGCCAGCCAGGTAGGTACCATACAGCAGCAGCAGCCCCTGGAGACAGAGAGGGGAACCGAGGCGCAGAGGAGTGGAACAGGGCAAAGCAGCAGCCAGGTGCCGTGACCTATGCCTGTAATTGCAGCTACTCAGAAGGCAGAGGTAGGAGGATCAAGAGTTCAAGGCTATAACAGGCAGTTAGTGAGACCCTGCCACAAAAGAACAAGACTCATGCCTGTAATCCTAGCTACTCAGGCGGCAGAGGTAGGAGGATTGCAGTCCAATGTCAGCCCCGAAAAAATAATGAGACCCTACCTAGAAAATAAACTACAAGCAAAAGGGCTGGGGGTGTGGCCTAAGTGGTAGAGCACCTGCCTAGCAAGGGTGAGGCCCTGGGTTCAATCCCCACAATGTCCAGAACAAATAAACAAACAACAAAAACTGAAATAACCACACAAAAACCAGGGCACAGCAATATGGTTGGGATCAATGTCCTCTTCTATAAAACCGAGGATTTGCTAAGCTAACACACAGGAAACGCTTAGGGAAGTTCCTTACTCTCAGTAGATACTTAACCTTAGTAGGTACTTAATAAACTTGCTTTCTGCCCCGTCATTAGGAATGAGTTTATCAGCTGTCAGTAAGCCAGCTATGAGACAGGGCTTTTCAGGGGCAAGGCCCAGGATGGGTTCGTATGGGTTCGTAAGGGCCCTACAGAAAGGGGTGGAAGGCACTAGAAGGGCAGGGGCACCGTGAGCTGCTGTGGTTCTGCTCTGCACCAGGCTGAGGGGGCCTGTGGGAGCTGAAAGTGGCCTGGAGTCTACTTGTCAGTCCTGTGCCACAGCAGGGCAGTGCTGAGTGTGTGTGAGGAGTGAGAAGGGGGATTCTAATTTATCCAAAGGCACCATCTGCTTGCCAGCTCTGCGCCTACAAGACCAGCGTTTGCCTCTAAGGGACACAGCTTTCTAACTGACACAAAGCCTTGCCACAGGCTGCCTGAGGCTCTGTGCAGTGGGGCTGTGAGACACGAAAGGTAGAAAAAAAGGAGAACAAAGGCAGCTGCGACCTCGGCAAGATGGAAGGAGGGGCGACATGGTAGCCACTTACATTCCCTGCCTTGGGACCTTCCCTGCCCCCACCATGAGGAAGTCAGGGGCCCTATTTTTTCCCTCCCTTCATGAATACCTACCTGCTCTCAAAGTTCTCACTTGTACTAAGGAGAAAGTAATTCACAGCACCCAGCCCTTCCCAGAAAGGGCTGCATATCCACAGCAATCAAAGCTTTAAATTTAATCAGTAACGTGTAACATAAAACCCCACACGTGCTTGTCTTTTGACTTCATGGAGAGTGGCACACTAGGCTAGGGCAGAAAGCATTGCTACAAAGAATGAGTCATGGTCCTGGTTTTCAGGGTGCCCAATCCGGTAGGGAGGCTGACAGGAAGTGAGCAAATATGTTTACCACATGGCTGTGAAGATGCCATGGGGCAGGGCTGGGGCTGGGAACCATGGGGTTCAGGACAATAAGGAAAGTCAGGTCACGCATCTACAGGATTCCTCCCAGTGACCCTGCAGTCACACAACCTGGCTAACTTCACCTGCAGGGATGGTTCTAGATATAATTTTTGGAGCATTGGTTGTGCCATGGGGTAAGAAATCAGCATGGCAGAGATACCTTCTGGGAGCCTCAAACCCCAGTGTCTCAAATAGGGCCTACGGGCTGATTGTGGCCACTCTGAGATCTTCACAGATGGGAGGACACAAAAGTCAGGGGCAAGGGGGCCTGACTTTTGGGTAACTGATTAATTCAGGTGGCATTTGATAGAGCTGCATCATTAGTAATTTATAAAATTGGTAATTTAATTAGTAATTTTATGATTCTAATAAAATCGTATTTTTGTCTGCAATTCTTTTTGGGGGGATATAAATGGAGTTTGTTAAAAGTTAGGGAAGGGAAATATAAAGGGAAGCATGGTGAGGCCCTGGCGGAAACCGGAAGCCGAGACAGCTTTTCTGTTCTTCAGGTGCTTTTAAAACCTATGATGACCTATGGGAAGGGGAGAAGGAGATTCCAAGCCAATCAAGGACCAGGGAGGGGAATGGGTGGTTCCCAGCCAGGTGAGGGCAGTTCCTGAGCCAAAGCATGGTTAATCTAAGATGTAATTTTTTTTATGAGTCCCTAATTTAGACTACCTCAAATTCCCCCTGAGAGGCAATATTCCAAAAAATTCTTTTATTGGGTTGCTAAAGCGGGGGTGGGGTACATTTTCAGTATCTGCTTCAAGCTGACAAGGGGCAGCAGACCCTACCTACAAGGGGAAATTGTCTCTCCTATTTTTTCCCTTAGGACTCACTGGGACAGAAGGTGTCTGAATTATTGTTTATTTCAATTAAACTTCCTCCTGGAGCTCTGGGTTGCTCATGGAGATCTCATTTCTTTGTAGAGGTCGATGGCCCTGTTGCTTCATGATTTGGGTCCTAAAGGCTTTCATTCCTTTTAACTCCTTGGCTGTTGTCTGCCATTCATGGAAAATAGGTGTGAATAAATTCTCCTGTCTGAGTGTGTCACACCTGGTCCTTATATGTCATTTGCCTTCACTGTCAAGAGTGGGGCAGGGAGGTAGCCGACAGGCTCACGTGGGGCGCTGGGACTCAATATGGAGACTGGGCTTCACTTGGGGGTGCCTCACTGACGGGGGCCTTTGGGGTTGGACTCAGTTCATTTCCTGGTTCTCAGCACTCTTTCCTCTTTCATCCCTTGTCCTACAGAACGATTCGACAGAGAAATAAAAGGAAATGGGAGTATGTACAATGCAATGGAGAAAACAAATAAGGTGCGGTCCAGAGTGTTATGGGGGAGATGCTGGCTTGCTCAGCTGGGGAGGACTAGTTCTGCTGTGGGCTCCAGGAACTGGGAGAGTACTATGTTTCCAAATTGTCTAGGGGATAACCGCAGAACAATAACAATGATGATGATGATGTTGATGATAACAATGATATCTAACATGGCTGAGCTCTTTCTGTGGGCCAGGAGTGTCTGAAAACCCTCAACATCACTAACTATCCAGCAGCTTGGAGCAGCTCTGAGGTGATGTCATCATCATTCTGTTTTACAAAGGAGGGAACAGAGGCTCCAAGAGGCTAAATGAACTCTAGGGTCAGTCAGGAAGGGGGGGAGTCAGAACTCATTCCCATTCTGTCATGTTCTAAGGCTCACATTTCCCTGCCCTGCCTGCCCACCCCAGACCAGTTCCTCAGAAGCAACGGCCTCCCACACTTTCTATAAGAATCTCCTTAGGTCCAAAGAATTTAATCAGTAATAACTGTCTTATTAACTCACTTCCCATATGCTCACTTCATGGACTCAGCTTAATAGGATAAAAGTTTCTATTAAGGACAAAGGGTTGTTATCCTCAGCTAGGCCAGGGCAAGAATTCCACTAGATGCCCTGGTTCTGGAGCTGATAACCAAAACAGTTATTGCTTCCCTGAACTTTTAAACTTTGTTCTCAAACCCCCCTCCTAACCTGGTCCCTTTCTAATTAGTCAACCGTGAAGACTGTAAGCCCAAAACCTACCCAATCCAGGGACAGAAGAGGGACAGAATAGCATCAGATAAAACCCCTGTGGACCTCCCACCTGGTGTGCATGCCTACCAGACTTCTTGGTGTGCACCCTTCTGCAGAAGTAAATTTTGCCTTGCCTATTGATTTCTGAGTAGTGTAGTGTCTCTCTCGTGATACCCCAATATCTTAAAGATATTTCTAATAGCGTGGGGGCTCGTCTGGGATTCTCACATCACCCATGGGGCTGTGGAGACTCCCTCCTCAGGGGAGAACTGTCCTGCTGCCTTGTTGCAGCAGCCTCAGGGCTGGGGGAATTCACTATCTCTGTGGCAATGCTGGGAAAGGGGGTTGGCCCAAGCAAGCACCGAGGTGGACCTGATAACTCTGTGCATGGGACCAAGGTAGGAAAGTCAAGTACTGCCTTGGTGGTTGGGACATCCTGGAGAGAGGCTGTGTGGGTGTGACTGGAACTTGTCCCAGACACAAAACATGTGGCAACTCCAGATTCCTAACCCCATTAGCCCATGAGGGAATTGGTGGAAGAAGGAGGAAGCAGTTTGGGTACAGTATAAGAAATCCCCATCACAGGACATTGAATATTTTCCTGAGGAGCCAGGATTTCAGGATGGGAAATAAAAACTCAGTTTTAGGAAAGACTCCCAAGAAAGTACACTCATCTTCTATTCCTCCAGATAACCCTCTCAGTCTCATTATTACTATATTGGGCAGAAAATCTTAGGATGAAAGATAAAAAGAAACAAAAAATGATTAAATATCGTTCTTTCATTTGGACACAGGAGCCAAACTTAAGACTGTCTGTTTTCTGGCCAAAATTTAGCTCCAATGAAAACTGGGTCTGCCAAGTACTCATAGAATATGAAACTGATAAAAGCCCAGTAAGCCAGGAAGAAATAAATTATGCCCTCTGCTGGTGGAGGGGACCTATGACTTTGTTTCTGCTTAAAATGCCCAAGACTGAAAACTCTAAATCAGAAGAGAAAGAAAGCAAATGGGAGCCCCTTGATTGCCTTCCTCCCCATTATGGACGCAAGGGCTCTGCCCCTGAACCTTCTCCATCCAGGAGGCCAGGGAGCCTATAGGCAAATTCACCCAGGGAGGGAAAAGAGATAGAAAATGAGGGCCCTTGTGGAGCAGCAGCAGCCTAGGCCCTCCCTTACTAGGCACTTCCTTCTCCAGACTGTGAAGGGAATTGAAGCAATGTAAATAGGATATTCAAAACCTTCCTCCCTGCCCCCCCCACCATGAAAAATAATCCCAGACCCTATACCCTCTCTGAGAGGTTCTCTTAGGGGGTGGGGGAATTGGGTTTATTAAGGTTCCTCTCACTGGCTTGAAGGTAAAATATTTAAAAAGAAAATTAAGGTCTCTGCTAGAAGAGCCACATGGGGTAGTAGATCAACTTGACCAATTTCTTGACCCACAGGTTTACACACGGGCTGTACTAATGTTCATTCTAAGTGTCTTGTTCTCCAGGGAGGAAAAAGGAATGATAAGGAGGGTAGCCATGATGGTTTGGGAACATGAGCATCCTCTGGGTCCTAATGTCCTCCCTGCAGATGTAAAGATTCTCAATCAGGATCCCCAATGGGATAATAATGATGCTGTTCATTGGGGTTACATTAAAGATCTCAGAGATTTAATTTTAAAGGGAATTTGAGAAAGCAGTTCCTGATCTGAAAACCTAGCCAGGGTCTTTGACGTCCAATAAAGCAAAGAGGAAGACCCAGCTGAATTCTTAAACAGGTTAAAAGAGCAGATGAGCAGATCCTCAGGAGTAAATGTGGAGGACCCCATAGATCAGGGTACATTAAAATTTCATTTTGTAACAAATAGGTGGCCTGACAGCAAAAAAAGTTACAAAAATTAGACAACTGAAAAGGTAAAAATATGGAAGAACTATTAAGGGAAGCCCAAAAGGTTTATACAAGGAGAGATGAAGAAAAACAAAAACAAAAGGCCAAGATAGTGCTGTCCACCATAGAGCAAATGACTCAAAATAAAGTGGGCCTATGGGCCCAGGGACCGTGGGCTCCCCAAGGAGGATGCCAGAAAGGGCAACACCCCAAGGGACAACGAAGGGAGAAATGAATGTTACAAATGTGGTAAGGAGCAGCATTCCAAGAGAGAATGCCCAAATTGGAAAAAGGAGGAACAGGTGATACCTCTCATGTTGATGAAGACTAGGGGTGTCAGGGGCTCTTTTAGTTTAAGGGATCCTTCCAAGAACCCTTGATAAATGTAGAGGTCAGATTTGAACTAATGAAATAACCTTTTTAATTGATTCTGAGCAGCTTACTCGTCTTTAGCATTCCGTCCTCCTTGTATGCAGTTGTCATCTGAAAGCTTATTAGTTTCTGGAGTGAAAGGAGAGAGACTCCATGTCCCTTTATTCATAGAAGCCCCTTAAGATATAAAGATAGACAGACAAAAGTAGTTTTTCTCTTTGTCCCTGAAGCAGGAACCAGTCTCTTGGGCCAAGACTTAATGTCAGAATTGGGGACAGGATTAAACATACATCAAAAACAGATGCAGGTGTCTCTCAACCTGTTATCTCTGGAGGAAGAACATCAAATTCTTCCAGAGGTCTGCACTAGGGATGGAAACCGAGGAGGACTAAAAGTTCCTCCAATTCACATTGAACTAAAAAAGGAGAAACTGTCAGGAGGAAACAATATCCAATTCCTCTGGACGGTAGGCTGGGATTACAACCCTTCACTGAGGGACTACTCAGGAATGGCCTTCTTGAACCCTGCATGTCCCCTTAAAACACCCCAATCCTCCAGTTAAGAAGCCTGATGGCTCTTAGAAATTAGTCCAGGATCTAAGAGCCATCAAACAAATTGTGCAAAGTAGACACACCTGGTGGTCCCAAATCCTTATACCCTCCTCAGCAAGATACCACATGATCATAAATGGTTTAGTGCAGTAGACTTAAAGGATGCCTTTTGGGCTTGTCCCTTAGCTGCGAAAAGTAGAGATTTCTTTTACTTTAAATTGGAAGAACCCCAAATGGGAAGCATACAACACTGATGGATAGTTCTGCTTCAGAGATTCACAGAACCCCCTCGCCTGTTTCGACAAATCCTTGAACAAGTATTAGAGACTCTTAACACCCCCCCACACACAGATTAAGTTACTCCAATATGTAGATGATTGGTTAATCTCGGAGGACAAAAAGAAAAGGGGTAACAGGGGCAACTATTGCCTTGCTTAATTTTCTGGGTCAACAGGGACTGAGAGTGTCAAAGTCCAAAGTACAGCTTGTGGAGAAGGAAATTAAACTCTTGGGACATGTTATTAGTGAAGGACAATGGAGACTAAGCCCAGAGCAGATCTGTGGAATAATTATTATGCCTCTACCAACTACCAAAAGGGAGCTAAGGAAATTCTTGGGCCTTATTGGATACTGTAGATTATGGATAGATTCATATGCCCTTAAAACAAAGGGGCTTTATCTTAAACTTTTAGATGAAGAACCTGACCCTCTTCTTCAGAAATCAGGAATTACAGTCCCTAGGCACTCTAAAGCATGCTGGCCCTTGTCACCGCTCCAGTGTTAGCTCTGCCCTCTTCAGAAAAGCCTATTTGTAACTGTTGATAAGGGAACAGCCTTAGGGGTCCTAAAGCAGGACCATAGAGGACAAAGACAGCCAGTTGCCTACCTCTCCAAGATCTTAGATCCAGTCTCAAGGGGGTGGCCAGAATGTACTCAATCAGTTGCAGCCACTGCTCTTCTAACAGAGGAGAGCAGAAAATTGACTTTTGGGAGATCCCCATGGTAAGCACGCCTCATCAACTGAGAATGATCCCTAGCCAGAAGGTAGGGAGATGGTTAACTGACTCAAGGATTTTAAAATATGAGGCCATTCTGTTGGAGAGGGATGATCTGATACTCACCTTGGATGATAGCTTAAACCCAGGTGAATTCTTGGTGGGAGGACAATCCTCAAATCCTATTGACCACTGCTGTCTAGACCTGATAGAATACCAGTCCAAGGTAAGACCAGACCTACAAGAGACTCCCTTGAGACCAGTGAGAAGTTCTTTGTGGATGGTTCTGGATGGTTCTTCCCGGGTAATTGAAGGAGAGACATAACGGATACTCAGTGACAGATGGAACTTACTTAGCAATTGAATCAGGCCAACTATCTAATAATTGGTCAGCTCAAACTTGTGAATTATCACTTAATCAGGCCCTAAAACATTTAGAGAAAAGGGAAGGAACTAACTATGCAGACTCCAAATATGTATTTGGAGTAGTACACACATTCAAAAAAATTTGGACTGAATGAGGTTTGATTAACGGTAAAGAAAAAGATATTGTTCACAAGGAACTTAATCACTCGAGTCCTAAAAAACTTAACGAAACCTAAAGAAATAGCAGTAGTTCAAATCACCAAAAAGGGCACAATATGGAGGCCCAAGGAAATAGAATGGCAGATGAGGCTGCTAAAGAGTCTGCCTTGCAATCTGAGGCACCCATTTTCCATCTTACCCTGATCATACCCTGAAGTTTCATCTTCAAGAGGAAAAACAATTATCAAACCTGGGGCTTCCAAAACTCCCAAAGGAAAATAGATTTTACTTGATGGTAGAGAAATGCTCACCAAATCAATAATGAAAGAAACAATATCTCATTTACATAAAGGAAGTCATCACATACCCAGCTATGTGTGATATAGTCTTAAGAAAATAGGAATATACACCATAGCTAAACAAGTAACTGAGAGTTCCCTGACCTGTAGAAAGATCAATAAACAAGCTTCAAGAAAACAGCTCCCAGGAGGAAGGAGCCCAGGATTAAGACCATTTCAAAGTGTTCAGGTCGATTATACTGAAGTTGCCCAAGGTAAGGCAACTGAGATATCTCCTGGTTACAGCAGATCATTGACTAACTGGGTGGAGGCGATTCCATTGCCCAGTGCCACTGCCCATAATGTGGCCAAGGTATTATTGGAGTCCATAGTTACAAGATTTGGATTAATAGAAAATACAGACTCAGACAATGGGAGCCACTTCACAGTCACCATCATCAAAGATTTTACTCAAGACTTGGATATGTCTTGGGAATATCATATTCCCTGGCACCCCCCATCCTCTGGAAGGGTAGAAAGAATGAACCAAACCCTAAAGAGACAAATGACCAAATTAATACTACAGACCAAACTTCCATGGACCAAAGGCCTTCCTATAGCATTCCTCCAAATTAGAACAGCCCCTAGGAAGGACACTGGCCTGTCTCCATATGAGATGTTATTTGGGTTACCCTATTTAGGAAGGTCCTCAGATCTCCCCACTATGGAGACAAAGGACCAATTTCTTAAAAACTACAAACTAGGTGTCTCCTCAACTTTACTTTCTCTTAGGCTACAAGGCTTTTTGGCCCCAATTCCGCCTCTTGAATTCCCAGCTCACTCTTACAGACCTGAAGACTGTGTCCTGGTAAAAACATGAGAGGAGAGCAAACTTGAGCCCATCTGGGAAGGACCCTATCAGGTATTATGACTGAGACAGCTCTCCCAACAGCAGAAGGAGGTTGGACCCATTATACCAGAGCCAAAAATTCTCCTGATCCTCGCCAAGAATGATGGATGGCCACTCCACACATGGACCCTATGAAACTGTCTATAAAAAGGCTCTAAGAGCCTGCCTGGTAATCTTAGGTGCAATCTCCTGTGCTCAGCCTGCACTACCTATGTCCAATGAAGATTATAAATGGCTTCTTGCTATCTAAGATAGTATGTACCCTGTAAGTTTGGTTACAAATATAACTAAAGGTCCTGACCCTCAGGTTAGCTGCTTTGATGCCGGTCTAGCCCTATCTTGTGGGGATTTAAGTTATCAAAGGCAATTATCCCAAGAGGATACATATTTATGTCCAAAGGGGAGACCTCTACTAATGGGCTAGGGCCTTATCTGGACTGGGATGATGTTTGGTGGACCATTCAACCTCAGGGGTGGACTGCTGACCCCAGAGCACCTAGCCCTTTGAGGTGCCTAGCATCCTTTAAACCCCAAAATAAGTCTAACTAAAGGTATCCCACCCAAAAACTGCCCACATCTCCAATGTAATCCTCTCTTACTGACCATCCTTAACACAAAGTCAGCTTGGGAGAATCCACAGGTTGCCACCTGTGCTTATGGAACAGGGGTCCTCAATCTCCAGATGTGACCTCATAAGCAGGCTCAAAAACCAAATTGGAGAACCTTCCCAATCGTCCTTTGTATCTTCAGCCTACTTTACCAACCTTACTCCAGAGAAGGATAATGGGGAAAAGTCACTAAACAATCCTGAAAAGGTTTAAGTAACAGTAGAAACTGACTTAAGACAAACCCTAGACATAGAGACTGGATATGGAGAGACAACTGCCTGGATGCAATGGATAAAATATTCTGTATATGCCTTAAATAAGATCAGTTGTTACTCATGCATTACAGGTAGACCAGAGACTCAGGTGGTCTCATTCCCACTAGGATGGACCTCAGACCCTAACATTATGGCAAGCATACTCCTCTATATCAGGAGGATTTGGTTTGGGGAAATGAGTATTACAAGAACTTGTCATTACTGCTTCTAGTAGTAAAAGGTCTTAAGACAGAAAGCCTCTCGAAGCCCCTGACACCAATTACATCTCGTGCCTCTCTAGGTATGGGGAGTCATTGACATTCATGGGTAACCTGACTGGCTGTAATGAATGTTGATTCCTCGATGAGATAAGCAATCAAAATGTATTGGCCAAAGCCTGAGCAGATGTCTGTAGAGGGCCTTTGCTTGAGATTCTCCCAAAAAATTGGAGTGGAACCTGTGCTTTGGTTCAATTGGCTATCTCTTTCACCCTGGCATTTCGACAACCTAGCTAGTCAAAAAGAGGGCTCAAGTTCCAAAATAAAAGAAGGACAGAAGGGATGATTCCAGGAGTGTCATTTGACTTACATAGATGCCATTAAAGTCCCCAAGGGGTCCCTGATGAATTCAAGGCTAGAAATCAAATAGCAGCAGGCTTCAAGTCAGAACTATTTTGGTGGTCCACAGTCAATAAAAATATAGATTGGATCAATTATCTCTATTATAACCAACAGAGATTTGTTAACTACACTAGAGATGCCATCAAGGGAATAGCAGAGCAATTAGATGCCACAAGCCGAATGGCATGGGAAAACAAATTGGCCTATGTGATGTTAGCAGAAAAGGGAGGAGTTTGTGTAATGATAGGAGGTCAATGTTGTACTTTTATCCCCAATGATACCACCCCTGATGGCACCATCACAAAGGCTTTACAGGGATGAACTACTCTTGCCAATGATCTTGCAGAAAACTCCAGAGTAGATGATCCACTTAATAGCTTGATGGAACAATGGTTTGGAAAATGGAATCCATTTTCACATCCCTGATAATTGTGTTAGGAGTAATGACCACAGTAGGGTGCTGTCTCATTCTGTATATGAGAAGGCTCATCCAAAGATTAATTGAGACTGCACTCACCAGACTCCCATCTCTTACCCAGACAATCTCCTCTTATTAGACACAGTTGAACAAGAAAGTTAATTAATGCTAGCTAAGTTTGAAGAAAAGAACTGTAAATAAAAAGGGGAAATTATAAGACTCAGCTTAGGTCAGGTCTTTTCTGTCAAAGAATTCAATCAGTAATAACTGCCTTACTAACTCACTTCCCATATGTTTGCTTCATGGACTTAACATGATAAAAGTTTCTATTAAGACAAAGGGTTGTTACCCTCAGCCAGGCCAGGGCAAGAATTCTGCTAGATGCCCCGGTTCCGTAGCTGATAACCAAAAACAATTATTGCTTCCCTAAACTTTTAAACTTCTTTGTTCCCAAAGCTCCCTCCTAACTTTCTAATTAGTCAACAATGTAGACTATCAGATCAAAACCTGCCCAATCCAGGGACAGGAGAAGGACACTAAAACCCCCATGGACTTCCCACCCAGTGTGATGCCTCCCAGACTTCCTGGTGTGCACCTTTCTGCAGAAGTAAATTTTGCCTTGCCTACTTCTACTACTTCTGAGTAGTGTTGTCTCTCTCGTGATACCCCAATATCTTAAAGATATTTCTAACACTTTCCTAGAGGTGAGCCTAGTAGAGTTTCCTCAAAGGCCATCAGGCCACAGAAGCTCCTCCACCTCCTCCAGCAATCGGTTTCCAGGCTTCTCTCTCTGCCCTGGAAGTCAGCAGCAGCCTCATGTCAGGTGTGGCTGGCCCTGGTCTTCATGTAGTGTCCTGTAACCTCAGAGCCAGTTCTCTGCCCCCTCAAAACCCAAGTAAGAGGACAGTGCATTCGGAGGGCTCCCTCAGAGCCCTGCATGGGTGTCCTGCACCAACTGGAGACAGTACCCTTCATCTAATGAAAAAATGAGGATAATGATGGAAGGTGGGGGGGCAGTATAAGAGCCACTGTGAGGCAGCTGGAGCCAATCAAAGGACACCACGGATGGTGCTATCTGTCTTAGAGCCAGACCTGCTTCCAACCTGCGGTGGGTGAACAGCAACAGGATACCTGACCCAATTTTTTTCCTCTGTGGTACTGGGAATTAAACTAGGGCATCAAACTTGCTAGGCAGGCACTTGAGCTGTACCAGCCCTTTTTGTTTTAGTTTTTCAGATAGGGTCTTGTGCTTTTTGCCTGGGGCTTTCCTAGACTGGGATCCTCCTACCTACACCTCCCTGGTAGCTGAGATTACAGCTGTGTCATATCACATCCAGCTTATTTGTTGAGATGGGATCTTAGTAACTTTTTGCCCAGATTGGCCTTGAACTCTGATCCTCCTGATGTCTGTCTCCTGAGTATCTGAGATTATAGGCATGAGTCACTACACCTGGCCTTTTGTTTTGTTTCTGAGATAGAGTCTTGCTAACTTTGCCCAGTCTGGCCTCAAACTCAAGATCCTCCTGCCTCCACCTCTGGAATAGCTGGGGTTACAGCCATGCACCATCCTATAATCAGTGCCCAGCCCTGACCCAAATCTTAACAAAGACACAAAGGTATAGTAAAGGCATGCAGAGGATAATTAAGCTGGGTAGAAGTCTTCATAATTTCTCTCGTAGGGGAGCTGCTGAGAAAAGGGTATTGACAAATTAACTTGAAAACAAGACCATGACCATGACTTGAAAACAGTGGGTGAATTCCTGATGATGTGGGGAAGACTGACTGAGGGAGGACAGGAGTTGGAAAAGTGACCCTCCAAACAGACAAAAATGTAGAGAAATTAAGGTGTCATGGCTTTAGGATTTATGCATCAACAAAGCCCTCCTCTGAGCTCAACATTCTTTGCAGACACCATTAATTAACAGTCCTCATTAGTTCAGATCCATTTTCATATCCATTTTGTTGATGACACATAGACTGTATCCCAAAGAGACATGGTTACCAACCTTGCATCCCAAAACAAGAGTAATCCAGACATCAGAGTACTGTGAAGCACAGAAGTATGTGTTGGTCAGAAGGCAGGACACATCTCTCCCTGTCACCTAGAAGGGACACAGGGTCAGGACTGAGGGTGCCCACCATCAGCAGGATCACACAGCAGACCTGTGAACACCCTGCAGTTCAACTCCTTGACAGTACATAATTTCCCCCTCAGTATGCAAAAAGGGGAAAATGTAGGTGATGCCTTAGAACCTAAATGAGACTGACTATGAGAGGGAGATGATAAAGGTGGGTGGACAAGCGGCTTCTGGGTGGCAGCAGGGTGCAGCCCCCAGTCACATGCTTTGCTAGCACAGTGATTTAAAATACAGGGGATGTTACTTATAAACAGCTGAATCCTTATAAAGTGAATCCTGATATAATTCCACTGTATTCCCCAATCCCTTTGAGGCTGGAGACATACAATACTTCTTCTAATTGAACACTGTGCCAGGCACATTAAGTCCTTGTCCTGAATTGTTTCTTTGCATCTTCACAGCCCTAAGAGATAGAAGGTATCATTACCTCCACCTTACCTAACTGGAAAGAGACTTAGATTGAATTACCTCCCCAATGTCACACAACTGGTGAGCTTGGTAGACCTGGGATTTGAATCAGAGTTGGCTGACTCCAAAGACTACCTCAAAATACCTCTGCTACTTCTCTCTGATCAGGGCAAGACAACTTCCGGGAGGTGAAGGTTCTCATTATTGATGATGTGAAAGCTGGTAACTGTCAAGCAGATTCCAGTGTGCTGACCTTCAGGGGACACCCATAAGAAGACCTCCAGGGGCAGAAGGAGCAGTGGAAGGGGCAGCACAGCCTGCAGACAAGGGGCAGGTGCTAATGGCAGCCACAGCTGACTCTCCTTCCTCTTCTTGTTGCAAAGATGGACACTCAGTGGATACTGCTGGGATAATGCCTCTGGTCAGGAATTAGATTCCTTAGGGACTGGACCCTCACCGTCATGCTGACCCCAAGGATCTGAAGGCACTGGATGGGATCAGTCAGCACCCATGTCATCAGCAGGATCACATCAGCCAACACCAGTGCTGCCACCAAACCCAGCAACTGCAGGTCTTTGATAATCTGCAAAAGAGTCAATGTCAAACATCCCCTTGCTTGCTGGCTATATGACATAGGTGCGGGAGTTTCCCACATGCTCTGAGCTACAGGTTCCAGGACAGCTCTCCCAAAGAGCTTCAAATGCAGCCATCAAAGACAAACAATCACCAAACATTTGCAATTACTTCTATGTGGTTTTTCATCATTATTACCATTAAGCATTTCCATTTATTGAACTTTTTCACTTTCTGCCTTTTTCTAACAAGGGATTTAAAGGTTCTTATAAATAACTGCTACTTCTAGATATGTTTCTATGAGCACATAGAAAAATGTGGGGATTTTAGCACCAGTGTAACCATTATCTCAGAAGGTGGGATTGAGAGTCGGGAATGGATACAGAAGGAATTGTTAACATTTTATTTACATGAATGAACTAGTTGATTTAATATGAAGAGAATATATTACTTTTGTGACCATAGGAGTAAAATTAAGAAAAAAATATGACAGGATAAAACACTGAAAAATACCAGGGAAGAGAAAAATAAAAAATATGATAATGGTTCAGGTGAGGAGCTTTGATGAATTGGAGCAGAAATGTGGATCTGAGCTTTTGACAACCAGTGAAGGAAAGAAGCACAGCAGTTGTAATGATTCATGGTGTTTGTAAGATAAAACAAATCAGCTGCTTGATTGAGCTGTTCAAAATCAGCAACAAAGAGAAACTCCTCAAAGTAACCAGTGAAAAAAAGACATGCTATAAGTCTTCCTTATACAAAGATAATGAAGATATAAGATTTTTCATCAGATATAAGGCCAAGTGAGAAGACAGTGGAGGGACATCATCAAAGTACTGAAAAAAGAAAAGAAAAGAAAACCTCAGGCTAGAATTCCATATCTTGAAATACATCTTTCAGTGGCTGGATGTAGCTCCATGGTGAAATGGTTGCTTGGTGTGCACAAGGCCCTGAGTACAACCCAATCCAGAGAGGAGAGTGGAGAGGGAGAGAGAGAGGAGAGAGGACAGAGGAGAGTGGGGGGGGGGGAGAGAAAGACAGAGAGAGAGAGAGAGAGAGAGAGAGAAAGACAGAGAGAGAGACAGAGAGAGACAGAGAGAGAGAGAGAGAGAAAGAGATTATCTTGCTGAAAGAATTCAGCACTAGTAGAGCTACACTAGAATTTGAGATATTCTTCAGGCAAAAGGAAAATGATATCAGATGAAATGTGGATCTATGTAGGAAATTAAGAGCACTAGAAATGGTAACTGCATAGAAAAATATGAGATTTCTTTTTAATGTTAAATACTTTTAAAAGATAATTGATTAAGCAAACATAATGACAACTGCATATAGGGCTCATAAAATATGTAAAAACAGAACCAATAACACAGAGATGGGTTAGGGAAGAATAGAAGTACACTATTGTATTTATATTATATTATATACTATATACTAATAGTATTAGTATATATATATATACTAATAGTATTTATATTATATGTGAGCCCCTGCTATATAAACTGTTCTAGAAATTGAAGAGAGTAGTTTCCAAATCATTATTTAAGGGCAGCATTACCCAAATGCTAAAATTAGAAAATGATTTTGGAAGAAAAGAAAATGACAAAGCAATATCCACTAAGAGCATAAGCACACAAATTTTAAACAAAAATTTTATAAAAATGAATCCAATAATATACAAAGTGGGTTATATATCATAACCAATTGGAGTTTATCTCAGGAATGCAAGGTTGGTTTAATATCCTAAAGTCATTTGACCTAATCCACCATATGAACAAATTAAAAAAGAAAAGCCATATGATCATTTCAACAGACACAGGAAAAAACTTAACAAACCCAACATTTCTTTATAAAAATTTTCAGAAAAATAAGAACTGGATGAACACCATTTACAATAAAACAACAGCTAACACCCATGCTCAGTAATGAAAGGCTGAACACTTTTTCTGTAAGATCAAGAATGACTCAAGAACATCTGCTCTTACCACCTCTACTCAAGGTTGTACTGTTGTTTCTAGCCAGGGCCATCAGACAACAGATCTTTATTCACAGATGACACGATCACCTGTGTAGAGAATCTGATGGACTATAGAAAAAGCTGCTAGAACTAATATGAAGTTTAGCAGGGTTGCAGCACTCAACATCAACAGATAAACATCAATTGAATTTCTATATACTAGGAAAAACATATTTGAAAGTAAAATTTTAAAAATGCATACAATAGCATAAAAACATGAAAGTTAGGGATAAGAGTGGCAAATTTCATGAAAGAGCTATATTGAAAAATATAAAAAAAATGCTGAGACAAATCAAAGAAAACCTTAATAAGTGGAGAAATATACTGCATCTATGGCTCAAAAAGACACAATGTTGTGAAGAAATCAATTCTCTACGATTTTATCTGTGGATTAAACACAATCCCAACCAAAATCACAAAAGAATTTTTGTAAAGATTAACAAACTGATTAAAAATTCACATGGAAATTCAAAGGACCTAGGCTATTCAAACCAACATTGAAAAAGAAGAACATACTGGAGAACTAATATTCCCTGATTTCAATATTTAATAAAAAACTACAGAAATCAAGGTAATTTAGGGTTCCTGTCAAGATAAAATAAACCACAACAGTGAGACACGATGGAGAGTCCAGAAATAGACTAACACAATTATGAACAACTGATTTTCAACAAAGTATAAAATAATTTAGTAAAGAAAGGACAGTCTTTTCAACAAATTGTATAGGAACAATGGAATATCCATATGTAAAATAATGAACTTTGATTAACACATCAAACCATATTTCAAAATTAAGCTGAAATGGATCATAGACCTAAATGTGAAAACTAAAACTCTAAAATTTCTAGATATAAACACAGGAGAAAGTCTTCTGATGTCTTAAGTTAAGCAATTTCTAAGATATAATATTAAAAACATACTCCATAAAGAACAAATTGACAAATCAGAATTAGAAATGTCTTCTCTTTGAAAGACAAGAAAATTAAAGAAAATGAAAAGAAAGGCACAAAGTGGAAAAAAATATTTACAAATCATATATTCGATAAAGGACTTTTGCTTGGGATATGAAAGAACATTTGAAACTCAATAAGCTTCCCAATCCAATCTGATTTTTAAAAATAGATGAAAGATTTGAATAGACATTTTCACTAAAATATAAATATATATATATATATGGGAATCAAAGCAATATGTGAAAAGATACTCAACACTGCAGTAAGGAAATGCAAATTAAAACTACAATGAAATACTACTAGCCATACCTATTAGAATAGCCCAAAGGAAAAAGACTGACTAAATCAAACATTGGCAAGAATGCAGAGAAAATGGACCCTCTATACTATTGTTGGGATGCAGATAGCTACAATCACTTTCAAAAACAGATGGCACTTTCTTAAAAAGTTAAATATACACTATCACACGATGAAACCATACTTTCATCAAAAAGAAATGAAAATATAAGTCTACGCAAAGATGTGTCATGAATGTTCACACCATCTTTATTTTTAATAGCCCCAGAATGGAAACAACCCATACATCCATCAACAGATGAACAGAAAAGCAAATGTATGTCTTACCAGGAGTACTACTCAACAGTAAGAACTACTGCAACACATAAAAACATGGATGAATAATTATAAAATTCATCAAAATAATTATGTGAGTAACATAAGTCAGACAAAATGAGTACATATTGTATGATTTCTCTTATATAAAACTCTGGAAAATGCAAACTAATCTATAATGACAGAAACGAAATCAATGGTGTCCTGAGGACAGGGACAGGGGATGAAAGGACTGGGCAGGAGAGGGGCCTGAGGAAGCTTTGGGGGATGGTAGATATATTCACTGCATCATGTTTCATGGGTGTCTCTACATATGTCAAAACTTATCAAATCATATGCTTTCAATATGTGCATTGTGTGTCAATTATGACTCAAAAAAAGCTATTTTTGAAAAAGGAATCAGTGTTCTAAAGGGATGAACTTTTTGTCCTGCTAGGCAATCTTTTTCATCTGTGTGGTTATCCACAGCTGAACTTTTGATAAACATTCTCCATGATTCAATAATATACGCTAAAAAAAAAAAATCTCATCATCCTAGAGAAGTAGACTCTGATTGAATGATATATTAGGTCTGGGCAGAGCCTCTAGCTAAAAAGGCTGATGGTCAGGCTTTGAGGTCTGGGCAATCATATCAGAGAGTCAGGTAAAATGGAAGAAGGTGATTACACTGAGGCCTGATGTCAGGGACAAATAGGCGATGTGGCTGATATGTGGCTTCCAGGGTTGATTCTGTCTGCTGAAGAATGTCCTCTTCTTGCTACTGCTCTAGCTATGTCGTCCTCAGTACAGAGAACTGCTTGCTGCAGAGAAAAAGAATGGGGCTCTGCGGAGGGAAATCACTTGGCTTTCTTGCCAAAACTTTCTTGTAACCACTCTCTCTCCCTCCACTTCCAGTTCACATCTGTGCCAAGCACCAGTCTCTCTGAGAATCTTACTCTCCCTTCCACTATTGCCAGGTATTAGCCAGCACACAGGATCCCCCAGGACCTGGGGGTACACATGAAGTAGACTCATGTTCAAAGACCTGCCTCCCAGCAGTACCAAGTGACAGTCTGCCAGGCCCTGTGCAAATGAGGCCACATGACTGCTAGGTTTGAATGAGACCCAGTGATATGTATCAGATTCTCTAGCTTTTGATCCACTGTGGAGCTTCCGTCTGCAATCCAGCATGGTGTACTGGCTGCCTACTCACCACTCTCTTGTCAGGAACCCTCTGGGTAAACACCTTGTAGAGTCGCCAGCTCTTCCCCAGAATGGGGCCAAACACAAGGGAGGTCCCAATGCACAGCATGGACAGTCTTATCTACAGGTGGAAGGGGACAGAAGCAAAAAGTCATGTACTCAGATCTGCGAAACCTCAGGCCCACAGAGGCATGGGGTAGAAGGTGGGTCTCACTGAGTAGTCTTTTCCTTTTGGTGCCCCCACCAAGGATACAGGGAACCACCACTCACAGGAGCAGCTGGTGAAAAAAGTATTAAAACTTTAATGTTATATTCAAAACAAAATTTCAAAAAATCACCTACCTGAATGAGAGTTTCCATGGAGCACCCCACTACTACATCCTGAATCCCAAACAGGTAAGCACTACTGTAAGTCAGACAGCTGCCCAGTAAGGTCACGATATTCAGATTGGGGCTAGACATCTTCACAATCCTAGATGGGAATAGGAAGAAAGAAAGAGCCATAATCCTTTCACTACGGTTAGAGATTTTCAAGATCAAAGCTTCCTCCCCACCATAAGCTCCACTGTAGCCCCAGAGTGAGGGCCACTGGGAGGAAACCATTTTACTGCCCTCTGAATGAATACTTAGATGTTACATTTATTTTCAAAAAGAACTACATTCTGGCCCTTCTTGCTTGTATAACTCTTAAGTCTTTTAAAAGAAGGCTGTCAACCTATACACAGGTGTCGTCAGCGAGTTGGGATGTTCTTCATAACGTTTAGGGTTGCTAAGGGATTGTCACAGGCAGTAAATACATCACTAGCAGGTAGATACCCAGAGAGAGAGCCTGGATCTTTCAGAAATGAGCTATTTGGAGAGGGTTTTGGAATTTTTTGTATACACTGTTTATTGGATCTGTAAACTTTTTCTTTCTCTATTTGATCAAGAAAGAGGAAGCAGAAATCAAAAGCAGGAAACTAGGGCAGGGTCTTTTCATAGAGTAGTGTGAAATGAGGTTAGAGGGATATGTGGACAATCCCTGGGGACCAGCAGAAATTCAGGATATGAATTGGTTCATCTAAGGGGGAAGCCAGGGTATTGGACAGTGACTGATGACTACCGAACAAAAGTAACAAGTAACAAAAAGGAATGTAATTATATTTAAGCACTGTAGTATAGATAGTGTGTTCAACATAAGTGTAATATTAATACTAATAATTATTTGATAGTTACTAGTTATACTTTCATTTTTAAATAATGGAGGAGTAAAGCATTCATTTCTCAATTACCCAGCCAAGCATCTTAGAGACCAAGGCCAAGGCCAAAGCATCTATTTAACATGGTGCAGTTTGCACATGTCATAACCACCACGGGGCCACTTTGGTTACCCTGTGGCTGGCATTAATAATACATCTATACACACAGGAATACCAAACTACCAACCAAAGACTCAGGCCCCCACTACTGCTGCCATAGACCAACGAATCCAGTTGAGTTTAACCTTGTCTTTAAGCAAAAACATTGATTTTGTTGTTGTTGTTGTTTAAAAGTGAGAACAACTGTCATGTATACTCTTTATGAAATGAGGATAACAATAATTCTTTCCCTCTAAGAACTGTGAGAATTTAATGAAGAATATGGCAGAGCGCTTGGCATAGGGCCTGGCACACAGTAGTCATGTCACTAACACTAAGGGCCAGAATTATAATTTTGCTTTACCGCTTGAGCCACTCTGCCACCCACATTTTGGAAACCTAGGAATCACCTTTTCCTTCTATTTTCTTTTTTTTTTAATTACCTTTATCCTATCATTCACCAAGTTTTTCTCCTTCTTGTTCCAAAGCCTTTCTCTGAGTTTTCCCTCACTCTCATTTCCTGCTGTCACATTTATCCAGGATACAACCAGGCTAGGAGCACTGAAACTGGAGTCAGGTCTGTCAGGTCAGAATATGTGCTCTGCCACTCACAGCCATGTGACTTTGAGTCTGTCGTGGACTATCATAGGCCTTCTGTTTCCTCACCTATAAAATGAAGACACTGTCTCATTTCGTATCCACTGGATAGGCTATTGTGAGGATTGAGTGAGATGTGGGCCAAAGGTCTCTGCAAACTCTAAGGGGATGCAAGCACATCGATTTTCAGATTTTTGGTACAACCTTCAGCTCTTTGTAACACCAATTTATTTTTCTGCTCTAATACAGCCTGCACATTACTTTCAGATCTATTTTCTCAAGATGACACATTTAGCACTTTTCAAAAGAGTCTCATGAATAAAGAACATTCTTCTATAGTTTACCTTACGTGTCCTATATTCGAGTAGAAGATCTAACCCTATCCTACCATCCCAACTATTCATTCAGGTCTGCATCCTCTGTCACCATATCTTCACATTGTGGACTTATGGAGGGTGATTTTTCTTAGTTTCTTTGCCTCTCCACGTAAAAAGGGGGAATATGTGGTAAATATTAGCTACATAAATAAGAATGATGTTGACCAGCAGCTCCACAAGAAAAGTCCTACATTAGAGGGACCAGAATTGACTCTGACTTAGATCACAGGGCATTGCTGACCTGGGCTGGCAGAACTTGGGCAGTGGTAATGAAAAGTGGGTGGTTCCTGCAAGACAAATACCTGAAGCCACTCTTCCCACAGCCGCTCATATGCTCCTGCACATAAGCCATGAATATCTGATGGCAACCTCGTCACCAAATACCTGCCTGGTGTCACAGCTGTGTTTAGATCACTGATGGGTAGGCTGGTTGCTCACTTCTCTGAGCCCATTTAATTTGAACATCACAATCCAGTCTCCTTTGTGTGATTCAGTACTACATGAGATCCTGATTTAGAATTTGTCTCCTTTCTGATTTAGTTAAGAGGAATTCAATTTAGTTAGTTTTGATGAAACAGACATTACATAGTCTTCATATCTCAGCCGTTGGTGCAAATTCACTGTTTGACTAGACATGCTGTGGACTTACATATGTATATTCTGGTATTTTTTCCTGAGCAATTTTATTGAAATCTTGCCTCAGAAAAGAAAAAAAATGAATAGATGATTTCCCTATTTTGTTTGGCAGAGTGAACACCTGCAAAGCCACTTAAAGGTGAATTATCTACAATTCAGTAGGTGAATTATGGTGTCTGAGAAATATCTTTGCTACTTTGGTAAGTATTCAACCACTGATGTCATTTATATTTTCTTGTTGAACTAAGATGAAGTCTACATAGCTGAGCATTTTAATTTAGCCACAAACAAATATTTTCCACACAGCCAGAAGATAAATATTACATACTTAATTACAAATAGCGACATCTACATGACTTGTGATCCATTTATGAAGAGTTAATAAAGTCTAAAATTAGGTGACTGGCAGGCTGAAACAAAGTAGAATTTAAAAAAAAAAGATTATATAACGATTTCATTATTATTTTCCCTTCATTTGTTGACTGGAAATGTGAGGCAAGAACTTTCTTGATTTTTCTATTCTCAAGTAGGCCTCAATGTCTATAGGTAAATTTTCATCTGCCCCTGCAGAACTTGTATAATCCTGAGTTATCATTTCAATAATCTTTAATGAATTTTGATGCTTAAGTGACATCTACTAGCTCACAGGTATGATGTTTTAAAATTCTTTATAAATTATTGGTTTTTTGAACTTGGAGACTTATTATATTTAGAGTCATTGAGTCTGAAACAATTTCCAAAATGCTACATGATTTGATGTAAATGGTGTCATTGAGCTGTAACACCACAAAACCAAATGTAAAGTTCTCTTGTAAAATAATTAAGATTTAAATTGTGGTACTTTATTGAATTTCTCTTTCAATTCACTGTTTTGATCAATGTGACAATGGAATTATAAATCTATTTCATGCAAAGCTCCAAACAGCTTTATCATGTTATCTGACACATTCCCACAAATAAGACCTTTGTTGCTCCTCTGCCTATTTCTAATCTCTGAGTCTAATCCAAACCTAATTCAAATTCTGCACACCTCAAACTAATGTTAGTGTGACCTCTAACCATTTACATGTAAACCATGAGTCACAAGGGCTGGTATGTATTTTCCTGTCCTGTCTGGGCCTCTGTTTTAGAGGACCATTCCAGGAGATCTCATTAACCTTTCAATCTTCAGAGTTCTTACTTCTTTAATCATAAAAACAGCACTTTATTCTACTTCAGAAGTCATACCAGGTTACACCCTGGGTCTTATGATCATTTGAAATAGTTCTACTTAAGGAACTTTAAATATTAATAAGCTGCTTTTTTGCTACAACCAATCCTAAATTAGCTCCTGTCTTCTTCTTCAACCTATTTCTCCCATATTCTTCCCCAGTTCAGATCATGGGAACTCGTCTTTCCATTTTCTTTGACCAAAAACCTTGGAGCCATTCTTGACTCTTGCTCACATCCCACATTCAGTATGTCATGAAATCTTGTTGGTTCTGTTTTTAAAATACATCCAGAACTCAACTATTTCTCATCACCTCTGCTGCCACCACCTGATCAAAGTCTTACTTTGCAATAGCCTCCTAATTGGTCTCTCCGCTTTCACCCTGCAACTTCCCTAAAGTCTATTTTCAACATAGCAGGCTGTGATGCATTAAAGACAAATCAGATCATGTCATTTCTCTGTTCAAAACCCAAATGGATTTCATTTTCCCTGGGAAAGCTGCTTCTACCAGGGTTTTCAAAAGCTCAATCACTTGGTCCCCATTATCTCTTTACCTCATCTCCTACATCTTCCCTTTGCCCACTCTCCTCCAGTCACAGGGTCCTCCTTGCTGTTCTTGAAAACAGCAGACACTCAAACACTGAAGGCATTCATGTGCTGTGTTTCCTGCCTGGATATTTCCATCCACATATCTGCATGTCTCATTCCCTTTTCCCTGCATATCCTGCTCAAATATTACCTTATCAACCAGGGTTATGATGACATCCCCATTTTAAATTATGACTTTCTCACAGATTCCAAACTCTTCTTATCCTGCTCTATTCCCTTCCTCTCCATTCCTTCACAGTACATTTTACTTCTTAGTATAATATATAATTTATTTGTTATTATTGTTATTGTTTGCAGTCTTCTCCCAATTAGAATTGCTCATAATGAACTCCCAACACTAAACCCCCATGTGGACATTGAATGCATTTTTTTGCTAAACACTTGATGAATGGACCTGGTGAAATCTAAGGTCCCTTCCAGCTCGTCCCTTCTCAAGTTATTCCAGAGGCAAGTTCTTCCCTCTACTGCTGGATTATTAATAACCCAGTCATATGCATGTCTGCCTCTCTTCCTTAACCAGGAACAGGCTGATGTGGTTATCAGAAATGTTGTAGAATTTACATTCCAATCAACCAACCAATCAATCATCATCCAAATAAAATATTTAGGTATTAAGTACAAAAGAAACTGCAAAATATCCTGCCTTCACATTCCCTTTTAACCAATGACCTCAGTGTCCCCATGCCTTACTACTTACTATCTTGTTAATGACCATTCTGTGTTAATTCAATAATTCCCAAATATGAACTTGTCAAGAATATAGGAAGCCAAAGGAGATATAATCTCTCAGCTCATTAGGACACCACATTTTTGGTTTTTAACCTTTTCACTGCAAATACAATTTACTTATTCTTTCTTTTCCACCTTTAAAATAGGATAAATTTTAAACTTAATATTGAGCGTTCTTTTCTCAGTATTTACTGAATCATTTAACAAAATCTATGGATATGAATACATAAGTATTACTACACAAATACACATTTATATTTATAATATATATATTTCAGAATTCATAGCTCTCTTGGACTGTAAAGGTAACTAAAGATCAATTGAAAAATGTATCCTTGCAACTATTTCACTGTTTTGTTTTGTTAATGAGTCTTGCTATGTAGCCCAGACAGGCCTTCAACTTGAGATCCTCCTGCCTCTGCCTCCTAAATGCTGGGATTATAGGTATGAACCACAATACCTGGTAACTGTTTTAGAAGCTAAAAGACAGAAATTGAGATATAGGACCAAATGCCCATTACCTCATTCTAACAGTTCAAGTTTAGGGAAAATAGTGAAAAAGTATACTGATAAATTCAAGATAAACTGATGATGAGGAGAAAAGTAAAAGTCCTGAAGGGTATCCTTATTGGAAAGGAGGCTTGTATGGCTTTATTTAGGAGTATTATGTCTATATTCCACATTGGACTTTTTAAAAAAATTAGTTTCCAAATGTATTTTTTTCTGTGTCTCATGCAACTGAAATGTATTTCAAATGTGCTTTTAAGTGCAAGGTAGAGGGCAGCAGAAAGACAAAAATATTCTCTTGTATTCTAGAACCTTAGACTCTAGGGTTACAATTTGGCATGGGTTGTAATTTATGAGGCAGTGATTTCAACTTTCTTTTCCTCCCTCTCACTGCAGGACAAGGCCTTGAGCAATTCCTAGTGGGAGAACTGCAGCACTTCCAAAAAGGCAGCGCAGACGCCCTGACTTGAGTAGGCCACAAAGCATCCAATCCCAGGAGGCTGCTGCATATCATCAGCTCCCAGGTGACGTGCAAGCTCATCTCTTTCAGGCAGGAGAGATTCACCTGCCAGGCCCGGGAGGCTTCCTTTCCCTTTTTTCTTCTCTTTCCCATTCTCAGGTTTGTGGAGGAGAGGGTTGGGCCTTGGTGCATCTTGGGACCGAAGAGGAATGCTGAACAAGTAGCCTGCTGGAATCATTCTCCACCAGGCCAGAATTGGGGAACTCAAGATTCTGGGTTTGGTCCAACATTGTCTCCATCAGCACCTTCCACAGGCTCTGAAGAGTAGTAACTTAGTAACAAACTTACTGTTTGTTAAATTAATTTTAATCATTAGACTCAGAGAGGTCTTGGAGTTCAGGACTTAGGAGAGACAGAAGGAGGGTGCTTCTAAGAAGAGATAGAAGGAGGTCACATAAAGGTGTGACCTCCTTGCTGCCACCACTTTTCCCTCTCCAGTTGTCTAGGGCAAGATTGGAGTCCCTGAGGGCCACAGGTTGAAAGCCAGTGACTCCCTGACATCCTCATTTTAAGATAAAGGGACCTGCATGTAGTTTGACAGCCAGATAGTGACCGTGCAGAGGCATGGGTTCCTCCAGTGTTCTTTCACTTCCCCCTAGTGGCCCCAGCTGCCAGGGGCTCTGTGACCATCTCACTCTTTTTTTTTTTCATTTTTCTTTTATTATTCATATGTGCATACAAGGCTTGGTTCATTTCTCCCCCCTGCCCCCACCCCCTCCCTTACCACCCACTCCGCCCCCTCCCGCTCCCCCCCTCAATACCCAGCAGAAACTATTTTGCCCTTATTTCTAATTTTGTTGTAGAGAGAGTATAAGCAATAATAGGAAGGAACAAGGGTTTTTGCTGGTTGAGATAAGGATAGCTATACAGGGCATTGACTCACATTGATTTCCTGTGCATGGGTGTTACCTTCTAGGTTAATTCTTTTTGATCTAACCTTTTCTCTAGTACCTGTTCCCCTTTTCCTATTGGCCTCAGTTGCTTTAAGGTATCTGCTTTAGTTTCTCTGCATTAAGGGCAACAAATGCTAGCTAGTTTTTTAGGTGTCTTACCTATCCTCACCCCTCCCTTGTGTGCTCTCGCTTTTATCATGTGCTCATAGTCCAATCCCCTTGTTGTGTTTGCCCTTGATCTAATGTCCACATATGAGGGAGAACATACGATTTTTGGTCTTTTGGGTCAGGCTAACCTCACTCAGAATGATGTTCTCCAATTCCATCCATTTACCAGCGAATGATAACAGTTTGTTCTTCTTCATGGCTGCATAAAATTCCATTGTGTATAGATACCACATTTTCTTAATCCATTCGTCAGTGGTGGGGCATCTTGGCTGTTTCCATAACTTGGCTATTGTGAATAGTGCCGCAATAAACATGGGTGTGCAGGTGCCTCTGGAGTAACAGTCTTTAGGGTATATCCCCAAGAGTGGTATTGCCGGATCAAATGGTAGATCGATGTCCAGCTTTTTAAGTAGCCTCCAAATTTTTTTCCAGAGTGGTTGTACTAGTCTACATTCCCACCAACAGTGTAAGAGGGTTCCTTTTTCCCCGCATCCTCACCAACACCTGTTGTTGGTGGTGTTGCTGATGATGGCTATTCTAACAGGGGTGAGGTGGAATCTTAGTGTGGTTTTAATTTGCATTTCCTTTATTGCTAGAGATGGTGAGCATTTTTTCATGTGTTTTCTGGCCATTTGAATTTCTTCTTTTGAGAAAGTTCTGTTTAGTTCACGTGCCCATTTCTTTATTGGTTCATTAGTTTTGGGAGTATTTAGTTTTTTAAGTTCCCTGTATATTCTGGTTATCAGTCCTTTGTCTGATGTATAGTTGGCAAATATTTTCTCCCACTCTGTGGGTGTTCTCTTCAGTTTAGAGACCATTTCTTTTGATGAACAGAAGCTTTTTAGTTTTATGAGGTCCCATTTATCTATGCTATCTCTTAGTTGCTGTGCTGCTGGGGTTTCATTGAGAAAGTTCTTACCTATGCCTACTAACTCCAGAGTATTTCCTACTCTTTCTTGTATCAACTTAAGAGTTTGGGGTCTGATATTAAGATCCTTGATCCATTTTGAGTTAATGTTGGTATAGGGTGATATACATGGATCTAGTTTCAGTTTTTTGCAGACTGCAACCAGTTTTCCAGCAGTTTTTGTTGAAGAGGCTGCTATTTCTCCATCGTATATTTTTAGCTCCTTTGTCAAAGATAAGTTGCTTATAGTTGTGTGGCTTCATATCTGGATCCTCTATTCTGTCTGTTTTTGTGCCAGTACCATGTGTTTTTATCGTTATTGCTTTGTAATATAGTTTGAAGTCAGATATTGTGATACCTCCTGCATTGTTCTTTTGACTGAGTATTGCCTTGGCTATTCGTGGCCTCTTGTGTTTCCATGTAAATTTAACAGTAGATTTTTCAATCTCTTTAATGAATGTCATTGGAATTTTGATGGGAATTGCATTAAACATGTAGATTACTTTGGGGAGTATCGACATTTTTACTATGTTGATTCTACCAATCCATGAGCATGGGAGATCTCTCCACTTTCTATAGTCTTCCTCAATCTCTTTCTTCAGAAGTGTATAGTTTTCCTTGTAGAGGTCTTTCACATCTTTTGTTAGGTTTACACCTAGGTATTTGATTTTGTTTGAGGCTATTGTAACCATCTCACTCTTAATGAACCTTTTCCAGATGCCTTTCTGGACCGTGCAGTGGTGTTGGTAGGCCAAGGGTTTTTACCTGCTTCCTCAACTGAGGCTCCACAAAAGCTGGCAGTGTCATTAAGAGGAGACAGAGGGGACGTCTCAAGTCTCTGGGGTGCACAGAGCCTACTGTGCCTTCTGAGGGGTTTGCTTACCCCTCCAGATTCCCATTGCTGGCTTAGACCTTGGACTTAGAAGACTTCCTATTATGCCTCTTGATTTTACTCACTGGCTGGAAATCCACACTGAATTCTCACTGCAATTGGCTTTGTGATCTTGGTTTTTGTCAAGGTGTAGTGTCTCTAAGCCTTAGTCTTGGCAATGGCCTGGAAATGTGTGCTCCAGGCTGTGACAGGAGTTACATATTCTGTCTTGTAATCTGATGTAAAAAGAGTAACTAATAGATTGTGTGTGTGTGTGTGTGTGTGTGTGTGTGTGTGTAAGCATCTCATGGCTGAATACCAAGGTAACATGGTGTAGTGGAGAGTGTGGACTTTGAAATCAGACTGACTAGTTTATTAGCTATACATGTAGTTTCTTCAACCGAAAAATGGAGGAAGTAGTATTTATTTAGTGTGCTGTAAAGGTAAGAGACAATGTCCCTAAGGTGCAGAACACATACAAGACGTGATAGAAAGTAGCAACTATTAATTTTAAGTCAAATTGTATTTACACATGTAGGGACTAAGTGCTGATTTTATGAGTTTGAAGTAAAAGAGGATCCTGAAGTACCTTTGAATGATCAAAACTTCACTATGGTCAGAATAATCTGAGTGCATTTTTCTACTTCTTAAGAGTATTGGTAGGGATGTAGGATAATATTAAAAAGACTAGCCCACATGGACTACCTATTCAACATGTGCTAAGCAGCTGCTATGTGCTCTACATGAAGTCTCTAATAAAATCTTCACAGCATTCTGAGATAAATAGTGTCATCACTTGTGACTTTAAATAGGGAGATGAGCTTCACCAAGGTTCAGTAGTGTGACCAAGCCACGGAACGAGTAAGGAGGAAGCTGAGATCTGAAGTGGGATTTTATTCCAGAGCCTGAGCTGTTATGCCATTCAATCTTTCACTATTTACAATGTAAACTGTTGTGAACATTGATAACATGGAACTGTCATCCTTTTTTCCCATTTTCCCAACCAGGCTCACTGAAGAAAGATTTCCTCATTCTCCCCTCATGCAAAGTTGCAGTAAAGGAAGCTTTCACCCTTCTCTCCACCCTAGTGCTCACTCCTCCTGGAGAGAGGAGTGATCAGTGGACCTGAGAGGGGTCGACAGCACTGGGCCATGACTATCACATGGTGTCAAAGAAGACATCACCATATTTCTTTCCTCATTTCCCACTGCCACTAGGCAGTGAGCTCTCCTCTACTTCCTGTGCCCCATTTCAGCATTATGTCAAGCAGTGCTTTTATTTAATTTTTTTCTTTTTCTCTTCTTTCTTCTCATTTTGAAATTGTTTAAGATTCATAGGAGGTTGCAAAAACAGCACAGAGAGTTCCTGTGTACCTTTCACCCAGCTTTTCCCAGTAACATCTTGCACAATCAGAAATCACGATCAAAACCTGGAGACTGACACTATGTAGTACTTACTATCTGAACTACAGTCCGTATTTGAATTTTATCAGATTTACATGCAATCTGTGTGTTTCTATGACATTAGTCATCTATGTAAATTAATGTCACATCACAAGATCAGGGGACTGAACAGCTAACACACACACACACACACACACACACACACTCACACACACGCTCTACTACTCTTTCATGCTACTCCTTTATACTCACACCCTTCTCCTCCAACCCTAACTCCTGGCAGCCCCTGCTCTGTTCTCCATCATTACAAAGTAGTCCATGATGAATGTTATATAAATGGAACTATATTGTGTATAATAAACCTTTGTGACTGGCTTTTTCACTAAACATAATGCCCTATAGATCCATCCAAGTTGTGTGTATCAATACTTTGTTCCATTTTTATTTGATAGATTTTTAAATTTTTTGGTGGTACTGGGGTTTGAACTCAGGGCCTCACATTTACTAGGTGAGCACTCTACCACCCATTTTTATTTTTATTTTTGGGTAGTATTCCATTGTAGAATGTCTCATCACCTGCTGAAGGACATTTGGGTTATTCTCAATCCCCTCAGAATTATTACAATATAATTGACCAACAAATATTGTATATTTACTGTGAATAACATACTCTGATAAATGTACATGTTATGAAATTATTAAATAAAGCTAATATATCTACCTCATATACTTTTATTTTTTGAGAAAGGGCTCACTATGTAGTCCTGGCTGGCTTGGAACTTATGACCCTCCTGCCTTTGATTTCCAAGTGTTGTGATTACAGGCATGTACCACCATGCTGGATATACTTATAATTTTTCTGCTGCTCATATTTAAGCTATACTCGTTTATTCATCTCTAAGTATAGAAGACTTTATTACAAGCTATAGTCACCACACTGTACGACAGCTCTCCAGAATTTATTTGTCCTGACACTTTATACCCTTTGCCTGAGCAACAGCTCCTCCTTTGTACCTCCCACCCCAACCTAGTCCCTGGCAACCACCATGCCCTGCTTTTATGTGTTCAACTCCTTTAGATTACATGTGTAAATGATCTCATACAGTATTTGCTTTTCTGTATCTTGCTTATTTCACTTAGTATAATGCCCTCCAGTTTCGTACATGTTGTGACAAACGATAGTCTCCCTTTTTAATGCTGAATAACAGCCTACTGTATACATAAATCACATTTTCTTTATACATTCATCTGTTGACAGAAGTTGGCTTCATATCTTGACTGTTGCGAATAGTACTGCAGTAATATGCAAGTTCAGATAGCTCCTTAACATTGTTGATTTCATTTCCTTTGGACACATACCCAGAAGTGGATCATATGTAGCTTTATTTTTAATTTTTTGAGGAAACTCTATACTGTTTTACCTAATGGGGAACAGTATATAATCTTTACATCCTTACCAACACTTATCTTTTGTCTTTTTGATAATAACCACCCTAACAGATATGAGGTAATGTCTCATTGTGACTTTAATTTGCATATCCTTAATAATTAGTGATGCTGTGCATTTTTCATACATCTATTGATTATTTGTACGTCTTTGAGAAATGCTTATTCAGTTCCTTTGTCCATTCTTTGATTGGCTCGTTGTTTGCTATTGAGTCATTTGAATTCTTTGTATAATTTGGATATTTCCCCCTTATCAGAAGTATGGTTTGCAAATACTTCACCTCCTTTCACAGGTTGTCTCTTCACTCCGTTTTTTTTTTTTTTTTTTTTTTTTGCAGTGCAGAAGCTTTTTAGTTTGATATAATCCAATTTGTTGTTTGTGATTTTGGGGTTATAACAACAACAACAAAAAATCATTACCCAGACCAACGTCATAGAGCTTTTACACTGCTTTCTTCTAGACGTTTTATAGTATCAGGGATTACGTTTAAGTTTTTAACTCATTTTGAGTTCATTTTTTTTTAATCATCAGTTTTTTTTTTATTATTCATATGTGCATACAAGGCTTGGGTCATTTCTCCCCCCTGCCCCCACCCCCTCCCTTACCACTCACTCCACCCCCTCCCTCTACCCTCTACCCCCTCAATACCCAGCAGAAACTATTTTGCCCTTATTTCTAATTTTGTTGTAGAGAGAGTATAAGCAATAATAGGAAGGAACAAGGGTTTTTGCTGGTTGAGATAAGGATAGCTATACAGGGCATTGACTCACATTGATTTCCTGTGTGTGTGTGTTACCTTCTAGGTTAATTCTTTTTGATCTAACCTTTTCTCTAGTTCCTATTGAGTTCATTTTTGTATATGGTATGAGATAAAAGTCTCACTTCATGCTTCTGTATATGGATATCTGATTTTCCCAAAACCATTTATTGAAGGGGCTGTTCTTTCTACTTTGTGTGTTCTTGGCACCTTAGTTGAAAATGAATTGACTTAAATGCATGGATTCTGGATGCTACTCTTTTGGTTTATATGTCTGTTTTTATGCCAGCACCCTGCTATTTTTATTACTACAGCTATATAGCAGATTTTGAAATCAGGTAGTGTGATGCCTGTCCCTTTGCTCTTGTTGCTAAGGACTTCTTTGGCTATTTGGGATCTTTTGTGGTTCCATAAGGACTTTAGGATAACTTTTTTCTATTTCTATGAAAAACACCATGAAAATTTTGGTACAGATGACATTGAATCTGTGTATCATTTCAAGTAAAATGGTATTTTAACAATATTTATTCTTCCAATCTATAAACATGGGATATATTTCCATCTACTTGTGTCTTCTTCAGTTTATCTCATCAGTGTTTTGTTCTTTTCAGTAAACAGATCTTTCACATTTTTGGTCAAATTTCTTCCTAAGATTTCATTTCACTTATTTTTGACACTATTTTAAATGGAATTGCTTTCTTAATTTTTTCCATATAGTTCATTGTTAGCGTTTCCAGCTTTTGCCTATTACAAATAAAGCTGCTATAAACATTTATATATGGGTTTTTATGTGACCATATGTTTTCAAGTAAATACCCAGTACAGCAATGACTGAATTGCACAGCTAGTGAATGTTTAATTCTCTAACAAACTGCCAAACTGTTTTCTAGAGAACGGTGCAGCGATTTATGAGCCATTCAGTTTTTTCTAAGTAGCTCAATACATTGAATTCTTATCACTCACCTTCTGTATGCCAGAATTGTGGCAGGTATGACAATACAAATCTATTGTATTGACTTTGAGGATTCAAATTAACAGAGGAAGAGTCCTGAAACAAGAAGGGTAGGAACAAATGTGCATGGTATGCTCAAGAAATGGCCACTTTCTGTGCGACCAGAGCATAAGTTAAAGGGAAAAAGAGAACATTGTACATTAGGGTCAGTCTACAACAGACCTTAAATCTTAAATTCTACCTATGGAAGAATTCTTGTTTGAAATCCAGGGTATGTGTGTGTGTGTGTGTGTGTGTGTGTGTGTGTGTGTGTGTGTGTGTATTCAATTGCTGGCAAAGGATAGTAGCCTAGCTTATGAAGTGGGCAAGATGGGTTGGGGGCTACTTCAATAGTCTAGACAAATAGCAAATTAGAACTATACTTGGACAATGGAGATGGACAATAAAAGACAAAGTTGAGATCTATTTCAGAGGTTAAATATCTGAGATTTAGATACTACCTATATATGTAGGGAGACAAAGGAATTTAGAATGAGAAATGAATGAATTGCAGTGATATTAACCATGATATCAACTACATGGAGGGAGAGCAATACTGGTGTTAAGATATGAGTCTGAGGCTAGTGGAGTGACTCAAGTGATAGAATGCCTGCCTAGCAAGCATGAGGCCCTGGTTCAAATCCCAGTACTGTCAAAAAAATAAAAGATATGAGTCTGGTTTTGGTCATGGAGTCTAAATTAAAATCTATGTGACAACTATGAAGTTAGGCGATGGGATTGGAGAAAGACAGGGATGGGGATACATCATAGGCAGGGTTAAAATCAGACGAAGGGTGTAGTGTAAGAAGTGAATCAACATCAGAAGCCAAAGAAATATCAAAATGAAATGAGTAGGTGGAATTCTGGAGCCAATAAAAGTGGCTTGTAAGAAGATGAGAGGTAAAACCAGACATCCATATATGGTAGAAGTTAAGAAAAGAGAGTATTTCAGAAAGGATGAAGAGGAGATGGTTAATGATGTTAATATATTGTCAGCTAAAACAGATGAAGTCTAAGAAGATAGCTGCTGCTTTAATAACCTAGCAAGGAATCAGATTTTATGACTTTTCATGGAGTAAGAAGAATGTGTTGAAGAATGAATTAGAGACAAGGAAGTAGAGATGGCTATTCTTTTAAGGGGCTTGGTGGTAATAAGAGTGGGAGGCTTGGCCAAGACAAGACTTCTTTTGGAAGGCTTTGAGAGTCTCAAAACAAATACCTGTATTTCCCCATGATTAATCTATATTTATTTTGCCCACCTGACTTAAATATGTAAAACACAGAAAACTATCTGACCAACTACTACTGATCCATCCATAGGAGGCAATTTATGAGTGGTAATCCTCTGGTATCTTTCTCAATAAATTCAGAAAATGTAATTAGCTTAGTCTGTTTTCTCTGGGTACCTGAGCATTCTCTGTGCCTCACTATTGGTAGCAAAAGGTACCACTATCTAGCCTCTTCCTTTTAACAGATTTTCAACAATCCCTTTATGCGTTTTCAACTGTCTTCGAAAGTGCTTCTCAAAGACTTTTTTCCTGTTTTGTACCTAACCTGACATATACTGTGAGCGCCCTGCTCTCCTCTGGAGAACCTTTTACATTTTTTGAGAGATGTCATTTTTCTTGAACAACAACCACTGTGACTGTAACATTTTTATGTGCTTGGATTTTAAAAACTTCTCAGTTGCTCTTTTCCCATGCTTCCAATAAAGTCTCTTAAAAGAGTTTCCAATCTTCCTATGACTTTCAAAACCCTTTCAATTTTCTCCTAGCTAACACTCATTTTTCACTTTCCTTAGTGAACACTGAATAATTGAAATAAGTTTTCTGGGCTTATGGATTTAATTGTATCATACCACTAGCATTTACTTGAATACTCTCTCATGGTTACCTCATAAAACCAATTCCAAGTCACTAGACAAGAACCACAGCTAGGTCATTTTCTGTAGCTATAGGTGATTTCAAATTTTCTGTTATAGGAAAGCTTATTCTGCCGAAAGTCCTTATTAAATAGTCAACCTCTGCCTCTTGACCTGATAAGCCATTTTATAATTCACATTTGGGTCAAGTCTCCCATTTTTAAGTACCTGACATAATTTCTACAGTTTTTTTCCTTTTTTTTTTTTTTGGCAGTATTGGGGTTTGAACTCAGGGCACTGCACTTGCTAGGCACTTGAGCTACAACCATAGCCCTCATAATTTCTAAGTGTCCCAATCATGACTATTTCTATATTATATTATCACCTTGGTCATCTCATCTATAGCAATGGATCTCAAACATTAGAACCAGTGAACAATTTTTTAAAGCTGCTGCCTGGTTTCTATCCCCCAGATATTCTAATTGAACTGTTCTGGGTCAACTCTGGGCATTTCTTAAAGCTCTGCAGGAGATTATAATACGAATCAATTTTGAGAACTACTAATTTAATTTTAAGTACATTCCTAAGACAATCTAATTTTAAAAACCGTCAAAGGATCTGATAGACTTTCTCCAAAGAAGATACAGAAGTAGTCAATAAGTACATGAAGAGTCTCATTAGTCATCAAGGAAATGCAAATAAAACCCGCAATGAGATACCAAATTACAACCTACCAGGATGACTAGAATTAAGACAATAACAAGTGTTGGTGTAGAGAAATTGGAGCCCTTCTACACTGCTGGGGAGATTGTCAAAATGGTGAAGTCAGTTTGATAAACAGTTCTGAACTTAAGGTAAACACAGTCACTATATGATCCAGCAATTCTACTTATATCCAAGATAAGTAAAATTTATGTATACACAAAAACTTGTACATGAATATCTGAGTAGCATATTATTTATAATATCAAAAACAGTGGAAAGAACAAAATATTCTTTAATTGATGAATGGATAAACAAAATTTGTAGCATCCATACAATGGGATGTTATTCAGGCATAGAAAGGACCGAAGTACTGCTTAATGCTACAACACTGACATACCCAGTAAGCAAGCTGGGATTATGCTAAATGACAAAAGCCAGACACAAAAGCCTCATATGATTTCATTTATATGAAATGTTCAGAATAAGAAAAGCCATAAAGAAATCCATTAATGGCTGCCAGAGACTGCGGCTAGGGGGAGAGAGGGAGAGACTGCCAACAGGTACAGGGCTTCTTTTTGGGGGTGTTGAAAATATTCTGAATTAGTAATTCTCTAACATTAGAATCACCATTGAGTGATGTTTACTCAACCTTGTGATTATATTAAAACACACTGAATTGCAAACTTTTGAAAGGTGAATTTGATACTGTCGTGAAAGACAAAAAGAGTAACTGTATTCCTACAGCCTTCATAAGTATCTCAGGCGCTTTTACTCGTGGATATTTGAGAATGATTTCACTTGCCAATATCATTTTTGTTTTATTTATTTTTTTGTATATCTCATACGAAATTAGGCCACCTCCTCTCTTTACTTCTAAAGCCCTAAAGCCCAGGCTAAAGTCTCTCAACGTGCCACAATGAAATTTCTACATTAGTCACCTTTAGGATACGAGGAAAATAAATTCTAGAGAAGGAAAACTGGAATGACCTGTCCTTACTGAAGGAGGACACAGCAATCTGCAATCTGGAAAAGAGACCAGTGAGGTTGAGACTGCAACTTATTAAATCACAAAGAGATCTTGAGTGTGACCGAATAAAATTCTACAATACTTGAAAGATAAGATAACATTTAAAGGCTCAGGTATGAAAATTTAGACTATGAAAAAATAAAATACCCAACAGCAAAATGCATAGTAATTTAAGAATGATTGTTATCATCCTTAAATTTTATTGCCTGGTACAGGCACTATCCATGAAGGTTGACATTCAGAGGATTAATATAACCTTCTCATATGAAGGTGCTTGGTATACCATGAGAGACAGAAAAACGGTCAGAGTTGAGGCTCAAATGGTGACTGAAAAGTTTATCCTGGAAGAGTTTAAATTCAGGAATCTGGATGGATCCACAAGCCAGACTCTGAGAACTTGAAACAGAGCAGGCAGTAGTGATTTAGGGATTGAATATTGAAGGATGTCTAAAGCCAGGAGACATTCTGAGGAAAAGAAACAGACAGAGTCAACAAAGAGAAAACTGTGAGTGGGCCTCACAGTCTTTCAGGCAGAAAATTTTCAGAGCTCCCAGTCAGGGGGAGGGGTGGGGCCAGACAGGCCCAGGCCAGCATGGATGTCTATGCCAGGTGTAGGATTCCGAGCAGTCAATGGGCCGCCAAAAATGATCAAGCAGACTCAGAACAGGCACCTGGCTTCTCCCTGTTAGCCTCTGCCCTGGCATGTGCTGATCTGATGGAGGGAGTGAGGATAAAAACAGGCAAAAATCAGGCCCAGGAAACTTACGGGGGATTCTAAAAGGTGGTGGCTGCTTTGATTTCCATCCAGGCTAGTGTCGGTATCCCTGAGGGTTGATTTGCTGAAGCTGTAGTGTATCTACATATTGGGGATGCCTGGGTCCCAGAAAGTGGCAGTTTTGATCTGAAGATTATAGTGGGGACTGCTATAAAATGAATTTAGCACTAAGTATACCCAGACCACTAATATTCTTGTGCCTAAGAGCCAAGATATGCCCAGGTTCTGGGGAGAGACTAAGCTAATAGTTTGGAGTTAAGCTACAGCTGTGAACAAAAAGGATCTAGAGGGTAAAAGACAATCAGTTCTTTGCAATCCTAGGCTGGACAGCCATGACACAGTTCCAATGTGAAAATTCTCAATGGGAAAGAATCATTCAGACATTACAGAAACAGCAGCACCAGCTCATTTTTCCTCTCTTGCTCTCTCTTTTAAAGTTCAGAATATCTAAGTACAGATATATAGGGAAAAACAGACTTACAGATAAGCTCCTCTAATTTACCAGCTCTTTTGTGCTGAGGCATGTTTTTCAACAAACAAAACACACCAATAAATCTATCAGGGACAGAAAGGCAGTGGGGGACAGCTGCAACCGCACCATCCAGGAGTGACAATGATTAATTCCTACATCTGCTCAGTCAGAGAGAAACAAAGGTCACTGTGCATAGATTAACATGGTGATCGCCGCCCCTCCCAACACACACACACTCACCATTGACAATAGCAAAATTCAAAATGCCTGAAAAGATGTTTACTATCTGATCAAAAGAAAAAAGGCAAAAGCAAGCTTCTCAGTAGGATGGGGAGGAAAGGTGGCATAGAAATGGATCAGGCACTGATTAATGTCAGATTACTGGCTAATCTTGTGAGCGTCCAAACCAAGTGAATTTGGATGCTCAGCTACATTTATGAAAACAAAGGAGAGAGGAAATGTAAAACTAAATGTGGATGGAGTAATTTGATCAAAGGAAGAAAGGCTATTATGGTGAAGCAGTTGAACACATGCAAAAATATTTGGTGCATTTGTGGGCTCAAGCTGCCATAATAAAATACTGCAGGTTTGTTAGATTAAACAGTAGAAATTTGTTTTCCCACAGTTCAGGGGGATAGAAGTCCAAGATCAAGACTTCATCGGGGTTGGTTTCAGGGGAAGCATCTCTTCCTGGCCTCTAGACATCTGTTCCCTTGCTGAGTCCTCATAAGCCTCTTCTCTGAGCATGCATGCAAAGACCTCTGTTTCCAATTCTTCCGCTAAAAACATCAGTTGTACGGGATTAGGGCCCTACCTTGCTACCTCATTTAACCCAAAAAACTATCTTCAAATAGTCACATTGGGGATTAGAGCTTCAATGTATGAATTTGGGGGGGAAGGGTACATTCCGTGTACAACATTTGGAATTATATTAAAAGTGTTTGGAAGTTGACTCTTTGTCCTCAACACTCCCTTGAAGACATAGCCACTTCCTCCTCATGACTCCTACACTTAATAAATCCCTGACAGCTTGCCTTTTAAAAAAATCAGCTAGCATGATGACCCACCCTTGTAATTCCAGCTACTTGGGAGAGGCAGGAGGATCTGAAGATTGAGGTCAGGAGGTCAGCCCAGGCAAAGTTAGCCAGACCTTATTTCAAAAACAAAATTAAAACAAAAGGGCTGGGGGCATGCATGGCTCAAGTGGTAGAGTGCTTGCTTAGCATGCATGAGGCCCTGGATTCAATCTCTGGTACAATAAATAAGTAGATAAGTAAATAAATAAATAAATAATCTTGGGCTATGAAAGGCATTCTTTAAGTATATAAATTATGAATGTATAATTAATTGAATTATCACAAAGAAAATATCTATGTTGCTATACAAAAGTCAAAATAAGAAAACATCACAACACCTCCGGGTAATTATTATCCTTTCCCTTCTCATCAAAGGCAAAACACTATCAATTTTTATTTATTTATTTGTTTTGAGACAGGGTTCCACTATGTAGTCCACACTGGCCTGGAACTCACTATGTAGCCAACCTACATACTTAGATCCTCCTTCCTCAACCTCCTGAGGGCTGAGATTACAGATATGAACCACTATACCTGGCCTGTATTGACTTTTAATAGTAAAATTTAGTTAGATCTATTGGAATCATATAGTGCATGGTATTTTGTGGTTGGTTTTTAAATTCGACATTTGAGTTATATGCACCTTGGGGCTAATATAAAAAAATGCTATGAACATTCATTCACAAATTTTTGTGTGGATGTAGGTTTTCATTTTTTTTGGTATGTACCTAGGAATTTAACTATTAGGTCACATGGTAACTCTACATTTTAACATTTTGGGAGTTTCACAAACTAGTTCCACAACAGCTGTACCATTTTACATGCCCACCAGTAATATCAGTGGTCCAATTTCTCCACATTCTCATAAACACTTGTTAATGCTTTAATTACAGCCATCCTAGTAGATGCAAAGTTGTCTATCATGGTAGGTTTGATTTGCCTTTCCCTCATGGGCAACTATGTGCCTATTGGCCATTTGTGTATCTTCTAGAGAGATAAATCTATTCAGATTCTTTGCCCATTTTTAACTATTTTCTAAACTGTTTGTACCAAGTTACACTCCTACCATGAGAATGAGATTACACCCCTAAGAATCCATTTACATGAAGCACAATAGCAGCAAAGCTAATTCAAGATACCATTTTATCTTAGTTTGCCTTTTTATTGTTGAGATGTAAGCATTCTTTGTATATCTAGCTGTAAGTCCTTTATCAGATATATGATTTTAAAACATTTTCTTCATTCTGTTGGTTCTTTTCACTTTCATTATGGTATTCTTTGGAGCACAGAAATCTTTAATTTTGATGATGTTGAAGGTGTCTATTTTACTTTTGCTGTTTGAGCCTTTGGTGTCATTTAATTGAGTCTTTAAGTAAAGACAAGTTCTTAGTTTTTTTATTATTATAAGTGGTACCATAAATAAGTCTCATTTATAGTAAACTATCCATCATAGCCTTCAATATTCACAATACAGTTGTAAATCAGAGATTCTTTTAAGGGCTGGTGGAGTTGTTCAGGAGGTAGAGAAAGAAAGTTTTTTAGAAAATAGTATTAAGTTTTTTTTGTTTCTACTAATAAACTATGTCCTTTTTTGGATGTTTCCTTTTTGTCTTATAAAGAAATCCAAAGATAATTTTTAAAATTTGTTGAAGAAAACTAAGTATAAAGAAAATTTCATGTATATAAATGTACAATTCACTGAATTTTCAAAATCAAATACACCTGTGCAACCAGGACTCAGGTCAAGAAGACACAACACTGCACTTGAGAAGACTTCCTCCTGCTATCTCTGGTCACTATGCCTCCCCTTTCCTCTCCCTTGTGACCTTTGGGGTAAATGCTGTCCTTACTCCTGACATCTTAGATTAGATTGGCCTATCTATGCACCATATAAATGGGATCGTATAGGGTCTAATCTCTGTGTGTGGCTTCTTCTGCTCAACACTATTTTTGTGAGAATCATCCATATTGTGGAATGTAACTGCAGACTTTGTTCTCATTGTGTGTAGTATACAGTCACTGAATAGATCATGAGCTATCTCAATGTTAAATTGATGGATACTGGAGCAGCTTCCAGTGTGAGCATTGCATTGGTGTGAATATGATTTGTTCCCATCAAAACTGATGTTAAGTTATGGTCCCCAATGTAACAGGGTTGAGAGGTAGTGGAAACATTAAAAGGTGTTTTGGGCCATGCAAACACTAACTTAAGACGGGATTCATGCCAACTCATGGGAGTGGGTTTCATCTTGTGAGACTAGGATAGTTTCAGAAAGAACAAGTTTTTGGTTTTTTTTTTAATTTTAATTTTTTTATTATTCATTTTTTTAATTTTAATTTTTTTATTATTCTTTTTTTAATTTTTATTTTTTATTATTCTTTTTTTAATTTTTTTTTTTATTATTCATATGCTTGGGTCATTTCTCCCCCCTGCCCCCACCCCCTCCCTTACCACCCACTCCACCCCCTCCCTCTCCCCCCCCTCAATACCCAGCAGAAACTATTTTGCCCTTATCTCTAATTTTGTTGAAGAGAGAGTATAAGCAATAATAGGAAGGAACAAGGGTTTTTGCTGGTTGAGATAAGGATAGCTATACAGGGAGTTGACTCACATTAATTTCCTGTGCATGTGTGTTATCTTCTAGGTTAATTCTTTTTGATCTACCCTTTTCTCTAGTTCCTGGCCCCCTTCTCCTATTGGCCTCAGTTGCTTTAAAGTATCTGCTTTAGTTTCTCTGCATTGAGGGCAACAAATGCTAGCTCATTTTTTAGCTATCTTACCTATCCTCACCCCTCCCTTGTGTGCTCTCACTTTTATCATGTGCTCAAAGTCCAATCCCCTTATTGTGTTTGCCCTTGATCTAATGTCCACATATGAGGGAGAACATATGATTTTTGGTCTTTTGAGCCAGGCTAACCTCACTCAGAATGATGTTCTCCAATTCCATCCATTTACCAGCAAATGATAACAGTTCGTTCTTCTTCATGGCTGCATAAAATTCCATTGTGTATAGATACCACATTTTCTTGATCCATTCGTCAGTAGTGGGGCATCTTGGCTGTTTCCATAACTTGGCTATTGTGAATAGTGCCGCAATAAACATGGGTGTGAAGTGCCTCTGGAGTAACCTGTGTCACAGTCTTTTGGGTATATCCCCAAGAGTGGTATTGCTGGATCAAATGGTAGATCAATGTTTAGCTTTTTAAGTAGCCTCCAAATTTTTTTCCAGAGTGGTTGTACTAGTTTACATTCCCACCAACAGTGTAAGAGGGTTCCTTTTTCCCCGCATCCTCGCCGACACCTGTTGTTGGTGGTGTTGCTGATGATGGCTATTTTAACAGGGGTGAGGTGGAATCTTAGTGTGGTTTTAATTTGCATTTCCTTTATTGCTAGAGATGGTGAACATTTTTTCATGTGTTTTTTGGCTATTTGAATTTCTTCTTTTGAGAAAGTTCTGTTTAGTTCACTTGCCCATTTCTTTATTGGTTCATTAGTTTTGGGAGAATTTAGTTTTTTAAGTTCCCTATATATTCTGGTTATCAGTCCTTTGTCTGATGTGTAGCTGGCAAATATTTTCTCCCACTCTGTGGGTGTTCTCTTCAGTTTACAGACCACTTCTTTTGATAAACAGAAGCTTTTTAGTTTTATGAAGTCCCATTTATCTATGCTATCTCTTAGTTGCTGAGCTGCTGGGGTTCCATTGAGAAAATTCTTACCTATACCTACTAACTCCAGAGTATTTCCTACTCTTTCCTGGATCAACTTTAGAGTTTGGGGTCTGATATTAAGATCCTTGATCCATTTTGAGTTAATATTGGTATAGGGTGATATACATGGATCTAGTTTCAGTTTTTTGCAGACTGCTAACCAGTTTTCCCAGCAGTTTTTGTTGAAGAGGCTGCTATTTCTCCATTGTATATTTTTAGTGCCTTTGTCAAAGACAAGTTGGTTATAGTTGTGTGGCTTCATATCTGGGTCCTCTATTCTGTTCCACTGGTCTTCATGTCTGTTTTTTTGACAATACCATGCTGTTTTTATCATTATTGCTTTGTAATATAGTTTGAAGTTGGGTATTGTGATACCTCCAGCACTGTTCTTTTGACTGAGTATTGCCTTGGCTATTCATGGCCTCTTGTGTTTCCATATAAATTTAACTGTAGATTTTTCAATCTCTTTAATGAATGTCACTGGAATTTTGATGGGAATTGCATTAAACATGTAGATTACTTTTGGGAGTATAGACATTTTTACTATGTTGATTCTACCAATCCATGAGCATGGGAGATCTCTCCACTTTCTAGAGTCGTCCTCAATCTCTTTCTTCAGAAGTTTATAGTTTTCCTTGTAGAGGTCGTTCACATCTTTTGTTAGGTTTACACCTAGGTATTTGATTTTTTTTGAGGCTATTATAAATGGAATTGTTTTCATACATTCTTTTTCAATTTGCTCATTGTTAGTGTATAGAAATGCTAATGATTTTTCTATGTTGATTTTATATCCTGCTACCTTGCTGTAGCTATTGATGATGTCTAGGAGCTTCTGAGTAGAGTTTTTTGGGTCTTTAAGGTATAGGATCATGTCATCTGCAAATAGGCATATTTTGACAGTTTCTTTACCTATTTGTATTCCCTTTATTCTTTCTTCTTGCCTAATTGCCTTGGCTAGGAATTCCATTACTATGAAAGAACAAGCTTTTATAAAGTGAGGCTACCCTGACATATTTGGTCTCTTTCGCATGTGACCATTTCTCTTTCCATTTCTCTGCCATGTTATGACACAGCCAGATGCTGGCACCATGACTTTTGGACTTTTTAGTCACCAGAATCCTGAGCCAAATAAGCTCTTTTTAAAAAATACATTACCCTGCATCAGGTATTCTGTTACAGCAACACAAAATGTATTAAGGCTTATTATAGTATTGCTAAGAATATTCTAGAAAAATTTCTAAGAATATATATAGAAAATAGAATATATATAGAAAAATTGTTAAGAATACTTTGGTGAATATATGTATGCAATTTTGTTGGAATTTCTGAGACCTAGGGTATGAATATGTTCAAATTTAATTGATATTGCCAAACAATTTTCCAAAATGATTGCATCAATTTATACAGCCAAGAGCCATATACAATGTTTTGGTTAACAGCAGACTGCATATATAGCCATGTTCCATATAAATTAGGTGTGTATTAGGCTGTACCATTTAGGTTTGTGTACATACACTCTGTGACACTCACACAATGATGAAATCACCTCATTATGCAGTTCTTAGAACAATATCCCTGCTGTTTGAGTGGTGCATGACTGTACTTCCATAACAATGCATAAGAACTCCCATTGTTCCTCATTCATCTCAACATTTAATTCTGTCAGTCTTTCTTATTGTAGACATTCAAGTGAGCACAGTGTTATATCAGGCTTTCATTTGTATTTCTCTGATGGCCAATGAAGTTGAGTCCTTTTTCACTGGTTTATTGACTATCTAGATATCCCCTTTTGTGAAATGCCAGTTCTTATCTTTTGTCCTTATTTGCTTTTATTTATTTATTATTTTATTAGCATATATTAATTATAAAAATGGATTCATTCTATTTCCATACATACATAAAATGTACTTGGATCAAATTCATTTTTAAAAACTGAGTGGTTTGTATTTTTCTTATTGATTCATAGTTCTTTATTCTGGATAAAAATTCTTTGATGAATACATTCTCAATCTATGGCTTGACTTTTTCCTCTCTTCATGGTGTCTTTAAGAACAGAAATTCTCAATTTTATGGCAGAGCAATTTAGCAATCTTTTTCTTTATGAATAGTACTTTTTGTGTTGTTTGACATGTTTTCTTGTCCCAGTGTCATGAAGCTATTCTCTTCTATTATTTTCCTGTAGCTTCACTGTTTTGCCTTTCACCTGAAGTAATTTTGTTGAGGTAAGGTTCAAGTTGCATTCCCTTCCCTCTCCCCACAATGTGGATTGCTGACTGACCCTGCACAATCTATGGAAAACCTCCAAAACTCCTTAACTATTTCCAGATTTTATCTTGTTCCATTAGACTACACACAGGCCTGTAATCCCAGCACTCAGGAGGCTGAGGCAGAAGGATCACAAGTTCAGGGCCAGTGTGGGCTACATAGTGAGATGAGATCCTGTCTCAAAACAAACAAAAACAGAATAAAAATGTCTGTCTACTGAGAACTCACCTGTATCATCCTTCTCTATTATATTCTAGGCCAGTTAAATTGCTCATTCAGGAAACAGAGTGAATTTCAGGCACAATGGAGACACAAAGATGTGTTAAATCTACTCCCATGCATTACCCTGACTGCTTCATTACCATCTGCCAATCTACCTACATTCCTGGCCACAGTCAGTACCCAAGAAAGACCTCACTCCTGCTCACAATGCTAGATCTTTCTGCCTTGCTTTTGCTTTGCACCTCTTTTCCTGAACCTCTCCTGCAGGCCAATGACTTCTGACCTCATGATGCATCACCTATTCTTAGCTCTCTGCCCAACCCTTTGGAGTTGATTACAGATACATTTTCCCCCTTCTATGAACCTTAGCTTCCTTTTTGTAGGATCTGCCTCTGTCAACACTGCCTTATCCACCCTGTGACCCTTCACCACCATCCCCACAATGAGCTATATGACTGGCATTTATTCTAGGACTGACTGGCTTCCCCTTTTGCTTCTTGGTCAGTAACCATCAAACCAGAGATTCTAGAGAAGATCACAGAAATCCCTGTAGAGCACAATAGTGTGCAAAAAAATCAGTACTGTTTTCCTTTACTCCCAGTCACCTTGCTTTCTGCTCCAATTAATCAAACCACAAAGAGGATAGACCCGAAACAATCCATATGAAAGAAGCAAAGCTCTTATCCCTGCAGCAAGGCATTATTTTTTGCAAGGCTATTTATCAAAAACAGAACGCATATTTTGACTTGCTCATGTTTTTCTTCCTAGGGGATGCATTCAAAGCTCTCAGAAATCCTTAAATCACATTTTACACAGTTCCCTGAGCACACAGGTATTTAGCTCAGTAAATATTTACTACTGACACTGATAGATACCCCTCACTTAGATGATAATATAAGGCTTTTAGAAGTGGAAAGAATAAAGATGAGTCTAACCCTTCTCAAAAGTGTCAAGATTTGAGGAATTTCATAATAATGGATAATTATGTAAAACCTAGGGAGTCAGAGAGATTCTGAGATGGGTACACCAAAAGCATGCTTGAGAACCATGACTCATGCAGTATGTTGGATTTTCTGAAGGCAAACACAGCTGGGTACATCAAAGTATGAAAATCAACCCTTCCAGATGCAGTTAGAGGGCCTGTGTGGGATTCTAACAGGGAAGAAAGTTGTGGTGGAACAAGGAGGTCACGGGGATAGACATACCTCAACCATTCACCAGTATTTGGGCCCACCCAGGGGAAAGGCAGAGGTGGCAGGTGGCTTTATTAAGAGCTCCCAGTAGAAGATGCAAACCTCCCATGGGTCCTGAGTAGCTCTGTGTATTCTTGCTGGGTACACCAAGAAGCAAGGGCCTCGCTGTGCATTATCAGGCCCCTTCTCACGATTGTGTTTGCAGTGAGTAACCTTAAGCAATCAGGTAATCTCCCACAGACAGAAAACAAGCTTGTTATAACTCAGTGTAAGGCAGTGAATCCTCCAGGCTCAGGGCTCCTGTCTTTGAATGGCAGTGCATCATGTGTGCAAGCACCCATCATGGGCTCTTCATTGTCCTCCTGAGGCCTGAAGCCTCTTACTACTATTTCTGCTGTAATGAACTCTTAAGTACTTTGTCTTGGGTCTTTTGCTAACATTCATGAAACAGTAATAAGTTAACTTTTTAGTTTGCAAGAAGGGTTAAAAATTCGTATCCTACACAATTATTATTACTCAAATTTCTTGATTTCTCAGATAGTAAAATCCAAGATACTGAAGATTATTAGGGGAATGCTATTTTTAATTTTAAGCTATAACAAGATGTCATTAGCAAGTACCATGTAGAGTCATCATCTCAAGTGATAGTGAAATAAGGTCTCAGAATAAAAGACTTTATTGGACAAGTTTAACTTAATGCAGATCTTACAACATTACCCCTATTTTGTGTATGTCAGGAGAAGCACCAGGAGAGCTTCCCTTTGGACCTGAAATACCTGCTGTGTTCCAATAGTTAGGTTATTATGGTCCTTATTAAACTGCATGAAGAATCTGGGAAAAAAGAAAACATTCTCCTGTATCAATTATTAACATCTAGCAAAGTTACCAGATGGGTTTTAGGATCCCTAGCACAGCCCTTTTACAAAGGATACAAGATATGGTATACTTTCTCCCCATTAGAAATTTCTCAGAAAAAGAATGCTTGTATAACATGTCTTAATACCTCAATGAAGCTACTAAAATGTGAGATACAAGCATTCTAAAAGTACATGATCTAATAATTTTGGGATCTGTGTATACCCATAAGATACCATAATCAAAGTAATGAACATATCTACTTATATCTAAATTTTCTTTTTTTGCCTTGCTTCTTTATTTCAGTATAATTATTTTGAGATTCATCCATATTCTTCCAAGTATCAATAATTCATTCTTTTATTGCTCAGTAGTACTCTATGGTATGAACACACAGCAATTTGCTTATTCGTTTATTGATGGATAGCTGTGCTAGTTCCAGTTTTTTAACTACTAAAAATAAAGTTGCTAGGTATAACTCTTTCTATAGACATAGTTTCATTTCCCTTGAACACATGTATATAAGTAGTTAATCAGATACACGATTAGCAAATATTTTATTTCAGACCGTGCCTTTTTTTTCACCCTCTTAGAATTCCCTGTGAAAGAGATTTTTTTTTAATGTTTATGAGGTCTAATTTTTCAACATATTCTTTTATGAGTAACACTTCTGATATTGAATCTAAGAAATCTTATTTCAAGGTCACAAAAATTTTCTCTTATTGTTAAATAAAATTTATGGTATTAGGTTTTATAATTATGCCTATTGTCCATTTTGAGTTAATTTCTGAATATGGTGTGGATCAAAGTTCATTTTGAGAAGACTGTTCTTTCTCCACTAAATTGCCTTTGCGCTTTTGTTGACTATCAGTTGACCACATGAACATGGGTTTATTTCTGTAGTGTATTCCTTTCTTGTTGTTAGACATGTCTCAATTTGCCTAGTACCAAACTATTTTCATTACTATAGTTTTGTAATACATCTTAAAATCAGGTGGTACTACTCCAGTAACTTAACTTTTTTAAAGCTTTTTGGCTATTCTGGATTCTTCATATTTTCATAAGAATTTTGGAATTAGGTTTTCAATTAAACAAAGATGGGAATGTGGCTGTGATTGGGTTGGGTCTATAGATCAATTAGGGGAAAACTGATATTTTAACAATACTGTGTCTTCCAACCCATGAACACACTATCTTCTCTCTTGCCCTCATTTTCTTATCAGTTTGGCTAGAGGTTGGTCAATGTTATTGATCTTCATAAAGAGTCAGCTTTTGGTCTCACTGATTTTTTCTATTGATTTTGTTTTCCAATTTATTAATTTCCCCTGAAACTTGTTTCCCTTTTTAAACTTTCTTTTACTTACTTTAGTACTCAATTGCTCCTTTTTTTCCTCTTTGTACGGTGGAAGGTGAGGTCACTGATTTGAGACCTTTTTTCTTTCCTAATATAGAGATTAGTACTCTAAATTTCCACCTAAATACTACTTTGCAGGCATTCAACAAATTTTGATATGTTGCATTTTCATTCAATTCAAAAGAGTTATTAGTTTTCCTTCTGATTTTTCCTTTGATCATGGGTCATATTAAAGCATTCTACTTATTTTCTGATTATTTTAGGATTCTCCAAAGCTCTTTCTGTTACTGATTTTCAACTTAATTCCATTGTGCTCAGAAAACATACTTTGTAAGACTTGAATTCTTTTAAATTTTATGAAACTATTTCTATGGCTCAGAATGTGATCTGTCTTGGTAAATGTTCCACATTCATTTGAAAAGAAGGTGTAGTCTGCTGTAAGGTGAAGGGTTATATTAAATGCCAATTAGGTCAACTTGGTCTATAGAGTTGTTCAAATTTCACTGATTTTCTGTTGTAGCCTACATTTAACAATATTTTTAAAATATATAGTATCTGCAACTGAACTTAAACATTATTGTGTTATTTTTATTAAATTTTTTTGTTCCTCTGGCACACACAAGTACACAAGTCTCTTAACACAAATTTAAGAGACCACAGAACTGAAATGGAATGAGGCGTCTGATTGTGATGCTGCTCCTTTGGACAAATTTTATTATGCAGTGAAGTACTTTTGAAAATGGTTTGCTTTATCTTCCCTGTCTGACCTTGTAAGCCACTTAATTTTAAAATGTATTTTTATTCATAGCACATGTTATTATTTTATTCTTTGTGCCAAGTTATCTCCCACTGCAAACAAGGCAGTAAAAATCTTTAGTAGAATAAAAGAAGTATAGGTGTTTCTACTTTAATGCTATTTACAGGTGTTCTGTTTTAACAAGATATATTAACGCTTGCTAGCCCTTGCATTCTGCAAAACTGGGTTTAAAAATAATGAGCTAGAGAAAAATACAACGGGCACTAACACTCAATTCATATTTAACTTTTTAACAAAAGTACTAATAAATGATTATATAATTAAAATACTAGCACTCAGTAAATGTCCATTACCACTTGTGCCCAAGATTACCACTGTCTTCAATATTCTTAAATCCCAAGCTGTAGTTGCCAGAGCCTTTATCTCTAATAGATAACATTATCACCAAAATTTAAAATATGCTTTGGATTTTTTCTGCTTTCTTCAACAATCAATTGATTACTGATTGAGCGTAAGGCACATTTCCTCTGCTTCCTCATCTACTCCTACAGCTTCGTGGATAGGGACGACACAGTTCTTGAACCCATTAAACTGGCCATTACCTGCACTAAGGGAAGACAAGGCCATCGTGTTCTTAGCTTAAGCCTTCTTTAACTGTACAAAGCTTGCCCTGGAATGCTCTAAACTCTTGGTTAGCTGGAGGGGGGGGGAGGAGGGGAGGGGAATTACACGTGAATCAATGATATCCTTTTCTTATTTGCCATTTGAGTATTAGTTTGCACTATAGACATGGGTTGCAGCCGAAAACGCCATACTCTGTGGTTCTCTGACATTGAAATGCTTGACTTTTCCTACTCATTTTCTTGGCAGTGGCCACCATTGGGATTCAAGTAAACTTCCTCCCAGGATCACTATTATAGCTGCCGCACAGCTGTCATGCTCCAAAGTCTGTTCCAAATGCTGGAGGCACCATGGTGAGCATGGCAGACAAGGTCTCTGTGATCACAGACCTCACACTCTAGTAGGGGATAGTGACAAAACAGACAATTCAATAAATATGGTACTATTGGACAGGTATGCTCCCTATGTAGAGAATAAACAGAGCAATGGGCTATGGAATGAGACAGGAAGTTGGGTGGCCATTGGGTAAGGTAGGCCATCCTGTCACTTTACATAGGATGGTCGGTCAGAGAAAGCTTCTGTAAAGAGGTGACACTGAGGCTAAGATCTATAAGATAAGAAGGGACTAGTCACGGGAAGTTCTAGGGAAGACTGTCAGGCTTGGGGAACAGAAAGGGGACAGAAAGCACAAAGGCCTTGAGATGGGAGTAAGCTCAGTATGTTTGAGGAACGGAATGAAAATGGCTAAGGCAGCCTTGGGAGTGTACTCAGTGCCATGTGTCATTGCGATGCTGAGGTACATCCAGCCAAACTAGCCACTGCTACAATTCCCTGTCCTTGATGCCAAAGTGGCAAGGGTTCCCCAGATGCCTGCTAGACAAATACAACTGACTGATCCTCATCTGAGTGACGAATCCATGGCCAATGGAGCACAACCACTTGATCGCATAGGTGTAAGGCTGGAGTGGGGCTGGAAGAGCTTGGCCTTTCTGGAGGAGTGGCTGAATCCTGACTGCAGGCTCCAGCCAGAAGTCAGTTGTGGACCAGAGAGAGGACTGGAGCAGGGCTTCTCAGGAGACAGCTTGGTAATGTGTGTGTGGGGGATGCAACAGCATAGGGATGGGAGAGATGGGATGGAAGCTGAGGGAAGGCTTGGAGAGCAGCAAAGGCAAAATTCTCAGAGTTCTTTCAGAAAAGCTGCCATTTTGCTTCTTTTGTGGTTCCCTGGGAACCACAAGTGCTTACTCTGATGTACCAGTGACTTCAAGTTTGCTAGAATCATCTAGCAGAATAGCCAGGCAGTAAAGCTAGTTTCTGTGGAAACCTTGACCCACCCAAACTGACTAACAAACTTTTATGCTATTTTGGACATTTTCTTTACATGGAATCTGTTTTTAATACAAATACTTCATCTTCTCAGAAGGATGTACTCTCCTTTGCTGAAAGACTTCATTTTCTTCCTTGGTTACCATGTAGTAATTAAGCACAGCACTGGGCTGTATCTTTCTCTTCCCTAAAGGAATTATACTGCAAGGCCAGGAGTGTTTTGGCCAGATCTTCACACATAGCACAGTGCCACAGTGGGAGGAAAGCTTTGCTGATACTAGCTAGCTATTTGTAATGCCAAATAATGCTAGCCCTCTGGATTTCTCAGTTCTGGCTACAGGGGATGAGAAGCTGGGCATGGGGCTGCTTACCTGTTTTTCCTGCAGCGAACTGTGAAGGCAAGAAAGAAGAGCATCAGAAGTAGTCCACAGCTGAGAAAAGTCCAAACAACACCCAAGAGGGCAGGAGATAATGAGATGGATGGACTGCTGTGCTGGGAAGAGGTCTGAGGAAGAATAAAGAGCTGTTAGATATAAAGGATCTCCTATAGACAGCACCAAGGCTGGGAAATACATGTCCACATGAGAAGTTCCTCTTTCTCCTCCTCTCCTTCTTCCTCCTTCACTACCACTCCCCTCCCCACCACTAATGCCCCATGGCTGCTCACTTACAATTGTTGTCCTGCAGAGATCATGAATGGGTCTCTGATCCAGTTCCTGGCCAGGAAAACTATCACAAAATTCAGAGCAGTTTATTTCAGTCTCCATGTCACCACATGCCCGCTCAGTGTGCACTTATTCACAGTCTTGGTTACCCGCTGGTAAGGATGCAGACCTTTGACTACAACACAGCAGCAACAGTCTTTTCTTCAGAGGCCCCATTGTAGAGCTGGCTCCTGGTTCAGAATCCAGGCTAAACAACCAATTCAGGTGGAAGCGAAGGGTTCATTTGTCAGCCTCCATTATCAGTCAAACTCCAACATCAGACATCCTTCAACTGGTCCCCTGCTGCCAGTGTATACCTTGTGATCAAGAGTGGGCATCTTAGAAACCCTTAGGTTATACAAAGTGATGATTCTGGATCACCACCAGAGGGCAGTCACTGCTCCAATTGCTTTCACACTGGGCCCTAATGGAAGGAAAGGAATTTGATCTTTTGATCTATTAACACACACACACACACACACACACACACACACACACGCACACACACACATACACACACACATGTGCATGCAGTTAAATTGCATTATGTAATCATATAATACATATATTGTATAATTATATATTCTGTTATTACATATTGCAAAGGTTTAAAATATTAAATATATTGATATATTTACGCCATTATAATAAGCAATATCTAACAATTTCTACGTGAAAAGCTCTGCAGTCTCTCTTAGATCCTTCTTATTGCCCAGTGCTATGAAAATTCCACTTTAGACTTACAAGGCACACTTTCAGTTTCCCCTCCAGGAAGCCCCCCTTCTTCCAGGGTCTTTCTGTCTCCTAGCTAACCCTTTGCCTGATCCTGGGTGGTGCTGGACTCAGCGACTCATGCTGTCCATACAGGCCACTGTAGCTCTTGTCCCTCAGGGTGTAGAAGAATTCTATGTCCAGTCAGTTGGGGTTGCTCAGAGCGCTTGTTTGCTTTTAAACTGTCAGGCTCAATGAGGTGAGGCAGGCTAGTCAGGTAAGAGGGGGAGAATCTGAGAAGCTGCCTGAGGATGATGTTTCTCTCAGAAGATGCTTAAAATATAAATACTGTGATTGAAAAAGAAGTTCTAGTGGGCTGTGGTGGTGCACACCTGTAGTCCCTGTTTGAGGCCAGGGGCTGGAGGAGTGGCTCAAATGGTAGAGCACCTGCCTAGCAAATGTGAAGACCTGAATTCAAACCCCAGTACTGCCAAAGAAATAAAGAAAGGAACCAAAACAGAGTTTGAGGCCAGCCTGGGCTACATCATGAGACCCTGTCTCAAAAAAATAAAAAAAGAAGGGAGGTAAGAAAGCGGGAAGGCAAGAAGGAAAGGAGGAAAGAAAAGAAAAGAAAAGTTTAACTTTACAGAGCAAAGGCAGAATGCCAAACAAGCTTAAAATAACGCCAGTAGAAGAAGTGGACATATTCCTTTTTTTTTTCTTTCAGTACTGGAGTTTGAACTCAATCTTGTGCTTGTTGACAGACACTCTGCCACTTGAACCACAACCTCAGCCCTTTTTGCTTCAGCTATTTTTCAGATAGGGTCTCAATTTTTGCCTGGGGCTGGCCTTGGACTGTGATCCTCCTATCTTTGCCTCTTATTGAAGCTGGCATTACAGATGTGTACCACCATCCGCAGCATGTTTTTTTTTTTAAGGATAAGGTCTCACTAAAGTTATGATTGCCCAGGCTGGTCTTGAACTGCAATCCTCCCATGTCCATCTCCCTCATATAGCCCTAATTCTTTAAAGCGATTCATTCCTTAACAGAGAAAAATCTATTGAAATTTTGACAAGGGAATTTATGAGAATGCACATTTCTGCTTGGTATTGTTGAAACAGCTTAGCACAGTATTATATGATCATGAAGGAAAACTAGACAAAAGTATTAATTACTATTTCAATATTTTCAAAACCTAGGACCTATGTTTAGGCCAGAACAATAGTGACAGGTGTAGAATGCTGTTTTTGTATGCTGTGGGTACAGGCATGAATGATATTGCACCAGGTGCTACCCATTCACTGGTCTCTAATATGTTCCTGAATTATTTACCAGGTTCATTACAATACAATCCCCAAAGAACTAAAACCACTGTCTCCCATCAAGACATTTAAATTCTTGTGCAATCTGGTCAGATTATTGAATGCAAAAATAAGAAGCATATATAAAAATCTGGCTACTTGAATTCTAATTCAGGTTAAACCTAATTACTGAAAAGGCACTCTTTTTGTTTTTAATTAGACATCCCCTATTGAGCCATATAGCATAGATCAAAATCATTAATTATAGGGAGAACTATACTACGTGATGGATTGGCAGATGTATTTTTTAAATATTGCCCTTTTAACCATACTGGAAAATTCAGTTTACTTATTTTTGAACCATTTTAAGTCCATGTGTATGCATCCTTCTGTCCTATGCAAGAAGCATATTGTTATGTATGGGTGTGTGTATGTATACATGAGCCTCACTTTGTTCTCATTACTGCAGTCTTGTGTGATGTAAATATTATTCCTCATTTTCAAATAAGGAAATAGAAGAGCAGAGAAGTGGAGAACATTGCTCCAAATCTTCAGAGGCAAGACTTGGATCTAGGAGTTTGCATTCTAAGGTCAATGTCCTCCTAGTACATACTGTACATGGAGCAGACACTCCAGACTGACCTCTTCCAAGATACCACTGGCCTGTTGGGTTTATCTAGGTTTGGTTTCCAGAGTTATCCTTCTGTGGGTTCCCTGGAGTGGGGGACATCATAGTATCTATAACAGTGGTTCTCAACTAGGGCTATCTTGCACCTTTAGGGGATATTTGTCAATGTCTGGAGACATCTGCAGTTGTCAAAGCTGGGAGGAGAGTGTTACTGACATATAGGAGGAGATAGAGGCAGGAGTGCTGCTTAACATCCTACATTCATAGAATGGTCCAGACAACAAAGAACTATCCATCCCCAAATGCCAATAGCACTAAATTTGAGAAACCCTGGTTAACACCAAGTTTCAGAAGGGCTGACAGTATTATGCTAAAATTATCTTTGAGCAATTGTGTGAACATGATGGGGTTGTTCTCTAAATTTCTGGGAGATGCAATGCTCTGATCTGGGATACATTTCTGAGGACATCTGAAATGTCCCTTTGAATGGGCTGAATTCATGGGCATGGAACTTTGAATGTGAGCACCCCCATTCCACTTCAGTCCCTGGATACGCAGTATAGGAACTTTATGTATACCATGATATTAAGCTTCCCTATGGAGCAGATATACATGTTCAAAGTTGGCACACATTCACATAAGCTTGCACATGAGGAGCTGATGAACAGTGAAGGGCTCAGTCATTGAGGGGACAGAGTCGAATAGTTTAACAAAGTGTTGAGTGACTGTGAAACTGGGTAGAGAGTAGTCAGAAGATAATGGTGAAGTACTGGACCAAAAAATAGATATAGAATCTAAGGCTCAAGGAGAAAGGTCTGCCAGGTCCCTCCAAAAGCAACATCTCCCTGCCCCACTTCCCTATATACAAGGTCTCCAGGGATAAGATGACTGTTAGGGACAGTAGCAGATCCAAGGCCATGTATGGTAATGCTTGCAGTTTACTTGAGAGATTACAGAAACCTTCCCAGCAATTTGGTCCAGGAAAATAGATGTTGCGTTAGCTAACATGGTTCCCAAACACACGATGGTCTCTTACAGTTATCTAGCTCTCAGAATTCATGTACCTTTCCTCAGAACCTCCTCAACTCTTTCATACATTACTTGTGGCCATCAAAAACTATCGTATGACTACTGTCTTTAACAAGTTATTTTGCAGTTGGTAGAATGCCTACTTCCACCCATGAAGAATTAACTGCTAGAAGGATTACTTCCTGCTCTAAAAAACTGGAAAACTGGGCAAACACATGAAAAAAAGTCTTTTCAAGCATTAGGCAACACAGATCACAGGACGGTGGCTACTAAGAGGTAGTGCCTGAAGAAAAAGCAAACAGAACCTAGAAGTGTTGTTGAAGTAAAAATATATCAGAGTTTGGGGATGTCGAGGTAGCTAGAAGTTGTACGGCAGAATCACGGAGAAGAAGGAGTACAGAGACAAAGGGACAGACAGAGTTTAGGGAATCTACAAGGTAGCCTCAATCTTATTCTGAGTACTGATCTTGGCAGGAATGAGAGAAAATGACTGAAAGTTGAAGAAATAACCACTGGCAGGCAGTAGCTAGGCAATTCCTGGAGCTATTATTCTTTGTGTTTCCACCAGCCAGAGTAGAGAGACCCCGTAATACACAATACATTTGACAGAATCCTCAGGCAAGTCCTACCTTGGTAATGGAACTAAATTAACCCCTAGGCTAGAAGCTACTCCTAATCTATCATGTTAATGCTTAAAATGACCAAAGTGAGCCACAAAAGAACTCACCAATTCTAGAACACAATTCAATGCTCATTAAAGGATATAGTAAGATTCAGCACACAGTGATATAAAATTCAAAACGTCAAACATGCAAAAAATTACCAAGCGTTTAAAAAATGAAAATTACCCATAACCATCATTTTTTAAAAATAGATTAATAAAAATAAGCAAAGAAATAACATAAATGATATATAACTAGCACAAGAAGACCTTGAAACAATTATTAGTAATATATTCTAGAGTATACAGCAAAGCATGAACAAAATCAGGACAGAAAGGAAAGATACAAGGAAAACTCAAATGGAACTTCTAGAGATAAAAATATAATATCTGAAATTAAAATATCCTATATTAGACATTATAAAAAGAAATACTGGTTAACTGAGCAATAGAAATTATCCAAAATGAAGCATACAGAGAAAAAGGATTGATAAAAATGAGCATAGCCTCAGCGACCCAGGGAACAATAGCAAGTGATCTAACATACATGCAATTTGTATTGCTAGGGAAACAGGGAGGAGAAGGGACTGGAAAAGTATTTTTAAAATGGTCAAATTTTTTCATGATTAATGGAAAGCATAAATATACAGACTCAAGAAACTTAACAAGCCTCAAGCAGAATAAACACTGAAAGACAAAGCAGAACAAAGAACATCATAATAAAATTGCTGAAAACCAGCAACAAAGGTAAAAGTTTAGGTGCAGCCAGAGTATGTTCAGAAGAATGGTGGCAGGACTCACACTAGACTTTTCATGAGAACTCATGTAAGCCAGAAGAGAATGGAACAACATCCTTAAAGTGCTGCCCAAACCAAAACAAAACAAGAAAAGTCAACTCAGAATCCAATACCCTGTGAAAATGTCTTTTCAGAAACAAAAGTCAAATAAAGACATTTCAGCTGGAGAAAATCTGAGACACACATTGCATGAAATGTTAGAGGAAGTTCTTTAGGCAGAAGTAAAATGATACCAGATGCAAATGATCTATGAAAAGGAATTAAGAGTGTTGGAAATGATAAATGTGTGAGTAAATGTAAAAAAAAAGTTTTTATTATTTTTTTAAAGCTATGCTCATAAGTAAGCATTACCTATTGGGGAAAATATACATATATTGAATTCTCCTTTACACCTGGTACCTATATCCTTTTTTTTTTTTTCCAAACACAGTTGTCTTGGTTCGTATTCTCATTAGTGGTTGAGGAGGAACATGTGTTATTAACAATAACACTGTATCTTGTCAGAGCTGGGAAAGCTGCTCAGTGGTAGAATGCTTATCTAGTGTGTGTGATAAATGCACACTAGGAACTCCACAAAAAAAAAACTCTGAATCTTGACAGTTCCAGGATTAGGAAGTAATGAGATCAATGTATAAGGGGTTCGTGTATGTATATTAATGGGGATTTCCATTATTTAGTAATGTGACACTGTTTTAAGCACCCGCAATGTGACAGCCTCTATTTTAGGGACCTGGAAAACACTAGTGAACAAATTAAGGTCCCTAACTGCTATAGAATTGTGTTCCAATGGGGGAGGCAAACAATACTCGGTGGACACATACAGGAATAAGTAAGATAATGCGTTGGAAGCCATCAAGAACCCATCAAGCATGATGGAGGAAAAGACACGGCAGGGCAAGAGCACTGGAGAATGCCAGAGGAGTGAAAAGATTGCACACGAGCTTATTGGATCTGTCCTCATAAACCTGAACTTAAAAGCTGATTCTACAGACTGATCTAGGACTGAGGATGTAGCTCAGTGGTACAGTGCTTGCCTAGCATGCATAGGCACTCGTTTACTATTCCAAGCACTGCAAAAAACCTGCCATACAGTGTTTGAACTTCTCTAGCTTCTTGGTAAAATTATAGGGAACCTGGTTACTGGTTTGGGTTCCCACAGGACCTAGGGAAGTGTTGTAAACAGTAGGTTTTTTTTTTTTTTCAACTCTGACAAACATATTTATTTTATTTTTTATTGTTGTGCTGGGTGGGGGTACATTGTGGCATTTATAAACGTTCTTATAATATATCAAATAAATCATAGTTGAATTTACCCCCTCCACCATTCTCCTTTATCCCCCTGCCCCCATTCCTGGAGCAGTTTCAACAGTTATGATTTTTGCATTTACATACATGTGTGCACAGTATTTGCTCCATATTCACCCTCCTATACCCTTTCCCCACCCCCTCCCACTGGTCCCGACCCCTCCCCACACAGAACCTGTTTCACCCTCCTATTCTGTGATTTTGTAAAAGAAAAAGAAATGACATTTTTGCTTTTAAGATAGCTACAACAGTAAGTCAACTGAATGCACAGCACACTCAAGGGTCCACCGGCCAATTCACGGTTCCATCCCAGCATCTGCAGTCTGACTACTTCACTCATCCTAGCATCAACTAACATTATAAATGGTACTGTAACAGGCAAAGTCTCCACTGAATTTAAATCTTAGTTCCATAATTTTCTGAATATGGCTCCTTAAGTCAGTTACTTCTCCAAGTCTTAGGTGCCCACCCTATGAAATAGATAATATTATCTACACTTCATAGATTCTGCTGATGATTAAATCATACAGTGGATAATATGTATGCAAAAGCAACCAATACCTATTATATCATCAATAAATAGTGGCTTCTTTCATTTTCACAAGTTAGAAGACTTGGGGCATATGTAGCCAAGGATATCTTGTTTCTCTAAATTTCCTAACAGAGTCCTGGATTCTAAATCCTTGATGTTTCTTCTAGCATCAAGAGCAAAGATCATTATTTTGTTTAAAATCAAATTTTGTAAGAAGAATGAACTACAGATTCCCAAGGGCAGAGATCAAGTTAACACAATAAACATTAATTAACCATTACCAGCAGTCATTATGTTAAGAGCTAGAGATGAAGCCAGAAGTAGCCAAGATGGTCTTGCTCTAGCACCTAGCACAGGGCCTAGAGTATAGCAGGTAATTAACACACATTTGTTGACATGACCCAGAGATGTTCAGAAGACATTATATAGCCTTCCGAGTCCTAGGAACAATCCTCAGGGCCAACTAGATACTCCTGTAGTTCAGGAGAAGCAGGAGAGTTGATTCATGAAGGCAGAGGGAGTGCGGGAGCATCCCCTGGCTACTACGGGTTCAGAGACCTACCCTGATGTGTTTTGCTACCTCTCAGGAACAAGCTGGCACAACCATACAAACTGGCTGTGAGTTACTGCTGCCTTGTATTCAGGTTCTAGAGACTTGTTTATATTCCATACTATTGCAGAGACTGGACTTGAGAATTGAAAAAAAAAACAAAAGCAAAACCCAGCACTGTACAAAAACCCTCACTAACTTTCCAGAGTCGCATTGTTACCTAAAATCAGTTAGGTACTATTATGCAAATTATACGTGCATGATTTCCATAAAAACCAGTCACAAATGTCAATTAGTGTTCATTAATATGCAATATAATTCTCATTTGAAAACTACTAAGAGCCAAGAATGAATTCTACTCGGCTGCCCTCTTTTAATGAGAACTGCTGTGAAGTGCCCTGTGCTATGTCTCATCAGCCAAACAGTCAAGGGTGATAACAAATCAAGCTTTAGGCAACAGAAGGACAGAAAGAATGATCACTTCAATGATTCAGAGCTGGTTTTGGACAGCTCAAGGTTATGCTGCTACAGCTGAGACCTCTATCCTGCGGGGTACTCAGAACACAGGCTGAGTGGATTCAGTAAGCGACTTTGCTAACTGAGTGTGGTGGCACTGGGCACTTCTTCAAGGATGTTTGTGAGGGTGCCACACAACTTGTGAGGGTCAGTCTGTTGAAGACACTGAATGTTCTACCCCACAAAGCAGGCTGAGAGCCAAAGCCCTTGGAATTTCTGGGGCTCATCCCTGGAAAGCTTTCTGGTAGAAAAGCTTTTATAAGTGGACTCAAATGCTGTGTTTCTACACTCCAGTTTCAGCTGGACACCGGCTTTCCTTGCACTGGTGCCCAGCATTGCTATGCACCCAGGACACACTTGTGTGAGAGCAACTTGGGCTCTTTGAGGAGAAGATAGAAAATGTAAACTATCAACATCAGGCTACATTAGACAACATTCTGTAGCCACTTCCTTAAATTGTTCTAAACCCAATCTGGAAGCAGGGTGGAGAATAGGATTTTCTGTAAATCTGTAATGCAGTAGTTAGCAAACTTTAGTGCACATCAAAACTGCAGACAGTGTACCCCGAGGGAATCTCTGGAATTCTCTCTGTGGCGCTCTCTGGTACTCCTGTCCTCTGAACTCATTAACCATTGTCTCCTTAGACTTAAAGCTCTTGTTTGCTCAAGTCAGAGTTCTCCCTGTTTGCACCATAGTCTTTAAACTGTGTCTGGGATGCCTGTTTTTGTTTTGTTTCACTGAGTATCTTAAACCACATATAAAACTGTAGAGGCTCTGGATTCTTTTCTCCAAAGAACTGGAGAAGGCTTCTGCTGGGGTGTCAAAATAAAAACCTTAATCCAATTGGCCACTGAGCTGATTGGGATTTGGGTTTTGGTGTTGTATAAGACCTGATCCATTTCTGGTTTCCTCTGACTGCTCCAGCATATCCTTCAGGAACCACAATAAACAGCATAGGCATTTTTCAGGCCCATCCATCTTGGTAAGATCCATACTCCAATTTTTATCTTCCCAGACCAATAAGACTTCAAGTAGCTCTGATTAGCTTCTCAGCTTTTTAGCACTTTCTTTCTGCTTGGATTTTTTTTTTTTGGGTGGGGAGGGGTTGTTACTGGGGTTTGAACTCAGGACTTGCACAAGGACTCTACCACTTGAACCATACCTTCAGCCCTTTTTGCTTTAGTTATTTTTCAGATAGGGTCTGTCAATTCTTGCCCTAGGCTGGTCTCAGATTTTGATCCTCCTATCTCTGCCTCCCACATACCTGAGATTATAGGGATGCACTATCACTCCCAGCTTGTTCTTTGAGATAGTGTCTTGCTTTTTACCTGGGCTGGCCTAACTTGGCTTCCCAAGTTTGTGGGATTATAGGCTTGAGCTACTGTGCTCAGCTCCTCTGCTTGGATTTATTACCTGCTGCCTGAGCTATTTAGAAGTCAGTGAATGATGTGGAAGGAAAATTGCTTAGACTAAGGATTAATTTCTTTACCCCTCTTTTCATTCCATGACCCAGTCGTGTCCCAGGTCATTTGGTATCCTTGAATTTCACTTTTTTTCCTCCTCAGCCTATTAGACTGCAGACTTCTGCTCAGCTTCTGTGACTCCTAACGGCTGCTTATCATTTGGGTTCTTAGTGTCTCCTCACATGCTACTCAATAAATGGCAAGTGTTTTGAGAGAAAAAGCAGTCTGGGACGTGGTGCACTCAACGAGCTTCTCTTCTTCCTGAGATCTTAGCTCTCAAGGCTTAGCTGTCACTGGCGGTCTTCTATGCCTTCAAATAATTTTTTTATACCCAGCTTTTAGATGTCCCCCATGGGAACAACAGTCTACTGCCACCAGTCCCTTGTTGTCAGGTACAGATGCTTAATGTCCTGAAGTATCTTTAACTTTAATTTTTTTTTCTGCCAAGACCACCTGTTTAAAGACCCTTACTCTACAAACACAAATGACAGTGCAAACGGGTAAGATATATTTCTCCTTGCCATTAACTATGAGACCGATTAAGATTCACCATGGAGTCCCTAAATTCTAATGACAAACCTAATATGGGAACTAGTTCTACTATCATTATTACTCACCACATCTTTGAAAATTAAAATTTTATATAAACATATGTATTAACAAAGGGGTAGTGCTTATTCTGAAGACACACACACGGACGAACTAAAGTTAAACATTTCTCCCTAGAAATTAATTGCAACAACTTCTGTTCTGGGTTTCTCTTACTTTAGAGTTCAATTTAGGACACAGAAATCCATTCCAAAGCTGCTAAGTAAAAAAGGTAGCATATTGAAGCCAATAGCAGGGCTGGTGGAGTGGCTCAAGTGGTAGAGCGTCTGCCTAGCAAGCATGAGGCCCTGAGTTCAAGTCCCAAACCACTCCAAAAAAAGAAGCCAATAGCAAACTCCCTGCCTACAGGACTTGATCATTTCTTTTCCCTGCTTAGCTAAATGTGTGCATGCTAAACACAGGCTCGCCCTGGAGCTTCTGATATGGATTTAGAGATCACGAATGTCCACAAAGTGTCCTCTTTTTACACCCTGCCTTCCCTGGGGATTGTAAGTCTCATCTATGTACTACAGTTTTACCAGTTTACTGCCGTATCTCACTTTTACTCACCAGCTTCCCTTCATGTTTCTGGTATTTTCTGCAGCTCTGGTGAGGTGGGGAACCCCACTCTTCTCCAGTCTCGGGGACTAATGCACTCCTGCCCAACAAGAGCAAAACTCAATGTGCAAGCCAAATGCTCCTGGGAAGTTCATCCTGAACTCCAGGTTTGTTGAAATCATTTGTTTAAAAATGTTCACATCTGTTGCTTGGCACTGATCCTTAAGCTCCAAGACCCCTACCTTCTTAACTAATTACCTTCATGTCAAGTAATCAGTTACAGTTGATTAACTATATACTTATAAAATTCCCCAAATCCCAAATCCTCAAAATGGAGGGAGAAGCCTGAGCCGGGAATGGAAGAGCCGTTCTCAGCACAGCTATTAAAGAAAAGACAGAACAGAAACACACATCACATACGGCCTTGCAGGCAGTGCTGTAACTGAGCTGATTGAAAGTTCCCTCCCCCCAGCATGCTACCCTGAGATGCTCTTGCCACAGATGAAGGCCAAGTGTAATTCCACTCCACAGCATGGAGTAAATGAGCAAGGGGGACTGTCAACAGTTTGGCCAACCAGAAACAAGAGAGACAATGCAACCAGGATCCTGCAGACCCCACTCTCCACTGAGCCCATATAATCCACGCTTGGCACAGTGAGTTCTCCCTGCAGGCCCTCCTGCAGAAAGGCGAAAGGCGCGGGAGAGCTGGGAGAAAGACAAAGGAGGGAGGGAAATGAGTGCTGGAGGGGAGACCCATGGTGAGAGTCAAGATGGCATGCATTTCCTCTGGCCCAGAAATGCCAATTCAGGGAACCTCTCCCACAGAAATAAGAACCAAAGTGTACGAGTGCTGGGAGTGTATAACTGCTTGCCCGACAGGCATAAGGTCTTGGGTTATGTCCTTAGCACCACAGAAAATGCCTCCAGCAGCTCCAAAGTGGATGGATAAATGTGGAAGGTTTATTGAGACAAAACTTGTTGTGTAAAAATAAGCAAAAAACTCTGGAGGAAAACATGAATATCTATCAATAGGAAATAATGGGAGAAATTTTGGAATTTTCTAGAATGGAATATTAGGTAGGGAATAGAAATAAGCTGGGTCAATTGTATGTATTAAAACAACAGAAATAAATGAAACAAACAGAAAAACTGGTATTATATGATCCCATTTACATACAAAATAGAAACTATCTCTACATCTGTTTGTCTGAATATAGAAAGGCATGAGGGAATTCATACTGAACTTTTTTGTTTGTTTTCTGGCAGTGCTGGGGATTGAACCCAGGGCCTTGTGCATGTGAGGCAATCACTGTACTACTGACCTATAACCCTAGGCCCACACTAAATTTTTGACAATAGTTTTCTCCAAAACATGGAAGAGAAAGTGGCGATCCAATAACATTTTCTTATAGATTGCTTTCCTACTAAACTTGCTATAATGGGTGTGTATTGTTGTTATAATTTAGAAATGTAAAAAATTTAAAATTTCAGAAGGATTTGTTGAGACTTCGTAACTGCAAGTAATGCCAGCCCCCAGAGTTCCATGGGGAAGGTGGTTCTCTGGCATTTGGTTTTAATTGATCCTAGAGGACAAAGGCAGATCATAACTTTGGCTCCTAGAGAGAGGATTCACCTTGTGTCACTCAACAGCAGCCAATTAAAACACAGAATTGACAATGCCCCTGGACAAAGCCAGTGGTTGTGAAATGAAAAATCATATCTACTTCTCCAGAGCCACAGCCACAGAGCTTCCCTAGGGGCCAGCTGAGCCAGTGAGCGGCCTGCAAAGTCGTGGACGAAAAAATAGCACAGGCTTTTGTTTGAGAAAAACCCGCTATTCACAGGCTTTGTTGGTTTCTACTCCATGCTTGAGAGAAAAGTGCAAAGCTGGCTCAGCCTCTGTAGGAACTAACTTGGAACAGTGGGAGAGATGCTGCCACCCAGGGTGAAGAGGTCTGTGTTAACACTTTGGTGGAAGATAGTTTGAGCACCACTGGAAGCCACCTGGAGGCCCTCCTACTGGCACCAGCCAAGGTAATGGCCCTGGAGAAATGATTCTTGGCTCAGGTTTTACAGTTTGGTTCTGTCCCAATAGACACTTTCAGATCTTAAGGGGATGGGGGAGAGACATAAGACATCCAAAAATAAAGACAAATAGGAAGAAGCTAGCAGTCTGTGAAAAATTAACTTTTTAAATTATTCACTCCTCTTCCAACACCTTTTTCTCTTCTACAATCCTACTCGCCCCCACTCACACCTCTTCTATCCCTACTTAACCTCTTTTAATAGGTTTTCCCTTAATGTTCTCCTGGTTATCATAGAAGCCCATGCTTATTACAGCAAACATGGAAAACACGAGAAACTGAAAAAAGAAAAATACTCGTTTTTAAACTTCCCACTGTTATTTTGGAATTGTTTACCTTTTTGAGTGGTCTGCACCTGGGTATCTTTGCGTATAGATGAACGCCTCACATTTGTAGCTAGTGTGATGAGCGACAGTGAGGGAATGTATGGAGGTGTGAATGGGGAGTTGGGACCCAGTGTTGCTGCTGAGACCAGCACTCCTGTGTTTTTGTGGGTTAGGCCTCAGACTGACTGTGGCAGCAGCCTCCTGCCTCCTCCTCTCCTTTCTCCTCACAGCTGCTTTGGAAGTCAGCAAGATTTGCATGGAGAGATTCCCAAGAGTGGTTATTTGATCTTCTTCCATCCCAGTTTCTCACTCAGTTGGGTACTTAAAATCCTAGCAGGCCACTACTCTGTTCCCTTTCCTGTCTCCTGCCATTAGCTTTCCCTCTCCCTCTTCACTCCAGTGGTCTAGGTTTATCCTAGCAGTAGCCAAAAGCAGGCAGCATTACCGACTCAGGCAACAACACAAAATCATTAAAACGTCTGTTCAGAAAAGGCACTCAATTTAGCATTGGCCCCTTTCAGGTGTTCAGAGAAAACATTACAGCTCACATGGCTCCACCATGACAGAGTTTATCTCACAAAGAAAATCAGGAATATTTAAGATTAGAGGCAATAAAGACTCCCACCAGCACTTTCAGGTCCTTACCACAGCTACAGCCCAGACCACACCATCAAGCCCTCACTTCTACCTTCTTTCTCAAGGTCTTCCCAAACATCCTTGGAAAAGCAGAATGGATAGTTAGCAGTGTGCACAGTCTGACATTCCAATAGGGCAGCCTGCAATGGGAAGCCCAGGACACACTTTCCCAATGTCACCCAGGAACCCATGCCTCTGCAACAGATGGTTGGATGGTTGGAACCGTTCCAACCATCACGACTCTGGGAGAATCATGGTTTTCCACAAGGCCTTCCCATGTCACTTCCTGTCCTCATTCCAAGAAGCCTCTTCTTCCTATCAGAACTCCGAAGCTTTCTGGATAATCTGTTTACAGATGGCCTCTGCGTTTGCAGGTCCTGTATCTGTGGATTCAACCAACCACAGATTGAAAATATTGGGGAAAAGAAAATTATGTCTGTACTGAACATACACAAACTTTTTTGGTTATTATTTCCTAAGCAATAGAATATTACAACTCTTTATATTGCATTTGCATTGTATTAGGGATTATAAGCAATCCAAAAATGATTTAAAGTATATGAGAGGATATGTGCAAGTTATATGCAAATACCACACCGTTTTATATAAGAGACATGAGCAATAAAAGGTTATGGTATCTCCAAGGGCAGATACCAATCCGCACAGATACCGAGGGACAGCTTATGTACAAATCTCCTCACTGAGCACTCAAGACTAGCTTCTAGAACCTTCACTTCCACAATTATCTCTTCCGATCATGAGTATCAGGTATAGATAACTGGTGCGTTTAACATCCCTCCTACATATTTTCATTCCAGGTTAAAACGTAACTATCTCAGTTTATTAAGAAGTATGGCCACTTTTGAATAGGAACCTGCAGCCTGGAAGGACAGCACGGGTGGAAGGTGACCGATGGCCCTGTCCATGGATTATCCATGCACATGACCAGAACGTCCCACTGCCAGTGTCCTTCTCGTGCCAGCCCAGTGGGCTGGTCACAGCGGGCCTGGGCTCTGGAGGGATGGTGTGCCAGCCTCATTGCTTCGCCTTTTGTTGCCCAGTAACTCACATCTGAAATACACTGGCCCAGACTTGGACTCAGGTGATGAAGGGGTATTTAGACCTCCCCCCACTGAGGAAAAGGGGTCATGACAGAGACAGGACACAGCACGCAGCGTAGGGATACCATGTGACTTGGGACATCATGAGTGGAGTGTCTGTTTGTTGCGGGAAGGAAGGTGCGAGGTGAGACTTGCTTCTGGCCAGTTCTGGGGCAGCACTGAATGACTCTAGCCTCCTTTCTTTACCCCCTTACAGCAGACTGCACAAAGCCTCTATACTGGCCTGGACACAGGCTATGCTACACACACCTCAAGTCCTTGCCGAGGCTGGATGCGCCCCCCAAGAGGGACTCAAAATCTGAACAGTCAAAATTGACATGTCTTCCCATAACAAACAGACCGAGGTCCACTCTTGTGCCCTTCACTGGTGGCCTTTAACTGCAGCTTTACCTCTTACTGCAACCCTGCCGTGTCCTTCCCCTTACTTACCCCACCCTGGCACTTTGGCCCCCACTCAGATACCTGTTCAAGTTATTCTGTCCTTCTAGGAACGCCCTCTGCACCTCCTTCAGAACTCAACAAAAGTCACTTCTTCCTCAGAGGAGTGGCCCTGTCCCCTCCACCTGGAAATCCCAGCTAGCTCCCCGCCCCCACCCCGACCCTCAGACCCATAGCCAGATATAATAATTTAATTATAATACGGATGTAGTCTCATGTAACCCTCGTCACATCAGGGTTCTTCCATTTAGAAGGCAGGTAGCCCACCTCAATTAATTCTTCCTCATTTTAACAGGTTCTTTCCACTGTTCCTCTGGATTCCCACCCTGAAGGCTACCACACAACAAGCCTTCTTTTCTCAGAGCCATTCTCAACAGCACATGTTCCATCCACACGCCCTGAGTGCTCCTTTTTCCGTGTCCTCATCCTCCCTCATCCCTAGAAAGCGGGGTGCTCTGTGAGGTTGTGTTCACTACCCGACAATGTTCTCAGGCCGCACCATCTGAGTACTGCACGGTTATGGCAAACCTCTTAGAAAACCACCTTGAGAGAGCTAGATGGAAACCAATGCCCCATGGAAACACATAAATATTTTATCAGGCTCCGAACAAGACCCTTGCTTATGAATGTTTAAACACCTTGGTAGCATTAAGCTCAGAGGCTGATGAGCGTTCACTAGTACTGGAATGGAGAAGCTGAGAGAGGTGGACGGGAATACACTGGCAATGGCAGGAAACACTCTACAGTGTCTCTTTCAAGGACCTAAAAACATTTAAGGTGTGCCCAAGAGCCCCCCATGATTGGCATAGCCGCTCCTGGTGCTGTCCCTGGGGAAGTGGGAGGTAGGTCAGTTTTCGGAGGAGCTGGGCGGCACACAGGCTGTTATCTCAATCACAGCCCTCAGCATCTAGTCGTACATCTCTGGGCATGGGTGGCACGAGGAAGATTTTCAAATTAAGTATTAGGACTCAAAAGAAGGCAGACCCTATAAGAATGCTGATGGTTGCATCATTCGAAATAGCCCTAAACCGGAAACAACCCACATGTCGATCAATAAGAGCACGAATAAACATGCAGAAGATAGTCATACATTGAATGCTAGCCTGGAATAAAAATAAATGAACTACAATATACTCAACAACGTGGATGAACCTCACAGATACAATGTAGAGCAAAATGTAAATGCATTTGTATGAAGTCTAGGAACCAGCAAAATCCAAATAATAGGAATCAGAACTGCTTCTAGATAGTGGGGGTGCCTAGAAAGAGGCCTGAGGAAATTTTCTGGGGCTGAAATTTTGTATATCTTGCTTGAGATGTGTTGTCAAAACTGGCCCAGCTTCTAGCACAGACCTCAGAAGTGCTGTGAGGAGAAAGAAGGTCACTGAGCTCCAAGATCTTCATTTACCTATAAAATATTGATTACCTAAACTACCTAGAAGGACTTCTAGTATTTTACCAAGGGTGTCATAACCCTTATGGAGACAATGCCTTATTTGTGCCATTCAATTATTTAATTAATTCAAAAGTAGTTATGCATTGCTTATCACATGCCAAACAGGAATATAACCTGAAATTAAAAAAAATCTTTTGTCCACATGGAGTTTCCATTGGAGTGGGGGATGTTCCCAATTAACAAGGAAACAGATATACAGTATCAGATAGTGATGGGTGCCAGGAAGGAGAAAGGAGAGTCAGGTGGTAGTGACAAAGGCTGTTCTTAGATCAGGTGGTCAGGAAAGATCTCATTGAGAAGGTCACATTAAGACCTGGAGAGCTGAAGAAGTAGTGCCAGTATTTGAGGGAAAACCAAGGAGGGCAGTGAGCGACAGGACCTGGTCCAGTGAGGCCAAGCAGGCAGGACACAAAGTCCTGGTGCAGAGTTGGGTTTTATTTGAAGTTCAAGGGGAAGCTGTTGGAGGGCATGACCCAGGGGAGTCACATAACACAATCTATGTCTTAAAGACAGGAAAAGGGCATACTTCTGTAATTCCAGCATTTGGGAGGCCGAGGTGGGAGGATCTGGAGTTTAGGCCAGCCTGGGTTACCCAGACAAGTCTAGATGCTATCTCTACATGTGTGCGTGCATTTCTCACCTCTTTACCATGTGCCCAAACTACCCTAAGCTTAAAAACAAATGAGAAAAAGAAGGAAATTAAGAGATCTGTCCAAGATTCTTTAGAGAAGAGAGTTGGAAGAGTAAAATTCATCTTTCCCCCCAAAATGTTAATTTCCTTCATACATCTATTTCTTAGCTACCTTCTGATTCAAGTTCTGTTCAGGGCTGAATCACAGACATCTGGATTCTAAATCCTCATTTTTATTAAGCAGTTCATGTTAGAGAGAGAGTTAAATCTGTATACCTGAAATTTTTCAGAATAAAATGTTGGAGGAAAAAAAAGATAGGAGGAAAGATAGATAGGACACTGATAGTGTCCTTTATCAGTCAAATTAATCAGCAAGTAAACATAAAAATTGAAGTTCCCAGCCCGTTCTGTAAAATAAAGGCTCTGATTTTTTTGACCGAAGAACATTCTGTTCAACTACCAAATCAAAACTTTTCAGCCTACGTTGTTCCCTGTTTCATTATTTGGCCTTCCTTTCCTCTCTCCCCAGCTCTCAATTACTCTCTGAAAACATTCAAGGGACAGGATAAAATGTGAATTTGGGAACAGACAGGGCACTACTCAGAGAGGCCCTTGTCCTCCTCCAGTTCCATCTGGAAAGGCCCTATGTCCAAACAGCAAACAAACAAAACAAAACCCAGGGTGTGGGGGGAGACTCCTTGAACCCTCAACAGGAAACAAACTGTTAAGCCCCTCTTCTCCTTTTCAGGTATTCCCTGTCCTCAATCATTATTCTTCACTCTCGAGAGCCTGCTAGGCTGGGAGCTGCTTCATCTCACCCACCTTCTGCTTCTCTCTCAGTCACGTTTCTGCCTTCACTGGACTTGAGGTTCTCTATCCTCAGGCACCATTACTCTCTGTCTGACCAACACTAGACTTTATTGGGGAACAGGGAGAAGCTAAAAGCTGGACTTGAGAGAGGGGAAAAACAAAGGAACTCTCTGGAGACAGAAGTGGCCCTGATGTGGAATGAAGCTGGCAAAATGGGGGCCCAAGACACGTATCCACTCCTCCAGAGTGATGCCTAAGTCAAACAAAGCCTACCAAAGCATTTTACTCTCCCCAGTCGAATTGCCTTCACCCATATGCAAGTGCTTATTTGCTCACTGCCCATTTATCTGCATGTCCATTTGCCCCACCTGCTGCAATGAAAGACTCCACTGTGTTCAAAGCCTGGCTGCTACCCAGGCTACCGGGAGATGGGCTGGACAGAATGTAGCCAATGATGGAGAAAAGTCAGTTTTCTTTTGCAGGCCTTGCTGCCTAACAGCTACATCAATTTTTCCAGTGTTTAATCCCCACCTGGAAAATCTGCCTTTTTCACCTAGGTATGCAAAAATTTCATGTCATCCTCTATGCTCTGGGTTAAAGAACTGCACAAGACATTTCATTATAGGCGAGGGCGTAATTTACCTATTACTCATGCCTGCATGTACCTAAAACCCAAGGAAGGGTAAGAGTAGCCATGCCATGACCTCTCTCCCCACAGACTTCTATCCTGAATGCTCACAAAACTCAATTTTAAAGAAAGACTTAGGTTGCATCCTGCAGTAGCACCTATGTGCCTTGAGCTCTAACTGGAACCTCTACTTTTGCTGGAGCTAACTTAACTGGGAAAAGTGCTGTGCTGGCCGGGGCACAGGATGCTGCAGGGCCCGGGGGACTCCTCTGCACCCAGAAATAAGGCAGTTGGACAGAGCACAGAGCAATAAAAGTTTACAGATTTCTCTCTCTCAGCAGTTTGTCGCTTATTCAACAAAGCACAATATCTACAGCCGGCCCTCTTCACACCAGTTACAGGGCTGTGCGAAATTGTCACATCTCTGATGAATGACCAGTGTTCCTCTAAGTTTCTAAGACTTTCTTACCCACTCCCGAAGAACTGTAGGATGCTTTGTGGATGCCGTGTCCACAGCGAGGTCCACAAAGCCCGGATCTGGGATCCTCCAGCGCGCCGTGCTCATCTCACCAGGTCCCCGACGGCGGAGAAGCGTCCGGCGGGCGCCCGGCGCGGGACGCGCGAGGTCGCCGGGTCCCTCGTGGGCTTGCGGGCTGGCAGGGCGCGAGGCGGGCGAGCGGGGCGGAGGCGGGGACCGGCGCCCATGGCCGCTCTGAGGAGTGCGCGGCGCGCGGTGCCCGGCAGCCGCCTCTGCCCCGGGCCTGGCAGCCGCGCCCGCGTCTTCCCCTGGCGCCGCCCCGCGCCACGGCCCGCGTGCGCTTGGCTGGAGGCGGGGCGCTGCGGGACCCCCGGGGCGCATCCCGGGCGCCCGCCGGGCCTTGGTGCCGCGGGCTCCGTCCCAGACCCGCCCTGGTTCCAGGCTGGAGGGATTCCATGCAAATGCTCTCATTCCTGGGAGATTTACCCATTGGTCTTCCCTTCCCCTTTCCCTGCCCTTTTTTTCTCTTTCGTTTCTTTCTTCTTTTTAAATTTTATCCTTTCTGGGGACTCCAGTTTCTTCGCATAGAATTTGTATTTATTTTCTAATCAGAAGGACAAGAATGCTACTTTTAACAAGAATGCAAAAAGGAGTTCCCCCCAGGTGACTGTCCGTCACTTAGAAACAGGTGTGAGATTTGATGTTTAGAACACCCTTAAGGGGAAGTCATAGAGGCAGAGAGCTGGAGAGGGTCCCCGGAATCCAGTTTGATTTTTTATTTCTTCATTTATTTCATTGTAAAATCCTGCGCATTTAATAGGCAAGTGCTCTACCTTTGAGTCACATCCCTAGCTCTCTAAATTCCACATTTTTGCCACTGGATTGAGAGAACCCTAGGTTGTAGAGGGAGCGAGAAGGGGGAAGCCAAGTAAGGCCACCCTGACTCTGACCATATGGTAGGGTTCTTTCCAGATCTTATTCTGCACAGCCACACCCTTTCGTTTAGAACGGGCAGAACCTGAGGAGGTCAATTTGATCCTTCAATTTGGAGGTCCCTGGATTTAAGATGGCTTCTGAGCAACTGCTCACTTCAGATCCAAGAACCGGGCTGGAGATTAAGGATTTGCCCTTCTGATCTCTTGGGCCTCGTGTTTTAACTCAGAATTCCTCTAGGCTCCTAGTCAGTTATTCTTAATGCCCCCTCTTTATTCTACAAGATACTGGAATCTTCCTTACAGCTTGGTCCCCACTTCCCATTCCAGTGTTCTGCTTCTCAGATTGGAGTATCTCTAAGCCCTCCGTTGCTGGCACTGAAGATTTCCATCTTCTACCTGGACCTGTCCTATGTACCTCCCTTTCTCTGTATTCACAAATTGCTGCTCTTGGTTAGACTTTGACTACCTTGTGCTAAATCATTTTAATAGTTTCCTAACTGGTTTTCTTGCATTCTGTCTCCCCACCATCAACACAGACTTAAGAATGTCACTCTCAAAAATACTGTGAAGCCACTTTTACCCTAATATCAAAACCAGATAAAAACATGACAAAAAAATTATAGACCATTTTCCATAATGAACATAAATGCAAAAATTTTCAATAAAGTACTCACAAACTGAATTCAACAACACATTACACCATGATCAAGTTAGTTTCATTCCAGTGATGCAAGGTTGGCTCAACATAAGCAAATCAATTAGCATAATACAGTACATAAAAGGCAAAAATCAGAATAAAAGACAAAATAAAATGATAGAATAAAAGGCAAAAATCACATGATCATCTGAATAGATTCAGGAAAAGTCTTTGATAAAATTTAATATCCCTTTTATCATGAAGAAACTAGAAAGAGAAGGAACATACCTCAACAAAATTAAGGTGAAATACAAGAAACATATAACTAACACATCCTAAATGGGGAAACACTGAAACATTTCCTCTAAAGTCAGGAACAAAACAAGGGTGTTTATTCTCTTCATTCTTATTCAATATAATAGTAGAATTCCTAGCCTGAGCAATAAGACAAGAGAAAAAAATAAAAGGGATTTGAATAGGGAAGGAAGAAGTCAAATTATCCCTGTTTGCAGATGACATGATTTTATACCTAAAAGACCCTAAAAACTCCACCAAAAAAACTCTTAGTTCTGAAAAACACTTTCAGCAAAGTAACAAGATTCAAAATCAATATGCAAAGAGATCAGTAGCTTTTCTACACCAACAATGAACAGACTAAGAAAGAAATCAAGAAAACAATCCCATTCACAATAGCCTAAAGAAAATCTAGGAATAAATTTAAGTAAGGAGGTGAAAGACCTCTACAATGAAAACTATAAAACACTGAAGAAAGAAACTGAAGATATAAGGACCTTCTATAATCATAGATTGGCAGAATCAACTATGTGAAAATGGGTAAACTACTGAAAGCAGTCTATTGATTTAATACAATTCCTACTAAAATTCCAATGTTATTTTTCACAGAAAGAGAAAAATCAATCCTAACATTCATTTGAAAGCACAATAGCTGAAACAAACCCAAATGGCCAAAACAATTCTGAGCAAAAAGAGCAATGCTAGAGAAATGACAATACAAATTATCCTACAGAACCACATCATGGTACTGTACAGCAGACATGTATCAATCAAACAGAAGAGAAGACCCAGCAAGAAAGTCACTCAGCTACAGTGATCTGAGTTTTGGCAAAGTTCCAAAAACCTATGTTGGAGAAAGACAGCCTCTTTATCAGATGATGTTGGGAGAACTATATCCACATGGAGAAGACTGAAACTAGACCCCTATCTCTCATCCTGTACAAAATTAATTCAAGATGTACTTACATCTTAATGTAATTCATGAAACTTTGAAAATACTAGAGGAAAACATAGGGAAGATCTTTGAAGATATGAACATAGGTAATGCTTTTCTGAATAGAACCCCAATTACTCAGAAAATAAGAACAAGAATTGAAAAATAGGATTACATCAAACTAAGAAGTTTCTGGCTGGATGCCAGCGGTTTACACCTGTAATCCTAGCTACTCGGGAGGCAGAGATCAGTAGGCTCGCAGTTCCAAACTAGTCTAGGTTAATAGTTTGTGAGACCCATCTGGAAAAAACCCTTCACAAAAAAGGGCTGGTGAAGTGGCTTGAGGTGTAGGCCTTGAGTTCAAACCCCAATACTGCAAACAAACAAAAAAAAGTTTCTGCAAAGCAAATATTAAGAGCTCCAAAAATTAAATACCAAAAGTATAAATAATCCAATTAATAAATGGGTAAATGAACAGTTTTCAAAATAAGTACAAATAACTAAATCCATGAAGAAATGTTCAACATCCTTCTCCATAAAGGTAATGAAAATCAAAGTGACATTGAGATTTTACCTCACTCCAGTCAGAATGGCTATCATCAAGAAAACAACAAAAAATGCTGGTGAAGATGGGATGGGGAAGGTAGAAGGAACCCCATACATTGTTGGTGGGAATGTAAATTAGTGCAGCTGTTACTGGGCTGAGTGGTTTAAGAAGGCACTAGTCCAGAACATCCCAAGTTCTTGTGTCACCTGAACAGAGAACTGGATAGGGACACAAATTGCAAAACTTTATGGAAAGAAAAAGAAGAAAGGGAAGAGGAAGCATCACAAGAGAAAAGCAGTGGGCCCCTGCCAGGTGGCATGGAAACATTGATCTCTTTGTTTAAAGACCAATTCACAAGTTGGAAGGTGGGAAAAACCTGGATGGTCCTTGGGACTAGTGCAGCTGGCGGGTATGCTTAACACAGCCTTATCACACAACCAGCTTGGAGGGGATTCAGTGCTCTAGAGTTGGTTCAGGGTGGGGCTGGAGAAGTAGTAGGAAAAAAAACTCTAGCATGGGGATATCTGTTTGCTTAAGAGAAGGGAGTCCCATGGATGGTTATTTTCCCTGTTAATAGCCCGCCTCACAGCAACTCTGGAAATCAATATGGGGTTCCTTAAAAATTATCCTGCTATACTACTCATGAACATATATCCAAAGGAATGTAAGAGATACCGGTATAACCCTGTTTATAGTAGCATTATTCACAATAGCTCAAGTATGGGATCACTCTAGGTGATGGATAAAAAAAATGTATATACACAATGGAGTATTAGCCACAAAGAGGAATGAAATTATGTCATAGAATAGTACTGAAAATCATCGCATGTTCTCCTTCATATGCAGAATCTAGACCTTCAAAATGATTCTGTTTGGAGGAAGGTACCAGTGGGAGGGGAGGGTGATAGGAGAGGGTGAAGAAGGGGTAAATATAGTCTAAGTACTTTTGGAAACAGAAAAATGAAACCTATTAAAATTATTTTTAAGAGGGGGGAAAAGGATAAGAAAGAATAATAAAGGGGGAGAATTTGATCAAAGTACTTGCATGTCTGTATGGAATTATAACAGTCAAACACCTTTGCACAATTCATTTATGCTAATAAAAGTGTAAAAAATTAAAAAATAATTAAGAAAAGTCACTCTGTGAACAAAACAAGCAAGTTATCCCTCCAGCCCCCCAACACAGACCTGCAGTCACTGTCCTGTGCAGGTGTCATACTGGCTTAACTTTCAGAGTGGGGAATCAGCCTTCCTTTCCAACCTTCTGTCCTCTCACCTCCTGCCTTCTAATTCTCCCAAGGTGAGCCAACTGCCATTCCTTGAATGCGCCCTGGATTTTATTGCCTCTGCTTATGTTGCACACGTCTCCTTCTTCTGGATTTCCCTTATGCCTGACTTTACCTGTTGAATTGTCCCAAGCCTTCAATGTCCAGCCAAGTGCCTTGTCCTTTGCAGTGTTCGGGATTTTCTCAGATCTGTGAGATTAATCCACATCTCTTTTCTATCATCCTGTGACTGTTTCAGTCCTTGCTAAGTTTGGCTGTGTCTTCCTGTGTCTCTAGTAACCATTAGTGCCTGCAAGATGGGGTGTGTTTCTGACTCATCTTCGTCCCTTAAGGCAATTGGCCACACGTATTTCTAAATAAATAACCTTTTTGATTGCACGTAAACTGTGTACTTACTGTGAAAATTCAAATACAAAAAGTATAAGGAAGGGGATAAACCCCCACAGCCTGAAACAGCCATTGTTAATGTTTCCAGTGATATTTTTATGCCCCTCTTTTAGGTACATGCACGTGGATATATGGAATAACTTCATATATGCTGTGTTTTCTTATAGATGCCTTCTGTCCTAGTCTGTATTTACATGTCTCTCCCCTCACCATTCTTCCCTTCACTCCCAACTAATTAAAAGGTGAAACAATGTACAGCTTTCCTTAACCTTTCCATGCCAACCTCTCCATATAAATGTGTATGTATATACACATGTATAGATCTCCTTTTGCCTCATATATATATATGTTCTTGTCTGTTTTTTAATTTGGAATATTGAGCTGCAAGTGTGGTTCAAGCAGTAGAGTGCCTGCCTAGCAAGCATGAAGCCCTGAGTTCAAACCCTAGTAGTGCCCCCAAAAAAGGAATACCTTAGAATCAACAACACTCTCCTGACCACAATAAGGGTGGGCATGATGCTCACTAGGACAAATGGACTCCTGTCCCAGGAATTCACACCATGAGTTTCAGGATGGCAGTATCTTAAAAGGATTCTCCTTCATCTCAGCCACTGAAGTCTCCAAGTCTATTCCGTTTATTTTAGTGTATATATTTGATTATTTTCTGAGTGTTGCCCTGGGCATTGTGGTTAATATCTGAATTAAAACTAGTCTAATTCTTGCCAGGTGCTGGTGGCTCACATGTGTAATCCTAGTGTAAGAAAAATGATCTTTTCTATCAAAGTATTTGTTACCCTCTTAGATTACTTAAAAATTCCTCAGGTCACCATCTTAGGTGACTCACATGTTTAAATGGTCCTTACTTCTCCTTCCGGATTTCTGTTCAACTCCATTGCCCGCCAAACTGCATGCCCTAACCCATCCCTCAAGCCTTTTAGCCAATCGAGGGAGACTGTGAACCTTTGACCTGGACAAATCCCAGGTGAGGGGCAGGTACAACTGCATCAGGGATATAAGGAGGAGCCACTGTCATCCATTTTGTGCTGTGTGTTTGCTTAGTGGGAGTGAGCACAGGCTTGCACCCTCTTGCTCAAGAGAAAATTGCCTTGTCAAGATTTTCTGTCTCTTGTGTTTCTGTTTTCAGCACTGGAGGGTTATCAATTCCAACAGTAGCTACTCAGGAGGCAGAGATCAGGAGGATCATGGTTTGAAGCCAGCCTGGGCAAATAGTTCTCAAGACTCCATCTCAAAAAATCCTTCATACAAAAGGGCTGGTGGAGTGGTTCAAGGTGCAGGCCCTGAGTTCAAGCCCCAGTACTTCAAAATAATAATAATAATAATAATCTAATTCTGATTAATAGTGACTTAATTTTAATAGTCTACAAAAATTTTACTCCAATTAGCTCTATTTTTTGCAGCTTTCTTTGTGCTATTGTTTGTGTTGTTTTGTGTACAAGCCTATTAACAGTTTTATAATTAGCTACTGCCTTATGGGGCTGTACTTTAAATCACTAGAAGAGTTACAAACAGGATATATATATATATATATATATATATATATACTGTCTTTCATGCTGGCCTAATTAGTTTTGCCAATGCTGTCTCCTCATGTGGATTGGAGTTACTGTCCAGTATCCTTTTGTTTCAGCCTGCCATTAGCATTTGTTGTGAAGCAGGTCTGCAAGCAAAAAATTCTGGTTTCCTGCAATGTCTGAGGTATTTGGTGTGTGTGTGTGTGTGTGTGTGTGTGTGTGTGTGTGTGTGTTTTACTGGAGATCAAACCCAGGGCCTCATGCAGAATAGACAAGTGCTCTATCAGTGAACCACTCCCCCTGCCCTTCTTTTTCATTTTTGAAGGACAGTTTCAGTAAACATAGAATTCTTGACTGAGTTTTTCATTCTCAGCATTTTGAATGTGTCAACTCAGCACCTGCTGGCCTTCATGGCTTATGACAAAACATTAGCTGTGGATCTCAGGGAGGATCACCTGTATGTGAAGAGCCATTTGTTTTTTTATGCTTTAAAGATTCTCTTTGACTTTGTACAGTTTGACTATGACATGTCCTGCTATGGTTTGAATCATGGTCTCCTCTCAAAAATTTATATTGAAACACAATCCCCAATGCAGCAGTGTGAAGGGATATGGCCTTTGGTGATGATTAAATCATTCACCATCTGCTCCAGTAATGGGATCAGCATCCTGATCAAGGGGATGGCATTTGAAGGGAGTACCTTTCTTGCCCTGTCTCCTTCCATTGTGTGAGGACAGGGTGTTCATCCCTTCTGAAGCATGCAGCAACAAGGTGCCATTTTGGAAGCAAAACTGGGCTCTTACTGAATAGTGATCTTGGGCTTCCAGCCTCTAGAATTGTGAAAAATAGATTTCTATTACTTATAGGTTACTGAGTCTGATATTTTATTATAGTAGCACCAACAGACTAAGATGTGTACAGATGTGGATGGTTTTGTATTTATTGCACTTAGTTCTTTTTTTAACAAATCAAATTCGGGAAGTTTTTAGTCATTATTTCTTCAAATGTTGTTGTGTTCTTTCCATTCTTTCTTATCCATCTGAAACTTCCAGTAGGCTTACTTGGTATGCTTCTTGATGTCACACAAGTCCTTGAGTTTTTATTCATTTTTCTTTCTCTTTTTCAGACTGGATTATCTCAATGGACTTTGGAATTTGCTGATTGTTTTTTCTTCCACTTGTTAAATCCGCTGCTGAATCTCACTAATGAGTTTATTATTTCAGTTACTGTACTTTTCATCTCCAGAATTTCTATTTGGTTCTTTTAAAAATGTTTTTAACATCTATTTATCTTCCTTATTTTGTGATATATTATTCTCATGGATTTGTATTTTTTGCAGTACTGGACTTTGAATTCATGGCTTCATACTTGCTAGTCAGGTGCTCTACAGCTTGAGCCATGTCTCCAGCTCTTTTTAGTCTGGTTATTTTGGAAATAGAGTTACACTTTTTGCTTAAGCCAGCCTGGACTGCTATCCTCCTATTTTAGGCTTCCAGTCCTAGCTAGGATGACAGGTCATACTGCCACACCCAGCTTTTGTTTATCTTTTTCTTTTCTGTTGAGATGGGGTCTCACAAACTTTTTTGCCTAGGCTGTTCTGGACCCTCGATCCTCCTGATCTCAGCCTCTCAAGTAGCTAGGATTACAGGTGTGAGCCACCATGCCTTGCTTTATTCTAATGTTTAAAACAAGTTCTTCACACATAGTGTCCCTTCTTTGAATATCTTTTATAATAGCTGACTTAAAAGCTTTAATCGAAAATCTGACTTCCTTGGAGAGTTTCTTTTGATTATTTTCCTCACCCGTTTACTCCTGGGTATGGGCCATATTTTCCTGGGTTTTGTTGTTGTTGTTTGTTTTGTGTGTGTATCTCACAACTTTTTGTTGAAAATGAGAATATTTCAATGATGTCATGTGACAACTTTGAAAATCAGATTTCCCTACACAAGCCATGGTGTTTGCTATTGTTTTTATGCTGTTGGTTGGTGGTGTTTCATGGTGTTCCTATTGTTGTTATTGTTGTAACTGCTATTGCTGCTTGTTACTTTGTTTGGGGACCTAGGACTAAGTTTACAAAGTCTGTGCTCTTTGTTTTATTCAGCACTGAAGTTCTGCTTAGCTAGCTAGTAGTTAGCTAATGATTGAATACAGATTTCTTTTTAAATGTCTTAAACCAATAATTTTCTCACCCTCTGCTGAGGAGGTGTGTGTGCTAAGTGTGTGCTTGGGCAAGCCTTCAATGCTCCAACAATTTGCAACCTGGTCTTAGTCTTCACCTCTTGCTTTTCAGAGCTTCTGGCTCAGCCGCAGGTGGGGTTAGGGCCTTCTCAGGTCTTTTCTGGTTATGCACACAACCCTACAAATGCACTTTCCCTTTTGCATCCCAGGAACATGACAGCACTTATTAATCCTCCTGTGGACATCCCATTCTCCAAAGTTTATTTATTTTAAAATATTTATTTATTTTTGACCCTGGGGTTTGAATTAAGGAGCGCCTGCTTGCTAAGCAAGCACGCTACCATTTGAACTTCACCTCTAGTCCTTTTGCTTTTAGTATGTTTTTCAGATAGGCTCACACTAGCTTTGCCTAGGCTGGCCTGGCATCTTGTTGGTCCTACCTCTGCCTCTTGAGTAGCCGGGGCCATAGATGTGTACCACTGTACCCAACTAGATTTAAAACCTTTGGCCAGCATTTTATTTGTCCCAACTGGTATTGCTGCCTCAGGCAACTGTGATGTTGAAGAATTGCCAGTAACTTTTTTTTTTTTTTTGCTGGTACTGGAATTTGAACTCAGGGCCTCATGCTTAGCTAGGCAGGTGCTCTACCACTTGAGCCATGCCCCCAACCCTTCTTTGTTTTAGTTGTTTTTCAGGTAGGGACTTGCTTTTTCGAGCCTGAGGCCTGCCTCAGACCACAGTCTTCCTACTTACACTTTTGGGGGAAAGGGGTGTGAGGGTGGGAAGCTGGGTTTATAGGTGTGTACTATCATGCCTGACTCACTGATTATTTTTGACAAACACCTTGGAATAGAATTTTTCTTAGTCTGAGTTCAGATAAAGACAAGCCCTGTGAATGGGGCTTTTCCAAGGAGATGTCAAATAGGTCAAATAGTGACAATTCTCCATGGATGGAGCTTTTGTTGGAGCTCCAAATTCATTGTCTCCTCCAGGGTCTGCAAGGATGCTTGTTCTTGCAATTCTCATGGTTCTGAAGCTCTTGATTTTTAAGAGTCCTACAGAACTGAAGAGGGGGAGATAGAAATAGAATAAGTTATAACTTAACCTGCCACAACTCCTTCTGTTCCGATCAAGATTCAACTATTTTATTTGAATAAATGTTCCTCATATCGTTATGAGCCTTTGATTAATTTCTACACTTTTGAAAGGTTGATTTTGGGTTTTTAATTTTTGTGTTTTGTAGTGCTGGGGATTGAACCCATGGCCTCATGCGTGTTAGGTAAGTGCTCTATCTTTGAGCTACATCTCCAACCTTTAAAAGTTGATTTTAACCATTTTTGCCAGTATTCTTAAATGCTTTTATGAAAGTATACATTGTTGGAAGTCCTTATTCTGTTTTTCTACATGTGCTTCTATCTTCTTAGTTAAATTTTTACTAAATATTTTGAGTTTCATTACAATTTTGGAGGAAATATTTTTCCCATTTCCATAACTAATATATATTGAAAAACGATCAAGCTTTAAAATGTATCTTGTATTCTAGCCACCTTAATTTTTATTAATTCTTTATTTTAAAAAAGGAATCTTTTGAAAATTCTGGATGAACAACATATCTACAGAAAATAAACAAGTTGACATCTTCCCAGGTTTTATAATTAATTTTTTCTTGTCTTGTGTTTGCCAGAATCTACAAAAAAAAGAACAACAATAATGTGAGCTTTCCTGTTTTATGCCTTATTTTAATGGAAATGGTGTAATGTTTCCCATGTTTAGAATAATCACTATTGCTCTTTATTGAGTAATTTGTGTTAATAATTCATTTCTTCGAAGAATTAATGTGGGATTGAATCGAGCTCTTCATTCACATGTTTTGGGGCACTTTTAAATTTAGGTCTTTGGGTCATTTCTTGAAGTTAACTTGCAAAGTGTTTCATACCTGGAATTGCTCAGGTATCCAGCTGAATTATGAAATTACTAAAGGGAGCTTAACAAGAGCTAGAAAATGTATCCTTCCACATTTTAATAGAAACCTTCAGAAGATAAAATCCCTGCCTGGATTGTTTGTACCATTAGTGATTCTGCTTAAGCAGAGTGGAGGATTTAAGGTAGATCAGAAGGAAAGGCACCCCTGTGTCAGACTAGCAGATGTGATGCTTTGTTATAGGCAGAGTCCCTGTTCTTGATATAAACTTTTATAGGCTCTTTCCTGAAACCCAGAACGTTGAATCAATAGACTGTAAATGTACAGTTCTACCCTGACCAGGTTAAGCCTTACAGCTTTCCCCTTCCTATCTCCCATGCTAACCCTTTTCATGAAAAAGATAACTTCTATTCTCTACCTTCTTGGATTCTTATCTTAACTGTCTTTTCATTTTGTTTCCTTTGGAGTTAAAAATAAAGTTACAGAAGTTTTACCTTGAAACTAACCTGAGGAAAGAGTGTGTGCACAGGGGCAGAAGTGCTCAAGGTAAGTTGCCCATTTTGATGGAATTGAAGGGGTCTTATTGGGAAGTAAAGGAAGATAATTGAACAGGTAGATGACAATGAGAATATGCAATTTCTTGACTGCAAAGTAGAGATAGTAGGGCATAATGGTTAGGTGTCAGTGACCCTGAGTAGAAAAAAGGGTCTCTCAATAGAGCCTAAACTATTAAAAAAAGGAAAAATTATCCCCTGAATTAATGCCTTCCTCTGCAATTTACTCAGCATACAGTAAAGGAATATCAAAACTGGCAAAGATCTTGGGGATATTCTAGTTCAACCTCATTTTAAAAATAAAGAAGCTCAAAGAAATGAAGGTAATATTCATATAAACACTTGGTGCACACCTAAAAACTGATAGATTGTATTAATGTGAGAAAACTATCCAGAGAATTAAAAGCATCAACAGTATAATATTTGAAGAAAGGTGGTTGTCTTCCAGTGTTTCAAAAACACAGTGGGTGAGACCTGTTTCAGGAGCACAAATCAAATAATTTCTTACAAAGTGAGTGGGAAGATTCTGGTCCTTATGTGGGTGCTAGCCTCATGTAAACCAAAAGGACCAAGTCACAGTAGTTAGCAAATAGCTATTCGGTTTTTTATTTCACAGGATGCACCTAAACGACTCTCAAGTTAACATTTCAACTCCCAAACAGTAAGAAAAGTTTTTTGTTGGTGCTTGCTTGGATGCATGAGCAGCTGTAGAAAAGAATTGCCATTATGAGTCTTAGCAGGGACCTGTCTCCTAGTCTTCACTTGTTAGACAGAGTGGGACTTGAACAGGCAGGAACAAGACACAAAGGAAAACTCCGTGGGAAATAAGTAAACATTATATTAAGAATAATTAAAGTAATAAAATGAATATTCTCCAACCCACTTTCACCACCAAATATTTTACACATTGTGGCCCTATGCAACCAGAGGGAGAATTTTAACAAGAGCACCAGACTCCCCCAAACTAGATGTCCATAATTCAGCACAGCTGATGCAAACTGCCAGTTGTTTGAGGCTGGGAAGCTTGGTGGTTGTCCTGCTCCTCTTGGAAATGGAACTAAAGAAGGGCTTAGTCTTAGTGTTCATAACAGAATTTTTTTTGCTTTCTTTTTAAAAACTTATTTATTCACTAATTCACAGAACATATGACTTGCCCATTTATACTTTACAACTCAATGATTTTAGTGTATTCAGAAATACATGCAACCATCATCATAGTCAATTTTAGAATAATTTCAATACTTCAGAAAGAAGTTATAGCTAGTGCAAATGGAAATGATGCATTCATTAAAAAGAAAGTAAACATGGACTTGCCATATGATTCAGCAATTTTTATCTTGGATATATACTCAAAAGAACTGCTAATTATTGTGACTCAGTCCTTTTGGTTCACACAAGACTGGCACCCACACATTAAAGGACCAGAATCTTCCCACTCTACTTGTACGAAATTACTTGATTTGTGCTCCTGAAACAGTTCGCACCCATTGTGGTTTTAGAATTTTGGAAGACATCCACTCTTCTTTAGTGATGGTATTATTGATGCTTTTATTTCTTTATTTCTTGGGAGGGATTTCTCACATTGATATGATGTATTGGTTTGTAGGTATGAACCTACTGTTCATATGAATATTAACTTCATTCCTCGGAGCCTCTTTATTTTAACATGAGAAGGTTGAACTAGAACATCTCACGATCTCTACCAGAAGAGATATCTACGTAGCATTAGTCATAACAGTCAAAACTTGGAAGCAATCCAAGTGTCCATTGATGGATGAAAGGACAAACAACATATTATATTTGCACTCAATAGCATCTGATTCAGCCTTCAAAAGGTAGGAAATTCTGACACATTGCTACGATAGGATGAAGGTATAATGCTTGGTGAGATGAGGTGCTTATTAAAGGATAGACATTGTATGTTTTCATGTATATGAGGTACCTAGAGTAGTCAATATCATAGTGACAGAAAGGAGAATGGCGGTTGCTAGGGGTTGGCATGAGGGGAGAATAGGAAGTTACTATGTAATAGATACAGAGCTTCTATTGGGGAAGATGAGACTATTCTGGAATAGATAGTGGTGATGGTTGAGCAACAATGTGAATGTACTTAATGCCATAGAACTGCACTCTTTAAAATGGCTCAAATAATTGGGTATGGTGGCAAGCACCTGTAGTCCTAGAACTTGGAAGGTTGAGTTGGGAAGATCTCCGGAGTCCAGGAGTTCAAGACTGTCCCAATCTAAAAACAAAACAAAGGGTGAATTAAAGTATGATATATTTGATATATTATGAGAACTTTTGTAAATGCTACAATGTTACCCCAGCATGACAATAAAATAAATTGTAATTTATACGTTTACCACAATTTTTGAAAGGACAACATGAAAAGGCTGTTGGGAAGAAATGTTTCTAGCCCTTCTCCAGCATAGCTAAAGGTCACAGCAGCAATGCAGAATGGGTATGGGCTGCAGAGGCAGACATGCCTCTTGCCTCTACTTGCAAGCTGTGTGGCTACATTCTCTCTATAAGTTCTAACTTCTGTTTCCTCATCTACAAAGTGGAGATCACAAAACAGTATGGTTCTGATATTGTGGAGCCTTTTTGAAATCTAGACTTCCACTAGATCACTATTGCTTATACTCTGCAGCATAAAATGTCATAAAGCATAAGGAAAAGGCAAGGAAATTCCATACCTTCTAGTATCCATCTCCCCCAACCTGACCCTCAGGTCTTAAGCAATCACTAATCTACTTTCTGATTCTATAGATTTCCCATTTTGGGCTTTCATATGCACGGAATCATAAAATATGTGGTCTTCTGGGACTGGTACGCTTTGTCTATTTTGAGCTTAGCTAACCTGCCTCTGTATTTGAGAAGCTGTTTTTCCACAGTAGGAACCCAAGAGTGGTGGGCAAGTCATTCATGGTTATTAGGAATGGAAAATACGTAAAGGTTTTAAATTTTAAAGCAGTTTAACTTTTTCTTATAAAAGTAATATATTTATTACAAACATCTCAAGGAATATAGAATAACAAAAACAGTAAAATAGAAATCAGCTCCAATCCCACCACCCAAAGGTGACTATTGCAACATTTTGAGAACTATTCTTTCAGAGTTTTTGCTATGCATATTATACACACACACATAAGCACTGTATGTCATATTACATTCATTTAAAAACTTTTTTCTAATTATAAAAGTTATAGATGCTTATATTAAAGTTATTGAAATGGTACAGAACTGTAAGATTTAGAATGTATGTCATAATTCTTTCCTATAAGTATATCTTTATTTAAGAATACGCTATGGGGGTTGGAAGTATGAGGCCCTGAGTTTGATCCCCAGCACCACCATTTAGACACACACACACACACACACACACACACACATATAAAATGACATTTCCATGTTTGTTCATGGAGATTTATGTCATTCTTTTCAATTGTTGTTAGTAGTCCATTATATGAATGTGCCACTATTTGTTTCATTATTCTCCATTGATAAAATTTGGGTAGCTTCTAATTTTTCACTGAAATGACACAATCCATATTTATGCTTGTTTCTTTGTGCTAGTAGTTCCTAGAACTGGGACTGCTGGGTTAAAGGGTAGGAAAATACACTGTTGTGTAATCTAATTGTATTTCTTTTTGGCGGTGTTGGGCTTTGAATGTAGGACTTGTACTTGCTAGTCAGGTGCTGTACCACTTGAGCCACACTCCCCAGCCCATAATTTTTTTAACCTATTGATATGTTATGAAACGTTTTTCAGATCATTGAATATTTAACTTAACTGCCTAAAATTATCTATGCATATATTAAAACTTATTTTTCCAACCTCCTCTAACATAAGAAATAGAATTGCTTCTAAATTTTCACTATTATAAATGATTTTGCAATAAATATAGTTAAATCTTTGCATGCATGCTTAAAATTACATACTTAAGATAAACTCCTAGATATATAATTTCTTGTTTAAGGAGTATAATATTAAAAACAATAGCCTCTATTGTTTTTTCTTATTATAGAAATAATGCATTATCACCCTAGATTAGAAAATATAAGTAGACAAGAATATCAAGGGTGTATAGCCTTACCACACAGAGGTAACCCTTGGTAATATTGTAGAGGTAGTCACTGGTAACTATTCTGTTTGCATACTTTTTTTACATATATGTAAATATAGAGCACATGCTATTGAACACCTAATAATAACTTCATTAATACCATTATCATTTTTAATATTAACTATTACATAGAAGTTTATTTATATTTTATTGATGTACCAAGTCTTATTTACACAGTTCTTATGGATGGACATTTAGATTGTTAAAGTACATATTTTGAGCACTTTTCCAGGGAAGGCAGAGCATGCGGAGGGAATAATTTCATTGTCTAGGAACCTTGAACAAAAGGCTTCTGCGTCTTTATGGACCACGGGCCAGAGAGAGGGGAGAGAGGAGGAAGGGCTGGGGGAAAGCTCCTGATTCATAGTACAGAATGACTTCCACAAAGGAGATCTCAGTGGAATTTTCTTAGAAATGCATCAGCCAACCTTGGAGCAGTGGCTCATTTCTGCATTCTTGGCTGCTTAGGATGCATATGAAAGCCCCAAAATGGGAAATCCTAGCAGCTCAAGGTCAGCCCAGGCAAAAAATTAGTGAGATCCATCTCAATCAAAAAAACAAAACTGGGTGTGAAGGCCTGTGCCTGTCATCCTACCTAGTGGGAAAAGTAAATAGGATTGCTGTTCAGACTGGCTCCAGGCATAAAAGTGAGACCCTGTTAAAAACAAAAATAACTAAACCAAAGAGGGGTTACGGGTGTGGCTCAAGTGGGAGAGCATGCCTACCTAGCAAGCTCAAGATACTGAGCTCAAAACCCAGTAGACCAAAAAAAAAAAAAAAAAAAAGAAGAAAAAAAAATATACCATGTGCCAAACTCCAATACACCGGCCTCTGAATGGAGGCAGCTGTGTTTTGAATGTGAACATGGCGGGTTGGACTGGGGAAAGAAGGTCTGAGTCTGCAACTCTCTCCAGAAAGTTGCAATGTACTGGCAAAGTGTCAAGTGCAGTGTGGGAAGGGCAGCTTCTCTTTCATGGGGCCTGCCAGGCAAGACCTCATAAAGCCTATGATCAGGCATAGAGTGTCACTCATAAGATTCTGGCCTGGAGCTGGACTTTGCAACAGGACTTTGCAACAAACACTAAGTGTCTGGTATCCTTTCCTATTAAAGTATAAAGGGTGCCCAGTAGACATGGAAGTTTGCCAGGGACAGAGAAGCAAGGACCAAAATGATTTCCTTTGGCAAGTGTAAACTGGCATTTGAGGGCAGGACAAAGAGTTCTAGCATGATTGGGCAACTGAATGAGACTCAGAGGATGCTAAGCAGGCTGAGCCAGGTCTGAGGCAACTGGCTCCCTTCCTTTTAGGAGATGAAACTGAGTCCTCTCCATTCATCTCAGCTGAGGGTTCTACTTTGGGAATGAATCCTAAGCACATATGGCATGAATGCTTGGCTCTGTGGCACTACTCAGAAAGTTATGATAAATTCCCTGGATTTTATTTTTCCTTAAGAAACCATCAACCATCAATTTCAGTGTGTCTCTCATGAGTTTCCTGTAAACCTTTGCGATATTTTAATCTTGCACTGTTTCACTGAGCAATGGATTCTTTCAGTCCATTACGCATTGTTTGTATTGCTTATGTTAAAATTTCCTGCTTCAAAGTTTAAATTGTTTGAATTTTAATGGAGAGTAAGTACTCTTTCATTACTTTATCCACATCTTTCATGATTTCATAAACTTTTATCATATCTTCTTTTGTTCTTCATTGGTTTGTCTTGGTGTATTTTTTTAACCTGTAAGATGGATGAGAATATTCTCAAGCCCTGTAGCCAACATATGTGGACCTTCCTGAGTTTCATTGAATTATTATTATTGCTACTGCTACTTAGTATTTTGAGTATTGATCATGAGGAAGCACTGCTATCGGTTCTCAGTGAGGGACACAAAGTTGAATGAATTTTGGCCCCTGATGAAGAATCTTTAGTATCTTCTTTTATAGATGGTTATAGAAGTAGCCCATTGGGCCTAGGATTTAGAGCAGAAGTAGATGGGGACCTTCCAGATAGACAGTCTATCTGTTTAGTCATGGTGTTGTTCAACTCTTTAGTAGTGAGCCCAGGTAGAAATAAATTTCCTTAACTTTTTTGTCATGGAAGAGGACTCTCCATGGGAGTAGGGGCGGCTGCATTTCAGCTTCTGCCTAGGGATTCTGCCTCCCTGTAATGAGATCTGACACCAGCTACCCAGAATTAGGCCAAAACTTCACAGGTTAAGAGACCAGTACTCCACAGGCTGTCCTCACTCAGACATCAACTGCAAGTTCAAGGGCCCCAAGCCACCCTTACTTTTAACTAGCTGGTTACAAATTTAGGGGTCCTCACTGTCCTCCCAAGTTTTATTATTATTATAATTTCAGAACTCAGAAAAGCACTATGCTTACAATTTTAGCCAGGTGTGGTAGCATATGCCTATAAACCATTACTTGAGAGGCTGAGGCAGGAGAATTTTGATTTTGAGGTCAGGCTGGGCTATACAGAAAGTTCAAGGACAGCCTTAGCTACACAGTGAGACTCTGTCTCAAGCAAAACACAAAAATAAATAAATAAATAACTATCAGAGCCAGCAAAAGAGGGACCAGCATAGAGCAAGTTCAGGGAGGTTCCTAAACACAAAGGTTCCATTGTGCCCAAAATGCATTACGAACTCCCACATTTATGTATGACAATATGCAGGGTGTTGCTAACCAAGAAATCTCACCCAAGCTTTGGTGTCCAGAGTTTTTATTGGGATTTTATTACATAAGAATGATTGATTGAATCATTATTCTTGATGATTCAATGGCAAATGACAAAAAAAGTAAAAGGAAAGTTGAGCTAATATAATTCACATAGTTTCAAACTCCAGCCCTCTAAGTACATTGTTGGTCTTAACCATAGTTTTAGGGGTTGCTGGTTTCTCTTCCAACACTGAGGGCCCAGCATTCACAACAGAATGCCACCCCCCGCCTCTGGTAACTCCTGCTCTTGGACTGGCAGAATCCAGACAGTGGAGGTAATTAGAAGAGGTCAAGTGTATCTACCCAGAGTAGTGCTACATCTGCAAGGGAGATACTCATATGATAGCTGGAAGCCTCTACTTTGTATTCCCAGTCTCCCTGTAGAAGACAAAGTAAACTGAGAGGTGTGTGTCTTCTAGAAAGTTTGGTCTTCAGAAATGTAGAAGGGTATGTTAGGGAGGGTTTGAGCCAACAGGCATTTGCGTATGCTCTTGATGGTAATGCACATTGGTACAACTTTGGAGAACAATTTAAAAGTACTTAATTTTATATAACAAGAAATTAAGAGGAATTTATTCTGTTCCTAAATTGCATTTAAAAATACAAAGTTGCATGGTATATGCCTATAATCCTAGTTAACCAGCAGACAGACATAGGAAGATCTTGGTGTGAGGCCAGCAGGCAAAAAAGTTAGGAAGACTGTACCTCAAAAAAACAAGCTAGATATGGTGGTTCATGACTGTAATCTCAGCTACTCAGGAGATAGAGGTAGGAGGATTACAGTATGAGGTTGCCCCTAGGTAAAAGAGTGAGACCCTATCTGAAAAATAAACTAAAGCAAAAAGGGCTGAAGTGTGGTTCAACTGATAGTGCACTTGCCTAGTAAGCGTGAGGCCCTGAATTTAGACACCAGTACTGTAAATAAATAAATGAATAAATAGATGAAGGGGGTGCTGTTTCTTGTGCTCCCTCCCTTGCTGGAGCGAGGTTTTCTCTCTCGCTCCTTGGTTATTACTGGACCTAACTGGGCTTAACTGGAGGCGACTGGAGATTTTAGAAAAGACACAGGATAGACAGACAGACAGAAATTTGGGTCAGGTATGTTGGGCGCTCAGGTGGAGACGCAGAACCTTCATTGCTTCTCCTCTCTTTCTTGATTCTTTAAGGCCTTACTCCTTGCAGCTCTTTAAAACCTTGCTTAAAGCCTCTTTCCTTAGGCTCACACTGTCCCATGTTTGCTATCAGCTTATCTTTAGCTTAATTGCTTTTAAAGTCTTTTGCCCCCAGGCTTGCAATGTCCCATCTCTCTTTAGCTTTCTCAAAGCCTGGGTGCTCAAACTTGCAACCCAGCATCCTGCCTAAAAACTGCACATACATAACTCTTAAGGTCTTGGTCCTTAGACTTGCACTGTGCACTGTCCCATGTTCCCTTTGGCTTTTTCTTTCCTCAGGCCTATGTATGAAGTTCTTTCTCAGCTTTGCTTTCTGAAGCCTATGTCAAAGTTCTCAGTGCAGACTTTCTATCACCCCTCTTTAGCATTTCCCTTCAACAATTCTTTTCCCTCCAACAATTCTTTTCCCTTCAATAATTCTTTTCCCTTCCAAAAGCTTCTCACACCAAAAGGCCCAAAGTAAAAGCTTCTTCCCAATTATTCAAAGGCAAAATGCCCCCCAAAGCAAAAAGCAAGAAGTCTAAAAGCCCAAAGTAAAGCCACAAAAGGCAAAAGCCAAAAAGCTCCCAGCCCTCCTTCAGTGGGCCTTTTATAAACAGTGCAAACAGGGTGGAGCAGAAGCTTTGGGGAGGGGTGTGACATTGTAACAGGAGAAACCTGCCTTCCCACTTCTCTGAAAGCAAACTTAGGAGAAGCGGTTCTGCTTTTTTCTGTTTCGTGCTGGGGCTGTGCCTATCTGGGCCTACAGGTAAAAGCAATTAACTGCATCTCGCCTTGCTTGTGTCCAGTTCTCATAGGCTTTAGTCCACTCCCCACAAATAAATTTTTTAAAAAACCCAAAGCTGGTTTCACATGACAGTAAACAGGAAAAGCCAGGCTGTGTACCTTTTGATGAGCACCTGAACTGCTCACCTGGAAATGGGGTCAAATACTTCCCTAGGGCTTCTAGAAAGAAGCAAAACTGACATCACATCACTACTACACCACCCAGAATGGACCCTGAGTCCTTTTAAGAAGACTGGGGAAGAATGGGAGTATGGTCAATGACCGTAGTAACCACAGTAGAAGACTTTTCCTTTCTTCTTTGGGGGAGACTAGATGGGATGCTTCACACTCCCTGAGTCTAAGTCAATGGAGACTCCAAGAGAACCATTAATAAAGGTTAGGGGTGCCATCAAGAAAGGGAGATGGACATTTCATAGCCCACTTTCCACCATCTGACATAGCAAGGACTCCTGATGGTAGAGAGGGTGGAGAGAACTCAGAATATGTCTGGATTTGATTTACCAGTCCCCCATCTATGAAGGTCACCATTCAGGGAGGAATAGCTGGGGAGTGGACCCCTAGTGATCCAATGGGGTAAGAAGTGGGGTAGAAGAGGATGAATTGGAGCCAGATTGGGGAGCTGTGCAACTAAAGGAGGCCTCACAAGACCATTCCAAAAACTTGAACTCTTGAGGTGTGCCACACAAGTATTATCAACCAACCATCTCCCTGTGTTAGCCAGAGAGGTGATCCAGCCAACAAAAGATGTTTAAAGTCAAGAGGTGTTTGCTTTGTCCTCACCTCCATCCCTCTCTTTGTCTCCATGCTGCAGGAGCCCCCCGAAGGGGAGGGATTTAAGTGAGCTCTGAAGTTTTCAATGCTTTGGAAAGCTATGGAATCTGCTCAGGATGTTCTTAAGAGGCCTTAAGGATATTCAATGTAACACAATTGAAAACCATGGTTACAAAAGCAAAACCATACCACATTTATACTACACCAAGAAGAGAGTTGTTAAAATAAACCAATTATATGCACATCCTCTTTAATCCTGCAGTTCCACAGTTAGGAATTAAGACTACAAATATAATAGTGATGACAAATTATATATATGTATGTATATATATATATATATATATATATATATATATATATATATATAATGACAGAGTTTACACTAACAAAAGCAACAGTGTATTATTAGTTACTTTTCCCACAGCTGTGACAAAATACCTGACAGAAGCAACTTGAAAGGAGGAAGGATTTATTTTGTTCAGTTTCACAGGATTCCGCCCATGGTCACTTGGCTCTGTGTTTCTGGGCCTATAGTAAGGCAGTGTATTATGGTGGTGGGAGTATGTGCCAAAGCTGTTCACCTCTGTTGGCCAGGAAACAAAGAAAGGGACAAGGCACCCCTAAGGACCCACCCTCCAGTGACCTACTTTCTTCTGCTAGGCCCTACCTCATAAGATTTCCAGAACTTTCCAAAATTATGCCACCAGCTGGGGAACAACTGCAATAGAAGAGACTATGTGGTGAGCACTTCATATCCAGTCCTTAACAATAAGAAAAATAATAGCAACAAGCCAGACTTGGTGGTACACACCTATAATCCAGCACTCAGGAGGCTGAGGCAGGAGGATCATGAGTTCAGGGCTAATCTGGGCTATATAGTGAGATTCTGTGTCAAAAAACAAAACAAACAACCCACCCCCCAAAGAAACTGAAAACAACATAATACCAGTGACAGGATACTGTTTAAATCAATTATTTCATAGTCACACACTTAAAAATAACAAAAGAATGAGGTAAACTATATGCATCAACATAGAAGCAATTCCAAGACTTTTTTATTGGATGAGAAAAGCAAGGGGCAGTACTATGTGCACAGAACTGCACGAACTCTATAAATGCAAAAAAACCCCACATGTATATTGACATACATATCTAAAAATGTCACTGGAAAGATCAGTAAGAAACTTAAGAGCAGTTTTCTTTGGAAAGAATGACTGAGATTTTCACTTTTCATTTTACACCTTTAGTTGCTATTTGAATTTGCTCCTCAGGGCATTTGGTTATTTTTTAAATGTAAAAAGTAAGTAAAGAGGCCGTGCTGTGAATATGCTTAATGCTACTGAACTGTAGGCTTCAAATGGTTAAAATGTTAGCTTTTATGTTATGTCTGCTTGTCCATAATTAGAAAGTAAATAAGCATATGTGAATTCATTTTAATAAAAGAAATATCCAGAGGAGGAGTGAGAGAATGGTTGAGTGTGTGGGCAGCTCTGCAGTGACAGGAAACACAAGCTCAATGCCTTCCTTGTCTTGTGACTCTCACCCAAGGCTACTGCTGAGGAGGCCAGAGCTTTTATGGGGGGTTCAGAAAGGAGGCAGGACATGCATATTTGTCTGGAGTAAGTTGAGGAGGGAACCTAGTAATTTTTTATTTCCATTCAAGTTGGGATTAGACTGTTGCATGAAATTAAAGAGCAGGAAGTTTTATTGGGCAGTGTGACCAGTTTTCTTCCTGAGTAACCAAGGGTTTGATTTGAGCAAGATCCTAGACAAATCCCGGGCTGGATTCCTGGTGTCTGAGCAATGTCCTAGACTATGCATTCCTGGAACATCAGCTGAAAAGGAGCTTGGATATGTTCTCCTTTCTCTTGAAGAGACTGAGAGCCAGGGAATGACTTGTACTGATATGTGTATGGTAGGTGACTAAATTAGGATTGTAACTCAGGTCTCCAAACCCCTCAATGGGTAGTTTTGTCTAAAAAAAAACAAAAAACGACTTCTCTTCCTGCTAATTGCCCAACTGTTCCTTATAAACAAGGATCTGGTATATTCTCTTGATACGTCACACAATCCTTATTTAGAATGTTCCTTATGTGAGATTAGTCAAGACTGCTCTGTATCTATACTATTATGTTTTACCACTTTTGTGACACATTTTTTCATGCTTTAATGTATCTGAAAGCAGCATGCCACTGGCTGTTGCTGTTGGCCTGGCCCAAGTCAGGACTTGGCTGGCATCACCTGTGCCTGTCTATTTGGATCTGCCTGGAGCTTCCCATTGACACCTGTAGGTAAGAATAAGAAATCTATGGCACCAAAACTTGCCAAAGGAGTATCAGCAGTGTGGTAAAAACATCCCAGAGACAATAATGGAACTTTCTTTTGAAAAAGGTCATATTGCCAACATTTTTAGGTACGGGGATGATATTGCATAGGACAGCACTGAAAACACCAGCTTTGATCTGAAAAGTGATTCAGAAGAGCTTTGTTTTGAGTGATGACATTTTCTACTAATACACAAGAACAATAGATGGTTAAAAGAAAAACACTTTTTAAAATAAGCTCAAATTAGTGTTTTCATTAAATTTAGAATAAAAAGTCTAGGTGCTAAAATACTTTTGTAATGGCACATAAAATCATGTGAATTTTATATCCATTGACAACTTAGAGCTTTGATACTAAAACACAGGAAGGATTTAAAACAGACAGCATGAAGGAGGGTGAATATGATGGATGTACTTTATATATTTGTATGAAAGTAGAACAATGAAAACTGTTGAAATTGTTTTAAGAAGGGAGGGATAAGGCAGAATGGTGGAGGGGGTGACACTAGTCAAGGTACACTGTAAGCATATATGGAAGTATCACAATGAAACCCCCTGTACCACTAATATATGCTAATAAAATGGTTTTTTTTAAAAGAAAAAGAGCCCCATTTTTATCCAGGCATTGGCTATTTGAAATAACATCAGAATTAACTAAAGAGAGAAAGAGGAAAATGAAGAGAATAAGAGAACAGGAAGGAAGAAAGAGAAGGCAAGCAAGATAACAATGCCCAAAATCCTCAGTGATGTTTCTGTGTTTTGAAGATTGGTTACTAGGATTTCTTAAATCAGTATGTGCATCTAAAATGACCTTCTCACCTGTCCAATTTTATGCAGGTATGCACTCCATGAGGCCTGCACTTCTGGATCTGTTGGTTTTGTCTTGGTGTTTATGGTTGCATTAGACACACACACACACACACACACACACACACACACACACACACAGAAAGAGATAGAGAGATAGATAGAGAGAGAGAGACAGACAGACAGACAAAGAGACTAGATGCTGGCTACTTGGGAATAAAGGACACACACAGGAAAGCTCACTCTCCTCAGGGTTATAGGCAGATTTCTCCAATCTTTAAGAATACACATCTGTTTTATGTCAGATCAACTATTTGGCCATTGTTCTAAGATTGTTTTGACCCTATATCTCTCAAAGGAGAAAAAGCAATACTATAACACAGTGGTCCCAGCACTGCCCTGCTGTCATCATTTACTCTTCTCTGAGGCATCCGTGTGGTTAGGTGAAAGTGACAGGCACATTCTTCTTCCTGTGTCCAATGATCAAATTTCAGTTGTTGCATGTGCATATGTGTATGTTTGCATGGTCTCTGTCTTTGTCTCTTGTCTGTGTGTGTGTGTGTGTGTGTGTGTGTGTGTGTGTGTGTGTATGCATAAAGATTTGGTCTTGTCAGAATATAAAGCCTAGATTTGACCTAATTCAATTCCTGTCTTTAAGAATACCTTGGTGAGATTATATTACCGGTGAGTTCTTAAATATTAACAAAGAATGAGTAAAAGAGTGAACCTTCTCTTTGGGATAAGCTTATAATAATGAGTGCATACATACATTTATATGGCAATTTACAAGTCAGATGCATACATAACTTCACTGTGATTCAGGTACAAATAACCAACCCTCCTCACTGAGTGAATCATTAGCCAAGGGTGGCTGGGGAGTAGTTTGTCCTTTCTTCCTCCTGGATATCCCAACCTCTCTTTCTAAACTAGTCTGGCTGTTTTCCTGTCACGGTGGAAAGCTTCACTGTCAAGAACTCTCCTTTCTCAATTTATCACAGCTTGATGCCCAGTCCTTATGTTACTGGATTTATGTGTCAAGTGTACAGAGCTCTGCTTCTGCTGTTCTCATTTTCTCTTCCTAACAAGGGTTGCACAAGGTAGGAACAGTGGGAAGTGCGACTCTTGTGTGCATTCATTTTACAGTGGAGGGGAGGAATTTGGAACTAGGAGAAAGAAAGGAGAAGGAGAATCAACATTTTGGAGCCAAAGATCCAAAAATAATACAGTGGGTAGCACACATACACTCTCAGGACCACACATTTTGTCTTATTAGCATCTTTATGACTCTCTGTGGGAATAAATAATGTAAGAATTGTCCACTTACCTAATCTAGATAGCATAAATCACAAGAACCTTAGGAACTGCTTCCTCCAGTGACAACTGTTAAGATCAGAATTGCTAAAGTAAAAACTCAGAGGTAGTTAAACACAGGTCTCACCATGATGGCTGGGCTACCATTTTGCATAAGAGGTGTGATAACATCTCAAGTTTTCACTGCTTAACCTTTGATTCTGTGATCATTTAGAATCAGGAAGAAATTCCTATAACTTATCAGAGTCAAAATGTAATTACATGATTGTCACAGGCATCTACTGATTATCTGATTCATTCTTATCCAATGGTCAATTACACACGTTTCTTTTGTGAGATGCTGCCCTCAGCAGAAAGAAGAGAGTGATTGTTTCGAAGATGACCATGGACATCTGTCATCCATTACATCAACCCCTTGGAAGTGATGTGAAGATTAGAATTTTAATTGCAGAGAAGGGGTAAAGTTCTCATTAGCCCACCACCTCCCCCTGGCTGCATGTACATTTGTTTAGGAAGAAAGATTGAAAGACCTAGAGATGACTAAGAAGAGTATAATGAATGATTCAAGAATTTACAAATATTTTAGAGCACAGATAGTTGTAGACTCTTCAAGTTAGGAAGAACCTCAGAGGTCAAAGTTACAAAACGGGTTAACGACAAAATTTTTTCCTAAAATTGCAGAAGCCGTTCAGCTGTAAAAGAAGCTTAATTTCCAAGAAGTTAGGCCCATTTCACATACCTTTGCTTACATCAGCTTTTAAAATTCCCAAAACATTTTAAACTCAGTCTTTATTTGAAGGGAGAAAATATCTGTACCATTTAAAAAATCTTTTCTTTTCCATAGAGCCCTGTGACATCTTAAGTAAGTTTTTCATGTCAACTTTCCACATATTTACTATTTAATGTCTTAGGATGGCATTATTTAAACAGGAAAAGAATCATATAGTCGTAATAGATCTAAAAGAAACTAAGGCAAAAATTAGGCATAGTGTTTATAAAAATTCGCAATTGTGCTTTTCTTGCCTTTTTCTGTCACGGGACTCTATGTTTATGGATTAACTACAGTGTTGTCCTCTGGGCAGAAATATTTCCTTGTCTTTCTTGGGAATGCCATGCTGTTAGCCATATTTGTCTGCACTCATCATAACCAGTTCATGGCTTGGCCAGGTTTTCCTCATACAAGGAAAGGTCTCCTGTGTTATAGCTATAACCTGAAAATTTGACCAAGCCATTTTTTCATGAATGTTTCTAGTTAAGTTCATCCATTGGCTGCTTTTGTTTTCTGTGATTCAGTGGACACTCTGCCTTAGCTTCAGTTGGCACTTGAATGTACTATGTTATACCCTCAAAACATTTTCAGTTAAGAAAACAAGACTGACAGGAAGAAACAGAAAACATTGAATTAGCTATCAGTGTCTGAAGTAGGCATTCAGTTAAAAATATTTTTGAATAAATGGACTCTAGCTTTAAGTTCTGTTACTACTTATCCAAGAGAACCTGGGCAAATCACTTTTGTCCCATTTATGTGCCTGTTAAATATATGATTCCACTAGCTTCAAGTTACTATCGGGGACTTTCCTAAAGTACTTCTATCATTCTGCTGGGTGACAGAATCACCTAGGGGAGCTTCTATAGCCCTGGATGCCCAGAACTCACCTTCAGAGATTGGGTTTAAGTTGGTCTAGGAATGGGGCCCCTGCTTCTGCATATTTTTGAAATCTCTCTTGTGCTATCTTGAGCAGCTGCCCATGGTAGAAAAGACTGATTGATCTGTTTAGATGGATAAAATCCTAAATAGTCAGTTCAGGTTTCTCCCCTGGGAAGGCCTGAGGAAGGGCTTTAAGATTTGACCTGTCCTCCTTTGGACCTGCAAGCTCAAAGCATGTATCCTGCTCTGTCTTGTACAGTACTATCTAGGGTGGGCTCAGTCCCTGCAAGGGAAGCCTGTGATTTTGGTTGGTTACATTCAATTTAAGGGGAAGAATATAAGAAGCTTAATTCTGATTTGATAAAGCTGATGTTTGTATCTTTATTACAGGTCTTTACCAATTTCTTAATTGACTTCAAACTCAGGAGGAAGAGGGAGGGCTTTGATATGGCACATCAACAAACTTCACCAAATCTAGTACTCCCTCAGTGTCATGAGGATTAAATGAAAGAGCTTTGTAAAGAGTCACCCAAATGTTTACTCTTATCTAAGGCATTCCATCTCATCTAAAATCTGATTACATTGAAATGTAGGGCACACAGCATCACTTCCATGCTGATGGTCAGTTATAGTGCAGTATGAATACTGTTGCTGATTTCCTGTCACAGGGTATTAAAAGGAAGCAGCAGCATTCTATAGTGGGAACAGTGTTGAAATGGGAATCCAGAAGCTTGGATTCAAGATCCAGCCACATGGTGTCTTAGACAAGTTTCTCTTGGACCTATTTTTTCAAGTGAGTAAATTTCAGACTTGTAAGGCTTCTTCTAGCGCTAATACGCTAAGGAATGCTGATTAACTACTCACAAGGCTGGAAGTGGCTGGTATGATGGGTAGGACGTGTCTAAGGTCACCCATCCCCTGCAATGTTTTGGCTTTTTTATTTGGTATCAAAGAGTTAAGACAAGTCATCGAAGAATAAAGTTTCCTTCTAACACTAGTGTTAAGGAGAACTGGCAGCTTAGAGAATAGTTTTGTCCTCAGAAAAGGAAAGAGCTTGGAGCTACACCCAATGTTTTTTCTGTTCCTCCAACTCTGGGCCTATCTTCACTGAGAAGCCTCCCTATATTTTAATCAGAGAAGTGATAAGCTTCTTCTGTCTCAGCAAGTTTGAAACATTCACTGTTTTGCAAAGGGTATGTTCTTACTTCCCACTCTTTTTACACCACCTCATTAGCAACCACAATATTCTATATTTGGAAAACTACAAAAATGCTAGGTGTTCTAAGGTCACCAAAACGATGGTACAAAACGAGAAATATGGGGTGTTGTGATATCATTGTGGGAGTCAGTACTGTATTAATTCTGAGTTGAGATTGTGTGATTCTGAACTAACTACAAGATGTCACTGACCTTAGTCAGAAAGATGATCTCACCAATGAGATCATCTTTAGAGATACATGAGAGCATGTATCTATAAGTCTCTTGAGAATGAAGAATCAGAAGAGCTCTAGTAGAAAGAAAACTTTCTAGTAGAAAGAAAAGAAATTCATCTTTTATTCCTTACATCTAACAGAGAATAAATGCTAATACATGCTTAATTTATAGATTCATATGTTGAATAAATTCACTGAACAGATAAGCAACAATATAACAAGTAACAGGCAAATACAAATATTGTAAGGATTTTATTTTGTTTTTAAAGTAAATATTTGTTACTTAAGAATAAAATACTGTTATTTTTCCCAAAGATAGAACCAGATTTCAACAAAACAACTCAGTAAAATAAGGCACAATGTTTAACAAGGCAAAATCCACGCAGCAGGTTAGTTAGTACAAGATTACAATGTTTTGATGTGTGTGTATGGGTTAGGTACTCAAAGTAGCTTAAATTTTCCTTTTAGAGGATTTACTATTATAAGGCAATATTTAAATTTGATACAATAAACTATCTTATCAAGAAAAAACTTAGTTGGTGAATCATATTGGTAAATTAATTTGGCTTAATTTTAATTATATACTAAAAAGGTATTTCTAATTCACAAGATTTCAAATATTTAAAATTAAGAAATCAGATCATAAATAGTAATATGACCAAAGTAAAAGTCAATATATTTCAGTATCCACTGCTGATAATTTAAAGCCCCAAATTCTAAGAAAAGTTGAAATACTGGTTATTCTAAGTTTCTTCCATTACATTTTTCTCATGAATACAAAGTGAGTTCCACATGTGACGAACTTCAACACAAGTTTCTGCATGATTGTTGTACAGTGACTGTGAGTTAATATTCTTTTTCAACAAGACATCAATGTTGACCATTTAAAGTAGTGAAAAGATTCTCTTACACATCAATTATAGATAGCATCAACAAATTTATGCTTTTCAATACCAGCAACGGCAGTGTCTATCTTATCCCAGCTGCTTGACCTAGCTGGAATTTTGAAAAAGTGGTTTTATCCAATTTATTCACAGCCAAAGGAACAATGTCATCTCTGGTGGATGCAGATGGTCTTTCTGTCATGTTTTTTGGGTATGATAGTGTATAAATAACTTTCAGTAATCCCATAATTTTAACACATGCTAGATTGAGTACTTTTCCTGACATCACTTATTGAGACTGACCAATGCTGCTAGGTGACAGATGGTAGCATCCAAATCAGTATTACCTGTGTTAATAATGCATAGTGCCTGTTAGTGAATTTTTACTTCAATTATGAGTAAATACGGGCCAAAGGAATACAAAAAATAGTTTACATGTAAAAATGTTAAAACATCTCCCCTTCTTTCAACTTATACCATAAAGAAAACCACTGACGAAACAAGCTAGACCTCACAGTGACAGTATCTTCATATGATGCCGTACATACATATAGATTGAAGCTGGTTAGAACTGCTGTTATGTTTGGAGGTATCAGATAAATTCTTAAAATAAAATATTATATAAGAAAATACATCTTTCACCGATTTTATTTCAGGGCCCTGATCCTATGGCTTTGACCTCCGATAACAGTATACTGAGGTTCCCTCTCTGGAAGACCAACACTCATACACTGGGTCATGTTTAAGGTAAAGGGATCTCTCAGGATTGCAGTCTTTCTCCCTCAAGTCAAATGCAAAAGATCACGAGGCTCTTAAACAACTTACAAAATTATATTGCTTCCTAAATTCTGGGTTTAGAGTGAAGAATTTAAGGCACTTACTCTCACCATAAATGAAGACATTGGCATCTTTTAAAATATCACAACTATAATGAATATACAAAATTATATGCTATTAAGTTCATTTGTGCTATATAGGGTTTAAAGCTTAATATTGAGATGCTGATGGACAAGTACTTCTCTTCTATGCAGAAGAAATTGGTCATGCTGCCTAAAAACCTACACAATAGCCTTTACTGTGTTAAATGCCCAGCACAACCTAAAAGCTCACTATTCTGGACAAAATGGGGAGTAACATTTACAATGACATAATAAAATCTCTACAGGGGATCATTTAGGTGAAAATTAGGTATTTTAAACTAAATGCAGCTAAACTAATTTTATATACATATTATGGCAAAATTTTGTCTACACGGGGTGATATGAAAATTTGGAGAATAATCATTTAAAAAAAATCTAAATAGCTACTGCTAAAATGCCTTAAAAGATAAAACTTTATTTCCAGTATTTGCTTAATTTTTTTCTTTTTAACATACTGAAAGGATAAACATTAACCAAGGCTACCAGCCACATCACAAATTCCAGGTTAATGAGGGTCTACTTTCTCTCTTTGGGAACAGCAAGGTTAGCAATAAGAAAATGCCATTGCTTTCTGACTCTTTATTATGGAGAGTGGTGGACAATCTCCCAGGAGTAGCAGATACTGAATAAACCTAGTGACAAAGGCTTTTAGAAGGTAGTCATTGGGCCACTTAATACTCTTAAAATAATTCACTAGTATTCTAAAGGGCTTTCTTGGCTCAGGGATATCGCTGAGTGTAATTCTTCTCTTCTTTCAAGTTGGGAGTGATGGTGCATACCTATAATCCCAGCTACCTGATGTAGAGGCAGAAGAACCACAAGTCTGATACCAGCCCATGTAAAGCTGGAGAGACCCTCTCTCAAAAACAAAAAGCAGAAGTGCTGGGGCCGGTTGTGGCTCAAGTATAAAACAGTTGCCAAGCATATCCAAGGCTCTGGGTTCAACCCCAAGCACTGTGGGAAAATTTCTTTCTTCTTTTCTGTTTAAACCTGGTATTTACAATGTCTAGTAAAACTGAGCTGCAGTGTTATACTGCTTTGTTGTGTGTTTCCTATTACTTATATTTACATTAAAAATTTCGTATTTGAGGTACAATTACTTTTAAATTTGCTAACTTAAATTTTTAAATATCAAGATGTTTAGAACAAGTGACATCTATGACACACATGTAGAAGTAAAATATGAAGCTGGGTTTGGGGGTGCAGGTTTATAATCCCAGCAGTTGGGAAGCTGAGGCAGGAGGGTCACAAGTTTGAGGCCAGCCTGGGCTACTCAGCAAGACTTATGACTCAAAAAACAAAATAAAATAGAAGGTGCAAAATATGAACAGCCACCCTTGGGTTATTCAAATACAGGGCACAGTGAGAACCCTGATGAGTTGGTCCTTATGTCCATCAATCCCTAGCACCACGGAATGAAAACATCACCTGAGCTAATTTTCCTATTCTTGAGGTGATGTGAGAGAAGTGGATCCCAGAAATAAACACTCCTAAGAATGTCCATTCCACTTTCAAATATTAGCATTGAAGAACTTTAGTCTACATACAGTAACACTTTAAGTGGTTTTTTTCTACAGAAGTTTTGTTCCCTAAAATCATCCACGTGGAGCAATTCAAAAAACTTACTTTGATTTCTAGCACTCGGGAGGCTGAGGCATGAGGATCACAAGTTCAAGACCAGCCTGGGCTACTTAGTGAAACCCTGTCTCAAGAAATGAAATAAAAGAAACTTTATCTCATTATGAAAATTAAACTTTGTTGATTTTGTAAATCTCTTCTAAAAAACCAAAGTCCATTAACTAGATAAAACAAACATGACTCAGCAACTAAAGAGACAAACTACCATTTAAAATACATTGCCTGATATTTGACTTGGGAGGGATTATCTGATTATCTGGCTTCTGAATGACCAAGTCCCTTGGATATTTTCTTCTGGTTAATTTCTACAATGATCAGAATGAAAACAGGGAGGATATGGAAAAGAAACAAGGACAATCTTAGAAATTATTCGTGTCCTTCTAACAGGTAAACTTAAAAATTAAAAAAAAAAGGATAAAACTAACAGGTATAATGTAGATTTCACTAAAAGTTACCAAAGACAGACCAGGTATGGTGGGTCATGCCTGTAATCCCAGCACTTGCGAGGCTGAGGCAGAAGGACTGTGAATTTGAGGCCACTTAAACTACACAGAGTTTTCTAGGCCCACCTGGGCTACATGGTGAGACTCTGTCTCAAAAAACAAACAGAAGTTACCAAAAACATGCAGGGGCTATAGCTCAACATACTTGCTTAGCATGTGCAAGGCCCTGGGTTTGATCCAGCACCACACATACAAAAAAAGTTATGATAGTTGCATACTGATAGATTTTTAAAAAACTGTACATAACATTTTGCTGAAAGAACACTCCAGTGTTCATCTACGTTATATGGCACAGGCTAGAAAGAATTTCTGCTTGCAATTACTTACAGCTGTTAAAGATCAACCAGTAGAGCTTCTTTGTAGGAAGCTGGAAAGAGTAAGTAAGGTTAAGTGCTATATTTACATACCTACCTATTTATTTTACAAAGACTAATTCTTAAAAGATTGCTCAAACTGTAACTTAGGTCAAGTTACAGGCATGTTAAGTCAGAAAAACTTAGTCCTATCAATTTGAATACTTTACATTGTTTCCCATGAAAATGTTTCCTGCATCTTAACTAAGTCACTTATTACAAAGCGTTTTAGGTTTGACGGTAAGTCATCTTTACTTTTTGTACTTTTCCAGTCTGTAGCCTGCAGTGGCTCACCTGAAGTAGGCAGATACCTTATTACTTCTATTTTATGATAGAATCACTTGTGTATTATTTTGTTAGGCAGTAAGTAACATTACTTCTATAGATAGAGGCAGAAATTTTCTAAATAAAAATAATAAAAAGAATCTTACACTATAACAAGGTAAAGGTAAGGGGATTCACTATAGCAGCGTTTCACAACTGCAGTCATGAAACTCTCATGGTGTTTCATGAATGAACACAAATAAACACACAAACCCTGAATTATCTACAGTATAATTTCTTCTAAAATAAAAAATATGTACAAAAAAACCTAACACACATATATATCATTATTATACGACACTTGGCTTTTAAGAAGTAGCATGCCTTTAAGAGATCATTTGATGTTCTGATGCAATCTGACTTGTACATTACTTTATACTTAACATTTGCCAACTAGCCATTATCATTGTAGCTTGGCTATCTAATGATTACTAGTAAGTGTTGTATACTTACAGTTGCACTATTAGTAAATGTTTGTTACATAGTAAGCCAATAAGAATCTGTTAATTTCCAATAGCAATAAAATTTGTGAAATTTTTCTCCTATACCTTAAAGATACAAAATATTTAATGTTTTTTTTTCTATCTTATCAATACTTTATTTTCAAAGTGTTCCATAGAGTTTTGGAAACTTATTTTTATGTATGAACATAATTTCCTTGCTTCCAACTATATTTGGCTTTATTATGTTTATCTAGCATTAATTCTTTAAAATGTAGAGAAAGTAACTGAACAGATTGATCAAGATTGTGGCCTCTCAGTAAGTATAAAAGTGCCTTCCTTAAAAAGGATTAATTGCACATTGAAACAAACAAACAAACAGAAAGAGGTTAGATGGTCATGGGCTCAGAGTTAGATATACAGCTGTTTACCTCATTTTGTTAAAGCACATTTTAAAGTACTTTGCATAGTATGACAGGTTGTAGGTTGCTCTTGCATTATTTCTTGCGCATGTTTCTGTATCTTTGCTAGGATTAAGGCACTTTGACAGTCACTGCTAGATAACAGGTTAATAACAATGATATAGAACAAAGGAGAAGTGAAAAGTTTAAATATCCTATTTAAAAGTTACATTCTTTACTTCACCAGTTAGTTGGTCAGGAAGGTTTAAGTCCTATGTACCCACCCGTGAGTTTACATGAATAGGGAGGGCTGTAATGCAGAAATAAGGTAATGTAAGGAGAGGGCTCATTCTGTTAATGGTGTAGTGTGCAACCTAAACCCAAGGATAACCTGGCAATAATTAGGGCTTTGATAATTTCTTACTTTCTTCATCTCAACTGCCACACGTTCCATCACTCATGACCTATTATCCCACTGCTCTTCAGAATGTACATTCTGCTGTGTGATTTACAACTTGAGTAGAAATCACAGTCAACCAAATTTAAAACTGCTACTCAGAGTAAATTACAGTCAGAGGATCCAAAAATGGAACTGGACTTGTTCTTGAACAGGTAGATGAAACACAGAATGTTTTACATCACCCTGACTCTTTCATGGATGTGCAAAATTAAGACAATAGAGTTTCTAGCCAACTTCAACTCTGTTCTCTTTTCTAATCACCTTTCCTCAGTTTTTTAGTGTTTTGCAACATCCCGCACAGAATTCTCTTCAACCAAGAAGAACTTTCTGCATTCTGTGTGCGGCAACGCTGGCTTCGTCTTCTGAGTCAGATTCGCTCTGGGATGTGGAGCTATGCGAGGCAGAACTGCAGGGCGAAGAGCATTCTGGCGAACACAAGTAGTGCATAAGTGGGAGGCGGTACTTCCCACAGAAGTCCACAAACTTAATCTGTCTGACGCAGCAGTCAAAGTAGACTCCTAGAGGGGAAAGAACACAAATAATCAGAAGAAAGCAAAGACCACAGTGATTTTCAACACTTCCTTCAACGTTCTCTTTTGGGCATCTTAAGCAGAAGTAGTAGTTGCCTCTATAAAGCTGTGTATAGAATACTAGAAAGTCTTAGGAGTGGCAATCTGGCTGCAAAGAGAGGGCCAGGAGATTTATCTTAGGGAGCTGGGTCAGAGGATGCTGTTTCCTTAGGATCTTTTCTCTGGGTGAGCTGGAGTCTAGTGGCTGATGGAGGTTACAGGGTATCAATAGTGCCCCTTTTTCTATCCTCCAAGCTACCTCCTTGGCACTGCCCTACAATCTGGAGACTAAAATAAAACAAAATAAGCATGACTTTTAGTAATGATCTTAAATAAATAATTATAAAAAGATTTTCAGAAAAGAGATGGCATCCGTTCTTATGTACTGGGAAGGCAAAATTGAAAGAAAAAAACGCTGATATTTTTATAGGCTCTAAATTTACAGCTGCAAAGCTGATTCACTGATGATCTCCCTTGGTTCTCACATCATTATATATTCTCTGACAGAATATGGCTCCTAATTTGGTGCTCCTGAATTGTGGCCCTTCAGGAAAGGAGAAGTACAGCCAGAGCTGAGGGGAAAGCAAAGGTTGCTGTGCCTTGGGGCTCAAGCTGATCCTTAAAGAGACATAGCACCTCTCTAACATGCACAGGTCAAACCAATGGTTGCAGTATAACCAGACTGTGTGGAACTTTGGGTCCCACAATCTCTCTGGAGGGGAATCTCAACCTTTACACAATACCTAAGTTCCCCAATGCTATGTATTTATCACATAAGGGACCAAAATAAAAAGACATGGGTCAACCAAAGAAGAAATAATGATTTCTGCTGTTTTTTTTTCTTGGTACATCCACATTAATCTTTTATGGTATACTTGAAAAATTTATAAAGTAGACACATTCAATAAACTGGTCAATCAATAGACTGATAATAAATTCCCCAAACCATATAAGCTTCCTAAAAACAGATGGGAATAATAAAATAAAGCATTATGGAATCACTATGCAGCCAAAATAGTGCAATAATAGTGTGCAAGATCTTGGAATGTAAAAGAGAAAGTGGCTCACAAAATATACAGTTCAACAAGGAATTTCAAGGGGAAATCTCTAATGGTTCGTTTTATATATCTCAAATTTTAAACTGGTAATTTTTAAAGCATTTGTAAGTTAAACAGCATTTCAGTGCCCTAAAGAAGTCATTAAGAAATCATGTATGAGAGAAAGAGAGTTCTTGTAGAAGGCCATTTTCAGAAAAGGACAGGTTCAAAGCAGACTACATTTAGACCATTAGGCCTGAAGACCTGGTGTGAACTTGACCTGTGCTTCCCTGTCACTGCTAAAGCCAATTCAGGAAAGGAGACCCCAGAGAAAATTTATGCACTCATTATTTGACACAGCACTGCAACCTCTACTTCTAAGACTGGGTGACCATAAATAGCCAAGAGTAAATCTTTCTTTTTTAAACCCAAGGTGTCTTTTTTTTTTTACTCTTGTAACAATCTTTGGGAAATTTAATTGTTTTCCCTTTTTCACCTCATAACAGTTTCAATACAAGATGAAACTTTCAGGAAAAATCTCACATTATTTTGATCATCATTATACAACATTCCCTTAGTACTTACATTTATCTTCAACACTAAAACCTTCCTACACCTTCCATTAAAATAAGACTTCTTAAAACGTAGTATTTTATGAGGAAGTCAAAATAAAATGACCACCTATCAGTCACCAGTTCCTACCCAAACACCCCGGAACTTCAGGTCCTACACAACATGGCTTTATAGAACCGTTTCACTCTCTCATTTCTCCTTACTGCCTTAACTATAACGGTTGAGCCAAGTTGTCACTTACCCAACCCTCCACCCCACACTGTTCTGTCTCTACTTTGCTCTGTACATGTGAAGTGTTTCCCATCCTCAATCCTACCCTCCCCAATTCTAACTCATCCCTCAAGAGTTCTGACATCTTTTCCAGATCTAAGTAAGTAGACTGGCCTCCCTTAGTTTCCAATAGCACTTTGAATTCTTTGGGATACTTAAATTACTCTGCACCATAGTATATCATTTGTTTAATTCTTTCAAAAGACCTAAACTCAAATTTTGAACCATGGATTTAAAAGAATACAAGGTTCTGGGGTACATTCTGAAACTGGCATGCATTCAGCCAATTTTCATACATCTTTAACCATGCTCTATAAAAGTATCTGATACAAAGAATGATGAGGCTTGTGTCCAAGATGGCGGCTAGAAGGAGGAAGCAGAAAGCAGGCCTCCTAAAGTAAAATCTTGGAGAGACACTGGAGATATACCTTACAGGAAAAACCACCCAGAAGAGGCAGAACTTTGACTCCTCCACACCTCCAGCCTGCGCATAGCATCTCCACTTCACATTAAACAGAGAAACCAGGAGGGCTCCTGAGCTGCCGCCAGACGGCAGCACCCAGACGGCTTGGGAAGATGCAGACCACAAAGTGAGCTAAGCGGGATGTGGTACTCCCACAGACAACCCTGGGCCAGATCAGCCCAGGTCTGTCCGGGGTTGACTGACCCCCACCCAGGGGAAAAAAACCAAAAAAAAAAAAAAACCTGAATAATAAGCAATAACAACAAAAAGACAGGTAGCAAAGAGGGTGGGACGTCCTGAGTGCTGAACAGGGGGGAGAGGGGAATCCCTCACAAGCCAGCTGCAGATGGCAGAAGCGGTGGCACACACCCAGCAACCAGGAGCAGGAAAGCTTGTAAAAGTGGTGGTGGGAGGAAAACTCCACAGGAGAGGGGGGAAGACCCTCTCTTCCCACATAAGCTGTAAATAAACACGCAGGCTTGAGAAAGCGGGTGCAGTGTCACCTCCCCCAGTGTGCTTGGAAAGGGAAAAGCTTGTAGCAGTGGCATCGCACCCAGGAGAATTCTAAGTAAACAAAGCCTGAGGGGCTAGGCGAGTGTTAAGCTCACTCCTGAGATGTGCATAAATAAAGTCTCCAGCAACAGCTGGATGACAGCAGCAGACAGGTGAGCCACAACCTCATACAGCCATTCACAGAACTGTCTCCAGACTCTTTTTTTTTCTCCCTACCTTTGATGACACAACACTGAACTACACCTGCATGCTGAAAAACTTATTGACACTGTATTGCATTTGAACTTGGGACACTTTGTGGTGTTTTTTTTGTTTTGTGCTGTTTTGTTTTTTTTTAGTTTTTGTTCCCTTTTGATGAGACAACGATAGAACTACTACTGAGACACCATCTCCAGGATTGGGGGCTGAGGGACTAACACCAAAATTATTAAGACTGAAACTTTATTGAATTTGAACTTGGAGATTTATATATATATTTCATTTATATATTTTTTATTTCAATCCACTCTCTGTCTCTCTAATGCCTGTTCTGCTTACTGTTGATTAGTACACTATCTCTCCCTGTTTATATCTTTGAAACTTTTTTTGTTGTTTTTCTACTTGTTTGTTTTTCCCTTTTTCTTTAACTTCTTTGCTTTCCATCTCCTCTCACCCTTCCATTCTAAATATCACCATTGTTATTATTACAAGCTAGAAAATACTTAATTGCACACAGTACAGGGACAGTAACAACACCAAGGGCAATGACAGGAAGACAGAAAAAACAGGGAAACCAGTTTCCCCACAGCAAAAAATTAGTACAGGAACCAGAGGAGAATGAAGAAAACAGATACTCAGATCCAGACTCCAACAAAATGAAGATAAACTATGCCAAAGAACCCAATGAAGCTCACAAGAATAATCTAAAAGAAGAAATACTACAGGTAATCAATGAGAATTTTATAGAGATGATACTGGATAGGGTCAACCAAAATGTACAGGAGACACTCAAGAAATTCCAAGACAACAAAAAATAGAGAATGTGAAAAAGCACAAGAAGAAATAAAAGAAACCACAGAAGCACTGTATACACACCAAAGTGAAACAAAGAACATGATTAATAAAGAGATAAATGAACTCAGGACAAAAATAGACAACATTAAAGAGGAAACCACCCAGGATATGGAAAACCTCAGAAAAAAGAACGAAACAGAATTGCAAAACAAAATGGAAGGCCAATCCAGCAGAACAGAACAAACAGAAGACAGAATCTCAGAACTTGAAGATGAGATGGTAATTAAAGGAAAACCCAAGAACTATTAGTTAAACAACTCAAGACCTGTGAAAAGAAATGCAAGAACTCACCAACTCCATCAAAAGACCAAAACTGAGAATCATGGGCATCGAAGAAGAAGAGGTGCAAGCAAAGAGAATGAGTAATATATTCAACAAAATAGTAACAGAAAATTTCCCAAATCTAGAGAAATCTATTCCCATACAGATGCAAGAGGCCTCCAGAACACAAAAGAGACCAGATCAAAAAAGAACTACCCCATGGCATATCATCATTAAAACAACAAGTTCAGAAACTAGGGAAAGAATACTGAAGGCTGTAAGAGAGAAAAAATAAATAACATACAAAGGTAAACCCATCAAAATCACAGCAGACTTCTCAACAGAAACATTAAAAGCAAGAAGAGCTTGGGGTGAGATCTTCCAGGGACTGAATGAAAATAACTTCAACCCCAGGATACTCTACCCAGCAAAACTAACATTCAAAATAGATGGAGCAATAAAAGTCTTCCATGACAAGCAGAAACTAAAACAATATGTGACCACAAAGCCACCACTACAAAGGATTCTTCAAGGGATTCTGCACACAGAAAGTGAAACCCAACATAACCATGAAAGGGCAGGCAGCACCAAACTACAGGAAAAGAGAAAGCAAGAAAGTAGAGAGTAACCTCAACTTAGGTACACACAATCAAACCTTCAAACAACTAAGACAACTAAATGACAGGAATCACCACATACTTATCAGTACTAACACTTAATGTTAATGGACTTAATTCCCCCATCAAAAGGCACCATTTGACGAAATGGATTAAAAAGGAAGATCCAACAATTTGTTGCTTACAGGAGACCCATCTCACCAACAGAAATAAGCATAGGCTAAGGATGAAAGGCTGGAAGATTTACCAAGCCAATGGCCCCCGAAAACAGGCAGGAGTAGCAATACTTATCTCTGACAAAGTAGACTTCAAACCTACATTGATTAAACCAGATAAAGAAGGACATTCCATACTAATAAAAGGGGAAATAGACCAAAAGGAAATAATAATTATCAACCTATATGCACCCAATGTCAACACACCCAATTTCATCAAACATACCCTGAAAGACCTAAAAGCATATATTAACGCCAACACAGAGGTTGTGGGAAACTTTAACACCCCACTATCATCAATAGATAGGTCATCCAAACAAAAAATCAATAAAGAAATCCAAGATCTAAAATATACAATAGATCAAATGGACCTACTTGATGTCTACAGAATATTTCATCCAACTTCTACACAATATACATTCTTCTCAGCAGCCCACGAAATAGAAAGGGAAGGAAAACTGCCAAACACATTTTATGAAGCCAGTACTACACTTATGCCAAAACCAGGCAAAGACACCTCCAAATAGGAGAACTATAGGCCAATCTCCTTAATGAACACTGAGGCAAAAATCCTCAATAAAATAATGGCAAACCGAATTCAACAACACATCAAAAAGATTATTCACCTCGACCAAGTAGGCTTCATCCCAGGAATGCAGGGGGGTTCAACATACAAAAACCAATAAACGTAATAAACCACATTAACAGAAGCAAAGACAAAAACCACGTGATCATCTCAACAGATGCAGAAAAAGCCTTTGATAAGATCCAACACCATTTCATGATAAAAGCTCTAAGAAAACTAGGAATAGAAGGAAAGTACCTCAACATTATAAAAGCTATATATGACAAACCTACAGCCAGCATTATATTGAATGGAGAAAAACTGAAACCATTCCCTCTAAAATCAGGAACCAGACAAAGATGCCCACTATCTCCACTCCTATTCAACATAGTACTGGAATTCCTAGCCAGAGCAATCAGGCAAGAAGAAGGAATAAAAGGAATACAAATAGGTAAAGAAACTGTCAAACTATCCCTCTTTGCAGATGACATGATCCTATACCTTAAAGACCCAAAAAACTCTACTCAAAAGCTCCTAGACTCCATCAATAGCTATAGCAACATAGCAGGATATAAAATCAACATAGAAAAATCATTAGCATTTCTATACACTAATAATGAACAAACTGAGAAAGAATATATGAAAACAATTCCATTTACAATAGCCTCAAAAAAAAAAATCAAATATCTAGGTGTAAACCTAACAAAGGATGTGAACGACCTCTACAAGGAAAACTATGAACTTCTGAAGTAAGATTGAGGAAGACTACAGAAAGTGGAGAGATCTCCCATGCTCATGGATTGGTAGAATCAACATAGTAAAAATGTCTATACTCCCAAAAGTAATCTACATGTTTAATGCAATTCCCATCAAAATTCCAATGACATTCATTAAAGAGACTGAAAAATCTACAGTTAAATTTATATGGAAACACAAGAGGCACAAACAGCAAAGGCAATACTCAAGTCAATAGAACAATGCTGGAGGTATCACTATACTCGACTTCAAACTACCATGTGCCAGCATGGTACTGGCACAAAAACAGACATGAAGAGCAGTGGAACAGAATAGAGGACCCAGATATGAAGCCACACAACTATAACCAACTTGTCTTTGACAAAGGTGCTAAAAATATACGATGGAGAAATAGCAGGCTCTTCAACAAAAACTGCTGGGAAAACTTGTTAGCAGTCTGCAAAAAACTGAAACTAGATCCATGTATCTCACCCTATACCAATATTAACTCAAAATGGATCAAAGATCTTACTATTAGATCCCAAACTCTAAAGCTGATACAGGAAAGAGTAGGAAATACTCTGGAATTAGTAATTATAGGTAAGAACTTTCTCAATGGAACCCCAGCAGCTCAGCAACTAAGAGATAGCATAGATAAATGGGACTTCATAAAACTAAAAAGCTTCTGCTCAACAAAAGAAATGGTCTCTAAACTGAAGAGAACACCCACAGAGTGGGAGAAAAATATTTGCCAGCTACACATCAGACAAAGGACTGATAACCAGAATATACAGGGAACTCAAAAAACTAAATTCTCCCAAAACTAATGAACCAATAAAGAAATGGGCAAGTGAACTTAAACAGAACTTTCTCAAAAGAAGAAATTCAAATGGCCAAAAAACACATGAAAAAATGCTCACCATCTCTAGCAATAAAGGAGATGCAAATTAAAACCACACTAAGATTCCACCTCACCCCTGTTAGAATAGCCATCATTAGCAACACCACCAACACAGGTGTTGGCGAGGATGCGGGGAAAAAGGAACCCTCTTACACTGCTGGTGGGAATGTAAACTAGTACAACCACTGTGGAAAAAAATTTGGAGGCTACTTAAAAAGCTAAACATTGATCTACCATTTGATCCAGCAATACCGCTCTTGGGGACACACCCAAAAGACTGTGACACAGGTTACTCCAGAGGCACCTGCACACCCATGTTTATTGCAGCGCTATTCACAATAGCCAAGTTATGGAAACAGCCAAGATTCCCCACTACTGACGAATGGATTAAGAAAATGTGGTATTTATAAACAATGGAATTTTATGCAGCCATGAAGAAGAACGAAATGTTATTATTCGTTGGTAAATGGATGGAATTGGAGAACATCATTCTGAGTGAGGTTAGCCTGGCCCAAAAGACCAAAAATCATATGTTCTCCTTCATATGTGGACATTAGATCAAGGGCAAAAACAACAAGGGGATTGGACTTTGATCACATGATAAAGCGAGAGCACACAAGGGAGGTATGAGGATAGGTAAGACACCTAAAAACTAGATAGCATATGTTGCCCTCAACTCATAGAAACTAAAGCAGATACTTTAAAGCAACTGAGGCCAATAGAAGGGGACCAGGAACTAGAGAAAAGGTGAGATCAAGAAGAATTAACTTAGAAGATAACACACATACACAGGAAATCAATGTGAGTCAACTCCCTGTATAGCTATCTTTATCTCAATTAGCAAAAACCCTTGTTCCTTTCTATTATTGCTTATACTCGCTCTACAATAAAATTAGACATAAAGGCAAAATAGTTTCTGTCAGGTAGTGGGGGTGGTAAGTGAGGGGGTGGGGGGGGTAAGTGAGGGGTGGGGGAGGGGGGAGAAATGATTCAAACACTGTATACACATATGAATAATAAATAAATAAATAAATACATACATAAAACAAAGAATGATGAGTCTAAGAAAATGTCCTTAAATAAATATGAAAAGTGTCCAAACATTTGAGAAACTCTCTTAGCAAACAGGACTGCTTATGTTTCCTTTCATTTTATCATATAATATTCCCAGACAGGATGACAGCTCCTGGATATCTTCCTTGTGTATGAAGCCAGAAATATTATGAAACGAATTTAAAAACAAAAAGGAAGGAAAAAAGTTAAGAAGGAAGGGCGACTTAGAGGGTGAAATGTCTTACTTTCTGGTAATTGCCTTTTTCTGAATGAAGTCTTTCCTAATTAAAACAATACTTACGTCACTAAATTATAAAAATGCCTAAATGAGCACAAAACATGAACATCTGAGTTTACTTACCTCCACATTTTGGGTTTGGGCAATTGCTGGCTGAACTCAAGTATTTAAGAAGATTCCCAGGAAGATCATAGGGAGTGTAAGAAATATTTCGAATCTTAATGGTCCGTGCAGCTAATTCCAGGAGAGTTGGAGGGTCATAGGTTAAATCTCTAACAAAACGAACAACCAATGGGTTTCCTCGTAAACTCAATTCTTCCAAATGAATAAGGTTGAGGATCTCTCGAGGCAGGTATGTCAGCAAGTTATTGTGGAGACTGAGGGAACGAAGTGAATGCAACCTAGAATGAATGCAGTACAAAAATCACTGGCCGTGTGCAACCTAATCCCCTAGAAAGCTAAGTTTACACATGTGCGTGAGTGTGTCTCTGTGTGTACAGTCTGAGCTCCCTGTGAGAATGAGCAAAGAAGATTAAGGTCAATAAAGGAAAACAAAAGGTGCTGCAACCAGGTCTGTGTGCATCGTTATAAAGGCCATGGAAGACTTCTGACCCTGGAATCCTGGAGCACTTAAGACTGCTCAGAGAGTGTTCTGATGTCCCACCTGAGAGAAATGCTGAGTTTTAAGATGTGGGGGGCATCCATTATCACTCAGATACCTAAGGAAGGAAAGATTTCAGATGCAACAGGAGTGAAGATCCTTTATGTTACAAAGTCTCATTAGGGTAAGAGCTTGAATGACCAAAAGTCCCTCCAAATCCAGGGAAGCCTATGCCAAATTAATAATCTTATTTTTGAAGCATAAATCAGAGCACTGAAAAGTAAAATTAAAAATAACTCAACTCACAGCAAATTCCAGAGCTATAATCATACCATTTTATTTGAAAATATCTAATTGTTTTCTTTTCTTTCTTTCTTTTTTTTTAAAGACACGGTCTCACAATGTAGCCTAGGTTGCCCTCAAACTCGAGATCCTCCCGCCTTTATCTCCTGATTACAGGGATTATACGCATGTACCACCATGCCTAGCTTCAAATTCTTTTCTATATACAAAACATGTGAGGCTGGGAATGATGGTGCAGGTCTGTAGCCCCAACCACTTGGGAGGCAGAGGCAGGGGGATGGCGGTTCGGGACCAGCACAGGTAAAAGTTAACAAGACCCTCTCTCAACAAACAAGCAGGACATGATGGCGCATGCCTGCTAGGCAGGAGGCAGAGGGAGGAGCATTAAGGTATGAGGCTGGCCCCAGGCAAAAGTGTGAGACCCTATCTGAAAAATAAACTAAAGCAAAAAAGGTTGTGGTTCAAGTAGTGGAGCTTGCCCAGCAGGCTGAAGGCCCTGAGTTCAATCCCTAGTATGCCCTCCCCCCAAAATAAAGCAAAACAGTGACAGAATGCAAGACAATAATTCCTAAGCATGTCTGTGTATAGACAAACTGAAATACTCACTGTGCAAGCTGAGGAGGCACACTTTGGATTTTGTTGTCACACAATACCAAATAATTCAAAGAAGGCAGATTTGCTAATTCTGGTGGGATTTCTTTGATGAAGTTTCCTCCAAGATACAAACACTCTAAACTGCAAAAGTAAATGAACAGAAGGAAAAAAGTAAATAAATGTAAGTTGGACAAAGTGATCATCTATTGTCTCTACTACAGTGAACATAGTCGTATATTCATTCAGCAATGTTTTACTTAGAATTTGCTCTAGAGAAATAATCCGGTCTTCAGGAAGTACATACCATAGCTCAGCAATCAAGACGCACCAATGTTAGACGATATTGTAATTAAGTACAAAATAAATCCAAAATTATGTGATTAAAACACCAAAATAAGAGGAACAATTTACAAATGAGCTGGAAAGGAGAAACAGCCACAGCAGCTCTGACTGGAAAAGGTTTTCCAAAGTGGTGTGAGTTCAGCTGAGCTATGAACTTAGCCATTTAGATGGGAAGTGAGAGGAGACTTCAGGGTGGAGGAGAGGGCTTTCAGGGGCTCAGGAGGTACCTGTTTTAAGGAAAAAAGAAAATCCTAGAGGAATGCAGATAAAGGCTAGAGAGGCCAGGTTACAGGAACCCCAAATTCCACACAGTGTGCTTGGGTTTGATGCATTAACGGGCAATGGGAAAACCAGTTTTGTTTTGTTTTTTAAAACAAGCAGAAAACCATGTCTAAAGTCTCTACAATTCTTCTTTTTCTTATTATAGCAAATACATCCGTCAGAGGCTGTCTGAATAAATAATCTATAAAACTGACCACTTACATGAAGTTAAAGTTCCAGATAATTTTCCTGCTTACTAAGAAATACACAGTTTAGACATAGCATGTATTACACCAAATGTAATGCTACTCTCTGATCACTGCAGAAGGGCTCCTTCAAAAAGTTTTTTTTTTTTTTTTTATGGGGTGGCAGACTCACTTTTCACAATATACATGAAAATAAATAATAGGTATGCTCCAATATACATTGACCTTTTCCTAACTATTATTTTTATCTTGTTATTCTGCTGCTGAATAAAACTATTACTTTTAAAAAATATCTTTAAAGTGTGAGAAAAAAGCTTACAAAACTGTTATGCAAACTTCCAAGGTCAGAATTCCTTGGGATGCTTTTAAAGCTACTTTACAGCTATCCAGATACTCCATATTAGAGTTGTAGGGGAGGGGCCTGAGGAGTGACAGGTTTTATGGTGCGAGGTATAATTTTAACAGGTAAAATCAAGTTGTCCTGCAGAACTGTGGTTATTTACAAATCCATAACCAGCATTTGAGAGCAGTCCTTACCCCATAACCTTGCCAGCACTTAGTATTATCACCTGCTAGAATTTTTTACAACAATTTGATAGTGTAAAAAAATGGTACCATTCTACACCTCCAATACGCAGATCTGTTGTTCCATTATCACTAGTGACATTTAATATATTTTGGCCACTTGTACATCTTTAAAGAATTTCCTGTTCATATCATTGACCCATCTCTCTCATGGGTTAGATGAGTTTTATTCATTCATTTGTTGTGAGCTTGTTGCCAAATATACATTCTGGATAACTTTGTTCCTTTGTGGTCTAACTTTTGTTCATATTTTATTTGTATTTAAAGATGCTTATTGAGCATGTTTAAAGATGCCTATTGAGCGTGTAAAGTGAGAAATTCAAAAACTATAGTTTCTCTTATTATTTTCCCTTCTTCCCTTTGGAGCTGTAAATTTTTCTCTCAATATATAGATGCTATCCTGTGTATACTCAAGTTCTTGACTTCTAAAACTTCTTGAAGTGTTCCTTAAGAATTTAAATCTTTCAGATGTTTCATATGAAACACTTTCTTTGTTCCTTTAAATCCATTTTCCTGAAATGCATTTCCTCTGATTATCAAGACTGCCTTCAGGTTTCTGGGTATGTTTGTTGGTCTTGCTGTTATTTTGTTTTGTGTTTTTGATGCAGAGTCTTACTATGCAGCCTAGGCTGGCCTGCAATTCTTGATCCTCCTGCCACTGCCTCTGGAGGTGTTGGAATTACAGAATGTACCCACATGCCTGTTTTTAGTTTGTTTTTGTTATATTTATATCACTCAGCTCCACTTCTACCACTTACTAGTATAAAAATGTGAGCTAGTTATTTGCTTCCTTGTCTTTAAAATGGAGCAATATTATTATATGGTATATAAAATGCCTTGTCAACAAATACAAACTAACACCTACCATGTGCCCTGTGCCATTCCAGGGCCCATAGTGTAACCCACAGTGTAAATATGATCAAGGTGTTGATCTGAAGAAGGAATCTTGCATTCTAGTATGAGGATACATGCATGTCTCTTATGGCAGAGAGTTTTAAGTGCTGTAAGGGAAAAGGGAGGTAACCAAGTGGTGATGGAGGTGGATCTTCAGACAAGGTGGTCAGGGAAGGTTTCTCTTAGAGTATGCCATCTGAATGTAGATCTGTAAGAAGCAATCTCCGAGCCCCTGAGATGGAAAACTGGTGTGTTGTGAAGTCTCATCAGAGATGGTGTGGGTAGATGAGACAGAGGTAGGAATGTGTAGTCAGAGGTTACAAGCGGTGGTCTGGGAGGGCCAGATCACAAAACCTTTTAATGATTTTGAATTTTACCCTAGGTAGGATGGGTTTTGAACAAAGGCTAGTTGTATCACTTGACTCACATTTTAAAAGGATCACACTTAGCTGGAGAAGGGATGCAGAGGTAGTCTGGAGCTCAAAGCAGTTCAGATGCTGGGGACATAACTCAAGACTAGCAAGGCTTTGAGTTCAACCCCCAATACTGCTTGAAAACAAATCAAAGCAGTTCAGATGAGAAGCCACACACCTGCCCAGTTTATCTTCTTCTATGCTTTTGCTTTTAATTCACTGGTGTATTTTTAAGTATAACTCTTGTAAACAGGGCACAAGAGTTCTCTACTGCAATGGTATGTGTCAGTGTTTGTCTTTTTGCTTTCACTTCTACCTACTGTTGCTCAGCTTCCTTTTGTTGTAGTCCTCCTACTCTTTTGAGTTGTATGTGCTATTTTTATTTTGTTTTTCCACTCCCAAACACACAACCATGCTCCACTCCTTTTGTTCTTATAACTTTCTACCAATTTATTGTTGAGAAATAAATTTATTTTTAACCAGCCATTATCCATATTTATCAAAATTTTTTTTTTACTGATTTCTTTGTTCACCACTGTTTCTAATATTCCTTTAAATTCACTTTTCTTGAACTATACTCTTTGCAGATTCCTTCAGCAAGAACTCATTGAGTCTTTTGGTTCCTTTGTCTCTCTTCAATATTTGGTTGGCTGGGCATGACATTCCAGGTGGGTGACCACTTTTCCTTAGCACCAGGAAGATGCTGCTTCCTTAATCACATTACAAATATCAGACCCCAAACTCTTAAGTTGATACAAGAAAGAGTAGGAAATACTCTGGAGTTAGTAGGTATAGGTAAGAACTTTCTCAATGAAACCCCAGCAGCACAGCAACTAAGAGATAGCATAGATAAATGGGACCTCATAAAACTAAAAAGCTTCTGTTCATCAAAAGAAATGGTCTCTAAACTGAAGAGAACACCCACAGAGTGGGAGAAAATATTTGCCAACTATACATCAGACAAAGGACTGATAACCAGAATATACAGGGAACTTAAAAAACTAAATTCTCCCAAAACTAATGAACCAATAAAGAAATGGGCACGTGAACTAAACAGAACTTTCTCAAAAGAAGAAATTCAAATGGCCAAAAAACACATGAAAAAATGCTCACCATCTCTAGCAATAAAGGAAATGCAAATTAAAACCACACTAAGATTCCACCTCACCCCTGTTAGAATAGCCATCATCAGCAACACCACCAACAACAGGTGTTGGCGAGGATGCGGGGAAAAAGGAACCCTCTTACACTGTTGGTGGGAATGTAAACTAGTACAACCACTCTGGAAAAAAATTTGGAGGCTACTTAAAAAGCTGGACATCGATCTACCATCTGATCCAGCAATACCACTCTTGGGGATATACCCAAAAGACTGTTACTCCAGAGGTACCTGCACATCCATGTTTATTGCGGCACTATTCACAATAGCCAAGTTATGGAAACAGCCAAGATGCCCCACCACTGACGAATGGATTAAGAAAATGTGGTATCTATACACAATGGAATTTTATGCAGCCATGAAGAAGAACGAAATGTTATCATTCGCTGGTAAATGGATGGAATTGGAGAACATCATTCTGAGTGAGGTTAGCCTGGCTCAAAAAATCAAAAATCGTATGTTCTCCCTCATATGTGGACATTAGATCAAGGGCAAACACAACAAGGGGATTGGACTATGAGCACATGATAAAAGCGAGAGCACACAAGGGAGGGGTGAGGATAGGTAAGACACCTAAAAAACTAGCTAGCATTTGTTGCCCTTAATGCAGAGAAACTAAAGCAGATACCTTAAAGCAACTGAGGCCAATAGGAAAAGGGGAACAGGTACTAGAGAAAAGGTTAGTTCAAGAAGAATTAACCTAGAAGGTAACACCCACGCACAGGAAATCAATGTGAGTCAATGCCCTGTATAGCTATCCTTATCTCAACCAGCAAAAACCCTTGTTCCTTCCTATTATTGCTTATACTCTCTCTACAACAAAATTAGAAATAAGGGCAAAATAGTTTCTGCTGGGTATTGAGGGGTTGGGGGGAAGAGGGAGGGGGCAGAGTGGGTGGTAAGGGAGGGGGTGGGGGCAGGGGGGAGAAATGACCCAAGCCTTGTATGTACATATGAATAATAAAAGAAAAATGGAAAAAAAAAATCACATTACAGCAATAGCACTACTGTTCCCGTAGGTGGTCTGTTTTGCTTTTAGAACTTACTTTAATTTAAAGCTGAATCTGCTTTAAGCAATTCAGAACTTACGAAATGCTAAATTCTGCAATTTTCCATTGAATATTTTTGGACCATGGTTGATCTTAAGTAACTGAAACTCAGGAAAGGGAGAGCTAAAGGGGAATACTGTGCATTTCTTCATTCTACTTGTTTCATAGATGAGGTTCCTTCCTCTACCTCTCTGAAGTTAGGAAACATCTATTTTAAAGTCCTTTACTGATAGCCTTACTATATGTATATCCTCAGGTGTCATTTCTCCCATTTATTGAATCACCTCATAGCCAACCAGAATCTGAAGCTGCCTAGTTTTTAACAGATTAATGATACACCTTTTTCTATTTCTGATTATGTAAAGCTTTTCAAGTTTGCATTTCTCTCACTAGATTTATAATGCTTAGAATAGATAAGCAGACAAGTAATTTTGGTATGTTATTTTTTTCTGCTTTCAAAGATTACCTTGTAGAAAGAATTAAGTGGTTACAATACACTTAGGTGCCTAAGTACTGGTGAAGAGGATCCTTGCCAGGATCCTTTTGTTTTGATCCTACCAAATATGGCATACATTAATGCTCAGCAATGCCTATTTTTCAATGACAGCTACCTGAACTGTATTATTTGGAGCTCAAACAACAAAACTACCCTGGAAAAGTAGCTGTTTTAATAAGAATACTATTGGGGGGAGGAAGTTTAGCAAACTTGTAAGTAATTTAATTTATGGATTCAATAATTAAATAACAAGTTGCAATATGGTTTAGTGGGCAGAAAAGAAAACAAAGTGAAGAGTGAGTCTGAGGGAAAGTATAATTACTGTTCCACATTTGCTTAAGTAAGTGTTAAGGACCAATTGCTTACATCCTCCCCGAACTCACATTTAAACACTGAGGCCTAACAGGATGTTATTAAGAGGTGTTGTCTTTGAGCAGCAATTAGGGTTAGACAAAGTCAGGAGGATACAGCACTCAGGAATGGGCTTAGTGTCCTTCTGAATGTCCAGAGGGAGCTTGCTTCCTTTCTCCGCTGTGTGTGAACATGTCTGTAATAGTGGAACTACTCTATGGAACTTGGAGAAGACGGGAAAAGAAAAGAGAATGATAAAGCATCAACAATATCATAAAACATAACATCTGTGAAGGTAGAAGATACAAGGATATATATTGAAAGCTGTTGAAAATGGGGAGTAGGAGCAAAGGGATAAGGGAGAGTAATGGAAGGGGTTGAACAGACCGAAGAAAAGTATACTTAACATGGGGGATACACTGAAAAACCCTTTTGAACATCGACTTAGATGGTAACAACAGACAGGACTGTAAAATAGGTACAGTGTGTGTGTGGGGAGGGGGGAGGTTCTTGTGGGAGGCGGGAGAGTGAACGAAGGAGATTAAGGTGAGAGAATATGGTTGATGGACTTCACAAATTTATATGAAATAGAACAAAGAAACCTCTGGCAATAGTTTTAAATCAGGCAGGGAGGGGTGTAGGGGGAAAGACAGTGGGGATGATCTAGCCAATGTACAATATGAGCCTATTTGGAATTGTCACAATGAATCCTCCCGTACAATGAATAGATCCTAATAAAAAAAGATTGATTTATGAACCAGAAGCCAGCCTTCATCAGACCCTGAATCTGACAGTCCATCTCAGAGTCCTGAGCCATGAGAAACAAATTTCTGTTTAAACAGTTTATGGTATTTTGTTACAGCAGCCTGAAGTTATAGTCAGTACCTAAGAGGAGCTAGTCTCTGGTAGTTACTACCCGATGTTTTCTCTCAGAGCTTTGGGAGTGGGCTGGGGAGGTACTCTAGCAGAAAGATGCCAAAGTGGTATTGTGATTTTGGTTGAGAAGAATCTCGAAATTCTAAATTATAACCAAGCCTGTGATTTTGAAATGATGTACTATAAATTCTCTTTTGTAACTGACAAGTATCATTTTCTTTCTTCTTGGTAATTATTGGGGTTTGAGCTCTGGGCCTCATGCTTGCTAGGCAGACATTCTACCACAAAACCCTAGCCCTTCCAATCTCTGCCTCTTGAATAGCTGAGATTACAGGTGTGAGCCACCATGCCTAAGCCTTATTTTTCACTTTCAAACTCAAATTTCTAAAGTTCTAGGAATTAAAAACTTTTCAATAATTTATGGGAATTAAATGTCTAAGATACCCTACTGTTTCCAAACATGCTTCTCTGTAATTAGAAAGAAAACTATTGTTCAATTTGAAGCAAAATTGTGGTTATTTAAAGGTTCTTTATTTGTCAACACTGCACCTCTATTAATCAGTTGAAATAATTCTTTCAGTGTTTGATAAATTTAGAAAATAGGAAAATCATTTGCTAAATTTACGGAATGAATTTTTCCATTCTTTTTTGCTTAACATTAACAGACCAATCTTAATTTTGCTTCTTGAAGTTTATCAGCAAGTGGGTGCCTTTTCTCTGTCAAGGACCAATGACCCACTGGAAAAATACACTAGGCCCCAAACCACAAGTTAAGCAGCAAATGCTTTTTGCTTCTCTACACCAATAAATATGACATTAGATATAATACAAGATATACTAGTCCTATGCTATGTGGTTGATTAAAGGGAGATGGAAGTAAAATGAGTTAGGAATGTACAAAGAGGCAGGAAACACACAGCAAGAGAAACACATGATAATAATCATTCATTTTCAATAAAGTTTTCTTGAAGTAGCATTCCTATATAAATCATTTTCAAATATTGTCATTCCACATAGGAATAAAGGACATTATACATTTCAAGTAGACACAGGACTAGAGGCATCATCTTCCAGTGTTTGCCTTACGTGAAGGCCTTGTAAACGGAAAAAGTCAGAGGGAATCACAGACTCTACCATATTCTATTTATCATCTTGAGCCACCTGTCTTTTTCCTAAGATATCCCCCCTATTATACATTAGCTTCCAAACATTTCAGGACATTTATTTTTAGCTTTGGTTTTGTCATAATCCTCACATCTTTATCTTCTAAAACCAAATTAAACATAATGAAGGGTCACTAACAGAAAAGGAAAGGCATTACTTAAGAACAGACAGGGGAAAAATATCAATGAAACTCAGTTGGCTCACACCGGCTCTCCAAACATCTGGCACCCTGGATGCCAAAAGCCCTCAGCTCTCATTTACTTAAAATGTGGTTGTCCAGTGAAAATAAATGATCAAGCTCTTTCTCAATTAGTATCTGAGCTAACAGGAATAAAAGGTAAAAGTTCAGAAGAAATATGAATTACTCCTACTTTTTTTTAGCATTGTGAAACAAATCCAAGTTTGCCCATATAAAAACTAGTAAGTTAAACTTATCTGCTGAAGATTAGCCTCACACTTTAGCACACAGAATCTATGTTTACCACCTTCAATTTGCACTGATAGGTTAATTTACTTCAGGGGATCAAACTTAATCATAAAATAAGGCTTTCAACACTCATTTGTCATACTTTGAAAGTGATCTTTCAGAAACTTTTCTTTTTTTTTTTTTTTTTTTTTTAAGATTTTGCCATTGTAGCACAGTACAAAAAACATAAATGTGGAGAGGTCAATGGTACCACCTAAACCAAGAATATTTGTTTTGTTAATCCTTCCTGGAACATTGATGGATGGGAGAAAGGGAGAAGTTTTCATGGATTATATACTCTGCACAATGTAAGTTGTTCTTTTTTTTTTTGGATGGCAGTGGGGCCTATGTGCTTGCTAGTGCTCTGTCACTTCGCCCACACCCCTAGCCCTTTTTGCTCTCCTTTGTTTGTCTCACTCTCTTACCTTTAACCACAATTCTCCTACCTCTGCCTCCTGAGTAGCTGGGATTACAGATGTGCACCAACATGCCCAGGCCTTAAAATTATTTTTAAAGAGGACAGATGATCTTGTCTTTCCTGTCAAAATACTAAAACCTAGCTTAAAAAGCAACATGCCACAGCTCAGTGGTAGAATGATGGCCTACCATGTGCAAGGCCATGGGTTCCATCCCCAGCATCACAGGAAAAAAAAAAGGAAAAAGAAAAAATGGCATGGCCAAGTATAACGTGCATCAGGGATACCAATGGGGCTGAGAGAATCCAACTCATTTCTGAGAGAAGAGGGTGTCTTGTGGTAGCTACTTAAGGTTCAGGTGGCTGAACCACCATCATTCATTTTTGAAATTTTAATGCATTATTTTAGCAGTGAGTACTAAGCAGTGTTTGAGGGCTGAACCATAAAACTCTCACTGTCACTAATGTGAAATCACAGTTTCTCATCCATAAAAAGAAGGAGGTGAACAAGGTCACTGCCAAGGCTGCTTCTAGCTGTAGGAAATAACTCTACATTACTCTTTTGGCTTACAATCAACCAGAGTTCGTGGCCTAAACCTTTACTGATTCCCACCAGCAAAGAGAAATACAGCATACAAGTAAAAAGTAAAAACAATGACGTAAAAGACTTCACACATTATGGAACCAATGTTACAATGACCAATAGCCAATTGTAAGCCTAGAAAATTAGGTCAAGCAGGTAAATGACTCGGACTTATTCTGATAACATATGCAACATAACAGAAGTCCAAAACTCAGGTTCTAATCCTACTTTGCTATGGTGGAAAACGGATGTTTGGCATCAGAGGCCCTAGAGGTTAAATTCAGTTTCACCACTTCCTGGCTTTGTGATTCTGAGACAATTCCTCTAAGACTCCATTTCTTCCTCTGGAAAAGTGGATTATGTCACTTCATAGAATCGTGACAATTTAAAAAGCATATATTGAGCATCTATGACAGGGCATTTTTAAAGTATGTCCATATGTGAGATTTTTGCCTACTTCCCATATAATGGGTTCCTTAGTATATTGAAATGCAAATGAGAAAGTTGGAATTTTAAACATTAAATTAAAAGGAACCAAGGACTGTCAATTTTACCTCTAAATCTCCAATCCTTCTAACTTCTCCTAGCACACCCTGTTGTAAGCTGCTGTCATTTCTTGTCTACTGCAATGGCTTCCTTCTAACCAGCCTTAAAATCCTCTCTCGTCTTCAGCCAACTCTACTTCTTCACAGCAACAAGACAGGTGTGCACTTAAGAGAATGAAATCCAAATTCTACCAAGCCTTTCAGATGTGACACGTGGCTCATCTGAACCAAATTTGCATGTGCCACTTTCCCTGCTGCTCTTTCTAGCACAATGTCCATCTTTTAGACGTGACTTTCCTTCTCACCTCTGGCTTTCACACACACTGCTCCTTCTCCCTGGACTGATTCCCACCATTTCCACCCTATTCTTACTCTTTCTTCAAAAGCTCAACTGTCACTTGCTCAAAGGCTAAAACCCATCAAGTCCCTCTGTTATTTTGACTCCAGGCATTCTGTATATCTTCACAGAAATAACTGCCACTGTAATTAACTAATGAGGCTTATAGTTAGTTGTTTAGTCTGTCTCCTCCCTGAGGACAGGGTCATATTGACCACTGCGTCCCCAGCACTAGGACATTTCTGGAACAGGCCAAGTGCTCAGTAAATCTCTCCTGAGGAGAAATGAAGGAACGTCTTGTCCAAATGCTTCACTTTGCAGATTCGGAAGCTATAGTTAGGATCTGTCAAGTAACCTGCCTAAGGCCAGGACACCAAGAGTTCTTATTGCCAGGCTAATGGTCTTTTCACTGCACTTAACACTGAAGTTCCTCTCAGCTCTAGCATTCTTGTTATCCCCCAAATTCAATAAAGGAGGTAAAGACATTTTGCCAATTTCACTGTTCTTATTCTATTTCCCACTCCCTGTAGGGCGCCTCTAGGGCACTTTTATATCCTGTTTTTTAACTTCCTCTTTGTATGAAATTCAATATACATTTACGAATAATATAGCAGGTGAGGCAGACAACTTCCTAAGACCACGAATTGTACTTAATAAGAGAAGTACAATGCTAAGATGAATGAAGTACAGAAGTACAATTTAGCAAAAAACGAGTTGTTATCCAGGAAACAGCAAAGAAAGGACCCATACTGGTGATTTCTGAGATAGGTTTTGAAGAATGAATAGGAGTTGGCCAGGTGAAGAAAACTTCCAGGTAAAAGGACAAGGACAGAGGCTCTGTATCCATTCCTTACATATGGAGTGAGCACCTCTGTGTGCCAACACCTCCAAGCTGGGCAAGTGCATGGCCCACTAACTCCGCAAATGGCACTGCTGACACTGCTACAAAGGTAGCTGGAAACTGGCGAGGGGGGCAGATCGGAGCACCCCTTCTGCCCTCGCTGCAAGGCATGCACTTTGATCTGCAGGCATGGAAAACCACTGAAGACTGAGCAAGGAAGGGACAACCTTTACATCTGTTAATGAGTACCCACTCAGTTCAGCTCACACTCCCCCAGACCTAAGAAACAAAGTCAGCAAAAATGCCTGGAAAATCCGCAGAGACCCAACACAACCTCCCAAACAACACGCGACTCACAAGATTTTTAACTACACCTGGGGGAAGGGTGGGGGAGGGGAGGCGGGGCAGCACCCACCACCCCACAAGTGACACAGTGACAAGTACCGGACGCCCCCGGCCCAGGCTCACCTCCGCAAGTTCTCGATCTCGGCCGGGATGCTCTGCAGCTGGTTGCCGCCCAGGCTGAGGGTGTGCAGCGCGCGCAGCTCCAGCAGCGAGGCGGGCACCTCCTGGAAGAGGTTGCCGCTGAGGTTGAGCACCTGGAGGCTGCGGCACAGCGGCGACTGGGCCAGGCCCTTGGGCAGCGCGCCGGGCCCGCCGAGCCGGTTGTTCCTGGCCAGCAGCGTGCGCAGGCCGCTGAGAGCCAGCAGCTCGGGTCCGAGCGCCGTAAGCGCGTTGCCGCTCACGTCCAGCAGCTGGAGGTGCGGGAAGCCGCTGCCCAGCGCCCGCGGCAGCGACACCAGACGGTTGTGCGGCAGCAGCAGCCGCAGCAGCGCCTCCCGCGAGCCGCGCCGCTCCTCGGCGCGCGCCTCCAGCTCCGACTCGAGCGTCTCGGTGGACACACTCAGGCGGGACCAGTTCAGCTCGGCCTCCCCGGCCGCGGCCGCCGCCGCCGCTCCGGCCTCCTCCATCCCCGCGGCCGCCCCGGAACCCGATGCGAGCGCTGCGTCGGAAGTGGCGCGGGCCGGCGCTAACTCCGCGCCCCGGCCGAGTCACGCGACGCCCGGCGCGGAGCGCGCGCGCTGCTCGGGGCGGGCTCCGCCTCACGTGGCGCGCGGCGCGGACTTGACTGCGGAGCTGCGGCGCGGCCGAGGTGGCCCGGGCCGCCGGCTGTGCTCGCTCGGCGCGCCGCCGCGCTTTATAATCGCCCGCGTCGGTGGCCCGTCCCCGGCCGCCTTGGCACGCAGCCCCGGGACTGCGTATCTGGCCTGGCCTTCACGCGCCGCGGGCGCCGCCCTCCCTGCTTTCACTCGGGACCTGGGCCCGGCTGCAGGCGCCGAGAGCCAGACCCCCGGGTCCTGCCTCCATCCACTGTCACATGGCCCTGGCCCCTGGGCAGGGACTTGACTCCATTTCGGTTTTCCCGTTCGCAACACGGCCACAGTGCCTTCCCCGCTTGCTCCTTTGTTAAAAAGCATGATAAAAGGTATAAGTAAGGACTTTTGCCCACCTTAATCAACTGTAGAAGCCTTCTGGTTTTTGGTCTAAGTTACAGGGACTAGGAATGAATTTGGGGGCTCAATGGAAGAGCTTCCTTCCACTTGAGATAGAGCCTATTAATTGGTCAGTGTAAGGACTAACAAAGCATTGAGATTTTAATACAGTTTAACTGGGAAAATCCTGACTCGGACTTTAGTAATTGTAATGAACATATTTGTATACTTGTCCCAAATTCACTTTCTCAAAGAACATTTTGTAATTTTGAAAAATCATAGTAGAAATAAGAAAATAGCTTATTTACTTACAAAGCATATGCATAAGAAAGTTAAATAGTTGTGTGTAGTCGATGACATTAAATTGCTTTCTTCCTAAAATAATAACTTTTTTTCTTGTCACTTATTTGTGTGAGAAACTGTGTGCCTCTTGTTCCACAGCCAAACTTTAATTTCTGGTGGTAGTGGGAGAATTTTCTCTTGTCATTTGAACAGTCCACGTAGGAAATATTTTTTAAAACCTACAAGTGTCTTGCAGGCATCTGTTTTGAAAGGATCTTTTCTTAAATGATCCTTATTTCAGATCACACTAACATTCTAGTAGTAGTCCTAATATATGACAATCGAAAATATTTAAAGTAATAAAATTTTTGTTCTTAAAATGTGTATTGGTGATAAAAATAAGGTGACAAATGTAAACTGAAATAATTTGAAGAGTTAAGATGTTACAAGGTAGAAAGTTTGAGTAATCACATAGGATAGAACTCCACATTATATAGAATGGAGGAAAGGAAATAGAAAAAGTGATGTAAGTGAAGAAGTGGGCAAAGTGACAGCTTGTAGAGTTGTAGTGGGGCCTACCTAATAAAGGCTGCAACACTCTAGGTGTTGAATTTAGGGAGTTACAGGTCACTGGACTGCTGAGATACTTGAGAAACTGCCTTCCAGTGCTGAAACTGTGTTTCTGCCTTTTTGAAGCTATTGGCAAGATGACAGTTTCAGAGTAAAATGCTTGTCTCTTGTTCAGTTAGAGTAGGCTCCTATTTGTACAGAATGGCTACCTTTATTTTCATTTTTTTATTCTTCCTCCCACACCCATTGCAGGCACAATCCAAGATAACTTAGATTGGATTAGTGTATTTTAGTTAACTGCCTGATTTTTTGACTAGTTGGATGGGATTGAAAGGTCCTTGAGAGGAGCTGCCTCCTTTCTAATTTTATCCCCAGCCCCTAACACAGTGCCTGCTTCATGGTAGGAGCTCTATATCTTTTTTTTAATGATTCTTGGGTTTGAACTCAGGGACAGCAGTCCTCTGTCATTTGAGCCATGCCCCAGCACTTTTTTGCTTTAGTTTGTTTTTGGATAGGGTCTGGCATTTTTGCCAGGCTGGCCTTGTAGAGCAGTCCTCCTATGTCTGCCTCCTGAGTAGCTGGGATTACAGTACTGTACCACCATGCCAGGCCCTCCCGTATCTTTAGAATAACTGTATTTGTAAATATTAAAAGGAGCTAATACTTACCAAGCACTCATTTCGTGTGTGTGTGTGTGTGTGTGTGTGTGTGACTAAGGTTTAATCTCAGATTCTCAGACTTACTAGGCAGGATCTCCAGCCCTGTTTGCTTTAGTTATTTTGGGGATAGGGTTTCACGTTTTTGTCCAGGCCAGCCAGGACCACAGTCCTCCTATTTATGCTTCCTGTGTAGCTGGTATTGCAGATGTTCACCACTGTGCCCAGCTATTGGTCGAAATGGTGGTCTCACTAGCTTTTTGCCTGCTGCCCTGAAACCTTAATCCTCCCAATCTCCACTTTCAAAGTAGCTCAGATTACAGGTGTGAGCCCTGAGCTGCAGCACTGGGCCATATTTATCAAGAATTGAAATGTAATTTTATTTATCACATCAGATAAAAGTAACTTCTAAATTTGATATAATTTTTTTTTTTTTTGAGACAAGTTCTCACTGTATAGCCAGGTCTGGCCTTGAACTTACAAGCTCCTGCCTCAGCCTCCTGAGTGCTTGGGTCACAGACATACGCCACCATACCTGGCTCAAAAAGGAATTTTTATTCCCAGTTTAGAGATGAGGAAATTCAAACTCAAAAAAGATGAGTAATTGTTTAGTATGACGCAGAGAGTGACAGGCAAGGTAGAAATTCAGTCTTACGTCTATGTGACTCCAAAGTCCGGAACCTTTCAATTACACCACACTGCTCTCTTGAACCCACTTTAGTGATTTTTTTTAGTATTCAACACAATGATAAGATCTTGGCAAATAGTGTGTTGATAGTATTGCAGATAGCATTTATCCATTTATAGTATTTCAAAATACTGTAATCATTAGAGGCAGGGCATTTGTCTTGGAGATTGGGGGACCTCAGACACAGAACTGGAATAGAGCACTTATCTGAAAGCATCTGAACTGAAGAAAATTTGGGGTGCAGTTCTTGTGTCAACATGACCCTGTTTTAGGACCACAGTTGATTAGAGCTACAAATTGCCTGGTGGCCTAGCACTTGGAAAGCCTGCCCAAAATGAAAAGTGTGTGTGTATGTGTGTGGGTTTTCATCTCTCCCAGGAATTTAACCTGGGAGCTTGTGAGAGCCCAGAGGGAAACTACAGTTGGTAGCAGACCAGAAAGAGGCAGGCATATGAAATGCTGCTGAGTTTTGTCAATTGTAGAACATAAGTGTAAAAAATTAAAAGAAATACCTCTGTTTGGGTCTAGGGCCACCTTAAATCAGAATGGTGCTCAGGTGCAGCTTTATTGAAGCCAGCTTTGTCAACAGCTGGATTAGTGGGCGACTCTCTTAGTTGCTTGTTATCATAAGGCTTCTCTATCTGAGCTACCATGGTTGCGTCTCCAGTGCAGCCAAATGGGTCTGAATTAAGCAGCATCTTCAACCTTTCTGGGGGCCCTGAAACCATTCAGTCAGCCTAGAGAGTGCTGACAACTGTGAAGTGGAAAAGCTTTGGTGCTGTGGATCCTTACACTTGGGTGGGTTCTATCTGTGGCTAGCTGAAGGAGATGTGAGCAGTGGGGGCTCTAGAGAGTGGGAAGAGAGAGGAGACAATATAAGGCACTACTTAGGAAAAGGAATATGGACTACAGAGAGTCGAGGAAGTCTGTGGCATATCAACCATTTATCAAAAGTTGACCTTTAGTCTACACTTGATCAAATTAAATGCATTTCAGGATATTTCCAGAGAAGAAAAAAACGAGGCCAAATGAGTGGCCTTCTCAGTCACTCTTTCTAAGCTTCCTGAGTTTAGGAACATCAGCTGTTTACCACGGCATACCCAAGACAGAGTAGGTACTCTGCAAACAGTGACTGAATGAATTAAATACATGAATAATTTTGGAATCCTAATGATAGGTCCCATTGACCTATTGACTGCAAGAAACCAAGAAATAATCTAAGTGGATAACCCTCTCAAAAACTAACTAAGCGGCAATATATGGGTGAGGTTTGCCTTTTATTAGTTCTGGGTTTCAAAACCCACCTCTGGAAATCAGATTTCCCTTCATCTTGATTTGTTGCTTAATCTTCTAAAGCCTTGATTTCAACATCAGTATTATGAAGTATATTATATGTTTCATAGAGTCATTGTAAAGCTTGAATCTAAAGTCCTTAACATAGTAGGTAGCACAAAGTAATCCACAGCTACGGGCAATTATTATTTAGCTAGTAATATAGTAGTAGTTATTGTGTATAACTGTTACTCTTTGTTACTTGTTACATCATGATCAGTGTGAAGAGAAACAAAGTTGGAGTTAAGTGCAGTGGTTCAGGTCTGGAATCCTAGCTACCTGGGAGGCTAGGATCAGGAGGATTGCAGTTCGAGGTCAACCTGGGCAAGAAGTTCACAAGACACCATCTCAATCAATGTCTGGGTATGATGGCGTGCACCTGTCATCCCAGCACAAACAGGATGGCAATTCAGGCTAGTTTGGGCATAAAGTGAGACACTGTATCAAAAATAACCAATGCAGAAAGGGCTGGGGGTGTGGCTTAAGTGGTAGAGCGCCTACCTAGTGAGTGCTAGTACTGCCTGTGAGACACAGATTGAGGATGAGAGAGCATTGAGAACACACTTTTTAGTTAGGATTACACAATTTCCTATATAAACCATGGCTGTCTGCTCTGAGCCATGTTTTGGAGTTTAGTCTTTGAGAGATTGACCCAAACTCTCCTTGCCTAACACTTACGCTTGTTGTCCTATCCATCTTCAAGTCATAGCAAGACCTCATGACTCCTACCTCCATTCTTACCATCATCTCTGATTCCAGTTAATCTTTCTAAAGCATTGCTGTTACTATTTCAGTCCATCTCTTTCCCTTCTGTCTTTTCCCCATGTCGCCTTATTGCTTACTGGATGAAGGCCAGTTGTTCAGCCTGGCATGCAAAGTTTTGAATTTCCACAGCTGAATCCCTCTCACTTTGGCTTATTCATCTTGCCCTAAGATGCAGTCTTCCTATCACTGGAGTTGAAGTCTTTAGAAAATCAGTAACTCTGTGTTTAAGGCATGGAGGCAAAGAGAGCTGAAGTATTTCAAACCATCATGAGAAGTCATGGTTGAATTTATAAGGGCCTAGTGTAAGTCTTTGGCCAGCCAGTTAAGGTTTACCAAATGGTTATCAGCAGTTCCTTCCTCTGCCTCAGTTTACTCTTGCTGTAGAATTTATAGATTAAAGTGGCTTCCTGAATATCTTTCCTCAAACCAAGATTCTTTATTGAAATTGGGGCTCCTTCTACTTTGAAGACTCAAATAATGACATGATACCTTTGGGTCTGGTGTCTTTGGCTATGATGTATTAGAGATACAAAAGTATCCTCATGACTACTCCATTTAGGGGTTCTTCTAAGTCCTGGTGAAGCCTAGGTTCTGGAGTTTGAGTGACTACGTATCTTCTTAATTTTATCTACTTGCTCAGCCTCTGTTTCATAATTAGGTTGTTTGACTTCTCCTACAATTATAAATGAGCTAAAATAATTTTAGTCCTCAGAGTATGTATTCACAAATAATTATTTAACACCTATTGTATGTGTATACATTGGAAGGCATAAATATTACTAAAAACAATGCTTTACCTGTATTATTTTCTAAGTGTCAAGTACTATCATAGAGACTTTGTGGTCACTATTTTACTCAGTCCTCACATCATTCCATAAGGTAGGCATTATCCCCATTTTACAGACAATATACCTGAGGTATGGGAAAATTTGTTAACTTGCCAAGTCACAAGTTATGGTGAAGCTGAATACCATCATAGTGGAATATAAATCCAGTGCTCATGATTTTGTACAAATGCAATCACTGCCTTCAAAAGATTTACTGTATAGGACAGAGAGTAGGCAAGAACTTATTGAGGAAAAATACAAATTTAAAAGGGAAAAGGATCTGAATAGACAATTTTCCAAAGAAGATCCACCAGTCACCAGTGAACACATGAAAAGATGATTAGTATCACTAGCCATCAGGCAAATGCAAGTCAAAACCACATGGAGACTCCACTCATACCCAGCGACGAGGGCTCAACAAAGTAGATAGGGCTAAACAAAAGAGGTACAGATGAGCAATGGAACCCTCATAGACTGATGGTGGGAATGAAAAGTGGCATAGTCACTTTGGAAAACCCTCTGGCTGGTCTGAAAAAGTTTAAAACATGGATTTAGCATTTGTCCCATCAGTCCCAATTCTAGATGTAGACTAAGAGAAAAGGAAAACGGCCATCACAAAATCTTCAAAACAGCATGTTCAAAACAGCATTTTTCATCATAACAAAAAAATGGAATCATCCCAAATATTCCTAAACTGACAAAGAATAAATAATATGTGGTATATCCATACAATTGAAAATTATTCAGCAACACTATGAAGTGTTGATACGTGTTACATGGGTGAATCCTGAAAACATTATGCTAACATAAAAGTGAAAGAAAGCAGTCATAAAGTAACACTTATTGTATGCCTCTATTTATGAAATGTCCACAACAGGCAAATGTAAGGGGACAGAAAGTTGATTAATGGTTGCAAAGGCTGAAGGGAAGGGAAGGCCAGGAGTGACAGTTAATGGTTGTTAGGGGTTCTTTTGGGGGAAACAATGGAATTGTTCAAAAAAAAATATATCATCAATAGTGATATTTGATTGTTTAAATATACTTAAACCCACTGAATTGTACACTTTGGGTAAATTGTATGGCATATGAATTCCGTCTCAAGAGTTTTTTTTTTTTTTTCAATGAACCCAAATTAACTGAAAGTTTACCTGGGTTGTGCTGAGGATTGGGACTAGGTCAACTGAGTTAAGACCTAGATGTTGAGATGGCCACTACTGAACTTCAGCCTACAGGTCAATGGACAAGGCACCAACAGGAGACACAAACATCACAAAAGAAACCTCATTTGCTCACTCCTTCCGGTACCTTCACTCTGTACCATATGGGCATAAGTCTGTCTCTCTATTACTTTGTTTATCCAATTATATTTGTTTGCAATGTAAATGTAAAAGGTCACTATAGAAAATCCAGAGATAGGTAATGAAAACACTAAAATACACACAATCTCAACAACCCAGAGATAACCACTGTTAACATTTTGGTATATTTCTTTTTTCCCCTATAAGTATATTGTGCCCCACAAAGTTGAAATCATACACATGTATCTTTGTTTGTTTTGTATTTTTATTTTTTCACCAAAAATTGAATAGCAAGCACTTCCCCCCATATTATGTCATTGTTTCAAAAAATGTGATTTAAAAAAAATGGGTGCCGACTATTTCCCCACATTGGGCATTGTGGTATTCTTTTAGTTCCACTCTGCCACCCTAACAACTTGTAAACACTTTTTCTGACACACATAGAACCATTGTCTCATGAGCGTGCGTGGCAACAGCTTGGTGATAACAGTGTCTCCAAGCCATCTCTCTGGGGACTGCCACACAACTGTCCCTTTGAAGACTGCTGGCTCCATCTCACCTGCTTCTCACCCAGCTCATCAGGGGGACCAGTTGTGAGCCAGGTAAGCTCTTTCCATAAAGGGGCTGGTATTTGGGAGAAATTGTTGGTCATGGCTGTAGAGTCAAGTGACTGACAGTGTGGTTGGTGTTGATGTATCTGCTCCCACCGTGCCTGGTCCCTTACTGCTTTTGTTACCACATGGAGCTACTTCATGGACTTCTTGCTGTTTTTCTGCAAGTCAGAGTAAAAGGGTAGAAGCTTTGAAGCCAAACACTGAGTGCACACCTGGAATTTTCTGTCTTAGCATAACCTATACTCATCTTTAGTAGTTTATGAATTCTTTTTTTTTCTTTTTGGTTTTTGTTGTTGCTATTTCTTTCTTTTTTTTCCCTGTTATACAGTGAAACTTTATAAGAACCTTACATCCGACTAAATTTGATTCAATTAATTCAGCAAATGCTTATTGGACCTACAATGTATGAAATACTATGCTGGGTGTATGAAAGATGATGAGGACCCAGCCCTGCCCCTGAGGAACTTACATCACAGTTGGGGTGATAAGATATGCATATAAATAACTATTGGACACAGTAGACCAGGTTATAGCAATAGTTAATGATGGAGAAATGCTCACAAAAGTGTCAGAAGGAAAATTAAATTGGACACTAAAGTGTGTATACAAATAGTGTTCTCTTAAAGAAATACATATATAAGGCCTAGTGCAGTGGCTCATGGCTATAATCTCAGCTACTTGAGAGGTAGAGATCAGGAGGATCATGGTTTGAGGCCAGCCCAGGCAAAAAGCTAGCAAGACTTCCTTCTCAACAAATAAGATGGGTGAGTTGGTATACTTCTGTAATCTCAGCTACTTGGGAGATACAGGTAGGGGGACTGTGATCTGGACCAGCCTGGGCAAAAGTATGAAACTCTCTAAACCAAACAAAACAAAAAAGGGCTCAAGTGTAGAGCACCTGCTTAGCAAGCATGAGACCCTGAGTTCAAACTCTAGTACCACCAGAAAAAGAAAAAGAAAAAGTTGGGTGGCAATGGCTCACATCTGTAGTCATAGATACTTGGGAGGCTGAGATCGGGAGGGTCATGGTTTGAGGCCAGCCCAGACAAAGAGTTTGCAAGGCCCCATCTCCAAAATAACTCAGAGTGAAATGGACTGGAGGAATGCCTGCTTTGCAAGCGCAAAGCCCTGAGTTCAAACTCCAGTCCCACAAAAAAAAAAAATGAACTTGAGGTGTAGCTCAAGTGGTAGAGCACCTGCTTTGCAAGCACAAAGCAGAGTTCAAACCCCAGTCCCACCCCCCCAAAAAAAAAAAAAGAAGAAGAAAGAAAAAGACTGAAAGGCATATTCCAAAATGGTAACAGTGGTTTTCTGGGTGATGAATTAAAAGGACTTTAATATTCATTATTATTTCCTATTTTTGAAAAAAAATTCTGTTACTATTAGGATCATTAAAAAATAAATTTATTAAATGAGAGAGATAGAGTACTATACAGCAGTACAAAATGCAACGGCACTGCAGAAGAGCCAGGATTGTGTCTGACTGGGGCCTTAGCATTTCTGTTTTTCAGAATGATGGAAAACTTTTATATCTTCAAAATGGATGAGATTGTATTGCACTGAAAAAGCATATTATATCCCTAAGAATTTTTCCTCCATGAAACTTGACCGTAGTCCTTCTTTCTGTTAACTATCTATAGCTCTGGTAGCTGCTGTCTGCCGTCTTACTTTTTAAATGTGTATTATTTCAGATAAGTCTTTAAAATATTCTACTATATCTGTCACGGAATTCTAAATGAATAGAATGATGTCAGTTAGGAGTCATATTCCTGGTTAGAGTCCGTAGGCTTGGTACCAGAACTTTCTACTTGTCCTAGTGACCCTACAAATGCTTTATTTGGTCATCAGCTGGCAAGAGCTGCTCTTTTATCTTCCTGTTCTGCAGACACTCCTGCATCTGTTAATGTTCAATCCACAGAGCGCTTCTTTCCCAGGGCTAACAGACCTTCAGGAGAGAAACATATTGTAGTATTCCACAAGCCAGCTGCTTCACCAGCCTGTGGACTTCCTGTTCTCTTGGTGGACACCCTGGGAGATGGGGTTTCCAGCAATGTGGGGGGGAATGGCAGAGGTTTGCCAGGGCAGAATTGAGGTGGAATGCATAAGCTTCAGCTAACCTAACAGGCATGCAAGAGTCTTGGCTCTGTGTGCCCTTGGATGAATTTTTTTATACACTCTGCCTTGGTTTGCTTACCTGCAAAATGGAGATAATAATGGTATCTACTTCGTAGGCTTATTCTAAAGATTAAAGTAGATACCTGTAACATTTGACTTACAGTTGGTATTATTATGATGAATCACAGGTGGACCTGGAGAATTGTGGTAGGTTTCTTTCCCTCTCCTTTAATAGAGACCAGGAAGAGACAAGATAATACGCTGAAAGTGTATGGTCATCTTACCTTTCTTTCTTTGAAATAGTAGGGACAAAAGAACATGTAAAGAAATAAATAAAATGCAATCGTAAAAGTACGCTTAAGATGAAGAAAGAATGATTAACTGGATTTAGGGTTGGGGATGGCTTCAAGAGAGCCACGTGGACAGAGCTTTGAATAATTGAGTAGTGGGGGCTGATGAGGACAGGGCGATGTGTGAAGTGCAGGCACAGAAGGTTTGGATGGCATCATGACATTGGGATGGGACTTAATGTGGGGGAGTAGTGAGAGATGAGACCAGGGAAGGAGGCCAGATTCAACTTGGAATATCAGTGGCTTTAACCACATACAGATGTGCATTTGAGCTAGAGCTACTTGAGGGGCCAAGTATTCTCTGAACCTTTCCTTTACCCCTTCCAGAGCTGTCCCAGGCCCAGTAATGTCATCCCCAATAAGGCGCATCCTTGGCTGGGCAGGGTCATTTAGCACTGTCTCTTGGTTATTTTTTTCCACTTGGGAAGTGTCACTCCACAACTTCCCCAAGACACCCATGCATCTTCTAGTTAGTTATACCTCCTCCACCTCCCACTTGCCCAAGCACCAGTCACACAGGCCAGAGAGCATTGTGTAGGATGTCACTGGTATCATCTTAGGGCTGATCCTGGATCCCAGGGAATTCAAGGATGACTCATGTAGAGATCGAGGTGCATGTGATAAAATATGGAATTCCAGGTTCACGTAGCAAAACACACAAAGCTGCAGAGGGTCGCCTGAGTGAACCTGCCTTAGGCGACATTCCCATCTGGAGTACTAAGGGGGACTCAGGTGGGCCTGGAGTCTAGAGGTGTCCCTGAAGGACCTTTCTCCTCCTCGCAGCAGGTGGCTCTACTTTTGCTGGCCCACACTCTTTCTTAGCTGAAGTAAAGTTTCCATCTTTCCTTTTTGTTCCTCACAGAATGTCTTTCTTTTTGATGTCAGTCAGCTTACTTCTACTTCTTCATGGTGCAGGTGAGTCATCTTGCAAAAACTTTGCATTTTTGAAACAGCTTTGGAGATAGTAAAGACAGTGGTTTGGAGAGGAAAAAAAGCAAGCAAACAAGCAAATGACTTACTCTCTTTAAATCTTGGTCTTTTTCATTTGTTAAATATGAGGAGAAAATACCTGCTGTGTTTGCTTTATAGGAAATGGTGAAAAGAAATGGGAGAATAGAACAGACACAGCGTTATTGTTCATTCTTTCTTAAATGAGAAAAGCCCCTTCCGCAATTTGGTTTGTCCATTGAGGCCATATCTGCATGACTAACCTTGTTCGTAGCTATAGTATAAACTCCCCAACCCAAAAGAAAAAAAAAATCCAGACCCCTCCTTCATTTCAAGTGACTCTGACAAGTGCTGATTTGTACTGTAGTATCCAGAATATTTGAAATCAGATCAGATCTTTTAAAAAATCTACTTGAGCACTCAACACACTGTTCATAGAACTCTCTGCACTCAATTCTTTAAAATGTTGGTGATAAGCAAGGTATAAATTTTAGAATTGTTAATGTAATTCAGCTAACTGGTAGTTTGTAAGCAAAAATTTCTTTAAAAACTCTTATGCATCCAAACCCTGTGATGTAACTACTCCACACAGTGATCCAGTTCTCTTACAACCATCAGGCATTTGTCATCTCTCGGGGACCTACAGCAGTTCTGTCTGTGTCTTACAGGTCATTGCAGCCTGAAGACATCCTCAGGCTCCAGATATAACTCAGGCTAGTGCAAGGCCTGGCCCATCAGGCGACATTTACTGGCTCATTTTTCTTGATGCATGTGTGTGTATAAGAGGGCACGAAGGCAAAATAAGTTGGTAATTACTCACAGTCAAGAAAAGCCCAACCTAATACATAAAAGGAATGGATGTGAATGCAGGTGAGGATAAGGAAGATACGTTTCTTAGTTCTAATAATATCTTATATATTATAGTAATATTGTCAACCTAACACACTGTGCCAGGTACTACAGAAAGTGCTTTAGGTACTCATAGTATCTTTGTAGTTTTCAAAGTATTTTCTTACATTATTAGCTGCTGTTTGCTGAGCTTTTGTCTCAGATCCTTAGAATTTGGGAGGCTAAAAACACAATGGCCCCAATATTAACTCAAAATGGATCAAGGATCTTAATATCAGATCCCAAACTCTAAAGTTGGTACAGGAAAGAGTAGGAAATACTCTGGAGTTAATAGGTATAGGCAAGAACTTTCCCAGTGGAATCCCAGCAGCTCAGCAACTAAGAGATAGCATAGATAAATGGGACTTCATAAAACTAAAAAGCTTCTGCTCAACAAAAGAAATGGTCTCTAAACTGAAGAGACCACCCACAGAGTGGGAGAAAATATTTGCCAGCTACACATCAGACAAAGGACTGATAACCAGAATATATAGGGAACTCAAAAAACTAAGTTCTCCCAAAATTAATGAACCAATAAAGAAATGGGCAAGTGAATTTCTTCTTTCTCAAAAGAAGAAATTCAAATGGCCAGAAAACAAATTAAAAAATGCTCTGTTAGAATAGCCATCATTAGCAACACAACTAACAACAGGTGTTGGCGAGGATGCGGGGAAAAATGAATCCTCTTACACTGCTGATGGGAATGCAAACTAGTACAACCACTCTGGAAAAAAATTTGGAGGCTCCTTAAAAATCTAAACATAGCCCTACCATATGATCCAGCAATACCGCTCTTGGGGATATACCCAAAAGAATGTGACACAGGTTACTCCAGAGGCACCTGCACACCCATGTTTATTGTAGCACTAATCACAATAGCCAAGTTATGGAAGCAGCCAAGATGCCCCACTACTGATGAAAGGATTAAGAAAATGTGGTATCTATACACAATGGAATTTTATGCAGCCATGAAGAAGAATGAAATGTTATCATTCGCAGGTAAATGGATGGAACTGGAGAACATCATTCTGAGTAGGTTAGCCTGGCCCAAAAGACCAAAAATCGTATGTTCTCCCTCATATGTGGACATTAAATCAAAGGCAAACATAACAAGGGGATTGGACTTTGATCACATGATAAAGCGAGAGCACACAAGGGAGGAGTAAGGATAGATAAGACACCTAAAAAACTAGATAGCAGTTGTTGTCCTCAGCACAGAGAAACTAAAGCAGATACTTTAAAGCAACTGAGGCCAATAGGAGAAGGGGACCAGGAACTAGAGAAAAGGTTAGTTTGAGAGCAATTAATATAGAGGGTAACACACATGTACAGGAAAGCAATGCGAGTCAGCTCCCTGTATAGCTATCCTTATCTCAACGAGCAAAAACCCTTGGTCCTTCCTATTATTGCTTATACTCTCTCTTCAACAAAATTAGAGATAAGGGCAAAATAGTTTCTGCCTAGAAGTGAGGGGGTGGGGGGAGAGGGGAGAGGGTGGGGTAGTTAAGGGAGGGGGCAGAGGGAAGGGGGGAGAAATGACCCAAACATTGTATGTACATATGAGTAAAATATATATATATATACATACATATATATATATATATAAAATAAATAAATGTATATGAAGTAAAAAAAAAAAAAAAAAACCCACAGTGGCCTAGAAATAATTTAGATGGAAAGAGAAAAAAAGAGTTATTTAGATTCAAGTAGGATGCTGTGCGGTCACATCTGTTAGAAGCTGCTTTTTTGTTACCAGTCACTCCTCAGTAGATCATGTTTCATGATTCATGGCTAGTGTCTTTGGATTCCTGAGTCTGAGACCCTTTCCCCTGGGGCCAGAAAGGGTATAGCTGTGGCAAGACCTTCTGTATAGAACCCAGGAAGTTAGGATCAAAGACCCCTCAGGAGTAAACCACATATTTTTGTGAGAGAGACTGGGGTGGAGGCAGCTTACTAAAGTATCCATCCATCTGCTCTCCTCCTCTGTCCCTCTAGAAAATGACAGGCACTCTCATATGAAAACAGTCCCTAAGATCCCAAGATATTTCATGACAGCCCTTGGGCAGGTGTTGTTATCCTAATTATGTGCAGGGAAACTGTAACTCAGAGAGATTAAGTAAGTTGGCTGATGCCAAATGACTGGTAAGGGGTTACTTAGAACGAAAACTTGTATTTACAGTTCTTCAGGTGAGGATTTAAAAAACACTGCCTTTAAAAAAAAATTATAATCACATCAAAAAATTGACGCTTTGAGCAAGAGAGCACTTGTTTTTAAATATGCAAATCCATCCTTTTAAAGGTTTTACAAGTTGTTTCCCCTGGCCTCTTTCTTTCCATCCTGCCTTCCTTTAGATTCATTTATTTCATTCATCATTGATTTGCTCATCAAGTTTAGAAAGAGGCCCCACTATTAGGAGATGAGAGAATACAGATCAGATGAAGAGATTGGAGCCAGACACCAATCACAGTCTGCAACGCACACGTCGTGTGTGTGAGAGCAACTTATTTCACCTCCTGGTACCTTGGTTTTTTTCAGTAAAAAGTTGAGAATAAATGACAGCACCCACCTCAACAAAATACGCAGATTAAATGAATGCAGGCCAGAAAAGCTTTTAGAATATGTTTATTGGAGTCCCTCCCTTCATAATGCTTTAGTCTCATTATTCTCTTTCTTAAATTAGGAATTTAATCTTATAGGCGCAAAAGTTTGGTAACTGTGACCCTAAAATTTCCTTTAAATATTGAGAGATCTTGTTTCTCTCTGCAGTGTTTCTGGTATCTTAATTTGTGACCTTGAGTGATCCTGGGAATCAGTTTTGTCTTTTGGTAAGAGAGACATTAGGCAGAAGAATGCTGATTTGGAGGCCTAATTTATAAGTAGAGAAGGGGATGGAGATGCCTGTGGTCTTTACTGGCCATGGGTGGCAACCTCTAAGCTTTCTTCCAGCTATAACACACCAGGATGCTGGACCACACGGTGATTCTAGGAGTACGACATAGTACCCGGCTGCATTCCCCTCAGCCGCAGGCCCTTCTGGTAATAACTGTCCAGACTGTTAGGTATTTGTGGCAGGTAGAATAGATTCATTTGCTGAACATCTGTTTCTGCCTGTCTGATGTGCCTGCCTGGATATCTGAAGCTGGAGTGTAAAAAACAACATTTCTAAAATTCCTTTGCAGTCAGGGTTCTGGGAGTGACTCTGGCTCTGCCAATCAGATACATTTACACAAGGATTAAACTGGCAACTGATGTGGGAGAAAGGTTAGAGTGCACGAGGCATCTTTTCTTTGCCAATGTGAGTTTGGCAGACACAATTTGTCTTTGGAGCCAACACCTGCGATGATGCCTTCCTGATTCACTAGCTTCCAGAAAAAGACAGAGGCAGCGGTCACTCTGGCAGGCCTTGCTCTGTTGTGTCATTCTGAGCCTAGCAGAATCTGGAGGAGAACAGAACACAGTTACACATTGCAAGTCAAACCTTCCATGCCCTTCTTTGGGTTCATTCTTCCAGGCTTCTAGTGATTTTATAAATGTCTAGTTCCCTGTACTAAATCCTTGCTGCTTAAAATTGCTGGAGTGATTTCTTTTATCAGTTATTAAACCCACCTGATACAGTGGTTGCTGGTCTTTTCTAACTTTGTTTCTTCTTTGGTATTTTCAGTGTCAGCAGAAGAGTTGAGGGCCTACCCATTCACTGATGTGACCCTCTCCTGCCATTTCTCCTTTGTAGAAGGCACAGAAAATCTTGAGTTTTCTTGGGAAAGAGAAGACATCACAGAAGAATATGAAGTAGACAATGATGATGAATATTACCGCTTCTTCAGGTACTATGACTTCTTTGAAATTTTCTCAAAGTTGGTTTACCTATTTCATAATAACACAGAACAACTAGAAGATCAAAATCCCTTGTATGAGGGAAGAGTCTCTGTGGATCAGGATGAAATTTCTGAGGGAACTCTATCCCTTCTACTAAGAAACGTGGATTTCATGGATGAAGCTATTTACAAGTGCTCAGCCGTCACACCGGATGGAAGAGGAGAGAGTACCATTAAGCTAATAGTAGAAGGTAAAGGAATTTTATCCGATGAACTTGTTGGCAAACTCTGTCTCTGTTCACAAGGATAAGCTCTAATTATTCTCACTTTTCCTCTTCTACTCAAATTGCTGTTGGTTCCTTGTAGTCATATTATCTTCCCTGAAAATATGCTGTAAACAAAAGATTCTGTGTCTGTGTGCATTACTCATTCATTAACACAAGTAAAGCAGTGCTAGGCTAATACCAATCTCTGCAAAAAAAATTGTAACCCCTCAACCCCCAAATCTGATATAACATAATAGTCCACCTGAGGACTCTGAGAACTCATATGTACTACAGTGGGGACACCCTTTTTGGGAGTCAGGAGGCCCAGGTTCTAATTCTGGATAACTTGGGCAACTCATTTAGTTTTTCTTTCTTTTTTTTCAAGGTTAATAATTTATTTATTTTTAATTTTTTTCTTCTTTTATTTTATTGTTTTTACATTTGCTTATATGTTTATACATTGTTTGTGCCTCTCCCTAAACCCCACCCCCCACCTCACTTCTAGGCAGAACCTGTTCTGCTCTTTTCTTCTCCAATTATGTTGAACAGAAAATGTAAGCAATAATAAGAAAGACATATTGTTTTTGCTAGTTTGGGATAAAGATCGCTATATAGAGATATTCTTGGCGTTGCTTCCAGCACTTGTGTATTGCAACCCACATTGGTTCTTTTCTACCAGACCTCTTCGCTACTTCCTGGTCCCCTTCCCATAGTGGTCTGCCAATTTTAGATTACTTTATTTGCTCCTCAATGGGGTCATTTAGTTTTTCTAAGCTTCACTTTTCTCGCGCTTAATCTCTAGGTTGGACTGGGTTCATAGATCACCATAGTGCCCCAGGGATCTCTTCCCTTCACAGGGTATGGAGAGGTCTCTTTTTTCTTACAAGAGATATCATGGGGTTTGGGGTTCTGCATGGCAGAATTCCTTTAGGATAAGAGTTGGAAAGTTGGGAAGGTGGCAGTGGTAAGAATCATTCCTTATCTTCTGTGATTCTCAGCAGGGTATCTGAGGTCAGTGGAGGGTCTGGAATGAACCTATCTTTAGAAAGGAAGATTCCAAAAATAAAGACTGGTGGTAGGTGAAACCTGGAGTGTAGGAGCACATGTATATTCTGTTCTCTCTATGTACTTGGTCCAAAGTTTTAGCTATGATGAACCCCAAAACATATTGCCTCCACAAGGTCAAGTTAATGTAAAAACCAAGGGGCAAGATTCCTGCTACTTTGAGCCTCCTGGGGCTGAAATTAAAAAAAAAAAAAAGAGCTAATTATTTTGTTATTTTTTCCAACCAGACTTTGAAGTGCCACAGGTGCAGTTTGACAAGATTGATGATGAGGATGTGACTACATGCATCTCCAAGGGCTGGTACTTTACTCCCAATGTGACCTGGACGGACCGGGCAGAGAGGAACCTGAGCAACCACAGTACTGTGGAGGTCCTGGAGGAGCAGATAAATGGCTTATACAGGGTGTTCTCTGTCCTCAAATACCCGGTCAAGTTAAATGAGAAGTATGTCTGCCGCATAGCAGAGACAGATGAGAACAATCAGCCCTTCAGAGTCATCCGGAAGTACCCGAGTAAGTACAAATCTGAGAGAAAGCATGAGAGAGGCTGCATCCCACCACAAAGATGCCATCATTCATTAATACGTACTGAATGCCAAGTGTATCAGGCACTCCTGAGCACTTTGGGGATTTAAAGAAACATCAAGAACATAAGCTTGTAGCCTTGGGTCAGAGAAGATGGTGAGGTAGAGTCTCTCTGGATTTGAAAAAAGACTGTGCTTCAGGGACTGACAGCTTTCACCCTGATGGATGTGACTGTCATTATTGATGAGGCTTCTGTTCCTGGCTAAGGCCAGCTTTATGATGTGATAGCCTGAGTAGCTGTAGAAAACATTTATCAGCTTCTCCCCACTGCCTGGTACTTCACATATGTCATTTTAAGTCCTTACCTCAACCCTGCAAGGTAAGTGTTATTACTATCCCGTTTCTATATGAGGAAACAAAGAAGTTAAATAATTTGACTAAGAATGTAGTTAATTAGCACAAGATTTGAATTTCAGATAACCCAATAAATAGTACCACGTGTGTATTGGGTTTCCTGTATTTTATTTGGAAACTCTACACTTAAGAGATGGAAAAATTGCCAGCTAGGCACGGTATTGCACACCTGCAATCCCAGTACTTGGGAGGCTGAGGCAGGAGGATCTGGACTTCAAGGCCAATGTGGGGTATATATCGAGTTCCAGGCCAGCCTAGCCTGCATAGTGAGAATCTGTCTCAAAAAAGAAAAAAAAAAGAAAAGTTGGTCAGAGATGGTAGGGATGGACCATTCCAACCTCTCTGGGAGAAGAGAAAGAAGATGCTAAAGAACTCCTTGCCTGGTTTAGGATGCTGGCATTGTGTAGGGTTCTCCACACGTCATCCTAAACCAGCTATACTGGCACCCCCTGAGAGCTTGTTGATGCAAAATCTCAAGCCCCATCTGCTACCTGCTAAATACAAAACTCTGGGGATAGGCCTGGCAATTCATGTTTTAAAAAGGCCTCTGGGTGATTCTGACCTATGCTCAATTTTGACAACCACTGATGTCGGCCATGACACCTAGGGTGTGGTGAAGACACCCAGAGCATCTTGGTCCTACTCCTCCCTGTGGGAATGGGGTGCCACCTGCTCTAAGCCCTGTTCAATAGGTGAGGAAGGCAGAGTTCCTGGCTCCTTGCCACAGTCCAGTATAACAAGACTAACCAGGCAGACTCATAAACTTAAATTTCCCACTGGAGCTGACCTTTCCTTCAAAGGAAAAAGAAGAGGGGCCTACTTATTCCCCAGACTTTTAATTCTTTCCCACATATTCAGGAGCAGTTAGAAGCCTTTGAACATTACAGTGGGCCCCAGACTCTCTTCTGAGAACACCAGGGTACATTATTAACGAGTTGACTTCAAAGAAATTCTGTTTTTCATCCCTTTAATTTTCAACACCCTAAAAAGAAAAGGTCCCAGAAATACCTGAAAAGCCCCTGTATTCTACTTTTCTTCACCTCTTGTCATGTATTTATTTATAGATGGTCTTAGAGATCTGGCTTCTGCCTGTTTTTTCCAGCCTTGTAGCTACTGTTTCTGAGTACACGGACATAGCTCATTTCTCTGAGCATATTGACTCCTGTGGTTTCTGGACTGTGTTTGTTTTTTTCTACTGCCATGCTTTTGTACAGACTGCCTCTCTCAGAATACCTTTCTTTTCTTGATCTGCCTCATGAATTCCTGCTCATTCTTCAAGATTTGGCTCAGACTTGAAGCCCCTTCTTAACTCTCTTATTCTTATTTCCATTTGTTTAATATTTCATTCATTTAAGCATCAAATATTTATTGGGCTCCAACTCTGTGCCAGATGTTCTTTTAAGTATTGGGGATGCAGCAGTGAACAAAACAAACTCCTGCCCTTGTGAAGCTTATATACTGGCAGTGGGGAGAAGCCAGTAGTAAATGAACAGTTCATTAAAATGTATAGTGTGTCACCATATAAGTGCATTTACATGAAATACAAAACCAGGAAAAATTAATCCATGCTGTGAGGAGTCAGGATAGTGGTAACTCTTAGGCTTTGGGAGAAGGAAAGGGACTGGGAGCAAGGATGGGGAGACTTCTAGGGTGTTGGTATCCTGTTTCTTGACTTGGGTGCTGGTTATGTGGTTGTATTTAGTGTGTGAAAAGTAATTGGATTGGATATCCACACACACTTTTCTGTATGTAATTATATTTCAATATAAAGTAAAACATTTATGCAGCATATCAGATGGTGAATAGTCCTACAGGGAAAAATAAGGTAGGGAAGGCAGAATAGCAGATAAAATCAAGGAATGGTGAGGGAGAGAAGAGGGATGACAGAAAACTGTAACATGGAAAGGTAGTGGGTGGTAAAGTCTAATGACATTCGATTTTAAGCTAGAAATTTGTAAAGGAGAATTATCTGGAAGCTATAATGAGAAGTAAGGAATTTACCTACTCCACTGTATGAAGGATGTTGGAAAGAAAAGCAGCACTACTTGAAAGGAGTATGGAGGAGACAGTGTCCTCACAGAGAGGCAATCTTCAGTTAGAGGAAGAAGGCGGGGGGAGGGAAATGATAACACAAGATGAAAATACAAGGGATTTGTAGGTTAATAACAGGTTCCAGGGACATAGTAGAAGAATTTCAGAATTTGGGAATGGGTTGCAGATGGTCTTGGAAAATAAAAGCTATGGAGCCATGTAGGGTTCAGGGTCCATGAGATGAAGGGAAAATAGGTGTTGGGCTGTATGGATAAATATGAATAGGGAAAAAGATGTGATGAGAGGAGACCTGTAGGCTCAACACAGACCATAATGACAAAGCTGTTAATGTGGCGGACAGAGGTGGGTGTTTCCAGGACCACACAGAGCTCTGTAGTCCTCTCTCCACTCTTACGGATCTTATGGATGGAGGTGTAGGGCCACAGTGGAGCAGACTTCTCAGGAACAAGTGGAACTCTGGGATTCCCTTTTGATTCTTGTGGGTAATGGTGTGGAACTTTGAGAATGAGTGGCAGGACAGCCAGGTGGAGCAGTTCAGCTGTGCATATTACCACTCAAGGGTGCTCTCTTCCATGGACTCTAGTATGCCTTCTTAACTCCTGAAGCTTATCATTGTGGGCCCAGGGATATAGCATAACTTAGAACTTTCAAATAGAAACACCACACCGTGTGATTCGTTTTTTTGAGGAACATCCTCTTCCCTCTCTCCCCATTGGGCTCACAAGCTAACTAACAAGTGGCCACAGTCTTTCCTTGGCTGGATGACTTTCTTCCAGAGCTTACTGAAATGTGGTAGAATTTGCTGACTTGAAATCAACTCCTCTTCCATGTGTTCCAGGCCCATAGGCCTACAGACAGGGAAGGGCTACTCTAAGGCCCTGGGCCTCTGTCACTATGTTTCCTTTTCTCTCAAAAAGTTGGAAAGAAATACCATAGCATTCTCTTGTCTTTTCTCTTCTCCAGTTGCTCACCAAACAGTAATTTTTGAATAAATGAATGAATGAATGCCTGAATGGGCGAATTAAAATCTCTTCCTACAAATGCAGAACTGTAATGAATTCCTTCTTCCTAAGGGAGCTTCCCTTGGAGGGTTCTCAGAACCCTTTAGAAGACTTCTACTGCCACTAAAGGGGGAACAAAGAATTCATTGTTTACCACTGTTACTCTTTGTGTGACTTTAAGAAATTCATGATGACAGAATGCAGGGTTGCCTCTAACACAAAATTTCTACCTCCCTCTTTGTTTTTTTTTTCCAGAGAGAATGTTTCCCAAATCACATAACTACTATTAAGAGATTTGGACAGCACCTACTCTAGGACCTGTCTTGCCTTTAGCCAGCAGAACCCCTGGTTTCTCTTTTGGATGATGATCTTTTTGCCCTAGACACCTACTTATCATAAACAGAAAGAAGTAAAGAGGTAACAAGCCCAGTGTGTTACACATTAGCTAAAATGGTAAGAGTTCCCATAATTTGCCTCTTTTAGGTCTGTTTTATTTAGAAGATTTACTTTTATTTGATCTCATGCTTCTCACATGTTAAATTCTAAGCAGGACTCAAAAACTCCTATGTGTAAAGAGAAAGAAGATTAAAAGCTGGATGAACTATTTACTTGGTGTCTATTTCCTTGGTGTGTGCTTTGGTGATGGATGACTTGTTGGGGGAGTTCAGAGCAGAGGAAGTCGGCTCTGTGACTTCTCTAAGCCAGATTTTTGTTTTGTTTTTGGTAATGGTGCTACATGGGCACTTTGCTGACATGAAGAAGAGCCTGAGAATGAGGTATCTTCCTAAAATTATTAAGCATAGAGATTATTATGTTTGTTAAACTCTTCTCTAGGCATTATGGAACAAAGGCTATGGAAATCTTACAGATTCAAAGGTGAGGCAAACCCTTAAACTTTTCTGACTTGTCCAATTGACTTTATAATCTTTATTGCTTTTACAGCTCACCTTCTAAATCTTTTTTATCTCTATGGTTTTTGTAAACAGATTTTCCTCTGCTATGCTCTGAATGTTTGTGTCTGCCCAAAATTCATTTGGAGAAATCCTAACACCCAAAGTAATGGTATCAGAAGATAGAGCCATTGTGAAGTGATTAGGTCGTTAGGACAGCACCCTCATGAGTGGGATTAGTACTCCCATAAAAGAGGCTCCAGAGAGGTCCCTTGTGCCTTCCACCATGTAAGTACACAACAAGAAGGTTCTGTCTATGAAGCAGAGAGGGGACTGTTTTCAGACACCAAATCTGTCAGTACCTTCACCTTGGGCTTCCCACCCTCTAGAACTGTGAGCAATATATTTTTGTGGTGAATAAACCACCTAGATGATGGTATTTTGTTATAGCAACACAAATGGATAATGACATCCTTCTTTGTGTCTGGGGGTGGCAATATCAATACTGTTGGCTGGGCTTATAAGAATTAAGCTTGGGTTATGGAAGAGAGAAGAAAAAGGTAATGGAAGAGTAAGTAAAATGAAAACTGTTCAGGAACCAGAAATTAGACATTCTAATTGGTAGAAAACACTCATTTTTTGGATCATTGGATTCAGGTGATAAAATAATTTCACTGGAGATAAAGTATTTGTTTGCTTCTAAACCCTCGCAAAGGACATCACAGAAAGGAGGCATACCAGAGAGAATTGTGCAATTGTACAGGTCTGGTGTCCACATTCTTAAGGTAAGTTTTCACCAGGTCAAACTTTTGAGGTGAGGCTAAAGGTTGCTGGGGGGGTGGGGGGAACTCACCCTGGCTGTAGCATCTTTGAGGGGGACCAAACTAGCTTTAAGATCACTTTTTAGGGACCTTCAGGGGCCTGGCCTAAAATTGCACTCACATATCTATTTAAAAGAAACCAAGGAGAGAGGAGAGGCAGACAGATGTTAGAACTACGTGGAGGAATGTGTAAATTAGTTCTGTGTGCTCAGCAATTACCTTATAGAGTACACTGAGTACAAACTAATGATTCATGTTGATGTAACACTCTTTAAAATGAAGGAAAACATTGTGATAAAGCTCAACCCTGATTCTTCCTTGCTAGTTATGTACTTCTGGACACATTCTTAAGCTTTATGAACTTCACATTCCTTATTTGTGAAACATCTTTTTCACAAGGTCATGGTAAGAATTAACAGAATGCATAATAGGTGAAAATAATCAGTGCTGATAATGATACTTGACACATAGTAGTTTCAATGTGTCAAGAACTATTTTAAATTAATATACATTATTAATTTAATACTAAAAATGAAAAAAGAATGAAGTAGGCACTAGTACTATGCACAGAGAGGAAACTGAGGCACAGAGAGGCTAAATAACTTCCAGGAGCATAAGAGGAGCAGAGCTGGGTTTAAACCAAGAAAGCCTGGTTGCTGAACACTACTTTATGTTGTCTCTTGGTGTAGTATGAATCACAGTAAGAACACTGTTCTGATTTAGGTCAAATAGGAAGATATTGGAATGTGAAATTAAGAATGACTGGCATTTATGAAAGGCAAAGAATATATAAAGTTATAAAAATTATTGGCTATCAACTTTGATTATGAAGTTTAGTGAAGGAATTTTGGAACAAACTTTGTTTTGAGTTGTCCCAGCTCCTTGAAAAATGATAAATTCTGCTAAGGATGGGAATTAGGAGGACAAGTTCTCTTTTCTTTTGCAGGCAAAAATTTCCTTTCAAATTAATTTCATTCTCTTGACAATTTTGTATAGGTTTCTCGGTTAAATATTTTATTCTTATTTCATTCACCATCTTGTTTTTCTTATTTTTTTCTGGCAATGGATTCTTTTTACAGGTCCTCACCATTGGCATGTTTCTTACCTGACCACAGGTCAGATAAGACCTGTGCGTTCCAGAGATAACCATCTGAGTGCATTTCTTTTTTCCTACTATGTTTATTTGACCTGTTTTTCAGTAAAGTTGTTTTACTGAATTTGATATGTGGGTGGTAGTTCCTTGTCAGTTTTTACTTCTCAAAAGGATCCATAGCATCATTTCTCTTCTGGAGTCTCCACATGCAATGCTCTCATATATAAATCTGACCTGTTGTGCCTTTTTTTTTTTCCATTATGCTTTTTTGTTGGTGAGACCTTGAGGATGCAGAGGAAAAATACACATCCAGAGTTTCTCCAAAGAGTTTTCTTCCCAGCACCCAGGAGACTGAGGCAGTAGAATTGTGAGTTTAAAACCAGCCTAGGCTATATAGTGAGACCGTGTTGGGCCTACAGAACTCACGTTTTTCTCTTTCCTCACTTGATACATTATCCATGGGTCATCTTGTCCCCAGACAAGAATAACATTTCCCTCTGTCTAATCTAGAGATCTATATTTCTCACCCAGATCTCTTCCAGAATATTCCTATCCAACTGCTCACAGGACATCTCTATTTGGTTGTCTCAAGGCAACTCATATTCAGCCTATATAAAACTGAATTCCATTGCTTCCTTCCCCAGCCAAGGTTCTCTTGCCCACTTCCCAGTTTCAGAAAATAACACCATTATCTATGAAGTTGGTCAAGCCAGAATCTTGGAACCATTCTTGACCACTACTTCCACCTCAACTCCCATAGGTAGTCAAGAGCCAGCTCCTCCCGATGACCTCCTTAACCTTCTGTTAATCACTAAGGTCATTCTCTTAGCTCACATCATCTTAATTTCCCACTTCGTTCCTGAAATAGTCTCCTAACTCATCTGCTATGTCTTGCCGCACTCCTATCTGTGCTGTATCTGATGTAAAATTTTCTTTCTTCAGCTGAATCTGATCATGCCGTTCTCCTGTCATTGAACCTTCATTAACTCCCCATCGTTCTCAGGATGCAGTCTGTACAAAATCATGTGTAAATACCATCAGTCTATGTAACAGTGCTAACAGTGATGACTATGTACCAGGACCTTTAGATATTTATTTCATTTAATCTACACAGCAATCTTCTGAAGAATTACTGTTACCTTTCTTCTCTAGAAAAGGATACCGCTGCCATAATAACAAAGGCTAATATTTAGCACATGAGGCACTTTAAGTTTTTAAAGTATATTTAATGTAATTTCATTCTCATAACAACCCTATTTAGTTTTAAACCCTATTTCATTCTCATAACAACATGGATTACTATTATCTCCATTTTCTAGATGAGAAACTTTAAGCACAGAGAATCTAATTTGCCTGATGTGATACAACAGTAAGTGACAGAGTGGGAGTCCGATTGAGGTCTGAATTAGAGCTCTTATTGACTGTCATGTATCTCTGAATCTCTGCATGTGCTTCTTCCCCTGAATGGACCTGGGGAAGTTCTACTCATTCTGATTTCAGCTTTTTATTTTCTTTTTGAGATAGGGTTTCACTATGTAGCCCAGGCTGGCCTCAAACTTGAGATCCTCCTACTTCTGCCTGTGAATGCTGGGATCACAAGTGTGCCCACAATGTCCAGCCTTAAGATATAATTTAGAGAACTCTTCCATGATTGCTGACTCCATAACACTCATCTCCTGTTTCCATAACAACATGTTTACACCCACGCTGACCTGGACCATGCTTCTCCTATTTGTACGTCGCCTATTCCTAGGATGGACCACCACACCCAGCTTTTTATTGGTTGAGTCTCATGGACATTTTGCACAGAATGGCCTCAAACTGTAATTCTCCTGATCTCTGTCTCCTGAGTGGCTAGGATTACTGGTGTGAGCCATTGTGGTGGCTACCCACTTACTTTCCTTTAATAACCTATAAAAAGGCTTCTTACCTCATTTAGAGTAGAAGATAAATTGTTTCCTGCATGGCCTTTTAGGATCTTAAAATATGCTCCCCTCCTCCTCAATCCCTTACTCCCACCTTCCCATTCATCTGTGTGTCTGTACCTGTCACTCTGTCTCTCCTCTCTTGAGCTCTGCCAAACTAACTTCTGCATTGGCTCCTGCATTCAGACACCACCCATCTTACTTCCTCAGCTCCAAGACTTTGCTGACTTTTCTCAATGAGGCCTGTCTCAACCCTACTTAAAATTACAAATCAAGATACTCCTTGTTCCACACTCTACCAATCTCCCTTCTTGCTATGCCTTGTCCTATCATCTTGGAACATAAGCTTACCTGTTTATTATCTGTCTCTTCCTCCCAGAATGTGAGCTCCACAGGCAGAGTTCATTATTTCTTTTCCTTGATCCTTAATGAATCCAAGCACTTATCAAAACATTTAGAAAATGCCCGAAACATAGTAGAGACCCACAAACTATTTGCTCAGTGAGCATAAAGAGGATTGATCTTAGTCTCCACTTTACCCTCACAAAAGAACTGGAAATCTCTCTAAACCAATCATAGAATAGAAATGGATCTTAGAATGATTGTGGTCTGTGCTATTCTTATTCCAAGTAGAATATTCTGTTCTGAAATATTCCCTTTTTTGGGGGAAGGATTTCTTTTTTCTTTATTCATTTATTCATATGTGCATACATTGTTTGGGCCATTTCTCCCCTCTGCCCCTGCCCCCTCCCTCTCCTCCCAACCCCCCTCACTTCCAGGAAGAATCTGTTCTGCCCTTTTCTCCAATTTTGTTGAAGAGTAGACATAAGCAATAATAAGAAAGACATAGTGTTTTGCTGGTTGAGATAACGATAGCTATACAGAGAGATTCCTAGCACTGCTTCCATATACAAGTGTATTTCAACCTGAATTGATTCACTTCTCCCAGACCTCTTCACTACTTCTTGGTCACCTTCCCATATTGACCTCTGTCGTTTTAAGGTTACTGTTTTAGCTCCTCTGCAGTGGGGACATCAAACACTTTCAAATTTTGGGTTTCCTACCTTTCCCTATTCCTCCTATATGTGTTCTCCCCTTAGCATGTGACCCAAGTCTAATAATATTACTGCATTTGTTTTAGATCAAAAGTCTGCATATGAGGGAGAACATAGGAGTTTTGGTTCTCTGAGCCTGGCTAACTTCACTTAAGATGATGTTCTCCAGTTCCATCCATTTACTTGTGAATGACAAGATTTCATTCTTCTTCATGGCTGCATAAAATTCCATTGTGTATAGATACCACATTTTCTTAATCCATTCATCAGTGGTGGGGCATCTTGGTTGTTTCCATAACTTGACTATTGTGAATAGTGCTGCAATAAACATGGGTGTGCAGGTGCCTCTGGAGTAACCTGAGTTATATTCTTTTGGGTATATCCCTAGGAGTGGGATTGCTGGATCATATGTCTATGTTTAGTTTTTTTAAGTAGCCTCCATATTGTTTTCCAGAGTGGTTGTACTAGTTTGCATTCCAATCAGCAGTGTATGAGGGTTCCTTTCCCCCCACATCCTCTCCAATATTTGTTGTTGTTGGTGTTTTGATAATAGCTATTCTAACAGGGGTGAGGTGAAATTTAGTGTGGTTTTGATTTGCATTTCCTTTATGGCCAGAGATGGTGAGCATTTTTTCATGTCTTTTGGCCATTTGAATTTCTTCTTTTGAAAAAGTTCTGTTTAGTTCAGTTGCCTATTTCTTTATTTGTTCATGGATTTTGGGGGAGTTTAGTTTTTTGAGCTCCCTGTATATTCTGGCTATCAGTCTTTTGTCTGATGTATAGCTGGCAAATATTAAAATATTCCCTTGATTGCAACCTTAGATTTAGTGGATAAATTCTAATTCTGATGATGACTGCATGTCACATTCTGTCCTCCCCTTGAGTGGACATTTTCTGTGTTCTTTTTTAGAACTTTAGAGTTCTGCTCTGGCTGTTTTCTGGCCTTAGGCTTCAGCAATGGCACAGATTTCAAAGCTGCTTTCTCTTAAAGACAGAAAGGAAAAGACAGATATATTGGGTTATATTATGTAGTAAAGTTTTCAACAAAACAAAGAATACAATAAATAAAGTCAAAAGGAGGAAATAAACTGGGGGAAAAAGTAATTGCCACATTTATAACACACAAACAGTTCATGACAAAGAACCAGTAAGTAAAAGGCCAACAAGCAACAGAAAAGTGAGCAAAGGAAAAGAAAGAAAAAGATGGTAACCAATAGTTCATGGAAAGATGCTTAATTTCACAGAAGAGATAATAAAGTCAACAAGTTCAAAATAAAACAGCAAGAAATTCCACTTTTCCTCTATCATTAGCCAGAGTTTGAAGGCATAGTTTTTGCAAAACTGTAAGGAAATGGACATGCTTAGTATATGTACTTTTGGTGGGAAGGTATATTGGTGCAACCAACTGGTAACTATAAGCACAGTTACAAGTGCACACACCCTCTAAGGGGATGATTTTATCTATTATATTTTTGATACAATGTGGGATCTTTCTTACCTTACACACATATTACTTTTTAAAATTAAAAATGTTAATTAGAAAAAATTACTCTTATTGACAGGAAGACTCTCCATTTAGACCGTAACATTTTGGTTACTGCATCACACCACGAAACACCCTGGCATCAGTAGTCCATGGATGTATTCACATCCCACATCCATGCTGGATAAGGTTCTGAGAGAATCTGCTTAGATCTATCTACTCATTCATATTCTATTTTTCCTTTATCTTGTTTTATTTCAGAAATAATTCAAGGACTGATGAGAACTTGACACAGGTGCTCTAAAACTAATCAAACCAATTTATACTTATTTGAGTTATTCCTAATAATAAATTTTGATATGAAAGTTATCATCTCAGTTGTGCTTCATATAGCACAATGAGTTTTAACTTCCTAAACTTACACACTAACAGTAGAAAAATGTTTCCAGAGACTGGTGGAAAGTTGGGAGAATTAGTCAGAATTTAAAAGAGGTTGTGGACAAGGTATCCATCGAACTGGGTTTAGGATTTTCTTCTGAGAATGAAAACTTAAAGAATCAAAGTGTGATGGATGAGATCAGTAATATATAACAATAATATAGCCATGAGATTATCTTTTAATACTTGATTATCAAATCTAAACAAGGTGATTTGGCTATAACTTTAGTGAAGCAAGACTTCTACATATATGACTGAACTTAAGAAAGCTTAAGCCTTACCAACTATAATGTACCTTTGTAGAAGACAGAATTAGTGGAATTGGGGAGTGCATTATCTATAAAAATGGAAAATTGGGAAGCAAGTATTGCTTATGTCTCCAAGATGGAGCAGAACAGAGTCTTAACCAACAAGTATTCAGTCTACTTAGAAATGTTTATCCCAATGAGATATGTGTATCAAGGTAAAGTCATTAAGGTTTTCCAACTCACTTTTGGCAATGATTTCACATTCCCCGAGTCACCTCACCAAGTTTATTGGTTTCTCACATAGGTTTACTTGTAGTCAGCCTCATTGGTTGCCATTTCAGTCTCATAGACCCATGGTGTCTTTCAGAGTCATTTTAGTTTAACCTCTACCCAATATAGGAATGCTACTTGCTACGGTTTGAATGTTTGTCTCCCCCATCCCATCCCCCAAATTCATAAGTTGAAATCTAATATGCAATGCAAAAAGATTGAGGTAGGGAGTTTGGAAGATAATTAGGTCATGAGAACCCCACCATCATAAATGGGATTAGGTTCTTATTAAAAAGGCCCAAGGGAGCTTGTTCATCCCTTCTGCCATGTGAGGACCATCTCTGAAGCAGAAAGCAAGCCCTCACCAGATACCAAATCTGCTGGTGCCTTGACTTTAGACTTTCCAGCCTCCAGACTGTGAGTAATAAGTAGTTTATAAACAATCCTGTCTAAGCTATTTTGTTATAGCAGCCTGAATGGACCATGATACTCTCAGACTTCTCACCACCCCCTCCCCAGACCCACCATCTATGATCCTTTCAAAAAAACTGGTCCTACTGACCCCAGTAAATTTTCCCTCCAGCTCCCCAAGATTTCTTTAGGAGAAACTCTCCAGCCACATTTAAGGTTCCTGAAACTTAAACCCACTATTATGAGGTAAATGGTTAATGTGCTCATGACTTTATTTGGCATTAATTGGGGAAAGGAAGCCAATGAAACTATGATTTTATTTTCTTTATTTATCAATAGTAACAAAAATCAGGAATTACAAAAACAAGTTAAATGCAATATGGAGGCATACTAAATACAAATACATTTTCACAAACACATTGGCAACAGAAACCTGTTCAAATTGTTCCCTAAAGTTTGACTATTTAAATCATAGGTGTAAAGGGAAGACATTCAGACTGGTTTACATGGGCTTATTAACATGAAAGAGCTCTTCTTTCCCCAAACAGTGATAGAGTCCAGAGTCATGGCATGAGGGTTTCCATGGTCACTGGATCTAACAGACACTGCAATGTTTATAAAACCACACACATACACGGAGAAAGCCCAGGAAGCTTGCAATCTATGCCCTACATGCTTTTAGTGGGCTGAAGGCACCAAACCTGATTTAATCCTGCCTGTTTGCTTTATGCAAAGCTCTGTGCAAGACTCCCCAAACTAGGCTATTAGCAGCTTTCCATGAATGGTTCTCAGATCACGTGATTCTCTGGTGCAGACAACAGCTGCCCTATTTGCACAGAAGTAGCAGACTCAAGAGGAATGTGGCCCTGCTTTTGGAGAATTTAGTGTTGCAGAATAGGGAAGAGTCTTGGATGGTAACCACTGCTCTAAGTATGACTAGTGAAGAGACAATGTAGCTTCTTGCTTTAAACAAATTGGCATTCCTGCCCTCTCCCATTGGGTCCAAGAACCAGCAAAACTTCTTTTGATTAAGGCATGGTTCTGTGAGTTCTCCAAGGCACTTGGACAGGGAGCTGCATTTCAGACTGCACAAGTGGGGCTCAAAGGGTTTTTTAATGGGATGATAAGTAAAAGCTTGGAATCCTAAGCAAAGTAGAATTTTTTTCCTTATAAATGAGAAAAAGAGAAACCATTCAGAAGGAATTCCATTTCCGGCACAAGTTTTTCACAGTTGTCTGTGCAGTACAAGCTAAATAATTTCCTGCTGAGGGTCTGTAATCTGATTTTTACAAGTGAGATATTCAAGTTTTTGACTTTTGTTATGCTAAATACAAGTGAAACATGGTAAGGAGGAGGTTTAATAACAGAGGCCAAAAGACATAGGACTGAGTGCAAAAAACCAATTTTTTCCCAAGGCTCAGTTTTTTTTGATTAAATCTTTACTTTTTACTATTGAATCTAAAACCTTCTTTTGTCCCTATCTCTAAAAGGAACTCCAACAAGAGATTGAACAGACGAAGAGAAAGTGGGTGTTTCTTCTTCCCATTCTTCCTGGGCAAGCTTTCCCAGGAAGGTCTCACATCCTAGTACAATACCCACAGGGGCCATACACAATGAGATCAAACTTGGTCGTCTTGGTTTTGACTGTTGAATTCTTCTTGTTAAAACAATAAGGTTTTGCTTATCTTAAGTAGATGCAGAAAAATTCTAAGAACCTGTCTCCCTCTGGACCAATGATCACAGTCACAACATTTACAATTCATCAAATCAAAGGTTAATGGATTCCTATTGGCTCACTGAGGAAACTGAGGCCCAGAAATAGGAGAAGACAGGGTCAAAGACATTCTGATAGTTGGTGATTGACCAATAAGCATGTTGGTAGGCTGGGATATCCTAAGCCTCCACCCTTTGGAATCTTGAGACTTCTATGAGGAGGCTTCTTCCTCTGGCTTCTGTCTGAGTCAGGCCCTGTCCCTCTTGGCACATAGTTGACCTGCTGGAAGCCGGGGGGGGGGGGGGTGCCAACCTTGGGCTACAACTAGTCTAGAATGTGGCAGGGTCTAGGGGGTGTCTGGCTTGTAGAGGTCCCTGCACTAATAAGAACCCCAAACTCCTTCCACTTCTGAAATGGTAAGACTAGTGAAAAAATAATTACAAAAGCTTAATAGCTAGACAAGAAAATATTATAAAACAACAACAATAATATAGTGATAATTGCAGAATGAAGTCAACTTGCAAAAAAAAAGTGTTACAGAGAAATAGCACCTTTGGTAAAAATTATTTTAAAAATTTGGTTAGGTCTCTAAGGGGCTGGAAGTATACAAGTAAATATCTGCATCATTTGGGCACACCCTCCCAGAAACTCCATCCAAGTCTGAGGGACATAGTAACTAACAGGATGGCTGTGTATCTAGAGATGATGGTTAGGACCAAGAGGAGAAGCAGAGATGCGGGAGGTCTGTCAGAGGCAATGGCAAGGGCCAGAAGCGGCATGCCTTCTCCACTGAGCATCCCCACCTCTCAAGACTGAGACTGAGTCTGCTCAGTCCCCTCTGGCACTGAATGCTGTGGTCTCAGAAAGGTTGCAGATCTGGGTCTGCCCACCTGGATGCAGGGTCCCTACTTGCCTCCAGCCCCAGGGCACTGTTTACAGTTTCTCTTAAAGCAATCCTAGAAACAAGGTTATGACCCTCCCCTCCTAACCAGCCACCCCCATTTCCTTTATTGCAAAACAAATAAACAAAATAAAATTCATTGCTATACAAGCAAATATTTGTGATCTGGCAATTGTAGCAGACACTCATGTACTGGACTTGACACTGAAGTGGAAGAGAAGGTGTCAGGCTCCAGACACTGTGCTTACTTGCCTCTTCTTAGATCTCTTTGGTGCTCACCCTCTTGGTCTTTTCAGCTGTTTCCTTTGAGATGTAAGAGAAAAATAATTATCATGGAAATATTTTTAAAAGTTGTTGGCAATTATCTAGTTCTCCAGGCTTTATATAGTATTGATGGATACATGCTTATGCTGAATATTAACTTATTTACTTGTCCGGCTCCTCCTTGGATGCTGAACAACTTGCAGCATGTCCTATTTATGACATGGTCAGATAGGGACTGAATTACCAGCTGACCTCATCTGAACTCCTATGAAACAAGCAGATGAGATATTACTATCCCCATTTTAAGGATAAAGAAAAGGGAAGTGCTATAAGATGTTCTGAATCCAGAGAAGTGTTAAGAGCAACAGGTTCTAGGAACAGAACTACTGAACTTGAATTTGACTTTGCTACTTTCTTGGTGACCTTGGACATATTGCAAAACCTTCTATGCCTCAATGTCTTCAACTTCCACATGAGGGTAATGAAGTACCAGCTCTTACAATAGTGCTGGCCCATTCCTCCAGAGAAGGTATACAAATGGCCCATGAGGACATATGAAGATGCTCCACATCACTAGTCATGAAAACCCAATGAGGTGCCACTTCATACCCACTAGAACAGCTAAGATTAAAAAAAAATAACAAATGTTGGCAAGGATGGGAAGAAAATGGAGTGGTGTTGGTGAAGATGTACGATGGTGCAGTCACTTTGGGAAACAGTCTGGCAGTTCCTCAAAAGGTAAACATGGAGTAAAGGTTAGACACTGAGGCAAGGACTCAAGTAGAGATAGTTTATCGGGAGACAATCCCAGGAAGCAGCAGAAAAGGATTAGAGAAATTTGTCCAGGAAAGAAGCAATAAAGAGCATGTTTTCAGGTACCACGGTAGGCATGTGGAACTTAATTTTGCCGGGAAGCTCAAGGAACAGAGTCATTGTGCCCAGGATGTGAAGGAGCTGGGGTATCTCTATAAAACCTCCCACTGTCTGAGGGCTGCACCAGGAAATAATTCCTGACTCTGTCCACTAGCATATGTGGGCCACGTGGACTTCCAAAGCCAAAGAAAACCCTGAGGCAGAAATGGTGGTGCTGGTAGTAAGAATGCATTCCAGCCAGGATCACCAAACATTTGGGGCAAGGCAGCTGGGGGTTGGGGATCCAGTCACATCTGCTGGATATCAGTCATTGTTGTCAGTAGGGTTTCCTATTTAATTTTTTCAAATTGAATTTTAATTAATGTACCACAAAACTCACCCCAATAAAGTATGCAATTCAGTGGTTTTAGTATTTTCATAAGGTGTCAACTATCCCCACTATCTAATTCTAAAACATTTTATACCATACAAACTAGAAGTCACTCCTCATTCTCCTTTCCATCTGCCCCTGGCAACCACGAATCTACTTTCTGACTCCATGGTTTTGCCTATTCTGGACATGTCATAGAAGTGAAATCACACTTTATTGTCTGACTTCTTGCCCTTAGACACTGAGGGAACCCCACGAGACAGAGAGACTTAAAATGTTAGCTGCTAGAATTCACTCCCCACTGTCTATCACTCCATGTAACCTCTTTACCCTAGATGAAAGGAATTTATGAAGTTGTTTTAATTTCTCCTTTTATGGGGCTGAGCGCATTTGGACATTTAAGTCTGGTGAAATAGGGAAAAGCAAAAGACTAGAAGCTTCTGCTTCTGCTTAAACCACTGACGTAAGAATTCTATGGGTGACAATAATGACAAACTGCACAGAAAGAACAACCGATAAATATAAGTGATCCTGGGGTCATGGCTCAAGTGGTAGCATGCCTGTCTAATCAGTGTAAGTGATTACTATTAATAGTTCTCTTGACTGTGTCAAATATTTCATCTCAGTAGTTTAGTAGCTCTTTCGATCCTTATAGACCTTAAAAGCTTTTACATCAGAACTATTACTGGTCTATAAACAGGAAATGTAAGGCACAATATCTCATTAAGACTACATGATAAGCCAGTGAAAAGACAGGGTCAGATCCTACACTTCTACACCCTGTCAGGGGACCACCATTCTGCTAAGAACCCATTCCTCAAGGAGATCCTTACCTTAATGACAATGAGCCTGAACAGAATTCTTATTTATTATCTTCTTAGTCTCCAGAAAGGAGAATCTTTGTCAGTCATAGGCTACTCTCTACCCACATGAGCATTAACTTAAATTTTTCTGCTATGGTCCAGTTCCATTCATTTCATTCTCATTGAGTGGCAACTATGTGCCAGGCCCTGGACTGGATATGAGGGTACAAGGACAAGTAGTTATAGACCCTGCTCTCAAGGGAGAAGTCTTTGGGTCTAGGCACTGCACACTGGTGACAATAGGAACTCTAACAGCTTACTTGCATATCACTACCTGGCTGATTCTTACTTAGACAACCATTCACCAAGGTATAACCTATGTCTGCTGAGGCCTCCTGCGCTGTTGGAGGACTCCATCAGAGAACTGTCTACATCAGGGTTTGACATCATTTGGGATCTACTGTGTTAGACAAAGTATGTCTCTTTGGTCTCTTGGACAAAGTCTGAGTGGTATAAAGACCTGGTGGCAGCAGCATTACCTGAGCCAGCACGAGAGCTGCCACTCACCTGGTGCTTTTGGAGCTCCTGGACATAGCTAGTCATCTCCTCCTCTGTCTGGGTCTGGGCTTCTTTCTGATTCTTTCCTGTAAGAAAAACCGAAGTTCAGAGCACAGGTGGCTGTGGTAACCAGGTGATGGATCTATCGTGATCTGCCTTCAGGTTCTCAGTTCATCTCCCATGCAACTGTGGAGGTGAATCACCCACACTTCTCTGAGTGTGAAGGTATGAAGCACCGTGAGCAACTGACACCTCCAAAGTAACACACAGCAAGCAAGCTATCGATTCCAGCCCTTCTTTGGCCTCAGTTCCTAGTGTCTCCTTTAATGTCTCAGCATATCCATACCATGGGCTGGTACTTAGCAGAAAAGCTATGAGAATGGTCCTAACTCAGGAAATTCTTCTGGCATCACCATTCTCAACCATTCACCCACCACCCGCAAAATGTCCTGGAAGACATTTAAAAGCATAATTGCTGACTCCGGGTGCAGCTCAGTGGTAGAGTGCTTGCTTAGCATGTGCAAGCATCAGCTTCAGTCTTAACACTTCAAGATAAATATATAAATGAATAAATAAATAAGATTTCAAAACCATCTAGCTTTCACCTTCAGAGATTGTGATTTACTTGATGTGGGTACCACAGTTTGTTTTGTAAGGCTCTCTAGGTGATTCTGTATGGCCAGGGCTGATAATCACTGCATCTTACAATGTTTTCCAAACTTGCATAGTGACAAACAAACAAACAAAAAGGACACATTTTCCCAAGCTGTTCTTTTTGCAGATTCTAATTCATTTGGATTGGGGTGGTGCCCAGGAATCTCTGGTTATCAAACACAAATTTCCCATTAGTAAATACTGGACATATGGCATCCATCTGCCCCTCACAGCAGTTTCCCTTTACCCTGGCTGCTTCTGGCTCCATTATTTCCATGCTCTGCTTGTTTGTCCCATTGGGATTGAACTCAGGGCCTCATGCTTGCTATGTAGGTGCTTTACCACTTTAGCCTCACACTTTATATCTAACACTTTAGATATTTTTTGAATAGGGTCTAGCATTTATGTCTGGCTGGCCTGGACTGCAATCTTTCTACTTCTACTTCTCTTGTAGCTGGGATGACAGGTGTACACCACCACACCCAACTTTTACTGATTGAGATGAAGTCTTGCTAACTTTTTGTCCAGGCTGGCCTTGAACAATGATCCACCTGATCTCTGCCTCCTCAGTATCTAGGATTACCAGCATGAGCAGTGGTGTCCAGTTAGCATTTTTGATCTAAGACCTGACTGCTAGCTTTCAGCTGCTAGCCAGAAAATGCCTCAGCATACCACCCATATAACCTCCTCCTATACCCATGGCCTACATATTAAGACATGCTGAGGCCTCTGAGGGACCACTCTCTGAATTGCTCTTTATACTCACACAGAGCTCTGGGTCTTCCTGGGAAGGAAGTGTGTGGCTATGGAAATGGATAATGTCCCATGGGGTGATAATTTGTATTTTATTCGATGCATGAGATGGGCTTATTATTTAGATAATCATACTTATGGTTCTGTCAACCAGCTGCACACTGACTTCTACATTTTGGAATGAAGGGCTACCAGAACAAGAGCAACTGATGTATGGAAGGGAGTCTGGGAAAGACAGGCACAGAAAGCCTCCTGGTTGAGGCAGGCTGGGCCACTATTTTAAGATGTTATTTGATGCCTTCAGTAGCTACTGTGATCTGGATTGGTCTTGACTGCTAGTAACTTCTAGAAGTTTCTTGTCTCTAAGTAGCTTTCTTTCAGCTCTTCCACCTATCCTTAGACTTAGGTTGGCCTCCTGCCCTGGTTTGCTGAAGTAGACTTGGTTCTGAGCAGTGGTGGGCTAATGATCCCATGGATAGTACTGGCTTCTGTTAATACTGTTGATGATCTCTGGGCTCCTTGTCTAGACTCTCTCCCAGTAGCCTTAATTTCTACCTTCTAATCACTGTCTTACTTGATCTTCCTGAATATAATTCTAGGCATCAGCCCTCTTTTTCTTGCCTCAGTTAACTTCTTAAAATATAACTTCAGGTTTACCCCCATCAGGTATAACTTTGGTTGCAACTGACCTTTCTTCTCAAATCCAGTGAGACTCTATTCCAGATCTTGCTTCAATGCCCTTCTCTGCCTTGCCTCCAGTCTCTAGTTCTTTGTTTGGACTTAGCTTCAATGTGTGTCCCTATTATCTGTGGCATCACTGCAGCCCAGGGCCTTGAAGGGACCTTTAACCTTTACCCTGTCCCCCAAACTCTCTCTGACACCTGAATCTCACCATCCTGCCCATGTCCCAACTATCTCAACTTCATTTTCTTATTTTTAAAAAGATTTCTTCCAGCCACTGCTCTCTTTCCCATTATCTCCATGCTAACTTCTCTCAGTTCATTCCCAACACTGCTCCCTCTTTTGGCCTGAGGCATAGCTCACCATCACAGGTCATGGCTGTGCAGACCCAGTTTCCACAGGCACAGACACAGCGGTTACAGTCCACCTCGGTCTCGGCTCCATCTGCGTATGTTTCATCCTCCAGGGCACACTCTGTTGAACCGGAAATAGGGGCAGCAGTTTGATGGTGAGGGTGGAACAGGGTAGGGTGTCTTTGGTACAGTTTACATACCTGCCCCTTTACCTAGGCCAGGCCAAGGCCTGCCCTTCAGAGGCACCATGTCTGAGTAAGTGCCCCCATCAACATAAAGGCTTTGGGACATTAACCTCACCATGCAGATGATGGGCCAGGGCCCAGTCTAGAATGCACAAAGGGATTTTTCTCAGCTACCTCTGGAGAGCTCCACAGTCCTCTCTTATCTTGACCGCCCCAAAAATGCCTCCATCCCCAACAACTCTCAAGTTCTAGGTTAGGCATACTCTTTTCAGGAGGGTTGAAAGATGGATTGAGGCACTTGAGGAACTCTTGGAAGCTGAGTTTCCAGTCAGCATTTTCATCAGACAGTTCAATAAGGGCATCAACACAGAGTCCTCTGAAACAAAACATAGGAGACACATGTGAGAAACACCCCAGCTTCCCTCCCAAGAAAGGAAGTAAGCATCAGGCTCACATACATCTGGGGCCTCAAGAGGCCAAGAAGATGACTCTTCATTGATAAACATTCCCTCTACACTGACCCATGACAACCATTATTCATTCTGACTCCTGTAAGCATCTAACCTTTAGCTTGGGTGATGTTAGATCACCCAAGCTGTTCAAGTGTAACCTCCCCAAATAACTAAAGTTTTATCAATGGCTTTGTCCACCTTCATTGACAAATGTTTTCACTACCCTCACACTTTTACTAGCAATTATCTTTCCCCATAGTGTGACTGTCAAGCCAATTGAACCAGAAAAATCAAAACAGAAGATATGACAGATGACACGAATATGGGATTTGAAAGAATATGAAATTCAAGCAAGAATTACCATTCTAGAAAGAGATCTTACAGGAAAGTTTTATAGAACCTCAGGTTCTTCACTTCCTGAATTGGCTAGGATTTGAGTCCTGGCTCAATCACTTATTACCCAAATGGTTTTGAGCTAGTTCTTCAATCTTTCTAAACCCATTTTCTCACCTTTAAAGGGAAGCCAAAATGTCTTCCTTTCCTGGGATTTTATGATGGTCAACCATTCAAACAGTAAAGCATTATCTAATTTCAAGATATGATAAGATGAAGAATTTGCAGATCTTATACGTTAAGCTCATGGGCTGTTATTAGGAAGAATCCTTCTAGAAGCTGTGTTCTGTACTTCTTTTAGACAAGAGAGGTATTTTTTCCTATTTTCAGTTCTTACTGATATTCTGAAACCACACAAGTTTCTTAGGAGTTAATTTTTATTAATATTTATTCTAGGATAATACCAAAAGGAGAAGGTCATTATCTTTCTAACAATTAGGTCAATCTACATGAAACAGCACTGGCTATCTTAAAAATCAGAAATGAAGGTATTTTAGATCTATGGGTAGATAATATATTAATGTAATTCCTTCAGATAATTAACCAATATAACATCACCCATACCTCTTAGAAATAACTTTGCTGTGATGTGACCTTGATAATTTATTTGAAAATTACATTCCTTTTTCTTTGTGAGTTCTGGCCTAATACAGTAACTATTTGATCAGATATCAGTGTGGCTCAATATATCAGTATATAATATTCATAGGCTAGAAGAGGACAGGATTCCTGTTTTTCTTTTTAGTTCTCAGTGGTACTAGTGACTTTTTAGGAAGTGGGAAGGCATGCAAGTCCCCTTTCACAGGAAGCCTTTCCTGCTGGACCAACACCTGAACTCCCGCTCCTTACCTGAGCAGCTTGTTGTTCTCCTGGTCTGCATAGGTGGTGATGTTGATGGCAGTTTCATTCTGCTCCACAAATTTCAGGAATTCGCTGGAGTCCAGGCGAGAGTCACCATTATCAAAGTTCTAGAAAGGGCATAAAAAGATCTGTCAGGGAAGTCCCATCATTGACTCCTTACTTCATCTCGTGCTTGATATATTCCAACCCAGCATCAAGGAGCTATAGCAACAATGGCTCAAATCACTGGGTACCCAGAAAAGGAACTGGTGCCTCAAGATGACATGTAAAAGTGCCTGGACAGAAGCCACAGGGGCCTTTCGATCCATACCCTGCTAGGTAGATCAGCCTGGACAGAGCCCAGAACTGCCCCAGAAGCCCAAGGTGCTTAAGAACACCCGATAGCCCTGTCCTGACACTGCTCTGCAGACAATCTCAGCTTCACACTTGGGCTCACAACAGCCACTGCACCATGTTCTCAAACTGACCCCAAATGCTGATGTGTGCACAGGACTGCAGACTACTCTGATCAGGCTGTCCTTCAGGAACAGAAGGCAAGAGTGAATGAAGTGAGTTCAGGCATTATTCCCTCAATGGCAAGATGCTACACCAATACCTCAGCTATCTGGGGCCATTCAAAATAACCAGGCCCTTGTTGCGGGAGGAGGAAGGTATGGGTTTCAGGACTCTAATCAAACTGCAAGTTGGATGCTGCTGTTCTCCTAACTCATTCCAATGATGTTCCCCCACCCTTGGCCACTTCACACTGCTACCTTGGGAAATGAGCAGCATCCTATATTACTTTCAAGGTGGCTCCTCAGATGGTGCACAGAATGTGGAAGAAAAGCCTGTCCAGGTTTCCAGGTAGAAGGGAAAATGTAGGTATCAACTCTCCTTTCATGACTTCCATGTGCCACTCCAAGGTTGTAAATCTTTCCATAGCACACACAAGGACAAGTGTATATGTAAAACAACTATTAGGACTTTGCTTAGCATCTATTCACCTTTCTTGTCCTGATTCCCAGGAACAAGTCTCAGGTCTTCTCTATTTATTGTACATTCGCCCTGAAGAAACTTCTCTATACTTCACTTTGTGAGTTCTTGATTAATTAAGGAAAAGAAACTAAATAAACTTGGGTAGGGGGCATTCTTAGAAGCAAAGGACTTTTTTGAGTTCAAGTGTTGCATGTGTTGAGTAGACAGGAACAATACTCAGTAAGCCCAGTATCATCTGGGTCTGATGACAGTGAGTATAGGGAAAGGAACAGTCCCATATTGGCAACAAACTCACTATCCAAGAGACCAAGTGGTCACTCTGAACCTGCCACCTATAGTCTACTATAGTTTTTGAGTCAACACTCAAAAGGCAGTGCTGGATTAGAGGCATGGTTCAAATGGTACAGCCCCTGGCTAGCACAAGGCCCTGAGTTCAAACTTCAGTACTGCCAGTGGGCATGAAGCTCAAGGGACATTCCAGTCTGTCTGCAGCCTTATCCCATACAAAGTCTGGTATGTGCCCCAGAAACAGCTTGAAATGTCTGTGGGGTCTCAATCTTGGACTAAGATCAGACATGATTCACCCTGCCTCTACTCAGCCAACCAGTTACAAGGGCCTAGGACCTATGGATGCCTGCATTTCCCAGCTCTATATTTGAGACAACACTTTTCTTCTATGTGACTGCAGGGTTGTGGAAAGGCAGAAAGATGAATATTTCAGGATGCATGCTTAAGGCTCGTTGTAAGACTGAATAGTATTGAGCGGAGATGTAGTGAGCCAGGCGCTCACTCACACGCAACTGCTCAGGTAATGAGGTGTGTGACACCAGGAGTAAGACACTCATTTCAGTTCCAGCCACTACCTGGAGTCACAAACGTATATGACATAGGCAAGCAAAGCTCTTCCTACCAGGGTCTGACCTTCTTCACTGTTACGGGTTCACCTAAGAAATTGTGACTGAATGAGTGGGGAGGTAAAAGGCAGATTTAGGCCTTATCCAAATGCTGACTAGATTTGCTTTCTGACTTCTGGTATAAGGAACCCCAGCTGGGCCGGAGAGCAATTCACTGGCTCAGAAACAGTCTGAGATGGTGGACTGCTCACCAACAGTCAGCTTTAGTAAGGGAGGAAATCTCCCCTAGAAGAGTGCCTCACAGGCCTCTAAGCATCATCAAGAAGTCAGGGAAGCTAGAGTGGCTCAAGTGGTAGAGCACCTGCCTAGAAAGCATGAGACCCTGAGTTCAAATCCCAGTACCACTAAAAAAAAAAAAAAACCAAAAAACAGGGAAAACCCCAGTTTCTTTCTGGAAGACACTGCCAGCGTCTAGGAAGGAGAATGTCGTGTTCATCACCATGATCAAGTTTCTTGAGCTGGGAGATACCCTCGAGCAAAGCCATTTTCCCAAGGGTCTGTGTGGTTTTCTGCTGGGAGCCTGCAAGAGTGTTACTGCAAGAGGATGTGGAGATGTGAGAGGGGCAGTGTAGCCCGGGTACGTGGCAATCAAATTTAATAGCAGGTGTTGGAGATGCCCGAGGCAGGGTGCCACCAAAGGGCCACTGAAAATGGTTACAAGGTCCCAAATGGCCTCTTGGAAGGCATGTCCTGGGCCCCATAGGTCCATGCTGTAATCATAGGGCAAAGTCACTGCTTACAACAGGCTCTGCAAACATCACCCACTCAGCATTGGAAAAAAAAAAATCATTTTCTTTAAGTTACTTTTTGCTCCTGTATACCTCTCCTGCCCAGCAAAGTAATGTGTTTTTCCCGGAGAAGAGGAGCCACTGCTGACACAAGGGCTCTGTCACATGGGAGTGGTTAAGACACAGGGCAGAGTGACAAGGGCTGTGTTTCTCGTCCAGTGTGACCTCAAAAACTGGGAATCCAGGGCTAGGCACAGTGGCTCATCCCTGTAATTCCAGCTACTCAGGAGGCAACAATCAGGAGGACTGAAGTTTAAGACCAGCTAGACAAGAAGTTAGACCTGATTTCAACAAACAAGTCAAGTATGTTGGTGTACACCTATCATCCCACCTACATGGGAGGTGTAGGTAAGAGGATCATAGTCTGAGACCAGCCTGGGGCAAAAAGCACGAGACCCTATTTGAAAAACAACTAAAAGCAAAAAAAAGGCTAGAGGTATGGTTCAAGTGGTAGAGTACTACCTAGCAAGTCCTGAGTTCAAACCGCAGTACTGCCAAAAAACAAACAAATGAACAAAACTAAAAAACAAAAACCCTGGGAACCCAGAGAGAGAAACTTCAATTTAAAAAAATTAACACGAGAGTAGTCTTAAATGATCAAATGCCCATTTTAACCCAACCCAAGATTTCTGCGGATCTAGGGTCCATAATGCCAGTGAGACAGAAGAAGCCACAGACCAGACTGGAGGCTGGGTGGCCAGCCTCGAGGCTGCCAAGAAGTCACTCAGGTGTCTGCAGCTGCTCCCAAATCCTGGCTCGTTAGGCCGTGGGACAAATGCTCTGGGAGCAAGACTCTAAGTCAGAATCTGACCTACAGATCTATGTGAAAGTGCTCCTGTGGGAATGTGGGCTCTTGAACGTGTGTGTCTGGCATATTGGAATGTGAGTGTGAGTGTGTGTGTGTGTGTGTGTGTGTGTGTCTGTTCTTGTCAGTAAGCTGGATGGAGAGCACCCTGAATTGCTTTTTCTAACAACTCTCAAGCTCTCTGACCAATCTCTATGCCTGGTGGCCACACCTATTGCCCAATACTATTTTCCTCCCTCATTTTCCCTTTTAAGAGCAGCATCTCTCTTAGTCCTAATTAGAACTTTTCAACTAAATATTATGGGCAAGAGTGGTGTCTGGGTCCTGAATAACCTATGGATCCCTGAAATCCAGTCCAAGGATGGTCAAATTGTAAGCAACTGTGCATTTTCTCTAGGTAAGGCAATGGGAGAAAGAGGCATCCCTTTCTCTGGGACTGAGTGTCTTGACACTAACTTGGATTACCTTAAAATACTTGTCTAGGATCTCACTGTAGTTGCTGCCTTTAGAGAACCAGCCGTCTGGAATGATCTCGGCTTCCAGCCACTGGATGATGCGACGCCGGAGCTCATCACGGTTGGCCTGATAGCAAACAACTGTAGAGAAGGGGAGGGGTGTCAGCTGTCTGGCAAGAGGAGCACCCTGTGTCATCTAGCACCCACCACGTTTCTGGGGGCTCAGTGCCACAGTTTCACATGCATCATCCCATTCAATCTTCACAGCACCTGTGGGAGCAGGATTATCACAACTGGGAAGGGCCTAACCCAGTGGTCAAGCTTGTGTCTCTAAAACATTTATAAAAAGAATATTGAAACAGAGAGTCTTTGTTGCTTAGGTGAGGGGAAAAGAGGAACAGAAAAATATAGGACATCTTCATTAACTTGAGGAAGTCAAGGGAAAAACTATCAATTACCAGCGCAGCTCCCTGGGTTCCACAATGAGCTGAAGTAATGCAACTCTTTAGGCTGCTTGAGTTCTGATTGTCCTGCTTTCATGCTAACTGGGAGAAACTAAACTTTTAAAAAAACTCTCTAGCACACATTCTTCCATTTAAAGTTTTACAACACTTGCATTATCTTTATTATAAGCAACAGAAAACAAGGCCAAGGAAAGGCCATGTCACAGCCCTGCTCTGGACAGCTGTTGCAAGCCATGTGTGGAAGCAGCAGGTGGGAATGAGATTTGGGTGGGTGGAGAAGCAGAGTACAGAAAGCCTTGGCAGAAACTAATTCCTGGAAGACAACATATGTTGGGATGGGAACAGGACATGGAACCAGGGCAATGAATATGGCCCTCCCATGCTATGTGATCTGGGGGAACTCACTAAATGTTCTGAACCTCAGTTTCCTCATTTGGAAGGGCAATTACAGTGAGATTCACCTCACAAGGTTATTGTGATGATCTGAGGAAAGTATCTGCTAAAAGAGTTTGTGACTATAAATTGTGATGAAATTTAAACTCATATTCATAGAAAACCACAGAAGTCTTACTGGCATTTCCAATTGTCCTCTTTCAAAAAGAGCTGAGCCTTCTGATTCTGCTGGGTCTGTGACATGAGCAAGTCTTACAGGAGCTTAAGGACAGACTCAGTGGGTTTCCTGTCCTTACAACACAGTCACTACTCAGAAAAAAAGGAAAATAGCCATCATTCAGAACCAACCACCTGCTTTAACTGGCAAGCACCAATAAATAAAGTTTTGTAGTTTGTTTTGAGCCAAATTGAGGAGTGACCAGTTCTTGTTGTAAATTCTGACCCTCAGAAGATCTTGTGAGCTTGGCAGGGATTATAGAATGCAAGATTTCTACCACAAGAATTTCCCACCTAACACACACACACTGCAGAAAAAAACAGGCACTCACCTGGGCTAGCAGACGGACTTACAGATTTCTTCTCTGCAAGATAAAGGGAAGAAATGAAAAATGCAAGTGAATTAAAAAAAAAAAAGTTTCTGCTCCATGCAAAGGAGGCTGATTGTAAACTTCTTATCACTTTTGTCTTAAATCCTTTTTTCCTTTCCTTCTTCCAGGGCCCAAGGATGGGAAATCTCTTTCCTGCTTTGTTTGACATTTTGGGGACCTGAATTGGAAGCATGGACTCATACTTCCTCCTGTCGGGTCAAGGACTCCCTGGGATTTAGAGATTTCATATGGAGAATCATTCTGGACAGGGAATGGAGTGGAGACCTACACCTGGGAAATGGTTTTGGTTTCTCTAGGGAAGATCAAGGCTGAGAGGGGCTGAGCAGGGTTATGGCTTGGCAGAGGGCTAGGGGCTAATTAGCAGCACGCTTGGGATTCCTTCTCTCTTACTCTAATGACAGTGGCTTGAGTGCAAAATAACGGAAACATAATACTACCGGGACTGAGAGGTCCTGGGAAAAAAAGCATGGGAACAGAGAAATTCATCTACTTTCTTAAAAGGTATGAAATTTATTAAAGGACTTTCTTGATGTGGTCACCTTATCTACCTCTCCATCTGTAGACAACTCTGGAAGCCCCTGGGGGATCTGATGCAGGAAAGCCAGGGCAAAAACCTGGGCATGCAGGGAAAATACAGCAGGCTCCTGAATGCTATGAGAATGAATCTCTACCATTTGGGTGGCCTCCACTGTTCTTGGTGGCTGTGATCATGGTGGAAAGGTCATAAAGTTGGCTAGACCATGCTGCTGTTTCCTGTCTCCCCAGGGCTGCAGCTGCCATGCAGTGGCAACAGCACACCTTACCTTTGCAGTGCCCATCATAATCCACCTGGATTTTGGATCCAGTGAGGCACGCATCTCGATGAAGCTCACAGTGGTTGAGGTAGGTCTTACCGTTACTGCCACACACCGGTCTCTTGTGAGGTTTGCATTGCTGAAAGAGACCCATGGGAGGATGTTTGTGCAGCTATGGGTACCAACGCACACTTGTACACACACACACACACACACACACACACAGCCATTTTATGAGAGGACTCGCCATTAGCAGATATGGAGCCTGAATGCCACCAGGGCACAGGGAACCTCAGCTCTGGCTATCAGCAACTCTGTCTCACACTCCATTGCCTCCCAGTTCCCTGTGGCCCTCTCTCCATCCTGGTCCAGGGTCATCTATTCAGTAAAGAAACCCTACTATGGCTTAAATGTTTGTATCCCCTCCAAAATTCACATTGAGACGTAATCTCTCAATGCAATAGTATTAATAAGAAATGAGACTTTTAGAAGGTGAATAGGTCATGAGGGCTCCTTCCTAGTGAATGGAATGAAGACCTTTCTAGAGGAGGTTTTACACAGCACTTGGCCTTTTGCCATGTAAGAATCCAGTGTTCAAGGTGCCATCTTGGAAGTAGAGATCAGGCCCTGGTCAGACAGCAAACCTACTTGTGCCTTGATCTTTCACTTCTCAGCCTCCAAAACTATGAGAATTACATTTGTATTATTTGTAAACTATCCAGCTCGGGTATTGTATTATGGCAGCACAAATGGCCTAAGACACATCCTTCAATATATTAAATTAGCAGAAAGGGCATTTCATTAGAAGCCAGGGATTTGGATCTTTGTTACTTTGGAAAGAGTCAATCAATGTCTTTGGATGAGCTAAGATCCCATAAAATTCCAACATAGCATGACACAAAACAGCCAGAGCTGAGAGCCAGGAATGTAGAGACTCATGTGTACACACACGTACGCACGTGCACACACTCCAGTTCTTTCAGAGCCTAACTTCTAAGGATTTCTTGCTTTGTATAGCATTTGGGAGCCATTTTGCTTTCCTTCTAATTTCACAACCCCTATTACAAGGCTGGGGGTTGTGGTGAAAGACTACAGGAAATCATTATGGAAAAGAATATGGAATAAAGTTCATTTGGCAACTAGATTAGACTTTGGTTATTTTAAGTGCCAAGATCAGTTTCTTTAGTCTTTTATAGTTTTTAAAGGAGGAAAAGAAGAAAGGGGAAGCAAGTTCAGCTCATATCAATAAAAGGGCCAAACAAGAAAGAGAAGATTGGAAGGTTAAGGGAAAAGATTATTAATTTTATGTCTGTACAAGTATCTATACTATTTGACTTACGTAAAGCAATTGTTAATTTTTCTTTTTGTGGTACTGAGGATTGAAGCCAGCACGTCACCATTGAGCTACATTCCCAGACCATGCCATTGTTATTTTTTTAATTAAAAATCTTATACAGCTATTTTTTTCCTTTCTTTCTCCCCGCTCAGTCCCCCCAGTGCTGGGGATCCAACCCAGGGCCTTGGTCACGTGAGGCAACTGCTCTCCTTCTGAGCTACATCCCCAGGCAAATAATTTTTATAAAAGAAAAAAATCCCTGCATCTAAAAATCAAGCATCTGATTTTTTAATCCCAGGGGAAAAAGGCTCCACATCTTTGAGATAGACAAGGTGTACTTTTATAAACACAACGAAACACTGGTACTGCCATTACCACTGTCCTCTGGCTCCAGACATCAGGACCTACCTCAATGCAGAGACAGGTAGGCTCTCCCTTCTCTGTTACTGCACATTCTCGGCCGGCTCCACAAAATACATTGGCACAGATCTTGGATTTGCTCCTTAGTTCTTCCTAAAATACAAATCAAAAAGGAGGCCGTGTCACTGAGGTGAATCCATCATGGGATGATCCTGTGGTGCTGATGATCCTTCCGGCTTGGACTTTGGTCTGGAGTCACAGCTGACGGTGTCAAAGGGTTTTCATCAGCTAAAGTTCATCCCAAATAGCCAGTACCATACTCCCAGTCACTGCTCTGCCCCAGGTTCAGGTGCCTGTGAGTCCCTAGGTTGCTTCTCCCAGAGCAATAGTGCCTTTTTGCAGCTACCTTTCTTTTAAAAACTGTTTATTAAGCACCTAGTATATGCCAACACTGTACTAAGGACTGGGGATATAAAGGACAGACTTTGACCTCAAGAAGCTACATGATTCTTAAGGAAAGAGACATTTAGAAAACATATGTAAGCACAGCAAGAGCTCCCAGGAGCTGGAGAGGGAGAAGTGTGAGAATCAAATGAGACTTTCTGAAGATTTCATACCTTAACGATTCTTCAAAGAAGAAAAGATTAAGCCAGGCAGGGATAAAAACACTGGAGAGAAATATAACATTTCAAGGACCAAAACCTTACTTCGAGGTGTTCAAAGCATCTCAGGAGGTGGGAGAAGTATGGCTAAATCATGAAACACGGACTTGCTATCATTCAGTATTCAGACCCCATCCATGTGAGCTCTGGCTTCAGGATTACAAGGGTCAAGCTACTCAAAGAGCTTAAGCCACTTGCTGGTCAGGATTCCTGTTCAGATATGCGCAGCAGAACTGACAGGGAAGGGAACAGTCTCATTCTAGACCTGAAAATGGGTATTGACAAGCCCTCATCTTTGGTGGCATCCTTAGCTCCCACTTAGTGGCAGAAGGACACCCTGACCTCATCCATTACTTAGCCTCCCAGTAGTGGTGCATTAAAAAAGGAGAATGCAATTTCCCCAGCCTCTCTCCCTGACTGGTTGGGCAAGCACAGTCACCAAAGGCCTCCGTGCCTAAACTCACTGGGCTGGCATTGGCCCTGGCAAACCAACCAAGATGGCGGGAGCCATGCTAGGGTCATGGGAGTGACTGTAGCAAAGGCAAAAGAGTCTATGCTCCAGGCCCATGTCTACATGTCAAGCAGACAACTCACATCCACAAGGCTATAAAATAAAATTCTTATACCTGGTAATGTTTAATATCCAAGAATAAGTTAAAAAAAAAACCACAAAAAACCAAAAACCAAACAAAAAACCAAACAAGGTAGAGCTTGAGAGTTGAGGCCTTCGGTCTAATACAGCCGGTCTGCTGCCACCTGGAGGCTGCTTTGCAAACTCCAGGTTATTCTTTTCTCCCATACACTGGCTTGCCAGCTATGCAGGGCTCCCATTGGTCTAGAAGTTATTTGCATGCTCACATTTCATTGGTTCCCATGCTGTTGCTAAACCAATTCTTTTTTGGATGTTGCTAAGGAGAATTCAATAAAACTGGCAGGCGGGGAAGAAGAGAGGAAGTAATTCCCAGAAAGCAGGGGGACTGGAGACTGTTGTCTCCTAAACGTTGTGCAGATAAAATCAAGCATATTCTCTAGGCAGAAGAGAACTCTGCCTGGGAATGGAAAGTAACACTGGAAAGTCTAAAAAAAGGCTAATGTTGATCAGCGTAGAAAATTTCAGATAGGATAACCTTCCCTCTCTCCGGGGGACATTTTAACCCTGTGGCTGTGTCACATGAGCTCCACACACACAAACGCACACAAAAGGGTGCTTGGACACATGCCTGCACACAAGGACATACGAGTAGCAGCTCCACAGGCACACACCGACAAAACGTCCCTAGCCAGCTGTGTGCTCCTAAATCCGTTTAATTCACGATTCCTTATCTGTAAAATAGGAGTAAATAACAACCCAGCCCTGTGAAAATGTATTTGGAAGCGCATCGTAATTGTAAAGCAAATTGACCACGACAAGAGGGACGTACAGGACCACCTTATAGGGCTGCCTGCAGAACAGCCTGTGGCATTTACAGATCCTCCTTTTCTCTGTTACGGCTTTTTTTAGAGAGCATGCTTTAAAAATAATTAAAAATAAAAGCTACTCCTTTTAGGTTAAATTCAATCCAAGTCATTTTTCAGAAATAATCCTCAAAAATCCATTTCCAGAAAGGTACCTTTTACTTAACTTATAACAGCTAATATTTGAATATTACAATTAAGATTTGCAGTGAGAGGAGATAAACGATGAGCTCTATACACACGATCTCATCTTAGTACGTGGATAAGCCTGCAAGAACATGTATTTTATTATTAGTCCCACTTTATACAGAGGAACTGGAAGACCAGAAAGGTCAAGTAATTTGCTCAAGGTTCCAAAGCTAAAAATGAGAGAAGCTTGGATTCAAACTCACATCTTTAGACCAAGGTAACTAAGTTCTTGTTTATAGATACTTGCCTTCCTGCTAAGTAATCTATTACATATTAGGTTATTTATGCTCTGCAGTAACTCCCTAAGTTCAACATCATTACCATCCCAATTTTACAGATGAGGGAACTTATACCTTTGAGACAGAGCCAGGATTCCACCCAACCAAAGGGAAACAGTCCTTTTATATTTATTTTCATATCCAGATGACTTAAGTTTAAGGAAACTACAATGGAGATGTGAATTGAACTACATAATAAAGAAGAAAGTGCTGAGGGCATTAGACATTTAGACTTGAATTCACCCATGTTTCTTACTTGCCATGGTTGTGGGCAAGGTAATGTTTAAACCTCAGTTTCTTCTTGTGTAAAATATAGATGCTGATCCTGAGAGGGTTGTTGTGAGGACTAAATGACTGCATGCAACAGTGCCTGCCACACAAAGGATATGACTGCAGTGGGCAACTTATTTTTCCATTTTTCCACTGAGCTGCTATTATTGCCAACTTGGGCTGCTACGTCCCCATTCTTCCTCATCCTCACTCACCATGAAATGGTAATATTGAGAGCAGGACTGATGGGGTGGAAGAAGCAAAGGGCTAATAACCCCTGGTGACTTATTTGCAGAGAACAGATTGGGGAGCCACTAGTTATACAACCATTCTCTTTGCAGGTGACACATCTGTCAATAGGTGGCAATCTCTCTCTTTGTCTCGCACAGCCCAGAGCCGCAATGCAGAAGTGCAGTCTTCCCTGCTGCAGCTCTGCCCAGCTCTGTCTTTCCAGTGAGAAATGATGCAGGAAGTGGGAGAATAGGGCAGATACCCCACCAGCATAGGCAGGAGGATTTGTCAACCAGGGAAGGAATGTCTTACCTGCCGCTCTCAAAACCCTCCCCAATTTCAGGCATGGTTTACTGCAGAAAACAAAATCAAAAAGGAAGGAAATTTTCTCCAAAGGTGGTGTCTTTGTGTCATTGAAAGCTCTTCTCCAAGCCCCATCTTCTCTGGGAGCAAGAATGTCAGGTGCATTCCCAGTACTTCTAGAAAGTTCCTTAAGGTGGTAGGTGGTCTTACACATCCGTCAAATGACTGATTCTGAGTGGGAAAGAACACCTTAGAAGGAGATGAACTTGACATGAATGTGCTCATGGGTCAGCCAGGACTGCATGGTGAGGAGAGTGAGGGTCATGGAAAGAAAGAGAGAGGTGGAGGGATGAAAGGAGGAGAGAGAGATGAAATGAGGAAGACACAGATGATGAAAAGCAGGGACTCTGAGCAGGATGAGTTCCAATAGCTGACCCTAGGGCTTCTCCATGGGTCCCATAGGCAGAGGAGCCCTTGGAAGGTTTGAGATTGAGCAGGTGACATGATGAATGTAGTGCTTTGGACTGTTAAGTTGTATCCAGTCCCTTCTAATACTAAAATTCTGATTCAAAGTGCAGGACACTGGATGGAGAGAGGCTGGAAGAGAGAGACCTGGCAGGTCTAAGGCAGCACTCCAGTTGGGGATGGCAAGGGCCTAAGGTGTCAGGCTAATGTCAGCTATAGCACCTACCACTGTCCTTACCACCTCTGGGCAGGTTTCTGCATTTTCAGTCCCATGTGACAGATGTGAAGGCATTTGAGATTCAGAAAAGCTGTGACACATGGAGATAACATAACTAGTGAGAGGTAAGTAAGGAATCAAATACAGGCCAATCTGACCTCAGAGCCTCCATATTTCCTTATGGAGTAAGGTCAAGGGAGCCGTGGAAGGACGAGACATCTATAAGGGCAGGCACAGGGTAAAATGCAGTTCTTGAAAATGAAATAGAATTGTTTAATCACCATAGTGACTTTAGGAATTAGGTCCCAAGATGGTATGAGAACATCACCTGTGCATTGGTAACCACATTGACATAGGCCTGTTCTCTAGGAGCATGAGGCAGAGGCAGGTCCATTAATATAAAAATCTGAACAGGCTCATAGGTCTGAATGTACCTGTGAGTATGATTAGGGCCTGTGTTCTGAAAGTATGAAACCCATATATATTGACTAAAAACCAACAAAAATAGCCAAGACTGGTGGCATACATCTATAATCCCAGCACTCAGAAGGCTGAGACAAGAGGATCGAAAGTTTGCTGCCAGCCTGGGCTACCTAGTAAGAACTTGTCTTAAAGCCCCCTCCCTCCAATAATAGCCCATAAAACAGCATCAAAACATAATAAATACAAAACCATTCCATTCCCAAACCAAAAATCAACCATATCTGCCTCCAAATGGAAAACTGTCAGAAATTCTAGCTTTATGCTTTCATTTCTTACTTGCCTTCTTGTTGTTTTCAGTATGTGTGTTGCAAACAGGGTCTGTGATTTGGCCTCACCATCAGTTCTCATACTGTAAAACAATGGCCAGGAATACTTTTTCTTACGAGGTAAAATCTTTTTCTGAGTAACCATCAGCCATTGTGTGGTAATACAAAAAAAATAATAAATTGCTCAGAATTTTTATGAATATGCAATTTTTCTATTGTTTCGACCCTCAAAAAACCTTTTACTTAGGTAGGCAGGGGTCACCTTTAAGGCCCTTCCAGATTTAAGATCTTATGATGGCAATGCAGTTGAGGCTCAGTTATATGTGAGTGGTACAAGATCTCACAGGGCTGGGTTCAAGCCTTATGTCTCCAGAGTTTAACTCCAGCCTCTTTCTACAGACTACACTGCCCCTTTGCATTCAAAGCAGGAAAGATGTCATCTTGAATCCAAAGTCTTGCAAATGGAAATTATTTTTGCAAGCAAAACAGAGCCTTTAAAAGTAAATGGAAAAGCGAGTTAAATGCAAAATCACCAGGAGAGGTGATCGTGTCTCTGGCTCTTTGGGCTGACCAGCATTAAGTCTGAGCATAAAACACACTTTGAATGTTTGAAACAAGTCTTCTGAAGTAAAACCATTTCTGGAAGAACCATACGCTTTGGCAGGGGAAGAGGTTTATAAGCCAAGCCATAAAACTGTCAGTTTAATATACCATCACTTCACTTACACGAATTGGGTCAGCTCTATCCCCTTCACTCTTTTCCTCCTTCCCAATTTTCTTTTTCTTTTCCCTTCTTTCTTTTTTTAAACAACCCTGCTTTGCCAAGGGGGAATTTTGGCTCCACTTGCCACTATTCTGTGACAGAGTGGCTTTGTTGATGTGAGAAAGGCTCTCCTTGATTTGCCAGAATTAGTCATGGAAACTTCACAGGAACATGGGGCCCCCAGAGACATACAGAGACGGGGACAAAGGAATCCACAGAACTGGGGAGCAATAGGGTAGGTGGTAATGTTGAGGGGTTGCCTAGGGTGGAATGCTGACTGCTCCCAGGCAGCTCTACTGGAGCCAGATCCTAGAGCAAAGCCTGGGAAAGCCAAGGGAAATGAGCAAAACTACTTTGCGCCCTTGAAATCTAGCTGGAGCATCACCTGGCCTTGTTCAAACTTTGATTCTCTGCTTTGAAAAGCAATGTGTTGGTGCGACATACACATGCTGGGGAAAAAGGAGGAAAGAGGGGTGATGATTTTACCAGTAATTCTGATGTGCTCAGCAGTAGGCCACTTCACTTGTGCCAACCCTACTGAAAGTGTCCCTCCTCTGTGTGCATTCACGACCAACCCTCCATCTCAAGGTTAAAGCACCAGAGCCTGATCCAGGTTTTCTGAAGCCTGAGGCTTGAGCAATTTGGGGCCCTCTGTATGAAAAATGACGCACAAATGCAAAATTGGGCACAGGGCCCTAAAGAGGCCTTGCAAGTAAAAGGACTGAAACTGATGCTTCATCAGCTCCACGGTAAACCCGACTCCCCATTATTTTCTTCATAAACAAGATCTTTCCAATTACAGCTTTGGGGCTTTCAGTCTGTTAGTCAGAGTCGTATTTAAGATGACATGCAATATGGCTTATCTCACGTAGACTCTAAGCAACTTTCATACTTTGGCTTCCCACAGACTTACCAAGTGTCCTGCCTAAGAAAACGCTCAATAAACAGTTTTTACACTTGAGGATACAAAGCTTCAGTTATGCAGGATGAGAAATTTCTGGAGATCTATGATATTTTCTTAACTATACTGTAATGGCTACTCTTAATTTGCTAAAAGAATAGGTTTTAAATCTTCTGACTATAGGCACCTAAACACGAAATGGCAACTGTGTAGAGGTAAAGGGTGTGTTAATTAGCTTGAATGTGGTGATAGACTCACAATGTATATAAATACCAAAATATCAAGCTGTGTATCTTAAATATGTAAAGAATCCAAATATGTAAGGAATCCAGATTGTCACGTGCAAAGGTAACTATGTAGAGGTAATAAATATGTGAATTAGCTTGATTGTGGTGATAGATACACAATGTTTACGAATATCAAAATACCAAGCATGTATCTTAACTATGTAAAATTGCCCTATTTCAATAAAGCTGTTTAAAAATAAATAAAAATTATTTTAAAATGTCATTTGGAGTCCACTCAGGTTGCTGCCTATGCCAGTGGTAATCAGGATGTTTCTGGGATGACATGGCTGGGCTCTGTGACATCAAAATAAGGGGTGTATCACCACATGAGGAGCAGCTTTAGGTAGAAAACATCAATTGTGGACTTGACAATTAAGGATAATTTTATCCTCCCCGTATTGATTTCTGTGTCCAGCTTTATTGGAGCTTATGAGGTACAATTTGTTTCTGACATTTTCTACTCACTATGTGATACTGTCCTGTGTGCCTAGAAATGACTGTTTAAATTTCAAGTAGGACAGTGCTGTTTAACTCCTTCTTTGATGTTTTACAGATTCTGTCATGCTCTCTTAGGGTTTGCCCTTTCAAACTCAAGAATCCAAATTGTCTCAGGTCCTCTGCACCTGGAAGCCCTTCCCCTTCTAGCTGCTCACCATTTCCCAGCTGCCACACACAGGCTCTGAAGTCCTCTCGCCCTGAGTTCTTAGGTCTTTCTTGACAGTGCCTAGACCAGCACAGCAAACCAGATGCTTTAAGTTCTGGTTTTTTGTCATGGTCTACTAGGGTTGGTCAGAGCTGATGTGCAGCAGCATTTAGTAAGCACTTAGGGAGTTGGGCACATGTCCAGCCCTTTCATACAGGATCTAAGAGACCAGAGGATTCATCCCTGTTTGCCTCGAGGAGCCTGTGAATCCCAGAGCTGGGCTGTGACTAAAAGAGGTGGCTGGGTCTTAGTCCTGAGGAGGATATCTATGTTCTTCCGGCCCAGGTCATGGTCCACTGCGAGGAGGTGAGGCATCTCCACCATGAGGCACCACACTGTCCTCACAATGGGAACATTCACGTGCAATGGCTGCACGGTACCAACAGGATCTGCCTGGTCCCAATGTGAGGCAAGATGCATCTATCTGTAGTCCTTGATGTGCTTCCTGGGCATTCCCAAAATTCTGCCCATCTTCCTAACAGTGACTTTGTAAGGCCCTCTAATTTCAGTTTCTTCAGAATGCCTGGCTGGAATCCTCTGACACAGAACCCTTATCGGCCCCACATTAGCCTGTTAGGCCTGTGCTGGGATTCATTTCCTGTTCCCAGTCGTGGCCTAAGATTTGCCCACTTAAAGGCCAGTTAGGGCACATAGGTAGTTCTCCAGTAAGGCCAAAACAATCATTTAAACCCACCACAAAGCATATGTGATGAATGACTATATCAATTAAAGGAGAATGATAACAGCTGGGTGCAGTGGAGCACCTGTAATGCCAGCACTCGGGAGACAGAGGTATAAAGATCACTTGAGCCCAGGAGTTCTAGACAAGCCTGGGCAACACAGTGGGACCCCATCTCAAACAAATCAAACAAAATAAGAATGATAACAGCATGACCCAAGGCACAATCGCCACGGCATAAATCCAAAAGGAGCCAAGGATGTGACCTCTGCCTTTGAGAAACCAGGAAACTGGTCTGCAGACCAGTGCAGTTCTTGTCTGCAGGCCAGATTCACCTAGAGGAATGGTGAATCCAGAGATGGGGCTGCAAGGAAGATGGGACCTCAGCTACTCCCTGTAGGCGGGAGGCTCTGGTGGAAACCCTGCGAGGGTTTGAGCAGTAGGGTTCTTAGTTGTTGTTATTGTTGTTTTAACTTCTGCACAATTCTATTTTAATGCACCACATACAGGAGATCATAAAAATATTTTGATTACTGAATAAGTAAAAGAACAAATAAATTCAAATAAATGAATACACGATCTATATTTTCTATTGAGAAAATAAGCCATCCTGGTGGGGAGATGTCTTTATGTGCTAATGACTGTGGCCCTATTCCAAGGAAGAGGGGGTTTAAGATCATGGTGAATCTCCTGAATGCATGACTGATAAGCTGTATAAAGAATCAGAGGACCTCGACATGAGCCTCAGCTCTCCTCCTGCTCAGGCTGACTTTGGGCAAGGAGGCAAATCTGAACCTGAAACTCTGTTTTCTCCTCTAAGTTATCACCCAAAGTTTAGATGACACTAGCTTGGAAACTTTAGGTCACTTGGTTCACCACAGAGAGGATCTGCTATGCTGTTGGAAAAACTAAGGATAATGTGTCCTTAACTGAGTAACGTTGATTGCAAAATCAATGTAATTTATTATTGTATGAGCTCTGAGTTTCTGATAAGAACTAGACAACTAGTTCATGGCGGATTCTTTTTGAACTAGTTTAAACATGCTGCTGGGCACAGCGTAGTCTCCCTCATTAAAGCAGGAAAGTTTTAAGAGCAGCCGGACAGTGGTACAGGAACCAGACAAAGAGGGATTGGGAGCACAAGAAAACCAGCTAGGGAGCTCAGGGAAAGTTGGGGGTGGCATGGGTACAGGAGGAAGACATCCAGAAGTTTCTAAATCACGACTTCGGCAACATACTGGATGAAGGAAGAGGAAGGAGAGTCTAGGAGCTGTCAAGATCTTTGACTTTTAGGAGCTGGATTGGAGGAGTGTCTTTCAGATGGCACCCTGGGAAGGGGCTGGGATGAGGGCAGGGCTGGACACGAGTCTAAGGAGACATTAAGACATCCCTCAGATGGTTGGAAATGTGGGATAAAGATGCACATCTAGATGTCAGTAGGAGTGAAGAAATGTGCTCAGGAGGAAAGGCGGTGGGGGCGGGGGGGTTGGTGGAAGCCTGGGAAGAGGAAGGGAAATGGTGAGCAGGTAGAGCACAGAGAAAGCAGGAGAACAGGCTGCCACCAGACCACAGTGGTCTCTGTGCAAATCAGAAAAGCTGCCTCTGGGCAGCTGCAACACCAGGCCAGGGTACAGGGCTTGGCAAGCAGAGTATAGGCTAGATGGGTCTCTCTGACTTCCTTGTGCAGTTATCAGTCTGCACACCTGTATGAGGGATCTTAAGGCGAAGGGCCAAGAGATCAGAGGAGAACATTCAGAAGACGGGAGGAAGACCAGTTAGTCTGGAGGGCTCTGAGGAATGGATGATGAATGCCACTGCAGTGCATGAGAAATCATTGGCAAACACTGGGAGGAAAAAGCCAAAAAAAGCAAAAAGGCAGCGCTTACACCTCTGCTGAAGTAATCCAGAGGGCAGACCAAGCAGAGGCAGTGAGGCCCTGTGTAAGGACTGTGCAGGAGGCAGCAACAGGCCCTGGACACATCTCTGCCTCTAGTGCAGAATGACCTAAGGTAGGGAGGGGGTTTGACATCTCTGAGCCTCAGTTTACCTGTCTATGAAATGCAAGGGTTATAGATGACACCTAAGTCCATTCTGCTGCTAGAATTCTGTTAACCTGAAAATACCCAAATCGACCATTTCAGGTGACCCTGAATATCAAACTTTAATCTCCCAAGGAAGCTAACTTAAATGCCCACACAAAGACACTGGTATCCTGGTGGTGTCTGGGGGTCTAGCTGGAGGAACTTAAGTTGGCTCTTAGATGCCTAAACAACAAAGGACAAGAGTGAAAAACAGGTCATACTAAGGGAAGGGCACTAATGGGAGGAGGCGGGTAAGGAAGGGAGTAAAGAAGGTGAACATGGTTGATGTACTTTCTATACAAGAATGAATCTAGAATTTTTAAACCCACTAAAACCACCATAAGAAGGGGACTAAGGAAGAAAGGAGAAAAGCGGAAGGGATGAAGCAATTCATGGAAATGTCAAAATGAAACTCACTGTGCAGCTATCTTAAACAAACAAAAATGTCTTTTTTTCAAAAACAAAGATCAGGAAGGTAAAACAGGTCTTGTCTGGGAGGGGGTTGGTACTAGTGGGAGGGGGAGGATATAAGGAAAGGGTGTAGGAGGGTGAATGTAGTCGAAATATTATGTACTCATGTATGAAAATGGAAAAATGAGACCTGTTGAAACTATTTCAGGAATTGGGGGAGGGGAGATAAAGGAGACTGATAGAAGGGGTGAATTCAACTAAGGTATATTGTTAGCACTTTTGTAGATGTCACAATGTACGCACCCCCAGTACAACATAATATGGTATAAAAAATAAAATAAGCTTATGTAATACATTAAAAAGTAAAGTTGGTTCTCATAGTCTAAGGATTGTCATAAACACTGTCTTTTTATTCCTTCTGGATCATGGCAGGGAAAACCAGGGAGGCAGTAATGGACCCCAGTTGAGTGGCCTGATGTCACTTGGTGAGTTGGCTGGAGCCCTCTACTCACCTAGAATGCTATTAATGAAATTTTTCTTCTGTTTGTGTCTGCCTCCCATGAAAAAAAGAGGGGGCTGGGAAGGAGAGACTGGCTGAGGGAAATTCACAGGAGATTCACAAGTCTCCTTCCCTGCCAACAATCTTTCACTGAAGTATGTCTGGGGCTGCCAGGGCTCACATTTACTCCACATTCAGGCTCTAATTATTTCCACATGGAGTTCAAGGAAAATGGTTGATAAAGAGTTTTTAAAAATCCCACACACCTAAATGCCAATACTGTCAAATCAGAGCTGGGGAGGCCTCGGGCAGCTGTGGGGGAGTTCCTGGACAGTCCGTTTAAGAAGCATTCCCCATAGCGCCTGCCACATCTGGACCAGCATTCCTTTGTATTCTCAGTGCTCCATCCCAAGCAAGCCAACCCTCCACCTCCCCAAGTTCCCCTGCCCGGAACCAATTAGGATTCATTCCTCTGAGTTCTGTGTGGAATGCAGGATTCATTGCCCCAATTTGGTGGAAGGCAGATGAGAGACGGATATAGCTTGGAGGCATCTTGCTGTATGTCTGTCCACCCTTTGCCCTGGGTGCTAGTGAATTCAGGCAGCACTGGGACACCACACACTTGCTGGGAAGGAGATGGCAAAGAGCTGGGGTAGCTTCTCTGCATGGAGAATAGCCCCCTCCCCAATCTATGACTTAGTTTCATTACCACAACTTGCACACAGCTCCCCACTCCCCAGCCCATGAAGCAATGTTGCTATTCTCCAAGGTGGCTCTCATGACCTGTCACAGAGTTGGCTGCCTGACTGTCATCTACCAGCATCTACTTCATTTAACAAGGTCTTTAACTGTTTATGTGGCCTTGGGATCCTTGGCCCCACCTCCAGTAACTCTCTGCTTCTTAGCGGCCCTGGCAGCTGAGAGCTGTGGGAGGTGTCTGTGAGTAGAGCAGACAGCCACAGAAGATTTACGTCACAAGCAGACTGAAATAAAGTAAAGGGTATAGGACTCCTGAGGTTCTACGTTTTGAAATGAGAACTCATTACCCTTTGAAAATGTCAGCACTATGAGATATGGTGAGGTGCTTCTTTAACCTTCAGATGGGCAAAGGATGTCTCGAAAGACCAGCTAAAAAAATAATGTCACCATCTGGGAAGTAGTCTGATTTATTGTCTGGCTTGCCCCAATTTTGCCTGTCCTTCAAGGCTTAGCTCAGGTTATACCACTCCATTCTGGGTGACCTTTTCTTTCTGATTGGGATGAATTCCTACTTCTTTGTCCGATCTTCAACTCCTCTTTGTATGAACTCATTTTGAACATTTATTTTTTTAAAAAATGTAATTGATTGCACACATTCTGCCTTTCCAGCTAACCTATAATTTTCCAGATGACCTGGGTCCATTCTTCAGTCCTGTATAATCCGTCATTCAACCAATGTTGATTAAAAGTATAAAAGGGCAGACTAAGCCACATTGCCCTAGAACTTGAGGAGGGGCAGAAAGACACAGCACCTGTGCCAGCTCTCCTCCTGTGGCTGTTTCCTCCCAGGATGGGTGTTTCTGGGGAAAGAGACTGAAGACCCGACCCTTTCCCACCAGACCATAGATAATCAGCTAAATTGAGATTGTCTTAGATACACAGAAAGATATTGGTATGTGTGCTTGTGTGTGTGTGTGTGTGTGTGTGCACGAATATGTGTGGATGAGGTAGACAGATAGTTGATGTGGACTATCTTTATCTGTGACTAATATGTAATCTAGCTGAGACATACTGAGAGAATGAGAATTTGGTGGAAGGAAAGAAGGCGAGAGATGAGGTAATGTGGCCTGTGAGGTACATCGGAGCAAGACAGAACTGCGGGGAGTGGGGTGGAGGGTGGTGGGGAGAACTTCAGCATATAGTGTCCTGCCACTAAAGATCTGCTTACACCGTGGCAGCCTATACAGAAGTAGAGACAAACAGAAGCAAGGGAGAAGAGGCAAGAGAGATGGTGAAAGTGGGTTTATTCTCCAGGGAAAATGTCTTTGTGAACCCTTTCCAAGAACCCAGCTCCTCTGCTGTCCTAGAGGCAGAGGTAGAGGGAGGTGGGTTGGTCAGTTTCCTTAGACTAAGAAAAGACTTAGTAAGGCTTCTTGCCTTACTCTGCCCTTCCTTCACTCCTGGATGTTCTGAGGACTCCTAGCATTTCCCCTCTGGCTCATGCAATAGTCTAACCTTGAAATGGCTGGAATATACTGGCAAGTGAGTTGTGAGGGAAGGCAGAGCCCTTAGCTGTGCCCAGGTGGGTTATTCCTCCCAAGATTGGGCACTGTTTAAGGAACAGTGATGCCCAATGAAGAGTAGGGGCCATCTGACAGAATGGCAGGGGCTGGGATTGAGAGATGTCAGGGAGGTCAGGGATGACTGGAATAAAATAGACCCAGGAGAGCTAGTGTAGGACAGTAGCATGAGTTCCAGAACAAATCCTTGGACACCTTTTGGGGCAGTGTGGCTGCAAAGCAGTTGTCAATTTTCCAGCACCCTGGCATTTAGTCTCTAGCTCAAAGGTGCAGAAGGGGTTAAAACACAGCAAGAAACTCCAGGCTAAATGAAGTCTCCATATGTGCGGCTCTGTAGGGTTCTAGAAGAAGCAGACAGATGCAATTAGAAGTTCTCAGGCACTGTGTTGCCATGGCAACTGCTGGCCAGGAGAAAAGGGGGAAACCTGGAGTCCCAGGAATAGTCTTCCAAGGGACTGCCAGGGGCAGGTGGTGCACTTCACACTGGGGCTTCATGGCCAGCTCCTCCAGCTTGCCTACTGCTCAACTCTCCAGGGCCCTCTCCATCCAGTTCCTCCTCATCCCATCATCCTCCACCCCCAGATCTGCATTTGGAGCAATTCCAGATGCAAATCAAGGGCTCCCTAAGCGGCATCCAAAGGAATTTGGAGTTCTTGGAGGAGAGCTTGCACAGATGATGGTAATCTCTGGCAGTCTGCTCCTGGGCACTGTCTGGACCTGAATCTGAGGATAGGCAAGGGGGCTGAGAGCTTGACTTCTTTGTGAGAATGGGCACTGCAGGACAAGTAGGAGCCTGTGATAGGGCCTTCACCTATATATCTGAACTATACTGGAACATTCAAAAGGAAAAGGGACCTATCAAATACATAAACTCTACAACACAGGCATAAACTATGACACTGATTGTGTGTCCTTAATTATGGTTATTTTACAGAGTGGGAATTCTAATTTGATGTCTATGAGTCTCCAGAAGCCCAACCATGGAATTTGGGGCTGAATTTCAATGGGACATAAGGTTAGATGCCCACAAACCCAAACCAAAGCCCCCAAACCTAGAAACAACAAGAAATCAAAAAAACTTACTACTTTGGGTGTGGACTACCTTTGGCAGCCTTCATCTACTTTGATTCAACAGTCACAGGAGGATTTTCAGGGATTTTACTGCTGGGAAGTTGGGGAACCTGGGCAGATGGAGAAACTTTACTTCTAGTTCTTAGTCATTATAAATTCTTTCAACTACTCTTCTAAAAAGAGAATCAAGCCAGGTGCTGGTGCTCACACCTGTAATCCTGGCTACTCAGGAGGCAGAGATCATGAGGATTGAAGTTTGAAGCCAGCTCAGGCAAAGAGTTCATGAGACCCTATCTTGAAAAAACTCACCGCAAAAATACGGCTGGTGGAGTAGCTCAAGGTGAAGGCCCTGAGTTTAAACCCCAATACTGCAAAAATAAATAAGTAAATAAAAATAATAAGGAGAGAATCATTCAGTTTACACAATGTCACTAAGGGGAGATGGAGCCTATGAATTCTTTCATGGCAATAAAGTGACTAGTGCAGTGGGAACATTCCCAGCAGCGAGACCTAATAAATCTGTCCCGAAGAGAGGATGTGTTTAGGGGTGTGTCTACTGGCACATTCTTCAACGAGAGAATAAAAACAGTGGTTTGGATATTCTGTGGTCAGGAAATGCAGGGAAAGGTCAGACTCCCCGAGGCTAGCAGAAATTACTGTACTTTAGGCATAATGGAGCCAGCCATATTCTGAGCATGTGGTTCACCCAAAAGCTTAGTTACAAAATTGTAGGATGTTTGAAGGGTAAGGGCCACCCAGCATGCATCTTCTAGTATTTTCTCAGACTCTGGGAAACCTAGCCACCTTGTAGGAGTTGATGACAGTCACGTCTCTGTTCCAGTCTAGCTTAAAATGCTGCCTCATTTACTCGTACCTACACCTACACAGGTCCTGGAAAATGGGAGCAGGTCTCTGTTGAATTTGGAACTTCTCCAAGATTTCTAGGTAGTAAAGAAGTGGGCCTTATGATCTTTAACACCATTGCTCTGTCTGTGTCAGAAATTCTGGTACCTCCCCCAAATCCCCTGAGTTTTAATAGCTGGTTTAGAGAAATGGCAATCTTTCTACAACAAATTAAGAACTGTATAAAATGAGTTCTTATAGAAAAAAGGAAACGGTCCAAGTACAAATTAATCTACATTTCCTTATCGTCCACAGTGGAAGTGGATGAAACCCATTTCTAAGCAATAGATGGGACAAACAGTAAAATACTGAGTCTCTAATAGCTTATAGTTTAGGTGAGGGGATGTGGAATTTCAAGTAACAGAACATCACAGTCTAAAGTCCAGACAACTTGAGACCATGTGTGGCCAAATACGATGAATGGTTAGGTGACAACTGTCTAGAATAGCTCTATCCAATGGAAATAGACTACTAGTCTCAGAGTTTCGATTTTTCTAGCATTCACACATTTAAAAAGTCAAAAGAACCAAGTAAAATTAATTTTAATAATTCATTTTAAGCCAATATGTCCAAAATATTACCAATTCAATTTGTGATCAGTATTACTGGGATAGTTTACATACTTTTTCACATTAAAGCTTTGGAATCTTGTATGTATTTATACTTAGGGTACTTCTTAATTGGACTAGCCACATTTCAAATGCTCAACAGCCACTTGTAGTACCTAAAGGACTATTTGTACTGAACAGCCCAGCTCTAAACGGAATCCTCAACTCGGACCTTCCTGAGTCACAGAAAGAAAGTTTGGGTAGAAAGAACAAGATTTTCTGTAACGTGGGATGTTTTAGAAGCCGTGTACATAAGGCTGGGTGTGGTGATTCGTGTCTATAATCCCAGCTACTTGGGAGGCAAAGATTGGAGGATCAAGATTCAATGCCAACCAAGGCAAAAAGTTAGCAAGACCTTGTCTCAGTTAGTAGCTGGATGTGGAGGTGTGTGCATGCAATCCCAGTTATCTAGGAAGCCTAAATAGGAGGATCACGGTCCAGGCTGGCCCAGGCAAAAACCAAGACCTTATTAAAAAGTAGCTTAAAGCAAGAAGGACTGGGGCGGGTGGGGGGGGGGGCGAGCCTCAAGGGGTAGAGCATCTGTCTAGTAAGTGAGAGGCTCTGAGTTTAAATCCCATATTATTAAAATACACAGTGCATACAGCTGAAGTGAACAGATTTTATCTGAACACCCGGGTAGGGCAACATGCCTGGCTGCATCTGGGAGGATGACACTGGAATAATTAAAACCCAGACTCTGAAAGCAGTCAGGTGTCAAAGGCACACAAACCTAATTCTGGCTTTGCTTTCAATGTTCATGAAAAAGCCACTTCACCCTTCTCGTCTATTCTAAGTAAAATAAAATATTTACCACTTCCTGTCTTTAGGACTTAGCTCAGAAACAAGGAGGAAAAAAAGGAGGGGGTGGGGAGATTAAACCACACATTTTAAACCTTCTCTTAACTAAATACTTTTTTTGGCACAAATACCTATAGACAAATTTGGCTGTAAGGTGGAGATGTCGTCTCAAAACTTTTTTTTTTTTTTCATTTTCTTGGTTTGACATCTTCTCTCTCTTGCCACCAGTTTTCTCTCTCGCTTTCCCGTCTTGAGACTAACGTCAGTGAAAACATGCACATTCTATTCTTGAGACATTCCTGCCTTGCATTCTTTCCTTGGAGCGCTTGGGAAGTCACAGCAGGGGGTAAGAAGTACCTACTTGTACTAGCCAATCAGGTCTTAGCTGATGGGAGGCCCACCAATGAGCGACTGCCAGGTATTCTTTCTGTTCTATTGCAGCCAAGCCCTGTATTTTTGCAGAGATTTAAGTCCCCAGAGACCCTCACACTGTACCAACAATGCACAAAGACCTCCTTTTCTGTTCAGAAGGGTAACAGAGGAACTACACAAAACCGACAAGCGTAGTTGCGACGGACAATTACCATTTGTAAAAATACTCCCCAGTACTCAAACTGCTACCTTTATTTTAACTGACTAAACACTGGAGAAATGCCACACATTTAACTGCTTTTGCTTATCCTGAGGGACCCCCAACCCCACTGAAAAGTGACGTAAAGTGCTGTGGAAAGTCAGGGAATTTGCTCTAGGGTAAGCGTTTGGAGAGTCCAGTGGTCTGCTCCCCGGGACTCCACCCAGTGCTGATCACTGCGCTGTGGGGCGGACCTTTCCCTGGAATAAATGACTTCTCAGAGGTCTGAATATGCAAATTCAGCCTCATTGACTGCCTTTGTCTTTGTTTTACCTACGTTGGAGGCATCACAGTTGCCAAATGACACAGGAGAGAGAGAACAGGAAGGATCCCCAAAAAGTAAAGGTCTCAGTAAATGGTGAGGTCAGAAGACAATGTGACTTGTGACTATGGCTAAAGAATCACAACAGAGTTTAATGCTTTATTTTATATTCTCTGGGACATTATCTTCCTCTGGGAAAGGTGCCCAGTTATATCAGAATTGCTGAGCATGGAAGACAAAGAATAAAAATATTTACTATTCAGCTGGCCCTTGCTTAAATTCCAACTTCACCTGGACCTGAGAGAACTAGAATGCAGGTGTCTGATTAAGCAAGCTCAGCATTACTACCACAGTCCAAGGTTAAGCAAGGTGTCGATGTGCAGGTGCTGTCAACCATCTTCCCAGATGCCTGATACACTTGCCAAATCTGGCACAGAAATGATGATGACTAAGATGCAAGGATCATAGGCAGGACTTTGTGCAGCTCTCATGTGACACAGGAGACATTTGCCCTTGTTTAGTCAGTGGGTTAATTCGACAACTATTGACTAAGCACTTAACTACTACAAAGCAGTATCAGGAGCTGGGGACCCAATAGTGAATGAGACAGACGATGGTTCTACCCTGGAGGAGTATACATTCTACAAGAAGGATGGCAAATAAATAAGCAATAATGATTTCATTCCAGGCCATGATTAATGTGTTTGGAGAAAAGTGGTAGAAATCTTGAGAGGGGGCATCCTTAGATTGAGTGGTTGGAGAATGCTTCTGAGCTGAAACCTAAGGCATGAGCAGGTAGGTCAAACAGAGAGAAGAAAAGTGCAAAGGTTCTAAAGCAGGGTGTGATTTGTATGTTCCTGGAATAGTAATAAGGCCAGTCTGGCTGTGGCACTGGGCCCATAGGGAGAGGGGAGAGAGGTGAGGTGGGAGAAGCTGGCAAGGACGAGCACATGCAGGGCCTTGTAGGCACTGAGAACTTGGGTCTTTTCTCTTCACTTCTCTCCTTCTCGTTCTTTTTTTGCTTTTGTTTTTGCAACAGGGTTTCATTACATAGCTCAGGCTGGCCTCCTCCTGTCTCAGCCTCCCAAGTGCTGATAACCGACTTGTGCCATCACACCAGGCTTGTATTTTTTTTTTCTTAACACAATGGTGACATTGGAGAGTGTTACACAGGAAGTGACATGCCAGATATGTGTCTTACAAAGATTTCTCAGGCTACCATGAACAGAAATAGATGGCAGAGCAATAAGAGGGGAAAGGAGAGAGGGGTAATGATGCTTACCACTATAGTCTGGGCACAACTGAATGTAACTAGGATGATGACAATGCAGACAGAGTAATTAACAAAGGTGATATATGCTGCCAGTAGAACCCACAGGACTTGTAGGGACTGGGATAGGAGAGGGAAAGTGAAAATAACAGAGACAATTCCTGGGTACTTTGGTTTAATTCCCAAAAACCCTATGGATGGGTATGGCTGGAGCCATGCTAATGGCCCAGGCTGGAGTCACTCCCAGAAGGTGCTTCCCTTGGACTGGATCTGGGCCCTAGATGAGTCCCATGTCTCTTTGATGAAACAAGGGATTCGGGCAAGTCTACCAAGGCCTGGAGTCAGAGGTAAATAGACTGTTGTGGAAGTCATCCAGACTGGTCCATGGATGCTAGCCTTGAAATATTTATGCTATTTTCCACACGATGTTGTGTGGTAAAGTGGTTGGGGAATGTTGCTTATAACACACACGAGTATGAAGGCTCTAAAAGTCCTGCACACACCTTAACATCACTCCACACACAACACTGCCCTAGGCTCTTTATGTCTCTCCCTGGTACTTCTCTGGAATTCAAGCAAGAGCAACAAGAAGAGTTGACTGCTATCAGCTGAGCACTTCCCTTGTATGAGGCACTTTATAACATCATCCTGTGACTCACTTTATATGGTGCTATTTTAACTTAGTGTTTATATGATCCCTTCTGTTGTGAGTTTGCTGACAGATCAGACAATCACTTTGCAAAAAAACGCAGACATCTTTTTGATCATATGTATAGTATCAGCAAGGCTCTCTCACAGTATTTCTTCATGGAGTCTTTCAGGTAAAGACCAGAAATTCTTCACTTTATCACCTCACCTTCATTGGCTTAACCCACTGCAATGAACAGTCAGTGTTTCCTCCCTGTACCACAGCCTCCCTCCTCTTCTCCCAGTCTCCTCAGCACTAGTTTCCTGCTTCCCATTCACTCCCACCAGTTCTAGGATGAGAACCATTTGGAGACAGTTCATGCTTTGAACACCCTCAGTCTTAGAAAATCCCAAACCTTCAAAGAGAATGTTGTGGCTTTCTGAATGTAGCTATTGTCCCATCTGAGGCCACAGACTGGAAGTCTAGAGCCTGTAATAGCACTCAGCTACCTAGAGTCAACCATACACACACACACAAACACAAAGACAGATAGACACACGCACACACACACACACACACACACACACACACACACACTCACCTCACCAGCATAAGCAAAAAGAAGACTTTTTCTGGAGTTCAAAACGAATCACCAGGGAATGAGGCTTTACATCCGGGCCACTGTAGCACAAGTAATCACAGTCACTAAATGACAATGCCATTACACTGGGAAAATGATAGCATTCCCTGGAAAAATCACCCAACCACAACTGAACATAGCCACTGGGGAGGAACTGAGCATCCCTCCTCCAACCTGCACTGCGATTCAACACGCAATTTAAGCAAGGAATGAAAGCCTTCTGTTAGACCAAATCTACACGGGGAATTTTGAGGGAAAGTGCAATTATCTAAGCTGTAAATGACCAACACAGTGGGGTTAATAATCCTCAAGAATTCAGGGTTCTTACAGGATTTCATAGCATATCACCACCATGGTTTCTTTATTTTGTTGTATATAAAAAAAAGAGCGCCTAAAATGGGGCACAAAATAAAGAGCTCCTGAAACTTTAACAAGATGCCATTTAGCTTAAATTAGACACGGCCTTTTGTAGATAATAACAGGAGAACTCTCTTCCAATTGTACCACCATGAACAAGCTCTAACTTTGTAACTGTCCTTTAAATAACATGACCTATGAGTAGCTTAGGGGATTTTATTAAGAAATAAGTCTGCAGCAAGCACTGAATTTATTATACTCAGCCTTTAGCAAAGGCTCAGATATCTGGCCTCACTCAAAACACTTCCCAGTTTCATTCTTTTTCTAGTCCCATCCTCCAGAAAGGAAACTGAGAAACCCAAAGGGAGCCCATACTTGAAGTGGGTGCTCCCTGTGCTGGGGTCTTCTTTGATCATCAGTCAACCCTGGTGACGTGCAGAAAATTACTCTTCCGTTGAACACGATGCAGACACCAATTAATGCATAAAGTGAAAGCTTTGCCCTTAAAATAAATACTTAACCAGGAAATCTGCTTCTTTACATGTGGCTGTGGGCAAGGCCCAGGCCACACAGGAAAGGAAAGAAAACAGAAAATGCCAAGAAGGAAAGACGAGAGAAGGCAGCAAGGCACAAATGGACACACTCCCAAGATTCTTGGGACTTTAAGAGAAGCCAAGGGAATTTTCTGCCTCTGATGTAGACCTCTTCCTGTCCCAATTAATTGTAGTATCATAATTATAGCATATAGTGAAGAGTCAGGGTGGTGAAGACCTTGTAGAAGCAGAGCCAGCAATCTGAACACTTGTAAATCAATGTCATGCACACAGTTTTTGCCTCTATGCCAATTTAGCTTTTGTGAACTGGCTGGGCCACTAAGAAGCTACAGGAAGCCACCCCAAGCCCTCCAGATCTTACCCTCATGGTAAAGGGGACTCAGGTATGCCTGAGTCTATCATCTGTGCTTGGGGTGGGTGCCTGTATTTCTGCTTCAAATGATTTGGTTGCTCCAACAGAAATTCTTTGTCAATTTCACACTAAAGTTTAAATGAGCCAAGTACCCTTGGGAGAGTAATCGGGAATTCCTCTGGACTGTCATTGAGTTCTCCATCCATTTTCTTTCTTTGTCACAAACGTTATGCTACAAACTTGGGTCCTTTCTCCATAACTGAAAATATACTTAGCCTAATCCTTACAAAACTACTGCACATGCTGGCCATGGCATTTGAGAGGGAAAAACATCGCTTATTTTTGAAATAAGGTATAGAATGAATAGTGAATAATGAATGACATACATTTTAAGTTCAGTAACGGTTAACTTTCACAATAATTAGAATTCAGTGTATTTAGGCTCAGAAAGAAGTCAGGGCAGTATAACAAAATTTAAACCCTAAGCTAAACTAAAGCATTAAATTAAGGGAAATTTACAATGCATTTGCTTTTTCTCATTAGTTTCCACAGGAATTGTTTTTGAGGGATGTCTCACCATATGAAGTATAGGTAGGTGGCCATTCTCCAAGTGTTGGAATTTAAATCAGATGTATGTGTGTGCATGCAAGCAAGCCTGTATTACATATGTGTACACATGCACAGTCTATCCTGGGACACAGTTCAATTTTAATCTATACAAGTACCCTTAGTAGGAAAGATACATGTGACATTGGGCTGGCCTCCCATTCAAGACCCACAGTTGCCTCAATTTTGCGCCCTGGGGTTATCTACTGAGATTTGGGAACAGGAGCACAGGCAAGCCACCAAACATTTCAACAGAATTAAAACATCTGTGTTGACCTCTGCTTCCTTCCTGAGTTCACCCCAACAAGTCACTTGATTTAACTGCCAAGGTCAAAGCCAAAGACCAGTTCTCTTAGATAAGCAATAAGAACTCATAGTTGACTCAGAGACTAGGGCTAAGCCATCAAGACAGGAAGTTTTATTAACACCTGTTGGGGAAACTCTGGATCCTGGTCATGGGCTAAATAACATGGTGAGAGGCAAGGATTCCAGAGAACAAAATTCAAGTTCAAGCAACATTTTCAGACAACTGTTTTTATCAACCATTTGCAATGCTGCATTGCTATCCTTAAAATAAAATTTGAACATTTACAAAAGTCAGAGGGTACTTTTGTTTTCAATAAGTCTCAAATTGCATACTTTGAATTTTGGTTCTTTTTAAAAAGATTCCTCACTCAATCCCAGCATCCAGCATTTCTTGTCCAGTGTTGTTGCATAGCTGGCATTTGAAGTGGAAAATCAAGTGATTCTTTTATGCAAATGGCATCTGTGATTCCAGGGCATGAAGACTGTTGAGGTGCCACCCTCTGGACGGCTTGTATTGCCCTCTACACACAAGTGCAGGGCACAGAAGGCCTCCTGCTCTCATTCATTCTGTTTTCTTATTCTCGAGTCAGACTCTCTTTCCACCTGTTTCTTCCTAAGTGGTAAATTAAGCAAGAGCTAATCAAATATCCTAATTTCATATGCCAAGTATGGTGGCTCAAACCTGTAATCCCAGCTACTTGGGAGGCATAAATAGAAGGATTGTGGTTTGAAGCTAGATGCAGGCAAAAACATGAGACTGTCTGAAAAATAACTACAGCAAATAAGGGCTGGGGCATAGCTCAAGTGGTAGAGTGCCTTCCTAGCAAGCTTGAGGCCTTTTTTTTTTTCTTCTTTTATTCATATGTGCATACAATGTTTGGGTCATTTCTCTCCCCTTCCCCCACCCCCAAGCTCAAGGCCTTGAGTTCCAACTTCAGTACTACCGAGAAACCTAAAATCCTAATTCCACTAATTAGAAAAATTTGACAATCCATCCTAGAACACTCGCCTCCTTTCATATGGGTAGAATTCAGAGCTTACCCACTCATCCCCTATTTTGAGATAAGGGATCTGGTGACTTGCCCCAAGGTCACACAACATGTGGTTCACACCTGTATGCTGCTGTCTGTCCTGGATCATTTGCCCCAGCCTTCTCTGGCCAATAAATGGAGGGTTCATTCAAAGCCAGCTCCCATCGTGGTTATCTCACCTCGGTCATGGAGCCAGCCAACACTGCGCTGCTCGACTTGGCCTTCCAGGGCACTTCATAAATTTGCTCACCTGCTGCCCACGTGTGCGGCTTAGGCCAGTCCCCTGAGACAGTTTAAGGCTGATGAAGAATGCTGGGGGGGATGAGTGAAGAGAGGCTGAGCATTGCAGAACTGTGGGCTGGGCTGAAAGGCCCAGTGCCAAGCAGACACTGTCTAGACTTAGCTGGCCTCTTCCAGCGGAGGGGCCAGTGGGAGGAGGGGAGCCAGGCCGGAAAACCTGTCGCTTTTTGTTCAGCTAATGCAAACACACGACAAAAGCTGGGACAGGCTCCAGGCTGGGGGTGCACTCTGTCTGAGACTTTTCTTCCTGGGGCTGTGGGCAGAGGAAAGTCCTACTAATCCCAATCGGAGAGGGGCTGGGGATGCTTTTAATTCCTGGGTAATCACAGTTCACCAGCAAGACTGAGATGGGCAGGAGCCCAAAAGAGCACTCTCTTGGGGGAAGGGGAGGACATCATTTTAAATTTCCATCTGTATCAGTTTCTCAGAGGCCCTGAGGCTCCGAATGTTGTAAAATGTACAGAGAAATGGCCACCACAGTCCAATAAGTACCACATGACTCAGAGGTAATGTTGGATTTGGGGAGCTTTGCAGATTAGTTAGGGAGGAAAGGTGCCCTTTCCTCCAGACAGCAGCAAGATCTGTGCCAGGGCACATGGATTGGAGGGCCCTACCTGCCCTTTCAGCTGGGCAAATTTGTATAGTCAACAATCTGTACAACCATCCCAGCAACTAGGTTGGAGTTTAGAACCATCTTGTAATTTGGCCTTATTTAATGTGGAACAGTTATGAGTATATCTGAAGGAAAAAGAAATTGCTTAGAAGACTCCCGAGTCAGCGACTGTTAGCTGCAAATGCTCTGGTGTGACAACTACACCCCAGAAAGTGTCAGAGAAGCAGCCTGAGCCGAATCCAAGTGGAGACCTTGACCACGTCCATGTGGCTGGTATTTGACTGGCCTAAGTGTCACTTCCAGCACGGAAGCCATTTATTAACTCATGTAACTTGAAAAGTCAAATGATAGGGCCTGTTCGGTGCTTAGTCCATTTGCTAGCAAAAGTGTCCTTATTTATTTTTAAAGTCATTGTCAGTGGGCTTAGGCCACTGAACTTTTACCTTGGATTTGAAGTCCCGGGTTTGCATCCTGGCTTTATTGCTTTTCTAGGTGGCTGTTTTTGGGTAAGTGAGTTCTCTGAGCCAGCTTCTTGGTGGATAAAATGAAGATGACAACAACTATTTATCTGATTTTGAGAATTGAATGAGATAAGGCTTGTAATGTTCGTTCTCCCTCTTCCTGCCTGCTCTCTGGCTAACCCCAGCCAGGGTCACTTCCTCTTAGAGGCTTTCCTGGGCCCCAGTGCTGAAGTAAGTTCTCATCCCTGTCCTAAGGCTTCTCACATTGGGCTACTCTGTCTTTAAGAATGCTTGGGATTTAGTTTTGAGACAACAAAAGCAAAAGGCCCCATTTCTTTGAGTGATATTTCCCAAAACTAAAATTTAAAATTCATTGCTAGGCTATGCTATGGGGACCACAGCAAGAACATATAAAGATGACAACCAAGATGTCCGGGGGCCACCGGAGAAACCCAGGAGAAAGAAAACTCCATGTAGAAAAACTCTAGGGGACTTTTATTACCCCTCCTTTTGCCTTCCTCCTGGTTCTTTTCTTTCCAGTCCCTTTCCCTTCCCTTTGTTTCAATCTCTTCTAGTGTCAGTCCCATTGCTTATGTACAGGAGGTCCTCCATGAGCACAAAGTTTTTTCTCTGGGGGAATGAGAGCACTGTGGCTTCACAGAAATTTAAGGGCAAGATTGGCTCATTAGAAGCAAGAGTTCTGGTATAAATTCTGAGCACCATAGCATTCACTGAAATAACCTCTGGAGAGCTTCAAAGAGGCAAGAGAATTCTGCATGCTATTAGTGCACGTGCCTGTGCGTACTTGCATTTATATACGTATACACACACACACACACACACACACACACACACACACACACACCATGGCTTTTGGTGTTCTTCCCATCAGTAGAGATGCCGTAAGAATGACAGCCAACACTTCCGGCATACACTATGTGCCAAAATACTCTTCTAAGTGCTTTACATGTAGTAGTTTGTGATTTGTATTCAAGCCCTCTGTAGATGAGGAAACAGACCCAGAGGTTCTAAGCAACTTCCCCAAGATCACGTGGCTAATAAGGGCAGGAATCTGGCTTCAAGGCCTGAGTGCTGACAATTAGGTTATATTCCCTCTCAAGGATGTATCCATAAATGGAGTAAAAACAGGCGCCTGTGCACAAATACAAATACAAACTATACAAATACAAATGACGCTTACTGGATGCTTCTGTGTAAATTGCAAATTCTCTTGTAGACATCATTTCAAAGTCAAAAATCCTTTTGTGTCAGTGCCAGGTAGGGACTGGTAAAAGGCACTTCATCTCTTGCAGGTATCTTCTTTGAGTATTAACTAGGTGTCATGAGTAGACGAAATCAATCTGTTCTGTTACCTGAGCAGGTAGATGGCAGAGAGAGCTTCATTACCATTGGACTGATGAGGAGAGTGAGTGTAAGGAAGATAAGTAACTGGTACAAGGTCTCACAGCAAAACAAGGTTAGAATTCAAACCCAGTACCCTACCCCAAAGCCCTCACTATTAAGTGAAGCTCCAAGTCAGAGACATTGGGTGACTTTAAAAAGATGATCTCGGATAGAAAAGGGCTAAGCAGGACTGTTTCATTACTCTAAATGTCACTTTCAATAACAAAAGTGCTCTAATACAGCACACATGTGCACATGTGCAGGCATATGCACATAAGCAGGCACAGTAGTGGTTCATGCCTGTAATTCCAGCACTGGAGAGGCTCAGGCAGGAAGATCACAAGTGTGAGGCCAGCCTGCACTACAAAGCAAGATCCTGTCTCAAAAAACAAAATAAAATAAAACAAACAAAACAACCTCCCCCCCCCACCCAAACACACACAAAGAAAAACAACCAAATATGGGCCTCCATCATGGCACAGCTTTTTGCCACGTGTAACACGATTGTTTGGCAAGAGCTTGGCTGATCACAAATAGTGTTTGGGATTACAGGGGACCTCCAAGAGGTCATAAATCCAGACTTAATTCTGGGAATAGTTTAACAGTGATGGCTTCCAAATGAGGATATAAAAATCTCTGTCAAGAGATTACATGGAAATCTTTCAGCCACAGCAGGAAATGCAAATTTATAGGGCATATTTTTGTATTCCAACTGCCCAGAAAGCATTCTATTAGCAAGTTAGTGCCAGGCTCTGCTAATGCAGACACTGTTATCTTTGACAGCAGCAGCTCTTGGGTTTTAGCAAGAGTCACTGTTTATTTCATCAGAAGAGCCAAGAAAATTCTCATGATCATATTTTGTTGGTGGCCAACACTAGAGGGTTTGGCTTACTTTAAGGTGTTCAGATTCATCCAAAGAACTTAAAAGCTTGGTCCAGAAACTGCTAAGTGCTATTTCCCTGACATTTTCCAGCCATTTGCTACCTCAGTTCTGTCACCCATTGCCCCATGCTGTCTTTGTCATATTCACACAGTCCTGAGCTCTACCTTCTAATTATCCTAATTTGGGCTAAACATTTGTCATTGTCAACTTGGATTGACTAGTAGGAATGGCAAGTAGCTTTCATCTCACATACAGACCAATGGATAGCTAATGGCGGCATAGAACATGGTTGAACAGAATTTTCAAACCTCCTCCAGGTTCAGCAAGAAAGAATTTTATGACTGATTAGCAATGTCTGTGTCATGAATAAGGGAATAAGGGAGAATAAGTGGTAACATGAAGGCCACATTTGTGCCATCCCTGCAGGCCACTTGTTTCAGAGTGTTCAAAGGTACTTATTTTTTATTGCCTATAGTATCTAATAAACTTATCACATAGTGTGTGAATGTATGTGTGATTGCTGGGGACAGAACCCAGGGCCTTGCACATGCTAGGCTAGTGCTCTACCAAGAGTTACACACCCCTAGCCCTTGGTTTTTTGAGACAGGATTTATCTTGCTGTGTAGCCCAGGCTGGCCTTGAACTCATGATCTTCCTACCTTAGTAGCCTCCCAAGTGCTGGGATTACAGGTGCCAGCATACCTGGCACCACATACTTCTTGAATTAATTTGATCATTTCTCTGGAAGGGAGAATGAATTTGTAGTTAGCTATAGAACGTCCTTTCCTACCTACTTCTTAAACCATCCCTACATTTTATACATCCTATCCAGGGCTTTGACATCTTGAGGATTTTTTTGACCCTTCCTTTTTCAAAGTGTCCTAATATTATTTTATTTAAACAAAAAGTTAACATTATTTTCTGATAAAACATAAGAAAAGCTGCACATGGCACACACCTGCAATACCAGCACTTGGGAGGCAGAGGCAGGAGAATCACAAGTTTACCTAGGGCTACACAGGAAGAACCTGTCTTAAAAATCAAAACAGAACAAAAACAAAACAAAAAGCTTAGAGAATATAAAAAAAGAGAAAAGAATACAAGAAAAGAGAATGGAGCAAGCAATAAAATTATCCCCAGTTCCACTACCTATAGGTAACTTTTTGTAAGCACAACTCACAGTGGTACACATGGTTGTGCCATGATTTTTTTAACCCTTCTTCTTTTGGATATTTAGTCACTTTTAAGTTTTTAACTATCACAAATAACATTATTGGTATCTTATGCAGACTGTTCTTAAATGTAATAATACCCAGGTCAAATACAATGACTGAGATTCTTCCTTAACTTAGTTTCTCAGTGTAGGTTGCAGTGAGCCCTAGAATATTCATCCACAAAATAGTCAAGGAAGCTCCCCAAAACTGGCCTGAAGTTTACTAAAATGAACTCACATCAATGAAGACTGCATTTAGTTGCGTTAGCTGTAGGCCTTGTACCTAACAAGGAAAACAATTTTCTACTATAAGGACTGTTAATTACAAGTGAAAATGCTTAAAATAATATCCAAATTGCAAGTTTCATGGAGAGGGTAAATTTACCTTTTCATTAATTATTAAAAGTTCATATTGTCAAAACGTGGGTTAAAAACCTGCCAGATCTTACTAGGGAGCCACTAACTAAGGCAACTGAGAGACTGGACTGGTTAAAGGGTAATCATCTTTGGTTGAGGTCTCATGAAATGTACTAACTCATCACCCTATTGCTCACCGCCTTCATTGTAAGTCTTCTCACACTGAGTTTACAGCTCCTTTCTGCACCCTCCCTCTTGGCTGGGTAGAGGCTACCTGGGAATATCCAGATGTAAAAGTTCATCAAGCTACTAATTAATGATCTGTGTATTTTACTAATGTAAAAGATTTTTCATAATCAAGGGGAGGCCCTTGATTGTGACGATAACTGCTGTAAAGATACTTGTTCACCATGTCCTAAGAATATACACTGTAGCTGCCACCATTTAAAGCACCTGCCCCAACCTGAGGGCCAAGATCATGGCTTCTACTTCCGAGATCACCTGCTTTCCATTATGTCTTAGGCTTGCAGCAGACAATGCTACCTGACCAACACCGTGATGGGAAGTCCTGTGCCATTAATGGCTCACTCTTGGAGAAAACACCCTTACTAAAGTCACAGGGGACAGAGTTGGGCACTTTGGAGAAAAGTAGGCCTTGACCTCCAAAGACATTAATCATACAAACTCAACCCAATGAAGATATCTTATTTAATCCTGTAACATCTGGTTTTATCTGGGGACAGGGTCTCATGTTGCCCAGCATTCACTCAAATGACCCTTCTGCCTCAGCCTCAAATAGCTGGGACTATAGGTGCACATCATCATGTGCAGATAATACCTGGTAATATTATGCTAAATAAATGTACATGTGCTAGGAGTGCTCTGCTGGGTGTCCAGTTATTTGGAAAGGAGTAGGAAAAAGAAACCATGTCTTTTTCACTTCTTGTATATGGCCATTGGTACTTAGAGTTCATCCACTATTTTTCATTCTTGTAGAGCATAATGTCCTGCCTAACTGACTTTATTTTCTTCTTTGGGACATTTTCTCTGGGGTCATTGTGTATACGTCAGTCCATTTCCCCCCATCTTCTTCCCTTCACAGCTCCTCCCTCACTTGCTTCTATGAGCCTGGAAACTGATGCGTGCCTTCTGTCACCCAATCCAGAGACTTTCACAGGAACTGTAACCTGTCCCCCTTCTAAAGATCTCAGTGCAAGGACCTCGATTTGCTGGATGCTTGTCCATTGTTTGGGCTATTCAGCAGTGACCTTGCTATGTTTTATCATCCCAATTTCTAACAGTGGTCTTCACAATCGTAGCAGGTAGTTAAATTAACAAGGGATCATTTTAGAGGCCTACATACAAGTTTCAGCTCTAAGGAGCAGCGGTCCATGGCTGTGTGTTACACTCTAGGCCTCCCTGGGTCTACCTAGAACAATTCTAAAGAATGCAGAGGAGCTCCCAAATCAGCTAATGAAACCCAACCAGTTGACTTTCATGGGTAATAGGGTGTAAATGGAGTGAAATGGTGTGGCTTTGAGGGATAAAGCCCTGATAATTGGCTAGCATGGCATGCCTACACTTAAGCATGGTGCATCTATCTGTCTGTAGAACTGTTACTGTTTCTCCTTACTTTTCTCTTAGGTGATGCACTTAGAGTTCCTGGGTCAAATGTGGATCACTTTGAACAAGCAAGCTGATTTGTAAATCTGTTCCTCAGACAGATTACAACAATGACGTTCTATACTTGGAGTGCTGGGAATCACAGGAGAGACAACCACTAAGAGATCTTCTTAGTGACAGAGATCCACTGACCAAGACTCCAGGGTCACACAAACTAACACCTGAATTCTCTACACCAGGCCTCCACCACCACACCTTCTCAAGGAGCTGCACTGACTATCAGTGGGAGGGGATGGGAGAGGGAGCAGACCCTGTGAAATTGTTGTTTTGCTGTTGTGGCCTTCCTATGCAGAGTGCTGTTCAAATGCCAATAAATGTATATCTAGGGACATAAGCACAGTCAGCCCCTCCTTTATGTACTCTATAGTGCATACATGTGTGCTCAGATGGATGGGGCAGAATTTAGATGGTGGCTAGCTGAATGGATACACAGGTGACAGAGTAGTGACAAGGAGTAGACAAGAAAGGAAGCAATCAAAAAACAACTCTGAAGTGCCAAGTAAGATACTGTGGCAAACACTGAAAGCAATGTAACACTTTCCTTAATGAGATTTGTTAATAGTTTCTCAAATTTAACCAAATGGGATTTATACAGATGCATTAACAAGGATGATGTTTACGTTTTTTTCCAAGCTTGGAACACCTCCAATTCTGAAAGTTTGCGCCATAGACTTAGACTTTTTCAAATATCGGTATGACTTGTAAGGCAACCACATTTTTTTAAATGTAAATTAAATCTTTGTGCTCATATTAAAGTAGAAAACACCAAGAAACTTCACTTTATTTTCTAAATTTCATTTTTAAAAAGTTCAATAATATCTGCATGATTTTAGCTGATCTAAAGTTTACTAAAATCAATTCATGCCAATACAATATAAATACCACATCTGAGTATTTGCTGAATGTCCATATAGTTAACAAGGCATAAAAATTTTCACTGCAAGTACCATGAACTACAAGATATAATGCTTAAAATATTTCCAAATCACAAATCTCCTAAGGAATGTGTTATTTTACCTTTTCATTCATAATTAAGGGTCTATTATTAACACAAAGATTAAAAACTTGTCAAATGTTACCTATAGGATTAGACAATAAAAGTTGGATTGATTAAATGATAATGAGCCTTAATAAACTGGAATTATGAAATATAACCTATCATGTCTACCCTGACTTCCTCCCTGACTTATCAGCCTCTCTTCTGTACCAGCTCCCTTGGTTTTCATGCCTCAGCACTTCTCCATTTTCCCTCTTTCCCTGCAGATTTTGCCTGGGAATTTTTTTCAGAGCACTGGATGCTCTTCTAAAACCAGCAGGAAATTGCTGCTGCTGGGGGAACTTCCTACCAGGGCTAGGCTTTTCCCTGCATTGTGTAATTGTGTATCTCTCTCTCTCTCTCTCTCTCTCTCTCTGTGTGTGTGTGTGTGTGTGTGTGTGTGTAGTGCAGGCTGCTGAGAACAGATCCCAAACCTTGGGCCACACACCCTTGTGGTGAGTAAACCCACAACCTCCTTATACCTCCTATTTGCATTCCAGTTCACAAAGCCATTTCAACACTAGCTAGCAATTCTTAAGCCTGCTGTTACACCAGGGATTCACCTCATTCATCACTGAACCAGCTGTCTTTTGAGGGCCACACAGATAGAGGAGTGTTCCTTAGTCAGGGCTCGGTTCACCTTGAAGGGGTATATGCTTTCCAACTTATACTCTGGAGAACAAACTGATGGGAAGTAGGTTGGAGTTACAAAGGTACAAGGAGCTGGGTTCAGATCCTCTTGCAGAAGTAATCAGGTGTATGACTTTGGACAATTTAACTAGTTTCCTTAAATCTGTTCCTTCCTCTGTAAAATGGGGATAACAAAACCTACCTTACATGGTTGGGGAGCTTTTGTAGAAATAATGAAGGTAATACACAAAGGCAATGTCTACTACATAAAGTACCTAATGAATGTGAAGCCTTCGTGCTTGGAAGTGGAATGGGCTGGTGATTAAGAGCCTGGGGTCTGGGGCTGGACTTGGGCTCAAATCCTTCCCCTTCCATGAATAGCTGAGGGCATCTGATAACTTATGCAAACTTCTCTGACAGCTTCTCTATCATTAAAATGAAATTTCAGTACAACACATAGTAGACATCTAATAAATTTGACTTTTTTCCATTTCACGAGGAATAAAAATAGCTTATTTCTACTTCAACCAATGATGCAGTGAGTTAAATGAGACTTCAGTACAATGTGTTTTCTGTTTTTTATTTTTAACTCATGAAGACTTTGTATGCACTTAGGAATTCTGGGGCAGAGTCAAGTCGAGATGCTATGGGTGGGGCTAAACTGTCATAAAAGAAAAAACTCAAAGAGGGGAGTATAAACCACCCACCAGGGAGCGATTTCTTTTGTAACTCACATTCCATTTCTTCTCCCTCATGCTTTTTAATTCCTTCCACATTTCCTGCCATAATTATCAAATGTTTAGTTTCTGACCTCACTTTTCTGGAGACTACAGCCCAGGGAATTTAGAATTGTTTATTTTCTGTCCATAAACCTTTGAGTTAATGGAAGGGCTTGTGAGCAGAGGGTTTGTTGGTTTGTTTGTAGTGTCCCAGGAAGGTCACTGGAGTTGAAAAGAAAACAATACAAAAAAGAAAAAAAAAGTACCAAAAAAAAAAAGCAAACTGAAAAGGCAGAGCCCCCAAAGGCAGAGCCATGGATTTCTTACACTTGCACAACGTTAGTTTAAGGAAAATTTTAGACTTATAAAGGCTGTTATATGGCAGATAATAACAAAAAAATCCCAAGGCACTTTACAAAGAAGAAAATAAATTACAGAGAATCATCGCCTAACTTTAACTTTATAAAAGAGAAAGGAATTTTTACTGTGCTCCAAAAGAAGCGCTTGATCTTACCCCCCAACTCGACCCGCCCCGCTGCCCAGGAGAGACTTGGAAAGGAAAAGTCCTCAACTATTCTCAATTTCCTCTGGAGTGAAAGGAAGAACTCAAGGCGCCTTTTTGAACTCAGCTGCAGCTCTCCCCACCGCCTGGGTCCCAATCCGCCTCGTCTGTCCCATCTCCCCTTCTCCATCCTTCTTCCATATTAGGAGCGGTGAGGCTCCCCTGACGGCCCAACTTCTCCTGATTCTGAGATTTAAGTCTGGTAAGCTGGATTCCTGCTCCGAGCGCCCCTGATGAGCTCCACTCCACCCAAGTCTTGGAAACTCCCAGTCTCACCCCGGAGTGCATCCCCAGGACGCACGCTCGGCACCCCGGGACGAGGATCGTGGCCCTAGGATCCGCGGTCGGACTTTAGTCTCTCACCTACCTCGGCGTGGACCCAGGCGACGGCCACCAGCGCGAGAGGGAGCCAGAATTTCCACATCTGAGGAAGAGAGAAGAGAGCGAGACTGAAGGCGCTGGGCCCCGGGCCGACCCAGGAAACTTCGGGTCCCGCAGGCTCGTCCCCTCCGCCCAAGCACCCTTGGCCACCGAAGTGGCCCGGCCACCTCACCCCGCACCCCGCGCTCACCATGATCGGTCCAAGGCTCCGGAGGGCGCGGGGCACGGCAGCCGCAGCGAGCTCCAGGCGAAGGTGGGAACCTCGCCGATCGCCAGCCTCGGAGGAAATCCGACCTGGGCTCGCCGCCCCTTAAGACCCCTCCTTCCCCCGCCGCCTGCCCCCCAGCTCCTCCCCATTCTCCTCCCCCTTCTGCAGCAGCGGCCCCAGCGGCTCGGGCCCCCTCCCTCCTCCCGCCCCGGGTTGCCCCTGTGCGTCCTGGCGCGGCCGGAACCCCTCTCCCCGCGCCGCCCCGCCAAGCAGCCCTCGGGCCCGCAGGACGCAGAGGCGAAGGCAAAGCGGAGTGTCCCGGGGGCGCTGCAACAAAGGCGGACCCGGGAAACAGCCGAAACCCCACCCCCGGGAGGGCGGCTGGCCTGCGGCAGCCGGGACGCCAGCGGGCGCGGGCTGCGGCGGTGGCCAGGTGGGCGGTACCGCGGGCGTGGGGCGGCCAAGGCTGGGACCCCGCCGCCCAAGCAGCCCCCGCCTCCACCGCTGAAAGAGGGGTTCAGCGGCCCTCGCAGCCGGGGGACGAGGGTCACTGTAGCCAGGGGCAGGGAAGCGGGCCCAGGGGCCGGAGACCCTCCTGTGGCAGAAGGCAGATTGGGTTCAACTGTGGATTTCCTAGGAGAGGGTGTAGGGTGCGGCCGACCTGCTCTGCTGAGAAGATCGAGTCCAGGTTGTCTGGTCCAGGAGCCTTGTCCGCCTTCTCTCCTCCGCCCTCTCCTCACCTGTGCTTCTGCCCCGGTTATCCCAGATAGCCTCCCATGGCCAACTTCTAGAGGAACTTCAAAGATGATAGTGCTGTCCCCCGAAATTATGGTGTCTTTCCAGCCATGAGTCCCCTCTCACCGGTGCCAGAACGAATCGACTTGGTACCTCATATTTAAAGGCTCTAGGGCTTTTTCCTCTACTTCTTTCAGTAGTTACCTCAAAAACCTATCTCCTTTAACCAGAGACCGTTGTCAGTATAGGTGGCAGTTTTCCTCCTGAGATTTCCTTTGCATACCTCCACTCGTATTCACATGTTCGTATGTTCACTTCCCTAGGCCAGACCTTCATCTCCCTCATTCAGGAATTCTGGAAACCACCTCTGGTTGTGCTTGGCCCCAGCTCCACTCACCTTTCTGTCACCACTGCTGTGCCTTGCCACATTCTCTCACTACTTGGTTTAGACATTATTTTCCTCCCCTTCTTCCTCCACTGACAGACTTTCCACCCTCTTCTCCTACAGTGCAACCTTATCCTGTCTTCATCTACATGGCCATACTCCCTCTGCTCTAATCAGGCCATGAACTCATCACGGTCACTCTTTACCAAGGTTTGTTGAGTGCGTACTGTTGAGGTTTTAGGGAGCTTCAAAATAACATTCATGTTCCCAAGCATGTCAAGAATCTATTGAGCTAGTGTTGGTAGTAACACTGATGAAGAGAAAAACCTTGGCTTTATTCCTGATGTAAGCTAGAATAACGACCATGACTTTAGAGCTGGAGAGCAATGGGCCCACTAGTACTGCACCCCAGAACTGAACATGCCCGCCCAACACACATACTATCACAGGCAGAGTTGGAAAACTTGCTTGTGCAAAATGGGCCATGTAGGAAAGCAGAAACATATACTTCTGGGACAGACCTGCTCCCTAAACTTGAGCGGGGAGAGCAGCACACTCCTGCTCCCTTATTATGGTAACAGGATGAATAAATGTCCCCAACCAGCTACTCTTCCCCAATCACTGTGCTAGGATTGAAGAGCTGAACACTGATATATAAAGTCTGGCTTCTGTCCTCTGATAACTCACAATACTTTGTGTGGCTTGCACAGCACTGTACCCCTTAAAGCTGGCATTCCTCCCTTGCTCTGTTTGTCTATTGAAATTCTGTTTTGTCATCATTGGTGTTTTCAGAATCCCTAAAAAGTTCTATGGCATCGCTAGCACCTTTTCTGACAACAGCTTGGCAGAGTAGAAAGTACATGAGGTTTGAGGTCAAAGCAACCTGTCCTCTTGCTGCTATTTACTAACTGCTTAACCTTCCTCAAATTACTTCGGCTTTGGGAACTTAGGGTTCTGAATCTGACAAATGGCGATGATAATGCCCTTCAGGGGATTGTGAAATTTAAATAGATACATTATGAAGAGTCCCTGGCAGGTAGATTCTAGGCCTCTATAAATGGTAGCCATTATTATTTCATTGATCTGCTGTGCACCCTAATTGCATCTGGCACTCTGTGCCAGATAGTATGAGAGCCATCCAAAATGTCTTATTTAGTTGTCACAACAAATTGAAAGATATTTTCTTATTCCTTCCATTCTTAAATGAGAAAACTAAAACTCAGAAAAATTCAGATACTTTCCCAAGGTTATAGAGCTTCACCATTTGGCATTTTATTGCATACTGTTATACTGTGTTTAACACTTACTCCCATACTTGTCTTTGATTCAGAGTATGGTTAACTCTCTACAATCCACAAACAAAAATAACAAAAGGAACTGCAGGAAGGAGTTGGCAGCTGTACCAGTGAAGGATGCTTTGGTTTCAGGTGACAGAGAAGCCAATTTAAATTACATGGCTGTGCAAGGAAATTGAATTTTTTGACTTGCATAGCTGAGAAGTCCAGGGATAAGACTAGGTTGAGGTAATCCTTCAGCTGGGAGTTCAAATGAGGTCACCAAAGATGAATTTCTTGCCATCTCTTGCTTCAGCAGACTCACTCTATCTCTAGGTTCCCCAGAGTGGCTCCTTGGAACTCCTGTAGGCTTTAAGGATGGTGAACTGATTTGTGTAGGGTGGTCTCTGTATGTGAGGGAGGTAGCTTTTTTCTGGGGCTGCTACAGAAGTCCTAATATATACTTTTTTAAAGATCAAATTGAGTTTCTTGACACCTGCAAACTGACCACAGTGATTGGCTGATGGGAATTCAGCCAACGAGAACCTACCCTTGGAGCCTTCCAAAAGACCAGGCTACTGTTGGCAGAAAAAAACAGGGGATGGAGACTGATGATAGCCAAACAATGTCCACTATAGTAGTGAGTCAACATCTTACACTGAAATCAGTGCTCTCCAAAGAAGGATGTGGGGCCTCCAGAAGGTTGGAAGAGAATATTAGAACTTCAGTTTGTACTTATTTCCTATCTAAAAATGGAAATCTTTACCAGTATGTACACTGGCGCCCAAATTTGTTTGGTATGTCAGGCAGTCATGAGTTAAACACCATTTGCCAAACACCATGAGGAGAGAGTGGGTGTTCTTCCCCACAAAGGGACTGATAGCAGCTAGTCCCTTTAGCAGACTATGATGTACTGCAGTGTGCCCACTTAAGTGGATTTCTATATGATATTATCTAGTTTTAACTAAACTTGATTAAAACCATTGCAGCTAAATAATCACAGACTGAGCGTGAAGCCTTTTCTTATCAGTAAGAAAAGAGTAGAGCTGCTTCCCCCCTTCTGAAAAGAGATTGCTGTCTGCCACATAACAGTAAAAACGGCAATCAATAAAAAAATTCAGAAGTAGCAATAAGGCTATTTTAAATTATGGATTCAGGGACCACTTTAGCTCAGTGGCAGAGTACTTGTCTAACATGTACTTGTTGACACCCTGGGTTCGATTCTCACAGCACACAAAAAAAATAAAAATATGGATTTGTATTCCTTATGACTTGTGTCATCCGCATAGGATGCCTAAGGTAGTGGTTTACAGTACTTAGAATCAGCAAGACCTTTAGAAGCAGGTATCTGCAATATAAAGGCAAATCCTATCATTTTTTTCTGGTGATGTTTAAAGATATATATTACTCAATTTAGGACTTTAGAAAATTTCATTCAATTCACTAAATGTTTAGAGACTTTCTTTTAAGTTTCTTAATGGCAAAAGATGAACCCTTTGGGGGAAATAATTAGTATCTGCTTTAATCAGGAATAATAGAAATAGTATGGGAAGAACAGAATGACAAGCTAAAATGCATCCTTCGGTCAGCACATACACTTGGGATTGATCTGTACATATATATGTACACATAGACAGATAGACAGATAGATAAATAGACAACTAGCTAGACAGACAGACAGTTGGACCTTCCTATCCTGGGGTTTTACATCCACAGATTCAACTAACAGCAAACAGAAAATATTCAGAAAAAAATTGTACTTGTAATGAACCAGTGCAGACTTTTATCCATGTCACTATTCCCTAGACAATGTAGTAGAACAACTATGGCATTTACATTTTATTGGGTATTATAAGTATAATTTAAAGTATATGGGAAGATGTGTGATAGGTTGTATATAAATACTACACCATTTTATATAAGGGACTTAAGCGTCATTGGATTTTGGTACCTTCGGGGTGTCTTGGACACCAGGATATCAAGAGTTGACTGTGTATGTATTGTTGTAGATTACCAGAAAAATCCAAGCAAACAAGTATTAAGCAAATTACACCATGTAGAAAATTTGCTGCATAGTGAATGATAATATAGCTGAATCAAATGTTCTTAGATTATTACATTGTCTGTTTCAGTGATGAAATACAAAAAGAATTTGTTTTGTGAGCAACTAAGATAGCTATATATCAGGAGAGAATCATTCTTAATAATATATTTCATCTTTAATGAAAATTATTTTTTGGAAGAACTGTCCACAGGAGTGACTGTTTTGAATGGGGATGAAGAAGGGTTCTGAGTAAGGGTCCACAGCCAGGCTCATAGTGAACCCTTCACACATTGAAATATAGCAGAGTATTTATAACTCTTAATAATGACCTGGGAACTGACTGAAACTATTTTCTTCCCGCTGAAGCTCACAGATGATCTTAGTACAGAGGCCTTAAATGTTATCAAACTTGTAAATATACATCTTTGTTTGAAATAAAGGCAATTGTTCCCATTTGCTGTCTTTATGGGACAAGAAGGAGAAGGCTACCTATCCTACCTATCAGATTAAAACAAATCCACATCCACTTATCACATATCATATCAGGATAGATTATGATGCTAATAAGGACTGAAACAGCATTTACCTTTTTAAGAGAAATGTGCTCTGCATGTAAGTAAATGTAAAAACGATAAAATAAAAAAATTTAAAAGATCGAGAATACAAAAGTTAAAAAAAAAGAAATGTGCTATGGAGAAAATATTTTGAAATCTTATACTTAGAAATGCTTTATAATTAGGTGATTTTTGTCTTCCAAAATAATGAAAGTGTGGCACCCATATAACTTTCATATGTGCACATGTTTAAAACTTTGGAACAGATTTTAGTCTGTTAAAATTTTTCCAACTAAGAGTTCCAATAGTTTTACTCATTTGTTAAAAATATAAAAATGCAACTTTTAATTAAATTGAAGAACAAGTGATTACAGGGAAGATGGAAATTTGCTAGACATTGCAAAGCCTTTTCAAGGTTGATTCCTAGGAATGGAAAATGAATGTGAGTGAGTAAACCAACAGTGCACATCTTCCATCTATACATATGCTTTTGAATGTGAGCCATAACAGAATCTCACAGACCAGATGCTAAGACCAACATGGCAGCAGGGTTTGTTTCTTCAGAGGCCTCTCTGAGCTTGCAGATGATCTCTTCCTCACTGAGTCCTCACATGACTTTTTCCCTGGTGTCTCATCCTCTTCTTTTTGGTAGTACTGAGGATTGAGTTTGAGACCTCACACTTGCTAGACAAGTGCCCTAGCACATGAGCCATGTCCCCCAGTCTTTTTTGTTTTCAGTTTGTTTTTCAGAGAGGGTCTCTTGCTTTTGCTGGGACCAGCCTTGGAACTGTGATTTTCCTATCTCCACCTTCCAAGTAGCTGAGATTGCAGTGTGCTAGCATATCTGGCCCTCTTCCTCTTCATAACGACATCAGTTCAATTTGATGAGGGCTCCACCTTTATGGCGTCACTTAATCTTTGTGTGTGTGTGTGTGTGTGTGGATAATGCCCTTTATTTATTTTTAAAAATTTATTAACATATAATAGTTGTACAGGAGGATACACTGTGATATTTACATATGTGCTTACAGTATATCTTAGATTTACTCCTCCATCATTCTCCCTCTTCCCCCCTTTCCCCTTAGAACAATTTCAGCAGGCTTCATTCTTCTATTTTCATATATGAATATAAAATACATCCACCATATTCATCCTCATTCACCTTTTCCTTGTGCCCACCTCCTCCCACTGGTACCCACTCCTGCAAAAGACTTCTTTTATTCTCCTGCCCTTTATCTTATTTTAAATGTATATTAATGGTCCAAGTGTGTTTCACCTTGGTACTTCAGGCCTATATTTATCATGCTCTAATCAAATTAACCCCCCATCACTTACTGATTCTCTATCACCATGCTCCCCTAATATTTGACAGCTTATGGCACAGTATGTCATATTATATTCACATATAGATGGGTTGTCTCAATATTTTTCATTCTCTAACATTTTCTTCCCTCTCCCATCTCCTGTAGTTCCATCAGACAGACTCACTAGTACAATTTTATTTTCTCTCTCACTATATATATATATATATGTGTGTGTGTGTGTGTGTGTGTGTCTGTATATATATAGATATATATGATCAAATGTACTTATATATACATTAAACTTATATGACCTCACTTATCTTAATTACCTCCTTAAAGGGCCTATCTCCTCCCTCCTGTAATATTTTTATGGTTAATTAATCACATTCATTGTAATATTTTGAATAATCATTGATAATACCTGTGACAAAATGCTTTTATCAACATAATGGGGAGATAAAATATTTGTTAAATATTTATGTATTTATTGCTGTATCCAGAGCAATGCAAAATTTAAATGCATGTCTATTCTGCCTTGTTTAAAGGTCTAGAACCACACAATCTCCTCTAAGTCAACTTTGGAAAATTCTGTAAATTGGAGAATAAATTTTCATATTATATTCACAAAACTATGATTCATGATAATCCATTGCTCATCATGAACTTGACAAGTCTCTTCAACTGGATAAATAAAAGGATTTTGTAGAATTTTTAAGTGTCATGATATTTGGGACTTGTTCATTCTTTTTATATGCAGCATGGTTTCACTCTACTTCAAGTAACAATACCCAATTTCCTTCCTTACCATCCTCTTCTACTCTTCAACATGTATTTGACCTCACAGAAGACTTGGGACAAACCAATCCATGCCTTTCATTCTCTGGCCACAGTGATTAGTTCAGAGTAGACATTTGACCAAAGTCAGCCCAACAGGACTATTGAAATCCAATCCAAAGACTTTTGTTCTACCCACCAGGGAGCTAGCTGACCTTCTCTGTTGCAGGCCTGGGTACTCTATACCTGAGTCTGAAGCCTGGCATAGGGCAACCCAGAGAGGCAGAGCCAGGGGACGGAGTTCAGGAATAACATCAGAGCCTCAGTTGGAACTGTTCCTCATCTAGACCTAGACTTTTTAAGTTTGTCCGGTTGTCTATGCTCATGCCTCTTAATTTTTGTGTGTGCGTGTGTGTGTTATGTATGTATATATGTATGTATGTGTGACACACATGAAATAAATCCCAACTGATCATGAGGCCATAAATATTATAGGAGTGTTTAAAACAAGCAGACATTATAAAAATGTGCACTAATTCTTTAAGCCTAATATTTGTAAGTGTTCTGAAATACAGAGCTAGAAGAGGGAGGTGATTTTCTTGAACATCTACAGAAGAGCAAATATTCTGTGTACAGCACAATGCTCCTTTCTCCGCTGCCCACCTTGCTGTAGACATGGGAACATATACTGTTCACCACACCTTTTATACATGTCACTGAATCTTTCCTTTGGCCTATGCCAACAGGGAACTTACTGGTGAGGATTCTGGATAGCTCCTGGGGCTGAAGGAGGAGGTGGAGGAACTAATGATAGTCTCAGGGATTCAAATAGGACTTGTGTTGGCTAAAAAAGCCCCCGCTGAGATATACTCATTTACTGAAACCTTCAAATGCTACCTTAAATGGCAAATGAGTGAATGTTACCTTGTATGTCAAAGGTGTGATTAAGTTAAATATCTTGAGTGATGGTGTTTATCCTGGGTTGTTGAGGTAGGCTGTAAAGGCAGTCATAAACATTCTTATAAAAAAGAGGGGGTCCTGGAACAGATGAGCGCAGAATATTTAGGTGAAAGTGAGAGGAGAGGGGAGATAGGGGCAGGAAGAGTACCTCAGCCAAGAAAATTAAGCATGCATTAGGGAAGCTCTGAGAGAATGGCTGTGGAGCACTCCGCTGTGGTTTGAATCCACAGCGCATTGATCACCCTGCCCATGCTGAAGGTATTAAACTACAAATTGAAGGTAAAGGTGTGGAGTCTCAATCCATTAAAAACAAAAATTTCTAGAAGGTGTCTGACCAAAAAGGAACCCCCAAGTGACTGCAGAGAGAAGCTGAGAGGACCAAGCTGAGAAATCCAAGGACTTAAATGACTCGCCAGAACTTTGTTTCTGGCTAATCACTGGAAGAAGGTGCAGTCCAAATAACTTTCAGGCTTCTGCCAGGAAGTTTTTCTTGCAGCCATAAATGGCAACTTTGCACCTTTGAAACCTACTTCCTGGAGGATCCAAAATGGCTACTGGGACATAGATGCAGACTATGTGAGCTCTGGGAAACAGGGACCTTGCTGAGATGCTGGAGACACACTTGTCTGAGGTAAAGCTCCAGGGAGCCCACCACAGGAGGTCTCCAGCACCACCAGACACCGGCTCCAAACCTGCCTAGGAGATGCAGACAAACAGGACTGGATGCTAACGGAGTAACACCAGAACTACTAAGACTGAAATTCTACTGTTCCTGAACTGAGCTTTTTTTTTCTTTTTCTTTTTTTTCCTCTTTTCTTTAAGTGTTTGTTTGTCTTGCTCACTGTTTGATTGTCCACCATCTCTCCTTATTGATTTCTTTAGTTCTCCATTTTTTTCTATTTCTTTTTCTTTTTTCTCCTTTCGTGGTCTTGTTAGATTTTCTATTGCAAGTTAGCTAAAACTAAATTACACATAGATCAGGGACAGAAACAGTACCAAGTGGAATGATGAGAAGATGAAAAAGGGATGGAAGTCATTCTCCCCCCAAAAATAAATTAGTACAGGATTCAGAAGGAAATGAAAATGGATACTCAGATCCAGACTCCAACAAAACAAAGATAAACTACACCAAGGAACCCAATGAACCTCACAAGAACACTCTGAAAGAAAAAATCCTGCAAGTAATCAATGAGAATTTCATAGAGATGATACTAGACATGGTCAACCAAAAGGTACAGGAGGCACTCAAGAAATTCTAAGATAATAAAAATAAAGAATATGAGAAAACACAAAAACAAATAAATGAAATCATAGGAGCCCTAAATAAACACCAAATTGAAACTGAGATCACCATAAACAGAGAGATAAATGAATTAAGGGAAAAAATTGACAATATTAAAGAGGAAGTAACCCAAGATATGGAAAACCTGAGAAAAAAGAATGAAACAGAAATACAAAACAAAATGAAAGACCACTCCAGCAGATTAGAACAAGCAGAAGACAGAATCTCCAAACTTGAAGATGAAATGGTAATTAAAGGAAAAACTGAAGAACTTTAGTCAGACAACTCAAGAAGACCTGTGAAAGGAATATGCAAGAACTCCATCAAAAGACCAAACCTGAGAATCATGGGCATTAAAGAAGAAGAAGAAGAGGTGCAAGCAAAAAGAATTTGTAATATATTCAACAAAATAATAACAGAAAATTTCCCAAATCTAGAGAAAACTATGCCCATTCAGGTATAGGAAGCCTCCAGGACACCAAACAGACTTGACCAAAATAGAACTACCCCATGACATATTATCATTAAAACAAAAAACACAAAGAATAGAGAAAGAATATTGAAGACTGTAAGAGAGAAAAAAACAAATAACATACAAAGGTAAATTCATCAAAATCACAGCAGATTTCTCAATGGAAACCTTAAAAGCAAGAAGAGCATGGAGTGAGGTATTCCAGGCACTGAAGGAAAATAACTTCAATCCAAGGATACTCTAGCCAGCAAAACTATCATTCAAAATAGATGGAGCAATAAAAGTCTTTCATGATAAGCAGAAACTAAAACAATATATGACCACCAAGCCACCACCACAAAAGATTCTTCAAGGAATTCTGCACACAGAAAGTGAAAGCAAACAAAACCATGAAAAGGACAGGCAGTACCAAATGACAGGAGTAGAAAAAGCAAGAAAGTAGAACATAACATCAATTCAGCTGCACACAATCAAACCCTTAAACAACAAAGACAACTACATGACAGGGATCACTACATATCTATCAATACTAACACTGAATGTTAATGGACTTAATTCCCCATCAAAACACACTGTTTGGCAAACTGGATAAAAAGGAAGAGCCAACAATCTGCTGCCTACAGGAGACCCATCTTATTGATAGAAACAAGTACTGGCTGAGGGTGAAAGGCTGGAATAAGATTTACCAACCCAATGGCCCCAGAAAACAGGCAGGGGTAACAATACCTATCTCAGACAAAGTGACTTGAAACTTACATTGATCAAATGAGATAAGGAAGGACACTCCATACTAATAAAAGGGGAAATACACCAAAAGGAAATAACAATTATCAACCTATATGCATCCAATGTCAATGCACCCAATTTCATCAAACATACTCTGAAGCACCTAAAAACATATATAGACTCTAACACAGTGGTAGCGGGAGACTTTAATACCCCCTAATACCAATAGATAGGTCATCCACACAAAAAATCAATAAAGAAATTCTAGAACTCAATCACACCATAGATCAAATAGACCTAGCTGATGTCTGCAGAATATTTCATCCAACTTCTGCACAATATACATTCTTCTCAGCAGCTCATGGAACCGTCTCCAAAATTGATCATGTCTTAGGGCACAAAGCAAGCCTTAGCAAATATAAGAAAACAGAAATAATCCCATGCATTCTATCGGATCATAATGCATTAAAACTAGAAATCAACAACAAAAACAAGAGTAAAAAACATGCAAACAATTGGAAGTTGAACAACACATTGCTCAATGATCAGTGGGTCATTGATGAAATAAAAGAGGAAATTAAAAGTTTCCTGGAAGTTAATGAAAATGAAAACATGACCTACAGGAACCTATGGAACACAGCAAAGGCAGTTCTAAGAGGAAAGTTTATAGCCATGAGCAGATATCAATGACCTAATGCTACATCTCAAACTCCTAGAAAAGCAAGAACAAGCAAATCCCAAAACAAACAGAGGAGAGAAATAATAAAAATAAGGGCTGAAATCAATGAAATAGAAACAACAACAACAAAACATACAAAGAATCAAAGAAACAAAAAGCTGGTTCTTTGAAAAAATAAATAAGATTGACAGACCCCTGGCACATCTGACTAAAACAAGGAGAGAAAAAACCCAAATAAGTAAAATCAGAAATGAAAAAGAGGAGATAACAACAAACACCACGGGAATCCAGGAAATCATCAAAGACTACTTTGAGAAACTAGATTCTAATAAATTTGAAAATCTTGAAGAAATGGACAGATTTCTAGATACTTATGACCATCTAAAACTGAACCAAGAGGATATTAACCACCTGAATAGATCTATAACACAAAATGAAATTGAAGCAGCAATAAAGTCTCCCAAAAAAGAAAAGTCCAGGACCTGATGGATTTTCTGCTGAATTCTATCAGATGTTTAAAGAAGAACTGATACCAACCCTCCTTAAACTGTTCCATGAAATGGAAAGGCAAGGAACACTACCTAACTCATTTTATTAAGCCAGTGTTACTCTCATCCCAAAACCAGACAAAGACATCTTCAAAAAATGAGAACTATAGGCCAATTTCCTTAATGAACATTGATGCAAAAATCCTCAATAAAATAATGGCAAACTGAGTCCAACAACACATTGGAAAGATCATCAACCATGACCAAATAGGCTTCATCCCTGGGATGCAGGGGTGGTTCAACATACAAAAATCAATAAATGTAATAAACCACATTAACAGAAGCAAAGACAAAAACCACTTGATCATCTCAATAGATGCAGAAAAAGCCTTTGACAAGATCCAATAGTACTTTGTGATAAAAGCTCTAAGAAAACTAGGAATAGAAGGAATGTACCTCAACATTGTAAAGGCTATATATGACAAACCTATAGCTAACATTATACTTAATGGTGAAAAACTGGAACCATTTTCCCTAACATCAGGAATGAGATAAGGGTGCCCACTATCCCCACTCCTATTCAAAATAGTGTTGGAATTCCTAATCAGAGCAATTAGGCAAGAAGAAGAAATAAAAGGAATATAAATAGGTAAAGAAACTGCCAAAATATCCCTCTTTGCAGACTATATAATCCTATACCTTAAAGACCCAAAAAACTCTACCCCAAAACTCCTAGACACCATAAATGCTATAGAAGGTGGCAGGATACAAAATCAACTTACAAAAATCATTAGCTTTTCTATATACCACCAGTGAACAAACTGAGAAGGAATATATGGAAACAATTCCATTCACAATAGCCTAAAAAAAAAAAAATCAAATACCTAGGAGTAAACTTTGTTTACTCAACAACGGATGTGAATGACCTCTACAAGGAAAACTACAAACCACTGAAGAAAGAGACAGAGTAAGACTACAGAAGATAGAAAGCTTTCCCATGCTCATGGATTGGTAGAATCAACATAGTAAAAATGGCTATATTACCAAAAGCAATCTACATGTTTAATGCAATTCCCATTAAAATCCCAATGACTTTCATCACAGAGATTGAAAAATCTACCCTAAAGTTCATTTGGAAACACAAGAGACTGCGAATAGCCAAGGCAATTCTCAGCAAAAAGAGCAATGCTGGAGGTATCACAATACTCGATTTCAAACTATATTACAAAGCAATAGCACTAAAAAAGCATGGTACTGGCACAAAAACAGACATGAAGACCAGTGGAACAGAATAGAGGACCTGGATATGAATCCACACAACTATACTTACCTTGTTTGTGTCAAAAATATACAATGGAGAAAAGACAGCAACAAGTGTTGCTGGGAAAAGTGGTTATCCATCTGCAAAAAACTGAAACTAGATCCATGTCTATCACCATGTACTAGGATCAACCCAAAATGGATCAAGGATCTTAATATGAGACCCAAAACTCTGAAATTAGTACAGAAAGGAGCAGGAAACACTCTGGAAGTAATAGGTATAGGCAAGGACTTCCTCAATAGAACCCCAGCAGCCCAGGAACTAAGAGAAACAATGGACAGATGGGACTTCATAAAAATTAAAAAGCTTCTGCACAACAAAAGAAATGGTATGTAAAATGAAGAGACTACCCACAGAGTGGGAGAAAATATTTGCCAGCTATACATCAGACAAAGGACTAATAACCAGAATATACAAGGAACTTAAGAAATTAAACTCTCCCCAAATCAATGAACCAATAAAGAAATGGGCAACTGAACTAAACAGAACTTTCTCAAAAGAAGAAATTCAAATGGCAAAAAAACACATAAAAAAATGCTCACCATCTCTAGCTATAAAGAAATGCAAATCAAAACTACACTAAGATTCCACCTCACCCCTGTTAAAATAGTCATCATCAAAAACACCACCAACAACAGGTGTTGGCGAGGATGTGGGGAAAAGGAACCGTAGTACACTGCTGGTAGGAATGCAAGCTAGTACAACCACTCTGGAAAAAAATTTGGAGGCTTCTTAAAAATCTAAACATAGACCTGTCATATGATCCAGCAATCCCACTCCTGGGGATATACCCAAAGGAATGTGACACAGGTTACTCCAAAGGCACCTGCACACCCATGTTTATTGCAGTGCTATTCACAATAGCCAAGTTACGGAAACAACCAAGATGTCCCATTACTGATGAATGGATCAAGAAAATGTGGTATTTGTACATAATGGAATTTTATTCAGCCATGAAGAAGAATGAAATCTTATCATTCTCAAGTCAATGGATGGAACCAGAGAATATCATTCTGAGTAATGTTAGCCAGGCTCAGGAGACCAAAAATCATGTGTTCTCCCTCATATGTGGACTTTAGATCCAGGGCAAATGCAGTAATGTTGTAGGACTTGGGTCACATGACAAGGGGAGCACATACAGGAGATATAGGTATAGGTAGTAAACCCAAAACATGAAAGTGTTTGATGTCCCCACTCCAGAGGAACTAATGCAGAAACCTTAAAGCGACAGACGTCAACATGAGAAAGGGATCAGGAACCAGTGTAAAGATCAATTAGAGATGAATCAACTTGGGTTGTAACACATTTGTACACGAAAGCAACGCTAGGAATCTCTCTGTTTAGTTATCCTTAACTCAACTAGCAAAAATGCTTTGTCTTTCTGATTATGCTTATGTCTTCTCTTCAACAAAATTAGAGATAAGGGCAGAACAGGTTCTGCCTGGAAGTGAGGGGGGGTAGAGGGTGGGGCAGGGGGAGAAATGGCCCAAACAATGTATGCACATGTGAATAAATGAATTTAAAAAAAAAAAAGAAAAGAAAAAAAAAAGAAGTAGTGGGAAAGTATATGCAGACAAAAGTGAAGAAGAGATACAGAAAGGAGAAGTTGATGTGAAGATGGAGATAGTGAATGGAGTGATGCAGCCACAAGCCAAGGAATACCAGGAAATGTCAGCAGCAACCAAAAGCTGAAATGGGCAACAGGCAAGGAACAAATTCTCCCTAGAGCCTCCAGAGGGAGCACTGCCCACTGTAATCTTGACTTTGAACTTCTGGCCTCCAGCTCTGAGAGAATATGGATTTGTTTTGCTTTAAGGCATTAAGGTTATGGTAGCCCCAGGAAACCAATTCAGGGCTGTAAGTCTCTCTTTCTCTCTCCCTGTCTCCCTCCCTCCTTCCCCTTCTCTCTCTTTCCTCCCTTCCTCATATCTTTCCTCCCTCCCTTTCTCCCCCCACCACATAGCTCCTCTCTCTCTGACACACACACACACACACACACACACACACACACACACACACACACACACACACACCCCTACCTCAGACTTTTCCCTTATTATGCTGTTTTGTTTCTTTATAAGGCTGAGAAGATGGCTAGTTCACCTCTCAGATTACATCATCTTGGCTTTGAAACACCAGCAAGAAGCAAGATTGTATTCTCCTGAGGCCCAGAGATCCATCCTAATGAAGGGTTTTGATTAGTCCTGCTTGTGTCATGTGCCCACACATTGGACAAAGCCTACTGCCAAAGAGAAGTCCTGTGTTTGGTCATGATACCATCCTAAAGCAGGCTACACACTGATCAATAGCCTCACAATCCACATGGAATGAAGGAGGCGGTTTCTCCAAAGAAAGGACACTGGGCAACTAAAATGACCAATATGCACTGCAAGGCAGTAGGCCAGATACCTGGGCTCTTCCCAGCTTGGGATGCTACGGGGACATGTAGGACTGGGGGCAAAAGAACAACAGACTTGTCTGTGAGCAGGAGGCATTGGATATTTGCTCCTGTAGACTCCATTGTAAGAGTAAACAACTACCTTTAGAGTTTATGTGGATCAAGACCCAGTACAGGTATGTGTGGGGAGACACAAAAAAAGAATTTATGTGGAGACTGTAAAAGCTGCCTGTTTGATCAAAATGATGGGCCCACCCTCCTATTGGCTCCTGTCAGGTGGGTCTAGTCTAGGTCAGATGAGGGGTGGCCCTAGTGACACCCTGAGGTATAACTGTCTTATTCTCAGGCAGCATTGTTTCCCTCTCCTCCCCCTAATTTTATTCTCTCTTCCTCCAATACTTTTTTTTTTGCTCTTTTTTCCCACTCCTACCCTTGGGGAGAAGAATCAGGATGCACCAGCCATGGATTTTGTAGAAAGCAGTTTACACTCTTTTTTCCCACTGGAAAAAAATTGCCTTCCCTCTCCTAGTTTTGGTGGTCACTCTATTATCAGCATAATCTCTGATATTTATCATAAAACCTCACAGAATGAGATTCTCCTCAGGAGTAAATCAGGTATTTTTGAGCAATGACAAGGCTACTTTCAGACCTTCAGGTATTATTTTTAATTCACCAATGAGAGCTAAAAAAGGATGAGAATAGATGCAGTTGCTCAAAGGAACTGACCTTCACACAAAGGTCATGCAGTAGAATTTGTCTCCTTAAGAATGTGTGAATGTGGCAGAAAATGCTTATTTTTACTGGCTTTTCCCAGTGTACAGAAAGTCTGCCACCAAGCCACTGAGTTACCATGCAGAGTGAGCCTTTCAGGTAGCAGCCTCCTCCAGCTGGATCTCCTTCTCCCTGATGTCTCCTCTTTGCTCATGGCTACTTCCAAAGAAAGTTGACTCTTAAGTTACTGACTTAAATAGCTGTAATGAATGCATGGCAGGAGTGAAGTCATATTTCTGTGGAGAGACTTACAGTATCCTTTTTTTAATGTGAAGAAATACGCTACTCTAGTGTGAATGAAAATCTACACATCTGATTGGGTATGTGTTGGGGTCCCTGAGACCACTGCCAGATTCAGTGGTTTGCTGGGAGCATTCATTGGACCCTGCAAATGGGCATGCTCATGGCTATGATTTACTACACAGAAAGGACGCAAACCAAAATCAGTAAAGGAAAAAGGCATGTTGGAGCGGAGACCAGAGGAAACCAAGCACAAACTTCTTAAAGTCCTCTCCCATTGGAGTCACATGGGATTAATTCTTCCAGCAGCAAAGTGGTACAACACGTGTGAAGTGTTGCCTAACTGGCAAGCCCATTAAAGACTCAATGTTCAAGGTTTTTTGGGGGGACCTGGTCACTTTTTCATCTTCTGCCTAGCACATAACAGAACTTACAAATCACAGATTAAGACATAGACAATGAAACCTCACATGTCTAGCATACCTCCAGTTTTCTTCTGAATGGTACTCATCTACTAAGTACTTATCTTCAGTACTGGCCAAAATGATGGACAAGGAAATCTCCTTAAGTCAAAGCTAATAGGGGACTGGGGCATGGCTTAAGAGGCAGAGCACTTGGCTAGCAAAAGTAAGACCTTGAGTTCAAACCCCCAGGGCTGCTTCCCCTGCACCCCCCCACCCCTGCCAAAACTATTAGGAATAATCTGAAAAAGATCAAGAGTCTGACCAATCAGGGGAGTGCCATAGTGGGTTGGTGACAAACTGGCCCAATCCATTGTTTTTGGAAATATAATAATATACAGATAAAGTGAAAGTGGGAGACTAGAGCTCAGACTGAATGAGAATATTGACGTGGTCCCAGGTCCTTGTGAAAACATCAAGTTCTTCAAATCTTGAAAGGGCGCAGTTAAGCAGAGATGAAGAGGACTCCTGGTACACATGCGCATGTTCCCTTGCCATGAACACATTTCCTTCACTATCATAGGTGTGTCTTTTCCTAGAAGCCTGAAAGAGCCTGCTAACGTTCTCTTTACTGAGGGACTTGGCGACTGAAATGAGAATAGTTCTACTAGAGGGTGTCTGAGGAAACTTGAAAGAATATACTTGAGATGTATAACAGGAAGTGGTACCTGTTTTGGAACACATTCAATCCCATATAAAATAAGTAAGCTTAAGAAAAGCTTGAGAAATTATCTGTGTGGTTGAATCATAGGGAATAACGGTGGGAGAAGCTCAATATGTTGGGCTATTTCCTGTCCTATGAAGTGGATGTCAGGGAAGAGAGCAGTGTTTCCTTACCACATAGCTCTGACATTCTTGTCACACACAATCCCAGACAGATGAAGTCAGGATGGTCTGCAGCAAGGGATCTTCTCTATGAGGCTGCCAGCAGGGGCTGAGAAATTGGAGGAACTCCCTGCAGATTTGAACCCCAGAAGCCCCAAACCAGACTCAAGCAGTGAGCTGAAGCATACTGAAGGGCTCCCTGGAGCAACATTAAACCCTAGCTTCTGAGACCAGCTCTGAGGCAGAAGTTCAGTGTATTCATAATGTATGGATTAAGTATATCTCAAGCGCCGGCATTCTGTGACTGAAAAGGTGAAATATATTGAATAAACACTGCTTAGCCCAGGATTTCGCTGTGAAAGGACCCTCTGGACAGTTGGTGGGTGGGAGCACACTGTACCTCCTGCTGCCAACTCAGCACCTGTGGAGACTCCCGTTGGTGTGTTGTTGGTTAGGTCAGGATGTGATTAGAAAGGAGAGTTTCATTCCAACACCATTGCCTTGTTTAGGAAAGGATAACCTTCCTTTATCTGGCATGTGAACTTTTAGTTGAACTTGGGCTATCTTGAGGCTTATTGAGGTGGTGCCAAATTGCATGAGAATACTCAGTGAGCTTCCGGCAGTAAAAGTGATAAGGGTTGTTTGAGACTATCTGGTTAGAGCATTGCAACCATTCCACTCTTTGTTATTAAAAATGGGCTCAAATTTTCTTTTCCTGTTTTAGGGACAAGTCAAAACGAAGCTTCCTTAAGCACTCAGGGACAGCTATGCTTTTGAATACAGCTCCTGGTGAAGACTCCATACAGCTTCTGGACTATTAGAGGCCTGTATGTTGCCAGCTGAGTTGCTCTGACTGCCCCTCAGTTTCTTCTGCAAAATGTGAGCAATAAGAATAATAATACCACACAGGGTTTTGGGGAGGATGGAATTGGATACTGTGTGTAAAATATCTAGCATAGTGTCCAGCGGAGAGTGAGTGCTCTATTACTGTTAGCTATCTATTTAATTTGTTTATGGTACTGAATCTTGTGTATGATTATCTTATTTCTGAACTTTCAAAGACCAGAATTCTATCACTAAAAGTAGTCAACAGCAGAAAGTTTTATATAGACATGAACCACTGGTAAAATGTAGCAGACTTTTGGCATTTGTGGATTTCAGTTTTGTGTTTCAGTTGTTCATAGACAACCTTCAAGGGTCCATGAGATGTTATGTGTATTGCATTAAAAGGGATTAAAAAAGTAGCCAAGATGCAGTAGAATCTTTTGAGTACCTGGCCCCACTATGTCCGCTGAGAACTCACCCCTACTTTGAGAGATGGACCTCAGAGCTGAGATTATCTCCTGATCCTGTCACCGGAATTGACTGGAACAGGGTGTGAACACCTGACTTGGATAGAGCCAATTTGGTGTTTGACTGAACCCAATTTTCTCTCCTGAACTGTTCTTGTTTTCAGTGGATATAGGAAGAAGAAGTTGGAGATAACATTTTATGATATCTGCAATTTATTTACAGAGAGAGAGAGAGAAAGAAAGAAGAGAGAAGAGAGGACAGAAAAGGAAAGAGAGATAGGAAATGTTACAGCAAATGATAAATATAGCTAGAGTATATAAGTTTTCAAATTTTTGTACTGATTTTAACTTTTCTTTGGTTTTAATTTTTAAGTTGGAATAAGTTTTTAATGGAAAAGAAAACACCCTTATAAAAGATTTTTAAAAATTCTTGCATTAGAAATTTGCTCCAGAGCCTCTAGTCATCTTTCTCCCAGGCTTTGAGGTGGGTGATAGGGGCCTGGTGTGCACATAAAAGAAAGCCAGACACACAAAGAGAGGAGAGAGGAGAGGAGAGAGAGGAAGGAGAGAGAGAGAGAGAGAGAGAGAGAGAGAGAGAGAGAGAGAGAGAGAGAGAGAGAGAGAAGAAAGGAACATAGGCTTGGTTCTTGATAATCTTTCTGCCTCTGAATTCTACAAGATGCTCTGGTACCCTTCCCCTTCCTCTATTTAAAAAAAACCCAAAACAACAACAACAAAAACTCCCCCCCACCCCCACATATACCAAGATAGCTTGAGTGGTTCTGGTCCTTGTGAAACAATGGGCTCTGAGTATACCCTGCTGGCCTGTGGTCACAGGTACACTAAGGCACACAGGGGACACTTGTCCTCAGTTGGTGAAGTGCATAAATGGCTTAGCTAGAAAGTTTCTGGAAGATGGCTCACTTCTATATCTCGCCAGCCTGTGTGTTACATGGAGTACAAATATTAACTGAAAGAATCACCTCCAATTGTGTTTTATAGCAATGGAGACATAGTCCTCAGGTAGGGGGAAGGGAGTCACAGCCTTTCGTTTCTTATGACTAAACTTAAGTCCTATATCTGGTAGCAGATAGGACTGGTACTACTTCTCCTAGCTGGTAGCAGAATCTGAGTTTTTTCTGGTTTTAGCGTTTCCTGCCTTTCCTGTTGAGTAGTGGGAGTAGGGGAAGTGTGGGAACAATGGCCTCTAACTACAGGGTGCATCACTGAACATGCTTAGCACCTATAGAGATGTCTTCCTCAGCCTCTGGTCCTCCTTGCTCTCAATGTGAGGCCTCTGTTGGACCACCTGCCTGGGCTCACAGGACTCTGTGGCAGCCTCTAGCCTCTCTGCCCACATGCTCTTTTGGACCAAACCATTTAATCTTCCACAGAGGTAGAGTCTCACTACTCCTTGAGCTTAGATTTCCCCCGATGCATTCTGGGTACTTCATCTGCCTCCCTCCCTGGACTCAGATGAGAAAGAGAAGTCCAAAGCCTTTCTCTAGTGACCCATGGGATAATCTCTCCTTTCACTCTGCTGGAATGGGGGTAATAGATCCTAGTTGCCCTTTGCCCCAATTCTTTTTAGTTAATGTTTGTACCACAGTTGCTTTCAAACACTTAGTGTTTTACTACTAGACTACCACACAGAAATAGTACATTCCATTGTTTATTTACCAAATAGGTAGAATTAGCAAAGAGAGACTTTTTATGTTATCCTTTTAGAAACATAAGATTCAGAATTTAATAATATATATAGTATGACATGATTTTATGCCCTGAATCTTTTTGAGTATTAGCTTTTGATATCCAAGCTTTTGAATCTCAAAACCTTGTTTTTCCTTGCAAACGTTATACTGAAACCCAAAGCAGAGATCTGACTTTTTTGTTATAAGCATTTTGTAACAGACTTACCCTGAGGCAAAGATGACTTAAGGTCTAGATCAAATGGAGACTGGTGAGGGTATTAGTAAGGGAAGGGTATTAGGGCTGAGCAGGGGGGAAATACATGGGTTATATTATCCCACTGTACAGCTGCTCCTCAGGATTCACGAAGGATCCAGGACATCCATGGATGCTAACATTGTGGATGATCAAGTCCCTTATGTAAAATGGCACAGTATTTACATACAACCTCCACACTTCCTCCCATGTATTTCAAATTATCTCTAGATTATTTATAATGCTTACTATACTGTGAATGTTATATAAATAGTTGTTATACTGCATTGTTTAGGGAATAATAATCAGAAAAAAATTTGTACATGTTCCATACAGACACGACCATCGTAGGCCTACCTACATCTTTGATCCACTTTCAACTGACTCCACAAATGCAAAACCCATGGGTTTGGAACCTACAGATATGGAGGGCCAACATACATATGAAATGTGTTATTCATGAATTTGGAGATTTAAATAGATCCCACAGCTTCCCTTGGCAAGGTCAATGTTTCCTCTTTGGAGAGGTAGGAGGTTTTCCCACTTAGATTCTGCTAGATGGTACATCTCATCTACCTGAAACTTGGATTGGCTAGGGCAATCTTAACAACACGGACACAGCTGGGATTTCAGGGAACAAGCGGTGTCTCCAAGTCACTGAAGCAGGTTTCACAGAGGTCATGTGCCAGAAAGTTCACTCATAAGGAATTCTCTTAAGCCTCTGAGCCAAACCTAATTATTTTTAGTTACATATTCAAACACCTTGGTTATCAATTTCTGGGCTGTGTAGGGTTGGTGAGTGACAGAAAGATCTAGCCACATATTGCAAAGAAAAAACTTGTGATAGCCTAATAGCAATAGAGAAGTCAGAAGTAGAACAAAAATCAGGTATAAAAAAAGCATCAATGCTGCCTAGAGACTTCAGTTTAAATATAATGTGGCTTAAATTTATCATTTGTTCCTGTATCCAGGTGTGTAAATGACCATAGTGTCTCAGAACTCAGGGGGAATTCAGAGGAAACTAATCAAATGAGAAAACAAGGGATTTATAATTTAACAATATGACATAATGATAATAGTATGATAAGATTTTATGCCCAGAGTCTTTTGGGACATTAGCTTTTGATAACTAAAAGTCAAGATTTTGGATCTCAAAATCCTTTTATCTTGCAAAGATTATAATGGTTCAAATTATGTTTTCCCCAAATTCATATTTCAAAGCTTTATCCCCAGTACTGCAGAATGTGACTGAATTTGGAGTTTATACCTTTACAGAGTTAATTAAACTAAAATAAAACTGTTAGGTACTCTAATTATTATTTATTTTTATTTGTTTATTATTAAGAGGAAACTTGGACACACAGAGACACCAAGAATGTATGCCCACGGAGAAAGGCTAAGCATGGGTACAGGGAGAAGGTTTAGCCACCCGCAGGCCAAATAGAGGCCTCGGAGAAAAACAATCTGCTGACACCTTCATCTTGGACTTCCAGCCTCCAGAACCATGAAAAAGCAAGTTTCTGTTGTTTAACCCACCTATTCTAAGCTATTTTATAGTAGTAATCCTAGCTGATTATTTTGAAACCCATGTGCTAAGAACCAATTTCTTTGCTACTTGCATTCTGTGGTAAAAGTCATCACAGCTCTAGTGATTTAGCCACGGAGCAGTCCAGTGGTGTTTCCCAAATTCTGTAGGAAGACACGGGATTGAAGCCACTGCTCTTCCCCTGGGTATGCAGCTTGGTATAGCAGGAAGAACATAAGACTTTGGGTTCAAATCTAGGCCTTGTCATACAGAAGATGGGCTGTACCTTATAAATGCCTTAACTTCTCTGGACCTTAGTTGGCTTTTTGATGAAACACAGATAAGCTGTATGAATTACATGAGCTTACATTCAGGTTGCATATATAATATGCCTATCATGGGCCTGGAACACAATAAGCACGTAACAAATACAGTTCCATTAATATTTCTGCTACAACATATTATAGCCATATACCATCCAGGAAAGGTTAAATAGCATCTGGTTTTGTTTATTTGGTAGGGGGAAGAATGCTATTTTTAAAATAGAGTTTTAGCTTTATATGATGAGATTCAAATGTCTTGGTGGTTGCAGAAATAAGCAGAAGTATTCAGAACACTGGGTTCTTCAGAAGTATTCCCCAAAGACTGTCAATGGCTGAGATTACACTGTCAGTATTTTGTGTCTTCTGAACAATTTCCAACTTCTATTGTCCTTTTTTAGTTTTCTACTTCAAGGACCCTAGTTCCCTCATATATGCCCCTCATGGGGACTTTTTTAAAAAGTGTATTTTATTCTTTTCTTGTATCTTCTAAAGTGTCATTAATGAATAACGAATGTGTGTCACTTTTTTTTTTATTCATATCTGCATACAATGTTTGGGTCATTTCTCCTCCCTCCCCCCACACCCTCCCTTACCACCCACTCCGCCCCCTCCCTCTCCCTCCCACCCCCTCGCTACCCGGCAGAAACTATTTTGCCCTTATCTCTAATTTTGTTGAAGAGAGAGTATAAGCAATAATAGGAAGGAACAAGGGTTTTTGCTGGTTGAGATAAGGATAGCTATTGACTCACATTGATGTCCTGTGCGTGGGTGTTACCTTCTAGGTTAATTCTTCTTGATCTAACCTTTTCTCTAGTTCCTGGTCTCCTTCTCCTATTGGCCTCAGTTGCTTTTAAGGTATCTGCTTTAGTTTCTCTGTGTTGAGGACAACAAATGCTAGCTAGTTTTTTAGGTGTCTTACCTATCCTCACCCCTCCCTTGTGTGCTCTTGCTTTTACCATGTGCTCATAGTCCAATCCCCTTGTTGTGTTTGCCCTTGATCTAATGTCTGCATAAGAGGGAGAACATACGATTTTTGGTCTTTTGGGCCAGGCTAACCTCACTCAGAATGATGTTCTCCAATTCCATCCATTTACCTGCGAATGGTAACATTTCATTCTTCTTCATGGCTGCATAAAATTCCATTGTGTATAGATACCACATTTTCTTAATCCATTCGTCAGTGGTGGGGCATCTTGGCTGTTTTCATAACTTGGCTATTGTGAATAGTGCCACAATAAACATGGGTGTGCAGGTGCCTCTGGAGTAACCTGTGTCACAGTCTTTTGGGTATATCCCCAAGAGTGGTATTGCTGGATCAAATGGTAGATCAATGTTTAGCTTTTTAAGTAGCCTCCAAATTTTTTTCCAGAATGGTTGTACTAGTTTACATTCCCACCAACAGTGTAAGAGGGTTCCTTTTTCCCCACATCCTCACCAACACCTGTTGTTGGTGGTGTTGCTCATGATGGCTATTCTAACAGGGGTGAGGTGGAATCTTAGTGTGGTTTTAACTTGCATCTCCTATGTGTGTCACTTTTAAAACCAAGAAAAAAATTTTTCATAAAATTTACCAGGAGATATGTCAAGGTAAGAAAAGTACTCAGTGAATTTGGCCATTTGGGTATTTAAGAACTTATAGAGAAGGTGTTTGAATGATGTGATAGATAATTGAGTGGTGAAGTGACTGCAAATGAGGAAGTGAAGAGATGTGTGGATGAGAATATGAAGAGGGAGCTAAGCCTGGGGAAAAGATGTGGGGGTGCTTGCAGGTAAAGGTGAAGTAGCTCCCCAAAAGGTGAGATTAAAGATACAGACAAGAGAGCACAGCCTGGGAACAGGTAGGAGGGATCAGGTTTGAGGCATATATAGGTGAAGGGTTAGCCTGGGATGGGAGGACTGGAAACTCTTCCTCAGGGCCAGGCAGGAAGGAGAAAGTTAGGACTGTGTAGGAAAACTTAGAGGAAAAGGGAATGAAGTTGAGGAATTTGTCAGATAGATTTTCTTGGGGAAGAATAATATCAGCTTCTGAAGTTGAGGGATAGGCTTAAGGAAAGTGTGAGGACCTGGAGAGTGAGAAAGGGAATTAAAAGAAGTGAAACCATGGCTGGTCAGGGCTGAGGACCTGGCTGAAGATGAGAGAAAATGTGGCTATAAAGATAATTGTGAGTTATTAAAGGTGTTTGACAAGAGGAATATGATAAAAATGGCTCTTTAGGACTTTTTTTGGGTAGTACTGGGGTTTGAACTCAGGACCTTGAGCTTGCTAAGCAAATGCTCTACTACTTGAGCCATGCCCCCCCCCCCACCGCCTCTTTTTGTTTTAGTTTATTTTTTAGATAGGGTCTCATGCTTTTGCCCAGGACAGTCCTCAGTTTCAGATTGCAATCTTCCTACCTCTGCCTCTCCAGCATGCTTCCCAGCACCCAGCCCTTAGGACATTTTTTAAAGTAGTAGTATCCTAGATGGTGCAAGCAAACTTTTTCAACTTCTAGGGCTGTAACTGAATGCAGTGGGTTCACATCTTGGTGAGTGCAACACCAAAAACAAACATGGCCAAGACATAAGAGTGGAGAAAGATTTATTGCCTGCAATAGGTAAGGAGAGCACAGGAGTTATTTCTAAAGTAATGTCTTCCCCAAACAAAGGAAGCATGGGAATTTTATTCAGGGAACCTATACACATTCATAAAGAAGCACTTTAGGAGCAGGCATATTCCTAAGCATGCTCAGTTTAAGGTCACAGTTCAAGAAGGAAAGTTGGCAGACACATTCTTGGGCATGCTTAGTTCAAGGTCATGGAGCACATGTTTAACATGTGGTTAACATGGTGGTCCAAAACACTTTGGGGCATGCTCAGCTTGCATCATACAGATGATAGACAGGAATGCCTCTGGAAGTGCTCAGTGTTTTCCAAAAAGTTTTAGTTGACACAAAAAGGGATACTTTGCAGGTGTGTTAATATAGTAGCTTGCCTCGTTTAGCAGTCAATAGGACCAGTGGCAATGAGGCTGAAGAAAAGATGCCAAAATATCCTCTCAAAGGAAGGCCCCCGAGGCCTTTATAAAAAGGGAACTGTCAGTAAAGCCCATTTCTCCTTGGCGTGATGGCTTCCTGTGACACACTGGTAGGGTATGTGAAGGAGAGACTGGAGGGCTGGAGGAGATTCTTGGGGCTGTTTTGCATTCTCTTCCTGTCTGCTTTCCTCAGGAACACTTCTGGTGATGACAAGTAGCTCTGGCTTCCATTTTTTCCGCACTTCTGAGCTAAACCCTTCGAGACGGGCAGCCCCCCACCCTCCAGGATAAACCCCCTGCACAGCAGGGGCTCTGCTCTGAACTCCTGGGTACTGATAACCCTGGCCTCTTCTCTTTGTCTCCCTACACCTAGGGGTTGTAGATGCTTCCTGCAATTATGTTACCCCAGTCCTGAGCCTTTTCCTGGATAGTCCTCCTATACCTGTTTAACCAGTTTCTTAAGTTAACTTCTTCCTGAAAAATTAACTGTCGTGACTTTTGTTTTCTTGAATAAGCTCTTATCATTGAGTCACATATTCATTTTCCTAGGGATGTCATAACCAAGTGACATAAAGTAGCTGGCTTAAACAACAGCAGTTCTGGAGGCCAGAAGTCTGAAATGAAGGTGTTCCCAGGGTTGGTTTCCTCTAAGGGTCATGAGAGAGGGTTGGGTTCCAGGCCTCTGTCCTTGGCTTGAAGTTGGCCATTTTCTCTGTGTACTCTTTATACCTTTCTCTCCAATTTCCCTTTTTCATAAGGACACCAGCCATATTGGACTAGCACTCTCCCTAAAGATATCACTTCAACTCCATTACTGCTATAAAGACCATGTCTGCAAATAAAGTCACATTCTGAGATACAGAGGCTTAGGATTTTAACATATAAATATTAGGGGTGAGAGTACTGCTAGTGGTGGGACACAATTCAACTCATAGCAGTCACTTTCTATGTGATGAACAGAAATTAGAGAAAACTTCTTAAATTCTAGTCTGCTTCTTGGTCTGTGTCCATGGAACAGTAGCTTATTCTCTGAAAGCCTCAATTTTTAGCCCCTATAAAATGGGTATAGTAATCTTACTTCAAAGACTAAATTAAATATTATAAAGAAAATTTCAATTCTTTTCTATTTCTCTTTTGTTTCTCTTTCTTCCTTGACCCATTCTATTTTTCTTACTCTGTTGAGATGAAAAGATGGAGTTTCCTCAGAACTTGCTCTGGGTCTTGTTTGACAAGGGCTGTACTGATGGTCACTGGCCATCCACACCTCCACTCCCAGCTCTCCTTAGCCTGCCTTTGTTCTGTAACTCATTTCTCCCCTCCCTTTGGCATGATTTGGGTGTTGCCTCTGTTAGAGACCCCACTTTCCCAAGCAAGTCCTGCCAAGTTTCTCACTGCTAACCACACCCTGCCTCTGGGGAAGAAGTGCTTTTCCACACAGAGCTGTTTAGAAAGCCTTGTTTCTGGAAGCTGACAATCTGAGTTGTTTAGAATATAATGGTTTACCTATGAGCAGCATTACTCATGTAATATGCAGTATTTGGGAATAGAAGAGCATTGTTTAAACAAAATTTTGAATCATTTCCACCACTTAAGGGTACAGAGTATAGTCTGTATGACATAGTTTGGAAAAAGATGGAGTGTTGTGAGCAGAGAGGAAACTTTCAGAAACAGTGCTTTTCAGACTTTGATATGGATAGGAGTCACCTGGGGGGTCTAGTCAATGCAAGAAATGTCATGCTGAGAACCTATTCCAGAAGCTCTGGCATCTGGCATCAATAGAAGGACTTATCTCCCAGCTACAGTAACTGGGGCCCACAGCTACATGTATGCCTGCATATTTTCTGCTTTGGTTCTAGCCTTTCTATAAATCACCCTGCCATAAGGAGGGTGAAGACAGGCTGAGAATGGCTCTTTCCCCAGTTTTGTCTGTGAAAACTGTGAATAAATCCATTTCTCCATTTTATATATTTATGCTATTTTTCTCTTACTGAGGGTGGGTGGCTAAGACCCAGACCAAGGCTTTATGGCTGGGGAATCAGGTAACAACCACAAAGACTGGGCAATGGAAAAGAAGAAAGCTGGAAATATTGGGGTCCATGGTGAGACCAAGGCTACTTACCTACATCTTTGCAGCCAGAGAAATTTGCAGACTTTACACTTATGCTGGGGTCAACATTACAGGTAAAGGGGAAAGTCTCCAGGAAGCCATGAGCCCTGCAGTATTCCTGATTAACTTAGGCTGATGAATTTCAGGCATATCTTGGAGGTGCTTTTTCCAGGAGCCCCAAGCCTGAGTTAGAGTTTCCCTTTTGAAGTCTTTTTAAGTAGCCCAACCTCTACTCACTAGATACCAGTAGCACTTCCCAAGTTGTCACAACACAAGAGTCTTGAGACTTTGTCATATATTCCCTGGGGACAAGGTCTCTCCCAGGCGAGAGGCAGTGGTCTAGAGTGACATGAAATACTTGAAGGGCAGCACAAAATCGTGCACAACAGATGTGCTGGACTCCTCATGGCTTCACCTACCTTTCATCCTTTTTCTCCATCGAAGACACTCACTTGAATGTTGGCAGTAGTAACAAGGTTTCTACAGAAGCAGTGATTATGTCCATGCTGTTTAGTCTTAGTTTTCTGTAAAGCTGGGCTGTTTCCCTGGCCTTATGTCATGTAACAAGAATGCTCCCTCCGAGAATGCCTCAGAGAGAGGCTCCATAGCTCCTCTAAACTCCTGTGGCCCTCAGGAATAGCTGGGGCCCTCCAGGGAGGGTAGGTCTGCTGGGGTTAGGGTGGTTCTGAGGAATCTGGCACAGGTGCCATGTACAAGATTACTTCTAAGGCTTCACACATCAATCCTTTTCTTTCATCTTGGAAAATATGAGCTAAGCTAACCACACGGTAGGTCCCGTAAGACCAACGAGTGTTGTTTCTCAAGGTGGATTTAATCATTGGAATGCTGCACATAAGTCTCAAGATGAATTCACTCTGCTTTCCGATCTGTAGGAGCATGGGAAATAAAGTCACCAGGGAAACTCGAGGGGCTGAGTCTATGTCATCCCAAAAGAATGCTTGGAAGATGTTTTGAGATATTTCCTTCAGGGTCCAAGTTGGAAGGCAGGTGGGGCTAGTCTCCTTTTCTATGTTCCTTCTATATCTTCCAGAATATTACCATGCTTGGATAAATCCTGTTTAGATTATTGTGGATTAAAAAGTCAGCTCATCTAAGAAAACATGACTTCTTCAGTATTTAGAGGACTAAACATTTTGTTTTTACTATGCCTTGTGAAGTTTGATTCATCCATGAAAGGGGTCTGTGATCTCTATCAGAAGAATATTGTGATGAAGGTGTGTAGATGGGGCATTTGATTTATCTCATTCAACATTGATGGGACTACTACCATGTTCCAGTTTCTTTGCTAAGCACAGGAAATGTAGATTGAAAAGATACAGTTTGGATCTACTTCTTATGGACAGATTCAAAGAGGTGAATAGCTGACCGACCGCCAGAGTGATAAGGTTAATGACAAGTAAAAGGTGCTGGAAGAATATATAAGGATACCCTAGGTGAGTTGGGGTCAGGGAAAAGGTACCAAAGGATGTGTCTTGCAATTTAATGGTAGCTGTCCAGGTGAAGCATGTGAGTAGGTGGGAGGAGGGAACCAAACCAAAGGGTATTTGGAGGCTTAGAGGGGACAGAGAAACCATGGGTTAGAAACAACTTAGTCTGGTCTTGTGGAATGTGTGTGGAAGAATCCATGGAGGCATGTTGCAGGATCTAACTCAAGGCCAAATATAGAGACTTTGATGTCCCAACTACTGAAGTCTAGCTTGGCGTTGGTCAGATGGCCCATGGGATTCCTGCTGACTCTGAACCAGAAGATCAGGATCAGAAAGAGATAGCAGGCCTAGAATGGGGTTTTGTGTCTTGGCTGTGGAATTGAATTTTTGAACTCTGTATTGGCATAGATATGTTAGTTACAATGTGGTTCAATGGCTGGGCTAAACCAACCTCAAAAAGGTGCTTTAGAAGTAGACATGTGGAGTGGGGCACATTTGTTTTCATTAAAAGAAAGAAGATTTCTTCCTACTTAAACAGGAAGGATGAATTATTGTTACTAATTATAGATAGGCAATGACAAACCAGGAACTCTTGACAGGTGTCAGGGTATAGGTGAGTAGGTAGTGCCAGCCTGATGGTACAGAGTTAGGGTTGATCCTTTCAATTCCTGGTATCAACAGGTCTTTGCCATTTTGGCCAAGCCCAGGATCTCACCAGGCTCATTCAGAGATCTCAGCTCAGTGTCCCCAGCATCAGACTCAGCCACCTTCCCTGTAGTACACCTGGCTCTCCTTCACATCTACCGCAATGTGCTTTCCACTCCTCAGGAAATGGATCTCATCACGTACTACTGCACAAGGTTCTGAATAGAATTCTATCAAATTTCAGAGCCAGAGGGAGCTCACAGAGCATATTATCCAATCTCTTCATTTAATAGCCAAGGAATCACAATTCAAAGCTGAGAACTACTGGTAGAAACCATTGTGTGCTATGTGAGCTGAGTAGCTGAGAAAGCCTGGCAGCAGCCACAGGCCAGAAAACAGAGACATACAGAAAGAAGCAGAGAGAGACTGGTAACACATTCCAGCTGTGAGATGAAGACTGTCCATCCTAAAAGTTCAGAAATACATTTGCCAGCTAACTGATATATTTCTTTCTCACCCCTGATGTGGGTTGTCAAAACTGAGTTTTAATTTCTCCAAATTTCTAAGTAAGGAGTAATGAGCTAACTTGAGTTAACTTCCTACCCTGGAGTTACTAACTTTGACTAGGAAGCACGAAGCCCTGAGTTCAAACCCCCATACTGCCAAAAAAAAAAAGAAAGAAAAGTAATTTTGGCTAGGGAATGAGGCCCCATCGAATGTGCTGCTTTTGCTCTATATTCTTTTGAAAGGGATGGGTCAGTTTCCTTAAGAGCTGGAGAATATAGAAAATAAATGAAATAATGGTCCACTGTGGTCTGTATTGTACTTTAACTCTCAGAAGTATGAGAAATCTGATCTTAGTGTCACCTTCTGAATAGCTGGGATCACAGACAAGCAACACCACACTTGTGCTTCTTATATCAAGTTCATGAAAAAAAGTTATACTTTTTAAAGTTAAAATTAAAGAAACTTTAAAAATCAAGAATCGGTTATAATTTATTTTTAAATGCACATAGGAATTTAGCTGAATGATTTAAATATGTGAAGAATTACTTAGTCCAAGTTCTAGATTGGCCATTTGGGGGTCTGATGTGGCCACTAAACCTAATATGCTTCCTTGGTTCAGAGTGAGTGACATCCTTGTTTGGTGAAGTGACACAGTGGGGCACCTTGGCAGACCATCACAATTTGAATGCAGTCTTAACAAAGGAATAATAGCCCTGAGACAGATGATGGGGACAGTCATCCTTGCCATTCTTGCTTCTAAAAAATCATGGTGCAATGCTTAGCACATGAATTTATGTGATCTGTGTAACCATGTTTCTACCGATGTGCCCAAAATACCTTAACAGACATTAGAATAAATGCTAAAGTATAAAGTTAAAAAAAAAGTTCAGCAGTATGCCTCCTAAAATCATCTGGTATTCCAGCTCTGCCAGACCCTCAAACCCCACCTTCCCTGGCAGACGTTGTCTGTCACTGCACTCAATCCAGCCCATCTTTTGCTGGGTAAAGTCTCCTTACTGTTCTCTACTCCTATCATGCTTGGGCTCCAATTCTACAGTGACTCAAATCTGTTCTTCCTTCAGGATTCCTCTGTTTCTCCTTTCAGTTCAGTCAATGCTTTCTTTACATGTTTTACAGCCCTGTTGTGTGTACAATCACGTTTAGGATTGCTATGTCTTGGTGAATTGACTCTTTCATTAATATGTAAGGTCTCTTTCTGTCTCTGGTAATTTTCTTTGTTTTTAAGTCATTTTTATTTGTTTTAAATATAGCCACTCCTGCTTTCCTTTGATTGATACTTGCATGATGCCTATTTCTTTACCCTATACTCTCAACGTGCCTGTATCATAACATTTGAAATGTGTTTCTTTTAGAGAGCATATAGTTGGATTATGGTTTTAATCCAATCTGCCAATCTGTCTTTTAATTGGTGAATTTAGACTATTTACATTTAATGTAGCTATTGATATGATAGAGTCTAAGTCTTCTGCTTTATATTCTTCATTTTATCAATTTTTGTTAATGAATATGATATCAAGTAATAAATACAAAGATGCAAATACTTTTAGCCTTTTTTCCATATGTTTTGTAAACAAGGAACTAAAATCTACATAGTCTCAGTAAGAAAATTCCTATTTTTTTTCCATATTTATAACTTGTGTGATTTAAAATTGATGCCAAAGCACTAATAATGATGCAAATACTTAAAAAAGAAGTCACATTACACAGGATATACATTGTATGGCAAGTGGGGATTGGCTACTAAAGACTGCTGTCAGTATTCACTGAGAACAGAATTCTTAGAGTGTATTAGCTTATGAAAAGGAACAAAGAACAATGTGAGTTTCATAAAGGTATTCAAAAGAAAAGACTAAAGCAAGATTCTGATATCTTGGAGGCAAATAAGAATTTGCTCTAAGATAGATAACCTACTTTTATCTTTTAAATCAATGCTTAAAAACCACCTACCCAGTTCCTAATTCCTTATACAATAAGTAAATCTTTTGCTATTGTTTCAGAACAGAGTGCACCATGATAAAGAAACAAGGAAGAAAACCACAGTTACCATTTAAAACATGTTTCATCTGAACCGGGGAAATGAAGCGTAACTTCTCATCTTTGAGAAAGCTAAACAGGTGGTCAGAGTTTGGCCAAGCACTCCTGAACTTGTTTTCTAGCATGAATGAGAACTGGGTTTAGTGTCTTCATTGCGCTCTTTCTCCCTGGATAGGTGGGTCTAACCACTTCCCCATCCCTCTGATGGCTCTTTCTAGTTGCCTTCGGGATGATGCTCCATGGTTATTCAACAGCTGGTGGTACTGTGAGGACAGTGCTATGCAGGTCAAAGGAAGCCAGTGAGCATTAGGGAGATCACACTCCACCCCCAGTGGCAGATTCAGAATTACAAACAAAGATTTATGCTGCACATTGGAGGTCCCACAGTTCTGGGTCTTGGAGTTAAAGACTAGTGGTTATCTTACACCTGAACCCCTGAGCAGGATCAAGAGTTTCAAGTTCCCTATTTGGCACATAAACAATAGAACAGGGCCTTTGGCCTCGTGGCTTCCTAATACAAGAATTCTCATCCATTTGCCCTCCAGTGCAGATAAACCAAGACAGTCAGATGGATAGAGAGACACACGCATATACATTGTGTCATATTTGAACTAGACTAATACAAATATTAACGAAATGACTTGACTGTAAGAAAGGTTATGAATAATTAATTAGAGAAATGGTATAAAGGAAGCTGGCATTATTGATTACCTACTTGTATCAGATACTCTGTAAATATTGTAACACTTTTTTTCTTTTCTTCTCTTTTATTATTGTTGTACTGGATGTACCTTGTGACATTTACAAAAATTCTTACAATATATCATAGTTGAATCCACCCCCTTCCATCATTCTCTTTTATTCCCTCTCCCCTCATTTCTGGAATAGTTTCAAGTCTCATTTTTCCATTTACATACATAAGTACATAATTTTCCACCATATTCACCCAGCTCTTTTTTCTTATTGCTTCTTTTTTCTTTCTTTCTTTCATTCTTTCTTTTTTTTTTGGTGGGACTGGGGCTTGAACTCAGACCTTCGTACTTACAAAGCAGGTGCTCTAACAGTTGAGCTACACTGCCTATTTTTTATTTTTAAAGACAAAAATAATTGTACATATTTATACTATACAACATAAGATTTTGAACTATGTATACATTATGGGATGGCTAAATCATGCTAATTAACATATGTATTACCCCCACATACTTATTTTTTATTTGTGATAAGAACATTTAAATTTCACTTTCTCAGCAATTTTCAAATATATAATACATTGTTATTAACTGTAGCCACCATGTGGTACAACAGATCTCTTGAATCATCTAACTCTTTAAGGTTGGTATTATTGATCCCTTTTTTATAAATAAGTAAGCCGAGGCTTAGACAATTTAAGTAAGTTGTTTGGTTGTTCCATCTAATAACTGGCAGAACCCAGATTCAAACTCTAAGATGTGGAATTTGAAAACCTGCTTTGCTACCTGACTCTCCTGGGAGAAGGCAGAGCTCAGGGGAAATGATTACAGGATAAGGTAATAGAGATTACCTCCCAGTAAAGTCCATGAGGTGGACACAGAGAATGAATGGGGCTGGATTTTGCTGTCTTCCTCAGTCCTGCCAGTTCTCATAGTTGTGATGCAGGTTGCCCCACAATCCACAGCTTTCTCTCTCTCCATGATGCACTTTTATTTCAATGAGAAATGGGTTCTGCTCTTCTCTGGGATCCTAAGGGAGTTGGTCAGATCTCCTTTTTCTGAACGTATATGACTAAGAGACGGGAGGAGCCCACAGCAAGAGACCATCGCCAAGAACATCTCAGGGTGGAGAGACCTCTGGAACATTTTTTCCACTCTGCATCAGAGTAAAATCGATTAACATTTAATTGATTTCAGCTGTTCTTAACATGTTGCTTAGAAAACTTCGATGCACTTTGCTAAATTCAATATTCCTTATGGTTAACAAATTGAAAGCCAAAAACACCCCTGAAGAGAGCACCAGAAATCTGTGCTTTGAATTGCATTGAGTTGTTTGTTATTACTCACCCATTTGGAATGCTCCAAGAATGCTAAATACCTTGGGTAGGGTATTAAAAAAAAAAAAAGAAACAAATCTATGTCTGGGAAGACTCTCAAGTAGCTAGCTGCCTAGAAATCAAGATAGCAATATTGAGTTCTGGCTTTCATGCACAACCATGTAATTTTGGATGAACCTTTTCACCTCTTTGGATTGTACTCAGATTTCTAATTTGGAAAATGAGGAGATTGAGCTCTGTGATTTCAAAAGTTGCTTTCATCACTCACATTTTGTAATTAATTTTCATTGTTCTGATGATTTCAGTATAATTCTGGAAAAATGGTACTGTTCTCTCTTGGTAAGAAGTGTGCAGAAAGCAACAGCAGATTGTGTCTTGGAGCCCACTGAGGAAGATTTCAAAGAATGAAGTCATTTTAGTCTCAAGAGGCTAGAGGGCAAGTGAGGGGGTGGGAAAATCTCTGTTTGACTGTGTGTTTTTGGGCAAGGCTACTTTACTCCTTGCCCTGCATATCTTCATTCATGAAAGGAAAATGAGTACTCCTTCTGTTAAGATCTGTGGAAGAGGTTGGAAGAGGTGCCAGGTGTAGTTCAGTGGGACAGCATGGGCCATGGGCTTAGCATTTGGGAGGTCCTGGGTTCAATCCTCAACATACACACACACACACACACACACATCAAAAAAAGTGAGTGGAAATAGTATGTAACAGGCACTGAGGACCACAGAACGGGTATAACTTTCTGCTCTTTTTCTTATTTCCTTAAATTGTTCATATCCCACCCTTCTCTTTGCCTTTTATTTTTCCTTCCTTGCTGAATCATCTTTGCTGGGTCTTCTCTTTTTCAAAAATGAGGATGACTAAGCTGGCAGCTAGAAGGGTGAAACACCTCACAGAGAAGTTCCACCCTGTGATCCAGCTGCTTAAGAGGGCCGAGCAGGGCCATCTGCAGCCCTGATGGCCTCCCACTTGGCTTTATAAGGTCCCAACACTTGCTGGTCCTTTACCACCAAATCTCAGGAGATCATTCAACTGGCTAACTCACAGGCCTAGCCCATGGGTTTGGGAAACCCCCGACCTATCTCTAGCAGCACCAGGAACTTCCTCACTTGCCCCAGGAGCATGAGGCTGAATGCAGGCTTACTTATGCTTGAACAGAGAGAAATTGAGGCACCCCCATTGAATGCTTTCCTCATCTCCAAAGCTAAGCATCCTCTAAGCTCTATGAATGCGTTAGTGATCAAGACAGCTCAGACTGCTGGACCACAGCTGGTGCTCCTCTGCCCACAGTCCAGGACGTTAGGACTTTTAGGCCTTCTCTACAGGTATAAGGCCAAAGCATTTGCTGGAGTCCTGTGTAAATAGTAACACGGAAGAGCTGTTGGCTTTGGCTGCGATGGTTCTCTGAGAGTTAACACCTCTCATTTTGATGGAGGATATTTGTTTTAGCAATGCAAAGAGCTGTGATATTGAACGCAAGATTAGATGTTGGTCATTGTGGGCTGTTTGTGAACTTCTTGGGGAGTGTTTTCTCTATGTGGAGCTGTCCTTCCCAGGGACTCCCAGGCACAGGGGATCTGAAGTGTTGGGGAGAGTTTGGTCTTGGGTATTGACTCATGTATTTGGGAACTTATATTCCTTACTAGATTGGAATAATGGATAAGTAGTGCTGTCTTGCTCTGGAAATGTCCTGTGTCCACCTGGGAGGGGAAATGAAGGCTGGGAGATGGCAACTTCTGCTCAATGCCTCTGGTGACTCTACGCACTGGTAAGATCTGCTTACTCATCAGTGATCCGTGAACAGAAGTTTCTCTTCTCTGGAATGGTGGGATATTCTGCCTCTCTGCCCACCCTTAGGGCAGCAGAACAAAAAAGCCAAGTCCGAAGTGCTGCACGCTGTGTTGTGCTAACTACCCCCTCAGAATCTGGTTCTCTCATGATTTTATTTAATACCTTTGGCTGGGCCTTTCCCTGACAACTTGGGAATTGCACACTTTTTTTAGGTAACATTCCTCTTGATATTACCCATGGTTAGAAATGTAGAGGAGTCCATGGTTTGTAGACTCTAAATGCTAGTGTTGTTTATTACTTTTATTGGTGTACTGCTCCCATGGATTCTCCTCCATGACTTTTATCTCCATGTGCTAACTCAGGGAACAAGGCCTTGTCTTCTGGGGACTAATATGCTCAGATTCCCCAAGGACAAGCCCAGTGCCATGCTTCTAGCCTAGCCAGACTTGGTGCTAAGCCCAGACTTACAAGGTCCTGATTCTGCTTTTCCTCTCCGTAGTCATGGAAACACTCAAACACATTGACTTGAGGCATTTTCCCTAATTTCCCAACTCCAGTTCACCCCTGAGTTACAAATGTATTCTGGAAGGCCATCTAATTTTTAAATTATCATTATAGAGAGAGACAACGGGGAGCTTTGCTCTTGCAGTCACTGTGAGCTCAAGGGCTATTCCAGCTGGACTGTGGGAGAAGAGTGTGTGGGCAGAATGGTGCCTCACACCCCACCCTCTCAGCACAGCCTGCATTTCTCCTCTGGTCTCCACTCCCAGCCCTTCTGAAGGCTGCTCTTTCTTTCTTTCTCTTGCATCCTGTTAGTCTGAACTCATGTAAGCTATTTAATGAGTCAGGCAGCATTATCTGATTTCTATAAATTGAATTGTAGAGATTTATAAGAAAATAAGTACTGATTATGAAAAGTGCCATGAATATCACAGTCTATGTTGCTTCTCTTGAGTTGGTTTTTATTAAAAAGCGATTATAATTCTTCTGGGGCTAGGATTACTAAAAATATTAGGAATTGACTTGGAAATTCTAGGCTTTCAATTTGCCCATTTTCCCCAGTTATTTGTTTTCAGCCAAAAAATCAGATCTATCTTAAGATACGTTGCTTTTGCCATAAGCCATAAACTTTATTTTCAATTGCTGCATCCTGGAAGTCCAAGACATTCAGAATATTGTTATTTAAAACAAAAATTTCTTTTAATTAATCAGGTTTACTTTATTAGTAATTAAGTCAGCTGGGACAAACCTGTGTTTTTCCCACTTTTTAAGTAGTGATGAAATTATAAGAACTTTGATGTTGCATAATTATGCATTTATTTAGATATTGTTCTGTCAAAAATACAAACCAAAGAAAAACAATGAAGTAAAACAGATGCCTAGGAGAAAACTCTATCCTTCCCTGCTACCAGCCCCCCTTCATCTGTCTGAGCCTGAGCTGTTTCACTGTTGTCCAGGAGACTTGTTCATTCCACTTCTTGTTAAGGGTGAATGTTAGGAACCCCTCCTTCACTGAAGATTTTGAGCTCTGAAGTTACTGTATGCTTAGGCTTCAGTCCAAAGTGACTTCATTTTCTGCCTGCCAGGATGTAAGAGAAACTGATAAAATAAGGGCAGCAGTTTTGTGAGCCAAAAACGTCTTTTCTTCTGACTTGTGTTAAGGACTGAGCCCTGTGTTAAGATGCCATCAGCTTTCTCTGAAATTTCAATTAGGTATTGCAGAACTATACTGGGCCAACCATGGGGATAATTAATATGTGCATTGTGGATCCGATAAGTTTAATGAATTGGCATCTGGAAGACATAGGGGTAAGCTGTTAAAACTCTAAAAATGACCATTCTCATTCTCATATGAAACACATCAAAATGGGTTTCAGTTGCATCCAAAAGTTGATATAGAGTCAGTCAGGTCAGGGTTTGTTTTTGTTTTTAATCAGTTTAAATGAAATGGCAAAAACAATTCTAGAGTTTCCAAAAGGAAATGAAGGGTTTAGCAATCATGAAACTGTTAAGAATGGTGCTGCCTTCTCAGCAAGCCTTCCAGTAAGTGACACTACTGTGAACCTGAACATTTACAGACTGTGCCAGAAGAAAATTCAACTTAGCCACTCCAGTTTTCAGGAAGAAAAAAAAGTGTCTCAAAAGTCACTTTAAATGATAATTCAAGACGTGGAAAAAAGATTTTGTAGAAGGATGGTTACTACAACATTATTTATCATATCATGCATTTATTTAGATATTGTTCTATCAAAAATACAAACTGGAACCAAATAGCTAAAAAGTAGAGACTTGATTAAGCAAATTATGACACATTCACACAATGGAATGCAATGTAATCATAAAAAGTGGTACATCGTGGGAATAAATTTCATGAAAATTGTGAATGTGTATGTATGAGAGAGAAAAAGAGAAAGAGAGAGAGAGAGAGAGAGAGAGAGAGAGAGAGAGAGAGAGAGAGAAGCAGATTACAAAATTGTAGACTCCAAAAATTGATAGTGGCTGTCTCTGGGGCAATACCAAAAAAACCTGAATTTTTTTCCCTCTACCCTTTTCTGTATTTGTAATCAAAGAAGGGAGCAATGATTGTCATATAAAGACAGTTTATTTGCAAATCTGCTGAAAGATGGTGCATATTTTAATCTCTTGTTTCTTTTTTTAAATGTAGAACTTTCAAGTTAGTTGGCTTTTCAGATATGCAACTATCCATCAATAGTTTTCATCAAATTTTAAAAAATTGATTACTAGTATGTTTGGAAGTTTCTTACATTCTACTTATGCAATACTTACGGGAAATTTAATTTGCTTATGCCAAAGTCATCAGTAATGGCCTTAATTTTGTTTCTGTAAAGTCTCTTTAGAAGTTGTTAGGTGGTATTAATAAACTGTTTCATTGGTCAAAAAACCATCAGGGCTGCAATAAAACAGCTCTTTATTACTGCAAAAACAAACAAACAAAACAACCAAACAAAACTCCATGGACAAACTCCATCCTCAAAGCAGTACACAAAATTCAGAAACTGAAAAGAAGGCAGACATGTGAGGCCAGGGTGCTCCCGCGTGCACCGCACACAGCAAGGTCCTCGACTGGAGATGGACAACTGAGGCTACCACCAGGAAAACCTCAGGTCAATACGTCTGAGAGAGGGCCCTGCCCTCTGCCCTCTGCCCTCTGCCCTCTGCCCTCTGCAATGTCATAGTGCATGTCAGGAAAGAGTGTCCGTGTATTAGCGGCTCCTGGTTTGAGACACCAGCATTGAGGGAAACCATGGTTTAAAAACTACAAAATCTCAGTGATTGCATCTCATCTCAACACATATCTGTCTGTCTCTCACACACAGTGGGGAAAGAGGAAGACATTTTAAGATGGTGAAACATTATGGCAAAATCTGGAACTCCCATGATGCCCTGCTGTCCATCCTTCTGTCCATGCCCTGGAGCTTCTCCTCTCCTCCCAGACTCTCATATTTCTTACCACCACTCCATGCCCTGTGCAAACGCGATCTCAGGAAGGATAGGAAGGTAGCCTTCCTCTGAGCTTCCAGGCCTGGGCAGCCTCAGTTGCTTGCTGTAGGGAAGGGGAACCTCTAGCACACTGAAGCCACGGTGTGGCCTTGGGTGTCGAGGTGCAGGAGAATGCAGCTGCCTGAAGCCCACGCCATGGGATAAGGAGATCCAGGTGAGTGGGGAAAGAGTAAGCTAAAGAAGACTAGAAGACAGAAAGGAAGGGTTTAAAAACGTGAGCAAGATCAGGGCACCAAAGCATGGCCTAGACAGAATGAGAATGAGGTGGGGATGGTCCAGGGATGAAGAACCACAGCAGAGCTGAAAAAGGGTCAGGGCAGGAGGCACAGTTGGCAAAGCCATGGTCGGTTCTTTCTATGGAGGTCTGTGCATTACCAATAGTCTTAGTTTTATGTACTTGAAGTTTATTTTTTTCTTTGTCACTTAAATTGTGGTTTTCATAGACATAACTCTATGCTGAGTTTTGTTCCTTCAGTGCTTTGAAGATGGCTTCTCCATTGTTTTGTAGCATTTAGCATTGCTGAGAAGCCCACCAGCCAGGACCTTCTCCTGCTCCTCCTCCTCCTCCTTCTTAATCTGTGTTTTCTTTCTGGCACATTTAAGATTTCCTTTTATTCTTTGTGCTTGAAGTCTCATGACAGTGTTCCTAGCTAGGGATCTATTTTTATTTATTCTTTTGAAATCAAGAATGAACTTTCAATATGAAGATTTATGTCTTTTGTTCTAGAGAATTCTTGGCCAATACTTTCTACATTAAACACTAATGTGAATTCCTCTCTGTGATCCTCCTGGTCTCCAGTTCTTCCTTTACCGAGCCTAGAATTCATTCTATCTATTAATCATTTTTAAAACACCAAGGCCACATTTTCCATTTCTAAGAGTTCTAGTTGGTTATTTTGCATATTCATTTGTTCTTACTTCATTTGTGCTGTTTTTGTTCCATAATGGTTAGTTCTTTTTGTAACTGCTATTCCCTTATCGCTTTGAGCTTTCTTATTTTAACTAATTAGTCATTTTTCATTATAAGTAATATCCTTGAAGTGAATTTATGTTCTGATTTCATATTCTACTGAGTGCATTTTTTGGGGATTACATCTCATGGATTTTATAAGTTTGATTTGCAAGCTTATTTTAAATTAAAGTGTTTTTGGTTGCTATTTGTTTTCAGTCTGCTTTGTTTCTTGCTTCTGTCTCTGTGTCTATTTCTTTAAACCCAGTGGCTGTATGGTTTGGCCTTTACCTGGCTCCTTGGATTCCCATTTTAGAGCCCAGTGCTATAAAGGCAGCTTCAGGGACTTGGCCACTATGATGTCACAAGATATCCTAGGTACAGTCCCCAATCCAACCTGTGGCTTATGTCTTTTCCTGGTTTCAAGTATGTCCTCTCCTCTGGGCTCACAGAACCCTAAAGCCATAGCTTGCAGGCAGCCTTTGACTGAGGACAATGATCTGAATTCAGGCCCCTTGTGTCAGGTGGAGTAGAGTCCCCAGTAACCCAGTCACTACCATCTGATTCTGAACCTGGTGACCAGAGGTCTGTGGGCTCAGCCCAGGTCACTCTTTTGCATTATGTTACTTTTTCTTATTCTCATTTTTTAATTTTGCTTTTAGAGTTATCTTTACCATGTGTTTGGAGAACAGCAATGTCAAAGTGTGTTTGTTTGTTTTTGTGATCTAACCCAGGAGCCTTGCACATGCTTTACCACTGAGCTGCACTCCCAATCCCAGCAATGTCAACATGTGAACTTCCTGTACAATTTTATTAGAAGTGCAGCAGCTGTGTTTTGTTTTGTTTTGTTTTGTTTTTAAAGATCTGCCAGGACTATGTGTGGTGTGTAATCCCAGCTACTTTGGAAACAGAGATCATCAGGAGAATTGTGGTGCTAAGCCAGCCTGGTCAAAAAAATTAGCAAAACCCCATCTCAACAAACAATCTGGGTATGGCGGTACAAGCCCATAATCCGAGCTTGCAGGAGGCATAGGTAGAATTGTGGTCCCAGGTCAGCCCTGGGAAAATGTGAGACCCTATCTGAAAAATAACTAAAGCAAAAAAGGGCTGGGGGTGTGGTGAAAGAGGTAGAGCATCTGCTCAGCCAGTGCTAGGCCCTGAGTTCAAACCCCAGCACCATAAAAAACAATCTACCTTGCTCTGTTTTCACTTTTCTAGACAAGTTTGCAGCCATTAATTGGTACATAGGCCATGGGTCATCATGCTTAAGGACTGAAGGGGAATTTTATATTTAGCGAAGTTAAGATGATGTGCTGAACATAAAAATAATGGGGCATAATTTTTCCTGTCAATAAAAGTATATTCTCTCAAGATTTTAAGAGATGTAATCATAGGATTTTAGAGCTTAAGAAACATCAACGACCATATAATTACAGGCTTCTCATTTCTGGATCTGGAAGAGGGCACTAAGAGAAATTAAAGGTCTTGCTCATAGTTACATAGTAGTCAGAGCTTGTTGTGTTTCTCCAACAAAGCTGTCTAGAGCATAGACGAGAAGTGATAGAACTAGAAGCTTGATAGATGATTCCTGCCGTGAGGCTTAATTACTTACAACAGGAGGCTTTTCACGGAGCAAATCACATCCAGGTTTCTTAAGGTCTCAGTTTGAATCTATGTGTGCTTCTTAAAGTACAAATATGTGCTTGCCAGCATTTCTTGCTCCAGAGAGAAAGCTGAGTTGGTAAGGATATTCTTTATTCTGTCACATGGTCGTGTCCTATCAAGCGTGTCTGATTTGGACAAGTAAGAGAATAAGAATAGATGCAAACATAGAAATACTATGTATTTCAGCGTCCATAGTTGAAGCATCAGGATTTGACTCTAGCTGATTAAGGATTAGCTTCTGAAGCAGAAGATAATTTATTACAAGAGTAACCAATTTTGTGCAACTCAAAATTTATTGAGAAGGCTAGAGAACCAGACCTGACAATAGCTTTCAGAAGGGGCCCCACTTTAGAAGCAACCTGCTGAGAAAATCTCTACAGCTGCAAGCACTGAGCACTGAAACTATAACTGCCACCTGCATCACTGCCCTTTCTGCTGTGAATGACAGCCCTCTGCAGTCATGCAGCTAAAGCTGTGACCCCTGCTGACCCTGGAAGCTAGTAATCTCTCTCAGCATCTGCAGTGGCATGATGGGTTCTGTGCAAAGCTTCCTTCTTCAACCAAGTCTCTGCTGTGCTTGGATGTATCTCTCAGTGGACTGTGGTTTGCAGGCTAGCAAGCTAGCTACAAATGAGGGAGAAGGGAAGAAGTTTTCTGCTTTTAGTATTGGAGAGACAGGAAACTTCTCCAAATATAGCCATCATGTTCGGGTACCAGGCAACTAGCTAGTTTGCCAATATTTACTGCATTTAATAAATTTAAGTGGCAAAACAAATGAAGGCACGAGGTGCACCTGGGGTTGCAGGTGGTGTAAGATGGCCCATTGTGCTAGACATTCTCTGTTCATCCCTCTAAATTCACTCTCCCCACCTTCTCCACCCTGGAGACTGATGTATAAGGACTGCTTTAACCAGCTTCCTTGTCCTCTACCTGCAGGTTGGTTTGGTCTGTGAAAAGAGCTGACAGGAGTTGGGAAAGCAGCAGAAGGCTGAAGTTTGGGTATATAGTCCCCCAATTCCTTCCTGACTGTGTTATAGGTTGTTTTTATTTTGATGGACTCTGTTGGAAAGTGTTCTCTTGTAGCCGGGGTTCTGGCCACCATTCCTCCCTCCCGACCTTCAGGTCTAGTGGTTCCCACTAGAGAACCTAGCTAGGGCCATCCAGTTCACTTTTGATTTCCCTTACCTCTCACTGTACTTTACAAATAGTTTCTGTACACTCTCCTCAATTATCCTATTTCCATGTCCTATAAACCCTGCCAGGATCCTGAACTATACGTCCATCCCAACTGTGACACATGCTCAGATCTTGTTTTCATCACATCAACCAGAGTGCTAGAATATATTTCCTTTTGTTTTCCTCTGAAACACAAACCACTGATTAATTGAATTAGAATAAGTCTGCTACCAAGGTTTTAATTTTTAGTTTATATAGATCCAGCCAATTCCTTTTTAGTTCTGGACATGTATCTGAAATGCTCTAAAAACTCATGAATTTGAGCCAACCAGGGGAGATTAAGGAATATAAATCTTTTTTTTTTTTAAAGTGCTCCTGCTGGTTCCGCAGCAAACCACAGAGAAATGTTGAGGAAGATAGATTCACAGAAACAGCACAAAATGATAGCTCTTACTTCTGCCTCTCCACATTCGTCAGTGGCCATGTTGTCTCCTCAATACCACGACTCCGACAGCATGAACATTAGGGCTTTGAGTGGATTTTTTTTTTTTCGATGCAGAAGAAAATTGTATGTGTCTGAATTCTCATAAAACTCCAAAGGGCTTCCTTGCTTAAATAGCTGTTTCTCTCAGTTACTTCTGATTGATGGATAATTTCCTCTCACATTCTAACAGATGTCTGAGCCACTTTTGCTACCTGTGACATAAAATACTCTGCACATAAAACTTTTACTAATATGATACAGCAATGAATCAGTTGAAATTTCTACTGCACTGTGCTCGAAAAAAAGAAAAAAATTCCAAGGAAACAAGGTCATGATGAAGTAACAGAATACAATAAATAAACTAGCAGTAGAGGTTCAATCCACCCCTGCATCTACTCTTGGGGTCTTGTATGTGATCACTGATCTTCAGAGTCAGGGAATGGAAACTGCATGATCTTCATGCTTAAAATCTGTCTTGTTATGTTCAATATTTACTACATACCTTTAATTTTTGTACCTTTCACCCAAGTTTTATGGGGAATGAAGAAATATCATGTTGGTGGCTTCCCTCAAGCAGCTCACAATATAATGGGAGAAACAGTGCAAGCTATTTAAATTATATTAAATGCTAATTCGTGTGGTGCTCAGTGGAGAGAAGTTCGGGGAAGTCTGGAATGCTCATGTATGGTTACATATTGCAGTGTTTGTAACTGATTGACCAGCATGGGTCAGTGAATCTTGGTGGATGACCCAGGTGGCAATCATGGTCACACCTCTCTTTCCAAGCCTTCTCCCATTCAAGTACTAATCAAGCCTGACCCTGTTTAGCTTCCAAGCTAAAACAAAATTGGGTGTGTTCAGGGTGGTATGGCTGTAGATCCAAGCCTTCTCAATATGGCTTCAATTTGTGTTCCATTTGAGCACCCACATCGTAAACCTATTCTAAAATTCTTTCACTACAATGAATCTAACACTAGTGTTCTTACATCCTACACTTGCACAATTCAATTTTTTGAATCTATAAATAAAAGTCATCTTTATCCCTATTCAGTTATCCTGGTTGTTTGAGGCCACATTGTTCTAACTCGTTGAAATAGTTTGGACTCTTGTTCTACTATTAATTGATTAGCTTTCCTTCCAATGTTGGTCACTTAAACCTCCAACTTAGTGCACTGTGAATGAAGTCTGTGATACGTGGTGGTCTATATTATTTCATGCTATTGTTAAAGTCTATGGACAACAAGACTTACAGGTGGGACCACTGACACTCAGGAGAGTGAGGTGACTTATTAGCAAGGGCAGAGCCAGGACAAGGACATGTGTCCTCAGACCGTGCCTTGACGTGCTCTTCTTCTTTAAAAAACTATGTATTTTAAAAAGTCCTTTCATTTATTTTTAATTTTATAAGCAATATGTTAATTACATTAATGTTGCATAAAACCAATCACTCTATATCAGAGTAGACATTCCACTCAGCCTTAGCTCCAACCCCACATCCCTTTCCAAAGATATTCACCCAGATTAGCCTAGAGTACTTTAAGACCTTTCCCCCATCTACTGAATATGGTTTGTTTTGTAAGATATCATGTCTCATTTGTTTTAAAACTTGCCTTTGTAGCATCATGATTTGCATATATTACTCATCTTTTTATCTAATGTATAGTGCTCCATTGTAAGGGTGTGCATACAGATGGTTCCTGACTTAGGATGGCTCAATTTTCTTGACTTTACATGCTGTGGCTATAATATGCATTCAGTAGGAACTATACTTTGAGTTTTGATCTTTTCCTGGGCTAGTGATAAGCAGTATGATACTCTCTCCTAGCTCCCAGCTAGCCAGATATCAGGAGCGGAAATAGCCCATACTGTACAGTATACTATATTGCTAAGCTATGGTGTGTTTTTACGTGTATAAAGTGCATTTGTGACTTAATATATTCTCCTATGATTTATAAGGATTGATAAACCTATGGTTGATAAGGATGTAACCTATTATAAATTGAGGTACCTGTAATTTATTTAACTTTCCCCTGTGGACAGACATCACTATTATTTTCAACTTTATTGTCAATAAATGGTGTAGTGAATATCTTGCACATGATTCTTTGGACACATATGAGGAATTTCTCTAGGCTAGATGTTCAGAGGTGAGATTACTTCTTTAAAAGTAGGTTCATTTAAGATTTTATTAATGAATGTCAAAATTGTCCTCCATAAAGGCCATACCAGGTTTATATCCTCACCAATGTCTATGAAGATAGCATTTTCTCATGTTTTCAGTAATATTAATTACCACCAATTGTTGCAGTTTTCACTAATTTGAATTATTCCAATTAATAATGAGGTTGAGCCTCTTATATTTCCTATTAAAAGAATTATTTATTGTTTTCATAATATTCTCCCTATTATACCTTATATTGTATTCATATGCACCTTAAAAAGGGTGTTGAAGAAGATATGAAACAGATACAGAGCTATAAGAAGCCTTGGGGACCTTCCTCTCTGAAGGACTGGATCTTCTAACAAAGAGTTGAATGCAACTATTTGGCCTATTGTGGATCTCCTTAACCAGTTTACAGACTGGGCAACATCACTCAATGTTATTCAAATGACTATTAGAAGCATCTTTGCAAAACAATGTGCTGAAAAGAAGGATTCACTGTGCCAAGTATTTCTATAGTCTACCTTAGCTTCATCAGAAATCGAAAAAGACTACAGAAGATGGAAAGATCTCCCATGCTCATGGATTGGCAGAGTTAATATTATGAAAATGGCTATACTACCAAAGCAAATTATCTGTTCAATGCAATCTCCATCAAAATTCCAATGACATTCATCACAAAGATTGAAAAACACCCTAAAGTTCATTTGGAAGCACAAAAGACTGCGAATAGCCAAGGCAATACTGAACAAAAAGAGCAATGCTGCAGGTAGCACAATACCTGACTTCAAACGATACTACAGAGCCATAGCAATAAAAACAGCATGGTACTGGCACAAAAACAAACATGAAGACTAGTGGAACAGAATAGAAGACCCAGATGTGAATCCATGTGGCTACACCCACCTGATTTTTGATAAAGCCGCCAAAAACATCCGATGGAGAAAAGACAGCTTCTTCAACAAATATTGCTGGGAAAACTGGATATCCGCATGTAGAAAACTGAAACTAAATTCGTGTCTTTCACCCTAAGTAGCAACTCAAAGTGGATTAAGAATCTAATATAAGGCCCAAAACTTTGAAGCTAGTGCAAGAAAGAGCAGGGAATACACTGGAATTAATAGGCATAGGCAATGACTTCCTAAGTAGAACTCAAATGGCTCAGCAACTGAGAGAAAGAATTGACAAATGGGACTACATGAACTAAAAAGCTTCTGCACAATGAAGAAATAGTCACCAGATTGAAGAGGCAGACCATAAAATGGGAGAATATCTTTACCAGCTATACATCTGACAAGAGATTAATAACCAGAATATACAGGGAGCTCAAAAAACTAAACTTCCCAAAAATCAATGACCCAATGAAAAAAATGGGCAAATGAACTGAATGGAGCTTTTACAAAGGAAGAACTCTAAATGATCAAAAAAAATAAAAACACATGAAGAAATTCTCAGTATCCCTGGCCATGAAAGAAATGCAAATCAAAACCACATTAGGACACACTTAATTTCTGTCCTTGTGTAAAAGTTTCTAGAGCAGCAGTGTAGTTTTTTTCATGGTATTCACAAATCCTACATGGGCATTTTAAAAACAAATTAACATACAAGATCACAGAAAACAAAAACAGCTTTCTTTATAAACAAAAAAATCTTAGTATTACTATTACTGAAAGATTTTATGCACATAGTAAAAGAAGCCAAGACTTTCTAAAATAATGTAACATCTAGTATAATTCTCATTAAAATTCAGTTTTGGAATTAAAAAAAAAAACCCAAAAAACAAAAAACCACATTAGGATTCTACCTCACTCCTGTTAGAATGACTACCATCAAGAACACAAATAGCAACAAATGTTGATGAGGATGTGGGGAAAAGCAACCCTAATACACTGTTGGCGGGAATGTAAATTAGTACAAGCACTATGAAAAACAGTATGGAAGTTCCTTAAAAAACTAAAAATAGAACTGACATATGATCCAGCAATTCCACTCCTTGGGATATATATGAAGGAATGTAAGTCAGGATACAATAAAGACACTGGCACACCAATGCTTAGTGCAGCACTGTTCACAATAACCAAGCTATGGAAACAACACAGATGCCCTATAACTGATGAATGAATTAAGAAAATGTGATATGTATTCTTATAGTTCTTCTTATATATATTCTTATTCAGTCATATGGAAGAATGAAACCATGTGGTTTGAAGGTCAATAGATGCAGTTGGAGGACGTCATGTTAAGTGAAGTAAGCCAGGCTCAGAAAGACAAAGGTCACATGTTTTCTCTCATTTGTGGGAAACAGACACAATAGAAATACAAGCAATATTATAAAGAACAGGTTGTGCAAAGGGAGTTCACTAATTAGAGAGGGAGGGTAAAAGAAAGAAGTTAAGAGGGTGAATATGGTTGATCTACTTTCTATATAAGAATGAATTTTTAAGTCTGTTGAAATCACCATAAGAAGGTAACTAAGGCTGAAAGACAAAAATAAGAGGGGATGAACCAGTTTGGGTTATAATACATATATACATGGAAATATCACACTGAAACTCCCTGTGTAGCTATTTTAAAAAAACAAAAAGGCTTTTTTTTCAAAATTGAGAACAGGAAGGTAAAACAAGTCCTGTCTGGGGGGTGGTACAGTGGAAGGGAGGGAGGATATGGGGAAAGGGTGAAGGAGGGTGATGTAGTGGAAATATGTACTCATGTGTGAAAATGGAAAAGTGAGACATGTCGAAACTATTCCAGGAATGGGAGGAGGGGGAGATAAAGGAGAATGGTGGAGGGGTGAATTCAACTATGATATATTGTAAGAACTTTTGGAAATGTTATACTCCCAGTATAATAATATGATAGTATTTTAAAAAAAAGGAAAAGAAAAAAGAAAGGAAAATGAAAGTAGTTTTATCTTAGTGATTACATAAACACATATAAGTGTTTATGTAATATACCTTCTAGAATATTGCAGAATGTAATTCCAAGCCTACTCTATAGATTTCAAACACCATTTTTTTTCCTTTAAGAAAATCTGTATCTTGCCTCGCTCAGATTTCTGGCATCTGCCCCAGTTTCTGCTTCCCTGAGATGAGAGGCAGTGGTTCTGAGACCTTTCATCTTTTATCCAGTCTGCAAAGCCTCCTACCATCTTCTCTGTGACTCTCTCCTCACTGCAGTTTACTCTCTGTGGTGTCTGCTGTCCCCTTCTCAGTTTGAAGACCATGTTCCTTGCTGGAGAAGAAAGAAGCAATTGAGTGGCTCTGCCTTTTCTGTGTTATCATTTAACAGATTCACCTTCTCTTCTTGCTTCAACCCTAATGTGTACTTTCAAAGCCCTTTCGATAGTCCTGCTCGTTTAGCACTTCTCATTTTCCAGTTTTGCATTCTGTCACTTTCTTGTCATCTTTCTCACCTTGCTTTGTGTCCTTTCGCTCATTTTTCAAATGTATTATTTCAAAATGCTGACTCATCAGAGAACCCCAAGTAGGGTCATGTTGGCTTCTGCAGTAGCATTATAATACAAAGTTTAATTTTTCAGCTTCACAATTTCTAAAATGTATTCCTTTTTATTGTCTATGACCTTTGGGTGATATTTATAGTTCAATGATCTTTTTGAAGTTTATTTTCCTAAAGCCTCATTTATATGTCTATTATGATTAAAGGTTTTTTTTTTTTTTTTTCTATTACAGAATCTGGTATGACATGATCCCTTTTATCTTCAGGAAGGCAAGGACTGCATTTGATTTCACATATTTGTTGAAGTGAAGATTTCTATCACATAAAAAATCACCAACAAATCCTTCCTTTCTGGTTAGAATTGAGTGTAGAGTAGAAAGAAGTTCCTGTCATTCCTTCTTGTACCTTTTGAAAGATGGAATTATCAAGAAGGCAAGTCAAGAATGTGTTAAATTCTAAGATCGTTCTAGAGACTTACAACAGATGTCTAAAGAGTTAAAGTGACCCATCAATATTACATCTTGCCTCTGTGACATTTTTATCATTTGATTTAGGAAAGCATCTTCTAGCTTCATTTAGCTGGCATTCTTAGCATACTCTCACAAATAATAGCACTCCCACTCTCTTACTGAATTCTGTCCGTATGCTGTACTTGTGGATTCCATATTTTTGTAGTTGTGACAAATGGTGGTATCATAAACCCATTTTTACCGGATCTGTCAAATATTGAAACCACGCACCATTGCATTGCCTAAACCAGGTCTGTTTCCCCAGGAACGTCATGGAAATCACTCATCTGTGTGGTGGATGCTAGGGTGTACCACCCGTTCCTCTTCAGAAACATAGGAATTGCTATTCCACTACTAGGAGTGCCAGTGAAGCTGGTCTTCATCTGCTAGTCCCTTTGGGGTCTGTCAATTCGGACAAAAGTGTCCTCATCCCCTAAGGCCAAGCTTCTCTGCCAGGTAGTGTACATTCACTGATTGACTGATTGATGTTGGGGGGTAAACAGCTGGCCCTCTTGTCCCAATTCAGGACAGCTCAGAGAGCCATCCTGCCTTCAGAACTCCTCTGCAGTTCTCCCCAAGACTGCCTGAGAGCTGTACTTATCCTGCTCAATACTGCTTCTTCCCTTCCCTTCCCTTCCCTTTCCTTCCCTTCCCTTCCCTTCCCTTTCCTTCCCTGGTATCAATCCAAAGGCCTAAAAAGCTTCCCATAGGCCAGTCTCCACCTCAGGTCTGCCCCAGCCTGGGATAACCTGCTTGTTTAAAGTGTCAGTTATAGGTGTTCTCTTAAGCCGTAAGTAGTATTTCAATCTAGTTCTCTGTTACTTTCTTAGATTAACTGGGCTTTCCCTGTGAATCTTCTTCCTATGCATTTTTTTTTTTTTTGGTGGTACTGGAGTTTGAACTTAGGGCTTCATGCTTGCTGGGCAGGCGTTCTATCACTCAAGTCACTCTACCAGCCCATTTGTGTTAACTTCCTTTTATCTAACTCAGAAGTTTCTTCTCAGCCTTTTCTCCTTTCCCTCCAGACTTCAAAGCATTTTTCCTAATCCTCTTAATGTGCTTTCCTTGCCTTGTCAGGAATCTTTCTTTTTTCTTCTTTCCTTCCTTCCTTCCTTTCTTTTTTCCTTATTCATTTTTCTTTTTAAACAATTTTTATTAACATTATTAATTGTACAGAGGGGTTTCATTGTGACATTTACATATGTGCTTACAATGTATCTTAATTAGATCTGGCCCCCTGTCATTCTCCATCATCCCCACTCTCCCCTTCTTAGAATAATTTCAAAAGGTTTCATTGTTCTATTTTCATACCCAAGTTACATCTGCCATATTAGCCCTCGTTCACCTTCTCTTTTTACCCTGCACTCTCCCACTGGTACCCACCCCTGGCCAGGTCCTGTTTTATCTTCCTGTCCTTGATTTTTTTAAACTGTATATTGATTTTTCAAGGGGGGTTTTGCCTGGGTATTTCACACGTGTATATATTGTACTTTACTCAGATTAACAGCCTCTGTTATTTATTCTTTATCTATTTTGGTATTATAAATCAAAATTGAAAATAAATATCAGCACCATCTTCTGAGACACCTCTTCACTTCCAGGAACCTTGATCTCCCAAAGGCATGACTTTCAACTATAGGAGCCCACAGAGTGCTGGTGCAGAAAGTCCTCTGCCTGAACCTCCCTCCTTTTCCCCTACCCCCACCCCCAACTAGCAGCTCAGGGACTTCTGTCTGAGTCTGCAGTGGGCCACTGCCTCTTAGAGAAGGACCCAGTGGGCTCACGTGCTTGGAAGGGTTTTGGGGAGCTAGCAAGCTCTGTGTGTCAGTTTGGGTCCTCTGGCAGCATGGCAGGATGGAATCGAGAGTGCAAAAGTCAAGATCAAGGGCTGGGGACATGACTCAAGTGGCAGAGCACTTGTCTAACAAGCATGAGGCCCTGAGTTCAAACTCCAGTACTACCAAAAAAAAGGAGTCAAGATCAAGGGGGAGGGAGGAGACTAGGGCAGGGAAATATTTCAGACCATGATGTAGTTTTGACACTGGTAGAGAGAAAATAAGGGGGACCTGGAATTGTGCAGGGAGAACCTCAGACTGTGCTGTAGACCTAACAAGGTCTCAGCAACCCAGTGAGGAGGTTTGGAACAAAGACTGTTAGGTAGTGAAGGCACTGTAAGGAGCAGGAATGGCCAGACTCTCTCATCCATGCTGTGCTCCACTACTGACTAGGGTCTGCTTGGGAACAGCATGGCCTGGGCTTGAAAGCTGTTGCAGGTCCTGACTGCTGACAATGAGCCTTTTCTTGCAGAGGGATGCAAGTGCTGCACTTTGGTGGCTACCCTAGTCTTCCTTCAGGCCACCTGAGTGTCCTCCTCTATATAGGGTCAGGGAGCAGTTTCTCCAGGATGCCACTGGGCCCCTCTTCCTGCAGGCGTTAAGTGGTAAAGCACCTGCCTAGTAAGCACTCCAGGCCCTGAATTAAACCCCAGTACTGCAAAAATAAAACTAAAAATGAGGAGTTTAGTGTTAAAGGGGAAGAAGACACTAAAGATGAGATGATTCTTACCAGAATGTTCTCTGTCGTCAACCTTAAGGATGGTACATTTCCCATCAAATCTTTGTATTGTCTCTCCTGAGCAGGTGACCACCTTACATAAAATAAATAGATGTTTGGTAAGCCACTCAAGCAGAGAGACAGTGCCACCTGTAAGTCCTACAATTTCTTCCTCAGAGTTCATGTTTAGGTTTCAAATCCTCCCTCGTAAAGAAATAATTTTATTATTAGTATCTCAGTAGCAGCTAACACTAAAGTAGTGGTTACCATCCAGGGACTGTTCTGAGCAAAAGGTCTACCTCTTGAATCATGCCCCCCAGCCTTTTGTTTCTGTATTTTTATTTCTGAGATAGGATCTCACTAACTTTGCCAGATGGCTTTGAACTTGAGAGTCTCTTTCTTTTTTTTCGGTACTGGGGCTGGAACTCAGGGCCTACACCTTGAGTCACTCCTTTTTTGTGAAGGGTTTTTGAGATAGGGTCTTGTGAACTACTTGCCCAGGCTAGCTTCGAACCATGATCCTCCTGGTCTCTGCTTCCTGAGTAGCTATGATTATAGGTGTGAGCCACTGGTGCCCAGAGTCATGAGATCCTCTTTCCTCTGCCTTTCCAGTAGCTGAGATTACAGGTGTGTTCTATCATAGCTGGTCATGAGAAGCTTATAATTGTATACATTAGCCTATTTTATTTTCACAGCAATAAACTTTACAAGGTAGATTCTATTCTTCCCATTTTATAGAGGTGCAGTGATAGGTCATATACCAGCAGGTAATGAAACCCAGTATACATCAAAGTAGCCAGCTCTAAGTCTACTTAGAAACCCCTAGCCTACACTGCTCATTAAAAGATAGAGTGAATAATATTGAAACATATTGCATTTCTGTATGAAGATAGTATAACGAAATGCATCGTGAGCTGCTGAATAATAGGGGAGCAGGGCAATAGAGAAAGAGTAAGTAATAGAGATTAAATCTATTTAAAGTATGATATGTTCATGGGTGAAATACCAAGGCAAAACCTCCTTGAACAATCAATATACATAAAAAAATGAAGGACAGGAAGGTGAAACAAGTCCTGCCCAGGGGGAGGGTAGAGAGTAAGTGGAGAGGATAAAGGAGGGTGAATACAGTGGATGTACCTTGTATACATGTATGAAAATAGAACAATGAAACCTGTTGAAACTGTTCTAAGAAGGAGGAAGGGGGATGAGGGAGATGAAGGAGGGGGGTGAATCTAATTAAGATATATTGCAAGCACGTATGTAAATGTCACAACTAATATATGCTAACAAAAAAAAGAAAGAATTATTAAGCCTCCCTATAATGCTTCAAGAAATCTTATAGAAAAATTCAAGAATATGTGGCTACTTGATAAAATTTAAGACAAAGACAGGTGGCCTGCTGGGTGGGTTCTCCCACTGGGAACCAAAATTGCCCCATGCCAGCACTCTGTACTAGAGTTGCTAATTCTGGGGCTGCCTAGATGTTTTTTGAGGCTGAAGGTTGGTCTTTCCCTAAATTGTTGCCCTCTCACTCTTCCTTTCTAAGCAGCCTTGTCCAATTAGCAAAGCAATTAACCTGGGAAAAGGGGATCGCCTCCCCAGAAGCAATCTACAATAATTAATTTATCTCTTCCTACCTGTGTGCCAAGGTTATTCTCTGAGCCTCATGGTCTAAGAAGCTGTGAGAAGCCTTTTAACTCACTTTCTTCTCTTCTAAATTATTATTTTCTACCCTTAGGAAATATGTAAAGTAATGAATGTTTTGTAATAAATTAAGGTGAAAAGTAGACAAATTCATTTTAGAAAGATTTTTTTTGTACTGGAAGGTTTTTCCAGTTAACCTTCCATTTCCCATTACCCAGAAAATTAAATTTAAAACAATGTCTAATTCCCTGAGCAAGCTGGTTAATCCATATTTCAATGGGAAACAAAGTTAATGTTTACAGTCATTAATCTGATTTTTCTCTAAAGGACTTATGCATTTGATTGTTTCTTCCTTGTAATTCTCTCGCTCTGTGTCTTTGTGAATCTCTCCAATCTGGTTTTCCCTTGTTTGAGAATGGTTTAAGACTTCTGCTCTTACTATAAGAAAATGTTACTGGAATTGGTCTGTAGGATAAATATGCAGAGCTACTCATGGAACCTGGAATCCTGTATCATTTTTCACATGATCTACGCTGGGTAATTAGACATCCCTGAGTTTCTGACAGTACTGACTGGCCGTAATATTGTGTGGTGTATGTTATCAACTTTTGGAAGTAACTGTGAACCCATTATCATGCCCTTTTGAAGTTGTGGATGAAATATTTTATCTTCAAAGCCTGCAGGAGCATTTCTGAGGTTCCATGGAAGCAAGGGCCATGTTTCTTTCTCAAATTATGGTCCATGACGACCTATGTTAGACAACCTTAGAGACAGTATTAAAAATGGAGATACCTAGGCCCCTTGCAGGACTGCTGAGTGAAAATATTCAGAGCCAGGCCCAAGCATGCATTTTTGTAATTCTTAAGTGCACTGAAGTTTAAGAACCAAGGTTAGCCAAAGTAAGTCCTGCAAGTTAAGAATTAGCTTAATTCTTAACAGGGTAAACCAGATTGCCTGTGACTCATCCCTGTAATCTAACTACTTGGAAGGCTGAGATAGGGAGGATTGCAGTTCAAGGATTGCATCTGTCACCCCAAGCTACTGTGGGAGACTAAGATGGGGGAGGATCATGGTTCTAGGTCAGCCTGGGCACAAAAAGTCCATGAGACCCCATCTCAATGGAAAAAAGCTGGGCATAGTGGCATTCGCTCATCAAACCAGCTGCACCGGAAGCATAAATTAGAGGATTGCCATCCAGGCTGGCCTGGGTGAAAGCAGCACTCTATTTCCAAAAGCAGGGCTGGGGACGTACCCACAGTAGAATGCCTGCCTAGCAAGTGGAAAGCCCTGAGTTCAAACCCCAGTACCACCTATCCCCTCCACACACAAAAGGATTAACTGAAGGTAGAGGTTCTCTTTTCTTTCTTTCTTTTTTTTTTTTTTTTGGTAGATATTCATGAGCTGATTCTAAAATTTATATAGAAAGGCAAACAGAATAGGCAAAATAATTTTGAAAAAGAATAACAAGGTTAGAAGATTCATATTACCTAGTCTAAGACCTGTTAAAGGGCTGTAGTAAGTCAGAACTGTGTGGGATCGGCAAAAAGATAGGCACATAGGTCAGGGACACAGAGTCGAGAATCCAGAAATACCACACAAATGCCAATTCAGTTTTGATGAAAATGCAAATGCAACTCAGAGGAGAAAGGACAGTCTTTTCATCAAGTGATGCAGGAACAATTGGCTGTGCATATGTATGAAAATGAACCTCGAAGTATACCCCAAACCTTCTTCAAAAATTAACTCAAGGCCGGGTGCTGGTGGCTCATGCCTGTAATTCTAGCTACTCAAGAGGCAGAGATCAGGAGGATCACAGTTCGAAGCCAGCCTGGGCAAATAGTTCACAAGACCCTATCTTGAAAAAACCCTTCACAAAAAAGGGCTGGTGGAGCAGCTCACGGTGTGGGCCCTGAGTTCAACCCCACTACCACAAAAAAAAAAAAAGCCTCAAAATGGGTCATGTACATTAATATCAAATATAAAACTTTTAGAAGAAGATGTAGGAAGAAATCTTTATGAGCTTGAGTTAGGCAAAAAAAATGGGGTATGAGCAGGCATTATTAATAGAATGAAATAGATTGGGATGAAATACTTGTACATCACATGTATGACAAAAGACTTTTATACAAAATATATAAAGAATTCTTAATACTCAACAGTAAGAAAACAACTCAATAAAAAAGGAGTAAAAGACTTATACAGATACTTCATCAAAGAAGATAATATATGAATAGCAAATAAACATGGGGAAGGATGCTCAGCACCATTATTTATTTGAGGAAACAAATAGAAAGTACAATGTGACAACCTTCCGCACCTGTAGAATGTCTAAAACACAACACAACACAACAAACTGATTTCAATTGCTGAGGAGGAGGATGTGGAGAAACCGGAATTTATATGCTGTTGGTAAGCACACCATGATACAGTCATGTTATATTCTTACAAAATGCCATCAGTTCCTTATAAAGTTAAACATACATTTAGCATATCACACAACAATCTCACTTTTAGGTATTTATTCAAAAGAAAGAAAATTTATGTTTACACAAAAACTTGCATGCAAATATTTACAACAGCTTTGTTTATAGTTGGGTTATATAGTTACATAGTGGTGAATGAATAAACTGTGGTGTATTCATACAATGGAATAGTACTCAGCATTAAAGAATGAACTCTTTAAAATGCTCCAAAATGGATGACTTTCCATACTGTAAGAAATCCATTATATGACAGTTAGGGGAAGGCTAAGCTGGACAGAGAATTTACCAGAGACTCTGGAAAAGGGAAGTTTTTGACTGTGAAGGGGCAGCCTGTATCAGGGATTTCTTTTTTAGGGGTAATGAAATTTTTCTGGCTCTTAATTGTGGTGGTTACATGATGCTATGCATTTGTCACGACCCAGGACTAAATGCCAAACAGCATGAATTTTACTTACATGAATTAAAAAATAACATTAAAAAAATCACCTGAGGTATATCTGTTTCAAAACTCCCAAGAGAACCAAATCAATATTCATTGAGTACCTATCATGAGGTGGGCCTGGATTGGCAGTGTGAGGAAAACAAAGCCTCGTGGTAATTTCCTTTTTCCCATAGACACAAATCCACTGAGAGAGCAAGAAAGTGCACTACACCTACCATGGGCAAGTGGTGGCTAGGGGCTCACAAAAGATGCAAAGTTTGGAAAAATGGAAAACGCTGGATTCTTAGGTGGAGAATGGTGAGTGAGGAGAAATGTAAGGCTGAGCCTTAGCAGAAACAAATCAGATCATAAGCTAAACAAAATAAGACAGGAGAAAGTAATGAGCATGGGAAAAAGAGGGTATTGATCAGGGAGGGTCAGGTATACAAACAAACTCTGATTGTAATGAGGCTGAATCAATGGATATGGTGCTATTTTTAAAAAGGCAAACAAAGCAATTCAGTACTGATTTCCCCCAAGGAAGGGAAATGAACAGAGAGCATGTGGTCGTGTAGATTTTAGACTCCATGAGCAATTTCTTTATACTTTCCCCACCTTCCATAAAAACAGTTCCTTGCTCTCAGAACTATTGTTGAAGGAAAAGGAAGATCTTCAGTAGCGAAATATGAAGTTATTATATGAAGATTATTATCCTGAGGCCTCTGTCCTTCCTGAGTGTGAAGGAATTATCTGGTAGTTAGACTTTTGGTATCAAAGAGACATAAAATTAAAACTCTCTACTTGAGAGCGTTAGGCGTTTAGGGTAGTGCTGCTCAAAACATGGACCTGGAACCAACTGCAAGGCACCATTTGGCACTGGTTAGAAATACAGATCCTAAGTCTTTATGCCAGACCTGCCGAATCAGGAATTCTGGGGTTGGGCCCAAAAACCTGGGCTTTAGCAAGGCCCGCAGCTGGTTCTTTGGACCTTTGCGAAGTCTGAGCATTGAGATAGCAAAACTGAAGGTTGCGCTTAACTACCACAACCCGCTGACGCTAACAAAGGAATGGGAACTTTCAGTGATTCCCCTCAAGCAGACCCTGGCCGGGGCCAGAAGACGGCCTCCTGACCAATGAGCACTGAGACTTCTTGCTTTGACCAATCAGGTAAGGCTTAGGGTCTCAGTTTGCTCTATCCAGAGCATTGGTTTTCAGTGCTTATCCAGAGCATTGGTTTTCAGTGCTTAATTAGCAAACCCACCTTAAATCCCCAATACCCTTTTTTGGGGTGGTACTGGGACTCCTAGGGTTTGAACTCAGGGCCTCATGCTTTTTTAGCAGGTGCTCTATCACTTGAGCCAAGGTACAGACCTTTTTACTTCAGGTATTTTTGAGGTAGGGTCTGGACCATGATCCTCCTAATTTGTGCTTCCTTGTGGAGCTGGGATGACAGGTGCAGGCCAGTATGTCCAGCCATTGGTGGAGATGGGGGTCTCATAAACTCTTTGCTCTGGTTGACCTCAAACAGTGATCCTCTTGATCTCTACCTCTAGAGTAGCTAGGACTATAGGCTTGAGTCATTGCACCCAGCCAACGCCAATACCTTTTTAAAGCATTTAGAAAATTCTGACTTTTCCCACTTAGAAAACTGACAAATGTTTTCTTTTCAGGCAAAGATGGAAACTCTTAACTCTGCCTCTTTTTGGTTTTTTTTTTGGCAGTACTGGGGTTTGAACTCAGGGCTTCATACTTGCTAGGCAAGTTCTCTACCACTTGAGCCACTCCACCAGCACTTTTTTGTGATGGACATTTTCGAGATAGACTTGAACTATTTGCCCTGGCTGGGCTTGAACTGCAATCCTCCTGATCTCTGCTTCTAAATAGCTAGGATTACTGGCATGAGCCAGTGGTACCCACTTCTGCTTTCTTTTTTTTTTTTAATATTAAAGACTTGTAGTCTTCATTTTGTTCTTTTATGGACAGCAGGCAGTGTGCAAGTGATACTAGAAGGTCAAGTTTAAAGTTTTCTTTTTTCATTCCTGGACAAGCACTTCAGGATAATTGTCAGATCTCTATTCTAATCCTTGCTGCAACCCAAATTGTTGGAAAGCCCTGGGCAACCTACTGAACATTTCTCAGAGTTGGTTTACTCATCTGTAAAGAGCAAGGGGCTAATTATCCCTTCCTACCTCAATCAACACACTGGCTGTGAAGCTGCTTGGTAAAGTGGATGCACATGGATGCATTATTATCATTTTGTGAGCCTCTCTCAGTATTGTGATCAATACCCTTCATTTTTTTCCCTTTATCATTAGAGCACCCCACAGGGAAAGCCTGAAGTCTGGGCATGGTCCAGACTCTTTTGGGGGCCTAGGCAGCAGCACAATTCAAGGCAGAGCTGGGATTCAAACTCAGATGGTGGTCTTTGTTCTGGACCGTTACAGCCGTGTCTGGTGTTAGACAGCTACCCTCTGCTCCTCTAGATCCCCTCTGTGCCCCTCTACATCTTACTCTATGCCCATAGAGACTTGCTCAACTTGCCTTCTGTTTTCCAGTTATGTTTGGCCAGTGGGAACTATTGGAAGGAGATGAGAGAGAGGGAAAAGCCTGAGGCTAGGGTATGTGTCTCCCCTCCCCAGCTCCCTCCTGCTCCATCCCCAGTCTGCTTTTTTCAGCCTGTATTGGCCACACAGAATGCTTCCTCTGGGTCTTGAGAACTAGTGCCTCCTCTGGGATCTCCTCCCCTCCCCAGATTCCATGTTCTATACTGTTAAAGTACATTTTATCTGTTCTAGATTATGAGATGTCTGGGCTTAGAAATGCCCACCCCTCCATTTTGTTGTTAGTTCCGATTCAATGAAGCTGTTGAACAGTGGACACTTCTGCTTCTTCAGTGTTTCTTATCCGAAGAGTTCTTGGTTCACTGTTTAGAGTGTCCCTGCCTCTGGCTCCAGATCACTGAGAAAAACACGAGGGGTTTTAGGAGTAAAAGCACCCACTGGGCCATGTGTAGTTTCTAAAAGATGACATTGGAGGTGGGAAAAAAATATTTCTGATTACCAGTATTTGTCAGTAGCTTTACTTTCATTACTTCCTATTAAAGAATACATTAGAAGATAGATATATGTTTATGTTGGAATGAATTAAAGACCCTCCGGTGCTGAAAACAGACACATGAGAGACTTGACAAGACAATTTCTTTTGATCAAAAGGGTGCAAGCACGCACTCACTCCAGCTGAGCAGACACACGAGCACAAAATGTCTGACACTGGCTCCTCCTTATGTCCCTGACGCAGTTGTATCTGCCTCTCGCCTGGGATTTGGCCAGGTCAGAGGTTCAGAATCTTTCTCGATTGGCTAAAAGGCTTAGGGGATGGGTTAGAGCACATAATTTGGTGGGCAATTTTCACAGGCAATGTACTGTACAAGAATCGGGAAGAAACAGGAACCATTTAAACAATGCAAGCTAAGATGGCAATCCGAGGAATTTTAAGTGACTAAGAGGGTGACATATACTTTAATAGAAAAGATCGTTTTTCTTACATCTAGAAAACAAAAAAGCTGAACATGAAGCTATAGTAACGTTATTTTTAAGAAGACAAGCTAATGATTGAAGTTTGATTAAGACATACTAGCCTATGAAGGCCTTCCCCTGTACTAGTTCATAAAGCTAGTGAAACTGGTCTGCTTGGGCAGAGCTAGCTAACTCCTGTTTTCTGAGTGAATTCATTATCAGTGATTTCAGGAGAATGAAGAGAAAACAGAAGCAGAATATTAAAAAGGAGAGATGGGGATATTTTTCACACATTCTAATTCTATGGACACAAATAAAACCTTTGGTATTGGCAAATGTAGTAGTCCTCATGTTTTCAGAGGTGTCTCTCTTAAAAGTCTAATGCCATGCATGAATGGACAACAGTGTTTTAAACATTGGTTTCATCATGCTTTTGAATTTGAATGACAAGGCATTTTGGAATCATTATCTCATCTGAAGGTTGTTATTCTATTATTAGGTAATTACAGTGCTTAACATAAGAAAGGATGGTAGAAATGATATTTTAAGTGTCATTCTATCATTATGAAATGTCTCTTTTAGTCTCTAGCGATACTTCTTACCTCAATGTCTACTCTGGCTGATATTAATGTAACCACACCAGATTTACTTCTTTATTGTTTATATGGTTAAATCAGTCTTTTATTTTTAACCTTTCTCTAGTGTGTGACCTGACAAAGTGCATGTAGTTGAGTTTTGTTTTTTGTCCACTTTGACAAACTTTGTCTTTTTTTTTTTTTTATAAACTTTATCTTTTAATTGGGTTATAGACCATTTACATTTCAAATTTAAAAAGACACAGTTTAAGTCTAATATCTTGCTTATTTTCTTACATTTGTCCTCTTGTACTTGGTTCCTTTATTTCACATTTCTTGCCTTCTTTTGGATTTTTTTTTTTTTTTAGTTATTCCATTATTCTCTTTACCTGCTTTTTATTACACAATCTTACATGACTGCATGCATCTTTAACGTATGCATTTTTGGATTTACCACTCTTAAATCAGGTGAGGTTCTTTCCAACAGTTTAACTGTATTTACACCCTCTCACAGTTTGCTTATGTTATGTTTACATATACCATTATTGTTGTTTTGTTTTAAGCAGTCAATCTTCTTTTATATAGAGCTACATATTTACCCCTTCTAGTGCTGTTCATTCCGTTCTGCATGTTCATGCTACATCTGACATTGAGGCAGGCTAGGAAATAGGGAAAGAAGCTGTGGGACTTTCAGGCACCATGTAACTTTTCCAGTGCATTTCATGTTAGACCCCTCCTTTCTCAACCCAATGCTATCCTTCACAGTTGTATAAATTTCCTTTCAATTATAAAATCATAGCAGTTACAGAGTCTTTTCAATTGTAAATCCTTTGCAGTTGTAAGACAGGAAGCCTTCATGACATTCTGTCCTGCTGGGCCCTGGATTACCTCTCAATCCCTTTGCTTAAAATATGAATATTGATCATACCTCATCATGTAATGAAGATGACTGAGAGTTAAAGTAAATGCATGTGCAGAGTACCCAAGCTGTATGACAAGACCTTGTCAAGCAAACCTGTCAATCACCATAGCCCATCCTGTAAACCCCACACAGATTTTTTTCTACTGTTTGCCTTTCAATTTATAAAGGTCCTTTGAACTAAAGACCAGCTCACCCTTCTATCCCACCTGGCGAGGGTCATCACTGCTTTTCCTCTCAATGACTTCCCCTTACCTTCAATAAACTTTCATATTTTCCTGTCTTGGCTAGATTCTTCTCTTGGGGGATACAAGTACCTGGAATATGACCAGGATCTCCAGAGACCACCCATCTAGTAACAAGATCATTATTCAGCCTAAAGAACTCCCGTGTTTTCTCTGGTTCTCACCTCCTGGCATTGAGTTCTCTGAAATTTTATGTCAAAACATCTTTATTTATCTTTCATTTTTTTATACATCTGTATTGTGGGATAGTATGCATATAATAAACTTAGCCACTTTAAGAGTAAAAGTTTTATAAATTTGCTAAGTTTGTACAGCCAGGCAACCCTTCCCCAACTCAGTTTTAGAATACTTTTATCACTCTGTATAAATTCCTTTCCACCCTTTTGCAGTTCATCTTTGCCCCCAAAGAACCACTGTGCTATAGGGTGCTATAGTTTTATCTTTTTTAGAATTTCTTATACATAAGAATCATTACAGTATGTTGCCTTTTGTGACAAGTTTCTTTAATTTAGCATGATGTTTCTGACATTCGTCCACAGTATTACATCTATCAGTAGTTCATTCCTCCTGCTTGTTTTTGGTGGTACTGGGGTTTGAACTCAGGGCTTCATGCTTGCTAGAGAGGCCCTCTACCACTTGAGCCACTCCTTTAAGTTGGGTAGCATTCCATTGTGTTGATATGCTATGTTTTGATTATCTACTTTCTAGGTGATGAACATTTATATTTGTTACTATTTTTGACTATTAAGAATGCTTTTACCCTGAATCTTTGTGTACAAGCTTTGTGTGGACATTTTTCTTGTATAAATATCTAGGAGTGGTGAGTATATGTTTAATGTTTTTTAAAAAATGCCAGACTGATAGCCAGAGTGACTGTAGTATTTTGTACCCCTGCTCACAAGGTATAAGGATTCTAGTTGTTCTTTGTTCACCAAGGCATCAAACTTTTCAAAGGTTCAGAGAGTTCCTATTTGTATTTTCCTAAGGACTAAGGATGTAGGACATCTTTTCATGTGCTTGTGGGCCATTAAGATATCTTCTTGGATAAAATGTCTGCTCAAATCTTTTGTCCAATTTATCTTTGTCAAGTTTTGACAGTTGTTTATACATTCTGGATATAAGTCCTTTGCTGGCTATATGTTTTGTTTTGTAAATGTTTTCTTTCTGTCTGTGGTTTGTTTGCCTTTTCATTTCTCTTAATGCTATCTTTTAATATTAATATGATGGATTATATTGAATAATTTTCAAATATTGAACCAACATTGTATTACTAGGATAACCTTCTTTAACTGTTGTAATTTTTTAGACATCTCTGAATTCAATTTGCTAACATCTTATTGAGATTGTTGAATTTCTGTTGATCTCAAGTTTTCTTTTCTAGTACTATCTTTAGTTTTGGTATCAGGATAATTTTGTTTCCTAAAGTTGGGAAGTGTTCCTCTTCTTTTTTCTGGAGAGATTATATAAAAATGATATCTTTTTTTCTTTAAACATCAGGCAAATTCATGAGTGAAACCATCTAGGCTTGGGTTTTTCTTTTTGGAAGACTTTAAATTCTGAATTAATCCCTTAAATTTCTATATATGCAGGTTATCTACTTCATCTTTGGTGAGTTTTGTACTTTGTGGGTTTTAGAAATTAGTTCATTTCATCTACGTTGTTGAATTTTTGTATGTAAAGTTGTTTGTGGTATTTTTTTGTTATCCTTTTAATGTTTGCAAGTTCTGTAGTTATAGTTCCTCTTCTGGTATTGGTTCTCTCTCTCTCACTCTCTCTCTCTCTCTCTGTCTTTCTCTCAGTCTGGCTAATGTTTATTAGTTTATTGAGCTTTTGATTTCATTTAATTTTTTCTATTGGATTTTGGTTTTCAATTTCATTTAATTTTACTCTGTCTTCTTTGTGCTAGTTTCGGCTTTATTTTGGTAATCATTTTTGGTTTCTAAAGGTGGAAGTTTAGATTATTGATTTGAGAACTTTCTTCTTAGCTAATATAAGCATTTAATGCTATAAATCTCTCTAAGCAATGTTTTCATTGCATCCACAAATTTTGACACGTTGAATTTTCATTTTTGTTTAGTTCAAGATATTTTTTCAATTTTGGCTTTCAGTAGTCAAATACATTTTAAAAAATTCAAAAAGAGAATCACAGTTTCTTACATTTATTTGTATTTTTGCCATTTTATTGCTTTCTTCCTCCCCAGCATGCCAGATTTCCTTTGCGTATCATTTTCTTTCTATCTGAAGGATTTCTTCCAACAATTATCTTTTGAGCAGATCTGCTATCTCTTAGCTTTCCTTTGTCTGAAAATGTCTATTTTACGTTTCCTTCCTGAGGGATTTTTTTCTGGATATAAAATTTTGATTTTAGTCTATTTTCCTTCTTGCACTCTATAGCTATTGTTTCACTTTCTTCTGTCTTACATAACTCCAACAAGAATTCCACCATCATTTGAATGTCATTTACTTATAAGTAATGCGTCTTTTTTCCTATAGTCATGTTCAAGTGTTTTCCTTTGCCCTTGGTTTACAAGTCCATGTCTGGGTGTGGACTTCTTTGAGTTTCTCCTACTGAGGTTTGCTAAGCGTTGTACATCTGTAGGTGTATGTCTTTTACCAAATGTGGAAATGTAGTCATTATTTTTTCTAAATACTTTTTTTTGTACTTCATTCTATTCATCTCATTTTGGATAACTGATGACATAAGTCCCTGAAGCGCTGCTCATTTAAAAAAAAAAATCTTTCTTCTCTTGATGGTTTACTTTGGGTAAGTTCTATTGATCTGTCATGGCTTCACTTATACCTTTCTCCGTTATTCTGCTGTTGAGCCCATTCAGGGAAAGTTTTTTGTTTCTGGGCTTTTTTTCTGGTTAGATTTATGTATTTTGGTTCTAGAATTTCCATTTTTTTCTTCTTTTTATCTTTGATTTCTTTATTGAGTCTTTCCAGTTTTTCATATTTCAAGAGTGTTTGCCCTTACTTCTTGAAGCATTTTCATAATCACTGCTTTAAATTCTTTATCAGATAACTTCCACTTATGTGTCAGCTCAACAGTGGCATCTTATGCTTGTTTTTCTTTTTCCCATGTAAGATTAAGATTTCTTGAGTTCTATAATTCTAATTGTTTTAGGACTATATCCCAGAAATTTTTAATCTTGTGATATGGGATTCTAGGTATTTGTTTTAACGATCATCCTAATTGAGTTTAGGTATAAGTTCCACCCAGCCTTCTGTAATTTCAATGAATTTTTTTATTTTAAAGTCTGTTCAGTGCTATGTAACTCTGTCTCACATACATGAGTACAACCTAATGGCTAGTCTGGAACCTTGGCAGTAGTCTAGCCTGTAATTCAGTTCTCAAAATTAATGGCATCCTGTTTAGAGTCAGATCCAAGCGTGTTCCACTTGGCAGTGAGTCCAAGGGCAACTTTATGGGATTTTTTTCCTGATTTCCTCCTTTATGGAAATCTCCTCAATACTTTCTATTAACTGGGGGTCCCTTTTTGGTTCTCTAGCCAGAAAGATGAGACTATATTTATCCATTCTATTGTTCAAATACTTTTCCAAGGGTACTGATATCCAGGGCCAAGCAGTAGGATGACAGAGAGAAGAAAAAAAGAAGTGTGAGTCCGTCCACCTTCTGAGGATCATAGTTCCTCTTAATTAGAGAGGTAGGTTCACTCTCCACAAATTAGACTCCTGAAGTCTCTGTTGACAGCACTGTTGCTGACATTGCCAAGAGAGAGAAAGAGAGAGAGAGAGAAGGGACGGAGAGAGGGAGGGAAGGAAAGAAAGAAGGAAAAGATGATTTCCCCCATTCAGTTGGAGCATCAGGAAATCATTCCCTGCTGTTGAAGTAAGAGGTGTCAGAGGTAGCGGGGCTTCCCCTAGAGCTCTGTCCATGCTGATGCCCACATCCGTGTTTGGGGTTGTTTAGAGTTCAACCTGGGTATATTGAAGAAATAAGCAGCAAACTAATCACAAGTTTTATGGTACTTGATAATCTGGACTTCCCTAATCACCGGCTACCATTTAGTTTTCATAGCTCTCAAACAGTTATACTAAGTATGAAATATATCACCTCTGTTTTCCCCAGAATTAAAAACTTCTTTCTTGTTTGAGTCACTGAATCATTGCTGGGCTCTTTGTTACAGCAGCTAGGCCTATTCTAACTTACTGAATCCATTCCACTCTCCTACTGTATTTGCACTATACCTACTTTTCTTAATCTTAGATTAATCCTAAAGAGAAATTCATTTAAACATGAGGGCTGGTGGTCTTTTGTGAAATATCTCCTCCCCTGTTCTTCACAGAAGTTGCTATCAATATTTGTCTTGTTCTGTAAGACCCCTATTGACATTCTCTTACAGAAAATGAGTTCTCCACCTTCTTCCAGGGAAAATGTAGATAGTAGGCAGTTACTGACCATCTATGGATGTCTCCATCAGTGTATTCTCTCATGTTTTAAAAAAAGACATTCCTTCTTCCCTCCTCTTGTCCTATAGCTGTTGCTTCCTATGCTCTGGATCCTACCTCCTTCTACCTTCTGGCACTAGTCACAAATTATCATCCTTCTTTATTCCATCTCCCACTAATCTTTTCCATTGTGATATTTCCCAAATCAAATATGATTGCATCATTTCCCCATTTAGTACTTAGCAAGCACCCTCCATGGCCACTGAGAGAGGCCTGTCACCCTTTATGGTGACAGTCGGGGATGGATGTCCTTCTTTCCCCATCTCCTGCAGGGTTCCATCTCAAGTGCCAGTCTCTTCAAACTGTCTCCAGTTCCCAGAAGCTTTAATATTGCTACTTGCCTCTGCACATTAGCACATGGTCTTCCATTTTTTATGAAATGTTCCTCTTTGCTGTGTCTAGTGGGAAAATTTCTGTCTCCCCTTCAAAACTCATTATAAGCATCTTCATTCTGTTCTGCACAAAACAAAAAACCTCCCTGATTCTGAGTGGCAGTAGTATTTTTATATATCTGTAACCCCTCTCTATACTATGAGCTCCTTGAGAACTGGCACCATGACTTACTATCTTAGTATCTCCAATGCCTAATACCATGTCTGTCACATGATGGATGCTTAATAAATGTTCATGCAATGAATAATTAAATGGGTGAATAAGTGAGGTGCAATTTGAAATATTTCTTATACTTAAATTTCAGCTTACTATTTATTCAATGTTTTAAATTTCTTGGACAAAATTATGAGCTTGTGCTATGTTGAAGAACAGGAAAATGGTAATAAATTAAACCCTTACAGAAGTAGTCTCACATACATTGCTGATTTGTGAGGGAAGCTTTTTTATGATCAACCAACTTCATGAAAGTAAGGCAAGATGGGCTGAAGCTACAGAGGTCAAAGTAACATTTCTTCTGTACTGATACAGAAGAATCACCAAAGTTTCAACCCTGGAAGGTCAAAGATCCCAGAGAACAATGATAGGGACTGAGAAGACCTGCATGACTGAGAAGATAGGCTTGTGGAAACAATGTTTCAGTCTGTAACATAATAATGAAGGGTCAAAAGGCAGCCATACTTCCTTTCTGAACGATTAACACACGACTAAACTGTATTTTATATAGGTTTTTCAATTAACTATTTTATCTCTAATTCTTCAAAAATCACTATCCATCTATGTTACATGTGTTAATTCTCAAATAATTAAACTATTCAATCAGTGAGCCCATCACTCCATCTCTAACCAGTTTATATAAGTGAAGTCACTATATATTAAAAAACAGCAAACAAAAAACCAACCCAATGCCTGTATTATCTCCTTTGAGCCATGAGGAATAACTGTCATAATTTGGGTGGTCTCTGACTTAATGGATACTGGGACTTTGTCTCACAGGGTAGATGGATAGGAGCAAGAGGGGAGCTGGAGTAAGGCAGAAATTGGCTTTACCAGGTCAACATAAGCATTGGGAAAACATTCCAGCTGTAGAGGCTGGCACAAGCAGGGAAGGCATCTGAGACTAACTCAGCCCTTTTTTGATATCTTGTTTGGCAGGATGTGGAAACAGTGGGAAGCTTCCCTCTCCAAACACTGGAGATCAGAGACATAAGGTCACCTTCTGAGTTGAACTTGTAAAATTCACACAATGTATGTGGTTATTAGTCATCTGTTGGAGAAATGCAGAAGACTGTATGAAATGGGTGGACTTCACAAAACTATAATCAAGGTAAGCGATGTGGGTGTAATCAGAGGAAGGCAGGTCCAGAACATGGATATTATTTAGTAGAAGACATTTCATCAATGGTGCTGTACATTGCTTGGCAGAAGACTGGGTAGGCAGGTAGTGGTAGTGGTAGGAGTGGTAGGGTTGGACAGAAGGGAGGTGGTCAGCTTTGGCTACAGAAATGAAAGCCCAAGGAAATGTAACATGTTAGTGCCCACCCGGGAACTGTGTGGAGTCCAGACCCTACCCTTTGTACCTTTGTGGTTGCTGGAGAAGAATGCTTTGCTGTGGGACAGGAGTGCCTCTGCTGGGCTCTCCCCAGCACCCTGAGCACCCTTGTACAACATTCATTATCACCTGTCGTTGCCTTCCCACAGCTGCTCTGAATAGTGGACCCACGCTTTTCAGTCCCTGGGAAGAAAGATCTAAGTTGGCCAGAAAGATGAGGCTCATGGATTTGATTAATTGAAGTGACCTGGATTCTGGAAACTTCTAAAAGCCCGATGAAGGTAAATGGTGGAATTAGGAAAGTGGTCAGTTCCAAGGGGATACTAACCCATGAGACCTCTTAGTGAACAGCACAGCCTTCTCCCAGAACACACCAACATTTTCACGGGTTCCTTTCTGTCTTCAAAAGAGTACCACAGCATCTACGTAGGTCAATGACTTACAATCCTATCAGACCCAACACTCTATTTTTAAATGAATGTTTTTTATACCCTTTACTACTCTGAAAATAAAGTCACAAATAATACAACTTTATGATCACATATTTTCAAAAACTTGATATAATGTTCTAACTGTAAAAATAAACAATATTGGTAATACTGGTAATAAAATTGTATGTATTAGAGTGTGACAGTGCTTGAGAATGACTAACAAGAAGACATGATGAAGTAGTGGCTTTGAGAACAGATCAAATATGACAGAAACAAATGTAGATGGAAACAGATGTGCTGGCAACTCAAATGCCAAGAGTGATGTCACAGTCAGTGTATTCTGACATTGGTAAAGTAGTGAACCAAACAAAGTACAATGTTCTCTTGTTTTAAAGTGCTTTGAGCACATTTTCTGGAAAAGTTAGTGTACCTTAGAATTTTGTAAAGTAATTTGTGTGTCCAAGGAAGATGGACCTGATTTCAAACCAGGTAAATATAAACAAGGACTGCACTCACATGTCCAGTGTGGCTTTTGAAGGTTACACAGGACACATGACATTTCTTAATTGTGGTACCTGTGCTGTGCATGACCAGATAGCTAGTTTCCTTGGCTCCTTCTCAGTAAATGCCACCAGTGCCACAGCCAATGACCAAAAATGCCTTTTTAAGTAAGTGAATAATGCATCACCTAGGGAGCAGTATCACTGCTGTTTAGAGGTACTGAATCAAGTGAACAGAAATCATTTGAGGATCAAATAAGACTAATGTTCCTGTTTATGACACAATCACTCTATGGCCTGGCGTAACAGAAAAAAATCCAGCTAGCAGGAAAAGGGGACAGGACTGGATGAGTTGCGTTGAGAATCTTGTCCAGAGGGAGAAATAGAGTTCCAGGTTGAGACAGTAAGTCAGAACATAAGAAGTGAAACCAAAGTAAGCGTTCAGCTCGGGAACTTGGGCTAACATATGAGGAAGGCCAACCTAGAAACAGTGTGGCTCTGGGCCATGTGGATGCTTGGATGCTATTGTTTGGATCTTAAATGTCCACCAAAGGACATACATTGAAGGCTTGATTGACAGCCTGTGACAATATTGGGGAGGTGGTAGAACCATTAAGGGGCGGGGCCTAGTAGAAGGAAGTTAGATCGCTGAGGGCATGCCCTTGAAGGGATATCAGGACCATCTTCCTTTCCTCTCTTTCTTTGTTTACTGTCCACCAAAGGTGAGTAGACCTCTATCATGTGCCCCCCACCATGATGTACTGTGTTGCCGTAGGCTCAAAGTAACTGAGGCAAGTGACCATGAACTGAAATCTTTGAGGCAAAATAAATCTTTTCTCCTTACAAGTTGATTACCTCAAATATTTTGTCCCACTGAAGGAAAGGTGACTAACTCACCAAGTTTGTTCTTGGTGCCTAAGATCCCAGATCTGGCTAAAAGGAAGAAGCAGTGCTTCACACAAGTTTGGAAGCATTGGCTTTCTGCTTGGAACTTGAATCTGGGAATGTGACTTAATTCCAAACTCCTTATGCACAGCCCAATTTAAAAATGACTCAGTGTCAGGCATGAATGCAAGTCTTCTCAAGTAGCAGCCAAGAATAAAGCAGAGGCAGGAGAGACCAGCAGCCTCAGTTTCTCAGGGCCAAATATGTACATGAAGAGGTGATGCCTATACAGCAAGGCTTGAGTTTCTTACATTATTTTTTGCCCTGACTTAACACAAACTAATCAACTCATTATTCAAACAAAACTATGTGCTCAAAAGAACAAGAATGGAATGGCATTAGCGACATTCCTCGCCCCACCCCCACACCAGTTATCTGTTGGTTTACTCTGGGTGGACACAGAACAGCTGCCTAGAATTCCAGTTTGGAGCCCATTTCCAAAAGTAGGGTCATGAAGGTGTGGCCATAAATTCACTCAGTGTTTATACTGAGTACCACAATTTACAAGGGTAAGTACATAATTTTGCTTGGAGCCCAGACTGAGATCAGTCCCACAATCCATGCTTTGTGACTCAGAGGCCAAATAACACACACAAACCTGACTTTTTCCTGAAGACCATCTGACCAGGATGATGTCTCATTTCCTGTGACTCTATTCCCAAAACCCTCTCCAAGACAACTCTCTAATCTCTGCTCAGGATTTAAATCGCTTGATCTTTTTACTCCAGTGGGATGAGTAGGCTCCTTTACATATACAGTTCCTGGAATTTTATTTTTTTAAAACTCTTATTTCAATTATGACCCTTTCAAATGCCCTGTTACTTCATCTGGCCAATGTTCATTACAGTGGAGGGTTATAGGGAGGATGATCCTAAGAAGAACAAGTTCAACTTTATAGTCCTTGATGAAATGTATTAGCAAAATTGAATCTTAAAAAGAAAGGAAAATATTTGGTGGATGAAAAAAAGATCTTCCAGTTTTAGCATGTAAACGGAGGGAAGAAAATAAAAGGAGAAAGTAACTGCAATTACAGAACAATCAAGGAGATAGCTGACTTTTTTTTTTCTTCCAGAGCTTTAATTCAATCCTGTCTAGATGTGGCTAGATTACCCACCCAAAGTCCCAACTCATTTTGTTGGCCTTTAACCTGCTCCCCAATGTCTCCTGTCCTTCCATTCTTTCCTACTCCCGCCTGAGTTCTCCTATCTCCCTATACACAGTATTCTCCAAATCTAGCTCAGCCAGTACCAGCCTGGGTAAATTTAAGAACCATTTATCAAGACCAAGAATTTGATTCCTTGGTAGTTCAAGATCTGAGAGACCACCAGAAATAACTCTGGGCTAGGTAGTGAATAAAAAAAGCAAGGATATGTGCTAACAAATTTCACTGCGCTTTTTTCTATGTGAATGTGTCCATTGGGTTTTCTTTCTGTGTGTATCTCAATTTAATCCAGACCCACTTCCCTGCTTGGGAATCCTTAGTGGTTGCCTAGTTCCCACAAAGTCAAGTCCAAGTTTGTTAACATAGTGTCTAAGATCCTCAATGATTTGCCCTCAGCAAGACTTCCTAACAAATAGTCTTCTCTTGTGAAAATGAGAGAAGATGAGGTGGGGATGTAGCTCATGGTAGAGCACTTGCCTAACATGCGCAAGGCCTTGGGTGCAATCCCCAGCACCTCAAAAAGAAAAAAGAGAAACAGAAAATAAAGCTGGGCATGGTGGCACACTTGTAGGAAGATGGATCTTGAGTTCCAGACCAGCCTGGGGGGAGTTCCCAGAGGTGGTTACAACACAAAGAAGTGCCCTAGAGAGCAGTTGCTTCCACAAAGAAGTATTACAAGTTCAAACTTTCCTTCCTTGGATGCTCAGATTTGCCCCTGGTTGGAATCCTTAGGTAAAGAAGGGCCAAAATTAAGTAAAATAAGAGAAGGGAAGGGTGATATTGGATCAGTACTTTTGGGTTCTAGTCCGTATTCTTTCACTAACTTCCTAAGTGGCAGTGGACATATATTATGGCCATGCAGTCTCATCTATCAGTGAGGGTGCAGGAACGATATGTAATCTCCTGAGTCCCTACTGACTCTAGTAGTCTATCATCTTAAGACTCTTCTCATAGTGGAATCATTGGTATCAGCAGAGTGGGAGACAGAGGCCTTCTTTGGCTGAAATTTAGATTCTTCTCTGACTGTTCATATCCTACCAGAATTCTGACCATTACAGCTCAACTGAGTCAGTCCCTAGGGTGTGGGGTGGTCTCATTTTATTGGGAGTGGCCCTGCTTACTCTACTCTTGGAATATTTTTCCTTCTCCACCCCATATGAGAAAATAAGGACTTGGGAAATAGAGTAATGGAGAGAAGGCAGGGTAATAATGAGCAAATGATTTAAGCTTTGGCCATCTCTATTTATTAAGTTTATTAAGTCACTTGTCCTTGCCTTTTTTTTTTTTTTTGTCCTTGCCTCTTATACTGAGTGTTCCCTCCCTGCAGTCTCTAATGAAAGGACCAATGTCACAGTTGTTGACGAGGGTTAAGGTCCAGGGAAATGAAGCAGGAATGCACTGAGGCTTGCTGGTGTGTGTGCAAGTGGCAGAGAAATCATCCAGGTCTTGGCTCAGCCTTATTGGTGCATCCTGCTTGTCCACCTCCCCTCCCACTGCCAGATGGCCATCCAGATGTCCTCAGCAGCCTTGTTCAGATGCTCCTGACTGCTCTCTCCTCCAACATCACTTCTCCCTTCCGAATGAAACCCACAGTAGCCCCTCCCATTAATTCTCTCCTACTCCCCAGCAGAGGCAGGCCCCTGGGTGAGAGATCTGTGAGGTCATGACCTTATGTCTCTTGTCTATAAGCCCATCTTGGGCCTGAAAAGCCATGCTAGGGAGGAGGATGGTGTCACCATGGGCAACTGTGCTGTGTTCTAAGAGTTGGAGATAGCGTGGCAGACAAGATGTGTACAAGCGTACCAGATGTAGAACAAATGGTCAAGCATTGAAACCCATCTGTTACACTGACCTGTTTCCACATTCCTGTTTTGCTTTCCCATTTCTTGCCAATGTGACAGGCCTGCTAGGCCCTTGGCTCTGTGATACTTGCTGCTGGGAAGGAAGAGAAAACACATGCCTGGAACCTCCAAGACACAATCTAGCCAGAGAGCAAGGCATACATACATTGCAAACATTCATAAGGGAGGCAGAGGGGGATTTTTATCCTGGGGTCTGTGCTGAGGTTAAGGCATCTGAAAACCCCAAGTTAAGTTTTCTGGAAGGATTATCCATAATTGTCTGATTTCAAAGGCAAAATGGATCCCTTCTCCCCCGAAAAAAGGATGAACTGAACTCCAGTTGGAAGGCCTGGGTTGCAGCCCTAGGTTTCCATTTGTCATCTGTGATAACAAATTGAATAATCTCCCTGATCCTGATCCTCAGTTTCTTAATCTCTAAAATGGTGTGTGTTGGGAGTGTAATTTCTGTCTTGCTTATCTTTTAGGGTGGTTGTGAAAGTGTTTTATAAAACATAAAGCACTATTAATACAAAACCATACAGGATGACAAAATACAGGGCTTATAGAAACCTTAGAGATGTCCATTCTGATATTTTCCACTTGCAGACAATGAAATTGAGACAACTAAGCTGCAGCAGAGCCAAGTGCAGAGAACAGCCTCTTCAGGGCTGGGCCCTACCCTGCAGGGGAATCAGCCCCTGGAGTGTCCAGTGCTCTGCCTCTGTGAGCTCTTTGCCATGGGCAGAGCCCCTGCAACCTCAGCCTCATGGAAAGTGCTACCTGGCTACACCTGAAAAAGACCCAGAGATAAATTGGGGATAGCTTGTGTGGAAAAGCAAGAGTTCTGGAAGCCAATCCAATCCTTGCAGGCAGAATTCTTATAATCAAGAGATTTCTGAAAAGCTGGCTCATAGCTCTGCAAGGCAAACATCTAAGCCCACGCTCATGGAACACATGATACAGAGGTGGCTCAGAGGGAGTCCCCGGCATGCTGGTGGGAGGTGGGTAGAAGGACATATCTCCCATCTGTCCACTTTTCTCCTGCTGCTGCTAGGGGCTCCAGTGTTGTATTTCTCTTATTTTCCAATCTAGAAGAGAGCTTGGAAATTTAGTTCATCCAGGCCGTGCCTCCATCTTTACGTTGGATGTGCTCAGTAGCTTTTCAGAATCTGAAAGCTTTGTTCTTCCAGGAGATGCCTCCAGAGGCGAGAAAGTGCCTGGCCATTCTCAGTACCCCATGGTGTTAACTGCCATTGGATCTTGACAAGTGGGCCTCACATTGGCCTTTGGTTGCAGGCCTCCTTGGGCTCCTACTGGTTAGAGGTTGGGAGTAGCTACTCCCCCAGGTTTCCACTAGAAAGTGTGCTGTGAAATCCTTGACCATAATGATACCCTTACCCTACATTTATCCCGACCTAACAATTTTAGACCTACTTGATCATATCCTTTCCCAACTGTTCCATCATGTCTGTTACCTAACCACAGCTCCCTGGTCCCCACAGTGTCCCCATCTCTTTTCTAGGGGCTCACCTCTCCTCCCTACCTACCAAAGAAACTTTTCCATCTTCAGTTCACTAATATTTGAATAGCTGTATAAGCACAAAATGTTATATTTGTGAACAGTGTCTGTGGGAAGGAATACCTTGTTAGTTTCCACAGTAATGCAAAGCTTAATTTAGAAAGCAATATAGCCCTTTTTTTTTTTTTTTTTGGTTCTGGAAGTCACAGAGCTTATGGATTACACTGCAGAGACAGCCTGACTGATGACACTAGCGTTTTGCAGCATGGGTCTGTAGCAGTTTCATTTTTATTCCTGTTCAGAGATATGGGGGTAAGTCCAATGGGAGCATTTACTCCCTGTGGTCAGGTCCTATGTCTCCATCAGCCCCTCTGTACAGTCAGGGCCTGGTAAGGGCAAGCAAATGGCAAGGGTTGTTAAATGTTGAGTTGCATCAAATCACCTGTCTGCTCCCTACTTCCTACCCATCTGGGACCTAACTTGGTCAGTTAGGTTCTGGAACTAGAAAATGACAGCAATAATGAGTAGGGTAGGGATTGGTGTGATCAGATCTCACCTCAACTGCCTCCCTTGGCTCCTGCCAAAACTGGAGACTGTCATGTCCTGTCAGATTTAGTGCTAGTCTCTTCTCTCAAGGACACACATGACTAGGATCTGAAAAATAATGGGACATAAATAGAGCAAGGATAGATTTGGAGGCAGACACCATGAAGTGTAGAAAGCAGGAGTCTGCCCACACACCCCTCCCGCACCATAGTAGCAGAACTTGGATTGGGACCGAGACAGGCTCTTGTTGAACATCACTGCCCCAAAATCCTCCAAGGGTTCCAGGCAAAGCTGCTTTCTGTCATGGGCTGCAGGTGTCTCTTGACTGTTGTGGAATGTTCTGGCATTTCAACACATATATTTTCAGCCACATTTCCCAGGGCCCAAAAGCTGAGAGAGAGGATTTATACTCCCTTCTTCCCAAGAGTGGAGGTATCTGTATATCTCTCTTTCTCTATAAATAGAATGTATTATAACCAAAGGCCAATTTGGAGACAAAGATACTGACGAAGGTCTCTAAGAGAAAATCTCTATAAGTAAAGGAAGGTACTCTGGCAGAGTGAGCCAGGCTCAGCCAAGGCTCAACCTGTCTCTGGGAGGACAAGAGGCTCCAGGCAGAAGGTGAGGCTAAATCTCTCCATTTCTCATCTAGAGTACCTCAGTCCCTGATCCTAAGGATTGTGTTATATTTTAGAAATGAGGGAACAATCTTATTTACAAAACAAAAGGCCAAGGGCTTAGGGGCGTGGCTCAAGCAGTACAGTGCCTATCTAGCAAGCAAGAGGGCCTGAGTTCAAATTCTAGTACCACCCCACCAAAAACAACACCAAACCAAAAAAACAACAGGAGAATGGTATCATGGAGCTACCCCTAAGCATTGTCTCTAAAAGACCTGGAAGACCTCCTTGTCCGGCTTGTCAGGGAGGGAGATGGCTATCCATGGCCAGGTACGGAGGGTGCAGCAACCAAGGACAGCAGAAAAGCTAGAGGCTGGCAAGAACAGCTCACCGAGAGATGTGGCAGAGGATATGATCGACCGCACAGCCACTTGGTGGCGGAGTTGGCCATTTTGCTAAACAGCATATTTTAGATTTTATTCGAAGTCAGCTTGTGTTAAACTTTGAAGTCTTCCAGAGCTCAGCCTGTGGGTGGGTTCATCTCCAGGCATTTTTCATTTACATTTACTAGTGGGCCAAGAATGGTAGACAAACAGGAAAGAAGCATAGAGACAGGCAGAATCAGGAAGGCAAAAAGATACACACAAAGAGAGCCTGAATTTAAAAGGCATGAGACTGCCTGGAAGCTAGGGGGGTGGGAGGAAAAGGGAGGGCGCCAGGGGGCAGGGGGGAGAAATGGCCCAAACAATGTATGCATATGTGAATAAATGAATAAAGAAAAAAATACTCATAGAAAAAAAAAAAAGGCATGAGACACAGAAATGAGGAAAAGACAATGAGATTCTAGAGATTCCAGAAAACCTATTAAGAAGGCACTCTACGAGAAGCTAGCTAGCTGGGTCCCCCAGGGTGGGGGGTCAGGCCGTCCTGCCAGCAGCCTCCCTGGATTGAGAATCAAGAGAAACCACAAAGGCCCATTGTTTTATTTGTCCCTTGCTTTGGCTCCTGGCAACCTGAGCTCTGGAGTTCTGACACATGGTCTGAGCGCCCCCTGCTGACCGCTCTACAGAATTTCACTATTTGGATCCAAAGTGAAATAGGATTACGTAATCTTCTCTAGTTTTGTTCCCCTCACTCCCCCCTCCTTCCCAGCCTTTTTTTTTTTTTTTTTTTTTTATCATCTAAATCTTTGGCTTCTCCAAAGCCTGCTGCGCAATGCCAGGACTTGAACCCCCTGACTGCTTGCTAAGGCCCTAAGGCCCAGTGAGGGCAGTGCAGAGAAGGCAACTCAGGATGCTGGCTGAACATTTATTGAACACATGCCACATAAAAAGTGCTGCGGAAAGGCCTAAAAGGGATGTCATCTGTCCTTTAGCCTCAAAAGTGACGCTAGCATTAAATTGGCCCTCTAGGCTTGGTCCAGGTCTGTCCAACTGGAGCAGCCTTGCAAAGTTAAGTGCCAAGTCAGCAGAGCCCAGCCGGGCGGCAGCAATGGCGAGCCTCCCGCGTTCCTTGCTGTCTAGCTATGCTTTCTTCCCGCCGAGCTGCTCTGCGCAGGGGAGGAATTGCAGAAGAGGAGGAGTTACTCCCTCTCGGAGTGGGAAGGAGAGGAACACAAATGCCAAGCCTGTTTTACTAGTAAAAATAGCCTTTATCTCTGGGAAGAAGGATAGGATCTCTCCCTCCCCCTCCCCCTCCTTTTCCCTCTCCCTCCATTGCAGGGGTGGTCAGACCCTCCCGAGTGACCCTGGGTCAGTAATGAGGCCTCTATTCGGTGTGCAATCAGAGGCCTCTGGTTATACATGAGCGTCACCTTGGGGACAGGGACAGATTTCCAGACCTCTGGTTAGTATATGTGCTCACAATAAGGAACCCTCTTCTTTCCTCCCCAGCTCCTCAAAGGTTAGAATTCCAAAATGGCTCCCTTTCCCTCTAGGCTTGGTCCAGGTCTGTCCAACTGGAGCAGCCTTGCTCCAGTTTTTCTTTCATAAAAGTGCTGTGCTTAAATAAAATGTTCCTAAAATATGCCAATGGCATAAGATTATTTTCAAGGTCTCTGAATAAAAACACCAGATTCTGCCCTTTGTTAAGGAAGAACTAAAACTTTGCAATTAACTGCACTGCAGAAAGCAGTTATGGCTTTCAGGGGAACTAGTCACTTGTTTCCTTATGACCTCCTGGGCCACCTTTTTGTAGTCCATCTTTCCTGCCTAGTTTCTTCCTTTTCCTTTCACCAGTCCATGGCCTTTGACTCACATTGTTTCCTGGTCTCCTATAAGATATACTATCTCCTATCATGAGTAGCCCGTGTGCACTTCTACCATACAAAAGCATTTTACTGACTTTTGAGTCCATAGGTGCACAAGGGGCTTGGCAGACTGAGTACATACCAATAACGGTTATTTATCATGAATGAGAGCAGCTCATAAATAACTGAAACTGGTCCAGTTCTGCTTCTGTCAAATAGAAGAGGAAAAAATGCACAAACAACCAAAAATACAAAGTAAAGGGGGGATGCTCTGCAAAATATGTCATTTCTGTGTTGCTATATATGAATAAATTGTAGCAGCTTCTAAAATGCTCCTGGAAGAAATTCACAGTTTTAGAACCCTGCTCAGCTGAAGGGTGCTGTGGGTCCCTGCTGCTCATGGCCAGCAGAGGGCAGGTTTCAGTTAGTAATGGAAAACTGCATGGCCGGAGCTGCCAAGCCAGGGTTCCAAGGTTGTAAACTGTTTATTCTGTGCTGTAAATATCCACTCTGGGCCTATGCATACTCCCAGGGACCATAGTCATGGTTCTCGATAGGTTACAAAAGACTAGATTTCAACTAACCAGCTCCTCGATATCATTTTTCTTTGTTTATAAGATCAAAACTCTGGCAGAAAGGCTGTCTCTGCATACCTCCCTCTGGGTGCCTCAAGCTGCTATTTAATGTGCAGTCACTGCAGTGACTTGTCCCTGTCCCAGCCTGACAGAGTCATTCAAAGCTGCATATTGTTTGGACTGGGGGGTGTTTTGGCTTGTAACTGATTTGGAAAAGCAAACGCTGTACCATGGATTTGGTCAAAGAGTCCTTGCTGTTGGTTTAACAAAAAGTCCCTTTTGTTTAATGAATATGGAAAAACCCTGGGAAATTGAGAGATAGGAATGAAGACTGCTGGAAAAATTTAAGATCTGTGCCAGCCTTGTACTCCTCGGTATGTATCCAGGAGAAATGAAAACATATGTCCACCCAAAAACCTAAGCACGAATATTCTTGGTAGCATTATTCATCATAGACAAAAAGTGGAAATAAGCCAAAGTCTCTTGACTGATGAATGGCTAAACAAATGGTGGTATATTCATATAATAGAGAATGATTCATCCATAAAAATGAAGTATTGGTACATTACGGCATGGATGAACCTTGAGAACTCTGTATTAATTGAAGGAAGTCAGTCACCAAAGACTATGTATTGTATGGATCCATTTACATTCCACAGAAACAGAAATTTGGTTGGTGGGGCTGGGGGCTGGGGGAAGAAAGGAATGGGGAATGACTCTTGATAAGACTGGGATTTCTTTTTGGAGTGACGAGAGTGTTCTGAAGTTACATAGAGTTCAACTTTGTGACTATACTAAAAGAATGAACTTTAAGTATGAAAATTATGTCTCTGTAAAAACTGTTATTTAAAACAAGTATTTGGACCAGATGGGACATTATAGAGGGAAACTCAGAACAGGAAGCAAGGAGAATAAAAAGAATATTTAGCTTCTGGGAGAGCCAGCCTCACTCGCAATCAAAACCACACTTGGATGAGAATAGAGTAGATTTAGAGCAGGCCAGAGACAGAGGCAGCCAAAGACAGTGTAGGAGGCGAGGAGACTTGTCCACAATGCTGAATTATCCCTGCTCTTCTCCAGCTGGCCCACCTGAAAAGAGTTACACTGACTAATCAAGCTGGCAATGCCAACCTGGGTGCTGTGTCACTCAAAGCAGGAGGCCTGGAATGGCTGATGTCATGATGACCCCCTGTGCAGACAGAAATAAGGGAGAATCACACTCTTCAGGCTACAGTAACAAGAAAGATTTCCCAAGCTCTCAGGAAGTAGGAAGGAAGGAAGGTGATAATAGTTTAGTCACCTGCTCAGCTGCCAGGGCCTTGTAGTCACACTGGAGTAGTTCTAGGTTTGTTGTCAGTATTATCCACAAGAGGCCAGAACTCATGCTCTCACCTCTGTAGCCCCCACAGCACCTGGCAAAGGCTGAGCCCATGACAACCCTTAGTAAATACATGGAAAACGTGGAGCGATGAAGAAATAGGTGAACATATAACTGAAAAGGCTGTGGAAGTACCTGGTGTGACTGGAACCTGGGCAGGAGCACCCTGGGTCAACACATTAGAGAGGAAGTGCCCTGAATGAGGAGAACAAGGAGAAATGTGTTTATTTGCCTGCCATTTATCAGAATCATCCTAGTATGCCCTCACTACAGCATGTTTAATGTCTTTCATCTGTCACCTTCATCTATTCCTGGACAAAAACTATAATATGTTAATGCTGCTGTGTGCTGTCAAATCATATGTTTTGTTTCTAAGATGCACTGTGAAGAAACTCTATATAAGAGTCTGTCTTTGAAATTTTGTGTTTACTGATTTAAAAAAAAAAACCTTCCTCTTCTGTAATTGTTTATGGTGATCAGGGAAAACAGTGTTATTGGAGTATGATAAAGTATTTTCCAGCCCTGTGTTTTTCTCCAAGTCTAGTCCTCTGGGTGAACGTTACGTATTTCAGGGAACCAGGGAATATGTCTAACTATGTCTTACAAAACTTGCTTAATTATAGATTCTGCTAAGAGATGGAAACTCAGAAACTAATTATATGGCTAGAGCTTCAGATGGGCTTTGGAATCAAGCTCATACACTTCCAGCTATGCAGTAAATAAGGAGTTAAAGAAACAGGTGAAACATCAGTTGTTTTAAATAAAGTATATGAGTTCAGCAGCAGAAAGAATTTGATTTGGAAGTTAAACAGACCTGGGTTTAAAACTGGCCCATTCCTTCAATTTTCTTTTAGTAAATGTGTACTGATCACCTACCCCCATGAGGAAGACAGTCTGTGTCCTCAGGGAACTTCCAGTCCCATGGCCATACCAAACACCTGCTCTTTTAAAAGATTACTAAACCTCTCTGTGTCTAGGTTTATAAAATAGAAATGAATAATTTTGAAGGTTTTTTAAGGATTAAATTGAATTCCTTAATCAAGCCTAGGTATTGCATTTTAAAATGTCCTTCCTTTTCCCTTATGTAAATACTGTTGGTATTGTTTTATCATTTGCTACTCTATACTTTTACCCTAAATGGATCATTCCTAATGGACCAAATGGGTGAGGTTTGAAACCCCAAAACACCTCCATCAGGAAACAGTGTGTGTAGTTGAGAACATGGAGGTGGCATCAGAGGGTCTTGGGTTAGAAACCAATTGAGCTACTTGCTGATTTGGGGGCAGGTTAACCTCTCTCTGTCTCAGTTTCCGTCTCTGGACTAATAACCCCATCCTCCTGGAGTCATGAATATAAAGCCCTTGGGTCCATGGCTGGTACATAACAAGGTCTTGGTAAAGTTACTTACTCATGGAATATCAGTTTCCAAAGTTGGCACTGGTCTTGATCAGCAACATGGCCACCTTTCCATTTTACAGATGAAGAAAGTGGGGTTCAAAATAATTGGTCTGCTTCACACTCTTAGTTGGTGGCAGAACAGGAATCTCTAATTCTTGTCCTAGTGTTCTTTGTCTCTACTTCACATTCACACGTGGTTTGACTAGAATAAAATTTTGAGCAACATTAAGTTCACACATGCAGGGTGAGCCTGTTTCTTTATGTACAGCAGTGGAGTTGGTTAATTGCTTCTACTCAAGGTTCTAAGACACCATGCCTTTCTGAGGAGAAGCCAGGGAACACAGGGAACTGTGAACTACTTCCCCTGGTCCTTGCTACATTTGGGTTGTGGATTGATTGATTTCAAGATTAAGGAAAACAGGATTCTCCTCCATGTCCTTTGTTATAAGACAACCATGCCTTAGAGGAGCTTCTTTTTCAATGGCAGTGATTTTCAAATTGAAGGTCATAACCTATCAGTGAGTCTTGAAATAGATTAAGTGGGTCAACAAATGTAACAGAAGAGAATTAAAAATATCAAAGTGCATCACAAACAGTAATATTATTTTGTGAAATCTTTGCTATATATGTGCAGGCTGATTTATGTACTGTGATAGCACAATTTAAGAAAATTATTTTTAAGTCTCAAAAGAGTGATAGCTACTGCTTTAAGACATGATCCATGTTGCCTGCAATTAAAATGTTTCATTTTTTAATCAGTTAGTCATTAATTAATTCATCCATTTACTCAACAAGTGTTTGTGGAGCACACCTCCTAAATGTTAGGCATTGGAAAGACAGCAGTGAACAAAACAGAGAAAAATCCCACAATCACTGGACCCTGGTGGGGGAACACAAGGAATATACAGAAAAGGTCCAAAGTTTAGGAAATACAGATAAGGAGAGAGGCAAAAAGGAAGGAAGGAATTAAGTCAGGGCATTCCTAATCAACAACACTGTTAACATTTTGGTTTATGTCCTTACAGACTTTCTTCATGTGCATATGCCACTTTTCTTGCCATTTCAGGACCTCAGGATCATAGGGGTTACATAAATGAATGAACGGAGTGCATGCTGCCAAATCCAGCCCTCTGAAGCATGCTTTTCTCTAATTCTGCTTCCCTTTTCCTTCTCCCACTTACCTGGTAGCTCTGTCCAAGGAGGCCCTACTTTCTCTCTAGTAGTAAATATAGGGCCAGGTCCTCAGCCTCAGGAGCTGAGCCCAGTGTTTAATGGGCACAATGTCATCTTTGCCCTGCTCACTAAAAAGGTCTATATCAGAGTTCTATTGAATAGACTTTTAATGACTAACGATTATTTCTTTTGGTTTTATGAAACAGGGTCTTGCTATGTAACCCAGGCTGGGGAACTCACTGTCCTCCTTCCTCCTTCTCCCAAGTTCTGTGATTTCAGGCATGCATCTCCATGCCCAGCAGCATTAGCAATTTAATCACTTTTATAGATTAAAGAATAATTGAAGTCCAGGGAGGTTGTGACTTGCCCAAGTTCTCACCAATAGAAGGAAAGGCAAGAGTCTGAAATGTTTTATGCTCCACCATTGGTTTCTCCAGCTGTCTTGCATTTCAGATTTCTTCCTATTGTGCCAACATATATATATATGTGTTTAATATATATATATATATATATATATATATATATATATATGTTTAATTTAAAGATAGTAAGCTGTTGTGGTTGTTGTTTTAAGTTGCTGTTTTCTAAGAGATGCAAACTAGTTAAATTTATCCTGGTTTAAGAGACCATTAACTTAGTAAATCTCTGGATTCTGCAGCTGCCATGCTAAAAGCCTTAAAAACAAATGCAATAAGAAGCTGCACTTGAGTCAGACAGACAAGAAGATAGGATCCTTTCCAAAACCAGTGTTTACATTTGGATGATTCTGGCTTTCTCATTTCCTTTAACAAGCTATTTAACAAGGTAACTTTATCTTTAAAAGCATCTTTAAAAAAAAAAAGAGGAACTAGGAGAGAGCAAGGAACTTAAAATCAAGAGGTTTGGACTCTAGAAGCCATGTGTGGTAGTTCACACCTGTAATCCCAGAACATGGGAGGATGAAGCAGCTGCATCTCCAGTCCAAGGGTAGTCTGGACTACATGAGTAGGAGGGGACTGATTGATTTGGACTCTACTCCCAGTTCTGATGGGTAGCCTTAGATTAGCCACTTCCCCCACCCCACCCCGCCAGCCTGCTTCCTTACTTGTACAATTATGGGATGGATAGATGAATGGGATAGAGGTAGAGATTTTCAGACAGTGGTCAGGATTTCCAGAGCTGGGGCTCTAAACCACACTTCCCCCTCCCATATCTTCCCTTCCCTGCTCAGAACAGCTCCCCTTTTATTTGTTTTACAGGGGGAGAATTTCATAAGATTTTATTTAAAGGAATGGTTCTGCTGTTGGGAGAACCCTCACAGCCCTCCCCCGGCACCCATGTTAGCAGGCACTCTATCCCTGAGCTCCACCCCCTAGCTTGGTTAGATGGGGGGTTTTGTTTTTTTCCTTTCTTGTTTTACATAGCATTTAAAAATCACCAAAATAAGATGATGTGAAAGAACCTTTCCACTTCTAAAACTCTATAGTTGCTGAGCTCAAAGGCAGGCTCCCGGTTTTTCTGTGTAGCAGTCTCTCTGCTCTGTGGATATGCCCACTGGTCACTGGTAAATTATCAATCTCTTCTCTGCTGACCCCATACTGCTTAACATGTATTATTATACTGGCTAAAGGCTCTCGGAAAGAGCTGCCTGGTAATCGTGCCTAATACCGTGACAACTGCCGGGAGAAACACTGTAGCAGTGCTTTTGCTAACCATGGATTTGACTTTTTAAAAATTTAATCATGCATGCATTTGTTCCAAACTCGTTAGAAAAACAGTTCCAGAATTGTCCCCAGTCCTGGCCAGCATGGCAGCATCCTCCTTCCTATGCTGCTGTGGCTTTGTTTAGCCACTGCAACTGCTCCCTGCTGTGGAGCAGAGATGCGGTGGGATCCCACACCCTCCCCTGCCCGTTTTGTTCCTCTGGTTGTCTGTCATGCTGTGTTTTCCTAGAGTCGCCTCTAAAAGCCAGAGATCTTTGACTGTCACTGCAGTCCAGGCTGCGCCAGGCTGTGCCAGCCCAGCTTTCTTTAGCGCACCTGCAGGCCCTGCTGGGAGGGATGAATTTCACACGAAGGTGCCTACTTTGGCCAGTGTGGATGGGAGCACTTTTCTTTGACAGTGCACTGATTTGGCCTCCTATCTAAAATTCACAGATAGCACAGATGCTGAAAGCAGACTGAGATAAATCAGCATTTTCTACTCACTGGAGGTCAGTGAGGTCATGAACTTGCTGGTGGAGGAGTACTTCAGGATGGGGAGTGGGAAGTGAACACTGAGTGCTTCCCTCCCAGTGTTCTCTAATCACCCTCCTCGGTAGGTACCATGCTCTTATCCCCATTTGAAAGAGGACGAGACAAGCTGGGAGAGGTCAAACTCCTTGTCTAGACACAGTTAGGAAGTGGCAGCTTCAGGAGCTTGCCAAATGTCCTGTTCTTCCCACCCCGCCATGCTGCCTTCCTGATGAGCATGCTGACTCATTTGGGAAGTTATGTAAGCTTGTAAATCACTCTGCAATTCCCAGATAATGAGGCCGAATAAAGAAGAACAAAGTGTTGCCACGGGGAGCTTTGGTACAGTGGCAGAAGCAGCACACAAGGCAGTATGGGGTTGGCAGAGACTTTGCAGAACTGTTGAGAAGGACAGAGCTGCATCAGTGGGCTTCGAACCAGAGGCCATCATTTGTTTGTCCCTTCACCTCCCAACTTGCTCTGTAAGTAAATGGGGTTTAAATGAAAAACATATAACTCAAGCTATCTATTTAACTCACAGGTAGTGCACAGCTTTGGCCACTTGCGAAGGTATGCCACAGTAGAGAAGATCAGGCACTTTGGTACCACTAGGGACAGTCACTTCCATTAGGGGAAATAAGCAAGGCTGCCTTTAAGTATCATCCATAGGCCCTTTTTTTTTTATTGACTAGGGGAGTGTCATAGTTAGATTTGCACTTTGGAAAGTTACTCCTGGCCTCTATGTAGGGACAAAGGCAATATAGTGGCTGCTATCAGGGTCCTGCCCATGTGCCCTCATAGTCACAGCCTCACACCACAGCGTGTGACATCCTGCAATGCACAGCACAGACCACAATGCTGGGGCGTTCCTGCCCTGAGACCAGCCCTCAAGCAATGGTAACTGGAAAGTTGAGGGGTAAATCTGAGCTTTCTTACATGTTGGTTGTGGTGATGCTGACGTGTGCGCTAGACTGTGTTCTAGAGTTTCCCAGTGGGATGGAGTTCCAGGATCCTGTAGTGCCTGATAACACACTTTTTATTGGCTTCTTTTTCTTCTTGGTCTCACCCCGACCCCCTCCACCCCACCCGCTGCAATGCAGCAACCAGGGTTTCCTAGCATCACTCTCAAGCTTTTTATAGTCAAAGCCTTGTCCCAGGCTCTGCTTCTAGAAGAACTCAAAGATCATTTAATACCTCAGTGTAAAGACAGGTATTGGGGGTTGACCAGAGGAAGCACAAGTGGGAATGGAGAGGAAGGGGTGCATGTGAGGACTGTTTGCCCTGAAATTTAGGACTTGAAAATGAGGAACTCTTAAAACTCAATAGTAAAGACAAAACTAAGAACCCACTTTAAAAATGACATGAACAAGATATTTCTCCAGAAAGACTATAAGTGGCCAACAGCTATGTGAAAAAAATGCTCAACATCACCAGTCATGAGGGAAATGAAAATCAAACCCACAATGAGCCACCACCTGAAACCTTTCAGGGTGGTTATTATCAAACAAACAAAACAAAACAAAAAATGAGTGTTGGCAAGTATGTGGCAGAAACTGGAACCCTTGTATGCTGTTGGTGGGGATGAGAAACATGCAGCTGCTATGGAAAACTGCATGAAATGCTTCAAAAACATAGAACTGCCATATGATCTAGAGAGTCCACTTCTTAGTATTTAGCCAAAAGAAATGAAATCAGGATCTTGAAGTGACATTGGCACTCCCACATTCATCACAGCACTACTCACAATTGTCAAGATGTGAAAACAACTTAAATGTCCATCAACAGATGAGCATAAAAAATTATATACATATATATTCTGTACATACAGTGGAATACTATTCTATTGAGCTTTAAAAAGGAAGGAAATTCTGTAATATACAGAAACATGGATGAAACATGGGGCATTACGCTACATGAAATAAGCCATGCCCAAAAGCATAGATATTACATGAATATCTAAATAGTCAAATTCATACAGTGATAGAATGGTGACTGCCAGGGGATGGAGGAGGGAGAGATTAGGAGTTGCTAACAAGGAGCATTAAGTTTCAGTCAAGAAAGATGAAAAGATCTAGGGATCTGCTGTGCAACATTGTAACTAGAGTAAAAGGAAAGCATTGCATGCTTAGTACTTTGGTAAGAGGGTAGATATTTGTTAAATGTTCTTACCATGATAAAACAAAGTAAAACAAGTGAACATGGAGTGGCAAGAGAAAAGGGAAGGACAGGAAGACTCTGTAAGGACTCTGGATCTCCAGCTTAAGTCTGGTTGGATGCTGGTGCCTTAACCTAACCTAGGGAATACATTTGGGGTATAAGAAAGTAGATCTGATTTTAGATCTGTGGAAGAAAGTACCATTGGGCTCTGTGATGTCATGTGCAAAAGTAAAAGTGCCCCCCTGGCCAAGAACATCTTCCCAAAAGCTTACCACAGTGCTTGGAACTCTGTATCACTCATCCTTTTTGGCTTGCTTTTCCTAGAATCCTATTTTTAAAATGCTCCTGATTATTGTACTTTTGTTATATGTGATAATGGCATTGTGGTTATGGAGGAAAAAGCTCCTTAACTGCTAGAAATATCTGCCAAAGTATTTAATGGGTAAAATGAAAGACTGTCAAGGATTGCCTTAAGATAATCCAATAAAAAGAAAATTCAAGTGTACAGGTAGGGGGGACAGATTTTTAGAAATTGGCAAAATATTTAAAATTGTAAAACTGGGGAATAAATATAAGGGTTTATTATGCCATTTCCTTTTATTTTTGTGTATTTGAAATTTTCCACAGTAAAAAAATAGCATTTTCAAAATGGTTCTAGGTGGATATCTTATAAATAAACAGCCACAAAAGTGTTTAAAAACTATGGCTGTGCTTTATATATTTAGAGTAGTTAGAAAAAGGAAAAGGCTAGTTCTTTCAAGAGGTAGAGTTGTTAGCTAGTTTTTAAAAGCGAGAAGTTGGGATTCAGACTTAGAACATCATACATTTTGCAATCAGTTGATCATTTCCACAATTCTCCAGAATGCAAGAAAGCATTTGTTGGCTCTATCATGTCCTGCACTGGTTCTACAACAGGAACTTTGTATGCATGATCTCATGTTATCTTCAAAATTCTGTGTAAGGATCCATTGCACAGATGAAGAAAGTGGGACTAATGAGGTCAGATCTTTTGTCTAATCCTACAGAATTTTAAAATTCAAGAGTATTAGGAGAGGGGCCAGGGTTTGAAGCTCTATATGTCTGCTATAAAGTCTGGTATATTCCTCAGCCTTCTGACCAGCTCAGTGTGTTGCCATAAGTTACCTCATCAATCCAAGAAGTGGTCATTCACAAACTTGCTCCCTCTGACAGCCAGTTTGGGAATTGATCTTGATTAGGTCAAGACTAAACCAAGAGAAATCAAGAACCTGTCCCCCTGGGCTGGTATGGCAGAGTGACTGACAAGCTCACAGACCAAGTGAAGAAAATCAGGGAAGCATCCAGTCAGCTCATCTCCCAGCCTAGAGGGTTGATGGGTTGCCAGGAAAGCTGAGGAGAGCACAGCACCTAGAAGAGCTAACTGGGAGAGAAGCAAAGATAAAACCAACTGTACAAAGGTAAACAACTCTACAAGCAAATATAATGCTTTGAAAAGTGGTGTTTCCTTATTTAAATACTTGTTTATACTTTTCTTTTTTAGTAAACCAACTTTAAGTTCAAGTAAAGAAGATAGTTAAGTAAAATATAATTATTTCCTTCTGTTGGAATGTGTCCATAATATCATGAATATTATTATCTGTAATAAAGACTCTAGAAAACTTCATTTTAAAACTTAGTGAACAAGCAGAATATACTGTATATATGTATATACATATACACCATATATACACATACAGTGATTAAAATTTTTTATAGTGCTAAGGATGGAACCCAGGGTCTAGAACATGTTAGGCAAACACTCTACCACTGAGCTACACCCCCATCTATGATTATAGTTTTCTAAAACACTGTCTGTGTGGAAAAAGATTGGAAGAGAAAAAAATGTCAAAAATCCTGTGTGATTGCCTTTAGTGATGGACATATGGATTTTTATAATTATAATTTTAACTTTTAATTTTATTCCTTTTGGAATGGAAATAAAATTCAAGAAAAAAGAAAGTAAAAAAAAAGTCCATTTTACTTTTTATCCTTAATCTGGGTAATGAAGATGTTTTTTAGAATAAAAGATGTTAAAGATACTTAGAGTTTTATGTTAAGAATTTAAGTGTGATTTGGTAGAAAATCACAAGTGATGAAATGTTATATTAGCTGTCTGCAGTTGGCCATGAAGCAAATCTCAGCACTGGGTCTCCATCCCTTTGTTTGATCAAAATGACTAAAATATTGAGATCAGTTCACCGGAAGATTACGCCAGTGACAGCAAAATACAGACCTCTAGTAATTGGACTCTCTCTAGACCTCAGGAGGTTAAATTCATAAATCCATATTTTTAATTAGCCATCTTCTTGGTCTATTTAACAAGAGTTACATTCTGTAAATTACAGTCTCTCAAGGGCCAGACTTATGCTGCATTTTAGAAAACCAGAGTCATCAACTCCAACTGCATAGAGAACTTTCTTCCCAAGACTGTTAAGCCAAGAACCACACGACACCCACCCACAGTATCTACAGAGTGCCTTGGCAGGGGTAGCAATTTCTTCTAGCTGTCTCTGAAATGGCAATATTGGATATCTGTCATTTAGAAAGTTGAAATTCCACAGCTTTCTTGAACAAAAGAAATCTAAGAAGTTTTACTGTAATCCAGCTGGTATTAGGGCTTACCATGTGCCTACTCTGCAGGGGGGCATGACCAGCAAGAAACAGATTATCCTTAAAAGAGAAAAACAAGTAGAGAATTGTCTGTGATACCAAGTAAGGTAAAAGAAGTAGGATGCATATTTAGGAAAGAAAAATCACCTGTACTTGGGGGCTTTGTGGAAAGGTTTTCCAGGGTATGTTACCTTGAAGTGAACCTTGATAGACATAAGATTTCAGACAGCCATAGATTAGCAGGGAGGGTATAGGATGTCATTAAGGAAGGGAAGAATATATGCGAAAAGGCAATACTTTCTGTTCCAAAGTTTAAAAAATTCAAGTGGTCCTGAATTGAGGACTTTTAAGAGTCATGGCTTAACCTTGACTTTGTTTAGCTGAGCATGAATTTGGGACTTTGTGGACTTTGAGAAGCAGGTAGAAGAGGATGCAGGTTGGCTAGAGGGGCTCCTAAAGCAGATTTGGGGGAAGAGAAGAGGAGGAATGAGACAGTTCATACTACCACAGAAATAAGAAGAGCAAAGAAGAAATATTCAAAGGGCACTGCTAGGGCATTTTGCTTTGTGATATGCTCTGTACCCATACAAAATCTTTCATAAAAATCTACATTACTGAACCATGCTTTGGACTTGAATTTTGAATTTGTGTGTGGAGTGAACACTGTTGAGGAGTGGTAGATATGGGGGATAGAAGCAGAGGCAGAGAGAGGGGTGTAGTTACACTGCTAGTGTTGGGGCATAGGATGAGCCACGTCTGATGTAGTCTTGATCTTTGAAGAGCCTACTTTCTGGTGGAGGTCAAGGGGGCAGGGAAATAATGAAAAAAATATATTTATATATAATATATATAATTAGGATTGTAGTTAGTATACAAAGGAGAGGTCTGTGGTGCTATGAAAGTTCATAGATGTATTTGACCTTGTTGGTCAGTTAAGGAGCTATAGAAATTAGTCTTGAAAGATGAATAGGAGGACAGTATAAAGTGTAATGTTTAAGGTAAAGTGAAGAGCAAAGGCCCTGTGGAAGGGAGGAGATGAAGAGAAGCCATTGTGGCTAGAGCAGATAGTGATGAGGGGCATGGAGCCAAGTGTAGTGAGGAGGCAGGAAGCAGACCACGCAGGGCATTGTAAATCATGCAAGGGTTTAATTATGGGTAATAGTAACATGTATATTTAAGAAGGTCACTCTGGCTGATGTATGGAAAAGAAATGGGAGTATGGCATGAGTAGATATATGTGGGGAAACCAACTTGGAGGCTGTTGCTCTCCCAAGCAAAAGATGATGCTAAGGCAGTAGTTTATCTTAAAGGAGAAAACATGAGATAATTTCAGCTAAGACGGTTACCCTACTGTATGTCAAAATGATGACTTGCAAGAAAATGTCACCTTACACTTTGTAGGAAATCTATTGTTTTTTTCAAGTACAAATATGTGCTTATGTAAGTGACTTTAGTAATAAGAACAGATATATGCTAACACTAGGATGAAAAGGCTGTCTCTGGGAAAGAGGAACGCAAAATGTAATATTCATAAGCTTTTGGATATGTCTACATGACAGATGTGTTTCTAAGTGTACTGTATATTTTAGGAAGAGATCTTTTTCTCCCCTGTTGGTTTGTATACAGCACGCTAAATGGATGAAGCGAACAAACCATTATGTATGAATTACTTTGTCTTTATGATAAAAACAATTCACAGAAGTATGCACATTAAAATATTTCCATATTACCTTCAATTCACCCTTGCTACTCTAATCTCTTGCTTAAGGAACAATTAACAAGCCATAATATCACTGAGAGATTATAATACAACTCTATATTAGATATAGATAAGTAGACAAAACTGAAAAAGGATATGACAGAACCAAACAAACAATTAACAAGCCCAATCAAACCTTGAACTCAATGAATACGGAATATATTTTTAAACTAGCTTTTAAAACTCACATGAAACTATTGTAAAAATATATGATTACAAGAGTGTGTTCACTTTGCAATGACTCATTGAACAGAATATTTATGATTTGTGCATTTTTCTGTCTGCAAGTTACATAGCAAGATTCTGTCTCAAAACGACAACAAAAAACGCCAACAATGAAAAAGTCAAAACAAGCAAAACAAAACCAAACTAAAATCTCAGCACATAAAGAAGTTCCAAAGAGAACCTCAGCACTGGCAGAGTGGTTCAAGTGGTAGAGCAACTGCCTAGCCAGAATAAAGCCCTGAGTTCAAACCCAGGTTCCACCAAAAACAAAACAAAACAAAAAGAGACTCAGTGAAGCTCAAAGGACCATATTATACAAAGGTGTTTGACAATAATGAAATAAATTAGAAATTCACAAGAAAAACATAATCAAAGGCTGGCAGTGTGGCTCAAGTTGTAGAGCAGCTGTCTAGCAAGCATGAGGCCCTGAGTTCAAGCACTAGTATAGTTAAAATAAAATAAATACATAAATAATTTAAACAATATAGTTAAAACATCTTGCAGAAAGTGAAAAATGCATCTCTTAGCAATATGAATTAAGAAAAATAATAAAAATGATGAAATATTCAAAGCTACAGGACAACGAAAGTATTAATAAAAACTTGTGGAGATGTAGCTAAGTGAAATATACAGAATTATTTGCATGTATTATAAACCATAAAAGCAAAAAAATCCAAATAAGATAAACATTCAACTTAAGAAGCTAGAAAAAGGATTTAGAATAAACTAAGAAAAGTAGATGAAATAAGTATAAAAGGAAAAATAATTATTGATTACAGATGATTAGCACAATAAAAGGGAAATCCCAGTCAAAATCCCAGCAACCTGCTTTGTAGGTATTGACAATCTAATTCCGAGGTTCATTTTATTTTATTTATTTGTTTTCTGAGGTTCATTTTAACCGGCAGAAAAACAAAACCAAACCAAACCTCCAAACCCCTCACAATAGCCTATGTAACACTGAAGGAGAAGAACCAAGTTACATGGCTGACACTACCAGATTTAAAAACTTACTATAAAGCCATAGTAGTTAGAAGAGTGTAGTATTGATGAAAGAATAAACAATCAATGGAATAGCATACCAAGCCTAGTCAAATACAGTCAACTGATCTTTGACAAAGGGGCAAAGACAATGTATAAAGGAGTTACAATAGTCTTTTCAACAAATGGTGCTGGAACAACTGGACATGCCCAAGCAAAAGCATGAATCTTAGATACAAACCATAACCCCTCACAAAAACGAACTCAAAATGAATTACATACCTAAACTTAAAACTCTCAAAGTTCTAGAAGATATAAAGGAGAAAGACTACATATCTTTGGGCAAGACAGTGACTTTTTGGATACAACACCAGATGTGATCCATGAAAGAAGGAAGTGATAAGCTTGACTTCATTAAAATAAAAAAACTTATGCTTTGCCAAAAGACAAAGACTAGAGAATGAGAAGACAAAACACAGACTGCAAGAAAATATTTGCAAAAGACATTTCTATTATTTAAAATATACAAAGAATTCTTAAAACTCAACAATAAGAAAGCAAGCAAACTGATTTAAAAATGGGCCAACGACACCTCACCAAAGAAGATATACAGATGGAAAAATAAGCAGATGAAAATGTGCCCCACATCATATGTCATCAGGGAAATGCAAATGAAAACAATGGACTACCCCTACACACTTGCGAGAATGGTCAAAATCTGGAACACTGACACTAAATGCCAGCAGGGACACAGAGCAACAGGAATGCTCATTTATTGCTGGTAGGAAAGCAAAATGGTACAGTCAGTTTGGAAGAGTGGTTGGACATCTTACAAAGCTAAACACATTCTTAACATACAGGCCAGCATTTGAGATATTTGGTATTTACACAAAGGAGCTGAAAACATGTCTACACAAAAACCTGTGCATGGATGTTTATGTTAGTTTTATTCATAATTGCAAAAACTTGAATGCAACCAAGATGTTCTTCATTATGTGAATGGATAAACTGAAATCAACTGTGGTACATTTAAACAATGGAATATTACTCAGAACTAAAAAGAAACAAGTTATGAAGCCTTATGAGAAAACTTAAATACATATTACTGAGTGAAAGAAGGCAAAATAAAAAGACTAAATTCTGTATTGTTTTCAACTACTTTGGAAAAGGCAAAAGTATAGAGACAGTAAAAAGATCAGTGGGAAATTACTGGGGAAGAAGATTGAATAATCAGAGCACAGAGGATTTTTTGCACAGTGAAAATACTATATATGATACTTAATGATGAATACAGTCATTACAATCTGTCCAAATACACAGAACTAACACTAAGATTGAACCCTAAAGCAGACTGTAGATTTCAGGTGAGAATGATGTGTCAGTGTTGGTACATCAGTGGAGGAGGACATTGATAATGGGGGAGGCTTTGCATGTGTGGAGGCAGGTGTTATATGGAAAATCTCTGCATCTCCCTCTTCATTTTGCTGTGAACTTAAGACTGCTCTAAAAATAAAGCCTTTAAAATGAGTTTTATGTTTTCATAGACAAAGTAGACAATCTATCAGGATGACAAAGGAGAAAAGAAGTAACAAATAAATATTAGAAATATAAAGGGGAATGTGAGTGTAAAGACAGTGGAGAATTGGAAATTCATAGGATGGGACTAGAAACTCTATGGCAGTAAGTTTTAAACAAGGTATTTGAGAAAATATAAGTTATTAAAATTGGTTTGAGAAGAAATAGAAAATTTGAACAAGCTAACAACCATCACATAAACTAAATTGATAGCTAAAATCCTCCCAGCAAAAAAAAAAAAGATGGAAGACCCAGGCAGTTATGCAAGATAATTTACAAAGTTTTCAAGGCATAGACAGACTTTTTCTTTTTTTTTTTTTCAGACTTTTTCTTATACAAACTATTTTGGAGAGTTAAGAAAAATGTTAAAAAGGAAATCTATTCAACTGATTTACATTAATGAACTCAAAACTAGACAAGAACAAAATAATAAATTATAAAGCTAATTCACCTGTGAACATGAATAGTAAAATTATAAATCCTAATAAATTTAATTTGTCAGTATATTAAAAAACACACATCACATCCATGAAGTAGGGTTAATTCTACAATGTAAAACAGCTTCACCTCAGAGCAATCCAATAAGGTTCTCTGTCTTTTAAATAGACTAACAGAGAGAAACCATATGTAAAATAAAAAATGTAGAAATAGCAATTGATTGACTATATATCATTCATGATTTAAAAAGCCATTTTGGCAGGGAATGTAAGAAGAATTTCTTAACCTGACAAAGGGCTTTCTCAAATCCTACATCAAACATCCTCAGAGATGGGAACATGTAGAAGATCCTCTATATCTGCTATTATGCAACATTATTTGGAGGTCCTAGCTAATGCAAGGGGAGATAGAATAAATAATCATAAGACTTGGAAAGGAAGAGACACTATTATTTGCATAAGATATGACTAACTGCATAGAACAATCCAAAATAAGGGATAGAAAAGCTAATAGGACTAACAAAAACTTAAACATGAATACTGATTCCAAGATCAGTATACAACAATCAATAATATTCCTACATACCAGCAACAATCAATTAGGAAATGTAGTGGGAAAAAGAAACACTAGCAATAAAATCCATAATGTAGCAGGAATTAATTTAACAGAAGAGGTGAGAGTTCTTTATGGAAAAAGCTACAAATACATTATTGAAGGACATAAGAGAAGTCTTAACCATCGTTAATGGGAAGATACAATATAATAAGAATGTTTATTTTCCTAAATCGAGCTGTAAATTTAGTGCAATTCCAATAAAAATCTCAGTGGACATTTTTCAAGGAACTTGACAACTTAATTCTACAATTCATCTGAAAGAGAAGAGGAACAAAAGTAACTAAGACAATTTTAAGCTATAATAAAATGGAGGAAATAGCCCCATGAAATAACAAAACTTCTGACAAAGCTATAGAAGACACATAGAAAGTAATGCATGTTTGTCATGAACAGGTTGTGCTGTCTCAAAGTACCTGCTGGACTCAATAACACTTCTGAAGAAAGTAATCCTATACGGGTCTTTTCTAACAGAGTTGTATAATCTTATTTGTGACTGATTAGGACAATGACCAAGTCAATAGAGCTGCTGATGAGTTGGATACCATGAAAGCCAACCTGTCCTGTGATGCTTTGAGGCAATCTGATTGAATAGTGTCAAATTGAGGCAGTAATATCCTCTTTTGGAGGAAGAGCAGATAATAGGTATAAAAAGGAAGTGAATTGCTTAGGCTTGGGTGTTACCCTGAAAACTCTGGAATATTGTTCTTATTCTCTCTTAAGACTGCTGTTCTGTCCTATTTGTAAAGTCAGGATCTTAAGGCGGCTTTACCATTGAAGAGATGACTTTCTTTGCTATCTCATGTTCTTGAATTTCCTTGGCAATTAAGTTAATTCACATAGCACTCTGTGTGTCTTCCTTGGCAACCTTAACAACAGTGATAGACAGGAATAGCCGGGTTTGATTGGACTATAATTTAGAGGGGAGAAGAGGAAGAATTCTTTTAAAAAATTACACATAGGCTGGAGTTGTAGTTCAATGGTAGAGTGTATCCTTAGCATATGCTAGACTCTGGGTTCAATCCCCAGTACTACACACACAAAAAGAAATAGAAAAAGAAAAAAACACACAAAATTGCAAATACAATTAAGTATGAATTATAAAATCACAATAAATTATAAATGAAAATTATAAACATTGGGCCCAGGTGTGGTGATTTATGCCTATAATCCCACCTTCTTGGGAAGTGAAGATAGGAGGATCCCACTTCAAAACCAGACTAGAGAAAAAAGTTAGCGAGGTCCTGTCTCAAAGTATAAGCCCAGGTGGTTTATAACTATGATCCTAGTTACACAGGAGGCAGATGTAGGAGGATCGCAGTCTAAGTTTGGCTCCAGGCAAAAGCTGGATAGCTTATCTGAAAAAGCAAAAGGACTTCAGATATGGCTCAAGTGGTAAAGCTCCTGCCTAGCAAGCTTGAGACCTTAAGTTCAAAAATATTACATATATATACATTGCAAATCCAGAGAAATAATAAAAATATTTGTATAATTAACTTCCTATTACACCTGTATGTTTTTGTTGTTTTCCTACATATTTTGGCTATATACACTTTGTTCATTTCTTCATATGCCAATGATTTTGTAATATTGTTTTTTCCTTAGTGAGAAAAGAAAGAATTTAATCTTTTCCTGATTTACCCATCTTAGTTTCTGCATCCACCTGCCCCATTCATTTCTGCATCTGCCCCATTCATATAGCTTGACCAGCCTAGCACATTTGCACTTAACTCCTTCTCCACTGCACTACTTCATCACCCCCAGCACTGCTTCCCACAAAATAACAGGTGTGCATACCTAGTCCTTATGATCCATGTCCTAATACATCCTGATAAATTCTATTAAAATATTAGAGAAATAAAAATCTTCAAAACATGAACTATTCAGTAATGAAATAACACCTTGTGAAATTGCTCTCCACTTAAATTGTCTAATCTATTAACCCTAGATTATCAAAGTCATTCACTTGGAAATATTGAGCCCTCAAATGTGACATAAACTTATTGAAAATCTTGCAAAAATGTGAAATTGTATAAAACTGATGGAAGTGACGTGGTTGAACTGCTGGACTCCTGTGCAAACTCACCTGTTAAGAGGATTTCATAGAGTTGGACCACGTAACAAACGAAAAAGAGAAAATCAGTAAGAATGACATTGACATCAGTGCTTCAAAAGGAGATAATATGCTTTCAAGGGACTAAAAGAGGACCTTGGGAAAACTGGATAAAGCCCTTCAGTTCTTTTGTAAATATGACCCTGCTGTAAAAATCGAATGCAGGCCTGGCAAGGTGGCAGATGCTCTTAACCTCAGTACTTGGGAGTTTGAGTCAAGAGATTCATGAGTTCAAGGTCAGCCTGGGCTACATTGGAAGACCCTGTCTTGAAAATTCAAAAAAGGATAAAATACAGATGAAGGTTTATGAGTTCCAAATTAACACTTGATTGATCAGAATTAGCACATTGTTGCAATTAATAATCTAAAATGTGTTAAAATTCACTTTAGTAATTTTTGGTTGACTTCTTTTCAAGATAAAGCTCCAATCAGATATTTTTCTTTCAGGAATCCATGTCTTCATTTTAGATAGATTCATACTAAGAGGACCTTTTCTATTACCAACTTGCTTGGGAAAAGGAAGACCTATTGCATTCACTACTATTCGTCCTAGGAATACAATATTTTAAGAATCCCCCATGAAATTGGACAAAAAAATTCAGGCTCTAGGGTCCTGTAGATTCTCCAAGCCAAACAGAAAACGGGAGTTTAAAAATTCCCCATTTTTAACATTTATCCTAAATGATCCTTCTGATAACCAGGAAAGTGTAGGAACAGTCATCTTCACTCACTCATCCAAAGACTTTGCTTTGATAAAAGGTCTACCCCTTCCCAATCTTTTTGTTTGTTTTCTTTATTTTTGGTGGGACTGGGGTTTGAACTCAAGGCTTTGCACTTGCAAAGCAGGCACTCTACCACCTGAGCCACATCTCCAGATCTCCCCAATCTTTTTTAACCTTGTCAGTTGGCTTGTACTTGCTATACTCCTTTCATTATTCTTTTTATTGTTTTTACCTTTCTCTTCTTATATCATATCCAAAATTTTATCTATGTAGTCTTTAGAATTTTACATCCTTCTTCTGCTTTTCAAATTGTTTTATTTTCTTAGTAATTCCAAAGCACCTCTGAGCAAACCAGAACTTCCTTTTCTTTTTGTGCTTTTTTAAAAATTGAACAAGTGATTTGTCTGAAATTTCTTTCTTTCTTTTTTTTTTTTTAACATTCCTTTAGGCTGCATCCTCATGAGTCCATTTTGCTTTCTACTCAATTGGACATTGAAGTACTTTACAAATATTATCCTGCTCTGCCAATTCTTTCTGTATTGCCTGATTGTCAGCAACTGGAAGACAAAAACTCCAGCTTTTATTTCTTCTGTATTTTCCCCACTAGAAGATTGACTAAGACTGACTAATGTATAGAATGCTTCATGCAGTGAGTGATTAATAAATATTTTAAAACAGTATTAAAATGCTTAATAGATTTGACAGCAGTGGTGCTCCTCATCACTCTAGTGTCAATACTTTCCAGGTCCCTTCTCTGCCTGGCAACCATTTCCCCACATATCTGCATGATCCCAGGTGGTTCAGCCAAGCCGAAGCTCTCTTTTGATACAGCTTTCCTTGCCTGAGTTATGGAAATTGTCTACCTTTCTTTCCTGAAGGAGTATTTTTTGGTACCCAAAGACCCTGCTGTGTATCTTGAAGTTGCTTTTCCCCTTGGTGGTGGTGAGGGGGAAGGAGAAGGACGGCAGGGATGCAGAAAATTACATTTTGTGTTGCCTTAGTTTTCTTCCTAAATCACCTTCTTAGTAAGATACAGTGCCCCACTGTATACTTTCATATCTGTAAGGATGTTTTTCATTTTTAGCACCTGTAGAGTGCTAAGGATTATAGGCAAGAAGCTTTAACATTTTAACGAAGATACTGTTTCTTCAATGAGTTTTATTCAAGGCTATTTTTTTGACCTATGACAGACAACATCATCTTCTATTAAACATTATTTCATGCCCATGAAAAACAAGCTTATACTTATGTTGCATGGGCCTAACATGGTAACAGACAGGAAAACTTACTCTCTTTTCTGGCGGGTAGGAAATTATGCTCTGCAAAGCACTTTGACACCTACTTATTCGTTTATTTAAGCCTCACAATTTTACCAGGTGTACAGAATAGGGGCCATTTAAGTTTGGATAGACCCACCCTGAAAACGAGGACTTCGGAAGCCACAGCCAGTCCTGTTGCCCGGTCTCAGACAGTCTCACATAGATTAACCTCACAAAACCAGCTCTGCTAGGTGGCAGCAGCCAAAAGACAGGTGAGTGGGCGGGGCAGGGGAAGAGGAGGCTAGGACAACACACTGCGCATGCGCAGAAAGAAGGTTGGTTAGGCGCCTTGTGCAGAGGCTGGGAAGGGGCGGGGTTTATTACGCTCCACCTCTCCTCGCTAACGCGCAGGTGCACTTCCTGAGGTGGAAGGTCATTCTCATGAGGGCGGGCCTCAGAGCCGCGCAGGCTCAGTTGCGCGCCGGGAGCCAAGATGTCGTTCCGAAAGTATAAGCCGGCGGACCTGGCAACTCTGCCCAGTACCCTCGACCCAGCTCAGTACGACGTATCTCCGGAGACCCGGAAGGCGCAAGCCGAGCGGCTGGCCATAAGAGCCCGACTGAAACGCGAGTATCTCCTTCAGTACAACAACCCCAACCGCCGAGGGCACATCGTGAGTGGGCTGCGGGGCGGGGCTCTGGGGCCGGGGTCTGGGCGGCCCCATCGGAAGGTCACCCCAGAGCCATCGAGGGGGCCGCGCGGGGGCGGCGCGGTTTCGGGCCACTCGTTAGCCCTTTGACCTTGGCCAGTGAGAGTGTGTTTGCCTTAGAAGAGTTTCGGGGTTCAGACCTGCCTGGCTTTTGAGCCCTGGCTTGACCACCTCCCACCTGGGTGATCTTGAGAAAGTTGCTTAACTCTGCTTAGCCTCGGTTTTCCTTCTGAAAAATGGTTATCGTATGGTACTTCCTGTCTTAGGAGGCTGTTGTGTGGATTAAATGACACGCGTGACTAGTTTTATCATAGGGTCTGCCTTTAAGGGCCCCACTCCCACCCCCCCAAATTATTTATACCTTTATAAAAGCTGTTTATAACTTTAAGTTCACAATTGGCAGGGATACTACTCTCTCCCAATGGGAATATTGTAATTCTTCAGTCCTTTTTTTGTTTTTAATTAAAGACCCCGCAGCTTACTGAAGCTTTGAACTTTGAGGATCAAAAGGCATTATATACTAGCAAACTATGACCTTGGACAACTTATTTCCAAATAAAGTTGATTAATTTTTACATGAAAATTATGTACATTCTTTATAGAAATGTAAAATTAAATGTGATAGTCTAGGTGTCCCCTGCAGAAAATATATGCCCAGTGAATTGTTAGTTATTATTTAAAAAGTGTACTTGTTAGTTAGTTTTCTGTGCACTGGCTGTGTACATACTTCACATAAGATTTAAAAAAAGACTTCCCAACAGTGCATTGGTATTCCTAAGGATTTTGGAAAGTTGTAAGGATTTAAGGAAAGTTACAATGTGCCAGACATTGTGCTAACCTTTTTTTTTTTTAAACAGGGTCTCTGGGTAGCCCAAGCTGGTGTCCACCTCTTGGTCCTGTGCACTAGCTGCCTCCACTTCCTGAGTGCCGGGATTACAGTCATGTACCACCATGCGTGGTGCGAGTATTTTTTTTATTCAAATGTCACAACTACTTAAAGAACTATGTCCTATTATTCTCATTTTGTAGATAAGAAGATAACATGGGAAGAACAGATAGCTTATGCAGATGTATCCACTAGCAAGTCATAGAGATGTATTTGAGACCTGGTCTGTATAACCCCCAGCATCTTTTACTTAGTTGTCTGTACTGTCTTCAACCAGAACTTTGTTACTTGGAAGAAGGTGCAGAAAGACACATCTATTATATATGTATATATGTGAACCGAAAGGTATAAAACAGCTTTTAAACAACAGTAACAAAAAACCCAACAAAGCAAACAGAAGAGATCAATGTGGCTAAGGTAGAGAAGGTGAGAGCAGAGTGGAAAAAATGAAGTCGGAAAGGGGACTGATTACAACAGGCCTTGTAGGTCATTGTAAGACTTTTCCTGGGAAGGGAGTCACATAATCTGTATTAATGTTAGCAAGACCTCTTTAGTTGTTACTTGAGAATTAAACGTGGGGGAGCAAGGGAAGAAGAGAAATGAGTTAGAGGCTTTTACAAGCAATTGAATCCTTGATAGTTTGCTACTGTGGGTGGTGACAGTGGAGTTGGTGTGAAGGGGTCAGTTCTGGACTCTTAAAAGTAGAGCCATCCAGGTTTCTGGCAGATGCATATGGTGTATAAGAGAAAGAAAAATCAATGGTGACTTCAGAGTTGTTGACCTAAGCAATTGGAAGAATGAAGTTGCTTTTTCCTAAGATAGGGAAGAATTATACCTCTAGGGATAGAGGTTGTCTATCATCTCATAGATAGATATTTGAAGTCATGTGACTTGATGACATCATGAATGGAGTGAATGTACATAGTAAAGACCAGCAAGGTCTAGGCTCCAATATTAAGAAATGGAAGAGATAGGAAAAAGGCAAAAGAGATAAAGAGAGAATGGCCAGAGAATTAGAAAAACCAAGCAATTGTAGGATCAGAAGGTCAAACAAAGAAACTATTTCAAGGACTATTCTCCATGTCAAATGCTTTTGTTAGTTGGTTGGACATTGAGTGGTATCATAGAAGGAAAACTTTTTTAGGGTAGTCCGTTGGAACATCTCTTAATTTCTCTTAACAGTACTACATTTAATGAACCATAGTCATAGGGCTGTTGGCATTTTAATTAAATGAAATGTCTGTTTCTAGAAGACATATCTGGCAGATATTAAGGTTTAGAGAGGTTATATGGTGTATGTGGTGTGATAATAGTTTCTAGAGCTGCAGAAGTATTCCAGTACTTTTGAGTCTGGTAGTGAATGCTCACACCCTTGACTGAATGAAGGTAAAATGGTTATAATTTTTTGGTTTGAAATGTAACTATTGAAGGCCTAGTTAAATTATTTTAATCCTACCAGGTCATGACTTTTTGATGTTGGTTAGGATGTTGAATGTTCATGCTGTATATTAAAGTGTAAAGTGGACCTTATTTGCTTATTATTTAATTTATCAGTTATTTGGAGAATTTTATAAAGTCATTTGGGGATTTAGTTAACTAAATTTAATTGTGTGTTTGGTATACACTTTTGCTTTCTTAGAAAGTTATTCTAGCATATTGGCAAATTTTTTTTCTTAACCAAGATAAGCTGATTGTTTTTAACAACTTTGACCTTTCTACAAAACTTTTAATAGTGTGAAATGTGTTAATTTTGCTTTTAAAATACTGGCCAAGTCAGCTTTTAAAATTTACAGTTCAGGGGTAGGGGAAGAGCTCAATGGTAGAGGGCATGCCTTGCATGCATAAACAAGGCTATGGGTTTAATGCCCAGCACCAAAACAAAAACTTACAGTTCAGAGTTAGCACATCTGCAGCTTACTTGTAGCCTGCATCAACCAATGCTGGGATAGCATTAAAAAGGGTCCTAGAAATAAATACAAGCTTAGTAGAGAATATAAAATATGTTTGTCTTCATTGGGTTTACTGTGTGGTTCTGATGGTAACAGTTCAAGAACGATAAGGAAAGTAAAAGGCATCTAGAGAGGAATAGATAAAAATGATAAAGGAGAAAATGTGGCTTTTCTGACCTTTAAAAGATTAGGATTTTTAAATGGAAACAGGAAATAATGTTGAAGGTGCATGACTAAAGGGGACATTTAAATGACCAATAAAAGGTGCATGAAGTTACCAGGAAAATGTGAATAAAAATCATAATGAGATACCACTTAACTGGAACAAAACTGCAAAGGACAAATGATAACTGTATTTTGCATAGAAAATGAGGCAACTAGAAACCATCTTTAAAATGATGTGAATTGGGCTGGTGGAGTGGCTCAAGTGGTAGAGTGCCTGCCTAGCATGCATGAGGCCCTGAGTTCAAATCCCAGTACCACCAAAAAAAAAAAATTAAAATGATGTGAATTAAGTTGTTAAAACAACTTGGAAAATTAAAAAAAAGATTAGAGTTCTTAAGCTCTAAATAAAAAGCTAAGGGGTGACAAAAGAATCTTTAAAATTCTGAAGGATTTGAACAGGATTATCAGAATTATTGTTAAGAATACTAAAAAGGAGAGATTTTCCCTGAAACTAGAAATATTCAGTTGTAGAGAACAAAAGGCATCTCCTGGCTCCTTCATAAAAGTTCCGATGAATTTGTTTCTTAATATATGCCTTCTTAAGTTCTGCAGCTTTTTGTTTTCTTTAATTTTAGGAAGATCCTGCCTTGATTCGTTGGACCTATGCAAGATCAGCAAACATCTATCCGAATTTCAGACCCACTCCCAAGAACTCACTCCTGGGGGTTTTGTTTGGAATTGGACCCCTTGTCTTTTTGTATTATGTTTTCAAAACTGATAGGGTAAGTATTAGGACCTGATGTTTAGCATTGGTGTGATAGATCCCCCTTAGGTGCCAGCTGCAGGTCTTTCTTTTGGTGATGGCCACCAGTGCCCCTCCCACCTTAACCCTAAACTCTTCCTTCCCTTTTTCTCTTCTTTTGTCTTTATTTCTTGCCAGAGTTAATACAGAAAGTTCTCAGTTATATGTTTGGTTTTACTGTATTGTTTCAATTTGTATAGAAATATAAAATCCTGGTAGCCTTTGGGTCTTTCACATTTAATTTAATGGCTGCTCTACATTTAAAGTAATAAAACAATCAGCTTAAAAATCTAAGACTAGAGCTTAGTTCATGGAAGAGTTTTCCAGATGTGTTTTTTAAGATAATATAAGGAAATTATATTGTGATTTCTAAGCAAAAGAATAAGGTTACTTTTTATCTCAAAAGATGGTATAGAAACTAAACTTTTGGGCTGGCTGAGTGGCTCAAGTGGTAGAACACGCTTCCTGGCAAGTGGGAGGCCCTGAGTTCAAGCCCCAGAACTGCAAAAAGAAACAAAAAAAGAAGCTACATTTTTCTATTATGATTAACCTTAAGATAAAATATTTTCAAAATTTTTAGTTTTGTTCATTTGTATTGAAAAGAGATAGTTATTGGGTCAGGTGTTTGCAGAATACATAAACCATTTAGCGTTCCTCTTTGGATGAATTCTAGTTATGTTTGTCACATTTTGTGAATTAATGTTAAAACATACTAATATAAGTGGCAGAGAAGCAAAAGCAACCTGGGAGTCACTGCTGCCAGAGGCTTGGGAGTATGGTTACAGAGAAAGCCAAGCTTCTCTCTGATGAGACTACTCCACTTTTGGTTCTAGACCTCCAGTCACACCCCCCAGGTCTTATGCTGCCCTCTAGACTAGAGCTTACTCATCTACCTTTGTCTTAAAACTGGCCAATCCACTCTTCTATCAGATCCCTCATCTTTGATTATCTGATAAATTGGTTGCCCTTGTTCAGAAGGTGTTTGTATTTTGCTTCCAACTGTCTGCTATTTAGTGCAGTAATTTATTACTAATTATTAAAATATGGGTAAGATATTTTTGAACAGAAGCATTTTACTGTCTTCAGATGAACTACTTCCTCATATTTCTCGGGCTTTAGATGATGGGATTATAGTTAAGTTTGAAATGTTGTATTATGATTTTTCAGACTGATATTGTGGGTTATGCCAGAATGCATTGTTTTTAATATACTTTCTTTGTGTCTATACAGGAGAGAAAGGAAAAACTTATCCAGGAAGGAAAATTGGACCGAACACTTTCTATCTCATATTAAGTCTGGCAAGGATGACTGTGTTCTTGCCTGAATAAATCTTCTATTAATCACTAAAAGTTTCTCTTACTTTCATTACTTTAATTCAGCGTTAAAACTTACCAGTACCCTAACAACAGAGGTGCAGAAGTGGCCTGTATTTGGAATCACTACCATCAGAATAATGGTCAACATTTGCTGGATATTGTTGAGTCCCTTTTTTCTAAGAGCTCACAGTTTAATGAAAAAAAAAATTGTTTATTCATTAAATCAGTCATTCAACAAATGCATGTTAACTGAGCCAAGTATTGTCTTATTTGCTGAAGATATAAGTTGGTGAGACAGACTTAGTGTGCACACACTCTTAACTTTATTGAGCAAGTATTATTTGAGTGCTTATTATGCATCTGGTACTATTTAGTACTTAAGGTCTTGTCTGGCCATAGGCACATTGGTAAACACAGTAGGAGAGTAACAATGTGAAAAATACAACAGGTTCAGGAAGATTATGCCAATACTGATGAGGAAGCAGTTCTGTTTGAGAAGTTTTAAGGCGATGGTATTTATGATTTAGCCTCTGAAATTCACAAGGCTGTCAGGTCAAACTGGAACCTGAAAGGGCAAGGCATGTTGGATGTGTCTGGCTTGGAGGCCTCTGTGGAGTAAGAAAACAGAGGGTGAAGGTCATGCTGAGGAACAGAAGTATAATGGCTACGAGCATGGGCTTTGGAGGTCAGATCTGGGCTAAAGACTAGCTCAGATTTAGCAGTTAGAATCTCAAGCTCCATTTCCTCTCTAATGTGGAGAGAGTAATGCCTACTACCTCATAAATTCATGAAGATAAAAATGAAAGGTGTCAGTAAAACTGACAGCTTTGTGGTTCAGTCTTGAAAGAGTGTGTTGATAATTTTATCCACAAATGCAAAAAACTTGTAGGTGAACAGCATGTTCTCTAGGGTACATTAGTTTTAATATTTACATGAGTATATTAGTTTTAATTTTAAAAGAATATGGACTAGTATTCTCTTTTAATCCTGGTATTAGCCTTTGTTATCCCAAAAAGCAGAGCCTGAGAGAAAGGCTTGGGTACAGGTAGTTTATATTAGGATCTGAAAGAAAAGGAGTGGAAGACGGAAAAGTGAAACAGGGAAGGCCCCTCAAGTGTCTGCTCTTGACTTACTGCCTCTGAGAGGAATGGGCTCCCATGAGGGACCTTGTGAGGAGTCCTATAGAATGTACATAGTTTTCCCTCCAGACATGAAAAAAAGCAAATACTCACCCTGTCTCTATTGGTCAAGAGTTACCCCATGTAATTGCTGTGTACTTCAGTATGAACATAGCTCAGAATGGCATCATACATGGAGGAGGGAGGAGCTTAGGGCAGAAAGCGAGTAATGTGCCAAGTATCTGAGGTGAAGTATTGTCAGCTCACACCTGCAAGCAAGTGATAATGGTAGCAGTGATTGGAGTAAAAAGATGGGCCAAAAGGATGTGAGGAAGGCACAAGAGGTATATGACTTCTTGATCCATTCCATACTACTTGAATTTGTGCACACATTAAGTTCAATCTGTAACATGTCCAAGGTGATGACTACGTAAAATCTAGAAAGCACTCAGTACAGGAGGGTTAGTGGAACAAGCTATAGCCCACCCTGTTGTAACTGACCTGGAGGCCATTACAGTCAACATTTTCCTCAACCATCCCTTCTAGATATTCCTTGGCCATCATGCTAGCATGTGCTTGCCTGATAAGAGTCACCAAGATCAGAACCTTAGTTGCTCAAATCTCATCAGGCCTGTGTCCAGTAGTAATTGGGACATGGAAGCACTGAGATACTCCAATAAATCCTCAGCTCTGCATCATTGCTGCCAATGCCAAAATTTTTGGTCTGCTGTTTCCCAAGTACAAGAAGCCCCAAATGAATAAAGATGGTCACAGTTTTGGATTATTGTGTTTGCGTAGTGAAAGAATTTTCTTCATGTCCCACAGTGAGTCAGAACTTCTTATCATATCCTAAATTTTCAGAGAGGGAAAGCACACATTCCACCAGGTAGTCACTGGGGTGGCAAAAGGTCCCAATCCCACTTCCTTTTAGTTCTCAGACTCAAGTCTAATTTATGGGGCAAAGCCCTGTATCTTTGGTCATTGGTTCATTGCACTTACCACGTAGTCAGCTCTGTGCCACAACCCTTTAAGATTTCTCCATGCTGATACTTGGCCTTTAGTAGGTTTAGCTGTATCTACTTGTGCCCTAGAGCTCCTAGGTCAGCCTGCCCATGTGACTCAGTCCTGGCATAGTGCATATCATCATGGGTAGCTCTGGCTGAACACTTGGTCTCACGTTAGACACCCAGCTCTTTTGGAATGGTGAAATTGCTCTCTGCTGCAGAACGTATGGCCTTGATTCAGAACCTTAGGAGTCTGTACTGCAACTATGCATTGCCATGGTCCTGCATGAGGCCCCAAGGAACATCCTTACCTACCACAGATACCTAGAGTATTGGCTCAGTTGTGTTATATGACCCAAGTGGAAGCTGGTTGCCTTGTGGTCTTGGGCTCCATTCAAAACCAGCAGTTTGGGATTAGGGGTATGGCACAAGTGGTGGAGTGCCTGCTTTCCAAGTGTGAGGCCCTGAGTGAACCCCAGTACCATAAAAACAAACAAAAAAAATCAGCAGCTTTATGAATCACCCCACAAATGTATCAGAACAGTTTTCCCATATAGGGCATGTGGGTCCACAGAGACCCATAAGGAGCTGTGATGCTTTTTTAGGAGAGGGTGTTAAGTGGAACAACTTGCCCTTTCCTTTGGAGGGGCTGTCCTGGCGTGCTGAAGACCACTGGACCTCTACAAACAGCACCGATGTGGAAGGCTCCTAAAGCTTTTTAGAGACAATATCCCACTTTTTGCTATCTCAGATTTGAGCCCTGAAACATAAAGAGCCTACCTTATAAATGAACATAAGCTTTGAAGCAAGGAGGGAAACATAAAGCAGGTCATGTTAATCAGAGGATACTACTGGGAGGGGGAGGGTAAATGAAAGTAAAGAGGGTGAATACGGTTGATATACTTTCTATACTGGTATAGCTATGGAACATTTGCCATAAGGGAACTGGGGTAGAAAGGAAAATAACGGAAGGGATGAATCAATTTAGGGCATAAGACATGCATTTATGGAAATATCACAATGAAACTCCCTATATAACTACCATAAACTAACAAAAATGTCTTTTTTAAAAGGACAGGAAGGTAAAACAGTTCCTGTGTCTGGGGATGAGTATCATTGGGAGGAGGAGGCTATAAGGAAAGGGTGAAGGAGAGTGAATATGGTGGAATATGTACTCATGTATGAAAATGGAATGAGACCTGTTGACTAAGAAGGGGAAGGGAGGGGAAAGGAGAAAGATGGAGGGGGTGAATCTAATTAAGCTATATTGTAAGCACTAACGTAGATGTCACAATGTACCCCATACAATTATAATATGCTTATAATAAAAATATCAAAAAAAAGAAGCTTTGAGGCAGAAATAAGAAGTGAGACACAGTGATGCAAAGGAGGCGGTAGACACAAGGTATGTATGTGTGTGTAATGGCAGAATGCTGAGTGAAGATCCACAAGTTTCTGCAAACCAGCTTGGATTTATAGCTACCACTCCTGCCTCCTCCACCCCTCTTAATGGTCATTATTCCTGATTTTTTTTTTGTTTTTTGCGGTGCTGAGGATGTACATGTGAGGCAAACACTCTACACTGAGCTACATCCCTGAATAAAAAAGAAGTCTCCTTTTCTTTTTAAAAAAATTTATTAGCCTATAATAGTTGTACAAGAGCACACATTGTGATGTTTACATTATATCTGTTAGAGTTGCCCGCTCCTTCATTTTCCTTCCTTCCCTTCCCTCCTTCTTCAAACAATTTCAACAGATTCCATTTTTCTATTTTCATATATGGGTACAAAATAATCCACTATATTCACTCTCATTCCCCCTTTCCTATGCCCACCACCTCCCACTGGTATTCACCCCTGGAAAAGACCTATTTTTCTCTCCTACCCTTCATTTTTAAAAAAGTGTATATTTGATGACCTGGGGGGGGGTTCACCTTGGTATTTCAGGCCTCATATATATATACATATACATATGTATATATATATATACATACACACATATCGTGCTTTAATCAAATTAACCCCTCCCTGCTATTTCCTCTATCACCATGCTCCCCTAATATTCAACAGCTTACAGTATAGTACATTAAATTATATTCATATAGATGGGTGGTTTCAATATTGCTCATTCTCTAACATTTTCTTACCCTCTACCACCTCCAGTAGTCCCCTCAGACAAATACAATTTTGTTTCTCTCTCACTAGATTCATGTATGTGTATATATGTATGTTAAATGTGTACATGTATGATACATATACATGGGTATATTTTGAGACAGGGTCTCACTGTGTAGCCTCAAACTCATGACCCTCCTGGATCAGTCTCCAAGTGCTAGGATTATACATATGAATACTAATGGCATTATTCTTAAATAGTTTTCCAGATCTCAAAGAACTCTGTTACTTATTCTCACGTTACTAGTGAGAAAAAATGTAAGGAATCTTTCCATTTTTTTTTCAATAGCTTTAGTGTGTTTTTTTCCCTAATATGCAAATATACAAGGCTATTATAAGAAAATTAGAAGTTAGTTTTGTAAAAGTATTAAATAAAAATCACTCCCAATTCCATCACACAGGGATAGTATTTTGGTATATGTCTTTCTAAAGTGTCTCCCCACCACTATGCTTATATGTCTTTTTTTTCAATGGAGTGAGATGCACTCTTAATTTGGGGTCCAATGACTTGTCATGTAAATCTTTCAATGTAACAACTTTTCTGCAACATATTCAGTGGTTGCCCATAGTATTCTATTATGTGTATCTATCACAATTCCTCCTCATAGATGAATATTTCATCTTTCAATTTTTTGTTTTTAAAATTTTTTTTCGCAGAGGGGCTGGCAGTACTGGGGTTTGAACTCAGGGCCTTATGATTGCTAGGCAAATACTCTACCACTTGAGCCATACCTCCAGCCCTACTGCTATGATCAATGTAATGGACATTCCTGCAGGTGAATTTTTGTTTGTCCCTAATTTTTTGCATAGGATAAATTTCTAGGAGTAGAATTTCTGGGTCAATAAATACACAAATATTTTCTCAGGGTATAAAGATTTTATAATAATTTTGTATTTCCAGATGATGAATGAGAGGCCTTCTCTAACACAAGGTGCTGTCACTTTCAATGATGCAGCAGAACGAAATGGTTAACAGCACAGCCTCTGAAGTCAGACTCCTTGCCTTTGCTTTTTCAAATTCTCTATTTTTGTTGTCTTGGAATTTCTTGAGTGTCTCCTGTACGTTTTGGTTGACCCTATCCAGTATCATCTCTATAAAATTCTCATTGAGTACCTGTAGTATGTCTTCTTTTAAATTATTCTTGTGGGCTTCATTGGGTCCTTTGGCATAGTTTATCTTCATTTTGTTGGAGTCTGGATCTGAGTTTCTGTTCTCTTCATTCCCCTCTGGTTCCTGTACTAATTTTTTGCTGTGAGGAAACTGGTTTCCCTGTTTTTTCTGTCTTCCCATCATTGTCTTTGGTGTTGTTACTGTCCCTGTACTGTGTGCAATTAAGTATTTTCTAGCTTGTAATAATAACAATGGTAATATTTAGAATGGAAGGGTGAGTGGAGATGGAAAGCAAGAAGTTAAAGGAAAGGGAAAAGCAAATAAACAGACAAGAAGGAGAAAACAGAACAACAGACTCCTTGCCTTTGTATCCTTGCTCTGTCACTTACTGGTGAAGTGACCTGGGAAGTATTTAAATTGTGCCTCAGTTTCCTTATCTTCACAATAGACATATAAATAACTGCTTCAGTATTGGTTAATGAGCTATTACTTATAAAGGACTTAGAACAGTGACATATATTTTAAAATCTGATTGATGAAAAATATTTTAAGTCTGCATTTCATTTATTATTAAGGTTTACCATTTTTCATATATTTTTGTTCATTTGTTTATTATTTATGTGTTCAAATTTACTTACTGCCTTTTAGTCTGATGTAATATCTTTTTTTTCCAGCACTTTATAATTTATTTACTTTTTTTATTATTCATATGTGCATACAAGGCTTGGGTCATTTCTCCACCCTGCCCCCACCCCCTTCCTTACCACCCACTCCGCCCCCTCCCTCTCCCCCCCACCCCCTCAATATCCAGCAAAAACTATTTTGCCTGTATTTCTAATTTTGTTGAAGAGAGAGTATAAGCAATAATAGGAAGGAACAAGGGTTTTTGCTGGTTGAGGTAAGGATAGCTATACAGGGAGTTGACTCACATTAATTTCCTGTGCGTGTGTGTTACCTTCTAGGTTAATTCTTTTTGATCTCACCTTTTCTCTAGTTCCTGGTCCCCTTTTCCCATTGGCCTCAGTTGCTTTTAAGGTATCTGCTTTAGTTTCTCTGTGTTAAGGGCAACAAATGCTAGCTAATTTTTTAGGTGTCTTACCAATCCTCACACCTCCCTTGTGTGCTAAAGCTTTTATCATGTGCTCAAAGTCCAATCCCATTGTTGTGTTTGCCCTCGATCTAATGTCCACATATGAGGGAGAACATAAGATTTTTGGTCTTTTGGGCCAGGCTAACCTCACTCAGAATGATGTTCTCCAATTCCATCCATTTACCAGCAAATGATAACATTTCGTTCTTCTTCATGGCTGCATAAAATTCCATTGTGTATAGATACCACATTTTCTTAATCCATTCGTCAGTGGTGGGGCATCTTGGCTGTTTCCATAACTTGGCTATTGTGAATAGTGCCGCAATAAACATGGGTGTGCAGGTGCCTCTGGAGTAACCTGTGTCACAGTCTTTTGGGTACATCCCCAAGAGTGGTATTGCTGGATCAAATGGTAGATCAATGCTTAGCTTTTTAAGTAGACTCCAAATTTTTTTCCAGAATGGTTGTACTAGTTTACATTCCCACCAACAGTGTAAGAGGGTTCCTTTTTCCCCGCATCCTCGCCAACACCTGTTGTTGGTGGTGTTGCTTATGATGGCTATTCTAACAGGGGTGAGGTGGAATCTTAGTGTTGTTTTAATTTGCATTTCCTTTCTTGCTAGAGATGGTGAGCATTTTTTCATGTGTTTTGTGGCCATTTGAATTTCTTCTTTTGAGAAAGTTCTGTTTAGTTCACTTGCCCATTTCTTTATTGGTTCATTAGTTTTGGGAGAATTTAGTTTTTTTAAGTTCCCTGTATATTCTGGTTATCAGTCCTTTGTCTGATGTGTAGCTGGCAAATATTTTCTCCCACTCTGTGGGTGTTCTCTTCAGTTTAGAGACCATTTCTTTTGATGAACAGAAGCTTTTTAGTTTTATGAGGTCCCATTTATCTATGCTATCTCTTAGTTGCTGTGCTGCTGGGGTTTCGTTGAGAAAGTTCTTACCTATACCTACTAACTCCAGAGTATTTCCTACTCTTTCCTGTATCAACTTTAGAGTTTGGGATCTGATATTAAGATCCTTGATCCATTTTGAGTTAATCTTGGTATAGGGTGATATACATGGATCTAGTTTCAGCTTTTTGCAGACTGCTAACCAGTTTTCCCAGCAGTTTTTGTTGAAGAGGCTGCTATTTCTCCATCATATATTTTTAGCTCCTTTGTCAAAGACAAGTTGGTTATAGTTGTGTGGCTTCATATCTAGGTCCTCTATTCTGTTCCACTGGTCTTCATGTCTGTTTTTGTGCCAGTACCATGCTGTTTTTATTGTTATTGCTTTGTAATATAGTTTGAAGTCGGGTATTGTGATACCTCCAGCATTGTTCTCTTGACTGAGTATTGCCTTGGCTATTCGTGGCCTCTTGTGTTTCCATATAAATTTCACAGTAGATTTTTCAATCTCTTTAATGAATGTCATTGGAATTTTGATGGGAATTGTATTAAACATTTAGATTACTTTTGGGAGTATAGACATTTTTACTATGTTGATTCTACCAATCCATGAGCATGGGAGATCTCTCCACTTTCTACAGTCTTCCTCAATCTCTTTCTTCAGAAGTGTATAGTTTTCCTTGTAGAGGTCTTTCACATCTTTTGTTAGGTTTACATCTAGGTATTTGATTTTTTTTCGAGGCTATTGTAAATGGAATTGTTTTCATACATTCTTTTTCCGTTTGCTCATTGTTAGTGTATAGAAATGCTAATGATTTTTCTATGTTGATTTTATATCCTGCTACCTTGCTATAGCTATTGATGATGTCTAGAAGCTTCTGAGTAGAGTTTTTTGGGTCTTTAAGGTATAGGATCATGTCATCTGCAAATAGGGATATTTTGACAGTTTCTTTACCTAGTTGTATTCCTTTTATTCCTTCTTCTTGCCTAATTGCTCTGGCTAGGAATTCCAGTACTATGTTGAATAGGAGTGGAGATAGTGGGCATCTTTGTCTGGTTCCTGATTTTAGAGGGAATGGTTTCAGTTTTTCTCCGTTAAGTATAATGCTGGCTGTAGGTTTGTCATATATAGCTTTTATAATGTTGAGGTACTTTCCTTCTATTCCCAGTTTTCTTAGAGCTTTTATCATGAAATGATGTTGGATCTTATCAAAGGCTTTTTCTGCATCTATTGAGATGATCAAGTGGTTTTTGTCTTTGCTTCTGTTAATGTGGTTTATTACATTTATTGATTTTCATATGTTGAACCACCCCTGCATCCCTGGGATGAAGCCTACTTGGTCGTGGTGAATAATCTTTTTGATGTGTTGTTGAACTCGGTTTGCCATTAGTTTGTTGAGGATTTTTGCGTCAATGTTCATTAAGGAGATTGGCCTATAGTTCTCCTTTTTGGAGGTGTCTTTGCCTGGTTTTGGGATAAGTGTAATACTGGCTTCATAAAATGTGTTTGGCAGTTTTCCTTCCCTTTCTATTTCATGGAACAGTTTAAGGAGGGTTGGTATCAGTTCTTCTTTAAAGGTCTGATATAATTCAGCAGAGAATCCACAGGTCCTGGACTTTTCTTTTTGGGGAGACTCTTGATTGCTGCTTCAATTTCATTTTGTGTTATAGATCTATTCAGGTGATTAATTTCCTCTTGGTTCAGTTTTGGATGGTCATATGTATCTAGAAATCTGTCCATTTCTTTAAGATTTTCAAATTTATTTGAATATAGGTTCTCGAAGTAGTCTCTGATGATTTCCTGGACTTCCATGGTGTTTGTGTTATCTCCCCTTTTGCATTCCTGATTCTACTAATTTGGGTTTTTTCTTTCTTCATTTTAGTCAGGTTTGCCAGGGGTCTGTCGATCTTGTTTATTTTTTCAAAGAACCAACTTTTTGTTTCATTAATTCTTTGTATGGTTTTTTTGGTTTCTATTTCGTTGATTTCAGCTCTTATTTTTTATTATTTCTCTCCGATTTGTTTTGGGATTTGCTTGTTCTTGTTTTTATAGGAGTTTGAGGTGTATCATTAGGTCATTGATTTGGGATCTTTCAGTCTTTTTAATATATGCACTCATGGCTATAAACTTTCCTCTCAGGACTGCCTTAACTGTGTCCCATAGGTTCTGGTAGGTTGTGTTTTAATTTTCATTGACTTCCAGGAACTTTTTAATTTCCTCTTTTATTTCATCGATGATCCATTGTTCATTAAGTAATGAGTTATTTATTTTCCAGCTGTTTGCATGTTTTTTGTCTTTACTTTTGTTGTTGAGTTCTACTTTTACTGCATTGTGATCAGATAGTATGCACGGTATAATTTCTGTTTTCTTATATTTGCTGAGACTTGCTTTGTGCCCTAGGATATGATCTATTTTGGAGAAGGTTCCATGGGCTGCTGAGAAGAATGTATATTGTGTAGAGGTTGGATGAAATGTTCTGTAGACATCAACTAGGTCCATTTGATCTATTGTATATTTTAGATCTTGGATTTCTTTATTGATTTTTTATTTGGATGACCTATCTATTGATGATAATGGGGTGTTAAAGTCTCCCACAACCACTGTGTTGGTGTTTATATATGCTTTTAGGTCTTTCAGGGTATGTTTGATGAAATTGGGTGTGTTGACTTTGGGTGCATACAGGTTGATGATTATTATTTCCTTTTGGTCTTTTTCCCCTTTTATTAGTGTGGAATGTCCTTCTTTATCTCATTTGATCAATGTAGGTTTGAAGTCTACTTTGTCAGAGATAAGTATTGCTACTCCTGCCTGTTTTCGGGGGCCATTAGCTTGGTAAATCTTCTTCCAGCCTTTCAACCTAAGCTTATGCTTATTTCTGTCGGTGAGATGGGTCTCTTGTAAGCAACAAATTGTTGGATCTTCCCTTTTAATCCATTTCATCAAGCGGTGCCTTTTGATGGTGAATTAAGTCCATTAACATTAAGTGTTAGTACTGATATGTATGTGGTGATTCCTGTCATTTAGTTGTCTTAGTTGTTTGAAGGTTTGATTGTGTGTACCTAAGTTGAGGTTACTCTCTACTGTCTTGCCTTTTCTTTTCCTGTGGTTTGGTGCTGCCTATCTTTTCATGGTTAAGTTGGGTTTCACTTTCTGTGTGCAGAATCCCTTGAAGAATCTTTTGTAATGGTGGCTTTGTGGTCACATATTGTTTTAGTTTCTGCTTATCATGGAAGACTTTTATTGCACCATCATTTTGAATGATAGTTTTGCTAGGTAGAGTATCCTGGGATTGAAGTTATTTTCATTCAGTGCCCGGAAGATCTCACCCCATGCTCTTCTTGCTTTTAATGTTTCTGTTGAGAAGTCTGCTGTGATTTTGATGGGTTTACCTTTGTATGTTACTTGTTTTTTCTCTCTTACAGCCTTTAATATTCTGTCCCTAGTTTCTGAACTTGTTGTTTTAATGATGATATGTCATGGAGTAGTTCTATTTTGATCTGGTCTGTTTGGTGTCCTGGAGGCCTTGTGCATCTGTATGGGAATATCTTTCTCTAGATTTGGGAAATTTTCCATTATTATTTTGTTGAATATATTACGCATTCCCTTCGCTTGCACCTCTTCTCCTTCTTCGATGCCCATGATTCTCAAGTTTGGTCTTTTGATGGAGTCGGTGATTTTCTTTTCACAGGTCTTGAGTTGTTTAATTAATAGTTCTTTGGTTTTTCCTTTAATTACCATTTCATCTTCAAGTTCTGAGATTCTGTCTTCTGTTTGTTCTGTTCTGCTGGATTGACCTTCCGTTTTGTTTTGCAGTTCTGTTTCGTTCTTTTTTTCTGAGGTTTTCCATATCCTGGCTGGTTTCCTCTTTAATGTTGTCTATTTTTGTCCTGAGTTCATTTATCTGTTTATTCATCATGTTCTCTGTTTCACTTTGGTGTTTATACAGTGCTTCTATGGTTTCCTTTATTTCTTCTTTTGCTTTTTCAAATTCTCTATTTTTGTTGTCTTGGAATTTCTTGAGTGTCTCCTGTACATTTTGGTTGACCCTATCCAGTATCATCTCTATAAAATTTTCATTGAGTACCTGTAGTATGTGTTCTTTTAAATTATTCTTGTGGGCTTCACTGGGTCCTTTGGCATAGTTTATCTTCATTTTGTTGGAGTCTGGATCTGAGTATGTATTTTCTTCATTCCCCTCTGGTTCCTGTACTAATTTTTTGCTGTGGGGAAACTGGTTTCCCTGTTTTTTCTGTCTTCCCATCATTGTCTTTGGTGTTGTTACTGTCCCTGTACTGTGTGCAATTAAGTATTTTCTAGCTTGTAATAATAACAATGATAATATTTAGAATGGAAGGGTGAGTGGGGAGGGAAAGCAAGAAGTTAAAGAAAAGGGAAAATCAAATAAACAGACAAGAAGGAGAAAACAGAACAAGGAATCAGACAAGAAAGTTTCAAAGGTATAAACAGGGAGTGTTAGTGTACTAATCGAAAGTAAGCTGTACAGGTATTAGAGAGACAGAGAGAGGATTGAAAATAAAAAAAAAATAAAGATAAGAATAAAAATAAAAAATAAGTAAATGAAAGAAATATCTATATATGAAAATAAAATGAAAAATAGAAAATTAAAAAAACCCCAAAAAACCTCCAAGTTCAAATGCAATGAAGTTTCAGTCTTAATAATTTGGGTGTCCATCTCAGTCTCCAATCTTGGAGATGGTGCCTCAGATTTTGTTCTGTAGTTGTATCATCAAAGGGGATGCATAAAGGGGAACAAAACTACACACACACACACACACACACACACACACACAAACCCCACCAAGTGTCCCAAGTTCAAATGCAATACAATTTATCAAAGGTAGGGAGAAAAAGAGAAAAAAAAAAAAAAGAGTCTGGAGACAGTTCTGAGAATGGTATCCACGGCTGTGGCTTGCCTGCCCGCTGCTGTCAGCCTGCTGTTGCTGGAGGTGTTATTTATGCAGATCTCTGGGGTGAGCTTAGCACTCACCTGGCCCTGCACGCTTTGTTTACTCAGAGTTCTCCTGTGCGTGAGCCTGTGCTACAAGCTTTCCCCTTTCCAAGCACACTGGGAAAGGTGACACTACACCCACTTTCTCAGGCCTGCGTGTTTATTTACCGTTCATGTGGGAAGTGGGTCTTCCCCCCTCTCCACCACCACTTTTACAAGCTTTCCTGCTCCTGATTACTTGGCGGTGCTGCAGCTCCTGCCAGCCACCATGTTTGTTTACAGCTCATGTGGGAAGTGGGTCTTCCCTCCTCTCCTGTGGAGTTTTCTTCCCTCCACCACTCTCAAAAGCTTTCCTGCTCCTGGTTGCTGGGTGTGCGCCCCCGCTCCCACCGGAGCCTCTCCTGCCCGCCCAGCTTGTTTACTTACAGTTCCGGGAAGGATTTCCTTCCCCCAATTTTCAGCGCTCAGTACGCCCCACCCTCTTTCCCACGTGTCTTTATTGTTCTTATTGCTTATTAGTCATTTTCTCTTTTTTCCCTGGGTGGAGGTAAGTCTGTCCAGGGGGCTATGCTGCTCTGGCCCAGGGTTGTTTGTGGGAGTACCGCGGTACCATGAAGCTCACCTTGTCTGCGTCTTCCCAAGCCATCTGGGCGCAGGTGACTGGCGGCCTAGCCTGGGGGCCCTCCTTGTTTCTCCGTTTAACGTGAAGTGGAGATTCTCTGTGCTGGCTGGAGGTGTGGAGGGGTCAAAGTTTTGCCTCTTCTCGGTGATTTTGCCTTCCAAGTGTGTCTCCAGCGTCTCTCCAAGATTTCACTATAGGAGGTTCACTTTCTGCTTCCTCCCTCTAGCTGCCATCTTGGAATCTCAATACTTTTTTTTTAATGACTTTAAGGTTTAAATGATACAATGATGTTTATTCTTGGTCATACCAATCCTCTTTCATCAGGAGTTATTCTAAGTACCCCCTTACTAACAGGAAAAACATTCAGTGTCTCCTTGATCATAAATGTTGAAAGAAGGCAGTACCTAGAAGAGTTTTTATATAGTAGGGAAAATTTTTTATTGTTGTGCTGGGTGGGGGTAAATTGTGGCATTTACAAAAGTTCTTAAAATCTATCAAACATATCATACTTGAATTCACCCCCTCCATCATTCTCCTTTATCCCTCCACCCCATCCCCATTCCTGGAATAGTTTCAACTGGTATCATTTTTCCATTTACATACGTGTACACAGTATTTGTACCATATTCACCCTTGTACACTGTTTCCCCACCTCCTTCTCCTCCTACTGGTACTAACAATCCCTCCTACCTCTGCAAGACCTGTTCTGCACTCCTGCTCTCCAATTTTGTAAAAGGAAAAAAAAAAAAAACATCGTGTTTATGTAAGGTATCTATACAGGGAGTTTCCTTGTGACATTTCCATGTATGTATGTATTATAACCCGAATTGGTTCATCTCCTCTATTTTTCTTCTTTCTACCTTCTTCCCTTCTTACAGTGATTTCAACAGGGTTTAAAATTCTATATTCACTCTTGTATAGAAGGTACATCAACCATATTCACCTTAATTTCCTTCTTTTACTCTCCCTCTCTTATATGTGACTGCCCCTTAGTGTGACCTTTTTTTCATAATATTGCTGTATATGTATTAGGTCTATATTCTGCATATGAGAGAATATGTGGCCTTTTGCCTTCTAAGCCTGGCTAACTTCACTTAAGATGATGTTCTCCAGTTCCATCCATTTCCCTGGAAACAACAAAATTTCATTCTTTTCTGTGACTGAATATAATTCCATTGTTTATAAATACCACGTTTTCTTAATTCATTCATCAGTAGTGAGGCATCTTGAATGTTTCCATAGTTTAGCTATCATGAATTATGCTGCAATAAACATGGGTGTGCAGGTGCCTTATTGTGGCCTGACATACATTCCTTCTGGTATAGCCCTAGAAGTGGAATTGATGTACTATACGATAGTTCTATTTTTTCCACAGTGGTTGTACTAATTTATATTCCCACCAACAGTGTATGAGGGTTCCTTTTTCCTCACATCCTCGCCAACATTTGTTGTTTGTGTTCTTGATGGTAGCCATTCTAACAGGAGTGAGGTAGAATCCTAACGAGGTTTTGATTTGCATTTCCTTTATGGCCAGGAATGTTGAGCATTTCTTCGTGTGTATTTTGGCTATTTGGACTTCTTCCTTTGAAAAAGGTCTGTTCAGTTTATTTGTCCATTTCTTCATTGGGTCATTGGTTTTGGAGGAGTTTAGTTTTTTGGGCACCTGTATATTCTAGTTATTAATCCCTTGTCAAATGTATAGCTGGCAAAGGTTTTCTCCCATTCTGTGGGCAGCCTCTTCAATTTGTTGACCATTTCTATTGTGCAGAAGCTTTTCAGCTTCATGTAGTTTCATTTGTCAATCCTTTCTCTTAGTTGCTGAGCCAACTTGAGTTCTATTTAGGAAGTCTTTGCCTATGCCTATTAATTCCAGTGTATTCCCTGCTCTTTTCTGCACTACCTTCAATGTTTCATGTCTTTTATTAAGGTCCTTAATCCACTTTGAGTTGATACTTGTACAGGGTGAAAGACATGGATCTAGTTTCAATTTTTTTGCAGGCAGATATCCAGTTTTCCTAGAAACATTTGTTGAAGAGGCTGTCATTTCTCCATTGTATGTTTTTGATGCCTTTGTCAAAAATCAGGTGGGCATAGCTGTGTGGATTCATATCTGAGTCTTCTATTCTGTTCCACTGGTCTTCACATCGGTTTTTGTGCCAGTACCATGCTGTTTTTTATTGCTATGATGTAGTATGATTTGCGGTTGAGTATTGTGATACTTTCAGTATTGTTCTTTTTACTTAGTATTGCCTTGGCTCTTTGTGGTCTTATGTGCTGACAAATGATTGCTTTTTCAATTCCTGTGATGAGTGTCATTGGAATTTTGATGGGGATTGAATTGAACATGTAGATTGCTTTTGGTAATATAGCCATTTTCACAATATTCACATAGTAGGAATTTTTGAAGCACTTTTTAACATTGACAATTATTGAGTAGTGTGTTCTTTAGAGTTAAACCAATTTCAAAAGTTTTTTTTTTAAATTAGTCAGGAACAATGTCTCAAATCACATCAAGAAGTAGTCTAATGAGTACACCAATTGCTACCTCATCTGAGCTCCAAATGCTGCCATCTGTCTGACTGATGCTGCTAGCTCTGGGCACTGGAACTCACATTGGTACTGCTAAGCATCCAAAAAAAAAAAAAAAAAAAAAGAAGAAGCATGTAATGAGGAAAGTAATGAGGCATCAAATCATAAGGCCCTTGTCACATAAAGAGCTTAGGCTTCAGCATGATGGCAGTGAGAACTACTGAAGGTTTTAAGCAGGACTGACCTGATGGGATTTGCATCCCTGGAAGAGCAAGCTGGTTCCTGGGTAGTGGATGATCACAGTGCAAGAGGACCAGTAATCAGGCTGTTGATTTTCAGACATGACTTTCAATTTTTGAGACAGCCCTTAATGCAGAATAAAGCAGCTCCTGCCAATCCCAGCATGACTCATCTGGATGTGAACCTGTCAAAAGCCTTATGAAAATCTAAATATATTGTCTCTATTAGTTCCCCCGTATGCACACGCAGGCAGAGCCAGTCTTAATAATTCCTTATCCTTGTATGACATCTCTTCCTCTCCTCTGGCACAGTATTGCTTCCCTAACAGGCTGGTTTAAGTACTACATCTTTTTACCCTTTTAGCGTGGATCCTGCCCAGAGAAAAAGATCAGATTCGTTCTTTGATTAAAATTCCATTGGGTCCAGTTCTTGATTTATTTTTTCTTTCATGTTTTCTAATTCCTAGTGGCCTCCAACAGTCTTCCCATAACTTTGGGACAGATACACAATATTTGTTATTCTTCTTTCTATTCTTCAGGATAATTATGGGCTATTTGAAGAATTAGAAATGTGCACATGAAGCTGTTTTGACCAGATATGCACAAGTGCAAAATATGGACAGTACTTTAATATATAATTTTAAAAATTATAAGTAAAACTGTAATTTATAAATATATTAAAAGATTCTGGATTTTCAGAGCATACACTACTACTTTCTACCTTTGTGTGAGCAAAAGGAATTTTATGTTTCTGTTTCTCTTGTAGAGGGCCCATTTGTACCTGTAACTCTGACTATAATACTTCCAATTATCTCCTCCCTGATGCCTTGGTTACTGCAATTTTTCTGGCTAAGATAGAGACTCCTCATTCTGCTGATACTCACTGTGGCTTGGAGAAACACCAAGCTGCATCATCACCTTGGAGACCCTTTGTATGGAGTTACCAAGAAAGTGCAGTGTGACTCGGTGTCTCATGACCAGATTCAAAGGATTAAAGAAAGCTCAACATCTGACATCCGACCTCTAAATTTCCCTGGAGATGGATGTCTCATACAATGTCTGAGATTTCTAGAGTAAACATGGCTCTAGAGTTCAAGTTTAGTTTTTCTCATAATCACAAGGAATATCACCTTAGTTTTGAGTTAATTCTATATTTCATCTCTTATAATTAGGTCCTAGAAGAATATTGGAACTGGAAGGAGGAAACTAGCTTGAACTGCTCCAGAAATCATAGTAGGGACTCAGGAGCCACAATTTTGTATGAAATTACTGAGGGAAGGATGAGAAGAGGAGGAGAGAGTGGTAGGGGACTTCTCTTGAAACTTGGCTCCTTTTGTTTTTCAGTACTGGGAACTGAACCCAGGGTCTCATGTTTGCTCTATCACTTAAGCCACATCCCAGCTCTTTTGTTTTGTTTTAGTTGTTTTTGAGATAGTGTCTCACTAACTTTACCCAGGCTGGCCTTCAACTTGGGATCATCCTGGCTCCACTTTCCAGCTAGCTGGTGTTACAGACATGTACCACCACACGTGGCTCATTTATGGACTTTTAAAAAAGAAACTTACATTGTGTGTTTCATACAATTAAAAACATTATGATTTTTATTGGCATATATTAAGTTGTACATAGTAAGGAATTTCATCATGACACTTCCATACATGCATGTAATAATGTACTTTGATCTTACTCACCCCATTTCTCTTCCTTATCCTCCCTTCTTCTTGCCACTTTTCCCATCCTCTTCCACCTAATCATCTCCCTTTCACTTTCATGACCTTGGTTGTTTTGTTTTGTTTCTCCCTATTTTCCATAAATGAGAGAAAATGTGAGATATTTGTTTTTGTGGGATGGCTTATTTCACTAGATGTGGTTCTCCAGCTCCATCCATTTTCCAGCTAACAATAATTTAGCTCTCCTTAACAGCAGCAGAATTCCATTGTGTTATACACCACATTTTCTTTACCCATTCATCCATTATGGGCACCTAGGCTGATTCCATAATTTGACTATTATGAATAGTTGCCATGATAAACATGGGTATTCAGGTATCTCTGTAGTAAGCTGACTTATTCTTTTGGATATACATGCAGATGTGGTATCTAGGTATCTAGGGTTGTTCTAGGGTTTGAACTTAGGACCTTATGCTTGATAGGCAGGTGCTCTGCCACTTGAGCCATTTCACCAGTCCTTTATTGTGTTGGGTGTTTTTGAGATAAGGGTCTCTTAAACTATTTGCCCTGGTTGGCTTCAAACTGTGATTCTCGTAATTTCTGCCTCTTGAGTAGCTAGGATTACAGGTGTGAGCCATTGGCACCTGGCTTATTATTTTTATTTTTGTCAGTACTGGGGTTGGAACTCAGGGCCTCTCACTTGCTAGGCAGGTGCTATACCACTTGAGCTACTCAGCCAGCTACTTGTTTTCTTGTGGCTAGCCATTTTGACTAGGGTGAAGTGGAATGTCAATGTAGTGTGCATTTCTCTGATGGCTAAGGATGTCGAATATATTTATTTGCCATTTGTACTTCTTCATTTGAAAAATGTTCAGTTCATTTGCCCATTCATTGATTGGGTTATTACTTGGGTGTTTAATTTTTTGAGTTTTTTTATGTATTCTGGATATTAATCCTTCATTGAATGAATATCTGACAACGATTTTCTCCCATTCTGTAGTCTTGTCTGTTCACTCTGGTAATCATTTTCTTTTGAAAATGCAGGTTTTTAATTTGATATAATCTCAATTGTCAATTCTTGCTGTATTTACTGAACTATTGGAAATAGTCCTATTCTGAAAATCCTTGCCTATACCTATGTCTTGAAGCATATCCTCTAGTAGGTTTTTGTTTTTTTTTTTCAGTACTGGGGTTTGAACTCAGGGCCTACACCTTGAGCCACTCCACCAGCTCACCATTTTTTTTTTTTTTGTGAACGGTTTTTTTGAGATAGGGTTTCATGAACTATTTGCCTGGGCTGGCTTCAAACCACAATCCTCCTGATTTCTGCCTCCTGAGTAGCTAGGATTACAGGCGTGAGCCATGAGTGCCCGGCTTCCTCTAGTAGTTTTAAAGTTTCATGTCTTACATTAAAGTCTTTGGTACATTTTGAATTGATTTTTGTACAGAATGAGGGATAGTTTGAGTCCTCTATATGTGGATATCCAGTTTTCCCAGCACGATTTGTGGAAGAGGTTTTTTTCCAATGTAAAACATTAATTTTCTAAAGAAGGTTTTATTCATATTTTATATAAGATGGAGAAAGCATCAAAGAGTATTATTATTTTATAAAGGATGGCTTGGGTGGAGGGTCAATGGAGACGGGCCTGGTTAATTATTGGGAAGCCACTGAATACAAGCTAGGCTGGCAGCTTCTCCTCCAAAGTCATAATCTGCGCAGAAGGAGTGGCCCAGAAGTGATTGCTCCTTTCAGGAATTTGGGAGGAGATATCGACCAATGCTCTATTGGTCTGCATATACTGGGTATGGTTGATTTTCTGAAGACATCGAGCAGAGGAGCCTGTGTCCTATTGAATTCGTATAGGAGTTTGGGCTGCACCCTCCTTTGCATTGATCAAACATTGAACTGTGTCATCTACTAGTACTCAGGATACTAATATGAAGAAGATACAGCTCCTTAGAGGAACTCGTAGTGGAGAAAGACAATCATAGCAGCCAACACTTAGGAAGCTTTGGCTTGTGTTCATGGCATAAAGTTCAACTAAAGGCTTTACACGTCTCCCCAAATACCTCAAAACAATACTTATAAGTAGCTCCTACAATCCCCACTACACAGGTAATATTTGGAGGGGTTAGTAATTTCAGAGCTAATAAGAGCTGAGGTAGGATATAAAGATGGGCAGCCTGACTCCAGAGAGTGTATCTTTAACCATTCTTTGAAAGGCATAAAGACAGATGCAGTGGGGAGTTTGGTACTGAGAAAGGACACCTACTCCAGCTCAGAGGGTCTGAGAGATGGCACTTAGAGATGAGGGACCCCCTACTTGCACTTTTAGGTTTTCTAACATATTCATAGATTGACAGAATGTTAGAGCTAGAAGAACCATTAAAGATCTGCTGATCTCACAGGCTAATTCTATCAGAAATGTTTGCACAAGAGAAATGTCTAGTTCTTCAAGCCACCTGATAATTGGAAAATTCAGATTATAGGTTTTGATTAGGAACTACTGCTTTTATTGCCCTGTCACCTATTCGTGATTAGAAGTGACAGTCAGGTACTAGATAATTGCCAGCCAACTTTCTGACCTCATACCAACAGAAGATTGAAAAGCCATTTCAATAGGGAAGCTTTAAGGAGAAACCAGGCAGCTGATTGATATGTTTTCTGTGTCAAGTAAGTATCAGCAGATACTGGGGCTGTGTTCAAACCCAATGCCTGCTGTATTATTCTTGCTGTAGTGCCACCACAATGTACTCATAGCAGGCACTAGGTGTTTCCCACCAATATTCACTGCCCTTGTCAGGTACAGTGGCATGACCCCGACCCCTAGGAATGAATCAGGACTGCCAGAGATTGGTGCAACAGTAGATATTTGGTTTCATGGCAGACAGGGGAGACCCAAAGAGAAGTCTGGGAGAAGAGAGGAGAGCTTCCTTTCCTGAATAGTAAGATAGCATTTTCCTCAGAAGAGAGCTTTCTGTTCCTACACCTGTTGCTTTCTTTTTTCCTTTTGCCAGGATGTGAAGTCTAGAAATAAAGATAAGACAAATATGTCATGAGTAGAAGTACAGAAAATCAGAAAGAATTTGGGTCCAGGACAACTTTGTGTCATCCTTTTCCCCATCTGAACTGCCATCCTCAGACTTCTTCATTGTGACAAAATACTAGTTATTATGCTAATGTTAGATTTTCAGATACTTAGAACTCAACGCACTCTTAATTGACAGCTATATTTTTATTAAGGGAAGTGGTATCATAGAATGCCTGTCCTTCAGATTTTAATTTTATTCATATAATCCAAAATGAAGGCAGTAAATGCTCATGAATGAGCAAAACTGCCCCATTTGTTAAATTTCTCCTCCAGGGACTGTATAGGATTGCATAGACTTGGTTTTTTACAAGGTATCACTGTGAATAATACACAGTGGGTTGTGTTGAAGTTTCTGATATAACTATAGATTTAAGAAACCTAGATTAGGCTAATGAGAGTCCCAGGGCCCCCCTGAAGATACCTCTAATCTTAGTCACATGGAAACTGCTTTTATCAAAACCACTTTAAATTCTGCCTTAACTTCCACTTCAGTGGATCTATTAATACATTGTTGAAATCTTAAATTAAACTTTGGTATGGTTTCTAAGACCTAAGGATGACAAAATGTATAAAATACTTTTATAATTCCCAGACTTTGGGCATCTGTTACTTATTGCATTAGAAAGGCACACACCTTTCTCTTTAGCTACCTGCTAATTTATTTAGGAACAAGGACCTCATCTTAGTCATTCCAGTATCTCCTACATATAGTAGACAGCACCATAGCCTCTGGAGGCAAGAACTAAGTATTCACCCAGTCATAACTGTATTAGTTAACAGTAACAATAACAATATTAATAGTATGTGCCTATGCTCACTATGTGCTGAACACCATGTGGGTGCCTTCAATGCATTATCTCATTTAGCCCTCCAAAATCTCCATGAAATAAGCCATTCCCTTCTTTTAAATGAGGAAGGCAAGGCTTACAGAGGTTGGTTGCTTACCTCATTGGCCATGACATCTAGCACTTGGTAGCTCTCTGCTATAAAAGACTATCCTATACATTACAGGATGTTCATCAGTTGGCAAGATATGCCAGTAGTGCCCTCTTCAGTTGTAACAACCAAAAACGTCTCTAGCATTTGCTGGATGTCTTGGGCTAGGTGGTGGGGGACAATGAAATCATCCCTGTTGTAACTATTGTTTTCAAGCCATTGCTAGTAGTCGGGGCCGTGAGAGGGGTCTCCCAGGAAGAAAACCAAGATGGGTGGCTGTTATTATACCTTCTCTCACCACAAAATATACAAAGATGCCAAGGAAGTCTGGTAGAAAATCCTCCTGTCACTGGAAGAAACCTAAGCAGGGTGCTTTTTATTCTTTATGGTTTCTATTCTAGACAAAGAGATGCTATATGTCTTGTGGAGCTGCATCTTGGAGAACTGGGAATTAAGGAAATGGTATAAATCTTCCCAGTTGGTCTGAGGCACACAGAAGGAAAATAAATCTTTTTCTAATTAGCATGAACAGTCTGCCCTGGGTGAAATATTGTCTCAGGATGGGGAGTTGCTTTCAGGAGTGGGGAGATAAAGTAAAAGGACTTGGGTGCTAAGTTCACAGGAACCCAGAACATGCATCTGCCCTAAGAAGGCTTTGCCACACAACCAATAATAGAATAAGGCAAAATGGGCCAGAGCTGAAGAACCATGTGCATAAGAGTAGCTTAGAATTAACTCATAAAGGAAAGGCTGAGGTTTGTGAATAAACTATTTTAGTAGTTGTCTTAGTTTGTGGCTGTGAGGAATCCAGGAAGCATTGTGAAAGTGGGGAAGTGGGCAAGAAGTTACCGCCATAGGTCCATGAAACTTAATCCCTTTGGGAGTTACAGGGAGCAAGGGCAGTACATAAACCTGAGGTCTACAGCAAGAGGGCTGCCATATTTATTCACAAATTCCCATTTATCATTGTCTAAGAGCTATGGTCATGGCCAGTCATTTCTCAGCACTTTTGTTGAGTTCTGGCTTGGCATAAGGCAGAATGGCAGGTACTGGTACTTGTGAACACCAGATATCCCTGCATGATGATTGCTGATGGGATATGGGGGCCATGGCCACTTGTTACAGTGGTCAGTTTTTAAGCTTAAAGGTATTACCTGCTTTGCTAGCTAACAATGTTTAAGTTTTAATAAAGACTTTGTTATATTAAGGGACATTAGGAATGCATACCTCACAGATATCTGCATCTTCTTTTTCAAGACAATGAGCTACCATTTCCAGAAACCCAATAGTCATCCCAGCCCTTCCCTCAACCCCTCTCTCTCCTACCCCTTGCATCCAAATCCAACAAGTCCTTTCAGATCCACTTGAAAACATTCTGAAGTTATCTACTTCTGTCTCTGCAGCTGCCTCATTACTTCAGGACAATACCAGTCTTTTTTGCTTGGACGATTACAATAACCTTCTGGTGGGCTTCCCACACCCAGTCTTCTTCCAGTTCCTTGAACCCACAAGGCATTTGATTGGTATGCATTTCCTCCTCCTCCTCATCCCACCCTCTATATCCCAATGACTTGCTGCTTCCTATCCTTTAAGTCTGGCTACATGTCACTTCTTCATTGAAGCCCTTTCTTTCTAAAGAAAGATCTTTCCCAGCCCACCCCACTTGTTCTTCTTCTGTTTATTTTCTTCTGAGCCTATTTAAATGTTTGTAGTTATTTTGCTTGTTCATTTTATCTGTCTCCCTCTCTAGAATGTAACCTCTGTATGCAAAGGCAAAGAGAATGTATATCTCCTTGACCCCTTTATCTCTGGGAAAGTTGCCAAATTTAGCAAATAGAAATATAAGATTCCCAGTTAAACTTGAAATTATGAATAATTTTTAAATCAAGACTGTCTAAGCATCGCACAGGACATACCATCACTGAAAATTATTTGTGGTTTGTTTGAAATTCAAACTTAACTGGCATCTTGTAATTTATATGGCAGTCTTGGTCCCCAGATCCTGACACAGAGCTGATTCTCACTACATGTTGTTGAAGGAAAACTTGGTAGCAGCATATCAGAATTGCTGCCATGGCAACAACTATACTAAAATTACAGACTGAAGTAGCAACAAACATCATTTCTCATCATATTTCTATTCTGCATTGCACATCTCACCTCACGCGAACCTAATCAATTCACAACAAAAGTTTTAGGCATCCCAGGCCTGTGGGAAGAACCCTGACCATAGGAGCAGTTAGTTACAGCTTTCCACACAGGACTACCTCATTTTTGTTGTGGTCCCATTCTTGGGTGTTGATTCTCTTTGGCTCTGTTCTGTTGACACTGGGAGCTCCCTAAGGAGAAAGTTTGTTTTTTCCTTTTCAACCATTCACCCCAGCATCTTTCTAGGAGCTGGTAATAAGAACTGAACACTTGGTTACTAAATGGATTGATAAATGGGTAAATAGTAGGGTGAACAGCTGTCCTGGCTTGACCAGGACTGAGGGGTTTCCTAGGATGTGGAGCCTTCATTGTAAAATTGGGGCAGTCTTGTGCAAACCAGGACAGTTGGTCACTGGAAGTAAATGGATTATTTTTTCTTCTTGGTCACTGAGGTTCTTGTTCACTATCTTTGTACTGGCTGCTATGTGATACTATGATTAGATACCTACTGTCTTAGCTGCCCCTCTGTTTTAGGCTGACAATTGGATGTTTGGAGGTCTGCTGATTCCCTCCCTGACTGACCCCTCAGATCTTGACCTGAGCTTCAGCCTTAGCTTGTGGTCCTCATGCTTGTTCTATCTTTCCTGGTCTCTGATCAATACTTGCTGCTAGAATAAAGGCTCTCAGTCTGTGTACATGGGAAGAGGCCTCAGCCTTGTTCCAAACTCATGGGCTTACCTGGTCCACCAATCAGTCCTGGTCACTATAGATTTGTCTCATCAAGACCTGATTATGATCATTTGTCACTTCTACATAATACCAGCAAGTATTTATTGATTAATGAAGCTGACAACCATAGAACTTTCCAAAGACATTTCCACGAATATTCTGAGTTACTTTACTGTAAAAAGTGAGTCTTCATTTTTACCAGCCCCTCCCCGACATGTCACCAAAGGGCACGAGATTCTTGAGGAAACCATACAACTCCATTCTTAATTATGGCCACAAGGATCCAGTCTTAATTAGGTCCTGTTGGGTTCTTGGAATTGGGGGTGAAGTGGCTCTTGAGAGGCTCCCAGCACTTGTAGTAGTTCCCATCCAAACAACTTGAGATCTTGAGTCCCCACTCAGTGACAACCAGACTTAGAGAAGATTCAAACATAAATGCCTATGGGAAATGAGAAAAGAGGTAAGAAGGAAGAGATGAGCTAACAACAAAGTGCATTTGCTTAGATGTCAAAAGAAAATACAGACAAACCAAATCTTCATGTATGCTGACATGGTGAGGAAAGAAAGCCCAAGCCTTAGGTCCTGACTCTGGTCTTACCATTAAAAATTAGAGATACCTTATTCAAGACCTTTATCTACTCAAGATGTCAAGTTTCATTCTACAGAAAGGAATTAGATACTTAGGCTTCACCTGTCCTTAGAGCACTATGGAACTAAATTTGCTAGTCCAAGGGCAGTGGTAGGAAAATCCTGGGATATTCTTCTTCTCAGAGGCCATCACTTACCATGGCCATCTCCTTGTGAGGGAGAGCAAACTACCACTTTCAGAGAGGAGGAAACTAAGGTACAGAGCTGAAAATTACTTGTCTAAGGTGATAAGTCATGGCAAAGCTGAGATTTGAGCTTGCATTTTTAAGACTCTGAGAGATGGGTTAGGAAAAGGAAAGGAGGAATAGAGAATTTCCTAAGGGAAAGAGCAGGAATGGTGCAGCACTTTTAAAACCCATATCCTAGCTGGGTGTGATGACACATGCCTATGAGCCTAGCAGTCAGGAGGTTGAGGCAGGAGGATCACAAGTTTAAGGACAGTCTAGGCTATGTAGTAAGACCCTGTCTAAGAAAAAAACCCCACAAATAAAAGATTGTAATAACAGCTGTATCCCATAGGGTCTGAAGGATGAATGTCCCACTGTATTCTGCAGATTTTTGTCCACACAGAAAGAATATTTGAATATTTTGTGCATCTTAGACATTTCAGCTCATAAGTTGCTGATTTTCAATTCACAGTGGCCTTTACAAATAAGAACAAAAACAAAACCCCAAAATATTAAAATATTATATGCTCATATTAGGAAATTAAATAAATATATATAGACAGGCCAAAGGCAAATGATATAATTCTCTTATGATATGCCGCAGAGGACCTACACTAATGTTTGGGGTCTAAACAATGGAGATGAATGTTTTTGGCTGATTTCCCATGACAGGCTTCATGTCAGGACTAGTAAATATGGAAGTGCTCTGCAAGTTATAAAGCACCACTTGGCTATCATGGTAATTGTAAGAAACCATTATTATTGTTATCTTTTGCTGACTGCTTCTTAGGAGATTCACTGGCTGAGCATTGAAGACAGCACTGAATCAAGTTAATCACTCCAAAATAGAATAAGAATAAGGCATTTAGGTTGAACTGAGCCTATATTATATCACGGGAAATGGTGACAGAGACCCAAAGCTAGATCTAGGTAAAGTGTTGTGTCTTTCCCCACCAGGTATTCTGGGTTCCCAAACACAGAGGATCTCCTGTCTTCCTTATCCCACTATACAGGATAACTCATTTTCACTAGTAAGAAACATCCTAGGTGAGGTGCAGTGGTTTATGCATGCAAGCCCAGCTACTTGGGAGACAGAAATTAGGAGGATCATGTTCAAGCTCACCCCAGGCAAAAAGTAAGCATGGCCCCATCTCACCAAAACAAGATATGCAGGAGCATATCTTGCAGTCTAAGGCTGGCTGGGCCAAAAATGTGAGATCCTATTCGAAAAAATGATTAAAGCAAAAAGGGCTGGGAAGAGACATGACTCAAGTGGTATTGTGCTTGTCTGGCAAGCAGGAGGCTTGAGTTCAAAATCCCAGTACCACGAAACAAAACAAAACAACAGATTTTAAACATTACTCATAAAAATAGCCCTGTCCTATGTCTCACTGTTGTAGAACACTGCTAGCTTGTGACATGACTAGCCAAAGACAGTTTGGGGCACCAAAGGTACCTGAGAGGCAGTTCTGGGGTAGCTTGAGCACTTCCAGTAGCTGTCAGAGGTAAAAACTTAACTGAAGTAGTCAAACTGGGTCTTACAGAGATTCAGAGTCCTACAGAAACTCTCCAGAGACCCTTGCAAGGAGAAACAGCACCAAGGCAAAGCACATGGAGATAATTCCATGTCTCTTCCTCCTCCAGAGCCGCTCTATCAACTGGCTTTGGGGTTGGGACTGGAAGCACACAGAGTATACAGATGGACAGCTAATGCTCACTGTTCAGGCAGTTTACAAGCTAGGCATGGAGTCAAGTAGGTCTGTGTTATAGATTTTAAACCAGGTAGCATTAAAGGAGTTTGTTGAAAAATGTAAAGCAAATTTGCATATGGTTTAGCATGAAATTACTTCTTGTGGTCCATTAACTCTACCTCCAAGAATGCAAAAAATAAAATAAAATCAAGTACCGCAGCCAACTGCAATTGTGTTCAGCCTCAATGTTTACAGACTGACAAAAGGAATACAAAACAGGTTTCAAATCCCATCAGTTTCATCCCATGCCAAAGCAGAACAAAGGAAAATGAGAAACAGCTGAGGATTGCTGCTCACAAGCCTTGACTACAGTGGGAAAAAGCTTTCTGACCCTCCTTGGCTTGAGAGACCCAATGAGGGTGACATTTGCCTCCCCTGCAATTGTGTCTCTCCAAGATTACTTCCCAAAGCAGAAGATTCTGAAACAGAGTACACTCAGGGCTGTGCATGGATACAAGGAGACCCTTCATATAGTTTTAATAATATTCCCTTGCATTTATACAGTCAATAAATGAGACCCATTCTGGAGATGGGGAAAATCTCCAGATGGAGAGTGAAGTGACTTGTTCAAGGCCACAGTGGTACTAAGATCTAGGATTTAAACCCAGGTCTGACTCCAAGTCCATACCAGGAGCCTAGTATTTACACAAGGATGTGTGTATACATATATGTAAACATATACATGTGGACATACAACTCTTTTCATTTTACCTCTATGACTTTGAAGAAAATAATAATAATAATAATAATAACAGCTGCTTTTCTTTCAATAATATTGGGGAATCCAAATGCCACCAGAGCCTGGTGTTTAATTTGCTTACCATGGTGCCATCAGCAATCCTCTCAGGTGCCAGCTTGGCCTTGCTGGCCCTCTCAAAGCAGTCTGCATCAGGGCCATGGGGGGTCATGGCACCGTGCAGGCTGCCACCCCCTGGCAGAAATCCACCTTGTTTTGCTTCATAGTGACCTTTGATGAGTCCCATGAATTCACTCATACAGTTCCCTGGGAAGGTTGAAGCAGTATTATTTTTATTATCCAAGGCAAGACCAGTAAAACAGCGAGATCTCACAAACATTACTTCTGCACAATGCCAAGAAGACAGGAGAATCTGATATATCTTACAGAATTGAGAGTATGGAGTGATTGAAGAACAACTACAAAAACATTCATCAGTGTAGAATTCTTGTTAGGCAAAGCTCTACTTCACAGTCACATAGATTATTAGAGGACTAAAGTTCCAGTGTAAGAAACTAAGTTAGATCTAAAGAAAACCAGGTCTAGACAAGATAATTATAAAAATGAAAACTGTAGTAAAGAGTGGATATATACCATCCTCTAAGTTTACAAGTCCCATATCAGAGTCATCTCTTCCAGATCAGAACCTCTTCCCAAATAACTTATACTAGCACATGGGATGATCATATTTCTGGTTCCCAGTCTGGGAAGCTGAAGTGGTGTGTGCGTGTGTGTTGACGGAAGTTGATGTAATAGAAGGAGCCCTGAACTTATAGACCATTATCAAATGATAATCCGTATAATAGAATCTTGATCTGTGTAAACACAGATAGACCATAAATGCTATTTATCATAACAGATATTATCTTCTGAATTTGAATTGAATATAATCTTATTCTTCTGTTCTAGAATCCTAAATCTGAAAAGTGGAAAGGATAACTTGTTCTACTCCATATAGAAGAATTTTCTATATAATTCCCAACAGATTACCTCCTGGGCTCTGCCTGCATGGAAGCTCTCTGTTCTACAAAGCAACCTATCACATTACTGAATGGTTCTGGGTGGTAGAAAGCTCTTTCTATATTAAATGGAAATTTGCTTTCACATAATTTAAATTTATGGGCCCTAGTTGTGCTTTCTAGAGTCACATAAAATTTGACAAAAACCACCATACTTCTACTCTTTCAATCTTACGTTGCTATTAAAATAAAGCTCCTTATTCAATAACAACACCTTTAGGGCAAGAATTAAAGAAATATAACACCTGAGTGTTACCATCTCCATCCACCCATCCACCCATCCCTCCATTGATCTGCCCATTTCCCACTCTACCTATCTGCCTTTCCATTCATCCAATGTATATACTTAGATAGTATGCTAAGTGCTGTGACAGTTAGCCATTTACATAATGTTTAAAAATATACAAAAACAATGTGCATATCCATAATTAATACTGAATATGTATTTAAAATGTTTTTTAAATGCATGGGTATGTTAAACACCAGGGAAGTGACACTTAGCACAGAGAGGAATAAGAAATACCCTGCTCAAAGCTACTCAATAGTCTGTCCTGTCATAGTATGGAGAGTGCAAATCATAGACAGAGTAGAGAGCTGGCAGTGGCAACACTTGCAAAGTCAAACACTTGACATGGTTAATGCCCTGCCCTCTTCCTTATATGGGAAGTATAAACAAGTGCCCAAATACTTCTATAATCAACTAAGCAGCCACACTTATCCTGCCCCCAAAATAAATGCTGCTTCAGGGCCCTACAAAATGAGTAAGAGTGTGACAGCCCCTGCAACAGTCTGAGAGACCCAGATCACAGCTCTACTAATTTCTCTATGAAGCAGAAATAGAGAAAAAGAAGGAAATGGAAACACAAAGTGTCTATATTTAAAAAAGAAAAAAACAGTTCTGCTCATGACTTAAATTTGCTGTCACATTCCTCACTGCAGTATACGTCCTCAAGGGTCACCTTCACAGATTAATTTTAAAAAGAGAGCAAGATGGAATTCAGCTTTGATCTGAATATGAATTTAGGTAGCAATGAGTTTGGTGATGATATTTCTACATCACTTTCAATATTTCAAAGGATGGTGGGAGGGTAGACCTTGCCTTTCTGATTAAAGCTGAATCTCATTGACTAAGGTGCATTAAAATGACTGGAGGCAATATTTCTACAGAAATTATTCCTAGCTTCTCTTTTAAAGTCACATCAGAGTAACAAAGATTTTGAGTATTTCTAAAACAATATTTTTAATATCTCCAATAAAATTAATGTCTAACTTGAGATTCTGTGTTTTTTCCCCAGAAACTCAAGGCAACTGTATTTTATGAAATGTATCTTGGGACCAAACTTACTTTGAGATAAAAATCATAGGAGGATTTCACAAGGCCATTTGTTTCGGACAGTCTGAAGTATAAAACAAAATTAAGAAATGGGTTGGGCACCTAGAGCAAAGTAGCACATTTGTCCAAGTCAGACTACTCTGTTATTGTACCCACAAACCTTCAGCCACTGCTTCTAAACATAAGGTCCACAGACCTTCTGGTTCAGGATACCCTGGCTTGCTAGTTCAAAGTACAGATGCTGAGGTTCCACTTTAATCCAGTGAATTCAACTCTGTTTGGGTGAGCCTTGAGAATCAACTTGAAAAAGAAAAGGCACTCTTGATGGGGATGCTGGCTGGCATTTGACCATAAAGTAGCCTTCTTTCATCCTGAAGGTCTTACTTTCCTACCTTTACAAATGCTTAAATTATCCATTAAGTACAGTTGTACATTGTTGAGCCCTGGCACCTGGGAACTATTAAATAGAGAAATGAATCTCAAATAAACAAAAGGCTCTACAGTTAACTATGGAAAGGAATTTGTTCTCTAGCATGTTCAGCTGAAATGCATATTAGAACCCTTCTAGAACTCCATGTTAAAAAAAATGCAATCTCTGGGAAGTGGAATTCTGCATTGGCCTTTAGGTTTGATTTTCAGTCAGCTATTGCACAATTTAAATCACTATTTAAAACCTAATTAAATATAGTCATGACATACCTTATTTATTCTTGGTAATGTGTTCACATATTGAATAAGTATTTTCTAGACATGTATGGTACACCAGACTCTACGATAGCCACATCACTTAGTTCATCTATGTCTGCTCTGGTATCAGAGAGTCTGCAATTAAATCCTAATTCTACCACTTAATTAGCTGTGAGGCCTTGAGAGTTACTTAATCTTTCTATATCAGTTTTATCTTCTGGAAAATAAAAAGGGAGATAATGATACTGCCTATCTCTTAAAGCTGATTAAGAATTAAATGAGTTAATACTTTTAAAGAACTTATAACAGGGTCTTACAAACTTACCAGTAATCATTAGCTGTTACTCACAATAATATTAATAAAATAAAAATAGATTTGTTAGGTCCTATTGTAAGCACAAATGCTCTGCAGAACCCCCTTCTGGAATAGTCTACCCGCTAGTGTAGACTACAATCTGCTTTGCCCTGCCAAAATAATTGGAGAAGCACGTTTTACTGGCTTTTGAATCAGACTTAGGTTATGAGCTTCTCCCAAACAACTAACCATATCACCACCATTCCCCATGCCTTAAAAGAAAGATCTGAGCTAGCGGTATGACTCAAACAGCAAGAGTGCCTGCCAAGCAAGTGTGAAGCCCTGAGTTCAAACTCCAGTGCCACAAAAAGACCCAAACAAAATAAAACAAAAAAAACAAAGATCTGCAATGTACAGAAGCTTCTTGTTGCACATTTTGTCAGCTTTTCTTTCTTCAGAGCCAGAGAAACAAGAATCTAGGCTTGAGGTCAATGCAGCCTTGCCATCCCTACAAGCGCTGTGATGGCTGAGCAGCTTAAAGCCTGGGCAGCAGTAGCAGCCTGGAGATCCTGAATGCAATACAGGGCAGGGTGGGGTGTCCAGAAACAACCTGGTTATCATTCTCAATGCACAATGCTCGTTGCCTTGCTGTCTCTGGTTTCCAAATATGCCTTGATAAAAGAGACTTACTGTGGTAATAAGGAGGCCTGAAGGTCTTTTCAGTAACTCCCCATCTAGGTGGGAAGATGACAAAGTCAGCAATGGCCACTCCAGGGCGGACAGACTTGGCAGTCAGCACTGTGAAAATGGATGGGTCCTATGAATACACAAGGAAACTGAATGTAAGATGCAAGGGAGGTGACTAGACAGTGACACATATCCCACACATGAAGGTGTTTTCAAGTGACAGTTTAATTTCAGATCAAATGACACAGTTCAGGTTTCATAGCCTGGACTTCTGGTTGAGGAGCATTTGACTGTCCCCTTGCTGCGTTTGAAGCAAAACTAATTTACACCAGCTGGTTTTTTTCACCCTGCTGAGCCCATATTACACACACCCTACCATCCACAGCTCCAAGAGCCAGGGTACCTGCCTTCCAACTTCAGATCAGGGCAGCAGGGAGCTTCTGGTGGAAGAGATGCTTGGTTTAAGGTGGCAATAGAAATAAAATAGCTATTTAGGTCTTAGTGTTGATGTGGACATACTTCTCTTTAAGGGAATCAGAGATTCCAGATGGTGTCCATGGGCAGCCAAGTCTAAGAACTGGTTCATGCCTTCTGATCCTTGAATGACTCTCAGATCTAAAATACACCATTTACATCACTAGTCTTGGTGGTGGTAGTGTAGTTGTAGATAGGCTGAGGGACAAGATTATGCTTTTTAAAGAACTTTAGGCTCCTTCAGAGGAAAGATTGAGTTTTAATTTAACTGACATAAAAAACCATGTTTGCTTTCAGATGCCTAGGGATTTGAAGATGATTGGGATATTTTACCTGTCCTATAATATTAATTGTGGGGATGGGTGGGGGGAGAAAGTAGCTATTTCCATACCAGAAAAGATTGGGAAAGATTTCAAAGAAGAGGTGTCATTTAAGTCAGGTCTTGAAGAATAGAACAGAAGAAAGGAAAGAAGGCAGAAGGAAGGAAGGGAGGGAGAGAAGAAAAAAAAAGGCATTTTTATCAGGAAAAATAGAAAAGACATTGAAGTTGACAGAGATTTTGTTAAAAGGAGAGAAGGTTAAAATCCAGGGTACACTGATGGAAGAGGAGCAAGATGTGGTATTTGAAAATCAGTCTAGGGCCAGAAGGCAAGGAGCATCAAATACCACACTTCAGAGCTTAGACTTAATCCTAAACCACGGGGGTCCTGCAAAGGTTTTCTAACGCAGTGGTGGGATGACTGGATCTAAATTGGGAAAATAACTATAGCAGCAGTTCAGAGAAGACTGAACCCGTGTAAATTCAAATGAAAACAAAAACCAACCCTTATTGCTAGGAAAGTTAACATTTCTTCATCTGTCATGGGACATGACCTGAAACTATTAAAGAAAAGGTAGTAAGGCTCAGATAAACCTTTATCAGCATCTCAGTATGCTTTTTTGTGTTGGTTTGGGCTTGGGATCTTGGTTTTCTTTTTCCCCTTGGTTTTATTAAGAGTTGCTGTTGCTCAGAAAGGTAGTTTTGTCCCCCTAGAGATAAGTTGAACAGGATCCAAGTAATCCTTCTGTCTCTGATTCTCTGTCTTCTGTGCCAATTATCCCTCAACTTGTGGGTAAGGTTAATCTACTATGAACTAGGCTGCAAAATGAAATTACCCCCAGGATGTTAGATCTAGCACTTTATCAAGAATGTGAGGCCATGGGGCCAGCACTATAGACCAGGGACCTATTTGTGGCTCCCTAATTGACTGAAAAATGTGAGCAAGTTCATACTCTAGGATTTTTTGGTTTGAGTTCAAGCTGAACATCAGGAGTAACTTTAGAAGAGGGGTGTCTGCTCCATCACTGCTAACCACGGCCAGGAGCACAGGTACCTGGGTAGGCGGCCAGAGAAAGTGGAGGAGACTCCTGAAGTTTGTGAGAAGGACAGACACTTCTCCAGATCCATAAGTGTTCTTTTCTCCTGACTCAAACATTAGTACTTAGTTGTTGTTGTTTTTTTTAAGTTTTTAACTCATCTATGAGAGTTATTGTGATTACTCTGTACAGAAGTAAGCTGTGTTCATGGGTAATGTTGAGTGTCTGACTTGGCTTCCTTACCAGCTGTTATTTATTCCTTCTGTAAAGGACAAATGAGTATACCTAGGCCTTCCAAGGGAGCTCTTGGAAATGTTAGGTCTGTAAATGCCACAGGCCAGCTGTGGACCCCTCTTACCTGAGGGTTGCTTCATCCCCACGGATCCTACGTGGTCCAGACTTACCGCATGATCAAAGGCCACTGAGTTGATGACCATGAAGTTCTCCAGGTTGTACTTATAGGGTGTATAGTTCCCATGCCAGGCCACAACATTGAATGGGGAGAAATACTAATCACAAAAAGGAGGAAAGAATGATCCTAGTATGTAATGTTTTTGTAGCCATGATCCTATAATATGCATTAGCATAATTCTCTTTTTATTTGTCAAAGGGGTTAATTTTAAGTGCCAAACCTGTTGGCCTCTGCTGTTTGGCATGACCTCTAGATGTTCAAGGAAAATAACATGCCCAGGCAAATATAAGCAGTAAATCAGATAGATAAAATAAAGCAAACAAATAATTAACAGAAGAGATATCTGGGTTCTTTTTATTATGTGATTAATTTATTCTAACACATTACTCAATATGTTAAATAGTAACACATTTGTTATATTATAGATTATATGGTATGTTATCATTTAAAAAATTATTTTTATTATTACCTATACCTTTGCTTTTGTTCTGAGTTTACCAGGTTGGTGATATAAACCCAGCCAAGATAATTAACTGAGTTGTATCTGTTTTGTATCAACCATTACTTATATTTGAAATAAGGTGGTGATTGAGGAATATCAGTCTTGGTTGATCTGCTTGTTAGTCATTTTCTTGTTCAGAACATATTACACTGTATGTTTTCCACACTATTTATAAATATCTACATATTGCCAGGGTTTCCATTACTGGATGAGTAGAAGAACACAACCTTTGGAGTCACATAGGATTTGAATACTGATTCTACCACTTACTGGGACATTGGTAAATTATTTATCACTGGCTGGCTTGTGTTCACAACTATGAATAAGGCAAGCAGTACACTATTTGTAGTACTTTAGTGGTGAAAGGATGTCTGTGAAGTACCTAACACTGGCCTTAGCCATCAGTAGGGTGCTAAGTAACTATTCATTCCCTCCCCTGGCCACCAGCCCTTTTTCTTTACCTGTCTGGCGGCAAATAGCTTGCCCTGGTATTTATTAATCACAGTGTAACCACCTGGTACTTGACGATCTTCATACCAGGCAACAGGTATCAAGAAATCACGAGGATTGGCCAAGCCATTGGCTCCTAGAACATATAACCCCAAAACCTTTCAGATATTTCTGAAATAACATCGAAAAGATGCTCACAAAGAGAAAGATCTTCTTTTGTGTCAAAGAACCACACAACAAATTGTTTTCATTGCTCAGAGATTCACTGGATTCCCAGTCTGACGCCTTTTTAGGAGAACCCAAGGAATTTAGTTGCAAAAAGATTCGCAAAATTATCATCACCAACATCATCACCATTTCCTAAAGTTGTGGAGTATCTGTGCTTAACAAAATCATTTTACAAGCATTACAAGTAGGGGGAAGGGACTAGAAAAGAGGAAAAAGTATGATTTGACAGAATACCAAAACTTTGCCTTTCCAGGAAGCCCTGAAGACTATCTTTAGTCCTTGGTTTCTGATAGAAAGGACTGTATGCTGTTGTCCCACACAGACCTGTGCTCTTTAGACAGAATTCAAAATCCAGAGCTATAAAACTGCTGTCCAGCCTGAAAAATCTATCTGCCACTCAGGGAGAAAGTTTTCAGGACTTGCCTACTTATCCCTGCTTAGGAGTGAGTGTTCCCTTTAGAGAAAGAAAATAAATCAAAAGACCAAATATGAAAACCATAAGTGCAAAAACATAATTTAACTCTGAGAGGAGAGACCTGGGGAGTGTTTTATCATTTTCAGTTCCCAGGGTTAAAAAAAAATAAGCCTCCAGCTGGTTAGTAAATTATATATATTTTCCAGAGGGTACATGTTCCCTGGAACCTGGAGGCTATGCTGCCTGCAGAGCAGCAGGAAGCCAGACCAAAGTGGGGAGAGTGGGTGGTGAACAGGATGACAGACGGCCCACCAGGGCTCCAGCTGCCTCTCTGCTGCCTCCCACCTTCCTCTGAATATTTGGATCTCCCAGGGGAGTGACCAGAAGGCACATGCTGCCCTGTCCCTGTTTTGCTCTGAAAAGCTGTTGACAAGGAAGGGAAGACTGGAAGATGTGGCCAAAGATGAAACCAATGCTAATTTCCCCAGCTCTCCTTTCACTCCAAGGGTGAAAGAAGATTTGAGAACAATTGCTCCTAACACCTTCACTTCCCTTCGGCATCTCCTGCCTCAGGTGCCAGGACTGGAAGACCTTGGTTCATATTTGAATGTTTTAATCTGTCTCACAGTAGCCGTTTTTCTAGCTTCTTTGTAGCACTGAGTGCTATACCTTTATTACTGCTAAGTGTGTGAATTTTGTGGAGTATGTGCAGTGTATAAAGTACAAAGTCTATGTGTTGCCCAGTTCACTCCCTTTTTCCATAGGACTAGAACCCTGGGCATTTCACCCCACTTTATTGTCTATATACAACCCATTGACTTAAAAAAAACCACAATTATTCACAAGGCTCATTCCCACTTGTATACTTTTGCTTATACTGTTCCCTTTCCTCTTTACTTCTTTTCAATTTTCCCTCAAGAATTAGTCAAATCTTATCTCTTCTATAAACTATTCCTGGTAACGGTAGCTCATAGTAACCCAAACTTCTATATCTTTTGCAGTGTATACTGTATAACTAGAAACCTATTACTCACAATCTTTATCTTCAATGGTCTATATATTATTCTAGAGAAACATATATAATGGCTTGATTTTGGTCATTTTCTGTTGACTTTTATATGATTTGGGTCATATTCTATTTATGGGAAGACACTTGGTCTAGGGAAGCTGACTGGAGAGGAAATTTGAAATTTGAGTGAGGCAGTGAGAGGAGAAGGATGTTTAACATTCATGCAATGATCTGGGTCTTATATCTCAAGTGAGGATTAGAGGCTTAGAGTGAAGATTTACCAATGGGTCCCAGGTCAGGTAACTCAAAGTGGACACCATAGACTTCCAGGATGTAGCCCCTGGTCTCTTCGAAGACATCTATGCTGAACCGCATTCCTCTCTGGAATGGACAGACACATAGGTGTACCCTTTTAAATCATACTTGTAGTTATAAAGAAGTTTTCCCAGAGTCACAAATAGTCTTACATGCATAAGTAAAGCTGTAGTTTCTTCAGCTATGTTTGAGAGGCAACCAGATTAAAGAAAAGAAAAATTTAACTCCTAATTACATCTGTGACTCAAGCCAATAATTGTCTAACCTCTCACTGAGTCCAGAGATAACGGATGTCCTAATTCAACCATTTTTTCTAAAAGCACCTTCACTGCCTCCTATCTCCAACACAACCTTATGCAGAGCAGGTACAAACATTTAGGGAAGTGAACTGATAAATACTCTTTCCTTTGTGATTATGTGCTATGTTAAAACAAAACAGGCACCAAGCCTGCTTACCCTTCAGCACATGCAGACTTCTGTGTAACTCAAACTCCTCCCTGTTGCCCAGACATGACAAAGACATTTTAGAGTTGAAAATAGCAGCAGCTGAAACATCTGATTGCTCCCAAATTAGGGAGCGACAGGGAGGAGAGGGGGCACATTACCAACCTGAATGACGCAAATCTCGTTGGGCTTCACAAGCATCTTGCCAAACTCCGTGTAAATGAGAAGCTTCCCTTTCTGGGGAACTGACAAAAAAACCCCAAAAAACAAACAGGGCAGTTTTGAGCAACCCTTTTCATGCAAGAACCATTCCATGAAGGCTTAAAGGCTGTATTTGTTTTTTATCTTAAATGAAAAGAACTTTATTCTGTCTCTTGATGGGTAAAGCAAATACTGACAATTTCAATTAGCTACTTTACTATATAGAAGAATTTGGAAATTCTTCAAAATAACTCTGTTTTTGGTTGCCAGTTGAGGAGCTCGCATATGCACACTTCTGTGAACTGACAAAAAAGGAACACAGAAATAGGATGGAAAACTACTCATTCTGACAATTTTAGCAAGAGGATGGCATTTGCATGTTTAATATCCATGCCAAAATTCTGACTACAAAATACTGATAGTAAAATCACCAAATGGAATGGGAAGACCAGAACAATCTCTGATAAACCTTACATTTTAGATGGTTTCATGACAGGTTGTATTTAAATTTCAGTTATCAATGATAGATGGGCTTTTCTTGGGTGAGTTTGAAGGCCAATGGAGTTATCTAATAAGTTGGTTCATCTTGGTATCACTCTTTATTTCTTTTCAGCTACCCAAATCTCCCACATCAGAAAATCCCAGAAGAGATGGGCAAAGACAGAGAGACCAAGAAATAGAGTAGGAACTTTGAGGTATGCTAGGAATCTTTTTCAGACCACCAGTGGCCTCAAGACCTCAGTCTAAGAGGTCAATATGGGAAGGTGACGGGGAAGTAGTGAAGAGGTCTGGTAGAGATGAATCGATTTGGGTTGTAACACACTTGTGCATGGAAGCAATGCTAGGAATCTCTCTGTATACCTATCCTTATCTCAACTAGCAAAAATGCTGTGTCTTTCTTATTATTGCTTATGTCTTCTCTTCAACAAAATTGTAGAAAAGGGCAGAACAGGTTCTGCCCGGAAGTGGGGGGTAAGGGGAAAGGGAGGGGGCGGTGGGTGGGTGGGGTGGAGAAATGGCCCAAACAACATATGCACATATGAATAAATTAATAAAGAAAAAGAATAGACTTCAGTCTATAGGTTGCACTAAATAAAATAGAACAGATTAGAGAATGAAAGAAAATAATCTGTAGAAAATTAGAATGTAGCTTGGGGCTAGGGATCAATTAGCAGTGAAGGGATCTGAAACCTTTGAACTCACCAATCAGGAAGTCCCCATCTGAATTGTAGATGCATCTGAAACATACAGAGTACTTCCTGTGATTTCAGTTTTAACACTATCTGGACAAATTAATTCATTTTACAAATTATTGTTTAGTGCCTCTTGTCTACCAGGTGCTTGGTACAAAGCAGAATCTCCCTCATGGAGCTTAGTGTCTGATAGAGAGTCAGAGAGCAATCAAATAATTGCAGAACTGTATCATCATAAATTATGTCACCATGACAATCAAGTTCAGGGGAATAAAAGAATAGAGACCTGTACTAGTTAGGGGAGGCAGCAAAGGCTTGGGACATTTGGCCAGGGACCTGTTTGTATTATCTAGCTAGACAAGAGGAGAGGACACTCCATGTTTCACATGCCCTGAGGCAAGAGGGCCTGTGAATGAAAATTAGTGTGACTTGAGTGGAGAGAGGGGGCATGGGTAATATGAGAGGAGGTGTTCAATATGAGGCTGAACCCAAATGGAGACCTTCAGTGCCTTGTCACAGGGCTATGCTCTTGGCCTTGATTCATGGCTCAGAGAAGTTAAATGGCTCACACAAGTTCACTCAGCTAGCAAGACTGGAGTTTGACTTTGGGCATAACAATGTGATCCAGAGGTAGACAGTCTGTTTCCCAAAGAAAAGGCAGGAATTCTACTTACTTTTTTATTATTAAAAAAAAAGCCACTATATAAAATTCTCTGCTCAGGAACATTAAGCTCACACACAGCTATTAGCTGAAGTCAAGTCTGTCAGCTTGACCTGCCACCAACAGGTGGCCCTAATGGCTGTTCATGCATGTGACCTTGTATTCAACAACAGCCATGGGGAACCTAAATCTACCTAAAGTCAAACCTTGTTCTCTCCCCAAAGTAGCATTTCCCTAAACTTTTCTTTCTTGAATTATTCCTTCATTCCATGACCCAATATTCTCTTTCTGTTTGCATGGTTAAGTGACAGTCTTGCTTATGCCATAAGAGTCAATCAAAATAGAAAAGCTTATTTGTTATCATTATTGATAAATATTTATCAATATTGCACTGAAGAAAAAGAAACAATAAACACAGCAACGTTCATGTATATGTGACTACAGGAGTGAGACCTGGCCTTTACCCTCTGGCCAACAGCCAGTGGGCACTGGGGATATCCTGTTCCAGCACTGAACCACTTACTTGTTCTCCATAGAGGTGTTGCATAGAAAAATGTGGATAGCAAGCCCATTGTTAGACCTGATGTCTCCAGCTCCACACAAGGTATGCAGGCCCTGGGAGAAGAGGGAGGTGTGAATATGAGTAGTACCCAAGAGACCAGCCCTCTGGCCCCTGAGGGTCACCAGGCAAGGTTCTAGCAGGGTCTAGGGTTTGAACTCAGGGCCTTATGCTTGCTAGGCAAGCACTCTACCACTTGAGCCATGTCCCCAGTTACAGGGTCTTCCCTTTGGGACCAATGAGACATTTGGGATCTAGGCTACCTCTGGAGAATTTACTGACATCTTTGATAGGTTGTGGTTCACCCTAGTTGCCAATGATGGACTAAATCTGGATTGTCTTAATGACTACATTAGGTGAATTTACAGAGCATAAAGTCATTACTTTTAGTGAAATAAAAAAAGTGTTATTTTATCAGTTTGATCCTTAAGATCAAACTGCAGGACAAGTTCTGTTGGAGGTGTTTTCAGGTACATGGAAGACTTGGGGGGAGAGAGGCTCAGGTGCCAGTTAGTACCCCTCAATATTCTCCACACTATGAGAAGCCCTTTGCTGTGAAGAAAGCCAACCTCATCACCAGATCAGGATGGAGAAACACATTCTGACTGACTGTCATTGTTTTTTGCTATGTAACCAGATAATCCATAGTACAAGAAGCCTTAATAATAGGGTCTTCTCAAAACAACTCTCAGCCCCCTTACCTGAAGATGGAGAGCCCAAAAGGAGGGAGCTCTGCTCCCTAGGAAGGGAACTATGGACATTCACACAGGAAGGGGAATTTTTGTATTTCACCCAATTTGCAAGTTTGGGGTCTATTGAAGTGAGTCTGCATAGAATTTGGAGCAAGCAATAAGCATAAAGACTCCAAAGTGATTGAAACAATTTGACCTATGGCAGGACACCTACTGTCCTGAAGTAAGTCATGAGCTAAGTTGATCTGCAGACCCTCCACTGGCCTTTTTGAACCCCAGCTCCTGATAGCTCCCACTCCTCTCACCCATGTACGCCTTGCTCTGAACACAGGTGTCCTGGTACTCCCAGCACTTGCAATTATCCACAGACATTGCCAGTTTGCACTGACGTAGCCAGAATTGCCATCCTGAGTAAGTGCCAATCTAGCCCAGACATCCATTTTAGGAGGTTCATGAAGTTAGATGGGAAAAACTTTTATATTTACTTTTTACTAATCTCTGACTGAAATTTATCATTTCCTTCAATTAATATGAATCCCGACAACAAAATATGGCAGTATTAGAAATGCATGATTTCATAACCTTGTCATGAAATCATGGATATATTTACATCACAATACAGTTGTTACAGATATCTCAAAATAGCATTTATGCTCATATCATAGTTATTAGATTTTTCCATAGACTATGATTTGGTACGTTAATAAGGAAGCATAGATATGACTATAAACCACATACAATTTCTTTTTCTGAAATATTTTTATCACTGTGTATTAGAATAATTAGCTTCTTGGTAATTTGATGTAATCTATTTTACACATTTATAAACACAATCAAAGGGGGTTCATGGAGCAAAAAGGGTTAAGAGCCCTGCTCTAACCAAGAAAAGGAGCTTGAGGCAGGAAAATGTTCAATTTCCTTCGGCCTTTCTGTGATGTACATAGCGCATGGGTGCCCTTTGGTGTCAGGTGCCATATGGTGAGTATGTAGAACATCCCTTGGCCAGCCCCCATGGCACACGCAGGTGACTTTGTCTCTGCTGCTTCCCAATAAGGCTGCTTCTGCTTGGCAGTCAGCCTGCAGTGGTTAAATCACTCACTGCAGAAGAGAGGAGGGGCAGTGGTAAGGTGCAGAGAATATTGACTTACCTTCACAAAGTCCACTTGCTTCTGAGATGCTTTTGGAATCTCAAATGGTTTCCATCTAAGCTGGAAAAAAAAATACACATACAAGAAAATTACTTTGTAAGGGGAAACCATAGACCTTCTAAATAAATAGCATCAATTACATAGAAGAAAAAGGACAGCTGCTCCCTCTGTGAGGTTCTGACCGGTGTGATTTTGTTCTTGTAAAATTAATGATTATCCATCATTCCTTAAAGGGGCTCTGTTGGGGTGTGTGTGTGTGTGTGTGTGTGTGTGTGTGTGTGTGTGTGTGTGTGTGTTGTGTGTGCTCCATGTGAGTATGTGTGTTTATGTGCTTAAATCTATATGAATATAAATTGCCTTTGTTCCTTAGAATGTCCAATTATAAAAATAAAAAGAAACGATTGCTTCCTCTTTCAGAAGCTATTTGTTTCCTTTAACATTTTGCTCAGGCACGTCAGTGAGTTGTGACTGATGCTGCTTTGCATGCTATTTATACTCCGCTCTCTTCCCCAGTATGCCAGCCTCTCTGTGTGGGCTCCTGACACTGCAGGAGAAGGTTCTACTTCTACTTCCAGCCCTTGGAATTTTGAATTATTTCTTTAAGAGAAAGAAAAAGCATCCAGCTGACATTGGATTTGGTAAATGCAGTACCGGGTTCAATTTCTTCACCAAACCCCATGTTTGTCCCCAGGCTGCCTGATGGTTCAGTTTAAATCACAACAATCTTTAATAATGAACTCATCTGAGGAAGTGGGGAGAAAAACCAGCAGACTCAGGCCCCGCTCAAAGTGTCAGCCCACCACTTTATTAATGAACCTGGCAGTGGGGCTGACCCAGCAAGGAGGCTGCTTATAAGCCCAGCAGCCCCCAGGCACATCTCATGGGGTGACTTATACCTCGGGGCTGGCTCCATTGGCTGTTGCGCCTGGTGAGGGCAGGCTGGGCTAGGTCCCCACCAGTCCTGGGGCTCAGCTCATTCTGTATTTCAGAAGGACAGCCAGATGGGACAGGAAGCAGCAAATGGAAAGTGCAGCGCTGGGATTATTCCGATGCACTTTCCATTGCAAAGGTGGATTTGAAAAAGATGGTGAAATTGTGTTTCAGAAGAAAGGAAATTCTTCAGGACTAATTCCCTCAATGATGATATCTCTTGGGAGAGGAAGGGAACTGAGAGCACGGGTCTAGGAAAGGGTTTTGCAAATTTTGGCATTATTGACATTTTGTGATGGATAATTTGGGGGCTGTCCTGTGCATTGCTGGATGTTTAGCAGTATCCCTGACCTCAGGCTTCTAGATGCTGTAGCATTTGCTCAAGTTGTAACAACCTAAAACATCCCTAGACATTGTTAAATGTCTCTTGGGGGTCAGATTTCCCCTAGTTGAAAACTACAGACCTAGAAGGAGATATTCCCCTGACTCCAGGAAGGACCACAATGAGCACTGTTAGGTTCTGTGTGTGCTCAGCATGTGCTCTACCACTGACTGAGCCATGCCTCAGCCCTGAGCACAGTTGGAGTCTTTTTTTTTTTCTAATAATTTTTTTGTGGGACTAGGATTTGAACTCGAGCTTCATGCTTGCAAAGCAGGCTCTCTACCACTTCAGCCATATCACAAGCTCAACTGCTGAAGTCTTAAGGTGAGGTGCTGGTCCATTACTAACCAGTCCCTACTGTTTCCCTGTATAGTAGCAGTGCACAGGCTGTACATCCAGGAAGATCATATGAAAAAGAGTCATCATTTTAGAGCTGGGCATGATGTCTCATGCCTATAATCCCAGCTACTCAGGAGGATCATGGTTTGAGGCTGGCAATCCCTGGCCAAAAAAAACCCCCAAAACAAAAAACAAAACAAAATGTGAGACCCTATCTAGAAAATAAGTAAAGTGGAAGAGATACGGGGCATGGTTCAAGTAGTAGAGTGACTGCCTAGCAAGCATAAGGCCCTGAGATTATCCCCCCACCCATCAAAGTCATTATTTTAGATTCCCAATGGAAGAGATTTAAGTATCAGATCAATGGTTACCTGGGCAACCTTTTAGCTCTAACCAGAGATTATCAACCTTGGTTACCCATGGGAATCACCTGAAGAGCCTTTGAAACCAAGATCAAATTAAATCAGAATCTATGAAGATAAGGCTTAGGTATATTTTATAAAATCTCTTTTAATGTATAGCTAGACTTTAAGAATCAGCATGGTCAACTCAGAGATTCTATATTTATTGTATTGCTGAATCAAGCATCATACATAGAAAAATTCACTCAATCAACCAACCAAGTCACAAACCAACCAGGCAATCAATTAACTAAATTGTGGCATTTGGGGACAGATATGGAAATAACAATGCCAGTTACCAAATAGCAGGGACATTTAAATAATACAAGTTTAACACTGCCTTCGAGATCTGCCTGAAGTTAAAATACCTGTTGTGGATAGAAATAAAGTCCTGGCCTGCAGAGAAGAGGTTCTTTTGTGAGTGACAGATTGAACCAGAGGGACTGATCAGTTGGCTAGGTCTTCTGGTTAGTTTTTCAAGGTCCTATGTTAGTACACAGCCCTCAAGTCATGTAAAGAGAAAGCTTCAGGTGGAGGATGAAAAGGCAACCATGTGATGATGTGGGAAGCCTGCCTTCAGTAGGTTCACATCCCAGGTGAAGCAATGGCCTTGATGAACTTTCTCTAATGCAAAAAATGGTTCCCTTCAAATGGTAGATGTATAGGGAGAGGAATAATTTATCTGTTGGATCTGATGGCAGTCAATTGTAGAGTTTATATTCAGACTGTTTATGACCCCAAAGTAGTTCTGATAATCTAAGTACTCATAAAAGGAATCTAGCTTTGCATCCTCAGGCAGGAGATTTTGGTCTGGACCTCTGATGTAAAAGTGAGGAGGGGGATTTGGGATAAGATGAACAGCAGGAGCCCATGGAGTACAGGGTAGAAACGCCTCCTGCTAAAGCCAGAGGCTTAGCCTCATTGTACGGATGCTGTACAACAGGAACTTTCGGATCCAAGGCCATATCAAGAGGGCAGTGTACTGGGCTAACCTGGGCTGAACCAGTGGTTCCTGCTATTGCCTCTGTTCCCACTTACTCTGTGACCTCAAGCAAGTCATGTTCTCTGGATTGTTGTTCTTACTTTCACCAATACTTACTCTTTACTTCACCAGTACTTATTCTTTACCAGTCACAAGGGGTACTGGTGAGGACTCTAATTCCGTGGTTCTCTTTAGAGAAGAGCTTCTGACAGGAGTAAAGGATGTTTTTTAAAATGGTCCTTGTTAGGGACTGGTTTGTGTCCTCCCCTAAATTCATATGTTGAGGCTCTAACCTTCAATGTGACTGTTTTGGAATAGAGTATTTAGGAGGTAATTAAGATTAAATGTAATCATAAATTTGAAGCTCTAATCCAATAGGATTAATGGTTTTATAAAAAGAAGAGACCTCACTCTCCACATGTGCTCAGAGGGAAGGACATGTGAGGTTGTAGTGAGAAGGTGGCCACATACAAACCAAAGAGAGAGCCCTTACCAAATATTTGCCTGACTGGAAACTTTATCTGGGACTTTCTCTTCAGAACTGTGAGAAAATAAGTTCCTGATGTTTATCCCACCTAATTTATGGTATTTTTTTATGGCAGTCAGTCAGAATAATATAATCCTACAGCTTTTAAAGTTTATTTTATTCATACTATATTATTGATAAATAGCTCCTCTTGTTTAGAATTTAATTATTAAATGTTTTTTAAAAATGTAATGCTGACTTCAATGTCTTGATTATAGTAGGTGTTAATAAATATTTATTGAATGACTGAATGGATGAATAAATACAAGGCACTGAGAATATTGCTTATATTTCAAAGAATAAGAAAAAAATCAAATTTGTGAGAGTTTTTAGAAGTAAAGATGACCTTCAGGCAACAGCTAGTAAATTAACAAGTATTTCTAAAAGTCCAAAGAGTATTTCCAGAATTTAAGTCAGTTCTTCATGTAGGTGCAAAATGATCATTTCTGTATCCATTCTGTCCAGTTGTTCTATCAAGTATTGAGAGAGGGGTGTTGAAATCTCAAAATAGAATTGTGTATTGTATGTTTCTCCATTCAGTTGTATCATTGCTTCACATAGTTTATAGTTGTATTCTGCAAATTCTATTAGAAAATAAACTTTTACTTACTAGAAATGAGGTGGTAAAAAGAAATTGAAAAGCATCTTCAAGCACGTCCAAAGTTAGGATTAAAATTCTTTAACATTACCAAAGAAGGAAGACAGAGAATTCATGGTAACATTTAATGATTAAGATTCAAAATTCATGCTCAGAGATGAAAAGGAAATATGAAAGAAGTAGCCTCAATATTTTCAAAGTTGGAAGCTTGGGGGTTGACTGAATGAGCTGAGTATCCCTTTCAACATTGAGATTCTTTGATTTACTGAGATTCCATCCCAAAATTGTCATAGATGAATTGGATTCTTTGACCAACATTGGCTTGTTCGAGTTAGACATATCATTAGCAGTCAAGTGATCATGATGTTTAAGGAATTGTTAGTAGCAGCTATGGCTGGGAGAGGTCCAGGGTAACTGGTAGTGGTGAATTTCGTCCAGAGAAGGAGAGAATTTCAGTCCAGACAATGAAATAAAACAGTGACTCATTGAATGCTTTAGCAAATCTAGTGATATGAGGGGAAAAGGAAGCATAATGTATGTGGAAAGAAATCAGGCTTTGATTGACTAATTGGAGTTCTTTGAGGTAACAGACAAGAGCACAGGTAAGGAAGATCCAAGTCACAACACTTTATTTAGATGTCCTAAAGGCTTTCATGAGGTTACAAAACAAAGATGAGCCATGATGGATAGAAATCTAGATTCCCATTTGACCTTGCCCTTGAATTGAAAGGATTTATATTTATTATCCAGTGCTATGGTTTAAATGGTTTTTAATCTGCTTTCCATTACTATAATGAATGCCTAAGGTAATTAACTGATAAAGAGAAAGGTTTATTTTAGTTCAAGGTTCTGGAGGTTCTAATACAAGATTGAGTAGCTCCATTGCTTTGGGCCACTGGTGAAGACAGCACATCATGACAGAAGCACGTAGCAGAGCAAATTGTTCACTTCATGATTCAGAAGGCAAAAGAGAGAAAGAGGAAGTGACCAGGGCCCACAATCCCCTTTCAGGGCACATATCCTGACCTAAGAACCTCCCACAAGGCCCCACATCCTAAAGGCTCTACCACCTCCCAATAGTGCTATCCTGGTGACCAAGCCTTTAAAACATGGACCTTTAGGAGACACTCATCCAAAACATAGCAAATGTGTATCCCAAAAGTGCATGTGTTGGAAACTTAATCCCCAAATTCATATGTCAATGGTATTTGGAAGTGGAGCCTTGGGAAAATAGTATTAGATAAAGTCATGAAGGTGGTGTCCCCATGATAGTTTTAGTGGCTTTATAAGAAGAGGAAGAGAGGCCTGAGTTAGAATAGTTGGTCTGCCTTGCCATGTGATGCCCCCTTCATCTTATGACACAACCAGAAGGCCCTCACCAGATGCTAACACCATGGTCTTAGACTTCCCAGTCTCCAAAACATTGGACTAAATAAATCTCTATTCTTTATAAATTACCCATTCTCAGGTATTTTGTTATAGTACCAGAAAATGGACCAAGAGGACTGGGAATATAGCTCAGTGGTAAAGAGCTTGCACAGCATGTGTGAAGCTGTGGACTTGATTCCCAGCACTGGAAAAATGGCTTAAAGACAATTAACACCTTGTGGGGGTTTGGGGAGAGGTGGCACAAACAATGTATACACATGTAAGTAAATGTAAAAACAATAAAGTAAAAGGGGAAAAAAAAAGACAATTAACACCTAGATCACGGAACATAGAAGTCACTCAATAAATATTTGTTAGACGACAACTCTCACAACTCTCGGAGGCGCCTATGATTATAATCATCCCTTTCTTTAGAAGTGAGAAAACTGATGATTCAGAGCAGTTAAATTTTCTCTATTGATGCTCTTAGTCCCTTCTATTCACCTATACTTTGAACACTTTGTCCAATATGCTGTCATGATGTGCTTCCCAAACTATGACTGATTTCCTTGGTCCTGAACTTAGGCTATGCCTCCATTTAATGATCTTATATTGGCCTTTCAGTCTGATTCTTATTTACTATTCTTCCAGTGCTGAGTCACCCTAGCCCACTCTGACTTCTGGGACCCTACCCCTGCTAAAGTCCTTCAGCATTAGCATCCTTGTCTAATCTCCTTATGTTAATTCATTCAAACAATATTTATTGATCATCTCTGTGTGTGCCAAGTTTTATGCTATGTGTTGGAGGTAAGCATAATGAAGTCTCTGCCCTCAGGGAACCTATTACAGATGACCCTGGAAGTATGGAGACTCCCTGGTTAAAAAAAAAATGAGAGAGATGGTGGAAATGACTTTCGAAGACAGATGTAAATAGGAATATTCCCTCAGGAATAAGTCCTGGCACAGGGCCTATTTAACATTCTTAAACATGGAAAATAAGAGATACAAGCAAGGAGATCATCTGGTTTGCAGACAGCTCCAATATCTTTCTAAGATGTGAAATGTAAGTTGATAGAGATGAACTGTACCAAGGATCTAGCAAGCTGTCCAAAAGGGCAGTACAGGGCAATGTGCACTACAATGCTGGCAAATGCCAAATGATGCATTTAGGAAAATGCAATCTAGTCTATTTATAGGGCGATGAGATCCAAGCTATCAGGGAACAAATTTGACAAATGCTTGCAGTCTTTCAATTTGGAAGAATGTATTTGCTGGGTGCTACAGATTAGATGGAGATGATGGAGATATAGATCCTACTCTCAGATACCCTGAGAAATAATGAGAGTTCACTGAGGAAAGTGGTACCTAGAGAGTATTGGATTTGGTGTTTGACAGGTGAAGACATACTTATCATGGAAGTTTTAACTGGGAAGGACTGTCAAATAGGTAACTAAATATAATTTTCTCAGACTTTCTCAGTGAGAGTTTGGAGTACATATTTGGAAGAGGTTATGGGTGGGGGAGGGATGAATGCATAATGCTGTGGTTAATTAATGAAGCATAAAAGAGATTTTTAATTTGTCAAAAAGAAGTAAATGAAAAGACAAAAGGATAGACTTTTGCAAGAAAAGCCAGAGTGTGTGTATCAGGGCAAGGGAAGCAGATAGCCAATGATATAAGTCACAGATCAGAAGGATGGTAAACCACTTCCTTGGTGGAGCTGCCATTCAGAGAGGTACTTTGGGATTCTGAGGTGTAGTTCTCCCAGCATGTGTGAATTCAGAGTTGTAAACAAGCAGTGGTGGTAATGGAGAAGTCATTTGTTCATTGCCATATAGAAAGGGTTCAAGTGATCCAAAACAAGGACAAATGCAAAGCAATGTTAGCAGGAAAACATGGCAAAGGTGCAGGGGAACATTAATGAATGGAAGATCTACTAGAAAGTAAGCAGAGACTTCTGATACAGTAATTTTGATTAGCTCAAGCTTTCTAACACAGTGCCAGGAACTTCTTGACTCCATTTTGCCCCCCTCTAGCTCTATTTTTGCCTCTGAGTCTTTTTCCTTTTGAGTCTTTCTCTTTCCTGCAGTCACCTTGCATTCTGGGAACAACATGACTGATCAAAACATCTTGTGACAAGAGTTGAATCTACCCCCTCACACACACACAGCAATGACTTTCTTATCATGTTAAGGTCCTACCTAACTAATCCTGACATAATGCCTGCCCTTCCCTGTATAATCTGGAAGCTTGTGTCAGTCCCCTAAAAATGACTTGGGTCACTGCCCTCCTCCCTATTTATTCTTCCCAATGTGGCCACATTCCTTTAAATCTCTTTTTTCTGTCTTTCACCACTACTCTCTTTAATTGGTATCAGACAAGTGGCTAGACCTACTCTGTTGGAACTCCTGAAGCTAAGATTTCTGCTCTCAACTCCAGCAACATTCTCTATCAAAATCTATGCTATTTGTGAAATAATGAATTAGTATACACAACTAATATACGTATAGCTATGGCTTAAGATGGGAGACTTTCATTTTCTACTTTATTAATTCCTACATAAGTTGAGTTTTTATAAGTATATATAATTCATATAACAAGGCAAAGCTGGACCTAGTGTTCCATACCTATAATCAGGAGGCAGAGGCAGGAAGATGATGAATTTGAGGCCAACCTGGGCTACATAGTGAGAACTTGTTTAAAAAAAAACTAAACCAAACCAAACTAAACAAATAAAAAAAGATAAAACTGAAAAATTTGATTGCAACAGCTTTAGCTTTAATATAAGAAAAAAAAATCTGAGATGTTCCAAATTTAATGTCAAAAACCAGAGGGCAGAGTGGGGAAGAGACAGGGGAAGTTAATGAGCTAATAATAGCTTAGAAGCAAAACCAACAAATAGACCATTTATGTTGAAGCCTTGATTAAATCCCATCATAGTGACCACCAGGACTTCCATAACCTGTTTGCATATTAACTTTTTGGGACTATTAACCTCAACCAATCTGGAAGGGACAATTATTCTCCTTATAGACTGCCCTCTTATTCCAAAGATTTCCTGTTCAACGTCACCTCCCATGTCCTCCAGCTATAGCCAGTGTAGGTTACAGTGCTTTCTTTCCCTAAAGTTTATTTTAAATTGCTCTTATCACTGGCCTAGCAGACATTTGCCAACTACTCACTTCCCAGGCCTGTTGCTAGGAGTTTCGGGAACCTGACTCAGCTAGCATCTGTAATGGCTCAATAACCACTTTTATTTCAGTGATCTGTTGATCTCTAGAGTTGTGGTTTCACAGCTTCCATGGGTATATCACCTGTACCTTAAAATAACCTTTCAAAAAGAATGTGTTCATGTTAAATAAAATGTAGCAGCAGTAGTCATGGAAAAATAATAGGCATTAAAAACATATTCCTGAGCACATTACATATCATACTCACAGTATAGAGTCCCATATTTTCTGTAAAGGTTAGCTTTAAAACCCCTACTATAAATAAAATCATATAAAAGAAGAATGACTCCATGGTTGCCCACACAACCACAAACAAATCTGAGACGGTGCATTAAGACTTAGAGACTGAGACAACTGCTATGAACAATGTGAGCAAAGCAGGGGCACTGGAACTCCCTGGCCTACCCCATTTGCCACTAGTGATTTGATTCCTATCTTAAAAGTCACATGATTTAAATCCTTATCTGCCTATTGACTTTCTCCGTAATCCTTCATTTGGTCTAGTTCAGTGGTTCCTGAATTTAGTTTGAATAAGGAATACCATAGTGGGTAGCACAAGCAAAACCATACATCCTTTATATACTTTATAGGTAATTAAAGGGATTATCAGAGATAATTTTGTTTGTGGGTTTTTGTGTATGTGTGTGTGTGTTTATTTTTTATCTTTCTTGGTGATTTTACAACCACTTTGTTCCTTTGTATAATACGAGATTTGGCTCCACTTGAGAGAACTGTCAGACACATAACTGAGGATTTTCTATGCCACTTTAAGAAAGAATAAGAAGACTTATAGTGGTCCAAATAATTTCCCAACCTTCCAATACTCATATATAATAAATGCTGAGTTGGCATTTAGCTGACCAGGAATCCTATGAAAGCACAGGTATGCATTTTTTTTCTATTTTCTAGTGGAAGATTAAGCAATTAGATTTTTAAAAATAAAAACAAATGAGGATGACCATTGTACTTTAAGGGAGAAATTAGAGAATTTGAGATGTAACTTTTGGGGCTCAGAAAAAGAAACTCTAAAAGTGTGGCATTTTGACATGCTGAGCTGAAAATACCTTAGTCAAGGTCTGTTTCCAGGTTTCTCTCCCAGTCACAGGGAAGGCCTCTCTCTGAAGTTCCCTTATCTGACTGAGAAAATGTCTTCCAAAGGAAATGGAATTGTCAAAAACTCTCTTTTCAGCAATCTCATCAAATAACCAGGAAAGATTAACCACTGGAAAGGAGAGACCATAAATTCCATAATTTATGTTCTATAAGTCATCACCATACCCTGACAGGTTTTTCATCTATTTTTCTGAGGGCGATTCCTCCTCTCACCTTTCTGGTACTCTGTGAAGAAGGATATGTAAACATTTGAACTTTGTTGGGTTATTGGGTGATTACTGTCCTTAGACTCCTGCCCCCATGTTAATAAATTTACATCCCTTTCTCCTGATTCATCTGTTTCTCTCAGCTTTATGAAGTAAGTGAGGAGGTAAATGATTTACTGAGGATGTCCTGACAGATGCATTACTAACCCAAGTGTGAGAGACAAAGTAGGCAAATGTCATGGAGTTAGCAGTCTGTCACTAGAGGACAACATGAAGTCAGGTCCCCAAGTTTATTGTGCAAGTTGTATCTTGAACAAGGGCCCTGTCCTGCTAAAGGAGAAAAGGGAAGGAGCTGAAAGCCTGGCTCTTGTTCCCTTGTGAGGGACCTGAGTCTGTGGGGCTGAGGTTGGAGCATGGCTGCCTTTCCTCCAATGTGCTCCAAGGCAATATACAGAGCAGAAGAAGTCAGGGGAGGACGTCAGCTATACCATTAAACTTCACATAAATTAAAGGTATTATTTAGACAAAATATCCCAGTTTCAAAATGGCTGTGAGATAGATAACATTTTAAGATGTTAACTTACATTTTTCCACCCTGAATGCTTTCCTTTCTGCCCCTGGTGGAAGGGGGTGAGTTGCATTCAAGTTGTACTTAGTTCTCTGAGATTTCTATAATTAAGAGATGGAACAAGGCAGGAAACCAAAGGTGACTATGAATTATTCTGGCTTTTGTTTTGCAAAAAGCCTAAGCATTTAGGAGAAGTAGATTTAAATAGATTTGTAAGAATAGACAAAATATCTTGGCAAACAAAGAAGAAGCAAGAGATTTCCTTGAGCTGAGGAGAGATGGGAGAGGGAGAGTGGCAGATGGAGACCCCAGAATGAAAAATAATTTCAAATGATAAACAAAAATTACCTTCCTGAGCTGAGATGCACAGTTATCACCACTGCCTTTAAGTGATTATTTCAAAATGGCTGCATCAGAGTCATGGTTTTGTGCCTACTGTCTGCCAGGCACTGTGTGAAGCATGTTCACACCTATTCTCTCACATAATCTTCACAATAGCACCTCAAGGCCAATGCTGTTATCACATTTTATAAGTGAAGCATCATGGGTTCAAGGACATAGCAGAGGAGCCAGAGATATAAGGCCAGGCCTATTTTTCTTTCTGCATTATATATATCCTGGTATCAGTGACATGTACCTAAACTCAAAGATAAAGGCAATACATTCGATTCTGAAAAGTTTTAACAAAAAGAGCTTCATTCTATCTCATTGCTGCAAGCAGAGTATATAGATAATTCTGATCCCCAAAGAAAAGCCCACTTATTACTGAACCAAAGGGAAGAAACTGCTGGATAAAAAACGGAAGTTCCTGGGCTGAAAAGAAAGTACCATCAATCTGACACCACAAGACTTACAGAATTCTTCTCAGACAGCAAGACTCTCATGCCTATAACAGATTTCAGAGACCTCTCATCAGGGTTGTCAGTATTGAGGATGTTTTTCTTTATTTTGTGGTTAAGTTTAGGTTAAAAAAAACAAAACAGAAAGTCATAGATATATAGGTATTTTGACCAGCCTATATAATTTCCTTGAAAAACAACTCTCCTGGGGGCTCTTAAGTCTGAACCATTCCTGTGCCTGTCTATGTGCTTTAGGTTAGAAGGACACAAACTTATATACACACATATAACACATACACACACACAAAAAAAAAACCCCAAAAAACCAATTACTCAAAATCCCTATCCAAGTTTGAGCAAAAACTAGACCTAGCATTTATTTTAAAAATCATTCTAATATTTTCAAAGATCTTGACCCTGATTTAAATATTCCTATTCAAAGTTTAGGATACGTGGTATGTTCCAATTCATAGGTCTAGATTACCTGGTTAGGATCAGGAGCAATTTCATCCCAATTGTGAGTGACATGGCCTTGGTCAATGGCCTCAAAGGGCTTGTGAGAAACTGAAGGTAGAATCCTGTACAGCCAGCTAGAGGGGAAACAAGAACATATATTACTTTAGGGTAATGCTCTGAGTGATACACAGACTGGCTCAGGAGGTGCCATTGGGAAGACAAGTCAACATGATCTGTGGGCTTTAATGTGAAAAGTAATGACACAGTATCACTTCTTTACAGCCATTTGCCACCTGTAGCTCCAGCCTTTTCTTTCCTTTCCACTATACCTATCACTCTTCAAATTGAAGCTCTGGCTCTGAGTTTTTCCCATGCTGCCAAAAAAAATGGATTGTCTTTCTTGACAACCACCAGGGAAGAGGAAGCACCTTGAGGGATATCTATGTAGTGAAATCTGTAGAAAAACATTAGCTTAATTATAGCATATAATGCTAATCCTTCTTCTCCGATGTTAGGACAATGCATTGCGAGAAGGCATTATACTGACCTAGATTGCAAGAATATGGTGGCATCTTCCTTATTTTTGAAATATTAATCAATTTTCTCCTTTAAAAGTATAAAGTGATACATTCCAATGATAAAAATAATTGAAGTAATTCAAAAGATCCTCAAAGGTAAATGGCTCCTCCAATTTCTTCAGAGTCTTTCCTCAGAGACATGAGAATTTAGCAATCTTCTATATTCTCTCAGGTATCTCCAATGCATACATAAGCAAAATTGCTAAATTGTTGTACCACTTTCTTCTCATATGAATAATATATGAGAATGCCTGATCTCTCACATCTTTCCCAATTTGAGGTGTTGTTAATAATTTAAGTCTTATAGGTGAAAAATAGTGCTTCATTCTATTTTATGAATAAAATAAGTTTGAGACTCATTTATGACTTTTTTGTAATTTTTCTATGAATTACTTTGTATAAGTCTCTTATTGTTTTCAGCTGGGTTGTGTTTTTGACATTAATTTGTAAGAAATTTTAGAAATTAACACTTTTGTTCTAAGAAATTGTAAAAGTATGTGTCTATCTTTCATTATAGTATATTTATGGCTCTCTTTTTTTGTTTTCTTTCCTTTCTTTTCTAAGTTCTACTGTCTGTTCATGTCAAGGCCTGAGCCAAAGGTCTCTTTGCTAGGATCAGATCTCAGGCTTCAGGAAGAAAAGAAGAGACTGATGAAGGAATCCTGAAAGGTCACCAGGAAGAGAGTCCTCCAGAAGTTGAGAGGAACATTGAAACTCACTTAAGAGGCACCCAAGTCTTTCCAGGGGCCACACCCCGACAGGATACAGAAGAAAGGATACTACTTCTGACCATGAAAGACCAGATTTGCTTTAACAGACTCTGACCTTTTTGGCCTTAGGACAGTCTCCCTCAGGGTTGGAGCTGACCTAGGCCAACAATGAGTCATATGGGAGATAAATGGACTAGGTTTTTTTCTGCTTCCATCTGACTCCTTCAACTCTTGATGATGTGACTTGACCTACCAAGCCTGTATAACACCCAGTAGTATATGGGCTTGAGAGCATGTGTGTATATCTTAGCACCAGCTGTGTGAGTCTAGGCAAGACTCTATTTCCTGGATCCTGGGTTCTTTTGACTTGTCTCTTAGGGTTGTTGTGAGGGCTGAAAGGGTTCATGTACATAAAATGTGTGGCACAGAGTAGATACTTGAATTGTCTGTCCTCTCTAGATAATCTGGAATTTTATCACAGTCTAAACTTTACAATTATCCAGTAGGACAGTCTCTATCCTATCTCTCATCTTCTCAGGATCCAAGGGATAAGCTAACTAATCTAATAAAAATTAACCCCTGAAAGGGCTGGTGGAGTGGCTCAAGTGATAGAGCATCTGTCTAGTAAGCTTGAGGCTCTGAATTCAAGCCCCAGTACTACCAAAAAAACAAAATGAAACAATAACAACGAAAACCCAAAACAAAACAATAATTAATCTCTGAGAGATAGACAGAATCTTTAATAGTTTTATAGTTCCCTGTACTCTGGTTTAAATAAGTAGTGACTGAGAGATTCAGATTGGCCAACCTAATAGATGGGGCTAGGCCCATTTTCCTAGTGTGAATTTTGAACATTTTCACAAAAATCCTTGTGGATACTTTTAGAGTGCTCTGAACAGACAGGTGGGCCATCACTACTATCCCTCATTTTTAAGCTGAGTTTCTAAAACTCCCTAGGCAGCATTATATTGCCCTGGACAGAGATTTAATTCTGATTCAGGGAATTTTGCCAGCTTCTTAATGAAATGTCAACAGCTCCTTTTCAGCCTCCTGGAACAGAGCTCAGCTCCTGCTGGCTGAAGATATTGCTGAATAATGGGGGCAGGCAGCAACCAGAAACCAGGTAGCCTTTTAGTGGATGGGTCATAAAGTCAAGAACATAGTCATGGAGCTCAGGTTATCATTAATTAAAATTGTTATGAATTGTCCATGGCTTACTTGACCCTGTCTATTCAGGCTAAAGCAATATCCCTGATTGTTTTTTTCTTTTTGAGGAGGGGTTTCCCTATGTCGGCCAGGCTAGCCTCAAACTCAATCCTCCTGCCACTGACCCTCAAGTACTAAGAGTAGAGACATATGCCACCATACGTAGCTCTTGACCCTTGATTTTTGACATGTATAGAAACTCAGTCTCTTCCCCATCCCTCTATATATGTATCTATCAAGAGAGAAACAATATTAATACTGACATTATAACATAGAACCTGCCATATCTTGTGCTCAGCTCTGACAACTTCCCAAAGGAGGTACAGAAAAAGACACTCTTCTCTGGTAGCAGTAATGATGATTATTTTAATAACAACCAAAATTAATTGAGCACTAATCATGTACCAGGCAATGTGCTAAGCCCTTTACATACATTCTTTCTTTTGATCTTTACACAACTAAAATAGGTCCTACAATTATCTCATTTTACAAATGAAGAACTAGAGATTCTGAGAGTGTAGATGATTTGCCCAAGGTCACAAAGCTGGAAAAGAAGGAGCTAAGACTTAAGTTCAGGGGGGCCTGACTGCAGAGTGCACATGGCTTTTTATTGTCTGTGTGGCTCTTTGTGCTTTCGTACTCACTATCTCAACTGTTTCCCAGGAGGACCCCATGGAGATAAACCCACTCTTTCCTTCCAAGCAGTGCAAGATCACCTGCCCTCTACCCCAAATTTCCAATGTCAGTAGCATCCCTCTTCACAAACACTTCACCTTGAAATTCTTACAATTTTCTACTACTTGTTTAAATCACAACACTTCTGGCCAGGCACCAGTGGCTTACACCTGTAATCCTAGCTACTTGGGAGGCTGAGTTTGGGAGAATTGCAGTTTGAGACCATCCCAGCCAAATAGTTCACAAGACCCCATCTCAAAATAATCTGAGCAAAATGGACTGGAGGTATGACTAAAGCAGTAGAGTGCCTGCTTTGCAAGTGTGAAGCCCTGAGTTCAAACCCCAGTCCCACTCTCCCCAAGAAAATCACAACACTTTCTTCCTCTTGAATCCACATCTGCTGCATCCAACTTGTCCCAAAGGATTTAATCAAGGGAGCAAGTCCATTGACCTGAGTTGTGGAATTAATGTGAGCATAGAATATAACATACTGTGCTAATGAATGTGCTAGTTTCTAGCAAAGGCAAATTCCAAAGAGTAAAAACCTTATTAATTCAAACCACAAGGGGTCAAAATACATGACCTTTAATTACCCCAGCTTGGATTATCCATTTTCACACAAAGAATGCTCCTAGTCAGCTGAGTAAGAAATTGCTCTGAATCTTCTCCAATTGTAACTTAATCTCTATGCACTAAAAACAAATCAAGTTAATCAAAGACCAAAACTCAACTGGAGAAATCTTTGGAGGAAAGCCAGAGTATGAGAAATATTTCCTTCTGAGTCCTGGTGAGAATTTGTAAGCAGAACTGGACTTGTGTGTTTTCCAGGCTCTATGTAGCTGTTCCCTCACCCTTTCCGACTAGTCCCTTGATTCCAGATGGGGACAAGTCTCAGTCATGCCAGACTGTGACCAAAACACAGTACACCAGATGGACTTTGGGTAGTCCTGGAAGGCTAGGAACTAGATAGGAGACATCATAAGGTTCTGGCCATAGTTCCTGCAGTCCACAGGTCAGAATTAATCCAGTCTTTATACCTTCTCTTATTAGTGCTCCGTGGACAAGTGAAGGCTGATCCTGAGAGCTGCTCAGCATACAGATTGTAGGGGCAGACTTGAGGATTATTCTAAAACAAAGGAGGTAATAAACAAAATTACTTCTATACAGAAAGCATCCTACCTTCTATCAACCAAATCAGGGGAGAATTGTGTCCTGTATGGGAACACTCTGGGCCACTGCACATGACCGCAGCCAATCCACATATACTCACATAAGTTTTACTGTGATTTTCCCTTGATTGTGCTTATTGTAGAGGATATATAAAACATATGATATCATTATAATACCAACCAGAAATAACCCATTGTTAATATGTTAGCATCTTTCTTTCCATTTTCATTCTCAAAATGGGAATCTCATGAATGTGTGATCCTATAATAATTGAAACATTCTTTTTTAAAGGAAACATTGTATCATTAGCATTTTTCATGCCATGAAATATTCTTTAAAAAGTTTTGAAAAAAACTTTTGTTTGCTATAGTTTTGCTATTATAACCAACACTGGTGTGAATACCATTTTTCTTTTTTTTTGTTTTTTTAGGGAAAACAAAGATTTATTAGGACATCATTAAAAGGGCAGATGATGGCAGGCCACTACTCAAAAGGGCATAGGGCCTGGTGTGAATGTCTTTATTACACATTTCTAAAGTAACTTATTTTCTCATCATTGTCATATCTTATGCTATTTGAGGGAACTACCAGGAAGTCTCCTGAACCCTCTACTTGGGGGCACCTCTTGAAAGTCCAACAGTTAATCTTCCTAATTTGGGTTGGGAGCTTTGTCATAGGTAACTACCAATCTAATTTTAAACTTTTCATTGTCATTGTTCTGTGTCCCAATTGTCCTAATGACTTGCGAAACTCCTAGACAGTTCACCTGACAAATTAGAAAAGCCTTGTTGGACCTGAGAGCTAGTCATGCAGGTCTCCAAGCATTCAGAGGTCTCTAAGCATTCCATTCACTCTTACCTGTCCTTCTGGCAGGGAACCTGGACAGCGAGGGTCCTCTGAAGCACATTCGTTCCCAAATCCAGAAAGGTACTACATGTGACAAACACACAAATGCCATCATTAACAGGAATTAAAGTGCATTTCATAATATTGGCAATCTATGCAGGTAATGATTTCTATGTGGACATATGTTTGTGTATGATGTTTCATATGTAATATCTTTTCTACGTCTTGGGTGTGAGTCATTTAGGAAAGACAATATGCTTTGTGTGAATTTTAAAGACTTGCAGTTAATCAGAAGAATAATGCTGGATATCTGGATATTGCATGGACTTCTCTACCCCTAGCTGCATGTACTTGGTTGGTTTTATAGGCTTGTTTTTATTGATCCTACGCTATCTACAAACTTTTCTCTTTTTTTTGGCAGTGCTGAGGTTTGAACTCAGGGCCTCACACTTGCTAGGCAGGTGTTCTACCACTTGAGCCACTCCATCAATTCTTTTATGTGTTGGATAGTTTTGAAATGGGGTCTTGTGAACTATTTGCCCAGGGCTAACTTGGAACCATGATCCTCCTGATCTCTGCCTCCTGAGTAGCTAGAATTACAGGTGTGAGCCACAGGCACCCAGCTACATGCTTTTCATTTCTGGTTCCATCTGTGAATTCCAACTCAAGATTAGTAGGATCTTGCTGAACCTAGATTACAACTTCCCTGGGGCTCCAATCCCCTTCCCTAACTTTGAAAAAAAAAAAAAGCAACTTGGAAGAGGTGTGTTTACCTAAACTGACAGTAAAATCCTTGCCAGAGAGCTCTTTCCAAACTAGCTTTGCTGCAGGAAGAAGCCTATGTCATCTGGCTCATCTATGGAGCACTTGTATATGTATTTGTACCTGTGTGGATACTTGAAAAGGAAGTTTAAGATAGGGGTGGCTTTCAGTAAATGTGCCAGCCCAGAATCTTTTTCAGAATGGAACAGTGAAGCTACTGTTCTTGCCATCTCTTAGCTCTATATCCATTAGGAAAACTTTAACAAGTTTCTTAACAAGGTAAATTATGGGGATCCCTTGACATTTACTTTTTTTTCCCTCTATGGTAAAAGAATGATTTGTTGGTGGCAGTTGGTATAAGTCAATACATATTGATCCCCAAAGAAGAGCTCTGCTGTTTCTCAGATTACTGGTCCACAGAGAACTGAATAAAATGGAACAAGGATTGCTAGTTTTAAGTCAATCCTGATGCTTGGGAAACGAGTCCATAGCCAGCTGACACATGGCATATGCTGTTCCACCAACTGTAAGAACTATGGTAGCTCTATACAGGATGGCATCAAGTTTCACTACTCTCTAGATGCATTGGAATTTCATTATCCTCCTGAAATAGCTTTTGTTTCTCTGAACTTTATTTTCAAAATGCCTGCATGAGACAGTACCATGATCCTCTGTGCAATTTGATGAAGAGCCAGCAGATTCTGCAGCATTTTGGTGCTCCTGCTCAGCAAGTGTGAATTGAGACATTAGTATTATTACTGTTATTAGTATTAGTATTATTAGTATGGTTCTGGGGATTGAACTCAGGGCCTTGTGCTGCTAGGCAAATGTTCTACCACTTGAACCATGCCCCAGTCCTTTTGAGACTTACTCTTGCAATGTTTAACACAAGTCACTCTTGTCATAGGTCTGTCCGGCTTCTTTGCTCTCCCATAAGTTTCATGAAGGCTGAGACCAAGTCAGTTTTATTTACCTCGTGTACCCTGAACTTTGGCCCATGGAAGCTATCCAGTTTCCACTTGGAGCCAGTTCTATTAGTATGTTTGCTGTGGTAAGTAGGATTAGAACCCTCTTTGCTCTAACTTAAACACCAATTGATTTTAGACCAGACTAAGGAGAGTGAAGCCTTACTGGGTGATTGAAATGCCACCATCTGAGCACAGCTCTTTAAGAGATATAAGAAGGCTGAATGTGGGTGGAGGGTAGGGCCTCCAGAGTTCTTGGCAGCATGGGAAAGGATGAGTTATATGTAACACGCCTGGTTGTGTGAGTGATCAGTGTCTATATTTGGAAGGAATATGAAATGTGAAATGTTATGACCTAGAAAGCAATGGAAGTAAAATTATTCTTTTGCCTTCAGGCATATTTTTTTGGGGGGGGGTGGCGAGGAGGGTATGGGGTTGGGGACTGGGGGATTAAGCCCAGGGCCTTATGCCTGTTAGCATGCTCTCTACCATTGAATTACAGCAACAGCCCCCATAATTTTTTGTCTGTTTGAAAATTTATCATCACACACAAAAATTCCAGCAGGCTATATTATAACCACATTTGTTCACAGCAGCATCAAGCAGTTTGGAACCGCAGCCATCTTTGGGGAAATGGCAGAGGCCATCCAATATCTTGTTTCTCCATGGAATACAATTTTCTTCCCTCAAAATGAACCTCAAGCTCACCATCAATAGGACTGAATTCAAACTGCTGGGAATCAGTAATGACCCCAAATTATCTTCAATTCTGTAAAATGGAATTTTAGGCCAGCCTGTGATTGAAGCCACTGAGTATTATAGTGCCTGCCCTTTGTGCAGCTGCTGCATTGTTCATATCTGTAAGGATGAAGGAAGATTTGAGAGCTGCCCAGATCAGCTGAGGTTTCTGGCAGGCCCGGGTGGATTTGCTCATTAACCTTCCCCATTTTTTGCAACTGCTGGCCTCAGAACAGAAGCTATATGTGTGTTTGGCACATGGAAAAATAAGAGTTAGTATATGTGATTTTGAAGCATTTGGTTCAGGGTATGCTCTAAAAAAAAAAAAGAAAAAGAAAAAGAAAGGAAAGCAGAGAGAACAGCTGGTGGTTTGGAAGGAAGCCACCCAGGCTCTGAGAAGGTGTGAATTCTGAGTCCATGTCTCCATCTTAGTATGCTGGCTCTAGAGGAGGGTGGAAATTGCTGAGTCACTATTGACTTGGTTGTTTTTCCTAAATCTCTGAGAGCAAAATTACAGATGAGTTTATTAGAGCTTTAAAATGCCATGTCTCTTACTGCTAAAGGCAACTGAATTGAGGAGACTGTATTTTGCAGCTGCCTTCTTACAGCTTTGAGGACAGAATCTGAACTGTGCTTTCTTCAGCTGTGAAAAATTTAAGCACTCAACTCCAGCTGGTTCAGTGGTTATGTTAAGATATACCTTATCCAAAAATGAAATAAATAAAATCTGATGTTAAGCAAGTATGTTTATGTGTTTTCTTCAGTTCAGATTTCTGAATAACTTGATTCTACATAAAAATATGATTTTATTTCTTTCCAAGAGAATTATTTGCCTACTTTCTAAATGAAAGAATAAATTACTGAGGTCCATGTGATTTTAGTACCATCAGTTCTTTGGCTGCTCACTAGCATACAGCTTTTTAATTCTCATCTGGCCTCCAGGATATGATTAACTTGTCAGAGTAGTTTTATGAGGTGTTTTCTCCTGAGTCAGAGTCTAGGTAACACCTGATGGGATGAGCAGATGGTACACCTCACTTCCTTTTACTGGTCATGAAGGAAAGAGAGAAAAGTCAGGGTAGAGATGGAGCTACTTCTACCTATTTTTCCTGTGCAGAGTCTAGTATTTTTAGTTAACCTTGAAAGGAAAACAGAGTATAGATTGTTAGGGAAACTTGCAGACTATTACTATATGCTAGATAATGGCCCTGAAAGATATGTCTTAGTCCCTGGTACCTGAGAGCGTTGCCTAAAACACCAGAAAAATCTTACTTTTGTAGATGCAATTAAGTAAAGGGGTATTCCTGATTATTTGGGTGCACTTTAAACCCAATTACAAGTTAACAGGTTAAGACAGAAGAGAGGGAGATATGACTGCAGAAGAGGAAAAGGTGAAGTGATGACAGAAGCAGATCTGAATGATGTACTTTGAAGACAGAGGAAGGGACCACAAACCAAGTAATGTGGGCATCCTCTAGAAGCTGGAGAAGACAGGGAAACAGATTCTCCCACAGAGCCTCCAGAAGGAACCAGCCATGCTGACACCTTGATTTTACCCCAGTGAAACTGATTTCATACTTCTGACCTCTCTTATAGTTCTTACACTCTTATAGTTCATAAGAGAGTAAGTTTGTGTTGTTTAAAGCAAGTAAATTTGTGGTTGTTATAGTAGCAAAAGGAAACTAATTATGTAGGCCAGGTGGTTCCATCTCTGGGTAATCATTAGAATAATTTCAGACCCAAAGCTAGTGGGCAGGAGCAGAGTCTGCATGTAAAACCAGCTTTTCATTTTATAAATGAGGGAAGCAAGGCTTGGAGAAGTGAAGTGACTTACACAAAAACATAGGGTAGTACATTTTCAATTTAATTTTATTATTTTTTCTTTTGAATTTTCTTCCTCAGATGTGTTTTTATGTAAATGTGGTTTTGTTTGAGGTTTTGTGTTGGCATAGCCATTAAAAGGAGGGGAAAAGATGAGACACGTTTTTTAAAAGTTGCATAATGTTTATTGATTAGAATGGATATGATGCAACCTTCCTTTCTGTGTTTAGATTCCTGACCTCTGGAACTAACCTTTTCTTCTAAAGATTAGACAGCAGGCTGGGAATGCCTTTGAAAGAACAAAGACTAGCATACAATTTACATTAGTGTGGTGGTGCTTTGAATAATAAGTTGCTTAAAAACTGCAGCAGGATAGGATTTTAAATATGATTTATTTACAAATGGTAGGGATGTTACCAACCCCTGCTGAAATTTATCAGAAAATAAAGTTTTCTGTCTCCTTTGTCAAAACTTCAACTACTGCCATTAGCATGATTACCCTGTATCTATTCCCTTTGCCCTCCCACTCCCCTGAGATCTAGATCAATACATCCAACCACTTCCTGGATATATTCATTTGTCTGTCCCTCTGGCAACAAAAGTTTGGCTAAAACACTGGAATACTAGAGCATGCAGGGATCTTTCTGCATATTTTGTATCTTTGTACATGCTGCTTCCTCTGGCACCATCTTTTTTCACTCTACCAAGGCCTACTTTGCTCTCAAGAACACTCTCCTTCAGGAAGTTCCTTTTAACGCTATCTAGCCCAGAGTCATTTCCTATCCTACATTAACTCATTGTATTATACACTAGACATGATATTTGCTGTATGAAAGAATGAGAGTTAACACTTAGACAGGCATACAGATAAAGAAATCAGCTCCTTACTCTGGTGTTGAGTGTTTCCAGGATGCCTTTTAATAAGGGAGCTGTTTGATTCTTCAAACTCAACATCAGTTGAAAGGCTTTGGAGCAATTTTCTTTTTATTTTATCTAAAATTTTATTCAGACACTTCTCTAAAGGATGTACACATTGAAAATGGAGAAAGCTTAATGTTAGTAAGCAAAAAATAAAAATTTGCAAAGTAACTACATGCTCAAAAACTAATTACATCTTTCTTAAGAAAATTATAAACCAGTATAATGGACAAAGTACATTATCAATCATGGGACAGTTTATTTATATAAAGGCTAATCAGAATATATTGGTTAATCTCCCATTATTTTGCTTTAGAATGCATTGATTTATATGTAAACAAATATCCTACATATTAGAATTTGTACTATTTCATACAAAATAATGAAGTTTTTTTCAATGTATTTGTAGGTGTTCAGAATACTTCTCTGATACTGGGGTGCATCTGTCTTGTGCATCTGTTTGCTGAATTCTTGGAGGGGCAGACCTCACTTCTTCCCATGTTTCTGTAGCCTGTGGCATAACTGGCTTTTGTTTGGCAGATTGAATTTTCTCCTTCTTACATAGGGATGAGATCCTACAAACTTGTGGTGGCAAGCCTGTTCTGTCACTGGGCTGAATGTGGCAGGATGAAAACCTGTAGAACCAGAGATCCACTCAGAATTTTATGGCAGGCTTTACTTGACAAAACAACCCCTGATATGCACTGTGCTAGGGGAACCTGCTGCCTGCAAACCATGGTTGGCTAGAGTGCAGTGTCCTGTCATCATGGTCATCCCAGACAAGAAGAATCAGAAAGTGTGTATTCTACTTGTAAAAGTGAGTTTTAAAGTGGTAGTTGTATATGTTTTTGAGAATAAATGTGGGGCATACCTGTAATCCCAGTACTCTGGAGCCCAAGGCAGGAGGATTGCAAGTTTGAGGACAGCCTGGGATATGTAGTGAGATCATGTCTCAGAAAAAAAAAATTTTTTTTGAACAAACTTCTAGATTATTACATGTAGGATTTGTGTGAATATTAAATATCATTATATTAAATTCATGTCATCTACCCTGGTGGCTTTGGAACTCTATTTCACAGAGCTGTAGAATTCCTTGGAGGCACCCCATGGGGAGGCTGTGCCAACCAGGCTTTGAATCATCTCTGCAAAGTGCCTGAAGCAATTTTCAACTGCTGCATTCTGGGAAAAAACCTGGAGGGGTATGGCCCACCCAGTCTTGAGTCAAGGTTCTAGCTATTCTATGCAGTTCTACTTGTATGTGTTGGGCACTGACACAAGCATGGGCTAGGTACTAGGCATGGTTTTAAACACTGGGGACACACTCCTTTCCATGACATGAAGGCACTTTTTTGAGACTGAGTTTTGGATTCAGACAAACCCAGTTCTAGTGTGGTCTCCGCCACCTACCAGCAGTGATCTTAAGCAAGTCAATTAGTCTCTCTGAGCTTTGCTTTCCTTACTGGAAGAAATAGAAACAAGAGTATCTACATCCTACATTTATTGTGAGGATTACAACATGAGTAATTCATAGTTAAAGTACCTAGCACCTAATAGTAAATAACCCACTCATACTTTTCAATTGTGTGCTAAATATAGGGAAAGAATTATTTCCCCAAGATGGTACTAGTTCTTATACTGACTAACGCTGATTCTGAGCCTCAAAATAACTGACTAGATTAAGCATATCTGATTGGCTGGCTAAAGCAGTCCAGGAATCTGCAGCTAAAGGACCGTGTCTGACAGTAGAGGGGTCCATGATGGAAAGAAGCCCTTAGGATGTCCACAGATCCCCAAAGACAATATTTGAAATGAGAAAAGCAGGAGATGGCCAATATCTCTTTCTTTTATCACCTATTCTTGTATCCCTAGTCCCAGCCATGCTCACAGACATTATGGTGAAGCCTCTAAACACAGGGGTTTGGACCAGGTCCCCCTCCAAGTCCGTTTCAACTCTGACACTCAGGAGTCCTCAGAAACTGAAGAAGCTCCTCCCTTTGGTGTGGAGCAGATGGAACCCAGGGATTCACACATACTGAGCACATAACTCTTATCATGGAGCTACATCCCTAGCCAAATCCTTTGGTCTTAATCCAAGCCCCAGCCAGATGGTTTCTTACCTTCAACTCTGCCATTCTTCAGCTGCAAGTGTGATGACTTCAAGAAACCCAGGCCAGAGAGAGTATGAAGCCAAAATGCTTCTGTTTCACTCTCTGGCTGTTTTTGTTCCCACTATTTCACTATCTCTCCTTGGTCAACAGGTCACTCAGGTAGCCAGAAGAATTGCCTAACTGAGATACAAAGGAGAAAGTACAGCAAGTTTATAGCTAAACTTCTTACACAACTGCTTTTGTTTTTTTATTAAACCCAGGTTGTTTCTAAAAGAGTTTGCAGAGGTCTGGTTCCTCTTCACCTGAGGTAAATATTGGCCATTAATTGTTCCACTTAAAAGAAGGAAGCTTCTTACAAAAGGCAGGGAATTTAAAGCTATCGGGCAAAGGAACTTGGAAGTTAGTGTGTGCTGGATGTAGCAGAGGAGTCTCACTGTCTAGCTCAGGTCAAGAAGTAATGAACAGGACAGAGTGTTCAGATCACCCTAAAGAGCAGTGAGAAATGAACTGTGATCTAACCCACGTATTTCCACAGAGCTGCCTGAGATGGACTAGTTTTCTTCAGAAGCCTTTAAGAATTTTGTTTCGTAATGTTTTAATCCCTTTAAAGTCAGACCAAGGGCTTAGTCTCCAGCTCTCTTCTACAGGGTTTTCCTACGCTTCATCTTGGTGACTCTACTTAGTCATTGGAAGGTAGCAACTTCTTGGCTAGTGATGTTCAGTAAGGAACATAAATTGAGTGCTTGCTTGTGGCAGGTTTTCTCACATTATCTCATTTAATTTAAAAAAAAATTTTGTAGTGGGAGCTGTATTCACAAGCTCAAAGGCAACAGACCAGGAGGGCACTATAAATGAGAAAAGTAGTCTAGGTGATTTTTCATGATAAAATGAAGTTCCACTTTTTGTGTGTGTGTGTGCTGTATGGGATTTAAACTCAGGACCTTGTGCTTATTAGGCACTTTATCATTTGAGCTCCACCTCTAGGCCTCAGAGCTCCAATTGTTAAACATTGGCAAAAGAATGGGAATATTAAACTCTTGAGATTGAGAGCTCTGAAAATAAAGGGTTTATTGAGCTGCACAGATGCTAGTCAAAAGGTGAAGGACTGGTTCTAGAATCTAGCTACCACCAGCATAGCTAGAAAGCAGTTGGAAAGATGTCCACAGGACCTAAAGGGTTAGGTTGTTTTATAATAAAACATAAACTGTTTACACTGAACCTACACTAATAAGAGGGGCAGGACAACATGAAGTGAGCAAGGTCCTAGGATAGGAGGTTAGTCCATAAAGAGTTTTTGCTATTTATGTAAAAAAGAGTGTGTAATCTTTTATTGGATGGTTCAAAACTGGAATGCAATGTGGCCTTCAGGGATGATCTTCAGCACTCAGGCGAGGAATTTAGAAGAGTTTTTTTCTTTTTCTTTGTTGATTAACCATGAAATGTTAAAATGGCTTCATTCTCTTCCTCCTCTATTTTCTGATCTATAATTTGACTTAGGACATGTCAGGATTCTCCTAGGAAGGAGGAAAAGGAGGGAGGGAGAGAAGGCAGAATGAAGAAATATAGTAAATTGCACACACACATCAAAAAGCTGGAACTCTTTCTATCTTGTACTTGTGCTCCCTTGAATGTGGCTTTGTTGTTTCTCCCTTCAAGAGAGTCTTAGCTGGGTGTGGTGGTAGACTTCTGTAATCCCAGCATTAAGAAGCTGAGGTAGGAAAGAGAGCTTCAGGTTAACCTGGGCTACACAGAGCCAAAAGAAAAGGGAGAGATGGAGACTTTTCTTCTTTGAATCTTAGCAAACATGACACAGAGGCTTGAAAAGTGCTTGTTCCTTAAGAATTGTCCATTTCCTGTAGCCTCAGACCAATTTACAAAGAAGCAATACTAGCCTCTAGGGGTCCAGGGGATACCCATCAGCCCAACACTATCCACCACACATATGAAGGAGGCAATCTAGCTGCCAGCTGGGTAACTGCAGATACTTGTTTGATCCCAGTTGAGGTCAACAGAATAACCATCAGTTAAACTCAGCCCAAATGGCTGACCAAGTATTGTGAGCTAATAGAATGGCATATTTTACACTAGTAAGTTTTGGGGTAGTTTGTTAAGCAGTGATAAATGATTCAACCTTATAGTCAAAAAACATGTGCAGGTTTGAAATGGCTACAGGCTGCCCATTTGAGACCCTCACCTTTAGATATAATGGGTCTAAGCGACCTTCAGGCCCTCAGGCTATAGCATACTGTAGTAGCAGCAGGAGGATTTGTCTATGAGTGAGGTGTTCCTCACAGAGGGCCAGACTAAAGGGGCCATGATGACAAAAACAAGTAACATACGTGTGGATTGATGCCTGTGGACAGGCAATTTACAGGACACCTCAGCATAAGTCAGCATAGACAGATGACATTGTGGTATTATGTTAGCATTTCTGAAATTTATATGAAAACTTGGGAGAAAGCAAGGGTGGAGGCCCCTGTGGTATTGAGGCTAAGTCTTCACTATCTGTGCAGTATGCAGACTCAAAGTAGAAGGTAAACTCAAGGAAGATATCTTTTACATATCGGAGTTTATGAGTATCTTGGGTCTTGAATCTCTATTGATTTTGGACAATGGTGGTTCCAAAAAGAAGGAAAAAATGAACAGAAGTCAATAAAAGATAAAGGAAAAGCTTTACTGCTTTGTTTTCCCATAAACTTTCTGTGTTCTTTCTACCATGCCAGTTTTGAAGGCAAATTTAAGAGGTGTTTCAGTTCTTTCTTAAGGTGTGAAAGACTTCTGAAGGAGTAGGAAAGCGGTAACAGATTGTTGACTGGGCCTGAAAAGATTTAAATCTTAATTAACCTATTACCAGACTTTAGAGATTCCTCCTAGGTGCTTATATCCCACCTTTTTCTATTTTTGCAACAACGATTGAATAAAACAAGTATTTGCTTCAAAATTACTATGTGCCAGGTCTTGTACATCAAGAGGATAATATGAGAATAAGAAAACAGTGGAAAACATGTAGTGGGTTTCCATTTTAATTAATGTTAGTACCCATTCATTCATTTATTAGCAATTTTTGAGGACCATTACAACAATGTTGAGACAGTGAAGAGCCCAGGGTGTCATGAGAAGGGGGCACCTAGCCCAGACTAGCAGGGGCAGGGACGGCTTCCCAGAGGAAATGACAACTAAGCCACATCACATAGAATGAGAGTTGGATAGACAGGGTTTGAGGTAAAAACAAAAACAAAACAATAAAACAGGGCGTGTGCAGAGGAAACAGTGTGTACAAAGTCAGAAAAGTGAAAGTGCAGTGCATCCAGTATATTGTGTTTAGGGTAGTGTGACTAAACTTAGCAGAGTGGAGGGGGCTAGTTAGGGAAGCCTTTCCAGAAGGGGAGTTTTGGCAGGCATTTGAAGCAGGGGAAACAGAGGTGACCTCCTGGACAGGATCATTAGCATCCTAAGAGATACCCTCAGAAGGAGTAGATTGTGTGTAGGGAGAAGCCAAAGGCATACTGAAGCAAAGCAGTCACAGTGTATCAACATAGTGAGCAGCAAAGCAAAGTGGCTAGAGCCAGGCCGAACAAGATGGATTTGGTGAACCAATATGGGGAACATGTAAGGCAGAGAAGTAGAAAAGCAGCAGGAATCAGGGAGAGCAGGTGTCTGCCTCTCACAGATTCCTACAAGACAAGACAGGAGCTTTACCCTTTAGAAGCTCCAGAGTAAAAGTCCAAATTCTCAGACAACAGGCAGTGGGGGTAGGACCAAAAACAAGAGCAGTAAGTGGTGATAACCTCCAGCCTTCTGAATGCTATGGTGTGCACTTCTGGTCCCAGCTACTGGGGAGGCTGAAGCTGGGCTGGAGGATCATTTGAGCCCAGGAGTTTGAGATCATCCTGGGCAACAGAGCAAGATCCTGTTTCAAAACAGAAACAAAAACCCTTCAGCCTTCTCTCATTGCATTTCCAGACAGCTATCAGCAATTGTTTCACTCTCCAGATCTGAGACTGGAGGAATCTTCTCTAGGACAGTGTTCTGTAGATATTATACATTTGGATAATTATTAAATACAAAAGATAATTTTTTTTCTGGAAATAGGATTTTAATTATCTATAAGTGAGCAACTCAATTAGATTCTTCTTTGTGCTGAAATAATTGGAAACCTGAGTGAAAAAGGCTTTATTACCCAGCTGTTGGAATCATTTACTTTAATTAAACATTACACTTTCACTGAGAGGTACTTTACCTAACTCATTTACTCATCAAGGACTGGGGAAATAAACATGCTATTTTTTTTATACCTCTGCCTAATAATTTTTTAACTATTTCTTTGAGATAGGGCCTCCTATGTAGCCCAGGCTGGCCTCTAACTTGATTCTCCTGCCTCTGCCTTCCGAGTACTGGGATTATAGGCATGTACCACCAAGCATGACTTGTATAGTCATTTTTGAGGGTTTTTTTTTTTCATATTTGTAGACCAGACAAAAGTCTTGTCATAAAAGAATGTGCCACAACCTTGGCTATTTCTTACCAAATTCTCTTTGCTTTGAGGAGTACTGCTTTTATTTTTTTAAAAATTGTTGACTGCCTTTTAATATTTTCAGATCTTGTCTTTTGTTATTAGTATGCATTAATTGTACAGAATAATGGGTTTCATTGTGACATTTTCATATATGCATATTATATATGCTTAAAAATAATCATGGGGACAGGCAAAGTCCTTAAATAAAACAAACATTAGAATTATCCTTTTGTTGGCATCTGGAAGACATTTACACCCTAGGGCAATATGCCATAGTACTATTGTACTACAAGTGAGTTGTTCCTTTTCAGCAGTGGAAAAGGGTGAGTATGGAAGTAGAGGTGGGAAGCGAGAACTAGTATTGAGCTGCATTCATAAGTAGTTCAGTTTTAAAATAGATACAAATGTAAATTAGGGATCTGGAAAATGATTCCTTTAGAATTATCTATGCTTAAATGTACTTATCCCAATTTGAAGACACCTCACCATGAAAATGGAAAACATTACTTCCAGAAAGCTGGGGATTGTTATAGGGTCATGAGAAGTAGAGTGGTTGCTCACAGAGCAATCACTCCGGGATGGGATTAGAGGATACAGACTCCAGCACAGATCTCTCTAAGAAAAAGATAGCATTAAGCAAGGCATTACACCTTGGTTGGAGTTTTGAGGTTGTGTTCTTCATCATTACTTATTGACAACCTTGGTAAAGCTGGTCTTTTGTAACTAACCGGCTGAGAAAACAAACATGGCATAAGAGAGGAGGTATGTATAAGATGGCAAGGCACTGATTAGAAATAGCTATCTTTGCATTAGAAACAGCTATACATGGAAAGAAGTGGTAGCAACAAAAATGATAGTACACTAAAGACAAATACTTCTTGTTTTGCCAATAGGTGGTGTGACCTCATGTTCACCTTGGCCTATGTGGCTTTGAGAGGGCAGAAATATATCAGTTTACCAAGGTGAGCTCATATAAAGGCAACCAAAGATGAACTGTTATACTGCTGGTTATAAAGTACAGAGTCTACGATCTATGTATTTTTTATGAGTTTATTAGTCTTTCAGAGCACCAGATCCTGAATACCTTCATGGGAATCACTTAGTTTGCCTGTCAAAAAATATAAAATCCTGGAGTGGAGGCGTGGCTCAAGCAGTAGAGTGCTTGCTTTGCAAGTGCAAAGTCCCGAGTTCAAACCCTAGTACTGCAAAAAAATATGTACGTGTGGATGTATGTCTATTCCTAAACTGGGCACAGGTAGCTCACACTTGTAATCTTAGCTACTTGGGAGGCTGAGATTTGGTAAGACTGTAGTTCAAAGACAGCTGAGACCCCATCTCAAAAGTAAAAAGCTTCGCACACCTGATATCTCAGTGACGGCAGGAAGTGTAAAACAGGATTGCAGCCCAGGCTGGCCTAGGCAAAAAAAGCAAGACTCTATCTCCAGAGTAACCAGAGAAAAAGGGCTAGAGGTGTGGCTCAAGCAGTACAGCACATACCTAGCAAGTGCTCAGCCCTGAGTTCAAACCCCAGTACTGCCAGTAAATAAATAAAATCCCAGCCATATTGCAAATATATAGAATCAGGTTGGGGGCAGGGGAGGGGGCAGAGATGAAATCCTAGAATCTGCATTTTTAGACCAGCATTTCAGGAGATTTTTATACACTTTCAAGTAGAAAGCAATTGATCTGAGTTTTTAAATGGAGGTGCAGATTAACTATAACTGGAAGTCACATCTTTTTTCTACATGATGGAGCTGACCTGGCAAGTTCTGCCCCACATATCTTGCATGGGCAAACATACTGTGGAATATTTGAGATCCTGGAACTTTTCCTCTCCCATTGCAGTGATTTAGCTCAGTCTTGCAACAACAGAGAAATGCATTTTTAACTTTCTTCTCTTTTCACCCCAAACAGTATCCTCCTTTGAATTTTAATAGGTATTAAATCAATAAGAGACATCCTGTCAGACCTCCAAACTTCTTATAATAAGATGCTACCTGGGCTTTTAAAAACTCAATTAAACCACCATCTATTAAATACCCATACAAAGCCCTACTTACGTTGGGTGCTAATAGACACACCACTGAAACTTAAAAACACTGATGATGGCAGCAATTAGGAGCTCTTCATCTCAATCCAATAGCCCAGAACATCAGTTCCAGGAAGTCCATTTTCAAAATGGACACAAAAGCAGCAGTGTGGGTCAGGTGAATTATACCATGAATGCCTCAAATATGGGGAATTCTGAGAACTTGAGCTAAATCTAGTATGGATCAATCCCTTTGGGAATAGTTTTTCCTAGAGCACTGTAGGGGAAGAGAGATTTCTCATTTATGCCTAAAGTCATGGCTGAGGTGCCTATTACAAAAGGCAGATTAAGCATACAAATTTATTTAAGTTTGAAGACGCCAAGAAATGGGGAAACCTGTGTATTTTTACAGGACAGTTGTGCAGAAACATGACTGGAAGACAGAAGGGCGTGTCTAATGGTAATGAACAAATAGGTAAGGCCTATTGGTTCAGATTCTTGGTATCTCTGTTTTTGAGAACAAGGAAGTTCTTTCCTCTGAGTGTAGGGAGAATACCTGGAATAAAGGTTTTGTGACCTTTCCCTTATGGGAAAGTCAGCTAGTTTTTATAGTTGCTTTAGGATAGCAGGGCCAAGTGGGAGATGTGACTGACCTTCCTGCTTCTGCTGTTTTCTCAAATGCCAAGGTGCAACATTTTGCAAGTGTGTCCTAAAACCCATCAGCATTAAGATGAAGACAGCAGTTCAAATCCATAATTGAATTCCAGCCAAGGGTATTGAGCACCTGAGGGACAGATGAATTCTTATATGCCTGGTTACCTCTACAATGAGAGAGAAAGTTGGTTTAGAACTCTAAATTATACAGGGGAGAAAAAAATTTCTATTGATAGCAATTTGACCCATCAAGCAGGTAAGAAAATTTAGATTTAAGTAATTAATACATTAAAGAACTATTTTGGTATTTATACTTGTTTAGCATCTAATAGCAATTTTATGACTAATTCTTTAAAAACTATACTTCAAAAACATTCTTTTTGAAGAAGTCTGGCCAATAAAATTCATTTTGGGAAATACCTTTATTTTGCTAAAAATGCAGCAAATTTACCTTAGATAATATATTATTTTTTTCTTAGAAAACTATAATTAAGAGAATTAAATTGGTAGCAAGAAGACATGGAGTTGAGGAATACTGTTAATTTTTCAATATTGACCCTAGCATCATCATTAATTGGTTACTTTTTTTCTTTTGGTGCTGGGGAACTAACCCAGGGCAAGTACTCTGCCACTAAGCTATAACCCTAGTCCACTTTTATATTTTTTAATAAAGGGGAAAATAAATTTGGGATGGATTTTTTTTAATTAAAGAAAAAAGGAAGAAAGGAGAGGGAAAGAATGGGTTTTAGCTTATTTTTAAAATTTTAATTTAATCTTTTATTTTTGTAGTGCTGGGGATCAAATCCAGGACCTCACACAGGCCAGACAAGTGCACTACCATTGAACTATATTCCCATACTTGTGCCAAATTCCACATACAGATAATGATTTACATAGCTCCATGTCAAAAGAGAAACCAGTGAGGAAGTGAAGAAAGACCGGATAATAGCTCAGCTAATGAAAAGTACCTTAAAAATGTCTTTTCAAATTCTCAAGACTGTTTTTCCAAAAGTACTCACTAACATTCTTATTTTAATATCCTCTTTCAGAATATCTTGACTTTTAAAGTACTTCCAAAATTTAATTAAAATGGCACAGAAAATGAATTTAGTGTTTATCTCATTTTAAAATAAGAATTGAAACTGTGTATTTATTATTCTTACTTTTCTAATATGGAACAAAATTAGGGGAGCAGATTATCTGCAGCAGAGAGAAAAAGAGAATATAGATATAAGGTGCTGAATGTGGTAGAAAATTATAGTTTTTGAAACCAGTTTATATATTAAGGAAGAACTGGGGCAAAGAGAATTAAACAAGCAAAAAAGATGGTTAAAACACTAATGATGGGACTGGAGGAATGGCTCAAGTGGCAGATAATGCTAGCAAGCACGCGCTCCTGAGTTCAGCATTAGTACCAAAAAAAAAGTTGAACAATTATGCATATATACACCCCTAAAATTTTTAGTGATTATGAAATCCAACAATCCTGGTTCATAATTCATTAAATGTGTTGCTGTGGAACTTATTATTACTTTTTCCCATAAATACACTGTTGATAAGAATCATATTCTTAGTTTGCTGACTATAGCTAAAGGGATATTTCAGGAGTTAAATTTTCTTAAAAAAGGTAAATATCAAAGAGGCTGTAAATCTCTCTTACAGCACTTGTGCAGGTTTTGCATTTCACCCTACTTATTTCCAAACGGAAAAGAGTAAGACACTGCAGACAGTTACAACCTAAAGAGTGAAGAAACTGTCAATTTTTTGCATAATTCTTCTTTTCTGATAGTACTGCTCTTTATGTATTATTAATCTCTATTTATATTTAACTACAGCTATTAGTCCAACTCTCTTAGCCACCAAGCCATTTGTAAGGGAGAGAAGAGGGAGACAAGGGTTGCTATTCTTAGGCATTCCTGTGTGTAATGAGGGTAGAGACAATTAAATAACGCCATTTGGCTTCTTTTGAAAATGACAGAGATTATTTGGGGTGGACAACTCAGGACTGGTTAACATTTCCCTTTAAGAAGGTAAAACAACAGAGATAAAGTTTTGAAGCACTTAATTAAGCCTTCAGCAATGAGTGTGGGAAAATTACAGACCCATAAAAACCCTTCAGTTCCTGGCAAGAGCAAATTTTCTCTGCAGTACTCTGTCATTGCTCATTTACTGCATCATTGTGACAAAATCTCGTATTTCCGCAAGGCTTTTATACAATCTATAAACAGGGACAGAAGAGAGGTGAGGAACACAGAGGACAGGAACAAAGTTTGGGTTTGGACCTCCCACTTTGTCGCTTCCTTTCATTTTTTCATTGAAGGGTGAGGCTAAAGGGTAGCATTTTAAGATGCTTAATAAGATGTTTTAAGGTGTTAAAAATTGACACAACAAGAGGAAAGCTGCGAAAACTGCCACTGTTTGCTCGCTTCAAAAGGATGAGTATATTCAGTCATAATGAAGGCTCTTGAACATTCCTCCCCCAAATCTTTTCCGATCAGGAAAGCCTGGAATCTGTAGACAAAAAAAAAAAAGTCACATTAAGTTTCAAGCAGGAAGAGTTCAAATGCCAATACAATTTTTCCTTTGTTTTCTGTTTTCTGTATGCCAGCCTGTCTTTCTGAGGCTTTCCTCAGAAAACCATAAAATATTAAATAATAAAAAATTCTACCAAAACGGAAAACATTTGCCAAAAAATTGGTAACAGTGCATCTAAATCAGAAAAATGAAGGTGAAACTTGTAAAATAACCATGTGGACTTTTATATGAATTACCTGTATTGTTATAGACTCTGGACATAAACCTTTGAAGTCTCAAGCAAATGGTTTTCTTCTATTATTTTCTAATATAACTTTATCCCTAGATTCTTGTATCTAAGATCCTTATTTTACCTTTGCTCTGATTTTTCCTTTTGTATTTAACAGAAAAGAAGAAAATACGTTGCTTCTGCCTACAGAGGGTTTTTACCAACTTTTTAAAACCACTTCTGAAAATAAATTTAGAAATCATCTTTCTCCAAATTTAAGAACCCACTTTATCAAGAGAAGATAGATACTAACCTGATTGCCTTCTCTTAAAAAGTATCTCTTCTCTATGACCTGTGAGAGACAAATAAAGATTTTTAAGGGCTTGGCTGTAGAGGTCTTTTACCTCCTAGCAGCATAAATAGGAGGATATTGGTCCAGGCCAGCCCAGGCAAAAACATGAGACCCTACCCCAAAGTAACTAAGAGCTGAAGACATGGCTCAAGTGGTAACATGCCTGGCTAGTAACCCTAAGTCTTCAAGTTCAACCCCAGTTCTATTAAAAAAAAAAAAAAAGCCTAAAATGGGACATGAGTGTAAAAGGGGTACTGTATGGCAGAGAGAACCAGAGGAGTGGAGAGGCAGAAAGGAAGGATACCAGGGGGTGAACATGATCGTATAGACATATATAAAGACAGTACAACGAAATCCACTAAATATTGTTTAAAAATGGGGGAGGATGGGAGAAGGTTAGGAAAGCATAATAAAGGGGGTGAATTACAAAGTATATTGTAGGCACATATGGAACTATCACAATGAAACCCCTTTGTATAATTAATTTAGATTAATAAAAACAAAAACAAAAAATGTCCAAATTAAGAATTTTTTCAGTAGCTATAGATATTGAGTACATTGAGTTAAAGCCTGGTGCTAATGAATCTGGAATTGTGAAACTATTTCCAAAAAAGCCTGCTTCATTCCAAAAAGCATGAGTGATTGATAAAGTAAATAAATAAACCAGGCATGGTGGCACCTGTAAGCCCAGCCCTCTGTAATACCACCACTAGAGCAGCAGAGGCAGGAGGATTGAGAGTTCAAGGCCAGCTCCTAAAGAATCAACACCCCAATGAAGAAATGGGTACATGAATTAAACAGGGAATTCTCAAAGGAAGAGGTACAGCTTCCCTGGCTATAAAAGAGATGCAAATCAAAACAACACTTAGATTTTATCTCACCCCAGTTAAAATGGTCATAATCAAGGATAATAACAACAACAAATGCTGGTGAGGATGCAGCGAAACAGGAACCCTTATACACTGCTTATGGGAATGCAATTTAGTACAACCACTATGGAAAGCAGTATGGAGATTGCTCAAAAAACTAGAGATAGAACTGCCATATGATCCAGTGATAGTGCTTCTAGGCATTTACCCAAAAGATTGTAAGATGGGATACAGTAGAGACACCTGTACACTGATGTTCACTGCAGCACTAGTCACAATAGCTAAGCTCTGGATCAACCCAGATACCCTACATCTGATGAATGGATCATGAAATTGTGGTACATATACACAATGAAGTATTACTCAGCTGCAAGGAATAATGACATGGGGTTTGAAGGTAAATGGATACAATTGGAGGGCATCATGCTAAGTGAAGTTATCCAGGATCAGATACATAAAAGATGCATGTTTTCCCTCATATGGGAAGATAGAGCCAAAGATAAACATATATACAAAAACAAGCATATACAAACTCAAATGTTTGTAACAGTGGAACTACTCTATGGAACTCGGGGAAAGTGGGAAAGGAAAAGAGAATGACAGAGCATCAGTAATATCACATACCATAAGATGTAAAGGTAGAGATATAAGGATGTGTACTGGAAACTTGAAAAATGGTGGGGAGGGAGGTAAAGGGGTAAGGGAGAGTATTCGAAGGGATTGAACAGACCAAAGTAAAGCACACCCACGGAGGGCATACATTGAGACACCCCTTTGAACGTTAACTTAAATATTAATAACAAAAACCAGGACTGAAAAACAGGCACGGTATGTGTGGGGGTGGTACTAGTGGGAAGGAAGAGGGTGATGGAGAGAGATTAAGGTGATGGTATATGGTTGATGGACTTCAAATACCTATATGAAACAGAACCAAATAACCTCTTGCAGTTGCTTTAAGTGGGGTGGGGAGGAAGCAGAGGGGGAGAGACAATGTGGGCAACGTAAATAATGTACAATATAAGTCTAATCAGAATTGTTACTACGAATCTCCCCTGTATAATGATTATTTTCTAATAAAAAATTTATATAAAAAAAAGGCTAGTCTGGACAACTTAGTGAGTTTCATTCAAGTCTATGTTACATAGTGAGACCCTGCCTCAAAACAGAAAACAAACAAAAATAACCAAAAAAACCCCCAAAACCCGAAAAACAAAAACAAAAAAACTAAATAATGACAGAATGGTCCAAGATCCCATACAATTCCTACAGTATGGCAACAAATTTGGCTAAGTTTCTTAGCAGTTAGCCTCAAAAGGTACCAAACAGAATCTATAAGATAAAATCAAAGTACTTGCCCACTACAACAGTATAGCTATTCCTTAAAGAGGGGTCTCTGTTGGCAGTGAAATGCCACATCCCAATAGTAAACAGTGAAAAATTCTGTACATTCTTAATGTACAAAGATGACATATCAAAAGCAATTAGCTTTCTTAATCATCTTCATTGGCACTTTTAATTCATTATTTTAGGACTGTCTGTATTTGGTCAGTAGATGAAAGAAATTAAAGCACTGAATGCATCCATATAAATCCATCACTGCTATTAAAAAGAAACCTGCAAAATATAGCCCTAATGTAAAGCGTTGAAGAACATCATGTTTTCAAATGATGAAGAACATTTTTCAAACAGAATGAATTCTTTTTCTAAAAAAAAAAAACTGAGTTCTAAAACTTGAGAAACTGCGATGGTTGCAGAGGCAGTATTATTTTCTCTGCACAGAGCTGCTGTGATAAGTAAATAAGAATACAGGGTAGCTGGAGATGAACTCAAAGACATTCAAATCTAGAAAATGAAGAGTTTCTCTGAATGAGAGCAGAGCACTATTCAGATTTTTTCTATCTTGGAGACTATGTCTAGGTTACTTTAAGCCACAAGAGACCCAAGGTAAAAGCACATTCACTGGCCTCAGAGATAGAAGAGCTGGTTCCTGATTAGTTATACATTTCAAAACAGTGACCCCACAAAAACCAAAAAGGGATTCATGCCTTTTCCTGTTTCCATGACAGGACAGGAATACTTTATCCTGTGGGATTACTAATAGGCAAGAAGAGTCTAGAGAAAGAATTAGACTTCCTCTTGGAAAAAGAAGTCTTGACCCTAAATTCTGGAGGACTTAACATACGGAAAACTGGGAAAAATTTAACTGCCAGGTGTCTTGGTTTTAGGCAACTCCATCTCAGTGTGGAGGTCTGGCTAATTTCCAAATTGACATACCTTTTGTTGAGATGTAGCGAACAAAGAAAGATGTTACCTTTTGGCTTTTGTTGATATTCTTTACCTCCAATTTGCAATGTCCTCTCTTACAAATATTGATCCTTTCTTAAACCAAACAAATTCCTCCTGATTTTTTTTTAAAAAAGCCTATATGACAACTTGGGTTATGCCAGTCTAAAATCCATTGTTTCTCTAGGATATAACTTATTATATTTTTTTATTTTAAAAATAATTAAAAATTTAAAGTAACATATGATGGGACCTTTCCAAGTCAGATACACATATATAAAATGTTGCTTTTAGGGGAGAGAATTTTCTACAAGGTGGAGAACATGGACCTAAACTAATTGGAAGTTCCTACAACTTCAAATTTGAAACAGTATGGAGAGAAAGCAGTGCTTCCCAATGTTTTTCATGTCGTGGCACAATTAGAAAATGCTAATAGTTGTACAGCACCTGGGACAAATGGAAGAGACTGCCAATATCCCAGTCCCCAGCCTAGGAACTCTGACTGCTCTGAAAATTATGAGAATCAATATTTGGGTGTACCTGTACCCTATTTGCCACACCCCAATTAAGAAGTTCTGACTGAGGCAAAATTTTTCCAGTGGACTAATATTAAACACAGAAGGTAGTGGGACTTTATCTTGTGACATATTTAAAAAAGGACCAAATATTAGATCCTTAAATAGTTAAAATAGAAAAATGATTCATAAAGAAAATCTATAAGGAGGGAAGTATTTGTCTTAGATTATACTTAAAAGAAACTTAACATAGAAATTAATCTTTTTCAATAATACTTGCAGAAAAACACCTTATTTTACTTCACTATGCAATGTCAACATGGGTTAAACAACTTAAACTTGGGCAATACTATGTGCAATGTAAGCCAATATGGCCTTGTGAAAGAAAGACAAACAGTGCTCTAATTTACCAGTGTGCTAAATCATTCTATGTTTTCATTCTAGTTTGGTGACAAGATGATGCTAGCAAAGAGTCAATAATAGCAAAAGTTTCTGATAGGGAAACATTAAGGAATCAAGAAGACAACATAACTTTACAAAGTAATAGTGGCATTTCTATGGAGAATACTAATAGCTGAGAGAACAAGAATGTAGGTCTTTAAGCAGAATCTTCTCCATTTGTTGCCTTTTTGGAGGTGAGAAGTATGAATAAGTACACGAAGAGCTAGAAAATGGGTAAACATAAGTTATTTTAAGGACAGAAACCAAGTATCTTAAGAACCCCACTTAAATTCTGTAGCTTTTACTCTTTGCTTAGAGAACGCTGGTGACGGAGATAAATACGTCAGCAGGCCTTGAGCAATTATCCCAACAGATAAGGAAGATCAAAACGGGTATTGTTCAGGCTGTGAAGTTTTGGACGAGGGAAAAAAGGAACACAGCATTCTAGGAAGGGTTTAAATTCTTATATAAATTAAGTTTAAAAATAACTTAATTGAAGCCATTACCTTATCAAAAAACCTACTGAGCTTGACAGCATTGGAAGAACCAGCAGCTAAGTACCGTGGATTTGTGCAATCCTAGAAAACAGATCCACAAATAAAAGTTAGAAAGCAAAAGCACTTTGTTAGTTCTAACTGTTCCTGTAGCACATTTCTATACTCAACAATTAGAATACTCTCATAAAATATTCAATGTTCAAATTATGATGTACAAAGTAAATACAAAGGTATCAAAGAAAGATAAGACTATTTATTCCTTGTCATTTAAGCAATTTTAGAGCATGCTGAATCAATGTATTCATTATCAAATAATTTATGAAGGGAAACAGAATTGCTAATAGTTTGCTAACAAAAAAATCAAGGTACTAATCAGAAGATATGCCTACATGTACCCTGAAAACCAGAAATAAAGTAATTACGGTGAACACTTCATTTTTTAGGACTACTAATTCATTAGTACTCAACTAATTAAGTTCTATGCAGTTTATATAATAGTAGGAAACATGAAAATAAGCATTTAGAGGAACAAAGAACAAATCGTGGCCACGGATTTATCCATCTCTTTATAAGTCACAAAGATATACAGTTTTTTTTAATAGTAATAAACAATAAATACATTGCTATTATTTAATAGGATTCTTTAAAATAAGAAAAAAATGGGACCTTTAAGAGACAAAACAATCTAGAATATTAAATCATTATACTACCTTGTACAGACCTTATTATCCTTCTAGAATTCCACTATTGCACTGTCTTTGCTTGTTATCTCAATAGACAGAGTACACTTTGATGCTTACCTCAAATGCCACCTAAGCCCCAACTATAAAGATACTATCTAGGTGCCTTTGCAATGTATGTGTCTTGTTTGTATCTATAGGCCCTCATTGTCCCTTGAGAAATTACTGAAATCACTGTGGCATTTATTCTGTGTTATGATGTCTAGGATTACATGATTCCTTTCTAATGAATTTAGTAGCAACTGCCTATCTTATCCATTCACAACATTACAAGGATCACATTTTAAATGTGTCCCATGCCCTCCACACAAAGAGATTATAAAAATTGTTTCAAAGATCATGAAGTATTAGGGAAATCAGGGGTATTCAAAGCCAGCAAGCTCTGAATTTGATTATCTGTGCCAATATTCCTATATTGTGAAACATTGCTTAAGTTACTAAACCTTTGAAGTTTGGCTTACTCATTTTTGTGAAAATCAATCGGCCTTATATGAGTAGGTTTATTAGCCTTTTCAGTCCTTGATTCTAATTAAGCTAGCTATCTTAGGAAGGACTCAATCCTCTGTATATGCATAAGTTTATATAAATTAGTCCTTATGATACACTCCTAGTTTGCAGTTTGAAATTTTCACGTCTTTTTTTTGTTGCCTTTTAAGGTAAATTTTGTTGTTTAAGCAGCTAAGAGGCTTTTCTAAAACAAGAATAATCAAGGTATAGTGTCACCTTAATCAATTTAATTATTTTGATTTTGGAGTGATTTAAAAAATATTCTCAAGAAAGAGTCCATGATTTGTATTGTTCTTAGAAAAAAGTTTGAACATTCCAACAGATCACTGTACAAGTCAAAAGTGACTATGGTCATTTGAGTCTAGACATGCTGATTTTAATCTTGACTATACTTTGAACTCGAACCTTAACTGCCTGACTGTGAGAATAAAGCTTCTTTCTCTAGAATATATAACTTGACTGTAAGTCTTTGGTTTTTGCCTTTATTTGATAATAATATAAACATATATTAGTGAAAATACATACCAAATTAATCTCTTCTGCATTAAAATCCTCAGCCAAGAAAGCAGTCCTAGTTAAAACTTCATGGCGCTTGGTTTCATGAATCTGGTCCAGCTTAGTTCCTATTACCAGCAGTGGAATCTGGTTATCAGCAAACTGTTCTCGATCATAATCCCTGTGATAAATAACAATGTTTACCTTTTCAATGCAGATGTTTGATAGTTAAATGCAAATAGCTTATGCTATTACTGATAACTGATTTTTGCTCATCATCACCTATAAGTCTACTTTTCTCCCAATGTCTTCAATCTACTTGTTCATTTATCAATCCACTATTATCTACTGAGTTCCAACTATTCATCTAACTACCCAAAATTTGTTCCTGAGTATCTTTATAGCAGATGACTCGAACAACTGAGTGCCCAAGTACATCACGATTACATGTCTTGACTTCTCTCAAAGGTCTATCTTGTATGACAGAGAGCTTCAAAATTTTCTGGTATAGAAGCAGAGAGTGGATTTAAACGTCAGTGTAGGGAAAACTGAATAGCCTAGCAAGGCACACAGACATGCTAGAGAGGAAAATGGCAAGCTTCTGGCTATCTTCTGGAGTATGAATAAGCTCTATAGCTATCATCCACTTTTCTATCTATGAATATTTAAAAAAATGGATCATTTCAGAAAAGCAAAATGGAAGATGAAGGCTAAATAGGTTGGATGTAGGTGTTATTATAGTCTGGAGAAAGATGGATTAAACAAATAGAAATAGGAGGAAACAGCTGAAATATAAAATGGATAGTAAAAGGAACAAATTTAATAACAAATAATGACACGAAAGCCATGGAGACCGAGGACAGAAAATCAGGATCACTTAGTGGTTAGTAGCCTTGGGTCACTGGCTATTACACTTCCTTCTTTTATTTTTATTCAAAGGATAGAATAGTGATATAAATGACATTTCTCATTACTGAAAGGAACATAAAGTCCATGATTATTGAATTAATTTAAATTCTATTCACATATTAGAAGTAAAGCAAATTTGGCTTTCTGATATGTTATAACCTCAATTTACAACAGTCAGCAAAATCTGCCTTTGAACATTTTATGACAGTAAATCAGCATTACATAATCCAATCACTACAACCCAGTTGAGCATGGTTTTTCTACTACTTTTCTTTCTTTTAGAGTAATCTAAATTGGGGTGGAGGGGAGATGTTACTAAATCATTATGCCCTTCACAATAATCTTACAGAGTCTCAGCTACACAATTATTTTTGAGCTACGTAAGCTCCTGTCTCATACAAATATTATCACTGTATTCATTACATCAAATTCAGTAATAGTTCAAGTTCAATATGCTCTTATCGACATTAACCCTGATTTAGGAGGCATGGTGTGAAACTGACATTTGATGTATTAGAGAATTAAATTTTCAGAGTATTCTCCTTTAAGACTTTCTTTTTCTTATATTCACTAATAGTGTCTCAGAAAAGTTCCGTATATATTCTATCAAATGCCATCTTTGATACACATACATTTCTGTCACTTAAAGTCATGCACAATCTCTTAAATATTACCATATGTACAGCACATATATTTGTTTTCTCATTTCTCTTTTTAGCTTTCCTTTGTTGCAAAACATCACATGCATTGCAATACAAATATATACAATTATGATTTATCAATTAAAGTATTAATTTAAAAAGAAAATCATACCATGTTAACTTTATTTAGCTCTCCTTTTTATTACTTTCATCAAATCTTATATCCAATTTCAAATTTGATCTTGAAATTTTTTTTAAAAACCACTAAGTGAAAAACTAATGGGGAATTTTAACATGGATGACAACTTAAAACCACAAAGAGACAATCAGGTACCATTTTTTATGTAAATACCACTTTGGTAAAACAAAAAAAGACAAAAAACCCTACATCTTTTAGACATTGTATTTAACTATCTAATTGAGAGAAGATTTAAGATTCAGGAAATAAGTTTAAAAGACTCTACAGGGATACCATTAGCAAAATTCAGAATACAGGAAACTATATAGAATAAACAAGCCATCGTCTACAAATAAATTTCTAAACAGTTAAAAAAGAAAAAGAGAGCCAGGCGCTGGTGGCTCATGACTGTAATCCTAGCTTCTCAGGAGGCAGAGATCACGAGGATTACATTTTGAAGCCAGCCTGGGCAAATAGTCCACGAGACCCTATCTCAAAAATACCCAAAAGACTGTGACACAGGTTACTCCAGAGGCACCTGCACACCCATGTTTATTGCAGCACTATTCACAATAGCCAAGTTATGGAAACAGCCAAGATGCCCCACTACTGACGAATGGATTAAGAAAATGTGGTATCTATACACAATGGAATTTTATGCAGCCACGAAGAAGAATGAAATGTTATCATTCGCTGGTAAATGGATGGAATTGGAGAACATCATTCTGAGTGAGGTTAGCCTGGCCCAAAAGACCAAAAATCGTATGTTCTCCCTCATATGCAGACATTAGATCAAAGGCAAACACAAGGGGATTGGACTTTGAGCACATGATAAAAGCGAGAGCACACAAGGGAGGTGTGAGGATAGGTATGACACCTAAAAAATTAGCTAGCATTTGTTGCCCTCAACGCAGAGAAACTAAAGCAGATAATTTAAAAGCAACTGAGGCCAATAGGAGAAGGGAACCAGGAACTAGAGAAAAGGTTAGATCAAAAAGAATTAACCTAGAAGGTAAGACACATGCACAAGAAATTAATGTGAGTCAACTCCCTGTATAGCTATCCTTATCTCAACTAGCAAAAACCCTTGTTCCTTCCTATTATTGCTTATACTTCTCTTCAACAAAATTAGAGATAAGGGCAAAAAAGTTTCTGCTGGGTATTGAGGGGGTGGGGAGGAGAGGGAGGGGGCAGAGTGGGTGGTAAGGGAGAGGGTGGGGGCAGGGGGGAGAAATGACCCAAGCCTTGTATGTACATATGAATAATAAAAAAATAAAAATTAAAAAAAAATACCCAGCACAAAAAAGGCTGGTGGAGTGGCTCAAGGTGAAGGCCCTGAGTTCAAGCCCCAGTACTGCCAAAAAAAAGAAAGAAAAAGAGAGAGAACTTAAGAAACTAAATACAATGTGTAAACCTTATTTAGATAGTGTTTTGAACGAACTGGGCACACTTTTTTAGATAACTGGGAAAATTAAAATAATACTTGATTAAAGAATTATTGTTAAAATTTTAAGTATGATAATTATGTTGGTTATGTTTTTAAAAAGTCCTTATCATTTAAAGTACACATTGAAGTATATAAGGATGAAATGACATGATGTCTATTTGCTTCCAAATAATGCATTTGGGTGTGTGGAAAGGTGAAGAGTGGGCAGAGGTATGGATGAAACAAGACTGGCCATAGACTGATAATTGTCTAAACTGGTTGACAGGTACATGGGGGTTCAGCTTCTATTCCTTATATTTATGTAGGCTTGAAATTTTCTGTGGTAAAAAAGTTTAAAAATAGGGCTGGCAGAGTGCCTAGCAAGCGGGAGGCCCTGAGTTCAAACCCCAGTACTGCCAAAAAAAGGAAAATAGGTAAAAAAAAAAAAAAGTAATAAAATTTTTACTTAAATTTTTTATATGGTTCAAAATTTAAACTGATATAAAAGATATATGCTAAAGAGTCTTATTCCTAGTTGTTTCTGTCTACCCATTTCCCCTGCCCCCTACAGGTAACCATTTTTATTCTGATTTATCTTTTCACTGATTCTCTTTTTATTTTTTTGAAGTAGTGCTGGATATCTAGCACAGGGCGTCTCCCATGCTAGACAAATGCTCTACCTCTGAGCTACATCTCCAGCCCCTTTCACTGATTCTTTATACAAATACAAGTACATAGCCTCATTTTCCCCCTTTCTTATACATTGGAAGTTATTTGATATATTTGTTCTCTATACCTCCATTTTTTAAAACCTACTAATATATCCTCTGCAGATCTCTATTTTAGTATAAATATTTACATATATATACTAAATATATATATATATATATATATATATATATATATATAGTGGTGGTGGTTGTTGTTGTTGAGACTATACATGCAGCCCAGGCTAGCCTAGAACTCACAATCCTCCTGCCTCCACCTCCCAAGTGCTAGGATTACAGGTATGCACCATCACATCCAGTTGAGATATTCCCAATTATTTTTAAATAGTTGGATAATACTTCAGTATGTGGCCATACCATTATTTATTTATAAATCTTCTGTTGTTAGACCCTAGGTTTGTTTCTAAATCTTTTGCTATTACATATAATGTACCGTTGAAGCACTAATGTATTTATGTTGCTTTATACATTTGCAGGTTCATCTACAGGATCAAAATGAAGCTATAGAGTAAAAATACGAAGGTACTTATAATTTTTACTGCCACCTTAAATTCCTTGACACCAATGAAAATTTCTTTCTGAAATGAATATATTGTCTCCTAATAAAACTCAATAAATTGATAAAATAGATCAACAGAATTAAGAATCCAGAAGCACACTCATACAAATATGGTCAACTGATTTTTGCAAAAGAACAAAGCAATTCAATGGAGAAACGATAATCTTTTCCACAAATGGTGCTAGAATAATTGGACATTTGAATGTAAAAGTTAACCTCAGATAAAACCTCATACCTTATATAAAATATAGTGAGAAAAGATCATAGATATAAATATAAACCCAAAGCTATAAAACTGTAGAAGAATTATAGAAGAAAATTTATATGATCTGGGATTAGGCAAGGAATCCTTGGACATGATATCAAAAGGGTAATTCAGAAAAGAACAACTGAGAAGTCAGACTTCATCAAAATGAAAACTAATTTGAGAATGAAAAGACAAAATATAGATTGGGAGAAAATATTTGCAAAGCAACATCTTATAAAGTGTTATTTTGTGAAGTTCATTCCTATCATTGCTACAGAATTTCAAGCCTATTGTAAAGTAATTCTGGGCTTACCCATTTGTCACCAAGACTCCAGTTGGCACCAAATCCCTATTGAGAGCTTCCAATGACCAACGATACAAGTTATGAGATGACTTCTTATTTGTTAAGTCATGTACTAAAATAATACCTAAAATAATCACAGAAAATAATGTCAGTACTCTAACAACACCTCTTCACTTCACAATTGGCAAGGAGAATTTTAGTAAGAGCAAGCATTAGGTTGCTTAATGAATCTAATATTCAAATCTGACTAACAAAACCCAGGCATTTATTTTTTAAAAATATTGACAAATAAGTATAAAATTTGTCAGTTTTATACCTTTAAAATTTTTTTACAATATTTTAACAAAATGTAATTAAATATTTAGAGTGTCATTCAACACTTCCCAAGTGCTTCCTCTATGCTTGGCCTTACTTGCAGAACCACTTCTGCAAGTGGCACTTCTTGTACTTAAGTACAAGGCTGGGCATGGTGGTGCACAACTGTAAACCCAGCCAGTTGGGAGACAGAGGAAAGAGGATCATGAGTTTGAGTCTAGCACAGGCAGAATTAGGGAGACTGTAACTCAAAACCAAAATACAAAAAAAAGGGCTGCGGGCATGGCTCAAGTGGCAGGGAACCTGCCTAGAAAACAATGCCCTGAGTTCAAACCCCAGTACCACCACCAAAAAACAAAACAAAACAAAAAAAGCACTTAAGTGTAATAAGAAATTATATGCATTAAAAAAGTTATGCTGCTTCTGCACTGAATATAATAGTACTTACACTCACTGAAAACAATACTAATAAAATTTATTGAAATGTTATTGATTAAATATGTACAACTGCTATTCATTTAAAAACTTCTGATTAATGTATTAATAGTTGTGTGGGGGGATATAATGTGATATTTACATATGTGCTTACAATACATCTTAGATTTATACCCCATCATTCTCCCTTTTCTCTCCCCCTCACCTTCTTAGAACAATTTTAATAGGTTTCATTCTTCTATTTTCACGTATGGATTAAAAATACATCTACCATATTTACTCTCAATTACTCTTTCCTTATGCTGACCCACCTCCCACTGGTACTCACCCCCCAGAAAAGACCTATTTTTCCCTCCTGCCCTTCATTTTTTTAAGCGTATATTGATAGTCCAAAGAGATTTCGCCTTGGTACTTTGGGCCTATATATATCATGCTTTGATCAAATTAACCTCCACCCACTTACTTACTTATTCTCTATCACCAGGCTCCCCAGTATTAACACAATTGCTTTTCTTTAACAGACAAAATATTGTCCTATGTTATCACCTGGACCTGATCAACTCAAAAGTTTCATTTTTTTTTTTTGTTCTTGCTACCTATAAGACATTTGAAAGTACAAAAGAAATATGGCATTAGAAGACAGTAGGAAGAGGTCATTAAGAAGTATGAACAGTAGAAAATACATGAATTTTTGAGAGTGAGAAAAATAACAAAATGTAACGAGGCTCAGAAATACAATTAAACAGATCAGATAAGATCCTAGACAGAAAGGCAAAGGAGGCAATTATTACAATAAGATAAAGACAAAAGAAGAAAGGCTTTAATGCCCAGTGAAATTTAGAATATTATCTTGTGTTTCAAACTCCCAACTTCTTCCTACAGTATAATACCGATTCTACTGTGAAACAGGACATGTAATTACTGATTTCCTCCATTTTCAAATGTGGGATCCATCAATTTGTTAAGGAAGAGCAGAAAAGGTACAACTAATTGACTCCTCTAGTTTTTACCTCCATTTGCATAACAAGTTTGTGTATGCAAGCTATAGTTTACTATACATACACCAGTGTCTCTCCTACTGTCTGGAACAGAGATATCTGACACTTGCTCCCAACCCACTCTACCTTTTCAGTGAAGGGTTCTTATATGCACCAAGAGCATAGATTTAGACAAAGGAACAAAAAAGGGAACAAAGGCCTACATTAAAGAGTATAGCTAATTTTATGCAGCCATGAAGAAGAATGAAATGTTATCATTCGCTGGTAAATGGATGGAATTGGAGAACATCATTCTGAGTGAGGTTAGCCTGGCCCAAAAGACCAAAAATCGTATGTTCTCCCTCATATGTGGACATTAGATCAAGGGCAAACACAGCAAGGGGATTGGACTTTGAGCACATAGTAAAAGCGAGAGCACACAAGGGAGGGGTGAGGATAGGTAAGACACCTAAAAAACTAGCTAGCATTTGTTGCCCTTAACGCAGAGAAACTAAAGCAGATACCTTAAAAGCAACTGAGGCCAATAGGAAAAGGGGACCAGGAACTAGAGAAAAGGTGAGATCAAAAAGAATTAACATAGAAGGTAACACACACGCACAGGAAATCAATGTGAGTCAATGCCCTGTATAGCTATCCTTAAGATCTCAACCAGCAAAAACCCTTGTTCCTTCCTATTATTGCTTATACTCTCTCTACAACAAAATTAGAAATAAGGGCAAAATAGTTTCTGCTGGGTATTGAGGGGGTGGGGGGGAGAGGGAGGGGGGGAGTAGGTGGTAAGGGAGGGGGTGGGGGCAGGGGGGAGAAATGACCCAAGCCTTGTATGCACATATGAATAATAAAGGAAAAAAAAAAAGAAAAGAAAATAAAGAGTATAGCTAAAATTTATTTAGTACTTATGTGCTAAATATTGTGTTTTACACGTTATCTAATTAAAAATTTCAGAACAGTCCTATGACTGTTACTATATCCTTTCTACACACAAGAACATGAGGATCAATAGGTTGAATAACTTTCCCTACATGTCACATGTAGGCTAGACAGAATTTGCACTCAGATATTCTCTCTCTCTCTCTCTCTGCAATACTGAGAATTGAACCCAGTATAGCTCTCCCTACTTGAGCTATACCCTTATCCCATATACTCAGTTATTCTGACAGTAAAAGACTGAAGGAAAGCATAATAACATCTTGGTTTATGGCAAAACAATGGCAGATATTTTCTGCTTTCCCTATTTCTCAGGTATAAATATTACAAAAGTATAGGTGAGACTTTTGACTGAGAAAGTGAAAGGATTACAAAGGCCCAGGTTGGCTAGCAGATGGACAAGAAAGTTTATTTTTGTGAGGATCTCTAAGTGAGGCTTTTGAGGTTTTAAGGACATTTCAGCATCCCTTTTCTAATTCTCCATTTTGCATTTAGGCTGAGAACCCTTTCTTTGTAGAATATGAGCTAGAGAAGCCAAGTGGGGTCCAGATGAAAGGAGTCACATGTTCTAATTTTAAGAGACGGAAGCAGAGAAACTTCCATAGGTTTCCTGCTGAGATTAATAGCCTAGCTCCTGAGAGTGGGAAGAAGGTAAGGTACTGAGGGAAGAAAGTAACTGCTAAGACAGACTGTGCATTTGAATGGAGAGAGTATTATGTTCTATTTCTTAGGGTAGTAGATAAGGAATTTCCAGTGCTTCTATCAGGAGAAATGTTCCAGAGCTAGGGAGAAAGAACATAGAAACAGATTTTCCAATAAACAACATGGCATTTTTAATTTTAAGAAAAAGGAATATACTGCAGTCTTATCGGCAAAACCAAAATAGGATATATGGAATTTTTTTCAATGATATTAAAGGACGGGACAAATTGCTAGTAAGTAGTAGTTGCAGAAGAGATAATCAAATATGAGTATCACTGGATTTCTTTAGCCATTAAAAGTTTACAACTCAGAATTCCATATTTCTAGAATTCAAATGGTCTTTATCTGTACTATTTACTTATAATTTTTATCCTATCTCTTTTGGTATATAAGAGTATATATCCAAACTTCCTTGTGTAATTCAGATTCATATCTACCTTGACAAATTACTTGACTAATACAAGTTTATCACTTGATTCTAAGTCTAAACTGGGTTCCATTCCTTCTTTTCTTTAAGAAGTTACCTCACACTATACTAGTCTTACTGTTTTTCATATGATGGCATATATTAATATCATATTTTAATTAGTTTGTTTCATTTATGAATGTTTTGTTTCTTCAATTAGACTATGACATTTCAGAAAGAATTCTGACCTAAATGAGACATGGGATCTGAAAAACAACTTATGTTTCTATAATATATATCCAAGAACCTTCTCTACCTCTTTGAGTAGTATCCATAAGACCTTATGATATGGGAAGATACTGAAAGATGAATACAAGGAAGTTAGGTTTTGAATAAATACAATTCTTATCTAATACTGAATGAGATCTAAGCATGGCATGAGGTCCTACTGAAAGGGTGAGATGCCAAATCTTTTGGGGTATTAATCAAAGACAAGTCAAAATTATATTTCACAGAAAAAATGTTTTTAAAATGAAAAATAAATGAAGAAAGACACTTTAGAGGCAAATCACAAAGACAAGTGGTTTAGTCCTTTGACAAGGGCAGGCACTCTATGAATGGTAATTATGTCCTCTATTACATACCTCCATCTGGAAGTCTGGAGGTTCAACCACCTGAATATTTATAGCTGGATGAAATTTTTGCAACCCTAAAATTACCCCTAGGCAGCACTTTATAATTACATAGGAATCTCTCTAAAGGGCAGATAAAAGAAATCCCTGTATCTCTGGACATCTGGCTTAAGACTATGGGACTCCTCCTTTTTCAACTGACTGGAGAAACAGCATCCAAGCGAACAGTGTTTCAAAAGTTCTATGTTTTATGTCAAGTACCCAAAATATGATTTTAATTCTCAATTTTTAGTTTATGTTAATAATATAGAAAGATTTAGACAAAGCAGATGCTTGTTGTTAGAATCTATAAACATAAATTGGAATGTGATATGCAGATTTAGACCTAGAATTGTGAGTATATTAGATCTTTCTCATATTAAGGTGTATATGGCATGTCACAGCATTTCATAGCAGATGATCCTAGACCTAGATCATTAAAATATGGTAGAAATAAAAAGTGCTTTACCATTTACAGAGTTGTAGAATACTGCTCTTGTGCTTTTCACACTGCTGGCACTGCCTACAGAGCCTCCAACATCCCATAATTCTACATAGTAGGCCTTCTCTTCTGGAGTTCCTTCTTTGTAGTCATGAATCTAACAAATAAATCAATTAAAATAATTGTTAGAGCCCCTAAACGAACTGGTAAGCACCCTTATTCAGTGTAAAGGATTGGGTACTCTGTATTAGCATCAAACTCTCCTATCTTTCACATTTATTCTTTTAATACTATAACTCTAATAATCTCTGGCACTAGAGGACCCTGTAGTTAGTTAATTGAAGCTAACACCTTTTACAGCTCCCCTTCCCACTTCTAAAGCCTCAGTTCCTTCCTAGCTAAGCGTAAATCCCATGATCCACCCTTACAGTTTCTCTTTTGCCCCCCTCTTACATTGTATTTATTTAACAATATTTCAACCCTGGTTATAGCCGCTTCCACTATTCCATACCTACAACCTAGCTACCTGAATGTGGAGTTCAGAAAATACACATTCAGGCAGACTAGATTCATTTTAAATTCAACTGTACCTATGGAGCCTTCCATCAGTTCTATAGTCCATTTACCCATTTCCTTTCCCTGATAATTATTTCCTACTTTCTCTTCATTTTCAAACTTTTAATGCCTCTTCCCCAAACTCAATAACTTTACTTCCTAGGACAGAATGAATAACAACAAAACAAAACAAAACAAACCCCTCCCCCCAAAAAAATCTTCCCAAAGCTATCTACCTCCCTGCATAGGAACCTATATAATTTGTTTTCCCTCCTGCTATTACTTTAGGGTATTTGTCTCTAAGGCTAAATTCTCCTCTGTGTATGAAATTCCATCTCCATTTTCTTACTCAAAGATGTAGTTTTACCAATTCTTCCCTCTCTCTCTTATATCATCACATTTTCCTTCACTGCTGGGTAATTGTTACCAGCATACAAATATGCCACCTCCTCCTCCTGCTACCAAGCCACTTTTCTGTTCCTTTTCACAGAAAAGTCATTCAAAAAGTTGTCTAGTTTCAGCTCTAACTTTTTTCACATTCTCTTTTGAACTCCTTTCTATGAATCACCTTACTGAGCTATTCCTGGCCAAGGTCACCAATTCCCTCCACTTTGTTAACTCCAGTGGTCAAGTACCATTTTTCATTTTACTCCACCATTTGACACAACCAATCACTCCTTTGTGCCTTGCAATACTTTCTTCACTTAGCTTCTAGGATATCACACTCTCCTGGGTTTTTTCCCAGGAAGAAACTTTTTTGGTCCTTCAGTCTTAACTTGGCCTCTTTTCTCTCTCTCCAATTGTTAAAAGTGTCCCACAGTTTAGTTCTTTAATTTTTTTTCCTTCTCTGTCAATACTTGCTCTCTTGTCAATTCCACCCACTTTTATGATTTTAAATGTCATCTTCATGTTGATAAATTCCAAATTTTTATCTATCCTAGAAAACTTCAGACTACCATATCTGCCAGACTACATTTAGGCTGTCAAAATAGGCATTTCAAATTTGACATATCCTAAAACAATATTCCAATCTTCCCTCCAAACCTATTTGGAAGGAAGTTTTCTCTGTCTCAATAAAAGTAATTTCTATCCTTCCAGTTACTTGAGCTAAAAGTTTGAGGGATTCTTAACTTCATTTATACTGTACATCTGATTTGTCAGCAAAGCCTGTTGCTTTGACCTTTAAAATAAATCTACTACTTAAGGCATCCCCCCACTTCATTTGTTTTCCAAATAGCAGCTAGAGGAATCATTTTAAAATCCAAGTGAGATCATCTTACCCTTTTGCTCAAAACTTTTCAATAACTTTTTTACTCATAGTAAACATCAAAGACTGTGTCTTTTGCATGGCTTAGGCTTTTATTGCCCATTTTACTAATTATTCAGAGACAAATTCTGACATACAGAAGCCAGATTAAAATATAATGGATCAGGATGTACATGAGAATCTTCTAAGTTTTTTTTTGTTTTTGTTTGAGAAATAAATGTGCCATACCTACTGAATCAGGTTCTTTGGGATGAATCATAAGCATATAATTCTCCAAATGATTCTGTCTTAACTTTCTGGTTGAGAATCACTGATTTTATAGAATGAAATTATTCTGGTATTAGGAGGCCTAAAATATATTTTTTGATTTCCAAGATACCATTCCTGATATCTTTGAGTCTCTGCTTCTTTGAAAATTGGAGTTATATTACACAATTTCAAAAGTATTTATTGGTTTTGAAGTAATAATAGTAATAATAATAACAACAACAACACAGTGTATGTCACAAAATACACTAAAACTCACATAATAGCTGGACATGTTGGTGTACACATGTAATCCTAGTGAGTACTCAGGAGGCTGTGGCAGGAGAATCTCGAGTTCCAGGCCAGCCTTGGCTATACAAATAAGGACCCGTCTTAACTTTCCCTCAAAAAAACCCTCACATAGCATGTTCAACAGAATGTTTTATACTTTTACTTTATTTACATTTTGTATCCAAATTCTTTTGGTCAAGGAAGTATTTCAATAAATACATAAATAGGGTACTATATAGATAGTCATATTGACATTAAAAGGATCAGAGTAAAAACAAAGAAAATAAGATAGAAAAATGAGAATAACAAAGACACAGCCATAGAGAACCATTATGGATAGCAGAAATTAAGACTGAACTAAAAAGTATCACTACTTTGCTACAGCGTAAATGGTAGATAACATGTGACCATGCCAAATCATCAATAAAAAGGTTACATTACATGTGTTTTGTTTATGAAAGCAGGAATAGTATTAGCTTAGATTCCTAAAGTAAACAACTGAAAAAAGCAGTACCTGATGCTATAAGGAGCAAGTTACCTGTTATGAAAAAGCTCAGCCATTTCCATGAAGCATTCCTGATGCTGCTTTTTTCTCCCTGCCCCAAACAGAGGTGGTTACATCCTCCTCCTATTTGTTCCCATTACATCCTATGCAATGCTATTGTTTCACTGACCACAGTGTCTTATTTATCTCCTGATACATAATCTATTAGATTCTGAACTTGACAGCAAGGACCACAAACTATTACTCATCTTTGTATCCCTATTTAGCACATATTAGATACTTGAACATGTTTGCTAAATAAGTTAATAAATTTAAGATACCTCATCCTTCAATGTTTTATTATGCAGTTTATTAGTTTACTAAATTCCAGTTTTTTTGTTTTGTTTTGTTTTTTTTTTGGTGGTGGTGGTCCTGGGGATTGAACCCAGAGCCTCCTGCATGCTAGCAAGTGCTCTATCACTGAGCTACACCCTCAGCCCAAATTCTAGATCTTCCTAAGTACAGTTCTGGGAATAAACTAAATCATACTTAACAGGAACTTTGTTTTTTAAAAAACGGATTCCTGGACTATTCTTGAAGCTTCTGGGAAGAGGCTCAAAAATCTGTACACTTTCTTTTAAAGCTCCCTACGGGGGTATAGTTCACTGACAGAGTACTTGCTTAGCATGTGCAAGACTCTGGTTTCAATCCCAAGCATTAAAAAAAAAAATAAGTAAGCTCCCCATATGACATATAATTAAGTTTGGAAATAATTTCAGTATACTACTTTTTTCTCTACAATGATTTCAAGTGTCAAATATTGCCTTCCCTGAAAGGTTATAACTCCTTTGAGAAATCTCGCCATGTAGTACAATTCCTAGGGAGCTTATCTTCTTAGCCTTGCAATGTACCATGTCTGATAGCCAGCACCTTTGGCTATGCATACTCCCAGGTCAGACTAACCCACTTAACAAATCTTTTCATGTTTCTCTCTAGATTTAGAAGAGAAGGTATCCTTCTGCCTTTTCAACTTGCTCAACTAATACTGGCTAAGTTTAACTTAATTCATGTGGAATGGAGTCCTGAGAACTTAAAACCAGTAGCTATGACATTACATCTTGGTGAGTAATTGCCAAGGGAAAGCTTGGCATTATAATAGGTATTGCTCTTGATGTAGTATTTGGCACTTTAGTGCTGTACTAAGAGCCCAACATGATAGAGGCTAATGCTAAACTTAAGAAGTGTGTTTACAATACACAAGGAAGAATTTTCTCAATAAGAAGCAATATTATGTACTAATCATCAAATTGCTCATTGTTGTTGCCTTTTCATTTGAATCTTCTGATTTACTCACCTGTTGACTTTTTATTGGAAACAAAATCAAGACTACATACAAATGTTTTTGTCTCATTTGAAGAGCTCACTGTAACTTTTAAAAGGAAATAAATTTAATTAAAAAAAAATGGACCCAGGGGCTCACGACTAATCCTAGCTACTTGGGAGGTGGAGATCAGGAAGATTTCGGGTGGTTTGAGGCCAGTCTGGCCAAAGAGTCAGTGAGATCCCATCTCAACCAATAAAAAGCTGTGCATAGTGGCACATGCCTGTCATCCCAGCTCCATGGGAAGAAATAGGAGGATCACAGTCTAGGCCAGCCTAGGCATAAAAACCCTATTCAAAAAATAACTGAAGCAAAAAGGCCTGACAGTGTAGACCTGCCTAGCAAGTAAGTCCAAGGTTCTGAGTTCAAACCTCAGTACTGAAAAGAAAATGATACACATCAAGAAAGAACACTGGATATTGTAGATGTTAGTAAGTTTGGCTTAGTATCTGTGCCTTGAGAATTTTTATTAGAGAGAGAAAGGCAGGAAATCTTAGGGGAGAGTTGGGAGAAGAGAGAGAGATAAAAAACAGCAACTAGGAAAATATAGCTGGGAATCAGGAATTAATTTGTCTCATTCACTGATATACTTCAGGTCATTGAACAGTATCTAGTATCCAGCAGTGACATGACTATTGAATGAAAAAAATGAATGAATACTATAAATGTTACTAATTGCCTCTTCCTTTCTAGTAACTTCTGTTTTGCCTTCAGTCAAGCTCATTACTTCTATTAAAAAATTGACCTTCTGTATCCATTCTTTCCTTTATTTAATATCCAATTTTTGTGAAAGATTGATTTAAACCCCTTCCTCTACTTTGTCTTTGCCCAGTCACATAATTTCATTTCTGCCATTAACATGCAGTTGTACTTTCAAAGTTTAACACTAACTTCACTGTCACCAAATCCAGCATGTGTTAGCGTTCTTTGGTAGTCCTTATATTTCTAAAGCAGTTCACACTAAAAATCAACCACTCTTTATGAAATTCTCATCTCTCTTTGCTTTTGTAGTGATCCATCTTGTTGGCTACCTTTGACCTCTCTGATAAATCTCTCTCTGACCTTTCTGTCACCTTCAATTCTAAACATACCCCAAGGTTCTCCTTTTCTTTCTAAATTTTGTTTTTTAAAACCTAGTCAACTCTCAAGATTCAGGATTATCTCTATACATATGATTCCAATTCAAAATTTTCTCCTGAGCCTCAGAACCTCATTTCCAAATCTTTCTGGACAGCTTCAGTTAGAAAGATCACAGGTATCTCCCTTTACCAAGTCAAGAACTGAATTTCTCATCATTTCCTTCTCTTTCACCTATGATGTAACCCTTTTTTGGGGGGAAATAAGTCCATCTACCCAGCTCCCAAGCTCCTATTTAATCATTACCCTATTAACACCTAGTAGAATTTTACATTCTCCACACATAGTTCACTTTCACTGTAATATTTACTTACTAGTGCTGTCCTACAGGACTTTCGCAATAACAGAAATGCCCAATATAGTTACCACAGGTAACTACTGAGTCAATGAAAGTGGCTCATTCAAATGAGAAACTAAATTTTTAATTTAGTTCATTTAAATTTAAATTCCCACATGAGGCTAAGTCATTACTGCATTGAACAGCATCAGAATAATTATTTTTATACTGTTCTGGAATAAGAGGTAGCACATGGTAGTGATCAAGAACCATAGGCTCTATACCAGACTGTGTGAGTTTGAATCCTAACTATCACTTATTAGCAATGTGACCTTGGATAAATCATGTGACACCTCCATGCCTCAATTGGTTCATGTGTCAAAGAGGGACACAAACAGTACCTAGCTCACAAGTCTGTTGTGGGAATTAAATGAAGTATTATGTATATGGGTACCTAGCCAAAGCAAGCACTGAAAAGGTTAGCTATTATTATTATTAATGTCACTTGTCCCACCTACTAGATCCATCTCATATTGTTAGTGAAGATAAAGATACACCTTTTTTTATTTCTTCTTAGAGCCTACACATTGTTATGCTGTCCAAAGAATTCAATAATTATTGTTTGAAATGTGCAAATTAGAGAGTTAAAATCCCATTAATGTGAGATAAAAATGCCAAATCAAATTTCCTCATTTATAATCTGTAAAAAGATTAAGTTCTGAAAGTCTTGTTTTCATAATTAGGAGTAGCCATGCATTTATATTAGTCCATTAGACTTGAGATAAAATTAGAAGGCAGGACCACAAAATAAAACTTTCTTCCTATTTCCTTCAATTCAGTTATGATCAGCTCTACACAGAATATTAAGTCTAAAATGTTAATAATTATTGAACACATTAAATTCATTAGCTTCACCCCATACTTGAAATTAAACAATTACATTATCACCTTTATCATCTATTTTTAGTTGGCTCTTAACAGATCTAAAATGAGCTAAATAGGGCAACTGTTTCTAAGAGTTTTAAAGAGTGAGTATTCATGGATCTACACTAATTCTCGAGATCAGTTCTCACAGGTTTCAATAACAAAGAAACTGTAATTGCAATACAAAAGCTGCTACAGAAGACAGTGTTCTTCCAAGATATTTAGGTAAAAACTTTGTAAGCTTTAATCATTTCTTCTAGAGTGATGTACTGTTCATTTTATTATAACAATAGTCAAAATGATTTACATTTCTATGACAACTTTTCTTAAGATTATAGTTTAAAAATTCATTTTACTTCTGTTGTCATTCACGAAATGCATTCTTCTCAAAGATGGAAGACAGAAATGAACAACGAACAGTCATAAAGGCAAGGTCATTTTCAGTCCCACATGTCCCATTCTTCTACAACAATGCAATTCAGGTCAGACTGGCTTTAAAGGAGTTAGTACCACACTCATTCTAGTATAATCAGTCACATTATTACATGACATTTGTCTTTGTCTATTATAGTTTTTATTTCAGTTTCTTCTTGGGCACTTTTATGCCATCCAGAGTTCTCAGAACTATGTAATAGGAAAAAAAAATATTCTACAGCCTAGCATAAGATAACTGCAAGGTAACTCTAACTTTGCTATTGTCAAAAACAAGGGTTTCTATAGGAATTACTGCTGTTTCTTTTAAAACTTGGGTCAGACCCTTGAGAACTAATTCATTTTCTGTTGGCCTGATCTCTGGGACTTGTGCAAAAGCATCAATTGCAGAAATAATCAACTCTCCACTCAAGCCTACAGGGGACTGTTGAGACAAAGTTACTTTTTAAAAGTCTGCTACCAGTTATACTCAAGACATTTTACACACTTGTTATCCTCATTTATCATACATATTGGATCCTTAAATGGTATCTTATATTTTTGTCTCTAATCTTTTTGCTTACCCTACTCATCATTCAACTCCCCAATTGTTTCCTTCCTCCAAATACTTCCATTTTCCTTTGGAACCTTACTCCATGGTTACAAAATTCCTTTACATCTTATTCTCACACTCATTGTATTAACTAATTAATACCTGCCTCTAGCCTGAAAACCACACTTTTTCTTATGCTGTCTCAGATAGGTGTTCTTCATTCTTCAGCATTCTTAATTATCTTGGTGTTTAAGAAATAGGAAATGCTTTCCTTATTTCCCACAGCTACTTCCTGCGTGTTATTCTTCTACTTTATGATTATGTTCTTTGGAGGCTCTGGACCATTAGCTATACTCCCTTCCCTGATTGTTTCGTATTAATACTTCATAGCTTCCTATGAACATATGATTCTTATTCTTGCATCTCTTCTTTAAGTCCTATCATTGACCATGTCTATATTCACCTAGAAAACTTATTCCACATTTTACCAAGAGTCCCTCAAAGTACTATTTTCTTCTAACCAAATCATATCAGATGCTTCTTAAAATGCTAATTGCTGGGTGTCATTATAACTGAATCAGAATGTCTGGGGGCAGTCCAAGAACCAACTTGAAAGACTAAAATTATTGGTCTGATTGTCAAAACATTTACCTATATGCTCCTTATAAGAGTATTCATTATAAGAATATTTCATCTTTCCTGTGCCTTCTTACAAGCTTCCAGAAAACTGAAAGTGAAAAGATGGAAACAAGATACACAACATAAACTAACTAAAAATAAGGTGTTTTAACTATTTCAATATCAGAGAAGATAAACTTCAAGGTACAATGTATTACCCAATACAGAGAAGGTCTTATTACAATGATAAAAGGTTAAATCATTCAGGAAATTTAAATAATTTTAAAATAGTAACGCCTACTAATATAACCTCAAAATACACAAATCAAAAACGGACAAAATTATAAGACAAATTTACACCTATAGCTAAAGATTATAACACTGATGGAATAGGTAACACAAAAGTAAATACCTCAATAGAAATGGAGAGGAATTAACAAAATAGTTAAGAACCTTGACCTAATTAACATACTTTGAACACTGCACCCAGTGATTACAGAATATGCATTCTTTTCAAATGGACATGAAATACATTCCAAAATTGGCCACAAAATATGGCAAACTTCAACTAATTTTAAAGGATGAAATCATACAGTGTCTATTCTCTGAACACAATGAAAGTAAGCTAGAAATCAGTAATTAAATAATCAACACTGTTAAATGTTTGGAAATTAAGAGGCACATTTCAAACAATAAATGAGTTAGAGAAGTAATCACAATGGAAATCATTCATAATTCAAAATTATCATCTTGAACTGAATGATAATGAACAAAATTCAGGGATGCAGCTAAAGCTGTAACTAGATAGAAATATTTAGAGCCTTAGATCTCTGAAAGGAAGCCTGAAAAAAAAAATCAACTTGAAGCAACTACTAAAAATCCCAATGACTATCATCACTGAGACTGAAAAATCAATCCTAAAGTTCATTAGGAAACACAAAAGGCCACGAATAGCCAAGGCAATACTGAGCAAAAAGAGCAGTGCTGGAGATATCACAATATCCGACTTCAAATGATACTACAGAGCCACAGCAATAAAAACAGCATGGTACTGGCACAAAAACAGACAGGAAGACCAATGGATCACTATAGAAGATCCAGGCTTAAATCCACATATCTATAACCAACTGATCTTCAACAAAGAAGCCCAAAACACACGATGGAGAAGACAGCCTCTTCAACAAATGCTGCTGGGAAAACTGGATATCCACATGCAGAAGACTGAAACTAGATCCCTATCTGTCACCCTGTACCAAAATCAACTCAATATAAGGCCTGAAACCCTGAAACAACTCCAAGAAGCAGTAGGAAATACACTGGAACAGATATAGGGAATAACTTCCTAAACAGAACTCAAAAGGCTCAGCATCTAAGAGAAACAATGAACGAATGGGTCTGCATCAAACTAAAGAGCTTCTGCACAGCAAAGGAAACAGTCACCAGACTCAAGAGACAGTCAACAGAAAGGGAGAAAATCTCTGCCAGTTACTCATCCAATAAGGGACTAATATCTAGAATCTACAGGGAACTGAAAAAACTCAGCCCCCAAAGAATCAACACCCCAGTGAAGGAATGGGCACATGAATTAAACAGGGAATCCTCAAAGGAAGAGGTACAAATGGCCAGTAAGTACATGAAGAAGTGTTCAATTTCCCTGATTATAAAAGAGATGCAAATCAAAACAACACTTAGATTTCATCTCACCCCAGTTAAAATGGTTATAATCAACTGTAATTATAATAAACAAGTACTGGCAAGGATGTGGTGAAACAGGAACTCTTGTACACTGCTGATGGGAATACAATTTAGTATAACCACATGGAAAGCAGTATGGAGATTTCTCAAAAAACTAGAGATAGAACTGCCATTTGATCCAGTGATACTGCTCCTAGGCATCTACCCAAAAGACTGTAAGATGGGATACAGTAGAAACACCTGTACACCAATGTTCATTGCAGCACTAGTCACAATAGCTAAGCTTCGGAAACAACCCAGATACCCTACAACTGATGAATGAACCACATGAAATTGTGGTACATATACACAATGAGGTATTACTCAGCCACAAGGAATAATTACACGGGGTTTGAAGGTAAATGGATGCAATTGGAGGAAATCATGTTAAGTGAAGTTATCCAGGATCAGACACACAAAAGATGCATGTTTTCCCTCATATGGGGAAGACAGATCCAAAGATAAACATGTATACAAAAATAAGCATATACAAACTCAAATGTAGAATATGTTTGTAACAGTGGCACTACTTTATGGAACTCGGGAAAAGTGGGAGAGGAAAAGAGAATGATAGAGCATCAGTAATACTGCATACCATAAGATGTAAAGGTAGAGATAAAAGGATGTGTACTGGAAACTGTTGAAAAATGGCGGGGAGGGAGGTAAAGGGTAAGGGAGAGTATTCGAAGGGATTGAACAGACAAAGTAAAGCACACCCACAGAGGGCATACACTGAGACACCCCTTTGAATGTCAACTTAAATATTAATAATGAAAATCAGGACTGAAAAACAGGCACATTGTGTGTGAGTGGAAGTACTAGTGGCGGGGGGAGGATGAAGGAAGGAGATTGAGGTGATGATATGATTGATAGCCTTCAAAAACCTATATGAAACAAAACTAAATAACCTCTTGCAGTTGCTTTAAGCGGGGTGAAGAGGGTTTGAGGAGGAGAGATGATGGGGGCGGGCAATGTAAATAATGTACAACATAAGTCTAATCAAAACTGTCACCATGAACCCCCTCCTGTATAATAAATATATCCTAATAAATAATTTATAATAAAAAAAAGAAATTTGCCTGAAAAAAATCAACTTAAAGCAACTACTCATTTTAAGAAGTTAGAAAAAAGAAGTTAGAAAAAATTAAACCCAAAGAAAGTATGGACATTATAAAGAATAGAAATTAATGAAATTCAAAACAAACATAATATAGAAATTCAACAAAGCTAAGGACTGGTCTTTGTTAGACCTCTGGCAAAACTGATCAAGAAAATGAAAGCCAGGGCAGGAGGAGTGGTTTAAATGTCTAGCAAACATCAGGTACCGAGTTCAAACCCCTGTATGCAAAATAAATAAATGAATAAAAAAAGAATACATACATAAAAATAAAGAAAAAAAAAGAAGGAAAGAAAAGCAAAGCCAGAGGCTGAGAATATAGTTCAGTGATTAGATACTTGCCTAGTATGTGCAAGGCCCTGAGTTTGATCTCTAGCTACACACACACACACACACACACACACACACACACAGCCACAAATTACCCATAATAGAAATGAAAAAAAAAATCCACAGAATTTTCAGTTATAGTCTTATTGTTCAATTGTCTTACTGAAAGGCAATAGAAAGGAAAACAATTTTTTGTTAATTTACTTGAAGTGAATTCTTTCAAAAAGAAACCACCAAAACGGACACAAGAAGAAATGCAGCAATTTTCATATTTTCTTTAATGTTACTTCAAAATGTCCCACATAGCAAACCTCAGGTCATTAGTTAACTTTACCTGTAAATTTAAATATCTAAGGAGGAAATAATACCAATCTTATATAAACTCTTTAGGAGAACGGATACAGAGTCCCTTTTCAGTCTTTGGCTAAAAGCAAGTGCAAAGATACTAATTATCAACCCATTTTAAGAGGCTAGCATAAGCCTGATACCAAAACACCACAAGATTAGAAGAACAGAGAGTAATAGGTTAATCTTTCTCATGAAGTTTGATGTAAATATCTGAACAATATTAGCAAACCAAATCTAGTGATACATGAAAAGACTAATGCACCAACCTAGATTTATTCTAGGATTTCAAGGTTGGTTTAACATTTAGAAATCAACTAACATAATTCACACAGTAACAATAAAGCAGGAAAATCATGATTATTTTGAAAATGCAACTGATAAAATTCAATACACATTCATGATACAAACTCTAATTCAAATAGGAATAGAAGGGAATTTCTTTAAGCTAATAAAATGTACTTACAAAAAAAAAATCCTACAGCTGGGCTGTGGATGTAGCTCAGTGGTAAAGTACTTGCCTAGCATGCACAAGGCTCTGTGTTTGATACCCAGTACCACACACACACACACACACACACACACACACACACACACACACTCCTATAGTAATCACCTTATTTAATGGTACTATATTAAAAACTTCTCCTGCAATTAAGAATGAAATAAAGATGCTTGTTATTGACACTTGTATTCTACATTGTACTGAGTTTTGGCTGATTCAGTAAGACAAAGGGGGATAAAGAGTAAGATGAAAGGTGAATCACATGAGTAGACCAGGCTCTGGGTGGGAACAGGAAAGAGGGGTCACAGGGGTAAAAGGAGAGACAGAAAATTGGACAAAAGTTCAATTTCAACTTCAAATTGTAAAGCACTAGACTACAACTTTGTATCTATTAAGCTTCTCTGATTCTGCCTACAGATCTGTAGGGTAGATAAAGCAGGGACTGTGTTGTCTATTTCTGTTTTGTAGGTGATACAACTAAGCCTCAGCAGGTAAACTGATTAGTCCAAGGTCACTCTTTAAGAAAGAAAAAAGCAATTGATTCAGGAAGTAACGGTTTCAATCTAAGTTTCCTTTTAATATGCTATGTTCTTTCCCAGAAAAGGAGATAAGAGAAGTTCTAAAGGAAAATTTTGCCTAAAATATGCTATTGGGTCTCCCAAACCTAAGTAAAGTTTCCATTGAACTAATTTTTCTAGAACTTGCTTTTCTTCATGTCTAAGAATTTAGGAACATGGTAGGCTGAAATGAGACAAACAGGTTCCTTCCCACTTCAAATTCATAAAAATTCACATTTGTATATATGAGAGAGAGAAATAGAGAGAGAGAGAAAAGAAAGAGAGAGAGAGACTCTCAAGAGAAAGAAAGGGATATCCCTGGATGGTAGAAATAAAGAAAATTTAAAATCAGAGTTAGAAGAAGGAACTGATACAGATTGAGATACAGTTTCAGGGGCTGGTGCTTGGAGTTTTCCTTCTTATCCAGACCTGTTTTCCAGCTTGTTCAACAGGCCTGTTCTACAATTAAGATGCTAAGAAAATTTATAGTATTTAGGTGAGGAATTACAAGGACCACTGAAATTTCCAAAGGTCCTGGCAACACAGAGCCACAAAATACAGGTATATTTTCACAACACAGCATATAGGACTTCCACAGAGAAAGGAAACAAATCTTGTGGGAGATATGAACATTTTCCAAGAATTATTAACCATACAAGAAGATACATTTCCATAAGGTAGAATACCATGTATGACAAGTAGGATTTCTGCCCTCATCCCTGAAAAAAATAGTACCACATAGAAGAACTATAAAGTAAGTATGCGGAAAGTGAGTCCATAATGAAAGATGAGAACATTTTCTAAATTTGTAGCATTTGGAAATGAACCAATAGGAACACATAGAAATTAAAAATTATAGTTAGTTGAAATGAAAAATTGAGAGTATATATTTAAAATCATATTAGATATTAATTGAACAGATTATTAGGTAACTAGGAGGAAGATATGAGTATATCATCCACAATGTGGCAAAGAGAAATAAAGAATAGAATGTATAGGGTGCAACTGAAAGATATGGAAGGCAAATCTAATAGAAATTCAGAGAAAGGGACAAAGGAAATGAGGGGGAGATAAGACAATGGCTAAAAGTTTTGAAAAATGAAGATAGAAGAAGCATAATAACTTTTGAATAGGATGATGAATACAAACTAAGCTGTACCTAGATGTAGGTTAGCCTAACTGTAGAACATCAAAGATAAAGAAATCTTTTAAGAGCAGCTGGAAGAAGAAATTACTTTAAGCAGGAATAATAATTAATCAGACAGAATACTTTTAACCAATAGCAATGTAAGTCAGAGACTATACAACAAGAGCTTCAAAAAAACAAAGGGAAAATAACTGTCAATCTAGCTAATTACCATTCCTTCCCTATTTGTTCTTACTCAAAGGTGAAAGGTATGTCAACAGATGACAGATTTGCCCAGAACTAGCTGAGATCAGCAAAGACCAGCAATACCTGGGACGATACTTAATTTAGTGAAAACTGTACTTGATTTCTAAATGTGACATAGAACAGATGACCTAGACAGAAGGCTCCAGAAACCTGGTTTAACGCTGTATTTCTGGCCAAAAGTTGGCAGTCTTAGTGGCATGGATGTGAGCACAATTCTTTGTGGAACATGTTAGGTTAGTTCTCAATATATAGCACAGTGATTAAAACTGAAGTCTATTGAGTCAGACAAACTGGGTTCAAATACTGACTGAGCTTTTTGTGAGTTGAGTGAACTTAGTCAAGTTACTTCTCTTTGTCTTAGTTCCTGCACCTGTATGTCACAGTTTAAAAAATATTAAATAAGCAAAGATATTTGGCATAGTACCTGGCACACAGTAGGAGCTTAGTAAATCCCAGTTATCATTTTTTCTTAATCTTGACTACAGTATTGTAATTTAATTATGCAATCCCAATTACTATTATTAGTTAATCTTGATGACAATGCTATAATTTGATCATGCAGTTTGAAGGAGTTATCTTTAGTATGATTAATAAAAAACTGTAACAGAAGACACATACTCTGACATCCACTGAGCAGCCCACAGTCCACGATGGATTTCCTAGCACTTGATTTTGACACAGAAGATGGACTAGTGAAGACTTTCCAACACCTGTAGAAGATTCGAGAACTCTAGTCATATATAAGATGTACTGAACTCGATGTGGTGAAAGTAAGACTGAGACTATGTAGGAATAATGACACTTAAGCATGGTTGTTAAAAGGGTGTTCACACCATATCAAGAATATAAGCCACTGAATAAAGTGAATGCTCTCAAATTTAGCATGAGAATCAGAGGATTTGTTAAAGGGTAGAATGCTAATTTCTGCCCCTAGGCTTTCTGATGTAGCAGGTCTGTCATGGGATCAAAGATTTCTGCAATTCCAAAATGGTCCCTTGTAGTACTGATGCTACTAGTTCAGGGCTTCACTTTGAGAACCACTGGTCTAGGGCAATTTCACATTAACTAATTCTTTTTTAAAAAATGATTTAATCTATTCAGTCTAGTTTAGAATTATAGAATCTTAACAGATCTTAGAGGTTATCCTCCTACTTTACGTACCCTTGTTGAGGTCACCTTCCATGCCTTGTCAGTGATAAAACTTATCATGTCATGATTCTACCACACTCCAGTTCTCCCATACAGTAATGTTTACTTTATTTTTTGGCAGTCCTGGGGTTTGAACTGAGGGCCTCAAGCTTACAAGCATTCTACCACTTGATCCATGCCCCTGCCCTTTTTGCTTTATGTTTCAGATGGAGTCTCACTTTTGCTTGGACTGGCCTCAGAAGATGATCCTCTTACCTATAGCTAAGATTACAGGTGTGTACCCCCACTTCAGGTGTTCCTACTAACCTTTTCCCTGATTTGACCTGGAACCACAATTCTGCTATCTGTTTCCTAAGCAGCCGGAATTATAGCCAGGAGTCACTACACCTGGCTCATACACAATGATTTTTAAAAAGCAGCTAAGCATTTGGTTCAGACTTACACTTTGTAAAAACAATTCTACTCTCTTTTCTACATCATGGCCCTTTACTTTGAGGCAGCTCTTTATCTCCTTTTAGCTCCTTGAGCTTAGGGCAATCATTATTAATGTTAACAGGCAGTACTTGGAGATACAGTTGAAGAGGAAAGGGAATGAACTCTTCCTCCTATATCCCATCTGTGGAGTCACTTATTCATTTCATGTCATTTTGGGATTACATTATGACAAGCACAGTTGGGGAATTTTAAGAACTATCAATTGCATCAAAAATTTAGACAATCTCTTTGTGAGCATTATTGTAAGACAAGATCGGGTGTGCTCAGGATGGTATGACCATAGACTGTGCACATTATTATGTATGAATCTATCATTTTGTTTATTTTATTAAAAAAGTTTGGTTTTGTCATTGTATGTATTACATTGCATCTCTTACTTATGGTCCTGAGTGTATACTGGAGACTTTGATTTTTGCTTTCAGGTTTATGTTGGAGGCACTCAGTTATCAGTCTGATGTAAGGCTTTGGCAGGAGTTTAGCTTCATCCTGTCAGGGTAAACAACTCTAAGCAGTGATTTAAATGCTTTGGGTGTAAGTGTTAGCCAACATTAGATGAAATGCTAAACAGTAAGAACAACTGAAGTGCTAGGGAATAGTTGCTAACCACTCATTTCTTAAAGAATTTGGGAGGTTCTGGTTATGTTTTCACCTTTAGAACTAAATTAGGTCAAAAGAATGCACTTGATTTCTTTGGGGAAAAAGATCAAATATAATCAAATAAATGTCACCTACAAATATAGCTATTGGTAGGTGTTAAGCTCACCCCATAATCTCTGAAAGAACAAAGAGAAAACAGTACATGTATGTTACTGAGACTTTTGGGTTTCCTTAAGGAAACAAAAGAAGCTTCTAAACTCAAGTCATTCCTTTAAATATTTGTGAAACTCAAAATTTCACAGGAGGAAATAAGCCTTTATTCAAAAATAAACTTTGAAGTTTGATTGTAAAGGTGAAGTATAAAAAGTGCATTCTAACCTGCAGATAGAAAATAACTGCTAAAAGGAGATTAATAAAAAGACAATAACTGACTTTGTACATATAGTCTAACAGTGAATGTGTGGCAGGATCAGTTACTTTCCTGGTGGGCACAGCTGTGTCTTCTGTTTTACAACTAAACCATAAAGGGGAGAAGAAAGCTTAGTAATTGCCTAACCACTTTTCCACATCCAATGCTACAGCCAGTTCTACCTGTTATGCAATGCACTGATTCTACAGTTACAACTCTAGCACCTTGTGTAGTGCCTGCTGAAAAATATAACAAATTTACTATTCCAATTGTACATAAGAATGAAGGGATTGTTATATGTAACAGAAAATGTTACATATAATGTAACAGAAAATAGGGCAGAGCATGGTGACACATGTGTAATCACAGCTACAAGGGAGGCTTGTGGTTTAAGGTCACCCTGGAGGGGAAAAATGGAAAAGGAAGTGTGGCTGAAGTGATAGTTTGCCTAGAAAGCTTGAGGCCCCGAGTGCAAATCCCAGCACTATCTCCCCACCCCCTATAAAAAGAAAAAGAAAATGGAATTCTAGAAGACAAAGAACATCCACACTGTGGAATGAAGAACTGTACATCATGAAGAACTGTTAGCTCTGCATTCCAGTGTTGGTACTTGGTGATCCTCTTGCCAAGTGTCTTAGAACCCCCAAATTTTCTTCATCTGTAAAATTGAGCCATTTTATTAAATCGACTTCAGCACCACTTCAAGTTATATGATGGAAGAAATGAAGTTGACATAAATTGGGATTATGTTCACAGATTTACAAGTGCAACTTTCTTAGGGAAATAAAACATTTTGTAATGTAAATAATCTTCAGGCAACGTAACAACATATAATGCTAGTTCCCAAGCTCTTTGGAGTTTGTCCTCTCTACCGCCAAACATTGAGCACAATGTCTTTGCTCTTGGCACAGACAAGGTCAAGTCAGAGACACTCAAAAGTCAAGTACAGAAAAGCACATCTAGATTGCATTTAGTCAAGTTCTGAAGGAGAGTCAGACTGCAGTTTATGATGGGAAAGACAGCGGAATGAGGTGGGTGTGTGTGTGTGTGTGGAGAGTTAGACTGCAGTTTATGATGGGAAAGAGAGCGGAATGAGGTGGGAGGGGTGTGTGTGTGTGTGTGTGTGTGTGTGGACTTAATCAACTGCAGTTCTAAAATGTCCAAAGTGTCAAAAGGATTATGACACTAGAATTAAACTAGGTTCAGCATTTACATCCTAGCTGCTTCAGAGTGTGGTTCATAGCTTAATTTATTGCTTACATTCTAGCACATACTAGACTTTCAACTGATTAAATGAAAACAAGGAAGTCAAGAAGCCCAGGTAAGAGTAAAGCAGTATTTCATAAGAGTGAAACAATATGCCATTATTTCACCGTATAACTCAGTACTTTGGTGCGTGGACTCTGGGTTTAAAGCGGTTCTGCTATTTACGTCTCTCCACCTCACTTTTCTCATCCGTAGAACGGACTGATCTCAGATTTACCGTAGAACGGACTGATCTCAGATTTAAATGAGTTACTGTATGCTAATAGCTTGTCAGTGTCATTCTTCTCAGTGCACATTTGACTAAATGAACAAAATCTCCTGAAGGCACGGTACTATTAACTTCTGTGTGCTTACTAAGGCGCCCAATACAATACTCAAAGTCTGTATATATATATATATTTTTAAATAAAGGAGTTCATCATACACTCCAGGCCCGGGTAGTCCTGAAGACTGACGTGGAAGGACTCGAAGGCGGAGAAGGCCCGGGCTCCGTGCCCCCCACCCGCGCTACACCGCCACTCCGGCAAATGGAGCAAACTCCTCTGGGAAGTGTAGTCTTAAGGCTTTAAAGAGAAACTTCAGCCATGAACCAAAGAACCAGGAAGTCGGGGGTAAAACAGTGAGAAGAGTGGAGTTATTGGATAACTCAAAAGTGTCAGGATCCCCAGAGGTGGGTTAAGCTGCTCACCTGAGTCTCCCAACACCAGTACCTTCACCCGATCCAGGGACGCCATCTTGTCACCGTCTCCGGAGTTAACGCCTCTTCCGGGATTTTAGGCCAATCAGCGGGCCACAGAGGGCCGAGCCTTTAGTGCCATTGGCCGGTCGGAGTGTGACTGTTTTGATTGAAGGCTTCACTATGCTGATTGGCTGTTCTTGTTAAAGGCAGCGGGTCGTTTCCAAACTAGTCGCAGGGATAAGGCGTTTTCTTTGTCGCACAAGTGGCGTGGGCCGGTCTAAGCCGGTAGTTGAGGTGCCGAGGGAAGCTGTAGTGGGAGTGTTCGAGGATTCGCTTCGGTAAACTTATTCCCTGTTCCTTGTTTCCAGTTCCCTGGCCCGGCGTCGTATTTCATGGTTTCCCCTATTTAATCCGTGCCTTAACTGTCCTCTCTGGCCACCTTGTTGCCTTGGTCCTCATCTGGGTCTCCCAAAGAGCCATTGACCCCGAAGCGGTCCTTGTACGACCTCGGGCTTGGCTGCGCCTACTGTGGCCCAAGCCCACCGAGGAGCGTCTGAGGGAGTGTATGGGGTCCAGAGTGGGGAGGACGGAACACTACTGAACGCCCCTGAAGGAGGGCAGCAGGCTCCAGGTTCCGCGTCAGCAGTGTGCGGCTTTGTGTAGAAAGGCGTGGAAAGTGCCATGCCATGCTGTAACCGAGAAGACTGCAGTTAGATTTGTAACATTCCAGCTTCTAGAACTGGAATAGTAGTATACAGAGATAGTCCAACTGGGCGTCCTGCATCCGCTCCCTTTCCCTTTTATTCTCCGCCTTGCGGTCAGTATAGTCTTTTTAAAAATCACAAATTTGATCCGGTCACCTACTGCTTCAAAGCATTGTAAGTTGAGGACGAAGGTGGCTTATAGCTGTCTTCTTCTGTTGTGAAAGCAGGCGTGGAGCAAGTGAATTGTGGGGAAACTGGCAGGATGGCTATGTTGGAAGAACACGTTTTCAACACGTGTGTTGAAAGTTTTGTGTGTACTTGATTGGCTGTCCTAGATATCGGAAGTTCATTGATAAGCGAGACAAAGTCCCTGGTCATAGAGATATACGTGGAGAAAGTATAGGAATGGGAAAAATCTAAGGTGACATGTGAAAAGAGATTCTTCTGTGCTACTATGACGAATCTGGGAAGGCCTCCATGAGGAAATGTCACTTGAGACTTGAAGGATTAAGAGAAAGGAGTTTGGACCTTGCTTTGGGGACAGAGGGAACATGTATGGTGCTCATACAGCTGAGAGTATGCCAGTGTGACTGGATACCTGTAAATGCAGCAGAGTGAATTCTCTTCCACTTTGTTTCTCCAACTTCATGCCCAGCAGTCCATAAATGTTTGTGTGACTGGAATACTTGCAGGTCTGGACTGTGTAGAGAGGTAGGTGAGACTGGGACATGACTTATGATGATTAAAAAGGATCCAAGGGCCCTTAGAGAGAACACACACTCCTGTCTCCAGAGATCAGCTAAACCGTTTTTCTAAAAGTGTCAACTGTTACTCAGCTCGGCTTATTATTTCCTTGTGGGAACATTGGCTCACTTGTTTGCTCAAATATTTCCATTTGCCAAGAGAAGCTGGAAGTTGAAATTTATGTGAACTGTCATGATTTTTGAATGTTGACAATCAATTCAGAAAATGTTCAAAACACTCTGAGTGAAACAATGTGTATGGACTGCGGTTTTAGACCTCTGACCTAAGTAGCTTAAGAAATCCAGAGATATTGAGTAAGGTGGTTTAGCATGAGTGGGGAAGTGGTGGAGGAGAGAAGGCAGTGGTCAGGAAGGCTGGTTTCAAATGGAATTTTTTTTTTTTTGGCAGCACTGGGGTTTGAACTTAGGGCCTCGCAATTGATAGGTAGGCATTACTGCTTGAGCCACTCCGCCAATCGTGTTCTCTGTTTTTGAAAAAAAAAAATTTTTTTTGTTTGAGATAATTATACAGGGTGTTTCATTGTGACATATCTGTGTGTGTGTGTGTGTGTGTGTGTTATAACTGGAATTGGTTCATCCCCCTCTATTTTTCTCTTTTCTACTTTATTCCCCTTCTTATGGTGATTTCAATAGGTTTAAAAATTCTACACTCATTCTTGTGTAAGTACATCAGCCCTATTCACCTTCTTAACTTCCTTTTTACTTTGAACTCAGGGCCTCATGCTTGCTAGGCAGGCGCTCTACCACCTGAGCCACTCTGCCAATCCCTTAACTTCCTTCTTTTACCCTCCCTCTCTCATATGTAACTTCGCCTTTGTGTGGCTTGTCTTTCAAAATATTGCTTGTATTTGTATTAGGTCTGTATTCAACATATGAAAGAAAACATATGGCCTTTGGCTTTCTGAACCTGGCTAGCTTCACTAAAGATAATGTTCTCCAGTTCCATCCATTTCCCTGCAAACAATAAAATTTCATTCTTCTTTATGGCTGAATAAAATTCCGTTGTACATAAATACCACATTTTCTTAATCCATTCATCAGTAGTGGGGCATCTTTGTTTCCATAGCTTAGCTATTGTGAATAATACTAGAGTAAATATGAGTGTGCAGGTGCCTTTATTGTAAACTGACTTAATGTTTCTACAGGTATATCCCTAGGAGTGGAATTGCTGGATCATATGGCGGTTCTATTTTTGGGGTTTGTGTGTGTGTGTGTGTGTGTGGTACTGAGGCTTGAACTCAGGGACTTCACCTTGAGCCTCTTCACCAGCCCTATTTTTTGTAAAGGGGGTTTCAAGATAGGGTCTCGAAAGCCAAGATCCTCCTGATCTCTGCCTCCTGAGTAGCTAGGATTACAAGTGTGAGCCACCAGGAGCCGGTATTTTTTTGAGATGCCTCCACACTGTTTTCCATAGTGATTATACTAATTTACGTTCCCACCAACAGTGTATGAGGATTCCCTTTTCCCCCATATCCTCACCAACATTTGTTTTTGTTTGTATTGTTGATGATATCCATTCTAACAGGAGAGCAGTGGAATCTTAACATGGTTTTGATTTTCATTTCTTTTATGGCCAGGGATGTGAGCATTTCTGCTTTTTTTTTTTTTTTCCTTTTGGAGGAGGCAGAACATTTTATGTTAATTATCTCATTTCATTCATACATAACTGTATGAGGAAGGCACTATTAAGTCACTTTTTATATATGAAGAAATGGAAGCTGAGAATTTTCTTGGACTACAGTCTAAGAAACACAATTGGAATTCAAACCCCAAAATGTTGGATTGCAGAGTCCTCATGTTACTCCCCTGCTCTAATCTTGAGGGCTCCCTAAGGTGTTTCATGCAAAGGAACAAGTGACACAGAGCGTTTTCTATGCAGGATGTGCATTGGCAGGATGTATAATAGCTGGGACACAGGTTGTCTGAAACAGTGGTCAAGGGACTTTTGTTACATATTACAGTCATGCCTAATCTAGCTCTCCTATACCAGCTGAAGCCAAATTTCTGTGAATGGGGCCAAGGGTTGGTATTCTTAAGATGCTGCCCAGGTGATTATGCTTTACAGCCAGGGTTGAGAACCACTGGTCTGGAGCATTGGATGTAATGGGGTAGGAAATACAATAGTAGGAGATAATACTGGAAAAATAGATTATATTGACTTGTACCTGCCCTTCTTTGGTCTTTTGGATGTTTCTGAAGCCATATGTTGTATTCTGCCAACTGTTGAACCTGTAAAACAACAACAAACCTCCACCATAACAAAACTCTTGAAATTGGGTTATATTCAGTATATATACCAAATTGGAAGGGAGAGCAAAATGTGTGCAGTACCATGCTGTGATTCTACTTTGGTGATGAACCCAGGCATCCTTAAGCTTTGGGGTGACAGAAAGGCAATAGTACACAGGTTTGAATCTAGATAAATCAAGGTGCGACTTGGTATCTCATATATAGTTATGCCTGGGTATTTACAGTCTATATGTTTTATTGTAACTGACTTTCCTTTTAATTTTTTATTACAGGTAAGGCTTTATAATCCCTCCTCTCATATGTGTCTAGGTTGGTTATTTAGGGATTTCTTTATATTTATAATACTGTGTATAAAAGCACTTTTTATAAAAAGGGGTACTAAAAAGGGGTTAATGCCTGATTTCAAATAAAAGGTTCAATTGAAACTAATATTAATAACTGAGTATGACTCATTGAAATAGTTCAATGGAATGTCTCAAAAATTTCCTATTTTATTGGGAAGTTTTACTGACTTTAGTTTGTATTGTCAGCCTGGCCATTTTTAATTTGGAACATATTAAATTGATAAAGAAGCTGTCCTTGTTATTAAGGATGTCCTAATCACTTTTCTCATTAACAACTCTCTTCCCCCATTGTCCTTAGAGAGTAAAGTGTGGTTTGAACTTGTTTATAGGATTTGATCAGACACACACAGTTATCAAAACACAGGCTGTGTTAGACTCTGAATTCCAAAGCCCCAGATTTTTTTTGAACAGTCACATGTAAGTCTAACAGCCACATGCCAGCTTAGGCTTTGAGAGGACTGCTTTCTTGGTCTTGGCATGTAAATTAAATACACTTAGCTTTTGCTTTGTCCTACAAGGAATCCAGTATTTCAGGATATCTTGGGCTATTTTTCTTTTCTGCCTTCCTCCCTTCTTTTCTCTTTAAAGACTGAATGGTGTTTACTTAATTATCAGCTTTAACTTTTTAAGGTTGGTAAGGCAGTCTGGATCTAAGTGTTAATTTATTTTAGATTTACAACAATAGTTAATAATTTTTGCCAAATACCCCAAGTGATGATTACATGTGTTTGTTCATTTGTTGTGATTTTATTGTGAATGCCTGACTATTTAAAATATCCTAAAATCTTGGTAGAAAATTTTTACTTAAGAAAAGAAATAAAGACACTTTAAGAATATGCTAACTGCTAGTTTTCTCAGGAAGTTTCTAGCTTCCCCAGAGATCTGTATCATTAAGAATAACGAGCACCTCTTGTACCATTTTTGTGTTTCTCTTTCTGAAATAATGTGGTCTTGATGAACATATCATTGTTATAAATAATAAGTTGCTTTTTGAAATCAAGCACACCTTTGATTGTGAAAGTAGTCATTTAAGAAATAAGTGAAGCTATTTAGGTATAATCTTTTATGCACTCTAGAGGAAAATCTATTCTTCTCTGTTGGGTATTAGAAGTCTTTTAAAACAATATTTGAGTACCTTTGTGATACTCCAAGAATAGTGGTAGCTACTAGCTACCAGTAACAGGTTGATTGTTCTAGATTTAAAATTATTGCATGTCCTCATGTGTACTAATCTTGTGGGTTTGTATGTTTGTTTTCTAAATTCAGTATATTTAAGGTTGAAGTTTGCTGCTAAAGATGGCAGACCCAGATGTCCTCACTGAGGTTCCGGCAGCCTTGAAGAGGTTAGCCAAGTATGTGATCCGGGGGTTTTATGGCATTGAGCATGTGTTGGCCTTGGACATCTTGATCCGGAACCCTTGTGTGAAAGAGGAGGATATGCTGGAGCTGCTCAAGTTTGACCGGAAGCAACTTCGATCAGTTTTGAATAATTTAAAGGGAGACAAGTTCATCAAATGCAGAATGAGGGTAGAGACTGCTGCAGATGGGAAAACCACTCGCCATAACTACTATTTTATCAATTATCGTACTCTTGTTAATGTGGTAAAATACAAATTGGACCACATGAGAAGAAGGATTGAAATGGATGAGAGAGATTCAACCAATCGGGCTTCCTTCAAATGTCCTGTCTGTAGTAGTACTTTCACAGACTTAGAAGCTAATCAGCTCTTTGATCCTATGACAGGTGAGACTTACCCAGTTTTCTAATCAAGCAAAATAAAATGTATACCTGTTTTCTTAAATTGATTCATCTCAATTTTAAGCCTACCATATACCTTATTTTAAAAGTGAATGGATAAGTGTGAGTCAACATAACAGTCAGTCTTTTACTGTCTTTGTTGGTTGTCAAACTACTTTGAGAAGCTTTTGCATAGCCTTTCTCCTTTACAAGGGAGTATACTCATCCATGGGGTTTCTCACCCTGGCTCTCTTGCTTCTGCCCTTGTTTACTGCTATGGCCTAATCTGAACAATTGACATCTCTACCCCTTTGAGTCCATTCTGGGAAGCAGATATGGGAGGATCACTGTATGAGGTTAGCCTGGACAAAAATGTTAGTTAGCAATGTTTTTGTTTTTTTTTTTAATCAAAAAGACGAACAGTAACATAACATAAGTCAGGCATATAATTGGGATTAGTCTGGATTTGGGGAAGGCCTGCAGAAGAAGTTAAGTAACAGCTGAGATCTAAAAGATAAGTAAGAGTTGGCTGGATAAAATAAGAGGGGGAGTCCTTTCCAAGTTGACAAGTGGATAGATATTTAGTGTCTCTTAGCCATTCATTAGTATAAGAGAATTGTCAACAACATGTATAATTTGTCTCATTTAGCCAAATACTTTAGTTTTAAGGATTTTCATTAACATAATTTACCAAACAAGTATTTTCTAAAAATACAATATGTCTGGCCTTAACACAAGAAATTTTAAAATGCTGGGTTGTATGGCTATTTTGTCTTGTTACTTTTAAACTGGAAGAGACGAGTTTTATTAATTGTTCCGTGGATCATTTTTGTCTTATTTTCTAGAGGTAAAAAATCTATGGAAGGACTTGATACTCTTGAATTACAATAATCTTTTGTTATGAAGGAATTTAAGATACAGGTTATTTTTTAGAAAAATTTAACACATGAACTATTTTGTTTAAAAATTACATATTTGTGTACATGCTTCATTTTCTAATTTTGGGGTATGTTGTGTATGGTACGTTTTAAATAATTTAAAATTTTTAAAATGAGAAATAGCCCCAGTGTCAATTTAGATTATTATGAAAAAAAAGCTAGAGAGAGCCTGTGCTCCTTATTTACTGTAAAACAGCTATTTTGCATGTAAAGAGTTCTCTCTTTGTTATTAAATATTTGTCTGAACCTAACTATTTAATAGAGCTTAATTAGGTAAGATCTTGGCTGTAAGAAAATCTTAACCATAAGATTTGCTTGAGTGTAAGAATTGCTTGAGTGTATTAGAGGAAGATGATAAAATATATCCGGAAAGGTCGTATTAATTTTGGCATTTACTCTAGTAGATTGTTTTAAAGGAGCTCTAGGTTTTGGTTTTGTTGAATATGTTGACACTACAGTGGTCCTGTTTTCATCACTCTTGACCTCAGTGGAAGGTGGTGTTCTCAGAAAGGATAATCAGAAGTAATATGCTTCTATATTTATTCATCATTTGAGTCTTATTTAATTTTATGAATCTTTCTAAAAGGTAATTCCACTACTTGTATATCAGTATGTAGGAGATTAATCTATGCTGCTCTTTGAATTTCACCTAGGATTAGTGTCTGCATGAAATTAGTTATAATCAACAGATCGCCTGTGGAAAAGCTGACCTAACACCCAAATACAGCGAGAGTTATTTGAACCAGTGAGTTGAGATAGGATAACAGGCATGAAACATTTTATGAAAGAAAGCTAAAGGTCTGTTATGGCCAGTCTGAACAATATGAGGTAGTCATTAATGAGGGTGGAAAGCATTGGTGCTGGAGAGCAAGAAAAAGTCACTTAACCTTGATGTTACTTAGAGGAGGGTAACCCAAAGTATAATAATACTCAATTGACTGTTCTTTCCACACAGAGAAGCATGAGTTATCATAATTGAAAATTTATAATTAAGGATCCTGGCTCTGAGAATGTATTTGATTATAATTTGGCTTTCATTGAACATTTCTTTAAAAACAAAATGTGCTGAGTTGATATTGTCTACTTGTCAATTCTGGTGTTTTTGGTTTTTTTTGACTACTAATACCTTGCTAAACCTACCTTTACCTGTACATTTTCTTCAGAAATCTTTATCTTTTTCTCTTTGCTTCCTTCCTGTTTTGTTCAGTTTTTATCAACTCTTCCCCCATTATGAAGAAGATAGGAGTGAACTTTTTCTGGTAATACTTAGGCGCTGTCTCAATTGGTAGATTGAGGTTTCATTCTAACCTCAGTTCTGTTCAAACCCATCCTATTTTCTGGCTGATATTGGAGATTGATATTTCTGGCCAAATAGGGATAACTGATAAGATTGTGTCTCCATTTCTTTCTCAACAGTTCTTAGATTGAGCTGTGGTTTATCTTAGCTATCAGGGAACATTCAGAAATTAAATTTGAAGCCTTCTGTTTCTCTGATAAAAAGTTGATACACCAAGTGTATAGGTAGCTCTAGGTAAGTTCCTGAGGAGCACCTGGAAATTACAGATTCAAACTTGAGCCCAGCGAGGATTGTTTTACCAGCATTAATTCATGTGTAGGCCAGTGATCTTCCTACTTCAGTTTACAGCTTTTTCCTACCCATCTCTGCTTTTCATAAAAGATTTTAGACTTTCTCCATATTTTCCATCTGATTTTGTCTTTGGTGGCATTGGGTTTAACTCTAAATATTTGACACATGGCATTTCTAGATCCTTTCTTTATTTCCTTAAAATGGAAACCTAGCCTTTGCCTTCCAGTCCTGGTTTTAAAAGCCTAGTTAGGCAAAACTAGTTATTTTAGTTTTAAATATGGGGGATTTATATAATCAAAATAAAGACAACATGACATGAAATTCCTCAAATAAGCACAATAGCACCTTGTGGTTCATAAGTGCATGTTTTAGATTTAGCAAGCTTTCTGACTATGTAACTGTACTTATAATTTCTATTTTAGCAGTCTTAGCCACTGGTGATTTAATTAATGGCAACTGTAAGTTAAGTTCAGCAACATGTGTTTTTCTCTTTTTAGACATTAAAGTTAGATAATGTAGAAATAGCGTTACGTTTTCTACTTTTAATTTTAAAATTATGCAACCATAAATATGTCAGAAATTTTTGAAGAAAAAATTCACCCATAAAACCATGAGAATTTTACATGTTACCTCTAGTTGTAATCATAGTCTAGAATAATTTGTGATTTCTTGGTTCTTTAACGTGCCAAACTCTTCTGTTACTTTGTGGTATCTGTTTTTTGCTGTGTTGTAGATAAGATGCTTGAATATCTTTGTATATTGCATTTTATTCTTGCTTAAGGTTTTCCTTAAGATTTCTCAGTAGTAGGAATATTGTCAATGAGTGTTTACAGTATCTATAAGTGCATATATGGCACTGTGGTTTTATTATGAGTGCAATAAAATTGTTAGGTCTTTGAATTAAAAATAGTTTGGAAGCCCCTGTTACTCAATTTAACTAGAGACCACATAATCCCATTATAAATAAACTTTGAGAAAAGAGATAATTTGAATTTTTTAAAAAAGGAATTACATAAATATGTATTTAATAAAATCTTAAAGCTATTAATTTATAGATTATCTAGTTTGACTCACCAAATAATTTATGTGTGGGTGTCACATTCACTTACCTATGTTGTACTCTTGAATGTGGAGGCTCTTACAATGTAATATAATCACATAAATCTAGGGGTATATAGATTACTAGGATGTTTTAGAGTGAAGATTAGGGAAGAATGTGATAGCCTTCATGAAGATTCACCCTGTGTTACTTCCTGGAAAAGAGACAAAGATTTTAGGATTAGCATAACGAAGTCTGTAATAAATAACTCTAAAAATAACCAACAGTAGGAATAGACCTCCACCTGGGATAAGTTTTAAGTTATGTAGAACATCCACATAAACTTGATATCTAAATTATTAGGGTCCCACATTGTGAGACTCTCAAATATTTGTTAATGATGTTTACCTTAGTAGGCCAGACTACTTGTTCCTGCCTTCATCTCTTAATACTTAGGGCAGGAGATGCCTTATAAACAGTATTTTCAGTTCCTAAAATGCTGAGAGCACAGACAAATACAGAAATATAGGATTATTTGCTCAATTGCCAAATCTTTTGTTGTCTTTGGAATCTAGAATGAATCAATTACAAGATTATACCCAAAAGCTCAAAGATATGGATTTGGGTAGATGGGAGGGAGGGTGGAAGGGGTGATTATTAGACTAAGTTAAAAGAATCTACAAAAAAAAGTTGTGGAAAGTAAGGAACAAATGTACTTTTTTCCTGGCTCTGGAACCTTCAGGGCTGCAGCTTTTGTTCTTAAGAATTTGAGGGCTTTGTTTTTTGTTTTTTTTTTTTTTGGCAGTGCTTGGGTTTGAACTCATGGCTTCATGCTTGCTCACTCTTGCTAGGCAGGATCTCTACCACTTGAGCCACTTTTTTTGTGTTGTCTATTTTCAGGATAGGGCCTATTTGCCTGGAGCTGACTTTGAACCACCACCTTGATCCTCCTGATCTCTGCCTTTTGAATAGCTAGGATTATAGGTGTGAGCCACCAGTGCCCAGCTGTTTCTTAAAAACTGTTGTGGCTTTGTTATTTTTGGATATGGAAAAAAAGCTAGCTTATTTGTGAAGAATTGCTTTTTAGTTTTGATTCTGGCATACCAAAATTGTCTTTCAAATATTCATGTCAAAGCCACAGACTTTTTGCCTGCCTACTACCTGTTGAGATGAATTTGATTTAAGCCTAATTTGGAAAACTTATTGCAAGCTCTTAGTATTCATCCAAGTACCAAATTTTGATTTGTCATTCTTTGCCCTGCCCCCAGTTCCTTCCTTTTTAATGAGTTCTAGAATTTAGCAATAATGCATGATGGTTAGACCAAATGTAATCTAAGAAAATGTCCATTTGAGGGAGAACAGAGCCAGTTTCATTGATAAATTAAATTTGGGGGTTGGGGTTTTATTGTATACTTTATTAATATACACTTGAGTTCTTTTGTTTTCCAAAACTATTAAACATACTCTATTTTTGTCTTTATATGCATATGAGTATTTTTGCATGTTATGTGTTCTACAGCGAATTATTAAGGGATGGTTTTTCAAATTCTTTATTATAGGTAAAATAATTTTATTTTATGTTCAACTATTGCTGTCATGTGTTTACAATTACACAATACTAATTCTTTTTTCCATATATCTTTCCCTTGTCCAATTAAACTAAAGACATTTGCTTTGTGAAAATGAAGTTTAAAAATTAGAATAAAAGGTGACTGACTTTTTGAGACTTCAACATTTGACTTACTAACATTTTAATAAATATCCCCTTAGACATTCTGAGTTACAAAATTTGTAAGAATAACTTTGTTAAGCTTTTATACAGTAGGTAGTAGTCAGTGACCCTTTTAAAACTGAGCACATCAAGTCATGTCACTTCATGTCCCTTCAAAACTTCAAAAGTTTCTCCTACCATTCAGAAAACAAGCCCTTAACAGAATTTATAAGGTCTTTTATTGATTCTCTCACCTCACCTTCAAACCTGGGAGACTTTTATTTCTACCACTCACTCCCATGTTTGCAGCAGTTAACTTTATTTGTGCCTTGTGAGCGTCAAGCATGCCCTTACTTTGCTTACTTCTTTGCATGCTTTTCCCTTTTGCCCAAATATCATAGCTTGCTCTCTCTTTTTTTTTTCACTCTCTGAAGTTTCCATTCATATCTGTATCAGAGAGGTCTCCTGTGAATTTCCTGAACAATGGAACAATATCCTTTTTTTTTTCACCTTCTTTATCTTCTTTCCCTGTTTTTTTTCCATAATTCTTCCCCAACACCTGATTGTTGTTTTTGGTCTTGACTGTTCTCTACCAGAATGTGAGGTCCAGGAAAGCAGCTCAGCAGAAGATTGTCAAGTTAGGGTAGCAGAACATCAGAATCCCTTGGGATATCAAGCCTGTTGTTTCAGGGTGAGGGCTGTGCAGCAGCAGGCATTTGGTCCTCCCTATTTCCTTGGCCAGCCTTGAGAACATGGGTTGCAACATGGCTCCCACTTCAGTACTGCAGCACCATGCTGTATCAGAGCAGTTGAGCTTATTTTGATTTTTGTGTTGGGGTTGGGAGGGAGGGTTGAGGAGGAATGGCTGAATAATATTCCAGTTGAACTAATACCTTGACAAATCTTGTGACAATGGATTGTGGACATTAGCTGATAGTCTATTCATTGTCTATACTGGAATGAAGAGGGAAAAATACAATCTTAAAAAATTAATTGTTTGGAGATTTGACTCATAATGTATTTTACCCATAGTCTCATTTTATATCTGTCCTTGTTCTCAATTACAAATTTCCAAAGCACTTTCTTGTCAAACTGAAGAGGATAAACAGTTTTTTCACTTTGGCTTTATTTGTATTTATTATTATAATATAATATGTACGTATTGTTTTCCTGACTGAATACTCACATAATTAAAATAACATTTGTTGGGTGGGCTGGAGGCATGCTCAAGTCATGGAACATGTGCCTAGCAAGCATGAAGCCCTGAGTTCCAACCCCAGTATCACCAGAATAAAGAATAAACAAACATTTGTTAATATGAATAACATGTGTGTTAACTTGAAGGCCTTGCCCAGCAGAATAAGCTAAATATATTTAGCCTTTTCTTCTGTGCTTTCTGAATTTTTTTCTTTTGTTCTGAGTTTATATCTCCACTCCCAATTCATTTTTGTTTTCTCATTTTTGAGAAAAAGTTGAAATTAAAACGATATAGAGCTCTTCCCCTTTTCCCTTCCTCTTCCTCCCCACAATTAGGTGTGTAATTTCTTCTCCTTTGGAGTGGTAACTTATTGTCACTAGAAGAGTCCTAAGTCAAGTAAATTCAAGGCATGTAATAAACGATGTTTGTTAATAAATTCTTTGGTACAACTCTTTTCCCTTTCTGTTCCTTCTTTAAAAAGAGAAAGAAAACTTGCAGCATATGCTTGGGGAAAGTTTGCTGTGTTGTAGGTGGAAAGGAAAATAGGTTGAGAAAGGGTAGTGTTACTCAGGGTGGTACAGTGAATTTAGTCTTTTGAGTCAGACAAACTTGTATTTGAATCCAGGTTTAGGGGTTTTTGTTTTCATGCTGTGTTCTGATAAATTTAATATCCTTAAGTCTTCATTACCTTGTATATCAGATTTAGATAGTACTGTAGTGCAGAGTTGCCTCTGATGATTACATGGGAATATTTGTAAAGTAGCTTTCTTCTTCGATAGTTTGTGAGTATAAACAAATACAATGTCCTTGAACTCGTTTTTTCCTCCTAATCCCATGATTTGTCAAGCTTTATGTACAGAATCTTTGTACCTTTATTTTTTCTCTGCTTCCACATTTCTAGATCTAGCTTGCATGTTCTCTCTTTTGTGGCTTAGATTCACTCTTTCTGGTTTTTGCTTTGATCCTTTTATTTTGTTTTTTCCTTTTCTTTTTTCTTTTTTTGGCAGTACTCAGGGCCTTTTGCTTGCCGGTCAGGTGCTCTCCCACTTGAACCATGATGCCAGCCCTTTTTGCTTTAGGTATTTTTTCAAACAGGTTCTCACATTTATGCCTGGCCTGCCCTGGACCACCACCCTCATTTATGCTTCCCCTGTAACTGGGATGACAGGTACATACTACAACACTCAGCCTTTTATTGGTTAAGATGGCAGTCTCATAAACATTTTTTGCTTAAGCTAACTTCAAACTATGATTTTCCCAGTCTCTGACTCCTGAGTAGCTAGGATTACAGGTGTGAGTTACCACACCTGGGGTTATCTTTGTCTTGTATGTGGCAAAGATGGCATAAGGCACTGAGTTTTAATTCTGATTTCTTCTCTGGTCCTTGAGTAGTAAATTCTGTGACTACAACTCACAGAGTGATTTAGTTAGAGGAAGAGTTGGGATACTTATCATTGATTACATAAGTAGCAATTCTGCACCAAGTGTATGCATCAAAATTCCTTGTGGAACTTTAAAATTCACATTCTTGGGCCCTACTCCCAGATCTGTTAAATCACTATTTGTAGGGTAGAGCCTGAGTATAAGTGCCACTAAAACAGATCAGCATTTGTACTTATTAGTTTTGATGACCTCATGTTCTTTCCCAAAATCCTTCAGTGGCTTTCATACTATTAAAGAATAGAGTCAAAATGAAGCTTAGCATTCAAGACCCACTCTGATCACTCTAGTTTATCTTGTAAATTCCTGGTTTTATCATTCTTTTTGATAACTATATTCCTACCAAAGTGAATTACAGGTTAGCACCATTTTTCTTTCTTTTTTATTCCTGTTTTGATTGAACTCAGCACCTTGTACTTCTTAGTTGGGCACTGTACTAGTGATTTTTCAGATGTTGTCTTGTGTTTATGCCTGGGCCAGGCTGGACCACTATCCTCCTATTTACACTTCCTGCATAGCTGAGATTACAGATGTGTACTACCACACCCAGCTTTTTATTGGTTGAGATGGGGTTTCTCAAACTTTTTTTGCCCAGGCTGGCCTTGAACCACAATCCTTCTAGACTCTGCCTCCCAGGTAGCTAGGATTACATCTGTGAGTCACTGCAACTGCCTTTTAGCACACAATTTTTCAATCACCTACTTCTCTTATGATGATCTAGAATGTCCAGTTCCCTTTACCCCTTTTCTTGATCTCTATAACAGTCTTTTATCTTCTGAATTCTACCTCAGATAGATACCTTATTCATAAGCTTTCCATTGTGCCCTCAGTTAAAAGTCATACATCTTTGAACTCTAAAATATTTATATATTTTTGCACCGTTCCCTGATCATGTTTGTTTCTGGATACCTTGCTTCTCTACTAAACTTTAAACTTCTTGATAACAGGCTTTTTGTTGCGTGTTTCCCACCATCACTCTGCTCAGGACGTAGTATGTGCTCAGTTTCCCTGGTCCTCCCTCTCTGTAAGCCCACCGCCCCTTCTGATTTGGGAACAACCAATTTAAATTTTATAATGCTTAGTGAAATTCAAAAAAGGGATAGTTATTTGTTAAAGTAGTTTGAAGTCAGTTTTCATAAAGTGATAAGGTATAAAGAATTTGGCTATAGGTTTAAATATCTTAGAAACATGATTAAAACTGTTATTAGGAGTGAAAATACTTTGAAATACATAAAAATAATGGACACAAGGAAAGATAGATGAATATATGATAATTACCGCAAAAATCTTAATTGTAGAATCTAGATGGTAGGCACATGGATGCTCACTGTAAAATTCTTTTTTGTATATTTGAAAGTTTTAATAAAACATTGGGGGAGGGATAGAGATATAAACTGTTTGCTAACAGCTTGCTGGAAGATTTCACCTCCCTGACCTGAGGCTTTTGTTTTCTCTGTAGGAACTTTCCACTGTACTTTTTGCCGTACAGAGGTAGAAGAGGATGAATCAGCAATGCCCAAAAAAGATGCACGCACACTTTTGGCAAGGTTTAATGAACAAATTGAGCCCATTTATGCATTGCTTCGAGAAACGGAGGATGTGAATTTGGCCTATGAAATACTTGAGCCAGAACCCACAGAAATTCCAGCCCTGAAACAGAGGTGAGTGGAGGCCCTGTGCCCTTACCCAGAGTCCTTTTAAACTTGAAGTTGTCTTAACTTTGGAGGGCAAGGGTGGATAAGTAACCTACCAGGAGCTTAAAACTTTAATGTCACATAGGTTCTAAGCCATGCTACACTTACCAACTAGTGCCTGTGATGGAATTTATTTGTACTGAATGAAGAACAGTATGTGCTGTTTGCATAAAACTTTAGTCAGCTTTAACTTTAGCTACTCACTTTGGGCCTGCAGCTACTCAGCCAGTTGTTAGCTAAACCTAAAGTGGTTGTGCTTCTTGGGGATATTTGCATTTTCAAAAGCCCAAATCCTTCAGAATAGAGCAATTTTTTTTTTGAAACATTTAACTTCACATTATTGGCTTCCTTAGTTTTAAATGCAATTTTCAGTGTTACCTATAGATTAATACTACTAACAGTGGCTCCCTGATTTTGTCAGTGTGCTCCATTGTTTTAATTCCAGAGGCAACTTTAGTTCTACCATGCCATAATAAGTGGTTATATTCTTTTAAAAAAGCTTATATGCACCTTTTCTCTCTCCTCCTTTCAAGATGAATTTATACCCATCTACTTCCTTCTGTAGAGCACAACAGTCCCAGTTGTACTTGTATAATTTTTAATAGACTCTCTTAGTATTTTATTTCCTCTGGTACTTATGTTACAGAATAGTGAGTTCTGAGAAAGTTGAATTTCTTTCAAATGGTTAAAAACAATCCAATTTTACAGAAACATTTGCATCTATATTACTTATTGTGAATTTTCTAATCTAACACTGTATAACAGGATGCTTTTGTCTATGATAACAGAAAATCCAACTAGGAGTAGATTGAACAGTAAAAAAAATTTTGTCTTCTTCCATGACAAAAAACCCTGAGGAATTACAGTTCAGAATTTATTAATTTCATAACTAAATTATATCCTAAAGGAACTAGATTTGTTCTATTTTTATACTCTGTTGAACTCAGCCTGTTCGTTGTCCTCTTAGAACTGTGATGGGAACTAACCTAAGGTGTTCATGTGTTTCTAGAGTATTATCTGCAGATGAAACTATTAAAATGTAGAAAAAGGGACTGTCCTTTCCTGTGTCTTATTTTAAGACTGAAGAAAGCTTTCCCAGAGTGCCCATTTATCCTGTCTATTCCCCAGTGTCTCACTGGCTAGAATAACTTTTTATTTATTTAGGGTGGTACTGGGGTTTAAACTCAGGCCTCCCACTTAGTAGGCAGGCACTCTACCACTATTTTGTAACTTTTAAGCCAACATCTGGCAAAAGAAGTGAGATCACATGATTGGTGCTGAAACCAGTTAAACTTTGACCATAAGGCTGGGGAAGATCCAAGACTTCTTTGGACCAACTGTCTTCTTGTATGTGAATAAAATCAGTAAAACAAGACAGAAAAGAGCCACAGTTGGTAGGAAACTATTATCATCTACCTCATAGATAGCCTTAAGTTTTTATTACTGTTACATGGTCACTTATCAAGAATTAATTTTTGATACTTTTTTCCTCTATCTACTTAACTTATACTGTAGTTCTAACCTAGAAGCCTGTGAGGAAAATTAATTTTACAAAAACATGATTTTCTACACCTGTGTATTATTTTATGTTGAAGTGTGCTTCAGTACTTTTTGACTTAACCTTGTTTCTTCTACCTTTAGTTATCTGTCCTGTTTATCAGGAAGCTTTCCATTACAGTAGCATTCAGTCACCACCAGCACCACTGGCATCCTGCCTCTAGTGTTGCCCACCTACCACAGTCCACTTGCCATTCCAGGAGCTTGTTAGATAACCCTTACTCCATGACTGGTACAAGTCTTAGTGGTGCAGCAATCAAGCCCAACAGCAGTATGCTGTATCAAGTCACCTTCTCATCAGGAATAATAGTGAGTCTTGGAGTGAAGAAGAATCAGGATTTCCTGATTAAGAAAGAGGAAACCCAACATCCTGGTCACTAAGAAGGGGGAGGGGAGAGATAGGCAAGAAAGGCAGAATGGGATTCCTAGAGCTGCCAGTTATAACAAAGTACAGTGGTTTCATGTGGTCAGGGAAGAAACTATTGGAGCTAGGTTAGAAGGTACCCTGACTAAGATGGCCCCAACAAGCATCTGACAAGCTTCACTGCCTGGATATAGCATTCTATGGTATTGATTTGGCTTTTTTGTACTATGGGAGCATAAAGTTCTGTAATAGCTCATCCTGCCTCAAGGATATAATAACCCATCTTGCCCCAAGGATAAGAAAAGAAGCATCCAAAGTGATATGAAGCTGGATGCCACTAGCTCACACCTGTAATCCTAGCTACTTGGAAGTCTGAGATTGGGAGGATCGAGGTTTGAGGCCAGCACAGGCAAATAGTTAATGAGAATTCATCTCCAAAATAGCCAGAACAAAGTGGACTGGAGTTGAGTCTCAAGTGGTCGAATGCCTGTTTTGCAAACATGGAGCCCTGAGTTCAAACCCCAGTCCACCAAAAAAAAAAAAAAATGGTATGAGAACTCTGAGACAATAGTTGATGGATTTTTTTTTTTATTTTAACCTAGTTTGATTACTGATCTATAATCAGCTAAATTATAACATCCCCAAATCAGAGGCTGTCTCTGCGGTAATTAGTAGTTTAACTCAGGAGTTGATGGACAGTTCTAGCCTTTTTGCAAGTCAGCCCTTTGGTGATAGGTAAAGTTTTACTGTCTTTCTGAAGGAATTCCTTGCCCTAATCTTCTCTTTTCCATCATCTCTTAGCACTCGCCTTAACGGTCTTTTAAAAATCAGTCTTGGAAGGCTGGGGACATTGTTTAGTGGCAGAGCAATGTGCTTAACATGTACAAGGCCAGCACATCTGACCTCCCCCCAAATTAATTTAAAGTAGTAATCCTTTCTCTTAATTTTCATCTTTTGAAAGTTGTAAAAATTTCTTAAATAATTCAGAAAAGATTCAAGCATAAATTGCCATTTTTATCATCTTAAATGAAAATGTGTATATCCTCTCCATAGAAGAAATTTAAATAGACAGAAGGAATGAACTTACATGTCTCTCATCTACATTTTCTTTAGTGTCACCATCACATTGGCTAGTGATTTATTTTTGTGTCTGTAGTGAAGGTAAAAATAAAATTTGTAGAGATATCCCTATGGTTATGGCATCTTTAAATTTTTCAAATTTGTTTGATTTGTGTTCAGATTTCTTTTGCTTTAGGCCAGGTGTGGTGGCTCACACCTGTAAAGCCTGAAATCCCATCTACTTGGGAGGCAGAGAGTGGGAGGATGGCAGTTTGAGGCCAGCCTAGGCAAAAAGTGAGACCCCCATCGCAACAAAAAAAGCTGGGAGTGCTGTGTTGTAGCTGTAATCCCAGCTACGTGGGAGGTATAAATAAAAGGATCATAGTCCATGCTGGCCCTGGCACAAAAAAAAAAAGCAGAACCCTATTGAAAAATAACTAAAGCAAAAAGGTCTGGGGTCATGGCTCACATGGTAGTACTGTAATAATAATAAGAAGAATAGTAAACAAAAAAAAAAGTAAAATAAACTGTATTGTTTCAAACGGAAGTAAACTCTACCTTGAATTTCTGTAACACAATACTGAAAACAAAAGTCTTCTAAACAATCTTATTTTTCTTATAGTCTACAAGTATGTTGTATGCTTTCATGGGATAGTCCCCAGAGTTGACATTAAAGATAGAGCATATAGGAAAACTGTGAGTTCAGGATTATGTGTAGAAAGAAACAGAGTAGCTTCAGAAAGAGTGAATGATCATTTAATAGTCCAGATGAAGGAAAAACAGATAAGGATGTTGTTGACGAGGTTAGAGCTAGAGAACCATGCCTTTCTTGTCTCTTCCAAATGAGGCCAGCTAACTCAGGGAGATACATTTTGAGGCAGACAGTATAGTGAACAGGCTTAGCACATAGGATAATGATACTGACTGAGGCTAGAAAAAGAGTCAGGGAGACAAATGGTGAAGGAGGAGAGACTCAGAGTGTAGAAAAAGCACAAAACCATTTAAAACATATCAGGCCAGGAGAGAAGAGGAAAGAAAGAGAAGTGAATGCTGAGGAGACCAAAATTCAAAAAGCCAACATACACTTAAGTAAGAAGAGTCAGATTACAGTGAAGGCAACCACATAGCTTTTTAGAAAATATAATGGCCAGGGATAGATACGGTTAAATTGAGACACACTGTAAATGGTACAAAAAGTAACATCAGATGAATGCAGAAAGAAATAGAAGGTAGAAAGAAACCAATTACTTGCAGCTGTAGCATGAGACCTCAAAATATAACAAGACAAATAAATGAATTAGATATATTTAGAAAGACTCAGAGTGGGAGAGCGAGGAACTGGTACAGAATGGGAGCAAGGAGACAAACAGAGAAGAGGCAAAGAAATGGTTGAGACACGTAACAGAGAGCAGATGCCAGGATGAAAAGGATTTGGGAAAGAGTGGTGTACAAAGTAGCCATGGGTAGTACAGAGGCAGTAGCTGGAAGGCATGGATTAAATGACTGGATCAACATGGATTCAATAACTAGAAAGCTTGTTGTTTGACTGCAAAAGTACCAGTGGGGTAGTAGATATCCAGAAGTAGGACAAGAGGAATGGGATAATACTAAGGTTACTTACAGAAGATGACCAGAAACAGTATTGTAAGGGAGAGACATAATGGGCCAGCCAGATACATAAACAGAATACACAACAGAGAAACCATGACTAAGCATGAGACAAAAAGCCCAAGTAGCTATGAAGTGGGCTCAGAAAGAAATGAAGAGCAATGAATAAGCAAAAAAGACAAGGGGCTAAAATAAAGGAAAAGTAGTAATTGGTTTATGAGGAGAGAAAATTAATGAAGTATTAGTTAGATTCAGAATGAGACAGGCTGCACACTGAAGACAATCCAGGATCCATTGAAAAGATTTAGAGAAATGAAAGCAGTCAAGGGGAAAAATGGCTAAGGTATTCGAGTCAGTGGACACTGAAAAGAGCATAACAAAAGGTGTGGAGTGAGCAGGTACTTCAGGAAACATGAAGATAATTTATGGGATAAAACAGCTGTGTAAACAGGTAGGGAAAGTCCTGTGTAGAAGTTGCTGCAAAAAAGCAGGCAGAGAAAGAAAAGGCATGAGCTCAGACAGAGAGTCAGATATATTCAAAAGAATTTAGAATAGACTGAAAGTGAAAGAACCAGGGAAAACAAGAAGCAGCAAAAAGATGGAAAACTTGGCTTCACTCACAGAGATAGGGGAATGTTAAGTGACCTGAGAAAGATAAGGAATGATGAGGCCCACAACATGCTGACAGCAAATAAGTTTATGGGGAGTAGAGAACAAAACAAAACAGAGTAAGAAACACATCATAGTCCTTGTGGGACAGAAATAGTGGGTGGGGACAGTTAAGGAAATGGAAAGATACAGCTTGATAGAAAAGAAGCTAGTTTGTGCAGAAGGCTTTGCCTTGCTCAGTGAATGACAGGAGGAAGATGTTAATGCTAAGTTGAGGCCTGACTTTGTGGAATGCTTTTCTAACACCTTCCATGGTTGGCACACAGAAGAACTTTGGATTATTCTTGGTTGAGCTAAGAGAATATTTTTAAAAATAAAACTTTTTATGTTGTTATTGTTGCTTTTTAACAAATTTCTTGTAGAAGATATTACTGATACACTTTTTGTTTTTATTTTTGCCAGACAAGTGTCTTTAAGTGGATTATATCACATTATTCTTTCCCTGCCTCAAGTATTATCAAAACCTCTCAATCTATAAAACTTCAGTCATTTGTACCAGAGGAACCAGTATTTGAGAACCTTAAAAAAATATGATGTTCTAATCTCTTCAGCTTTTCAGTTAAAGAAGAGATCTCTCTGAATTGTTAGAGAATGTGTGCTTGATTGCTAGATAGCATTTATTCATAATACTTTGGTAATACTCCAGCTGTCTCTTCTTTTCTAACACCGAGACTTTAATTTTTCTTCTTCCTATTCTTTAATCTTCTTATATAGCAAGGACCGTGCAGCAACTACTGCTGGATCTGCTAGCCTGGCAGGTGGGCACCACCGGGAAGCATGGACCAGCAAAGGCCCCTCCTATGAGGACTTATATACTCAGAATGTTGTCATTAACATGGACGACCAAGAAGATGTTTATCGCACCTCTGTGGAGGGGAAATCTGCCAAAGAGAGACCCATTTGGTTGAGAGAGAGCACTGTCCAAGGGGCATATAGTTCTGAAGAGATGAAGGAAGGTAAGAGTAGAATCAGTAAAATGAATGTCTTGGGTTCAGTGGAAAATGAATTTGACTTAGAGCTCCATTTTTAGATTTGAAAAACTGCCATGCTATCTTCATTTCTTGGAAAAGTCTGTTGTGTTCAGGGTGGCCAAGTTTACCTTTCCTGTAATCTTCTGTTGGCCTTATTTATATGCATTTTATTTTTCTGAATTGGGAGCCATAAGTGTACAGTAGTCCAAACTTTTTAATGTTATTTCCTTATAAATACTGAGGAGTTTGTGCTGCTTGAAATATATGCAAAGAATACCACATGATAAAGGACTGAGCATTCTGACAGCCCAAAAAGATTGATAGAAATTTATTCTAGAAGATTTTGGAAATCTCTGTGAGCCAGACAGGTTGAGAATTTTATCATCTTCACAATTTTGAAAACTGCAAGATTTTACTTTTTAAATTCTAGTCTAAGTTACTGGATTTGGACTTTGGGTGATGATAAAGAAATGGGAGGCTAAGTCTGGACAAGGGCTACTCAGAAACAGAAAAGCAGAGGTGACAGTGAGTGTCTACCTCTGGTTAGATTTCATCATTCTCTGTTTCCAGATTATGTATCACCACTAACATTACCTGAGTGTGATTCTTTAATGCTAAAGAATAATCAGTAACTAAAAACCACTTGTGGGATTGTTTCTTTTTAACCTTTTTGTAAAAATAGCATGAAGTTTTAGGTAGTGATAGTAAAAGCAGATAATACCTCTAGTGTGATTCTCTTTGATCTTTATTGATTTTTTGGGTAGAAAGTGTAGTACTGGGGTTTGAATTCAGTGCCTTGCACTTGCTAGACAATCACTCTACCACTTGAGCCACAACTGCAGCCCTCTTTTTGATATTTCAGTTCCAGTCAAGGAAGAAAGAAAAGTTCCCTGACAACTGTACTTTACTCTCCCTCCTCCTCACTAATTAGCTTGCTATGTTTAGTTATTTTGATTCAAGTTGTTCTACTTTATATAGAAGTTAGGCTGTCTATTTAATAGATTTGTTTTCCACAACTTGGCTTATTGCCAAACCTTCTTTACTTTGAACTTAGAAACAAAATTAAAAGAATCAAAGTTGTTGTTGATCAATCAATATTCTATAGTGTTAAGCTCTTAAATTTGATATTTACAGTTCTAGAATAGAATATGACTTATATGGACCTTAAGTAAGTTAGTCTACTCAAGTTCTCTCCATAAAATAGGATAGCATTTGTCTAATACTAGACAAATTTAGATTTGTCTTTGTTAAATTTCATGATGTTGAATAGGCCCCATCCAATGAATGTATGAAGTACTTCAACTTATATTGATACATTCTTGAATTTTTAAACACTTCAATCATGTCCTCATACAATACTGAAAGGTAATTCCTTTTGATTCTGTTTTCCTTTATAAATAGGCCTCTTTCCCAAGGCCACCTCCACCCTTAGGTTTTGTTTTTTCTTTTTAAAGACCATATCTAATCCTAATAAAATACTTCATTTGAGACTTAGTGACTAGAAATGGTACATGGTGTTTATATATAGACCAGTCATTAGTGATTTGAGTTTTATTTCTGTATCTTGCTGGTTTTTACCTGATTTTCTTTGTTGCTTTGGTTCTGGAAGCATGTTAGCACTAATAGATGCAAGGACCTATCAGTTCCCTCTCCTAACCTGCAGCTGATAGTTTGGATCATGTCTTTCAACTTCTTTTAGATTATTTTTCTATAAGCAGATTGTCCTGTACTTGTCTATATAAAAACCTACTACCTTAAACAACCTTAGCTCCTCTTGCACTTTTTGCTGTAGGAAAGCTGTTGAGCCCCCACAATTGCTTAGCATCATCAGCGATTAGAGACTCACATGCAATTCCTTACCCTTTTGTTGTTGTTGTAACACTGTATGGCAGTAAGAGCTCTGGAGAGGAGGTTCTGCCTTTGGCAATGTTTTGAAGTAGTTAAATTTGATTTAACTCCCATTTTGACATCTATGTTATCTTGAGTCTCTGTTCTTTGACCTCTTTTTCTCTCTCTCTCTCTTATGTGCCCAATATCTCACTTAGGAGTTCTATTCTTTACAAAATGTTCTGGCTCATACATGCTGTTGTGTTAATGAAAAGATGATTTCACTTCATGCATGGCCAAAATTGACCATTTCTGAGCCTTCTTTTGATGATGACAGTAGATAACACTTTCCTAGGTGCCAGTCCTGTTCTAAGCAGTTTACATCCATTTAATCTCCGCAGTAATTCAGTGAAGTAAATAGTAATTTTTTTTCCTTTTTTGAACTTGAGAAAATAGAAATGTGACTTAATTAAAATCACACAACTAATAAGTGTTAGTAATTTAATCAAGGAGTCAGATTTCAAGCACCAATTTTAATCCTTTTATCAATTCTAAATGGTAGTATGTTTGGTATTATCAGAATGCAAAATACAAACTTAAAAAAAGTTTCATCTGCAGTATGTCAGTCAAGATGTACACACAAAATGATAGGAAGTGTGTGGTGATAGAAGATTTATTCCTGAAATTAGATACCTTTTTATAAAAAGTTCAAAGTATGCTTAGTTTGCTTCAGGAAAATAAAACTGCCATTTACTCACTCATTCGTCAAATACTTAGTGCCTAACAAGTGGCAGGTATTATCTCAGCACATGGGATATCGGTAAATAAAAAAAGACAAATGCCTGTGTTATAAAGTCTACATTCTTGGAAAGGAGATAACAAAGATAATAGACATAAGTTATTTATTATGTTAGAAAATAAATGCTGTGGGGGGAAAAATAGAGCATTGGTAAAGTGGCATTTGAGTGAAGACTTGGAAAGATATTCCAGGCAGAGGAAACAGGGCATTTGTACAATGCCCTGAGGTAGAAATGTGTCTGGTATATACAAGGAATACAGTGGAGGCTACTATAGCTGGAGCTGAATGAGTAAGAGAAAGGAGAAATAGGTAAGAGGTTAGGTGGTCAGGAGGGCTTCCAGATGAGGTAGAACCATAGAGACTGTGGTAAAGCCTTTGACCTTTCCTCTGAGCCATGTGAGGAGCCATATTTTGATTTTCTGTTTTTGCCATCTACTATACTTGGTCCTACATAGACATCATTTCATATGTTCTTATCCAGAGCCTTGTAAGGTGCATCCTTTTATTACCCTATTTTACAGAAAAAGTATGGGAGTTTAGAGATTAAATAACTTGCTCAACGTAGTAGGTACCTCTTGAGTATAGAAGAGCCCAGATCAGATCTGTGCTATTTTACCCGTAAAACCCACATACCGACCATTAAGCTACTCAAGCTCACGTTTGCAAGAAACATTTTAATATTTTATAGTACAGCAACTCAAGAATGAAAGCAGTGAAGGCTGTGTCTCTTATTATCTATTAAATTATACAATTCATTAGTCACAAAGAAATGCTTTCTAGATTTAAGGATCTTTCTGGGTTTCACCCCCAGGTGGCATAGATATGGACACATTTCAGGAGCATGAGGAGGGCCGTGCAGCGCCTGATGATAATGAGGAGGTCATGCGAGCACTCCTCATTCATGAGAAGAAGACTCCCTCTGCCACAGCTGGCTCAGTGGGGGCAGCTGCTCCTGTGACTGCTGCCAATGGCAGTGACTCAGAGAGTGAGACCAGCGAGTCAGATGACGACTCTCTGCCACGTCCTGCAGCCGTAGCTGCGCGTCATCGGGAAGAAGATGAGGAGGAGGACGATGAGTTTGAGGAAGTAGCAGATGACCCCATTGTCATGGTAGCTGGCCGTCCATTCTCCTACAGTGAAGTGGGCCAGCGGCCAGAGCTGGTGACCCAAATGACACCAGAAGAGAAAGAAACATACATAGCAATGGGACAGCGCATGTTTGAGGACCTCTTTGAGTGAAATTTTGCTGCTTTCTGTAATGCTAATTTCAAAAAGAAACTCTCTACCTTTGAAGAAAAGTGTTTAAGTGGCTCCTTGTCCCTCTTTATGTAAAGCACCTGTTAATCTAGAGCAAAGGCTAACAGGAGAGAAAGTTTGGGTTTTATGCCAGAAACTTCCCAGAAAGGTAGGTTGACTAAGCATTCCCTTCCCTGTTACCACTGCTATTCATATTTTACTGTATTTCCTTATCTCAGTTTTTCCTTTCCTTTTTAAAAGACACATTTTTCTCCCTCTAAAACACTGGGGGAAGTCCGTAAGGTAAATTCTTCTTGCCTGCCTACAGAAGCCCACTATGAATGTTATGGTAATTTGCTAGTGAAATCCTTTTTATCTGTTCTGACCCAAGTATTCCAAACAATTCCTTATATTGCTGTCAATCAAAGGAGCTTGTCAATAGGCAAATCTCTGATAAGAGGTGGAAAAGTCCTAACAATTCATCTTCCCTCAAATTAAGGTTAGGGTCAGTATGTAAGGGGAGGTGATGGTGTGTGTAGAAGAGGAATATATATACCGAAATCTTGTGATTAATATCTAAACCAGAATTTGTGTCTTTAGAACTGATCAGATTGGTGGATTCTATTGTTTTGCTTAATGCTTTTTGGTTTAGATTTTGAGTTTTAGAAAACAAAAGTATGCTTGGTAAATCCTTATGAAGAGATTAGAAAAAAATGTGGACAAACGACAGAGTCCATGTAAAGTGCTGAGGATAAGAGAGCATTGGCAACAGTGCCTTATGACTGCCTGGGTTCTGATTTGGAAATCCTTTATGTAGAGTTGAGATTGGTCCCAGTTTTTTCTGTTGCTTCTATAGATCTCTTGCTATAAATTAAAGAGACCATTCCAGCAGAGATCAGCATAGAATAATTGATTATTCCACTATCTCTCTCACTTTCAAACATCATTAAAGACTTTCTTTGTGTCTCTTGAGTGTTGTCAAACATACTTTAGTGCACCCAGTATATTGTTGAATATTGTAACATCAAAGAACATGCTTTATTTGAGCTCTGATATGTATGTGGCATGGTATTATTCCTGGTGGCAGAACTTTAAAAATAAAAGGTCTGCAACAATTATATTTTTTTTTAATTCTAACAATTGTATTTTTTGTATCATTTTTCCTTGCATTGTAATTTTTAAGTATTTATCATTTTAGAGTACATGTGTTAAGTTAAGATAGTATTTTAGACTATCTGAGCCTTGTACAAAGTGATGTTTCATTTACTTGGGTTGTATTAGTGACTGAATATTGAGAATAAATCCATTTTATACTGACTGAAACTTGTTAATTTCTAGCTTTGTAACATCTTGGAACAAAATTAAAATGTGTACTCGTCCCATCAAAAAATGTTAAAGACTTTTTTTCTCTACTAGTCATCTTATTTCATTTAATAGGTGTAATTGTATGTGATCTAGACTTTTTCTGGCAATAAGTTGCCTTAAGAACGACGACCTTTATATATGTATCTCTTATACATGAGTCTATTCATCTTTTAAACATTGTTAAACTTTTATAGTTCTAGAAAGAGGTTAATTTAAATGAAATGATAACCAGATGCTAATTTTTTAAACATGGTTAATTTGTAAAACTATCTGTTCTTTTTAAAATTTTATGTGAGTATGTATATATATAAGTGTGGAATTGTGTTATGGAAAAATGTCCCAAGTGGAGACAGAAGTATAAAGGTACTCATCTCAGGAATGTGTGAAATAGAATAGAAAGATAGATAGGGTCACTAAATGTGTGAAAATCAAGAATTAAATATTTTTCCTTGCAACCATGTAGCCATTTAAAAAAATATATTATCGAGCCAGGTGTGGTGCTTGTAATCTAAGCACTTGTGAGGCTGAGGTAGGAAGATCATGAGATTGAGGCCAGCCTGGGCTGCATAGTAAGACTGTCTCAAAAACAAAACAAAACAAAAAATAATATATTGAGAAGAAAAAATACTCATAATGTGTTAAGTATGGAAGTATTTAGTTTTTTTCTAGGGAGTGGGGTGGGATGAGGTGGAGTGTGTGAAAAGGAAAAATTGCCTAACATATAGTGCTATGTGGCAGATCCTACATTATATATATAAACTAATTTAATCTTTTGTAACAAACCTGTGAGGTAAGTATATGTATATAAAAATATTGGGAATGAGAGTTACAGTGATCTGAATGTATTACAATGGGAAAGATGTTCCCATTTTGGGAAAAAAAAAATCAAGTGGACAATTAATGAATTTCATGTAGGAATAACTTATAGAGATAGCAGAGTGTACTGGCAGAGTGGCTCAAGCGGTAAGATCACCTGCCTAGCAAGCATGAAGCCCTGAGTTCAAATCCCAGTGCCACCACAAAAAAAGAAGAAATAGCAGTGTGACAAAAACAAGCTCTTTTTAGATTAATGCTAGGATTTTTAGATGTAACCCTTTTTTGTTTTTAAATCCTTGTTCAATGTTTCCTTGAATAAACACTTGATTTTCTAACTCAATTATTAAGAATTATTAAGCTCTATTTTATGGCAAGTGGTAGATAATACATGTTAAAATGAAGCTTCATAACAACCAACCAATAAGTAAAATCCCAAAAGGCTTCTGATGTGCTATAGTAATTAGGATTAGGTGAAGGGTATTTTAATTGAAGGATTAGTATAAGTGGCAGGTTTAGGATTGAGGATGTAGCAAACCACAGCCTAAGTAACAGCTAATTAGGTTTCTCTTTCCCCATCTTGCCAAGGTTCTTTACTTCTAGTCATTGAGTGACTGAAGTACTGGAATCTTTCATAACTCTCTGTTGGTGTTGAGAGAATTGGACACTTCATAGGATCAAGATTGAGAAGAGAAAGTTCATTTTCTTCTCTTCTACAAGTTGGCTCTATGGCTAGATGTCCAGCTAGGACCACAATGGAGAGACAGACATACCTTCTTATTCCCATGTGTGAAGTAAGGAACTAGGAAATGACAAAAGTCAAATATGAAGCTGGAGTGCAGCTCCGTGGTAAAGCCCCTGCCCAGCACATACATGCTGCAATCCCAGCACACACATAGAACAACAAATCGGAAAATCTTCTGAATTTAGGAATTGGTGTAATTCTACTTTCTTTTGCTTAGCATTTTGTTTTCACTGAAGCTATTTCATAGGTGTTGTCTTTAAGAGCTGGGGCTGCTATCACTTTTTAATATCTAAAATTCTCTTGGGTAAATGAGGAGGATTATTAGAAACGCATTGTGGTAGATTTGCTGTCCATTTTGTTCTTTCTGCTATAAAAGAAGTAAAATAAACTAAACAAGATAGGTGTGGGTACTCTTAAAACCTGCAAGGCAAAATTGGCTGGAAAAGGAGAAAAGTCATGAAACCTTAACTTCTTCCTTTCACAAGCTAAAGGAATGAGCTAATTCTGGCATGCCCTTAAGGGCAGGACCAAATACAGTACCTTCTCTTCAGAAAGAGCTCTATGTCCTGAGTACCAGAGGCAGCCTTTCCTGTTGTAGTTGCAAAGCAGCCTAGTGCATGACCAGTTTCAGCAATCAACCCATGATTCCCATCATACGAAATTACATTTCACCTACTTAATGTAAGTAAGTCTGAAAAATTAATCTGGAAAGAGGGCTAGTGCCAGGCCCTTGAATCATGATAACACAACATAAGATGGTCAAACTGAAAAGTTCTCAGCCCTTCCCTTCTCACTACCCTGAGGTAACCATTGTTGGATAGTTTTGTTTTTTTTACAAATTTTTGTATAATTTTTATTAGGTACTTAATGTGTGCAGCATGATGTTTTGGTTTATATGCATGTACATAGTCAAATCAACTCATACCCATCATTTCACATTGTTACCCGTATGGCACAGCACTTAAAATCTATTTTCCTAACAAATTTCCAGTATACAATACAACTATAGTTATCACACTCTCATATTGTACCTTAGACCTGGGCTTATTCATCCTACTACATATAATGTTATTTTTTTTTACGTACAATGTTTTTATTTAAAGTTAATTCCATTTTTTCATTCAACCTCCATTCAAAGGATGTAGATACTGCCTTGTAGCAGAAATAAGTGGTTTTTATTATCATAAATTATCAAAAGAATTTCATTGTGATATTTCCATCATGTAAATAGTGCACTTTGATCAAATTCACCCCTTTATTACATGTACTTAACCCCCTTCCTTCTCCCCTTCCTCACTTATTATTGCTGACAGTTTAATGTCTATCATCCAGGACCTTTTCTAGGTCTTAAGCCCCCACTCCCCCAGATATACAACACTGATTTTTACATAAATGGAGTTGTAATCATATACTTTACCATCTGCTTTTGTAAAAATGAGGAGTAGATAGAATTTAATAGTGTTTGATGGCTTCTGTTTCATTCCCTTATGATCGGTAGTTTTACCCTTACATTTTCATTCTCTTTTATTTCTATAAGATAGAATCATAAACACAAAATAGCCAAAGGGTATATTAGTCTGCTATGTTCCTGTAAGAAAATACTTGAAGTTGGATACTTCATAAAGAAAAGAGGTTTATTTACTTCACAGTTTTTGAGACTGAAAGTCCAAGGTCAGGCAGCCCCATCTGTGTGGCCTCAGATCAGGGCCCACTTGGCCACGCCAGAACATGGCAAAGAAGTGAAAATGGAAATGACCATGTGCAGAAGAGACCAAGTACATAGGGTGAACTTGCTTTATAATGACCTACTCTTGCAGGAGCTCTTTCTGAGACCAACATTAACCCCTTCTGACAGTTATGCCCCCCAGTGACCTAACCACCTTCCACTAGGCCCTACCCTTAAACATTTTGCTGCCTCAACACCACCACACAGGTGACAAGCCTTCATGAAGCTTTGGGGGACACATTCATTCAAACTATAGGAAAGGACATGTCCCACTTTAAACATAAATAGGTACTGCCGAATTGTTCTTCCAAAGATTATTGGATAACAATAATTGATTATTGAGAACAGGAACAATTTGTGGTATTAATATTGGATTGGAGTTTAAACTTGACTATTACTAAGGCCATTTAATACTATTGGTGAGTATTTTGTTCTAAAGGCCTGTCCGAGTCAGTGGGGGTTGAAAATGGGGGGATAGATTTTAAAAACTTTGAAGAGGAGAATTAGTAGGATTTGGATAAGGCAATGCCTTAGATGAGTTTCAAGTTTCTAAGTGGATGGTAGCTGCATTCACCAGGGGCGGAAACACAGGAGAAGATTTTACTCCTGTTGGAGATTCAGGAAATAGCACCTGTATTTCGCCTACAAGTTCAAGCCAAAAGTTTTTTAACAGTTGTCCATCCTTCCTTTTTTCATCGCACATCAAATTTATCAGCAAGTCCTGTAAGCCTGAAAATATAATCTAATTTCTATAATATAATTGTGAAAGCAGAGCTGACAGGACTTGCTGATAAATTGAAAATAGATTGTAAGTCTAACTTCTTACCTCCGCCACTACCACCCTATTCTCAGTTACATCAGTTCTTGCCTTAGTTACTTGCAACAGCCCTCCTAACTGGTCTCCCTACTTCCATTCAAGATTTTAGCCATTTCCCACATGCACACAGGGAGTTTTTTTTTTTTTTTAAATAAAAGTCAGATGATCTTACTCCATTGCTTAAAATCTTTCACTGATTTTTCTTCCAAACCTCTTACCTTTTCCAACATTTCCTACATGGTCCGGCCTTTAGCTGCCTGCATCTCTTCCTAGTTTCCTTGCTAACTACTCTAGCCATACTGACATTCTCTTCCTCAAGTAGGCCAACCTTTTTCCTGCCTTAGGTTTTTTGCCTAGCTGTGTTGTCTGCATATAACATTCATCTCCACTCTTCTCTCTGTTACTTCATTCTTAACTTAAATGTCACCTCTCTGTCCTTCCTATCTAAAGTAATCCCCCATTCACTGTTGTATTTCCTGTTTTATTTTTTACTGTAGAATTTATTGTTTTTATCAGCTCCTCTCTTGAAAAGACTATAACCCCCATGAGGGCTTATAGTCTAGCATATAGAATTATACTGCATATAGAATTAATTCTGTTGCATAGTAAGCTGTCAGTAAATGTTATATGGATGGATGGAGATGAATTAGCACTAGGGGAACATGACCTTTTTTCCATCAAGGCTATCATTTTATTCCTGCCTGCACTGCAAATTAGTTAATTATGTACTTAATTAGTTGATTATGTTCACTTGTGATTCATGGTACCTACGGCTATGTCTCCAGGACTATCAGTAGGGGGTGCTGGAATATAGTTGTAGGGCACAACTAGACATCTAGAAGATTTAACTCTGGAAGCCATTAGCTTTAATGTTTATGGAAAAGGGAATTTAACCAGTAGTCACTGGACACATGTGACTTCTTGAAATGTAACTAGTCCAAGTTGAAATGTGCTATAACTAATATAAGCTGAGTTTTGAAGACTCAAAAAGGGAACAAAGAATGTAAGACATTTTAATGTTTTAATATTGATTATGCTTTGAAAAGATAACAGTGTAGAGTATGTTGGGTTAAAAAATATACTATTGAAATTGTTTTACCTGTTTCTTTTTACTTCTTTTAATGTGGCTTTTAGAACATTTGAAATGCAGAAACAACTTACATTTGTAGCTTGCGTTATAGATCTCTGTGGACAGCACTAGTCAAGGGCATTTTCTTCAGGCTCAAGAGTTATACACAAAACCTTATGTGTTATACTTAATGATTACTTGCATTTTTCCTCATTCATATGTTTTTGAATGAGGAAATGCTATATTCCCACCCTCTTCTCTCCCACTCTCTACCAGAAAAGTAGGCTTTGTTTTGTGTATAGGCTCCTGATTATTGGAAACCATATGGTTTTTTGCTTCTGGTTTATTTTTGCCCCTTTGGGCAAAATGGGAGGTGATCGGGGTGGGGGGGGATGTTTTGTTCATTTGCTTTTTTTTCCTGAACTAGAATAGAATGGAGGCAAACTGGTAGCAATGGTGGTGAAAAACTGACTTTTTAACTTCTGAGAACAATGGTGTGATACTGAACAAGCTGCTGACTTCTGGGTAGTGGAGAAATCTGAGCACCTGTGAAGCCATGTCAAAGGTAGAGATGCTGAGAGCCAGAGTTAAGTCTGAGGATAGCAGGAAGCTCAGTGTGTTGCTCTGTATGTATTATATTCACATTCATTCAATTGCTATGTGTTTACTGTCTGTCTTTGCTCTCTCCTCTACCCCTGCTAGAATGTATCTTTCTTACTCACTATTGTTTTCTGGTTCATATCCCCAGCTCAAGGTCTGGCACATAAGAAGTACATATTTGTCAAATGAATAAGCAATTATGTGGCAGCTTCTTGAACTATGGCCCTCTATATAAAAGGCTGTTAATTTCAATTTCATTTTTTTTGTATGTGATTTTTAAAATTAAGGTGAATTAATTGTACAAAGGGGTTTCATTGTGATGTTTCCATACATGCATAGTATGTATTTTGATCAAATTTGCCCCCTCTATTACTCTTTCTTATCTCCCCCTTTTTAAAAACAAATTTTAACTGATTGCAGTAGCTATTTTTCAATTTCTGTCATTATTTGTATACCTAATGTCTTAGATGCTATTTTAATTACCTGTCCAGAACTTTCTATTCAAAATGTTCTCCAATGATGAATGCTGATCTCTGTAGCAAAGGGCATTTTCCCAGCAACTAGTCAAGCCACCTAACCAAAAATATATTTGACAAATACATCCAATCCCAGGCATGTGCATGAATTTGTTTATTTCATCTATGTTAAGATTTGTTTAATCTACGTTAAATTTGTAAAGAACAAAGATTGTGCTATTTCTTGTCTCTCATTTTTAAACCAAAAGGCTTTTATTTTTCTCATAATGAAATTGATGGTTCTGTGGTTGCCGGTACAAAGACCCAGTTCCTTTTATCTTTATGCTCCGCCACCTTGGCAAGTGCTACTGAGTAATGGCTGATCTACCTTTGTTATCAGCTGGAAAGAAGAGAAGGTAAAAGGAAAACTCTTTTTCTTCCTTTGTGTGTTGGGAATAGAACCCAGGACCTGGCACATTCAACACAAGTGTTGTGAGCCACTGAGCTATAGTCCCATCCCCAAAGAGGATAATTGTATGTCAGCTCAGTCAGTGTCCTCTGCCGTTTTTTTGTGTGTGTGGTGAAATTCACGAGACACAAAATTAAGCACTTGAAAGTGAACGATGCAATGGCATCCGGCGTCTTCATACTATTGTGTAGCCACCACTTCTACCCGGTTATACTGCGCTGTCACCACCCAACTAAGGACCCACTAAGCAGTTGTTTCCATTCTCCATTTCCCGAACCTCTGCCCATGGCAACCACCTGTTTTCTTTCTGTCTTTATGGATTTACTTTTTCTAAATATTTCATATAAATACAGTATATTGTATAAATACAGTATGTGACATTTTATGTCTAGCTTCTCTCACTTAGCATATTTTAAGGATTGTACACATTGTAACATGAGTCAATATTCTTTTTATGATCAAACAATATTTCATTTTATGTATATACCACAATTTGTTTATCCATTCAGCAGTAGATGGACATTTAGGTTGTTTCCCTCTTTTGATGAATACTGCTACTATGTACATGTGTGTAACAAGAATTTGAGTACCTATTTCCAATTTGGGGGTATATACCTGGGAATTGCTGGGCTCTATAGTAATACTGTGATTAGGCATTCTTTCTTTTTAAAGTAATACCTCTTCCTGCACTGTGTACAACAGTGATTGTCACTCACTGGGGAGAAGCCAGGGACTAGTAAACAAGATGTCTATTTTGGATGTGGCAATCCCAAGGGAACTCTGGTTTGTGACTGGAGGAACTTTTCTGGCAATAATGACGGAGGACAATTCATAAGAACTGTGTATATGAAGTAAGAATTCAGAAGTTCTGACTTTTTTTCCCTGAAGGAATTAGCTTTACTAAATTGCCCTGTCTATTCATTCTTAGAGTTCAGACTCTAAATCATGACCTGGGACTCATCCTGGTCTTCCAGCACATTATTTGGAACTATCTCTGTGCTCCAGTTCTGCATCACACAAACCTTCACGTCCAGGGCCAGGGGTGAGCTAGTGTCCTCCTTTGGTAAGCATGAAAGTAAGGGCCTTCTGCTTGAACATGCTTGGAACTGTACCAGTACCAGGGGTGGCAGCGATGGCAATTGTTAGCATCCAGAGGATGGGTCTGGAACTAAATTGTCTCTCACAGTATTTGCTCAGTATGAAGTCAGCTTTAATCAGCCCTTTTCCACTAGCTTCAGAAATGGGAAGTTGGCAACTTTTCATTTCAGGGTGGTGACCTAGCTAGGAGGTCTGAAGAATGATTCTGACAGTGTTCCAAGAGAATCCTTCCCTGCTGTTATGTGCCTGTGTGCAGGCATAATGCATATGTAGGAGGTGGAAAAAGGCAAGACATGGTGGGCCTGTATGTTTAGTGTGTGGGTGGGGAGGAGCTAGCATGTGGTGCTGTCAATCACATTTTACATCGCTGTGACAGGTTGTAATGTCTAGTAACTTTTGCGACAATTTCTTCACTGCTCTGTTCCACTGAGACTCATTAAGCTATGAAATTATTGCAGTGTTTGGGGCACCTATGTTCATGGTTCCAGCATCAGTCTAGTTGTCTAGCTCCTTCCTACTTCTTACTTATTACCTCACCCTCACACCCTCCCCGACCAACAGGAACAAAAGCACCCAACAAGCAAAGGTCTGAATGAAAGTATGTGACAGTGGCTGCTTTTCCCTCCAAAATAACTATTTCCCAAAGTGTGTATTGAATCATCTTGGGAATTTTTCAACATGTCCTCATTGTCCTCTCCTTCTTCGATTCACCAATCTCTGTTAGGGTGCCTGTCTCATTACACCACTCCCCATCCCTAAAGGGAAGTGGATAAGCTCCTTTTTTAAACTTGCCTTCCTCTATCAGTGGTATTTTCCCTCTGCCTTGAATCTTCCCTTGCTCTTTCCCCTCCTCTGTCCTCTATCATCTGCTCCACAATTATCACTTCTGGAACCAGCCTGTTAAACTTACTTCCTAGGGTGGACATGGGTGTTTTTCACTTGCTTCCCACTGTTTGCCTTTCCTTTCCTACTCTGTCCACATGATTCAGCTCAGATTGATGCCTGTTGTTGTGGGTGATTCAATGAATGGTATATGATGCAGGTCAGGCAATGAGAATTACCTCAGTGTTTTTATTAAAATAAATAAGAGAATTTATTTTATTAAAATAAATAAGAGAATGCTATAAGGGCTACTGAACTGGTAGAGCAAAACTGGTAGTTTCTGGGAGCAGTCTTTGTTACTATTTGAGGACAACTTACTTGAAAATGAAACCAAAAGCAAGAAAGGTAGGGACTTGAGATAGAGAGAAGTACTTCCATCCAAAACACCTGAATCTTGCCACACTGGCAGCTATGTTATACCCTTTAAAGTTCCTTCAAGTAGATGAGTCAATACATTTTATTTTGTTCTTGGCCCAATGTGAGTTGGATTTCTACCCCTTGCAATTAAGTCTTGTACAAAACAATGCCTATCAACCCACTGGTATCTCCATTTCATCTTCACATCTGTCTTCTCTCTAGGCTCTATGCAACTAAAGGTAGAATTCCGCTCATTTCCTAAACCTTCTCAACTCTTCCCAGTGACCCACATCTGTGTGATAATTCCATACATACACTAGGGCTTCTTGTTAGTCCATGAAGAGGCTTTTCCCATCTCATTCAATCTTCACATAAGGCTCCTGGGAAGGGAGGAGAGGCATTGCAATCCCATTTCTTCAGCTGAGGAAACAAGTTGAAATAAGTTTATAACACATGTCCTGCTATTTATAGTCACGGCTAAAACTCAAACTCAGCATTCCTGACTGCAGAGCTAGAGTTATTTTATACTGTGTTGCCTCCCTTGGGTGGAAACACGGCTCTAATGTAAACTTACACTGTCTTCTCCTGTGGATACCTCCTTTCTCTAACACCTCTGGGCCCACTGGGGCAGAAGCCTCATCTTTGTTTCAATATCTCTTTCAGATTGGCTGTCCCCATTTTCCATCACGTGAATTCCACTTCATTGTACCAACTCCCCAAGTCTTCAGTACTGTTATAGGTTACCTCTTGAGGATTTATCCTAGTGCAAATTGGGACTTTTATTCCAGGTTGTACTGTGACTTTGGCCTTGCTGCCCATGTGAGTCACTCAACTTCTTCAGCTCCCAACTTCAACAATGCAAGAGCTCCCAAAAAGCTCCTTGAGTCACTTATCATCCCTTCATATCTTCCTGATAACTTTTTATGCACTCCTTTCCATGCCAGGGCTACTAACAGCAAAGCTACTAATGCACATGCCATTGGCCTTGCTTCCTGTTTTCACTTGGGCCCTTTTGTGATACAGCTCTCCAGAAGGTTCTTACAGTGGTTACTTCTGTTCTCCCTGACCTTTGCCAGTATGTTCATGATCTTGCTTTCTCCATTTGTTTAATGTCTGCAATCAGTTTGCCTTCATACAACTTCTACAGTAAATATTTTTAGTTGTCTACTCCAGCATCCATTGCTCCTTTCCTGATAAAACCTAATTTTTGCTAAGGGACATCCTTCCCAAGGAACTATCTGCACTTGAGGAGAAGTTAACTCTCTAGTTAGGCCTACAGTTGTCTGACTGAGCCAAGGGTAATTATAGTAGTAATTTAAATTATTCACAAATATTCTACATTTCTTCCTAGATACATGGTAGGACTGTACTTCCTAGCTTGATGCGGTTAGGAAAGGCCATGTGACTTGCTTGGGTCAATAAAATATGAATTGAAATGATGTGCCATTTCAAGGCAGAAGGCTTTCAAAGTCAGTGTATGATTTACCAGGTCCCTTCCCCTCTGCTGTAGTGATTTAAAACCCTGTGTCAAGATGAAGCTTCCATCCTGGGGTCCCAAAGTGAGTGTAATGGTTGAGCTCCCCCTGCCAACTTACACCACCATGTAGTGAGAGCAAGAAGTGAATTTCTGCTGTATTAAGCTGCTAAAATTTTAAGTTGGCTGTTAACAGCAGTGTAAGAAGACCATTCTGACTGATAGAGTAATCTTATTCTCCTATGAATGCCTGGGTCAGGAACATAGCCTGGGTCAGGAACATAGCCTAAGCTGAGCAATCCAGAGTATTCTGAGACCCAAGGAATGGTTTGAGAAAAAGGCTTGTCACTCACTTGGTATGCTGAAATGATAAGGAAGCCTTGGTGGGGCTTCTAAGAAGAAAGTTTTTGCACTTTTAAGAGAGCCATCAGAAAAGATAAATTCTCCCTTTCTCTGGATCTTATGGAAATGTGAAGCCTGGAATTACTACTACAGTCATCTTGCTGATGACTGAGGGCCAAAATACAGGGAGAATAGTACCAAAAGAATTACAAAGAAATGAAGCCAAAGCCATGACTGTATCACAAACAATTGCTACCCTACCTCTGGACTTTTTCAGGTAGGAAAGCCAATATATCACCTTTGTTGTTTAAGCCATCTGAGTTGGGCTTTCTATTACCTACCTCCAAAAGCATCTTGACAGCTTAAACTTTCTTTCTCAAATTTTATTTCTACTTCTCACTCTCCCATCAGTCAAAAAGAAATAATCAGTAACAATGGCATCCATTTATAAAGAGTTACTATAGTCTGGCACTTCGCTAAGTACTTTCCAGAAAGAAAGAGATTATATTCCATTTCAGAGTGGCAAATGTATGTGTGAACTCTGTGAGAGCAAGAATCTTTTCTTATTTATAGTTGTTTCCCCAGCAACTGCAAAGTAGGTGCTGAAAACATAGCGATTAACTGAACAAATATAAATTGTGCTTGCCTTAGAGAGCTTACAGTTGAATACCCAAGTCTCACAAACTTGAGAAAGTCAAGAACAATGCTAGAGAGTATATGCTATTAGTTACTGAACTGAAGACTCCAAGGGCATGGTACTAACAGTTAAGGCTATGAAGGAAAAAGAGCATTATTGCCTGAAGGTTGGGAGCAAAAGCTTTTTGGAAGAAGCAAAAATGATCTTAAAAAAAAAAAAGACTCAGAGTTAAATAAGCATAGCAGAGTTGGGAGTGGCTCTCACTGCAGTAAGGGCCATCACAGAAGAAACAGCATGTTGTAAAGAAGGATCATAGTACATTGAAGAGTACTCAGTACATTTAATTGAGGCTCAATAAATGTATTTCACTTGCACTTCACTTTTCTCATCACAAGAGACAATAGAGAGCCATTTTTCCTTGAATTGCTTGATGTAGACTTGATATAAAAGATATGTTGTGAGCTGGGGGTAGTGATGCATGCCTGGAATTCCAGTACTCAGGAGGTGGTGGCAGGAGGATCATGAGTTCAAGGCCAGCCTAGGCTACATAATGAGACTCTGTCTCAAAAAAACAAAAACAAGCCAGGCATGGTGGTATGTATCTGTAATCCCAGCTACTCAAGAGAAAGAGATCAGGAGGATCATGGTTCAAGGCCAGCCCAGGCAAAAACACAAGACCTAAGCAAAAAGCAAAAAGGGGGTGGGGGGCATTTAAGTGATATAGTGTCTGCCTAGAAGTGTGAGGCCCTGAATTCAAACCACTACTGCTAAAAAAAAAAAAAAATGGGTTTTTGCTACTATCCTACACAGCTGCTTTCCTCCTATCTCTCTTTCCCATGCAGCTAGGATTACAAGCCTAAGCCACTGTTTCCGGTTCTCTTTTCTGGCTCTCTAACTCAGTGCTGAATTCACACTGGCACACAGTAGGCCCCAGTTAAATACCTGTTGGAGTTGATTCAAATTACCTAGTTTTGGGGATGAAGTAATTTGCCTGCTGAGGTGGCTTTTTAGCACATCAACACTTTGTCAAACCTCTGTCAGATCAGATTCTCAATAGGGTATCTTAAATACATGCTATTAAAATACCCAAATAAAAGTTCCATCTGTTTGAATAGACTGAGCCTGATGAATCAGCCAAAGAGGTGGGAGGCTGATCCAGCCAGACATGAACCCATCGGTGAGGAACAAGCAGCTAGCTCTCTCTCCCTTTGCTACCTCAGTGTGCTCACACCATAATGTACAGATTTATGAAGAGAAAACCAAGTCGACCAGTTAGCAAAACGTGACGACTAAAGCAAGGCATGGGGCAGCATCTGGGCTAGTTAACAGAGGGCTGGCTGGAGCCCTGTGTCCCGGCTGTGGAATCTGCTGAAGCCTATGTCAGAGCAGGAGGCTGAGGAGTCCAGAGATCTTCCCCTTTCACAATTCCTGATTTTATTTTCAAGCAATTGTATGAAGCATTTTTTAAAAACCAATTTATTTTGAGAGCTGTCACTAGTGAAGTCACCTAGGACTTAAAGCACTAAGATAAAATACAATGATGGGGAAGTGTGGAGAACACTGCATCCTTTCTTATTCCCCAAGAAGGATTTTGAACAAAAATTTGTCCTTGGTGACACGTCTTCAAGACTGACTGAATTTCCAAATGGTCTTGGCTTCCAGAGTCCTCATCATAGTCAGCTTTCACCTTTCTCACTTCCCCTTAAATGCCATGGTTGTAAATGGCACTCTTTGCTGGTGCCATTAAAGAAGGAAAAAGGTATCAGGATCACTCCTTACCACACAAAAATGCAAATTTTAAAATGCTCTTTTCTAAGCTCTGTTCCTTTTGGTAGCACATGAGGCCTTGCCCACAGTAGGTGCTCAACTAGTCATTTGTTCAATTAAATTGAATTAGTCTCCAGTTTCTCTTGGTTAACAACAATAACAAGAGTGTGCTTTCTTATTACCAGTACTGCTTTGGTTTCTGCTCTTCTGTCTACTTGCCCTGCCATATCTGTGTGCTTAACTAAGTCCCCCTGCCATGCACATGCAAACAGGGTCCTACTCTGTCCCATTAAGGTATTTCTAGTGCTCCCTTGGGGATCTTTTTAGGGTATTTTCTTTATTAAATGAGAGGGGAAGTGAGAAGAATATGTGTAAGAGTCAAAAGACCTGGGTTTTTGTCCCAGAGGTGCCATTACTTTGGTTCTTAGGTAAGTGACTGTGTGCTTAGATTCCTCATCTAAGATATAAGAAAAATGTGAATATATGCCTAACCTACCTCCCAAGGTTGTTGCATGTGTCAAATGTGCCAATACATAAAGAACCTTCTGAGAACAGAAAAAGCTTTTCTTTCTGGCCTGGTATTTGCTATGTAGCTCAGAATAGTCTCAAATTTGAGATCATCCTTGCTCTAACATCCCAAGTACTAGAATTATAGTCCTGTACCACCACACCCAGTAGAAAAAGCTTTGTAGAGAACTTTGCTTTTCACACAGAAAACTGTTGAACAACACAGGATTGGGGGAAAAGGGTGAGGAAGAATAGTGTGTGTGTGTGTGTGTGTGTGTGTGTGTGTGTGTGGCAGGGGGTTAGACTGACTTAAGCATGATATATTTACAGGTAAAATATCAAGGTAAAAATCCCACTAAACAACTAACAGACACTTAAACACTGAAGGACAAGAATGTAAAACAGATCATGCTAAGGGGAGGAGGAGGTTAAATGAAGAAAATAAGGGGGTGAATATAGTTGACACACTTTCTATACAAGTATGAATATGGAATATTCAAACCTCTTGAAATTATCATAGAAAGGGATTGGGGTATGAAGGAGAATAGTGGAGAGGATGAACTGTCACAACAAAACCACTCGTATAATTACCATAAACTTACAAAAATGTCTTTTTTAAAAAAATGAAGGATATGACAGTAAACCAGTTCCTGTCTGGGGATTGGTACCAGCAGGAGTGGGGAGGGTGCAAGCAAAGGGTGCAGGAAGGTGAATATGGCGGAAGCACTATGTACTCACGAATGAAAATAGAACAATGAAACCTTTTGAAATTATTCTAAGAAGGGAGGAGGGGGAAAAAGAAAGATGGAGGGGGTGAATCTAATCAAGATATAAGCACTTATGTAAATGTCATCATGTACCCCTGTACTCCCTGCAAATAATAAAATAAATAAAAAAGAACTTTGTTTTTAAGAAACTTCCCCAACCCCAGTCCATGCACCCAATATAGCACACGTGGTATCAGGAAGGTATTCCACAGTGTGCTTCCCAGGGAAATGGGCTCCTTCTCACCTCCCTTCTCCAAGATTGACTAATTGGCTGGCTTCTGGAGGCCTGAATGGGACACATTTGCTCTGAAGAATTCACTGGGATCCAGGGTTAAGCTCAGCTCTGCAGCATCAGGAAATTGATCTTGGCAGAGACTGGGTTGATCAGACTCAGGGATGCTGACTCATGCTAACCCAAAGAAACTGATATATAATAAGCATGCCAGTTTATTAATTTACAGTGGAAAGCATTTGGCTGAATCTGCCCCTTTTCTCCCTATAGGCCAGTTGCATGGGAAAGGAGATCATAAGAAGGTTGCTCAGTGAACAAAAAACTTTGACAAGGGGAGTGAGATGATTCAAATGTTTAACAACATCAGGCTTTCCTCTTCTTGGGCCTCTGTATCTTCAACAGGAATCCATATTCCAGATGCCCTAGGTGTTTCAGGCACCCTGGTAAAGAGCCCCATTCTAGAACCATGCTTACATGAGCCGGAGTGTGCCAAGAGTGTCCTTTTCTTCACATTCCCTTACTGACCAATAGACTTCTCCTCCACACATTGTTCTTTCTACATCTTAATCCTGTTCAGACTTCCTGTAGTGGAACTGTGGGTCCCAAAGTCAGTCTGCTGAGCAGTGTGAGGCTGGTTGGCACAAAAACCCCCAAGATCTTGTAAAGAATTGCAGACTTGTTTAGCTCTATGGGAAATTCTAAAGTATTAGGTCTGTGGAAGCATCTAGGAATCTACATGTTGACAAGTATCCCAAGTGATGCTGATCATCAGGTCAAGGAACCACTGATATAAAAGTCTTATTTCGCTAAGAATCTACACTATCATTTTAAAATGACTGCGTATTTTGATATGGTCTGTTATGGTCTGATTATATAGATTAACTCTCAGAACAAAATGTTGTTCCCTAATTCTCAGGGGTCAATCATTGTTGCATTCTTGAACCTTCCTCCCTCCCCTCACTACTTCCCCCTACTCCCCTTCCTTCCTTCTTTCCTTCCTTCCTTCCTCAATACCTCACTTTAATAAACATTTATAAATACCTACTACTGCAAAAGTAAGCTTAACAAGAAGAGGTTGTGGCTAAAGCAAAAGCTGCTTTAAGGTGATAATAAAACTAAGACCTGACATTGAACAATCCAGAGACAACGTCCCTGTGGTAAGTAACCCTAGATCTTGGCATACTTCCTGAGCTAATGTGCTCTAGGAAGCAACCTTATACTCCCAAATGGTCTTCTGGGCAACTCCAAGTACCATGACCTCCATCTTATCATAGATGCCTTTCCTCTCGAATATGGTTCCCACCTCACTAGCACCCAGCAGTCCCTTGCTTCCAACAGAGCACCAAAATCAAGGAAGAAAATCAGAATAATCTAAGGAAAGGTGCTAGTGTATGATGGGTATCTCTCTATACCCAGCATTGTGTTCCCATAATTTGACTATATGAATTATAAAAACCACGGAAATGGGTTTTTATAGCCCCATTTTCCAGATGAAATTAAGGCTCAAAAGGATTAAGTGAAGCAGTAAGTGATGGAACTGTGATTTGAATACAAGCTCACTCAGTTCCAAAGTTCTGTGTTCTTTTCATAATTCCAACTGCTTAGTAGGCATGAAGGATTAGAAGCGGGAATTTTGGACATGAGTTTCATTGTGCTATGTATACATATTTGTAGATAATTTTCATAATTTCTCTCTGCAGAATTACATATATAAATACACATCTTTAAAATATATTCCATAATAACATTCTTACATATACAATATACTAGCAGTGAATTCCGTATTTGGTTATACAACTGTAACTTAGATGCAGGATTGGGAGTCACTATGTACCATGAGAAATTCCATTTTTCTTTCCTGGACCTCATTTCCATCACCTGTCACAGGGTTGGACTAGATTTCCAACTTATTAGAATTCTAGATCCTGGGACAACTTTTACCATGCTTCTTAATTGTTTTAGATTAAAGCAAAGGAATAAAGCCAAACGCATATATTAAAAGGCTATTTTCTAAAGACTAATATTTGTTGAGCACTATATATATATATATATATATATATATATGTACACCAGGGACTATAATAACTAGTTTATATAACTTATTTCAATTAGTTCTTATCACATAAACTCTATTTTTATTTATCCATCTCTTAGGAACAGAGAAGTAAGTAATTTGCTCAAGACCATATGGCTGGAATATGGAGAAGACAATACTGAGATCCAGGCCTGGTTCTAGAAACAGCTCTTATATGGTCCGATCCTCTATTTTCTTGCTTTATAGCTTGCAATCTGATAATGATATAAGACATTAAAAGTTCCATTTGAAATGACCTGACTTGGGGGAATGGGGATAAAGGAGAACACGTAACAGTCCCAGTAAGGGGGGCTTATATTGTTATGATTTTTTATCTCCCTTGAGAAAGGGAGCAGTAAAAGTCATGAGTATGTTCAGGTTCAGAGAGTGTTTTCATTTCAACTGTATCAGAGAAAACATTATACTGGTCAACAGGCTCTGGCCATAAAATTATTTCTGTTCCATCGTATTATTAGTAAGCTTTGTTTTCCTTACATTAGGTCATAAAAGTTAGACCTCATTTCCTCTGATGAGGTCTAAATAGAAAGAATTAATCAAGAGAAGAAGAACTCCTTTTCTGGCTGGTGCTGATTCCATGGAGGTAAACAGAAAAGGGAGGACAGGATAGTTGCTGATAGGGAGATGGAGAACTGTTAAAGAATTGACTCTTTTTAAAGTTTTTTTAATTTTATCGTTTCTACATTTACTCATATGTGTATACATTGTTTGTATACTCCCTCCTCTTCCCCTCAAGAATTGACTCTTGTACAGAATGGGGCTGCTACATTTGACACAACCATCCTGTTTAAATGATCCCTTGATACCATCTTGTCTGTCATCTCCCTTGACAGGGAATTTGGATGGTAGGGTGAGTCAAGGAGGAGCTATAAACACATCATCAACCTCATTCATTCCCAAGGGCTAATACCAGGGCCAAACCACAAAACTGTCCAATCCTGGTAGCAGACATAGAATGGAGAAGGTGGTGGACATAGTGTCATTGCTTCTTTCCATTTTCTTTCTGCTCACAACTGGCATTAAATAGGCTTTTTTTTCTTCTTTATGTGCTTCGTCATGTTGCACAGGTGGGTTGGCAAGAATTGAAAAAGGCTGTCTATAAATTGCTCCAGCTAATTTAGAAGTCATTCTGCATCATGTACTCAAGCCTACACTTTCAATAATGTCAGAAAGTTTGCTTTACTTTTGCAATGCATCAATAAGTAAAATGACATTTTTACTAAACCTACAGGTGTCACAAAGCTGGAAAGTACAGCTACAAAGCTAAATCAGAATGCGAAATTGTCTAGACAGTCTGGAGTGTCTTGTCTAACTCAATAAGATGGAATATATCAAAAATAATTGCAGGATTCTATATTTAGAGTAAAAAGAAAACCAGCCATATAAATTCTAACTAGAGGTGATTACTTGGACAGAGCTTATTCAGATGAAAGGGCTAGGGACTTTAATTATCCACAAGTTGAATACTTGCCAACGTTATGATGTATCTGCTGAGAAAAACCAATCTAATCTTTGACTGCACGAAGGGAAGTGAAGTGAAGATTAGAGACAGCCATGGTCCCGCTGCAGTGGGCTGTGGTCAGACCACATAGGAGTACTGGGTTCTGTGGTAGTTACCACAATTCTTAGGAGTATTGGCCAACTAGAATAAGGTTATTAAAATGCTATTAGGGTCAGGAAATCAGGAAACGCAATAGAAATAGTCCCATTTAGCTTAGAGAGGGAGAAACATAGTCATCCAAAGGAATACAAGATCTTTGTCTGCAAATATTAAACAAAAAAAACTCCTGTGTGACAAGCAGAATAAATTTGTTCTTTCCTATCAGTATGTAGAGCTACACCAAAGAACAGAAGTTGTAGAAGGCAGATTTCACTTCAGCCTAAGTAAGAGCTTTTATAAAAGCCATAATTCTTGGAAGAACTCCTATCATCTAGAAGCACTACAGCCATGGCCATCTTGGAGGAGACCTATTCACTGGGCCAGGCGAGGTAAGAAGTAAAGAAGCAGTATCAGTTTGATTTGTATTCTCTGGACCAAATGAAACACCACTGTGTCTTCTTTTCCCTGATTGGATTCACTACTCTTATTTCACCTAATAGTTCTAATACATTTTTGTATCCCAAATTTGGATGCCACCAACATTATCTGAAGAACCAGGCCTGAGGGTTCGAACTCATGACTTTCTGAGCAGGGACCACTGCTTTGTAACACCTGAACCTATAACTCAGTCCTTAGAAATTCTCCCCACAGAGAAATTCAGGCTCTTATACTCATCCATTTGCTTTATTTTTCCTTTTGAGCATGTATTAAGCAATTATTGTTTCTGCTGCAGAAATGTTTTTTATTATCCCATAAATTGGGCTTTTATTTTGGGGGCTTCATTTGGCAATTTCTAGACACTGTTTTTCTCTGCTTTTAAAAAATGATGACAAAGCTTCGATAATGTGAGAAAAAAGATATGGAGGTTTTTTTCTCTGAGACTTGACTGTGATGTTAAAAATGATACTGGGAGGCCTAGGGGCCTCCCTCTCAAGAGGGAGAGCAAGCACGAAGTCCTGACAATCCCTAGTATTGCAAAAAAAAAACCAACTAAAGGGCCAAGTGTGGTGGCTCACGCCTATAACCCAGTTATTCAAGAAGCATAGGTAGGAGGATCAAGGTCCAAGGTTGACCCTAGGCAAAAAAATGCAAGATCATACTTGAAATATAAATACACTAAAGCAAAAAGAGCTGGGGCATGGGTACAGTGGTAGAGTGCTTCTCAAAGTGCAAGGCCCTGAGTTCAAACTCCAATGTCCTCCCTGCAAAGTGCAGTGTATTCAGCCCCATGTCCTGGAACTCCCTTCCTTTAAAGCATTCCCATTAGGAAAGACAGGCAATCTCATTCTAAAATCCTTGATCCAGGAGCAGGGAGTTACAATTCAAATTTCTTTTCAGGAGCTGTAAGAGACTGGAAAAACCAAAGCACGTGCATGCACACACACACACACACACACACACACACACACACAAACAAAGCACTTTTCCTACTCTTGAACATTCGACACACTTCTGACCCCAGATGTGCACGTTGTTTTTCTTTTGTCACATGCTATTCTGTAGTAGACACCAGCTGAGTGTCCTATAATTCAATTGTGGCATTATCTACCTGAAGTTAGTATCAGATCTCCCAGGCTGAGGGCTCAGGTCCTTGAGACTGCCCCTTACTTCAGATGCCAGCTGCAAATCTCAGGTCATACCTTATGATCCTTCCCTACTAACTATAAATTGGGGTTCTCATGATCCCCTCCTCCATTTAAATTAATTTGCTAGAGCAGCTCACAGAACTCAGGGAAGCGTGTATTTACATTTATCCACTTATTATAAAGAGTTTTATGAAGGACACTGATGAACAGCCAGATGAAGAAATGCATGGGACAGGGTATAAAAAGAAGGGAATGGGAGCTCCCATGCCTCCTCTAGGAATACCACCCTACCCTCCAGACACTTTCATGTGTTCAGTTATCCAGAATTTCCTTAAACTCAATCATTTTTTAAAATTTATTTTATTTTATTTTATTTTTATTCATATGTGCATACAAGGCTTGGGTCATTTCTCCTCCCTGCCCCCTTACCACCCATTCCGCCCCCTCCCTCTCCCCCCCACTCAATACCCAGCAGAAACTATTTTGCCCTTATCTCTAATTTTGTTGAAGAGAGAGTATAAGCAATAATAGGAAGGAACAAGGGTTTTTGCTAGTTGAGATAAGGATAGCTATACAGGGAGTTGACTCACATTAATTTCCTGTGCGTGTGTGTTACCTTCTAGGTTAATTCTTTTTGATCTAACCTTTTCTCTAGTTCCAGGTCCCCTTTTCCTATTGGCCTCAGTTGCTTTTAAGGTATCTGCTTTATCAATCATTTTTTTTTAAATAGAGGCTTTCTTATATAGACATGATTGACTAACTTACTGGTAACATTATTCATCAACTTGACCTTTATCCCTTCTCACCTCCCCCAGAGGTCTAGGGTAGAGTGGAAAGTTCCAGCCTGTAATCACTTGGTTGGTTCCTCTAGCAACCAGCCCCCATTCCAAGGCTACTGAGGATCAACCCCACCCTATTCTCAGCTAGTCATCTCAGGAGTATACAGAAAGGTACTTATCACTTTGAAGATGCCAAGGGTTTTGAGAGAGATGTGTCAGGAAGTGGGGAAGAACAAATATACATTTCACAAGCGAATACAAGCTTGGCTTTAAAATACCTTTAAATAGTAATGATAATAATAAAAAATGCATTCATAGCACTTACTATGTGGCAGAACTTATTTAAGTATTTTACATATTATAATTTATTTAGTCTTCACAATGACCCAATGGTAGATGCTATAATTATCACCATTTTATAGAGGAAGAAAATACAGCATAGGGAAGTTATATATCTTGTTTATGGTCACAGAGCTAGCAAGGGAGGAGTCTGGGTGTAGAACAGGACTCTATGAGTTCCAGCTCCAGAATCCAGGCTCTTAACCACCATACTACTGTATACGTTTACAGCAGTTCCATTCCCTAAGATAAATCTAAAATCTAAATGAAACTAAAATCTAAACTAAAGTTTCTAGTTTCAGTATCTTATGATCCTCTTTTTAAAAAAATGCATGGTTTTTGTTTTTATTGTGCTTTTGTTTTTTGTTTTGTTTTGAGACAAGGTCTCACTCTGTAGCTCAATTTGGTCTTGAACTTGAGCTCTCCCTGCTTCAGCCTCTTAAGTTCTGGGATTATAGGCATGCTCCAGCCTATCTGATTCAAACATATACCTTTTCAATTATAAAAATAAGTGCAGTAGCTAAGTCCACTAATTTATTTCTTTAGTTTCCTTGCTTTATAAATTCACAGATTATTAAAGAGCATTAAGAGAGAGAAAATATGTAATGTACTTAGCAGAGTGCCTGGCCCAGAGTCAGCATTCAGGAAATATCTGCACTCATTAGTATGTATTAGAATCAAATAAAATATTAGAAGACTAAAATTAGAAAGAAGAAAAAAAACGTACATAGCTCCACTACTTGAACCAATTTTGAGTTATTTTCATTTTATCTTTTATCTTTATACAAGAGAAAGTGTTTTTTGTTGTTGTTCATTATCTGAGAGGAGATCGTAGTAATGAGAATACTCTTTGCTTGCCTAGTTATCATAGGTGATGGGGATAAAATATGGAGATAGAAACAAAGGTGGGTAAATGCAAAATTGTTCTGTATAACAAAGGGAAAAGAACCCCCAGGAGAGAAATGACTTAATCCCTGAATTAGACCTTCTAAGAAGTCTCCAAAGACAGAGAAAGTGTTCACTGAGGGTCCTGAGTCTTACAACTGCTCCTGTGAGAGTAATGATACCTTTTATACCAGTTCTCAATTTGTTGAGAGTAATAATGAATCTCTGAAAGTTGAACCCAAGACACTTGTATCAAGAGCCCTTTATCAGCTCCAAGTCATTCTTCTGTGGCCCATTCTCCCCGGAGCAACCATAGTGGTCTTTTCCATGTTTCTCTGTATCAGTTAGACTCCTATGAAAATGGTAGCACATGTGACCTAACTTAAATCACATTAGCCAGCTATCTTGTGGATGCCTTACTAGCAGGGAATCCACACCAAAAAGATTACTTCCCTATAACAATGGAGATTCCAGGATGGTGGAGATACCAGTGAAGCAGGAGAAGAGGGAAGTATAGTGTGGTCAAGAGGGAGTGGAGACTGATCAGCAAAATGTCATAAAAGTCCCACTGAAGACATGCCCCCTTTAGAAGACATCTGGTTGAGAACTTCCTTGGGACCCCCTTTTTGTGGTTAACTCAATAACAGCTACATCATGATTAAAGAGGATGTTATGTTTGTGCAGAAGGGAAGGTCTCAGAGCTAGCACATGCCCCGAGGTCTGGGGAACCTGTCCTTAGATGACCTTTTGAGATACACCCCTACTTAAAGCTTCATACACACCGAGTGCATCTCATGCTTGTAATTGTAACAGAGTGCATTATGGGTAGGGACATGCACAGTCAAAAATAAATTATGTAACATCCTCCTGTCAACCAAAACTTTCAATCTTAAAAGGGATGCCCCTTTCAGCAGGGTTTGGCCTTAATTTACAATCCTGATAGATAATTGGGACCTTGCGCTTCTTCACTTAGCTCTGCTTCCATCTCTGGGAGTGTACTCCACATCCAGTAAATCTATGCTTTGCTTGCTGCTACTTCTGTGCATTTTGTCCAAATCTTTCTTCAATTTTCCAAGAACTTGGAACACTTATAACCAAGAGGTGCTCAGACACCCCCTGCCCAGATAGTATTACCAGGAATGTGGGACATGTGCCCAGGAAAGTCATAGGCAATATGTGGAGCCAGCCCAAGAGAGAGGCTTTGTGGGCTGCACATGGCAAGGCAATAGTGGTTGGGCTGCCCAAACCCATTGGAGCTCATATCACATCCAAGATACTGGATATAGAGCTATAGTTCGCCCTGCTGGATTTTGGTCTTACTGTAGCCTGATCCTTCCTTGCCATTTGCTCAATCTTCCCTTTTAGAATGGGAATATTTACCCTGTGCCATTGTATATTGGATGTATATAATTTTCTTTTGTCTTTATGTGCTCTAAGAGGGGCTAAGAATTTGCCTTGAGTCTCAGAGGAGACTTTGAATTTGGCTTTTGAACAAGGTTAGAACAGTTAAGACTGCTGGACTCATGGAGATGGACTGAATACATTTTGCATTATGAAATAGCCATATGTCTTTTTGGAGGTCAGAAGTAGAATGTTATGGCTTAAGGAGATATGCTTGGGTGTCAAGCTGATAAGGAGTTGACTTGTGGTGGTTAATCTCGTCAACTTGATTGAGTTGAGAAACACTCAGAAGATTGTAAAGCACACTTCTGGGTATGTCCGTGAGGATGTTCCCAGAGACAATTAGATCATGAAGGTTCTGACCTAATGCATAGATTAATCTTCTGATGGATTCATAATATGATGGCTTTATTGAGAGGTGATGAAAGATAGGAGCTGGGGCCTAGTTGGTAGATGTAAGTCACTGAGGGTATGTCCTTGGGGACTATTTCTTGCCCTTGCCTTTCCTCTATTCCATTTTCTCTGCTTATATTCCCTTTTCTCTGTTTCCTACCCACCATTATATGAGCTGCTCTACCATTCTTTCCCCACCATTATGGACTGGATTCTCTGAAACTAGGAGCCAAAATAGATCCTTTCTCCCTTAAATTATTTCAGTCAGGTATTTCAATCAAACTAATGCTAAAAGTAACTAATACACATTGAGCTTGATAGAGACTATTCAGAAGGGAAAAAGAAAATATAGAAATTTAAGATATAAATCATCTTGAGAAAATCTTGCCGAATGTTCTGTAAAGAAGTATTACATATAAATCCCCTGTTGAGCATTTGGTAGAAAGTTGGCCAGAAAGACCCCTAGGGGGCTCAGATACTAATTTAGGGTATGGATGGGAGTGAAGGAAGAGTGAGTTTTAGCAGCAGCAGCAGCTTCCCAGGGACCACCAGGACATTTCAGGGAATGCAATTAGAAATAAGGATAAGGTAAGGGGAAAGAAGCCTAACATGAGGAGTCAAGAGAGTCAAGCTCCAGGAGTACAAGGGCGGATGTTCCAGGTTTGACAAGGTACCAGTGTGGGAAGTAGAGTTGTGTAGAGAAAACTGAGAATCCCCAGATACTTAAGAGATTCAGATTCAGAGGAACAATTAGAACATCCAAAGAGAGGTTCCAGGGAATTCTTCCTGAGACCATTTCAGGGTTGTCTGGTTCCTGCATCAATTAATTTTCAGCCTTAAGTAAAAAAAGATATGATAAAAGTGTGACTTAACCAAGATAGAAATATATTTTTCTTAAATAACATGAAGTTGGGAAGCTGGTAGTCCAGAGCTGGCATAGTAGCATCACAATATTATCTATGAATCAGCCTTATTCTTTCAGATATCAACATCTTTAGCATGTCATTTCCACTGCCAAGGTTGCATCATGGTCAGTTAGTTGCTGCACTGCAACCATCACATCCAGCACATGGGTAGGAGGAAGGAAGAGTGAGGGGTGAGCATATGCATAGCAACTGACTCAGCCAGTCAGTGTTTCTTACAATGCTCCATCTTGAGATTTCCACTTGCATCTTTTCAGCACTTCTGCGTGTAATATAACAGATCCTAACTAAGACAGAGGCTATGAACCCCATATCAGCCAATAGCTGGGTGCAGTGGCGTACACCTGCCATCATAGCTATGAGGGGAAGCACAAATAGGAGGATCAAAATTCAGACTAGCCCAGGCATAAAGCAAGATCCTATCTCAAAAATAACCAGTGCAAAAAGGGCTGGTGGAATGGCTCAAGTGGTAGAGCACCTGTCTAGCAAGCACAAAGCTCAAACACCATTACCACAAAAATTTAAAAATGGAGTTCCCTTAGCAAGATAAAAGGATATTATGAACACTAAACAGGCATGTGGCTGTCTCTGTAACAACCCACAAACCATAGAATGGGCCAAAACATTATTCCCTAACATTATGTGTTAGGTGAGCCTCTAAATGTATTGGTATTCTCTGGTTCTCTGGATATCCTCTTGTTGATTCTAAGGACGGAAAGGTAAGACAGTTTATAGACAGCTTATTCCAACACTGGGTTTTAGCTAAGTTAGATTTAAGGAAAGATAACAGTGAGAACTCCTGAGAACAGCCAGGAGTAAATATATAATAACAATTACAGTTGGATAAGAACATGGAATTGTGATTTTTTTTTCTTTTGCTGTATTGGGAATGGAACCCAGGGCCTTGTCAGACCAGCACTCTAGCTACACCTCCAGCCTTGGATCATGACTTTTCTAATTTTCTGTTATGTGTTTGTATTATTTTAAACTTTCTTTTTAAAAAGTAAATGCTTTCCTATTGAGTTTCTTTCTCCTATTTTAAGCCTTCTTGTAGAGGGAAGGCATTTGGGCCAGCCTACTTAAAGTGAGACATATGCCCAATGTGCAAATTAGGCTAAAAGGCCACAAAATGTGTTAAGGAAACAAACCAGGGCATGTGAGATTGATCTTGTACAAACATATTGTGTATGTGTAATATTGATCTCCATGTCAGAAAGGAGCCATAATGAGCTGGCCAAGGCTCTCAGGAGGGAAAATTAGAAGATGAGAAAGCTACTCCATGAGAGTAATGAAGAAAAAGTAGCGTAAGTAGGAAACTTGCAGGAGAAAGACGGGGTTCTTAGCCTTTTACCATGCCTTTCCTCAAGTTGCATGGTTCTGGGGAAGTTAATCTATTTGGTCTTGGTTTTCTTACACAGAAAATGGGGTGCAAATGACAAGATGATAATTAAAATCCTTTACAATCTAAGAAGTTTTATTTCCTATAATCGTCGAACCAAGACAAAAAGCTATGAAATGTCTTGAGATGTAAAGACGAGGTTGAATGGAAGCAGACAAGTAGCTTAAGATGTGAAGAGATTTTACCAAGAGTAAAAAAAATTTGGAAGAGGAACATAAAAGTAAGGAACATTAAAGGGGGTGATTTTATGGACAGAGTAGCTGTCCCGATTGAAAAAATGAACCCCATTGTTGAATTGAACAAGCTGATTGCAATTCCAGCAATCAGGAATGACTCCTCATGTGTATCTGGTTGTGACCGCCCAATTAAAATTCCTAAGAAAAAGAGTCACTTCTATAATCACCTAAGTCAATGCATTGCAATGCACTAGTTCTCATTAGAAAGATTTTAATGCAATTATTTCTAAGTAGCATTAATTCCACAATTCTCTTAACCATATAGCTTTCTCTAATGCCTGTTCCTCTAACTCCCAACTCTTTTTAAACTCCACAACTCTTTCCCCCTTTAAATTTAGAAACATCTGCTGATCAATTTATCTTACCATTTGAGTGCTTTTTAATTGAAAAATTGTATATGTACTTTCAATTGCAACATTAAGTATGTATATGTGTGCACATGCACACACAAAAGATTGCTATGGTTCTTCTGAAATACTTTCCTGGAAAATATCTTATAATCTAACACACTACTCTAATGAGATTGTTTTTCAAATGCAAATAAGGCCCTGGATTCTGCAGGATAAATGGAGCTTATCTCTCTGCACTATCACACTAATTATAATTATTTTGTTATAATAGCTCTTCTTTGAACAAAGGCTTGCTATTTTTTCTGCCACCAGAAACTTGAGGGTGAGGAGACAGAGTGTGTTTCCTGGGTTGATGGGTATGTCAATAAGCAGAATGTTAAGGAAGATGAAGAACAGTGGAGATTTAGCCCAATTCAGGCTCTTCCCTTTCCACTGTGGCCTCAACGAAGCCTCTACTCTTCAGTCTCCTGAAGACTCAGGCTTTGGATTTGTTTGATAAACTTCAGGATTCTTTAGAATCCTCTGGTCCAGGTCCCTGTTTTGAGTTTCAGCAAATAGCACTGGCATCTTTCTACACGAGTTTGCTCTTTCAAGATTTCTTTTCCCTGAACATAGAAAAAACCTTTCCCTTCCTATCTTTTGTCTCTCATTTTAGCCTCTAAATCTAGAAAAATAGCTGTCTCTTTGTCTAAAGTTAATACCTATAATACACATCCTTCAAAAATCCCAGGAGATCTTACTTCTGGGTAATCCTCAATGAGATGGGCTATCTAGCTCTTACTTCAAGACCAAATTAGACACATTGGAAATAAAAGAAAACCCAAAGCAGAAAATTCTAAAGTACAATGTAAGTCTTTACTAAAGTTTCTTAGGGAGATGGGGAAGAAACATGAGAAATTCTTAAAAGTATCATCTAGACTTTCTAAATCCTACTTCCTTACTGGCATCTTCTCCCTCTACTTCCCACTACCCAGTCTTTGCCTCTGGAAGTCAGCTTCCTGCCTTCTTCTGGCTTGATGTTTCACACATGCTCTTCTTATCCTGCATAACTCCAATCTACACTTGACATGATTAACACTGTTTTCTCTTTCACATCTCTGTTCAAATGACATTTTCTGGGAAGCCTAGGTTGGGTTCTGCATTAACCTCTTGTGATTTTCCTTCAAAGTATGGACAGCCATGGAGGCACACTGAGTGGACTTCCCATAGAGACCTTGCCAGTCAGCTGCAAGGACTGCAGTGGCCTGACTGCCCAAGATGTTGGCTCCCTTAGGACCTGTTTTAGCTTTCTAGCCTTGGCCACACTTATCTGAGACAGCCCTAATCTAATGACTGGGCCTAGTGTGTGTGTGGGTCCTAGCCCCTGGTCATGTCTGCTCAATGTGAAGTTCCTCTAATGGGCAATACTTGTTCCCAAGTCCCTCTTGATTTGGCCAAGCCCTTGATAAAAGCATTGCAGTCTGAGCATTTCCTATCCTGCCTCCTCCACCCTAACTTCCTTAGATATTCACCCTCAATAAATCTTTCATGCTTCAGTTTCTGCATCTGCTCCTGGGAGGACCCAAAATGACACAAATCGTTATTTAAGCTTATAAACTTATTGTATAATATCTAGTTAATGTTAACACCACATTACAAAATCCATGAGCGAGAGAGTCCACATTTATACTCACAATTGTATCTTAGTTATTTTCCAAACTGATTGGAAAATCCATTTCAAAATGTACTTGTGGAAAGATAGTGAAGAAGCTTTACATGTATTGTCTTACTAATGCTTTGAGAAGGTATGCCATTTTAAAGATGGGGAAAACAAGCAAGAAAGATTAATTTGTTCAGATTTGAATCCAAGTGTGTCTGATTTCAAAGGTTTTATTCCAGATTTCTACTTAATTTTCTTCCTGAGCAGGTGAAAAGAGAATTAGAAGACTCTTCAGCTAGGACCCTTGGGTTTTTACCTTGCTGGATCTTTGCTTCTACCAAATATTGTGAGCTTGATTTGTAAAATTATCTTACCTAATTAATTTGTCTTTCTAACAGTCTACATGGAAGTGCTTGCTTCATGTGTAGTGAAGTGGACTGGTAGTTGTGGGCAGGGATGATACTTATAGAGGAAGAGTCTTGCTGGTTTCTATCGATCCTACTGTTCTCAAGAGGAACTTATGCCAGGACTGGAACACAGCTTTCTCTGATGACAACAACCCTCCTTCCATGTCTAAGACTACATTGCAAGGTCCTCTGAAAATAGTTTCCATTCATGCTGCAGAGAAGTCAGTGGACCTGAGAGCCAATTATTTTCCTCTTGTCTTCAGAGTTATGATGAACTTCATGCAGCTAAGAATATATTATGTTAGCAAGCCTGGAAGGAACCTTAAGTAAAGATTTAGCCTATTTATTTTGCAGAGGAAAGAAATCAAGGTCTAGAGAAGTGAGGCAAACTGAGGAAGAGCCAGGTCTTAATCTAATTTTTGAGAAAGATGTTTCTGGAGTTCTGAAAATCCAAGAGCATGGTGCCAGCATTTGCTTGGCTCTGATGAGGGCCTTCTGGCTAAATCACAACACAGTGGATGGCATCATGACAGGAGTTTTATATGTACATAAAGATCACATGGTAAGACAGGAATCAAGAAAGACTAGGAAGGGGCCAGACTTGGCCTTTATGACAACCCACTCTTGCAGGAAATAACCCATTCTACAAGACACAGCATTAATTCTTTCTGAAGCCTGTGTCCCCATGATCTAACTACATTTCTCTAGGTCTCACCTCTTAAAGGTTCTTCTTCAGTCCTGCCTCCAGAGACCAACCCTCCAGTACATTAATCCGTGGAGCCCACATCTAAATCACAGCAAATAGGAACTAAATTTTTCTCTCCTTTCCTGACTTCTAGCCTGCAGAAAAAATTAAGAATCTTCATTTTGCTTTGGAGCAATAAGGCCAAACTTTGAGAGTTACAAAAACCACTTTTTTGCTGGGATGTGGACTAAGGTTGAAGAATGGACAATGGGCTGAATGTGTGGTTCTAAAATAATAAGTACTGTGTAAGAATCAGTGTTTCCTAAACAAGTGCAACTTCATTGGATAGAGAAGTGTAATTTGCTGGACTATGGAGTTACCTAATCTAGTTTGGATCTCACTGTTGGAAAGTCTGATCAAATTTCAGTTCCTTGCACTACTTTCTCAAATCTTTAATAGAGCTAGCCTAAAGCAATCATTGCTTCCTTTCAAGGAGCACTTACCTCTGCTCTGACATTGAGTATCTCTCTTTCTGAATATTCGTGCCTTTCTAGTATTATTTTCATCTTATAAGTAAAGCTAGGAGACAAAAATAGGCACAAGTCCTACCAAAAAATCATCCATTTCAGTATTATGACCATTCTCTCTTCATTTACAATGCTCAAAGAAATTCTCAGGCCAGGAGAGATGGCCCAGGCAGCCTGGGTTCTCTCACAGCCACTGGCGCTTCCTGGTGCCTGTAAACCTGCCAAAAGCTGGTGCCGCAGCTCTCTCTTAGTGCTCTGGTTGGCCAGAAGGTCCTGTTGGGTTTGGAGAGGGTCAGGGCACAAGGCCAGGCAAGATGAGAGGCTACAGAGAGGAAATAAAGAATCAAAGCATCTAGAGAAATGCATCAAAACGGTGCCAAGAGCAAACTCTGGCTGTGGATCGAGGATTGGCAAGAAAGTAAAAAAGCCATGTTCAAGGTCAATGCAGTGAAGACATTCTCAAGTTGGAAACTGAAATCAATTCTTGTTCCCTTTCAGTCTGGCTGCTGCATCTGGTAGGTACTGAAGAAGCTTGAACATCAGGAGTCAGCTCTAGCTGCAGCAGCCTTAGCGACAGGCAAAAGGGCCACAGGCACAGAGGTAGAGAGAGACCCGTTCTTTGACTTTTTCCATGGATACCTTCTTGACAATAGCAGAGCTGGACCATGGCCTAGGAAGGGCATCACAGGAGTCTAGTCTTGCAGGTTCCCATATTTGAGTTGATTAGAGTTCCATGACTTTATTTTTTAAATATCAGAATCACATGTCCTTGTAGCTAAGGCCATGTTTTGATGAGGGTGGGACTACGAGAGACTGTTTCTCTGTTTTGAGGCTTAAAATTCAGGGCAGGGAAGCTGCTGCACTTCTGACCAGTCAACTCTTGCCAAGACAGGTTTCAAGCATTTTGAATGGATAAAACCCAGAGGAGGTGGGGAGTATAGGAGGAAAGTTCTTTTTCTCTCTTTTCTGCTTCACTGCTTGGTGAAGTGAATAAAGGTGATGGAGAGGGAGTAAGGGAAAACAGTGTCTGGTCAAGAAAAGTATCACAGGATGAGAATTTTTGAGAGTTTGAAGGAAATATGTATCTTGAAATTTTCAATGTTAAAGACACATTTTTTTTGACGCATACTTTATGTTGATCCATAAATGAGCAAATCAATGTAGAAGGGAAAGGGGAATCTTAGTCCATTTTCTGTTGCTGCAACAAAATACCCATTCTGGGTAATTTATAAAGAATAGAAGTTTATTTGGCTCACAGAAGTGGCGGCCAAAGTACAGGAACACAGCACCAGCATCTTGTCAACACCTGGTGAGGGCCTCCTTGCTGCATCACAACATGGTGGAAGGCATCACATGGTGAGACAGAGCAGCACGCCGGCTCAGGTCTCTCTTCCTTTTCTTATAAAAATACTATTGCCATGCATCCCCTGACTAATGGCCTCATCTTTTCCTAATTACCTTCCAAAGCCCCCTTCCTTCAAATACCATTAACATATGAGTTTGAGGATTACTGTTCCTGACACATGCTTGCATTTTAAGGGCCACATTCAAACACAATGCCCAGAACAAGGAGTGCTTAAAGCAGATCTGACAAACCTGTATAATGAAAAAGAAAGAGAAAAGGTGTGGTAGAGGTAACAGTCACCACTTTCACATTTTAACAAACATTGACCACTTACTGGGTACAAGATATTGTACTGGACACTGGTTATTCAGAAACTAACAAGAATATAAGTTATACCATTAAGGATTTTAGAGAAGGGGATTAAACTATTCATAGGCAACCTCAAAGCAAGGTATAATGTGACAACAATAGAGGTTTAAATTGCATGCTATGGGAGACAGAGAAGGCTAAGGTTAATTCCATCTAGCAGATCATAGAAGGCCTCTCAGAGGAGCAGACGTTTTAGCTGAAATTTGGAGGGTGATTTTTTTTTGCTTTGTACATTTACATTTTATTTGAATCAGTAAATTCATTAGCTTAGGAAAATTAAATCTCTCCACTTTCCATTAAAACAGAAGCAACAATATGTGTCATGTCTTATTGGGAATACTATCATTTATCTATCTGAGCTAAGGCCCCCATTCAACTGCTCCAATAACCATGCAAAGGGTCTTATGGTAATTGGAGAATGCAGAGTTCAGCAGTAACTTAAGAAGCTACATTAAGAAAATAAGGAACTTTTGGGAAAATGACAAAACCATTATTTAGGAAAAGCAATATTGGTTTTTCCCCAATAAAATGCAGCTATTGCATTCTTGTGATTACAGCTCAGATCATATTTATAATCTGCTGCCACTTTTATATGTGAAATTGCTTAAGACAATACTAAATATTAAAGTCAGAGATTGGACTACTTCACTTGGCTACTTTAACCAGGGGTTAGCAAACTTTCGTTAAAGGCCCAGATAGCATTTTTGTGGATCACGTGATCTCTGTTACAACTACTGAATTCTGACATTACCAAATGAAAGGGACCATAGAAAATATGTAAATGAATGAATGTGGCTGCATTCTAATTTTATTTATAAAAAGAGTGAAATGGCTGGAAGTGGCCCAGGATGCTGAGTCTGGATTTGGTCCAAGAGCCCCAGTTTATGTACCCTTGCTTTTAACCTTCACTGTCCTCCAACCCTGATACCCTCCCACTTCTGCAACATGAAGTTTCAGCCACTCATTAGAATTTTCCAATCAATACTTAATTTCCCTTTTATCATGTGCTGGGTACTGAAATAGACACCAAGAATCCAGCAGTTAACAAAATAGATTGAATCACAAAAATCAAATATAAATGTGTGATGTCAAGTAGCTGTAAATGTTATAAAGAAAAATAAAGCAGAGAAAGAAGATAGGGAATAGTGGGATGCTCCTTTTGATAGGATAGTCAGAGAAACCTCTGCGAGGAAGTTTAATTCCAGCAGACCTGAATGAATTGAGAGAAGGAGGTATGTGGTTAGGGTGTCCCTGGACAGAGGAAACAGCAAGAGAAGAACATGGTTGTGGTACTTGGATCAACACAGAAATCAGTTGTGATTGGTGTGCTGGGTGTGGGTGTGCAGAGGTTCACAGATAATCAGGTCAGAGGAGTGTCAGGGACCAGGTGAAGTAGTGTCCTTTAGGGTATGAGAAGAGCAATCATGGTCTAATTTATGGTTTATAAGTGCCTTTCTGCCCGTTATGTGGAGAAGACTGCAGAAACTAACAGCAGAGAAGCCAGTTGAGGGCTAGTGTAGTAATTCAGATCTGATGGTGATAGCCTAGAGTAGAAAGGAGACAGGAAATGATAGGATTGGGATAAATTTTGAAGAATTTACTTATTAGATATTGAATATAAAGGGGGGAAAGAAACAAAAAATGACTTAAAATTTTTGGTCTGAGAAACTGGATGTTGTCATTTTCTGAGAAGTAGGAGAGATCAAAAAATTGATTTTGAGTATGTCAAACTTTTTTCCCTCATATTGATGAGCTTACTTCATTCTCTGAAAGCATCTGTTAATGCTCAATGACATTTCTATAGCACTTAACATAGTAAATTAAGTGTGTCAATTGGGAGTCAGATTAGTCATAATTTTCATGATCCCTAGCAAGTTTAGTAATAAAAATAGTAAAATAAGAACAGAGAACACTTGATTAGCACTTTCTATGTATCAGGCACTATTCTAAGCTGTGTATATTACATTGACTTATTCTTTGAGTAAAACCTAGGAGCAAACAGCTTAGAAAAGTCTCTGACTTGCTGCAGATCACATAGTTAATGGTAGTATGACAATGATTGATTTTCATATGTAGAACCACTCGTATTCCTAGGATGAACTCCATTTGGTCATGAAGCATAACTCAGCTTTTCAAAATACCTGAAAAATTAACTATAATTCCCTACCAGCATTTAAGATATAGTCAGTTTTTAGGCATAATCACAAAACCAACCTTAGACCTTAAAACTAAGGGATAATATTAGTCTGTAGTTGCCTCATTTAGCCTCATAGACTCAATTGGAAAAGTGTGTCTCACTTGTATTTTTTGGAAGAATTTGTGAAAGATTGGTCTTAGATTTCTTTTGAAGGAGTTTTTAAATTACCAATTTAATCTCTTTACTCATTATAGGTCTATTTATATTTTTCTATTTCTTCTTGAATCATTTTTTGCAGCTATTTTTGTCTTTCTGAAATTTGTCCATTTCATCTACATTACATAATTTATTGGCATACAATGTATAATGTGTGATATATTCTAAAACACTCCTTTTTATTTCTGTACGGTCAGTATTAATGTTCCTTCTCACTTTTTAGTTTGAATATTCTGGTCAGTTTTCAATTTGTTGAACTTTCAAAATAATCAATTTTTTTTGATGATGGTGCAAGGGTTTGAATTTATGACCTTGTTCTTGCTAGCCAGGCACTGTACCACTTGAGCCATATCGCCTGGCCTTTTCAATTTAGTTATTTTTCAGATAGGTACTTGTGCTTCTACCCAGGGCCAGCCTTAGAGTGCAATCCCCCTATTTCTGTCTCCCACATAGATTTGATTACAGGCATGAATCTTCATGCCCAGCTAGGGTTTTTGTTTTGTTTTTGTGATACTGGGGTTTGAACTCAGGGCCCTGTGCTTGCTAGGAGTGTGTTCTAACACTTGAGCCATGCCCCCAACCCTTTTTGCTTTAATTATTTTTCAAATAGGGTCTCATGTTTATGCCTGAGCCATCCTAGATTGGAGTCCTCCTGCACTGTTGGAATGCCAAGTGTGTGTCAACATACCAAGCTTTTTACTGGTTGAAAGGGGGTCTCACAAACTTTTTGCCCAAGCTGATCTCAAACTGTGATCTTCCTTATCTCTGTCTCTCAAGCAACTAGGATTATAGATATGAGTTACTGTACCCAGCCCTACCTTTTTTTTTTTTTTTTTAAATATAGCATCTTGCTAACTTTTTGCCCAGGTTGACCTTGAACTATAATCCTCCTATCCACCTCTTACATAGCTGTAATTATAGCTGTGAACCACAATACCTGTCTAAAGAAACTTAAGATTTATTGATTTTCCTCATTGTTTTTATTTTCTATTTCACTTATTTCTGCCTTAATATTTACTATTTTCTTCCTTCTCCTTGTTTTACTTTTATTTTTCTATTTTCTTAAGTTAGAAAGTTATTGATTTGTGGTTTTTTATCTTTCTTAAGACACATATTTATAGTTATAAATTTGCCTCTAAGGACTAGTTTTATTGTATCCTATAAGTTCTCATAAGCTTTGGCATGTACTTTCCTTTTCATTTATTTCTAAGTATTTTTTCATATTCATTATTGTTTTTTCTTTCATTCACTTCCTATCAATGTGTTTTTAAATTTCTACATATTTGTGAATTATGCACATTTCTCCTGGTATTGTTTTAGTCTCATTCTATTATGGATGAAGAACATACTTTGCATGTTATTAATCTAAAAGGTATTGATTTTTTTTATGGTTTAACATGTGGTCTATCCTACTGCATATTCTATGTGCACTTGTGAAGAATGTGTGTTCTATTGTTTTTGGGTGAAATGTAATACAGTCATCTGTTAGGTCTAGTTGGTTCATAAGGCTGTTCAAATCTTTATTTCCTTATTTATCTTCTGACTAGGTGTTCTATCCAGTATTAAAAGTGGGATTTTGTAGTCTCCGGTTATTATTGTGTAATTGTCTATTAACAATTTTTATCCTAAAGTTAATTTTATCTTGTTATATTGTAGTCACTTCAGCTTGCTTTTTGTTGCTATTTGATGCTATATATTTTTGCATCTTTTGTATATTAAATCAGTTTTTGTCTTAGAATCTCAAGTTTTTTCTCCTTCCTTCTTTCCTTCCTTCCTTCCTTCCTTCCTTCCTTCCTTCCTTCCTTCCTTCCTTCCTTCCTTCCTTCCTTCTCTTTCTTGTCTTTCTCTCTCAATGCTGGAGATCAAATCCCAGGCTAGGCAAGCACTTTACTACTGAAACTGAACCTGACTCTAAAGTTTATTTCTTGTGGAAAGAATTTGGTTGGATTGTGGGTTTTTAAAAATCAATTCTGTCAGCATCTGCCTTTTGATGAAATAGTTTAGTCCATTAACATTTAATGTAATTATTGATAAGGTAGGATTCATGGCTATCATTTTGCTATTTGTTTTTTATATGTCATATCATTTTTAGTCTTATATTCCTGGTTTCTTCCTTGTCAAATATGTATTTTCTAATGTGCTATCTTAATTCTTTCTTTTGTCATTTATTTTACTATTTTTGTTATTTTCTTTAATGGTTGCCTTGGGGATTATAATTAAAATATTAAATTATAATAATCTAGTTGAGATTAGTATGAACTTAATTTCAATAGTATATAAAAACATTCTCCAAAATAGATCCATCCCCTCTGCATACTTTATCTTTTGTCACAAATTATATTTTTACACATTATAGCACATGAACATGCTTTTATAATTATTGATTATTTATCAGATACAAAAAGAAGTTACAATAAAATGAATTTCTATGGTATTTTATAATTATCTCCATAATTATTGTGGTGCTCTTTATTTTTTCATGTGGATTTGAATTACTGTCTAGTGATCTTTATTTTAGCTAGGTCTCCTATAAGGTGGTTATAAAAATTTCAGTTTTTATTTGTCTGAAAATAACTTAATTTCTCTTTGCTTTTGAAAGATACTTTTGCTGGATTTAGAATTTTTGCTTGACTTTTATTTTCTTTTAGCATTTTGAAAACATCATCTTTCTATCTTCTGACCCCTACAATTTCTGATAATAACTCAGTTTTATTGAGACAACCTTGTACATGATTAGTTACTTGTCTTGCTGATTTCAACACTGTCTTTGTTGAGTTTCTTGGATATGTTGACTGTTTTTCATAAAATTTCAGAAGTTTCCAGTATTTATTCAATTATTCCTTCTTCCCATTTTCTCTCTCTTTTCCTATATAATTCCTCTTTTACATATGCTGGTGTGCTTGATGCTGTCTCTGATACTCTGTTCATTTACTTGAATCCATTTTCTTCTTGGTACTTAAGCAAGATACTATGAATTGATCTGTTTTCAAGTTTGTTGATCTTTTTCTTCTGCCAGATCAAATTAGCTATCAAGTCACAGTAGTAAATTTTTCATTTCAGTTATTATACTTTTCAACTCTAGAATTTGTATTCGTCTCTTTTAAAAATTATAATTTCTATCTCTTTAATTTTATTACTTATTTGGTAAGACATTGTTATCATACTTTCTCTAGTTTTTTTAGACATTGCTTCATTTAGTTCTGTGAACATATTTATTAATAGTTGAGATAAAGTCTTTGTTCAGTAAGCCCAATTTCTAAACTCTAAATTTTGTTTAGAAAGTTATTGGGATTCCTCAGTAACGTTTCTGTTGACTGCCTTTTTCTTGCTCCTTTTTGTTAACTTTTAAAATTTAAGACAAGTTTCTCTATGTAGCCTATATAACCTCAAACTCCCAATCCTCTGCCTCAGCTTCCTGAGTGCATGGCCTTTGCCACCATGCCCAGCTCTTTTGTTTTGTTTCTTTGCACCTATCTTAATTTTTTTGGTTGATAACTAGGCATTTAAAATAATACAATGTGGCAACACTGAACATCAGATTTCTCCCTTTCACAGAGTTTATAGATTTTTCTTTTGCTGTTATTATTATTTCTTTGTTTAATAGCTTTTCTGAAGTAATTCTATAAATTTTTCATCTTTGTTATATTCAGCTACTGCTTGGTTATCTTAGTTAGTGGTGCCTAATGAGTGCACAGTGATTTCCTTAAATGCCTTGAGCCAAAAAGTCTCTCAGCCATTTCTTAGGGTTCATACCTTCAACTCTCCAGCAAGTTTCAACTTTGCCTTACTCATTACTTACTGTGTACACAGAGCCTCAGTTCAGCCAGGATCCAGAGATTAGAGCCTCCTCAAGTCTTACCTAGCCATTCACATCACCTTGCATATGCTTTTGGCCCTGTAGATTTTTGGGAATATGTTTGAATTTTCCAGAGCTGTCTATAGAGCTCTATTTCCCTACTTTTTTTCCCCCTTTTTTTAAAGTTTTTTGGTCAGCCTCTTAAATATTGCAATAATTATCTTTTCTTTAGGCAGCTGTGATATAAGTCAATTGCCACTGATTCTGTTTGACAAATGCCCAGAGGAAAAGGCTGTTTATACTGAATGAGTTCAAAGTCATATAAAATAAAGCTATATGAGTGGAGTTTCCAGTGAGCTTCCAGATAGGCCAATAATTATGTGGAATGGGAGTGCTGTGAACCAATGCTGCCTGTTACAGAGGCTGGTAGGCTGCTGTTTGTATTTAGGCCATGAGCTCAAAATGTTGCTTCTGACATTTTTAAATGGTTTAAAATCAAAAGACTATTTCTTTTGAATACATAAAAATTATATGAAATTCAAATTTAAGTGTCTAAAAATAAAGTCATTTTGGTACACAGCCATGCTAATTCATTTACATATTGTCTATGGCTGTTTTCATGCTAAACAGTGGAGTCAAGCAGTTGTGGTCAAGGCTGTATGATCTAAAAGACCTCATATATTTATTGTCTAGCTATTTTTAGGAAAAGTTTGCCAACTTCTGACATAGAGCATTGACAGATACAAAAGCACTCAAGACAGTCATGTATTGTTTAATTATGGGGATTCATTATGATAAATACATCATTAGACAATTCTGTCATTATGTGAACATCATATAGCTTGCTCACAGAAACTGAGATGGTATAGGTCAACCCCAATATGGCCTCTTCAGGCAATCAAGAGACATAATGAACATGAGATGTATGAGGCTTCTGCTGGCATAACATGGCAACTGTTTTACAATAAACTTTTTTTTATAAGTTGGAGTACACCTAAACAACAATAAAAAGTATAGTATATACACAAACCAAAAACAGTTGTTCATTTTCATTGTCAAGTGTTATCTGCTATACATAATTGAATTGCTACAATATAATTTGTTTTGTTTTGTTTTTTGATGGTACTAGGGTTTGAACTGAGTGACTTCTGCTTGCTGGGCAAGTGCTCTACCATTGGAGCCATGCTCCTAACCTGTGTTGCTTTATTTATATTTTGAATAAAGTCTCATGTTTATGCCTCACCTGTTCTAGGCTGTCATCCTCCTATTTATGCTTCCTGTGTAGCAGGGATGACAGGTATGTGCCACCATATCAAATTGGTTGAAATTGAGGCCTTGCTAACTTTTGCCTGGGCTGGCTTCAAACCATGATCCTCCCTAGCTCCACTTCCTGAGAGGCTAGAATTACAGGCATGCACCACTGTGCCTGGTTTGTGATATACTTTTATGACTGGCAGCACTCTGTGTTTGTTTACACCAGTCTCACTACAAGCATGTGAGTAACGCATTTTGCTATGATGTTACAATGGCAACCATATTACTAGGTAATAGGAACTTTCTCTCCACTATAGTAGTGGTAGTCTTATGGGAGTACCATCATATATGCAATTCACTATTGGCGGAAGTGATGTTATACAGGGCTGACTATAATTATTGGCTATAAATTTTACAAGATACTTTCATATTTACTGCTCAGTTAGGAGACTTTCTTTTCTGAAACGCATACTTCGCCTACTCCACACTGCCTCAATTCAGTCTCATGAGGTTGCATTGTACTTGCCATGGCTTCTCATCTCTGCATGATCTGGCACCTGTCTCCCTCTCTGATCTCATCATTCCCTTTTGCTCACTCTGCTCCAGTTGCCCTGGCCGTCTGTCATTTCTGGGAATGTGCTGAGCAACTTCCTTTCTTGGTGCTTTTGCATTTGATTTTCTCTGTGTTTAAAACAAATTTCCCCCAAGTCTTTACAAATCTGGATCTATGTCATTCTTCAGGTCTGTTTAAATATCACACTTATAAACCATCTTATATAAAGAGTAGTTCCCTCACTCCTGCTCTTCCTTATCCAAACATTTATTTACTTCCTTCATGGGAATAATAGTCGTGTGATTATTTAATTAATTTATTTATTTAACTGTTTTTGGTTTTTTTTTTTTTTCCCTCTTCCCAACTAGAATGTTGACTCTTTAAAGATAGAACTTTTGGGTAGGGGACATGGCTCAAGTGGTAGAGTGCCTGCCTACAAGCCCAAGGACTTGAGTTCAAAACTCAGTACTGCCAAAAATAAAAAAAGGAGCCTGGAATTTGGACTCAGAAATCCTTGGATATATATTGCAGCTCTGCCTCTTACTAAGGATAGGAATTTTACATTTCTTATTCTTTATTATAACATAGTAGTACCCTCAATATTTGTTGGCTGAATGATTATATTTTAGTTTCAATTCCCATGGCTAACTACACAAATTTCTTGTTTGTTTTTCTTAGATTCCCATCTCAAGGAAACTGTCCTTTTTTTTTTTTTTTTTTTGTATAAGCATATTTATGGGTCTATCTCTGGATAGGCTGTTGTTTGGATGAATTTGGTCAGATAACTTTCCTTGGTCTAATTACCTATGGCCAGGAATTAGGAAAGAGGTGGAATCAAAGGGACAATCATGGTTTCTTTCAGCTGGAGTCGTGGACAGACGTGAAAGAGTAGGGTGCAATCAGAAAACAACTTTGTACTTTCTTTTCACTGTCTGTTCTTTGTGCCATTACTTCTTTCTCTGCTCTTAAATGAAATCTTGGGCAGATTTCACAGTCACAATTAGATAATAAAATCTGTCTCCTGTGGTTATTTGCCTTCCTTAAACAGTCTTCATTCACTAATTAATTTATCTAGTCCAATGTAAGTGAAAATTCTGAACTTCATTCAAAGTTACATCTTCTCCTTTACCCCAATTTGGATTTGCTTCAACTGGAAGCTTGCTGTGCAGGTGGATGTGGGTGGGAGCACGTGGGTTGTTTCCGTTTTTCCTGCTCCCCTCACTCAGCTCTTTCTGGCTAATATTGAAGTATAGGAAAAAAGGAGAGGTGTGGGATAGCAGAAGTCTGATTAGCATTACTGTGGTGGTCTTAATTTTCTCTGGTGTGGCCAAGATGCCAATAAGCTCTCCAGTCATGCATTTGGTGCCTCCTCAACGATTCTCTGATGGTGACTCAACTGTAACTTCTTCCTCTGGCCACAACTTCTATTCTCTTTGAGACTTCTGAGCCCTTTCTGGTGAAGTTTGTCTTTCTCTAGCAGAAATCCTCCTGGGCATTTCCTAGGCCAGCAACGTTTTCCTGCAATGCCCACTACTGATCATGGCAAACAAGCACCTTGGCCTGTTTGTTATTTGTGGGAATGTAGTTACCGTCCAGCTGCAGTGCTCTGTTCTGCTGCTTCAAGCTACTTCAGGAAGCCTCAAACCCTTTACATTTTCCCCTGTTTGACTTTGGGACACATACAGAACTCTCTGGTGCTCTCCTTTGATACCTCTTTCACTGGGTTGGAGGTGCAACGGGGCTTTCATGTTGGTTCCCATGTTCCAAGGTGGGCATGACAGGGAGAGAAAAATAACACCACAGTTGTGCAATTCACTTTAAAAGAAATATATATTTTTATTTTTAATTTCTAAAAATTCTTTCAGGAACTGGAGGTGTAGCTCAGTGATGGAGTACTTGTCTGGCATATATGAGACTCTGGGTTTTATTTCCAGCCCTGCAAAACAAAACAAAACCTCTCTTAGTGTCTTCAACTTTATTTATAGGTAAGGGATGGACAATCAACTCATGTCCACAAAATGGCAAGCTCTGCTTTGGGGGTCTAAAACTTCACTCTGGAATGTGGAAGTGGTTGGCATTCATTATTTTAGGTGCCTCAGCCAAACAGAAACCGAGTCCCATTTTAATATCCCATTACACATGTATAGTGTCTTCTGAAACATGTCTCATGCATGAAGCACTCACTTGAACTTGTGTACATGTAGCAAATTTTGTTAATTCTAAAGATTGCATCATACACTTTTTAATTTGTTCTGGAAATTTTGCAAAGGCCTATGGCCAAAAGATTTTAGCTTCATTTATTAACTAACTTATACTGTTAGGACTATGTCAAAGATATCATGAGCCAAAAAATAATTTTTTGCAATAGTTCCAGGTGTTCTGGGTGGGGTGGTACAGTTTTATTGCATGGCAGATTCCACTTCTATCCCTTGAGGCATCATTTTTGTAACACAGCTTATAAAGGCAGCAGAAGGTAGTTCTGCGTTTATTACTTATGTGTTGGTGGAGTGAGAAAGAACAATTTCTAATTTCTGCCAGTAAAATTCTTTTCTGTTTCTGTCTGTTGAGCTTGTTCTGGCAGTAATCATATTCTCCTCCTCCTTTCTCCCCCAGCCTTAACAGAGATACATTTGTGCTCATGCTGGATTGATGTCAGAAAAGTGGAAAAACTCTTCTTTTCGTGAAACAATTCCTTCCTGAATTCAGAAATTAGGATTAAGTAGCCTACACATCGAATTGTCTTTCCTGCTACAAATTGGAGACAGCTTATGAAGACAGATGAAGAGTTAAATGCTGTGTGGCATTTTTATTAACAGCCTGTATCTCTTTAGTACTTTCTAATTATTTTTCTCTCTACTCCCCGCTCTATTCATGGACTCACTCTTTTCTGTGCCCTTCTTTGTTTAAGTGTGGTAATGTTGCCCTGGATCAAATAGGTGCTAATAGACGTTAAATAGATGACTAATTTTGCAGTAGTATCTACCAATATGGGTTTCCACGGGCACTATAACATTTAAGAGGCCTCGTCTGAGGGCTTCGTGATTAGAGCACTGCCCAGGTATATAGATCTGAGGTCAGGTGGCCATGAAGCAGGAGAGAAAACCACAAAGTAGAGGTCCTTGTTCTATTTCGTGCTAACTGCCATTGACTCAAACCAAGCAAGAACAGTCTGACACACACTGTGTCCTTCCAAGATTGATCTTAAGTGGGAGGAAAAGAGAAATGGTAGACTCTTATGCACTCTAAAAAACAGATCTATGCATCACATTTCACATCACTCTCAGCTAATGCCTGAATAATCAATTAATATAGCTCTTGGGAATTCAAACCACCAGCAAAGCTGTTAACATTCTGTTTTATTCTATAGTTAGTAAAGAGTTTACTATGAAATAGTCCTTGGGGGCCCTGGAGTACCCACATGCTGAGATCTGGCTCCCTTTCCTTGGGGACCACACTCTCCAATCAGAAAGGGGAGCTATTGGAGCTCACCATAGGTGCCTCTCCTTCCTGTGGAAGCTTCTTCTATGCCTTATCATTTAAATCTATGTCTTCTTCTTTTCTTTCCTTTTTCCAGTGCTGGGGATCAAACTGAGGGCCTTGTACATGCTAGGCATGAACTCTACCACTGAGCTACATCTTCAGTCCCCGTTCTTAGAAAGTACATTTATTGTTCTTTACCATATGCAGGCCACTGAGCTAAGTATCTTACAATATCATGTGTAATTCCCCAACATTCTATTCTAAATCCCGAGTCATACTCTCCCTTCTCTCTATTCACTGGGAAAGCTCATCTGTTCCAATGGCTTCAATTATCACCATCATACTTAATCTTGGCATCTCTTCATCACTAGGTCCACATCATCCAAAACTCAATCAGTGTTTCCCCAAGGATTATTTGCCTCCCTCTAACTTGATATCTCAGAAAAATTTTCCTATTTTTCCCACCCACCTTCTTTATATCACCATCTTTACCATCACCAAGACTTAAAATTTTAAATCATTTAATGTATAAATGTATGTGTATGTATATATAATGCATATGTGAGTGAGAAAGACCAAGTCATACTAATTTTTCATTCCCCTTGTTTCTTCCACCACAAAGCTAATTCAGGCTTCCTTACTCTGCATATGAGTTACTGACTTCCACAGGTCTTTCCTGATTTTAGGAACTTTTACTTTGATGCATTTTGCTAACACCCTTGGAAATCTTTTACATATCTCTTTCTCATGTCACTTGGATTGCCAGTGGCCCACTGAGTTAAGCTCACATCCTTATTCTCAATCTCTCTCTCTCTCCTGCTCCCCATCTTTCTCTCTCTCTTCTTTTAATGTATAGCCTCACCTCTGCCCTAGACGAGCCCAGGATCTTTTGTCAGCCTCGCCTCTACATCTCTTCATAAAGATCCTTTCACCTAGAATTTTTTCCCTCCCATTTTTTTTCAGATTAAAGAATCCAAGGATCAGAAAAGCTAAATGGTTTTCTTGAGGTTATGACAAATAATTGAGCTGAATTTAAAACTATTCTTCTGATCCCCAAGACTGTGTTATTTTTCCTTAGTTACCTTGGCTTGCTTCAGAATCAGATTAATACAGGATGGAATTTATAGATGGAAATGGCATTTGTGTAGCACCTGCCTGACAATAAAATACTACCATCCCAGGCCGACATTAGTCTTAGAAGACTGCCTCCCTTGTACTAGACCCCAGCCATGACAAATGAAGACATTTTAACATCTCAGTTTACAAACCATGGCTCAATTTTTAATAACTTTTCATTCTGTGGTATCTTAAAGAAAACATAGAACTCAAAGAAAATAATAGTGGGATGCTCATATTTATTTCAAAGCTACTGAAATTCTCCATTAAACTTCAAATTCAATCATAGGGGCATTGCTCCTAGCTGTCCTAGGTTTGTACTTTAAACTGCACCTAAAGTTCCAGCACTGCTTTTTTTTTTTTTGTGATTCTAAAAAAGGATCAGATAGCATATGTTCAAGCTGAGCAAGTTACTAGGATGCCAATAGCATGTTTTTGTAAACTTTTGATTGTGGATTTCCTATGCAAATAGGACTTCTCTGGGTTTCTGCTAGTGTTGCTTTTAAATAAGGACATGACCTTTAGTTCAAAAGAATAGCAAAGATTATTAGACTCTTGTCCAAAGTTTCCTTATGGGTCCTTAAAGTGCAGAGCTGTGGATTTGCAATCTGGTTAGTAACTGGCTGAATAATGAGCAAATGTCTTCTTCCATCTTTGTTCCTTCTCTAATAAAGGTAAGTAACAATTGTCTATTTCCATCCTTCAAAGGATTAAGGATGTTGGTGAACATTATTAAAAAAGAGATTATATTTTATGGCATTAAAATCTCACAAATATAATCAACATCATGACAATAGTTCAGTTTTATTACTGGTACATACTATGGGCAGGTTTGTTACTTATTTAGTCAGCCTCATTACTTGTCACCACCACATTGATTTCAGTCCGAAGAAACCATATTCTCAGACAGAAACATCAAATTTGATTCAAGTTAGCAACACTCATAGCTTTGACAAATCTTTGAGGAGAATTAGAAATGAGACAGTTGTCAAAACTGCCTCTAGAATCTTTTATTCTTTTCTAAGATTTTAGTGTTTTGACTCCAGACGCTGGTTGTTAATAGTAGAAGATATGTCAACCTCATTCTAAACTCTCCAAGCCATGACAAAAAGCTAGTATATGATGAACACAGCGATATCTTCCCACTGTCTTCACAGTAAAAGAAAAACTGCAGATTATACCAATACCACAAATGGGTATCATTGACCATCCATTCTTTTATTAATTTAGCACCCACTATGTGTAAAACATTCTTTGTAATTATGGAGACTAAGGAGATAGGTTCAAAGATGAATAAGGCAGTCTCTACCCTCAAGAAATTAATAATCCACTATGTTGTATTATCAACAGCTTAATTTATATTTCATAACTAATAACTATTTTCTGCCTTTTTTTGATACATGGCATGGTATAAAAAGCATTACATGAGCATTTCAAAGACTTTTGTCTTTGCAGTGGTTCTGCGACTGGACAGCTTCTTTGACCTTGACAATCACTTTATTTCTCTGGGTTCTTGGGTCCTCATCTGTAAAATTATGAGATTCAAAGCTCTACTCATTCCTCTAACATTGATCAGTTACTGTTAAAGCACCTACTATGTGCAAGGCACTGGTCCAATTATTGGGATACCTTAGTGACTTAAACAGTCATATCCCTGCCTTCCTCCTCCTCCCCCTTACAGTCTATAGGGGAGGAAGAGAGAAGATGAACAATAAGCACAGTACTAGATAAGTTGATATAGTATATTAGAAGACTACATGGCTATGGAATAAGCACAGTGTAAGAGAGAATCAGGAGTATAAGACGAGAACCTTTGATTTTATGTAGAGTGATCAGGTTGCCTTTAAACTTGACCAGTTTAAAGACTTAAAAATGCTCTGTTCAATGTCCTCTAAAAGCACTTTTTTGTTCCTATGTGGTAAGCATACTAGAGAAGTGGTGGACTAAATGCTATGGAGACAGTGTACCCTTTCTTGCTTTGTTCTTTCTTTTCCTTGCAGTTGAAATCAGATATATGATTTAGAAGTTTTCTATTCAATACAGTAGCCACTGAACAGTCACATAAAGTGAGCCTTGAAATGAGGCTAGTTCGAATTCAGATACTCTGTAAGTATTAAGTATAATAGAATTTTAAAAACTGTAAAATGTCTCATTAATGTTTTAATATTAATTGCATATTGAAATGCTAATATTGTGTATATGTTGGGCTAAATAAAATATATTTACAAAACCAATTAACTCATCTATTTTTACTTTTTAAATGTAACTACCATAAAAGTTTTAAATTATACATTTAGCTCACATGACATCGTTATTGAGCAGCACACATCTAGAACTTGAAATGAGAGTTTTGCTATTAGTGTCTATGTAGATCTTGCCTTGTTAGGTAAGTTGTTTCTCATTTTGCATGTCTTTCTTTTGATATTCCTCACAGTCCTTTTTCCTGTGGTCACTCGGTGAAGGAATGCAAGCACAGAGTTCACATTTCTAGAATTCAGGATATTTTAGGGCTATTATTAGCATATAATTTGGGTGAGACACGGGAAGGAAAGGAATTTGGATTTTAGGATAGTGTACAGGTTCATAAGAGCACGTTTTAGAAACTGTAAGATGTCATTTTTTATTAAGTTGCTTTTCTATTTAAGATACATTATTTTGTCCTTAGTCTTCATTCTGAACTTAGTGACAAAAAAACATGTAAGCTGTTATAAGTGGTGAATGAGGGTGATGCCATTGTAAAATAAGAGCCATTTCCTCAAGCCACAGCTAATTATGGACAGCAACAAGCTTTGGATAGTCAAATGTAAAATTACAAGAAAGACCTACAAAAAATAGAAATATCTCTTCTTCCATAGAAATTCAGGATACAGCATGGAACCAATTCAACACACCACTCTAAACAATTTACATTTATAGATCCCTGAGTTTCCCTTAATCATGTTTTTTAAAGTAGTCAAGAGCCAGGACAAACTGAAAGATTGCTCAGAGCGGCTACCTTTTGTTAAGCAACAAAGAACTAAATTCTCCAGCTCAGGGATTTTTCTGTTTTCTTTATGATGATTCCCCAAGGACAGCAATAAATCTTATTGACTGACTACAGATTCCACAATACCCCTTAGGAGCTCATTTCAGTATTTCATTCCTCTGATAGGAAAGAAAGCCTTGCTGGTCTACTACCAAAAATAGAGTTCCTTATTCTAAGCCAATTTTCTTGATTTCTTCTTTTCTCACAATTTCCTTATCCCTCTTTCTCTCACTCCCTCCAATTGTCCCTCCCCCTCTCATAACTTACGAGCACTAATCTCTTAAAATGTTTCAAGTATATAAGCAGTTGGAATGCGATTCAACCCCTCTTTTCTCCCTCCTCCAAATCATTGTGTTAGCTACTGAGCTCCATGCAGTTGTATAGTATAGCTTTCTATCTTATATTTATATGTTGTGCTGTCCATGTATCATCTACCTTGAATTTTATTTATGGAATTTCATCCTATTTTCCTAGTTTTTCATTTATCAGGGTCACTATAGTGTTTTTTCTTTCACCTAATCTTACCAAATAGATGTGTTCCTGAACCTGCTGTATCAGAAAGCCATAAACCATGGCACTACAAAAGCATATGTTCCAGTAGGGAATTAAGAAAAAACAAGTTTCACTGAAGAACACAGAAGCAAAAGAAAAAAGAATGTGGTGTCATGAGGAAATCAATGACTGAAAACCAAATAGGAGATATTCAATGTAGAACATTAAGGAAGAGGAAAAGATAGAACTCTCTGAAAATAAAAGAGTTTATAGGTTCCCACAGTTAAATTATATAACTTGGGCCATCTCAAATAGCAGACTATTCAGAAGTTCTCTTGGCCATTCTAGAACAATTCAGTTTGAACTCTTTTATTCAGAGCACTTTTATTTTTTAGAACAATAGAGAGTAAATCTTGTTTATAACCCAGTCTCTTCAGGTTTTCTTTTTAGACCAGTTTCTCCACTGGTGAGTTATTGAATCTGACTGCAGTTGTCTTCCTGGAAACCAAATAAAATTTTAAGTTCAGGAAATATTACCTTGTTTCATTGGTCAGAAAAATCATTGCTTCAATAAAAATGCAGAATACTCATGAGTCACCTGTTTATAGGTGGACCAGTCATCTTGGGTAAGAAAGGGTAGGTCATATTGCCTTTTGTGACTGGTTGGAGAATGGCAATTTCTATAAAAGTAGATAATAATTCCATGTATCTTAAATATTGCATCTGTCTAGTTTCTTCTCTGTTTCCTTTGCTGGGCTATGAGCTCCCAGAGAGTAGTGACAGTGTCTTATTAATTGATCATGGGTTCTCCAGGTCTCACGACAAGGTTAAGAATAAAGTAGGTATTCAATGAATAGTTCATGAATTAATGAGCGAACGAATGAACATAAGGATGAATGATTCAAGTAACCTATATGTACATAAAGAAAAGTTATTGGCAATGCCAATATTTCAAAGCAAAGTTACTCATTTATTTCTTCAAAAGCATTAATAGTGATCTAGTTTGTGTATAATCCTACTCTACAATAATAAAACATTAAAGTAGCAAAGCCCCTTCATTTTGTGTAAGTTAGTTTGGAAAATAAAATACACATATTAACATATAAAAAGAATTTCATATATAGGCATATATACCTGTGTGTTTATTTGTATATATCTGTTTATCTATCTGACAGTAGGTAGACATGGAAATCCTTGTGGTTATCAATATAACCTGGCTTTAATCAAGGAAAGTAGCAAGTGAATCTTGAATCTGATTTGTTTTGTTTGAGATGGTCCTGCCATGTAGCTCAGGCTGAACTGGGACTCTCAATCCTCCTGCCTTAGCCTCTCAAATGCTGGAATTACAGGTGTATGCCATCCTGCCCAGCTTGAATCTGATTTTAATTGAATGATAGTCATGAATTGAAGGGAAATGTTGTCACCCAGGCACAAGAAAAAACATAAATAATTAAACAAAAGAATGATGAAGAATTGGGAGAAAATTGATAAAGATATAATTTGATTTATACCATGAAGAGAATATCAAGAAATAAATATAATACACATGCATGTATCTATCTATTTATCAATATTTGAACCAGCAGGCAGTTGGAAGAAATTACTGGCTTTTTTTTTGTTTTTGCAGTACTGGGAATGGAACCCAGGGTCTCATGCGTGCTACCGCTGAGCTACACTTTCTTTTCCATTATGTTGCCTAGGCTCAAGTGATTCTCCTGCTTCAGCCTCCTGAGTAGCTGGGACACAGGCATTCACCACCATGCTAGGCTTCAACTGAAAGCTCTTAAGCAAAGGGATGAGACTATGAAAGGTTGCTTTGAAAGCTACCTGGGAAGGAAGTCCATCTTGGAATATATTATGAAGATATGATAGTGAGCTGTTATAGACCTGTAAAAGAATGATGACTATGGAATTCAATAGGAAAGACATTCATTGAAACAAACCACAGGGCTTTGTGCCACAATGGAACATAAAAAAGCAAAAATTAAATTTGGGATTGTGCTTAAGAACAAAGTGAGGATATGTGTGTCACTAATGATAACGGAGAGTTTAAGATAAAATATTTTGACATGTTAAATTTGAACTTTGGGACCAATGAAAAGTCAGGGCTTTTCTGAATCTTTCTTTCAGTCTGATCGCTCTCTACTCCAGAAATAATTTTCTGGTTGTTTACAAATTTTCAGTTTGTTTTACTGACTGGCTTTGGACTAAATTCGAGCATGACTGCCACCTTTATAGGAAGCCTAGATAACCTGTGAACTGTGGGATCTTTTATTTATTCATGTATCCAAGAGTTATGAACCAAGTACCTTGTCTATGTCAGGGACAGTGCTTAATGATATAAACACAAATCTAAAAAGAGGATCACTGAATAGTTATGCAAAGAAGTAATTACAAAAATCTAACCCAGGGTGTGTAGTCATCCTTTGAGAGTAAAGTTCAAGGTACAAAACTCATCATCAAACTCTGTCTCCAGCTCTATCCCTACCTACTCATCAGAAAATAGAGCCTACTTCAAAATCCTCCAAAACATGAAAATTCCTTACAAAGTGTTATAAGTTGCAGTTGCCACATCATGGTCCCTCTTTTGTTCACTAAAATGCATGGAAAATTCTGGATCTAAGTTTATTCCAGATTTGCCAGACTATGAAGTACAGAATGAGGGCCATTAGGATTGGAGACTGGACAGACAGGGAGAAGTCAGATGCTTGTGCTACCTTTGATTTCTGCAAAAACTACTTCATAATTTGATTTTATGAATTGATACCTAATCTTCATAGGAAAATTCCACAGAGCTTCTGTTTGTTCAGAGGAACAAAGAAAGGCAAACAGATCCCTTTGTTCTACATAGTTGGAAAGTTTTTGGTGTGACTTGGTCTGGCTTCCTCTGATGGAATACTGCCATTTGTCTCTTTTGGACTTTCTGTCTCTATTTCTCTTCTCGTTTGTCTGGAAACAGATTCTTCTACCAATTTAATGTTGGTTATTCAGGCCCAGGTAATCTCTCAGACACCTCTAGGTCTGAACACTGTCTTTACTGCTTTCTTCTGTCAGAGTCTTTAGAGTTGCCACCCTCCTCTCCCCTGCTTGAGAATTGCTAAGAGATCTTGCCCCTCTATCTAAGAAGTTTCCACTTCTTTTTTCATTATTCTCAGATACCTTCTTCTTTTCCATTTCTTCTTAGTCTAATTGCAAGCCACATTTACATACTTATTTATCTCATATATTTTTCTCTATTTCACTAGGCTATAAGTTCTAAAAAGGCACAGGAACTATGTTTGCTTAGTTCAGTATTGCATCAACAGCATATTGATTTAAATATTTAAGTAAGTGTTCTGTATTGTAAGTATTAAGTAAATATTTGGTAAATGGACTCCTGAATTGAATCTAACCTTGACGGCATTAACTCAACAAAACTGTGTGATGAAGAATGTTTTAAGGTTTTTCATTGATGGCAAAGGCCCAAAACTTTGAATTAAAATAGACTGAATGGGAAGCCTGTAGAAATATTTATGTTTAAGATTTGTTTGTAAATTGTATTTGGAAGTAAAAGTGCAACCCAGTTGAAGTCATGTGAAGTCCTATAATTCCAGGAACCCCAGCTGGGTTTCAAGGCTAATCAGTGATCAAGCGCAGTTGGTTCCTTGACCTAGTTTTTGATGAAATCCCTCCTAAGACCATCAAATGATTAATTATTGGATTAACAAACTAAGGATTAATAGTGCCTCCTGGTTCAGATGGTTTGCAGACTTAATGTAAGGCATCCAGATCTTTTTCATCTGTCTCTAAAAAAATTACTCTTTTCTCTCTTAAATTATTTTCTGTAGCTTCTGTATATGACTGACTGAAAGGATTGTTACCTATTGATTTTTGGTTTTCTTTCAGTACAGTTACAAGAGCAGATTTAAGGTCCAGCAGGTGAGTGGGGAGGACAGCCAAGTATGATCAGGAAATATAATGCTGCATGATTTTAGAAAAGTTAAATATGCTTACAGCTCTCTTGAAATATCACCAAATATTATTAAGAAAATTTTCTGTCATGGTTTTGAGAAGAAAACAGAAACATAGTGGAGTCTTTTATATAACAGTCTCAGTCTGTTCTCAAAAGAAGGCTCCATTATGCTTAGAATATTTAACTTTATTACACTGAGGTAAAAAAAAACAAGCCTCACATAAAAGAATTACACATACATGATTATGGATACCTACTTTATAGGTATCCATTCTACTTTTTTTTTTTTTTGGTGGTAGTGGTGTTTGAACTGAGGGCATCATGCTTGCTAGGCAGGCACTCTACCATTTGAGCCACTCCACCAGTTGGTATAAATTATATATCTATATAGGTCATGTTAAGTTCTATAATCTCAGCTGGATTTCAAGGCTAATCAGCAATCAAACATGGTTGGTCCCTTGACTTAGTTTTTGCTGAAATCCCTCCTGAGACCATCAAATGATTAACTATCAGATTAACAAACTAAGAATTAATAGTGCTCCCTGGTTCAGATGGTTTGCAAATCTAATGCAAACCAAAAAACTAAAAGTAGAACGACCATTTAAGTCTGCTATACCACTCTTGGGCATCTATTAGTTTTTGATGTCCACCATTCTTAGCCATAAAGGACATGCAAATCAAAACTACACTGAGATTCCATCCCACTCTAGTCAGAACGGCTGACTAGAAAGCAAGCAATAAATGTTGGTGAGGATGTGAAGGAAAAGGAATCAATCCATATGCACTATTGATGGGAATGTAAATTAGTGCAGCTACTATGTAAATCAATATGGATTTCTGTGGGTATAATTATATATATAAATCCAAAGGTATTAATTATATATAGATATAAATTATATATAAAGTTTTTCTCTTGCATATATTAGCCATACATAAAGATTTCATTGTGACATTTCCATAAATGCATATAATGTACTTTGATCAAATTCACTACTCCATCACTCATTCTTATCATTCTTCCCCCTTTTAAACAATTCTTAATGGGTTTCACTACTCTATTTTCATAAATGTGAACAAAGTACTTTGATCATATTCACCTCACTTTCACCCTCTCCCTCCCGTAGTTCCCATCTTCAGACAGTTCCCGCATTTTACACTCATGTCTTTTTTTTTTAAAGGACTAGATTCTGCATGTGAGAGAGAACATGCAATTTTTGTTTCTAAGTCTTGTTTATTCTGCTTAACATGATGATTTCTACTTCCATCCATTTTCTTGCAAATGACATAATTTCATTCTTTATGACCAAGTAATACTCCATTGCAAATATATATCAGTGTCTTTATCCATTCTTCAGTTGATAGACACCTAGCCTATTGTGAATAGTGCTGTTATAAACATGGATGTGCAGATATCTCTATTGTATGCTTGCTTATGATCCTTCAGATATATGCCCGAGAGTGGTATAGCAGGATCATAGGGAAGTTCTATTTTTAGCTTTTTGAGGAACGTGCATATTGATTTACATAGTGCTGCACTAATTTACACTCGCACCAAAAGCGTATAAGTCTCCTTCCCCCTTCCTCACCAGCATTTGTTGCTTGCTTTCTTGATGGCAGCCGTTCTGACTAGAGTGGGATGGAATCTCAGTGTGGTTTTGATTTGCATGTCCTTTATAACTTAAGGATGTTGAATATTTCTTCATGTATTTGTTGGCCATTTGTACTTCTTCCTCTCAGAACTGTCTTTTTTAATTTATCTGGCTATTTATTATCTGTTCTTTTAGGTGTGTATTTTTTGGAGATTTTTATATATTCTGGACATTGATCCTTTATCTGGTGAATAGCTGGCAAAGATTTTCTCTTACTCTGTAGGTTGTCTCTTGATTCTGGTAATTGTTTCCTTTGCTGTGCAGAAGCTTTTTTATTTCATATAAGCCTATTTTTAAATTCTCACTCTTATTTCCTGAGCAATTGGGGTCCTATTCAGAAAGGCATTACTTATGTCTGGATCATCAAGGGTCTTCCTGTGTTTTCCTCTAGTAGTTTAAAAGTTTCAGGCTTTACATTTAGATCTTTGATCCATTTTGAGTTAATTTTTGTACAAGGTGACAGTCTTCTACATATGGATGTCCAGTTTTCCTAACAGCATTTGTTGAAGAGTCTGTCTTTTCTCCAACATATATATTTGGCACTTTTGTCAAAAGTCAGATGGCTGTAGCTGTGTGGACTTATTTCTGGATTGTCTATTATATTCCGTTGGTCTACATGTCTGTTTTTGTGCCAGTACTATGCTGCTTTTTTTATCATCACTCTGTTGTATAATTTGAAGTCTGATACTGTGATACCTCCAGTATCTTTTTCCTCAGGATTGCTTTTGATACTTGGGGTCTTTTGTATTTTCATATGAATTCAAGGATTGATTTTTCTATTTCTATGAAGAATGGCATTGGAATTTTATGGGGATTGCATCGAATCTGTAGTCTTCTTTTGAAAGTATAGCCATTTTCACAATATTTATTCTGCTGACCCCTGAACATGGGAGGTCTTTCCATCTTTTAGTTTCTTCTTCAATTTCTTTCTTCAAGGTTTTACAGTCTTCTTGATTTTTTTCCTGTCAAGTGTGGCTCCAGTGTCTCAGCATAATTTTTTATTTACCTCCTTTGTTAGGTTTTTATCCCTCAGGATTTCATATGTTTGAGGCTGCTGTGAATAAGATTGTTTTTCTGATTTTTTTCTTTCTTTTTGGGTTCTAAGAATTTTTTTTTACTATCTAAATTAATTTTATTGTTTTCCTTTTTTGTTGTTCATTTATTCACATGTGCATACATTCTTAACTTGTTCGTTAATGGCATATAGAAAATGTACCAATTTTTGTATTTGATTTTTGTACCCTGTTACTTAGCCAAACATGTTTATTAGATTTAAGAGTTTTTTTGGTGGAGTCTTTATGGTCTTTTAAATATAGGATCATATTATCTGTTAATAAGGATAATCTGACTTCTTCCTTTCCTATTCGTGTGTCTTTTATTTCTTTCTCTTGCTTCATTGTGCTGGCTAAAAATTAAAGCATATATTTAGTAACAGTAGAGAGAGTAGACATTCTCATCTTGTTCCTGACTTTAAAGGAAATTCTTTCAGTTTTTCCTCATTTAGTACAGTGCTGTATGTAGGTTTATCATATATAGTCTTTATTATGTTGAAGTACAACCTCTGTTCCTAGTTTGATCAAGGCTTTTATCATGAAAGGATATTATATTTTATCAAAGGCTTTTTATGTATCTATTGAGATGGTTATGTGATATTTGCTGTTTATTCTATTTATGTGCTATGTTACCTTTATTGATTTGCATATATTGAACCATCCTTGCATCTCTGGAATACAACCAACTTGATCCCCATTTATGATCTTAAATGTGTTGTTGAATTCTGTTTGCAAGTATTTTATTGAGAATATTTTTGCTTATGTTTGTAAAATTGGTTTGTAATTTTCTTTCTTTTTTTTTTTTTGTAGTGTCCTTATTTGGTTTTGATATTAGGGCAATACTGGCTTCATAGGATAAGTTTGGTAGCATTTCTTCCCTCTCTATTATATGGAACTCTGGTGTTATTTCTTCTTTAATGGTCTAGTAAAATTCAGTAGTGAATCCATCTGGTCCTGGGCTTTTCTTTGTTGGAGGACTCTTTACTAGTACTTCAATTTCATTGCTTGTTATAGATATGTTTAGGTGTTTTATATCCTCCTGGTTCAATTTTTGTCAGTCATATGCATCTAGAAATTTATCCATTTCTTCTATGTTTTCCAGTTGGTTAGAATATAAGTTTTTGAAGAATTCCCTAGTGATCCTCTAAATTGTCTTGGTATTTGTTGTGATATCATCTTTCTCATCTCTAATTTTATTAATTTGGGTCTTCTCTCTTTTGTCTAGTTTGGCTAAAGGTTTATAAATCTTTATATTTTTCAAAGAACCTATTTTTTGTTTCATTGATTTCTTTGTACTCTTCTTTTAGTCTCCATTTCATTAATTTCTGCCCTGATCTCTATTTTTACCATCTGCTGCTTTTGGGTTTGGCTTGTTCTTGGTTTTCTAAGAGCTTGAGATGCAGCATTAGGTTATTTATTTGGGAAATCTCTGATTTTTTAATGAAGGCATTCAGAAATATAAATTTCCCTCTTACCACTGCTTTTGCTGACCCCAAAAGTTCTCTTATGTTGTGTTTTAGTTTTCATTTGATTTTAGAAATTTTTTGATGTCCCCTTCCACTTTATTTCTTCAGTAACTCACTGATCATCCAGGAGTGAATTGTTTGGTCTGCATGTGTTTGAATATTTCTTGTAGTTTCTATTGTATTGATTTATAGTTTTATTCCATTGTAGTGTGGTAAAATATAGGAAATTATTTCAATGTGTTTATATATGTTAAGACTTGCTTTATGTCCTAAGATACTTTGGAGAACTGTAGGTTGTTGAAAAAAAGTGTATTCTGTGGCTCTTGGGTAGAACATTCTGTAGATGGTTGCTAAGTCCATTTCATCTGTAGTGCCAATTAATTCTGAAAATTTCTTACTTATTTTTTACTTACTCATTTTTTTGACTGGATATCCTCTCTGTTGGTGAGAGCAGGGTATTAAAGTCACTCACTATTATTGTGTTGGGGTCTATCTACATTTTAATGTATAGTAGTGTTTGTTTTTGAAATTGGGTGCATCAACACTCAGTACAATTGTTATCACCTTCTGATGGATTGTCCCCTTTATCAATATGATGTGACCGTCTCTGTTTCTTCTAATTTTTTTTATTTGAAGTCTACTTTGTCAGATATGAGTTTAGCTACTCCTGCTTGCTTTCAGACTCCATTTGTAGGCAACAAATAGTTGCTTCTTGTTTTTTAATCCAGTCTACCAGTCTGTCTATTTTTATTGGAGAATTGAGACCAATGACTATATTAGTATGTAGTAATTCCTCATACCTTTCCTTCTCCCTTTCTTCCTCCTCCTCTTCCTCATCCTTCCCATACCATTCTTCCTCCTCCCCCTTCTTCTTTATACCCATGATTTATAGGTTTGTCTTTTACTGGTTTCCCAAAGGTCTTACATGTTCTTTTGGACTTCTTTGGTTTTTTTCTATATCTTCATCTGCATGTCATAACACATTTACCCAGTTCTAAAGCCCTGATATTCTGTCTTCAATTTGATGCAGTCTACTAGACAGACTATCAACTGAATTTTTCATTTGACTGACTGAGTTTTTCATTTCCAGAATTTTAATTTGATTTTTTTCCTCAGAATTTCTGTCTTTATTGAATTCCTTTTCCTTGTCCTGTATTATTTTCCTTATTTCATTTAGCTTTTTATTTGTGTTTTCTTGAAATTTATTCAAGAAACATTTATTCATGTCCTTTTTAATTTCATTGGTCATTCTTTGTTTTGGCAGTGCTGGGGTCTGAACTCAAGGTCTTGTGTTTTCTAGGCAAGTGCTCTCTACCATTTGAGCCAAACTTCCAACTCTCATTGATCATTCTTAAAATCATTTTTTTGAATTCTTTGTTGAAATTTAGCCTATTTCACCATCACAAACATTTGTTACTGTGGAATTGTTGAGTTTTGAAGGAGCCATGTTCTCTTATTATTTTCATATTTCTTGTGTTTCTGCATTGAGATTTGCACATCTGAGACCAAGTTGTTGATTAGAAGCTTGGTCAGGTTGCAATATTATTTCTCACCACTGGACTAGGGATATGGCTTGTTAGCTAAGCATTTTCCCACATGCTCAGCACACCAGACCTCTTCCCCAGCACTTGATTGAAGTAAAATAGTTGGATAGCAATGTTTACTATATAGTTATATAGAAAGATTGGATGCCCACTTCTGGGATCCTTTCACTATAGAAACATCCCTTCTTTGTTCACTGGGGACTGCTGCTGGCTACAGGGAGCTTTACAGCCCATATACCAGGCAGGTTCTCACTTGCTCCCCAAGACCCTAGTTTGTGTCCCCAGGTACAGCAAGCATCCAAATCTTGAGGTGATCTCTGGATGCTTCAGAGAATGAAGGGAGAGGAGCAAACAGAGCACTGGGTTGTACACAGACTGGGAAAAAACTAAGGGACTTAGTTGCTCTGCCTGATGCTCTCAATGCTTTCAGATCCCATCCAGAAGTTTACCTCCCTGTGGGGAAGAAAAGGCTGTAGAAGTCTCATGATTCAGTGGGACTGTATGGGGGGCCTCTCAGTGCTGACTGGTAGCAAACACATGCTAGGATGCAGTTCCTGAGTTGTTCTCAATGCTTTCACATTGTGCCCAGCAGTTCACCTCCCTGTTGTTGGGGAAGAGACTGAGGAAATCATGTGATGTGATAGACCTGGGCTGCAGGCCCTTAGACCTGCTTGGCAGCAAACACATGCCGGGATACAGTTCCAAAGGGTGGGCCTCAGTGCTGTCAGATACTGCCTGGAAATTTGCCTCCCTAGTGGAAGAAGAAAGCAGTGGAAATTACATGATTTTGAAGCCCTGGATTCTGGGCCCTCAGATCACCTGGCCTGAAACACGTATCAGGTTGCAGTTCTCAAGGGCAGGTCTCAGGGCTTTCAGGCCCTGTCAACAGTTAATCTCCCTAGGAATGAGGGAAGGGTGTGTGTGTGGAAATCTGTGGATATCATGTGATCTGGAGGATGTGGACTTAGACCTATGACCAACCTAGCAGTCTACACAGTCAGCCAGAAGGCAGGCCCTGGAGGGGAAATACTAACCTAGCCACAAGCTTGGAACTTTGTTTTCACACCACTATTCTCAGGCAATAGGACTAGTTCCTCACCAGAGAGAGTGGGGCCTCTCACCACTATGCCCTTTATCACTGGAGCTTCACACTGTTTAAATTTCTCTGCAGGACCATGTCAGACCCTCTCCCTCTCCTTGACTGCCTCTTGTGGTCATCTCCCATCCAGACACTGTATTAGGTTTTCTCAAGACTGTTCCTTATTTTCAAGCCCCCAGAGTATTTTACTCCATAGCTTTCTGAGATAAATAGAGTGACAGAATGACAGAATGTTTTTCTTCAGTGAGTCTAACCTTTCACACCAGAGCAGTCACTGTCTCTCAGATAAAACCAGTTTCTAGGTTTAGGCCTTATTGGAGGTGTGGGCTAATCTTACTGCTAGAATTGCCAATCTGTCACCACGTCCATTGCTGTGAATGTGTTTTTGGCTTCTCCCTCCTGGGCAGCTGGGGACAGGCTTGAAACTATATGCTCCTTTTCTCTGTTGCTTCAGTTTCTCCATGCTCTTCTGCTGCCCTGCTACCTCATTCATGATTCCCAATCTCTTCCCTTTCTTTCTTCAAAATATAGTCTCTCCTTTGTTATTTTTACTCTTCTAGTTCATGGAGTTAAAGCAGTGGATGTTTATAGTCTTCCATCTTGCCCCCATCTCTATATACAAAGTTTAAACCAGATCTCCTTTGGGGCTAAAGATTACATATTTCCACAATTATAAAATCGTTACTACTTTCCCTACCTGCTTGCATATTTTTTAGTTATTAAATTTAATTTTAGAAGAGAAACTCGAAGCAGTGATTTAAATAGTTAAGCCCAAATGTAAGGAGTGAGACTCAAAGAAAGTTGAAGGAGAAGAAGTATAGAGAAAAGGAAAGCAAGAAAGAAAAAGAAAAGACATTCAATCATCCAGTGTCAGCCCTTATCAATCCCTTCTGGTGACAGTTGCCATTTTCCCTCAGCTTATCTGCTATAGAATAGTCAAGTTCTACACAGTATGAGGGCTTTGTTGGGAAGACATGGCTGAACAAAGAAATGAAAATGATAAAAAGAGAAGTAAAAATACAAAGAAGGAAAGAGAGCCTCCATTTTCAATAAGGCTTTTCATAAATCACCACCCTCAAACTATTTAGAAAATGTGTCTTCTTTTCTTGTCTCTATTCAATGAATACTTTTGGATAGGCACCCAATTAAAAAAAAATGGATTAGGTGGATCCAAGATGGCAACTAGAGGGCAGAAGCAGACAGCATGAGCTCTGTAAATAAAAATGCCATGGCTCCAAATCTGCTTGGGAGACATGGACCAACAGCTGAACAAATAAATGGCACATGGTATTCCCACAGCTACCCCTGGGATAAAGAAGTATAGCCCCCTAGACAGACTGAAGCTTGCCCCTCAAAAAAAAAAACTGAATAATAAACAAGGAACAGAAAAGGAATATGCAGCAGAGGAGGTGGGGTGCTCTGAGTGCACCACAGAATGGGAGGAGGGAAGAGCTGATCTCTGTGCAAACTTTCAATAAAGACTGGAAAGGCAGAAGGGCCGACAGTGAGCTGGTGATAAGTTGCTGCCTGAAATAAGGCAGATGGTGGTCCACAAAGCTCATCTCCTGAGCCAGTGAGCAACATCCAAAGTCAAATGATGTTACAAAATTGAAAAAAAATCAGCAAACCAGCATAACATGCTGACAGCAGAGAGCTGACTGACAGATCTCTGATCTTGCCCCAGAGAAAGGGCACGAGGCAAAGAAACAAGCCCCCAATAAGCCAATGCAAGGAAAACCCAACTCCAAAGCAGGACAGCTAGTAGGCCACAGAGCTGATCTCCAGAAACTGAGGACAAATCTCAGCTCACTGAGCGAGGAGCTGACTAAACAGCTGCCTCTGAAACACAGATTAAAAAACTGGTGAGTCCTCCCAACCACCTGGCGAAACTAAGGCAGAGCTTCTGCTTAAATACCTAGACCAAGACTGGATGCTGAAAGAGTACCACCAGAACTACTAAGACTGAAATTCTATTGTTTCTGAACCTGGAATTTTTTTTTTTTATGTGTTTGTTGGTTTTGTTCCCTGTTTGTTTGTCACCACCTTTCCCCGTGGATTTTTTTGGTTCTCTCTCTTTTCTTCATTCATTCATTCATTCTTTCTTTCTTTGTTTTGTTAGTTTTTACTATTTTAAGTTAGCTAATACTAATTACACACAGACTGGGGACAGAAACAGCACTAGCTGGAGCAATGGGAAGACAAAAAAGGGATGGAAAACATTCTCCCCCCAAAAATAAAGTAATACAGGATTCAGAGGGAAATGAAGAAAATGGATACCCAGTTCCAGACTCCAACAATACAAAGATAAACTACACCAAGGAACCCAATGAAGCCCACTAGACCACTCTGAAAGAAGAAATCCTGAAAGTAACTAATGAGAATTTCATGGAGATGTTACTTGACAGGGTCAACCAAAATGTACAGGAGGCACTCAAAAATTCCAAGACAACAAAAATAAAGAATATAAGAAGGCACAAAAACAAATAAGTGAATTAATAGAAGACATAAATAAATACCAAAGTGAAACAGAGAACACCATAAATAGAGAGATAAATGAATTAAGGATGAAAATGGACAATATTAAAGAGGAAGTGGCTCATGATAGAGAAAACTTTAGAAAAAAGAATGAAACAAAAATACAAAACACAGTGGAAGGCCACTCCAGCAAACTAGAACAAGCAGAAGACAGAATCTCAGAACATAAAGATGAAATGGAAATTAAATGAAAAACTGAAGAGCTATTAGTCAAACAACTCAAGACCTGTGAAAAGAATTTGCAAGAACTCACTGGCTCCACCAAAAGGCCACCTGAGAATCATGGGCATTGAGAAGGAGAAAAGGTGCAAGCAAAAGAAATTCATAATATGTACAACAAAATAATACCAGAAAATTTCCCAAATCTAGAGAAAACATTGCACATTCAGGTACAGGAAACTTGCAGGACACCAAACAGACTTGACCAAAATAGAAGTACCCCATGACAATTATCATTAAAACAACAAGCACAGAGAATAGAGAAAGAATATTAAAGGCTGTAAGAGAAAAAAAAAAAAAACAAATAACATACCCATCAAAATCACAGCAGATTTCTCAATGGAAACCTTAAAAGCAAGAAGAGCTTGAGGTATTCTGGGCATTGAATGAAAATAACTTCAACACTAGGATACTTTACACAGCAAAACTATCATTCAAAATAGATGGAACAATAACAGTCTTCCATGATAAGCAGAAACTAAAACAATATATGACTACCAAGTCACCACTACAAAAGATTCTTCAAGGAATTCTGCACACAGAAAATGAGAGCAAACAAAACCATGAAAGGGCAAGCAGTACCAAACCACAGAAGAAAAGGCAAGAAAGTAGAGAGTAACACTGATACAGCTGCACATAATCAAACCGTTAAACAACAAAGACAACTAAATGACAGGAATCACTACATACCTAACAATACTAACACTGAATGTTAATGAACTTAATTCCCCCATCAAAAGACTGTTTGACAAACTGGATTAAAAAGGAAAATCCAACAATCTGCTGCCTATGGGAGACCCATCTCATCAACAGAAACAAGCACTGGCTTAGGATGCAAGGCTAAAAGAACATTTATCAAACCAATGGCCCCTGAAAACGGTCAGTGGTAGCAATACTTATCTCAGACAAAATAGACTTCAAACTTACATTGATCAAATGAGATAAAGAAGGACACTCCATACTTATTAAAGGGGAAATACACCAAAAGGAAATAACAATTATCAACCTATATGTACCCAATGTCAATGCACCCAATTTCATCAAACATATTCTGAAGGACCTAAAAACATATATAAACTACAACACAGTGGTAGTGGGACACTTTAATATCCTCCTATCACCAACAGACAGGTCATTGAAACAAAATATCAATAAAGAAATTCTAGATCTAAATCACACCATAGACCAAATGGACCTAGCCGATGTCTACAGACTATTTCATCCAACTTCTGTACAATATAAAATCTTCTCAGCAGCTCATGGAAACTTCTCCAAATTGATCATATTTTAGGGCACAAAGCAAGCCTCAGCAAATATAAGAAAATAGAAATAATACCATGCATTCTATCTGATCACAATGCATTAAAACTAGAACTCAACAACAAAAACAAAAGTAAAAAACATGCAAACAGTTGGGAGCTGAACAACACATTGCTCAATGATCAATGGGTCATTGATGAAATAAAAGAGGAAATTAAAAGGTTCCTAGAAGTTAATTAAAATGAAAACACGACCTACAGGAACCTATGGGACACAGCAAAGGCAGTCCTGAGAGGAAAGTTTATAGCCATGAGTGCATATATTAAAAGGACAGAAAGATCTCAAATCAATGACCTAATGCTACATCTCAAACTCCTAGAAAAACAAGAACAAGCAAATCCCAAAACAAAGGAGAGAAATAATAAAAATAAGAGCTGATATCAATAAAATAGAAACAATAAAAAAAAAACCAAAGAATTAATGAAACCAAAAGTTGGTTCTTTGAAAAAAATAAACAAGATTGACAGACACCTGGCAAACCTGACTAAAATGAGGAGAGAAAAAAACCCAAATTACTAAAATAAAAAATGCAAAAGGGGAGATAACAACAAACACCATGGAAATCCAGGATATCATCAGAGACTACTTTGAGAAACTAAATGCTAATAAATTTGAAAATCTTGAAGAAATGGACAGATTTCTAGATACTTATGACCATCCAAAATTGAACCAAGAGGATATTAATTGCCTGAGTAGAGCTATAACACAAAATGAAATTGAAGCAGCAATAAAGAGTCTCCCAAAAAAGAAAAGTACAGGACCTGATGGATTCTCTGCTAAATTCTATCAGACGTTTAAAGAAGAACTAATACCAACCCTCCTTAAACTGTTCCATGAAATAGAAAGGCAAGAAATCCTGCCTAAATCATTCTATGAAGCCAGTATTACATTCATCCCAAAACCAAAGAAACCTCCAAAATGGAGAAGTATAAGCCAATCTCCTTAATGAACATCAATATAAAAATCCTCAATAAAATAATGGCAAACCGAATCCAACAACACATCAGAAAGATCATTCATCAAGACCAAGTTGGCTTCATCCCAGGGATGCAGGGGTGGTTCAACATACGAAAATCAAGAAACGTAATAAACCACATTAACAGAAGCAAAGGCAAAAACCACTTGAACATCTCAATAGATGCAGAAAACGCCTTTGATAAGATCCAACACCATTTCATGAAAAAAAACTCTAAGAAAACTAGGAATAAAAGGAAAGTACCTGAACATTGTAAAGGCTATATGACAAACCTACAGCCAACATCATACTTAGTGGTGAAAAACTGAAACCATTTCCCATAAAATCAGGAACAAGACAAGGGTTCCCACTATCCCCACTCCTATTAAACATAGTCTGGAATTCCTAGCCAGAGAAATTAGGCAAGAAAAGAAGAAATAAAAGAATACAAATAGGTAAAGAAACTGTCAAAATATCCCTATTTGCAGATGATATGATCTTACACCTTAAAGACCCAAAAAACTCTACCCAAAACTCCTAGACACCATAAACAGCTACAGCAAGGTGGCAGGATACAAAATCAACTTACATAATTCATTAGCTTTTCTATACACCAATAATGAACAAACTGAGAAAGAATATATGGAAACAATTCCATTTACAATAGCCTCAAAAAAAAATCAAATACCTAGGAGTAAACTTAACAAAAGATGTGAATGACCTCTACAAGGAGAACTACAAACTCCTGAAGAAAGAGATTGAGAAGACTATAGATTTCCTGTGCTCATGGATTGGTGGAATCAACATAGTAAAAATGGCCAAACTACTAAAAGCAATCTACATGTTTAATGCAATTCCCATGAAAATCCCAATTACATTCACCACAGAGATTGAAAAATCTACCCTAAAGTTCTTTTGGAAAAACAAGAGACCACGAATAACCAAGGCAATACTCAGCAAAAAGAGCAATGCTGGAGGTATCACAATACCCAACTTCAAACTATATTACAAAGCAATAGCAATAAAAACAGCATGGTACTGGCACAAAAACAGACATGAAGACCAGTGGAAGAGAATAGGGGACCCGGATATGAATCCACACAACTATGCCCAGTTTATTTATGACAAAGGGGCCAAAAATATATGATGGAGAAAAGACAGCCTCTTCAACAAATGTTGCTGGGAAAATTGGTTTTCTGTCTGCAAGAAACTGAAACTAGATCCATGTTTATCACTCTGTACTAGTATCAACTCAAAATGGATCAAGGACCTTAATATAGACCTGAAACTCTGAAGTTAGTTCAGGAAACAGCAAGAATACTCTGGAAATAATAGGTATAGGCAAGGACTTCCTCAATAGAACTTCAGCAGCTCAGCAACTAAGAGAAAGTAAAGACAAATGGGATTTCATAAAATTAAAAACTTCTGCACAACAAAAGAAATGGTCTCTAAACTGAAGAGACCACCCACAGAGTGGGAGAAAATATTTGCCAACTGTTGGAAATGTAGGCCCCAAAATGACCACGTGGAGAGGAGTGATCTGGCCAAGAGATTCTTTATTGCTGGGTGGGAGAGGGAGAGAGCTGAGAGAGAGAGAGAGAGAGAGAGAGAGAGAGAGAGAGAGAAAGAGAGAGAGAGAGAGAGAGAGAGAGGGGCAGGGGCTTAAATACCCCTCAGTGAAACTCAGCATGATCTGATTGGTTAGCATCTTATGGTTCATGCTGGTTGGAGGGTTCAAGCTAGACTTGAGGCAGGACAGTGACCCTGGAAAACAGAAGCTTAAGGGTGCAATAAGAACCGAAACCTATCGGCACCATTATTGCCAACATTCCTCCCTTTTTTGTTTGTTAAGGAAGAGGGGTGTTGCGTTCACTCTGGCTTCTTCGAGCTGGCAAGGGGCGGTGTAGGGGAAGGGAGGGTCAGTTGGCAAACAATGTTGGGGTGCTGAGCCTCATGATGGCATACACCCAGGCTCTGAAAATGAAAATTTCCTCTTCCCTGAAGTTGATGAAGGTCCCTTGTAGCCACAGGTCATAAAGAGTCTCGAGCCAATCCTCCGACCTCCGCATGGGGGTGTCAGCCAACTATCCTCGCGTTTTGGAGAGGTTGGTATCCCTGGAGGTACAACTGGTGAAATTTTTGTTTAGCAATAACAGAAATGCAGTGTGATACAAGGGAGGAAGCTTAAGAATAGGAGAGCATTAGAACACAGGCATTAGGATGGGCATTGGCCAGGAGAACCACCATGAAATGTTCTTCCCTAGACAATTTCAAGAGTCCTCCAACTACAGAGAGAGAAATGGGTGGCCATACATTATCTAAGACCCAAATAGGAATAGTAGGAGGAGCAAAAAAAAGTGTCTGCTCAGGGACAACATACCTAGGAATCTAAATTCTGCAAAATCCTATAACTGCCAGGAAAGCTGTAAGCTGTCTTATGGTATGGGGGTTGGGAAATGGAAGATTGGGTTGATGCATTTATGACTCAGGAAGTGAGTCTATCCCTTTAAGACCACACCTAGGTAGGTGACCTGTGGGAGGCAGGGGCTGTCAGGATTTAAATGTAACACTCTTGGATAAAAGAGAGCTTTAGCTCATAATTTTATATAAATTGACACTTTTAACTTTTTAAATGTTTGTACCATATTTAGATAAAGTATAATATAACACTGTTACAAGGTGGTCATTTAAGACACATAAGCAAATATGTAAATGAACTCTGATTTAGTAGTACTTAAAGCTTGACAAGATCAGCAGAAAACACAATTTCTTTGACAAAAATCTTTCTCTGTAATAGTTTTTTGTGGATGTTACTCAGAGCAGAACAATATTAAGATAACCTTGTTATTTCATAGACATAGAGGATTTGATTTTAGTTTGACACCACCCTAAAAATCTTTTAGGTAACTCTTAGGTTACATTCAACTTTAACTTTATCACACACTGAAGCTTTTATTATACACTTTTCAAACTTACTCAGACCTTCATACAACATACTAAACCCTTTGATGGTTTGTCCTCATCTTTCCCATTTGAAACAAACTTTAGGACAAACCCTTCTTTCCAAAATCCCTTCTCATCCAAAAAACCATTCCTTTTTCCTTTAACTTCTCAAAAAATACATTTATTACCTATCTATATCCTTTCCAGTTGTTTACTTTGTAACTTGTATTTTAAAATTAACTTTTATAAGAATTTTAAATTTATTATAGGGGCTGGAGCAATTAACTAGTAGCCCTTATTGTTTTTAGGAATAGGCATAAAGCTTCATCGTCCCTCAGGCTTGAGGGGATATTGTTTTAGGTGTGGAAACTGTGAGGGATTTTTGAGTTTTATTTGAATAGGGAGGGCCATCCTGGCTCACCCTACACTCATCTCATCAGTCCACACTGTGGAGTCTCTTTGTTCCTGAAGGAGGGGGCAGCAGAGACAGCTGCTTGGGGGGAGGAGAACTTGAGCCTTTAATTGAGATAGTAAATTCTGTCCCATCAGGGACACTGGAATTTTAGGTACTATGAGGAAAGAGTGACAGAAGAGGAGGTCTCCCCAAGAGCAGGCCACAGGCCAGGTAAACTAGCACTCTAGAGGCTAGCCAGATTTGCCCTGAATTATAACTTTTGTCATTGGACTGGGGACCAGGAGAAAAAGGTAAAACAGAGAAACGGGCTCCACTGTCTAGGAGGAAAATGGCTTTTTGTTTTTCTGCCATTATGGATCCTCAACATTGATGCCAAGAAGTGGAGTGTGGCCAGGAGGCTGAGACCCATCAATACATAAGAGGTGGCACCTCACCTTCCATCTGGTGATGGGGGCACTTAGACCTCCAGTGGTTACCCTTGCAGAGGGCAGGGTCCCATTTGGGGGTGGGGCTGTCTCCCAGGCTGTCCCCCCTTAAGCATTCTCTGCAGAAGTACCCCTCCTGTCCACCACGGTAGCAGGTTCAGGATACAGGCCCCAGTCGGGTGGGGCCCTCTCTGAGAGCAGCAATGAGGCCATGGTGTCTCTTATCTTTTTCTCTCCTGTTAGTAAGGTCCCGGACATACAGACATGGCCATAAATACAGACGTGGCTAGCTGTATTACTTGGTTCAATGACTTTTCCCTTCAGCCACAGTCTGAGTTTTTTTACAAATATTTGGGGCTGACTGTTAGAAATTTATCTTTGAGGAGAACCTCTCTCACCTGTGACTCTGAGTCCACCGTGGTATGCTTTCTGATAGCGTCCTTAAGATGCTGTAGAAAGGTAAGAGGATTTTTTTAAGTTGTTGCTATAAAGTGAAGTTGTTATTTTACATTGACACCTGACACTCTGGAGAGCAAGTCTCTGAACTGTTCTGGGCCTCAGTTTCCTCACTTGAAGAATGAGGGATCTGGTCTAGGTTAAAATACATTTTTCAACTATGAGATGGCTGAAGTGACATTAATGCCACTTATCTTCTTTACCATTTTTAAAATTTTTTTTTAGTAAAGCTGGGGAATTGAACCCAGGGCTTTGCACATGCTGGGCAGACATTCTCCCATTGAGCTATTTCCTCAGCCCCAAATATTATTATTTTTTACATTGTCTGTACTGGGCTTGAAATCAGGACTTTATGCTTGTAAAGCTGCACTCTACTGTTTGAGCCATGCAATCATTTTCAACTTGAGTGGCCTGGGCCAGAACCCATTGCTTCTCTAATGAGATAAGAGTCTGGTCTAGTAGAAGCATAATATCCTTTCATGTAGTTGAAAGGTTTGGATCACAGAGATAAAGGCTTGAATGTATTTGTCTGGGCATCAGTACAGCTGTTTAGATGTTTTTAAATTTCCCTTAAATCTGGTAACTGGAAGGGGATATATGACCTGCCCTCTTCCTACCATTGCCTGTTGAAGAGGGAAGCACTCGTTAAGAGGTTCTGAGTATTGGAGTGGCTTAGAAGGTAGAAATTTGCATAGGGGACCTCAGTTTACTTTTACTTTTATAGAAAAGGTCTAATTGGAGTATGGTATTGTAATTTAAGGAACCCTGTGAAGGCCACTTCTCTTGGTCACCCAAGGCATACTGAGGTCAGGCCTCAGTACAAAGCTTCCAACATCTACCAGCCAGAAGACTGGCCAAAGGTATAGAAAATTCTAAATGAAAAGTTTAGAGACCACAGTAATGTCCATTTTGTTATTTCTGGAACTATAACCTTGAGATAACAATTGGTTTATAAGGGCTGGGTCTGATGCCCCGAGGTGTGAGGTGGGGCTAGGAGCAGGACTTGTGCAAGGCACCACTCCCTCCACACACATGTGGGACGAATGACCCTGACTGCCTAGGCCTGATCCTGCAGCCTGTTGCCCTTCCCCCCTTCCTGTGTACTCTGCTCACATTTATTCTAGGGGAAGTGGCGGTGGGCTGCAGCCATCACCACGTGTGGCTGGTGGCCCAGGATGTGCTGGGTCCTCTCTATGGATTTTCTTAGCTATGGCAGACATTTTTGCTGCGTCCAGAAGCTGGCATCCTGTGCACAGGTGTGCCTGTTTTCTTTCCCTCCTCCCCTTGTGGGGGTGGAGTTACAGTGTGAGCGTGGCAGCTGCAGTTTTTTGTAATTGGTTTGATAAAGCAGCTGATTTAAAGTTACTTTAGACTGAGAGGCCTGGCAAACTAGTTGGAATAACTTAAGTCATAAGGTACCATGCTACAGGTTTTTCATGGAAGGCAGGGTCCCAGTAAGACCAGGGAAGGGAAGGCAGACAGAGACAGAGGACATGTGGTGAGACCGTGGAGGAGGCAGAAAAGGTGAGCTGACATCTTAGGTAAGGGAGGGGAAGGCAGAGCCTGGAGGCATGACACACACTTAAGGGATTAGCCATCACCTGAGTCTGTAGGTTGCTCCCATTGATTGGTATTGGCAGGCTTTCAGGAAACGAAACCTCCACTCTCTGGTCACCAAATAAATCCGGTACTTGGTCTCAGCCCACAGGAAGGGAGCATGAGCTCTCCAGAGCTGGAACCACCTTGAGGCCAGAATTGTCAAGGAGTGGCTTGCTTAGCTCCATGAAGGGAAAGTTTTTCAGGAAGATAGGAAGAGATAGATATGGTAACCAGTGCAAGAAGTCTGCTTACATGGGGAAGGAGGAGGTTTGGGAGAGGAATTGGCTGATTTAGAAACTAGTTTACAGGCTGATAGAATCTGCGCAGGGGAACAGAAAGTACAGAGGGAGGGTTTGAAGTCAGAGAGCTGGATTTAGACGGAGGTATGAAAAGGCTTGGACATAATGGAATCTCTCCCCATTGTCCCAATTGCTCACAGTAGTTATGTGTCCCATAAAAGGTTTGGTTGTCTAAAGGATAAGTGGGCCAGATTTGGGTGCAAAAGCAGATTAAATTTTTTGGTTTTGTGTCTGGGGTCAAACCCAAGGTGTCCAAATTATTGAGGACACCTCAGTGGCGAGTCAGACGGCAGAGAAGATGTAGAGGCACCCATTATGAGGGACCCAGTCCCGGAATGGGAGAGGAGGATATTATGTACTGTGGAGTGTCCCCGCACAGCACTTATATCCAAGAAAACACAAGAATCAGAAAACACGAGATCACTGAGTTCAGGTGGTTTGTAGGCCAAAAAGGCCCGTGGAGGCTATGGGTCACCCGGCGCCAGGCTTTTCTTGGAGGGTGGCCTGCAAGGGCTGAGGATGACAAGAATAGACCCAAGCCCATGGCAAATAGGGAGATCTCCCTCCACAGTCTGAATCCCAGAGATGATCAGAAAGGGGAAACGTTGAAACCCCAGAGACACTGAAGGGAGAGACCGCAATGGGAGCCCAATAGGGGTGTGTGGACTCACTAAGAAGATGTCCAGTGTTGGATGCAAGCGAGGATGATCAGGAGGATGAGTCCTGGCCAGTCACGTCCTCAGGGTGGTCGTGGGGCGAGTCGGAATTGGGGTCCCATCAGGATTAGTGGGGAGCCCCCATCCGAGTCATGGCACCAAAATGTTGGAAATGTAGGCCTCAAAATGACCATGTGGAGAGGAGTGATCTGGCCAAGAGATTCTTTATTGCTGGGTGGGAGAGGGAGAGAGCCGAGAGAGACAGAGAGAGAGAGAGAGGGTGGCAGGGACTTAAATACCCCTCAGTGAGACTCAGCATGATCTGATTGGTTAGGATCTTATGGTTCATGCTGATTGGAGGTTGGGGCAGAAGGAGAATTCAAGCTAGACTTGAGGCAGGACAGTGACCCTGGAAAACAGAAGCTTAAGGGTGCAGTAAGAGCCGAAATCTATTGGCACCATTATTGCCAACACCAACTATACATCAGACAAAGGACTGATAACCAGAATATACAGGGAACTAAAAAAACTAAATTTTCTCAAAATCAATGAACCAATTAAGAAATGGGCAATTGAACTAAACAGAACCTTCTCAAAAGAAGAAATTCAAATGGCCAAAAAAAAAAACCACATGAAAAAATACTCACCATCTGTAGCCATAAAGGAAATGCGAATCAAAACCACACTATGATTCCACCTCACCCCTGTTAGATTAGCCACCATCAAAAACACCACCAACAATAGGTTTTGGTGAGGATGTGGGGAAAAAAGAACCATCATACATTGCTGGTGGGAATGCAAGCTAGTGCAACCATTCTGGAAAAAAATATGGAGGCTTCTTAAAAATCTAAACATAGATCTGCCATATGACCCAGCAATCCCACTCCTGGGAATATACCCAAAGGAATGCAACACAGGTTACTCCAGAGGCACTTGCACACCAATGTTTATTGCAGCACTATTCACAATAGCCAAGTTATGGAAACAGACAAGATGCTCCACTACTGAAGAATGGATCAAGAAAATGTGATATTTATACACAATAGAATTTTACTCAGCCATGAAGAAGAATGAAATCTTATTATTCTCAAGTAAATGGATGGAACTGGAGAACATCATTCTGAGCCAGGTTAGCCAGGCTCAGAAGACAAAAAATCATATGTTCTCCCTCATATGCAGACTTTAGATCTAGGGCAAATGCAGCATTGTTGTTGGACTTGGGTCACATGCTAAGGGAAGAGCACATATGGGAGGTATGGGGAAAGGTAGGAAACCCAAAATATGAAAGTGTTTGATGTCCCCACTTCCAAGAACCTAATACAGAAACTTTAAAGTGACAGAGGTCAATATGGGAAGGGGATCAAGAACTACTGAAAAGTCAGGTAGAGATGAATCAACTTGGGTTGTAACACATTTCTACATGGAAGCAATGCTAGGAATCTCTCTGTATAGCTATCTTTATCTCAACTAGCAAAAACACTTTGTCTTTCTTATTATTGCTTATCTTTCTCTTCACCAAAATTAGAGATAAGAGCAGAACACGTTCTGCCTGAAAGCGAGGGGTGGTGGTGGGGAGTGGTTTGGGGTGGGAGGCATGAGGGAGAAATAGCCCAAACAACGTATGCACATGTGAATAAATGAATTCAAAAGGAAAGAAAAAAATGGATTATATTTTCAAGTCCATCTATTCCTTGCTTTATGCAAACACTAAACTTAGCAATTCTATCAATACCATGATCATATCTTATCTTTCAAGCAGTGTTTATGTAAGTGAATTGCTTTTGTTCTCAGAAATTTTTATTGGTCTAGAGGTGATAAAACTAAAAGTTAATTTTTTGATAAATTATCATTTTGAGTGGCTAAAACCAGACCTGGCTAAGGTCAGTGAGTTAACCAACAAAATAAAAAGACAAGAGTCACACATTTTCATCCCAGATTATCACGGATATGTAACATGATTTATGATGGTTCTTATCTGTTTCTGAGGTGTCTATATAATAATTTATAAATGAAGAAAAGCCAATTAGCTCTTTTACCTATATCTGGATGATGTTTTCATCCAGAAATGAAACATTAACATAAGTACTGTTACTATTTTCCAGTAAAGTAGGAAACAAACTCTCAGAAGTCAAAAGAAGCCCCCTGGCCTACGGTCCTAGGTCAAAGAAACTCCAGTGACCACCTGTGTCAGTTCTCATTTTTACAGATTGTTGCCAGAGCTCATTTAAAGTTACACAGTCAGCTAGCGATTAGAGTTCAGACCAATCCAATTGTATCATCCCTGGTAATATGTGATGTATGTTACACATAAATTTTAAGAATCTGGTTTTTGTTCAATTTCAGGGCAAAGAGAGGTTTCAAGTATTTTCAGTTTTTAAATTATAGATATTAAATAGTTATTGTAGAACTAGAGTATAGATTGTAGATTAAGTTTTCCCTTAGAGCTTTTTCTATAAAAAGTATGTTTCTATAGGAATATTTTCTCTTTCATTTATCTTTTCTTCCATAAAGGATTTCCTTCTTTTTGCCTTTTTCTAATATTGCTTAGCCTTCCACATCTGTTCTAATTAGCTCTTTTTATTTATGTGTTCAATAAGAAGATGGTTTTAAAAATATTTACATGCATGAAAATATTCATATATTGATCTTTCACTAGGAATCAGTTACAAGAATATTGAAGTTGATAAACTTTTGTCTAACATAAACTTTTACCCAAATTCTATTTCTTTCTGAAAAATATTGTGATACAGAACATTTTTTGAATTTTGAAGATGGATTATTTCTCTCCTGATTCATCTTGAAAAATTATAAAATTTGAAAAATATTTGGCAGTAAAAATACTTTTATATAATATATACATAAGCAGAGAGAGAAAGATCATGATTGTAATAGTGAGTCTGTTTGAGGGGACTAGGAGGAGATGGGAGGGGAAAAGAGAATGATAGAGAGTGAATCATGTCGAAATACACAGCATCTGTGTAGGAAGATAGCATAAAAAATGCACTGAAAGTGTTGAATAATAGGGAAGCAGGGCAGTGGAGAGAGTGTATATAATAGAAGATGTTAATCTGATTAAAGTGTAATACATGTATGTGGAAATACCACAGCAAAACCTCCTTGAACAATAAATATACACTTAAAAACTGAAGGACAGAAAGTAAAACAGTCCAAGAGTAGGTACCAGAGGAAAGGAGAACTGTAATTTTTTTTGGTGGTACTGGGTTTTGAACTCATGCTTGCCAGGCATTCACTCTACCTTGGAGCCACTCTGCCAGTGGGAAGGGGATTTTTAAATGGAAAGGGTGATGGAGGGTGAATATGGTAGATGTACTTTGTACATGGGTGTAAAAATAGAACAATGGAACCTGTTGAAATTGTTCTAAGAAAAGGGGAGAAGGAATGAGAGAGAATGATGGAAGGGGTGAATCTAGTTAAGATACATTATAAGCACATATGTGAATGTCACAATGAAACACCCCTGTACAACTAACATATTCTAACAAAAATGTTTTAAAAAACCCTGAAAAATATTTTTATGAAGTTTTTTTCATTTCTTTTGAGAATTTTATTTCTTTTAAATTATTGTTTTACTGGAGGTACATTGTGACACTTACCAAAGTTCTTACAATATATCATAGTTGAATTCACCATCCCTCTATCATTATCCTTCATTCCCCATCTCCTCATTCCTGGAACAGTTTCAACAGGTCTTATTTTTCAACTTTTATTATGAGTACATACAATTAAAGTTCTTAAAATTAAAACAAAGCATTTCTTTTTCTTCTTTGGGAAAACGAAGGTTTAAATATTGATCTAAACACTAGAGTATCATTTGATGATGACATAATACTTTATAGTTTACAAAGTATTCTGCAAAAATTAAATTTGCCTGATCCTTATAAAAGTATAAGAGGTAGGCAGAAGAAACATTATTACCATTACACAGATTCAGAAAACAAGACTAAGAGAGGTGAAGAGATGTTTGAAGTCACATGGCAATCTAGTGGCAAGAAACAACTTGAAACTAGATTTTTTTGGTCTCTAGTTGTCATTTAAAAAAATATTCTATATAATGTGGCAGCTACCCCTCTTTTTTTCACTCTCCCATGAACTGTCTTCCTCACTCCATGCAGTGTTACTAAGGCTGACTATTCAGAGAATACACTGTGGCTGACATATTGAATTAAGAATTCTGGCTGTGCAAGCCTCCACCCTCCCACCCAAGTGAAAAATCCTGGCAAGGCCATCTGTTTAGTCAAGCATTTGCCTGATGGCTGTGGGAGGATCGACAACTGTACCATCATGGATTCAAGCCCTGGAGAGTAAATATTGAAACATGTGTTTGTTTCTGTACATGTGCCACAGGGCTCAGTGATGGGCACATTTTGAGGATCTAAATAATAATAGTCATGGTGATGGTGCCAGCCCACGTACTACTGCAGTACCTGAGCTTCATTTGAAGGAAAGCTGTGGTCATTTTGCTGATGACACGTCCTCTCTCCCATTCATGCAGTGTCTTCAACCAGACCATTGCTGTCCCTGTACACCTGCTTTGGTTCTCTTCTTCTTACTCTCCCAGCCATATTTTCTTTTTTGAAGGGGCCCACTGTGTATTCCCATGGGTTCTTCACAATGGATTTTTCCAAGGAGATGCCTATATTTCTACTTTTTCTTCTCTATATGGAGGGTTATTTCACTCTATGTATCAGTAGAAGCAAATAACAGTCATCAAAGATTTCATAAGTAGGGTATGCATAAGATGTTATGGGAATATGATACCTTTGAGATGTTTCCCTGATTGGAGATAGAGGTTTGTATAAAACAAATAGAAAGTTGTACCATAAAAATTGGTTTAGAAGACAAAGAATGAGATCACTTTTAAAAATAGCCTTTAACTAGGTCCCCAAGGTTATACATGGTGGTACATACAGACAAGTGAGAGAATAAAGGAATCAGGTGCTGATTTAGCTGGGCTTAGAACCAATAGTCTTCATCAGCACTCAATCCCAAACTACCTCAAATAAAAATGCATTCCAAGTTTTAAAAAGTGAGTGCACTATTTGATCTCAACTTCAAGATAAACCTAACCACACACTTCACATCTAGTTGCTAAATAACTGAGGTTCCTCAAGTTTACAAGTCCAGGAGATACAATGAGAAGTGAGTTTCAAAGAAAATGAAACTTGTAGAATTTTAGAGAAAAGCTTTGAGATATTTTTCTAGTTGGAGATAGAGGTTTGAGCAAAGCCAGTAACAAGTATGAAGCAAAGAGATGCAGCTAAAGTAAAAGAAAAGCCCTCTTGGATTGTAGAGAAAAATGAACACGGAGATTGGAAAAGAAGGGTGAACTCTTGGAGAGTTCACTATATATACATAGTGATCATGACCGCTATCATTTATCAAGCCTCAATTATATGCTGAGCTCTGCATTATGTGTAGTACACTTATCATAGTACATCATCTTATTTTAGTTTCACACAATGTAAGAAAGGTCATCTGAATCCTGTTTTAGATGATGCAATAAGAGGTTAAGAGAGCTGACCAAAGTCACACAGCTAACAGGTGTCACATCTGTCTGACTCTGTGGTTCATACTCTTTCTCCTTTCCATACTTGGAAGTTGGGAACCTTTATAGGTTTTATTTTTCAATTAAATTTTATTCTTGCCAGCATATGTACATAGCTTAAAAATTTAAATGTAAAACCTATAACAAAATTAGCTGTTTCCTGTCCATTTTTCCCTCTTCATCTCCAGGTACTGCTCCTCACAACCAAGCCTTGCAATTTCTATTAGCTTCTTTGTTATTATGTTGCATTCTCCATATTTCAAAATCACATGCTTATACTTCTACTTATTGTTTTATCATTTTTAAACATTACATATTGGTATATTATTTTTGCAAATGATGATTTATCTTTTATATACCTCCACCTTTTTTTCCTCTCTCTACTGCAGCTTCTCATAAATTATACAATTTTTCAGGTAAATTAATATCCAATGCTTACATGATGATAATGACATAAATGCTATTTACTGCCTACCAGGTAATATACATTGATTATGTTTCCTGTTGTACAACATTTTGTTTTATTTGGAGCAAGAAATTACCTCTGGTTTTTTTTCTTTGTTTTTATTTTGGTTTTTTATTTTCCTTACTTTGTAACCCAGGCAGGTCTCAAACTCAAGATCCTACCTCTTACCTCTGCCTCCTGACTGGTGGGATTATAGTCATGTGTTACCATGCCTGGTTATCCCAGGTTTTAATCACTTTCTTTCTTATACCCCTATTGCTAATTTTAAAAATAAATGTTCCATAGATTTTAAAAAACACTACAATACTATGTCAATATAGTTAAGTACATCAGATAACCCATCAGTTCCTTTCTTTGTGTGCCATTGAGAACTCTGTGCTGTGTGTCCTGCCCAATCTAGATTGGTTGCTCTGCTTTCATCCTCCATTGCTCTCCTGTGCTAGGTTCATGTTTCCTGAATTCTATATCTTCTAATTTCTTCACTTATTCTGTTCCTTGTAGTGTAGTACATCTCCCAGAAGCATGCAAAGAAGGGTACACTGAAGGTCCAGCTTTGAGTCCTCAGATGCCTAAAGTCTTTATTATTATAATTGGTTGATAATTTGACTATGTAAGGAATTTAAGCTTAATATTCTTAGACTTTTGAAGGTTTTCCTCTGCTGTCTTGTACCTTCCAGTGTTACTAGTGAAAAGTCCTGTGGCTTCTAATCCTTTGTGATTTGTTTTTCTTAGAATTTTTCTATCTTTTATGCTTATTTTCTGTAAGTTTTGGTGCCAGTGTCTGGGTCTTTTCCTTGTTCTTTCCCATTCATTATTCACCTATTTGTCACTTATTCTATGCTTGAGCACTTTCTATGTCTTTGTCTTTCATGCCTTCTGTATCATTTTTATTATCATTTTTATTTGCCCCAAATTCTCTCTCTCTTTTTTTTCCCCCTCTGAAGGTACTGGTTTGAACTTAGGGCCTCATGCTTGCTAGGCTGATGCTCTACAACTTGAACTATGCCCCCAGTCTCAAAACTTCTCTATTGACCTCTGACTATTATTCCCTTCTTATTTTTGCTTCATGAATGAAATAAGTTCTCCCCCTCCCCTACAGATTCTAAGTTACAAATATTTTGTTTTTGGAAAAAAATTTCTCCTTGTGTTTTCACTGTTTCTTTTGTGCCTTGGTTGTTGTTGTTTTGGTCTGTTTTTCGTGTTGCAGGTTTTCTTCAGATGTTTCATAGACTTTGCCTGCTTATTTATATTTAAGAATGAGAGACTATGAACTTAGAAGCTCTGTGTATGGCAGCAGTACAAAGCAACAGAACAGCCCGGTCGCTTTTTCACCGAGTATCCCCAAACACTAGTGTTAGGTAGTTATGTTTTCTCAGCAGTCATTTAGTTTCTCTAGGGAAAAATCCTATCTATAGTCTGAGAGAACACCTGGACTTTGTTTGTGTGTGTGTGTGTGTGTGTGTGTGTGTGTGTGTGTGTGAAAGAGAGAGCTTATAGGAAGACAAAGGCTAGAGGTTTCTGCATGCAAGGTTTCCTTTCCTTTACACCCCTATTTTCAGCTGCAAGCCTCACTCCTCCTGTAGTGAACTCATTGTCCCAAAATTCAGTCTTCCTGGTCCACTTCCCCAAGAAATAAATTTCTAGTCTTAAGCAAGGATAAAAACAGACCTGAGACTTTAACTCTTTGCTATATTGATTTCAATCAAGTAACCTGTTAGCAGCTTTGTTCTTGCTTCTGTTTCCAGGGCTCCTGTCCTTTCAAGTCCTGAACTGTTTAGAAATCACCTGATTTGTCACTGATATACCACACTACGAGTATTTTTATTTCCTCCTTCTTTCATCTAAGACAACTATTATTCCTTCATCCACTGAGTTCCTCTTATTCTCTCTGACTTGATGAGTTAAAAAAAATAAACAAAAAATGACTATACTTTAATTTTAGTGGTATTTTTGAGATATGGAAGTTATGTGTGTGCTTAATCTGTCATGTTTATCGTTGTTACAAATTGTGTTCCCAGGAAGCAGATGCTAAGATTATTTGGGGGTCAAGATTAGAGATCAACAGATGTGACAGGAAGGGAAGAGGGATTTCTGGATTATGTACTAACTCTGTTTAACTGTTTGAGGACCTGACACTTTCTTTTTCAAAGCAACTGTCCCTTTTTACATCCTCATCTGTAGTTTGAGGTCTCCAGTTTCTTCATATTCTCATTAACACTCATTATTGCCTTTCTGACTATAGCCATTCTGGTAGCCTAAAATGGTATTTTCTTATGGTTTTGATTCACATTTTATTGACAGATAATTATGTTGAGCATCTTTTTGTGTGCTCATAAGCTCATGTGATAAGTAGCCATTTGTATAAGTCTGGAGAAATGTTAATGTACATCCTTTTCCTATTTTAAAATAGAGTTATTTGTCCTTTTATTATTGCATTCTAACAGTTACCTATAAATAAATAAATACCTATAAATACCATATATATAATTTGCAAATATTTTTCCCACTTTGTGGGTTGTTTTTCCACAACATTAATTGTGTCCATTAAAGCACATAATTTAAAATTTTTGTAGAGGATCCAAGATGGTGGCTAGAGGGAGGAAACAGATAGCATGAGCTCCATAAAGCAAAATCTTGCTGAGATGCTAGAACCACACTTGGCAGGAAAAACCACCAAGAATAAGCAAAACTCTGACACCCTGAACCACCAGCCCACACAAAGCTTCTCCACTCCACATTACACTGAGAAACCAGGAGGGATTCCATGCTGCCAGACATAGGCTCCTAACTTGCCTGGGAGACACAGACTAATAGGCAAGACAATGACAGAGCTATTACTCAAATACCAACACCAGGATTGGATGCTGAAGGAGTAACACCAGAACTACTAAGACTGAAACTTCATTGCACCTGAATCTGGGATTTTTTTCTCTTTCTCTCCAAATGCTTGTTTAGTTCACTGTTGATTAGTAAACCATCTCTCCTTGTTAATTTCTTTGGTTCTCTAATTTTTTTTCTTTTGTATTTTATTTCTTTGCTTTCTTTTTCCTCTTACTCCTCCTTTCATTACTTTTACTATTGTAAGCTAGCTAATACTAAATTACACACAGTACAGGGACAGTAACAGCACAAAGTGGAATGATGGGAAGATGGAAACCATTCTCCCCCCAATAATAAATTAGTACAGGAACCAGAGGGAAATGAAGAAAATGGATACCCAGATTCAGACTCTAACAAACTAAAGATAAACTATACCAAGGAACCCAATGAAGCCAACAGGAACACTCTGAAAGAAGAAATCCTGCAAGTAATCAATGAGAATTTCATAGAAATGATACTAGACATGGTCAACCAAAATGTACAGGAGACACTCAAGAAATTCCAAGACAAAAAAAATAAAGAATATGAGAAAGCACAAGAACAAGTAAAAGAAATCATAGAAGTGCTGAATAAACACAAAAGTGAAACAAAGAACACCATAAATAGAGAGATAAATGAATTAAGGATGAAAATTGACAATATTAAAGAAGAAGTGACCCATAATATGGAAAACCTCAGAAAAAGAACGAAACAAAAATACAAAACAAAATGGAAGTCCACTCCAGCAGACTAGAACAAGCAGAAGACAGGATCTCTGAACTTGAAGATGAAATGGTAATTAAAGGAAAAACCAAAGAACTACTAGTCATACACTCAAGACCTGTGAAAGGAATATGCAAGAACTAACTGACTCCATCAAAAGACCAAGCCTGAGAATCATGGGCATTGAAGAAAGAGAAGAGGTGCAAGCAAAAGGAATGCATAATATATTCAACAAAATAATACCAGAAAATTTCCCAAATCTAGAGAAAACTATGCCCATTCAGGTATAGGAATCCGCCAAACAGACTTGACCAAAATAAAACTACCCCATGACATATTATCATTAAAACAGCACAGAGAAGAGAAAGAATATTGAAGGCTGTAAGAGAAAAAAAAAAATAACATACAAAGGTAAACCCATCAAAATCACAGCAGATTTCTCAACAGAAACCTTAAGTAAGGAGAGCATGGAGTGAGGTATTCCAGGCACTGCATACCCTAGGATACTCTACACAGCAAAACTATCATTCAAAATAGATGGAGCAATAACAGTCTTCCATGATAAGCAGAAACTAAAACAATATATGACCACCAAGTCACCACAACAAAAGATTCTTCAAGAAACTCTGCACACAGAAAATGAAAGCAAACAAAACCATGAAAGGGCAGGCAGTACCAAACCACAGGAAAAGAAGAGGCAATAAAGTGGAGAGTAACATTGATTTAGCTGCACACATTCAAACCCTTAAACAACAAAGACAACTAAATGACAGGAATCACCACATACCTATCAATACTAACACTGAACGTTTACAGACTTAATTTCCCCATCAAAAGACACCATTTGACAAACTGAATTAAAAAGGAAGATCCAACAATATGTTGCTCACAGGAGACCCATCTCATCATAAGAAACAAGCACTGGCTTAGAGTGAAAGGCTGGAAGAAGATTTACCAAATAAATGGTCCCTGATAATAGGCAAGAGTAGCAATACTTATCTCGGACAAAGTAGACTTCAAACCTACATTGATCAAACAAGATAAAGACAGACATTCCATACTAATAAAAGGGGATACACACCAAAAGGAAATAACAATTATCAACCTATATGCACCCAACGTCAGGGCACTCAATTTCATCAAACATACTCTGAAGGACCTAAAAACATGTATAAACTCAAACACAGTGGTAGTGGGAGACTTTAGTACCCCCTATCACCAATAGATAGGTCATCCAAACAAAAAAATCAATAAAGAAATCCCAGATCTAAATCATACCATAGATCAAATGGACCTAGCCAATATCTACAGAATATTTCGTCTAACTTCTGTATAATATACATTTTTCTTAGCAGCCCATGGAACCTTCTTCAAAATTGATCATATCTTAGGGCACAAAGCAAGTCTCAGCAAATATAAGAAAATAGAAATAATCCCACGCATTCTATCTAATCACAATGCATTAAACCTAGAACTCAACAACAAAAATAATAGCAAAAAACATGCAAACAGTTGGAAGCTGAACAACACATTGCTCAAGGATCAATGGGTCATTGATGAAATAAAAGAGGAAATTGAAAGGTTCCTGGAAGTTAGTGAAAATGAAAACACAACCTACAGGAACCTATGGGGCACAGCAAAGGCAGTCCTGAGAGGAAAGTTTATAGCCATGAGTGCATATGCTAAAAGGACAGAAATATGTCAAATCAATGACCTAATGCTGCATCTCAAACTCCTAGAAAACAAGAACAAGCAAATCCCAAAAAGACAGAGGAAAGAAATAATAAAAATAAGAGCTGAAATCAATGAAATAGAAACAACAAAAAAATATATAAAGAATTAATGAATCAAAAAGTTGGTTCTTTGAAAAAATAAAAAAGATAGACCCCTGGCAAACTTGAGGAGAGAAGAAACCCAAATCAGTAAAATCAGAAATGCAAAAAAGGAGATAAAACAAACATCATGGAAATCCAGGAAATCATCAGAGACTACTTTGAGAATCTATGTTCTAATAAATTTGAAAATTTGAAGAAATGGACAGATTTCTAGATACTTATGATCATCCAAAACTGAACCCGAGGACATTAATCACCAGACTAGATCTATAACACAAAATGAAATTGAAGCAGCAATAGTTTCCCAAAAAAGGAAAGTACAGGACCTTGTGGTTTCTCTGCTGAACTCTATCAGACCTTTGAAGAAGAACAATACCAACCCTCCTTAAACTGTTCCATGGAATAGAAAGGGAAGGAAAACTAACTCATTTTATGAAGCCAGTATTTCACTCATCCCAAAACCAGACAAAGACCTCCAAAATGGAGAAGTATAGGCCAATCTCCTTAATGAATATTGATGCAAAAATCTTCAATAAAATAATGGAAAACCACATCCAACAACACATCAGAAAGATCATTCACCACGACCAAGTCAGCTTCATCCCAGGAATGCAGGGGTAGTTCAACATATGCAAATCAATAAATGTAATACAGCACATTAATAGAACCAAAGACAAAAACCACTTGATTATCTCAATAGATGCAGAAAAAGCCTTCAACAAGATCCAACACCACTTCATGGTAAAAGCTCTAAGAAAACTGGGAATAGAAGGAAAGTACCTGAACATTGTAAAGGCTATATATGACAAACCTATAGCCAACATCATACTTAGTGGTGAAAAACTGAAACCATTTCCCCTAAAATCAGGAACGAGACAAGGGTGCCAACTATCCCCACTCCTATTCAACATAGTCCTGGAATTCCTAGCCAGAGAAATTAGGCAAGAAAAGAAGAAATAAAAGGAATACAATATGGCAAGAAAAGAAGAAATAAAAGGAATACAAATAGGTAAAGAAACTGTCAAAATATCCCTATTTGCAGATGATATGATCCTATACCCTAAAGACCCAAAAAAACTCTACCCTAAAACTCCTAGACACCATAAACAACTACAGCAAGGTGGCAGGATATAAAATCTACTTACAAAAATCATTAGCTTTTCTATACACCAACAACGAACAAACTGAGAAAGAATATATGGAAACATTTCATATCCAATAGCCTCAAAAAAACCCAAATACCTAGGAGTGAACTGAACTAAGGATGTTGTTGACCTCTACAAGGAGAACTACAAACTCCTGAAGAAAGAGCTTGAGGAAGACTACAGAAGGTGGAGAGATCTCCCATGCTCATGGATTGGTAGAATCAACATTGTAAAAATGGCTATACTACCAAAAGCAATCTACATGTTTAATGCAATTCCTATCAAAATCCCAATGACTTTCATCACAGAGATTGAAAAATTTACCCTGAAATTCATTTGGAAACACAAGAGACCTTGAATAGCCAAAGCAATACTTAGCAAAAAGAACAACGCTGGAGGTATCACAATACCCGACTTCAAACTATATTACAAAGCGATAGAAATAAAAATGCATGGTACTGGCACAAAAACAGACATGAAGACCAGTGGAAGAGAATAGGGGACCCAGATATGAATCCACACAACTATGCCCACCTTATTTTTGAAAAAGGCACTAAAAAATATGATGAAGAAAAGACAGCCTCTTCAAAAAATGTTGTTGGGAAAAGTGGTTATCCATTTGCAAAAAACTGAAACTAGATCCATGTTTATTACCCTGTACTAGAATCAACTCAAAATGGGTCAAGGACCTTAATATCATATCTAAAGTTGATGAGAAAAGATAGGAATCACTTTGGAAGTAATAGGTATAGGCAAGGACTTCCTCCCTAGAACCCCAGCAGCTCAGCAACTAAGAGAAAGTATAGACAAATGGAACTTCATAAAACTAAAAAGCTTCTGCACATCAAAAGAAATGGTCTCTAAACTGAAGAGACCACCCACAGAATGGGAGAAAATATTTGCTACTATACAACAGACAAAGGACCGATAACCAGAATATATAGGGAACTCAAAAAACTAAACTCTCCCAAAATCAATGATCCAAAAAAGAAGTGGGCCACTGAACTAAACAGAACTTTCTCAAGATAAGAAATTCGAATGGCCAAAAACACATGAAAAAATGCTCACCATCTCTAGCCATAAAGGAAATGCAAATCAAAACCACACTAAGATTTCACCTCACCCCTGTTAGAATAGCTACCATTAGAAACACCACCAACAACAGGCATTGGTGAGGTTGTGGAGAAAAGGGAACCCTCATACACTGCTGGTGGCAATGCAAACTAGTGCAATCACTCTGGAAAAAAATTTGGAGTCTTCTTAAAAATCTAAACATAGACCTGCCATATGATCCTGCAATCCCACTCCTGGGGATACACACAAAGGAATGCAACACAGGTTACTCCAGAGGTACTTGCACACCCATGTTTACTGCAGTGGTATTCACAATAGTCAAGTTTGGAAACAGCCAAGATGCTGTTCTACTGACAAATGGATTAAGAAAATGTGGTATTTATACACAATGGAATTCTACTCAGCCATGAAGAAGAATGAAATCTTATCATTCACAATTAAATGGATGGAACTGGAGAACATCATCCTGAGCGAGGCTAGCCAGGCTCAGAAGACCAAAAATCATATGTTCTCCCTCATATGTGGGCTTTAGATCTAGGGCAAGTACAGCAAGGTGATTGAACTTTGGTCACATGATCGGGTGAGGGTACTCATGGGAGGTATGGGGATAGAAACCCAAAAAACATGATAGTACTTGATGTCCTCAATGCAAAGGAACTAATGCAGAAACTTTAAAGTGGCAGAAGTCAACAGGAGAAGAGGATCAGGAACTAGAGAAAAGGCCAGTTTGAGAAGAATCAACTTAGAATATAACACATTTGCACATGGAAGCAATGCTAGGAATCTCCCTGTATAGCTATCCTTATCTCAACTAGTAAAAATGCTATGTGTTTCTTATTATTGTTTATACTCTCTCTTCAACAAAATTAGAGATAAAGCAGAACAGTTTCTGCCTAGAAGCAAGGGAGTGGTGGGGAAAGGAAGGGGGCTAGGGTTAAGAAGGAGAAATAACCCAAACATTGTATGCACATATGAATAAATGGAAATAAAATAAAATAAAATTTTTGTAATGTTCAGCTTACCTATTTTTTTTTGTTATTCATTCTTTTTCACATCTAAGAAACTATTTGGTAATTCAAGGTCATGAACATTTACATCTATGATATTTTCTAAGAGTTTTATAGCATCAACTCTTATATTAGATATTTGACCCACTTTGAGTTAATTTTGTATGTAGTATGAGGTGGGGGTCCAAATGAAGATATCTCAACCACCACAAGAAAACAACTATTGAGACTATATATTCTTTATGCGACATTATATTAGCTATTATAACATTTAAGGCTACTATCTTCTTTATTGATATCATTTTCTAATTCTTATTCACTGAAACATTTACCTTTAAATTTTTATTTATTTATTGGTAGTAATAGAGTGTTGAGCAGAATAAGTTATGCACAGAGTATTTAAAATTTGCTACTTAAGAATTCTTGCACAGTTGACCTATTGTCCATTATGCAGTTCATTTTGAGTAGGCTTATTCATGGTTATGAATAAGAAAAAAATAGATTAGGTATCTAGTATTTCCAGGCATTGAATTAGATGCCAGAGATACAAAGAAACATAAAACATTCCTTTTTCTGTCACTGAGCTCACAGTCTGGTGGGGGAAAGTGACATGTTGTAAAGAAATTTCAGTCTACTATCTAAACCATTATCCTAGCTCATACCAAATCATTCTGTCCCTGACAGTCCAAGAGATTTACTGAAATATAATTTGCCTTTAGAATTTTTTCTCTTTAGCAGACTTCTAATCTTAATAAAGAAGATGGTTCATTTTCTTTTTTCAGAGTCGTATGCTGTTTACTGATGGTCACCATTTCTTTTTCTATAAGTCATTATAAATAAATCTGCTTTATTTTTGGCAAGAAGCAATTTTGTACTTGTTTGTACATAGTTCCTACCCTGTCCCTTTCGATAATTAGGCAAAAGTCAAACGTCTCTAAACTTCAGGATCCTTTACTGACTTTTATGATTACTGAATGTTTACACATAATAATTCTGTGAAGTTGGCTTTTCCTTGTACACTTAAAGTTAGTCAGGAAAAATTTTCAGTCATACATATGAAACCATTTATATAATAGTTTTCTTTTTCAGCTAGTAAATATAATTGCTTAAGAGTAGACCAATTAGGGCATAGAGCTGCAGTCCAAAATTAAGAGCTATAATTAAGAAATTATACTACACAAAGTGGAAAAATAACATTTAAAAAAAGATAATAAAAGTACCTCTATAATTTAATAGAATGGTAAAATAAGAAAGAATAAAAGAAACCTTTGTAATTATCTAATCTTTAAAGTATAGCATATATTTTTGCTTCCACAGATTCTAGTAAAGTGAGCAAAACTTATGAGCTTTGAATCTCCTTATCTTAAAATAAATATGTATCTGAAGGCATGGTGAAAATTCATAGATGTCTTCCCTACCTTCTAGCTTAAATTCCAGCTTCTGGGAATCTGAAAAACAGCTCCTGATTTTTAGGAAGTGGTCTAACTGGCCCCTTGATCCCTCATGGAGCAAATCTCTTCCTTTTCCTTCCTTCCTTCCTTCCTTCCCTCCCTCCCTCCCTCCCTCCTTCCTTCCCTCCTTCCTTCCTTCCTTCCTTCCTTTTTCTGACCAAAACTCCCAGCATTCCTTGGGGGTTTTTTGTTTGCTTTTTGTTTTTGTTTTTGTTTTTGAGACCTGGTGTTGCTATATAGCCCAGTCTGGCCTTGAATTCCTGATCCTCCTGCCTCAACCTCCCAAGCATTGGAATTACACGTGTATACCACCATGCCTGATTCCCAGCCTTTGGGTTCTCACATTTAACTATGATTTCTCATCTGAAGATCATACTTTATCTGTAGGAATGACAAAAATAATTGAAGTATTCCTTTTTTAAGCTCAGAATATTAGTTCTCACGACTCTGGGCAATTTGAAGACATGGACTTAACAGAGAATGTTGTTTTTATTCAGAGTTTGAGAAACTTGTAAAATGGATGAATGTTACCATGTATTATTGCAGATGATGTCCACAGCAATTTATAAGATTGTACCAATTCAGATCATCCTTTACAATTACTATTATTTTTATTGACATAAAAATAGTTGTAGAGAGGGATTTCATTGTGACATTTACAAATGTGCTTAAAATGTATATTAATTAGATTTGTCCTTTTCTTCACTTGCCATCATCTCCCTTCCCCCTTTCTTAGAACAATTTCAACAGGTTTCATTGTTCAATTTTCATACAGATTATTATTTTAAAAAATCCATGACATTTAATTATTTTCTTTTTTTGTCATCTCTTTCTAAAAATATAGAGCCATAGAAAACATCCTCAAGTGAACCCTGCTTCTGTAGTTGGGCTTCTAGTAATAGATTTTAATATAATAATAAGATTCCAGAAGTATGAAATGCTTTTTTTGAAGAAGAAGTGATTACAACCCCAAATCCACCAATGTTTCCAACTCATGAGGAGGAGAATAACTTAAGTCTTTCCCTGGATTTTCACATGCAGCCTAAGAATCGTTTAAGTGGTATTTTCTGTTCTTTCCTTTTCATTGTAATTTCACTGTTTATACTGCACCATGAAGAGAGGAGCATTGTATGGAAAACCATGAGTTATTGTTGGCAGGAAGAACAGCCAGAATAAGTTATTTTAAAAAGGAGTGAGGCGAGGGTCTGGTGGGGATAGGATGTGGAGCTGCAGCTGCTACCTCAGCATGAGAACAGAGTCCCGTTAAGCTCACGGGAGGAACACATGGTCTGCTTCCATCTCTGCAGAGCCCCTGTTTCCGCTGAGTTCTCTGTTGATTCTGGTTCTCAGTCCAGAAGGAACTGGCACAATGTTTACTACCTGGAGAGATCAGAAATCAAAAGCAAAACCCCCATGGTGTCTTTGAACAAGTAGGCTTAGAAAGCCACAGAAGGGTGGACAGATTGCTCCCAGCAAAGGAAGGCAATATAGCTTCTATAGCATGGTCTCAAGGGAATATTGCTTATGGATGACCAGGAAGAAGGACGAGTAAATCTTGTCAGATAAAAATCTCATTGCTTGAGTAGGAACTGCTTACATACACCGGCCCTGTGTTTTTATACTGTTTGCAGGACTGCTTAGGAAAAATAGGCACACAGAAGTAGCCATTCCTCTGTTGGAAATTGCCTCTTGGCAATTTTCTTTCCTTGGCATGATAAACACCCCATTTTTCACCTAAAATACATGGATACTTAGACACAAAACTCTTTGGAAATTCCCCCGAGTGTATTTTCTGGAACACATCAGGTTTCTGGCAGTCACTCGGGATCACAGAACCTTAGAATTCAAAGGGGTTTTAGAGGTTACCCAGTCAGCTGTGTATGCCCAAGAGAAAATGAGTGAATCATGAGTTTTAATCAAGTTTGGCATCTGCTTGTGAATTTAGATGATGTCATTTCAATGCTGACAAATGAGCAGCCTGGCTAGAGACAACACTTGTGTGGGTGTTTCATCCACAGGCATTAGCTGGTTAATCTGATGAGAAATCAGTTCTTTCTGACTCAGTGAACTGCAGCACCAGTACCTTTGCCTGGTCTGAGCTTCATTTTCCTCTCGCCATCACTGTGATTGCTGGCTTTCTGTGTTTCTCCTTTCCCCACTCAGCTGATGACTTTCTGGTGGGTTAATTGGCTGACTCTTTTCTCCTTGCCTAACACCCAGTCACACTGCCTTCTATAACCATTCTTCTCAAATCAGAGAAAAAGAGTAGCAGAAATCAAACCCCATATCTCTGGGTGAGGGTTGACTGCCCATCTTCTCTCAACCTGAAGTTCTTCCCTTCTCTTCTGGGGATGGGATCTCTCCATCCCTCTCCCCCGCTTTCACCCCACCCCACCCCCCAGCCACCGTGCCCCAGTAGAACATGGAGAGGACTGGGCAATGAAAAGGGATGCATGAGGCTGATTTCTACAGGTCAGGGCCTGAGAGTAGGACAAAGAAGGAACTGCAGAGATTTAGCTCCAAAGAATAACTCAAACTGGATGAAGACACAGGAGTCTGCATTCCTAAGCTAAAGGGGACCCCTTAGCTACAGAAGCAATGAACCAAAAGTGGGACAGGCTGTTGACCTTTCTCTTATACCCACTTGGCCAAAACTTGTCTTCTAACTCGAGGCCATGGGTCTGAGAGAAAAAAACCCATTCATCACAAAGATACATCAAGGGAACCCAGAGAGGAGGCTATACAACTGAAATACACAAAGAATAAGAAGAAACAAATTGGGAGTGAATACAAACAATATCTGTCCATTTCATTTCTGTACCAATAAGTATTCCTAATCCTATCAGACAAACTTGAGAATTACCATTGTTAAACATCTACAGAAAGTGGGAACCACAACAAATTCTGAACCAGATATTTTCAACCTTGGCTTCATATTGGAACCATTTGAAAAGCTTTAAACATTTTTTGCTGCCTGGACCCTACTCTCCTCAAAAGTTCTGGTTTAATTGGGTTGGGTGCTGGTTGGGTACTAAAGTCAGACTAGGTAAGTCTGATCTAATAGTCAAGGTTGAGAACCACTGTTCTGAAAGAAAATAGTCATATGTAATGGGTGACTTTCCAGAAAGTAAGTTTATTTTTCTGTTCTTTAGAGAGACCTGCCATACATCTATAATTCCAGCACTCAGGAAGTTGAGGCAGGGGGATTATGTGTTCAAGGCCAACCTGGACTATGTAATGAGACCCTGTCATTTTAGAGTTCTCCTTCAGAGGGAAGCTACTTTGGAATTTGAAAGTGGTTTCTTTCAGACAGGCATGTGTGTATTGGAGCCCCTGGAGTCTGAACTCAACAGTTGCTGTCTAGAGAGGAAGAGTTATAATTAGATGATTCATGTTTTGACAGTATAACAGAAAAGACTGCTCAACCCTTAGCAGCAGATCCTCAGAGAGAGAAAACGGATAGTGGTTCAGTAGTCCCTGAAGTCCTGGCAGGTGTCTGTTTATAACTCTTTCCTTTGTGGGTTTTTTTTTTTTTTTTTTTGCTGTTTTGTGCATAAAAATTCCCTTCTTCCTCTTATCAAATTGCCAGCTCCAATTCAACTCTCTTTTCTGAAGTTTTCGCTGAGTACCTCAGGTGAAATTAATCTACCTTGAATTCCTAGAGTACTGCATGCTTATTTCTGTTCCTGTACTTGTCGCATTGTATTATAGTTATTTGTTTATATGCCTGTCTTCTTTTCCTGCTAGATTTCTGGAAATCAGAGACTTTACTTTTCATCTTTATGTAATAAATGTCAAGAATGTCCAACATATGATAGATGCTGTACTTGTATTTATGGAACTAATCAGAAACAATAGGTTAGGTTCCTACATAGTCCAGAATTCTATTTAACTTACAATGCAATTGGAATCTGTGTATAAGCAATGAATAGTAGGCAGGAATAATATGGAATAATCCCTATCTTTAAAAAACTATTAAATTTGTTTAAACATAGACTAAATAAGAACATAAAGTGGATAATGCAGAAATTGCACCTGGCATGATAGGATAGACCTGAAATCTCAGCACTCAGTAGGCTGAGGCACAAGGATTACAAATTCAAGGCCAGCCTGGGATGCACAAGAGACAGTCTCAAAGCAAAAAAAAAAAAAAAAAAAAAGAGGAGAAATTGCTCAACATGCCATCAGTCAGTAGTCCAGGGACTTGGGACATTATGTATATTGGATGAAAGATTGGCTAAAGGTGAATCTGGGAAGACCTGGCTGCAGCTTAGGTGAGAAACTGTGTATGCTACTGAGAATCATTTAATCTTTAAAATGGAGTGAACCACAGGCGTACTTTAAGCAGGAAATGGCAAAAATAAGGTTTGTCTTTTGGAAAAGGATCAATCTGGTGGCTTTCTGATGGAGAGACCAGAATGAGGCTGCATATAGTCCAGGTGAGAGATGAGAAAATGTGTCTTCCGAATACTAGACTTGCTAATTGTTATAGGCTGAATTATGTCTTCCCACAAATTTGTTTGTTGAAGTCCTAACCATAAGTGCCTCAGAATGTGACTGTGTTGTGTTTGGAGTCAGGATATTTGAAGAGGTAATTAGATTAAAATAAGGAAGATTAGCGTAGACCCTAATGCAATATAACTGGTTCCCTTACAAAAGGAGGACATCAGGACAGACATATTCAGAGGGAAGACCATGAGAAGAAATGGGGAACATGGAAAGCAAGGAGAGAGATCATGAGAAAAAACAACCCTGTTGACTCCTTGATCTTGGACTTCTGACCTCCAGAACTGTGAAAAAATAAATTTTGTTGTTTAAGCCACCCAGTTTTTATGGCATTTTGTTATGGCAGCCCTAGCACGCTAATATATCATAAATTCATTGAACATAATTTATTGCTAAGTTTTATGCTGCTCTTACATATTATTTTTCATAACATAAGCCCCAGGTCTGGGGTACACTTAGGGTCCAAAGAACAAACATTTTAACACATAGTTTTATTTATTTATTTATTTATTATTCATATGTGCATACAATGCTTGGGTCATTTCTCCCCCCATCCCCACCCCCTCCCTTACCACCCACTCTGCCCCTTCCCTCTCCCCCCTACCCCCTCGATATCTCGCAGAAACTATTTTGCCCTTATTTCTAATTTTGTTGAAGAGGGAGTATAAGCAATAATAGGAAGGAACAAGGGTTTCTGCTAGCTGAGATAAGGATACGCTATACAGGGAGTTGATTCACATTAATTTCCTGTGCATGTGTGTTACCTTCTAGGTTAATTCTTTTTAATGTAACTTTTTCTGTAGTTCCTGGTCCCCTTTTCCTATTGGCCTCAGTTGTTTTTAAGGTATCTGCTTTGGTTTCTCTGCGTTGAGGGCAACAAATGCTATCTAGTTTTTTAGGTGTCTTACCTATCCTCATATCTCCCTGGTGTGCTCTCGCTTTTATCTTGTGATCAAAGTTCAATCCCCTTGTTGTTAACACATAGTTTTTGACAAAACTTTAAAATAAGGGCATCTTAGAAATGTCCCACAGAATTGCAGAGTTTGGACAAACAATATAAAGCTGTCAAAAACCTTGAATTAAAATAATTTTTCATTCACCTTAGATTTCTCTGAATGAATATATTAGCAATCAATATTTGTCAATTTCTCCTCTACCCCGTTCAACTCCGAACATACACACACACATTTGAGTACATAACCTATTGAGACAATATGCAATATATCTTTGGTGGCTCTGTTGGTAGCAAGCAACTCTGTCCCACTTTGATTGGCTACCATAACAGGAGTATTCATCTAACTCAAAGAGAACCAATGTACAGGATGGGCTGACCAATCTCTCTCATTTTTAACCAAGAAACCTAGAAACTGAGAACATTGCTAGCTAACTAGTGTTTATGGTGGAAAATGAGAATGAGTGTTGCTAGGGTCTCCTGATTTGGTTGACTCTTCTGAGGCCTCTTGATTTATAGCAGATGTGTATCCTTATCCTAAGTCCCACAGTCCCCTTTATTTGAGTCATTTTAAGTAGATTTCTTTTTTCCTACAGCTAAATGTTCCCTAATACACAAAATAAAATGAATTCTAAGGCTGAGATTAAGCTTTAGATACTGAAACCATGAATAACCATCAATATACCTCCCACTACATGTAATTTCCCCATACCATTTTATTCTTCAGAGCAGAGGACAAAGTGTGTACCACAAAGTGGGGGCGGAGGAGAGAAGGGACAACAAAAGTGGTAAAGCAACTGCTTTTATGATTCATGTAAACTTTACTTTGAATTTTCTTAAAATAACATTTCATTTAAATATGAGTGAGTACATTTATATTAATACGTACATATGGCAAATAGGCCAGAAAGTTGAATAGAGTCTTACTTAGGAAAAGAAAGAAGGCAGAGGATAATGGAATTGAAGCTTCATGCTCCATGATATACATAGGAATCAAACAATTTAAAATTTACCACATAATACTAAAATGTGTACATGAAACATGAACATTGTCTAAATTTTTAAAAGGAGCTCTAAATAGATGTCTATATTTTTCATTTTCTTCAGTTATTTTTAAGCATTATGAATACCAACTGAAAGGCCTTATTTAAATAAGGAAAATTTCAGTTGCTTTCTGAATTGCAGTCAAATTCCTATATGTGAGCATTTAAATAATTCTTAATTCTCTCAATATTCTTGGTAAGGTGATTTGGAACAGTGATTCATTTTCCTCTCCCCTCTGACTCAGTTTTTCCATGAGCAATACTTTCCATGGCACTGCAATAGATTCAGTCTACTGGTCCAACTTCTTTTTCTTATGAAAAAAGGCTTTGTGCATTCAGTAGAACTACATTTCTAGGCAAGGTTCTGTTTTCAATGTAAGATGTGAAAATGGGGTTTTAAACTGAGAAGTTCTGGCCCTCTGTGGAAGAGGCCTGGGACCTCACTGACCAGGCTTGGCTACCCCACAGGAAGGCCTCTGATTGGCTTTCATTAGTTGGGATGAGAATAAACCAGGCAATGGGAGGATCTGGCCTGTCCTTTTCAGCATCTGTGACAGAGAAAATAACTGTAAATCAAAGATTAGACAGGACCCTGAGTTCAACTCCCAGCACCACCAAAAAAGAAAAAACAAACAAAGATTAGATGACAAGTCCAGGGCTAAAAACATGGAGGTCAAGTGGCTCAGAAGACAGAGGAAGCTAAACAATAAGGACAAGATAGGATGGTTTAGTGTTTAAGTGAAGAGCTACTAAAGGTTACCTCTTGGGGCTCCAATGCCAGCCTGCTGTTTGCTTACCAAGTTTCTTGATCTCTCCAACTTCCATTTTCCCCATTTGAATAGACATGGTAACAACAGTCCCTACCTTATACAGTTGCTTTGAGAATTAAATGTGATAATATATGTAAAGTAACTTGCATTTTATCTCATGTGCTCCAAAGGTTTTATATTGTTGTTATAAAGCTTGCCAACCTAAAGGAGAGGCATACAGTGAAGGTGGGCACAGGGCTTGGGTGGTAGCATGGAGGGGATGGTAGGGTAGGTATAGGCTACAGCTCATTCCACTTTGTTCTCTACCTGCATCTGGCATAGAGGAAACCTGTGCTCCTCTGGCTGTGCAGCTGCACCAACACATGATAAAATATGAGATCTGGAAAACTCCTAAGAAAGCAAAGAACAGCTGTGCCTCTCTTCTGTTCAGCTTATTTTTGCTCCTCATGAAGGCCATTCTAGTTACTGGCATTAAAAACATCTCCTTCCATTTCACCCCACTCCCCTCACCAAATCCCCTCTTTCTACTGAACTAAGAGATTGAAGTAGCAGCTCTAGTGACAGAATATCTGCAATCTGCTTCCTGTGTGCTGTTGTCTCTCTATACCCGCCCATTCCCATTGCAGGTTTAGCTTCCCTAGTCAGACTTGTGCATAGCAGCAGAGGGTGTGTTCAGCAGCTCTGTCCAATGACTGACCGATAGCAGCACCCGGGAGGAGGCCAGGCTATGATTCAGACTTCAGAGCACATTTGGAGGGTGTTGCTTCCTAGCTACCAGTTATAGCATTAGGTTTCTCATTTTATTAGTGATGGGCTCTCTGGTCACTATTCTGATTAATAAATTCTCTTGCCTTCCTTGCCCTTTTCTCAGTTATCTTGTATCTTTATCCCTCTCTCCCTTCTCATCCAGCTCCTAATTTATCCTTGTCAGTAACTACATATTTCAGTGTCTTAGGATATAAATCCCTCTCCAAAATCTGATGTACATATGAAGCTTAAATTGCGACTCCCTTTGGGAAGATTCAATTTAGTAACAGACAAGCCTGCTCAAAGGCAGCCCCTTAGCCTACAAGCTCATAGCCTGTCCAAGGGGGAAAAAAAAGAATCCTCAGCTGGCCTAAGTATCTTATAGGCATTTCATTGTACTCTCAGGTTTCCAGACGCAAGGGCCCCTCTGTGTGATTACATGTGTAATCAAACTATTCTTTCTAGTGTTTGGAACACTGATCCTTCAAGGTCAGGTCTGGTGACTCTCTTATTTTGCTATGATAAGTCTGTTATTTTATTTATGTGCAGAAATGTTATTTTTCATACAGGCATATTGTGTTTTTAGAAAATGATTTGCAATTGACATTGACTGTGGCTGACGTATTTATAATTTAAGGATTAGAGCAGAACATGAGAATTCAGTGAAGTGCTTCAGAGATTGTTTTGGTGCTGGATATTCTTCGTTGGCCTGTTTAAATCTTATCTCTGCCTTTCTCCATCTTGCTCCTTGTTCCCAGGAGGCTGACTTCTCCCGATTGCATCAATTAGGTTTCTTTGTCTTCTATAATTCCATTGACTTCTGCCAATGAAAGAAGCAGCAGAAGATTGGTGAGCAGAAGGAGAGAGAAACAGAGGTGTTAATTCCCCTGACTCCTCTTTGAGACTGTGGTTTAGCAATGTCTGTCTTCTACCAAAATCCATCTCTTATCTGGTGGCCCTTGACTAGAGCTACAGTTCTTGCTAAGTTCTAGTAACCATTCTGTCCCTTCTCTTGCTCTTTCAAGTCTAGGGATAGCAATGCCATTCCCTGCCTTGAAGAACTTTCATTATCCCACTCAGAGCTTTGTGAATAGTCCTGGCATTAAAGCTTTTCACTCACCCTTTTGGAGTTTTCCATCTGTTTTTGAATTTGCCACTGAGACTGATTCAGTCTTCTATTGTAAGACTGTGTTAGGTAAAGGATTTTATTGCTAAATAAATCTTGGAAAACCATGACACTGGACCAATCAGAATTGTGAGATCACATGTCACATTTTTTGTGAATGTGAAATACCCAAGATAGCTGAAGCTGTTTTATCAAAAACAACAACAAAATTTATTACATGATCTTTACTACATGTTTTGAAGTTTCTATTAGGAAATAAATTTAATTCAGCAATAAATTTAGCAACTAAAAGGGTGCACTTTCTTCCTAACTTTTAAGCATTTAGCTTACTTCCCATGTTGGATATTTGGTAACACAGAAGCAGGCAAAGTCCTGCAAAACTTTTCTTAGTCTATTTGGTCAAATTGTACCATTTTTTTCCCTATTGGAGGCCTCATGATTCCTGTTCATATTCTAAGGTAAATAGGAGCTCCTTACTTCTGATCAAACATGGTATTGGAAATTGGCTTGATAGCAACAAGTCCAAAACCATAGTCCAAAAAAGTAGAATTGAGTCCAAAACAAAGGATTTGTGATAGAGGATACATGCTATCAAGTGGAAGAATTTTGGAAGAAGAAACCAGCAGTTTTATGACTCAATGGGAGGAAAGCTTTTCTATGACACTTGCAAATATAAACTATTAAGGGTTCTCACCTACTATGGGTAGCTATTACCTGTTTTGTACAGACCTAGGTAGACAAGAAGACTTAGGAAATAGGTTCCATCTTACAGGCCAACTGTATTTGGTTTGAATAGTAGTTGGTTGAATGGTGTTTCTCAGTGTGGACCCTCAACCACCAATATCAGCAGGACTTGGGAGTGTGTTAAAAATGCATAGTCTTGTCGTCTCTCCCAATCTGGTGGCAGTCATCAAGTAAGCCAAGATAGGTGCAAGCAAGTACATCCATGAAAGAGCAAGTACATCTTCCATGGAAAAAGAAGCAGTCCCAACAGGATACGCTTTCTCCTGAGAGTCCACTGTTGGCAGTACCTCCAGTTTTTTGCACTCCACAGGGCTCCACACCTCACCCAACTTGATAAAGCAGCCACCTAGAATACAATACGAAGCAAGGTTATGTCATACAAGATTTGTGTGCACCATGGTAGCTGAAAATGCTTAGTTCCTAAGAGTAGAATTTATAGCAAGTCTGTCTGTCATGGTGTTAACCAGCTAAAGTTTGATCAAAGCCTTCAGTTTGTTGCTGAAGAATAAGCTGGATACCACCGTGGGGTTCTGAGAGCCCTGAATGCTTACTGGGTTGGTAAAGATTCCACATACAAACTCTTTGAGGTTATCCTTATTGATCCATTCCATAAGATTATCAGAAGAAATCTTGACACCCAGTGGATCACAAAACCAGTCCGTAAGCACAGGGAAACATCTGCAGACTGCAAGAGTTGAGGCCTTGGAAAGAGCTACAAGTTCCATCACACTATTAGTGGCTCTGGCTGTGCAACTCCACTATTCCTGCTAATAATATAATAATATAATAATGTTGGTAAAATGCATACCTAATTTGTGTTGACACGCCACATGGTATAATTCTGAAATATAAATGAAAAATAAATTCCAGAATATCTCACCATTTTTTAAAGCTGAGAAAAAGAAATAATTAAGAATTTTTTTTGTTTTTGGTGGTACTGGGTTTGAACTCAGGGCCTCATGCTTTCTAGTCAGGTGCTCTAACACTTGACCATGCCTCCAGCCCCTAAATTAAGGATTTTAATTTGCTTATAGACTTGTAATTTATTTATTTATTTTTTCCCATTCTCATAGTGGCCTCAGTCAGTTTAAGATTACTATATTGATTCCTAGATTTATAATTTGAAAGTTGGAAAGTTTTCCAATTCTGCTGATTGGACCTTAAAGTCTGAGGGTACATTGTAATTGTAACAAACATCTATCCCCTTAGAGACTAGAATCAAGAAACATCTTGCCCTAATTCTGAGGGAGAGAGAGAGATAAAAAGAGATAAAGAGAGAGAAATTTAAAGATAAAGGTTGGAAGATACAATAACTAGAATATGACTTTATGGCTTTTCCTGGGCTGGGGATGAAGCTCAGTGGTAAAGCACTTGCCTAGCATACACAAGGCCCTGGGTTTGACCACAGCACCTCAAGAAAATCAAAGACTTCTCTGTCTGACACATAGAATATAGTTTTTCCTGATCCACAAATGAATGGAAAGATCATCATTGAACATAAGAGTTCAAATTTATACAAATGAAAATACTAGATTATATTTCAACAACATTAGCATATTTTCCTAGCATGTATAATTTGTCATTGAAACTTACTTATTTGGAGTTATTGTATAATGATCTGCTCAACTTTGATAGTGAAGTGAAGCTTACAAGACTAAAAGTTTGTTTATATTTAACTCTGTGGGGACCCATCAGTACATTGGTATATGCTATAGGTAGGCATTTATATGCAAAGTAGCCAATTATCTATAATTTTCTTTGTTTTCCCTACAGCAGAATAGCGAATCAAATTTCTTTCATGTGTAATTCTAAGAAGGAACATAATGCTGAAGAAAAAAGAGATTTGTATATACTCTCCAACAAAACACAATTCCAGTGGGGCCAGTATGACAAAATATATTTTTATATGTAGAATATATATTAGAGCTTGCTTTTTAAGGAAATCTTCATAGATAGAAGAGAGAAGGAACCACATGAAAGAAAAGGCAGATTCTCCTCCCATTAGATGTTCTCTGTTGCTGTTTCAGCAAAGGGGAAAAAAAAAGCCAATTAACTTCCTTGAGTAACCAAATATTTAAAACAATTGAATACACAGAAACGTTTCAGTGGCCTTCATTTGTAGGCAAGGAAACCACAGAAAATCAATAATGAAATTGGCCAAGCACTTGTAAGAAGGTATTTGTCAGAAGGCTGTGTTGTTCAATGACAGTGTATCTGACCTGTCCCTGAGTTCCTCCAAAACTGGGGGGACTTAGTTTGGACTCCTTCTTCCCAAATCCAGCCTGTGCTTCCTCATAGGGCCTTGCAATAGTTTTACCCAATTGATCTGGTGTCAAGTCATATTTGTTATCGGCCCCTCTCTAACATTGGTGTCCCATGTGTTCATTTCCTACCTCCTAATTACACCACTGTACTTCCTGCTGGTTTCTTCAGATCTCATCTTCTTTGGTGAAATTTATGTATGACTTTTCCAGAGTTTCTATGACAGAGTATCACAAACTGGGTGGCTTGAACACTAGAAATTTTTTATCTTACCAGTTCTGGAGGACAGAGCTCAAGATGAAGGTGTACTCAGGATTCGTTCCTTCTGAGGGTTATGAGAGAGAATCTGTTCCATGCCTCTCTCTTAACCTCTGCTAGGTTAATAGTAATCTTTGGCATTCTTTGACTTACAGAGGTATCGCCCTGATCTCTGCCTTCAGAATCACAAGGCATCCCATGTCTTTATACATGACATTCTTTTTTGTAAGAACACCAATCTAACTAATCTGTAGGGGCACTGTTTCTACAGAAGGGTACATGTAAGATACTGGAGTTAGGACTTGAACATAAATTTTGGGGGAATGGGGGGACACAATTTAACTCATAACAGTCTACTAACTCTTATCCTAATTTCCAAATGTTGTCTTGTTGACTCATGCCACCGGCAGATGCATAGCTTACATTTGGTTGCTTATTCTTCCACTCCCTTGGTAAACATCTTGGATTTGATTTGGACTTTGCCTAACTTAATAACTAAGAATGCTAATTACATAATGTTTTAAATGAGAGATTATTCCAAGTTATCCAGGTGGGCCTATTTTAATCACAAAGCCTTTAAAGTAGAAAAAGGAGGTAAAAGAAGACAGTCAGAGAAAGATATGTGACAGTGAAGCAGGGTCAAAGAGATGGTATGTTGGTGTTTTTGGAAGGAAAAGGTGGGGGTGGGGGGCAGTGAGTCAAGGAATGCAAGTGGCTTAAATAGCTGAAAAAGGCAGGAAAATGGTTTCTTTCCTAGAGCCTCCAAAAAGTAATACAGCTCTGTTGACATCTTGATTTTGGCCCAGTAAGACCCACATAGACTTCTAAACTACAGAATTCTAGTATAATAAATTTGAATTGTTTTAAGCCACTACATTTGTGGCAATTTGTTATGACAACAATCAAAACTAATGTACCTCAGAATCAAAATTTCATATTTATGCACTGATGTTTAGACATTAGGCTTTGGTCTGCCCTGAAAGTTCTTTCTGTTCCCCTAGTCCTACGCTTACTCCAATTAATCATTCTGCCACCACTTCCAGCCTCAACATTAACATGTATCAGATGCAGCATGGGTAATAAAATTTGCAGGGGTCTTAGAATCAGGCTTGACTGCAAATTCTGGTTCTGATCTGGCACTTAGTCCTGTGGTCATATTTTATAGGACCTTAGATAAATCACCTAACTTTTCTGGGCTTTAGTTACCTTTTCTTTATCTACAAATAAGACATACCTCTAACTATGAGGACTAATGCTGATAGCAGTAATTGCACCTACCATAATGCATTGTTCATAGGAGGCATTCAGTAAGTGGAAGCTATTATTAAGGTACTTGAAATTCTTAATCCCACCATTTCTTTTTTCCATTATAAGCTATTTTAAAGTAAGGCTTCTTGGGATTCAGAATATGAATAAATAATGGGATCCTGAAAGAAAGAAAAAGTGAGAGTTTGTATCTTGCATTACTTATTTGTGAATGGATAAACATCTAGGAATAAGAAAACAATACTTTCAAAAACATATTCAATGTATGAGTATTATATATTGACCAAAAGCCAAAAAATTAATTTAAGAAAATGGCAAGGATTTTGACAGGGAAGACATCCTAATTCAGAAGAGGATAATACTCGCCAGACCGAACTGTGAAGTTTGGTCTGCAATTTTTAGAAGTCTGTGAAATGGGGAAAATGTGATATCATATGCCCAGAATCAATTGGAAATTTTCTTATGCAAAAGATTTTATGTCTCATCTCCTAAATGTCATAATGAAGTTGAAAGCCACAAAAAAATCTTTTGGAAAATAGAAATTATAAAGCATCTAAGATCTGTAAAATTACTAAGAGTAGTTTCTTAAGAAACTATTTTTAAAGTTTCTTTTATTTGTAAAGAACCAAGGGGAGAGGAAGTATAAAGAATGAAAAGGTGACACTGAAACGTTGTAGCAAAACTTGATAGAGTAAAGTGGAAATTTCCATTGAGACTTAAAAAAAAAGTTCTTCAGAAGTTAGCAGTAGCTGTTGAGGATCTTACTGTACTCAGGAGAACAGGGGCAAGCCACTCAAGGTAGTGCCTTCCAAGTTTAACTGCAGAGCTGCAAATGTCATTATTTTAAGACTGTAATATTTAGCCATTATCCCACCTAGATCAAATACTACAGTTTGTCAGCTATTTCTCAGCTAAATGACTGAGATGAAATCACTTCAAAATATATTTTGAGACTTAAAATGGAATTCTAAGAACCAAGGAGCATAAGTAAAAGACTCTTATTAAGAAACAGAAGTTATTATTAGTAATCAATTCCTGCTACTGCAAATTTTTTAAATCCCAAATTTACAAAAAAGAAATATATTAAATTAGTCCTGTGGTCACATTTTATAGGACTGAAAAATAAGTAGGATGATAGCTGGAGAGACAGATGAGATCCAATGGATAATTCCACTTGCAGAGTACAAAAGTGGTGGCTAGAGGTGAAGTCAGAGCAGCAATTGTAAGGTAAAGTCTCTCCAGAAGGTGAGGAAGCTCCAGGATAAGGTGGAAGTGCAGTACCTGGAAAAAATGCATGCTTCACTCCAAGGGAAGAGCCAGATGCTGGGTTCAGACAGGTTGAAGGTCAGATTGTGGCACCAGAATATATGTGGTACACAGAAAATATGTGGGATTTGTAAGGAAGTGGGAAGGTGCTAGTTATATCTAAGGGAGATAGGAAGGAAAAACAGGGCCAGATAACATGCCATCACTCAGGATCACCAATCAGGAGCCGGGTGTGTTGGGGATACACCATGGAGGTTCTGAACCCAGCAAGCAGTTGCTTATGATGAGTCTGTGGGCATGGTCTAATTTCTAAAATTTTAACCAGGACTTTCTGACTGCTATTCTCAATTCCTAAAGTGGTCAGGGCTGGCCAGGTGGACAGCAGTGTGAGCCTTGGCAAGCAACATCCTTGCAATTTGATATTACAAAAACAGAATGTCTTCAGGTGGTAGGTCCCAGAACACAATCTGGGATTCTGCCAAACAAATATGCTCAGAAATATGATGCAAGGCCTTCGCACAGCAAGACTGTTGGCATCCCTTCCTTCTTGTCTGATAAAGATGTTCCTGACTTTTTCAGCCAGTGAGAAAATTAAACAATCACTCCAAACCAAGACATAATCTGATTTTTGATGAGGCAGAGAAACTTCTTTTAATTTGAGAATTCTGTAACTTTTAGAAGCCTGTGAAATGGGAAGAATGCAATATCAGATGCCCAGAGTAAATTGGGAATTTCCTAATTCATCTCATTTATTGACTTATGTAATGATTTCTGGCAAATGGCTTTGGACAAGGAGTCCAAGTACCACAGTACATTTATAATTCCAAATGGAATACATCATTGTAATATTTTACCCATTAGATTGGGAACACCTTAACTTCATTCTACAAAATTGATACATAGGTAGTTATGTGAATTAGATGTGTTTACTCCAGTTTACCTAGGTGAACAAGTAAGTATACCTCACTAAAATACAGGCAAATATCTGAGACATTACAGGCTAATGCTACATGTAAACCACTTCTAATAAAAAATCAGATTATTTCAGTTATGCCCCCCAAATTTCTCCCAAATCAGACTTCATTTTTTTCTCCATTCCTTGCTGTGACATCACCCCAGTTCAAGGGCTGTTACCTGTATTATTGAAACAGCTCCTTTACTGGCTTTCTGTCTTGTCTTCCACATTTTTCCAATTTATTTTCCATACTGTAGTTATTATTATTTTTCTTAATACCTAACCTGGTCATTTCATTTCTCTGGATATAAAGCCCCTACTTTTCTGGATATAAAGCAACCATTCTTTAAAATGGTCTACAAAGATGTTCATGATCTGCTTGTCATTTGCTCCACAATTTGATTCCCATTATAGTCTCACTAAATAACTTTCAGCTCCCAAATGCCTTGCCCTCTGTTACATGTTCTCTTCTTTTACGTTATCTTTACTTGTAACTTTCTTCATTACTTCTTTACTACTTCACTCCTTCAAATTTCATAACAAATCTCTACTCATCTTTCAGATCTAGGCACACACTACTTGTGCTTACCAGTATAATCCTTCTTTCTCCCTTCATCCTTGGTACATGACTAGATCACATTTCCTAGCCTCCCTCACATTTAGGTTTAACCATGTGACTAAATCAAATATGAGTGGAAGTGATGAACCATTTTCAGGCGTCTCCCCCCGCAACCTGCTACACATCAAACCTTGCTCGTTTCTCTACCTACCATCCAAATGGAAATGATTCAGAAGGCTTCAAGTAGAACAGCACCCTAAGATGAAGGTGCCTGGAACTTTTATTTGTCTGTAACCCAAGAAAGAAATCATTAGGTTTGTTTGTTGCAGCAGTTAGTATTACTTTTGTTCAGCAACATAGGTCTTAGTTATAAATTTCTTTGAGAAACATTCTTTGATTAAAAATATGTGTTTTCCACTCCACTATAACCTTAGTATGAATAGGAACTGTTATCTTATTCACTATTTTATCTTCAGTTCTTGTACGGTGCCATATACCTGAACACTGGCATTGAATTGATGGGCTTTATATTGAAACTTAGAAAATTCAAATTTGAATTTTCAAAGGTTAAATATATACTAATGCATTTGGGAAAAAGTACATTTAATTTCTTTATTGGACAGAGTAAAAACTATGAGAAACTGAGGGAATTCTGATGTCTAAGCAAGCAAACAATGTGAAAAGCCAAATCAACATGTTGGGACATGAAAGTTAATACAAAGTGAGGTTAACTGCTCACTTTGGCACTCTAGCTGGTCTGCAGTTTGATTGTATTTAGAATAGAAGACCATGATGAGGATATCTGTTATCTGGAGTGTCAAGAAGCCTTTGAAAGGTTGAAATACACTGTGATTTTTTCTTTAGTTTTTAGAACTCTAGGCATTTCAAACTTATCCAAAATGTTCTATAATGGTTGGAACACTTTGTTGTAAGACCACAACAATCAATAGTCCATCTACTTATGAGAAAAATGTTGCCAAGAGAAAGTTTTCAATTCTTTATCATTAATATAAAGCAACTTATAGTTCTTGAATAAGCTGGATCCTTGGTTTCTCTGATAATTAGGGTACAAGATTTAAGAATAATCCATAGGCTGGGCACCCATGGCACACGCCTGTAATCCTAGCTACTCAGGAGGCAGAGATTAGGAGGATCAAGGTTGGAAGCCAGCCTGGGCAAATAGTTTTCAAAACTCTATCTCAAAAATACCTAACACAAAAAGTGTTGGTGGAGTGACTCAAGGTGTAGGCCCTGAGTTCAAGCCCCAGAATCACAAAAGAAAAAAGGAAGAAGGTTTTTATATTTCATTCAGTAGAAGTTATGCTGTTGATTTTCATTAAAATTAATTATGCTACAGATAGAACAGGACAGGACAAAATGGTGTTTATAATTTACTATGCTTCTGTATTTCCTTTATTTGTAAGAATTTGTTAATTTCTGTCTATGATTATTGAAGGAATGCAGAAAATATGGTTTTTTAAGACAAACATAAACATTTAAGGCAAACACTGTTAGTTGTCTGCTCTAAATCCTTTCCTTGCTCTTCCTTGCTACAAAAGCCTGACTCTGTTTATGTCCAGTGCCAGATGATACAACATGATCTTTAAACCAATATGACATCTTTCCTTTTCTCCTCTCTGTAGCTTTGGGTAGTCATGCAATCCAGTTCTACCCAATGATACCTAAGATGATGAAGTTTCTGGAGAAATTTTGTTTTCCTGATTTAATAAAAAAAGGATATTTTTTTTATTACCTGAGATTAAGAACAGGATTGGTCATCAAGTCTGAGGCATGGTCAAACCATAGTTCAAGCTATAGTTCAAAGTGAACTTGGCTGCGGAATTAGAGAAGATAAATCATTGGCAGAAAATTGTCCAGAAAGTTTTGATAGAACCATGCTATATGTTCTTGTCAACATATTTATGGAGATTAGAGTTTTTTGATTAAAAGTCTTAATCTGTGGAATGTTTGTATCTTGGACCGCCCTTCCATCAAATGCCAACCCAGTATTAGAAATTGGGCTTGCTGAATTATGGAGGGGCAAATGTTTGGAATCAGAAAACCTTGGTTTGTGACTGCCAAGGCAAGTGAAAGGCCCTGAGTTCATTCCCCAGTAATGTGTTCACACACACACACACACACACACACACACACACACACACACACACACACACACGATACCCTGGGTTTGAGGTTCAGTACTCTAACTGACCTTGGGAAAAAGTTACTTTGGTCTTCAGTTTTCTCACCTGCACAATGGATATAAAATATGTTTCCTGTGTTCCTTCCAGGGCTATTATGAAGCAGAGATAATGTCTATGAGATCTTTTTGTATACTGTTAAATGTTATGTGAATGTTAATTGTTAATAGGATGGTGATGATGACAGCAATTCTTATGCCTAGTGTGGTGCTTAGAATTGCTAATCACTCATAATTACTTCCTTCTAGACATCATAGCAAACTCCCAAGCATTGTCATGGGTATAGGGTCCAATTGCTGGAGTCATGGCAGTGCTATTAGCTGGTACATTTCTGATAACCCTCTATGTTCCTGCCAACCTGAGGTATGCTTTTTAGCTCATAGACTCCTGTTACTTTCTGTCAGAGATTGGGAGATTTTTTTAGTACAGAAAAAAAAACCCTAAAAGCCTTTTGTCTTCTTGGCCTTGTAAAGAAAATACAACTGTTTTCAGAAAAACCAACATTGACAGGCCTGACAAAGACCTAACATTTATTCTTTTAAAACGTATTTATGAAATAATTCAGATATATAAAATTTATAGCAATTTACTGTGAACATTCACATACCTACCATCCATCATAAAAAATGAAACACCAACAATATAATTGAAGCCTTTTGGTACTCCTCCCAACTGCATTCCAGGTAAGCAGTATCTTTAATTTTGTTGTTTGTCATATAAAACATTTCTCTATATTTTTGTTAAAAACTAACATCAATTCTTTAAAAGGTCAGATCTTACTAGATATATCATAGTTCTACATCCCAATATTCCTTCTTCTCTCCTGCTTTTAATTTTTTCCCTTATAAAATGGTAAGTTTCTCACTATAATTAATACATGTTTTTGACATCTCAAGAACTCAGTCTTGTGACAAATAAATAGATAGATAGATGTTTTTTGGTAAAAAGTAAAGCATCAATACTTACTATCTTTATACACTGCAGAATATCTCCCCCGCTCCTCTCTTCTTCCTGAACCTCTTCCCCCTTCTTTATTTGCATTAGCATGTGGACTTCTTGTTCCTACCAAATGAGTCAGTGGAGATAGAACGGATATCAATGTCTCCTGAAAAAAGATGCCATACTGTCTTATAAAGTCACAAAAAGCACTAGTTTGAGCCAACACTGAAAAAAAAACTAGGAGTGCTCACATAAAAATCTAGATTTCTGGCTTCTTTCAAAGAATAGGAAACACTGATAACACAGTGCCCACATTCTAACATGGCAATAATCTACTCGAGCCAAGTAGCAGCTGCCTCTTTCAGGTGGATACTCTTCATTTTACCATATTTCTATATTCCCCCTTTTCTCCCTGAAATTAAGACCAATTGTCAGTTGCGATTTATTATTATAGTGGGACTGCTGAGGCTCCTTATGGTGGATAAAAGTTCTTTTTCTTTATTCATATCAATGCTATCAAAAGCAATAAAAAAAATCAATCAAAACAGCTAAACCCAATCTGAAGTCACCCTCAAATAAACACAGACCCTAAGACAAAACTGGGTTCATTTCACAATCACAACTGGTTCCCTTTTCAAGCAGTTTGTAGCCTCTAGCCCTCTTCTCCAGAAAGTCACTCTGATTGCCACCACCCCAAGCCTCACCTACCAACCACAGCCTCTTCCCTGATCTAGATTCATATGGCTTTAATATAGACTCAACGCAATGAGTGTGGAAAATGAGGAAGACAATAAATGCTAAAAGACTTCTAACATCAACTGTAGCTTTGAATTTAGGAATAAGGCACAGAAATTGACATGTAGTGGGTAGAAGTATTTGCAAAACAGTTTCATGGAGGAGATACATTTTAAATATGATTTATAAAGTGCCACTGGTGAGATTAAGATGTCTGTATTCCCAGTATTTCATCTCAAACCTATTTAAAATGTGATGATTAGAGAATAAACTCTAAACCTTGGAAATTATATTGAAAAGTAAGGCTGAAGTGACAGAAGCACCTGGTAGACTAATAGGAAGAGGGAGGAAGCAAAGAAATTATAAGTCTTTAGCTAACAATTAGTCTATTGGTATCTAAGAAAAAGAGGCACTGTGTATCTGGCCTGGCAGATAGACAAAAGAGTTCTAGCCACTAGCAAGTAGTGTCTGGACAGAGTAAGTATAAGTCATCTGGCTTTTACATAAATTATTCAAATATCTTCTCTTTGGCTTCATGTTTAATAAGAATCTTCTAATTATTATTTTGAGTAGAGTGTCTTAGCTAATAGACATGATGTATGAATATCTGATTTATAAACAACCGATAACCTTACAGTATTTTCCCAGTTATTACTCACAGACATCACTTTTCCTGTATTTGATGCCCTTGTTGTTTGTTCTTCTACTGTAGGTCACATGAAAAGTGAGGGGTAGAATTAGGAAATAAAATGTTATGCGTGTGTAGAAGTATCACCTCTAGCCTGGAGTGACTACTGCTGTAGCAGACCCTCTTGCCTTACCTCTTCTTCTCATCTGTGTCATGGGATTCAGAGTGTCCAGGGAAAGCTGCTTGACAAAGGGTAAGTGTATTATTGATATCTTTATATAGAATTAAGAATTTTTTGCCATAGAAATAATATTATAAGCTGTGGCAAAATGTAGTTGAAAACAGTACTGACAGTACCACCCTCAAGCATTTTTTTTTTGATAGATCAGTCATTCTGAATTAGCCTAGGACTTCAAGTACAACTAAAGGACATATTCCACACTTAAAAAAATAAAGTAAAATTTTGGGGTTTTGGTGGTGATGGGGGTTGAATCAAGGGCTTTGTGCATGATAGTCTGGCACTTTAACTCTACCACTTAAGCCACATCCCCAGCCCTACCAATGAAATTTTGGAAATAATCTATTTTTGAAATTGGTAAATGTCTTTGCTTTGCTTTGTCACTATGTATAAATTACTGCTCATTATCTGAGTACTTCTAGTTTGCTCTGGCTTTATTATCCTTTGATTTGGCCTAGGAAGAATTAATGCTGAGTTAAAAATGAGAGTCCTAAATTGCAGTGCACTTATTCACTAATATTTATTGAGCATCTACTATAATATTAGGCACTGTGCTTTGTTTTGAGAGACAAAAATGATTAAAACAGATGAGTCCTGGGCATTCTGAAACCTTCAGAATAGTTGAGGGGATAGATACTTAAAATTGACCACACTGATTACCAGTTATCACTCTGTTGAGTTCTATAAAGGTACAGAACAAAAGAAAATGTGCAACAAGGGGGCCTGACCTCCTCTGTGAGTCAGGGAAGACTAAGGTAGGCTAATTTGGGACCTGAAATATGTAGGCGTTAGCCACTTAAACAAGTGGAGAATGAGCATCCTTGCTAAAGAGACCAGTATCTGCAAGGTAAGAAGGATATTAGGCTATTGGAAGAAATTAAAAGAGGCTCAAGTAGATAGAATATATGAGCTAAGACTGGACCAGCAAGTAAGGGCCAGATTAGACAGGATATTGTAGGCCATGTCAAAAATTTTAGAGTTCACACTGGTATCAGTGGGAAGCCACTGAGGTTTTCCCAAGTCAGGATAATGACACTAGATTTAGTTTAAATCTACTCTCTAGTTTCCTAGTAAACCCATGTAATTGTAGCTACCTCTGCAAAGTAGCCTGCAGCAAATAGGTGCCTTAGTTCACTATACTGTAACAAGTAGCATTCTACATAATGCATTTCTAAGTCCCTTCTTGCAATAAACCCCTATAATAATGCAATAAACCCCTATATAATGCATTTCTAAGTCCATTCTTGCAATAAAGTCACTATATACCTCATTCCCTCCTAAAAATTGACTAACTCCTTGGCCTAAGGAATGAACACAGTTACTAATGTTTTCTTTATTTAGTCTTCAGTCTTTTAAAATTTAAATTATTTATCAGTTTTTCTACTAGCCTCTAAGCTCCTGTCTAGAATTTTGATGGGAGTTCAGAATCTATGTCAGCTTTCAGGTCACTAAGAATTCATTTAGGGAACTGAAATGGCAATATATTAGCAAGATAGCATGAAAGCCCATTTTCTTATCTTTGTATTTGTTTCTACATTTGTACCATTCTTCCAAGTAGAAGTTACTCATGGTCTGAGAGAGTAAATGCAGCATCTAGATTGCTTAATTTGTGCCCAGTGAGAGATTGTACTCAGAAAATCTGGATTATTATAAAATTCATTATATCATAAGCATATCTAGCAACTCTTTAGCATCAGTCTCTTTTAAAGAAATTAAATAAATAGCCAGGTGCTGGTGCCTCACATCTGTAATCCTAGCAACTCAGGAGTCAGAGATCAGGAGGATCGCAGTTGAAGCCAGCCTGGGTAAATAGTTCATGAGACCCTATCTTTAAAATACCCATTACAAAAAATGGGCTAGTGGAGTGGCTCAAGGTGTAGGCCCTGAATTCAAACCTCAGTATTGCAAAAAAAAGAAAGAAAAGAAAAAGAAAAAGAAATTAAATAAATAAAAATTAAATAAAAATAAGCTGGGCACAGTGGTTTACACCTGTAATCCCAGCTACACAGGAGGCATACATAGGAGAATCATTGTCCAAAGCTGCCAGGGCAAAAAGTTCAAAACCCCATGTGAAAAAAGGGCTGAAGGATGGCTCAAGTGGTAAAATGTTTAAGTAGCAAGTACAAAGTCCTGAGTTCAATCCCCAGTACTGTCAAAACATATATATATGAAATATATTTTATTAAAATACATACATGCATACAGTACGCATATAGATAGATGATAGATAGATAGATAGACAGACAGACAGATAGGTAGAATTCAAACCTACCCCAGACTCAAGCTATTGTTTCTTTCTTACATTTGCAAAACCCTCTCTAGTCATCCAGGGAGCTTAGCCTACAGAAGCAGTGCATGTGGGGGTGGAGTGGACAGAACAAGATTTTGGCCCTCCTTTACATACTGCTGCCTTTTCAAATGATGCACACATGCTTGGTCCATCTGTCTTCAAGGACTCAGCAGAGTAGTCAGTAAAACTTTGTATTCAGCATATGAGGCTGCATTGCCAAATATTAATAACTCATTTTATTTATAACTGATTCCCCAAAGTAGGACAAACAGGTGGTACTTATGAAGAACTCAATAGTAGCCAAATTTCAAAGGTCAGATGCTGCAAATATGGAATGAAAGAAAGCATTTTGTGTTCATACTCTTGCTATATAAATGTTTGCCTGTGACTACATTCTCCAACCACATTACTAGTATTTAAGTCTCTTCAGGACCTCTCTCTAGAGTCATACCCCCAACCCCTCAGACAAATCTTCATTCTTCAGGAAACTCCCCCAGCTGCAGACTTTTAAAAATATCCACATGGTCCTACATTTCCTTCCCACATGGTCTTGCTCTGATAAATTATGACCATCGAATCTCACAAATTGTTTTAGCAATGACTGTTTGGTGTTAAACCTTTCCTGGAGATAATGGCTACACAAAACAAAGTCTATAATGGTGAAATATTTCAGCTATGCAACATGTCCTTAGGCAAGATAATTGTGGGCAGGCAGGATCTTTTCTCTTGTCAGTTTCCTGTGCTACAATCATGAGAAGAGCAAAAGACTTCTGGGAATCAAGAATGAAAGAGATGCCAAGAGACAGTCTAATGAAGTTAAAATTTTCAAAAGAGAAACAAGGTTGCATTTTGGTTGCACATTGTTTCTCTTTATTTTGTTTCATAATAACATTGTTTTTTCTTTTGTGAGTGACCTTTTTCCTCATGTGAAGGGGAATATCAATAGGGATACCTCCATGTCCCCTAGCTATGTGGTTGACATGTAACTCAATACAGCTAATCAATTCTCACCCCTTGGATGAACTTCAAAATGACTGATTTTGTGTGAACCTTGTTAAACCTGATAGGGACACTTGAAGAGGCCATCCATTTAAATCTGTATGATTTATATGGAAACATCCAGAACTATCCTGGTTCTTGATCTTTCTGAACCTTTTTAGTTTTTGTAATGAATTCCTTTTATTGCTTAAGTTATTTGGAGTCATTTTTTTTTTTTTGAAAAAACAAAGCTTGACTTGAATATTAATTCTAAAATGTAGAATATGATATCCATCCTATAAGATTCCAGGGGATATGTTAGCACATAGGATTATCTATCAAATCCTTTCAATTCCTCTACCATTTGAGGAAGGACTGTTCTCTCTAGTCCCTTTTGAAGTTAAATATGGCCATGTGAATGTTTTTGGCCAATGAAATGTGATTAGAAATGATATAATGCATTTCTAGCTAGAAACTTTAAAAGCAATCTGTTACCTTTCTGGTGATTAGGAAGGTCAATATTAGCATGAGTATCTGAGTGACTGTGATGAACAGAGCTCTTTTGCTCCTTAGACTTGTAGTATGAAGATACAAACTTTTGTTATGTTAAGCTCTTGAGCGCATAAGATTTGACCTTGGTGGAGGATTGGGGGAGGGGAGATTGTAACTGATGCACGACTGACTTTAGAAGATAAAGGTAATTACTTCTGGCTGCCAGAATGGAGTACTAAAGGAAATGACTGATATTTCTCTGAACTGAGTAACACTATTAAGTGAAAGGGGAAGGTGGGCAGAATCTATGTAAATTATTTTCATTTTAATGATAATTAAATATAAGTAAAACTATAAATTAAGATCATCCAATATGAATGGTAATAAAACCACAAAATCATTATCATTTAAAATTCATCCCATTAATTTCATGTAACAGTTAGTATTGTTCAGTGAACTAAAACCACTATTTAACAATGTGTATGTGGTACCGACTTCCATGGGTTTGGTCTTCCAATTCTACTGCATGCTATGTGATGATTCAGGTCATCCACTTCTTTTCTTTATTTGAAGCACTGTAACATCATCACTTACTGAGGATACAATGATGTCATTTGGCCTGCTTTTGGTGCACATGCATCATTTAAGTATTAAGGCATCCTCTTGTTTTTTTTTAAACTTTTTTTTTTAACTAACAAAGTGGTACTTCTTGGTACCAATGTGAGGATAAATACAGACCTGGGAACAGAAGTAGTATGGCAGTCTTCAATTATAAAAGGGTCATCCAAATTATATTGAATATGTTTGTATTTGCTTAAAAGATTAAGATTAAAATGAAATGAAAAATTAGAATAATTCTCATTAGTGAGGACATATGAGAAGAACTTGCAGATCTCTGAGAATATGTTTGTGAACTATCAGGGACTGCATAATTCTAGTCTGAGAGGATTTGCACTTGATACAAAGTATCAAAATTTCAGCAAGGTGTGACATGTTTCACAATGCTGGACATCTCTTCATGGTTAGCAAAGATACTAAAATTATTAAACCATAACAAATTAATAGGATATTTATTTTCTTTTTATTTTTGTGGTAGTGGGGTTTGAACTCATGTGTTCTACTGCTTGAGCCACATTTTCAGCCTAGTAAGATGTTTATTAATGGATTATTATTGACCTAAAGGAGCCTAGAGGCTCAAAGCTGTCTTTAACTTGTTTTATTCTTTAACTTCATCCAAGTCACAAATAAAAACAGAATATGTGTTAAAACAAATATATCAAGATAAGCTGGAGATGAAAACAAGTGTGTTGCATAAAGAAGAAATATGCAAAACATCTCTAATCCTTCTCCCTCCTAAGATTTGATTTTTATGCCATCAGATGTTGATTCCACCCACTACTTCTTCTTTTTGCAGTCATGTGCTGACCCTCTAGAAGATCACTCCTCCTCATTTCTGTCATTCTCTCCAATAATACAGCTGTCTTGAATCTTGGATTTCTTTATACACATAGACAACCCTCCAACTGCCTGACTTTTTAATTTCCTGACCTCCTTCCCCTCTCTTTTTTTTTCTTCTTCCTCTCTTTCAATGACCTTGTCTTCTCCCTTCCTTCAGTCACACTATAGGTCATAGTTTAAACTCTGTGATTGTCAATTACTGGAATCCTTGCACAATCTCACTTTCAAGCTTTCCACACTGTCTACCACTCCCTCAAACCTTTTCCGTTCATTTATCCCAGTACCTCAATTCCAACAATCCTTTGAAGCCACCAGGATCAATAAAATATCTATTAGATATGATACCTAATCACTAATGTTTTCACTTCCTGTTATTCGTCTTAAATTATATAATCGATTGTTATACTAGCTCTGTTGCCTATACCCTCAGCTTCTTTCCTCTAACTACATTGTTCTCATTTGCCTTCAATCATGGTTAAGTATAATATTATGCCTATTGCCTGTCTGTACTTGTTTAGCTGACATGACTAGAGGTAAACACAGAGCCATTTTGACTGGTCTCACTGTATATTCATGATCATTAACCTTAAGTGGGCCCTTAGTGCTGCCTAACAATTATATACCCACTCTGTTAGACTAAATTATTTCTTTCCTTCCTTTTTAAAAAAAATGTCCAATACTTCCTCCCTTAACTTTATATGAATTTATCATATTTCTTCCTCTTTTCTATGAAAATAAAAACAAAGAATTTCCAAAAGCCACATCATCTTTCCTACCTTTCATAGTACGTCTGTGTCTACTATGCTCTGTATTTTCACCTTTCACTGTAAGAAAACTAAGTACTTCCAGATAAGGCCAGGCCCTCAACTGTGGTCCAGATCTTTTCTCTCAAGGATGTCCTCCCTACTGTTTAATGCATCATTGGCTCCTTCCCCCCACTCTAATGAATTTTCCTCAGTATAAAGAAACATGCTGTTTTTATTCTCTTACTCAAAAGACAAAAGCAATAAACTCACCTTTGTCTTGATCTCACTTCCCTTGAAGTTCACGTGCCTCTTCTTTTCCCTTTATACAAACACTTAAGAGAAAGATATTTATTCATCTCCAATCGTCTCTTCTTGTTCTTTCTTGAACATGCTATAAATCTAGCTTTTACCCTTGCTACTCTACCACAATCATTCCTGTCAACATAATCCATATCCTTGAGTCCTTGTCTTACTAGACTTTCAGCAGCATTTGACAAAGTCAAGCACCACCTTTCTTCACTTGGCACACATTCCACACTATATTGTTTTCTCAACTACCTCAGTGCCTGCTCTGAGGTATATTACTCACTTTATATTAGAATGCCTTAGGGTTCAGTCTTTGCACTTCTTCTCTTTTCTGTCTTTACTTATTCGTTGCCTTGGTGGTCTGATGCAATATAATGCCTTTAAGCATTATCTAAATACCAGTGATTCACAAATTGGTATATTTCTAATATTTATAGCTCAGATCTCTCCCTTGAGTGCCTCTCTTAAATATCCAACACCCAACTGCCAGGCACCAAAACACCAACAGGTTCATAACCATGACCTGATCTACCTTTTCTACATACTTCTTACTTTCTAGGTCTTCCTCTGCTAAGTTCATGGTAGCTGCATTCTTTTCATTCCTCTTGTACTAATTTATTGTCATTTATTTAGTGGTTCATCATATTTTCACTGTAAAAAATATCGATCAATTACTTATACCATTTTTTTCAAGTAGGAGGCTTTCTATTTTATGGCACCTAGGAGGAAGAAGATAATCACCACATTTCTGGGAACCATAATTTAAGAGAGCTACAGTTAGTCATAGGGCAGTAAGAGGAAAGTGAGAGAAAGTAAAGCCATATTTTATAAGGAATAACTGAAGAAATTGAGGATACATTTAATGTAGAAAAGAAAGAAATTTAAAAAGTTATACATAATATGTATTTCTACAGTCTTTCATGTGGAAGGATGATTACCACACTTGGTCTATCAATCCTGGTTTAGTTAAGCTATTAAAAATATGATAATACTTTCTTCTGGGAATGAATGGATTTATCAAATCAGTCACTGAAACAAGGAGGAAAGATTGATTTTTGGCTCACAGTTTCAGAGGTTTCAGTATGTGGTGGGTTGGCTCCATTGTTTTTGGGCCATGGTGAGGCAGAACATCATGGTAAAGGGACAAGGTGGAGCAAAGTTGCTTACCTCATCCTGGCCAGAAAGCAGAGAAAGAGAGAGTCAGGGAGGTACCAGGGACAAAGTACCCTTCAAATCTCAAGACCAACTTCTAACCAGGCCCTACCTCCTACCACCTTCCACTAATGCCATCAAATTATAAATCCATTGATATATTAATCTATTAAGGAAGTTAGAACACTCATGATCTAATCACATCTCAATGATTGTATCTACCACCTAAGGATCTATCCTTCAACATAAGTGCCTTTTAAGGGATACTTCATATCCAAACTGTAACAATACTGTTAGGCTTAAGTCATTTAGTTCCTAAGACTATTAAACACACACACACACACACACTCACATAATGAAAAGGAACAGTATCTTGTAGGTTTTTTCTTGTGGTACTGGGGTTTGAATTCAGGGCCTCAAATGTGCTCTACCACTTGAGCCACACTCCAGACCTTTTTGCTTTATTTTTCAGATAGGGTGTCATGTTTTTGTTCAGAACTGTTCCTAGACCATGATCCTCCTGCCTCTGCCTCCCGTATAGCTGGGATTATAGAGGTGTACCACTATGCCCAGCCCTCTTGAGATGTTTTATAGTCTTAATATAGTGTATGTCCTGGGGATTTCTTCATGATTGTTTCTTTGCATGATCTCTACTAGAATATAAAGGCAATCCATCATGCAGTATCCTAAAACAGAAAGTTTACTAGTATGTTACCCTATCTCACATAAGGAAGAAATGGGCAGGCATCTCATGGGACCAGACTTTGGATAAAACTTTTTCTGTCAAAACCTCTTAAGACAGAGGATTCTCTTCTCCTCAAATGTGTAAAAGTTTAAGGAAAGGGATCTTTTCCTCAAGGGCTGAAAAACAAATGAAGTTACATGTAATGTCTGTCATTTATATTTCTAAGCCTTTTACAGATGCTTTCCAAAAATGATGTATTATTTAATTTTTGACTTGACAAGAAAAAAAAAGGGGGTCTTTCTCTGAGCTTCAGCTAAGAATTCTCAAGAAAACTTCTTTTAGGATCTATAGGTGAAACTGCAGAAATATTTTGACTCCCTGTAAAAATCAATTTTATCATTTTCATGATGTGTTAACTCTAAAGCAATAGTTCTCAATTTTGGTTGCATTTGGAATCACTTTGAAAGACAAAATATATTCTGATTCCTGGGTCCCACCCTCAGAAATTCTGACTTAGTTGATCTGGGCTGTAAGCTCTGCATGAAGATTTTTTAAAGCTCCCACTGGTGGTCCATTTGGCAGCCAAGATTGAAAACATTTTCTCTAGAGATATTGTTCTCCTTTCGATTGCAGGGGATAGATGGGAAGATGAGGGATAGGAATAGTGTTCAGATATGTGGTATATGACCACTTAGAACAAATACTGTTGAGATCATTTAGACATTTAACAGCTGATTAGAGTAGGTGGTCCTTTGTATCTTTCCCAGTCTTGAGATCCTATCATTTTGTGTCTATCCACTTCAATGAACATTATAGACTCAAAGAAATATAGGATACAAGTTCCACCAAGCTGTATAAATCAGGATAATTTTGTTAATATCATTGTACTCCTAATTGCTGTCACTTTGAGTGGTGTACTATTCTTTTATGCTGATTGTTTTTCAGTGCACATACACAGTTTTATTAGATCACGTTATACACAGTATCATTGAATCAAAGTGATGTTATTAGCCTGCTAGGAGAAGCTTCCTAACCAGCTGGAAGGGCTCTTAATGTATCTTATGATGTTAATAGTGCACATGAATGTATGTGAGTAGGTGGTAGGGGATAGAAATTTAAACTAAATTAAAACTGTGAAAGAGACAGCAGCACATGGATAATAAGTGTCCATTGCCACTAGTCTCAATGATTTTTTTCTTTTATCAAGGTCAAGTTGGCAATTTTTCACAACTGCTGCCCACAAATGCCCTTCCTGATTGATTAACTCTTACAGCTAGAAGCTCTCCTTACACCCAGAAGGCAAGCTTGCTTTTTATTGTATAAGAAAAATCTAAATGCCAAAGTGCAAAGAATACTGGGATTCTGTTCATTTTTCTCTGATAATCAATGCACCATATAAATTCTAAAGCAGTTCATCTTAATCCAGGTTTTTAAAAAAAAAATTGAGGAAAACCAGGAGGGCCCCCAGGCCGCCAGTCGCCGGCGCCCAGACAGCTTGGGAAGATGCGGACCAGGTGAGCTTTGTGGTACCGCGGTTCCCCCACAGACAAGCCTGGGCCAGAGCAGCATAGCCCCCTGGACAGACTGACCTCTACCCGGGGAAAAAAAGAGAAACTGAGTAATAAGCAATAAGAGCAATAAAGACATGCAGGAAAGAGGGTAGGGCATACTGAGCACTGAAGATTGGGGGAAGGGAATCCTTCCCGGGACTGTAAATAAACAAGCTGTCCTGGCTGGAGAGCCTCTGGCGGGAGTGGGGGTGCGTGCCCAGCAACCAGGAGTGGGAAAGCTTGTGAAAGTGTCAGTGGGAAGAAAACTGCACAGGAGAGGGGGGAAGACCCACCTCCGACATGAACTGTAAATAAACACACAAGCCTGACAACGCGGGTGCAGTGTCACTTTTCCCAGTGTGCTTGGAAAGGGGAAAGCTTGTAGCAGAGGCTCACGCACAGGAGAAATCTGAGTAAACAAAGCCTGCAAGGCCAGGTGAGTACTAAGCTCACCCCTGAGATCTGCATAGATAACGCCTCCAGCAACAGCAGGCTGACAGCAACAGGCAGGCAAGCCACAGCTGCAAATACCATTCTCAGAACTGTCTCCAGACTCTTTTTTTTTCTTTGTCTCCCTACCTTTGATGAGAGAATAACCGAATTACACCTGCAAGCTGAAAAACTTACTGAAACTGTATTGCATTTTAACTTGGGAGACTTGGTGGGGTTTTTTTTGTGCGTGTGTGTAGTTTTTTTCTACTTTATGCATCCCCTTTGATGAGACAACTACAGAACAACATCTGAGGCACCATCTCCAGGATTGGAGACTGAGATGGACACCCAAATTATTAAGACTGAAACTTCATTGCATTTGAATTTGGAGGTTTTTTGGTTTTTTGGGTTTTTAAAATTTTTCTATTTTTTCATTTTATTTTAATACATTTTTATATTGATTTTTCTTTCATTTACTTATTTTTTATTTTTATTCTTATCTTTTTTTTTACTTTTGATTTTCAATCCTCTCTCTGTCTCTCTAATGTCTGTTCAGCTTACTGTCGATTAGTACACTAAAGCTTCCTGTTTATACCTTTGAAATCTTCTTGTCTGACACCTTGTTCTGTTTTCTCCCTCCAGTCTGTGTATTTGTTTTTTCCATTTCTTTAACTTCTTGCTTTCCATCTCAGCTCACCCTTCCATTCTAAATATTACCATTGTTATTATTACAAGCTAGAAAATACTTAATTGCACACAGTACAGGGACAGTAACAACACCAAAGACAATGAAGGCAAGACAGAAAAAACAGGGAAACCAGTTTCCCCACAGCAAAAAATTAGTACAGGAACCAGAGGGGAATGAAGAAAACAGGTACTCAGATACAGACTCCAATAAAATGAAGATAAACTATGCCAAAGGACCCAATGAAGCCCATAAGAATAATTTAAAAGAAGACATACTACAGGTACTCAATGAGAATTTTATAGAGATGATACTGGATAGGGTCAACCAAAATGTACAGGAGACACTCAAGAAACTCCAAGACAACAAAAATAGAGAATTTGAAAAAGCAAAAGAAGAAATAAAGGAAACCAAGAAGCACTGTATAAACACCAAAGTGAAAGAGAGAACATGATGAATAAACAGATAAATGAACTCAGGACAAAAATAGACAACATTAAAGAGGAAAACAGCCAGGATATGGAAAACCTCAGAAAAAAGAACGAAACAGAACTGCAAAACAAAACAGAAGGCCAATCCAGCAGAATAGAACAAACAGAAGACAGAATCTCAGAACTTGAAGATGAAATGGTAATTAAAGGAAAAACCAAAGAACTATTAATTAAACAACTCAAGACCTGTGAAAAGAAAATGCAAGAACTCACTGACTCCACCAAAAGACCAAACTTGAGAATCATGGGCATCAAAGAAGGAGAAGAGGTGCAAGTGAAGGGAATGTGTAATATATTCAACAAAATAATAACGGAAAATTTCCCAAATCTAGAGAAAGATATTCCCATACAAATGCAAGAGGCCTCCAGGACACCAAACAGACCAGATCAAAATAGAACTACCCCACGACATATCATCATTAAAACAACAAGTTCAGAAACTAGGGAAAGAATATTGAAGGCTGTAAGAGAGAAAAAACAAGTAACATACAAAGGTAAACCCATCAAAATCACAGCAGACTTCTCAACAGAAACATTAAAAGCAAGAAGAGTGTGGGGTGAGATCTTCCGGGCACTGAATGAAAATAACTTCAACCCCAGGATACTCTACCCAGCAAAACTATCATTCAAAATAGATGGAGCAATAAAAGTCTTCCATGATAAGCAGAAACTAAAACAATATGTGACCACAAAGCCACCACTACAAAGGATTCTTCAAGGGATTCTGCACACAGAAAGTGAAACCCAATTTAACCATGAAAAGACAGGCAGCACCAAACCACAGGAAAAGAAAAAGCAAGACAGTAGAGAGTAACCTCAACTTAGGTACACACAATCAAATCTTCAAACAACTAAGACAACTAAATGACAGGAATCACCACATACATATCAGTACTAACACTTAATGTTAATGGACTTAATTCACCCATCAAAAGGATGCGGGGAAAAAGGAACCCTCTTACACTGTTGGTGGTAATGTAAATTAGTACAACCACTCTGGAAAAAAATTTGGAGGCTTCTTAAAAAGCTAAACATTGATCTACCATTTGATCCAGCAATACCACTCTTGGGGATATACCCAAAAGACTGTGACACAGGTTACTCCAGAGGCACCTGCACACCCATGTTTATTGCGGCACTATTCACAATAGCCAAGTTATGGAAACAGCCAAGATGCCCCACCACTGACGAATGGATTAAGAGAATGTGGTATCTATACACAATGGAATTTTATGCAGCCATGAGGAAGAACGAAATGTTATCATTCGCTGGTAAATGGATGGAATTGGAGAACATCATTCTGAGTGAGGTTAGCCTGGCCCAAAAGACCAAAAATCATATGTTCTCCCTCATATGTGGACATTAGATCAAGGGCAAACACAACAAGTGGATTGGACTTTGAGCACATGATAAAAGCAAGAGCACACAAGGGAGGGGTGAGGATAGGTAAGCCACCTAAAAAATTAGTTAGCATTTGTTGCCCTTAATGCAGAGAAACTAAAGCAGATACCTTAAAAGCAACTGAGGCCAATAGGAAAAGGGGACCAGGAACTAGAGAAAAGGTGAGATCAAAAAGAATTAACCTAGAACGTAACACACACGCACAGGAAATTAATGTGAGTCAACTCCCTGTATAGCTATCCTTATCTCAACCAGCAAAAACCCTTGTTCCTTCCTATTATTGCTTATACTCTCTCTACAACAAAGTTAGAAATAAGGGCAAAATAGTTTCTGCTGGGTATTGAGGGGGTAGGGGGAGAGGGAGGGGGCAGAGTGGGTGGTAAGGGAGGGGGTGGGGGCAGGAGGGAGAAATGACCCAAGCCTTGTATGCACATATGAATAAAAAAAAAAAATTGAGTGATTTAAAAAATAATGTGATGAGGAAATTGCTAATTATTCTTACTGAATCTAAGTAAAGCCTTATTATAACACTGCTGGATAAGTATCTTCTAATTCTTCCTTCCCACTCAATAAAGCATGCTCTGTAGTGTGACAAAAGGAAGAAAATCTTTTCTTCATCATATTTTCACTATTCCTATTGTAGGATGTAAAAATATTTAAATCTCTCTTGTAACTGTACAAAGACTTTTTCATGGATATTTTTTGTCCTAAAATTCAACCATAGCTAAGAGAATCAGGCTAAATGCTCATGATTTTGTATGTAGAGAGAGTGAGAGGTTTATAGGGATTGTTAATTTTCATAATGATAAACAAAGACTGACTTATATGAAATTTTATAGAAGTGGGAAATAGGATTAAATGGGAGAAGGTAAGAACAAAGAGATTGGGAGCTGTGAGAAGGCTAGGAAGATAAATATTTCCAAAGTCATCATTTAATTCTAAATATTATGTAATGTATCAACTACCTTATTAGTGCCAATCTCCAAATATTCCCATTTCTTGTGGTTTACTCTCTGAGATTCAGAGAATAAATGTGCTCTTTTCCTTCAATGTCCAACAATATGTAAAGTGGAGTATGGGATACAGAATTGACAAAACATGGGAGTTGGTCATAGTTTTGTTGTCACCAAGTAGGGGAAGGGAAAGGATTGAGAATAATATAGTAATAAAATGTATAATAATTATATTACTTGATTTGGTGGGAGTATATAAATTGATTGAAATAGCAATCACTGAAGTGGGGAACAGGAGTAGTTCAGTTTGGGGCAGGATTTTTGAGAGTTCTGAAAGATATCCTAATGGAGATATCAAATAAAGCAATGATTATGTGGATCTGGAGCTCAGAGATCTGGCTTAGCATTATCAATTTGTGGGTCATAGGCCTATGGTTGTTATTTAAATCCTTGGAAGCAGACAATCATAGGCTCTAAAAATTAGAATATAGAGTATAAAGAAAGATGATCTAGAAAAAAGCCTTGAGGCAATATAACTTCATTTGTGGAGAGGAGGAGGATCTAGAAAAGAAGTGGTCAGAAAAGAAGAAAAACTAGGAGAGTGAGCCATAGAAGCCAAGAGAAAAGCTTGTTTGAAGAAGAGATAAAGTCGACTGTGTTGAACAACTTTGAGGAATCAGACATGAAGGAAATTGAAAAGTGTTCATTAGATTTAAACCTGTTGGACATTAGTAACCTTAGCAGGATCAGTTGCATTACAGTGATGAGAATAGAAACCAGATTAGTATGAATTGGATGTTGAAAGGGAACTGAGGAAGCTTAAACAATCTTGAGGCACTTAGTTGTGAAGAGGTGTGGAGATAGAGTGGTAGCTGAAAAGTGATATGAGAGTCAAGATATGTTATATGCTTTGTTTGGAGATGAATGACATTGTAGTATGTTTCAATACTAGGGAAGAATCAGAAAGGAAAAGGTTGAAGATATAGGAAAGAGAAGGAGTGAACTAAATGGGATTAGGTCCCTGAGAAACTGGAGGGATAGATCCAGAGCACACGCCAGGGACAGGAGAAGATATGCCTCTTCAACAGCCAAAGGTATGGGATAGGGATGGGTAATTAGAGAGGGTAAACATGAGTGCTGATACTAGTACTGTTTTGATGATAGGTTGAGAAAGCCATTCTCAGTGAATGGCTTTCATTTTCTCTGTTCAAAGTCCTCAACTGGAATTGCAGTATGAGAGGAGAAATAAGAGGGTTGGGAAATGTGGGACAATAATTAAAACAGTTGTTGTAGACTATGGTCTTGTTTCACTGGTTACCTTATTTTACTTTTGAATCTTTAGTAGTTTGTTCTACCCTAAAAATACTACAAAATTTCTCTAATTCACTCGTATCCCTTCTATGCCCTCCTTTTTTACTTTTTCTGTTTTTTCCTTTTTCTTCATTATCAAACTTCTCAAAAATAGTATTTATAATTACCAATCCTTGATCATATTACATTTTCTTCTTAAACCCTTAAAAGTTGGAAAAAGTAGTTGAGACTTTAAATAGAGAAAATATAATTCATTCAATGGTGCGGTGTAGGAGGCGAAAGAAATCCCAAAGAAATAGGAAAATTGGACTCAATGTGGCTACGTTGAGTAAGCTAAGTATAGAAAAAGGTTCAAGAAGAACTAAAACCAACCTTTTCAATAAACTCATCTCTTCTTCACTGAGATACCTGCAAGGAATAATTGGTTATTCCTCAATATAGTCACAGAGCTCTGCTTATACCATTCTTATCATTACTTTTATGATTATGTTTTTAATTAGTTATTTTGCATTTCTGTCATTACCCCATACTCAATTATTAGCTTTTCAAGTTAATATTATTCTGCTTTCTTTTCTTCTCTTTCTCCTCTTTTTTCCTTTCTCTTGTGTTTTCTTTTCCTGTAACAACTAACATTGTACCTATTGCCAAATAGACATGTAATACATGTTTATTGAATTTTATCTAATCTGTGGCTTAATTACACCTTTAAATTCAGGCATTAAATTCTAGTATAATGCATGAATATTACGCATGTATTCACTCATTCAGCAAATATCTCTTAAATACCATTCATGTGCCAGATGTTATTGTAGATGGTAGGGATATAACCACAAACAAAAGAAACAGGGCTGGTGGAATGGCTCAGGTGGTAGAGCACCTGCCTAGCAAGTGTAAGGCCCTGAGTTCAAACCCCAGTCCCACCAAAACAAAAACAAAAAGCCCAAAAGAAATAAAAATGAATTTTTGTAAGCCATTTTACAAATTCTAAAACTGATTATTATGCTTATTCTTTGTATTTTTCCTCTTTTCTAATTCTGTACCATTAAAGGCTAAGGTCTTCATTAAGACTGGCATGTATAAAGAGAATAAGGGTCCTTTCTCAGAATGTCCTTTGCTTCCTGCATCCTATGGAACACATGTTTTTGTAGCTATAACCTGTGACTCCTCTAGCTTTCTTCTTTCTTGGACTGTGAAAATATTTATAAGAGATGATAAATTATAGATATGGTAGCCATTTACAAGTCAGAGCACATATTCTTACAAAAGTTTGTATTTTCTTCCTTATAAACTTATTTATATGAGAAGTCTTACAGTGCTAAAAATTTAAATCACACTTAATTGTACATATACTAAATAACTTTCATAAAGAAGTATGCAATTACATGAAAAATGAAAATTTTAGCCAAAATGTATATTAGTTAACAGAGTATTTGTACTGTCATTTTCATCATGTGCTGTTGAAATGATGACAAATTATTCCCTCCATACTTTGCTTTATGAACTCAGCTTGCTTTAGAATTTTTTCTTTCATTTCCTCACCTTGGCCTTCTTGGCTAGACTCTTAGTTCTTCATGTGGATTATTAAGAAATATTTCACAATCTCATAGTTGCCAATAGTTATTCAATCTCCCAAAGTTGTTAATTAGAAAAAAAGAACAAGAAAACAAACAAACCACAACTCTCCTCAATCCTGGAGTTTGAACAGAGAGAGGGAAAGAATAAATTTACATATTTCTTTCTGCTTAGAAGTGTAGTTTTTCCATCCGTATTAAAAATATTTAAATATATGCAAACATCTTTGATTTATAGATGTGTTTCCCTTTGTTATATTTTGCTAGCAAGTTCTCAGTAAGAGTCCATAGTGTTCATTAAGCAAGCAATATGACCGAGTTAATTGCCTGCTTTCCCATTTTAGATATGACTACCTGAACCCAGCCAGGCTTATAGTTTCTATGATTTTCTTATAGTTTCCTTCTAAATGATTCAGTAATTAGTAACCTACAAATGCCCAACTATCCAAGGTACAAATCATAATAAGTGGCATTTCACTAGTTTTCATGTTCCTTTACCTTCTATGGTCAAGTTAACTTTTTTCTTAGAATTCTTTGACAACCACTAATAACCATGTGACAATTTTGGGGCTGAGAAATAATACTCGTAAACATTTATGGAAGGTTTTCTATGTGCCAGGCAGTTTGATTGAGTGCTAGCATAAATTCCCTCACTTTAGTCTTCACAGCAACCTAGTGAGGTTGCTTATTTAATATTCCCTTTCTAGATAAGAAAATTGAAGCCTGTGGAAGCCAAGTAACTTGTCCAATGTCACACGCTGAATTAATGGAGGACCCGGATCTGCCTGAAACTAGAGTTCCTGATTGTAAAAATATATTGTATGGTTCTGTCTCCTGTAGATTTTGCCACTCAAATTTGAAAACAGTGTTGTGGGAAAATAGTGGTATTTGTTGAGGGACCAGATATTTTTAATGGTTTGGGAATACAGTGGTACAGAATATTTTAAATAGGAATTGTGCCAGAATATTCAAGATACTTGATTTTCATATTTAAAGCACATTAGATACTGCCATACTTCAAAAACTATGCAAAACAAAGTATGACTTTCATAAGAAGAAGACTATGGTTAAAAACAGTAGAGAACTGGAAATAATGGGGAGGAAGAAATGAGGCTGAGAAAATTTATTTTTCTAACTGAGAAGAGCTAGCGGGAGAGAAACCCATAAATCATTCTGGCTATTAGTGAAAAAATACTTGTAAAGTTCCTCAGCTTGGCAAAGGTTAAGAGAACAATAATGTTTTGTCAGCCTAAGCTAGACGAGATGCTGATTAGAACAGAAAACTTATCCTATATGTCCAGAGAGGACCCACTTAAAGGGTTTTCTTGCCTTACAGTCTGCAATTGGGCAGTCAAGAAATCATTTTTGTTTATGGAAAAATCAGTCTTGCTGGTATCCTGGCTTATTTTCTAAAGCTCTGGTTGCCAATTTTAGCAAAGCTACTAATTAGTATAGATATTTATAAAATTTTATCATCTTAACCCTTTGTTACCCATCATTAAAAGTTAATTTCTAGTGGTATTATTAAATTTGTTTTTGCTATAACAGAACAGGCACCTATCTTTACTTAAACTGGTGTAATCGTCATAAATCATAGTATATTAAAACTTCAGGTAATGAGAAAGACTAGGCCTTAAAGGAACTGTTTCCACTTGTCTCTGTATTCCAAGCCCAAGAAAGACTACACATCTGTATAGTTTTTATCATTTAGTTCAGGGTCAAAGAATCTATGATCTTCTCCCTAAGTCCTACTTCCATCCTCAGTCTGAATTTCCAAATCCAAAGGTTCACATCTCTACTTATTTTGTTCACAGTTGCAAAAACCCAAACAAGTTTTAGAGTCTCTAAATTTTTTTACTGCTTGGTTGTTTTCCTATGAAGTTCTTCTTTTATAGCTCTACCTATATGTCTTTCACCTCTCTCTGTTCTTATTTTCTAGTTTCCCTCTCAAATAACACACAACAGTTACAATTTTAATTTGCCAATAAAACTGAATGAAGTTTGCATTATCACTTTTTAAGTCAAGAAGTTGAACATATGAATTACTGTTTCTTTCTAACCTTAAAATTTATGAAAACTTTTATAGTTTCTTTTTATAAACAAAAACCACAAGCAGTCATGTTTCACTCTGGCACATTTTAATGTTCTGTTTAGTTGATTGTAGTTACTCATTTATCATTTTAAAACATCTAAAAACAACAACAAAACATCAATGCAGGTGGTGTGAGATTTCACTATAAAAAGGTTCTTAATGATTGTATAAATTTGTGAAAACTTTTAAAAATAAAATTTAGAATTAAGTATGAAGGCTTATTATGCTGACATAGTAATATCCCTTAAGAAACTTAAACTTTGTCAATTATTTAGTATAAGAATATTCTCTCTACTTTTATTTATTATAGCATAAAGTTAGAAAGAAAATAGCCAGGTATATGGAAATGATTAAATTATGAAATACCCATATGACTGAATATGACATTGATGTTCAAAACTGGTATATCTAAAGAATGTTTGATGCAATGGGGAAGGCTCACAATAAAATGTTTAGTTCCCAGAAGCTGAAATCAAAACAGCATATGCTGGACACTTTCAATTTGTTTTAAAATGTCCTGAAAAGGACTACAGATAAATGTCTAATTTTGCTAAAGTATCATTTATTGTTAGATACACATGTATACACAAATAAGTAGGAGTATTAATAAAATAATAAAAATGTGATCTCCAGGAATCTCTAATTGGTAGAAAGATACTTTTGAGGATTTCTGTATTTTTTGCCTACTATATGCTACAGTTCATCTCTTTTGGCAAGTGCCTATGTGTGGTTGACCTTTTTTGGTTTCAATCATCTTTTTAGGGAGGCTTTGTAGTATTTAGGGAGAAAGTGTGGTGACCTTGACTAAACAAATCATATGCAGACAGAATTTTGGGTTGGAAAGAACTAAAGTTCATCTAGTCCAAACCCTCATTCTCTTCTTCAGTTTTAGCTGCAATCAGTCCACAGATGTAAGAGATTTTTATATTAATAGAAATAGGAAAATAAATTCAAGTTCAAAGTCAATTCCTATAAACTACTTCACAAAAGTAAAATAGTAATGAAGACAATGATTTGTAAGTGGTTTACATGCTATGAATCCCTTAAATATACTTAATCTCATTGGTTTCTTATGATAACCTATATTCGTTCTACTATATAAGGAAAATTTGAGTCTTACAGCCTGAGCTGCTTGTTCCTGCCACAATTACTAAGCTTAGGCCTCTTCTGACAGTAAATCCCATTCTCTTACCACATCACAATGTGATGGATGAGTATGTGAAAATCTATTTTAGAATATGCACAAAGAACTGATTTTAATTACATGTTTAATAACAAATATTTGAGTTTTGTCTTAAAAAGGTATGAGTTCTGTTTGCACTTCTGGTATTGATTGTATGTTAAGCCATACTTTGTATGTTTTGGCTCTCTCCTAATGACCTCTGCCTATTTATCTGAAACCCATGGGAGCTATAACATTATTTTAATTAATTAACCCTGTAGTTTCTCACTTTGTGGGCTTGGACTGGGCTGAATGAAGGATTTTAATGTTGGTTGCTATTTCCTGACACATAATAAAAAGCTGACAATTATCAACCAGTACTACTCTTGAAGAATGTGTAATAGGGTAAAAAAATAAGTTAGATGAAGATTTAGGAAGGAAGGATAATTCTCTAATCCTCTTGAAAAATTTTCCAGAAAGGATATAGGTGGAACCTGGTTTTCCAGCTGTGTCCTCTTAATAATTCTAACTTCTAGGCTGGCAAATAATAAGGATGGTGTAGTAACTTGATTGAGGAGTCTGAAGTTGGTGTTAAATTAGTTGCACAGTTCAGGACTCTGTATCTCACAGCAAATGAATTGAAGATGTTCACACTTGCTAATGTAAAAAGTTGCCAGTTTTGCTTTATGGAAAACCTTTCCTCATCACTCTCTCCACCCAACTTCTCTCTAGCTGTTCTGATACTCACTGAGACTACAGCCTCTCTGAGCAAATTCATACTTTCTTGCTATGTTGAATTATTTATTGAATAATTAATTTCTATTTTAGATGGACTCTGCCCTGTTACTCTGTTAATATATTTCAAATTATGAGATTTCCTTTGAAATAAGAACCTTCCATCAGCTTGTCAGGTTTTAGTATTCACTGCCCCTCAATTCGCAAATGTCTTTATTAGTTCTAGAATGCAAACTCCTGATCAAGTAGTCTCTGGTTTTCTTTTCTTTTTTTCTGCTCTGTTTTATCCTAACATTTCAATTTGGTCATGATTAACTTTCCTAATATTAAACTTGTGATTTATTTGGTTTTTGCATTGTGAAGAAAGAAGATATGAACCCAAATTCCTTTTCACAACCTACTAAATGTATGCAATTGGAGGTATTACTTTGCTTCCATTTTATCACCTAAAAATGGAGGTATCAATAGCTACCATATTTGATTGTTGTATTAGGTAAGAAAATAAATATAAAAATTTTTACATAGCTCCAGCATCTAATAGATCCTCTACTAAAAATGTTGAATTTATGAACATATTGTTAGGGTCTGAGCTGTATCCCCCCCGCCAAATTCATATTTTGGAACCTTTGACCCTCACCGCAGAAAGAATTGTGTTTAGAGATAGGGCCTTTAAAGAGTTGATTAGGGTCATTAAGATGGACCCTAATATAATCTGAGTGGCGTTCTTATAAGAGAGAGAGAGAGAGAGAGAGAGAGAGAGAGAGAGAGAGAGAGAGAATAAATATTTGTTAAGACTGCTAATGGTCTCTGCTGTGTTGTTCAAACTGATGTATACATTTTAGCCATGGCCCCTGAGCTGCTTTTCATTTTAACAGACCAACAAAGCTAAGTCCAAATATTTTCCAGTTCAATGATAGCAAATAAGGGCTCCGAACCTCATCTTCCCATTCTGATACACTGTTTTATTTTCCTGCATGGAGTAGTGCATCTTCCAAAATGGTCATTGTGATTCGCAGAAAAGGCTTAAAATGTATTCTTGACAGGGTTTACTGAGAGAAATGTTTCTTTAAAAAAATTAATTATGTTTGTATATGTGAAGATGAAGGGGAAGGAGTAATTCTACTTCTTAGAGTGAACAAGAGCAATCAGGTCCTTAAGGTCTGGAAGGTGGTATATTCCAAAACTCTGCTGAAATGCAATTAACTCTGGCAAAGACGAGTTAACCTCTAAACCATTAGATTACAGTCTAGTAGGGGTTAATTACAAATTCGAGTTGAGTGCTGGGAGCAGGGCTGTGAGGGGAGTCCAATACATCCACCTGGCAAGCGAGAAGAAGCTCGCAGAGGTGAAAAGATGCAAAACACATTCCCAATTCACAATATTGTCCACACCAAGACCCAAGGTTATACTGCCAGCTGCCTTGGACTCCAGGCGCGCAAGTTCGCACGCTTGTAGGCATTCTATTGATTCACATTTGCGTCCTTCAACAGGTATCGCCAATTACAGACCCCAAAGCACCGCTCGGGAGTACACTGGTCAATGCTACTGTCAATCAAATACCTCACCTATTTTTCTAAATTTTCCCCTCCCCCTTTCACTGACTTTTCCTCAGGCCTGTCTCCAAATTTCTTTCGCTCCTGAAAACCTCGGAATTCAGCCCTGCGGGATCTAGGATTGGCTGCGAGGCTGCTCCCGCCTTCTGACGCCTCGAATGTTCCGCCCCCCTTATCACCCCGCGCGCTGCAGGGAGGGAAGGAGGTGGGGTTGGCCGGCTCGGGGCGGGGCCTGCCTCCCACGGTCGGGGGCGGAGCTTGTGGTGGAGCCCGCCCACTCGGTTAGAACCTCGGAGAGCGCCAGGCGCCGCGACCAGAGTGACTGGAGAAGCGGCCGGAGCCCGGCTGGACTAACGCCTGGGAGCTCGCCGCCCTCCGCGCCCTCTGCTTTCCGGGCTGGCCGGTGGCTAGTGGCGTCTGAAGAAGGTGCCTAAGTCCCGGGGCAGATGGTCATCCTTGCGGGACTCCGCCGTCCAACCGCGGCTTGCTCACACCTGTGTGTGTGTGTGTGTGTGTGTGTGTGTCCGCGCGAATGTCCGCCAGGGTGTTTGTGTGTGTGTGAGAGAGAGAGAGAGACAGAGACAGAGACAGAGAGAGAGAGAGTGAGAGAGACGGAGACAGAGAGAGAGAGAGAGTCGTGTGTTGTGTGCTCGCGCGCCCGCCGGCGGGAGCCCCGCGCTCTGGTGCTCGGCCCCGGGGAGGGACAGCGGGAGCGGCGGCTCTAGGCGCCCAGCAGGCTGAGGCGGGACGCGGGCCGTAGCCGTCGCCGCCACCGCCTCACGTTCCCCGAGAGCCGCCGCCGCGCTGCGGAGGGAGCGGACGGCGGGCGGGCGATCGCGGCGGTGGCTGCGGGCCGAGGAGGCAGAGAGACGCGGGGAACAGAGGGGCGGGAGAAGGAGGCGGCGGAGGGACAAGTGCGGGCAGCGGCATCGCTGCTCGCCCCTCCCGTCGGCTGGTGCAGATGTTCTTAGGTCTGGTCATTTGGGGATGGGGAATGGAAAAAGGCATTTTTCCCTCCTACTCTTTCACCTCCCCCCGCCCAAAATTTCCTATTGAGAAAAAGGAGCGTAGAAGATGATGGGGGGAGAGCCCGGAAGATGATGGCAGAGTAAATAGCGGCTCCCCCCCAACATCTTTATTCTGAAAATAAAATATTCTGAGATGAACCTTTAGAAAGAAAGCCCGCCTTTAAGAGATACTCAAAGGGTCTTGGTCTGTTGGGTTCTGGTTTGATTGTATAATAATGATGATATAATGCTAATGATGATGACACTGCCTTTTATTTTTACCCCGGTGCTGATAAAGCTTAGATATGGCTGGGGATAAAGCCCTTGAAAATCGGTTGTGTGAGGACGGGATACTGTTGCTTTTGGAGTTGTGTTTTATTTATTTATTTTGTAAAGATATGGTTCATAGAATTAAAATTTGACAAAATAAAGCCTGACCCCCCCACCCCAACACACACACTCAGTTACATCCAGTGCTCATTAAATGGGGACCAGCTACTATTGCCTTGACTAATGAAAAGATAGCTTTTACCTGGTATAATTCCATGTAAGTCACCCTTTTTTTCTTTGAATTTCTCAACAGTGTTTAAAATGAAGAAGTTTAATTTCCGAAAAGTTTTGGATGGCTTAACTGCCTCCTCCCCTAGCAGTGGTAGCAGCAGTGGCAGTAACAGTGGTGGGGCTGGAAGTGGTTCCATGCATCCTGGAGGGACTGCAGGGGTTCTCAGAGAGGAAATTCAGGAAACCTTGACTTCAGAGTATTTCCAGATTTGCAAGGTAAGTTTTGAAAATGGCTTAAGGACTAATTATTTCTTGATTTTACTGTTGTGAAGAAGGAAGGAAACACACACAAAAACACAGGGCTGGAAATTGTTGAGAGTATCAAAGAGAGTCTGGGGTAGAGAACCCTGTGGTTCTTTAATTCAGTCTGATTTAAAGAAACTTCAGACATCACACATCACTTAAAAAGCAGTGGTATCTTAAGAGGGAAATAAGCACATAAAAAGTAAAATCTGCAAGATAACTTTAAGGCCCAATAGTAGACAAAATATAGTATTTATGTATACGTAGAAACCTACACAAGAAAATAGTCATTTGATTTCCTGTGTTGTCATTCTAAATGTTATTCTATTTCACTATCCAGTATAAAATGAATAAAGCTACTAAAACATTGCTAGAATTATGTAGATAGTAGCTAGACAAATATATCTATGTTAAGGGATTCAATGGCAGTGCCTTAAAATTCTAAATATAAAAATACTCCCACATTCTTAAACTCTTCATAAATAAATACACAAATAAATGCCATGGACTTAATAGTTGTGAAAACTTAAAATACTTGTACGAACTCAAAAATAGTGTTCTATAGTGAGAAAACATTTTAGGAAATTATATTTTCATATTGAGTTTCTAATGAATAAGCCAAAGAAAGAGTTTCTGACAGAGAGAGATGAGAATTTACAATACAAGAATTATATTAATATGTAGAGATATTATAGTATCACTTGTAACATAAAGTGAATAATTTATAATCTTTATTTCTTTTTGGGTTACCTTGGAATGTGTTTTTGATATAATTTATTAGAGAAAAGAGCATCAGGTCATTTGTATGATACAAATGAATGTGTTTAAGTACATAAGAAAAACTAGTGAACTTTGGAAATCACAGAAATTAAATACCAAATTTTTGATAACTTCAAAAAAGGAAAGTATTTTGAAATTGTTAAAATTTTTAGTAGTAAACATGATGTTTAATGAGATAAATTTCAGTATTTGCCTCAGTCTTTGTTCTTAGCAGAGTCATTATAAAAACATTAAACCTATAGTTATTAGTTTACTTAAAAGCCAAATTTATTTAGAATTAAATAAACATATTTAACATTTTCTGAAATTTGTATACAGAAGTGACTTTCCCCCTCAATATGAAATAATAGATATTCTGTCAGTTTAGGATAAGAGTTGTATACTGGTCATGAAACAAATGTGCAAAAGTGTCTCAGAGGCCATATTTGAACTGCTACTACGCTCTGAATCTTTGATATATTGTTATTTCCTTTTCCACAGTCTGGAAAGAAGAAATCCAAGTTCCCTCAATTCATGGATGTGATAGTGATGCAGGAGAATTTTACTAGAGATAAAATTGGTATAGAAAAGGTAAAGCAGACTGGTATTAGGCACTTGAGTTATAAAGGTGGTAGAGAAGATATTAAATAAAAATTTTAGGGAAATGAATGAATATAGGAGAATAAAATACAATATGTAGTCATCTAATGTACTTACTCAGAAGGAGATGGTCATCAGAAGTGGCAGAAGTTAAGTGGGTGCTACTACAAATGTAGGAAGAACATTGGCCTAATATGTTGAGAATTTGTCTTATTAAAAGTTTTGTCATTTGTCAGATATATTATCTTGGGCAAGCCATTCTTATCCTTTGAGTCTTGATTTCTGCATCTGTAGTATGTAAGTGAATATTTCTATTCTCCTTATCTGAAAGAGGGTTATTGAAAGATTAGAGATGGCAGTGAGGTGAAGACAATGTAGAAGTTGGAAAGGGTGATAACATGCATTATTGTTAAAGTTTTAAAAGTCATCTTGTTCGTGGTAGAGTGGAGGGGGTATAACCATAATATAGTAATATATATTATATTATTATTATAATATTATTATATTATTATAATATAATATATACTATATTATGTATATTATATATATAACAGTATTATGGGTTACCTGTTCTATAATAAAATATATAGAAATGGACTAAGAAAATTCCAAAATTAGAATTGTTATTGAAATGGGGAGAGCTAGGGACATAGCTCAAGTAGTAGAACATATGCATAGTGTGCATGAGGGCCTGGGTACAACACCCAGTAGTGCAAAAGCAAAACAAAAGAAAAGAATGCAAACAAACAAAAACAAAGACTAAGATTTGGGGACTTCATTTAGATTAACTGATTAAGTGAGCAAAGAATAGTCTAAGAATATTCTGAGTCGGGCACTGGTGGTGCATGCCTGTAATCCTAGCTACTTGGGGGGCTGAGATTGGGAGAATTAATAGTGACAAACACATGGGGTATTCAAGGTCTAATTAAGGAAATTGGCAGGGGAAGGGTTGGGGAGGGGAGCAGGGTAGAGAAATGACCCAAACAATGTGCACATGTGAATAAATGAACAAACAAAAAAAAAGAAAATTGGCAAAAATAGATATATCACTACTACCAGATGGCATAATCCTTAAAGTTCTGAATAAACTCTTAAATTAGCAAATTCACTATTCATAAACATTTATAAGCTATTTTATAAGTAGTCATGATGTCAGAGTCAACTACTGTAATTTCTTCAGGGAAATGGATCTGTAATAATTATCCTCCCACTAGATGTAATATCAGATCTTCCCAAGTAAATAGGCATAACATCAGAAACACAGGTATTGACAATATAGAGTTGGGCTTTTCAGGGCCCTGAAAGCTGAAAGATGAAGTGTCTAGACATCCCTGAATACTCTCTTCCTCAGCATTTCCTCTGTCTCTATATTCTCTTGATTTCACATCATTTTACTTGAGTGGTTCCATAACAGATTGACACAAGACCACAATGACAGTTCAACATATTCATCCATAAGAACTGTAGAAGATTCCCTGAAATGTGTGGACTTGTCTCATTTCTATACTTATAAACTTTTGGAATGTACAGTTGACATTGTACAATAGCTTATTATGAATATAGCATTTGACAGTTACTTCATACTCTTGTCACTTTAGGGCAGTACAGAATGGACATTTTTAAGAGTAGTAATGGAGGCAAATCAGGAAGAATTAAGGTACCTTTTTAGGACTGAGATCTTAAGCTTATGAATCAAAAATAGTTTTAAAACTAAAAAAATAACAGTAACTAAAGCCAGATTTTTCCATACCCAAAGCGTTCTGCTTTGGTTATTTTGAGAGCATAAGGATATAGGGGCATGCTTAGGTAAGTGATTATAAACATGTAAGAAGTATATTTATAGATTTTAAAAGTTACTGTAGAGAACAATCATGGTTTCTCATAAGAGGTCCTCTGGTGCATAGTGGGTTGCTGGACTTAGTATAGAATTTCTTAATTTCCTACTTAACTGTCAGAATAATGATTTTTACAAAAGGTTTTATTTGTAGTGACAGTTATTTTCTTTTTTAATTTTAAAAAGAGGATAAATTTCCTTAATCCATTTTTACTATTTTATCAGCATATATTAATAATGTTAATTGTTTTTTAAATATGTGAATGCTAATCTTTCAAAGTATGTAATATTTTAAAATGTCTATTAAGTATATTGGGGAATCATTCCTAATTTTCTAGATAATTCTAAAATTTATTTATAATAATTTATTGAAAATCAGTGATAAAGTTTTGGAAGGCAAAACATAGAAATTGTGCTTAAAGGATTTAGAGAAGGTACTTGTAAATTAAAATATAAGACTTCCAAAAAGTACACAATAGACCCTGTGGGGAGAGGATTGGTTAGATGAAAGATTAGTAGTCACTGAAGGAAGATGGCAAGAAGATATTTTGACATGCTTATTGTTAAAAGATGTTTTATTTATAAATACAAAGCTTTAAAAGTAATTAGAACATAAACTATTTTCAACTAGTCAATTATAATAACAGTGAAAGAATGCCTTTTTGGGTTGATTTATCAAGCAGAAATTACCTACGATATTTTCTGAACTTATATATTAGAAGGAAGAATATGGGTTCAGTTCTATTGAAGGTCCTAATTATCAGTTGATACTGATGGCTTATAGAATGATTTTGAATATAGTTATGTTTAATGATGAAATAAATCAATTTAATGACTTTAAAGTGAAAACACAGTATTTAATGTTTTATTTTCATTTAGTGTCCATAATTGTTACTGTCTCTTGAATTAACAGTAGCATGAAATTAACATCTTATTAGACTACACATTTCATTATAGATTAAAAACTACCATTTTGTGATGGTAGTTTTGGATACAGATTTAATACATGGTTAGGATTGGTAGTTAGAGGAAATAATTATATTTTTCTGTGTTTCTGCTATTATAAGTTTCAATGACATTAAAAATCTAATAACTTCACCTAAATAAATGGAATAAAATGAGTTTACTATCAAGAAAATTGATTGGATTGCCTAGTGTTCAGTCTAATTTGTTTTAAATAGATTAAAAACATGCCACCAATAGTACAGTAAGTTGAGAAGTTGTATTGAGTCTAGGGGAAATGTTAGAGTGGGTGAACATCTGAATAGACGGAGAGTATAAAGTTAGCAAAGGAGACACAGGAAAATTGAGCAGAATGATAAGGAAAACTCAAGCATAACGGCAATGATCTGAAACTTTCTTGAGAAAGAATGTTAAAGGGAGAAATCCTGGCATGTCTCAGCATGCAAAGAGGCCAAGGATGGCACAAACAAACAGCACAGATTTGTCAATGACAACAGAATTAGACCAAGAGGAATTTGATTAGGGTAAAAATATTTTCAATCAAGTGATGGGTAGAATTAAGGTCGCACTATAATAGAGTACTGTAATTGGTATAGTCAGTAGTTTTAAAGTAGATGTACAAGGATTTTATTTTAGATACAAGTGGTCAGAAAGTATGGAGGTGGTATATTCTGATATCATTTTGACACATTGTAGGGGTGGTAATGCAATTAAACCAGAAAAGAAAATTGAGACTACCAGAAAGGGACAGGTAGGGTGAGGAGAAGAAATAAGATTTGCCTTTTAAAGTAGTAAGGATATCTGATTTGGATGTTTTTTACTTAATGAGAATATTTATTTCATTTGAATTCTCAGTAATGTTTGTACTTTAAAATCTGTCCTTCCAGTTAAGTAAAAATTTGTGACTAGAATAGTGCTATTAATTTTCCATTGCTGCTTCAATAATTACCAAAAACTTAATGACTTTGAACAATACAAATCTGTTATCTTATATATCTGGAAGTCAGAAATCTGAAATAGGTGCCACTGGGCTAAAATACAGCTGTAGGCAGGGATGTGTATTCCTTTCTGGAGAATCCAGGGGAGGTTTTGTTTTCTTGATCTTTCCAGCTTTCAGAGCCTGCTCTTTGGCTGATGGCCACCTGCCATCTTTAAAGTCAGCAGTGGCCAGTTGATTTTTCTCACAAGTCATCACTCTGACATTGACTTTCCTGCTTCCCTCTTCTGTGTTTAAAGATGCATATATTCTATGGTACCCACCAGGATAATTCAGGTTAATCTCTCCATTTCAAGGTCATTTTATTAGCAACCTTAATTTCTCTTTGGAATCATCTGCAACCTTACTTTCTCTTTGCTATATAACCAAACTTATTTATAGGTTTTGGAGGGCTATTATTCAGTATACCACAAAGACACTAATTGCCCTCACATGTTTTTGTTTTTTTAGCTATTTAATGGAAAATTTAAAGAACAAAAAAGAATAGTGTAATAAACCTCTAGCTTCAACAATTTGACAAATCCTGCTTACTTTTATTCTTTTTTATTATTCTGTTATTTCATTTTGCAAATCTTAGATGTTATACCCTCTGTAAAAACTTCAGCAATCAGATAAGGTCCCCCTTTTTTTAAAATAATATAACCCATTTTCACATCTAAAAAATTAACAAAATTTCTTTGTGTATTCTAATATATAGTTAATGTTTAAATTTTTTCAGTTGTCCTGTATTATCCATTTGTAGTTAAGATTGGGATCCAAATAAGGTCCACATTTCATTTTCACTTGGCTTGAAATAAATTTTAATTTAATTTGTATAAATATAAAAAGTTTTTTTGAAATAACAAAACTGAGTCCTTTCTGAACTGGAAGGCTATGTATGAGGAAGTAGGTGAGTTCAGTATACCACATGGTAGCAAGCAGTTGAAAGTTGTTTTTTAGATATCCTTTAAGGAGTTAGAAGAAGGATACTTTTAAAAGTCAACCTGAGAATTCTATTTTGTGATGCTACTTCTGGGGTAGGCTTTGCTGAGACTATTATAAAAGAGGAAAATATAAAATGCATATTATATGTCAAAGTGAATTACAGTAGAATTGTTCTTTAGGTTGTACGCAATGGTATTAATTTCTACATATGAAATAATTATTGGAGGGATAGGATTAGAGTCAGTTTCATTCAACTCTTAAGTGAAAGAATAGACTCTTTGACAAGGACCCATTTAAAATAAAATTACAAAGCAATAATATCAAAGTGAATTAGTTAAAGTCTATTTTCTGTGTAATTTAGATTTCTTCTAAATTATAACCTATCCAAGCATTAGATAATTGGCTAGCTGTACTTGAAGAACCAAATTGAAAAGTAGTAGGAGGATGATTAAAACATTGATGAGGGACATGCTTTGATTTATTGAGATCCATTTATAAATAATCTGTATACAATGTTTATCAAACACTTACATAACTCAGAAAATTCATAAAGAATTTTCTTTGTTTTTTTCCAGTTCAATCTTAACCAAAGTTCCTTTGATATCTGAGGTAATAGTCAACACTCCTGCACTATACAGTAGCTACCAGGCCTAATTTGGTGATGCCACTTATTATGTAAACATTTATTAAAGACCTATTTTATATATAAGTCTGCGTAAGACAAGTTTTTAAAAAATAAATTTTATCTGACAAAGCTGGTATTTTCTGGGATTAAATCCTCTGGGAATTGTAACTATTCTACTTCACCTTCTCCTTCACCATTAAAGTGAGGACCCTTCCACCATTTCTTTCTAATGCCTTATGTGTACTATCTTTGCACATACATATTTCATAACAATCTTTTTTATTATTAGTGTACATCAATTATACAGAGTAATAGGTTTCATTGTGACAATGTCTTACATGCATATAACATATTTTGATCATGTCCACCCCCTATTTTCCTCCCTTTACCTTCCTTCCCCCTTTTCTGGTTCCCCTTTCTACCACATATAAGAGAAATCAGTCAATAATTGTCTTTTTGAATCTGGCTTCTTTCAGTTAACCTGGTGATTGCTGGGTCCCTGGTTCGATCCATTGTTTTGCAAGGACATGACTTCATTCTTCTTTGTAGCTGATTAATACTCCATTGTGCAGATATGCCACATTTTCTTTATACATTCATCTGTTGATGGGCACCTATGCTGATTTCATAATATGACTTTTATGAATAATCTGTCAATAAACATGGGTGTGCAGGTATCTCTATTATATGCTGACTTTAATTCCTTTGGGTATATAATGAGGAGTGATGAGCGTGATCATTTTTAGTGTTTTGAGGAACCACCATACTGATTTCCATACTGGCTGAACTAATTTATATTCATACCAACAGTGAATAAGTGCTCCTTTTTCCTCACATCCTCCCCAACATTTTTTTTTTTTTGTACTTTTGATGATAGCAATTCTGACTGGGATGAGATAGCATATCAATGTAGTTTTTTAAAACACTTTTATTAGTTGTACAGGGGGGATTCATTGTGACTTTTACATATATGCTTACAATGTATCTTAATTTTGGATTCACCCCCTTCGTTCCTTCTTAGAACAATTCCAACAGATTACATTGTTCTATTTTCATACACTATTCAAAGTACCATATTCTCTCTCCTTCACACTCTCTTTTTACCCTCTCTCATTCACTTGTACCAACCCTTGGACAAGACCTGTTTTATCTTCCTGTCCATAATTTTTGTTCAGGAGGAGTTTGTTGAAATATTTCACACATGCATATATTGTACTTTAATGAGAATAACCCCCCTATTACTTACTCTTTCTCTATCGCCCTGCTCCCTTATTATTCGACAGGTTTCAGTGCATTTCATACACAGGTAAAATATATTTCAATATTATTCACTCTATCATTCTCGTTTCCTCTTCTGTCTCCCCCTGATCCCATCAAGATAGACTTCGTATGACAATCATGTTTTCTTTCTCACACATAGAAGATTATAAGATTATAGTATGTATTTATGTTTAAATTTATATTTTAGGTCTGGCTTCCACATATGAGTGAAAATATGCCAACTTTGTCCTTCTGAGCCTGGCTTATGTGGCTTAACATGGTAATCTCCCGTTCCATCCATTTACTTGCAATCAATGTGATTTAATTCTTCTTTATGGCTGAATAGTGCATTATATAAATATGCCACATTTTCTTAATCCATTCATCATTTTATATTAATTTTCATTCCCACCAATTGTGAATAAGGATTCCTTTTCAACCTTGCATCCTCACCATCATTTGTTATTGTTTATGTTATTGATGATAGCTATTCTGGCTGGGGTGAGATGAAATTTCAGTGTCCTTTTGATTTGCATTTCCTTTTTGGTTAAGGATGTTGAGCACTTCTTCATGTATTTAATGACTATTTGTACTTCTTTTGAATATTGTCTGTTTAGTTCATTTGCCCATTTATTTATTGGGTTACTGATTATTTGCGGGGTTAGGTTTTTGAGCTCCTCGTATATTCTGATAATTAATCCCTTTTCAGATGTACAGTTGGTGAAGGGTGTCTCCTATTCTGTCGCTGTCTTTTCATTCTGGTGACTGTTTCCTTTTCTGTACAGAAATTTTTGGTTTGATGCAGTCACATTTGTCAATCCTTTCTCTTAATTCCTGAGCTAATAGAGTTCTAATCAGAAAACTATTATCTATACCTATATGTTCCAGGGTCTTCCCTGTTCTTTTTTTTTTTTTTTGTAGTTTTTTCACAGTCTTACATTAAAATCTTTGAACCACTTTGAGTTGATAATACTAAAGGGTGAGAGACTGGGATTTAGTTTCATTCTTCTACTGGTGAATATCTAGTTTTCCCAGCACCATTTGTTGAAGAGGATATCTTTTTCCAATATATGCTTTGGGCTCTTACTTCAAAAATCAAATGGCCATAGCTGCAGGGGTTTGTGTCTGGGTCTTCTGTTCTGTTTCACTGGTCTTCATGTCTGTTTTTGTGCCAATTATATGTTGCTTTTATTAATATGGCTCTGTAGTATCTTTTGAAGTCAGGTATGGTGATACCACCAGCATTGTTCTTTTTCCTCAGGACTGCTTGGCTATTTGAGGTCTTTTGTGCTTCTATATGAACTTTAGGATTGATTTTTCTATCTCTGTGAAGAATGCCAATAGAATTTTGAAGTGGATTGCATAGAACATATAGATTGCTTTTGGTAGCATAGCAATTTTCACGATGTTGATTCTTCTGATTCATGAGCATGGGATGTCTTTCCATCTTTTAAAAAAATGTATTACTTTTTTCTTATGTCCTTCCATCTTCTAATGTCTTCTTTGATTTCTTTCTTTGGTGATTTATAATTTTTGTTCTGTAGGTGTTTCACTGCCTTCATTAATTTTATTCCTTGCTATTTTAATTTTTTTGTGCTATTGTGAATGGCATTGTTTTCTTGATTTCTTTCTCAGTCTGTTTATTATTGGTATATAGAAATGCTACTGATTTCTGTATATTGATTTTGTGGTATTGGGGCTTGAACTCGGGGCCTTCACCTTGAGCCATTCCACCAGCCCATCTTTTTGTGTGTGTGATGGATTTTTTGAGATAGGGTCTCACAAACTATGTGCCTGGGTTGGCTTCGGACCACGATCCTCCTGATCTCTGCCTCCTGAATAGCTAGGATTACAAGCGTGAGCCACCGGTGACCGGCTGTATATTGATTTTGTATCCTGCTACTCTGCTGAGTGTGTTTGTGATATGTAAGAGTTTTTTTGGTGGTGTTCTTAGGGTCTTTTAAGTAGAAAATCATATCATGTGCAAATAGGGATAATTTGACTTCTTCCTTCTCTGTTTGAATCCCTTTTGCTTGTTTCTTCTGTCTCTTTGCTCTGGCTAGGAATTCCAGTACTATATTGAATAAGAGTGGGGAGAATAGATACCCTTGTCTCATTCTTGAGAGGAAATGGTTTCAGTTTTTCCCCATTAGTGTAATGTTGGCTATAGGTTTGTCACATATAGACTTCATAAGATTAAGATATATTCTTTCTATTCCTAGTTTGTTCAGAACTCTAATCATGAAAAGATGTTGAATTTTGTCAAAGATGTTTTCTGCATCTATTGAGATGGTGATGTGGTTTTTGTCCTTGATTCTGTTTATATGCTGTTTTATGTTTATTGATTTGTACATGTTGTACCCTCCTTGCATCCCTGGGATGAAACCAACTTGAACATGGAGTGTGATCTTTTTATGTATTGTTAGATTGAGTTTGCAAGTATTTTGTTGAGGATTTTTGTGTCTATGTTCATCAGGGTTATTAGCCTGTAGCAATTAGCTTGGTAGTATTTCTTCCATTTGTAATTTTTGGAATAGTTTAAAGAGCATTGTTGTTAGTTCTTCCTTAAAGGTCTGGTAGAATTCATCAGTGAATCTATCTATGTCTGGGTTTTTTTTTTGTTGGGAGGTTCTTTATAACTGTCTCAATCTATTTAGTCATTAAAGATCTGTTTAAGTTGTTTATGTATTCTTGGTTCAGTTTTGGTGGGCGATATGTTTTGAAAATTTTACTTGATACTTTATTAGCTCTCCTGGATTCATCAAGTCTCCTTTTGAATTGTATTCTTTCCTAGCCTCTCATATTTGTAATTTTTTTTCTCCTTCTTCTATGTGAAATAGTCCCTGAAGTATCTTCTGTATTGTAGGGTTGGTAGACATGAACTGCTTTAGCTTATCCTTATCCTGGGAAGTCTTCATTTCTCTATTAAGACTGCAGGACAGCTTTGCTGGTGTAGTATTCTTCATTGACAGTTATTCTCTCTCAGAGCTTGAATTATATTGCTCCATGCTTTCCTGGCTTTTAGAGTTTGTGCTGAGAGGTCTGTAGGCGATTCTTATGTGTTTACTTTTGTATGTTAGCAGGCGTTTTTCTCTTTCAGCTTTTTTTTTTATTCATTTATTCACATGTGCATACATTGTTTGGGTCATTTCTCCACCCTGCCCCCTTCCCCCACCTTCCCCCCCCCAGTTCCAGGCAGGTCCTGTTCTGCCCTTATCACTAATTTTGCTGAAGAAAAAAAACATAAGCATAATAAGGAAGACAAAGCATTTTTGCTAGTTGAGTTGATAGCTATACAGAGAGATTCCTAACATTGCTTTTGTGTACCCATGTGTTACGACCCATGTTGATTCAGCTCTAACTGATCTTTACACTGGTTCCTGATCCTCTTCTCATGTTGCCCTCTGTCACTTTAAGGTTTCTGTATTAGTTCCTCTTGAGTGGAGACATCAAATGCTTTCATGTTTTGGCTTTTCTACCTATTCTTATATCTCCCATGTGTGCTCTCCCTTTGTCATGTAATCCAAGTTCAACCACATTGCTGAATTTGCCCTAGATCTAAAGTCCGTGTATGAGGGAGAACATACAATTTTTGGTCTTCTGCTCTTGCAGCTTTTGATATCATTTCTTTGTTATCTAGTTTTCGCATTTTAATTATGATATGACATGTTCTTTTCTGGTCATGTCTATTTGGAGTTTGAAATGCCTCCTGTAAATGGATGTCTGTATCATTAATATACTGGGGACATTTTCTGATATGATTTCATTGAATGTTTTCCCATGCCTTTTGTTTGTATTTCAGTTCCCTTCCTCACCCCACCCTTAGGTTTGGTGTTTTGATCATGTACCAGAGTTCTTGTATGTTGTAATTATAGGTATTCATTGTTTTCTTTATGATTGTCTGCTTGCAATGTCTCCTTGATCTTGTCTTCCATCTCTGATATTCTTTCTTCTGTTTAATCTTGTCTGCTGATACTGTCCACTGGTTTTTATTTGAGTTATTGAATTTCTCATTTCTAACATTTCTATTTGTTTTATTTTCATAATTTCCATTTCTTTGCTGAATTTATCTTGTATCTTGTGACTTTCTTGTTTAGTTTTTGAATTGACTTTCTAATTTCACTTATCTGTTTATTTGACTCTTCTTTGAGGTTGCTGACCATTTTTAATAGTAGGTTTTTGAATTCTCTATCAGACATTTCAGATAATTCATTATCTTTGGATTCAGTTGTTGATTTGGGGTTTTGGAGGAGAGACACTGCCTTGTTTTTCGTATTAAAATTTCTATGCTGTGATTTGCAGATCTGTTAAGCTAAATTTCTTTTTTACTTACTTGCCAATGTAGAGAACCTACTGCAGTAACAAGGTAAAAAATTTTACCAATAAATCAAATATTTAAATAATTAAGAAATAATTGGTGCCCATATTTGTCTCCCCAGTAATGTTGTTGTGGAAAATTTCTGGTTCTTAAGGGGATGATCTAGGAGCTTAAACTGATTGAAAGGTATAAGGATTGGAAATTGTGTAATACAGGGGATGGACATGGGGAAAGGAGGCAAGTAGGAAAACAGGAAGAAGGGAAGATTGCAGGACAGCTTTGTTGGTGTAGTATTCTTGGTTGACAGTTACTCTTTCTCAGAGCTTGAATTATATTGCTCCATGCTTTCCTGGCTTTTAGGGTTTGTGCTGAGAGGTCTGAGCTGATTCTTATGTGTTTACTTTTGTATGTTAGCAGGCGTTTTTCTCTTGCAGCTTTGAATATCATTTCTTTGTTATCCAGCTTTGGCATTTTAATTATGATATGACATGGAGTTGTATAGGAGATAATAGTATGAGAGAGTGCTATTAGTTACAACAGAATAATAGAGACTGTTTTGGGAGATAAGTATAAAAAATTAAGGAGGAGGAAAAAATAGTAACCAAATTAAAATAAGTAACCAAATTTAAAAGAAAAAAAGAGAGAGAAATGACAAAATGGAAGCAAATTAGATGAAAGAAAAAATAAGTTTATATTTCTTGCTGAAGAGAAATATTGATATTCCTTGCATTTTGTTCAAGTTAGTACCTCTTGCTATGGTTGTGAGGGGAACAGCTTCAAGAGGTTGGCTTAGCACCTCTGGAGGTTTTCAGCCTGCCAGGCAGATTTTTTCAGTAAAGGGGTTTTTACAGCTGGGCACTGGTGGCTCAAGCCTGTAATCCTAGCTACTGAGGAGGCAGAGATCAGGAGGATCACAGTTTGATGCCAGCCTGGGCAAATAGTTTGCCAGACCCTATCTCAAAAAACCCTTCACCCCACCACTGATGAATGGATTAAGAAAATGTGGTATCTATACACAATGGAATTCTATGCAGCCATGAAGAAGAATGAAATGTTATCATTTGCTGGTAAATGGATGGAATTGGAGAACATCATTCTGAGTGAGGTTAGCCTGGCCCAAAAGACCAAAAATCGTATGTTCTCTCTCATATGTGGACATTAGATTAAGGGCAAACACAACAAGGGGATTGGACTTTGAGCACATGATAAAAGCGAGAGCACACAAGGGAGGGGTGAGGATAGGTAAGACACCTGAAAAATTAGTTAGCATTTGTTGCCCTTAACGCAGAGAAACTAAAGCAGATACCTTAAAGCAACTGAGGCCAATAGGAAAAGGGGACCAGGAACTAGAGAAAAGGTGAGATCAAAAAGAATTAACCTAGAAGGTAACACACACTCACAGGAAATTAATGTGAGTCAACTCCCTGTATAGCTATCCTTATCTCAACCAGGAACAATTGTTCCTTCCTATTATTGCCTATACTTTCTCTTCAACAAAATTAGAGATAAGGGCAAAATAGTTTATGCTGGGTATTGAGGGGGCGGGGAGGAGAGGGAGGGGGTGGAGTGGGTGGTAAGGGAGGGGGTGGGGGCAGGGGGGAGAAATGACCCAAGCCTTGTATGCACATATGAATAATAAAACAATAAAAAAAAACCCTTCACAAAAAAGGGGTGGGGGCGCCTCAAGGTGAAGGCCCTGGGTTCAAGCCCCAGTTCCACACATACACAAAAAAGAGGTTTTTACAATGAGAAGAAATTCCTAGCCTAGAGGGTGTGGGTGGGAGACTGCCTTGAGAGCAGCTTGTGATGACTTGGTTGACACACTCCAGGGTAATTCCCTTAAAGTGCTTTGCCAGCAGAGCTGTTTTTTGATTGTATGGCCTCTGTAGATTGAGGAGGGGTAGTTGAGACATCCTACTGAAATTGGGAGAGTTCTGAGTGGGCAGGTTGGCTTGTTCCATGTTAGGTTTGCAGCCACAGCTAACAGGTGGTATGAGTGAGACCCTCTTAAGATTTGTGCTGACCTCTGTTGCCATGCTTACCCTGGACCCTTTAGTCACGCACTGTAGATGGCCCTCACATTACATTCACATAAATCAGAGTCTGTGAAAGATCTAAATTCCTACCACCTTGCTCTGTCCACACTGAATCTCAGTTCCTTTCTGTCTTTTTAAGGCCCCATGCAAGTTTAAAGCTGCATGACTTTAGTCTGTCATCCACAGTTAACAAAGGTTAGATGAATTTGCTCCTGTGTGCTGAGCTGATCTGTGTGATAGCCCTTGGGACTAAATGTGTCTTGCTCACCTGGTTGTGTTAATGGTGCTGGTACAAGTCTGTGATCAGAAGACTTCCAAATTCTTTGTACAGCGTGGAAGAATCCATGGCAGGATATGTGGGTATAAATGGAATTTATTAAAAGGGAAGGGAAATACAAGGGGAGCATGATGGAACCCAGGTGGAATCTGGAGGCCTAGAGAGTATGCTTCTGCTCTTCAGGTGCTTTAAAAACCTATGATGACCTATGGGAAGGGGAGAACCAGGTGATTCCCATCCAATAATCAATGAGTGGGGAGGGGCATGGGTGGTTCCCAGCCAGGTGAGGGCAGTCCTCAGCCAGTGCATGGCTAATCTAAGATGTAATATTTTTCTATGAGTCCCCATCTTCCCGTAATTTAGCCTGATTCAGTTGGTTTCGGATCTGGTCTTTCTGGTCTGGATGGTGATACAAAGATGATCTTTGCTTTCCATGTAGTTATTTGGTAGCTTTTGTGGTGACTCTTCTGGAAGGCAGTTCAGGTCAGTGTAAGATAAATAAGTAAAAGAAAAAGAAAACTTGGGCTGGGGAGGGTTGCAGGATGGAACAGGTCACATACCATGCCCTTTGTCCATGGCAGGTTTGCACTTTTAAAGTTTAGTTAGGGGTGGTTATCTCTAGCTACTTTCTGTCCTCATACTGGCAACCTCTTTTTTAGTGTAGTATATTGATCAGCTCTCCTTGCAACCATATTTTCTAATGTTTACTTTCATATTTGTAGGGACATAGGGAAGTGGAGCTTGTCAGAAATCCTCCATCTTGGCCCCCCAATGCAGTTTTGGTTTGCATTTCCCTGGTATCTCTGATATTGAACAGGTTTTCATAATAGTTATTGTCCATTTGTTCTGAGAAGTGTCTGTCTAGTTTGTGCCCTTTTATTGATTGGATTTCTTGTTCTTTTGGTGTTTAATTTTTTGAGTTCATTATATATTCTGTGTATTAATCCTCTGTTAAATAGCTGGCAAAGATTTTCTCCCATTTTGTAGGTTGTCTCTTCATTCAATTGTTTCCTTTGCTATGTACTTGCCTTTAAATTGGATGCAATCCCACTTGTCAATTCTTGATATTACTTCCTGTTCTGTTCAGGAAATTGTTGCATATGCCTATATCTTAAAGGTTTTCCCTAGTGATTCCTTTTAGTAGTTTAAAAGTTTTAGGTCATACGTTAGGTCTTTGATCCATTTTGAGTTGAGTTTTGTTCAGGGTGAGAGATAGTGATCTTGGACTAGACACTTCAGCCATTGTTTTTTAGGGATGAGTTTGCAGGGCAAGCACACATATATTAACTATTTATATTTGTAATAGAATAATTTGCATCATGTATATACTTTAATCCACTGACATAATTTTTATGAAGCTTCCTCTTATTATTTAAAAAATGAATCAAGTTCTTTTCTCCATGCTTGTTTCTTTTCCTTTTCTTTACATTGTTTTTAAATCATTTTATAATTTATTTGCTATCTTCTCTTTGTCCTTTGGTCACATTAATTTCCATTTATATTCTCTTGGCTAAGATTCCTTTATTCTAAAATGAGAGATACTGGAAAATGCTTAAAACATTTCTTTTGCTTTGACTTCTCTTCTCTAACAAGTTTAATACTTTTATTGGGACTCTTAACATACCAACATAACTCTTTCAGTCACAGCTTCTATTTTATTCACCAATTTCTTAAAAAGATTAAAAATATTTAATTTTAATCTGCTTAGTCTAATCATCAAAGAATTATCTTCAAATCATGCTTCTTTGTTCCCTAATAAATAGTGCTCTAATTTCTGTTCTAATAAAAAGCAGGATCACACATTATTACAATTTTATTTAATTTTAACATTTTTTTCCCTGGTTGTATATTTTATTCTGAGGAAAGCTATAGATTTAGAAATCTTGGAGCAGAAGATAAATATTGAGAGGATGGAGTTCTAAGAGAAAAACACTTGAGAATCGACAGCTAAAGGCAACATAAGAAAGAGGAGGGAAGGAAATATTTGAGGTGTAACTTATACACAAAAAAATGAAGATTTTAATAGTCAGGCCAATAAAATTTACAGTTCCTTACATGTGTGTGACTGTCAGACAAAACAACTTTGGAGTTTCTTGAATTTTCTTAAAATTTCTTCCTGCCCCTTTCTATTCAGTTTTCTACCTCTACCATTTTCTAGAGGCAATTAAATTCTGACTTCTGTTCACCATAGCTTACACTCACTTATTCTTGGACTTCATGTAAATACAATTAGACAGTATGCAGAATGTGTACATGTGTTTGTCTTTCACACAATATAATATTTTTGAGATTTGTCTGTGTTGTTGAATGTATCAGTAATTTGTTCCTTTTTACTGCTGAGTAGTAGGCCATCAAATATTTTTATTGAAAAATTAGCTAGCATTTGTTGCCCTTAACACAGAGAAACTAAAGCAGATACCTTAAAAGCAACTGAGGCCAATAGGAAAAGGGGACCAGGAACTAGAGAAAAGGTAAGATCAAAAAGAATTAACCTAGAAGGTAACACACACGCACAGGAAATTAATGTGAGTCAACTCCCTGTGTAGCTATCCTTATCTCAACCAGCAAAAACCCTTGTTCCTTCCTATTATGGCTTATACTCTCTCTTCAACAAAATTAGAGATAAGGGCAAAATAGTTTCTGCTGGGTATTAAGGGGATGGGGGGAGAGGAAGGGGGCAGAGTGGGTGGTAAGGGAGGGGGTGGGGGCAGGGGGGAGAAATGACCCAAGCCTTGTATGCACATATGAATCATAAAACAGTAAAAAAAAAGAAAAATTGTATTTCCATTATAAATATAGACATGCTTATGCTTATTATATAAAATACAACATAATAAGAAAAACACTCACAAATTATTCATGCTTCAAACCCTCAGATACAGAGAACAATTACTGATTTTTTGATACATTTCAGAATTTTTTAAAGTTTTTTTGTTACATGGAGAGATAAAGACCCCTCAAATGCGAAAAGAAGCTGTTTATTCAGAGCTTTCTATAGTAAGGGAGTCAACTGCCACTAGTTGCATTTAGCAGAGACAAGAAAGCAGGTGTACAACTGGGAAAGCTTTAAGTTAAAAAATAAAAGCACAGGCTTAAAATTTGCTCTTGTTGGGAATTATTAACATTGGAAGTTAGAAGCTGGCTAAGTAAAAGTGGAGTATCCTATGCAATTGGTTTGGAAAGCATATAAATTTATCTTGTTAGGATTAAGTTACAAGTGTTGTGGGGGGAAGAAGCTGCAAAGATTACGGAATCTTTGGACATTGGTGGACATTGGTCAATTTCTGATTATTCTGGGCCAATTGCAGTGAAGGTTTGCTTTGGCTTCCTGGGTTGGTTGCTGCAGAAATTGTGGTTTGGTTTCCTGGGATGGTTTGGTGCAGAAATTGTGGGTCAGCAATTTCTGTTAGCATATATGGTCCACCCATGTGTATTGTATTGAATAGTCAGTCTTTCAGTTACATTTCTGTATGTGTTACTGATATCATACAGAATCTTAACATCCTACTTTCTTCTACTTAACAGAACTTTTCATATTATTTTGAATTTTTTCTTTGCATAAATTTAATGGCAGTATAACAGTCCCTCTCATGCATGTACTCTTCATTATTGGAAATTCAGGTTGTTTCAATTTTCTCATTCTTACATTATTTTTATAAATATGTGTGAGCATTATCCTTTTGCATATTTAGTATTATTTCTCTACACTAGATTCCAAGATGTAAAAATTGTTGAGTTATATGGTCTTTAAATATCTTTTTGAAGTATTTTCCAAAAGGATTCATTAATTTCAACTCACTCTTATATAACTGCCAGTTTATAACTGTCATAGTTAATTTATATTTTTTACTAGTGATCTTGGTTATTTCCCCACTCTCACATGGAGGTTGAGAGTAGAATGGTGGTTCCCAGAGGCTAGGGAGAGTAAAGGAGGAGGGATAGGGAAAGGTTGATCAATGAGTACTAAGTAATAGATAGCAGCTATAGATAGCAGTTGTAGATAGAAGTTCTGGTGTGCTATTGCATAGTAGGATAATTACAGATAACAAAGAAATCCTGTGCATTTCAAAAAGCTAGAAGAAATTGCCATAAAGAAATGATAAGCAAGGAAATGAATGTTTAATCTGACTTAAACATTATACAATATATTGTATAATGTTTCAATACATGTATTCATAATTTCCGTACATGTATCGAAAATTACCCCATTACTATGTACAGTTTTCATACAATAGTTAAAAAATTAAAAATTAAACAAAAAATTTGTATCTAGGAGGCAGGAGAAATATCATGGGGCTAAAAGGTTATTTATTTATTTATTTTTGGTGGCCCTTGGGTTTGAGCTCAGGGCCTCAAACATTCTTACCACTTGAGCCACTCTGCTAGCCCTTTTTTATGATGGGTTTTTTTTGAGATAGGTTCTCGAAAACTATTTGCCTGGGGTTGGCTTTGAACTATGATCCTACTGATCTCTGGTTCCTGAGTAGCTAGGATTACAGGTATGAGCCACTGGTGCCTGGCTGGGGCTAAAGTTTTAATAAATAAAGAAGAATCAATTGCTTATGTTAGGTGGATAAGGGGAACATTTAATTATTGGTGTGGTTTGTACGATGTTCTTTTGGTTGCTACTGCCCAGAGATGACTCTATATTGGTCTTATCTTTGTCTTGCTTCATTGTAGCCATAGAGTTTGATGTTGGTTTTCAGTAATATTCGTATTCAAGGAGAACATCACTGCCTTAGCTGTTAGAGCCAGACAAACTAGATGATAATTGTTAGATTGCTTTTTTCTTTTCATAACAATTTATTACTTTAAAAATAACTTTTATAGCTACAGTGGTTATAATTTGTTTCTAAGAAGATCTTCAATAAGCAAGTAAATAATTTTATTGATTTTGTAAAAAAAAAATGATCTTTTCTATCAAAGTATTTGTTACCCTCTTAGATTACTTAAAAATTCCTCAGGTCTCCATCTTAGGTGACTTGCATGTTTAAAGGATCCTTGCTTCTTCCGGATTCCTGTACAACTCCATTACCCACCAACTGTATGCCCTAACCCATCCCCCAGGCCTTTTAGCCAATCGGGAAAGATTGTGAACCTTTGACCAGGACAAATCCCAAGTGAGGGGCAGGTACAACTGCATCAGGGACAAATCCCAGGTGAGGGGCAGGCACAACTGCATCAGGGATATAAGGAAGAGCACTGTCATCCATTTTGTGCTTCTGTGTTTGCTTAGTGGGAGTGAGCACATGCTTGCACCCTCTTGATCAAGAGAAATTGTCTTGTCAAGATCTTCTGTCTCTTGTGTGTCTGTTTTTGGCACCGGAGGGTTGTTAATTCCAACAATTGACAGCCAGTCATTTATATTAGTCAATTTGTATTTGTTATATAATTGTTAGATAACAACTATTATTCAGTATAATTACTTGAATTTGTGTTCTTGAAAACAACTCTCGTAATAAGTATAAAAATTTTTGTGTTCTTCTAATTTATACTATTTTCTCTATTTATATTTTTCCTCTCAATTTTGAGAAAATGATAGAGATTTTATTTCCTCCATATGATATTGTTTATTCTCCATATAATATTCCCTGTTACCACTTATTCTATTAGCTAAGAGAAAGATTTGAAATAGCTTGTTTTTCTGAGAGTAGTCAAACTCAGTAGATCAATTTAACATTATTGGTTTGCCACATGAATACACAAAATTCCATTTACTGTAAAAATAAAATGAATTTTCAAAAATAAAACTACTTATAGAAACCAATATAGAAATGAAACTAAGTTTCAAAATTCCTACAAGAAATTGAGAAACTCTATTGTGTTTATATTTACCTGAATTACATAATCTGTTTATAGAATTCTAATTTTTCACCTGAAGTGTATGGCATCAGCTAAACTAGTTATTTTAACTAAAATCCAGAAGAGATATTATCTAGCTTACTTCATTGCAAACATTTTACACTGCTGAAGCAGTCTCATTTCTATTTTTCTAATTATTTTTTTATTTTCCTGTGTTTGTAAAAAAATTATATGATACAAGAAAATTACATGTGGTAAAGCATATCCTTAGCAAAATATATTTTGAGGAAAGTGTGTTATTTAGTGGTAGGATAGCCATGCTGTTGAATGAATAATGCTCAGCAACTTAATTTACCAGGTCTGGTGGAGTTTCGCAAAGAAAATGCATTGGGCATAGTCACAAAAAAGCAATTTATCTAGAAATTGTGTGTACTTGTTTTAGTCTAATAGGTGAGATTAATATCCATGATGAAAACTCCAAATCCTGGATGAGAAAAGAGTGATGCAGGAGGAACTATGGTACTGGAGAATAATCCAAGTACTCAGGTTAATCCTGAAGAACCAGGCACCAGCTGCAAAAATTTATTCAATACCAGGTCTACTGACCACGTTTTTCTTAATCTCCTTTATCTAGTGAATGGATTACTTTAAAAAGGGATGGTTGCAGTTTGATGAAATTATGAGTTTTGTTTTGGTTGATATCATTAATCAGTTCTTTTAATTTCACCCTACAAAAAATTTTGAGGATTTTTCCTGTTCTCTTTATTCTCTCTCCCTAGCTTTTTCTTTTTTTTTGCAGTGCTAGGATTTGAACTCAGGCCTTTGCACTTGATAGGCATGCACTGTACCACTTGAGCCATGCCCCCAGCCATTTTTGCTTTGGTTATTTTTGAAATAGAGTCTCTATTTATGGCTTTTTGGATTTGTTAATTACGGATAGAATGGTGTTGAAATCTCCAACTATCAGTTCTATCAGTTTTTGCTTTTATTTTGATGCTCTATTGTTTGATACATATATATTAAGAGTTGTTAGTATTCTTGGGGAACTGACCTGTTTATCATTATGTAATTCCCATATATATGTATTTTTTGATGCTTTTGATTGAATGTAGGGCCTTATATTCTACCACTGAGTTATATCTTCAGTCCTTGCTATATTGAGATAGGGTCTCACAGGTATTTAAATCTGGTCTTGAACTTGTGCTCCTTCTGCTTCAGCCTCCAGAGTGCTCTGACTACAGGTGTGCATTACCCACAGTTCTTGCCTGATTTTAATTGAGCATTCATAAGATTCAAGTTTCTTTCCTCTCTTACCTAATCAACTATACTTTTAAAATATTTTTCTAGTAGTTACTCTTGAGTTTGCAATATACATTTACATCTAATCCAAGTTTCTTTTAGATAAAATTATAACATTTCATGGATAGTACAAGTTTCTTTTAACAAGGTATTACCAATTCCCCCTACTGTCCATTATAACATTCTCTTACTCATTTCATTTTTTCACAAGTTAAAATAATCAAATATTATTGTTCTTAAATTTGTTATCTGTTAGATCAGTCAAGAATAAGAAAAATGAAAGATTTTATTTTACTTACAATTATTCCTTCTCTTACTTTCTTCTTTTCTTATGTACATTTGGGTTTTTGGCCTATATCATATTCCTTTTGTCTGACAGTCTCTCAATTTTTGTGTAAGAACTCTCTCTATTGCTTCACTTTTGAAGAATAATTTTATTGGAGACACAATTCGATTGTTATGGCTTTTTCCTTTCAGTACTTCAAATATTTCAATTCACTCTTGTATTGTTTTTGTGATTTGTGGAAATAAGTCTGATGTAGTTGTTTTTCTTGTTGCTTATAGGTAAGGTTTAGTTTCTCTGGTTTCTTTCAAGATTTTTCTTTAACTTTGATTTTCTGCAGCTTGTATATGCTTCTATATATATTAGTATCTATCCTGATTGGTGGTCTTTAAGCTTCCTAAAACTGTGATATGGTATCTGTTATTAATCTTGGGAAATTATTGGTTATTATTGCCTCTCCCATACTTCCTTTTTTTAGTTTTTCTGATATTCCCATTATTTGTCCCACATTTTGCAGTTAACCCACACTTCTTGGATATTCTGTTTTTTAAAATTTTATTTTTGAATTATCATACACTAATATTATGAGGGGATTTTATACATGTGTAGAGTATATCTTGAACAGGTTCACCCCCTCCATTATATTTCTATTTCTCCTCTCCCTGGATATTCTGTTCTTGTTCATTGTTTTTCCTCTTTGCATTTCAGTTTGGGGAGTTTGTATTGAAATTTCTTCAGGATTACTCCTGTTCCTAGTTGGTCCAGTGTATACATGAGCCTATAAAGGTATTGTTCATTTTTGTTTCAGTATTTTGATTTCTAGCTTTTCTTTTGATTCTTTGAGTAGCCATCCCTCTGCTTAAATTCCTCATCTATTTTTGCACGATGTCCACTTTTACCATTAAAATGTTAGTATGTTAATCACGGTCTTAAATTTTCAAGCTTACAATTCTAAAATCTCTACCACGTCTGAGGTAGGACCTGATATTTGCTGTTCTTCAAACTATATGTTTTGCCTTTTAATATATCTTCTAATGTTTATTGTTGTGTTACTGAATGGGAGAAATGATGTATTGGTTAAGGAACTGAGGTAAATAGGCCTTTAATGTGATGTTATGTTGAGATGGCTAAGGGTTAATCCATGTTTGTTGTTTCCTGTAGCTGTAGATATCATAAGGTAAAATTTCCTCTGGCATCATTGATTTTTCTCCCTTGTTGTCTTTGGGTTTCCCTAGAGACCCTTTCTTCAATAAAGTCTAAGACATACAGTTTTTTTTTCCTTCAATTTTTTTCCCCCTGTGGTATGAAGAAGGTGTGGTGGAGGGAAACACTCTATTGTCCTATGATTAGAACTCAGATTTTTAGGAATCTGTGCTCTTTACTGTGACCTTCACAAGTTCTCAGGCTTTCGCCCATTAGTTGCGACAAGAAAACTAAAGTTGGTATTTCCATTCTTCTATTAGAAGACTTGAGGGAGCTGGAGGTATGTATTTACCTTCCCTAGTTTGGTTAGGTTCTGACAAAACCTTAGTCAGATATGCTATGGTACAATAATTTCTCTTGTTAAGAACAGAATGCCCTTGCAGAAAACTGAAACTAGATCCATGTCTTTCACCCTGTACAAGTGTCAACTCAAAGTAGATTAAGGATCTTAATATGAGGCCTAAAACTTTGAAGCTAGTACAGGAAAGAGCAGGGAATACATTGGAATTAATAGGCATAGACAATGGCTTCTTAAATAGAACTCAGATGGTTCAGCACCTACAAGAAAGGATTGACAAATGAGACTACATGATATTAAAAAGCTTCTGCACAACAAAAGAAATGGTCTCTAAATTGAAGAGTCTGCCCACAGAATGGGAGAAAAATCTTTGCCTGCTATACATCTGACAAGGGATTAATAACCAGAAAATACAGGGAGCTTAAAAAACTAAACTATCTTTGTTTTTAAAACCTTTAAAGTCTATATGGGAGTTGATTTATATAATTTGATAAAGGTTTCAGCACCATAATACTAAGTAATTACTAAAGTAAATAATTGTTAGTGATTTACAACTTTCTGTAAATATGCTTTCTTGCCCATTTTCTCTTTCTTCTCCTTCTGCAGATTGAATTATATGAATACTTGGTCTCTTGATGATGTTCTGTAATTTCTATAAGCTTTCTTCATTTTATTTATCTTTTTGTTCCTCTGAATGGATAACTTCAAATGTTCTGTCTCCCAGGTCACTCATGTTTTTCTCTGATTGATCAATTCTACTGTTGAAGCTTTCAGTTGAATTTTTCACTTCCATTGTATTCTTCATCTCTAGGAATCTACCTGGTTCTCTCCCCAACATCCCCCTGGCAGTACTGGGTTTGGTTTGGCTTGTTCCTATTTTTCTAAGAACTTGGGGTACATTATTAGGTTATTTATTTGAGATCTTTCTTTTTTTTTTTTTTTTTAGCATAGGCTACCATACCTACAATTTTTCTTGTTAGCACTGGCTTTGCTGTTTCCTAAAGGTTCTGGTAAGTAGTGTTTTTGTTTTATTCTAGGATTATTTTTTATTTCCCTTCCTATTTCTTCAGTGATTTAACAATGTATAATTTAGTCTCCATATATTTAAATATTTTCTATAGTTTCTTTTGCTTTTGACTTCTAGTTTTATTCCACTGTGGTTCTGCAATAGAATACAGAGGATTATTTCAATTTTCTTGTATTTGTGAGACTTTCTTTGTGTCCTGAAATATCTATTTTGGAGAAAGTTCAATGAATAGTGAGAAGAATGGGTATTATGCAACTGTTGGATGAAATATTCTGATTTTGGTTTGTAGTGTCATTTAACTCTTGAGTTCCTTTGTTGATTCTTTTTGTTTGTTCTGGAGGACCTATCTATTTGTGAGTGTGGGGTATTGAAGTGTCCTATTATAATTGTGTTGGGGTCTGTCTGTGTTTGATAGTCCAATAGTGTTTGTTTTATGAAATTGGGCATTCTGACATTTGGTACATAAATGTTAAAAATTATTTCCTCTTGATAGATTGTTTCCTTTATTAATTTGAAGTGATCTTCATCTTTTCTGACTAATTTTAGTTTGAAGTCTGTTTTATCTCATATGAGCATAGTTACTTCTGCCTGATTTTGGGGTTCATTTGCATGGAAGATGTTTCATCCTTTCACCCTAGGCCAATATTGGCAAGATTGGGTAGCAGCTGGGTTGTAATATATTTTCTCATACACTACTGGGTTTGAGGTTGGCTTGATAGTCAAACATTTGCTCACAGTGCTTGAGATACTGGGTCCAGCTTCCTATTCCATTGAGGGAAGATTAGCTAAGAAGCAGTCACAGTTCTTAGACACACCCACTATGACAATGTAGTAATCCTTAATTAAGAAAATAACTGCCACTGCTCCAGTATCTTTAGAGTAATAAAGAAGCCAAGTTAATACTTTGAAAACTACGTAGATGGAGTTAATAGGGTATTAATGAAAAGATTATAGAAGAGATAATACTAGTGGGTAGTGTAAGATGTATGGTGTGAAAGAATGGAAGGGGAGCCAGCTAAAGTTAACATATGGGGGTAATGACAAAGATAAAAAAGATCCAGCTAAAGATATTGCAAGAGGGGAAAGAAAAACAAAAAAAGAAAAGAATAAAAAAGAATGATCTGACAATGTGACTACTTGTTGAAAGTAAAAAGAAGGATTGTGGATGGGAGAAAAGAGAGAGAAGAAAGATAAGAGAGAACTACTCTAATTGTGGACATAAATAGAGTAGACATGGGGAATGGTGATAGGAAAGGTTGGAAATTGATTATTAAGGGGTGAGTATTGTAACTCACATGTAATGACTGCAAAAAAAAATGGAGAAACAGAAGAACAAAAACAGTGAGTGAGAGAGAACAAATAAGCAAAAAATGTTTTAAAAGACATCAACAAAAGCAGTCAATATTGTCTTTGTTGCTTTCCAGAGCAGCTATTTTTTGTTTTGTTTTGTTTTTGAAGTCTGAACCTGTTAGGCCAGTTTGGACTATCTGATCTGGAGATTTAACTCAGTGGGAGAATGGCTCTTAATGAACCTGAGCTGAGGCTCCAGCACAAAACAGTGTTCTAATTGCAAGTTCCTGTGCTGGCTTCCTTGGCTGGGCTCTTGACCTTCTAGATAGCAGACACTGCCCACTTGACCTTGGTGTCCTCCAAGTCTCCCTGGCCCTCACCAACATACAGTCTCTTCTTTAGATTGATAGTTCAGTTCCTGGGCCTGTGACTGTTATGATGTGCTCCAGGATGTTGGCTCTCTGCCTTCATGCTGCTCTATGATTGCAAGGAATTTCCAAGGCATTTGCTGTGAATTGTGGCAGAGCAAAGCTGATCCTCATCATCCTTATCTTTTGACTCACAGGGTTTCTATGATGCAGTTGCTGTGGTCCCAAAGGTTGAAAGTTTCCCATTGGAGAGCCAGTCAGACTTTCTTTGTAGTTTTGCCTCACATATTCATTTTCTTTCTATTTATTTATTTTTAATTTTTTTACAGTTTATTTAATTTTTTAAAAAAAATTTTATTTTATTCATATGTGCATGCAATGTTTGGGTCATTTCTCCCCCCTTTCATTTTCTTTTAAAAGTGTTTTATATTTTACCCCAGAGTCAAAATATTTTTCTGTGACTACTAATTTCCATTTTTATTGTATAACAATGAAAAAGATATTTAAATTCAAAGAAATTTGTTTGATAGCTTATATAGATACATAAAATAGATTCAATAAAAGATATATTTATTTCTCTTAAGCATGATACAGAATTAGAAACAATGTGTTGAGATGTTAAATAATGTGAGGAGAGAAGGTAGGGTAGCCAGGAAGAATAATGTTTCAGGTAAAGACAATAGCCACAATAGAGATGCTTTTATCCTTCAATTCTTTGTTTCAGGGTAGGAAGAAAGATGCAGTAGAAGTATTGACAGGGTAAGATATTCTGAGTGAATAGAATGAATGCCAAATTTCAGTTGAAAGTCTACAAATGTATGACAGTGAGGTGGTGTTCCTTTGAGGTTAATGTTAATTGGAGATGATTTGTTGAGTTGGAAGAGAGGGAAGAACAATGTAGGCAAGGTTTGTGATAAATTGATGCAAGAATAGTAAAGAAATGACCCAGATTAGAGATAAAATATATAATCCAGATGATAAAATCATGTAACATGGAAAAAAAAAACCAGTGGAAATATTTTGTAGAGAACTATCTGGCCACAATAGACTTCTTTCTTTCTTTCTTTCTTTTTCTTTCAATTCTTTGTTCTTTTTTTTTTTAAAGGCTTTTATTTTTTAATTTTTTTTTTTTTTACTTTTGTGCTGAGTTGGGGCACATTGTGGCATTTGCAAAAGTTCTTACAATATATCAAACATATCATACTTGAATTCACCCTCTCCACCGTTCTCCTGTATCCCCCTGTCCCCCATTCCTTGAATAGTTTCAACAGGTATCATTTTTTCACTTATATACATGTGTACACAGTATTTGTAATATACTCACCCTCCCACACCCTTTCCCCACCTCCCCACTGTTACCAACCCTTCCAGACATGACCTGTTCTGCCCTCCTGTTCTTCAATTTTGTAAAAGAAAGGGGAAAAAAAACCATTTTTGTGTGTCTAAAATAGCTACATAGGGACTTTCTTTGTGACATTTCCATATGTATATATGTATTATAACCCAAATTGGTCATCCTCCTCTATTTTTCTTCTTTTTACCTTTAAAAATTCTATATTCATTCTTGTATAGAGAGTACATCAACTATTCACCTTCTTACCTTCCTTCTTTTATCCTCCCACTCTTGTTTGTGACCTCCCCTTAGCGTGACCTGTTTTTCATAATATTGCTGTATTTGTGTTAGGTCTATATTCCACATATGAGAGAAAACATACAGCTCTTGGCCTTGGGAACCTGGCTAACTTCTTAAGATGATGTTCTCCAGTTCCATCCATTTCTCTGCAAATGACAAAATTTCATTCTTCATTGTGACTGAGTAAAATTCTATTATCTCTAAATACCACATTTTCTTAATCCATTCATCAGTAGTGGGGCATCTTGGCTGTTTCCATAGCTCAGCTATTGTGAATAATGCTGCAGTAAATATGAGTGTGCAGGTACCTTTATTGTAACCTGACTTACATTCTTTTGGGTATATCCCTAGGAGTAGAATTGCTGGATCATATGGCAATTCTATTTTTAGTTTTTGAGGAGCCATCATACTGTTTTCCATAGTGATTGTACTAATTTACATTCCCACCAGCAGTGTATGAGGGTTCCTTTTCCCCCACATCCTCGCCAACATTTGTTGTTTGTGTTCTTGATGGTAGTCATTCTAACAGGAGTAAGGTGGAATCTTAATGTGGTTTTGATTTTCATTTCCTTTATGACCAGGAATGTTGAGCATTTCTTCATGTGTTTTTTTAAAGCTATTTGGACTTCTTCCTTTGAAAAAGCTCTGTTCAGTTCATTCTCCCATTTCTTCATTAGGTCATTGATTTTTTGGAAGTTTTTTTGAGCTTCCTGTATTTTCTGGTTCTTAATACCTTGTCAGATGTATAGCTAGCAAAGATTTTCTCTCATTCTGTGGGCAGACTCTTCAATTTAGAGACCATTTTTTTTTTGTGTGCAGAAGCTTTTTAATTTCATGTAGTCCCATTTGTCAATCCTTTCATTTAGTTACTGAGCTATTTGAGTTCGATTTAGGAAGTCATTGTTTATGCCTATTAATTCCAATGTATTCCCTGCTCATTCCTGTACTAGCTTCAAAGTTTTAGGTCTTATATTAAGATCCTTAATCTACTTTGAGTTGATACTTGTACAAGGTGAAAGACATAGATCTAGTTTGAGTTTTCTGTATGCAGATATCCAGTTTTCCCAGCAATACTTGTAAAAGAGGCTGTCATTTCTCTATTGTATGTTTTTGGTGCTTTTGTCAAAAATCAGGTTGGCATATCTGTGTGGATTCATATCCAGGTCCTCTATTCTGTTTCACTGGTCTTAATATCTGTTTTTGTGCCAGTACCATTGCTGTTTTTATTGCTGTGGTTCTATAGCATAGTTTGAAGTCGGTTATTGTGATACCTCCAGCATTGCTCCTTTTTCTCAGTATTGCCTTGGCTATTTGAGGTCTTTTGTTCTTCTAAATGAACTTTAGGGTTGATTTTTCAATCTCTGGGATGAATATCATTGGAATTTTGATGGGGATTGGATTGAACTTGTAGATTGCTTTTGGCAGTTTAGTCATTTTCACAATATTGATTTTACCAGTCTGTGAGCATGGGAGATCTTTCCATCTTCTGTAGTCTTCTTTGATTTCTTTCTTCAGTGGTATGTAGTTTTCCTTGTAAAGGTCTTTCACAATCTTTATTAAGTTTATTGCTAGGTATTTTTTGAGGCTATTGTAAATGGAATTATTTTCCTATATTTTCTCTCAGTCTGTTCATTGTTAATATATAGAAAGGCTATTGATTTTTGTAAATTGATTTTGTATCCAGCTACTTTCCTGAAGCTGTTTATGATGTCCAGCAGTTTTTTGGTGGAGGTTTTCAGGTATTTTAGGTATAAGATCATGTCAACTGAAAATAGAGATAGTTTGGCCTTTCTAATTTGTCTTCCTTTTATTTCTTCTTCTTGCTCTGGCCAAGAATTCCAAGACTGTGTTGAATAAGAGTGAGAGAGTGGGTACTCTTTTCTCTTTTCTGACTTTAGAGGAAATGGTTTTAATTTTTTCCCATTTAGTTTGATGCTGGGAATAGGTTTGTGATATATAGCCTTTATTGTGTTGTAGTACTTCCTTCTATTCCAGTTTCATCAGACCTTTTATCATGAAAGTTTGTTGAATTTTGTTGAAGGCTTTTTCTGTGTCTATTGAGATGATCATGTGGTTTTTGTCTTTGCTTCTGTTAATATGCCACAATACATTTAATGATTTACATGTGTTGAACCATCCCGGCATCCCTGGGATGCAACTGACTTGATCATGGTATATGATCTTTTTATATGCTGTGCTGTTGAATTTGGTTTGCCAAAATTTTATTGAGGATTTTTGTATATATGTTACTTAAAGAGATTGGCCTGTATTTCTCTTTTTTGTTGTTGTTGTGTCCTTGTCCTGTTTTTGGGATTAGTATAACACTGGCTTCATAGAATGAGTTTGGGAGTGTTCCTTCCCTTTCTATTTAATGGAAAATTGTGAGGAGTGTTGGTATTAGTTCTTTAAAGATCTGTTGGAATTCAGGAGTAGATCCATCAAGTCCTGGACTTTTCTTTTTTGGGGGAAGACTATTGCTGCTTCAATTTCATTGCTTGCTATAGATCTATTTAGGTGATTAATATTCTCTTGGTTCAATTTTGGATGGTCTTATGTGTCTAGAAATTTGTTCATTTCTTCTAGATTTTCTAATTTATTTGAATATAGGTTTTCAATGTAGTCCTTAATGATTTCTTGGATTTTCCCGGTGTTTGTTGTTATCTCACCTTTTTCATTTTTAATTTTATTAGTTTGGGTCTTTTCCCTCCTCATTTTATTCAGATTTGCCAGTGGTTTGTCAATCTTATTTATCTTTTCAAAGAACCAGCTTTTTGTTTCATTGATCCTTTTTATCATTTTTTTGGTCTCTATTTCATTGATTTCTGCCCTTATGTTTATTATATCTCACCTCCTGCTAGTTTTTGGTTTAGCTTGTTCTTGTTTTTCTAGGAGTTTAAGATGTAGCATTAGGTCATTTATTTGAGATCTTTCTGTGTTTTTAATATAAGCACTCATGGCTAAAAACTTTACCCTTAGGACTGCCTTTGCTTTGTCCCATAAGTTATGATAGGTTCTCATTAAATTCCAGGAACTTTTTGATTCCTTCCTTATTTCTTCAGTGACCCACTGATCATGGAGCAATGCATTGTTCAGTCTCAATGGTTTAAGTATTTTCTGCTGTTTCTTTTTTTGTTGTTGTTGAGTTCTAGTTTTATTGTGTTGTGGTCAGACAGTATGCAGTGGGTTATTTCAGTTTTCTTATATATTTGTTAAGACTTGCTTTGTGAACTAAACTATTGTCTATTTTGGAGAAAGTTCCATGAGCTGCTGAGAAGAATGTATATTGTGGTGTTGCAGGATGGAATACTCTGTAGACATGTCAGGTCCATTTGATCTATGATGTCATTCAATCCCAGAGTTTCTCTGTTGATTTTTTATTTGTTTTTTTGGATGACCTATCTATTAGTGATTGAGGAATATTGAAGTCTCTCACCACCAGTGTGTTGGGGTCTATCTGTGTACTTAAGTTTAGTAGTGCATGTTTGATAAGGTTGGGTGCACCAATATTGGGTACATGTAAATTAATTGTTATTTCCTCTTGATATATTGCTCCTTTTATTAGTATGAAATGACCTCTTTTGTCTCTTCTGACTAATTTAAGTTTGAAGTCTACTTTATCTGATATAAGTGTTGCTACTCCTGGCTGTTTTGGGGGGCTATTAGTTTGGTAAATCTTCTTGCACCCTGTCACCCTAAGGTAATGTTTATTTCTGTCTGTCAGTTGGGTTTCTTGTAAATAAAAGATTGTCGGGACTTTCTTTTTAATCAAGTTTGCCCATCAGTGTCTTTTGATGTGGGAGTGTAGGTCATTAATGTTCACTGTTAATATTGAGAAGTATATGGTGATTCCTGCCATTTAGTTGTTGTTATGCATAAGGGTTTTTGTATGTACAATTAATTCTATGCTACTCTGATTATTTGTCTGCTCTTCTCTTGAAGTTTAATAATTCCCATTTTTTCATGGCTATGTTTGTTTTCATCTTCTGTTTGTTCAGAATCTTCTGTAGTGGTGGTTTAGTGGTCAGATATTGTTTTAGTTTCTATTTATCATGGAAGACTTTTATTCCTCCTTCAATTTTGATTGATAGCTTTGATGGGTAGAGTATCCTAGGACTGAATTGTTTTCTTTCAGTGCTCAAAACATCTCACTCCATGCCTTTCTTGCTTTTAAGGTTTCTGTTGAGAAATCTGCTATTATTTTGATGGGTTTACCTTTATATATTATTTGATTTTTCTCTAACAGCCTTCAATATTCTTTCCTTGTTCTATGTGCTAATTCTTTTAACTACCATATGCCATGGAGAGGTTCTATTTTGGTCATGTCTGTTTTCCTGGGCGCTTCCTGTATCTGAATAGGGATCTCTTTCTCAAGATTTGGGCAATTTTCTGCTGTTATTTTGTTGAATATATTACTTATACTTCTGGCTTCCACATCTTCTCCTTCTTTGATACCCATGATTTGCAGGTTTGGTCTTTGGTAGCCACAGAGTTCTTGCATAGTCCTTTTGCAGTTCTTGGGTCTTTTGTCTAAAAATTCTTCTGTTTTTTTCTTTAATATCTATTTTGTCTTTAATTTGTAAAATTCTGTCTTCCAGTTGTTCCAGTCTGCTGGAGTTGTTTATCACTGTATTTTCTTATTGGACTTATTTCCAGGATTTCTGTTTGCTTTTTTTCTTAAGATTTTCCATATTTTTGTTAAACACCTCTTTCATATCTTGTACTGTCTTCTTTATTTCACTTATCTCTTTTTTTATAATCTCCTTAGTTTTGTTTTGGAGTTTGTTGAAATCCTCTTTGAGTTCATTTAGCTGTTTTTGTGTCTTCTTGAGTTTTTGTCAGTGTTCTCTTGGGATTCATTGAGTTGTTTTTGCATGTCCTCTTTAAGCTTATTGAACATTCTTATCATTCTTCTGACAACAGCAACTGGGGATTCATCCCCTTCACTTTCCTCTAAATTCTCTATAATGTTATTATTGTTTGTCTTTTGAGGAATTGTATTCCCTGTCTTCTTTTTCTCCCCATGTTTGTATTTTGTACTTTGCACGTGTGTTATTGATTAGTTAGTTGGGGTTTTTAATCACCTGTTATCTTTCCCTTGACTTAATTTCTATGCTTTGATTAGCTTAGTTGTTAACTAGGTTGTTGGAATATTTCTGTTTACTGACCTGGAGGTATAACTTAACAATAACAAGTTCACAGATTCAATGTGAACCAGTTATTTACATAATATATAAAAACCCCTTGGTGATATTATCCATAAACAGCAGGTATTGGGGAGATAACAGTTGTTTTGTATAGAAATAATACTTAGATAATTAAAAAGATGGCACTAGAAGAGGGAGCAGGGAGGAAGGATGGGGCATGGGAGAAAGGTATGAGGTGGGGGCTACAGGGTAATAAGGCCCTAATATGTGTAAAAGTGTAGATCATTCATTGTGTGCTATTGTCAGAGATTGCAGAGGGATAGGAAGGATGGGGGTAATGTGTAAAATTTGTATAATGAACTATTCAGTGAGTGGTGAGTGTGGAGGAGGTAGGGACAGTGGGGGGAAAAGGGAGGAAGAAGATAGGAAGATAAGGAGAAGAAAGGAAGAATGAAAGGAAGAGAAGAAAAAAATTTGGGGAAAGAAAGGAAAGTGGAACAAGAGAGGGCTAGATATTTGGACAGAATGAAAGAGGGAGAAAGGTAACAATAAATTTAAAAAAAATAAAAAAGTGTATTGTCCAAATTTCTTCCTTATTAGGAGAGGAATGGGTTTCCTCTCAGTTCAGCGAGTGTTCTGGGCCCTTTCCTCTGATTTCTAATCCAGGTGCTAACACTTTTGACAGGGGCTTTCTCTGGGTCTCTGTCCCTTCTTAAGGTTGGTATCCTGGGCTGTGTGGTAATAAATGTTGCCTCTCCCTGTTGGATATCTTTGCGGGAGGATCTGCTCTGCTCAGGGTGTTTGAGCCCAGGCTCTTCTTGGTGGGATGGGCCTTCTGGTATAGGCTGATTTTCGAAGTGGTCCACAAGGATCTGGTATGTGAGCAGTTGCCAGTCCCTGCTGCCCTCAGGGGACACCTGGGAGCTAGAATAGAGCTTTTTGGTTGACCACTTTTCTCTCGGAAGCCTGCCAGTTTCAGCTCACTATCAGTTTCTCCAAGGTGCTCCAATGCGTTGTTGTTTTCCCCAGACTGTGGCTGGGCTAGCTCAACATTCCTCCCCAACCCTACCAGGTGGAGGTGAAATTTTCCTTCTATTTATTTGGCCACCAGTTTTGTGTGTACGTGTGTGGCAGTGCAATCTGCCCACCAGCTGTGCTGGACTGTGTAGCTGTGTGGTTCCTTCCAGAGCAGATGATGTGTTGCGCTCATGTGGCAAGGTTGCACTTTCACTTGGTGGAATCAGGTCAGCTCCAGGATGACGCAGGCAGTCAGCAGTCCGAGGTTCTGTGTCTGCAAATTATGGCAGGTCCAGGATGTCCCAGATTGCAGAACTCATTCTGCAGTTACCTACATTGCAGTTTTGCTCTTCCAAGAGAAGAGAAAAGAAGCCAAACAAAAAAAAAAAAGGGAAAAACAGCTTTCCAGTGGGCAGGCTGGCAGCTGCTGTTCTGCAGCGCCCGCATTTCTGGGGCTGTTATGTGTTATATAAAGCTAATTTAAAGTTCAGTCATTATACATTATGTGCACCCTATCTATGATGATATCTTAGTTGGCAAAAATGCCTGGGTACCTGATTCTTGTTACCACGATTCTGGAATCCTGAAGGCTCAGGGTTCCAGGATCTGTTGACTATGTGTCATTTTGCTCTCCTCCCTCATTTCTGTATTCTTTATTGAATAATAACAATTGGATATGCTTCAGGGGTTAGCACCTGTTATCAGTGCACTTGTATTCATATTCTTCCATGTACTTTTCGGTAGCAAGAATCAGGCTTGTAATACATAATAAGCTGTGTTTCTTTGACGGTATGTATTAGCATATACCTATATGATATTATGAGAAAAGGTGATAGTGTGAGACATGAGATAGCTTAAAGAAGGTAAGTGAACTTAATCTGAACTTCATTCTCTCATATCGTGAAGGGTACTTTTTTGTATGAACATATTTATATAGTATACTCAATTTTCAAAGCATGTTTACATGCAATACCTCAGTTATGAGTCTTAGTTTTTTTTGGCAGGGGGATAGGTGGTACTGGAATTTGAACTCAGTATTTTGTACTTGCTAGGCAATGTTCTACATCTACCAGTTGAGCCAGGCCTCCATCTCTGAGTCTTAGGGTTTTTTTTTTTTTTGTAAGGTTAACAGGTGTAAAATATAGAATAAAAGTTTCTATTTGTGTTAAATTGTTGTGATAAAAGTCAATATCACAACAATTTAACACAAATAGAAAGTATATAAGGGTCTTGAGCTCCAAACAACAGAATCTCTGACTTTGAGTAGTTTATAATACAGTAAAGAAACACAGTTAAGTAGTAGAGAATAATCTACTTTTAAATTAGATTTAGTAATACATTAGTATGTATAATATATTCCCAGTAAATAATTGTATGTAAAATTATCTAAATGTGAATACTCATTCTGTTCTGTCACTTTAGCATTATATAATTAAATTGCATATGGTGACAATCCAAAGTTACTCCATGGAAAAAAGTGATAATGGTAGTTATTGAATTTTTGTTTTAAATTTAAAATGTGACTTCTATACACAAATAAGTACATATTGATTTAAAATTATTCTGAAGATTTTTTAACACTTAAAACAATTACAGTTATTTATCGTTCTTAAAATATAAGAGAATAGCTTTTGAGAATGACTGTAAGAGAATAGCCAATCAAATTAACAAACTTAAAAATACTAGCTACTTAATCATAAGCACTGACCTCAGGAAAGAAACAAATTAAAGGCATACTCCATCTCCATAAACAGTTTAGAGTTTAGGCTGGGTGTGATGGTGCACATCTTGTAATCCTAGCTACATGGAAGGTAAAGGTAGGAGAATCTTGGTTCAAGGCCAGCCCCAGGCAAAAATGCAAGATCTTACCTGAAAAATCACTAAAGCAAAAAGGGCTTTAAGTGTAGCTCAAGTGGTAGAGTGTTTGCCTACCCACTGCCAAAAAAAACCAAAACAAAACAAAACAAAAAAAAACCCCAAAAACCAAAAACAAAACAGGAACTTAGAATTTATTTAGGGAGACCAAAGTACCACAATCATTCTTCATATTTCTGAATAACAGAAAAGCTATGATGTTGGCTTAGACTTTGCAATTATTCCATAAAGTGGTGAGGTCTTGACCTTGAATTTGAGAGAAAAGTCGATGACTATATTATTTTTTAAAATACTAATAATTAGGGTTTCATTTGTTTGTCACTGAATATAAATACCTTTTGGTACTATTATATCTTAAAATATACTTTGAAATCAGATGCTTTTAGCAGCTTCAATTTCAGAACAACAATAAAAAGTTCTTGAAGCAAATGAACAATTTCTTCTTGAGCACTAAATTCTGATGGGATTTTGTTGTCACATCTACAATAGAAATAATGACATCAGCTCTTTTTCTAATAGAGTACTAACAGTTATAACTTCTGTAGTATTATATAAACATTGAGATATAGTAATAGTGTCCTGCTGTTAGTGAAGATTATGAAATCAGATTAAGCTCCAATGTCATAAAACTTAATTTGTCTCCTTGACCACTTTATATAATAGAAAATATGTTATTTGATGATACTGAATAAAACCATTGTTTTTAGACTTTTAATAAATTCAACAGGTTTCAAATTCATGATGAAATGTATAAACGGGGCTTCCCTCCCAGTTTTATTGTTAATTATTATTGGTACAATAGACGATTACTTACTTTTGTTTATTTTTCTTGTACTTAGACAAAATATTGCATTTTTTGTTTCTAAAAAACTGCAGTAGTCTATTTTGTTTCTTACTTTCTTATATTTATGTATTATTTTAAGTTCTTACTGAATTAGCTTGAATCTGTAAGTCAAGTTGAATAACAAATTTATGTCTTACTTCTCATTTTATAGGGAATGATTATAGCTTCTTGCTATTTTATTATTAATATTTATCATCTTCAAGTAGTTTTCTTCCAATTCTATTTTATATCAGATGTTTACTTATATTGACTGCTGAATTTTATCAGATGCCTCTCTAGAATCTATTGATATAATCATGATGTTTAAATTTTTATTTTATTGATTTAATATTGTCAGTGCCTATCCTTGTGCTAATTTATTTTTCTTTATTATCATTATTATTATTTTAATAGTTGTACAAAATAATGGGTTTCATTATGACATTTTCATACTTGCATACTACGTACTTCATCCATCTCCATCACTTTCTTTTATCCCTTGCCCTCCTCCTACTGATCACCCTCTAAATGGTCCCCCTTTTGCTTTCATTTTTTTTTAAATCTAGATTCTGCATATGAGAGAAAACATGAGTATTTGTCTTCCTGAGTCTGATTTATTTCACTTAACACAATCATCTGTGGTGCAATCCATTATCCTGCAAATGACATAATTTCATTCTTCTTTATGGCTGAATAACAATCCATCATGTATATAAACTACATTTTCTTTATCCATTCATCTGTTGCTGGGCACCTAGGCTGATTCCATGACTTGGTTTATTGTGCATAGTGCAGCAATAAACATAGCTGTGCAGGTGTCTCTATTGTGCTGACTTTGATTCCTTCAGGTATGTATTTAGGTGTGCTGTAGCAGGAGCATACCGTAGTTCCATTTTCAGTTTTTGATGAATCTCCATGCTAATTTCCATAGTAGCTGCACTAATTTACATTCCCAACACAGTGTATAAGGTTCCCTGCATCAGTTATTGTTTTCTTGATGATAGCCATTCTGATTGGGGTCAGATGGAATCGTGTGTGTGTGTGTGTGTGTGTGTGTGTGTGTGTGTGTGTGGCGGTACTGGGGATTGAACTCAGGGCCTTGCACTTGGTAGGCAGGTGTGAAACCATTTGAGCCATGCTACAAAATGAAATCTTAATGTAGTTTTGATTTGTATTTCCTTTACAGATAAGGATGTTGGACATTTTAAAATATATTTATTGACTGTATTACTTTTGGGAACTGTCTGTTCTATTCATTTGCCCATTTATTGATTGACCTATTTGTTGTTTTGGTGTTTATTATAGAGTTCTTTATATATTCTGGATATTTATCCCTTCTCAGATGAGTAGCTGTCAAAGATTTTTATATTGTTTTCCATTCTTTCACTTTGTCTGTGTATGTCTTTGCCAGTGAGGTATGTTTCTTATAGTCAATAAACAGTTTCATCTTGTCGTTTTATTCCCATCATTCAGTCTGCATCTTTTAATAGGAGTGTTAAGACAATTTACATTTTGGGTTTTTATTTAGAGGTATTTGCTGATTCCTATAATTTTTTTTTGTTTGATTCAAGTACTATTTGTTCTTTCCCTTGTTTCTTGTTCATTTTAGGGGTTTGCTGGTTTACTGAGTTGAACATGTTTGTTTCTTTCCTAACTCTAGTGTGTTCATCCAATCCTCTCATGAAATTTATTTTTTCCTGAGATGTTGTGTTTGTGACTGTATTTATTCCTCATCTATATGTAGGATTTCTTTAAGTATCTTCTGCAATGCTGACTTAGGTGTCATCAATCACTTTGGTTTGTGCTTATCTTGGAAGGTCTTCATTTGTTCATCAGTTTTAAGGGGTATATTTTGCTGGATGTAGTTATTTCATTGGCAATTATTTATTCTCAGGACTTGAATTGTCACTTTGGCCTTTTCTTTACTTTTAGATTTTCTGTTGAAAGTTCGATGTAAATCTGATGAGTTTACCTTTGTAAGTCAGTTGATGTTTTTCTCTTGCAGCTTTCAATATCCTTTCTTTGTTCTTCAGTCTTGGCATTTTAACTATAACATGATGTGAAGAGAAGAAGAATGGAATGTTCTTTTCTGGTCATGCCTATTTGGGGGGTCTTAAATGCCTTTGGTACTTGACTGCCCATGTCTTTCCCTAGATTTGGGAAATTTCCTTCTCTAATTTCATTGAGTAGTTTTTCTATGCCTCTACTTCATATCTCAGCTCCTTCTTCTACCCCATGGATTCTTAGGTTTGATCTCTTAATTGTGCTTCAAAGTTCTTGAAAGTTGCAATAATACTTGGTTTTTGTTTGTTTGTTTCTTTATTGTTGTCTAAATATACTGTTTTCTCAAACTTGTCTTCAGTACCTAATGTTCTTCCTTCTGCTTGTTCTAGTGTGTTGGTAATACAATCTGCAGTGGATTTTAGTTGATTTATTGAGTTTTTCTTTCCCACATTTTTTTTTCAGAATATGAATTTCCTTGTTGAATTTCTCATTCTTATTGCTAACATTCTCTTCCAAGTCTTAATTGACTTCCTTAATTAATTCATCTTTTTTTATAATCCTTTTTGAGGTGATTGATCATTTTAAAATCTCAACTGTTGAATTACTTGTCTGGCATTTCAGCCATTTCCATACTTTTGGGTTATAAAGGGGTTGTAAGCTTTTGGAGGAGTCATATTGCATTGCATTTTCTATTTATTTCTTTGTTACAATTTGTGCATTGGTTGGAATGAATATTTCTTTCAGGTTTTTAAAATTTTACTTTGTTGGTGCCTTTTTAACAGGCAGCCTTTTCTTTTGGTTATGATCCTCACTACCACTCAGAGGAGAGAAAGCCGACAGCAGTAGTTAAAACATTTATACAACAAAGAGTAGTGAAAAAAAATTGAAACAGTTGTCTTATAAGACTCCTTTTTATAAATAACATTTGCAAAGACATCCATAGGATGAATAGTAATATTCACTTTTCTGTATCTTACACAGGTTTGTTTTGTAAGAAGTTAGAAATTTCTACAATGTAAAGGCTGGGGCCTTGAGAACTTAAAATTTACATTAAGGAAAGGAATCATTTGAAATAAGTTAGTAATATACTAACTTTAAAAGTTATTATGAAGTATATATATTTAACATCTATACTTACATTTTTGGAATAAGCTTTCTTTGGTTATGATTGACCATTGGATATATTACTCAATTTAACTTACTTTATAGCACTTTGCACCTATGTTCATAAACCTTTTTTGTTTTGTGCTTAAAACAATCTGAAGTTATATATAGTGTATGATGTGATGAGTTTTCTGTGAAAGTATTGCCATATTCAAAACAGAGAACATTTTCATCCCCATGGCCCTTTCCTTGCAGTCTCTCTCTTTTTTTTTTACTGCTAGATCAGGAAACTGGTTTGGATTTTTGTCACCATGAATTGTTTTCATTTCGCATAACTATCTCTCTTTCTCTCTCTCTCTCTCTGTGAAAATATGTTTTCCTCATATTTATCATATTAAAAGACAATTTGGGTAATTGGAGGAGGATTTTGGGGTTGAATTAGTGACAAACATGTAAAAGCTAAGTAATGAAGAAAAAAATTAACCTCAGAGAACAAAAACATTTGTGTGACAAAATAAGAGAGTAGGAATAATAATGTGGACATTTATGATTTACTGGGAGGATGGGACTATGGAAAGTACACTTGTATGTAAACTGGGGTAGATGAAAAATGGAATACTTTTCATTAAGAAGTGATATAAGAATGTTATCTTGAAATACTCTAGGTAAATATGCCAAAATAAAAATCAAAAGAGAATGAAAAGTGGTTGAATTTGGGAACTAGGCAGTGAGAGGAAGAAGGGATAAATGAATTTAACTATATAAGCCTGTCCTGTAGAATTATCTGATTAGGTATATTACTGCATGTGATAAAAATAAAACTAAAATGAGAAAAGAAAAACAGTAGAGTATAAAATTTCAAAAAAATTAATAAACATTCCATTTATACTGTACCTATTTCAAAATATCTTATAAAGTGGGGGTGGATTAGTGCTTTACTTTTTAATTTTATTATCAATTGCCTTTTGAACATGATAGTTTCAAGAGATTTGCAACTTTTACTGAGAAATTAGTACCAATGACGAATAACATTTTCATATACAGGTAGTTTGCCCACTTGTGCCTACAGAGCAGACTTTTTTAAAATAAAAAACTTTCAAAGGAACTTGTTATTTCTGTTATAGTTATGCCACTCCATGATGTCCCATGCCTGTCATGTTCCTGTTAATCCTTTCTTTCATCCAAGAGAGGGTGAAATTATTCAACAATACTGTGAGCAATCTTTGATGACATCAAAATTAGGGAAGAACTGAAGATATGAAAATCATCCTAAAAAACTCAGGGTTCAAGTGATTTGACTGTTATTGGAAACAAGTTTCATTGAAATTGAAGGAATTTTCTCACTGATGGTTGAGGGTTGTTGCACAGTTTCAGTAATTGGTTTTTGCTTATTAAAGTGACAGAATATGTTGTATATACCTGAGTGCCCCTTACTGTGGAAGAATGAACCAGACATTTTATCTGAAACTGTATGAGTTCATGACTGTACAGTGTTTTAGATTTACATTTCTAATTTCTGGACTTAAGATCTAGAGTGTTTCTCCTCACTACCCTTTCTTTACAAGAGGATAACATTTGTAGACCAAACCAGATAACTGAATTAATATTAGAAAACAGACAAATTTTCTACGAAGAACAATTTTTAAATAAAATGAACTTATTTCATAATTGCAATATTCTGTCTCCTGTTCCCCCTTGTTATTCTTTTTCTGTACCTTCTAGTTTCTGGTGGTTACTGGCACTAGTTCTATGTTTAGATATAAAAACTATAGCTTTGGATGTCAGGAGTATTTGCATATGTAATTATGTTCCTGAACCACTTATCTGTGGCTTAATTGATAGAGAAATTTATTTCTCTTTTATGAGTCTGTTCAAGCACAAATGACCCAGAATTTATTCAATGACTGTGTGGTGTCATGATACCAACACGATCTATCTTGTTGCTTATCCATCCTCAACATAGAGTTTCCATCTCATCTTCAGAGATGGCTGTTCCAACTTCTGGCATTTTATCTATTTTCCAACCAGTAAGAAGATAAGAGAAATAGGGAATATTTTCCTTTTCTATTAAAAGTAGATAACCATTTTTGCTCTCATTCTTTTGTACAGAGTCTAATCCAGCCTGCAGTGGAAGCTGAGGAATAGTCTTTAACCTGTATTGCTGTGTATAAACTAAATAAGGGAACAGTAGGCAGTTTCTATCACAGGTGGTTTTGGGGATGTTATGAGAGCTGTAAGATTAGGCAACCAGGCTAATATAAATTCTGCTTTGCCTCATTGTCTTGTTCTCAGTTCTGTCCAGATCCTTCTGTATTCTCTCTCTCTCTCTCTCTCCTCTCTCTCTCTCTCCCCGCCTCTCTCTCTCTCTTTCACACACATACACACCTAAGTTTAAAACTAATCTAAGATCGAACTGTTCAGACTTCCTTAGATTCTGTTTAGATTTTCCCAAAGGAGGCACTTGTGTCAGATTACAGTGTAGGAAGAAAGTAAAAATTAGTTTTGTTTCTGGTATTGTCTTTTGTAGTATCTGCAATTAGCACAGGTTTGTTTATTTCACGCTTAAGGGTGGTAGCAACTTCCTTAACTCAGGGTAATGTGACCAGTCCTTACATATACTTGCAACCAATTCTCTCTTGTATCTTTGTTTGTGTAACTGTTGATATAGTTCGCCACTCATCCTCATTTCTTGTAATGTTTTGAAGAGTGAGTAAAGAGAAAGAAAGCAAGTGAAGCAAAGCAGCATTAAGAAAATTAGCTATTGAAGAACTTCATTGTTCTCGTTTCTCATCTTTGTTTCAATTGTCTTACTTCACCAGCTGAGCAAATAGTATTTTAATAACCATTTCTGACTCTTCTAAAATTGAGAATATTTTACCTTGATGCAGTCATATTCACATTCTGTTCTTCTTGCTTCTGATTTTTTTTTAAACCACATCTTTACCATTCCTGTTCCTGGTCTTGATTCTTTTGAAATCAGTTCAACATGCCAACTGACCCAATTCTTAGTGCATACTTTGTTGGATGATACAATTTTTCATTTGAGAAGAACAATATTCATATGGAGATACAACCTCAGTTACCATACAACTCACCTATTTATAGTGTACCTTTCGATAGTATTTAGTATATTTACGTAGTTGTACAGCCACCTCAATTTTAGAACATTTTCATCACCCCCCAAAAGGAACTTTGTATTACTTAGCAGTTAATTTCTGTTACTCTGAACTCTTATCCCCAGACAATCACTGATAGAAATCCTGTTTCTACAGATTTTCCTGTCCACACATTTCATGTCAATTAAATCATAGAATATGCAACTGGCATCTTCAATTAGTGTAAGGTATTTAGGGTTTATCTGTATTGTAGCAAGTATTAGCTCAATTCTTTTTTACTGGTGAACAATATTCTGTTGTATACCACATTTTACTTATCTATTTAGCAGTTGATGGATATTGGAGTTATTTCTTTTGGGCTATTATGAATATTCATATTAATATTTTATTAAGATTTATATTTTAATTCCTTTTGGGTTTATACCCACTAGCAGAATTGTTGTGTTATATGCTATCTGTATATTACTTCAAACTTTGAGGAACTGCCAAACTGACTTCCAAAGAGGCTGCATGATTTTCCATTTCTACTCGCAATGTATTAGGGATCTATTTTCTCTGCATCTTCATAACATGTGTTAGTATAGCTGTCTTTTAATTACAGCCATCTTAGAAGTGTGCAGTTGTATTTTGTGGATATGATTTATTTTTCACTAATGGCTAATGATGTTAAGTCTCTTAAGTTTTTAATTTTGACAAAGTTCAAAATGTCAGCTTTTCCTTTTGTTACTTGAGCTTTTGATATAGTATTTAATAAAGCATTGCCTACCATTCCACAATTTAGACATATATTAAACATAATATTTTTGTTTTGGCTTTACCTTTAGATTTGAGATCTGACCCAGTTTAAGCTAATTTTTATGTGTGACATAAGTAGGGATTCAGCTTGCTTGATTTGCATATAGATATCCAGTTGCAGCATCATTTGTTGAAAGACTCTTCTTTTCTTCTTGAATTGTCTTGGCACTTTCATCCTCTGTCAACCTACTGAAAATGTGAGAATTTATTTCTGGAATCTCAGTTCTGTTTCATTGACTTACATATCTGTACTTATGCCAGCACCTCATTCTCTTGATTACTATAGATTTATATAAGTCTTAAAAACAGAAAACATGCAAATCAAAACCACACTAAAATTTCATCTCACCCCTGTTAGAATAGCCATCATCAAAAACACCACCACCAACATGTATTGGCAAGGATATGGGGAAAAAGGAACTCTTGTACACTGCTGGAGGGAATGCAAGCTGGTGCAACTATTCTGGAAAAAAATTTGGAGGCTTCTTAAAAATCTAAACTTAGATCTGCCATATGATCCAGCAATCCCACTCCTGGGGATATACCCAAAGGAATGCAACACAGGTTACTCCAGAGGCATCTGCACACCCATGTTTATTGCAGCACTATTCACAATAGCCAAGTTATGGAAACAACCAAGATGCCTCACTACTGATGAATGGATCAAGAAAATGTGGTATTTATACACAATGGAATTTTACTCAGCCATGAAGAAGAATGAAATCTTGTCATTTGCAGATAAGAACGGACGGAACTGGAGAACATCAATCTGAGCGAGGTTAGCCAGGCTCAGAAGACCAAAAATTGTATGTTCTCCCTCATATGTGTACTTTAGATCTAGGGCAAATGCAACAATGTGGTTGGACTTAGATCACATGACAAGGGGAGAGCACATACGGGAGATATGGGAATAGGTAGAAAACCCAAAACATGAAAGCACTTGATGTCTCCACTCCAGAGGAACTAATACAGAAACTTTAAAGTGACAGAGGTCAACATGAGAAGAGGATTGTAAACCAGTGTAAAGATCAATTAGAGATGAGTCAACTTGTGTTGTAACACATTTGTACATGAAAGCAATGCTAGGAATATTTCTGTATAGCTTTCTTTAACTCAACTAGCAAAAACACTTTGTCTTCCTTATTATGGTTATGTTCCTCTTCAACAAAATTAGAGATAAGGGGAGAACAGGTTCTGCCTGGAAGTAAGGAGGGAGGGGAGATGGTGGGGGAAGTGAGCAGGGGGAGAAATGACCCAAACAATATTCACACATGTGAATAAGTGAACAATAAAAAATTTTGTGTGTGTCTGTTGGTTAATTTTTAAATTTATCATTATTCATTTATTCACATGTGCATATATTGTTTGGGTCATTTCTCCCTCATGCCTCCATCTCCCCCTCTCCTCCCTCCCCTCCCTTCCAGGCAGAACCTGTTCTGCGCTTTTCTCCAGTTCTGTTGAAGAGTAGAAATAAACAATAATAAGAAAGACATAGCATTTTTGATAGTTGAGATAAGGACAGCTATACAGAGAGATTCCTAGCATTGTGTTCACATACAAATGTGTTACAACACAAGTTGACTCATCTCTAACTGATCTTTACACTGGTTTCTGATCCCCTTCTCATGTTGACCTCTGTTGCTTTAAGGTTTCTGTATTAATTCCTCTGGAGTGGGGACGTCAGATGCTTTCAAGTTTTGGGCTTTCTATCTAACTCTGTACCTCCTGTATATATTCTCCCCTTGTCATGTAACCCAAGTCCTACAACATTGCTATATTTTCCCTAGATCTAAAGTACACATATGAGGGAGAACATACGATTTTGGTCTTGAGTCTGGCTAACCTCACTCAGAATGATGTTCTCCAGTTCCATCCATTTACCTGCAAATGATAAGATTTCATTCTTCTTCATGGCTGAGTAAAATCCCATTGTGTAGAAATACCACATTTTCTTGATCCATTCATCAGTAGTGGGGCATCTTGGCTGTTTCCATAACTTGGCTATTGTGAATAGCGCTTTAGTAAACATCGGTGTACAGATGCCTCTGGAGTAATCTGTGTTGCATTTCTTTGGGTATATCCCCAGGAGTGGGATTGCTGGATCATATGGTAGGTCTATGTTTACATTTTTAAGAAGCCTCCAAATTTTTTTCCAGAATAGTTACACCAGCTTGCATTCCCACCAGCAGTGTATGAGGGTTCCTTTTTCCCCACATCCTTGCCAATGCATGTTGGTGGTGGTGTTTTTGATGATAGCTATTTTAACAGGGGTGAGGTGGAATCTTAGTGTGTTTTGATTTGCATTTCCTATATGGCTAGAAATGGTGAGCATTTTTTCATGTGTTTTTTGGCCATTTGAATTTCTTCTTTTAAGAAAGTACTGTTTAGTTCAGTTGTCCATTTCTTAATTGGTTCATTGATTTTTGGAGAGTTTAGTTTAAGTTCCCTGTATATTCTGGTTATCAGTCCTTTGGTGTATAGTTAGCAAATATTTTCTCCCTCTCTGTGGGTGGTCTCTTCAGTTTAGAGACCATTTCTTTTGTTGTGCAGAAGCTTTTTAATTTTATGAAGTCCCATTTGTCCATTCTTTCTCTTAGTTGCTGGGCTGCTGTGGTTCTATTGAGGAAGTCCTTGCCTTTACCTATTACTTCAAGAGTGTTTCCTGTTCCTTCCTGTACTATCTTCAGAGTTTGGGGTCTGATACTAAGGTCCTTGATCCATTTCGAGTTGATACTAGCACAGGGTGATAAACATGGATCTAGTTTCAGTTTCTTGCAGATGAATAACCACTTTTCCCAGGAACATTTGTTGTAGAGGTTGTCTTTTCTCCATTGTATATTTTTGGCCCCTTTGTCAAAACTAAGGTGGGTATAGTTGTGTGTGGATTCATATCCAGGTCCTCTATTCTGTTCCACTGGTCTTCATGTCTGTTTTTGTGCCAGTACCATGCTGTTTTTATTGCTATTGCTTGGTAATATAGTTTGAAGTTGAGTGTTGTGATACTGCCAACATTGCTCTTTTTGCTTAGTATTGCCTTGGCTATTCAAGGTCTCTTGTGTTTCCAAATGAATTTTAGGATAGATTTTTCAATCTCTGTGATGAAAGTCATTGGGATTTTGATGGGAATTGCATTAAACATGTAGATTGCTTTTGGTAGTATAGCCATTTTTACTATGTTGAGTCTTCCAATCCATGAGCATGGGAGATCTTTCCATTTTCTGTAGTCTTCCTCAATCTCTTTCTTCAGAGGTTTGTAATTCTCCTTGTAGAGGTCATTCACAGGTTTTGTTAAGTTTACTCCTAGGTATTTGATTTTTTTTGAGGCTATTGTAAATGGAATTGTTTTCATATATTCCTTCTCAGTTTGTTCATTGTTGGTGTATAGAAAAGCTAATGATTTTTATAAGTTGATTTTGTATCCTGCCACCTTGCTATACCTGTTTATGGTGTCTAAGAGGTTTTTTGGGTTTTTAAGATCATATCATCTGCAAATAGGGATATTTTGACAGTTTCTTTACCTGTTTGTATTCCTTTTATTTCTTCTTCTTGCTTAATTTCTCTGTCTAGAACTTCCAGTACTATGTTGAAAAGGAGTGAGGATAGTGGGCACCCTTGTCTTGTTCCTCATTTTAGGGGAAATGGTTTCAGTTTTTCACCATTAAGTGTGATGTTGGGGGAATGGGGAGAAGGTAGAGAAGGGGTCAGGGGGGAAAAATGACCCAAACAGTGTGTGTTCATTTGAATAAATGAATAATAAAAAAAATTTAAAAAAACCCCAGAAAACATGAGTCTTCTTTGTTCTTCTGGACCCTATGAATGTCTATATGAATTTCTTGAAACATCCATCTGAGTTTTTGATAGAGATTACATTGATTCTTACTAATTTAAATCTATTAATCCATGTATATGGGATGCCTCTCGTTTATTTATATCTTGTTTAATGTTTTATAATTTTCAGGATATAAGCTTTACACTTCTTTTGTTCATTTTATTCCTAAGTATTTCATTCCTTTGGATGCTATTTACTAGAAATGTTATTATTTTCTTAATTTTATATTTGGCTACTTTATTTCTAGTATATATAAATAAAACTTTTTTAAAATCTGATTTTTATTTGCCATCCTCATAAAATTATTCAATATAGAATAATAGAAAGGACTGGATTTCTAATCCTGATTTTTCACATGACAGATCAAGAAATTTGTCTTTATGTAAACAGTTCAAATCAGTGATATCAATTTAAATTTTCTGTTAGTCCAAGAGAAACAATGTCTTTTTTTCTTGTCTTGGCACTGATAGAATGAATGATTATGAAAATATATAAAATATTGTATGCCTCTATGAATAAATAATATCTTTGGTCAATGAATTATATTTGAACAATCTTGAATTAGTTTTAATAGTTTCTAAGCAACTGTCAGACATCTGATAGTTATATATCTAATAGACATGCTTAAAACAGATTATCTTAAAGAACTGTTAAATGTGATGTGAACTGTCACTTTTTTGGGGGGGGCAAAAGTTCATTTTAAATGAGTAACAGTGGAACTCTATACTGCAATTGGTCATTGGGATCTCTAGTAGGCTTGACACATCTCTCAATTGATTTTCTGTACATTAATTTTATAATAGCCTGTGGAACTCCTTTTTTAGTCTTTTATTTTTTGCATTAGTGGGATTTAAACTCAGGGCCTCATACTTGCTAAACAGGTACTCTACCATTTAAACCACTCTCCATGCTCTTTTCTGTTGGTTACTTTTGAGATAGGGTCTTGCTTTAATGCCTGGGCTGGCCTAGACCGTGATTCTTCTATTTGAAGCTTCATTAGTTTAACTGGGATGACAGGTGCATGCAACTGTGCCTAGCCTTTGGTTTGAATGGAGAGTCTTGCAAACTTTTTGCTTAGACTGGCCTCGAACCCTGATCCTTCTTATCTCCACCTCCAAAGTAGCTAGTAGTACAGGCTTGAGCCACTGTATTTAGCCCTTTAATTTTTAGAGTTTTAAAGTTCTAAATATTTATTTCTAATTTTAAAGTATGTATCCAATTTTTATTATCTTCAAATAAGTAGTTTTAGTTCTTCCTTTCTTGTCTGGATGTATCCTTTCTTTTCCTTTCTTTTTTCTATGTATAGAAAGATTTATTTTTTTATTTTATTTATTTAAAAAAATTTTTTACTATTCATTTATTCATATGTGTGTACATTGTTTCGGTCATTTCTCCTCCCTGCTCACCTCCCCCACCATCTCCCCCACTTCCTCACTTCCAGGCAGAACCTATTCTGCCCTTATCTCTAGTTTTGTTGAAGAGAAGACATAACCATAATAAGGAAGACAGAGTGTTTTTGCTAGTTGAATTAAAGATAGCTATACAGAAATATTCCTAGCATTGCTTTCATGTACAAATGTGTTACAACACAAGTTGACTCATCTCTAACTGATCTTTACACTGGTTCCTGATCCTCTTCTCTTGTTAACCTCTGTCACTTTAAAGTTTCTGTATTAGTTCCTCTGGAGTGGAGACATCAAATGCTTTCATGTTTTGGGTTTTCTACCTATTCCCATATCTCCCGTATGTGCTCTCCCCTTGTCATGTGGTCTAAGTCCAACCACATTGTTGCATTTGCCCTAGATCTAAAGTACGCGTATGAGGGAGAACGTGCAATTTTTGGTCTTCTGAGCCTGGCTGACCTCGTTCAGAATGATGTTCTCCAGTTCCGTCCATTGAGGTTACTCTCTACTTTCTTGCTTTCTCTTTTCCTGTAGTTTGGTGCTGCCTGCCCTTTCATGGTCATGTTGGGTTTCACTTTCTGTGTGCAGAATCCCTTGAAGAATCTTTTGTAATGGTGGCTTTGCGGTCACATATTGTTTTAGTTTCTGCTTATCATGGAAGACTTTTATTGCTCCATCTATTTTGAATGATAGTTTTGCTGGGTAGAATATTCTAGGGTTAAAGTTATTTTCATTCAGTGCCCGGAATACCTCACCCCAAGCTCTTCTTGCTTTTAATGTTTCTGTTGAGAAGTCTGCTGTGATTTTGATGGGTTTACCTTTGTATGTAATTTGTATTTTCTCTTTTACAGCCTTCAATATTCTTTCTCATGTCTTTGTATTTGTTGTTTTAATGATAATATGCCATGGAGTAATTCTGTTTTGGTCTGGTCTGTTTGGTGTTCTGGTGGTCTCTTGCATCTGTATGGGAATAGATTTCTCTAGATTTGGGAAATTTTCTGTTATTATTTTGTTGAATATATTATGCATTCCCTTTGCTTGCACCTCTTCTCCTTCTTCCATGCCCATGATTCTCAGTTTTGGTCTTTTGATGGAGTTGGTGAGTTCTTGCATTTTCTTTTCACAGGTCTTGAGTTGTTGAACTAATAGTTCTTCAGTTTTTCCTTTAATTACCATTTCATCTTCAAGTTCTGAGATTCTGTCTTCTGTTTGCTCTGTTCTGGTGGATTGGCCTTCCATTTTATTTTGCAATTCTGTTTTGTAATTTTTTTTGAGGTTTTCCATATCCTAAGTCGTTTCTTCTTTAATGTTGTCTATTTTCGTCCTGAGTTCATTTATGTCTTTATTAATTGTGTTCTTTGTTTCACTTTGGTGTTTATACAATGCTTCTATGGTTTCTTTTATTTCTTCTTGTGCTTTCTCAAATTCTCTGTTTTTATTGTCTTGGAATTTAGTGTCTCCTGTACATTTTGGTTGACCATACCCAGTATCATCTCTATAAAATTCTCATTGATTACCTGTAGTATTTCTTCTTTTAGATTATTCTTGTGGACTTCATTGGGTTCTTTGGCATAGTTTATCTTCATATTGTTGGAGTCTGAATCTGAGTATCTGTTTTCTTCATTTCCCTCTGGTTCCTGTACTAATTTTTTGCTGTGGGGAAATTGGTTTCCCTGTTTTTTCTGTCTTCCCATTATTGCCTTTAGTGGTGTTATTGTCCCTGTACTGTGTGTAATTAAGTATTTTCTAGCTTGTAATAATAACAATAGTGACATTTAGAATGGAAGGGTGAAACGAGAGGGAAAGCAAAGAAGTTAAAGAAAGTGGAAAAAGGAAATAAACAAACAAGTGAAAAAATCAAAACAAACAAACAAACAAAAGTTTCAAAGATATAAACGGAGAGATAGTGTACTAATCAACAGTAAGCTGAACAAGCATTAGAGAGACAGAAGATTGAAAAAATAAAGTAAAAAAATTTAAAAAAATAAAGTAAATAAAATCTCCAAGTTCAAATGCAATAAAGTTTCAGTCTTAATAATTTTGGCATTAGTCCCTCAGCCTCCAATCCTGGAGATGGTGTCTCAGAAGTAGTTCTGTCGTTGTTTCATCAAAGGGGAAAAAAACCAAACCAAACCAAACCAAACACAACAGAAAAACACCACAAAGTGTCCCAAGTTCAAATGCAGTACAGTTTCAGTTAAGTTTTTCAGTATGCAGGTATAGTTCAGTTGTTGTCTCATCAAAGGAAGGGGGAAAAACAAAGCGTCTGGAGATAGTTCTCTGAATGGCTATCTGAGGCTGTGGCTTACCTGCCTGCTGCTGTCAGCCTGCTGTTGCTGGAGGCTTTATTTATGCAGATCTCAGGACTGAGTGTAACACTCACCTGGCCCCTCAGGCTTTGTTTACTTAGGATTCTCCTGGGTGGGACCGCCACTGCTACAAGGTTTCCCCTTTCCAAGCACACTGGGGGAGGTGACACTGCACCCGCTTTCTCAGGCCAGCATGTTTATTTACAGTTCACATGGGAAGTGGGCCTTCCCCCTCTCCTGTGGAGGTTTCCTCCCACCACCACTTTTACAAGCTTTCCTGCTCCTGGTTGCTGGGCATGTGCCACTGCTCCTGCCTTCTCCGTTGGGCTCCTTTATTTACAGTTCTGTGAGGGATTTCCCCTCCCCTCCCTTTGGAGCTCAGGGTGCCCCACCCTCTTTGCTATGTGTCTTTTTTGTTGTTACTGCTTATTATTCAGTTTTTTTTTTCCCTGGATTGGGGTCAGTCTGTCCAGGGGGCTATGCTGATCTGGCCCAGGGTTGTCTGTGGGAGTACTACGTGCCTCTTAGCTCACCTTGTGGTCTGCCTCTTCCCAAGTGGTCTGGGCACTGGCGTCTGGCGGTGGCACCGGAGCCCTCCTGGTTTCTCCATTTAACGTGAAGTGGAGATGCTATGTGTGGGCTGGGGGAGTGGAGGAGTCAAAGTTTTGCCTCTTCTTGGTGGTTTTTCCTGTAATGTGTATCTCCAGCGTCTCTCCAAGATTTTACTTTAGGAAGCACACTTTCTGCTTCCTCCCTCTAGCCACCATCTTGGAATCTCTTTCACCACATCCTTGCCAATGCATGTTGTTGGTGGTGTTTTTGATGATGGCTATTCTAATAGGAGTGAGGTGGAATCAATAGAACCTTAGAACAACCTTGAAGTGTTATGAGTGGCCACACTTGTTTCCCAGTCTTATAAGTAGTAAGTAAGTAATTGGTATGATGATAGCTGCAGGTTTGTGCATATTCCATTTATCAGATAGAGGAAATTTTCTACATTCCCATTCGTTGGAGTTTTTTTTGCAAAAAAAAATTACAGAAATTTTAAAAAAATTTTAAACATTTTTATTACCATATTTTAGTTGTATGAGAGGATTTCATTGTGACATTTTCATATATGCTTCAATGTACCTTTATAAGCTTCTCCCCTCCATCATTCTCTCTCATCCCCTTCCAGTCTACTTAAAACAATTTCAGTAAGTTTCATTCTTTGATTTCATAAAGTATATAAAGTATATAGACCCTATTTGCCTTTCTTCACCCTCTCCATTTACTCTTACCCTCCTACAAGTACTTGCCACCTAACAAGACCTGTTTTATGTTGCTGTCCTTCATTTTTAGAGTGTATATTCATTGTTCAATAGGGTTTAGTCATGATATTTCACCCATGAATATATTGTGTTTGACTAGATTAAACCTCTCTTTTACTCTCCCTTACCTTTTCCCCCAATCCCCTAGTATTCAGCAGCTTTGAGTATGTTTTGTCATGTCATCTTCCTATACAGATGCAATGTATTAATGTATTTCAATATTATTTGCTATCATTTTTTCCTCTTCCTCCTCCCCTCAGATAGTCACACAATTATAAACATGTTCTCTTTCCCTCTCTCTCTTTCTATATATATATATATATATATAATCATTTAAAATCATGTTTGTACTTACATATATGTTTATATTTTAGATCTGTCTTCCACATATGACAGAAAACATGTAACTCCTGTTTTACTTCACTTAACATGATGATCTCTAGTTCCATTCATTTATCTGCAAATGTCATAATTTCACTGGTCCTTATGGCTAAACAATATTCCATTTTGTACATACCATATTTTCTTAATCCATTGAATAATTTTAGGGCATCTGGGCTGTTTCCATCGCTTGTTTATCGTGAATAGTGCTGCAATAAACATGGCATGCAAATGTCTATATTGTATCCTGGCTTACATTCCTTGAGGTATAGGCCCTGGAGTGGTATTGCTAGTATGGTAGGTCTATTTTTAGTTTTCTGAGGAACCTCCACACTGCCTTACAGTAAACTGCACTAGTTTACATTCCTACCAACATAGTATAAGGGTTTCTTTTTCCCACCTTCCTTGCCACTATTTGTTTGTGTTCTTGATGATAGCCAATCTGACTGGAGTGAGGTGAAATCTTAATGTCATTTTGATTTACATTTACTTTATAGCTAGGAATGTTGAACATTTCTTCATGTAATTATTGGTCATTTTTACTTTTTCTTTTGAGAATTGTCTGTTTAGTTCATTGCAATTTATTCATTGAGTTGTCAATTCTTTGGGAGTTTAGTTTTTTGAGTTTCCAGTGTATTCTGGTTATAATTGCTTATCAGATATAAAGCTGGCAAAGATTATTTTCCTATTCTGTAGGCTGTCCCTTCAGTATGGTGATTGTTTCCTTTGCTATGTAGAAGCTTTTTAGTTTGATGCAAGTCCCATTTGTTAATTCTTTCTCTTACTAAATAGTGGAGTTCTATTCAGGAACTTATTGCCTGTTCTTATATGTGCCAGTGTTTTCCTTATTCTTTCATGTAGTAGTTTTGAAGTTTTAGGTCTTGCATTAAGATCTGTGATACATTTTGACTGTGGAGTAAGAGATGGGGATCTAGTTTCAGTTTTCTACATGTGAATACCCAGTTTTCCTAGCAGCATTTGTTAAAGAGGTTATGTTTCTCCAATGTATGTTTTGGGCTCCTTTGTTGAATACTAAATAGCTGTACCTGTGTGGATTTATATCTGAGTCTTCTATTCTGTCCCATTGGTCTTTGTGTCTATTTTTGTGCCAGTAACATGCTGCTTTTATTACTATGGCTCTGTAGTATAGGTTGAAGTTAGGTAGTGTGATACCTGCAGCATTCTTTTTGCTCAGAATTGTTTTGGCTATTAGAGGTGTTTTGGTTTGAATGTTGTATTTCTGTGAAGAATGTCATTGGATTTTGATGGGGATTTAATTGAACATGTAGATTGCTTTTGATAGCATAGCCATTTTCATAATTTTGCTTCTGTTGATCAATGAATATGGGAGATCATTCTATCTTCTGATGTCTTCTTTTATTTCTTTCATCAGAGACATAAAGCTTTTGTTGTAGAGGTCTTTAACTTCCTTTACTAAATTTATTCCTAGGTGTTTTATTTTATTTTTTGAAAACATTGTGAATGGGATTGTTGGTCTGATTTCTTTCTCAATCTGTTCATTGTTGGTATAGAGAAAAGATACTGATTTTTTCCGGTGGTACTAGGTTTTAAACTCAGGGCCTCACACTTGCTAGGCAAGTGCTCTACCACTTGAACCACTCCATCAGTCCTTTTTTGTGTTGAGTATTTTCGAGATAGGGTCTCAGAAACTATTTTCCCGGGGCTGGCTTTGAACCTTGATCCTTTTGATCTCTGCCTCCTGAGTAGCTAGGGTTACAGGTGTGAGCTGGGCTGGTGCCCAGCTGATTTTTATGAATTGATTTTGTATCCTGCTACTTTACCTATTAGAAGCAGTTTTATTTCTTTCCTTGGCCTTATTGCTCTGGCTAGGAATTCCAATATTATATTGAATAAGAGTAGAGAGAGTGGACACCCTTGTCTCATTTTTACTTTAAAGGAAATGTTTTCAGTTTTTCCCCATTTAGTATGATTTTGGGTACACATTTGTCATATATATAGCCTTTATTATATTGAGGTACATTCCTTTTATTCCTGGTTTCTTCAGAGCTTTTATCATGAAAGGAAGTCAAAGGCTTTTTCTGCATTAATTGTGATGATCATGTGATTTTTTTGTCCTTGATTTTGTTTATTGTGTGCCATCCTTGCATTTGTGAAATGGAAAAAACTTGATCATGTTGTATAATCTTTTTAATGTGTTGTTGAATTCCATTTATAATATTGTATTAAGAACTTTTGTTCATTAAAGATATTGGCTTACAATTCTCTTTTTTGTTGTGTTTTTGTGCAGTTTTGAAATGAGTGTAATAATGGCTTGATAGAATGAGTTGTGTAGTGTTCCTTCCCTTTCTATTTCATGGAAACCTTTAAGGAGTATTGGTATTAGTTCTTTTTTAAAGGTATGGTAGACAAAGAAGAATGAAATTTTGTCATTTGCAAGTAAATGGATGGAACTAGAGAACATCATCTTAAGTGAAGTTAGCTAGGCTCAGAAGGACAAAAATTGCATATTCTGCCTCATATGTGGGTTATAGTGCCAAAACAAATGCAGTAATATTATTGGACATGGGTCACACACTAAGAGAACATGCACAGGAGAAATAGAAAAAGAAAAGGAAACCTAAAACTTGAATGTGGTTGATGTGCTCACTGTGGAGGAGCGAATAAAGTAATCTTAAACTTGCAGAGGCCACTATGGGAAGGGGATCAGTAAGTAGTGAAGCGGTCTGGTAAAGATGAACCAATGTGGGTTACAATTCACATGGAAGCAATGCTAGGAATCTCTCTGTATAACTATCTATCTTAAACTAGCAAAACAAAACAAAACAAAAGACGCTATGTCTCAGATTCCAAGATGGCGGCTAGAGGTAGGAAGCAGAAAGCGACCCTCCTATAGTGAAATCTTGGAGAGACGCAGGAGACACACTTTGCAGGCATAATCACTGAGAAAAGGCATAACTTTGACCCCTCCACACCTCCAGCCGGCGCAGAGAATCTCCACTTCACGTTAAACAGAGAAACGAAGAGGGCCCCCGGGGCTGCCAGTGGCCGGCGCCCATACGGCTTGGGAAGACGTGGACCAGGTGAGCTTCGCGGTACCGCGGTACTCCCACAGACAAGCCTGGGCCAGAGCAGCATAGCCCCCTGGACAGACTGACGTCCACCTGGGGAAAAAAAGAGAAACTGAGTAATAAGCAATAAGAACAATTAAGATACGCTGGAAAGAGGGTGGGGGCGCCCTGAGCACTGAAGATTGGGGGAAGGGAAGCCTTCCCGGGACTGTAAATAAACAAGCCAGGCAGGCCGGAGAGCCTCTGGCGGGAGCGGGGCGCGCACCCAGCAACCAGGAGCAGGGAAGCTTGTGAGAGTGGAGGAGGGAGGAAAACTCCACAGGAGAGGAGGGAAGACCCACTTCCCACGTGAACTGTAAATAAACATGGTGGCCGGCAGGAGCAGCAGCACTGCCCAGTAAACAGGAGCCGGAAAGCTTCTGAAAGTGGCAGTGGGAGGAAAACTTCAGAGGAGAGGGGGGAAGACCCACCTCCCACATGAACTGTAAATAAACACGCAGGCCTGACAACATGGGGGCAGTGTCACCTTTCCCAGTGCTTGGAAAGGGGAAAGCTTGTAGCAGAGGCTCCCGCACAGGAGAACTCTGAACAAACAAAGCCTGTGGGACCAGGTGAGTGCTAGCTTACCCCAGAGATCTGCATAAATAACGCCGCCAGCTACAGGCTGAGAGCAGCAGGCAAGCAAGCCACAGTTGCAGATACCACTCTCAGAACTGTCTCCAGACGCTTTTTTTTCTTTTTCTCCCTACCTTTGATGAGAGAACAACCAAATTACACCTGCAAGCCGAAAAACTTACTGAAACTGTATTGCATTTGAACTTGGGACACTTGGTGGGGTTTTGTGTGTGTGTGTGTATGTGTGTGTGTGTGTGTGTGTGTGTGTGTGTAGTTTTGTTCTACTTTATGCATCCCCTTTGATGAGACAACTACAGAACAACATCTGAGGCACCAACTCCAGGACTGGAGATTGAGACAGACACGCAAATTATTAAGACTGAAACTGCATTGCATATAAACTTGGAAGTTTTTTTCTTTTTTTTTTTTAATTTTCTATTTTCCATTTTATTTTAATTCATTTTTATATATAGATATTTCTTTCATTTACTTATTTTTTATTTTTTTATCTTTGATTTTCAATCCTCTCTCTGTCTCTCTAATGTCTGTTCAGTTTACTGTCGATTAGTACACTAACACTCCCTGTTTATACCTTTCAAACTCTCTTGTCTGATACCTTGTTCTGCTTTCTCCCTCTTGTCTGTATATTTGTTTTCCCCTTTTCTTTAACTTCTTGCTTTCCATCTCAGCTCACCCTTCCATTCTAAATATTACCATTGTTATTATTACAAGCTAGAAAATACTTAATTGCACACAGTACAGGGACAGTAACAACACCAAAGACAATGACGGGAAGACAGAAAAAACAGGGAAACCAGGTTCCCCACAGCAAAAAATTAGTACAGGAACCACAGGGGACTGAAGAGAACAGAAACTCAGATCCAGACTCCAACAAAATGAAGATAAACTATGCCAAAGGACCCAATGAAGCCCACAAGAATAATTTAAAAGAAGACATACTACAAGTACTCAATGAGAATTTTATAGAGATGATACTGGATAGGGTCAACCAAAATGTACAGGAGACACTCAAGAAATTCCAAGACAACAAAAATAGAGAATTTGAAAAAGCAAAAGAAGAAATAAAGGAAACCATAGAAGCACTGTATAAACACCAAAGTGAAAGAGAGAACACAATGAATAAACAGATAAATGAACTCAGGACAAAAATAGACAACATTAAAGAGGAAAACTGCCAGGATATGGAAAACCTCAAAAAAAAGAACGAAACAGAACTGCAAAACAAAACGGAAGGCCAATCCAGCAGAATAGAACAAACAGAAGACAGAATCTCAGAACTTGAAGATGAAATGGTAATTAAAGGAAAAACTGAAGAACTATTAATTAAACAACTCAAGACCTGTGAAAAGAAAATGCAAGAACTCACCGACTCCACCAAAAGACCAAACTTGAGAATCATGGGCATCGAAGAAGGAGAAGAGGTGCAAGCAAAGGGAATGCATAATATATTCAACAAAATAATAATGGAAAATTTCCCAAATCTAGAGAAAGATATTCCCATAGAGATGCAAGAGGCCTCCAGGACACCAAACAGACCAGATCAAAATAGAACCACTCCATGACATATCATCATTAAAACAACAAGTTCAGAAACTAAGGAAAGAATATTGAAAGCTGTAAGAGAGAAAAAACAAGTAACATACAAAGGTAAACCCATCAAAATCACAGCAGACTTCTCAACAGAAACATTAAAAGCAAGAAGAGCATGGGGTGAGATCTTCCGGGCACTGAATGAAAATAACTTCAACCCCAGGATACTCTACCAGCAAAGCTATCATTCAAAATAGATGGAGCAATAAAAGTCTTCCATGATAAGCAGAAACTAAAACAATATGTGACCACAAAGCCACCATTACAAAAGATTCTTCAAGGGATTCTGCACACAGAAAGTGACACCCAACTTAACCATGAAAAGGCAGGCAGCACCAAACCACAGGATAAGAAAAAGCAAGACAGTAGAGAGTAACATCAAGTTAGGTACACACAATCAAACCTTCAAACAACTAAGACAACTAAAGGACAGGAATCACCACATACCTATCAGTACTAACGCTTAATGTTAATGGACTTAATTCACCCATCAAAAGACACCGTTTGACAAAATGGATTAAAAAAGAAGATCCAACAATTTGTTGCTTACAGGAGACTCATCTCACGGACAGAAATAAGCATATGCTTAGGATGAAAGGCTGGAAGAAGATTTACCAAGCCAATGGCCCCCGAAAACAAGCAGGAGTAGCAATACTTATCTCTGACAAAGTAGACTTCAAACCTACATTGATCAAACGAGATAAAGAAGGACATTCCATACTAATAAAAGGGGAAATAGACCAAAAGGAAATGATAATCATCAATCTGTACGCACCCAATGTCAACGCACCCAATTTCATCAAACATACCCTGAAAGACCTAAAAGCATATATAAATGCCAACACAGTGGTTGTGGGAGACTTTAACACCCCATTATCATCAATAGATAGGTCATCCAAACAAAAACTCAATAAAGAAATCCAAGATATAAAATATGCAATAGATCAAATGGACCTAGTAGATGTCTACAGAACATTTCATCCAACCTCTACACAATATACATTCTTCTCAGCAGCCCATGGAACCTTCTCCAAAATAGATCCTATCCTAGGGCACAAAGCAAGCCTCAGCAAATATAAGAAAATAGAAATAATACCGTGCATACTATCTGACCACAATGCAGTAAAAGTAGAACTCAACAACAAAAGTAAAGACAAAGAACGTGCAAACAGCTGGAAACTAAATAACTCATTACTTAATGAAGAATGGATCATCGATGCAATAAAAGAGGAAATTAAAAAGTTCCTGGAAGTCAATGAAAATGAAAACACAACCTACCGGAACCTATGAGACACAGCTAAGGCAGTCTTGAGAGGAAAGTTTATAGCCATGAGTGCATATATTAAAAAGATTGAAAGATCCCAAATCAATGACCTAATGATACTTCTCAAACTCCTAGAAAAACAAGAACAAGCAAATCCCAAAACAAATACAAGGAGAGAAATAATAAAAATAAGAGCTGAAATCAACGAAATAGAAACCAAAAAAAACCATACAAAGAATTAATGAAACAAAAAGTTGGTTCTTTGAAAAAATAAACAAGATTGATAGACCCCTGGCAAACCTGACTAAAATGAGGAGAGAAAAAACCCAAATTAGTAGAATTAGGAATGCAAAAGGGGAGATAACAACAAACACCATGGAAGTCCAGGAAATCATCAGAGACTACTTTGAGAACCTATATTCAAATAAATTTGAAAATCTAAAAGAAATGGACAGATTTCTAGATACATATGATCATCCAAAACTGAACCAAGAGGAAATTAATCACCTGAATAGACCTATAACACAAAATGAAATTGAAGCAGCAATCAAGAGTCTCCCCAAAAAGAAAAGTCCAGGACCTGATGGATTCTCTGCTGAATTCTATCAGACCTTTAAAGAAGAACTGATACCAGCCCTCCTTCAACTATTCCACGAAATAGAAACGGAAGGAAAACTGCAAAACACATTTTATGAAGCCAGTATTACACTTATCCCAAAACCAGGCAAAGACACCTCCAAAAAGGAGAACTATAGGCCAATCTCCTTAATGAACATTGATGCAAAAATCCTCAACAAAATAATGGCAAACCGAATTCAGCAACACATCAAAAAGATTACTCACCACGACCAAGTAGGCTTCATCCCAGGGATGCAGGGGTGGTTCAACATACGAAAATCAATAAACGTAATAAACCACATTAACAGAAGCAAAGACAAAAACCACTTGATCATCTCAATAGATGCAGAAAAAGCCTTTGATAAGATCCAACATCATTTCATGATAAAAGCTCTAAGAAAACTAGGAATAGAAGGAAAGTTCCTCAACATTATAAAAGCTATATATGACAAACCTACAGCCAGCATTATACTTAACGGAGAAAAACTGAAACCATTCCCTCTAAAATCAGGAACCAGACAAGGATGCCCACTATCTCCACTCCTATTCAACATAGTACTGGCATTCCTAGCCAGAGCAATTAGGCAAGAAGAAGGAATAAAAGGAATACAAATAGGTAAAGAAACTGTCAAAATATCCCTATTTGCAGACGACATGATCCTATACCTTAAAGACCCAAAAAACTCTACTCAGAAGCTTCTGGACATCATCAATAGCTATAGCAAGGTAGCAGGATATAAAATCAACATAGAAAAATCATTAGCATTTCTATACACTAACAATGAGCAAACTGAAAAAGAATGTATGAAAACAATTCCATTTACAATAGCCTCAAACAAAATCAAATACCTAGGTGTAAACCTAACAAAAGATGTGAAAGACCTCTACAAGGAAAACTATACACTTCTGAAGAAAGAGATTGAGGAAGACTATAGAAAGTGGAGAGATCTCCCATGCTCATGGATTGGTAGAATCAACATAGTAAAAATGTCTATACTCCCAAAAGTAATCTACATGTTTAATGCAATTCCCATCAAAATTCCAATGACATTCATTAAAGAGATTGAAAAAATCTACCGTTAAATTTATATGGAAACACAAGAGGCCACGAATAGCCAAGGCAATACTCAGTCAAAAGAACAATGCAGGAGGTATCACAATACCTGACTTCAAACTATATTACAAAGCAATAGCAATAAAAACAGCATGGTACTGGCACAAAAACAGACATGAAGACCAGTGGAACAGAATAGAGGACCCAGATATGAAGCCACACAACTATAAGCAACTTATCTTTGACAAAGGAGCTAAAAATATACGATGGAGAAATAGCAGCCTCTTCAACAAAAACTGCTGGGAAAACTGGTTAGCAGTCTGCAAAAAACTGAAACTAGATCCATGTATATCACCCTATACCAACATTAACTCAAAATGGATCAAGGATCTTAATATCAGACCCCAAACTCTTAAGTTGATACAGGAAAGAGTAGGAAATACTCTGAAGTTAGTAGGTATAGGTAAGAACTTTCTCAATGAAACCCCAGCAGCACAGCAACTAAGAGATAGCATAGATAAATGGGACCTCATAAAACTAAAAGGCTTCTGTTCATCAAAAGAAATGGTCTCTAAACTGAAGAGAACACCCACAGAGCGGGAGAAAATATTTGCCAGCTATACATCAGACAAAGGACTGATAACCAGAATATATAGGGAACTTAAAAAACTAAATTCTCCCAAAACTAATGAACCAATAAAGAAATGGGCAAGTGAACTAAACAGAACTTTCTCAAAAGAAGAAATTCAAATGGCCAGAAAACACATGAAAAAATGCTCACCATCTCTAGCAATAAAGGAAATGCAAATTAAAACCACGCTAAGATTCCACCTCACCCCTGTTAGAATAGCCATCATCAGCAACATCACCAACCACAGGTGTTGGCGAGGATGCGGGGAAAAAGGAACCCTCTTACACTGTTGGTGGGAATGTAGACTAGTACAACCACTCTGGAAAAAAATTTGGAGGCTACTTAAAAAGCTAGACATCGATCAGTATACCATTTGATCCAGTAATACCACTCTTGGGGATATACGCAAAAGACTGTGACACAGGTTACTCCAGAGGTACCTGCACAGCCATGTTTATTGCGGCACTATTCACAATAGCCAAGTTATGGAAACAGCCAAGATGCCCCACCACCGACGAATGGATTAAGGAAATGTGGTATCTATACACAATGGAATTCTATGCAGCCATGAAGAAGAACGAACTGTTATCATTCGCTGGTAAATGGATGGAATTGGAGAACATCATTCTGAGTGAGGTTAGCCTGGCCCAAAAGACCAAAAATCGTATGTTCTCCCTCATATGTGGACATTAGATCAAGGGTAAACACAACAAGGGGATTGGACTACGAGCACATGATAAAAGCGAGAGCACAGAAGGAAGGGGTGAGGATAGGTAAGACACCTAAAAAACTAGCTAGCATTTGTTGCCCTTAACGCAGAGAAACTAAAGCAGATACCTTAAAGCAACTGAGGCCAATAGGAAAAGGGGAACAGGTACTAGAGAAAAGGTTAGATCAAAAAGAATTAACCTAGAAGGTAACACCCACGCACAGGAAATTAATGTGAGTCAATGCCCTGTATAGCTATCTTATCTCAACCAGCAAAAACCTTTGTTCCTTCCTATTATTGCTTATACTCTCTCTACAACAAAATTAGAAATAAGGGCAAAATAGTTTCTGCTGGGTATTGAGGAGGGGGGAGAGGTAGGGGGCAGAGTGGGTGTTAAGGGAGGGGGTGGGGGCAGTGGGGAGAAATGACCCAAGCCTTGTATGCACATATGAATAATAAAAGAAAAAAAAAAGCTATGTCTTTCTTATTATCTCCTATGTTTTCTCTTCAACAAAATCAGAGAAGAAGAGGGTAGAACAGGTTCTGCCTGGAAGTTGGGGTGGGGTAGGGGGGAGATATCCCCCAAAATGTGTATACACATGGGAGTAAATGTAAAAATGATAAAATAAAAGGAGGAAAACAAAGGACAGGAAGATAAAACAGGTCCTGTCCAGGAATAGGTACTAGTGAGAGGGAGGCATAAGGAAAGGGGGAAGGAGGATGAATATGCTGGATGTATTTTGTATTCGTGTATGAAAATAGAACAATGAAACCTGTTGAAATAGTTCTAAGAAGGGGGGAAGGGATGAAGGAGAACAGGGAGTGAGTCTCAAATAAGTACATATGTAAATGTCACAACTATTGTGTGCTAATAAAAATTAATAAAAAAAAGGAATAGAGTCAGAAAATACAATTAACACTGGACTTAATAAAAATAAATAAATAAATAAAGGTGTGGTCGAATTTGGCAGTGAATCCATCAGATCCTGGGCTTTTCTTTGTTGGGAGAGACTATTACTGCTTCAGTCTCATTGCTTATTATGGATCTATTTAAGTGGTTTAATATCCTTTTGGCTCAATTTTTCTTAGTCAAGTGGATTTAGAAATTTATCCATTTCTTGGAGATTTCATTGTTATTTATCTTTCAGAAGAACCAACTTTTTATTTCATTGATTCTTTATATAGTTTTTAAAATCTCTATTTCATTAATTTCTGACATAATTTTTATTGTTTCTTACCATCTGGTAATTTTGGACTTGCTCTTTAGGATCTGGAAGTGCATCATTTTTCTCTTTATTTGAGATATCTCTGGGTTTTTAAAAAAATGGATGTGTTCATATATGACTTTCCCCTTAGCTTTGCCTTTGCTGTATCCCATAGGGTCAGTATGTTGTGTCTTCATTTTCATTAAATTCTAAGACCTTTTTCATTTCCTCTCATTTTTTGTGTTAGTCTCTATGTGTTTGAATATTTTCTGTAAATTCTTCTATTGCCGACTTCTAGTTTTATTTCATTGTGGTCTGATAGGATAAAGGAAGTAATTTCAACTTTATTATATTTGCTAAGACTTGCTTTGTGTTCCAAAATATCCATTTTGGGGAAAAGTTCCATGGACTGCTGAGAAGAATATATATTGTGCTGCTGCTGGATGAAATACTCTTTAAATGTCTGTTAAGTCCATTTGATCTATAGTGTGATTTAATTCTGAGGTTTTTTTATTGTTTTTTTTTTTTTTGATGGTTGACCTATCTATTGGTGATAGTGGGTGGTTGAAGTTTCCCACTATCATTGTGTTGGGATCTATGTACACTTCTAAGTCTAGTAATGTTTGTATATACCAACACTAGGCATATACATGTTTAAAATTGTTATTTCCTCTTGATGTATTGTTCCTTTTTATATAAAGTGACTTTTAGAAGACTGTCTTCTAATTTAGGTTTGAAATCTTCCTTTTTAGATAGGAGTACAGCTACTCAAGTCAGTTTTGGGGCTTCATTTGCTTGGAAAAATCTTTTCTTACCCTTTCACCCTAATCCAATGTTTGTTTTTGTCAATGAGATGCTTTTCTTATAGGCAACAAATGAACAAATTGTCAGATCTTGCTTTCTATTGCCAATATATGTCTGTTTTGTTTTTGTGGGACTGGGGTTTGAATTCAGGCTTTGTGCTTGCACAGCAGCCATGCCTCTAGCCCATTTTACTTTGATTATTTTGGAGATGGGGGTCTCATCAACTGTTTGGCTTCAAACTGTGATCTTCCTAATCTCAGCCTTCTAAGTAGCTTGGATTACAGGCATGAATCACTGGCACATGGCCAGTCTATGCCTTTTGATCGAGGTTTTGTGAAGCTGGTAGAGTGGCTCAAGCGGTAAGAGAACCTGCCATGATTGGGGATTTGAGAACAAAAGCATTCAATGTTAATATTGAAGGGTATGTGGTAATTTATGCCATTTTGTTGATTTGTTTGATTCTTTCCTACTCTTCATTTGCTTGTCTATTCATCTGGTGAGACTTATTTTTTCCCATACTTTCATGGCTATGTTTATCTTCAGCTACCGTGTGTACAGTTCCTTTGGGTTTCTTCTGGAGTGCTGGTTTAACAGCTGTAACTTGCTTTAGTTTCTGTTTATCATCAAGGTTTTTATTCCTCCAGTTATGAATGATAGCTTTGTTGAGTAGAGAAATTGTGGTTTAAAATTATTTTTTCTCAGTGCTTGAAATATCTCAGTCCATGTTCTCCTTGCCTTTAAATTGTCTGTTGAGAAATTCACTATTATTCTTATGGATTTGCTCTTTTAGGTGACTTAGTCCTTCTCCCTTGCAGCTTTTAATATTCTTTTTTTGTCCTCTGTACTTAATATTTTAACTATAACATGCCATGGACAGATTCTATTTTCTTTATGACTTTTTGAGTCCTAGAGGCCTCCTGTACTTGGTATCTCTTTCTCAAGATTTGGAGAATTTTCTGCTATTATTTTGTTGAATATGTTGACTATGCCTTTAGCTTGCAACTCTTCTCATTCTTCAATGCCCATGAATTGTAAGCTTGGTCTTTTAATGGAGTTCCAGAGTTCTTGCATATTCCATTCACATTCTTCATTATTTTTACTATATATTTATCTGATTTCTCTATTATATCTACTTTGTCATCCCCTTCACTGTCAATCCAATCCTTTCCTGATCTCTGCCTCCTGAGTAGCTAGGATTACACACATGTGCCAATCAGTCAGATCCTTGGTTATATGACTGTTGACTTTTTTTTGTTGGTATTGGAATTTGAACTCAGGGTTATGCGATTGCAAAGCAGGCACTCTACCACTTGAGCCACACCTCTAGTCCATCTTTGACCTTTTGAGGAGTCATATTTCCTTGCTTTTCATATTTCATGTACCTCTTTTTGAGACTTTCTCATCTGTAGGCAGTTAGTTGATTGGGGCTTTTAGTCACCTAAAGTCTTTCCTTTGAATTATTTTTTATGTTCTGACAGGACTGATTAGTGGCACAGTTGATGTGCCATTTCTGGTCCCTGACCTGGGCATATAATTCAGCAATAACAAATTCATCAATTGGAATACCAAACCAGATATTTACATGAAGTGGAGTACCATTGGCAACATCGTCTAAACAATGAATCATGCTATGTATGAAGGAGTCTAGAATTCTCATATGGTACAGAAGGGGAATAGAAAAATAGAACTTGTTTGCATAGGAGTTAAAACTTAAGTAGTAAAAATCAGGGAAGTGAATGAGGAGATAAGAAGGAAGATTTGGAGAATGGGAGTGGAATAGGATGGCTGCAGGTGAACAAAACACTTTTGTGTAGGAATATAGTTCAATTGTTGTGGAGAAGGGTGCTATTGTCAGGGATTGCAAGTAGCAAGAAAGGTTGAGAGTAATAAATGAAGGAGGTAGAATAAAATACCAGTTTAATAGCTTGTAAACAAGAGATAGGAAAAGTAAAAATGAAAAATTAAGGAGAAAAACATGGCAATATAAAAAAGATAAGTTAAAACTTAATTTTTTTTTAAAGTCAGTATTTCTTCCTTATTGAGGAGAAGAGTAGATGTGTTCTGTGCTCTATCAGTACACTAGATGCTCCTCTACTATCTGTGGTCCTCAGGTTTGTGCCTGCAGTTCTCCTGTTGTGTTTATTCACTTGTCCCCTCAGGGCCCTGGATTGCCCAGGTATAATCTGGGGTTGGGAACTCTGGATTAGGATAGCTTTCTGGAATAAGGTACAGCAGTTCTAGGCATGTGAGGCAGTAGTTGGGGTTGGGTGGTGGGGATTTCAAGCATAGTAAGTGGTTTAGAAAGCCAGCTGCTCTGGCTTGTCCATGGTGAGCCCCCCACCCCACCCCCTTTTTTTTAAAACCCTTTTCCACCTAGGCCTTCAGTTTAATGTTTTGTTTGGGGACTGATATGCAAATAGCTCCTGTCACTTATGTATATGTGTATACTTCTAGACTGGGTGGTAGTTTAAGGCTCTAACTAGCTAGCCAGCTTGCTATGAGGGGCCCCCTTGTCTTGGGATAGAGACCTGGATATTGAGCTCTAGCCAAATAGCTTTCTGGCTTTCCATCTCGCATTTGAATAGAGACCCTGGACTGAGAGGTTTTATGCTGCCCCCAGGGCAGGTCTGGGAGACCTTATTAGCCTGCTTAGTTCAAAGTTTTTTGGGGGGGTCAGATGGTTTTTTTTTGAGCACTGGGTATGGCTGAGAAGTGGCCTTTTAAGGTAACACTGGTTGTAGTAAATTTTGCACAGCTTTGCCTTTCCCACACTGATCCCAGTTGGGTCTGGCAACTTTTGTTAACCCGCTTATCTAAAGGTTTTCTTAGATGTTAGATGTTTTTGTCTGCACACTAGACTTAGATGAGTGGTGGCCCTCAGTGGTAACACTGGTTGTAGTAAAATTGCCTGACTTCACCAACTTCCCTACTGATCCCAAGCCAGGTTGGGGTGCCTTTAATCAATTTGCTTACCCAGAGTTTTTCTTGGAGGTCATACTTTCTGTCTGTGTGCTGGGCTTGGCTGAGTAACAACCCTCAGTGGCAGCACTGGTTTTAGTAATGTTTGAGCAATCTCACCCTTACTCCCACCATCCAGGGCTGGGTGCCCTGCTTGGCCAGAAGTTTTCTCAGGGGTCAGATGTATTTGATTTCACACATTGAGCCAGCCTGTGTGCTGGCCTTCAGCACTGAAACCAGTTTGCCCTACTGGTTGATTTCCATGCCAATCTTTCTGGTCCAGGTGATGGTGCACAGATGCTGGTTGGCTTCTGTTTGGGTCACAGACAAGGTTTGCCAGTCTGCTCTTAGCCTTCGGTACAGTTTTTTTTTCCCCCACAGGTGGCCCTTCAGAGTGGCTCTTGTGGGAAATAATTCAGGTCTAGACAGAAAAACAAAGAAATAAGTATAAAACTTGAACTGGGAGGGTGGTGGGATGGAACAGGTCCAGGTCTGTGCCCTCACAGTAGATTTGCAACTTTTACAGACTTAGAGTTTGTTATCCCCAGCTATTATCTGTCGTTATACTAGCACCCTCTTTTTTAGTGCACTAATTTGCCCACTTTTCCTTGTAGCCATGTATCTGAGTTTTATTTTAGATTTGTGGGGACATAGGGAAGTGGTGCCTGTCAGCAATCCACCATCATAGGACCTGTAATATTTTTTTCTTTACATTTTGTGAAGTACAGCTTATACACCAAGAAATAACAAATTTTATTCTACTATTCTTTTACTAACATATATACTTTTATAATGCATACTTTATCAAAATATAGAGCATGCCTTTAACTTAATAAAGCTTATTTATACTCCCCAGTCCATCCTCCTCAAGGTAACTACAATTCTTATTTTCATTATTGATTATTTTTGTTTATTCAAAGCTTAATAGAAATGTGATGATACTGTATAAACTCTCTTTGCACATTCCTTTACTTAGCATAATGTTTTTGATAGTATTGCATCTATCAGTAGTTTTCATATTTTGATTAATGGGTGGTAGTTTATTCTTCTGTTATGAATAAAGTTGTCAGTGGCATAATTAAGAAAATCATTTTTGTGGATATATGCTTTTAATTGTCCTCAGTGCATACATACTGGAATTGGTAGGACTGCAAGTCACTTTTTAAAAATAATTATAAAATATACATTTTAGACTCTCACCAACAATGTATGAGAGTTTAGGCATCTCCACATCTATGTCAACATTTGGTGTAATTTTTTCTTTTTTTTTTTTTAAATAATTGTCATTCTGGTGATTGTATAATGGTATCTAGTTAGGATTCTAATTTTTAATGCTCTGATGATGTTTTGTACTATTTGCTCTTTCAGACAGTGCGGCATGGTTTTCCTTATCAGCCCACAGCATTGGCCTTTGATCCAGTTCAGAAAATCTTGGCTATTGGGACAAGAACAGGTGCTATACGAATGTATCCTTATTTTGGTGTTCACTATATCCTACATTAATACTACTTAAGTTTACTTAAACATTCAGGTAAGTGAAATATTTATGATAAAATAAAGTTTATTATCTCTTTAGAACTGAGTAACTTGTGAAAATCCAACTGTCAAATTTGTGATATTTTTAATGTCTTTGAGATTAGTAGTTATATCCCTTCTTTAATTTCTGTTATTAGAAGCTCGTGTCTATTTTTTTTTTTCTGATCAGTGTGGCTAGAAGTTTATTGATTATACTTATTTTCACAAAAAATCTACTTTGGAGTCATTGATTTTCTTTTTTTCCTTTAAAACCAGTTTATTGGACATTGAAATTAATATAGATTTTTTTTTCTTTTTTTATTGTTGTGCTGAGGGTACATAGTGGCATTTACAAAAGTATGATACAAATGTATCATAGTTGAATTCACCCCCTCCATAATTGTCCTTTATCCTTCCTCCCCCCATTCCTGGAGTAGTTTCAACAGATCTCATTTTTCCATTTATATATAGGTGTACACAGTATTTGCACCATATTCTCCCTCCGTCGTTGCTTTTCTTTACTGTTTTCCTATATTCTATTTAATTAATTTCTGCTTTGATTTTTTTATTTACTTTTGGTTTAATTTGATTTTTTCCAGTTTCTTAAGGTGGAAACAGTCATTAATTTAATAACTTTTCTCTTTTCTAATTCCTGCCTCTCCTACCATAAATGTCCTCCCAGCTGCTTTATTGTCTACTTAGTTTTTCAAATGAAACCTTTGATTTTGAAATAATTGTTGATTTACATGTAGATGTAAGAAATAATACAGAGAAGTCAATGTACTTTTTTCTCCCAGTTTCCTCCAATTGTAACATCTTGTAAAACTGTAGTGTGGTGTCACAACCCGGACATTGACATTGATACAATTAAGTTACAGGACATTTTTGTCATTGTAATGATTCTTCATGCTCCCCATTTATTGTGATACCCTGTTGCTCTAATTTCCCAACCCTTATTCCTGACCTCTGGCAATCACTAATTTGTTCTTCATTTTGATGATTGTGCCTCTTCAAGAATGACTTGTAAATGGATTAATATATAATCCATTTATATATTATATAATATATAATCTTTTGGACTTGATTTTTTTTTTCACTCAGCATTAATCTCTGAAGATTCATTGAAATTGTTTCCTATATTCAGTTCTTGGTATCTGTAGAGGATTGGTTCTAGGTTTGCCCAATGGATAACAAACTCTTAAGATGCTCAAGTTCATTATATAAAATTGTATATTTGCATATAATGTACATACATACTTCTGTATACTTTAAATAATTTCTAGGTTACTGATACTACTTAATGCATGTGAATGCTGCACAAATAGTTGTTATACACTATGGTTTAAGTAATAATGACAAGAAAAAATCCTGTACATAGTCAATAAAGATGCAATTTTTTTCCAAACAAAATTTTTTGATACTGGGGTTTGAACACAGGGCTTCGTGCTTATTATGTAAATGCTCTACTACTTGAGCCATGCCCCCAGACCTTTTTGCTTTATTTATTTTTTTGGATAAGATCTTGCATTTTTGCCCAGGCCAGCTGGGACTATGATCCTCCTACTTAGGCCTCACATGCAGCTGGGACCACAGCCCTGCCTTATGTGTTGAGATCGAGTCTCACGCCTGTCTGGGTTGACTTTGATCCACAGTCCTCCAAATCTCTACCTACTGAGTAGCTGGGATTACAAGTGTGAGAGACTGCCACTGGCTTACTCTTCTTTTATTCAGTGCTGGGGACCAAACTGAGGTCCTGGCATGTGCTAAGCAAGTTCTCTCCCTCTGAGCTACTCTGATCCATAAGTTGTTGAATCTATAGATGTGAAACCCGTGGATAAGAAATGCTGACTAAACTGGGCACAGGTGGCTCATGCCTGTAATCCTAACTACTCAGGAGGCAGAGATCAGGAAGATCATGGTTTGAAGCCAACCTGGACAAATAGTTCATGAGACCCTAGCTCAAAAAAACCCATCACAAAAAAGGGCTGGTGCAGTGGGTCATTCATTTCTTTTTACTGTTGAGTAGTATTCCTTGGTATGGATGTATCACTGTTTAAAATATTCATCTGTTGAAGGACACTTGAGTTGTTTCCATTTATTGGCTATTATTATTAAAGCAGGTATGAATATATATACTTATTTATATGTGAACATAAGTTTTCATTTCTTTAGTATAAATTCCCAGGAGTATAATTTGGGGGTCACATGGCAGTTGCGTGTTTTAGGTATTTTTTTGGTGATACTGGAATTTGAATTTAGAGCAGTACACTTGCTAGGCAGGGACTCTACCACTTGAGCCACTCCCCCAGCCCTTTTTTGTTTTGAGTATTTTTGAGATAGAGTTTCTCAATCTATCCAACTGGGCTAGCTTTAAACCATGATCCCATGATCCTCCTGATCTCTGCCTCTTGAGTAACTAGGATTATAGGAATAAGCCACTGGTGCCCAGCTAGGTATTATTTTTTTAAAACTATAGTTCATGGCTCTTAAATACATTCATAATGTTGAAAGACCACCACCACCTTCCTTCTCCATACATATTTTCATCTTATAAAAGTGAAATTCTGTGCAGGCATGTTGGCATATGCCTGTAATCTCAGATCCTTGGGAGGGGGAAATTAGGAGGATTATGGTTCAAGATCAGCTCAGACAAAAAAAAGTTAATGAGACTCCCTCACCCCCTCCAATCTCAACAAAACAAGCCAGTCATTGTGATTCATTCTTGGAATCCCAGCTATGTAGGAGGTATAGGTAGGAGGCTAATGGTCCAAGGCCAGCCTTTGGCAAAAAAGCATGAGACCCTATCTGAAAAATAATGAAAGCAGAAAAGGACTGGCACTGTGGCTCAAATGGTAGAGTGCTTGCCTTGTATGTATGAGTCCCTGAGTTTAAACCTCAGTACCTCCAAACAAACAAAACAAACAAACTGATCCTCCATAACAACTAAATGATAGCTCCATATTCCCCCTTTCTTTTACCTCTGGGCAATGATCATTCTCCTTTCTGTCTCTATAATTTTCATTACTCATAATTATAAGTAGAATCATATAGCATTTATGTTTACATGACTGGCTTATTTCACTAAGAATAATTTCCTTTATGCTTATTCCTGTTGTAGTGTATGTCAAAATTTACTTTGTTTTAAGGCTGAATAAGATTCCATTGTATGTATATATCACATTATCACATTTTGATATACATCCATTCATCAGTGTGCACTTGGGTTGCTTGCATGCTTCAGCTATTATGAGCTGAAGCATTATATTATATTATGGATGGGTAAATATATCCTTGAGACCTTGATTTTCAGGGTTTTTTGAGTACATACTCAGAAGTTGAATTGTAGAATCAGAAGATAATTCTATTTTTATTTTTTTGAGGAACCACCATATTCTTCCATTGTATATTCCCATCAATCAGTAGTAAACACCTTTTTTTTTTGAGACAGGGTCTCACTATGTAATCCAGGCTGGCCATAAATTTGTGATCCTCCTGCCTAATTGTGATAGCCTTTTGATGTCTATGTTTTCTTTTATTACCTGTTCCTTTGGTGTCATATCCAAGAAATCATTGCCAAATCCAATGCCGTGAAGCCTTTGCTCTGTTTTCTTCTGAGAGTTTAATAGTTTTAGGTTCTACATTTAAGTCTTTTATTGATTTTAAAGTAATTTTTGTATATGGTGTTAGATTGGGTTCAAATGTCACCTTTTCACATATGTATATTCAGTTTCCATACCACCATATGTTGAAAAGATTGTGCTTTCCCTATTGAATGATCTCAGCATTCTTGTCAAAAATTATTTGATCATATATGTGAGGGATTATTTATGAGCTTTCTGTATTATCCCATAGTTCTATGTGTCTGTCCCTACGTTGGTATTATGCTGTTTTGATTACTTCAGCTTTGTAGTTTTGTAATCTAGGAAGTGTGAATTTTCCAGTTTTCTTATTTTTCAACTTGTTTTTGCTGTTTGTTATCCCTTGAAATTCTGTGTGAGTTTTAATACTGGTTTTTCTATTTTGGGAAAAAATGTCAAGGAAATTCTGATAGAGATTTGCACTGATGCGTTTACATTTACTTATGCCTTTTAAATTCCAGAAATGTTTAATAGCTTTCATTGTATAAATTTTTTGGCTTTTTCATTAAGTTAATTCCTAAGTACTCTTTTGATACTATTATAAATAGAATTGTTTCCATTATTTTTTTTCTGTTTATTGTTAATGTACACAAATGTACACTTTAAAATTAGCTCTTTTAAATCTTGAGTTTTTTTAATGCTGACTTTGTATTCTATTTGCTGAATTCATTTATTATAATTTTAACAGCTTTTTTAGAAAATTTAAGGTTATACGCTTGTATATGTATATGTTTGATCATCTCATTTATGAACAGAGGTAACTTTCTTATTTCCAACTTGATATCTTTCATTTTTTTCTTGCATATTGTTCTGAGTAGAACTTCTTATGCCATGTTGAATAGAAGTGGAAAAAGTGGCAGACTTTCATTTTTCCTAATTTTAAAGGAAAAACTTTCAATTTTTTTACCATTGAGTATGACATATGCTTTGTATTTTTCATATATGATCTTTATTAAAGCAGGGTAGCGTCCTTTTATTCCTAGCTCAGTGAATTTTTTTAAATTATGGAAGTGTGTTGTTTGTCAAATGCTTTTTCTGTTTCAACTGAAATAACCATTTTATTTTTCTTCATGCTGTTAATGTGGTTTATTACATTGATTTTGATATGTTAATTCTTCCTTGCATCCAAGTTGCAAATCCCACTTGGTCATTGTTGTATAATCCTCTTAATATGCTTTGCTTAATGGTTCTCTAGGTAGTGCAATAAATATATGTCAATTATCACAGGCTACTGGTTTCAATATAGTTCCATTCTTAGTGGAGCATGGAAACTTTACTGCCATATTTACTTTACTTTTCTTACCCTAAAACTTTACTTACCCTAAAAGTGGTTAATTTTCTTAGGTATTTCCTTTATATACATTGAACATCATACCAATTGGTGTTATAATTTTGACTTCAATCATCAAGAAGTGTTTAAGAAACCAATAATAAGTAAATAGGATAGTCTATTATATTTACCCATACAAAAATTTTAAAGAAATTAATATATTAATTGTATATATTGGGGTTCAGTATGATATTTAATCACATGCATGCAATATGAACTGATCAAATCAGGGCAATCAGCATTTCTCTTTCCTTATCATTGCTTTGTGTTTGAAGCCTTTGAACTTTTCTCAATCTTCACAAAATATATAATAGGTTATAGTGAACTAAAATCACCTCACTGTACTGAGAACAGAAAGAACTTATTCTTTCTATCTGACTATGTTTTGGTACCTGTTTTCCAACATCCCTTTTGCAAGCCTTACCCACCACCTTTTGATACCTTTGGTAATCATCATTCTACATGCAGGTTGACTTTTTAAAACTTCCACATATAGAAGAGAACATGTGGTATTTGTCTTTCTGTTTCTGGTATACTTTATGTAACATAATGTCCCCTAGTTCCATGAGTTTTACTGAGCATGAAAGGATTTAATTTCTTTATGGCTGAATAATATTCCATGATATATAATATACCATACTCTATTTATCCATCCATCTGTTGATAGACACCTATGTTGATCCTATATCTTAGCTATTATGAATTGTGCTGCAGTAAACAAGAAGTACTGGTCTCTCTTGTATGCCAATTTTATTTCCTTTAGATATACACCCTGTATTCCCTAGTAATTCTATGCTTAATTTTTTTGAGGAATCTCTATACTATTTTCTGTAATGGCTCTGTTAATTTATATTCCCACCAACAGTGTGTAAAGAGTTCTTTATTCTCATATCCTCACCAATACTTGTTTGTTTATGTATTGTACTAGTTTTTTGAACTCAGGGCCTTGTACTTTTTAGGTAAGCATTCTACCACTTGAGCCATGTTCCTAGCCTCTTTTGCTTTAGGTTATATTTCTGGTAGGGCCTCGCTTTTGCACAGGGTGGCTTCAGACCACCATCATCTTTCCTATGTGTCTTGAGTAATGGTTATTATAGGAATGTGCCACCATAGACAGCATTTTTGTTGTTGTTTAATTTTTTATGCAATATTGGGGTTGAACTCAGGGCCTTGCACTTGCTAGGCAGGCACTCTACCACTTAACTACTCAGCTAGCTCTGTTTTCTTTAATTATCTTTGACATAGTGCTTACTTTATGTCTGGGCCAGCATGGACTACATTTCTCCTGTTTGTACTTCCCCATGTAGTCAGGATGATAGGAACCACTGTACTTAACCATTGGCTGAGATGGGGTCTCACAGACTTGTACTTGGGCTGGCCTCAAATCTTGATCTTCCCAATCTTGGCCTCCTGAGTAGCTGGGATTATAGGCATGAGCCACTGTGCCTACCCTGTTTTTTGTAATCTAGTATTTTTGAAAATAGCTATCTTTAACTGGGTTGATATCTCATTGTTTTTTTGATTTCACTGATGGCTAATAATATTTAGCATACATTTGTTGGCCATTTGTATTTCTTCTTTTGAGAAGTATCTATGCAGACCACTTACCTGTTTTTAATTGGCTTAATTTTTTTTGTTGTTGTTGGTAAATTTTTTAAGTTCCTTATACCTTCTGGATAGTAATCCTTTAATATCCTGTAGGTTGTCTCTTCATTCTATTGCTTGTTTCCCATGTTATATGTAGTTTCTTAGTTTGTTATAATCATATTTGTCTGTTTTTGCTTTTGTTTTCTGGTGTTTTTTTGGGTCGTATTAAAAAAATTTTTTTTATCTGTACTAATGCCAGAAAACATGTCCCTTATGTTTTCTTTTAAGTTTCATACTTTTGGGTATTACATTTAGATCTTTAATTCATTTTGAGTTGAGAAATAGTGGTAAAGGTTCAATCTGCTTCTGAACATCCAGTTTTCATATTACCACTTGTAGAAAGAGACTGTCCTTTCTCTAATGTGTTTTTGATGTCTTTGTTAAGATTTAGTTGGTTGTAGATATAATAGTTTATTTTTGGAATTCCAATATGCTGGTCTATGTGTCAGTTTTTGTGCAAGGATTGTGCTGTCTTTATTATTATGGCTCTAAAGTATGTCTTGAGATCAGGCATTCTTATGCCTCCAGTTCTTTTCACTCAAGATTGATTTAGGTATTTGAAACTTGTATTGTTTGAGTTTGTATTCTGCAACTTTCCTGAATTCATTTATCAATTTTAATAGCTTTTTCATTGAGCCTTTAGTTTTTTTTCTACATATGGAATGATATCAACTGCAAACAGGGATAATTTTACTTTTTCTCCTTTCCTATTTGGATGTCTCTAATTTCTTTCTCATGCCTAATGACTGTGGATAAAATTTCCAGTACTGTATTGAATACAGGCAGCGAGAGTCAACATCTTTGTCTTGTTCCAGATCTTAGAGGAAATGCTTGTGGTTTTTACACATTAATTATGATGTTGCATCTGAGTCTGGTATATATAACCTTTATCATGTTGAGGTATGGTTCCTCTATAACTAATTTTTTAGCGTTTTTAATCATGAAGGAATATTGAATTTAAGAATAATTTTTCTGCCTTTACTGATATGATAATATGATCACGTCTCAGCCTTTTGGCTAAGATCAAATGTGGTATCTGTTCTTACCAGCTTAATATTTGAGATGATAAAATGATTTTATTCTCTATTCTGTTTATCCGATTTATGTATTGGTTGAGTATGTTGAACCTTCCTTTGCATTCCTGTATTAAATCCCATTTGATCATGATGAATCATCTTTTTTATATGCTTTTGGATTCAGTTTGCAAGTATTTTGTTGAGAATTTTTATATCTGCATTCATCAGGAATTTGATTTATAATGTTCTTTATATATTTGTGTAATCTGACTTTGAAATCAGTAGTTCTGGTCTCATAGAATGAGTTTTGAGGGGTTCTCTCCCTTTTTTTGGAATAGTTTGACAAGAATTGGTATTAGTTTTTCTTTAAAAGTTTTGTAAAATTCAGCAGTGAAGCTGTCATGTTCTGGGCTTTTCTTTCATTGGAGACTTTTAATTAAACATTTGATTTTGTTACTTACTGGTTTATTCATTTTTTTTTATATCTTTGTGGCTCAATTTTAATATGTTATATGTATCCAGAAATGTGTTCATTTCTGAGTTTAGTGTAAAGTTTTCCAAGTATAGTGTACAGTTGTTAATAATAGTCCCTAGATGATCCTTTGTATTTCTGTATTATCAATTATAATGTTTCCTTTTTGTCTGTGATTGTATTTGGGCTTTCTATCCTTTTTTCTTTCTTAGTCTAGTAAAAGGTTTGCTGATTTTATCTTTTTAAAAACCCAATTCTTCATTTCATTGATCTCTTCTGTTGTTTTCTTACTTTCTTTCTTATCATTTTTACATTTACTTACATGTGTATACATTGTTTTAGCCACACCTCCCCCAAGCTTCCAGGCAGAGCCTGTTTTGCACTCTTCTTTTTTGATTTTGTTGAAGAGAAAACATAGGAGATAATAAGAAAAATATAGCATTTTTTTGCTAGCTTGAGATAAAGATAGCTATTCAGAGAGATTTCTAGTGTTGCTTCTATGCACTTGTATACAGAAACTCACATTGGTTCATCTCTGCCAGACCTCTTCACTACTTCCTGGTCCCCTTCCCATAGTGGCCTCTGTAAATAAAAGTAAATAAAGTTTACTTTATTTACTCCTCTACAGTGAACACATCAACCACATTTAAGTTTTAGGTTTTCTTCCCTTTCCCTATTCCTCCCATATGTGTTCTCCCCTTAGTGTATGACCCATGTTCAGTAATATTACTGCATTTGTTTTAGGTTTATGAACCTGCACATAAGGGAGGACATGTGATTTTTGTCCTTCTGAGCCTAGCTAACTTTGCTTAAGATGATGTTCTCCAGTTCCATCCATTTACTTGCAGATGACAAAATTTCATTCTTCTTTGTGGCTGAATAAAATTCCATTGTGTATAAACACCACTTTTTCTTAATCCATTCATTGGTAGTGAGGCATCTTGGCTGCTTCCTTAGCTTGGCTATTGTGAATAGTACTGAAATAAATATGGGTGTGCAGGTGTTTTTGTAATAACTTGAGCTGCATTCCTTTGGGTATATCTCTAGGAGTGGTATTGCTGGATCATATGGCAGATCTATGTTTAGCTTTTTAAAGAAGCCTCCATATTATTTTCCAAAGTTGTTGTACTAGCTTACATTCCCATCTACATCCTGTTAGATGGCTATTCTAACAGGAGTGAGATGGAATCTTAGTGTGGTTTTGATTTATATTTCCTTTATGGCTAGGGATGGTGAGCACTTTTTTTCATGTGTTTTTTGGCCATTTGGACATCTTCCTTTGAAAAAGGAAGTTCAGTTGCCTACTTCATTATTGGTTCATTAATTTTGGGGGAGTTCAGTTTTTTGTGCTCCCTGTATATTTTGGTTATCAGTACTTTGTCTGATATATAGCTAGCAAATACTTTCTCCCACTCTGTGGGTAGTCTCTTCAGTTTAAAGACCATTTATTTTCTTATGCAGAAGCTTTTTAATTTCATGTAGTCCCATTTGCCCATCCTTTCTCTTAGTTGCTGGGCTTCTGGATTTCTACTGAGGAAGTTCTTTCCTATTCCTATTGTTTCCAGGGTGCTCTTTCTTGTACTAACTGCAAGGTTTCAGGTCTGATATTAAGGTCATTAATCCATGTTGAGCTGATACTAGTTCAGGGTGACAGGCATGGATCTAGTTTCAGTGTTCTGCAGGCAGATAGCCACTTGTCCCAGCAACATTTGTTGAAGAGGCTGTCTTCTCTCCATTGTATGTTTTTGGTGCCTTTGTCAAAAATAAGGTAGACATAGCTGTGAGGATTCATATCTAGGTCCTCTATTCTGTTCCATTGGTCTTCATATCTGTTTTTGTGCCAGTATCATGCTGTTTTTATTGTTATGGCTCTGTAGTATAGTTTGAAGTTGAGTAGTGTGATTCCTCCAGCATTGCTCTTTTTGCTGAGAATTGCCTTGGCTATTTGTGGTCTTTTGTGTTTCCAAATGAACTTTAGGGTAGATTTTTCAATCTCTGTGATGAATGTCGTTGGGATTTTGATAGGAATTACATTGAACATGTAGGTTGCTTTTGGTAATAACATAGCCATTTTTACTATATTGATTCTGTCAGTCCACGAGCATGCGAGTGTTCCATCTTGTGTAGTCTTCCTTGATCTCTTTCTTCAGTGGTTTGTAGTTCTTTTGGTAGAGGTCATTTACTATCTTTGCTAAGTTTACTGCAAGGTATTTGACTTTTTTTTGAAGCTATTGTAAATGGAATTGTTTCCATATGTTCTTTCTCAATTTGTTCATTGTTAGTGTATAGCAAGGCTACTGATTTTTGTAAGTTGATTTTGTATCCTGCTACATTGCTAAAGCTATGTATGGTGTCTAGAAGTTTTTAGGTGGAGTTTTTTGGGTCTTTGAGGTATAGGATCATGTCATCTGCAAATAGGGATACTTTACTATTTCTTTACCGATTTGTACTCCTTTTCTTTCTTCTTCTTGCCTTATTACTCTGGCTAGGAATTCCAGGACAGTGTTGAATAGGAGTTGGGAGAGTGGGCATCCTTGTGTTGTTCCTGACTTCAGGGGAAATGGTTTCAGTTTTTCCCCATTAAGTATTATGTTGGCTATAGGCTTGTCATATATAGCCTTTATAATGGTGAAGTACATTCCTTGTATTTCTAGTGTTCTTAGAGCTTTTATCATAAAGTGGTATTGAATCTTATCAAAGGCTTTTTCTGCATCTATTGAGATGATAAAGTCATTTTTGTCTTTGTTTCTATTAATGTGGTGTATTATATTTATCGATTTGCATATCCCTGCATCCCTGGGATGAAGCAGACTTGGTCGTGGTGAATGACCTTTCTGATATGTTGTTGGATTTGGCTTGACATTATTTTATTGATGATTTTTACATCAATGTTCATTAAGGAAATTGGCCTGTAGTTCTCCTTTTTCGGGATGTGTCCTGTTCAGTTTGGGGATGAGTGTAATGCTGAGTTCATAGAATGAGTTAGGTAGTGCTTTTTCCCTTTCTGTTTCATGGAAAAATTTAAGGAGTGTTGGTATTAGTTCTTCTTTGAAGATCTGGTAGAATTCAGCTGAGAATCTGTCAGATCTTGGACTTTTCTTTTTGGGGAGACTCTTTATTGCTGCTTCAATTTCAGTATGTGTTATAGATCTGTTTAGGTGGTTAGTATCTTCTTTGTTCAGTTTTGGATTCCAGAAATATGTTCATTTCTTCAAAATTTTCCAATTTATTGGAATATAGTTCTCAAAGTAGTCTCTGATAATTCCCTGGATTTCCTTAGGGTTTGTTGTTACTTCTCCTTTTTTGTTTCTGATTTTACTAATTTGGGTCTTTTCCCTCCTGATTTTAGTCAGATTTGCCAGGGGCTTGTCGATTTGTTTATTTTTTCAAAGAACCAGCTCTTTGCTTTGTTGATTCTTTGTATGGTTTTTTTTGGTCTCTATTTCATTAATTCCAGCCCTTATTTTTATTATTTCTCTCCTTTTGCTTGCTTTGGGTTTTGCTTGTCCTTTTTTTCTAGGAGTTTGAGATGTAGCATTAGGTCATTTATTTGAGATCTTTTTGTCCTTTTAATATATGCACTTGTGACTATAAACTTTCCTCTTAGGAGTGCCTTTGCTGTGTCACATAGGTTCTGGTAGGTGGTTTCTCATTTTTATTAGCTTCCTGGAATCTTCTGATTTCCTTTCTTATTTCTTGTATGACCCACTTGTTAAGCAAGGTGTTATTCAGCCTCCAATTGTGTGTATATTTTCTGCTGTAGCTTTTGTTGTTGAGTTCTAGTTTTAATGCATTGTGATCAGATAGAATGCAGGGGGTTACTTCTAATTTCTTTATTTGTTGAGGCTTGTTTTGTGTCCTAAGATATGATCTATTTTGGAGAAAGTTCCATGGGCTGCATTGACATTCAGTGTTAATATTGATAGGCATGTGGTAATTTCTGACTTTTAGTTGTTTTTGTTGGTTAAGGATTTGATTGTGGACAGTTAAATCAATGCTACTGTCTGATTACTTGTCTTTTCTTCTCTTGTGGTTTGATACTTCCCTTCCTCTCAAGGTTTTGTTTGCTTTCATCTTCTGTGTACAGAATTCCTTGTAGAATCTTCAGTAGTGGTGGCTTGATGGTCATGTATTGTTTTAATTTCTGTTTATCGTGGAAGATTTTTATTGCTCCATCAATTTTGAATGATAATTTTGCTTGGTAAAGTATCCTAGGGCTGAAGTTATTTTCGCTCAGTGCCCAAAATATCTCACTCCATGCCCTCCTTGCTTTTAAACTTTCTGTTGAGAAATCTGTTACTTTGATGGGTTTACCTTTATACGTTATTTGTTTTTTTGTCTTACAGCCTTCAATATTCTTTCTCTGTTATCTGTGCTTGTTGTTTTAATGATAATATGCTGTGGGGAGGTTCTATTTTGGTCAAGCCTGTTTGGTGTACTAGGGGCTTCCTGAACCTGAATGGGTAAAACTTTCTTGAGATTTGGGAAATTTTCTGTTATTATTTTATTGAATATGTTATATATCCCTTGGCTTGCACTTCTTCAATGCCTATGATTCTCAGGTTTGGTCTTTTGATGGAGACACTGAGTTCTTACATATTCCTTTCACAGCTCTTGAGTTGTTTGACTAAGATTTCTTCTATTTTTTTCTTTAATTTCTATTTTATCTTCAGACTCTGAGATTCTGTTTTCCACTTGTTCTAGTCTGCTGGAGTGGCCTTCCACTGTGTTTTTTGTTTGACTAAAGGGACCTTTTATTTCCAGGATTTCTGTTGATTCTTTTTCATATCTTTGTTCAACTCCTCTTTTATTTTTGTATTGTCATCTTTAATTCATGTATCTCCTGTTTTATAGTGTCCTTTGTTTCACTTTGGTGTTTGTTGATGTCCTCTCTGAGTTCCTTTATTTGTTTCTGTGTCTTCTCATGTTCTTTATTTTTGGTGTCATGAAATTTCTTGAGTGTATCTTGTACATTTTGGTTAACCATGTCTAGTATCTTCTCCATGAATTTCTCAGTGATATCTTCCAAAATTTCTTCTTTGAGGGTTTTTATGTGGGTGTCACTGGGATTGTTAGTGATATTTATCATTATTTCATTAAGGTCAGGAACTTGGTATCCATTTTCTTCATTTCCCACTGAATCCTGTATTCAATTATTTTTTTGAGGAGAGTGGTTTCCATCCCTTCTTCTTCTTCCCATTGCTCCACTTGAGCTGTGCAACTGTTTTTGATAGGGTGGTTTTGATTGCCTGATTTCTTTCCCTGATTCAATTTTTGTGTTGTGACTGACTTGGTTGTTAGCTAGACTGATGTGCTCTTTCTGCTCCTGGCTTGGAGGTGTAATATAGCAATAACAAATTCACAGGTTCAATGTCAGACCAGTTGTTTACATATTATATAGAAAACTCCTTAATGATGATATCTTTAAACAGTGGGAGTTTGGACAGGTGGTGGTTATTAGATTAGTTGCAGATTTTGGTGAATTGGTAAAGGTGGTACTAAAAAGAGGAGGAGATGGAAAAAGTGGTAGGTGGGTGGGGGAAGAATTATGGGGACTGCTGGGTTTTGTGGCCCTGTGTGTGTTTTGGTGTATTTCTGTTGTTGTAGTGGAGGGTGCTTATGTCAGGGATTACATGGGGCTGGGGTTGTCTATAGTAGTACAATAGGCTAGTTAGTGGGTGATGAGTGTGTAGGCTGGGGGAGGATAAGAAGGGGAAGTAAAGACAGTGGGAAAAGTGGATGAGAAGGGGCAGAAAGAGTATCTAGGAAGGAGAACAATGGATTGTATTACAGGAGAAGGAGGGAAAGTGAAGAGGGTAAGAATAAGGATAAAAGAATAGTGATGGCGAAGTTAATAATACAGGAATAATAAAAATTAAAATTAAAAAAAAGAAACAATAAAAACACCAGGCTCAGGAATCACAGAAAGCTCAGTCTTTTGGTAAAAGTTGTGTAGTTTTTCCTTAGGTGTCCAATCCTGGTATTGGCATACAAGCACAAGCTCTGATGTGGTCTCACCATGTAACTGGCTTATGTGTAGTATTTGGTTTCTTCTGTCCAGAAGATTAGTTGGAATTGTAAGGTAAGACTACCAGCTCATGCAGGGTGGTCAGAGCTGTTTTCACCAGGCAGCAGCTGGGTTGCCCTTCAGCTGCAGCTCTATTTGGTCAACTCCTCCCCCAGCAAGGTAGGGAAATTCAGTTTTGAATGCTACCTCTGTCCCAGAGATCAGCTCTGGGATCCACCACCTGTCCTGCTAGCAGCTTTTTTGGAAGGTTGACTTCTCACTCCACTCCCGCTCTCAGCTATTATGCCTCTCCCGATCTCTGTTAGGTGCTGGTGGCTTCTCTGGGAGATTAGCTTGTTGCCCTGCTCCCCGTTTTGGCCTTTGCTGCATTACATCACAGAGTTTGGTGCTGAGAGTTTGGCTCCTTGCCACACCTCAGTTCTCTGGGGCAGGTTCAGCATTCCACCCTCCCCCACTATCTATAGTTTTAATCTCTGATTCATTTATTTATGCTCTGCTCTTTGTTATTTTTTTCCTAAATTTGGGTTAGTAAATTTAGTTTTTCTTTGCTCTTATTTTTCTAGGTCCTTGAGATCCATAGTTAGATTGTTTATTTGAAATCTTTTTTGTTCTTATATAGATGCTTAATGCTGTAAAATTCCTTCTTGAAACTTTTTGCTCTATTCTATGAGTTTTGGTATGCTGTCTTGATTTATTCCATGACCTATTCTTTGTTCAAAATTGTGGTATTTATTCTTTATGATTTGTATTATTTGTACAGTTTTTTGTTATTTATTGTAATTTCATGTCAGTCATTTCATTTCATTATAGTGAACTATACAGGATATGGTTTTAGTTTTTTTTTCAATTTATTAAAACTTGTTTTGTGACATAAGACATGGTCTATGTTCAAGAATTTTTCACTAATGAAAAAAGAAGTGTGTTCTACAACTATTTGATGAAATGTTCTTTAAATGTCTTGTAGGTCCATTTGATCCATAGTACAATTTAATTGTAAGATTTCTTTGTTGATATTTTTGCCTATTGATGATAGTAGGGTGTTAATGTTAGAGCCTATCTTTCTCTTTAGATCTTATAGTGTTTGCTTTATAAAATTGGGTATTAGGCATTAGGTGTGTATGTACTTATAATTGTTATATGGTCTTATCAAATTGATCCTTTAATTATACAGAGACATTTTTTGTCTCTTTTTACAGTTTTTGTCCTAACATCTATTTTGTCAAATATAAGTGTAGCTACTCCTGTTCACTTTTGGTTTCTATTTGTCTTTTTCCATCTTTGCACCCAGTCTATTTGTACCTTTCCTGTGAAGTGATTTTCTTGTAAGCAGCATATTTTTGAGTTTTGGTTTTTAAAATTTATTCAGTCAGTCTATATCTTTTAATTGGGGATTATAGCCATTTCCTTACAAGGCTATTATTGATTGAAAAGCCTTATCTTGTTATTTTGTGAATTTTCTTCTGGTGTTTTGAATATCCTATGTTCTTTTCTTCCTTGTTTATCTTTGTGGTTGGTGGTTTACTCAGTTGATGAGTTTTTGCTCTCTTCTCTTTCTCTTTTGTGGATCTGTTCTTGTTTTATACTTTCATGTGTTTTCATGACAGTTATCTTTCTTTGCTTCTAGATGTGGAACTCCCTTACTTGTATTTTGGAAATCTTGTCAGATGGTGATAAATTTTTCTCAGATTTTGCTTGTCTTGGAAGTTCTCTATTTCTCTTTTGTTTCTGAAGGATAGTTTTGCTGAGTATAGTATTCTTGATTAGAATTTTTTTTTTCTTTCAGGGCTTAGAATCTTATTCTATTCCCTCCTGGCCTGTAAAGTTTCTGTTGAGAAATCTTATTTTAGTTTAGTTGTGGTATTCTTAATTGTGATTTGATGATTTACTCTTATAGTTTTAGAGTTCTTTTCTTTTTGTCTTTTAGTTTTGTAGTTTGACTTTAATATGCCACAGTGGGTATCTTTTCTGGCCATGTCTGTTTGGGGCCCTGTAAATCTCTGTCCCTTGATATCCATCTTTCCCAAGATAATGTTCATCTGTTATTCATTGAACATGTTTTCTATACCTGTCCCCTTTCCTTCCCCTCAGTCACTCCCAAAATGTGAAAATATATTTGTTTAATGATTTCAAAAGTCTCCACGACTGTCTTCATTTACTTTTTTTAATCATTGCTTTTCTTTTCTTATGTCTGGGATATGTCAGAAGACTTATCTTCAAGCTTGGCTATTCTTTCTTATGCTTGATCTAGTGTGTTATTGAGGCTTCAGCTGTATTGCTTATTCAACTTTTGAATTCTTCATTTCTGGTATTTCTGTTTGAGTTTTTTTTTTTTCATTTTTCTTTTATTATTCATATGTGCATACAAGGCTTGGTTCATTTCTCCCCCCTGCCCCCACCCCCTCCCTTACCACCCACTCCACCCCCTCCCGCTCCCCCCCCTCAATACCCAGCAGAAACTATTTTGCCCTTATCTCTAATTTTGTTGTAGAGAGAGTATAAGCAATAATAGAAAGGAACAAGGGGTTTTGCTGGTTGAGATAAGGATAGCTATACAGGGCATTGACTCACATTAATTTCCTGTGTGTGGGTGTTACCTTCTAGGTTAATTCTTTTTGATCTAACCTTTTCTCTAGTTCCTGGTCCCCTTTTCCTATTGGCCTCAGTTGCTTTAAGGTATCTGCTTTAGTTTCTCTGCATTGAGGGCAACAAATGCTAGCTAGTTTTTTAGGTGTCTTACCTATCCTCACCCCTCCCTTGTGTGCTCTCGCTTTTATCATGTGCTCATAGTCCAATCCCCTTGTTGTGTTTGCCCTTGATCTAATGTCCACATATGAGGGAGAACATACGATTTTTGGTCTTTTGGGCCAGGCTAACCTCACTCAGAATGATGTTCTCCAATTCCATCCATTTACCAGTGAATGATAACATTTTGTTCTTCTTCATGGCTGCATAAAATTCCATTGTGTATAGATACCACATTTTCTTAATCCATTCGTCAGTGGTGGGGCATCTTGGCTGTTTCCATAACTTGGCTATTGTGAATAGTGCCGCAATAAACATGGATGTGCAGGTGCCTCTGGAGTATCTGTTTGAGTTTTTTAAGATCTGTGTATTACTTCTGCATTTCTCACTTATATCAGGGATTGTTGACCCAGTTTCACTGAATTATCTGTCTTGGTTCTCTTCAATTTCATTACTTCCTTAGAATCATCCTTTCAATATTTTTTACATTTTTATTAGCATATATTAATTGTACAAGGGGAGTTTCATGGTTACACTGCCGTTTGTGTGTACAGTGTATCTTAATATCCCCTCCATCATTCTTCCTCATCTCCCCTCCCCACTTCTTAGAAAAATTTCAACAGGTTTCATTGTTCTATTTCATACATGTATGCAAAGTACATTGACTATATTTGCCTTTCTTCATCCTCTTTGTTTACCCTCCCCCTCCCATTGGTACCAATCTGTGGACAGGACCAGTTTTACCTTCCTGTCCTTCATTTTTTAAAGTATATGTTGATGGTTCAAAGGGGTTTCATTGTGGTATTTCACACATGCATATATTGTACTTTAATCAGATAACTCCTCTACTATTTAGACTTTCTACATTGCCCTGATACTCTATTATTCAATGGCTTTCAGTGCATTTCATTATAATCTTCATATGCAGATGTAATCTATTTCAGTATTATTCATCTTCTCTGATTCTCTTTTTCTCTTCTTAGTCTCCTCACACAGACCCACTGTTATAATCAAGTGCTCACTCTCTGTCTCTCCCTTCCCACCTCTCTCTCATAAACTTACAGACTTATATATGTATATACATATACATACAGACATATATGTATATAAGATCATGTATACTTATGTATATATTTATCTTTTAGGTTTAGCTTCCACATGTGAGGGAGAACATGTGGCCTGTGTCCCAGCATGGCTTACTTCGGTTAGCATGATAACCTCCAGTTTTGTCAGCTTACTACAAACAACACAATTTCTTCCTTCTTTATGGCTGTGTAAAAATACTATATTTTCTTAATCCATTCATCACTGATAGGGAATCTGGGCTATTTCCATAGGTTGGCTTTTGTGAATAGTGCTGCAACAAACATTGGTATAAAAGTGTCCCTATTGTGTTTTGGCTTACATTCCTTTGTGTATATGTTCAGGAGTGGTATTGCTGGATCATATAGTAGATCTATTTTTAGTTTTTTGAGGCAACTCCAGGTAATGTTTTCAATAGTGAGTAAACTAATTTACATTCACATCAACAGTGAATAAGGTTTACTCCCCTCCTACATCCTTGCCACCATTTGTTGTTGTTTGTGTTCTTGATGGTAGCCATTCTGACTTGAGTGAGGGGAAATCTCAGTGTTGTTTTGATTTTTTATTTTCTTTATAACCAAAGATATTGAGCATTTAGTCATGTATTTATGGCTACTCATACTTCTTTTGAGAACTGTCTGTTCAGTTCATTGTGCATTTATTCACAGGGTTGTTGATTCTCTGTGGGGTTAGTTTTTTGAGCTCCCAGTATATTTTGGTTATTAATACCTTGTCAGGTATACAGCTGGAAACGTTTTTTTTCCCATTCTATAGGCTGTCTCTTCAGTCTGGCTACTGTTTCCTTTGCTGTGTATAAGCTTTTTAATTTGATGCATCCCATTTGCCAGTCCTTTCTGTACTGGAGTTTTATTTAGGAAGATATTACCTATGCCTATATGTTCCAGTGTTTTCCCTGTTCTTTTTTTGTGGTTGTTTCACAGTTTTATGTCTTACATTAAAATCTCCAATTCATTTTGAATTGATAATAGTACAGAGTGAGAGTGTGGGATCTAGTTTCAATCTTCTACAGGTAGATAGCCAGTTTTCCTAGCATCATTTGTTGTAGAGACTGTCTTTTCTCTAATGCATGTTTTTGGTTCCTTTGCCAAAAACAAATAGCTGTAGCTGCATGGAATTTTGCCTGGGTCTTCTATTCTATTCCTTTGTTTTCATGTTTGTCTTTGTGCCAGCACCATGTTGTTCTTGTTACTATGGCTCTGTAGTATATTTTGAGTCAAGTATGGTGATACCCCCAGTATTGCTCTTTTTGCTCAGAATTGCTCTGGCTATTTGATGTTTTTTTTTCTGTATGCCACTATATGAACTTTCAGATTGATTTTTTTCTCCCTATAAGGAATGTCATTGGAATTTTGATGGGGATTGCACTGAACATATAAATCGCTTTTGGTAGTGTAGCTAGTTTCACAATATTGATTCTGCTGGATTCATTATCATTTGATGTCTTTCCATGTTCTAATGTTTTGTTTTAGTTCTTCAGTGATTTACAGTTACATTGTATGGGTCTTTCTCTTTCTTCATTAAGTTTGTTCCTAGGTATTTTATTTATTTATTTATTTGTTTATATGCTGTTGTAAATGACATTATTTTCCTGATTTCTTTCTCCATCTGTTCATTGTTGGTGTATAGAAATGCTACTGATTTTTATATATTGATTATGTCTCTTGCTACTTTGCTGAATGTACATGAGATCTAAGAGTTTTCTGGTAGAAATTTTAGGCTCATTACAGTGTAAGATCTTATTTGCAAAAAGGGATAATTTTACTTTTTCTATTTGAATCACTTTTATTTTTTTCTCCTGTCTTTAGTTCTCTGGGAAGAAATTCTGGTACTACAATGAATGAGAGTGGGGAGAGTGGACCTTCTTGCCTCATTCATTATGGCTGTAGGTTTGTCATAAATAACCCTTATAATGTTAATGTATGTCCCTTATATTCCTAATTTCTTCTAAGTTTTTATCATGAATTGATGTTAAGTATTCTTGAAGGCTTTTTTGCATATATTGAAATGATAGTATCTTTTTTGTCCTTAATTCTGTTTATGTGTTATATTAAGTTTATTGAGTCATGTATGTTATACCATCCTTGCATCCCTGGAATGCAACCTACTTGATTATGGTGTATGATCTTTTCCATGTGTTGGTGAATTTGGTTTGCAAGTATTTTATTGAGGGTTTTTGAATATGTGTTCATTAAACATACTGGCCTATAACTTTTTTTTTTAATGTGTTTTTACTTGTTTTGGTTTTAGAGTAAAACTGGCTTCATGGAATGAGTCTGATAGTATTTCTTCAGTTTGTATTTTTTGGAATAGTTAGAGAAGCATTGATGTTAATTTTTCTTTAAAAGTCCAGTAGAATTCAGCAGTGAATTTATCCAGGGCTGGACTTTTCTTTTTTGGGAGGTTCTTTGTATCTGTCCCAATCTCATTACTCATTACAGATCTGTTTAAGTTGTTTATTTCCTCTTGGTTCAATTTTGGCAAGTCATCTGTTTCAAGAAATTTATCTATTGCCTTTTGATTCTCTGGTTTGCTGAAATATAGGTTTTCAAAATATTCCTATATGATCTTGTAAGTTTCATTGAAATCTGTTGTAACGGTCCCCTTTTAATCCATAATTTCATTAATTTAGGTCTTCTGTTTTCTTTTTTTGGTTAGTTTGAGTAAAGCTTTGTTGTGCTAGTTTATCTTTTCAAAGAATCATCTTTTTGTTTCATTGATTCACTGGTCTCCATTTCATTAACTTTGTTATAATTTTTTTTTTTGTGGTACTAGGGCTTGAACTCAGGCCCTTCACTTGAGCTACTCTACCAGCCCAATATTTTGTGATGGGATTTTTCAAGATAGGGTCTCATGATCTATCTGCCTGAGCTAGCTTTGAACTGCAATCCTCCTGATCTCTGCCTCTTGAATAGCTAGGATTACAGGTGTGAGCCACTGGCACCTGGCTGCTCTAATTTTTATAATATTTTTCTGTCTACTATTTTTGCAATTGCCTTTCCTTGTTTTTCTAACAATTTGAGGTACATCATCAGATTTTTTATTAGAGATCTCTCACATTTTCTGATAAGGACGCTTATAAACTTCTCTCTAAGACTGCCTTTTCTGTGTCCCAAATATTCTGGTAAGTGGTGTTCTTTTCATTTGAATACAAATGCTTCTTAATTTCTTTCCTACTTTCTTCAATGATCTATTGATCATTCAAAAGTGTGTTGTTCAATCTCCATGAGTTCAAATGGTTTTTGTAGTTTTCCTTGGTATTGATTTCTAATTTTAATACAGGTCTGTTAGGATTAAATACAGGGGATTTTTTGAGGGTTTTTTTTTTTTTTGAGATTTGCTTCATGACCTAGAATATGGTCTATTTTGCAGAATGTTCTGTGGGCCACTGAGAAAAATGTATAATCCATTGCTGTAGGATGGACTACTCTAAAAATTTCTGTTAAGTGCATTTCATCCTTGGTATTATTTGACTCTAGGACATCTTTTTCGTTTTTTTGTTTGGATGTTCTGTTCATGAGAGTAGGTTGTTGAGATCTCAAACTATTACTGTATCTTGACCTATCTGTTCCTTTGTGCTCAGAAATGTTTGTTTTATGAATGTGGATGCACTAATGATTGGTGTGCATATGTATTTGGAATTGTATCTTCTTGCTGGATTTTTCTCTTTATTCATATGTAGTGAACTTCTTTATCTCTACTCACTGATTTTTTACTTAAAATCTGTTTTGTCTAATATGAGAATAGCTACTCATGTTTGTTTTCTATTTCTGCATAACTGGTATATCTTTTCCCAACCTTTCACTTTTAGTTTGTGTGAGTCTTTGGTTGTGAGGTGTGTTTCTTGTAGACAACAGATTGTTGGACCTTACATTTGATCCAATTAGACAATCTGAATCTTTTGATTGGTTAGTTAAGTCTGTTTACATTTAATGGTATGATTGAAAGTTGTTTACTGATTCTTTTGTTTCTATTGCTCTTCTTCCAGGTTGAGTCTTATGTTGATTGTTATTTTCCTTTGGTGTTGTTCATCTTCAGGTTTTGCTGGTTTACTGAATTGATCATGCTTAATACTTTCCTAGTTCTCATGGGTTCTGCAATTTTCATTTTGAGTTTTATTCTTTCCTGGCCTCATGTTTTGTGATTTTCTTTCTCTTCAGTGTGAAATATTCCCTTAAGTATCTTCTATAATACAGGCCCAATAAATATGAACTGTTTTAGCATATCCTTATCCTGGAAAGTCCTTATTTCTCCATTAAGATCAAAGGGTAGCTTTGCTGGTATAGTATTTTTGGTTGGCTGTTATTTTTTGTCAGAACTTGATTTATTTTTTTCCATGTATTCCTGGATTTTAGGGTTTGTGCTGAGTGATGTTAGGTGATTCTAATATGCATACCTTTCTGTTTAAGCTGGTGGTTTTCTTTTGCAGCTTTCAATATCCTTTCTTTGTTCTCTGGTTTTGGCATTTTAATTATGTTATGATGTGGAGTTTTTCTTTTCTGGTCATGTCTATTTGGAGTTTGAAATGTCTCCTGTACATGAATATCTATATCATCACATAGACTGGGGACATTTTCTGCTATGATTTAATTGAATAGGTTTCCTATGCCTTTAATTTGCATTTCAACTCCTTTTTCTACCCCATGTCCCAGAGTTCTTATATATTGTAATCACAGGTATTTATTTTTTCCTTTGTGATTGTTTGCTTGCAGTACCTTGTCAATCTTGTCTTCTGTGTCTGATATTCTTTCTTCTGCTTGATCTTGTCTGTTGATAGTATCCACTGTGGTTTTCATTTGATTTACTAAGGTTTTCATTTCTAACATTTCTATTTATTCATTTTATTTTTTTTTCATAATTAACTTTTCCTTGCTGAATTTCTCTTCCATGTTGCTGACTTTCTTGTGTAGGTGTTGAGTTGATTTTCTAACTTCATTAATCTGGTTATTTGAATCCTCTTTAAGATCTTTGATCATTTGTAAGCCTCTGAATTCTCTATCAATTCTATCTATTTCAGCCATTTCATTATCTTTGGATTTAGCTGTTGAGTTGTTGGGGGATTTTGGAAGGAAGACACTGCCTTGTTTTTTCATATTTAAATTTCTGTGCTGTATTTGCACATCTGTTGAGCTGAATTTCTGTTTTACTTACTTACATATTGTGGAGAACCTACTGCAGTAACAAGGTATTCAGCACTAAACCAAAGATTTGAATGATTAAGAAACAGTTGAAAATCTGTCTCCTTAAGGGTTATATGGGAACAAAACTCTAGTTCCTAAGGGGATGATTGGGGGGGGGTTACATTTTTTAAAAGGTGTAAAGATTGGAAATTGAGTGATATAGGGGATAGATGTGGGGAAGGGAGAGGAATAGGAAGGTATGAGGAAGGGGAGGTAGATATAGTAGATAATAGGATGAGAGAGAGCACTGTTTAGTTTTAATAGAGAAAAACTGGCTTGGGAAATAAGGAGAAAAAATATAAAACAAAGAAAAAAACAGATTCCAACATAAAAGCTAAATTAAAACAAACAAAAAGAATCAAATGAAAACAGATTGGATGAAAAAAAATTTATATTTCTCACTGAAGAAAAGAATTGATAGTCCTTTTGTTTTGTTCATGTTAATGCCTCTTACCAGTGGTTGTTATGGGAACAGCTTCAAGAGGGTGGGATTGCACATCTGGAGGTTTTGGCTTGCTAGGGAAGTATTTCTAGTAAGGAGGTTTTTGCAAGAAGACAAAATTCCTACCTTACGGTACAGGTAGGGGCCTTGTGAAGGGGATAGCTCAGACTGCATGGTTGACACACTTGAGGACAATTTCCAGAACAAGGAATTTTGCTGGCAGAATTGTTCTGAGACTGCACTACCTTCATAGATGGGGGATGAGACTTCCTTTTGAAATGCAGAGAGATCTTAGTGGGCAGGGCTGCTAGTTCAGTGTTGGGATTGCAGCCACAGCCAGTGGGTGGCAGCTCAGAACACATTAGTGACACCCTCCACCTAAGATTCCTGTTGCCCTGTTTTCCCAAGTTCACTTCCTGGACCCTTTGTAAATCAGTGTCTGTGACAAATCTAAATCCCCACCAGCTTTTTGTCCACACTGAGTCTCAGTTGGCCTCTGTCTGATGAAACTCCTGTGTGGGTCTAAGACTGGGTATCTTTAGTCAACTCACTTAGAAGAATTTGTTCCCACGAGTTGAGCTGGTCTGAGAGGTTAGCCCTTGGTTGGTTTTCAGTTTGGTCTTTCTGATGTGGGTGGTGATGCACAGATGCCTGTTGGCCAGGGAAAGGTTTCTGCTTTTAATTTTCCTTTGTGGTTGTCTTGTTTGCAAGGTGGCCTTTGCAAGTGATTCCTGTAGGAAGCGATTCAGGTCCAGATTTGGAAGCTGGGGGGTGGGGGGAGAAAACTTGGACTGGGAGGAGCACAGGATGGAGCCTGTCCAGTTATGCGCCCTTGCACCTGTGGCTGGTTTGTGATTTTAGAGATTTAGTTAGCTGTAGTTATCTCTAGCTATTATCTGTCCTTACATCAGCACCCTCTTTTTTTGGTATACTGAATTGTTCACCTCTCCTTGTAAGCTACATACCTGAGGTTTTATTTTAGATTCATGGAAGCACAGAGAATTGGTGCCTGTCAGAAATCTGCCATCTTCCAAGTACTTCTTTTAAATTTTTTATCATGCATTTCATCAGTGTTCTTTTTTTGAAGTCTAGAGAGTTATTGTGTTCCTTTGCATTACCTTGTCTTTTCATATTTCTTGTAACCCTACATTGAGATTTACACATGTGGTGGGCTGGTTGTCTGTTACACTATTATAAGGTGGTTTTCATAGCAAATAGTGTTCTCCTGAAGTTATGTTTTGGGGTCTTGGTTTGGTAAGGTACATTGTCTTTGTTTCTAGTTGGTTGCTATAGTATAGTATCCTTATAGTTGTAATCAGTGGGTTTGGGCATGATGCATGCCCAAAGTGGGTTTGGGTAGGGTCAAAGAGCCTTTCTGTCTCCAATAGTCATGTTGGGTAGGGATATTCTAGTACCCCAGGGGGATGCAGTGTACACAGTAAGGATAGTGTCCTCACTTTGTGGCCACTATTACAATGGAAGTGGTGTTGCTGGAATTGTGGAGCATCATGGATTTTTCATCAGCAGTGGTAGCATACACTTGATCCTAGAAGCAGCTTTGGTAATGATGGGGTGGGGGAGGGCAAAGAGTATGGAATATGCACTTGGGCCTGATGATAGTGTGGGTAGAATAAGGTAGTAGCTCAAGAGACTAAGCACCTACTGGACCATGAAGGGCAAGTGGCTAGTGGCAAGTAGTAGTGTAACTCTGCCCACCAGATGTCATATGTGTTTCAGCATTCTGAAACCTGGGGGTTGAGGGGAAGACAATGCAAACTCTGTCTCTGGAGTAAAGCTATGATACAGTCTTTAGGAGGCTCCATAATTAGGCTGCACACTTATCCCTCTTGTTGCTAGTGCTGCTGATGTTGGAGCAAGATTTATAGCATCCACAAAGATGGTGTGGCTGGGGCTTTCCTTTCCTTTCACCCATTCCCCTGCAGTAGGGTATCTACCCCATTGGAAAACTTTGGTCGTATCTGCCACTGTGCTTTCTCCTGCTTTCTATTCTGCTATCTCTGGTCTCTGTGTCTTACAAATTCCTGTCTGCTTTACTGGGTTCCAGTACCACTAATCCCAAATATAGAGCATTCTTCTCCTTTTTTTTTTTAAATTCCTTTATGCAAATTTATGGGAATGCAAACTAGTGCAACCACTTTGGAAAACAATATGGAAGCTTCTTTAAAAACTAAACATAGATCTGGCAAATGATCCAGTAATCCCACTCCTCAGGATATACCCAAAGGAACACAACTCAGGTTACTCCAGAGGCACTTGCACACTCATGTTTATTGCAGTGCTATTCACAATAGCTAAGTTATGGAAACAGTCAAGATGCCCCACTACAGATGAATGGATTAAGAAAATGTGGTATTTATACACAATGGAATTTTACTCAGTCATAAAGAAGAATGAAATCTTATCATTTGCAAGTAAATGGATGGAACTGGAGAACATCATCTCAAGCGAGGTTAGCCAGGTGCAGAAGACCAAAAATCATATGTTCTCCCTCATATGCTGACTTTAGGTCTAGGGCAAATGCAGTAATGCTGTTGGACTTGGGGCACATTCTAAGGAGAGAGCACATATGGGAGGATTGGTAGGAAACCCAAAACTTGAAAGTGTTTGATATCCCCACTGCAGAAGAGCTAATATGGTAACCTTAAAACAACAGAGGTCAATATGGGAAGGTGACTGGAAATAATGAAAAGGTCAGATAGAGATGAATCAATTCAGGTTGTAATACACTTGTGCATGGAAGCAATGCTAGGAACCTCTCCACATAGCTATCCTTACCTGAACTAGCAAAACTGCTTTGTCTTTCTTATTGCTTATGTCTTCTCTTCAACAAAATTGGAGAGAAGGGCAGAGCAGGTTCTGCCTGGAAGCGAGGGGGTGAGGGGGAGAGGGAGGGGTCAGGGGGCAGAGGGGAGAAATGGCCCAAACAATGTCTGCACATATGAATAAATGAATAAAGAAAAAATTTTCTTTATGTTAGAGAAATTCCTTTAGTCATTCCAAAGGGTAGATTTTCTAGAAATAAATGGTTTTAGTTTTTCTTTATCTGAGAATATTTTTAGTTCTCTTTCATTTATAAGGGATATTTCTTTCTGGATATAGGAATCTATAGCTGACAATTACTTTCAGTATAGTAATGTATCACTGAATTATGGGTATATTCTGAGATGTGATGTTATACAGTTTTGTCATGCAAACATCATAGAATGTCCTTACACAAATTAAGATGGCTATGTCACTAGGTCATATAGTCTTTTAGACCACCATCAGTTATGAGGCTTGTCATTGACAAAAACATCATTCTTGGGTGCATGACTGTATTAGAAAAATCAAGTATTTCCTTTTTGACTCTGGTTTTAGAAGAGAGGTCTGTTGTCATTAAAATTCCTGTTCAATTTTAATGTATCATTTGTTTCTGATTGTTTTCTAGATTTTTGAAAATTGTTAGTCTTCAAAAGCTTAATTACATTATTTCTTGGCATGGATATTTCTGGGTTTATCTTATTTGATATTTACTCAGATTTTTACATCTGTAGGTTTATGCATTTCATCAAATTGGGGAATTTTTTTGCCATTATTTGTTATTTTTAAAATTTAAACTATGATAATTGTATACATTTAAGGTGATATACATATTTTGTATATGACACATATGGTATACGTATGGGCAGTGCTAGAAAAGTTGAGGCACTAGGTGGACTGTCTAACCCCTTCCTAGGATAGTCTGATTTTAGTTTTGGAGTGAGCTGTGGGAAGAAGTTTGTGGAACAGGTACAGTGCTACTATTTTATTCTCTGTAGATTCTGGGGGACTAGTGAATGCTAAGTCACATTATCTCCCAGAAACTGGCTAATTAGAAGTCAAACTCTTAGGCAGCAGCTGGAAAAGTCAAAGTGCTAGATGTGTAGTCTCTTTGCAAAGGGAGATGTTTTTTGGGGATGGGGTGGGTGAAGCTGTGAGAAGTGCCCACATGCCCATTCAAGCTCCCAGGGGACTCTGATAGTTTATCTAGCAGATGAAAAAGTTAGGGCTCTCGATGTGTGATCCAAACCCTTTGATTGTTCTTTAGGGAGAAACTGGAAGTTGAAGGTTCCTTGATTACAAGATGCTGTTCTTGGAGTGGAATTTATAGTCAGTGTTTCTCAGCTTTTCTGACCTGTTAATGAGTCTCTTAACTAGTTTCTAGATTTTTCTCAGAAGGAGTTGATTCATGTATAACTGTTTATTTGTTGCATTTGTAGCTAGAGGGCCATACCTGAGCTGCCTATTTTGCCTATCTTTCTGACTTCATTCCTAATCATTTTCTTGTAATAGTTTATCAGTCCTATTGTCTTTCTCCTCTCCTTCTTTGATTCTTGTGGTATCACTGTTAGATTTTTATTTTTTGATATTGACCCACAGAACCATGAGCTTCTGATTCTGATTTTGATTCTGATTATTATTATGTGCTATCTTTTCCCCTTTGTTCAGATTGGGTAAATTCTATTGATCTCCCCTCAAGTTTATTGGTTTTATCCTCTGTCATTTGCTCTCTGCTTCTCAGCCTATCCATTTTTATTTTGATTACTTTTCAGTTCTATGCCTTTAGTTCTCTTTTATAACTTCTATGCCTTTGCTGAGTTTGTGTGTGTGTGTGTGTGTGTGTGTGTGTATGTGTGTGTGTGTATGTGTATGTTTTCTGTATCAAGAATGTTTGTAGCCAAGTGCATTTATTTGGTGGCTTATACCTGTAATCCTAGCTACTTGGGGAGCTGAGATTGGGAGGATTGTGGTTTTAGGCCAGCCCAGGAAAATAGTTCATGAGACCCCATCTCCAAAATAACCAGAGCAGAATGGATTTGAGGGTGTGGCTCAAGTGGTAGAGCACCTGCTTTTAAAATGCATTTCCACCAAAAACCAAAACAAAACAAAACAAAAAAATGGTATTTGTAGTTGATTATTTAAGGATTTTTGTGATGATTGTTGTATTAGTCTTTTGTCACTGTGACAAAATGTCTAAGAAAAGCAATTTAAAAGGAGGAAAGATTTATTTTGGTTCAGGGTTTCAGCGGGCTCAGTTCATGGTCAGCTGACTCCATTGCTTTGGACCTGAGGCAAGGCAGACTATCCCAGCAGTGGGAGAATGTGCTGGAATAGGCTTCTCACTTCATGGTAGCCAGGGAGCACACAGATAGAGACAGAAAGGGACCTGGGACAAGATACAACCCACAAGCTTATGCCTCCCGTGACCTACTTCCTCCAGCTAGGCCCTATCTCTGAGAAGTTTCCATTACTTCCCAATATTATCACCAATTATGAACCCATCAGTGAATTAATCCATTGACTAGGTCAGAGCCCTCATGATCCAATCATCTCTTAATGATGATGGGGTGACCAAAGCTTCAACAGTTGAGCATTTCGGGGGACATTTCATATCTAAACCATAAGAGCTACTAAAAACCTTCATCAGAAAATTGTATCACCTGATTCATCTTGGTGCTGGCATGTGTTGATTATCTTTCTCATTCATGTTATCATTATCTTGGTTCCTAGTATGACTGATTTTCATTTGTTCTGGAATCCTGGATATTAAATTATGGAACTCTGTGTCCTAATAGACTTTTTTTTACAAACCAGGTAGTCTTCCTGTTGAGGTATAGCTGAGGGGTAGGTGGGAGTACATGTTCATTTTTCTGCTAGACTCTGTTGACATATCCATCTCCAGTTGATGTGGGCCACTGATTCACATTGCCTTCTTTCATATGGGTAGAGTGGAAGGTCATCTTTCAACTGGACATTAGTGACATCAGAAGAGATAGAAGCATAGTTTCCACTACCTCTCCTTGCACCACCTTGCTTGACTTCTTTGTTGTGAACAGAGGCTCTACTTCTACTTGTCTCCACTGACACCATGGGGGCAAAGATGGCCAGAAGTGTAACTAGTCCTTTCTTGTCACTTTGTTCAGTTTTGTTGCTGCAAGGTAGTTATGAAAGTTTAGCTTCCCAATGGACCCTTGGCTGACGATGTAGCATGTAGTTGTGTGTGTGTGTGTGTGTGTGTGTGTGTGTGTGTAGCCTAATGATGACTAGCACTGTTTTGCACTTCTTCATTAAGTGGTATTGCTCCTGGATGAGGATGGAGCCACAGCTTTCCACTGAACTCCACTGACTCTGCCTTTGTGGGGTAATTGGAATGCCTGTTCCTTCTGCTAGATGGAGGATGAAAGATCAACTGCTCATTCTTACTTACTGATACCACCCTATCTGTTATCTGCCCTCATTGGGCAGCTCACCTGCTAGGTAACACAGGTACCACTTGGCAGGGAAATGGAGTGCTGTTTACACCAGGCAGGGGTGAAATATTAGTTCCCTGCTTGTGCCTTTAAACACCACTTCTTTTTTTTTTCCTTTTTCTTTTATTATTCATATGTGCATACAAGGCTTGGTTCATTTCTCCCCCCTGCCCCCACTCCCTCCCTTACCACCCACTCCGCCCCCTCCCTCTCCCCCCCTCAATACCCAGCAGAAACTATTTTGCCCTTATTTCTAATTTTGTTGTAGAGAGAGTATAAGCAATAATAGGAAGGAACAAGGGTTTTTGCTGGTTGAGATAAGGATAGCTATACAGGGCATTGACTCACATTGATTTCCTGTGTGTGGGTGTTACCTTCTAGGTTAATTCTTCTTGATCTAACCTTTTCACTAGTACCTGTTCCCCTTTTCCTATTGGCCTCAGTTGCTTTTAAGGTATCTGCTTTAGTTTCTCTGCATTGAGGGCAACAAATGCTAGCTAATTTTTTAGGTGTCTTACCTATCCTCACACCTCCCTTGTGTGCTAAAGCTTTTATCATGTGCTCATAGTCCAATCCCCTTGTTGTGTTTACCCTTGATCTAATGTCCACATATGAGGGAGAACATACAATTTTTGGTCTTTTGGGCCAGGCTAACCTCACTCAGAATGATGTTCTCCAATTCCATCCATTTACCAGCAAATGATAACATTTTGTTCTTCTTCATGGCTGCATAGAATTCCATTGTGTATAGATACCACATTTTCTTAATCCATTCGTCAGTGGTGGGGCATCTTGGCTGTTTCCATAACTTGGCTATTGTAAATAGTGCTGCAATAAACATGGGTGTGCAGGTTCCCTTGGAGTAACCTGTGTCACAGTCTTTTGGGTATATCCCCAAGAGTGGTATTACTGGATCAAATGGTAGATCGATGTCTAGCTTTTTAAGTAGCCTCCAAATTTTTTTCCAGAGTGGTTGTACTAGTCTACATTCCCACCAACAGTGTAAGAGGGTTCCTTTTTCCCCACATCCTCGCCAACACCTGTTGTTGGTGGTGTTGCTGATGATGGCTATTCTAACGGGTGAGGTGGAATCTTAGCATGGTTTTAATTTGCATTTCCTTTATTGCTAGAGATGGTGAGCATTTTTTCATGTGTTTTCTGGCCATTTGAATTTCTTCTTTTGAGAAAGTTCTGTTTAGTTCACATGCCCATTTCTTTATTGGTTCATTAGTTTTGGGAGAATTTAGTTTTTTAAGTTCCCTATATATTCTGGTTATCAGTCCTTTATCTGATGTATAGTTGGCAAATATTTTCTCCCACTCTGTGGGTGTTCTCTTCAGTTTAGAGACCATTTCTTTTGATGAACAGAAGCTTTTTAGCTTTATGAGGTCCCATTTATCTATGCTATCTCTTAGTTGCTGTGCTGCTGGGGTTTCATTGAGAAAGTTCTTACCTATACCTACTAACTCCAGAGTATTTCCTACTCTTTCCTGTATCAACTTAAGAGTTTGGGGTCTGATATTAAGATCCTTGATCCATTTTGAGTTAATGTTGGTATAGGGTGATATAAATGGATCTAGTTTCAGTTTTTTGCAGACTGCTAACCAGTTTTCCCCGCAGTTTTTGTTGAAGAGGCTGCTATTTCTCTATCGTATATTTTTAGCTCCTTTGTCAAAGATAAGTTGGTTATAGTTGTGTGGCTTCATATCTGGGTCCTCTATTCTGTTCCACTGGTCTTCATGTCTGTTTTTGTGCCAGTACCATGCTTAAACACAACTTCTTAGGGAAATTGGAATGTGTTGTCAGTAAGGTGGCAGTGGAATAAGGTGGCAGATCAATTTCCAGATCAGCCCTGCTGAATTCTGTGGAGTAGAGAAGAGGAGAACACACATTTTCTATTGATGTTTGACTAGAATAGGGTAGAAACCACCTCCCCATCTCCCTCTCTCTGTCCCTCCTCTCTCCTCTTCCTTCTTTCCCTCCTCCTTCACTCTCTACTGCTCTTCTCCTTTTCCTCCTCTCTCTTCCCCTTCCTTCATCTATCCTCCTTTCTTCTCCTCACCTCTAAGGTGCCTAGACCAGCCTTCTTTCCACCTTTTAGAGTTTTCCTGAGCTTGCTTGTAATGTTAACTGCAGAGTTTAAAGGAGACTTAATAGAGAATATTGGGGCTACTATGTATCATGGTAGAATTGGAGTACTGCATCCCAATGTTTTAATATTTGTGTTTTCATTCCAATTCAGTTTGAAATATTTCCTAATTTCTGCTTTATTTTTCTTAACTTCTGGGTGATTTATAAGCTTATTATTTCACGTTATAAATATATTTTCCTTTGTTTTTGGGTGGTACTGGAGTTTGAACTCAGGCAGGACCTTGCACTTGCTAGAGAAGTGCTCTATCACTTGAGTCACACCTTTAGCCCATTTTGCTTTAGTTATTTTTCATATAGGGCCTCACTTTTTGCCCTTGTCTGGGCTTAGACTGTGATCCACCTACCTATACCTTCCAGTAGCTGGGATTACAAGTGTGTCTCATTACACCCAGCTTGCTTGTTGAGATATGGTCTCATTAACTTTTTGCCCTGGCTGGCCTCAAACTGTAATCCTCCTGATCTCTGCCTCCTTACCAACTGGTATTATAAGGTGTGAATGACTGCATCCATCCTCCAGTAATCCTTATATTGTTAATTTCTAATTTAATTCTGTTATGGTAAGTGAATATACTTTGTATGACATGAATCCTTTTAAATAAATCAAAGCTTTATGTTTTCTAACTTGATAAATGTTAAATGGGTACTTGAAACGAATGTGTTTTCTGTTATTAAGTGAATTTTTCTATAAATGTCAATTAGGTTGAATTGATTGATACTGTTTTTAAATCTCTATTTGTTATGCTTTTCTGTCTATTTTCTCTATTATTGAGAGTGGTATTGAACTCTCCACTGTAATTGTAGATTGACCTGTTTGTTCTTGAAGTTCCATCAGCTTTTGTTCATGTACTTTGAAGTCTGTTATTAACGGTATAACATTTTAAGAGTAAGTCATCTTAATGAATTGAATCTTTTTTTCCATTATGAAATAACCTTCTTTGTCCCTGTTAATATTCTTTGATCTGAGGTCTATTTTACCTGATATGAATATAACCACAGAAGCTTTCTTTTAATTAGTCTTAGCCTGATACATATTTTTTCCATATCTTGTATTTTTAACCAGTTTGCATGTTCATACTTATAGTCAGCATATAGTTGAACATTTCATGTCCAATTTGATAATCTCTACCTTTTAAAATAATAATCTTTGATTCATTCTGTATGAAAAATATATTCACATTTAACATACACTTTGGAAAGTTGTCACTTTTATAGTATACAATTGATCAACTTAGTTTCATGTTAAAGTGATCATATATGGTAAATTCTGTTTTTTCTTTTGACATAGTTGTATGGATTGAAATACAGGTATTGACTTATGTAACTATTAGTTAGGATACAGAAGAGTTTCATCGCCTAAAAGTCTTTCTCATGTTATCCCTTTGTAGTCAGCCCATTCTTCTACCCATATCTATAGCAACCACTGTTTTGTTGTTGTTGGTATAATTTTTTTCTTTTTGAAAGTATCTTTTCAAGAAAAAACATTAGAAGGTAGTATTTATGATTATTGGTCTGTAGTTTTCTTTTCCAATAATGTTTCTGGTTGGTGTAGTTATCAGAGCAAGTCTTGAAAAATTTAGTTGGAAGTTATTTGTTTCTTTATATTCTGGAAGAGTTGTGTAGAATTGGATTTTTAAAAATTCCTTTTTAAAAGTTTGATAGACTCTTCCAGTGAAACCATTTGAACTCAGAATTTTCTTTTTGAAAATTTTAGATTGCAATTAAAACCTTTCAGTAGCTATGGCATCATTATATTCCTGAAAAATGGGCTAGCCAACTCTTGTCAATCATTACTTGAAGATGGCAAGGATGGAGTTGGGTATTATTCTCCAGAACTTCTGGTCTGTGGTTCACACAGGCAGAGTAAGCACCTAGAGAAAGCCTCAGGTGCTGTTAGTTGAAGGTGCCTGCCTACATAGAAATTGTAACAGAGCTATGGTAAGGACACTGACAGCAGCTATTATAAATCCACACCTTTTTTACCACTCAGTTACTCCTTTGTTCCTGGTTTTCTGGGAGATTTAATTATGAAAGTCTTTGTAAATTTTGTCAAATGCTTTTTCTGTACATATCAATAGGATAAATTATATTCATTTTTGAAAGTTATACCAATTTTGCATTCATGGGATAAATCATACTTATTCAAAATGTGTAGTTCTTTTTATATATTATATTCAGTTTTCCAAAATTTTGATTAGTATTTTTGAATCAATATTCATGTGAGATATTAGTCTGAAGTTTTCTTTTTTGCATGTCATTCTTTTGTTTTGGTGTCAAAGAAATACTACTCTCATAGAGTAAGTCCAAAAGTAACTTTTCTTCTAAATTTTTATCTAGAATTTTGCAGAACTGTATTTTCTTTTAATGCTTTGTAGATTTCAGAAGTGATATCATCTGGGCCTAGAGTTTTCTTTGAGGAAAGGATTTTAATTACAATATGGCTTCATTAGTTGATATAGTGTTGTTAGCTTTCCTACTCTTGTGTAATTTATTTCTTTCCATCTAAGATAACTGATTTAAGATCTTTTCACTAATGTAGGTATTATAAACTCTAAATTTCTCTTGAAATGCTGCTTTAGTTGAACCACATGCTTTTGATATATTTTTATTATTCTATTAAAATGTTTTGTGATTAAGCTTATGATTTCTTTTACCACCAATGCTTACTTAGTAGTTTGTGACTTAATTTCCAAACATTTGTAGATTTTCTGGGTATGCATTATTAATTTCTAAAATAATTCCATTATGATAATTCCTTTTATGATTGCAGTACTTTTACTTGTGTTTAGGCTTGTTCTAAAGCCCCAGATAGTTTCTTTCTGAGTAATTGTTCCTTTCGTACTTTAAGAGAATGTGTATTCTGCTGTTGAGTAGTATTTTCTTCTATAAATGTCAGTTATCGATTGGTGATGATTAATTAAATCTTTATTCTTAAGGCTTTTCTGTCTTCTATCAGTTATTGAGAGAATATATATTAGTCTGAAGTTATTGAGAGAGGTGTTAAAAATTCCAACTGTAATTATGGATTTGTTTATTTCATAATTCTACCATTTTTGCATCATGTGTTTTTAATCTCTGTTATTAGGTGCAGAAATGTTTATGATTTTTATGTCTTTTTAATGAATTGGCTCATTTATCACTATGCAGTAACCATCTTAAGCTCTGGTAACATTATATTTTCTATCGTTTGGTTTGTCTTATATTAATATATTTCAATCTATGTTTTGATTAATGTTATATAATTATATAGCATGGTATATTATTTTCCAACTTTTTTTTTTTTTTTGCTGTACTGGGGCTTGAACTCAGGGCATTCACCTTGAGCCACTCTGCCAGCCTTATTTTTGTGAAGTGTTTTTCGAGATAGGGTCTTGTGAACTCTTTCCCTGGACTGGCTTCAAACTGCAGTCCTCCTGATACCTACCTCTTGAGTAGCTAGGATTAGAGGTGTGAGCCACCTGCACCTCGCCCAAGTTTTTAGTTTAACCTATTTGTGTATATTTAAAAGATGTTTCTTTAGCCATTATGTAGTTGAGTCTTGCTTTTGTTTTTAATGTGGTCTGATAGTCATTGAATTTTAATTTGGTTGTAAACGATATTCATATTTAGTGTGGAATTGGTATAGTTGAATTTAAATTTGTCATCTTGCAATTTTCTGTTATTCTGACCAGCTCTTAATTTTCCCATCTCTTCTGCTTTACTTTATGCTAAATTTTAAAAAATGGTTTTATTTTATCTTTCTTTCTTTCTTTAGCATATCAGCTAAAACTTTTTTTTAGTGCTTCTTTTAGGGCTTATAAAGATGAATACATCCTTAACTTAACACAGGTTACCTTCAATTAATATTATACCACTTTATAAATAGTATAAGAGCTCTACAATAGTATGTTTCCATTTTCATTCCTGTTGGCCTTTTTGCTCTTGTTGGCATACATGTTATAAGCCACAAATGCGTTGTTATTATTTTTGGTTTAGACAGCCAATTATCTTTTAAAGATAATTTTGAAGAGTGTTTTTATCCTTACCCATATTTAGCATTTTCAGTGTTACTCATTCTTTTTTGTATACCTAGATGTCTATGTTTGTATATCCAGATAATGTCTTAGTATCATTCTTCCCTTAACAATCATTTTAGTGCAGGTCATGTTGTTGATGAATTATTTCAGTTTTATGTGTCTGAAAAAAATTTTTATTTCACTTTTAGTTTTGAAAACAAACTTTGATCATTATTTTTTCAAATATCTTCTGTCATCCCTTTTTTTCTTCCTCATGACTACCATTACAACTATATGAGACCATTGATCCATAGCTCACTAATTTGTGATTCTCCCCTTCCCAGTTTTTTTTCCCTTGATGTTCTGCTTTGGATATTTTATGTTGATAAACATTCAAGTTCACTATCTTTAATGTAGTTTAAAAAGTCTCTACTTGTTTTAGTTTGAGATAGGTGATTCGATAGATCTTCTATTTGTCTACTTAACGGTTTTTACCTTCTTCAACATATGATGCAATATAGTATAATAAATGTTTTAATATCACTGTGTTATTTCTCTTCTCTGTTCCATTTCTGGTTCTATTTCTGTTAGTTGACTTTGCCCCTTATTATGGGTTGTATTTTTGCTTCTCTGCATATCTGATTGAATGGCTTACTTTTTGAATTTTAGCTTTTTGAGTGCTAGAGATTTTTGTGTTTTCATAATTACTGATCTTTGTTCTGAATGCATTTAAGTTACATGGTATATGTCCTTTTTTTTTTGCAGTACTTGGATTTGAACTCAGGACCTCTTGTTTGCTAGGCAGGAACTCTACCACTTGAGCCATTCTGCCAGCCCTTTTTTGTGTTGGGTATTTTTGAGATAGGTGTCATGAACTATTTGCCCGGGCTGGCTTTGAACCATGATCCTCTTGATCGTTGCCTCCTGAGTAGCTAGGATTATAGGTGTGAGCCACTGGTGCCTTGTCTATTATTTCCTTCTTGGTTTGTTCTTTCCCTAGTCTCCAGTAGTTTCCTTAACTAATTCCCTGATCAGTGATTTGCTAAAGGTTCAAAGTAGACCTTCCTTCAGATCTCTAGAGTTCTTGATTTTTTTTCCCCACATTCACTTAGTATTTTTATTAGGAAACATGAAACAATGTATAGCCATAATTTTTTAACAGAAAGTAGAAAATAACATTAAAAAAAATCAAGTTCTTTTTAATTTTGCATTTTCTTTGGTATTCTGTTTTGTGAACTCTATCTGTCCTTAACCTCCCCAGACTTAGTACTGTCTCAACTCAGTGAGCTTGCTAGATTTCATATGGGTTCCCATTCCTGTGCTGCAGCCCAAAAACTATATCCAGACAGTAAGTTGAAGCAGTAACAAGGCTCACTCATATTTTTCCCCTCTTTTTGGAATCACAGTCATTCCTCATCTGACATACGATGTCTGAAAACTGTAGTTACATAAATTTGTTCTATTTGGTTTGTTTAGATGGGAGGGAAAATTTGTTTCTTTAGAAAAAGAGAATTAGAAGCTCTCATGTGATATACATTTTTATGAAAAGAAACAAATGATAAATATATAGAAGTATATATCATTTGATATAGAATATGTAAGTAAATTTTGTTTGATGGTGTTTTCTCATTCTCCTTCTCTCTCCCCATGTTCTGTCCTTTATTTCTTCCTTTTCTCTTTCTTACTTATATGGTAACTTTCTTTATATAATATACATAATGACTCAATAATATGTTGCTAATTATTTCCTAGTACTTCTTTGTCTTTTCAATTTTATTTAAGGTGTTTCTCATTCAGACATTCTTATATTTTATGTAGTCAGATACATTAATCTATTTCTTTATGACCTATCCATTTTAAATTATACTCAAAGGGTTTTGTATATACCAGCATTATCCACATATATATTTAAATATACATGCATATATATTACAAATTCTAGTTTTTCATTTGTTACATTAAAATCTTTGAATCGTTTTATTTTAAGGAAAGAAGTGTTTAATTAGTTAAGTATTAAGTGAAATAAAATGTCTTTGGACTCCCAGTTCTTGTTTTACTTTATGGAGAGGAAACTATTATTCCTCAAGTTTTTATTAACGTTTTTTTTTCAAACTGTTAGAATAGTAGACATCTGTGGTATATAATTTAATTTCCATAAATTAATATTTTTCAACTTCTTGTTTAAAAATACGAATAAGAAAAAAGCAAAACATTATTTGCTAGATAAATAACTTCTTCTTTACGCTTTAATGTTTATACTTATTAAAATGTTAGAGTCCTTGACTTTTATTATTTTAGACTTGGGAGACCTGGTGTTGATTGTTACTGCCAACATGAAAGTGGTGCAGCTGTCTTGCAGCTCCAATTCTTGATCAATGAGGTAAGGACTTTTTAACTATTTAAAACACATACATGCATGCATATGTATGTACATATATATGTACATGCACAGTATTACAGATTTCAGTATCCTTTATCCCTCATTTAAAATGCTTGAAAACAAGATTGTTTTAGATTTCAGATTTTGGAATATTTGCACATATACATAATGAGGTGTCTTAGAGCTATGACCCAAGTCTAAACATGAAATTCATTTATATTTCATATGCCATAGTCTGAGAATAGTTTTATGGAGTACTTTCACTATTCTTGCATTTTGAATGCATCCTATGAAGTCAGGTATGGAATTGTCCACTTGTGACTTCATGTTAGTATCCAAAATTTCAGATTTTGGAGCATCTTGGATTTTGGAATTTTGGATTAGTGACACTCAACTTAGAGTTGATGCAATATTTTTAATTTTATCATCTTAAATGCTTAAAGATATGTATATATGAAGTATTATTCCTGGTCACATTTTTCATATTCTTGTATTTGTCAACTTATTAAATTTTAAAGGAAAATATAATATATCAGACCACCCTTTTATGTGATTGTGTAGCATACTTCAAATTATTTTTTAAACGCTAAAGTCACTTAATTGTTTCATTGACCATTAAATTTTCATTCTACCCACTCTCCTTCCACCAATTTAAATTTTGTAATCTTAACTTTCATGTTTTTCTTTTATTTATAAAAAACACATCTTTTATCTGTTTATGCATTTATCTTTTATTTCCATATGCATTTGTTAGTTTTTATATGCATTCATATTTATATATTCATAGCTATTAAGTCAATTAGCTGTGTAGCCTATCTCTTTTTATAGAACTGTGGTGATGAGAATGCTTTAGAAACAAAGTATGTATTTATCAACCTCGGAAAGATTGCAGATTTTCTATTTAGTTGAAGGTTACTTAGGGCCATTTTAACTCAGATTTTTATAGTGGATCCTGGAGTCCTGTAGAACTCTCTTATGTTAAGTGAGCCAATCAGTGCTTTAAAAGTTTTGTGCCATGCCAAATTCAGGCTCTTTGAAGATTAAACTTAGTGCCTTGGAAAAAAAGTTAGCTTGTGTTCTTAGCATAATGATGATCTTTTATTCAGTTTGTGCATATATCAACATCTACATATTTATATCTTCCTACAAATTTATAATCATGAATGTGGGTAAAGCGGATTAAAGAACTTCATATTAAAGATACCTGAGGAAAAAATATTTGTGATATTGCTAGATGTCCACTTTTCATTTCTCTTGGTTCAAAATCATTTTTAGAAAGCTATGAGATCCTCTTTATCGACAAACTTACCGTATTTCACATTGCGGACACCATTGCTGTGGGGTACCAAAAAGATAAGAGGGAGGTAAAAAGGAATAGAAAAATTTTAAAGAATTTATTATATTAAGTATTCATTATTATCTAGAATGTCATCCTTTTTTCACTTCTCAGTGCTACTCTGTAATTCCTGGCTGAAGGATCCCAGCTTTTTGCCATATATGTATAAGAATACACATATAGATATATTCTATGCACATACAGAATATACCATATTCTGTATTATATTCTATGTATAATATATTCCTTGAATATATGCTGCTGTATTTTAATTCCAATACCCTTAGCATGTTATGTTTTTATAGAGCACATAACTATCATATAGTATGTTTTATTAATTTTATGTATCATATTGTATCCTCACCCTATCACAAGTGAATTTTCACCTTTCTGAGAAAGGAGATCAGTATCCTGTATCTCAAAACAGTCAATTTTAGTTCAAATGCTTTCAAGACATTCTAAGAACTTTCTGTGTTGTATATGAGAAGTATGTATACAGTTTACAAAGAAAACATCCAAACATAAAAATCCTCAGGGAATATGTAGGGTACATCTTATTGCATGGTATTAAATTATCTACCAGTTTGTGTTAAAATGTATATATCAATGTATACCCTATTGGACATATGAATTTATATATTTACATATACATCAAATATGGGAATTATATGACATATAAAAACATTATGGATATACTGATTATAGTTTTTTTTAATAAGGCTATTCCTCTGTGAGATTAAAATCCTAGGTATATAATATAAAGAAAAACATGGGGCACAGACTTTTTTATATTGAAGCTGGGAACTTCAATATAATTTTTCCTAGAATATAGCTAAGAGTCATTTTTATATCTGTGATTGATGTTGTAAACCATGGATTCCTAGGGTCTATGGTATGTGGTACATGGTTTTCTTTCCTTATGCTTTCTGTAATATTAAGAGGTAGAATACATTTTATACTTGCAATAGGATTCATTTGTATTTGGTGTTGGATAAAAATTATCTTGGTATTTTTATAATTATACTAAAGTTGAGGTAGAGAAATATTGTCTTTTATTATGGATGGCTTTAATTATAATAGGTGAAGCTTCTTGGACTGTAAGAAGATTACATTAAAAATATATTTTTAGGAGGGGGTGGAGGGAAGGGGGAGAAATGACCCAAGCATTGTATGCACATATGAATAATAAAATATATATATGTATTTTAGGAAGAACATGTACTATTTAACTTCACAGAAAATTCTCACAGAGGAAAATGTTTATGTGACCTGTATTTGATTTATAAATGTGGGGTTGGATACTTGCTTCTTGTAAAGACTTATAGTATGTATGTGAATAGTAGAAACAAAGCATTTTAAATTCTGTTTTCCTAAAGGAAACTACTGAAAACCTTTAGTAGTCACAAAGATGCTGTATTAATTATTCTTTTCAGTAAAGATGTCCCTTGAACTAGTTATCCTGACCATCCATATGCAGTTAAGTCACATGCTTCTTCCACTCTCAGTATTCTTAACTTTCCTAATTGAAGTATATGCAGTTGTTCTTCCTCATATTGCTAAGTTATTGAAGACAAATACCTTTTTTAGTGGTGAAAAATTCAGTAAATTAGGTTGTTTATGCTTCCCTAAATTAAGTAAAGCACATACATACTTTGTCTTCTTTTTGTACAGGGTGCTCTGGTCAGTGCAAGTTCAGATGATACACTTCATTTATGGAACCTTAGACAAAAAAGGCCAGCTATTCTTCATTCTCTTAAATTTAACCGAGAACGGTAAGAACATATGAGTTGAATAATTACTAATGTACAACAAAATTATTTCTTGAACATGTTTCATGTTAACTTGACAGACTTTTTTTCATAATCTCAATACCTAGAAATAACTTAATGTTTATGTTTGCTTTTATAATAGATTCTTTTGATAGGAAGTGTGTAATTGATATAATTACCTACTAATGAGAAATACCCAACCTTTTTCTTTTAGCTATAAACAGCATGTCAGCAATGCCAAGTTCTTTTCCTTGAACTATGGTACTGAAAGCCCAAATCTAAAATTTAAAAGTCAAGTTTGATCATGGCAATTACCTCCTACACTCCAATTCTAACCATTTTGCTTAAATACTTTTAGAACAGTAGAATATATGCATCTCCACTTAATAATACATCTAGAGATGAAGTAGAATTTGTAAGGCATTGTAACTATATAAAATAGTCTATTACTTGCAGAGAAAAACAGACACTGCAATTAATGGGAAGGAACATCACAGGAAAATTTGGTGTTAATGACAGGAAGAGAAGGCTCTGAGAAGTAAATTTACACAGCTTAGCAAATACTATTCAAACTAAGAAAGGTGAGAAGTGGAGGCTTGAAGCGAGCTTTTTTCTCTCACTCCTGGTTATTACCGAACCTAACTGGGGCTAACTGGGTGGCAACGGAGATGCAGAAAGGACACAGGGTAGACAGATAGACAGAAAGTTGGGGACAGGTGTGTTGGGTGCTCGGAAGGAGATGCACAACAGCGTCATTGCTTCTTTTCTCTATTTTTCTCTTCATTTACTTTGCTTCTCTTCTCTATCTTTATTCTTTAAGGGCCTTACTCCTTTACAATTTTTTTTTTTCATTTTTCTTTTATTAGTCATATGTGCATACAAGGCTTGGTTCATTTCTCCCCCCTGCCCCCACCCCCTCCCTAACCACCCACTCCACCCCCTCCCACTCCCCCCCTCAATACCCAGCAGAAACTATTTTGCCCTTATCTCTAATTTTGTTGTAGAGAGAGTATAAGCAATAATAGGAAGGAACAAGGGGTTTTGCTGGTTAAGATAAGGATAGCTATACAGGGCATTGACTCACATTGATTTCCTGTGCGTGGGTGTTACCTTCTAGGTTAATTCTTTTTGATCTAACCTTTTCTCTAGTTCCTGGTCCCCTTCTCCTATTGGCCTCAGTTGCTTTAAGGTACCTGCTTTAGTTTCTCTGCATTAAGGGCAACGAATGCTAGCTAGTTTTTTAGGTGTCTTACCTATCCTCACCCCTCCCTTGTGTGCTCTCGCTTTTATCATACAATTTTAAAACCTCACTTCTAAAGTCTTTCCTTAAAACCTTGCTTTAAAGTCTTCTTTTCTGTTCTTTAAAGTCTCTTTCCTTAGACTTGTTCTGTCCCATGTTTTCTCTTAGCTGTTCTTTAGCATAATCTCTCTTAGAGTCTTTGCCCCCAAATTTGCATTGTCCCACATTCTCTCTTTAGCTTTCTTAAAGCCTCGGTGCTCAGACTTGCATTGTCCCATGTTCTCTGTAGCTTTTCTTTAGCTTAGCTGTTCTAAAGCCTACATATAAAGTTCTTGGTGCAGACTTGTACTATCCCATGTTCTCTTTAGCTTTCTTAAAATCCTGGCCCTCAGACTTGCTAGCAATTCCCCTTTAGCAATTCTCCTTCAGCAATTCTTTTCCCTTCAGCAATTCTTTTCTCTTTAGCAATCCTCCATTCAGCAATTTATTTTCCCTTCAGTAATTTATTTTCCCTTCAGCAGTCCTTTTCCCTTCAACAATCCTTTTCCCTTCAGCAATTCTTTTCCCTTCAGAAATCATCCCTCCAGCAGTTCATTTTCCCTTTAGCAATCCTTTTCCCTTCCAAAGCCCCCACATCAAAAAGCCTCCTTTCATCCAAAAGCCAAAAGCCAAAAAAAACTAAAAGCCAAAAACCTCATGTCCTCCAGTGAGTCTTTTATACCCAGTGGTAAACAGGGTGGAGCAGTTCTCAGGGAGGGGCATGACATTGTAACAAGAGGAACCTGTGTTCCTGCTTCTTTGAATGTAAACAACTTAGGAAAAGCAGCTGAGATGCATCTTGCCTTCTAGCTCTCTTCTGTGGCTAGGGCTGTGCCAAATCTCTGCCTACAGATTATTTCTTAGGAAAACAGCTGCTCTGCATCTTATTCTCACTCTATTCTGTGGCTGGGGCTGTGCTGAACTCAGCCTACAAACCACTGGGCACAGCTGTACGAATGTCTAGTTCTCATAGGCTTCTCATAATCCACAGTCCACAGAGGCTACCAGTAATTGGTGTAGTGCCCAAGATAGTGCTCATTTTACTTAATTGAATGATAATGGCTGATAAGGAATCAGTAATGTAGAGAGAACTTAATGACATATACCTGTTTTTATAGATATGATAAGAAAAAGGATGGTAGTTTATACAGACATCCTTTGTTATACTTTTAGTTTTTTTCTTTTTCTTCTTGTATGCATGATATATGAGGGTTAAATCATTAATTCTAAATATTCTGAGTAATATTTGTGAATGTTACATTTCAATAATTTCAGATTTAGCATTAAGGGAAAGTTTTTTTTTCCCTCTCAGGTATTAGGGTTTGAACTCATGGCTTTGCACTTGCCAGGCATGTGCTCTACAGCTTGATCCATACCTCCAACCTAGGGAAAGTTTTTACATCCAGTATTTTTTTTTCTTTTACAAGTAGGGGGATTTATATTTTAGGCATTTGCTAAAAGTAAGTAGGAATTCTTTCTTTAGATTAGACCAAATTTTTATTATTTTATTTTAAATTTAAAATGAGTATGATATTAGAAACTTCAGGATGTTGAAAAATTTAAAAATTAGCCAGAATTGTTATACTACTCCTTTTTCTTTACCACTAAAAAGGTTACCTATTTAGATTGCCAAATTGATCTTATCTTTATTTGCTGGTGAGATTTTTTTCTTCTGTTTTAATGCTTTGAGTAGACTTGATCCTACACTTTTATGTTGGTAGACAGAGTTGAGTTTTTTTCCCCTCAAAATTTGAGTATTGAAGGGAATGTTTTGGTCCCTCTTATACCCATTTTTGGAGGAGGAAATAATGGTGGTTGTGATTTCCAGGTATAATTTTATTATCTCAATTGAGGTGGATTAATTGGCAGCAACATAAAAGAACAAGCTGACAGATATGGGGGAAAGTTTAAGTCCTAGTGTTACAAGGAAAGGGAAGGGATTAGGGGGATTCCCTAGGCTTCTCAATTTCCATGCAAACTGTGGGAATTTAAGATTCACAATGAAAAGCATTTCAAGGGTATCTCACAGAAAGGAGAGTCTCACAAGGTAGATGTTTAGCAAGGATTTGTTTTAGTAAAACAGGATGAAGTGGGGAGAAATAGAAAAAAAGGGAGGACCATTACCAGGAAGGAAATGGGAGTGAAGACTCAAAATAATGGGGTTTTTTGGGTTTTTTTTTTTCTTTTATTTATATGTGCATACAATGTTTGGGTCATTTCTCCCCCCTTCCCCCAACCCCCTCCCAAAATAATGGTTTTATCTCAGGTATGTAAACATACTTTTTAAGCAGGGGATTGCATGTGATTATGTGTTCTAACAACCCCTAATCATTAGAAACAGTAGTTTTCCAGATGGGCCTGTTACCCAAAACATGGCCAAGATGGGTGTTGTTTATTATTCAAAAACATAGAGTTACCTAGAACACAGGAACAATAGGAGAGTTTCGGGACTTTCTTTGTCAGGCATACTCTCCAATTTTCTGTTTCTCTACCCATTCAAAGAGTTTATGGCTTCTTAAAGTTTCAAAGGACAAACTAGGCAAGCACTTGAGCCACTCCTCCAGCCCTTTTGATTTTTTTTTTTGAGAGAGGATATCACTAACTTTGCCCAGGATGGCCTTGAATTTGCAATCCTTCTGCTTTTATCTTCTGAGTAGCTGGGATTATAGATATGTACCACCATGCTGAGATTAAAAATTTTGTGAATAATTAATATATTTACCTGTTTTGACATTCAAAAGGTACAAGGGTGTATTTAATAAAGAACCTTCCTTTCCTATTCCCTATACTTAGTCCTTGTCAGCAGAGGCAAGCATTGTTATCAATTTCTATCTTTCCAGAGCTTCATCATTGACTCATTGTCATTGACAGTGTCAATATTGATCACCCAGTCTGTGAACATACTATATCTGTCCATTTACTTGAGGTTTTTTTGATTTCTCTAAACATTTACAGATTGCTTTGAGAAGGTCTCCCACATTTTTTGTTAAGTCTCAAGATTTAAAAATTTTAAAGTATATGTTACTTTGAAAAACATTTTCTAGATGGCTTTTGTTGGAATATGGAAATAAATTTTATTTTATTTTATTTTTTGAGACAGGATCTTGCTGTCATGGAACATGCTGTGTAACTCAGGCTGGCCTCAAACTCTTGATTCTCCTGCCTCTGCCTCCCAAATACTAGGAATACAGGTATGTCCTACCAATCTGGCCCTGAAATTCATTTTATATGTTGACATTGTATCCATGACATTACTTAAATTCAATTAATAATTCAAATAGGTTATCTGTTATAGATTTTCCTATATATACAATCATGCCATAGTTTTCTTTTTTTTTGTAGTGTTATATATATCTTTTTGGTTTACTACCTTATTGAATTAGTTAGGACTTTGTATTAATTATCTATTGCTGTGTAACAATATTACCAAAAACCTAGTTGCTTAAAACAAAACATTTATCCTCTCATAGTTGGTTTGTTCAAAAGATGAGGCATCATGGCTTACCTGAGATTTTTTGCCTGGGTATCACAAACTACAACTTAGCCTACCAGGGCTCTGGTTGCATCTGAGGCTTGACTAGGAAAGGATCCGTTTGCAGCTATTTCATTGTTATGATTTTTTTCTCTTGGAAGACGTTCATTTGAGAGTCTCAAATATCCAGATGCTATGTTCATTTGTTTGCCATATGGCTGTCTTTAGAACACCTCATGAAATAGCAGCTTGCTTCTTCAACACCAATAAGGCAGAGTCTGCCCATAAGATGGAGGTCATAATCATACATAACTTAAACATGGACATGACATTTTGTGACCCTTGCCATATTCTGTACCACCATGCCTCGCTTATTTGTTGAGATGGGATCTCAGTAACTTTTTGCCTTTGATGGCCTAAACCATAACTCTCCCTGTTTCTGCCTCTTGAGTGTCTTGGATTATAGGCATGAATCCCTTCCACCACATGCCTGGCCTTTTTAGTTAGAAATTTCATGGTGCATGTTTTTCCATTATTTTACTGTAACTTCTGTATTCTTTTAAGCCTATAATTTAAACAATTCACTCTGACAATCTAGAGTTGGTATATTCACACTTAATAAAATCTGATATCTGTAGGTTTTTATCTAGTCTTTTTAAAAAATTTCACTCATTATTTTCCTTGCTTTCTTTTGACTTAATAAAAATTTTTATTACCCGTTTTCCCAATAAGAAGTTCAAATGTATTTTTCTGTATTTTGAGGGATTACCTTAGAGATTTCAACATGGATTATTTACTTATTTCAGTCTAAAACAGAATATTTCTTTTACCACTTCTTTGATAATGACAGAAACTTATGCCTTATTTTACATTTCCTTTGCCTTTTTCATTGTTAATTCAATTTGTTTTATTTCAGTATTCACTGTAAGGTCTATAGTACATTGGTAATATAGTTTAGTATGTCAATATTCAGTTTATATAAATATTTATTGGTATATATTTGTTCTCTCATTTGATACTTATTTCTTATTATAATTCTATAGATATTTCTTGACCTATAGTCCCTATAAACTCATAAATTAAAAGTACCATAAGTTGAAAACTTATTAAATATACTTAACCTTTCGAGCATAGTAACTCATAGCTTAGTAACTCACTATAGGTAGAGCATCAATTATTTACCTTCATGAGCACATGGCTGAATGGGAGCTATAACTCACTGCCACTGCCCAGCATCACCAGAGAATATTACGCTGGATATTTCTAACCTGGGAAAGCATCGAAACTTAGAATTGGAAGTATGTTTTTTACTTAATAGCTATCATTTTCATACCATTGTAAAGTAGAAAAAAATCATAACATGAATTATCAAAGGTCAAGACCTATCTGTATTTGGTGCATTTTCCTTTTTTTTAAAGAATTTTCTTTATTAATTTTATTGCAGGTCTGTTAGGATCAATTTTCTCAGTCAGTTTTTTGTTATCATGTGTACACTCATGTAACCACCTTTACAATGAAGTAACAAACTATTCTATCACCATAAAGATCTTGTCTGTGCTACCTCTTTATATTCACTCCTTCCTTCCCTGCCCTTTCTATTTTTACTTCCAGGAACTTACTTATCTGTTTTTCATCTCTATAATTTTGTCACTCATGAATGTTTTATAAATGGAATTACATAGTATGTAATGTTTTGGGGTTGGATTTTCACCTAGTGCACTTCTCTGGAGATTCATTCAAGTTGTACTGATAATTCATTTCCTTTGATTTCTGAGCAGTATCTCACAGTATTAAACACAGCAGTCTTATTTACCTAGTCACCCATTTAAGGATATCTGGGTTGTTTCCACTTTTTAGTTATAACAAATAAAGCTGCAATGAAAATTTGCGTATAAGTATTTTTGTGAACATAAATTTTCATTTCTCAAAATGAATTCTCAAAATGCCCCAAAGAACAACTGCTAGGTTATATGGTGTTTCTTTAGTTTTATAATAAGATGTGAAACTATTTTCCAGAATGGCTGTATCATTCTAAATCCTGTAAAAGATATACAGTAAGCCCACTTTATTCACAGGTTTATTACATGCAGTTTGACCAAGCCCAGTCAAAAGAAAATTCTTGTGTGTACATTACACAACTCCGTTGATGTGGAAAAGCTCTCGGTTGTTCTGTGTTATCATCATTTGTGTTTAAACTCTATGTAGTCTGAGCATTCTGTTTTTTTCCTCAATGATGTGAAACTGTAAGCCCATGGATACCAAGGCACACTGTACAGGAGACCCAGTTTCTCCACATTCTAACTAGACATCGGCATTATCATTATTTTAGCTGTTCTGACAGGGAAAGTAATGATATTTCATTGTTGTTTTAATTTATATTTATCTACCTGGTAAGACAGTGTTGATAATTTTTATGTGCTTATTTTCCATCCATTTATCCTCTTTGATGAAATGTCTGTTCATGTCTTCTTTCCATTTTTTTAAGTTGATTATAATTTATTGTTTGGTCGTGAATACACTCATATTCTAGATGCAAGTGTTTTATCAGATAGGTGGTTTCCAAATATTTTCCCTCAGTTTGTAATTTGTCTTTTTATCCTCGTAACAAGAGCTTTTATAGGGAAAATATTTCATTTCAATAAGATCCAATTATGAATTTTTCTTTTGTGAATGTTTTGGTAATGTGTCTGGATCATGCCTACGTTTCTTAGGCCTCAGAGATATTCTCCTATTTTTTTTTCTAAAAGTTTTTATAGTTTTACATTTAAGTCCATAATCCACTTTGTTATTTTTTGCTTCAGGCATTAGTTTTAGGTCAAAGTTTAGTTTTTCACCCTGTGTATGCATGGCCAGTTATTGCAGCACTGTTTGTTGAAAAGTCCATCCTTCTTCCCTATAGTTGCTCTTGCAGCTTTGTAAAAATTCAGCTGTACTGTGTTGGTCCTTTTAAGTGTCCCATTTAATTTCCCTTGTTGTGTGTAAATACTACATGTTTTGGTTACTATAAGTTTAATTAGGTTTCCTCTGTTGACTAATGATAAGCATGATCACTTATGCTGACCATAATGATACAGAAAGAAAAAAATGATACACCAACCCATAGTTCCTTTTCCATTCAATCCTTCTGTCTTCATTAGTAAGCCAAATGTAGAGGGTAATGGTAGCTTGTGTGTGTCAGGAAGTGAAATAAAAGCAAGGCATCAGCTTTGTGAAGTACTTATACTCTTTCAAGATTTCTTTCTTTTTTTTAGCTTTTAGAAGTTTGAGATGTCTTTTGGATTTGTTTTTTTTTTTTTGGCTTGTTATATTTGTTATATAACAAATAAATATATTTGTTATATTTGTTATATTTGTGCATTTTTTTCGCCAAATTTGTGATAATTTCTCAGATGCTGCCACCATTATTTCTTCTAGGAATAGAATTCCTAACAATTTTTCCCTTTGTTTTAGGACTCTAATTTTACTAATGTTAGATCTTCTCTTATTGTTCTATAGGTCCTGAGATTCTATAATTTATCTTTTTCTAATATCATTTCTTCTTGTTATTTAGATTGGGTGATTTCTTTTGGTCTTAGTTCTCTGATTCTTTCTTCTATTGTCTCCACATGGGATGTGATCCCATTCAGTAAGGTTTTGATTTTTATTGTTGTTTTCTGTAATTTCCATTTGGTTGCTTTTTTAAAAACACAATTTCTATTTCTTTACTGAAATTTTTTCTGTTTTTCATGTGTTTCAAAAATGCTTATAATTGATCACTAAAGCAATTTATGATTGCTCCTTAAAAACTGTTCTCTTGGAAATACCATAAAAGGTCTCTCCATGTTTACATGTGTTGACCATCTTTTCTTACTTAAGTTGTGATTGCTTTAGGTTTTGGTATAATAAGTGATATTTGGTTGTATCCTGTAAAGATTGGATATTTTGTGAGACTAGATCCTATTTAATCTTCCTTTTGTCAGGAAGTCACCGTGTTTTAATTATAGCACGCAGTTCTGAGTGGGGAGGAAGTTTAGCTATTTTGTCTCCCTTTACACCTGACACCTCCTACTGAAAATAAAGCACCAATTTGTGGCACTGGAATTTGATGTGTTTATGATTAGACTGGGATTACAAATTTTTTGGGAAGATGATGACAGAGGTAAAATGTCATATTCAGGGCAGGGGGTTGTGGCTCAAATGGTAGAGTGCCTGCCTAGCAATCACGAGACCCTAAGTTCAAATCCCAGTAGCCATAAAAAGAAAATCATTTCCAAAACATTGTCTCAAGGGTATATGCTCTTAATGTGATTTAACACTGTTGATACTGATTATAACACTGATGGGGGTTGTGGTTTTCAGATTATTCTACTAGGAGATTATTCTTTCTTCCATCTTTCCATACTGTTCTTTCTTTAAGCACAGCCTATGCTTAAAGAATGGGGATTTATATACCACCTTCTGAAGGGCAGAGTTTGTATATAAATTACTTGACATTTTTTGCAATGGATATTTGTCCCCCTCCCCACTTATTCATTCATTCATTTAATCAGTATGGACTCAGTCTTTTTTATGCTTTGGGTTATAAGCCCTTTCTATTTTTTTGATGGTACTGGGATTTGAACTCAGGGCCTTGTGATTCCCAAGTAGGCACTTTCCTTCTTGAGACATCCTCCCAGTCATTTTCGTTTCAGTTGTTTTTCAAGTGCATTTTTGCCCTAGCCAGCCCGGGCCATGATTCTTCTGTTTATACATCCTGCATAGCTGGGATAACAAGCACGTACCACTATGCCCATCTTCTTTTGTTGAGATGCAGTCTTACTAGCTTTTTCCAGGCTGACCTTGAATTGTGATACTCCCCATTTTTGCTTCCCAAGCTGGGATTATAGGTGTGATCCACTGTGCCCTGTAATTTATTTTGTTGCTCTTGTATGAATCAGGATTCTACAGAGAAAAGAACTTTTTAGAGATACATACATATCCATATATATAGTCCCCAATTTATGATGGTTAGACTTACATTTTTTCAACATTAATGGTGCAAAAACAATACACATTAATTAGAAACCGCACTTCAAATTTTTAATTTTGATTTGTTCCTGTGCTAGCGATATTCTCTTGTGATGCTGGGCAGCAATAGTAAGCTACATGATCCAGTTAGCCACATGATCATGAGGGTAAACACTGATTAAATACATTTTTGACTTAATGATATTGTCAACTTATGATGGGTTTACTGGAATCTTAACACATAAACACGCCCCATGCATATACACATACACATGCACACATACATATAAAAAGAGATTTGTTAGGAGGAATTGGCTCATGTCTTTATGAGCTCGGAGAGGTCTAATGTTTGGAAACAGGAGACCCAGGAAAGGTAAGGTGTAATTTATTCTAAGTCTGAAGGCCTAAGAACCAGGGGAGCCATTATAAAGTAGAAAAATCATAAGTCAAACCATCATAAGTTGAGGACCATCAAGATTTTCTTTCTTTCTATCTATCTATCTACCTACCTATCTATCTATCTATCTAGTATCTAATACTAGTTCTGTTTCTCTGGATGGCTCTAATGTACCGAGCAACAAAATAAGTTACAATTATAACCCAAGGTAAAAAAATAAGATTTCATTATTTCATATTGAATAAATGAATGAATGAATGAGTGAATGAAATCCCAGTCTGAATGTTGGAGAAGATGAGGTGAGATGTTCCAAATCAAGGAAGTAGGTAGGAAGCAAAAAGGTAAATTCATTCTTCCTTCATGGAAGAATGCCCTCAAGGATTTAGCCCTCAAGGATTGGGATGATGTCTGCTTACATTAAGGAGGGCAATCTACTGAGTCAGGGATTCAAATTCTAGTCTTATCCTGAAACGTCCTCAATGATGTACCCAGAAATAATGTTTGATTTGGGTATTCCCCATGAAGTTGACAAATAAGCATCATGCTGATAGTGTTCTAATTTTGCTCATTGGGAGCTCTTTCAGGTGCCTCTATGTTCCTTTGGCATGCATTCATTAATATATGCTACTTTTTTTTCAAAAAATCATCTTCTTCTTTTCTGATATGATGATGTGGTCTAGACTCATATATTTCCTGCCCCAATCTTAGAACCAGCTGTTTCTCCATTTTAATTTTATGTATTAGAAAATATAATAGAACCAAGTGCTTATAGCTAGCTGGGTCATATAGTTGCTTCTAGACCCTCTCAGTTACCTCAACAAGGATACACTTGTTTTTATACTACTCCCCTGCCCCCCCACACCTATCTAACTTTTTGTACTTATAGCAAGCTGAATGTGAGTTCATCTTGATGCCTTGAACTATAATTATCACGTGGATCATTTTGGCTTTCTCTGCTTGCTGATCTGTAAATTTTCATTCCAACAATAACAAACCTAGCTATTCCTATCCATCATTCATTGTCTTAATTATTCAGCTCTAATATACATTTATATCAGTATCAGCATATACTAGTTGGAAACAACTGTATGAGAGTACAGTGTTTATGTGCAATTCCTTTTGTCTTTAGTCTTAAGATTGTACTGATTTCCAAAATAACTTGTTCCCACCTTTTCTGTTTACTCTTTTCAGTGATGTTGTTTCATAATTTATAATAGAGTTAGATTATCTTACATCATTCTGCACTTTTTCTGTGGCTTCTCCAACCTTGATTTTTAAAAGATTATATTAGAGGTCACTCTCTTTGTCTTACAAATTTGTGTTGACTTTTCTTGGGGGGTGGGGGGGTGAAACACTGGTGCTTGAACTGAGGGCCTTGGGCTTATTTGGAAGGTGTTCTTCCCCTAGAGCCATGCCTCTAGCCCGTTTTGCTTTAAAATATTTTTCAGATAAAGTCTTGTGGTTTTGCCTGGCACTGGCCTTGGACCATGATCCTCCTACCTGTGACTCCCAGTACCTGGGTCCATAGATACCCACCACCATACCTCACTTGTTAGTTGAGATAGAGTGTCAATAACTTTTTTGCTCAGAGTGTCCTCTAACCACAGTCCTTGTGCCTTCAGAGTTGTCGGGATTACAGGTATGTACCACCATGCCTGAACTTGTGTTGATTTGACAGATACTTAAAATCATGTATCTAACATTATAATTTCATAAAAATAGGTTCACCACTCTAAAATCCCATTCTTTCTTTATTTCTTCCATAATATCATATAATTGCAATTTTATGATATGTAGCTATTTTATATGGGCTTCTTTTACTAAGTAGTATTCATTTAAGAGTCTTCCTTATCTTTTAGTTATTTGATAGATAATTTAAAATACATTTTTAAATTTAATTTTTATTAGCATACATTAATAGTAATGATTTTATTGTGATAATTCCATAGGTATATACAGTATACATTGAACAAGTTCACCCCATCTATTATATTCTCTTCAATTCTGTCTTTCCTTTCTCTTTTTGGTTTTTCTTTCATTTTTATTAGCATGTATTCATTGTACAGGGGGGATTCATCATGACATTTCTGCATAGACTTACATTGTACATTGGTTGGGTTGCCCCCACCATTCCCTCACCTCACCCCTCTCTGCTCCACTTAAAACAATTCCAAGAGGCTTCATTATTCTATTTCATATATGTATATGAAGCCCATCAACCATATTCCCTCATCTTCATCTCCTTCATTTATACTCTCCTCCCACAAGTAACCCCCTCACCCCCTATGGTACCCATTTTACAGTCCTATCCTTCATTTTTAATTCCAAAGTCAGCGCTCACAGTGGTTTATCTATGTATCACAACTGTGAATACACTCTTACTTTGGTCAGTTCAGTTCCCTCTATTACTCTCCCATACCCTTTCCCCTTCTCCCCCATTATTAAACAGCTTTCATTTACCTGCACAGATGAAATGTATTTCAATATTGTTGACTCTTTATCATTCTTTTTTCCTTTCCCTCCTCCCCAAGTTCTATAGAGTAGTTCCACAATTACAGTCATGTTCCATATATACATATGTATTTGATTATGTTTGTTTTTGTGTATACATTTGTCTTTTGGATCTATCTTCTACATATGAGAGAAAGCATGGCCTTTTTCTTTCTAAACCTGCCTTTTCAACTTAGCATGATGTCCTCCAATTCCATCAATTTACCTGCAAATGTCATACTTCCTTATGACTGAATAAAACTCCATTGTGTATATTTACCACATTTCCTAATCCATTCAGCTATTGAAGGGCAGTGGGACTGTTTCCATAGCTTGGCTGTTGTGAACAGTGATGTAAGAAGCATCAGTGTGCAAGTGTCTCTATTGTATACTCACTTACGTTCCTTTGAGTATATGCCCAGGAGTGGAATCACTGGATCATTACTGTTTCTTCCATTCTGTACGCTGTCTCTTAAGTCTAGTGACTATTTCCTTTACTGTGCAGAAGTTTTTTAGTTTGATGCAGTCCTATTTATCCATCCTTTCTCTTAATTGCTGAGTCATTGGAACTCTATTTAGGAAGTTAATTCCTATGCATATATGTTCCAGTGTATTTCTTGTAGTTGTGTTTCAAAGTTTCAGGCCTTATATTAAGGTCTTTGATCTACTTTGAGTTGATATTGGTACAGGGTGAAAGACAGAGATCCAGTTTCAGTCTTATACATGTGGATATCTAGTATTCCCAGCAACATTTGTTGAAGAGGCTGTCTTTTCTCCACCATGTCCCTTTTTCAAAAATCAGTCAGTTGTAGCTGTGTGAATTTATGTTTGGGTCTTCTATTCTGTTTCATTGGTCTTCATGTTTGAAGACCAATATTTTGTGCCAATACCATATTGTTTTTATTGTGGCTCTGTAGTATAGCTTTGTTGTTTGTGTATTATGATACCTCCTGCATTGGGCTCTTTGCTCTGAATTGCTTTGGTCAATTATGGTCTTTTGTATTTACATATGAACTTTAGGATTGATTTTTCTATCTCTGTGAAGACTGTCACTGGACTTTTGATGGGGATTGCATTGAAATATAGATTGCTTTTGTTATATTGATTCTGCTAATCCACAAGCATGGAAGATCTTTTTATCTTCTGGTGTCTTCTTTGATCTTTCTTCAGTTATTTATAGTTTACATTAGAAAGATCTTTGATTTCCTTTGCTAAATTTATTCCTAGATTTTTTTCGAGGTTATTGTAAATGGATTCTTCCCCCAATTTCTTTCTAAGTCTGTTCATTGTTGTTATATAAGAAAGCTACTGATTTTTATATATTAATTTTTTATGCTGCTACTTTGTCAAAAGTATTTATGATTTTTAAGAGTTTTTTTTGGTGGCGTTTTAAGGGTCTTAGGTGTAAATCTGTAAATAGGGATAGTTTGATTTCTTCTTTCCCTATTCAGATCTCTTTTGTTTCTTGCTCCTATCCTATTGCTCTGGCTAGGAATTTCAAAATCATAGTAAATAAGAGTGGGGAAAGTGGACATCCTTGTCTCATTCCTGACTTTAACTGAAATGGTTTAAGTTTTTCTCCATTTAATATAATGTTTGCTATAGGTTTGTCATATATAACCTTAATTATGTTGAGGAACATTCCTCACATTAGTCTTTGTCTTAAGATACTGAGGGAGTGTTAGGGTAGATGTCTATCCCTTTCCTGACTCCTGTTGTGATTTTTATTATCAGCATTATGCTCCTCATCATAGTTCTCTTTATCATTTCATATTTAACTAGTTTTAGGGGACTATATAACCACATCCCTACAATTAATTTAGTTTCTTGTCCTGTACCCTGAAGTGCAAGTAAGTAGTAGTTATTCAACCACAAAACAATGTTTCTTAAGATGTTTTTCATAAATTACCTGATCAGACCCACATAGAGAAGTCCTTCCTAAACTTTAGCATGGCTATGACTTACCTGGTAGTTTTCATAAAATGCAGTATCTGATTTAGAAAATCTGGAGTGATATCTGATGTTCTGAGTTTCTAATAAACTTTTAGTTATTTTCATGATGCTGGCTTATGTGCTTGAATTTGAATATGAAGACTGAAGATACTTTTATTTATTTTTAAATATGTACAATTTTTATTTGTTCATTATAATTCAGTAAAGCTGGAAAAAATAAAATGCAATTACTTTTGTGTTAAAGTAACTGTGTCTCTGTTTCAGTGAAATAAGAAAGCAAATATATGTTTTAAGTTTGTGGTTTAAATACAGGCAACTTCATCTGGCTAGTAAGCCTCCCAGGTGAATAAAAGTATTTCTTGATTTTTTTTTTCCTTCTCATTTACAAAGGTTCTTACAATGTATCAAATATACTAGAATTCAACCCCTCCACTGCTCTCTTTCATCCCCCCTCCTCTAATTCCTGGAACAGTTCTAACACGTATCATTTACTTTTAAAATTAAGATTTTTATGCCCAATCCAGGCTGAAGTAATCCTTTTTTGTGTGGCTTGAATGTGAGAATATGCATTTCAATGAGATATTTCTTGTACCAAGATTAAAAATTAGTGCTATATTTTAGTGGTTCTTACTGTGAATGTGCATCAAAATAACCCCAAAATAGTTTTAAAAAGCTGTAGTGCTATATGTTACCTTGGAATTACTGAATCATCATCTCTGGTATTTGTATTTTTCACACACAGAATCAGTATACCCTGATTCTGAGTGTAACCAAGTTGGAAAGTACAATTATAAAGTATTATAAAAGAAACTAAAGTTTTAGTTGGATTATTAGAATCATTATGCCTGAAACTTGAGAGTTAAACTGGAATCTAGGCAAAAAAGAATTGGCTTAAAATTGAACTATGTTAGAACTTGTTAAGTAAGTAGAGAGTTTCAAGGACAAAATCTTCTACTGAATTTCCTACAGCATAATGTCTATAATTTAAAATTATTTTCTTTTTAAAATATATTTTTAGTTTACATGTTATGATAGTGTTTCTCAGATTAAAGTGTGTGGTCACGGTCCTGGGTTGTGACTTTTCTAAAATAATTTTACTTATAATATTCCTATTTTATATTATTTTTATAATATATTACACAAATAGAAGATTCTGAATGATTTGAGCTAAATGCTTTACTTTACATAAAAATACTTTTACACAGGTTCAGTCTGCAAAATTGTGTTTGTATTTATGACTTGGCACCAAATAGTGTTATTTTAATTGTTATGGATTAATAAAAATAAAAGAGGTGGACTATGCATGTGGTAGACTTCTCTTCACTGTGACAATTATCTGAAAGAAACTGCTTAAAGGAGAAAGATTTATTTTGGCTCATGATTTTGAGGTTTCACTTTATGGTCAGCTGGATCCATTGTTTCTGGGCTATGGTGAGGCAGAGCATCATGCCAGTAGAGCATGGAAGAGTTAAGTTGCTCTCCTCATAGCAGGAAGCAGAGAGCACATGGTTTTTCCAACTGGCTTCTTCCTTCTTTTCCTTTTCTTTCACCTTGGCCCCCAGCCTATTGGATAGCACTGCCCACATTCAAAGCAGGTCCTCTCACCTTAGTCAGTCATCTTTGGAAATGCCCTAGACACACTCAGAAGTGTGCTTTACTTATCTCCTAGGTGTTTCTCAATCCAGTGAAGTTGATTAACTATCAGGTTAATCAAGATTAACTGTCAGAACTGGTAATGTTGCTTAGTGTTAGAGTGCCTCCCTAACATTTGCAAGGCGCTGGATTGCAAAAACAAAAACACTGCAAAAACACTGCAAAAACAAAAGGTTAAGCATCACAAATCATATAAATTTTCATTCATGTGAAATGATTATGAAATATGATATGATGTACTATGGAACAAAGAATTTAAAGCAGTTCAAGTAGATAAAAGTGGGAAATAAAGCACAGAGAAAGTCTAAACACACCAAAATTCAAGGAACCTCTGCAGCCAAAACATATGTGAAGTTATACAAATTTCAACTATCAGATAAATACTATTCATTTAAGTTCTAGTTGTGGTTTTATTTGTATTTAGTTTTTATCTTTTGTGTTATGTGTATAAAGAACCATATATATGAGGAATTTATATCACATTTTATTTTCTTATATATATCACATTTTATTTTCTTATATAAATTGTAGAATTTCTAAAAGTAAACTAAAAGTAATGATTAGCAATCTTTTTAAAGGTTTGTACATTATTTAAGCTTGAGAAACATTTATTTTGTATTTTGATCTTTAATGGTCTAATTCAAGTAGAATTTTCTACATTAGCTTTCTTTGAAATTCTTCCCTCTTTTGTGCTCTTATAGACATTCGCACACTTTCATTTTTCTTTCTTGTGTATTTGTTTTATCTCTCAATATATAGTATGCTTTTTGAGGGAAAAAGGGTACATGTGTTATTTCAGTGAAGGTTGAATAGATGAATGGATAGAAGGCTAAAAATATTTTAGGTAATTTATATTAGAATGATAGCTAAAGTGACTATAGAAACAAGATAATTGTTCTAAGACTTACAGATAAAAATCTCATCTAGCAGGCAGTGATAATAGAAGTAATTTACAAATTAAGGCATAACTCCTAAATAAATTAACTAGTATGAGGATATCAGTAGCTATTTATTAGGATTATATGTACACAGCGTAAATTTAATCATACTTCTGTATGTCAGTCATTCTATGTAAATTAGTACTTTCTTTTATTTCATTTTGATAATGTCTGGAAATCTTTCTTAACTGGTTACTGTAACTACTGCATATCAGTTGGATGTTGGATAGAAGGTAAAACCTTTTTGCTCTACCAGCTCCTTAACCAGGATCACTAAAATATTATTTTTGAGTTCAAGGAGTAGTTCTGTATCTGTTAATATCTTCTTCATTATTTCCTTGTTCTCATACTATAAAGTCTGTTTACATTGGAATTAAGCCTCTTGCTTCAGACCTCATTGTGGAAACCTGGCAGTTCTTGGACTTTTATTGTTAACCCCCTGAAGTGACTATGTAACATCGAATTTTCTAATGTTCTATTTGAACCTCTATATCTGTGTTTTCTTTACTCCTGTGATTCACAAAGGATGAAACTCTTTAAAATGAGCTTCCTCTTCCTAGTGAAGATTGAATTGAAAATTGATCCTTCATTGCTTAGAAACATGACCATCAAGTTATTTCCTGTGTAATATTATTTAATATCCCTTGGAGACAGCAATTCTAGACTTTAGGTTTTAATAAAAAATTTCCAGTGTCATAGAGATTACACATAAATCAGATTGTCAGTTAACTCTGTAATAGCATGTCTTTTAGATTTTTTTGCTATATATAAAGGGTACTTTCAGCAGGATACTTTGAATAGATGAAGTTTGGTTCAGAGATATAGGCTGTTAAAAAAAATCAGTGAACCAGACTGAGAATACGAATTTTACATTTTGGATGTTCGCTATTCATTCACTCTTACATAAAGTTACACTCTTCTGCTTAGGAGACAGAGATCCAGATGATCAGAGATCAGGGCCAGCCAGGGCAAGAAAGTTAGCAAGACCCCCCCCCCATCTCAGCAAACAGACTGGAAGTGGTGGTGCACAGCTATAATCCCAGCTATGAAGGAGGTATATGAAGGATGATTGTGGTCTTAGGCCAGCCCTGAGCAAAAAGCTTCAGACCCTATGTAAAAAGTAACTAAATCAAAAAGGAACTCTGGGCATGACTCAAGTGGTAGAGCTCTTCCTTAGCAAGCATGAGTCCTTGAGTTCACACTGTACTACTATCAACAAAACAAAATAAAAACTAAAGTTACACTCATGTATATGATTCATTCTTACCTAAGTTTCATGATGAAATTATGTTGAAAATTTATCATTCCTTTTTTTTAAAGTCTTCTAACAATTTACTAGTTCCTCTTCTAAGTAGGTTCCAGGAAATACTATGATTCATTAACAAGTTCTGGAAAAAGATTTAACTGTGAAATTATTTTCTTTTTTAGAGTGACGATGAGCACTATTAGGCCAAACTAGAGAGACTTACAGTGATGTGAATAGAAGACTCTTGTGAACGCCCATATTTCATATATAGGAGTTCTGATTGCTGTGGTTATGACACAGGTCCCAAAGCTGCTCAGAAAGTCCATTGTGAAGATGAGTGCAGAACAATAAAACTAAAGAAAGAATAAAGTATCTCTCTGGCCATACAAGTTTTCTTTTCACTACTTAAATGTCAACCATCTGAAAAAAAGTAAATAATGTGTTGTCTCATGATATAGCTATCACTTCTCTATGAACATACTTGTCATAGGCAAGTAAAAAATTTAGCTTAACTTTCCTTTTTGTAAAACAGAAAGAAATGTTTTACATTGCTCTTTCCACAATTAGAAATAATGTAGGTGTTCTCATAGAAACTGAGATTTGAATGGTGATTCCCAGAAGCAGAGGCCAGGCAAGGAAGGTTTGGAGTGGAGGAGGGATGGAGAAAGGTTGGTTGAAGGGTACTAAGTGACAGGAGCAAGAAGCTCTGGAGTACTGTTATACAATATAGTGTTTATAAATAATGATAATGTACTATATATTTTTAAAAAGTAGAAGAAATGATTTTGAAAGTTTTCTCTATAAAGAAATGGTAAATGTTTGAGTAGGTAAATATCTTTATATATACAGTATTTATACATGTATAAAGTATTACATGGTACCTCATTAAAATGTATAACATTTATGTTTTTGTGTATTGGTTAAAAATTTTTAAAAATTAGAAATAATATAAATTCATGCCTACATAGATACCTATTTGACAGTGATTATTATCGTTTTTTAATGATACACTGGCTTTTTAGCCTATACCTTCTTTTTAATAACTACTACTTGAGTATATAATAGGTCTTATTGCTTATATAGCTATCATTATATCTATGTGTCATACATAATAAGTATAAGGAAAATATAATGTTGAACAGATAAAAATTTTAGGTATTTTAATTGCAATTTTCTTTCTTTCAGAATTACTTACTGTCATCTACCTTTCCAGAGTAAATGGCTCTATGTTGGAACAGAGAGAGGAAATACACATATTGTAAATATTGAATCTTTCATTCTTTCTGGATATGTTATCATGTGGAATAAGGCAATTGAACTGTAAGTTTAAACTTGCATATCACTGTATTTGGCTTAAATATTTTTTATAGTTATGTAATACATATATTGAATTATATTTATTTGATATATCTGGTGATAATTTATAATTAATTTAAGTGAAGTCAAGCTAAGATACAACCATAAATGCTTTTAAAAGTAAATATGGCAGTATTAATGATATATAATAAAAATTTTATATTTTCAAATACTATAAGTAATTATGACCTATATATATAAATTCTGATGATAAAATAGGATCATTCTACAAGGTATACATGGAAATCATCTCGCTGTGTGAAAAGCAACCTTAGTATAATCATGTCAATGGGAATGATTATTTTATGTAAAAATAATCATAATTTGTACACATGATTTTTAATGATAGCTTATTTTTCTCTTGTTTCATTTAAAGATTGTTCTGGGTTCAAAGGTGAAGCAATGTATAAATCTTTTTTGTTGTGATATATACACTTTTTTAGTATGTGGTTGATGTTGATTACTGCTTTGGCTTAGGAGCTAATATTTCAGTTTTTGCATATGTGATATGTGATATTTTCTAAATTTGTAGCTTCATATAATTTCTCATTCATCTATTTGTAGTACAGATGTAAACAATTCTCCTGGTCAATGTGTTAATCAGAAGAAGGGTTTTTTTTCTGTCTCTAGTATTATATTGTTTATTTATTTATTTTTATTTAAAAATTTTTTATTAGCATATATTCATTTTGTAGGGGGAATTTGTTGTGACAGTTCTGAATAGGCTTACATTGTACATGCTTTAGAAAAAGGGTTTATTTGATTAATGTTTGTGTATTTTATATGCTAGGTCCATAAGGTATGTTTGACTTGAGGCTAACTCATTTTCTCAGTTATATATATTCTAAATTATTCTCCAGAATTCTGATTAAAACATTCCACAATAAGTGCACCTTATTCATGGATTTATTACTTGAGGTTTTGACTAAGCACAGTCAAAAAATTCCCCATGTTCATATAATGCAGCTCAGTTGATGTGGAGAAGCTGTAAGTTAGTCCTGTATTACTGCCATTTGTCTTTAAACTATATATTCTTAGCATTCTCAGTTTTTCCTCAATGGCATTCTCCCTGAAACCACATATGGTAGAATACCAACAGTCTACTGTAATTCTTTGAAACTTGATTCTGGTCTTTGTAGTAAATCTTTTTCCTAATCCCAATATTTCAATTTGCATGTATGTTCCTTGATAGTGAAGGTTGTTAATAGTTATATTCTTGCTAATAATATTGCTTTTATTATGTCCTAGTGGGCATTTTATTAATCATAATTTTTCCTCCTCTATTACATCAAGGACTGCTATAGAATAGCATTTCTGTTTATTGTTCTTTTGCATTTGTTCATATTTAGATTTATGTTGGTGCTTTCTGTAGAGTGGCTACTAGATGATGACTGTTGAAAATTAGAATGATAGTTCCATTCTTTTTATTTATGTTTTCAGGATAATTGGTATGCACTCTTTTGCTGTTATTCTAATGTTCTAAATATATATTAAAAACATTTATTCAATAGACATTATAGAATATCTGTATATTCTATAGATAGGCACTATATAATATCCATCTATCTATCTGTTTATCTATCCATCCATCCAGCCATCCATCCATCCATCCATCTTCTATAGATACAAAGTTACTTACTTTTTGAGCTGTTTTGTGACATTCCTTTGTCCCTTTGTCTCAGTCATTTAAGAGCAATAAATAGGACTGAATTTAATTGGTTTTTCACAATCTTGTTTTAGGATGTTGATAAAAACTTAGGTAACTTTGGGAAGACTGAATTATAGAAATTTTAAACAAATTTAGTGTTAGTGCAAATGATTAGATGTATCACATGTGTTCTGTTAAATGCTGCTAAAGTATTAAGGAAACTTTATTATCTTAAACAAATCAAATATTTTACCTCTCTTGCAATGCTGTCTCCATGTTCATTGATTTAAATGCTTTTGATAGTTCAAACTGCTACTTTTTAAACTTTTTTATTTTTTCATATGTGCATACATTGTTTGGGCCATTTCTGCCCCCCACCCCTCCCTATGCCCCTCACCCCGCCCCGTGCCCCTCACCACCCCCCCTCTCTTCTAGGCAGAACATGTTCTGCCCTCTTCTCCAATTTTGTTGAAGAGGAGATATAAGCAATAATAATAAAGACATAGTGTTTTTGCTAGTTTGACATAAGAATAGCTATATAGAGAGATTCCTAGCATTGCTTCCATGCACATGTAATGTGTATTACAACCCAAATTGATTTGTCTCTACCAGACCTCTTCACTACTTCCCAGTCACCTTCCCATAGTGACCTCTGTCTTTTTAATATTACTATATTAACTCCTCTACAGTGGACACATCAAATACTTTCAAGTTTTTGGGTTCCTACCTTTCCCTATTCCTCATGTAGGTGTTCTCCTCTTAGCATGTGACCCATGTCCAATAATATCACTGTATTTGTCAAACCGCTAATTAAATGAGTAACTTATTCTTTGTATTTATTGTGAGGTCTTCATGATTTTAATACAGACTTAAGAATGTCTATTACAAAGGAGAATAAAATTAGGAGAAATTTTAAAAGTCAAAATAAGGTACTTTTTTTCTAGTATAATTTTAACAGATTATTTGGCATTAGAAAAGCATCCATCATTTTGTATATAAATCTTGTATTTTATAGAGTTCTACATGCCTCTAAAAATGTACTTGAAATATCTTTAAGAAATTGTTATTAGATAACATGCCATAATCTCCTGAATGTCTCTTGATTTATTTAGACCACACTTCCCAAAGTATGTTCCATTGAATTGTAATTCTACTGTGATAGATGGATGTTTAAGTGCCAACTTCTAATCTCTCAGATTTGTCTGTTAGTTGCCCTCTTCCTCTTGAGATACATTAGAAAATGTGTGCCACTTCCTATTAATATGTATAAAATGTATGAGACAGTGATAAAATATGTATTTAAGAAAAGGCAATTCATAAATATAATTTAAGCCAGGAATTTTAACAATATTTTTTCTCAGAGCACTTAAATATATTCTGAATTATTATTTGCAATATTAAAATTGTAAGGGTTTAAATAAAAATTTGCATTTCAAACTTTCCATGACAGAATTCATGATGAAATTATCCTCCTCTAGCTTTCTCTCATGGTAGAAATAGACTGGGGTTGAGTAGAAACTTTCCTTCTGTACACTGGCAGTGTGCTATATAGTTTGGTATAGCTCTTATTCAGTCTGTTTAACTCATGGAATAACTACCTGATTCCTGTGGGCTTTTAAATTGAGGACCACATTTTATATGGGAATAGATGGCGGTCTAGGATAGAATATCAACAAATACTATTTAAGATATGGGAGAATAATGAAAATCTACATTGGATGTTATTAATAAGCCATTGTGGTAAATGAGAGGAAGAGAAATAAGAAAGAATGCCTAGAATTACTGGCACTGTTCAGGTGCTGTTACATGAATTTAAGTTCACTGATAAATCTATGTAAAATACTGTTTTGTGGAATTTTCAGAATTCAGAATCCATAAAGACTTTTTTCTTTTTAGGTCACTTTCCTACAATTGTAAGTTTTCCTGATAGTGTTTGTGGGTTTTGGAAGTTAATGTTAGAGAAAGAGTCAGAAGAAATATACCAAAACATTAATAGTTATTATCTCTAGGCAGTGAAACATTTTTCCTCTTAATTTTGGTGTCATCTAAGTTTATTTTTAAAATATTACTTCTAACTCTAAAAATTCATTAAAGTTAATAAGCTTAATGTTATTTTTGGAACCAAAGATACAATGTTAGGATGTAAATGAAATAAATTAAAAAGGATTCAGTATACCAATAATTTGGAAAAAGTTGAAATTTGCCAATGCCATTTACATACTATAAGCTCTAAGAAGGTCCATAGGAAAATAGTATTAACTATTCAATTCAGGATTTTCCAGACTTTTAAAATATGGATCCCTCTCTATGTGAAACATCTTGTATTTCCACCAGTTTTTTGTGAAGTACACATGGGTAAATGTTAGTCCAGTTATACCCAACAGAAAGATAGAAGTTTTTGGTTTGCTGGCTAATATTAGTTACTAAACAATACCTTAAGGACATTGTCCTGTCTCTGAAGCATTTATACATTTATAGAATATTGCATATATGCATAAATGGTATGGCACATATAAATGTAGAATAAACTGCAAACGGCTCTGCAAACTTTATGAAACCCTATTTCATATCTTTTCTTCCTAACATATATTCTAGAATATAAATAGTAACTCTGATTTCTAATTATACAAAAAAATCACAATCCATACTATTTATTGAATAGGTAGTGTTTTACCATTTATTTAGTACTATATGTATATAATATCTAATCCTCAAAATTATCAATAAGGTTACTGCTACTATTTCTATTTTTAGATGAGAATTTTGGTTGAATCCAATAATAAAATTCATCAATATCTAATAAATCTGTATTTATTCCTTTGAGTCACTTTGAAGAGTCAGTATCAGTGGAGCCTAGACTTTTTTGTCACTTTCTGATTCCAAATAGTTCCTAAGATTAAAATCTTTTTTTTAAATGCAGGTTCTTTCATGGTTTTTATGTGTGCTTAAGAAATAAACTAAACTGAGCAAGATAAGCCAAGCTTAGTAGGACAAATATGACATGTATTCACTCATATGCTAAATCCAGACCTAAATAACAACAGCAGCAATAATCATAATATGACATGATTGCAAAAGATGGACTGTTTTTTTGGGGGGGAACCAATGGAAAGGGGGATTGTGAAAGGAAAGAATGATGGGGTGAATATGATCCAAGTATGTTTTATATATATATATATATATATATACACACACACACACACATATATATGTATACAGTATATATGAAAATAGCAAAAGTACATTACATATAGTTGTAAAAATTGCATGACGAAACCAACTAACACAATTTAGAAAGAGGGAGGGAAAAGGAAGTGTGTTAAGAAAGTGATAGGGTGAATTTATTTAAAGTACAATATATACATGTATAGAAATATTATGATGAAACCCATTTGTACAATTAATCTATGTCAATAAAAAACAAAAAACCCTCCAAAATACAAATGAAAACTAACAAAAAAGGAATAAACTAAAACTGTGTCAATTTAAACACAATAGGATTAACCTGGGCACTATTTGATCATAAAGAAAGGCTATGGAAAATTGAACAATAATAAACCTCTGGTCATATCAGGTCATATTATTTTTAACCATAACATAGTGATATTCAATGATAATGTAAGTTAAATTGGGTATTATAAAAGAAATATGCTAGATATTAGAGTAGAACAAATTTAATATTAGATTTGCTATGGTCTCTAAAAAACAAACAAAAAACCAGTATGCTGTTAGACACATAATTATCTGTTATTGATATCATTGGGTAACCAGATAAATGATACATAACAAATGAACTAGGTTTCCTTGGTTTGTCAGTTTTCTAAAAGATGGCTATTGCTTGATAGTCACTAAAGTGAGTTTTATTTAAATCAAAGGTGCCACTGTACTTTTCTTGAGAGGTGAAAATCAGAAGATATTTCATGGAAACCCTAAATCACACATATACTTTACAATTTGGTTCGAACAGTTATTGCATCTGGCTTGTCGATATATTTGTCTCTATTTAATATAAGAATTTCAAAGACTCATATCTGACAACAAACATATAATGAAAAGTGCATTTTATGTGGATCTTTGTTCTTAAATTTGAATTTTAGAAATCACAACTACTTTCATAGACTTAATGGGGGAAGAAAAGTCTGTAAAGAAAACCAAAACTCAAGTGAACCTGAGTTTAAATCCCGAATATTGGGAGTATATTCAAGCATAATCTTAATGTATTTGTTTCAGTCTCTAATGGTAATTCATTATATAGTATGGTATTTAGTTACTGTTTTAAATTGATTTAACAGGTCCACTAAGACTCATCCAGGTCCAGTTGTACACTTAAGTGATAGCCCAAGAGATGAAGGGAAAGTAAGTATTACACCATTATTTTTACTTTTATTTTCCTTATTCTTGAGAAGAGATGTTTCTTACTATTATTTTATATCTAATATCTAGCTCAGCTCATAGCATTCAGTGTTATATAAAAATTAATATTTGTTGACTATATGAATGAGCAAATGAATAAATGAATGAATTACTCATTCTAATAATGATTAATAATTAAATCTTTAGTTTACTTAGAACATATTTGATATTTAATTCTGGAATTTTGAGAAAGGTAACAAAATTGAACAATTTTTATTTTCAAGTATTCTGTGCTGGAACTTTTCATTAATCATTTGTTTCTGTTAGTTTTTGTATTGCTAAATGACCAATATTATATAAGTCAGCTAATCTTGATATTATAAATATACACTAATATAGAAAATGTTATCAGATTATAGAATAATCTTTTCATAATCAGTCTTTGATAGTAATGAAACAAAACTGATAACATGAAAATATCTAAAGCATCACTGTAGTTGTATATGTCTCTTTATATAACTTTTATTAAGTACTGTAGAAAACATTAATCAATTGTTCACTGTAGTTTTCATTCTTGTTTATTTTGAGTTAGTCTAACAAAATCCAACTTGAAAGGCAAGTCCACCTGTTGAAACAACAATGGATTTCTTCAAATTGATCCCTTGAATAAATCTCTTTACTTTTTGTTGACCAGTTTTTCCACGTTTTTTCACATTTTGATTTAAGTGTATTCACTTCTATCACTCTTTTCATTTAGTCCCTGCTTTTTTGCTTAATATTCATTAAACTTTCCCTTCCTGATAGAAAATACAACCCTGCTTTTTATAAATGTTTTAAGGTTTAATTTAATAATTAGATTCTAATTAATATATACTTTATGTTGGCTTGGTATAGTGGTTTGCCTTTTTTCATACATGTAAATAATTAACTGAATCCATTTTCCACTGATTTCTAAGATTTTTCATTCATATATCAAGTTGCCATATTTGAGTGAGTCTTCTGGGTTTTCTCTTTTGTTGCATGATTTATCTATTATTGTACTAATTACACACATGATTTGTTATAGTAACTTCTAAAATGTCTTGATAGCTGGTAAGCTGGTCCCCTTTCTTCTTCTAAGTTATCTTGACTATTTCTGACCCTTTTTTTTTTTACTGTATAAATTTTAGAATCAGCTTATCAAGGCCTATGTAATTCTTAGTAGAGATTTTGTTTGAAATTTGAATGTATAAGTTAGAGAAAATTTACATGTTCATGATATAATTGTTCCATCTGTAAACATGATATATTTACTTTGACTTTCTATTATTTTCTATATAACTTTATAACTTTTCCATAAAAGTTGTGTTTTTGCCACCTGAATTCTATATACCCCACTTACTGCTGTTTTGACTTAATTTTCTTAAAACCAGTTTGATAATAGTTGATTATTGTTAGTGTATAAAGTAGCATTGATTTTTGTGTATTTAGCTATATTATTGATTGTTTTGTTCTTAATAACCATCCTAGTTTCTCTGTCATAGTCTATATATAAAAACATAACAAATGTTGACAAGTTTTATTTCTTCCTTTCCAATATTTATAAGTATATATTTATCTTTTTATGCTAGGTTAGAATCTAGCACAGTGCTGAATATAAATGGCCTTAGTGGGAACTTACTTTAGTTTTAAATCTCAAAGGGCATGCCCCCAAGATTTCAGCATTAAGTAAGATGTTTGCTGTAGCTGTTTGGTTGATTGCCTTTATGAAGTTAAAGTTCCCACCTGGGTTTAGGGATTTACTTCAGTAGTAGAGCTATTAACTAGCAAGCATAAGGCCCTGAGTTCTGTCCTTGGTACCCAAAGGAAAAAATAGTTTCCACCTATCTCCAGTATTCTGAATTTTGAACTGTGAATGTTGTTCAATTTTATTGAATGCATTTCTATGTGTATAGAGATGATTATTTCTTAATTTAGTAATTTGTTGAAACATGTTTCTAGTTTTAAACATTTTTACATGGGTGGGATAAATTCAACTTTGAAGAAGTGAGCTTCCCTTTGAGATTGTTGGTGAAGTGAAAGAAAGAACAGAGTACTAAAGTTAAGTCTCCTACCAAAGCAAGATCTTATCATGGAATCAGAAGGTAGACCATCTTTCCCCTAGGATATAATTTCTAACAAAACTATAGATTATTCTATCAGATAGGAAATGGTGCTCTTAAATTGAGAGATGCCTTTACTGGATACAGTAATCAGTATATTTCTTTGGATTCTCTCAGCTTTGCCTGTCTCCCAAACCCTTGGTTGCTTTTTTTTTGTTAGCTCAGACTTGTCAGGATTAATTAACTTCATAAGATTCCTGAAGTTGATTAGCTACCTAGAATCTCTGGCTCCTTTTCATAAATTCTGTATTCCAAAAGTATGCCACAACATTAAGTTGTACAATTTAGCTTCCCTAACAGTTGACAAAGGGGTCAAGTGATATGACTGAAATGAGGGGACTTTAATTTCCCATGGAGAAAACATTAAATTCTTCCTTCCTTCCTCCCATTATTGGACTATTTTGAGTGAAGGTTTTTGGGTTGTTTTTTTTTTACATAAATTGTTAGAGACATGCTACAAGTCCATACTGATGAAGCATCTGCTAAGTGACTATGGTCATGTCTCTTCTGCTTCTTCTCCCCGTAAGGTAGTGGTTAGCCTGATAATGATTCATCTTGCTTTTACTTCGTCTTACTTCACTTTTCATTTGGCATTGTAATCCTCAGTTTGTACTTTCCCAAGAAACATGAGCATGTATGCTTTGTCTCAGGCTTTATTTCTGCAGAAACCTGGTTAAGATAATAGCAATCATAATTGTTCTAGATCAGGGATAAGAAAATATAGCCTGTGAGTCAAATCTGCCCTCTCACCAGTTTTTATAAAATATTTTATTAGAACACAACCAATTTCGTTCATTAACATATAGTCTGTGACTGCTTTCTTGAGCATTTTTTGTCAGTACCTATAAGGGCTAAAATATTTACTCTCTGGCCCTTTACATTAAATGTTTGCTGATTCCTGGTCTAGATTATAGACCTTCAGGATGGGATTTTGAATTAGATTATCTCCTTTCTAAGATGAGGGATCTGTTAAAGATGCCAAGTAGAGTGTTAAACCCTCTCATACAATCACACCACAATTATTTGAACATATTCTTGTGATTACTTGGGATGAGAGGCTGTTGGAAAGATAAGACAACAGAGATAAGAACTTAGAGAGCTTAACTGATCTGGGGCAATGATAATTATAATGATGATGGTATAAAATAGCTTCTTTTTTTATTTTATTATTCATATGTGCATACAAGGCTTGGGTCATTTCACCCCCCTGCCCCCACCCCCTCCCTTACCACCCACTCTGCCTCCTCCCTTTCCCCCCCACCCCCCTCAATACCCAGCAGAAACTATTTTGCCCTTATCTCTAATTTTGTTGAAGAGAAAGTATAGGCAATAATAGGAAGGAACAATTGTTCCTGGTTGAGATAAGGATAGCTATACAGGGAGTTGACTCACATTAATTTCCTGTGCGTGTGTGTTACCTTCTAGGTTAATTCTTTTTGATCTCACCTTTTCTCTAGTTCCTGGTCCCCTTTTCCCATTGGCCTCAGTTGCTTTTAAGGTATCTGCTTTAGTTTCTCTGCGTTAAGGGCAACAATGCTAGCTAATTTTTTTAGGTGTCTTACCTATCCACACCCCTCCCTTGTGTGCTCTTGCTTTTATCATGTGCTCAAAGTCCAATCCCATTGTTGTGTTTGCCGTTGATCTAATGTCCACATATGAGGGAGAACATACGATTTTTGGTCTTTTGGGCCAGGCTAACCTCACTCAGAATGATGTTCTCCAATTCCATCCATTTACCAGTGAATGATAACAGTTCGTTCTTCTTCATGGCTGCATAAAATTCCATTGTGTATAGATACCACATTTTCTTAATCCACTCGTCAGTGGTGGGGCATCTTGGCTGTTTCCATAACTTGGCTATTGTGAATAGTGCCACAATAAACATGGGTATGCAGGTGCCTTTGGAATAACCTGTGTCACAGTCTTTTGGGTATATCCCCCCAAGAGTGGTATTGCTGGATCAAATGGTAGATCAATGTTTAGCTTTTTGAGTAGCCTCCAAATTTTTTTGTACTAGTTTACATTCCCACCAGCAGTGTAAGAGGGTTCCTTTTTCCCCGTATCCTCGCCAACACCTGTCGTTGGTGGTGTTGCTAATGATGGCTATTCTAACAGGGGTGAGGTGGAATCTTAGCGTGGTTTTAATTTGCATTTCCTTTATTGCTAGAGATGGTGAGCATTTTTTCATGTGTTTTGTGGCCATTTGAATTTCTTCTTTTGAGAAAGTTCTGTTTAGTTCACTTGCCCATTTCTTTATTGGTTCATTAGTTTTGGGAGAATTTAGGTTTTTAAGTTCCCTGTATATTCTGGTTATCAGTCCATTGTCTGATGTGTAGCTGGCAAATATTTTCTCCCACTCTGTGGGTGTTCTCTTCAGTTTAGAGACCATTTCTTTTGATGAACAGAAGCTTTTTAGTTTTATGAGGTCCCATTTATCTATGCTATCTCTTAGTTGCTGTGCTGCTGGGGTTCCATTGAGAAAGTTCTTACCTATACCTACTAACTCCAGAGTATTTCCTTCTCTTTCCTGTATCAACTTTAGAGTTTGTGGTCTGATATTTAGATCCTTGATCCATTTTGAGTTAATATTGGTGCAGGGTGATATACATGGATCTAGTTTCAGTTTTTTGTAGACTGCAAACCAGTTTTCCCAGCAGTTTTTGTTGAAGAGGCTGCTATTTCTCCATTGTATATTTTTAGCACCTTTGTCAAAGACAAGTTGGTTATAGTTGTGTGGCTTCATATCTGGGTCCTCTATTCTGTTCCACTGGTCTTCATGTCTGTTTTTGTGCCAGTACCATGCTGCTTTTATTGTTATTGCTTTGTAATATAGTTTGAAGTCAGGTTTCGTGATACCTCCAGCATTGTTCTTTTGACTGAGTATTGCCTTGGCTATTCATGGCCTGTTGTATTTCCATATAAATTTCACAGTAGATTTTTCAATCTCTTTAATGAATGTCATTGGAATTTTGATGGGAACTGCATTAAACATTTAGATTACTTTTGGGAGTATAGACATTTTTACTATGTTGATTCTACCAATCCAAGAGCATGGGAAATCGCTCCACTTTCTATAGTCTTCCTCAATCTCTTTCTTCAGAAGTTTATAGTTTTCCTTGTAGAGGTCATTCACATCTTTTGTTAGGTTTACACCTAGGTATTTGATTTTTTTTGAGGCTATTGTAAATGGAATTGTTTTCATACATTCTTTTTCCGTTTGCTCATTGTTAGTGTATAGAAATGCGAATGATTTTTCTATGTTGATTTTATATCCTACTACCTTGCTATAGCTATTGATGATGTCCAGAAGCTTCTGAGTAGAGTTTTTTGGGACTTTAAGGTATAGGATCATGTCATCTGCAAATAGGGGTATTTTGACAGTTTCTTTACCTATTTGTATTCCTTTTATTCCTTCTTCTTGCCTAATTGCTCTGGCTAGGAATGCCAGTACTATGTTGAATAGGAGTGGAGATAGTGGGCATCCTTGTCTGGTTCCTGATTTTAGAGGGAATGGTTTCAGTTTTTCTCCATTAAGTATAATGCTGGCTGTAGGTTTGTCATATATAGCTTTTATAATGTTGAGGTACTTTTCCTTCTAGTCCTAGTTTTCTTAGAGCTTTTATCATGAAATGGTGTTGGATCTTATGAAAGGCTTTTTCTGCATCTGTTGAGATGATCAAGTGGTTTTTGTCTTTGCTTCTGTTAATGTGGTTTATTACGTTTGTTGATTTTCATATGTTGAACCACCCCTAAATTCCTGGCATGAAGCATACTTGGTTGTGGTGAATAATCTTTTTGATGTGTTGTTGAATTCAGTTTGCCATTATTTTGTTGAGGATTTTTGAATCAATATTCATTAAGGAGATTGGCCTATAGTTCTCCTTTATGGAGATGTTTTTGCCTGGTTTTGGGATAAGTGTAATAGTGGCTTCATAAAATGTGTTAGGCAGTTTTCCTTCCCTTTCTATTTCGTGGAACAGTTTAAGGAGGGTTGGTATCAGTTCTTCTTTAAAGGTCTGATAGAATTCAGCAGAGAATCCATCAGGTCCTGGACTTTTCTTTTTGGGGAGATTCTTGATTGCTGCTTCAATTTCATTTTGTGTTATAGATCTATTCAGGTGATTAATATCCTCTTGGTTCAGTTTTGGATGATCATATGTGTCTAGAAATCTGTCCATTTCTTTAAGATTTTCAAATTTATTTGAATATAGGTTCTCAAAGTAGTCTCTGATGATTTCCTGGACTTCCATGGTGTTTGTTCTTATCTCCCCTTTTGCATTCCTGATTCTACTACTTTGGATTTTTTTCTCTCCTCATTTTAGTCAGGTTTGCCAGGGGTCTATCAATCTTGTTTATTTTTTCAAAGAACCAACTTTTTATTTCATTAATTGTTGTATGGTTTTTTTGGTTTCTATTTCATTGATTTCAGCTCTTATTTTTATTATTTCTCTCCTTGTATTTGTTTTGGGATTTGCTTGTTCTTGTTTTTCTAGGAGTTTGAGATGTATCATTAGGTCATTGGTTTGGGATCTTTCAGTCTTTTTAATGTATGCACTCATGGCTATAAACTTCCCTCTCAGGACTGCCTTAGCTGTGTCCCCTAGGTTCCGGTAGGTTGTGTTTTCATTTTCATTGAGTTCCAGGAACTTTTTAATTTCCTCTTTTATTTCATTGATGATCCATTCTTCATCAAGTAATGAGTTATTTAGTTTCCAGCTGTTTGCATGTTTTTTGTCTTTACTTTTGTTGTTGAGTTCTACTTTTACTGCATTGTGATCAGATAGTATGCACGGTATAATTTCTGTTATCTTATATTTGCTGAGGCTTGCTTTGTGTCCTAGGATATGAACTATTTTGGAGAAGGTTCCATGGGCTGCTGAGAAGAATGTATATTGTGTAGAAGTTGGATGAAATGTTCTGTAGACATCAACGAGGTCCACTTGATCTATTGTATATTTTTGATCTTGTATTTCTTTATTGATTTTTTGTTTGGATGACCTATTTATTGATGATAATGGGGTGTTAAAGTCTTCCACAACCACTGCGTTGGCGTTAATATATGCTTTTAGGTCTTTCAGGGTATGTTGTTGAAATTGGGTGCGTTGACATTGGGTGCGTACAGATTGATGATTATTATTTCCTTTTGGTCTATTTCCCCTTTTATTAGTATGGAATGGCCTTCTTTATCTCATTTGATCAATGTAGGTTTGAAGTCTACTTTGTCAGAGATAAGTATTGCTACTCCTGCCTGTTTTTGGTGGCCATTGGCTTGGTAAATCTTCTTCCAGCCTTTCATCCTAAGCCTATGCTTATTTCTGTTGGTGAGATGGGTCTCCTGTAAGCAATAAATTGTTGGATCTTCCCTTTTAATCCATTTCATCAAGCGGTGCCTTTTGATGGTGAATTAAGTCCATTAACATTAAGTGTTAGTACTGATATGTATGTGGTGATTCCTGCCATTTAGTTGTCTTAGTTGTTTGAAGGTTTGATTGTGTGTACCTAAGTTGAAGTTACTCTCTACTGTCTTGCTTTTTCTTTTTCTGTAGTTTGATGCTGCCTGTCTTTTCATGGTTAAGTTTGGTTTCACTTTCTGCGTGCAGAATCCCTTGAAGAATCTTTTTAGTGGTGGCTTTGTGGTCACATATTGTTTTAGTTTCTGCTTATCATGGAAGACTTTTATTGCTCCATCTATTTTGAATGATAGTTTTGCTGGGTAGAGTATCCTGGGGTTGAAGTTATTTTCATTCAGTGCCCGGAAGATCTCAACCCACGCTCTTCTTTTAATGTTTCTGTTGAGAAGTCTGCTGTGATTTTGATGGGTTTACTTTCGTATGTTACTTGTTTTTTCTTTCTTACAGCCTTCAATATTCTTTCCTTAGTTTCTGAACTTGTTGTTTTAATGATGATATGTCGTGGGGTAGTTCTATTTTGATCTGGTCTGTTTGTTGTCCTGGAGGCCTCTTGCATCTGTATGGGAATATCTTTCTCTAGATTTGGGAAATTTTCCGTTATTTTTTGTTGAATATATTACGCATTCCCTTCGCTTGCACCTCTTCTCCTTCTTCGATGCCCATGATTCTCAAGTTTGGTCTTTTGATGGAGTCGGTGAGTTCTTGCATTTTCTTTTCACAGGTCTTGAGTTGTTTAATTAATAGTTCTTTGGTTTTTCCTTTAATTACCATTTTATCCTCAAGTTCTGAGATTCTGTCTTCTGTTTGTTCTATTCTGCTGGATTGGCCTTCCATTTTGTTTTGCAGTTCTGTTTCGTTCTTTTTTCTGAGGTTTTCCATATCCTGAGGGGTTTCTCTTTAATCTTGTCTATTTTTGTCCTGAGTTCATTTATCTGTTTATTCATCGTGTTCTCTCTTTCACTTTGGTGTTTATACAGTGCTTCTATGGTTTCCTTTATTTCTTCTTTTGCTTGTTCAAATTCTCTATTTTTGTTGTCTTGGAGTTTCTTGAGTGTCTCCTGTACATTTTGGTTGACCCTATCCAGTATCATCTCTATAAAATTCTCATTGAGTACCTGTAGTATGTCTTCTTTTAAATTATTCTTGTGGGCTTCATTGGGTCCTTTGGCATAATTTATCTTCATTTTGTTGGAGTCTGGATCTGAGTATCTGTTTTCTTCATTCCCCTCTGGTTCCTGTACTAATTTTTTGCTGTGGGGAAACTGGTTTCCCTGTTTTTTCTGTCTTGCCTTCATTGTCTTTGGTGTTGTTACTGTCCCTGTACTGTGTGCAATTAAGTATTTTCTAGCTTGTAATAATAACAATGGTAATATTTAGAATGGAAGGGTGAGCGGAGATGGAAAGCAAGAAGTTAAAGGAAAGAGAAAAGCAAATAAACAGACAAGAAGGAGAAAACAGAACAAGGAATCAGACAAGAAATTTTCAGAGGTATAAACAGCGTTAGTGTACTAATTGACAGTAAGCTGAACAGGCATTAGAGAGACAGAGAGGATTGAAAATAAATAATAAAAAAAAGATAAGAATAAAAATAAAAAATAGGTATTTAAAGAAATATCTATATATAGAAATAAAATAAAACAAAATGAAAAATAGAAAATTAAAAAAAAAACCCAAAAAGCCTCCAAGTTCAAATGCAGTGAAGTTTCAGTCTTAATAATTTGGGTGTCCCTCTCAGTCTCTAATCCTGGAGATGGTGCCTCAGATTTTGTTCTGTAGTTGTCTCATCAAAGGGGACGCATAAAGTAGAAAAAAACTACACACACACACATACACACACACACACACACACAAAAACCCCACCAGGCGTCCCAAGTTCAAATGCAATACAGTTTCAGTAAGTTTTTCAGCATGCAGGTGTAATTTGGTTGTTCTCTCATCAAAGGTAGGGAGAAAAAGAGAAAAAAAGAAAAAAAAAACAAAAAAAGAGTCTGGAGACAGTTCTGAGAATGGTATCTGCAGCTGTGGTTTGCCTTCCCTGCTGTCAGCCTGCTGTTGCTGGAGGCGTTATTTGTGCAGATCTCTGGGGTGAGCTTAGCACTCACCTGGCCCTGCAGGCTTTGTTTACTCAGAGTTTTCCTGTGCGTCTCTGCTACAAGCTTTCACCTTTCCAAGCACTGGGAAAGGTGACACTGCACCCGCGTTGTCAGGCCTGCGTGTTTATTTACAGTTTATGTGGGAAGTGGGTCTTCCCCCCTCTCCTGTGCAGTTTTCCTCCCACCACCAGTTTTACAGGCTTTCCTGCTCCTGATTACTGGGCGGTGCTGCTGCTCCTGCCAGCCGCCATGTTTGTTTACAGCTCACATGGGAAGTGGGTCTTCCCTCCTCTCCTGTGGAGTTTTCCTCCATCGGCCACTTTCACAAGCTTTCCTGCTCCTGGTTGCTGGGCGTGCTCCCCCGCTCCCGCCAAAGCCTCTCCGGCCGACAGGCTTGTTTATTTACAGTCCCGGGAAGGGTTCCCTTTCCCCAATTTTCAGCGCTCAGTGCACCCCACCCTCTTTCCTGTGTGTCTTCATTGTTCTTATTGCTTATTACTCAGTTTCTCTTTTTTCCCCGGGCAGGGGTCGGTCTGTCCAAGGGCTATGCTGCTCTGGCCCAGGCTTGTCTGTGGGAGTACTGTGGTACCGCGAAGCTCACCTTGTCTGTGGCTTCCCAAGCCGTCTGGATGCGGGCGACTGGCGGCCCCGGTACCCTCCTTGTTTCTCCGTTTAACGTGAAGTGGAGATTCTCTGCGCCAGCTAGAGGTGCAGAGGCGTCAAAGTTTTGCCTCTTCTCAGTGATTTTGCCTGCAAAGTGTGTCTCCAGCGTCTCTCCAAGATTTCACTATAGGAGGCTCGCTTTCTGCTTCCTCCTTCTATCCGTCATCTTGGAATCCCCCTAAAATAGCTTCTGTTGATAACACTTGCACTAGTTTTCTATTACTGACATAAGTTTAGTGGCTTAAAACAGCAAAAATTTATTACAGTACAGTTCTGCAGGCTAGAAGTCCAACACAGATCTTACTAGTCTGAAACCAAGATAGTGGCATGGTTGCGTTCTTCTAGGTAAGTCTAGAAAAGAACCTGATTTCAGGCCTTTTCAGAGGCTTCATACATTCCTTGGCTTGCAGCTCCCTTTCTCCATCTTCAAAAGCAACAATGAAGCATGTTCCTGACTCTTTGTCCATCCTTGAAAACTCTTTGTGACAACATCTGAAAAAGTTCTCTTTCTTTAAGGACTCATGTGATTTGTTTGGGCCCATCTGGATAATCTAGGATAATACTTCCATATCAATCCAATACTTAATTACATATAAAAAGTTTTTTGTGTCCCATAAGGAACTTGTGAACTTTGTGTGTGTGTGTGTGTGTGTGTGTGTGTGTGTGTGTGTGTGTGTGTGTCTATGTGGTACTGGGAGCAAACCCAGGGCTTTGTACATGCTAAGCAAGTACTGTACTACTAAGCTATTTGCTCAGCCTATTAACAACATATTTGATGGTTTTTGAGGATTGAAATGTTAACATTTTTGGAAGTTCTTCTATTGCCTACATAATCCCAGAAGTTAATTACTCATTGACCTCATTTAAGAAACCCTTTAAAGTAACTTTAAAAGAACCCCTACCTCCTGCTGCCCTAGGACTAACTAGGTTAAAATTAGGCCCAGCACTCATTCATAAGGAAACCAAATGAGTTACTTTGATAAATCTCATTTATTAAAGTTGGAGTCCTGATTAGGAAAGAGTATAGCTACAGCATCTGGTATACTGTTTCTAGGGCTGCCATAGCAAATTACCACAGACTGGGTGATTTTCAGCAACAAAAATGTATTTTTTCACAATTCTGGAGTCTGTGAGTCTGAAATCAAAGTGTTGATTGGGCTACCTCTAAAGGCTCTAAAGAGACATTTTTCTTGCCTCTTACAGCTCAGGTATTCTTTGACTTGTGGAATATAACTCCAGTCTTTGCCTATGTCTTCATATGACCATCTTTTCTATGACTTTGTGTCCTTTCCTTTTCTTACAAGGGAAGCAGTCATTGAATTTAGGGTTGGTCTTCCTCTAAGTCTAGGATGACTTTTATCTGAAGATTATTAACTAATTATAATTGCAAGGACTATATTTCCAAAAAGGTTACATTCTCAGGTTCAGGATGGACATGAATTTTTTGAGGATACTCTTCAACTACTGCATGTAGGATGAAGAAATTTGTATAGACAAGCCTGAGAATATTGTAAACCTCTTCATTCTCACAACTTTCCTGAACCCTCCTGACTAAAAAAAGTACCATGTCTGAGGAACATTGGTTTACCTTTTCTGGGAGCCTATGTAATGATCTCACTTGAGGTAGTTGCCTTGCATGATGTTTTTGTTCCCAAGACCAAGTATCTTTACCTCCAAGTCAATAACTAGAATCAGATCTCAGGTCTCAGAGCAACAGAAGCTTAAGTCTTCCTCTCTGAAGAAATAGACTACATGTGAAAGAAATAAAGTACTCAACTAAAGGAAGTGAGGACCTGTCTAATATTGTCAGTCACCAAGAGAATGTGTCTGGGAGTGACTGCATAGAGAAGAGTTCATTTACATAGGTCACTCATTCATGACTTGGGATTTGTTACTTTGGCATGGACACTTGGTTATGATCTGGCCCTGGTAATTTATTGGAATTACTCTTTGAAACCTTCACTCACCAAAGACATATAGAAAATAGAAAATAGATCTACCAAAACCTTTCATATGGTATTAAAGAAGGGGTCAGAAGACTCATGGGGTTGAGAATGTTGAAATTGTATTTGCTGGCATAAGTCCCCTCCTGACTGGTTCCTGGGATGTCTCTAAGGACACTTCTGTACTTAGTCTAATGAGGAATGCTCTGGAAAGGCAGCCAACATATTTGAGAAGCTGGGTAATGCCTATCCTTTATAGGCTTTTGTTGACAGTAGGAGGTGATGGCAGAGAGCCAGTCTCCACAAGATCTATGATGATTAAATACCATAGATTGATAGAGGCCAGGTGGCACTATTTAACCATCAGGCATTATGGATATAAATCACTATAATAAGCAGCAAGAATGGAGCAGCAATGCATGGCCTATCTAACATACCCTAAAGTTTCTTATTTTTTAAGTAAATTTCTCCACATGATTTTTATTACTGAATATTGTACAACTAGAAGGGTTTCATTGTGATATTTCTATACATACATATAATATATTTGATCATATTTATCTCCTCTATTACTCTTTATTTCCCCATCTTCACCCATTCTCTTTTATCTTTCTTAGAATTGTTTTGAAGTGAGATTTATTATGACCTTTTCATACATGCAAACAATGTACTTAGATCATATTCTCTCTCCCACCATCTCCTTTTTACCCTTCCAATAGTTTATCTCTCAGTTGTCCCCCTTTTATGTCCTATCTTTTTTTTAGATCTAGATTCTGCATATAAGAGAAAACATGCAATGTTTGTCTTTCTGAGTCTTGCTTATTTCACTTTCCATGATGATATCCAGTTCCATCCATTTCCCTGCAAAAAAATTCATTTTTATTGATAACTGAATAACACTCCATTGTATATATGTGTACCACATTTTCTTTACCCATTCATCTATTGATAGGCATCTAGGCTGATTCCATAACTTGGCTTTTGTGAATAGTGCAACTATAAACATGGCTTTTGTATGCTGGCTTGCATTCCTTCCTATATATGCCCAGAAGTGGTATAGTAGGATCATATGGTAGTTCTACTTTAAGTTTTTTTAAGGTACTGCCATACTAATTTCCATAGTGGTTGCACTAATTTATATCTCCACTAATAGCATATGAGGGTTCCTTCCCCCGACCCCGCCACATGCTTACCAGCATTTGTTGTTGTGTCCTTGATGATTTCTACTCTGACAGGGTTCAAGTGCAATCCCAATGATACTTTGATTTGCATTTCCTTTATAGTCAAACATTTCTTAATGTATTTATTGGCCATTTGTACTTCTTCTTTTGAAAAATGTCTCTTTGGTTCATTTGCCCATTTACTGTTTGGATTATTTGGTTTTTTGGTGTTTAATTTTTTTTAGCTTTTTATATATTCTGAATATTAATCCCTTGCCAGATGAATAGCTGACAAAGATTTTCTCCCATTCTATAGGCTGTCTCTTAATCTGTTAACTGATTCTTTTGCTGTGCAAGAAGCTTTCTAATTTAATACAATCCTTTTGTCAATTCTTGCTCTTATTTCCTGGTTATTACACTCCTATTCAGAAAATCCTCACCTAGACCTATATCTTGAAGTGTTTTTTGTATGTTTTCTTCTAGTAATTTCAAACTTTCAGGTCTTAGATTGAGATCATTGGTCCATTTTTAATTGATTTTTATACAGGTTGAGAGACAAAGATAGGAATCTAGGGTCAGTTTTCTACTCATTTTTCCCAATACCATTTGTTAAAGAGATATGTTTTTGGCACCTTTGAATCATAACCTTTCTAGGAGAAAACTTAGGCAAGCAACTGACTGGGATGTTGTTTGATTTGCATATCATAACCAGAAAAAAAGAGCAACTTAGCTCTTGATATTTACCACTGAAGTGAAGAAAAATCATAGCAGCTCATCAGGTTTCCAGATAAGTGAGTTCACAGATCCAGAATCCATTGATTAAAACAGAATCCATTTGCCCCTGAAGAAAGATCCTGAAAGATCCCCATGAATATATTTAGTAATTATAGAACAACTGTGGTCATTTTCAAAAGTAATTGTTTATTTTTTCAGGACAGTTAGGTATGGGGTGATAGAAGGCATCAATACTGGGATATCTGAAAAGAAATTCTTCCTCCAGTTTGGGACAAGTTGTATGGAACAAGTAACCAGGTGATAAATGGAATTTTGGTCTAAGACTAAACTCAGTTGATCTGTTTGGTTAAGAAAATATGTTCAATTATTTTCCAAATGTACAGTTTGGAGAGACATGCTTAGTAGCTGGATTAATACTCATATTAATGAGGAAAAAGGAACCGTCTTACACTGTTGGTGGGAATGTAAACTAGTACAACCACTCTGGAAAAAAATTTGGAGGCTACTTAAGAAGCTAAACATTGATCTACCATATGATCCAGCAATACCACTCTTGGGGATATACCCAAAAGACTGTGACACAGGTTACTCCAGAGGCACCTGCACACCCATGTTTATTGCAGCACTATTCACAATAGCTAAGTTATGAAAACAGCCAAGATGCCCCACTACTGATGAATGGATCAAGAAAATGTGGTATCTATACACAATGGAATTTTATGCAGCCATGAAGAAAAACAAAATGTTATCATTTGCTGGTAAATGGATGGAATTGGAGAACATCATTCTGAGTGAGGTTAGCCTGGCCCAAAAGACCAAAAATCGTATGTTCTCCCTCATATGCAAACATTAGATCAAGGGCAAACACAACAAGGTGATTGGACTTTGATCACAAGATTAAAGTGAGAGCGCACAAGGGAGATATGAGGATAGGTAAGACACCTAAAAAAATAGATAGCATTTGTTGCCCTCAATGCAGAGAAACTAAAGCAGATACCTTAAAAGCAACTGAGGCCAGTAGGAGAAGAAGACCAGGAACTAGAGAAAAGTTTAGATCAAGAAGAATTAACCTAGAAGGTAACACACATGCACAGGAAATTAATGTGAGTCAACTCCCTGTATAGCTATCCTTATCTCAACTAGCAAAATTAGAGATAAGGGCAAAATAATTTCTGCTGGGTATCGAGGGGGTGGGGGGGAGAGGGTGGGGGTGGGGTGGGTGGTAAGGGAGGGTGTGGGGGGAGGGGGGAGAAATGACCCAAGCATTGTATGCACATATGAATAATAAAAAAAAGAAAAAAAAAGAATAATTAACCTAGAAGGTAACACACATGCACAGGAAATCAATGTGAGTCAACTCCCTGTATAGCTATCCTTATCTCAACTAGCAAAAACCCTTGTTCCTTCCTATTATTGCTTGTACTCTCTCTTCAACAAAATTAGAGATACGGGCAAAATAGTTTCTGCTGGGTATCGATGGGGTGGGGGGGAGAGGGAAGGGGTGAGGTGGGTGGTAAGGGAGGGTGTTGGGGGAGGGGGGAGAAATGACCCAAACATTGTATGCACATATGAATAAAAAAAAAAGGTTAATGTAAAAGATTTGAATGATGGAATGGTAATGGTGACTGATACATACTTCTGGAATTCCACTGTCGTGTTTTACAAAAAAATAATATGGATTGAGGATGGCAATTGTAAATCACTATAAAATTAAACAAGCCATAGCTTTAATCATCACTCCATTACTGTTGATAACTTTTATGGGTGGAGATCAAACAGCCTATGATACTGATATATAGTTATTGGCTAGTGAAATATTTTTCTCAATATCTATCAGAGAGAAGATGAAAGGAAACTTGATTTTAGAAAAATGGACAGCCATAAAACTTCAGTCTTTCCCCAGGACTATATTACTTTTCTTATTCTCTGTCATAATATAATCCTCAGAAATCTTGCTTGTCTGGACATTCTTTAGAAAGTATAACAGTTTGCTTTTGTTATATAATAAAATTGGATTTGGTAAGAAGTGGCAAGTACTTATATCACTCATAAAGACTTACGTATTAGAGGCCGGGAAGGAAATTGAGCAAAGATCTGTGCTGCTCTATATGTGATGATCTTGAGAATCTTATGGCCTGGGGCATACAGGGACATCTCCTTTAAGTTGAAGTATAAACTATTGTAGTTCTTACTAAGAAAGTGTCACATAACTTGGTGGGCTCTTTTGGATTTGGATCATAAAATATAATGTCCTTGAAATTACTGCTGAAAATAGTTTTTTAGGTCACCCAAATGTCTGTCATTTTTGAATGAGGCATAGAGAAAAAGAAGGCTTTAGTCATATCTGCTTTGCAAGCTACCTAACCCTCTTCAATTTGCAATCCATAATCCAGTAAGTCTGATGGAACTTAACAAACCTGGCAGATAAGACTGTTCCATTGAAAATCACAGTAAGAGAGTTACAACAGCTTCTGGGCCCTTAAAGAGACTGAACCATGTGACATCAAATGACTGTGGAATCTTAGCTATCCTTTATGAATTAGATGTTATCACATTCATTGAGGTTGGGAAAAGGGCATATTCAGGAAGTCAGTCTTGAGTTGTTAAAAAGAGGTGAGAAAATTTTATGTATACAAGCCCAGAATTCCATCTGCTGCAACAATGTGTTTCTCTCAATACTCCGAACCTGTGTATGTGATCTCATGGGATGGGAGGAGAATAGTTAAAACCAATTGACTGAGGACAAAAGACTTCAGACCCATTTCACATGATTAGCTGGCAACAGTTGAACACAGACTACATCTCAATTACATCTCCACTAAGGAGTGAACTTGAATGACACTGTCTGGAAAAGAAAATACAGTATAAAGAGCCAAAGTGGTACAATTGATTGTGCAGTTCATATGGATAGGGACACAATAATTAAAAATTCAAAACAAAAAATTCCCTTCTACTTGCAATTTAAAAACTACATACCACAAACTATGGGAAATAATTAAAATAGTTATTGTAAATAATACATAACCTTAAATAAATCAATAAAATTATAGGTGAAAAAGTATAATTCTAATATAAAACATCAAAAAACAGAAAAGGAATAAGTAAATAAAGCAAAAGAAACATATAAATCTAAAAATGGTCTTGAGTAAATTCTCCTGATTCTAAGCCATCTTGTAATCATGATGCTACTTCTTTCAATAGAACATAAAAAAAAATGCAAACTAATACCTGACCAAAACTAATGAAAACAGAGAGAGAGCTGGAGTGATGGTATGTGTCTGTAGTAAACCCACCTACTTGGGAGGCAGAGATAGTTGGATCACAGTTCAAGGCTAGCCAGGGCAAAAAAGTTAGTGAGACCTTATCTCAAAGAAAAAGCCAGGCATGGTGGAGCATACCTAGAATTCCAGCATATGGGAGGTGGAGGTTAGAGTATTGTGGTGTGAGTCCAGCCTGGGTGAAAAGTGTAAGACCATTTTGGTAAAGCAAAAAGGGTTGGAGCACCTCCCCAGCAGGCATGAGACCCTGAGTGTAAAACCCCAGTAGCACAAAAAAAAGAAAAATAGTGGGAGAACAAAGCTGCACTAAATACCTAGATATTAATACTACAATTAATGAAGTGTTTAAACATTTAAATTAAATTATTTTACACAACTGGAAGAATATAGGTAAGATGGGGAAATTATCAACATTGATACCAATAGAGAGACAAAGTTTAAGAAAATGAGAAAGTTACTAAATTATTACTGCCACCTAAAAGCACCAAATCTAGAAGGCATTACATGGAAATTTTGCTAAATTTTCAAATACTAGATAATCCCAGTGACACATAAACTGTTGTGAAGCATGACCTGTGGGACAAGTCTAACCTGCTCCTTGTTATTGTAAATAAAGGTTTATTGGAGTGTATATAGTTTGGAAAGTGCAAAATAGTTATTATCTGACCCATTACAGAAAAACATTTATTGACTTCTGTTCTGAGTATACTTTCAAAAAAAGAAGAAATTTTACAAATTGTCTCTATAAAGAAATTAGTGACAATCTAATAAAACGTTTCACAAAAAGAAGACTGAATTTTTTAATGTCAGTGGAAAAGGAATGGCATAATCAAGATGGCAGAGTAGGAAGCCTGGGCCTTGTTTCTTCATATCTCTGATATGTCTACTATCTGACCAAATAATAAAAGAACTGAGAGAACTAAAGTGGTGCTTTGGGCTGCAGATACAGGTATACTGATTCAACTACATTTAAAAAATAAGAAACTAATTAAAAGGTTTCTCAATCCTAGGAAAGCATGAACCTAGACTAACCAAAGCCAGGGGAAAATTCAGTATAACCTCCCATCAGAGATTCAGCACCTGATACAGTACTGTGCAGCTAGGAAAAGATGCCCTAACCCTCAGCTTCTCATCAGCACTTCAGTTTTTCCAAAAGTGATCTCCCTGGGTTAGAGGAATAACTCAAATAGTAGAGTGTCTTCCTAGTGAGCACCGGGTCTTGAGGTCAAACGCCAGTGCCATTAAAAAAAAAAGTATCAAAGTGATCTCTAGAGGACCAGCTTCTGTCTTACTGGTCTTGGAGCACTGATTGGTCTTGACAGAGTCTAGCAACACATGGAAAAATAGAGGTAGCAACTTAGACCAGAAAACATAGAGAAAGCAGATCAAAAATCTAAACTCTCAGCTTGCCTCTTGGGGTGGAAGGGTTGTTCAGTGCTGTGACTTCTCTGGGGAAGAACTAGCATGTGTCTCACTGGACTTGAATCTCTGATATGTCTGGCACAGTCTGGCTGCCTGGGGAAAACTTAAGGTGGAGGTTTGAGCTGGTAGATGCCATAGTTTCCCTACCTAGCTCACACAGAGTGAGTAGACAAAAACCAACAGAACTAAGTCACTTGCTTCTTCATGGAAGGGGAAAGATTTGATAGAGGATCTCAGAGTCTCTCTCCAGGCTGACAGGTAGGGGACTTCTGTATAAGGTTATTCAGGAAGCCTGGGAGATGTGTTTGATTTGTCTAATGCACATATACTAACCAAGAGTCAAGGAAAAGAAGAACCTGGCAAAGATGTTCCAAACAAATGAATGATACAAATCCCCTAAGGTCAACTGTAATGAAAAAAATTCACCCAATTTACTGACAACTAATTAAAATAACTCTCAAGAAGATAATCACTATGGTCAAGGAAACAGTGTATGAATGAAATGAGAATTTTAACAGAGAGAAAAAAATGGGAAAGTACCACACAGAAATTATGAAGCTGAAGAAAATGATGGAAATGAACATTTATGAAGGTCAACAGCAGATTATATAAAGAAGAAGAAAGGATCAGAAAACTCAAAGACAAGTTATGGGAAGTAATTAAGTCATAGGAATGAAGGAAAAAAGAATGAAAGCCTGAGAGACATGTGGGACAATTATATATATATATACCCATATATATATTATATAATAATATATATATAATAAAGAACAAGAAAGCTTATTCAAACAAATAGTGACTAATAACCTCCCAAAGCTGGAGAAACTAGACATCTAGATTCAAGAAGCTCAAAGGATACCAGATGAAATAAACCCAGAGAAATCTACATTGATATTTATTGTGATCAAATTGTCAAAGGTATGCTATAAGAGGTTTTTTACTTTCCTTTTTTTTTTTAGGGTGTAGGAAGATGGTGGACTAGTGGAACTCACCTATCCCTAGCATTTCCTGTGGGGGAATAGAGCCAAAACAGCTGGACAGTAGCTACCCTTTGAGGCATACTGATGGTTGAAAGGCACTGACATTTCAGTAGTTAACAGACAGATCTTATTTTTAAAAAGAGAATTACAAGAGTAGAACAGAAAGAGAAAGACTGCTTTAGTACATGGGGTGCAGCAGTGCAGTAGAGCAGGGGCTGAGGTGAAACAAACAAGAAGAGTCTCAGAAAACATGCACTGTAGTTTTAATTGTGAACAGACAGAATATAACTTTTTAATAAAGAAAAACCCAGAGAAGAAATGATGAACAAGAAAGCTTATTCAAACAAATAATGGCTAGCAAGTAGAAAGGAGGGATAGAAAAAGTACTCCAGCAGAAATGGCACAAAAGAGAGAGGGGTCTGAGAAACAAGAAAGAACAAGAGTCTTAGAAAGAAAAACAATTAATCCTGTTCTCAGTACACATTAGAATTATAGTTTAATCAGTTAAGAGTCCTGGGGTCTGCATAGCATACTGGGACTGGGAAAGTTCTTTCTTCTTCCTGGCCTTTTATGGTGGTACAGTGGCAGAAAGGCCCTTATCTGAGTCTGCAGCATTAGTATTCAAATGTTCCTGTGTTGTCCTGTCTCTGGAAATTCCCAGCAGGGTTCATGTGCTCATCCAGGATGTGCTGGCCTGGAGAGCTGGTATACCTACAAGAAAGAGTCAAAGGCACTGAGAGCTCCATGCAGTGAGAATGAAATTGGGGTCACAGTTGGGGAGTGGAAGTTGCTTTGTTTAGAGCCATCAGTTAGGGAAACTAGCTATGACAGCTTTGGGAGGGAAGAAAAAAAAATTAAACCATGCAAAAACTAAGTTGCAGAAATTCTGGTACCCAGTGGGTTGAGCACCACCCCTGTGGTGTGGATTGGTGCCATTTCCCTAGGGATTTGCTGGATCTCCACCAGACATTTGAAAGTACAAGAAACTGGGACCAACTGGCTGAAACCTTGCAGTCTACTCCTGAGGAGCAGGGCAGCTAAGAGTAATTACAGTTGGCTCTGCTCACAAACCATGCCTTCTATTTGCTAAGGGACCACCACAAAAAAAAAAAAAAAAGCAAACCAGATAGCATCCAGATTCTGCTTGCACAAGGTGGCACAGGGCCAAAGTGGCCACACATAAAAGAACTAGTTGGCATAGGTCTAGGTCTTTCCCTACTGCCCACACAATTGATCTCCTCTCTTCTCTCCGTTTCTTTTGATTGTACCGGTGATTAAACTCAGAGCCTTGTGCTTGCTAGGTAGGTACTCTACCAGTTAGGCCATGCCCCAGTTCCTTTTTACTTTTTGGTGTTGTATTTTTGTTTTTCTTTGGAAACTTTGTTGATTAGACAAGTGGATTGAATATTTACATAAAAAATTTATAGTATTTTTATAAATTTCTTTTTTCTCTTTTTCTATTTCCCTCTCATTCTTCTTTTAATTTCTCATTTATTTCTCTTGTTTTGCTCTATCTAGTTTTCTTTTTTGAGGCAGGCTTTAACCATAGGGCCTGGATTTGCCTCAGGCTTGTAGTTCTCTTGCTTTACCCTCTTGAGTGCTGGGATTATAGGCATGTGCCACCATTCCTAGCTTCTGTTATTTAATTTTTCATCCTATCTTCTTCCTCCCTCTCCTTTCTCATTTCCCTCATTTAAAAAATTCTTTCTCTTCAATCAGATCAGCTTTCTGTCATTTCTTCTGTCTTATCTTTACTGTTTAAGAATTTTATTTTCACTTTTTATTTGTAGGTTGGATTTTCTTCTTTATTTCATCTTTAGTTGAATTTTTCTCTCTTCTTTTTCCTTCTATTTATTTTACTTTCTTCTTTTTCTCTTTTTTCCATTCTCTAACATTATTGTTCTGATTTTTATTCCTGTCCTTATTAACTAATGCCTTTGTCACACAGTATTACAATTGCTCCTTTTCCCTTTAATGTTATTAGAATTGTGGAGGTAACTGTTCATAATTGGTTATTACTGTATTATAACTGGTTTGTCTGTAGGTTGTGGTTGCTACTGCAGTTAGTATTCTTGGAGTGTTGCAGAGGATTGGACTCAGTGCTTTGAGCACATTGAGTGCTCAAAGTTAGATACTGAACTATGCTGTGATCTACTCATATTTTGGTGAACACTTCAACTGAAAGAATATAGGTATTAAAACTTCTGATCAAGTATGTGACCCCCAGATATGCAAGCACCAATGCAGAAACAAGAAATATGAAAAAAAAAAGGCAACATTATGCCTCCAGAAATTAATGAACTAACAATAACTGATTCCAATGACAGTGAAGTGATGAAGTTTCAGAACAAAGAATTCAAAATAATGATTATAAGAATGATCAAAAAATTCAAAGAGGACATGAATAAAAACCTGAATGAATGCAAAGAGAATGCAAATCAACAGCTGATTTAAATATAGAATACAATGCAGGAAATGGAAAAAAAATTAAGATCCACAGAGATTCTGAAAAAAATTGAAATGTTGGAAATGAAAGTCTCAATAAGTCTAATAAAACACCTCAGTAGAAAACCTCATCAATAGACTGGTATAGTGGAAGACAGAATATCAGTACTTTAAGAGAAGGTAAACAAGTTAGAACATTTAGACAGTGAGAAAGAAAAAAAATTATGAACAGAACATAAAGACCTCTGAGAACCATTGAAAGGCCAATCTGATAGGTCAGAGTGTACAAAAAGTAACAGATGCACAAGTAAAAGGTATAAAAATATACTAAATAAAATAATAGCAGAAAATATATTGAATCTTGTGAAAGAGATGGCCATCCAGACACAGAAGGCTTTATGAACCTCAAATAGACATGACCAGAAAATAACTTCTCCACATTATATTATATGTACAACACCAAGTGTACTGAAAAAAAATACTGAAAGATTCAAGTGAAGCAACAAGTCACTGTAGAATAATAACTTTAAAAAGGTCACAATAATAGCAGCCTTCTTCACAGAAACTGTAACAGCCATGAGAGCATGAAATGCTGTACTTCAAGCTCAGAAAGAAAATAAGTGCCATCTAGATAACTATAGTCACCAAGTTATTCTTCAAAAAGAAACAAATCAAAGAGAGAAAGCCCTTTAAAACTAAATATAAAAGAATTCATGTCCATTAAGCTAGCATAGCAGAAGATACTTTAAGGAATCCTACAACAGAAGAAGAAGATAAGCATAACCATGAGAATGTGGGAAAGAATAAATTTCATAAAAAGAGTGGACAAGCAAATGAGAATTAGAAAATAATAAAACATTACAAAAATACAACATTAGAGGAATTAGTACATATTTTTCAATAATACTTTTATTTTTCATTTTTGTTAGGATATATTTATTATTTGGGGGGAATCATTGTGACAATTTCAAATAGGCTTACATTATACATTGGTTAGTTCCCCCATTTAATAATATTTCTTAATATTTATGGTATTGATTCTCCAATTAAAAGAATAGACTGACACATTGGAATAAAAAAATGAAATCTATGTTTGCTGACTGCCAAGAAATGCACCTCATTATCAAAGGCCAATACAACTTGAAAGTGAAAGGATGGAAAAAGGTATTTTGAGCAGATGGAATTCCAAAGCAAGCAGAAGTAGCAGTACTCATATCTGACACAAAAGACTTCAAAACAAAATATGACAGAGGAGACAAAGAAAGTTAACTTCATATTGATAAAGGAAATAATTCCTCAAAGAGGATATGGTAAATGTGCATCAAACATTGCTTTGTCCAATTCCATACAACAAATAGTCATAAACACAAAGCTTCAGATAGAATCCAATTCAAAAATAGTGGATTACTTCAATATCCCACTCTCACAGTAGGCCATTAGACAAAACAGCAAAGAAATATAGATAGATAAACGACATTAAGATCAAATCAACAAAACAGACATCTACAGAATTCTCTACTCAATGACTGTAGAATATATATTCTCTTAAGCAATATATGGGGCTTTCTTCAAAACAGATCATATTTTAGGACGTAATGCAATTCATAACAATTTAAGATAATTGAAGTAACTTTTTGTATTTTATCAGCTCATAATGGTATAAAACTAGAAATCAACATCAGGAGAAACTATAGAAAATACACAGGCAAAGATTATACCATTCAGTATTAAATAGTCTGTGAGTCATCAAAGACATGAGGGGGAAAATTTTAAAAATCAAATAATAATGGAAACACAACATACCAGAACTTGTGGGGTAATAGTGTAGGTGATGATAAGATTGAGGTTTATTTCTAATAATATCTACATTAAAAAATCAGAAAGATCTCAAGCCCATGATGTCTTAGAAAACCAGAATAAGCCAATCCCAACATTATTAGAAGAAAAGAAATAATAAAGATCAGAGCTGAAATTAATGAAAGACCAACAGAACAATACAAAGAATCAATGAAACAAAAACTTGCTTCTTTGGAATGATAAAAAAAAATGACAAATCCTTAGCCAAAATAACCAAAAGAAAGAGAAGATGCAATTATAGTTGAAAAAGTAAATGTTTTCAACATATATTCTTGAAATCCAGAGGATCATTAAGGAATATTTTGAAAATTGACATTGTACTAAATTAGAAAACCTAGAAGAAATTGTTAAATTTCTAGACACATATAAACCTACCAAAACTGAGCCAAGAGGATGTGAAAAATCTCAATAGGTAAATAACAACCAAGGAAGTTGAAGAGGAAGTAGAAGTTTTACAACAAAGAAAAATCCAGAACTGACTGGATTTACTGCTGAGTTTTAGCAAACATTTAAAGAACTTACACCAATGCTCTTCAAACTGTTCCACAAAATAGAGAAAGAACATTTCAAACTCTTCTGTGAAGCCAGTATTAGCTTCATACCAAAATTAGATAGGGACACAACAAAAGGGAAGACTATAGGCCAATTTCCTTCATGAACATAGGTCTAAAAATACTAAGTGAAATATTTACAGGCCAAATTTAACACATAAAGAAGAAATGCAACATGGTCAAGTTAGTTTCATTCCAGATATGTAAGGTTAACTCAACATATGCATATCAATAAATATAATAGTGCACATAAATGGAACCAGGCATAATCACACAATCATCTCAATAAATGCCTTTGAAAAAATTCAACACTCCTTCATGATCAAACCCCTGAAGAAACAAGGAATAGAAGGATCAATACTTTACCATAATAAAGGGTATATATTACAAATCTATAGGTAGTAGTATATGGCATGGAGGAAAATTGAAAACATTTCCTCAAAAATTAGGAATGAGAAAAGGGTGTCTACTTTCTTCCTTTTTATTCAATGTAGTGCTTGATTTCTTAGGCAGAGAAATAAGGCAAGATAAAAAAAAATAAAAAGAATACAAATAGGCAATGAAAAAGTCAAAATATTGCCCTTTGGAAATGTTATTGTTACCTGGGAGGAGGGGGTCTTCAGAAGACCCTGGACCAGAAGATCTTAGGTCCTTGTATCTCCTGAACAGAGAACTGGACAAGACAAAGATTGCAAAGCAGTAGTAAAGCTTTATTGAAAGAAAAACAGATGAAGAGGCACTGCAAAAGAAAGAGCAGTAGGCTCTGGCCAGGTGGTACAGAAGCATTGATTTCTTTGTTTGAAGGGCAGTTTATAAGTTGTAAGGACAAACTGAAAAAAAATTTGGGCAGTCTTTGAAGGAGGGACTATTATAATTGACAGATGTGATTGAGAAAGTCTTGTTTTATAACATAAGGCACTCTGTGCATGTGCTTATGCTGATTCCCAAGTCTTTAAATGTATGTATGAGTTGTGACCAGTATCTATAGGTCTGAAGTAGAGAGCTTTACCTGAGAAGTCAGGTTAAGGACAAATTCCCCTTTACTGGGCATGAACTATTTTCCACTTTAAACTGGCCAAGAGACTCTCCCCTATCTTTTGGGAGAATTTACAATTACAAAGCAATTTGAAACTGCAATCTTGACAATAAGATGACCATTAGAGGGGATGTCTGAAGACAGTACTGAGGGGGGTGTTGGTAGGAGGAAGGATTTCAACACAGAGTGAACTTTTGTGGAGGAGGATGAAGTCAGATGGTGTGTTATTTTTCTTTTCCTGTTAGTAGCCTGCTTCAAGTTCCCCCTGAGAGATGATATCACAAAGAATCTTTTTTGGGGTTGCTGAGGGAGTGGAAGTCTCTTCCTTCTATTTCTGACAAGAGGCCATAGATACTACCTATCAGGAAAATTGTCTCTCTTGTCTCTTTCCATTAGGAACTCATTTGGTCACCAGATGGCTTGTGCTGTCTGAATCTTTGCTCAGCATGATCAAGGTTGCTCATGGGTAGCTCGTCTACTTGCAGAGGTTAATAGCACTGTTGCATCAAGGATTGAATCTTAAAGGCCTCGGTCTTGGAAGAGACAAATCTGTTTAGCAAGTTCAGCAGGCAAGGTCCAAATATGAGTGCTAATAGAAGCATTAGAAGGGTCTCTGCCAGAGACAGCAACCAGGATGCCCAATTACAAATCTTTTTTTTTCAATTTTATTTTATCATTTTTACATTTACTTACACACACACACACACACACACATATATATATATATATATATATATATATATATATATATATATATATATATATATATATTACTTGGGCCATCTTCCCCCCCGCCCCACTTCTTCCAGGAAGAACCTGTTCCACTCTTTTGTTTTCTGATTTTGTTGAAGAGAAAACATAAAAGATAATAAGAAAAACATAGTGGTTTTGCTAGTTTGAGATAAAGATAGCTATTCAGAGAGATTGCTTGTGTTCTTTCCATGCATATGTGTATTTTAACCCATATTGGTTCAGTTCTGCCAGACCTCTTCACTACTTTCTACTTCCCTTCCCATAGTGGCCTCTGCCAGCTTAACATTACTATATTTGCTCCTCAACAGGGAGCATATCAACAACATTCAAGTTTCTGCTTTCCTTCCCTTTCCCTATCCCTTTGTGCATGGTCTCCCTTAGTGTGTGACCCATGTTCAATAATATTACTGCATTTGTTTTAGATCTATAATCTGAATATGAGAGAGAACATGTGATTTTTGGCCTTCTGAGCCTGACTAACTTCGCTTAAGGTGATGTTCTCCAATTCCATCCATTTACTTACGAATGACAAAATTTCATTCTTTGTGGCTGAATAAAATTACATTGTGTATAAACACCACATTTTCTTAATCCATTCATCAGAAGTGAGGCATCTTAGCTGTTTCCATAGCTTAGCTGTTGTGAATAGTGCTATAATAAATGTGGATGTGCAGGTGCCTTTGTAGTAAACTGAGTGTCTTTCCTTCAGGTGTATCCATAGGAATGGTATTGAAGGATCATATGGCAGATCTATGTTTAGTTTTTTAAGAAGCTACCATATTGTTTTCCATAGTGGTTATGTTAAGTTACATTCCCCCAGCAGTGTATGAGAGTTCCTTTTTCCAGCATCCTCGCCAACATTTGTTGGTGGTAGTGTTCTTGATGGTAACAATTCTAACAGGAGTGAGGTGGAATATTTAGGGTGGTTTTTATTTGCATTTCCTTTATGGCCAGGGATGGCATGCATTCTTTTGGCCGTTTGGACTTCTTCTTTTGAAAAAGTTCTGTATAGTTCAGTTGCCCACTTCTTTATTGGTTCATTGATTTTTGGGAAGTTTAGGTTTTTGAACTCCCTGTATATTCTCGTTATCAGTCCCTTAGCTGATGTATAGCTAGCACAGATTTTTCTCCCATTCTCTGGGTGGTCTCTTCAATTTAGGAACCATTTCTTTTGCTGTGCAGAGGCTTTTTAATTTCATATAGTCCCATTTGTCAATCCTTTCTCTCAGTTGCTCAGCTGCTTGAGTTGTACTAAGGAAGTCCTTGCCTATACCTATTGCTTCCAGTGTATTTACTGCTCTTTTCTGTACTAACTTCAAGGTTTTGGGTCTAATATTAAGGTCCTTACCCATTTTGAGTTAATACTAGTACATTGTGACAGGCATGGATCTAGTTTCAGTTTTCTGCAGGCAGATAACCAGTTTCCCTAGCAACATTTGTTGAAGAGACTGTCTTCTCCATTTAATGTTTTTGGCACCTTTGTAAAAAATTATGTGGGTGTAGCTGCATGGATTCATATCTGGGTCCTCTATTCTGTCCCACTGGTGTCCATAGGTGTTTTTGTGCCAGTACCATGCTGTTTTTATTGCTATGGCTCTGTAATATAGTTTGAAGTTGGGTATTGTGATACCTCCACTGTTGTTTTTGCTCAGTATTGCATTGGCTATTCGTGGTCTTTTGTGTTTCCAATTTTGTGATGAATGTCATTGGGATTTTGATGGGAATTGTGCTGAACATGCAGATTGCTTTTGGAAGTATAGCCATTTTTACTATGTTGATTCTGCCAATCCACGAACATGGGAGATCATTCTACCTTCCGTAGTCTTCTTTAGTCTCTTTCTTCAATAGTTTTTTGTACTCTTGTAAAGGTTATTTACATCCTTTGTTAAGTTTATTTCTAGGTATTTGATTCTTTTTTTGAGACTGTTGTAAATGGAATTGTTTTCCTATATTTTTTTCAATTTGCTCATTATTGATGTATAGAAAGGCTACTGATTTTTGTAAGTTGATTTTGTATCCTGCTACTTTGCTGAAGCTGTTTATGGTGTCTAGGAGTTTTTGGGTGGAGATTTTTGGGTCTTTAAGGTATAAAACCATGTTATCTGCAAATAGGGATATTTTGACTCTTTTTAACCTATTTGTGTTCCTTTTATTTCTTCTTCTTGCCTTCTTGCTCTGGCTAGGAATTCCAGCACTATGTTGAATAGGAGTTGGGAGAGTGGACATCCTTGTGTTATTCCCGACTTTAGGGGAAATGGTTTCCATTTTTCTTCATTAAGTATGATGTTGGCTATTGATTTGTCATATATAGCCTTTATAATGTTGAGATATAGCTATTCCTATTTTCCTTAGAACCTTTATCATGAAATGGTGTTGAGTCTTATCAAAGCCTTTTCTGCATCTATTGAGATGATCAAGTGGTTTTTGTCTTTATTTCAGTTAGTGTGCTGTATTACATTTATTGATTTGAGTGTGTTGAACCATCCTTGCTTCCCTGGGATGAAGCCACTTGGTCATGGTGAATGATCTTTCTGATATGTTGTTGGATTCATTTTGCCATTATTTTATTGAGGATTTTTACAACAATGTTCATTAAGGAGACTGGCCTGTGTTTTAATTTTCATTAAATTCCAGGAACCTTTTGATTTCCTTTCTTATTTCTTTTATGACCCACTGATCATTGACCAATGTGGTATTCAGCCTCTAATTGTTGGCATATTTTCTGCAGTCACTTTTGTTGCTGAAATCTGGTTTTATTGCATTGTGATCAGATAGAATGTGGGGGTTATTTCAGTTTTCTTATATTTGTTGAGGCTTTCTTTGTGCCTTAAAATAGGCTCTATTTTGGAGAAAGTTCCATGGGCTGTTGAGAAGAATGTGTATTGTGCTGTTGTTGGATGAAATATTGCAGACATCATGTAGGTCCATTTGATCTATGGTGTGACTTAGATCTAGGATTTCTTTGTTGATTTTTTTTCTGGATGACCTATCTATTGGTGATAGAGGGGTATTAAGTCTCCCACTACCACTTTGTTGGAGTTTATCTATGCTTTTAAGTCATTTAGTATAGGTTTGATGAAAGTCGGTGTACTGACATTGGGTGCATATAGGTTGATAATTGTTTTTTCCTTTTAATGTGTTGCACCTTTTATTAGTATGAAGTCTAGTTTGTGTGATAAAAATGTTGCTACTCCTGCCTGTTTTCGGAAGCCATTAGCTTGGTAAATCTTCTTCCAGCCTTTCACCCTAAGTCAGTGTTTATTTCTGCAATAATGTGGATCTCTTGTATACAATAGATTTTTGGATCTTCCTTTTTAATCTAGTTTGCCAAATAGTGTCTTTTGATGGGGAAGTTAAGTCCATTGACATTCATTGTTAATATTGATAGGTATGTGGTGACTCCTACCATTTAGTTGTTTTTTGTTGCTTAAGAATTGAATGTGTGCAGCCAAATCAATGCTATTCTCTGATTGCTTGTCTTTTCTGCTTCTGAAGCTTAATACTTTCCCATTCTGTCATAATTTTCTTTGCTTTCATCTTCTGTGTGTAGAATTTTCTGTAGTTTGGCTTGGTTTGTATTTTGTTTTAGTTTCTGTTTATCATGGAAGACTTTTATTGCTCTGTCAATTTTGAGTGATAGTTTTGTGGGGTAGAGTATCCTAGGGCTGAAATTGTTGTCTTTCATTGCCCAATATACCTCACTTCATGCCCTTCTTGCTTTTAAGGTTTCTGCTGAGAAATCTGCTATTTTGATGGATTTACCATGTTGCTTGTTTTTTTCTGTCTTACAGCCTTCAATATTCATTCTCTGTTCTCTGTGCTAGTTTTTTAATGATAGTATGCATGTTCAAGTCTGTTTGGTGTCCTAGAGGCTTCCTATACCTGAATGGGCAAATCTTTCTCAAGGTTTAGGAGATTTTCTGTTATTATTTTATTGAATATGTTATGTATCCCTTTGGCTTGCACCTCTTCTCTTTGTTCAATGCCCATGGTTCTCAAGTTTAGTCTTTTGATGGAGTCACTGAGTTCTTGCATATTCCTTTTTAACAGCTCTTGAGTTATTTGACTAGGAGTTCTTCTGTTTTTTCTTTCATTTCCATTTTATGGAAATGAGTTCTTTGATTCTGTCTTCCACTTGTTCTTGTCTGCTGGAGTGGCCTTCCACTGTGTTTTTTGTTTGACTAAAGGGACTTTTTATTTCCAGGATATCTGTTTGATTCTTTTTTCTGAGGTTTCCATATATTTGTTCAGTTCCTCTTTTATATTTTGTGTTGTTTTCTTTATTTCATGTGTCAGTTTTTTTTATAGCATCCTGTATTTTGCTCTGATGTTTGTTGAAGTCCTCTCTGAGTTACTTTGTTTCTTGTCTTTTCATGTCCTTTGTTTTTGGTGTCATGAAATTTCTTGAGTGCATCTTGTACATTCTGGTTAACCATGTCTAGTATCTTCTCCATGAATGTCTCAGTGATATCTTCCAAAATTTCTTCTTTTAGGGTTTTTATGTGGGTGTCACTGGGATCATTAGTGACATTTATCATTGTTTCTTTGAGGTCAGGAACTGACTGTCCATTTTCTTCATTTCCCACTGAGTACTGTATTCAGCTAATTTTTTGAGGAGAGTGGTTTCCACCCTCCTTCTTCTCACCATTGCTCCACTTGGTTCTGTGCAACTATGTTTTTGATAGGCTAGTTGCTGGTTTTGATTCCCTGATTTCTTTCCCTGATTTAATTTTTGTGTTGTGGCTTGCTTAGTTGTTAGCTAGGTTGATGTGCTATTTCAGTCCCTGGCCTGGAAGTATAAATTAGCAATAACAAATTCACAGGTTTAATGCTAGACCAGTTGTTTACATATTATATAGAAAACTCCTTGATGATAATATCTATAAACGGTGGGATTTGAGGGGTAGTAATGATTATTTGGCTAGCGATAGAAAGTTGGGTAACTGGTAAAGGTGGCACTAAAAGTGGGGATTAGAAAGGGGGGGGATTAGGAGGGAAGAGGTATGGGGGCTGCTGGGTTTTGTGGTCCTTGTGTGTGTTAAGGTATATTTCTGCAGTCATAGTGGAGGGTATTAATTTCAGAGATTGCAAGGGTCCGGGGGTGTGTATGGTTTGTATAGTAGTCTAGTCAGTGGGTGGTGATTGGTAGGAGGGAGGGGTAGTGTGGTGAAAGATTGGGGAAGGATAGGAGGGGGAGGCGAAGACAGGGAGAGGGTGGATGAGAATAGGCAGAAAGAGCAGTTGGGAGGGCGAATAATGGATTGTAGCACAAGAAATGGAGGGAAAGTGAAGGGGGTAAGAACAGGGATAAGAAAATAGTGATGGTAAAGTTAATAATACAAAAAAGAAAAGAAGCAGGTACAGCAACAACACAAAGTTCAGTCTGCTTGGTAAAAGTTATGGAGTTATTTGTTTGGCTTCTAATCCTGGTATTGGTGCTCAGTATTCTGGGCTTTGAAGGGAAGGGTGCTGCCCCTCTTGATGGATAGCTTAGGGTGGTGATGGCTGGAGAGTTTTTTCCTCCCTCCCCATCCCCGCTATCCTTGGTCTTATGTGCCATCCATTAAAAGTAGGAGCTCTGAAATGGTCTCACCACATGACTGCCTTGTGAGCAGTATTTGGTTCCTTCTGTCCAGAGGGCAGGTTGCAGTTGGGGCCTGAGGTAACTAACTCACTGCCAGTTCATGCAAGGTGGTCAGAGCTGTTGTTTTTACCATGGCAGTAGTGTTGCCCTACAGCTGCAACTCTGGTCAGCTCCTGTCCCAGGAAGATTGGGCAATTCAGATTTGAGTACTACCCTCAGTCCCATAAGACCAGCTCAGGGATCTACCACCAGCCCTGCTTTGGGAGGTTGGCTTGTTGCCCCACCCCCCACTCTCAGGCTTTGTTGCTTTTCCTGCCTTAGTTCATGGAGAGTTCTTCTCCTTGCCCCACCCCTGTTCCCTGGGACAGATTCAGCATTCCACTCCACCCCTGCTTTGGTGTAAGATTACAAATTGTTGTCTTTGCTTTTCAGATTTGTTGGGGGAAGGGAGTCCAAACTGTTCTACAGTACAATAAAATAAAAAAGAAAAGAAACAGCCAGGTGGCTTTTTTTCTCAGGGCAAATATGCCCTGTTGGTGGTAATGCTGTGCTGGGCTTTTTCCAGGCAGTCAGAAAGGTCTTTGGGTAATTTTTTGCAATATGAGAGGGAGATTATTTGTCCTTGTACCAGTACCTATTCCTGCTGCTATCCCCAACCCAATTAGAAAAGGTATGAATTGAAAGGCCCTTTTTGACTGGAGTGCCAGGTGTAAGGACTTAGTTGACAGATAAGCACTTTTCCGTGGATTTCACTGTTAAATACTCTGGAAGGATCAGAATTGCAATGACAAAAGAAAAAAAGCCTTAAAATAGCTATGGTTGAAGTTTTGAAAAAGTTTAGCAATTGACAGGACAGCCTAGTTACTTCCATTGTATACATCATTTTAGGATAATAATTATGATTGACAGCATTATATCAGCACCATTAAGATCACCTGTTACAGTTTGGAACACATGTACCTGAATCTGCAAGAGACTAGCATCACTAATTGTTTCAATTTGGAGGACACCAGCTTGGTACAGTGTTTTCCTAAACTTTGTATTTTAGAAGGTTTTTATACTTCAAGAATACAAATACATTTAACATAGAAAAGAGCAAGCAACAGTTAGCATCATAGTTGTATGGATGTCATACATACATATTAATTTAGTTTTTAGTTTTAGAGTAAAATGTTGAATTTTTGGTTAGGTAAGATAAGGTATATAGCACTAACAAAAATCAAAACACTTTATGTAAGCCCCAAAAGTGACCACGCGGAGAGGAGTGATCTGGACAAGAGATTCTTTATTACTGGGTGGAAGAGGGAGAGAGCCGAGAGAGAGAGAGAGAGAGAGAGAGAGAGAGAGAGAGAGAGAGGCAGGGGCTTAAATACCCCTCAGTGAGACTTGGCATGAACTGATTGGTTAGGATCTTATGGTTCATGCTGATTTGAGGTTGGGGCAGAAGGAGAATTCAAGCTAGACTGGAGGCAGGACCATGACCCTGGGAAACAGAAGCTTAAGGGTGCAGTAAGAACTGAAACCCATCGGCACCATTATTGCCAACATTCCTCCCTTTTTTGTTTGTTAAGGAAGGGGGGCGTTGTGTTCACTCTGGCTTCTTCGAGCTGGCAAGGGGCAGCGTAGGGGAAGGGAGGGTCAGTTGGCAAACAATGTTGGGGTTCTGAGCCTCATGATGGCATACAGCCAGGCTCCGAAAATGAAAATTTCCTCTTCCCTGAAGTTGATGAAGGTCCCTTGTAGCCATAGGTTGTAAAGAGTCCTGAGCCAATCCTCCGACCTCCGCATGGTGGGTATCAGCCAGCTATCCTCAGGTAGGGATCGAGGAATTGTAGCAGGCATCCTGTAAGGGTGTCTTGATGCTTATAACCTGGTGTAGTTGTAGGGTCCATTAGCCCTCTGCTATCAGGGGTTGGTATCCTTGGAGGAGAATCTGCTTAAATTTTTCATTAGCAATAGCAGACATGTAGTATGATGCAAGGGAGGAAGCTTAAGAATAGGAGAGCAAGAAACACAGGCATTAGGAAGGGCATTGGCCAGGAGAACCACTGTGAAATGTTCCCTAGACAATTTCAAGAGGCCTCCAGTTCCCTTCTCCATTTTTCTAACTGTTTCTTGAGAAGTGCTGCCATTGGGGGAACCCATTGAGCTTGACAGCAGTGGTGTCATGAGAATGACCAGATGAGGGCTGGTCCATCAAAGTCCTGATGGAGATGGTAGAAGTTCCTTTTTGGAGAACAAGATACCCTGGTTTAACAGAAATTGTTATAGGGTGGGGCAGGATCTGGTTTGCATGCTCTCTGAAAAGTTCCCTGAGAAGGCAGGTAGTCAGCCAGAGGAGCAGAGTCTGTTGGAGGCAACTTTTCTAAGAGAAATGGGTGGCCATACATTATCTAAGACCCAAATAGGAATATTAGGAGGAGCATAAAACGGTGTCTGTTCAGGGACTACATACCTAGGGATCTAAATTCTGCAAAATCCTTTGGGGGTTGGGAAATGGAAGATTGAGTTGATGCATTTATGACTCAGGGAGTGAGTCTATCCCTTTAAGGCCACACCTAGGTAAGTGACCTGTGGGAGGCAGGGGCTGTCAGGATTTAAATGTAACACTCTTGGATAAAAGAGAGCTTTAGCTCATAATTTTATATAAATTGACACTTTTAACTTTTTAAATGTTTGTACCATATTTAGATAAAGTATAACATAACACTGTTACAAGGTGGTCATTTAAGACATATAAGCAAATATGTAAATGAACTCTGATTTAGTAGTACTTAAAGCTTGACAAGATCAGCAGAAAATACAAATAATTTCTTTGATAAAAATCTTTCTCTGTAATAGTTTTTTGTGGATGTTACTCAGAGCAGAACAATATTAAGATAACCTTGTTATTTCATAGACATAGAGGATTTGATTTTAGTTTGACATGACCCTGAAAATCTTTTAGGCAACTCTTAGATTATGTTTAACTTTAACTTTATCACACACTGAAGCTTTTATTATACATTTTTCAAACTTACTCAGACCTTCATACAACATACTAAACCCTTTGATGGTTTGTCCTTATCCTTCCTATTTGAAACAATCTTTAGGACAAACCCTTCTTTCCAAAATCCCTTCTCATCCAAAAAACCATTCCTTTTTCCTTTAACTTCTCAAAAAATACATTTATTACCTATCTATATCCTTTCCAGTTGTTTACTTTGTAACTTGTATTTTAAAATTAACTTTTATAAGAATTTTAAATTTATTATAGGGGCTGGAGCAACTCATTAGCAGCCCTTATTGTTTTTAGGAATAGGCATAAGGCCTCATTGTCCCTCAGGCTTGAGGGAATATTGTTTTAGGTGTGGAAACTGTGAGGGAATTTTGAGTTTTATTTGAATAGGGAGGGCCGTCCTGGCTCACCCTACACTCATCTCATCAGTCCACACTGTGGAGTCTCTTTGTTCCTGAAGGAGGGGGCAGCAGAGATAGCTGCTTGGGGGGAGGAGAATTTGAGCCTTTAATTGAGATAGTAAATCCTGTCCCATCAGGGACACTGGAATTTTAGGTACTATGAGGAAAGAGTGACAGAAGAGGAGGTCTCCCCAAGAGCAGGCCACAGGCCAGGTAAACTAGGGCTCTAGGGGCTGGCCAGATGTGCCCCGAATGATAACTTTTGTCATTGGACCAGGGACCAAGAGAAGAAGGTAAAACAGAGAAACAGGCTCCACTGTCTAGGAGGAAATGTTTTTCTGCCATTATGGATCCTCAACATTGATGCCAAGAAGTGGAGTACGGACAGGAGGCTGGGACCCATCACCCATCAATCCATAGGAGGTGGCGGGGGGGCGGGGAGCACTTAGACCTTCAGTGGTTACCTTTGCAGAGGGCAGGGTCCCGGTTGGGGGTGGGGCTGTCTCCTGGGCTGTCCCCTCTTAAGCATTCTCTGCAGAAGTACCCCTCCTCTCCACCATGGTAGCAGGTTCAGGATACAGGCCCCAGTCGGGTGGGGCCCTCTCTGAGAGCAGCAATGAGGCCATGGTATCTCTTATCTTTTTCTCTCCTGTTAGTAACGTTACGGACATACAGACATAGCTATAAATACAGACATGGCTAGCTGTATTACTTGGCTCAATGACTTTTCCCTTCAGCCACAGTCTGAGTTTTTTACGAATATCTGGGGCTGTTAGAAATTTATCTTTGAGGAGAACCTCTCTCTCCTGTGACTCTGAGTCCACCATGGTATGCTTTCTGATAACGTCCTTAAGATGCTGTAGAAAGGTAAGAGGATTTTTGGTTTTTTTTGGTTGTTGTTGTAAAGTAAAGTTGTTATTTTACATTGATACCTGACACTCTGGAGAGCAGGTTTTTGAACTGTTCTGGGCCTCAGTTTCCTCACTTGAAGAATGAGGGATCTGGTCTAGGTTAACCTATGTTTTTCACTATGAGATGGCTGAAGTGACATTAATGCCACTTATCTTCATTACCATTTTTCATTTTTTTAGTAATGCTGGGGAATTGAACCCAGGGCTTTGCACATGCTGGGCATACATTCTCCCATTGAGCTACTTCCTCAGGCCCAAGTATTATTATTATTATTTTTTTTTTTTACTTTGGCTGTACTGGGCTTGAACTCAGGACTTTATGCTTGTAAAGCGGCACTCTACTGCTTGAGCCATGTAATCATTTCCAACCTGAGTGGCTTGGGCCAGAACCCATTGCTTTTCTAATGAGATAAGAGTCTGGTCTAGAAGCATAATATCCTTTCATGTCAGTTGAAAGGTTTGGATCACAGAGATAAAGGATTGGATGTATTTGTCTGGGCATCAGTACAGCTATTTAGATGTTTTTAAATTTCCCTTAGATCTGATAACTGGAAGGGGACATGGACTTGCCCTCTTCCTACCATTGCCTGTTGAAGAGGGAAGCACTCGTTAAGAGGTTCTGAGTATTGGAGTGGCTTAGAAGGTAGAAATTTGTATAGGGGACCTCAGTTTACTTTTTTTAACTTTTATAGAAAAGGTCTAATTGGAGTATGGTATTGTAATTTAAGGAGCCCTGTGAAGGCCACTTCTCTTGGTCACCCAAGGCATACTGAGGCCGACCTCAGTACAAAGCTTCCAACATCTACAAGCCAGAAGACTGGAAGATGCAAGTCCCATCTAGAAAGAACAAAACATTAGGATCCTGTCTTTTAGCTAACAGCAGGCAGCCTCTTTAATAAAGTCTACCTTTTTAACAAAGAAATCATTTGTAAAGTTAGAGAAGGGCATTCACAGGGCATTTCAGGCCAATAACAGTACCATACAGGACAACTAGTGTTAATATTTGGAGGGAAAAATTTGTGTTGAGGCCAAAGGTATAGAAAATTCTAAATGAGAAGTTTAGAAACCACAGTAATGTAATGTCCATTTTGTTATTTCTGGAACTATACCTTGAGATAACAATTGGCTTACAAGGGCTGGGTCTGCTCACCTGAGGTGTGAGGTGGGGCTAGGAGCAGGACTTGTGCAAGGCACCACTCCCTCCACACACACCTGGGACAAATGACCCTGACTGCCTAGGCCTAATCCTGTGGCCTGTCGCCCCTCCGCCCTTCCTGTGTAGTCTATGTGCAGCCTGTCGCCCCTCCCCCCTTCCTGTGTACTCTGTGCGCGTTTATTCTAGGGCAAGTGGCGGTGGGCCGCAGGCATCGCCACATGTGGCTGGCGGCCCAGGATGTACTGGGTCCTCTCTATGGATTTTCTTAGCTATGGCAGGTGTTTTGTGTGTCCAGAAGCTGGCATCCTGTGCACAGGTGCGCCTGTTTGCTTTCCCTCCTGCCCTTGTGGGGGCGGAGTTACAGCATGAGCGTGGCAGCTGCAGTTTTTTGTAAGCGCTTTTGTAAAGCAGCTGACTTAAAGTTACTTTAGACTGAGAGGCCTGGCAAACTAGTTGGAATAACTGAAGTCATAAGGTACCATGCCACAAGTTTTTCGGGAGGCAGGGTCCCCGTAAGCCCAGGGAGGGGAAGGCAGACAGAGACAAAGGACACGTGGTGAGACCATGGAGGAGGCAGAAAAGGTGTGCTGACATCTTAGGCAAGGGAGGGGAAGACAGAGCCTGGAGGCATGACACATGCCTATGGGATTAGCCATCACCTGTGTCTCTAGGTTGCTCCCGTTGATTGGTACTGGCAGGCTTTCAGCAAAATGAAACCTCCACTGTCCAGTCACTGAATAAATCCGGGGCTTGGTCTCAGCCCACAGGAAGGGAGCGTGAGCTCCCTGGCCTTGAGGCCAGAGTTGGCAAGGAGTGGCTTGCTTAACTCCATGACAGGGAAAGTTTTTCAGGAAGATAGGAGGAGATAGGCATGGTAAGCAGTGCAAGAAGTCTGCTTACATGGGGAAGGAGGAGGTTTGGGAGAGGAATTGGCTGATTTAGAAACTGGTTTACAGGCTGATACAATCTGTGCAGGGGAACAGAAAGTACAGAGGGAGGGTTTGAGGTGGCTTGCAAGTGGTGCAGAGAACCGGATTTAGGTGGAGGTATGAAAAGGCTTGGGCATAATGGAATCTCTCCCCATCATCCCAATTGCTCATAGTAGTTATATGTCCCTTAAAAGTTGGGATGTAAAGACCCAAGAAGGGGCCAGTGACTTTGATTGTCTAAAGGATAAGTGGGCCAGATTTGAGTGCAAAAGCGGATCAAATTTTTGGTTTTATATCTGGGGTCAAACCCAAGGTGTCCAAATTATTGAGGAGGCATCTCAGTGGGGAGTCAGACGGCAAAGAGAACGTAGTGGCCCCCATTGTGGGACCCGGTCCCGGAGGGTTATAATGGGAGGATATTATGAATCGTGGGGCGTCCCTGCGAGTCTCAAATACCTGAGAACAGCACAAGGCACACGAGAATCAGTTGTCACTGAGTTCTAGTGGCGTGCAAGACCAAAGGGCCTGGGGCTATGGGTCACCTGGAGCCAGGCTTTTTGGATGGGGACCCATGACAAAATAGACCCAAGCCAGATGAGAGGGAAGGGAACCCCTCTACCGTCTGAGCCTCAGAGATAGCCAAATGGGGGAAACACTCAGATCCCAGAGACACATAAGGGAGAGACCGCAAAGGGAGCCCAAGAAGGGTATGTGGACTCACCAAAGGATGTCCGGTGTTGGATGCAAGTGAGGGTGATCGGGAGGATGAGTCCTGGCCAGTCACGTCCTTAGGGTGGTCGTGGGGTGAGTCAGAATCGAGGTCCCACCAGGATTAGTGGGGAGACCCGATCCGAGTCAAGGCACCAAATGTAGGCCCCAAAAGTGACCACGCGGAGAGGAGTGATCTGGCCAAGAGATTCTTTATTACCGGGTGGGAGAGGGAGAGAGCTGAGAGAGAGGGGCAGGGGCTTAAATACCCCTCAGTGATACTCAGCATGATCTGATTGATTAGGATCTTATGGTTCATGCCGATTGGAGGTTGGGGCAGAAGAAGAATTCAAGCTAGACTTGAGGCAGGACCGTGACCCTGGGAAGCTTAAGGGTGCAGTAAGAACCGAAACCCATTGGCACCATTGTTGCCAACACTTTATCTCTCACAAATTAGGGGAATACTGCCAGTGAACCTGAACATCCCCATTTCTAGTGCTCAATTGTTTCTCATATACACAGCAGAATTTACCTAGTCAAGACAAATAGATGTAGACAAGTTCCAAACAGCATTGCTGTCCAAATGGCAGGCCTCTCCCATCTGAATGGCATTGACCATCAATAGCAGAATTGTCAAAGGTCCTGTGAACCATTTTTATTTAAAGAAGGTTTAGATACAATATATCTTAGATATAAAAGAGCACTAGCTGTTCATTTTACTTGTACCAAACTTAAACACTTTTAACTTTGTGAATTTTTGTACAATGTTTAGGTAGAGATTAAATATATAGCTCCACACATCTTGAGTCATAGACACATATAAGGTACTAACTATATTAGAGTCATTAATAGTTTAACCACAGTTATGAAGTGGTCATTAAAAAAACAAAAACAGACGCTTAAAAGAACTTTCATTCAGTTTAAACTTAGTTTCCTCAATAGCTAGAACCCTGACAAAAATCAACAAGAGATTATAAGCAATTACTGATAAAGACTAAGCAGAGAGTTAGTAAACCTAATGGCAGAGAACCTTTGCTTGGATATTATTAAGGAATTACTCCCAGATTGCTGACATTAATAGAATGGCTTGTGATATACAGCAAGGACTTCATGACTTGCAGCCCCTGGAGCCCCAAAATAGCAGGCCCAGTCCCTGAGAGTTAATGACTTACAACCTAGTCTTCTAGGACTAATCATCTCCTTTAATACAGTCCCGAATAAAAACTTGATGTCTCAGGATCCCCCAGTGCAGTGCTCCCTCTCTCTCATTGGATGGTGCACTTTTGCTTTGCTTCCACTTTGTTTTACATAAATAAATTTGTTCCAAGCCTCATATTTCATGGGGCATTCTGCACATGCAATTATGCTGATTCATAAGCCATTAGTTGTATGTAAGAGATGTGATCAGTATTCATAGGGTCTGAAGTAGAGGGCTTTACCTGAGAGATCAGATTGAGGACAGATTCCCCTTTACCAGACATGTACCATTTTCCAGTCTGAAGCAGCCAAAAGACTCTCCTGTCTTTCTAGGGAATTTACAACTATAAAGGAATTTACAACTGCAACCTATAAAATATAAATGACCATTAGAGGGGATGTCTAAGGATGGTACTGGGTGGAGAATAAAGAGGAATTCGGCATGGTGTGACCTTTTGTTGAGGAGGGTAGAGTTCCAAAGTGGGAATCTTTATTTTGGGGGAACTCTCTGAAAGATGTATTTCGGGCTGTATACCTCAATTGCCAACATCTCTACCCTAGATGTTGTACAATTACCTTTCACACAACAGCCCTTCCTCAGTGTTAGTTTTGAAGTTTAGGAGTGAGTCCAGCTGTATTTTCTTTCCCTCCCTCTCTCCTTCCCTCCCTCCCTGTCTTTCTCTCTCTCTTTCTTTTCTTCTTTTTTTTTTTTCTGGCAGTACTGGGTTTTTTTTAATTGTTTTTACATTTACTCATATGTGTATACATCGTTTGGGCCACTTCTCCCCCCGGACCCCCTCCCCCCACCTCACCAAAGCAGGAATCTGATAAATATTTAAAACCAAATAGCAGGATACAAAGTCAGTATAAAAATCAATTTCTTTTATGAGCGCCTACAAATTCACTGAGCAAGAAGCCAGGAAAATAATTCCATTCACAATAGCCTCCCCCTCCCCCCCAAAATAAGATGCCTAGAAATAAACCTAACCTAGAAGGTGAAATACCTCTATAATGAAAATTATAAAACATTGAAGAAGACATTGAAACATTGAAATTATAAAAAAAAATTATAAAACATTGAAGAGATGTAAAGACCTCTTATGTTCATGAATTGTCAGAATTAATATTGTGAAAATGTCTATAATACTGAAAGTGATGAAGAGATTAAATGTAATCTTCATCAAAATTCCAAAGACATTTTTCATAAAACTAGAAAAAAAAATCCTAAAATTGATATGGAACCACCAAAGACCCCAAATACCTAATACAACCTTAAATAGAATAAAACAAACAAACAAACAAAAACAATTCTAGAGGTATTACAGTACTGAATCTCAATTATTACAGAGCCATTGTAACAAAAGTAGCATGATATTGGTGTAAAAATAAATATGTAGAAATAAACTCATGTAGTTACAGCCATCATATGTTGTACAAAGGTGCCAAACACATACACTGGAGAAGGCAATCTCTTTGAAAGGTGATGGTTTGGAAAACCAGATATTTACATATTAAAGATCAAAACTGGATTCCTGTCTCTTACCCTGTAGAAAAATAAACTTAAAATGGATCAAAGACCTTAAAGTAAGACTTGAACTTTGAAATTACATGAGGACACATATGTAAAACACTTAAAGATGTAGGCATTTGTAAGAATTTTTGGAATAGGACTCCAATAGCTCCAGAAATGACAACAAGAATTGACAAATGGGATTGTACCGTATTAAAAATATTCAGCAAGTCGGGATCTGGTAGTTCATGCCTGTAATCGTAGCTACTTGGGAGGTTGAGTTTAGGAGGATTGCAGTTTGATCCCAGCCCAGGTAAAAAGTTAGCAAGACCTCATCTCAACTAATAGGTGGGCATGTTGGTGTGCACTTATCATCCCAAGCTATGTGGGAGGCTGGCATCAGAAGGATTGCAGTTCCAGAAGCCTGGGCAAGAAAGTTAATGAGACCATATGTCATTGATAAATGTTGAGCATGGTGGTACATGCCTGTCTTCCCAGAAACAGTGGGAAGATCACAGTCCAGCCCAGCCTGGGCAAAAAGCAAGACCCAATATTCAAAATAACCAGAGCAAAAATGGCTAGAGATGTGGTTCAAATGGTAGAGTGCCTGTCTAACAAGCACAAAGCCCTGAATTCAAACTCTGGTACCACTAAATAAATAAATTAAATTAAGTAAATATCTGCTACGTAGCAGAGGAAACAATTAACAGAATGAAGAAATATCCTACACATTGGGAGAAAATCTTTAACAGCTGCTCATTTGACAAGATTAATAGCTAGAATATATATAATACAAAGAAGTGTATTCCAATCAACAAATGTGTTACTGAACTGAAGTCAGTTTCAAATGAGGAAGTACAAATGGCTAGTAAATACATGAAAAAGTGTTCAACATATTTAGCCGTCAGGTAAATGCAAATCAAAACTACGTTGAGATTCCACCTCACTTTAGTCAGAATAGCTATCATAAGACAGACAAACAAACAAACAAATATTCAATATACAAGAAAAAAGGAACCCTATCACTGCTGGTAGGAAGGTATTAGTCCAGCTGCTATAGAAATCAGTATGGAGTTTCCTCAAAAATTTAAAATAGAACTACTATATGATCCAGCTATACCAATCTTGGATATGTACCCAAGATAATCAAAGACAGCAAATAATAGAGATATCTGCATACCTTTGTTTATTGTGGCATTATTCATAATGGCCAAGTCATGGCATCAGCATTGGTGCCCATCAATGGGTTAATACATAAAGAAAATATGGTATATGTGCATAATGGAATATTATTCAGTCATTAAGAATAATGAAATCATGATGTTTGTAGGAAAGTGGATGGAACTGGAGATACTCATATTAAGCAAATTTAGGCAGACTGAGAAAACAAGTATCAATGTGTTTTATATGTGGAATCTTATTAAAAAAAAAAGAACAAGACATGAAGGTATGAAGACATGAAGGTAGTGAGGGAGTATTAGGTACTAAGAAGGAGACCACTACCATGTAGTGGGGACTGGGTAAGTATTGGCAATGGACAGGGGATACAATCAAAGCACCTTATATACATGTATGAAAATGTTATTATGGAATCCATTATTTTGTACAATTAATACATAGCAATAAAAATTATAATAAAAAGTGTTGAATGAAAAATCCATGCCAATGAAGAATACCATACCCAGAAAAACTATCCTTCCTCAATGAAAGATAGATTTTCCCGAACAAAAGAATACATTTATCACTACTTAAAAGAATTGTGAGTCTTTTCAATTTGAAACAAAAGATTGCTAAATAATAGAAGAAAGTATGAAACTATTGGTAAGGGTAAAGGGATAGACAAATCCAAAATACTGTACTATAATGTTGGTAGATAAAACACTTAATTCTAATATAAAAAAAGTATTACAGTCGCTATAACTAAAAATGTATTAAAAGATACACAATATGAATAGATGAAAAATTTGACAAACTACTATAAAGTTTGTATTGGGTAGGGAATTAAAGTATGGAGTTTTTATTATACCATTGATTCTAAGTTACTGTCAGTTTAAAAGACTATTTTATTTTATTTGTTTTTTGGGGTTTTCTTGGATATTGAACAGGGAGTTCCTATAGTTTATTTTTTTTTTCCTTTTATTTTATCATTTTTACATTTACTTACAGGTATATACATTGGGCCACCTGCTCCTCCACCCCATCCCCAACTCCCGCTTCCAGGCAGAACCTGTTCCACCCTCTTAGCCAATTTTGTTGAAAAGAAAACATAAGAGATAATAAGAAAGATACATCGTTTTTGCTAGTTTGGAATAAAGATAGCTATACAGAGAGATTCCTGTGTTGCTTCCATGAACATGTGTATTGAAATTCACATAGGTTCATTTCTACCAGAACTGTTCACTAGTTCCTGGCCCTCTTTTCATAGTGTCCTCTGCCAATTTAAGATTACTTTATTTGCTCCTCAACAGGGAGCACATCAACCATGTTCAAGTTTTATTTATTTATTTATTTTTATTTTTATTTTATTCATGTGTGCATACAATGTTTAGGTCATTTCTCCCCCCTTCCCACTGCCCCCTCCCTTACCCTCCACTTACTCCCTCTTACCCGCTACCCGGCAGAAACTATTTTGCCCTTATCTCTAATTTTGTTGAAGAGAGAGTATAAGCAATAATAGGAAGGAACAAGAGTTTTTGCTATTTGAGATAAGACTAACTATACAGGGAGTTGACTCGCATTGATTTCCTGTACATGTGTGTTACCTTCTAAGTTAATTCTTCTCAAACTAACCTTCTCTCTAGTTCCTGGTCCCCTTCTCCTATTGACCTCAGTTGCTTTAAAGTATCTGCTTTAGTTTCTCTGCATTGAGGGCAACAAACGTTATCTAGTTTTTTGGGTGTCTTACCTATCCTCATTTCTCCCTTGTGTGCTCTTGCTTTATCATGTGATCAAAGTCCAATCCCCTTGTTGTTTTTGCCCTTGATCTAATGTCCGCATATGAAGGAGAACATATGATTTTTGGTCTTTTAGGCCAGGCTAACCTCACTCAGAATGATGTTCTCCAATTCCATCCATTTGCCAGTGAATGATAACATTTCGTTCTTCTTCATGGCTGCATAAATTCCGTTGTGTATAAATACTACATTTTCTTAATCCATTCGTCAGTGGTAGAGTATCTTGGCTGTTTCCATAATTTGGCTATTGTGAATAGTGCTGCAATAAACATGGCTGTGCAGGTGCCTCTGGAGTAACCTGTGTCACAGTCTTTTGGGTATATCCCCAAGAGTGGTATTGCTGGATCATATGGTAGATCAATGTTTAGCTTTTTAAGTAGCCTCCAAATTTTTTTCCAGAGTGGTTGTACTAGTTTACATTCCCACCAACAGTGTAAGAGGGTTCCTTTTTCCTCACATCCTCGCCAACACCTGTTGTTAGTGGTGTTGCTAATGATGGCTATTCTAACAGGGGTGAGGTAGAATCTTAGTGTGGTTTTAATTTGCATTTCCTTTATTGCTAGGGATGGTGAACATTTTTTCATGTGTTTTTTGGCCATTTGAATTTCTTCTTTTGAGAAAGTTCTGTTTAGTTCACTTGCCCATTTCTTTATTGGTTCATTAATTTTGGGTGAATTTAGTTTTTTGAGTTCCTTGTATATTCTTGTTATCAGTCCTTTGTCTGGTGTGTAGCTGGCAAATATTTTCTCCCACTCTGTGGGTGTTCTCTTCAGTTTAGAGACCATTTCTTTTGATGAACAGAAGCTTTTTAGTTTTATGAAGTCCCATTTATCTATGCTATCTCTTAGTTGCTGTGCTGCTGGGGTTCCATTGAGAAAGTTCTTGCCAATACCTATTAATTCCAGAGTATTTCCTACTCTTTCCTGTATCAACTTTAGAGTTTGGGGTCTGATATTAAGATCCTTGATCCATTTTGAGTTAATCTTGGTATAGGGTGAAATACATGGATCTAGTTTCAGTTTTTTGCAGATTGCTAACCAGTTTTCCCAGCAGTTTTTGTTGAAGAGGCTGTCTTTTCTCCATCGTATATTTTTAGCTCCTTTGTCAAAGACAAGTTGGTTATAGTTGTGTGACTTCATATCTGGGTCCTCTATTCTGTTCCACTGGTCTTCATGTCTGTTTTTGTGCCAGTACCATGCTGTTTTTATTGTTATTGCTTTGTAATATAATTTGAAGTCAGGTATCGTGATACCTCCTGCATTGTTCTTTTGACTGAGTATTGCCTTGGCTATTCGTGGCCTCTTGTGTTTCCATATAAATTTAATAGTTGATTTTTCAATCTCTTTGATGAATGTCATTAGGATTTTGATGGGAATTGCATTAAACATGTAGATTACTTTTGGGAGTATAGACATTTTTACTATGTTGATTCTATCAATCCATGAGCATGGGAGATCTCTCCACTTTCTATAGTCTTCCTCAATCTCTTTCTTCAAAAGTTTATAGTTTTCCTTGTAGAGGTCGTTCACATCCTTTGTTAAGTTTACACCTAGGTATTTGATTTTTTTTGAGGCTATTGTAAATGGAATTGTTTTCATATATTCTTTCTCAGTTTGTTCATTATCAGTATATAGAAATGCTAATGATTTTTCTATGTTGATTTTATATCCTGCTACCTTGCTATAGCTATTGATGGTGTCTCACGTTCAAGTTTTAGGTTTCCTTTCCTTTTCCTGTTTTTCCCGTGCATGTTCTCCCCTTAGTGTGTGACCCATGTCCAATAATATTACTGCATTTGTTTTGGGTCTATAATCTGCATATGAGGGAGAACTTGCAATTTTTGGCTATCTGAGCCTGGCTAACTTTGCTTAAGATGATGTTCTCTAGTTCCATCCATTTACTTGCAAATGACAAAATTTCATTTTTCTTTGTGACTTGAATAATATTCCATTGTGTGTATATATATATATATATACACATATATATATATACCATACACAATATGGTATATGTATGTATATATATATATATATATATATACATACATATACCATATTTTCTTGATCCATTCATCTGTTGTGGGGCATCTTGGCTGTCTCCAAACCATATTCATATTAAGTGAAGTTAGCCAGGTTCTGAAGGCCAAAAGCCACATATTTTCCTCTCATATGTAGAATACAGACCTAATGCAAATACAGCAATAATATGAAAAACAGGTTACACTAAGGGGAGGTCACATACAAGAGAAGTAGGTTAAAAAAAGAAAACTAAGAAGGTGAATATGGTTGATGTGGTTTGAAAGTAAATGGATGCAATTGCAGGACATCATGTTAAGTGAAGTAAGCCAGGATCAGAAACATAAAAGCCGCATGTTTTTTTCTCATACATGGACTATAGATCCAAAGATAAACATATACACAAAAACAAGCATGATCATATAGAAACTCAGATGTAGAGCATGTTTAACAGTGGAACTACTGTATGGAACTTAGGGAAAGAGAGAAAGGTAAAGAAAGTGATAGAGCATCAGTAATATTGCATAACACAATCTGTGAATGTATATTGAAAGCTATTGAAAAATAGCCTATAGAAGTCATATACACAAAAAAGACAAAACAAATCAATTCACATCAATAAATCAAAGCCACAGATAAACACACAAAAAAGAGAGAAAAAGAATTCACATCAATAAATCAAAATCACAGATAAACACACAAAAAAGAGAGAAAAAGAATACAACTAATATGGTTATAGTAAACCTTTCCACGTCAATTGTTCATTTAAATAGAGTTTAAACTCTAAATGACAGAATGGCTGAATGGATTAAAATGTAAGATCCAACTGTGTGCTATCTACAAGAAACTAATTTTAAAATTAATGACACACAATGGCTGAAAGTAAAGAGATGAAAAAAAGATATGTTATGTAAATAGAAATCCATTCAAACAGTAATCAAAATAGAAGAATTACAGCAATTGTTAATGCAGACAACATAGACTTTAAGTCAAAACTATCACAAGAGATAAACAGGATATTATGTAGTGATAATGGAATCTCTGTGCTAGAAAGGTAACAAAAACAATGCATATTTATATAGAGAACATCAGGATGCCTAGACAAAATTGACAGAACTGAAGGGAGAAATAAATGGTAATACGTTAATAGTCACAAACTTTAATGTCCACTCTTAATATTGAACAGATCATCCAAAAAGAAGAAGAAGGAAAGAGAGCACTTGGAATACCACTATAGACCAAATGGATTTAACAGCTATATTCAGAATTTTACACCTAATAGCAGAAACATACACATTCCTCTCAAGCACATACGGAATACTCTCCAGGATAGAGAACATGATAGGCCACAAGTCATGGCAAATTTAAGACCAAATCATACCAAATATCTTTTCTGCCCAGAATGAAATAAAACAGAGGGAAAATTTTAAATATACATATTGAAGTTAAGTAATAGACTCTTGAACAACTATCGTCTCAATAAAAATGAAAAAGGGAATTGCAAAATAACTTGTGATAAAAACCAAATACACTATTCTAAAAATCATGGGATACAGCAAAAGCAGTGTGAAGAAGGATGTTCTAAATAAATGTTTACATTAAAAGATAAAATCTACAAACAACCTAACTTTACTTTAAGAAACTATAAAAAGTGAAGCAAACTAAGTCCAAATTTAGCATAAATACATAAATATCACAACAGAAATAAATGAACTAGACAACAGAAAAAGATCAATAAGATTAATAGCTAAGTTTTTTTAATAGGTCAATGAAATTGACAAACTTTTAGCTAGTCATGATTGAGAGGCTAAACAGAATTTTCCTGTTTCATGGCAAAGAAAAATAGTGGGATACAAAAAGTCAAGGCCAGTCAGAAATAAGCTTTCAGTTGGTCCCAAAAGGGATATGCCCTTCAAGTAAGGTTGAATTGGAAATCTATCAGCCCTCTTAATAATTGAATTAAAAAAAATTTTTTATTGTTGTGCTGGGTGGGGGCCCATTGTGGCATTTACTAAAGTTCTTACAATGTATCAAATATATCATACTTGAATTCACTCTCTCTTATGCTCTGCTTCCTCTATTCCGTTTAAACAGGTGTCATTTTTGCATTTACATACATGTGTACATAATATTTATACCGTATTTACCCTCCTACACCCTTTCCCTGCCACCTCCTCCCTCCCACTGGTACCAAACCACTAACCTCCATCCCAAACAGGACCTGTTCCACCTTCCTGTTCTCTGATTTTGTAGATAAAAGAAAAAAATGACATTTTTGCTTGTTTAAGGTATAGTTACAAGGGGAGTTTCCTTGTGACATCTCCATGTATCTGTGTATTATAACCCCCAGTTGGTTCATCTCTATTTTTATTCATTCTTCCTTAGTCCCTTTCTCATGGTGGTTTCAACTGGTTTAAAAATTCTGTAGCCATTCTTGTACAGAGAGTACATCAACCATATTCACCTTCTTAGTTTTCTTTTTTTACCCTACTTCTCTTGTATGTGACCTCCCCTTAGTGTAACCTGTTTTTCATATTATTGCTGTATTTGCATTAAGTCTGTATTCTACATATGAGAGGAAAATATGTGGCTTTTGGCCTTCAGAACCTGGCTAACTTCACTTAATATGATGTTCTCTACTTCCATCCATTTACTTACAAATGACAAAATTTCATTCTTCTTTGTGCCTGAGTAAAATTACATTATATATAAATACATTTTCTTAATTGATTCATCATAGTAGGGCATCTTGGCTGTTTCCATATCTTAGCTATTATGAATGATGCTGCAATAAACGTGGTTGTACAGGTGCCTTTGTTGTAACTTGGCTCACATTCCTTCAGGTATATCCTAGGAGTGGTATTGCTGGATCACATGGCAGTTCCATTTTTAGTTTTTTGAAGAACCTCCATATTGTTTTTCATAGTGGTTATACTAATTTACATTCCCACCAGCAGTGTCTGATGTGAGTGTCCTCACATCCTTGTCAACATTTATTGTTGAATAGCTGAATTCTTTTTTTTTTTTTTCATTTTTCTTTTATTATTCATATGTGCATACAAGGATTGGTTCATTTCTCCCCACTGCCCCCACCCCTTCCCTTACCACACACTCCGCCCCCTCCCTCTCCCCCCCTCAATACCCAGCAGAAACTATTTTGCCCTTATTTCTAATTTTGTTGTAGAGAGAGTATAAGCAATAATAGGAAGGAACAAGGGGTTTTGCTGGTTGAGATAAGGATAGCTATACAGGGCATTGACTCACATTGATTTCCTGTGCGTGGGTGTTACCTTCTAGGTTAATTCTTTTTGATCTAACCTTTTCTCTAGTACCTGTTCCCCTTTTCCTATTGGCCTCAGTTGCTTTAAGGTATCTGCTTTAGTTTCTCTGCGTTAAGGGCAACAAATGCTAGCTAGTTTTTTAGGTGTCTTACCTATCCTCATCCCTCCCTTGTGTGCTCTCGCTTTTATCATGTGCTTATAGTCCAATCCCCTTGTTGTGTTTGCCTTTGATCTAATGTCCACATATGAGGGAGAACATATGATTTTTGGTTTTTTGAGCCAGGCTAACCTCACTCAGAATGATGTTCTCCAATTCCATCCATTTACCAGCGAATGATAACATTTCGTTCTTCTTCATGGCTGCATAAAATTCCATTGTGTATAGATACCACATTTTCTTAATCCATTCGTCAGTGGTGGGACATCTTGGCTGTTTCCATAACTTGGCTATTGCGAATAGTGCCGCGATAAACATGGATGTGCAGGTGTCTCTGGAGTAACAGTCTTTTGGGTATATCCCCAAGAGTGGTATTGCTGGATCAAATGGTAGATCAATGTCCAGCTTTTTAAGTAGCCTCCAGATTTTTTTCCAGAGTGGTTGTACTAGTCTACATTCCCACCAACAGTGTAAGAGGGTTCCTTTTTCCCTGCATCCTCGCCAACACCTGTTGTTGGTGGTGTTGCTGATGATGGCTATTCTAACAGGGGTGAGGTGGAATCTTAGCGTGGTTTTAATTTGCATTTCCTTTATTGCTAGAGATGGTGAGCATTTTTTCATGTGTTTTCTGGCCATTTGAATTTCTTCTTTTGAGAAAGTTCTGTTTAGTTCACATGCCCATTTCTTTATTGGTTCATTAGTTTTGGGAGAATTTAGTTTTTTAAGTTCCCTGTATATTCTGGTTATCAGTCCTTTATCTGATGTATAGTTGGCAAATATTTTCTCCCACTCTGTGGGTGTTCTCTTCAGTTTAGAGACCATTTCTTTTGATGAACAGAAGCTTTTTAGTTTTATGAGGTGCCATTTATCTATGCTATCTCTTAGTTGCTGTGCTGCTGGGGTTTCATTGAGAAAGTTCTTACCTATACCTACTAACTCCAGAGTATTTCCTACTCTTTCTTGTATCAACTTTAGAGTTTGGGGTCTGATATTAAGATCCTTGATCCATTTTGAGTTAATCTTGGTATAGGGTGAAATACATGGATCTAGTTTCAGTTTTTTGCAGACTGCTAACCAGTTTTCCCAGCAGTTTTTGTTGAAGAGGCTGCTATTTCTCCATCATATATTTTTAGCTCCTTTGTCAAAGATAAGTTGCTTATAGTTGTGTGGCTTCATATCTGGATCTTCTATTCTGTTCCACTGGTCTTCATGTCTGTTTTTGTGCCAGTACCATCCTGTTTTTATTGTTATTGCTTTGTAATATAGTTTGAAGTCAGGTTTCGTGATACCTCCAGCATTGTTCTTTTGACTGAGTATTGCCTTGGCTATTCATGGCCTGTTGTGTTTCCATATAAATTTAACAGTAGATTTTTCAATCTCTTTAATGAATGTCATTGGAATTTTGATGGGAATTGCATTAAACATGTAGATTACTTTGGGGAGTATTGACATTTTTACTATGTTGATTCTACCAATCCATGAGCATGGGAGATCTCTCCACTTTCTATAGTCTTCCTCAATCTCTTTCTTCAGAAGTGTATAGTTTTCCTTGTAGAGGTCTTTCACATCTTTTGTTAGGTTTACACCTAGGTATTTGATTTTGTTTGAGGCTATTATAAATGGAATTGTTTTCATACATTCTTTTTCAGTTTGCTCATTGTTAGTGTATAGAAATGCTAATGATTTTTCTATGTTGATTTTATATCCTGCTACCTTGATATAGCTATTGATGATGTCTAGAAGCTTCTGAGTAGAGTTTTTTGGGTCTTTAAGGTATAGGATCATGTTGTCTGCAAATAGGGATATTTTGACAGTTTCTTTACCTATTTGTATTCCTTTTATTCCTTCTTCTTGCCTAATTGCTCTTGCTAGGAATGCCAGTACTATGTTGAATAGGAGTGGAGATAGTGGGCATCCTTGTCTGGTTCCTGATTTTAGAGGGAACGGTTTTAATTTTTCTCCGTTAAGTATAATGCTGGCTATAGGTTTGTCATATATAGCTTTTATAATGTTGAGGAACTTTCCTTCTATTCCTAGTTTTCTTAGAGCTTTTATCATGAAATGATGTTGGATCTTTTCAAAGGCTTTTTCTGCATCTATTGAGATGATCAAGTGGTTTTTGTCTTTGCTTCTGTTAATGTGGTTTATTACGTTTATTGATTTTCGTATGTTGAACCACCCCTGCATCCCTGGGATGAAGCCTACTTGGTCGTGGTGAATAATCTTTTTGATGTGTTGCTGAATTCGGTTTGCCATTATTTTATTGAGGATTTTTGCATCAATGTTCATTAAGGAGATTGGCCTATAGTTCTCCTTTTTGGAGGTGTCTTTGCCTGGTTTTGGGATAAGTGTAATACTGGCTTCATAAAATGTGTTTGGAAGTTTTCCTTCCCTTTCTATTTCATGGAACAGTTTAAGGAGGGTTGGTATCAGTTCTTCTTTAAAGGTCTGATAGAATTCAGCAGAGAATCCATCAGGTCCTGGACTTTTCTTTTTGGGGAGACTCTTGATTGCTGCTTCAATTTCATTTTGTGTTATAGGTCTATTCAGGTGATTAATTTCCTCTTGGTTCAGTTTTGGATGATCATATGTATCTAGAAATCTGTCCATTTCTTTAAGATTTTCAAATTTATTTGAATATAGGTTCTCAAAGTAGTCTCTGATGATTTCCTGGACTTCCATGGTGTTTGTTGTTATCTCCCCTTTTGCATTCCTAATTCTACTAATTTGGGTTTTTTCTCTCCTCATTTTAGTCAGGTTTGCCAGGGGTCTATCGATCTTGTTTATGTTTTCAAAGAACCAACTTTTTGTTTCATTAATTCTTTGTATGGTTTTTTTGGTTTCTATTTCGTTGATTTCAGCTCTTATTTTTATTATTTCTCTCCTTCTATTTGTTTTGGGATTTGCTTGTTCTTGTTTTTCTAGGAGTTTGAGAAGTATCATTAGGTCATTGATTTGGGATCTTTCAATCTTTTTAATATATGCACTCATGGCTATAAACTTTCCTCTCAAGACTGCCTTAGCTGTGTCCCATAGGTTCCGGTAGGTTGTGTTTTCATTTTCATTGACTTCCAGGAACATTTTAATTTCCTCTTTTATTGCATCGATGATCCACTCTTCATTAACTAATGAGTTATTTAGTTTCCAGCTGTTTGCATGTTTTTTGTCTTTACTTTTGTTGTTGAGTTCTACTTTTACTGCATTGTGGTCAGATAGTATGCACGGTATTATTTCTATTTTGTTATATTTGCTGAGGCTTGTTTTGTGCCCTAGGATATGATCTATTTTGGAGAAGGTTCCATGGGCTGCTGAGAAGAATGTATATTGTGTAGAAGTTGGATGAAATGTTCTGTAGACATCTACTAGGTCCACTTGATCTATTGCATATTTTAGATCTTGGATTTTCTTATTGAGTTTTTGTTTGGATGACCTATCTATTGATGATAATGGAGTGTTAAAGTCTCCCACAACCACTGTGTTGGCGTTTATATATGCTTTTAGGTCTTTCAGGGTATGTTTGATGAAATTGGGTGCATTGACATTGGGTGCATACAGATTGATGATTATCATTTCCTTTTGGTCTATTTCCCCTTTTATTAGTATGGAATGTCCTTCTTATCTCGTTTGATCAATGTAGGTTTGAAGTCTACTTTGTCAGAGATAAGTATTGCTACTCCTGCTTGTTTTCAGGGGCCATTGGCTTGGTAAATCTTCTTCCAGCCTTTCATCCTAAGCATATGCTTATTTCTGTCCGTGAGATGAGTCTCCTGTAAGCAACAAATTGTTGGATCTTCTTTTTTAATCCATTTTGTCAAACGGTGTCTTTTGATGGGTGAATTAAGTCCATTAACATTAAGTGTTAGTACTGATAGGTATGTGGTGATTCCTGCCATTTAGTTGTCTTAGTTATTTGAAGGTTTGATTGTGTGTACCTAACTTGATGTTACTCTCTACTGTCTTGCTTTTTCTTATCCTGTGGTTTGGTGCTGCCTGCCTTTTCATGGTTAACTTGGGTGTCACTTTCTGTGTGCAGGATCCCTTGCAGAATCTTTTGTAATGGTGGCTTTGTGGTCACATATTGTTTTAGTTTCTGCTTATCATGGAAGACTTTTATTGCTTCATCTATTTTGAATGATAGCTTTGCTGGGTAGAGTATCCTGGGGTTGAAGTTATTTTCATTCAGTGCCCGGAAGATCTCACCCCACGCTCTTCTTGCTTTTAATGTTTCTGTTGAGAAGTCTGCTGTGATTTTGATGGGTTTACCTTAGTATGTTTCTTGTTTTTTCTCTCTTACAGCCTTCAATATTCTTTCCTTAGTTTCTGAACTTGTTGTTTTAATGATAATATGTCGTGGAGTAGTTCTATTTTGATCTGGTCTGTTTGGTGTCCTGGAGGCCTCTTGCATTTGTATGGGAATATCTTTCTCTAGATTTGCGAAATTTTCCGTTATTATTTTGTTGAATATGTTAAGCATTCCTTTCGCTTGCACCTCTTCTCCTTCTTCGATGCCCATGATTCTCAAGTTTGGTCTTTTGATGGTGTCAGTGAGTTGTTGCATTTTCTTTTCACAGGTCTTGAGTTGTTTAATTAATAGTTCTTCTGTTTTTCCTTTAATTACCATTTCATCTTCAAGTTCTGAGATTCTGTCTTCTGTTTGTTCTATTCTGCTGGATTGGCCTTCCATTTTGTTTTGCAGTTCTGTTTCGTTCTTTTTTCTGAGGTTTTCCATATCCTGAGGGGTTTCTCTTTAATCTTGTCTATTTTTGTCCTGAGTTCATTTATCCATTTATTCATTGTGTTCTCTCTTTCACTTTGGTGTTTATAAGGTGCTTCTATGGTTTCTTTTATTTCTTCTTTTGCTTTTTCAAATTCGCTATTTTTATTGTCTTGGAATTTCTTGAGTGTCTCCTGTACATTTTGGTTGACCCTATCCAGTATCATCTCTATGAAATTCTCATTGAGTACTTGTAGTATGTCTTCTTTTAAATTATTCTTGTGGGCTTCATTGGGTCCTTCGGCATAGTTTATCTTCATTTTGTTGGAGTCTGGATCTGAGTTTCTGTTCTCTTCATTCCCCTCTGGTTCCTGTACTAATTTTTTGCTGTGGGGAAACTGGTTTCCCTGTTTTTTCTGTCTTCCTTTCATTGTCCTTGGTGTTGTTACTGTCCTTGTACTGTGTGTAATTAAGTATTTTCTAGCTTGTAATAATAACAATGGTAATATTTAGAATGGAAGAGTGAGCTGAGATGGAAAGCAAGAAGTTAAAGAAAAGGGGAAAACAAATATACAGACAAGAGGGAGAAAGCGGAACAATGTATCAGACAAGAGAGTTTCAAAGGTATAAACAGGGAGTGTTAGTGTACTAATCGACAGTAAGCTGAACAGACATTAGAGAGACAGAGAAAGGATTGAAAATCAAAGGTAGAAAAATAAAAAATAAGTAAATGAAGTAATATCTATATATAAAAATGAATTAAAATAAAATGGAAAATAGAAAATTAAAAAAAAAAAAAACCCAAAAAACTTCCAAGTTTATATGCAATGCAGTTTCAGTCTTAATAATTTGGGTGTCCGTCTCAATCTCCAGTCCTGGAGTTGGTGCCTCAGATGTTGTTCTGTAGTTGTCTCATCAAAGGGGATGCATAAAGTAGAACAAAACTACACACACACACACACCAAAAAAAAAAAAAAAAAAAGCCCCACCAAGTGTCCCCAGTTCAAATGCAATACAGTTTCAGTAAGTTTTTCGGCTTGCAGGTGTAATTCGGTTGTTCTCTCATCAAAGGTAGGGAGAAAAAGAAAAAAAAGCATCTGGAGACAGTTCTGAGAGTAGTATCTGCAACTGTGGCTTGCCTGCTTCTGCTCTCAGCCTGTAGCTGGCGGAGTTATTTATGCAGATCTCTGGGGTGAGCTAGCACTCACCTGGTCCCACAGGCTTTGTTTGCTCAGAGTTCTCCTGTGCGGGAGCCCCTGCTACAGGCTTTCCCCTTTCCAAGCACTGGGAAAGGTGACACTGCTCCGCATTGTCAGGCCTGCGTGTTTATTTATAGTTCATGTGGGAGGTGGGTCTTCCCCCCTCTCCTCTGAAGTCTTCCTCCCACTACCACTTTCAGCAGCTTTCCTGCTCCTGCTTACTGGGCAGTGCTGCTGCTCCTGCCGGCCGCCATGTTTATTTACAGTTCACGTGGGAAGTGGGTCTTCCCTCGTCTCACAAGATTCCCCGCTTCTGGTTGCTGGGCGTGCGCCCCGCTCCCGCCAGAGCCTCTCCAGCCCGCCCGGCTTGTTTATTTACAGTCCCGGGAAGGATTCCCTTCCCCCAATCTTCAGCGCTCAGGGCGCCCCACCCTCTTTCCAGCGTGTCTTAACTGTTCTTATTGCTTATTACTCAGTTTCTCTTTTTTTCCCGGGTGGAGGTCAGTCTGTCCAGGGGGCTATGCTGCTCCCTGGCCCAGGCTTGTCTGTGGGGGAACCGCGGTACCGCGAAGCTCACCTGGTCCGCGTCTTCCCACGCTGTATGGGCGCTGGCCACTGGTGGCCCCGGGGGCCCTCCTCGTTTCTCTGTTTAACATGAAGTGGAGATTCTCTGCGCCGGCTGAAGATGTGGAGGGGTCAAAGTTATGCCTTTTCTGGGTGATTATGCCTGCAAAGTGTGTCTCCAGCGTCTCTCCAAGATTTCACTATAGGAGGGTCGCTTTCTGCTTCCTACCTCTAGCCGCCATCTTGGAATCCTCTAGCTGAATTCTTAACATTATCTCAGTCCTTTTTGGAGATTAAATTGATTTGCCTTAGCCTAACTGCCTTATGAAAACAAAAGTAGATCCTTTCTAGAAGAAATAAATATTATTCTGAATCTTTAATTATTCCTAAAATTTTCTGAGTTATAACTTTTATATTCAATGTAATAATATCATGGTGGACACAGAGATCAGAACTGGCCAGAAACTAATAGAACAGACAGAAAGTAGGTACAGGCAAACAAGTGATTCAAATAACGATTATAAAAAACATTAAAAAATCTGACTTAAATGTAATAAATTCAAATGAGAATTTTGGCAGAGAAGTGGAAATATTGCAGAGAATAAAATAACTAATTATAAACAGATGAAGAAAGAATTTCTGGCCTAGAATACAAGTTAAAAGAAAATATCTGAACTAAACCATGATTAAACAAAAGGATAAAGAGAATTTGGGACAACCATATGTATAATTGGATTTCTAAAAAGAGAGGAGAGAGAAAATGTGACAGCAGCAATATTTGAAGAAATAATGGATGAAAAACTAATGAGATACTGTAAATCAAAATGTTCTACAGACTCAAAGCAGGCTTAAGAAAATGTTCCCCTAGGCACATCAGAGATAGAGAAAACCTCAAAAGTTGTCACAGCATTTAAAAAGAAAGAATGAAAAGAAAAAAAGCAATAAGCCTAACTGCATATATGGCAATATAAAGATAGAAATGAGGGCAACAGACTGATATTGACAGGGAAAAAGAGCAACTGTTTGCACAGATTTTATACTCTAATAAGTATTCTTCAAAAAAGTCATGAAATAAATGTGTCTTCAGCAAGTAAAATTTGCAACAATCTATCAACAGAAAATCTGAATTAAGGAAAAAATTTAAAAGACCTCTGTAAGGAAATTAAATTCATCTGTTACATAAGAACAGAAATGAAGGAAAGAATAAGGAACTGTGAATATGAGTTTAACTGAGAGAATAATTTAGAATAAATAATGATAGTAATTTCTGGAAATGTAATACATTGTGAATTAAAATACAAGGAAAAATAGTAAAGTTGGGGTGAAGTTTATTGAATTTAATTTTCAATGTTCTTGTCACAATTTTATGTGTTACATTGACTAAGTTAAGCAATACCCAGATGGGAAATAAAACATTTCTGGGTGTGTCTGTTAGAGTGTTCTGCACTTGAATTAAATGACTGAATGAAGACTATACACCCTCATTTATGTGGGTGGGTATCAGCCAATCTATCAGCTTAGATAGAACAAGAAGGAGGAAGGGTGAATTTGCTGTCTTCTAGATCTGAGATGTTCATCTCTTCCTGCTCTTAAACATCAGAGTTTGAAGTTCACAGGTCTTTAGATTCTTAGACTTACAGTTCCCCACTGTGGTTTTCAGGACTTCAAACTCCCAAACTGAATAAAATTTTCAAGTAAACACATAAAATTACTGAGAATAAAGAAAATTTGAGCTATGTGGTTAATAAACAATCTGATAGGCATATAAATATATTATACCCAACATTTGCAGACTAACATTATTTTCACATGTCCATAGTATTTGCCAAAAGTGCATAGTTGCTTAATCATAAAACATAGTCAGCAAAATTCAAATTCAGAGGATTCAAATAATATACAATGTATTTGTAATCACAAGAGAATTTAGTAACATTATCAAGAAGAAAATGATAAATAGAAATCACCCAAATGGTTAGAGATAAAATACTGTACTCCAATTAGTTTATATATTTCAAAGGAGAAATCAGTACAAAAATGAAATATATTATAAATTAAGTAAGTATGGCATGCCAAAACTTACAGACTATTACTAGAGTTGTGTATAGAGGGAAATGTATACTTTTTTTTACAGTTTCTAAAAAGTAGAGCTGAAAATAAATATCTTAGTGTCCCCTCAGAAGTTAGAAAAATAGTTGATTAAGCCCAAATAATGTAGAAGAAAAAGAACAAAGATTTAATTACTAATTTTATGTGCCCAAATAATGTAGAAGAAAGATAACAAAAATGCAATTATTAATTTTATGTGTCAACTGCAGTGGGCCTTGAGGTACCCAGATCATTGGTCAGATACCATTCTTGGTGGTTCTGTGAGTTGTTCTTAAACTAGGTTATCATTAATCTATAGACTGTGTAAAATAGGTTTCCCTCCATAGTGTGTGAGGCTCATCAATTGATTGAAGGCCTAAGTAGGACAAAAAGACTGACCTTCTCCTGAGTAAGTGAGATTCTTCTTGAGTAACAGCTTTCAAATTAAGACATCAGATGTTTCTGCCTTCTGTCTCTAACTGAAGTATTGGCTTTTCCTGGTTCTTGAGCCTTCTGACCTTCAAGCCATAATTGCCCCATCAATTTTTCTGGTTTTCATCTTCAGAATCAGAAGGGAATACAATCAGCTTCCCTGGTGTCCACGTTGCCAATACAACAGGAAGATGTTGAGATTTGTCAGTCTCCATAATCACATGAGCCAATTCCTCATAATAAATCTTTTTCTGTATGTACAGAAATATATCCCATTAATTTTGTTTCTATAGAGAACCTCAATTCAAAAGACAAGAGCAGAAATAAATATAATAGAAAAATTTAGATGATTCTTTGGAAACACTTAACAAAATTAATCCATCTCTGGAAAATCTGATCAAGAATGAATAAGAAGGAGAAAATGGTATATGAGAAATACAAGCCATTTCTCTCACCTCTACCAATTTGAAGCAAAACATCAGCTGTGAGTGATATAGAAAGGCAAGGGAGGGCAATAGTAAACAGTAGACAGAGACCAGGGGAAATCCAGAAATATTGAATGCTAAATTTGTAAAAAGAAAGAATAGACAATAGCATAAAGTACTAGGCAAAACTGTAGAGAATGGAAAACATCCCCTCCAAGTGGGAATATAAGTATAAGAGAAAAGAAAGTCCTTGGAAAGTGCCACAGGCACAAGCTAGTACTCTGAAGAAATAGTTTAAGGTTAGAGATCTATGGCCCACACAACAAACAGCTGCTGGATAAGGGGCCCCATGCACTTTCTTCCTTGCTTACTGGGGCTATGATGGGGAATCACCTTAGAAGTCTTACAGTCGAACCTTTTGATATTTGGGGAGAGCATAAGACTCTGTGTTTTTTTCCCAAATCCCAGAGGCCTTTTCTGTACCATCTAAGGGAGTAACCATCCAAACAATCAGTGTAGACCCAGGAAACCTGTTGTGACTTAAACTCAGATTCATGGACACAGGTCTACTTGGGTGGGAAGTGCATGCTGTGCCAAAAAGGGAAGTCGAGGATCATTATTATTGGGAGAACTGCAGTATAATCTCTGGTGAGAGGAGTGCTAGGATGGAAAAGTCTATGGCCAGGGCACACAGGATCACTCAGTTCTCTGTGCCTCACCCCAACATCATGGATAGCTTTTGTCTGGCTGCTTAATGTATTCTCAGAGAACTGGAGAGATTTGGTAGAAATCAGCTGCTACTCAGAAATATCCCACACCAAACCTGCATTGATAGAGTGCCTCTGATATGAGGGGACATCCAATTGGGGAGTCCTTGGGCTCAACTGGAAGGAGCAGTTTGAGGACAGCTACTATACTTCCTGTATTGACAGGCCTATACATGTAAAATCATAGGAATTTAGTCCTGTAATAGGGTAGTTGCACACCCTGACTGGAAGGCAAGGGCAAAGCTTAGTTTGCAAACAGCCTTTTCTGATCTAACCTAATTGGACTTCCAAGAGAAAAAAGTTCAGTACCCTCTGACCTCCCCACAAGTAAACTAAACCTGTAATGTTCCCCACCACCCCCCAAGTAAAATGACGTGCCTCGGGATGAGGAACAAAGGTGCTCCGTCCTCTTTCTTTTCAGCAAGAAATATTGACTGGGATTTTATTTTAATTGTTTTGTCCTTTTTATTTGTTTTATTTTGTTTTCTCCTATTATTTCTTTTACCATCATCCCATATATTTTTTCTCTTTTTCCTATATTGATCTTTGTTCCCTTTTTTCTTTCCCATCCCCCTTCTTTTTATTTCTTAATTATTAACATTTTTAGCTTAATTTTTAAACTCTTAGTTTGTCCTCCAAGTATACTTGTTCTGTTCTTTTCTAACCTTGTTAGGGGTGTAGCTGATGTTTCCAAACATTTTTTTTTTACAACATTTACATATCTGTTTTGTTTTTAAATTATTTTTGTTGGTGTTGTCCTCTTTCTCACCTCTGAGTGGTAGTGGGGATAGTGACCTCAAGAGTATACTGCTCGCTTAGAAGAACCCCATTGAAAAATGGAAAGAAGTGTCCACCCAAATGATGAAAAGCAAAGCCATTTGACTCCTCCAAAAGTTCCTATCTCCTCAATAACTGAATCCAAAAACACTGAAATGGTTGAAATATCACATGAAGAATTCAGAAGTATAGTTTAAAAAAAAAATCAGTGACATCAAAAAGGATTGAAACAAACTGATGAATGAAATAAAAAGTCAATTCAAGACCTACATGAGAAGGTAAGCAACATGGATGAGAAATTCAGCAAAGAAATTCATATTGTGGGAAAAAACCTAGAAATGTTGGAAATGAAAAACTCAACAAATGAAATAAAAAACATGGTGGAAAGCATCACCAATAGACTAAATCATACAGAGCCAAAATAACAGCTATTAAAAACAATGTCAAGGAATTATTATATTCAGGTAGCAATAAAGAAAAATAAGCAATCATGACCACAACTTTCAAGAACTCTGGGACTTGATTGAGAGACCAAATCTAAGAATTCATGGAGTTGAAATTCATACTAATAGAAAACCTATTCAGTGAAAGTACAGCATAAAATTTCCCAACTATGTAAGAAAATATATGGACATCCAAGTACAGAAGGCATTTAGAACTCAAATATACATGACCAGAAAAAAACCTCTCTGACACATTATAGTTAAGATGCCAAGAGTACAGAACAAAAAAAAATGTATTGAAAAAGAAAAAGATGCTTACTTACAAAAGCAAAGTATCAGAATTACATCAGACCTCTTAACAAAAACCCTAAAATCAAGGAAAGCATGGGACAATATATTTTAAGCTCTTAGAATTAATAACTGATAACTCTACTGTATCTAGCAAACTTATCTTTAAAACTGAAGAAATAAAGAACTTTCAATATAATCCCAAACTCAAGCAATTAACAACCACAAAGCTAGCACTTTAGAAGTTACTTTACATAATTTGACACACACTTGAGGAAGAAAGACAGTCACAATCACCAAGAGCTCAGGAAAGAATAAATTTCACATGAGGAATAGAAGAACAAATGAGAATTAGCAAAGAATCTAGCTCATTCAGCTCAGTAAACCAACAAACCCCACAGATGAATAAGGGATAAAGAAAAGGACAAATAGTATTCAAATTTTTAAAAGCCTACAAAATTTAAATGATATTAACACTCCATTTCAAAGATGCAGAATAGCTGATTGGATTAAAAAACAAGGTCAGATTGATTTTATCTGGAAGAAACATTCCCCCTGGCAAAGACACCCATGGCTGAAAGTGAAAAAGTAGATTATAATATAATAAGCAAATGAAGTATGAAAAGAAACTGGAATCAGTATTCTTAAAATTTTACAAGGTAGATTTCAAGCCAGTTAGAAACATAAAGTTGATAATTCATCAAGAAGATATAACTAATGATGATGCAATTTCTTGATAATTCATCAAGAAGGTATAACTATTACATATGCACTAAATGTCAGTGCATCCAATTTTATAAATGCTACTGGACATAAAAGGACAGATATATCCAGATTCAATGATAACAGGAGATTTCAATACCCACTGTCATCACAAGTCATACAACTCATTCAGGCAAAAAACTAACAAAGAATCTTTAGAGTTAAACTGTGCTATAGATTAAATGAACTTAACAGATAACTATAGAACATTACATCCAACAACTATGAAATACATATTTTTTTGAAAGTTTTAGCAAGGATTTAGTAACAGGATAAAGTATAGATAGCAGTGGGGGAGGGTGGAGAGAAAGAGAGAAACAATTCCTGCTGTCATGCAGAAAAGGGAGCAAAGATTCCTGGAATACCTATTTTTAGTAGCTCATGTAATTTTCTCCAAAATAGATCACAATTAAGCCACAAAATAAGTCTTAACAAATAAAAATCATGAAATAATTCCTTGCATCTTTTCAGATTATAATTATGGAGTAAACTAGCAGTAAAAATCATGAGAACTCACAGAAAAAACCACAAACTCATGGAGGTTGAATGATATGCTATTGAATGAGCAGTCTGTCATGGAAGAAATTGGGGGGGGATTGAAAAATTTTCTAGAAACAGATGAAAATAAAAACAGCACTTACAAGAATCTGTGAGATACAGCAAAGCCAGTTCTAAGGAAGAGTTTTAGCACTATGAGTGCCTACATTAAAAATCAAGGAGATCTCAAATAAATAACTTAAGAGTGCACCTCAAGGTCTTAAAAAGCAAGAAAAAGCCAATCCTAAAAATTAGTGGATGGAAATAAAAAACAAAGTTCAGAGCTGAAATTAATGAAAGGAAAACCAAAATAATAATTCAAAGCATCAAAGAAACAAAGAGTTGGCTCTTTGAAAACATGAACTGGATTGACAAAGTCTTGGTCAAACTAACCAAAATAAAGAGAAGACCCAAATTAATAAAATTAGAGGTGAAGAAGGTGATATCACAATAGATACTACTGAAATCTAGAGGATGATTAGGAGCTATTTTGAAAAATTATACTCCAATAGAGAACCTAATAGAAATGGCTGGATTTCTAGACACATCTGACCTACCAAAAATAGACTGTGAAGATATAGAAACCCTAAACAAATCAGTAACACACAATGAGATTAAAATAGTAAGGAAAGAAAGAAAAGCCCAAGACTTTGGCTTGAAGTCTACCATGTCAAATATAAGTATAGCTACTCCAGATTCCATTTCTTTCATATGCCGTTTGCTTATTGTGTTATATTCCACTTTTGGCCATGGATGAAATAAATGCTTCTCAAACTATTCTTTAAACTAGAAAGGAAATGAATGCTCTCAAAGTCATTCTGTGAAGCTACTTTTACCCTGATATGAGTAAGGGTCAACAGAAAAGAAGTCTATAGACCTATTTCCTTGATGAACATGGCATCAAAAATTCTCAATAAAATCCTTGGAAACCAAATTCAGTAACACACTAGAAACATCATACACTAAGATTAACTTGGTTTCATACCAGGATTGCAAGGATGGCTCAACATATGCAATTCAATAAGCATAATAGAGCACATGAATTGAGTCAAGGACAAAAAAATCACATGATTATTTTAACAGATGGAGAAAATACTTTGGTGAAATTCAATATCCCTTTACAGTAAAATTGCTGAAGAAATTAGGAATGGGAGGATCCTACCTCAACATCATAAGGGTTATATATAGCAGACCTATAGCAAACATTACACTGAATGGGGAAAAACTGAAAGCATTTCCTGTAAAATGAGGAATGAGACAAGAGTGCCATCCTCTCCACTTTTGTTCAATATAGAGATTGAAATCTTTTGCACAGCAGTAAGGCAAGAGGAAGAAATTAAAGGAATATAAATAGGAAAGGAAGAAATAAAAGTATTCCTTCCATAGATATTATGATTGCATAGTTAAAAGACCCTAAAGACTCAAGCAGAACACTCTTTGATGTGACAAACATTTTCTGCACAATAGCAGGATACAAAATCAACATAAAATAAGCAGCTTTCTATACACCAATAATGAACTCCCTGAAAAAAGAAAGTAAGAAAACACCCCTTTCATAATATCTTCAAAAAAAGAAATAAAATACCTAAGCATAAACTTAACTAAGGGTGTTAAAGACCTCTATAATTCAATGAAGAAATTGTGGAAGACACTAGAGTGTGCACAGACTCCTCATGGTCATGGATCAGCAGAATATAATGAAGACTGTCAAATGATCAAATGTAATCTGTATATTCAGTGCAATCCCCATCAAAATTCCAATGATATTATTCACAAAGCTAGATTAAAATAACCCTAAAATTTATATGGAAGCATAAAAGACCCAGGACAGCCAAAGCAATCCTGAGCAGAAGGAGCAGGGCTTCAGGTATCATAGTACCTAATCTTAACTCCACTACAGTCATTGCAAAAAAAAAAAAAGTATGATGCTGGCACAAAACAGACATCTCTAAACCAATGGAATAGAATAATATCTCCAGAAATAAATTCATACAGCTACACCTATTTGATTTTTGACAAAGGTGCCAAAAACATTCTTTGGAGAAAAGACAGCCTCTTTAATAAGTGATGCTGGGAAAACCGGATATTCACCTACAGAAGATTGAAACTGGATGCCTGTCTCTCACTCTATAAAAATGAGCACAAGTATATATAAGACCTTAAACTTTGAAACTCCTAGAGAAAAACAGAGGAAATACTTCAAGATAGTAAGGGCTTTGTAAATAGCTCAGGAAATAACAATAATTGAAATGATATTGCATCAAATTAAAAACCTCTATACAGCAGAGGAAATAGCTGAATGAAACACCACCTACAGAATAAAAGAAAATCTTTGCCAGTTATTCATTGAACAGAGCATTAATATTCAGAATATTCAGAGTCCAAAAAATTAAAAAAACAAAAGAGCAAATGACCCAATGACTAAATTGACTAAAGAACTGAACGGAAAAATTTCAAATGAAAAATACAGATGGCAAAAAAATACATGAAAAAATGTTTAACATCTTTAGCCATCAGGCACATGCAAATCAAAACTACATTGTCATCCAGCACTTGGGAGGTTGAGGCAGGAGGATCATGAGTTTCAGGCCAGTGTAGGCTACATAACAAGATCTTGTCCCAAAAATAAATAAATAAATAATAATGAGAAGGTACAAAGGATTACAACCAGTTATTTTCATGCTAAGAATTTAGTTGGTTCTACCTTTTAAAAATCAACACAATTCACATAATAAAAGAAATAAGGGGGAAATGACAATAACCTAGATATTTTAGAAGCATTCAATAAAATTCACCTTCCCCTGATGATAAGTAAAGTCTCTTGGTTTTTAGGAAAAGAAAGAAAACTTCATAAATCTGAACTTTGTTAACTTACTCAAAGTTATGAAAATTTTAATCAATAATATTAATTAAGCATTTGACTTTTAAAAGTCAAAAAAATAAAATTCAGAAAGAAAAAATAGTGATATATCTAATCCAAGAGTGAAGGATGGTTTTCATTTATTCAAGTATACTATCTCATCTTTTAGGAAGTTTCAAAGTTTCTACATAATCGATTTTCTGGCTAACATTATTCCTATTATTTTACCCTTGCTGCTACTTTATATGGTCTCTTTTTTTCATTATCTGTTTTTAAGGGTATAATTTCTGTAGTTGGACTTACTTCCTAAAACATATGAAAGTGTACTTGAATAAATGAAAGGCATCCTTTGTTCTTGGATTGGATATCTCATTATTTTTTCTTTCTGAAGTTTTTTTTGACTTTTAATAATCAAATGCTTAAATCATGAATCATTTTTAATTTTTCCCTCTTTTAACATGTACTTACAAACTATAAATCTATCCCAACTTAGATTCATTTGTGTCTCACAAGTTTCAAAGTAAGATATTTTTGTTCAGTTCTTTCAGTTTCTGATGATTTCTTCTTGCTTATTAACTATTTAGAGATTTTTGTTTTAGTTTACAAAATATACATATCAATGAGTTCTGATTTTGCTTCACTGTGTTAACACAGTTTTGCTTATTTGGAATTTAATAATATTTATCAAATAGCTATTTTCTTCAGACACAGGTCCAGATCCTGATGATATAATAATGAACAAGTCACCCTACTTCTTTGCCTTTATGGCACTTTTGTTCTATTGTAAGAGACATTTTTTTCAAAAATCATTTCATATGTTATATATGCATATACATATACATGATTTGTAGCTTGCACATTGTAAATTTTTTTTGTGGTCAGATATGATTGCATAGTGGTCTTGTTTTTGTCATAGTCCTTCATGGTTACAGAATGACTTTGTCTGATGTCTCCTGGATATCAGGAAATGCTTTTCTTTTCCTCGTCTAAGTGATTTTAATGTCATATTTTCTGCGTTATAATCTTATATATTTATCTCAACAACTTACAAAGTTTTGATGCTAGATTGTTTATATTTTATCACTTTCTGGGGCTATTACTTAAATATTTTATATACAAAGCAACTTTTATCCTTCAGATATTTACTTTGAAAAAATATGAGAGTATTTTAAAACAAGACTACTACATCTTGTGGCTCAAATTTGGAATGGTTATATTATTCATTTTCTTGCTTGAGTGAAATTTCCTGAACTACTTAGACCAACAAACCTCAGTTCCCCATAGTCTCATATACTCAATAGAAATTGATCTTATTGTTGATAATTTTGCCTGATATGTAAGAAGAATTAATTTGAACTTAAAATATAAATTAGTACAGTACATATGACTTTATGTGAGTTGTTTTAAAGAATATTATTTAACTATATATTTTATTTTGACCTTTCTGAATTTAGCAGATCATTTACTTTGTTGTCATGTTAAGAAGCTCAAAATTTATGTCAAATCAACTTTAAAATTATTGTGTGTGGTGTCATAAACATTTAAGTATGCTATTGCTTAAAAACAACTATCCATTACTTTAATGACCTAATGTTCAAATTTTTACCTGTCCTCAAAATTTTCTATTTTAAGAAAACTATTTTTTAAATTACCTTATTTATGGACCTAAAAACAAATATCAGCCATTGTTAAAGATGTGAAGTACTGGAAGAACTTTGTGAACTTCTGAGGGTTCATAAGTCATTAGTTTAAAAGTCACTTCAGCCAAATAATTAGGACTTGATATGAGGAAATTGAAAGCCAAATTTTTGGCCATATTTGTCAGTTGCTTAGGAACAAATGGAATAGTAATAGTTGCTTAGACATCCCATTTCATCTTTTTTTAATCTTCGTCTTTTATCTCTTTTTATATTCAGTTTTCATACTTATGTTTATATTGTGTCATACATATTTACATGTTTCCTCATTCTTTAGAATGTGGTATAGTGGGGCTTGAGGTATGCCTAGCAAGCACAAAGCCTTGAGTTAAAAAAAAAATGAGCTCATTGATAAATGTGCGTATTGAAGTAAAGCTTATTCACCACTTAAAATTTTTTAATTGACACATAAAAATTTCTTTCTGGTAAAAAAAGTTTTAAAATGTGTTAAACATATTAAAGTTTTAGAAAATTTGGTATTTTAAAGACAGTTATGTTGTATTTTTATTAACATTATTCTTTTTTGAATCTAGTTCAAATTAATGTCAGAGTTAAGAAAATTATTATTTTAATGTTTTCCAGCTGTTAATAGGTTATGAAAATGGTACTGTAGTATTCTGGGACTTGAAATCTAAACGAGCAGAACTGAGACTTTACTATGATGAGGTAAGTGATTTCTACTGAAAAATATTTGAAAGGAATTTTGTGACTTTGTGCCTCTTTTTTACTCTTAAGCTTTGTACTTTACAAATATTTTTATCATTGGAAATCTACCTGGTTCTGTCTCAGTGTCTCACATGGTCTTTTGTATTTGCACAAATTTCAACTCTGAATTATTTTTCTGAATGGGAATTCCACCTTGACTGCCAGCTTTTGTCTCCTTCTTCCCTTGTGCAACTTATATATTTTGGTTCCTGTCACCCATGCTGTGTCCCCAATTTTGTCTTAATTCCTTTTGTTTCGTCTAGGTTCCATGCTTATATCTTGCTCATTGCTCTTAAGGTCTCTAAAAACACTGTTCATTCCTTCCTTAGAAAATTCATTTCCTGTGGCTAAAAGTTTAAGACAGTTTGAAAAGCCTTTTCTTCTAATACTTGCCTTCATAGAATAAAGAGAGGTTTTATGAATAGTAACACTTAATAAGTGACAATAAGTTCTTGATGTAAATTTTATTGTATATAATTGAGCCTTTATTAGATTTTCCCTTAACAGAAGGAACAAACTCCTATTTATCAAGGAGTAGCCTCCCAGTTGACACCATTAGTTCAGTGATTGATTCCTGGCCATTAATTATTTCTCCCTTCAGCAGAACTGGGGTGAAAGGTGAAAAGGGGAGTTACTTCTTGTAGCTATGGAAAAATGAAGGCAATTAAATTTGAAAAATGGTAGTAGTAGAGAGAGAAAGGAGGAAAATACAAGTAAAAAAATCTGTGTCTAGTAATATCCAGTCCACCTATATATCAGTAGAGTGTTAAATAATTTAAGGCAGTATGGAAATAAATAAAAAGAACTCTACACTCATTTCGTTTAGAAGAGCTCTTCCTCATTTTATCACTAGAGGAATAAAAAATGTTGCCTAATGACCCTGTAGTCACTCTAGGATACTTTGCATGTTCTTTCTCATCCCCTCATAACAGTTAAAGTTATTAAAGTTTTGATGTCTTATAAAGACATAAGGCTTTAACCTACCTTATAAACTCCACAATTCATTTCTTAGCAGTTCTCTCAAACTAAGATTTTTATGGTTTATGTGAGACAGTTATAGTGGTAAAGAGTTTAGAAGTAAATGATACACCTGAATAATTTGGTCATAATTCATGACAAATAACCTGGCAAATGTCATACAAATATGTTCTTCACATCAACTTCTAGGGTTTCTTGAATCATAAGAGAAAAAGATTCTAAGGAGCTAAGCTAGGGTTTTGTTATCATTTAAAATCCACAGAATAAAGGTGAGTATGGATATTGTTCTTTTTCTCTCAAGACTAACAGTCATCTAAAAGTCCAAATGCTGTATGAACATCTAGCCAATTGCATTTAGAGTAGACCAACCAAAAAGGGAACATAGAGAAAAATGCTGAAATAGCTAGTTTTCCTCTGGGCTAAAAAGTATGAAAGGAATTTTTCCAACCTAAAAAAGTGAGTAAAATAATTTTTCATTGGAATTTTTAAATAAATATTAGTGACAGCCTATGTTAGTGGAGTACAATAGTATACCTAATTTATATATAGAATTTATTTTGCATATTTACTGGATATATGTATATAAATCTATCAAGTGTTTGTCTACTTCAGTGCATATTTGTATGTCCATCATTTTAATAGGTAATCATATACTTCATTTTACTGCAGAGATTTTCAAACTTTCACCAGAACTTTACCTCTCATATCTAGAATCTGTTTTTAATACTTATCTAAAATGTTCTCTCATAAGCTACCAATGCTTTCCTCAATGCTGCTATACCCAGTGGCTCATTAGTCTTTAAGTTCCTCATTATACCTCCAACCCTTCTTAAAATTGTTTCTTTGCATTCTCATTTATCATGTTTTTTCCCTCCATCACTGATTTCTCCCATAGCTCTCCTTTAAATTATAGCTATTCAAGCTGGATGCAGTGATGCATATAGATATGCAAGCTGGATGCCTAGCTCCTTGGGAGGCTGAGGCGAGAGGATCATTTAAGCTTAGGAGTTTGAGACTGGCCTGGACTATATATAGTGAGACCAATCTCAAAAATAAATAAATAAAAATTATAGATCCTTTTCAGGCTAATATGTCTTTACTTTTTCATCTCTCCTCCAATTTATATTTACATTCGTATATTCTCCCATCGTTTCTAATATTACCTTTACAGAATTTCTACATACAATGTGTTAATTTATTTTTTTTTAAAACCTGGATTATAGGAATCTTTTAGTTTATCATTCTTCTAGTATCTTACCTTTCAGTATACACCTAAATAACAAGATTCTTGTTTTAAAACATAGCCTGAGCATGTGATTCTCTACTTGAGAACCTTTGAATGACTCCCAATTGTAAACAAAGTCCATATTCCCTGATGTGAGATTTTTCTTTTTAATTTACTGCATCCTTCTGCATACTCCCCACATTTCAGACATAACTCACAATTTCCTAAACATACCATTTATTTCTTACCTCCAAGCTTTTGTACTTATTAATTTCTTATTATAAGCTCCCTTCTTGCCTGTTCAGTATATCAAAATCCTATTAGCTCCTTTGATATTGTAAAGCTACTTGGACTAGCTAGTTAGCCCCATGATGAATATTCATTGACATTTAAATTTTTGTTTTGGAAGTACAAGATCATTTTCAGAAATAATTAGCTATGAAAGAATACTTCCACATTAGCAGTGACATTTTTGTTTCATAATATCAATGGGTTTTTTGTTTTGTTTTGTGTTTTGTTTTTTTCTGCTTTTTTTTTTCGAAGGAGAGGAGATTAGTGGTATGGTGGGGTTGAACTCAGAGCCTTGAGCCACTCCACCAGCCTTACATCAATATTTCTTAAATGATCTTGCACAGAGAAATCTTTCAGAATTTGCATAAGGTAAATGTTCTAATGAATTCATGAAGAGCTGTATTTCCTTTTGTCAGATTGTTATCTAGCTTTTGGTGTTTTGTTTTTTTTTCCATTTTCATGACACACTCACAGCCGCCGAGTTACCAAATATAAACCAGTGTTTTATCTTTCAAATTCAGTTATTCTAAAATTTTTCTTCTTGGTTGGTTCTATTATATTTCATTTTTAGTGAGCCCTTAAAGTCTTTTTTTTTTTTTTAAAGAAAACAGTGGGGTGTAATTAAATAAATGAAAACAGGATATCTACCAAGTCAGTTCAAATACCACCTCAATTAATGTACTTTTGACCTCTTTATCTTTAATAAAGAGTTGATTTTACATATTTATACTTCTTACTATAAATATACTTCATTTATAGTACTTAGCTTGACTTTTTTGTTGCTACAGTTTTTTTTATCTGTCCTCTCCAGTGAATAGAAATTCACTGGGATAGGATGAAGGTTTAGGATTGATCTCTTTACCTCCACCTTTGGTGGCAAAGAATTTTAAATCAACTGAGGTTCATCAAAGTTAACATGTAGGGGAGGCAAAACAAGTGGCATTTCCCTTGAACCACCTACAGAAGGGAAAAGAAATAAGCAAAAAAGGCGATACAGAGTGTCTTCTCTCTAACTGCCCTGCTGAGACTGGCAAATAAGTCTCCTCTGCATGGTAATGAAGGCCAGGGTAAAAGAAAAAGCAAGCCTAGCATTTCATGTCATCTTTTCCATTCAATCAAATCTTATTTGTCTTTTGAGGCACAGCTTATATTTTGTTCCCTTTTATAATGTATTTAATGATTAGTCATCAGTTATCTGGAGGTCTAATAATACTTATTGGCTAGAATTTTTCATATACACACATATATATGTATGTATATATATATATATATATATATATATATATATATATATAACATGTATATGTTATACATATGTATATATGTAACATCTGTAAATCAGCTATATGTGTATGTGTACATGTGTTGAAAGTTCTAAACAATATGATTAATGTTGATTTATATTGCTCTTCCCTTTAAGTTTCATTAGGAAAAGATGTATACATTTGCCCTGCTTTTGTCTACTACACTTAGTACATTATCCAGATTCTGGTAATTTATTGATTTGGCAAAAATATTGATGCTGGACATTTGTGGCTCACACCTGTAATCCTAGCTACGCAGGAGACAGAAATCAGGAGGATCATGGTTAGAAGCCAGCCTGGGAAAATAGTTCACGAGACCCTATCTCGAAGAATACCATAAAAAAAAAAAGGCTGGTGGAATGGCTCAAGGTATAGGTCCTGAATTCAAGCCCCAGTACTGCAAAAAAAAATATTGAGACTGGAAATGTGTGCATCATTAATTACTTATCCATTCAATAGATATTTCTTAAAAACCTGCTTTATGCTAGATACTACGCCATCACTGGGAATACAACAATTAAAGAAAATGTTATAATTACTTTTGAATCTTATCTAACTTAGCACTTCGAAGTAGACTTAAAAAACAACTTTTTAATTAAATTTTTTAACTTAAATATTTATTTAAGTCAAATAATATATGCTTGAGGAAGTGCAATGCAATGGTTGAGAATGCTGGTTTTGAATTTAAAGGGTTCTTGCTTTTGAGTTGTGTGGCTTGAGCAAATATCTCAACCTCTATAGGCCTATTCACCATATATGAATTGGGAAAAATAAAACATATTTCGTATGATTAAATGAGATAATGTATATAAAATACCATGGAGTCTGGCACATAGAATGCATTTAGATGGTAGTTCTTGCTTAAATTATTTTTTAATTGGAAATAAGCCTTCATCTTACAAGAAATTATCTTCTGATAACCTTGTTTTTGCTTATATAAATTTTCTTTCATCATTATTATTATTATTATTACGATGGATGGAGTACATTTGAATATTTACAAAGCTTCTTAAAATGTATCAAATATGTCATACTTGAATTCTCCCCCTCCACTGCTATGACAGGAAGGACATAGTATCTACAATAAAATATTTTAGGATCTTATGATCTTAGGAAATTTACTTTTCTTCATCTAAGGATATGTTTTAGTAGCCTTTCATAAATCTACAGAGGATTGAACCAAAGATTGTCTGGTCTAGGTCAGAAAAAATATGGTACCAGCATAATGATGTTATGTCGGAATATTTTTCTTTGGGAATATATAATGACATAACATATCTACCCTACACTTTTTTTGTTATTTTATTAGGCTATTCATTCAATTGATTGGCATCATGAGGGCAAACAGTTCATGTGCAGCCATTCAGATGGTAGCTTGACTTTATGGAATCTGAAAAGCCCAAGTCGCCCTTTCCAGACCACTATTCCACATGGTAAGATATACACTTTCAAAAGAATATCTATAGGTACAGTACTTTGAGCTAAAATAAAAGTGGTGGTATTAATGTGTTTTGTAGAAAAAGGTAATAATAGATCATTGTTTCTGGTCCTGAATATCTCTTTATACTTTCTAAGATCCCTATATTATGCCTCCAGCTTTACTTCCTTCTTTCTGCCAACCTACCTCCCTATTTTTTAATACTTAATAAAGATTCTCCTGACCAAAAATGGATAATGAATGACTGATATATTTGAGTTAGAAGATATGTTATAGGAAGTTAGAACAATTTCAGAGGTTGAGAAGCAAGAGAAAGAATGGTACTGTATATATAGCTGACTTTCAGACCTAATTCCTGTATTACTTTGTATTATATTTTTTCTACATTCTTGCACTTAAATACCGTTGCTCTCATGATTCCACAAAATTATGAGGATTGTGAATATAATTGTCAGTTTTATTCATCTTATTAACTACCATATTAAAAGGAGGATTTACTCCTAAATGAAAATTTTTGTTGGATCTGTATACCTAAGTAGAATTTTTAAAATTCAAATGTATTAATATCTATAATTCAGATAACCAAATTATTTCAGATAATATTGGTGGTGATCTGAATTCCATGTTTACCTCACACTATTCATTATTTGTAAGTAGAGAGATCAAAACCTAACAGTAAATCAAATACATTGTAGTTTACAGTTTCTGTTCATTTGTTATATCACATTTAAGAATGGTCTGCCATTTTTATCTATCTGTCTATATACCTATTATCTGTCTACCTATCTATTAATCTATCTATCAACTTATTTATTTATTGTTGTTGTGCTGGCTGTACATTGTGACATTTACCAAAGTTCTTACAATATATCATAGTTGGATTCACCCCTCCATCATTCTCCTTTATCCCTTCTCCACCATTCATGGAATAGTTTCCACAGATCTCATTTTTCCATCTGTGTACTTGTATACACAATATTTGCACCATCTTCACCCTCCTACACTCTCTCCCTATATCCTCCTCCCTCTCACTGGTACCAACCCCCCCAGGCAAGACCTGTTCTGCCCTCCTGTTCTGTTTTTGTAAAAAATAAAATGACACTTTTTGTTTGTTTAAATAGCTATACAGGGAGTTTCCTGTGACATTTCTGTGTATATCTGTATTATAACCCAAATTTTTTCATTTCCTCTATTTTTCTCCTTTTTACCTTGGTGATTTCAACAGGTTTAAAAATTCTATATTCATTCTTGTATAGGAAGTATATTAACTATATTCACCTTGTTAACTTCCTTCTTTTGCCATCCTTCTCTCATTAGTGACCTCCTCTTAGCATGACCTGTTTTTCACAATATTTCTTGTGTTTATATTGGGTCTATATGGTCTGCCATTTTTTAAAGCCACAATCACATGCTCCATCTATAAAGGATTAAATTATTGCAACATTTAGCCTAACTTCTTTACTTAGATGTTAAATTTATGTGCTTACTTAGAAATGCTTTGTTTAGAGATTGCCACTATGGAAACCTTGGACATATTTGCTATACATGTAAGTCAGGATGAAGTAGTTGCTTCTATGCTAGGTTCCCCACACTCCCTTTATCCCCGTCTCCCCATATTCTCCTATCTTTTATATGTAAAAGTGTAATATGATTCATTGATAAATTTTATAGTTACTTCATTATAATATCAAAATTCATTTTTACTCTTTTTGGCTTGATTGAACATTTGACACTTTCATATGCTTACCATAATATTCATGTTTCATATTTTTGGGTTGTTTTCTACAATTCTGCTGTTCTGTTGATGCAGGTAAAATTCTATTGAGAACATTACCATCTAGTCTTTCATTACATTTAAATTATATTAAATTTATGCTGTCTCACCATGACATAGTTAAGCAGATTTTGACAGAACTATCCTTTATCATATTTATCTATAATCTTTGAGTGTATTTTGTTACTTTTTGTTTTCTAGTAGAATAAAATCTTTCGCTAAGTGCTATTTTATCTGTGTCTTATTAGTATTTATATATGATTTCAATAATGGTATATAGTTTTCATTAATATTCCATTTGAGGTATTTATCTAATTCCTATTATATTTCTCCTTTGATGTAGGAATTACTCTGATATATACTTTCAAATTTCTCAACTTAAGAAATTATGGATTATAATTGTAGTCAGAGAGTGTGATATCATACTAATTCTACAAAAGTGAGATTTGTTTTATAATTAGTGCCCAGGCATTTCCTATAACAGTATAAGTGTGCTTGAGAAGAATGTACATTTCCTGTCACATAAAAGTTGAATTTGAAATTGTAATTTTAAATTTTTGCTAATTTTTACTTTGATATTTAAATTGTAAGATAAGTGAGTTAAAATTTCTATAATGATTTTCCTTTATAATTTGATTCATTTCTTCTTTGTACTTTAAACATTAATTAAAAGTGGTTGATGACATTTATCAGATTCTTTATGATTTTACTAATATTTGTCTAATGTTACAAATTGCTGAGATAATGGCATTAAATTTTTCCAACATTATAGAATTGCCTATTTCTAACTTGATTTCTTCTCTTTTGCGCTTCATGTACTTTGAGACCCTATTATTAGGTATCTATTAGGTATCCTATAAAAAAGCATGTATTGGGGCTTACCTTTTAATTCAGTCTTACTGTTGCAATGTTGAGTATATCAATATTAAATGCAATTACTGATTAGGCTGAATTTATGCCTACTGCTTTATTATTTTCTGTTTGTCTTACCATATTCTGTTTCTCTTTTCTCCTTTCTGTGTTTTTTTAGGTTTTTGAACATCTCCTTTTAAATTCCATTTTAGTTTATGCATAGGCATTTTATCTTCACTTTTTTATTGATACTCCAAGAGATTGCAGTATACTTCCTTAACTATTCAAAGTATGGTACAGATAATATTGTAACACTTCACATGAAGTATAGAAGTTTTATAACCATGTAGATCTATTTATCTTCACCCACTGTCCCTTATACTACAACTATTATACATTATACCCAAATATATTGTTATAATATTTGCTTTTAAATAGTCACATATATTTTTATAGAGGAAAAGTTGTTTGTATTTTCATTATCATTTTTATTTGTTCCTGAAAATTATTTAGCATTTCATGTAGATCTGCTAGAAATGAATTCACTTAGCTTCCTTAATCTGAAACTATCTTGTATTTTTTAATTTTTTTATTTTTTTTTTGAGGTACTAGAGGTTGAACTCAGAGCCTTGGGGCTTGCTAAGCAGGTACCCAACCAATTGAACTATGCTGCCAGCCATTTTTGCTTTGGTTATTTTTTAAATTGTATTTTATTTTTGAATTAGCATGCATTAGTAATACAAGGGTATTTCATTGTGGTAATTCCATACATACATACTGCTTTGATTATTTTGAGATAGGGTTGCACTTTACGCCTGGACTGGTTCAAACAGCATTTCTACTTCTCCTTCCCTGAATAGTAGGATAGCAGGTGCAAGTGACAGCACCTAGCCATTGCTTGACATGGTGTCTCTTCAACATTTGCCCAGGCTGACCTTGAACTGTAATCCTTCTGATCTCTGCCTTCCAATTAACTAACATTACAGGCTCAAGCCACCACATCCAGCCATCCCTTCATTCTTGAAGGCTTCTTTTGCTAGATTTAAATTTCTGAACTGACAGTGTATGTGCACGTGTGTGTGCATGCATGTATTTTTAATTTGGCAAATGCTTTATCAATGTTTCCACCTTTCTCAAGGTTCCATGTATTCTGAATGAAGACTTTTTAGTGGTGTGAACTTTGCTTCCTCTGTAGAAATTTTTTTCTTCATTTGTTTTCAAACAAATTTTTATATATTTTTTTCTGCAATGTAAATGTTATGCCTAGTCTGGTTTCTTTTGTTCTGATAAGGGTTCTACCAGGCTTCTCAAATCTATAAATTTATATCTTCCACAAGATTGGAAAGTATAGAAATTGGGGACTTTTCAGCCATTTATCTTCAAATATGTTTTTGTGTCTCATTCCCCCTCTGGGATCTGAGTCACTTGTTAGTATTTTTGGTGTTATGACACATACATCTGAACTTTCCTTTACTTATTTGTTTGTTTTGTCAATCTATTTTCTGAATTTCAGATTCAATGATTCCCACTGATCCATCATCAATTTAACTATTCTTTTCCTCTTCATTCTTCTATGAGCCCTATAAGATAGTTTTAAATTTTTGCCTAATTTTTCTTTTTTGATACTTTTTTGTATTTTCTATTTCTCTGTTATTTCCTTTGTTTCATTCATTTGGAGCATTTTACTTTTCTTTAAGCATTTAATTTAGTTATAATAGCTACTTTAAACCTTTCTCTGTTAATACCAACATGTGTTTTACTTTGAAGTTGACCTCTGTTCACAAGAATAACTTGAATTTTTCTGCTTCTTCACACATTAATAGTTTTGATTATGCCTTAGACATAATTTGTATATTGTGGCAATTATGTTGTATATACTTCATATTTTGTTGCCCCCTCTTCCTTAGCCACTGTGTCTCCTAAAATAGAAAACTTTATGTAGACACATTTAATTATTTTACTACAAATCAAAATATTCTATTCTGAAAAGATAGACTTTGAAGCTGAGTTTATTAGCAATGGCAGACTTAAAAGGAAATGTAGTTGTTGGGTTTTTTGTTTTATTGGTTTTTGTTTTGTGTTCTTGAGACAGTGTCTCATTATGTAGCCCAGCTGGCCTCAAATTCCTGATCCTCCTGCTTCTGCCTATCAACTTCTGGGATTATAGGTATGAGCAACTAGGCCTGGCTGCTTTTTCAATTATGGTGAAATACACATGTAATGTTTACCATTTCAATGTAATTCCATGTTTTCTCTGCTGAATATTATCAGACCTTTAAAGAAGAATTAATACCAACTCTCCTTAAACTTTTCTATGAAATAAAAAAGGGAAGGAATACTGCTTAATTCATTCTATGAAGCCAGTATTACACTCATCCCAAAACCAGACAAAGACACATCCAAAAAGGAGAACTATAGGCCAATCTCCTTAATGCATTGATGTAAAAATCCTCAATAAAATAACGGCAAACTGAATCCAGAAACATATCAGAAAGATCATTCACCATGACCAAGTTGGCTTTATCCCAGGGATGTAGGAGTGGTTTAACATACGCAAATCTATAAATGTAATACAGCACATTAACAGAAGGAAAGACAAAAACCACTTGATCATCTCAACAGATGCAGAAAAAGCTTTTGATAAGATTTAATACCACTTCATGATAAAAGCTCTAAGAAAACTAGGAATAGAAGGAATGTACATTATAAAGGCTGTATATGACAAACCTATAGCCAACATCATACTTAGTAGAGAAAAACTGAAACCATTTCCCTTGAAATTAGGAATGAGACAAGGGTGTCTACTCTCCCCACTCCTATTCAACATAGCCCTGGAATTCCTAGCCAGAACAATAAGGCAAGAAGAAGAAATAAAAGGAACACAAATAGGTGAAGAAACTGTCAGTGTCCCTATTTGCAGACAACATGATACTATACATCAAAGACCCAAAAAACTCTACCCTAAAACTATTACACACCATAAACAGCTTCAGCAATGTGGCAGGATACAAAATCAACTTACAAAAATCATTAGCTTTTCTGTACACCAACAATCAACAAATTGAGAAAAAATATAGGAAAACAATTCCATTTACAATAGCCTAAAAAAAAGTCAAATACCTAGGAGTAAACTTAACAAAGGATGTGAATGACCTCTTCAAGGAGAACTACAAACCTCTGAAGAAAGAGAATGAGGAAGACTACAGAAGGTGGAAAGATCACCTGTGCTCATGGATTAATAAGCTCAACATAGTAAAATGGCTATACTACCAAAAGCAATCTATATGTTCAGTGCAATTCCCATCAAAATCCCAATGACATTCATCACAGAGATCGAAAAATCTACCCTAAAATTCATTTGGAAACACAAAAGACCACAAATAGCCAAGGCAATACTCAGTAAAAAGAGCAATGCTGGAGGTATCACAATACCTGACTTCAAATTATATTACAGATCCATAGCAATAAAAACAGTGTGGTACTGGCACAAAAACAGATATGAAAACCAGTGGAACAGAATAGAGGACCCGGATATGAATCCACATGGCTTTGCCCACCTTATTTTTGACAAAGGCGCCAAAAACATATGATGGAGAAAAGACAGCCTCTTCAACAGATGTTGCTGGGAAAAGTGGTTACCTGCCTGCAGAAACCTGAAACTAGATCCATGCCTGTCACCCTGCACTAGTATCAACTGAAAGTGGATGAAGGACCTTAATATCAGACCTGAAGTTAGTACAGGAAAGAGCAAGGAATACTCTGGAAGCCACAGGTACAGGTAAGGACTTCCTCAGTAGAACTCAAGTGGCCCAACAATTAAGAGAAAGGGTGGACAAATGGGACTACAAGAAATTAAATAGCTTCTGCACAACAAAAGAAATGGTCTCTAAATTAAAGAGGCTACCCACAGAATGGGAGAAAATCTTGCTAGCTATACATCAGACAAAGGACTGATAACCAGAATATACAGGGAGTTCAAAAAACTAAATCCCCAAAAATCAATGAACCAATAAAGAAAGTAGGCTGAAATAATAAAAGAAAGTAAGTTGAAATAATAAAACAAAGGAGACATTATCTTTAGGTAACTTAATCAGTAGAGAAGAAAGAAAATATAAAATAAATTATATGGGACAAATCACCCCTTGAAATTGAGGAATTAAAAATCTCTAAAGCAGCTGGACATCAGAGTGCTTGCCTGTAATCCTACCTATTTCTGGGAGGTGGAGGTAGGAGGATCACCACCCCAAGCCAGCCCAGGCAAAAACTCAAGACCTTATTTGAAAAGTAAACTACAAAAGGCAAAAAGAGCTTGGGTGGGTAGGGTATGTCTTAAGAGTCCTAGCAAGCCCAAGCTCAAGCCCAAACCCAAGTCTCTGACTTCAAATGCCAGTAGCTTCAAAAAATAAACAAACTTAAGAGCATATTTTTTACAGTTCAGCTAATGGAGTTGAGAACTTGGGTGAAATTATAACTCCCAAGGAAAAAAAATTTGTCAATATTCTGTACTCTGCTTTTTATGAATTCTAATCACCACCTGTGATGATTTTCTTTCAGCCTGGAGAGCTTACTTTAGCACATTTGGCAAGATTGTCCTGTTTGGAGTACATTCTCTTAGTTCTTGTTTATCTGGAAATACTTTTTTTGCCTTCTTTTTTTTTTTTCCAGTTTGGGTCTTGAACTCAGGGCCTCATGCTTGCTATAAGCAGGCACTCTGCCACTTGAGCCACTCCACCAGACTTTGTTTGACCTCATTATTGAATAATTTTGCTCAACATCAATTTCTTGTTTTTCCTTCCAGTACTTTCAAAATGTTATTCTATTGCCTTTTGGTCTCTATTGTTTCTCAAAGTTAACTGTTAATCTTACTGAGTTTCCTTTGTATACAATGAGTCATTTTTTTTCTTGCTGCTTTCATGATTTTCTATTTTGGATACCAGCATTTTTACTGGGATGTGCTTAGGGGTAGATTTCCTTGCTTTTATCCAACATGGAGATCATTGAGCTTCTTAAATATATAAATAGTATTTTTTGTCAAAAATGTTTTCAGTTAGTTTTTTGCTCATTTCTTTTCTCATCTTCTTATATATGGTGATATGATTAATGATATTTCACATTTCTTTGAAATTTTGTTCATTTTCCTTCACTCTATTCTTTTTCCTGTCTTCTTATAATAATTTCCGTCTTATATTGCCAGCATCAATCTCTTTTGTACTCTTGCTCTGTTAAATAAAGCCATTATTAATGTTCTGTAGCATTACTTTAAACATATCATTCCCAAAATTGAAAGCACTCTATTTTTTGTATAGAAAATAAGTTGTAGTTGTGGTCTCTGAATGACTGTTTTGTACTTAAGCATTACTTTTTCTATTCCCTTACACTAGTGTTTTTATGCTTAATCTAGTAGATTCTAAGCATCTTGGAGTTTATTTCTTTATACCCTATCACTTAATATAGTACCACTGAACATAAGGAATAGCAACAAATGGAATTGATAATGTTTTTTTACACAGTATGACATAAAGATGTTTTAATTATTGTCAGGTAATGGATATAATCAAAGCAGGAAACCCTCACCCAAAAGTAAATTATTGGAGCTTGAAGTTGATTCAGAACATTAATCAATAACTATGCAATTATTCTTTTCTACTGAAATTAGTTTATGACAATGATATGTATTATTAAAAATAGTATTTGGTTCCATATATGTATGTATGTATATAAAGTATTTTGTTCAATTAATTGCTTGGTAATTTAGAGAAGTAGATGGAAAAAACCACCTAAATTAAGGAGAATGGGTCTATCTTCTGGGTGTGTCACTTCTTTCATTTCTTCTGTTCCTACTTCATTATCAAAACTACCAACCTTCAGCCTTAATTTTAAGGTTACAGTTCGGAGTGAGTCCCTGAGGAAAAGCTGTCTCTTTGTTAGATGGCATAATCTACATATAATATCTGCAATTCTATCAGATGTGTGGTACATATACTTATCTTTTTTTTACAGTGTGATTATGACCAACTTTATATATTACTTGATTTTTTAATTGACAGATGGTAAAAGAAAAGAAGGAAATTTCAGAAAATATGCCATGGGGTAGATAGTAGTTTGTTGTTATTGATTCCCTCCCTTTTAAACAAGTTGAAGAAAACTACTTTGACATCCTGTTTTGATTTGATTGTGTTATTCTGTAACTATTGTGAAATTTTAAATATATATGCATGTAAACATCTCTTTAACAGGTATGTATATCTATAAATAGTAGCAATACAAGGATAATTAAGTGCACTTACTAAAAATAAAAGGAAACAACATATGAAAAACATGTCTGTTTTATCAAAATGAGATACAGAGTTAAAATAAAAGCATAACTTTAAAGATAAGGATGTTATAAACAGGAGTAGCTTTCTTTTCATGTCCTCTTTTGATCCATACAAAGTCTGAACAGCATAATCATTCTCTTTGTAAGAAACTATGGCATTTGATTGATGCGAATAGAATGTATCATTAAAATTATTTTTTAATCATGAATTACTTTATTGTTTAATAGCCTTTCCTTTAGATGAATTTGATTGAAATGAAGAACCATCATATACTGTGCATCGCAAATCTTTCTGCAATATAAAAAGAGCATGTTTCTATAATAGATAAAATATTAAGCCTAGTACACATTTTCATAGTAATATATTGTATAATGCATACAGGTATGTATGTTTGTGTCTTCAATTCCAAACCTGTTTATTTTACTTTCAAATATAAGTAATTTTACAAAGTTTATAAGAAACTAATTTTTTATTTGCAGAATGTAAAGCAGTAAAGGCTGGATAATTTTTTTTAATAACTTCGTTGCTTATATAGCAGTTAATTGTTATAACTCTAAAAATGTCTTACATGTTCAATAAACCCTTAGGATATGTAGACTTGTTTACTCTATTGTGACAAACATAGAGTTAAATTTTTATTCCTCCTTTTTATATTCCTTTAGTGTAAATTTTTAAGTTTTTATGACTGAGTACAAATTAAAACACACTTAATAAAATCTTTTCCTTTCTTTAGGAAAAAGTCAAAGGGAAGGAAGAAAATCTGAATCTTGTAAACCAATTCTTAAAGTAGAGTATAAGACCTGCAGGAATAGGTATGCATTTTTACTTTGGGGAGTATGGGAATATATGTAAGATACAGAGACAAGAAAGGCAGGATAACCTTTAATATTAATATAGTGCTTAAAGTTATATGTAATTGTAAATATATTAACTGGTTCAATAGTATACATTAATAATAACTTATTTTTTGTTTAGCAGGCATATCTATGATGATCATTATTAAGAATATTACAAATAATAAGTATTAGTTATTTTTAAAATCTTATGAGTATTTATATTAGTAGCACATAAGCTAATTTTAACAATTGAGGTTGAACATGGTGACCCATGCCTGTAATCTCTGCTACTTGGAAGGTGGAGAAAGGGAGAATTGCAGATTGAGGCCACCAGGCAAAACCACCAGACTTTCTCTGAAAAATTACTAAAGCCAAAAAGGAGTGGAGTGTGTGGCTAAAGTGGTAATATGCTATCACAAACACAATACCAAGTTCAAACCCCAATACCAAACCACACAAAAAAACAAGTAAACAAACAAAAGCCAATTGAGAACTATTTGGCCACGCATAAAAAGTGGCAATATTTATTAAGCAGAAGCTATGCACTTTTTGATATTGCTTATGAAAGAATTAAGTACATAAATAGATCTCTGTACTTTAGGGTCTTACATTGTGAAATTGAAAATAATACATTTAGTTAGAAAGATAAAGGTATACATATTGACATAATGAAAAAGTACTAAATTCTAAGATGCAAAAGATGAAAACTATAATAAGAGAATTTTATCTTGTATTATAGCTACCATATCTTACACTGCTGCAATATTTCTTCTACTTTCAATTATTATTAGTGGTACTTCTTTCATCCAGGATTACCGTAATAAACCTTGCATGAATATTGTTTTAATTTTAAATCAGATAGTCCTAATTTATATTAGTCATATGCTCACATAAGAAGATTTTCTTGGTATCATATATATGTTTGATGTTCATTTACACCTACTCTTCTAAAGTGTTTATACTATAAAATCATGGTAGTTTTTAAGCACTTACTTTAATTATATGTCATTATCTCTTTTCGTTTGTTTTTATTTTTTTTTATTGTGCTGGATGGGTACATGAAGGTTCTTACAATGTATCAAATATAGTAGACTTTTTTTTTTCTTTTTTCATTTTTCTTTTATTATTCATATGTGCATACAAGGCTTGGTTCATTTCTCCCCCCTGCCCCCAGCCCCTCCCTTACCACCCACTCCGCCCCCTCCCTCACCCACTCCGCCCCCTCCCTCTCCCCCCCCCCAATACCCAGCAGAAACTATTTTGCCCTTATTTCTAATTTTGTTGTAGAGAGAGTATAAGCAATAATAGGAAGGAACAAGGGTTTTTGCTGGTTGAGATAAGGATAGCTATACAGGGCATTGACTCACATTGATTTCCTGTGCGTGGGTGTTACCTTCTAGGTTAATTCTTTTTGATCTAACCTTTTCTCTAGTACCTGTTCCCCTTTTCCTATTGGCCTCAGTTGCTTTAAGGTATCTGCTTTAGTTTCTCTGCGTTAAGGGCAACAAATGCTAGCTAGGTTTTTAGGTGTCTTACCTATCCTCACCCCTCCCTTGTGTGCTCTCGCTTTTATCATGTGCTCATAGTCCAATCCCCTTGTTGTGTTTACCCTTGATCTAATGTCCACATATGAGGGAGAACATACGATTTTTGGTTTTTTGAGCCAGGCTAACCTCACTCAGAATGATGTTCTCCTATTCCATCCATTTACCAGCGAATGATAACATTTCGTTCTTCTTCATGGCTGCATAAAATTCCATTGTGTATAGATACCACATTTTCTTAATCCATTCGTCAGTGGTGGGACATCTTGGCTGTTTCCATAACTTGGCTATTGTGAATAGTGCCGCAATAAACATGGATGTGCAGGTGCCTCTGGAGTAACAGTCTTTTGGGTATATCCCCAAGAGTGGTATTGCTGGATCAAATGGTAGATCGATGTCCAGCTTTTTAAGTAGCCTCCAAATTTTTTTCCAGAGTGGTTGTACTAGTCTACATTCCCACCAACAGTGTAAGAGGGTTCCTTTTTCCCTGCATCCTCGCCAACACCTGTTGTTGGTGGTGTTGCTGATGATGGCTATTCTAACAGGGTTGAGGTGGAATCTTAGCATGGTTTTAATTTGCATTTCCTTTATTGCTAGAGATGGTGAGCATTTTTTCATGTGTTTTCTGGCCATTTGAATTTCTTCTTTTGAGAAAGTTCTGTTTAGTTCACTTGCCCATTTCTTTATTGGTTCATTAGTTTTGGAAGAATTTAGTTTTTTAAGTTCCCTATATATTCTGGTTATCAGTCCTTTATCTGATGTATAGTTGGCAAATATTTTCTCCCACTCTGTGGGTGTTCTCTTCAGTTTAGAGACCATTTCTTTTGATGAACAGAAGCTTTTTAGTTTTATGAGGTCCCATTTATCTATGCTATCTCTTAGTTGCTGTGCTGCTGGGGTTTCATTGAGAAAGTTCTTACCTATACCTACTAACTCCAGAGTATTTCCTACTCTTTCTTGTATCAACTTTAGAGTTTGGGGTCTGATATTAAGATCCTTGATCCATTTTGAGTTAATGTTGGTATAGGGTGATATACATGGATCTAGTTTCAGTTTTTTGCAGACTGCTAACCAGTTTTCCCAGCAGTTTTTGTTGAAGAGGCTGCTATTTCTCCATCGTATATTTTTAGCTCCTTTGTCAAAGATAAGTTGCTTATAGTTGTGTGGCTTCATATCTGGATCTTCTATTCTGTTCCACTGGTCTTCATGTCTGTTTTTGTGCCAGTACCATGCTGTTTTTATTGTTATTGCTTTGTAATATAGTTTGAAGTCAGGTATTGTGATACCTCCTGCATTGTTCTTTTGACTGAGTATTGCCTTGGCTATTCGTGGCCTCTTGTGTTTCCATATAAATTTAACAGTAGATTTTTCAATCTCTTTAATGAATGTCATTGGAATTTTTTTGGGAATTGCATTAAACATGTAGATTACTTTGGGGAGTATCGACATTTTTACTATGTTGATTCTACCAATCCATGAGCATGGGAGATCTCTCCACTTTCTATAGTCTTCCTCAGTCTCTTTCTTCAGAAGTGTATAGTTTTCCTTGTAGAGGTCTTTCACATCTTTTGTTAGGTTTACACCTAGGTATTTGATTTTTTTTGAGGCTATTGTAAATGGAATTGTTTTCATACATTCTTTTTCCGTTTGCTCATTGTTAGTGTATAGAAATGCTAATGATTTTTCTATGTTTCAAATATAGTAGACTTAAATTCATCCCCTCCACTGCTCTCTTTCATACTCCCTTCCCTAATTTCTGTCAATATCTCTTGTGTAACCTAACATTACTATGCATTAGCTGGTTAAAATGCCCAAAGTTTTATACAGTATAACTAAAGTATTAAAATATTTCAAATTTCTTAATTGTGGATAAAAAGGTACATATTTTCTTCTTTTATTAAAACAACATTTGTAATTTACACTTTGCTTAAATCTTCAGGATCAATATTATTTATATCACTGTTAGACAGTATTATACTTCAAAGACCATTGAGGTGCAGGAGACTATATTAACTATTCCTGGCAGCTGTAGTTTTGTTGAATTCACCCCCAAGCCAAACTTGTAAAAATGAGAGTATATAGGTTTGTGTGGAGGCCTGAGAGATTTCCAATGATAAAGCATATGGTTGATGTACTCCATTTTGTTACTGACAGGCCTTTAAAACATTTCTGGACTGAGGATATGACTTAAGTGATAAAGAGTTCGACTCATAAGGGCAAGGTCCCGTGTTCATTCCCAAGTATCATTAAATAAATTAATTAATATTTTTTTCCAGTACAGGAGGTTGAACTTAGGTCCTCATACATGCTAAGAAAGCACATTACCACTTAAGCCATGCCTCCAGCTTTTTTTGTGTTAGTTATTTTTGAAAGGGTCTCATTTCATGTCTGGACAGGTCTAAACCATGATCCTACTAGTCATCCTAGTCATCCCTGTGTAGCTAGGGAAGACAAGCATTTGCCACAGTACCCAGCCATTGATTGAGATGGGGTCTCTTGAACTTTTTGCCTAGGTTCTTCTTGGACTGCAGTCCTTCTGAGTAGCTAGGATCACATGCTTAAGCCACGGTGCCTGACCAAATAAATATATTTCTATGGAGTGCTCAACAATATTCAGTTTATTTCAGTTAAACAACATTTTATTAAATTTTTACTGTATACCATATACTCTGCAATTTGATAGGTGTACTGAAATGAAATTGCTGCCTGTTTTTGAATTTGTATGTTCTAGTAGTAAAGGCAAGGCTTTAAGTCAGGGTTTATATACAACAGATGTAGCAGTTTTATATGGATATGTTATGGGAGCATGTAAGAGGGACATCTAATTCGTTCTTGAGGGAAATGAGAAAGATAACCAAAAGAGAGAGACCAGGGAAATTATTGGAGAAGGTGTCTGAGACTTGATTTAAAGGATGACAGGATGGTACCAGACAAAGGAAGGAAGGAATCCCAATGAAGACAATATACTTTAGCAATCAGGGCCTCAAAACAAAGCAGTGGAAAATAATGATCAAGATAAGTAGCTTTGGAGTAAGATAGCTATGTGACCTTTAAAATTTTAATTAATGCCTAAATTTGAGTTTTCTTACCAGCAATATCTATATTTTTACGATGAGCATGAGGATTACATGAAATAATATGAAAGGCATATAATAACATCCTAACCTTGATGAGGGTACATCGTATTTTTATTAATAAATAGAAATTACTCTTACTATTGTCATCATTAAAGCCATGGCATTCTACTCTGTTAAAATTTTTGCACTATTAAATATTTGTTTTAGTAATTGGTAATCTAACTATATGGATTCTTCAGATTTGTAAATGTAAAATTATCATACTAATTATCATAACTATCATTTCACTGTATACATTAATGTATATATTTTTGTGATTATTATAAGCTTATTTATTATGCACTTGAAGCATATAGAAGCTAAAAATCAGAGAAGCACTGAGATTAAGAGTATTTTGCCGGCAAAATAGGCCACAATCATGTGAACATAAAGCACAAGTCATATTTGACTATATTGTTATATGTGATTCATTTTAATTTCAACAACATAGAAACAATCTAAAATCTCTCTAGATTACTCAAGGCTTTACAAATGTTAGACTATGTATTAATTCAGTTAATAAATAATAAAGATGGTACTAATATCTTGAATCTAAAAAATCATAATGAGTCTTAGTCAAATAAATTTGATTGTAGATTCATTGACAACTAGGAGATAGATATGAAAACTATGTATAGACTATTGGAATGATTCTTCTTTCTCTTTCTTTAATGGCAGAGTCTGGAAAAGACACATTGTATGCCTACATAGACTAATCTAAAAAATAAATTTTGTTATATATATATTCAGGTTCAGTGGGATATAAGGAACTGTAGTTGACAGGATGACAAACATTATTTTTTTTCATACACAAGTATAATGTACTTTGAACATATTCAACCTCCCTTTTCCACTTGTCTCCCCTCCCACTTTACACTGGTCCCCTTCTTCTTCCCAGATAGTTCCCCTTGTTATTTTCATTCATGTCCTTTTAAAAAAAAAATCTAGATTCTGCATATAAAAGAAAATTTGTCATAATTGCCTTTCTGAGTCTGGCTTATTTCTTTTAACCCAAACCCAAGTATTTTAGATTTTTTTCTATGCTGTTAAAATTAAGCTTCTCAATTCCACCATTTGTAGGTTGGTCATTTATTATTTCAAATCACTGGTGCAAGGATATCATTGAAACCAACCAATGCAGAACTCAGGTACCATAAGAGCTTTTTAAAAATTATTTTCCTTATAATTCAAATACTTAGGTCAAAATATTAAGATAGAATCCTAAAGAAAAGTTAGTGTGCCATTTTAAGTGTAAGTTTTGATAGAAACTTTAAAAAAAGTAAATTATTAATATACAGCTGGCATAAGAATAGCAAATGTTTGGTACTATGCACAGTGAAAAACAGAAAGAGAAGAAAATCTTATAGAATGATTTCCAGAGACATGTTAATTATTTTAATATAGCAGATAGAGTGGATGTGAATTTTTAAGGCAGTGTATTTTCAAAGAATTTGATACAGTAAGTCTCCAGTTATTTTTAAATTTTTATTTAGAAAAAATATTTTCAATTTGCTTTTTGATAATACTTGGTGTCAACTTATTTTTCTTCTGCATAATATGCTAGAGATATGTAGGTGTTTATTTTATACCTACATATTTGTGAAACTATTTCATAGTTTTATAATCGTCAAACCTCCACTGTGTTAGTCTTTTTCTACCATCATAACAATATCTGAAGAGACAGCTTAAAAGAGGAATATTTATTTTGGCTCATGGTTGCAGAGGTTGCAGTCTGTTATCAACTGGCTCCATTGCTTTTAGGCCAATGGCAAGGCAGAATCTTAATCCTTCTTCCACTTTTATTCCTTCAGGGCACCCACCCTATTGGATAGCTCCTCCCACATTCAGGACAGTTTTCTACCCCATTATTGCTGTCCCATGTGCCAGTTGTCTCTGGGAACACCCCCACAGTACACCCAGAAGTGTTCATCTCTCAATCCAATCAAGCAATCTCAGTACAAACAAGTTGACAAGTTGTGATAGACATCTACTTTACTATCTAATTATATCTTGCAAACTAAAGGACTAAAAAATTGTATGAAGTTACTTGAGCAAGATATTGTTGGCTGGCTATATGTAAAATTAAGGAGATCACATTTATCTTTGATTTGATGAGCTATTTTTTCCTTCTATATTACCTTTGCCTATCTTGTTAAAACTTTTCCACAGAAACTCCATTATCTAGAATTTTCATATTTTTACCTGAATCTGAGCTTTCCATTATCACATTTCATTTCATATTACAATTTGCCTTTTTTTTCTTTCTTGAGGATTTGGAGCCTCTCATGCCAAATAATTCATTGGATATTCTAACATAAAGTAATATTCCAGTAGTAGTGATACAGAGTTTGGGAATCAACTAATTGATTCCTGAGAGCCAGGGAACACTTCCACTTCCCTCCCTCCAACACCATTGCCTTTCCCCAACCCTACCCTAATACCTCTAGACTTATCCATTGTTTAGTCTAATAGTTAGAATGTATATCCAGAAAAAGGGAAATGGTAAGATGGTTGTTGGGTGATAAATTTTGCTGTCAAATTGCATTGTATATTATCTCCACTGAACTTATTCTTTAAAGGCTTAGTCCTTGACTTTGTGTCATCTTATAGGACTCCTCAGTCTCATTAACTTTTTTTCCTATGTAGTGAACCATTCATAATATTCTCTGGTGGGCTGTCCTATGACAAAGCATGCAGAAGACCAAGTTTAACTATCATGCATGGAAAAGCAATTACAGTACTTGAAATGGATCATCCTATTGTTGAATTTCTTACTTTATGTGAAACACCATATCCAAATGGTAAGTAACTAAAACTAAACTGTTAACATTGAAAAATCATTTTAAAAATGACAAATTCCTGATAAAATTAAGGTTAAATATTTTCAGTTTTGGCAGCAGACATCCACTGTGGTACATACAACACTGAGCTACAGGTGCTGGAGCAGGTTCTGCAATTGTACCTACTTGACAAACTGGAAGTAAGACAGATGTAGTGCAGCAGTGCTGGCGTTTCAGGTTCTATTATCAGGTAAGTGCTTTAAACTTTGATGAGGATGGTGGAAGCTGAGCTGGGAGGGTCCGATAGGGGTCCGGGGTGAAATCACTTGGGGAAACTGAGGTCTCCTAATAGTCTCTCCTAGACCAGCTCCACCCATCCCATCCCAATGCCAATCAAAGTTAAAGCACTTACCTGATATCAGTGATCTGTAACTCTGGTGGTGCTGCATATGTTTCACATCTGCCTTTGCTTCAAATGCAACTGCAGCACCTCTGATTACTCTAGGATTGCTGATGTGTGGTTAGTGATTTATTTCATTTTTGAAAATAATCAGTCAGAGGATCTTTGGAGGAGAGATACATGTATATTTTTATCACTCTGAATATAAGTAAAGACCTTTTATAAACAAAAACTAGTCTAAACTCATAGAAGCTGTATAGTAAAATCTTATGCTGATAAAACATTTTAATGAAGTATAAAAAATGAGAAGGGTAAAAACATAAAAGGGAAATATGAACTTATGATTAAGGCAACATACTATATGTATACATTATTATATTTTCAAAAGGGAATGTGTGGATATAGGAAAAAGAGCACTGGACCTGGGGACAGAATCTTTGGGTTTATGATTTAGTTCTGCCAATTATAGCTATGCGATATTCAGCAAAATACTTTTTGAGTTTTATTTATCATTCATAGGAGAAGAATAATAACATTGTCCCCATATGATTATTGTAAGGTCAGATGAATATACTTTGTAAATTATGTTATAAATTTTATTACTAAGAGCATTAATTTCTCTTTAAAAGTTTAGTTCCATATTTCAAAGATGTGATTGATAACCAATGCAATACTTTATTTCCAGAGTTACTAGAGACAGATTACCTGTTTTCTTAATTAATAAACAAATACTTATGGAATGCTTTTATGATCTCAGTACTACAAGGACTTATTGCATATACAGATGAATTATGAAACTGATCTCTAATATCAAACTGCATAAAATCTGATAAGATCAATGAGATAATTGACTTGTTGAGTTGAAGCAATGTTAAGACCTTAAATGCTGAGTTACATGGTTCAGAGTCATATAGCATTTTATAGGCTAGTTAAATAGTTGATGAATGAAATATTCATGCAAAACTTCACAGAGAAATAGGATTTATGCAGATATTTAAAGGGATATTGAGTAAGGGGTTGAGAATTGGGAGTTTTGCTAGGTTGAGATCAATTTAGAAAAACTTAAAAGCCTTTGGTGACATTGGGAAATAGGGAGCTACAGAGAAGTTTTGCAGAAATACTAAGGTGAAAGAAAGGATTAATTTTAGTAAGATTTACCCAAAGAGAGACATGTAATTTTGAAGAGAGACCCTGAAATTCCAGATTTAAGCTGAGAATGTTTATAAAAATGTTTATTTAAAATAATCAAAGCCTGAAACAGGATATTGCCTGAAGAAATGGAATGAGGAAAACCTCTGAATGATGTGTGCAACTAGATTAGGAAGTGGCATGGTAGAAAAGTCAGAGACAACTCCATGATTTAAGAATAGTGATTTCGTGTATACTAATAGTTTTTGAAAAGGGAGAAAGGTAAGACTGAGTATAACTGTGAAGGGAACAGAAAGGAGAGAGAAAAGATATTACAATATTTATTCATGAATTTCAGAATATAAATATTCTTTGGACTTATAAGAATGAATGATGAAAGAATAGGGCTGGCTGGACAGAGTGTGAAGGGGGGAAAAAGGAAAGAAATAACAGAAAGAACTAAAAGCTGAAGTTAGGAAAATCCTTCCTATTAAGATCCTTGAAGAAGAAAATATGCCAGCAATAGAAACTGAGAGTAAGTAGTTGCAAAGATCAGTCACTAGATGTGTATATAAGTTTCTGAGCAGCAGTAGAGATACTAGAAAAATTTATATTAGTGTTTAATATAGAATAAATACACTGTCATCATGCATATTCATTTCTGTTAGTGAATTGTATGTGCCTTTGTTTTTCTGAAAATTGGTGAGAAGGATTGAAAATTTCATTTGACAGGCTAGGAGAAGTAGCTTAACTTTACTCAAATATAAATGAGTCTTGTTTACTATTTAAGTGTGTCTTAACTGTTAAACCATTTAACATATCAATACATGAGAAAAGAAAGTCTACAATATACAGTAGTACGTAATGACAAATTCCTCACTGCCCTTCCAGAGACAATCAGTGTTGTCTAGTTTCTTACTATTCTCCTTAAAATAACCTATACATATGCATGTATCTATATAGTCATTACTTGAGTAACATTATATCTTTTTTGTACAAATAGCAGCATGCTCTGTGTACTGTGTTTTATCATACTTTTTCACTTAATCTATTTTAATTATTTCACATTAACTTTATAGCTATATGGTGTGATAAATATGCATAGGTTGAACAAAGTTATTAATAATATTGTTGAATCATTTATGACATCTGACAATTCAGCTCATTCTCACAAATTCTTTAATGTTCTTTCTTATCTCAGTGGAGGTATTGCCCAGAGTAACTGGTCAACTATAATTCAAATTTGTCAGTTTCATGTCTAGATTTAGCTGTATCTAGGCCTCTCCAAGCCTCCAAATGATTCATTTCTCTTCAGAGAAGTAGTAATTATGATAGAGCATTCATCATTTGGAGGGGGGGGGGCTAAGGTTAAAACACTGAAATTAACCAACCTAATAAAGGAAGTAATATAGTTGTCATCTATTGAGTGTAAACATCTTCACATACATTGTTTCATTTAATCTTCATATTAGCCTGACAGTTATTATTGTATCATTTCAATGGGTAAAGGAATTGAAGGTCAAAGAAGTTAATTTATTTGGTCAAGATCAAACTTTTAGTAAATGGTCGTCATGGAATTGAAACCAAATTTGACTGTTAAGGAAATCTTTTGTTCACTGGACATCACAGTACACAGGTACTTCTATAAAGGTGAAACTTCTGCCAATTTTTGTTATTTGTGGAGAAACAACAATAGTTTAAAACATGTAACTACCTAAAATTATCATTTATCTTTAGTTGATACGTTCCAATGTCTCATTATTTCATTTTGTAGCACTTGCTTCCTTACCAATGATGTTCTTAGGAAAGATGCCAAAGAGAAAATAACTAGTCATAAAACCCTACCGTTCTTCAAACTCTAGCCTTCCCATATTAGTCTTTCATTATAACTGTAAAGCAGTGTTTTCAGGACTCAAATTAACACTCCTCTTCCAAACACAAATCATATTTTATGCCATAACCTTTTTAATTTTTTTCATAGCTTACATTATTTCCTGAATTCTTATTTCTTTACTTTTTCATGATTTGTAAATATCCCTAGAAAGTAAATTCTGTGAGAAAATGTACCATGTTAGTCTTATTTTTCATCTAATCCTTTTTAAAATTTTAAAAAATTATTCATTTATTCACATTCATTTAATCCTTGATTTTAAAACAGTTTCTGGAAGTCAATGAAGAAAGAATAGGAGGGAGGGAAGAAGTATGGTAGAGCAGCCCTGATTTTATAAACTTGAAGATCTTAGACTATCTTCAGCCTAACTGCTTTTTCTAGGCATGTACTCTTAGTCACATAGTAGGCAATCTGTAGGTGCATGTTTAATCACATTGCATTGGAAGTAAACTTTTTAGTATAAGTGGTAGTGCTTTCATAAGGAGGTAAATATGTATCATATTCCAGAGAAACAGAGTTATTACTTCCCCCCCCCTTTGTAGGCATGAAATCAGACCTAAATACAAGGTTATGGATCAGTAAGATAAAGACTTGTAAGATGGAAGTGATGTCTCACTCTCTTCATAGAATGTACTAGTATCACCCCCTATGACTATTGAGATACATTTAAGTCTATACTGTGCAACTTTTCATTTTTCCTTGTTTTCTTTTAAGTGTTCCTAACATTAAATTTGAGAAATACAGCATATATTTTATTAAAATACTGTTTTTTTTTAATTCATGTTTTGAATTTCTCAAGTTGTTTAATTAATATAGAAGAAAAAGGAAACGCAGTATTGGTGATTATTATAAAATATGCATTATGAAAACTTTTCAATTTTTTTATTTTTACTTGTAGAATTTCAAGAACCCTATGCTGTTGCAGTACTTCTGGAGAAAGATCTCATTGTAGTTGATCTGACACAAAGCAAGTAAGTTATCCATGTGCAAATTAACACCTATTATTTTTAACAGTCCATTACAATTAAAATACAGGAGCAGATTTTAGATAATTGGCATTCGCATTCTTTAGATAGCAAATTTTCCTTGTGGGAAAATTGTTTTGCTTAAATTATATAAATTCAGTTTGATTAAATGTTGAAAACTAAACCAGGAAAGTTTGGATAGCACTAAGAAAATTGTAAGACATCTTAAAGGTAGCACTTAATGTTTGGAAAGAAGCATTTGAAAACTCAGGACACAGAATGAATCATACTTCTGCCATTTTCTTAAGCAAAAACAATTGTTACAAAAACTTATACAATATATTAGCTGTCTACCTGCTAGTACATTGGCTGAAGAAAAAAGTGGGGAAATTGACTAAAACAAAGTGACATCTGATAAAAGCATTACTGAAGAGCAATAATAGACAATACAAAAGATCAGGATCTCAGGAACAGAGAAAATTCTTTTATTCTCTTTCCTTTTGCATTATGTTGTAGGCAATTGAAACAAATACAGAACACTGCTGTTACAGTGGTGCTTTCTGCTCCTTACAGTGACAGTGAAAGTAAACTTGAAATTTGTGCATTGTTTTCCAGCTACATGTTTTCATTATAAATGGTGATAGGCATGAAACTAATTTTCCCTCATTATATGTTCTAGACATAGCTATCTTTGAACCCCCTATATCTGCAGCAGATTAAAAATTTTCCCTGTGGAATAATTTTCTCTTTTCTCCTCATTAGTTTCACAGGAATCTCAACTCAGATATCACTTATTCATTAAAAAGAAATTTTTCATTACCTATGTAATTGGTCAAGTATCATATTATGAGTTCGCATAGTCCCCGCTATCCTCATTTTATAGCATACAATTTTCCATTTGGCGTTTAAAGATTGCCTCTCTATAAAACTGTAGGTTCCATGAAGGGGAGTCCATGTCTATATATGGAGTTAGGCTTTCAATGAATTTTTGTTCAATCAATTACAGTCCAAATTCTACTTTCCACATAGTTTGTAAATGTAAGAGCCATAGTTCATCTTTATATTAATTTGTAGTATATGATATGTCAGTATTTTGAAGGAGATGTAGGGTTTGGACCATAAGATCATAACTGTGAATTACGATCAGCTGCCCAATGTAACATTAAACTTGGTTAGTTTTGTGCAAACATGAGGATTTACGCTTCTTCCTAGAAGAAGTTCTAATACAGGTTTTATTAAAATGTGCTTTTCTGATTTCATTGGTGCCCGCTATTCTTTGAGTCCTATTTGTTGATTCCTCACACTTTGTCCAAGGTCTTCAAAGGACTGTATATTTTATCTTAAATAGTCATTGTCTTTAGTATGTACCCTTTAACTTAAAGATTTTTATTGTTTTATTATGTATAGCATAATTTACTATTTTATAATTTGTTCTTATGCTTCTGATTATCTTATGTTAAATATATGAATTGACATTTTGTTCATAAATTTTTAAATAACATTTTACCTTACTTAGCACCATGTTTTAAAATTTATGTGACATACTCATTTCATTGTTTAATACATGAAATTTAATGTAGCAAAACTAAATATATTCTTTCCTTCCATATATAACCTGTCAGCCATGTTGATTGTTAAGCAAGTTGTATCTTCGGAGTCCTTTACAAATCTTTGTTTCTTTCCATTTAATCCTCAACATGAAGGCAAACATAAGGGCATACAAATTTTTCCTCTTCTTGGTTCCTTAGATTCATATCTTCATTTCCATTTCCACAGCATCTTGTTTACATTTTTGCATCTAAATACCAATAGTAAATTTTAAAAAAAAAATTATTTCTCTGTTCAATATATTTAATGCCTACTCTTTGCCTGTAGACTACTTTTTCCCAAATATTTTTACTATATTGTTCACATTGTCAAGAATCTATTATCATTGCTTTTTACTGTTTCAAAATTCCAAGATGTATGTTTGGTCTTCAAGGTGATTAATTCATTTTACTTCCAATATTAATGATTTATACTCTATCTCAAAGAATTTTTCACCTGTCCAAGTTTAACATACTTGTTACTTGCTAAACATAAATTGCTCCTTTCCACCTGGTGGAATTGCATTTATTATATGCATATTGCATATATTACTATCCTTATTTGTGATGCCATATGCTGTGCATCATTTCAGATTGGTGAGTAGAGATGCTTGCCACTTTCCTTCACCCTCCTCTCCCCCCAACACTAGTCTGTGGAGATTGAATGCAATTCCTACTTAGGCTTCTAAAAATATTATGAGAATATTATTTTTTATAGTTACTCCTCTCCCCAATTAAAAAAAAACAAAAGACATTATTCATGTCTTTTGTTAAGTTATAGTAGTTTTGAGGAAGTTTATTGTATCTTTAAGCCTTCATTCGATCTATGTTCTCTAGTTTACATAGAAAATGATCTTTAAATCATTAAAATCATTAATTATCATACACACCCCTAAATACATTATTCAGTTACTCCTATAAAAATTTAAAATTTTGCTTATATATTACCTCTCTTTGAAAAACATATCAAAATTTATTGACATTTTAATATTAGTATCTTATTAAATAAGTATATTAAATAAAATATCTAATTTATGTAATTTTAAATAAATTTACTTTTACATATTATTTTCAGTTTACTCTTTTTTGTGTTTTTGGTTTTGGTGGTACTGGAGTTTGAACTCAGGACCTCATGCTTGCTGGGCAGGTACTCTATCACTTGAGCCACTCCACCAGCCCTAGTATTTTCAGTTTAATGTAATTCATTATATTCATATTAGCAAAGTTATGTCACTGTAAATGTCAGAGTCTGAACAGAAAATTAATTTGAGAAATTTCTACCATCATTAATATTGCATTTTTTATTGTTGTGCTGGGTGGGATTATATTGTGACATTTACAAAAGTTCTTAGAATATATCAAATATATCATACTTGAATTCATCCCTCTACCATTCTGCTTTACCCCTCACAACCCATTTCTGGAATAGTTTCAACAGGTATCATTTTTCCATTTACATACATGTGTACACAGCATTTGTGCTGTATTCACTCTCCCATGCTTTCCCCCTCCAACTGGTACCAACCCTCCCAGGCAGGATTATACATAACTATATTAGGAAGAACATTCAATTTGAATGATTCTTGTTTTATAGTACCAAGAAAACAATCAGTCAAAGTTTATGATTAAAGTTTAGAAACATTTTAAGGTTTACTTCGTGAACATTATTTTGTCTTTATCTTTGTAAAATGGCACTAATATATTGTTTTTGTCTATTAGTTTTCCAATCTTTGAAAATCCATATCCCATGGACATTCATGAATCACCAGTTACATGCACAGCATATTTTGCTGATTGCCCTCCAGATTTGATCCTAGTACTCTACTCTATAGGAGCCAAGCATAAAAAACAAGGATACAGTAATAAGGTAAAAGTACAAACTATAAAGAATTTTTCTTATGTTCATATGCATGGTCATACTTATCCATTATTTTATTTTATGACTTTCCATATTAATTTTTTTGAAGTCATAAGCTGGCATCTATTGAAGATATAACTTCTGAAATACAAATTTCCTAACTGCTATAAAGTTTTAAATATAGAAGAATATAAACTTATTATATATTACATACATAATAATATACTGAGATATCCTTATCTGTCATGTATATTTATATATGAAGTATATACTTTTAATGTATTAGAATCATATGATATAACCTTTAATTAGATGAGTATATTTTAAGAAATTCAAGAGTTCTTCTTGGTTTATCATTTATTATTAATCAGTGGTTAAAAAATAACTATTAAAAGTTATTTGTTAATAACATTATAAAATTCCTTTAAAAATATTTTCTGTAAGGTTCAAATATTTATTATTGTCATTGTCACAAACCATCTATTCTGATTATGGTTATTTACCCTATTATATTAGCATGGACAACTCCAAGAGGCACTATTTACATAGTATTTTATGTTAAGTGGCACAATAATACTTTACACACAGACTGAGACACATCTAGCAACATTATATTTATGCAGTTTATATTTATACAAAATGTGACACATGTGGCAATGTTGTATTTATTCAACTAAAAATACTTCTTTTAATTGTTTACATAAGTTGGTGATATTGGTTAAAATCTGTTTTTAAAGGAGATGGAATTGTGCATTTAGAGAGATGTTTTTCAATGAAAATTTAAATGATTATTACTTCATCTTTGATTACTTTATAACAACTTAATTTTAAATGATCCTTTTATCATTATTTTAAAATATTTTCATTCTAAGTTTCTAAGTCATTCAAAGTAAAACATATGTATAACTTACATATTCTTCTGGATAATCTATTTAGGAATGGCCTATCAGTGGAGGAGCATGGAATCTTGGAACACAAACATATCCAGAAATTATTATTACTGGGTAAGTGAGATGTTATATGACTTACTAATTTAATTAAAGATGTTATATGACTTATAAATTCATTTGTTGAGTTTTGACAGTTTTCTTTAATTGTGCTCCCTGGAGACTAACAATCTAAGTAAATATAAGAAATAACTTCAGTCCAAAAATTTTAATCTTGATGGAAGATACAATCGAATTACTGGAAACATTGAATTATAAGAAAAATTCATATGTAGGTTATATCACCAAATGAAAGTTACAGGAGGAAAATGATGAAAAAACTCCTTACAGAAATCAAAAAATATTAACTTCAGAAAGGTCTTACCCACAACTCTGGGTTCTTTTCATGTTCGGGAATCACTGCTTTATGTCTCCATTTTTATGGTTTGAATATGAAATGTCTCCAGTAGGCTCGGGTATTGAACACTTGGTCCAGAGCTGGTGGCACTATTTTGGGAGGTGGTGGAAAGTTTGAGTGATTTAGCTTGTGAGAGAAAGCTCCTGGGGGCATGCTTTAGAAGGTTATATGTAGTTTCTGGTCTCTTCCTTTTTCTCTGCTTCCTCTCCACCATGAGGTGAGTAACCTTGCCACCTGCTCCTGCTACCATGTTGTGAGCTGCTCTGCTCTAGCATGCCCTCGCTGCCATGATGGACCCAGACCTTTGAAACTGTGAACAAAATAAATGGTTCTTCTCTTAAGGTGTTGATATCAGGTGTTTTGTCACAGTGATGAAAAGTCTGATGACTACACCTATCAAATGGTTAATGCATGCTTTAAAACTTATAGTACCAGAAATAGCACTACTTTGTTGGGAGTTTTCTGTTGTTTTGGTTTTGGTTCCTTTTTTATTATATTATTATTGTACTGGGAGTACATTGTGACATTTACAAAAGTTCTTACAATGTATCATAGTTGAATTCATTCCCTCCATCATTCCCCTTTATCTCCCCTCCCCCTATTCCTGGAATAGTTTCAACATGTCTCATTTTTCCATTTTCATTCACAAGTATATAATAGTTCACTACATTCATCCTCCTGAACCCTTTCCTGCCATCCTCCCTCCTCCCACTGCTACCAACCCCAGACAGGAGCTGTTTCATGTTCCTGTTCTCCATTTTTGAAAAAAGTCGTTTTTGTTTGTTTAAGATAGCTGTACAGGGACTTTCCATTGTATATAAGTATTATAACCTAAATTGTCTCATCCCTTCTATTTTTCTCCTTTTTACTTAAGTCACCTTATGGTGATTTCAACAGGTTTAAAAATTCAATATTTGTTCTTGCATAGAAACTACATCAATCATATTCACCTTTTTAATTTCCTTCTTTTACCCTCCCTCTTCTGTTAGTAACACCCCCCCCTTAGCAAAACCTGTTTTTCATAATTTTGCTTGTATTTGCATAGTAACCTACTTTGTATTCTGATAGTATGGATGAAAAGAGGAACATAGCTAAAGCAAAACAAGAAATCTAAAAGGTAGTAAGGAGAACTGTTAATGGGAAGATAGAATAAATATACTTTTCCCTAATCTTCTTACTAATTACAATTAAAAACCCTGGATGATATGTATGTATAAGATTAACACAGGATGACTGGGAAATGTGGAGAGACATCAGACTATCTAGGGCCCACAAATCCCAAAAAACAGAATGATGGTGAGTTTGGTGGTGAATTCCTTAGGCTTTCTTTCTGTCTCGTATATTCTCAACTTGTAATTGAAGTTGCCTATAACCTGGAACTGTGAATGTACATAGGAAAACAAAAAAGCTAGCACTCTTTACCTAAGGGATGAGGACAGGGGTACCCTAGTAAGTCAAAATTTTCACAAAATAACCTGTACGCGCGCACACACACACCCCACCTGTGGCCCCAACTCAGTCCATTCCAGCACACACACACACACACACACACACACACCCCACCTGTGGCCCCAACTCAGTCCATTCCAGCAAAGGCCAAGATAGAGGCCTAGACTTTTATTTTTATCAGTAATGACATGCTCCAACTTTCTTAGAGTGTCAAAAAAGGAAGAGTAGGGAGCTGAGACTTTCAACTGGGTAAAACTCCTCTCTGTATTGTTAGTGGAAATCACATAGGAGCCAGGATTCCCAACACTGCCCAGCAGTAATGTAGGAGCTACCACTCTCTACCCCCTGTGTCAGTGTAAGTCAAGTGAGGTAAGAGAGAAGAATGAGGCAAGAGCTAGGAAAATATTCAAGAAAATAATGGTTGAAGGGAGACAAAGAGGAGCTATCTCCTTTTGCTTTCCTCTTTGAGATATTCAGAACCTGCAAGGATCTTTGAAGGGGTGAAGAATAATCATGTCTAGGAAAGGGAAGTTGTAAAGCATCCTATTGTGTCTGATTTAGGGTGAGATTTGGGAGGGTAACCGTTCCCTGTCAGCCATCTCAGTCATCCAAAGCCATTTTTTTTGACCATGTGTATTGCTCCAGCTCTCCACTATAAAACTAAGAATTGGGAACTACCATTTTGAGTCTTTGCTCCCATTTTCTGCATGAGGGCAGAAAATGTTTCTCTCTTTTTCTTTCCCTCCGTCCCCCAGTCTATACTTTATCCTGTTATGCTAAAATAAATCCTTGCTAAAACTTAAAAAAAAAAAGAAAAGAATGGTAACCAAGAATTGGTTACCAAATTTAGCAAAAGACATGAACCAGTAGATCCCAGAAGTTAAACAAACCCCAAGAAATCCACGTTAAGATATATTGTGATCAAACTTCTCAACACTGAACACCAAGGAAAAAAAATTTGAAAGCCACAAAAGAGAATTAGTATCCTACCTGTCAGACTAAACCAATTATGCTGAATGATAGTAGATTTTTTCATCAAAAAATTAGAGGGCCGGAAAGAAACCTCAACGTTTTTCAAGAGCTGAAAGAAAAAAAACTGCCAACCCAGAATTCTGTACCCAGTGAATATTTCCATCAGAAATTCAGGTAAAATCAAGACATCATCAGATAAAAAAAACTAAGAGATTTGTCTAAATCAAGCCTACTCTTTTAAAAAGGTGGCTAAAGGAAGTTCTCTATACAGAAAAGAAATGAAAGGAAGGAAACTTGGAACATCAAGAAATACCACAATCAAAAGTGTGGATTAAAAAGCTCTTCCTTCTCTTGAGATTAAAAATATATTAAATGGTAAGCATAGATTATAGTTCAGTGTTGCTCTAAATATGTATGGAGGAAATATTTAACCCACTTATAAAGGGTAAAAAAGATGTGGAGGTAAGGCTTTTATAGTTCCCTTGAGCTGATAGTAAGATGACATTGTATACTGAGATAGTTATGAATATAAAATGTATCTAAATCAGTTACTAGAAACATTAGACAAAAAGATACACTTTAAAACATTATTAATACATCAATGTGGAAGTGGTAACCAATAGAAAGATAGAAAAAGGAAACAGGATAACAAAAAACAGAGAAAGGAAAAATTAAATAACAGACTCAAGCCCTAAAATATCAATGTTTACATTAAATATAGTGGTTTAAGTATACCCATTCAAATATTCAGAGAGGATTAAAAACTACTACCCAAATTGTATACCACCTACAATATACACACTTCAAATGCAGCATATTCAATAAATACAGGCTCATTACCAGACAGATGGGCTCTTTTGACTCAATTGCAGTGGAAATGAAATTCAGGTAGTGTGTGTATAAACATTGCAAGCAAGGTTTAATTGAATAGGGGAAAAGGAAAAGGAGAGTAGCACTAATTGAGAGATATCAGGCTGGCTGCACAGACAAAAGAGAGTGGAGTTTTTATTTCCTATATAGCTGCAGTACATTTAAGAGTAGGCCAAGGCTGTTGGGTGGGGGGGGAGGTCATCTGCTGGTTTGGGGCATAGCTTTAAAGATGTTTCCCTTCTTTTGTATATATACTTGCTTTGAGGAACCGGCAATCAGTCCAGGTGTTGCTGTATTTCTATCACTGGAATCCCATCCTCTTTAAACACGCTGTTCTCATAATAAAGCTGGTCTGCTATAGCTATTAAGAAAATTCTGAAAGTGGATGTCAGAAAACACACAACACAATTTTCTTTTAATGAATAACAAGTTCAGAGCATTCAGTTTACTTATTGTGAGATCCTTAACAGTCTCATTCTCTCATTTAATTTTGAAAACACTGAGGCGGAGGCAAACTAGCCACACTTACATCAGACTTCAAACTACTCACAAGAGAAAAAGGAATATATTACATGATAATAAAAGGGTCAATTCATTAGAAAGATACAAATGTTATAAATATATGCACATAGCAGCAGAACATCGAAATGTATGAAGCAAACATTTATAAAATTGGAGAAACAACTAGACAATTAAACAATACTAGTAGGAGATATTTATACTAAACTTTAAATAATGGATAAGTGATCCAGACAGAAGATTAATAAGGAAACAGAGAACTCAAAAGACAAGATCAAGTGGGCCTAACAGATATATGGACAAAAAGAGAGACCCTTTCTCAAAAATAACAATAGCAAAAAGGGCTGGAGCTGTGACTCACTAGCAGGCATAAGGCCCTGAGTTTAAACTCCAGTACTGAGTTTAACCCCCCCCAAAAAAAGGTTATCTAAAATCAACAACTTAACTTTATACCTCAAGAAGTTGGAAAAAAGAGACTAAACTGAAAATTAGCTGAAGTAAGGAACAAAATAGAGAATAGAAAAACAATTTTAAAAAATCAACAAATCTAGAAGTGGGTTTCTTTTAAAAGATCTGCAAAATTGACAAATTTTTAGTTTAACAACAATGAAAAGAAATGAGACATAAATGGTGATGTAAAAATTGAAAGGATCATAAGAGATTATGATGATCAATGAAATATCAGCAATTTCAATACATATAAGAAAGAGATAAATTATGAGGAACATATAACCTATCAAGATTAAATCATGAAGAAATAAAAAAGATGACTAAACCTAAAATTAGTAAGGAAAGTGTACCTGCCATCAAAAGTCTCCCAACAAGTAAAAGTTCAAACTAATTGGCTTTACTCAAGAATTCTACTCAGCATCTAAAGAAGAATAAAGCCTAGTTCTCCTCAAACTCCTCCAAAAATATTGAGGAGGAAATAGTTTCTAAACTCATTTTATGAGGTCATATTAATCTCATACAAAAATCAGATGAAAATATTACCAAAAAAAGTTGACCAATATCCCTGATACATATTGATGTAAAATCATTAATAAAATATTAGCAAACAAAATCAAGGATGGTTCAGTGTATGAAAGTCATCAGTGTAATATACCACATTAATAGAATGGAGGAAAAACACACGATCATTTCTAATGTTGCAGAAAAATCATTTGTCAAAATTCAACACTTTTCATGATAAACACTCAACTGATTAACAAGGAAATTACTTCCTCATAATAAAGGCCATATATGAAAAGTATACAGCAAACATCATTTAATGGTGAAAAACTGAAAGTCTTCCCTTTAAAATCAGAAGCAAAGTAAAGATGCCCACTCTTATTCAACATAATACTAGAAGTATTAGAGCAAAAGACTTGATAAAGACACAAAAGCATCCAAATAGGAAAGAAATAAAATCATGCACTTGTAAATGACATAATATTATATGTAGACAACCCTAAAGTTTTCTAGAATAGACACAAAAAAATTGTAACAAATACACAAATTCAGCAGTTTTGAATCATCATAAGTTAATTATAGAAAGGGGCTTTATTGAGATACTTCTAAACATGGCATAATGTACTTTGGTCTAGTTCACCCCCTCTATTCTCTTCTTAAACTCGATACCTGTCCCCGCCTTTTTAAATTTTTGGTGGGTTTCATTATGCAATTTGAAGGATATAAAATAAATGCAAAAAATTAGCTGCATTTCTACACATTAATAATGGACAGTCTTAAAAATTAAATTAAGAAAATAATCCTGTTTACAACAGTATCAGAATAAAATATTTAGGAAAACTTAACAAACCAGATGAAAGACTTATACACTGGAAACTACAAAACATTGCTACCCACAGTGCTCTATAGATCTAACATCAAAACACCAATGGCTTTTTTTTTTTTTTTTTGCAAATTTGGGAAAAATCCTAAAATTTATATGGAATCATAGCATCCAAGATGACCAATGCTATCTTAAGACAGAAAAACAAAGCTAGAATCCTCACATTTCTTGATTTCAAAGCATAGTTCAAAGCCCTCTTCAATTTAGAAACTGCAACAAGTCCTGCAGGGGTGGGGTGGAGAGTTAGTACCTATGGGAGTAGGGAGGTGGTGGGGAAAGTGTATAGGAGGTTGAATATAGTGCAAATACTGTGTACACATTTATAAAAATATAAAACTGATGCTTGTTGAAAATATTCCAGGAATGAGTGGAGGGGGGAATAAAGGAGAACTCTGGGAGGGGGTGAGTTCAAGTATGATATATTTGATACATTGTAAGAACTTTTGTAAATGCCACAGTGTACCCTCACCCAGCACAACAATTAAATAAATAAAATGCAAAAAACCCATGGTATTGGTGTAAAGACATGCATACAGAGTCATGGATCAGAATAGAGAGCCAAGAATATATATATATATAAAACATGAAACATTTGTGAAGGAAAGAAAGCAATAGAAAAGGCAACCTTTGTAACAGGAAAAAGCATTTGCAGACCATATGCCTGGAGGAGTTAATATTCATAATATATATGAAGAACTAGAATTCAACAACAAAAAATAAACTACAGTATAAAAATGGGCAAATGACATTTGTTTAACAAAGAAAAATAACAATTATGGAAAAGGTGCTCATCACCTTTTGGGGCATGCAAGTTGAAACCACAATGAGATAACACTGTTCATTATAATGGCCACTTCCAAAAATAACAGGAAATAAATGTTGGCAAGGATATGAAGAAATTTGAACTTTTTGGAAATGTTAGTGAGAATGTAAATATGGTGTAACCACTATAGAAAATAGTATAGTAGTTCCCCAGTAAAATTAAAAATTTACTATAATCCAGTAACCCCAATTCTATGTACATACCCAAGAGAATTGAAGGCAGAATATTGAACACACAGTTGCACATATATGTTCATTATTCCATTATTCACATTAGCCAAGATATGAAAATAACCTACATATTCATCAATGGATGAATGGATGGAGAAAATGCTGATTATACATACAATGAAATATTATTTGGCCTTATAAACAAAAGCAATTTTTTTATATGCTACAACTATAGGTAAACCTTGAACACATTATAGTAAATGTAATAAAGCCAATCACAAAAAGAAAAATGATGTATAATTGCACTTACCTGAGGCATCTAAAGTAGTCAAATGCAGAGAAAAGGGCGTGGTGGCTTCCAAGGGGTGGAGTACAAAGAAAAGGGGAATTTTTTCAATGCATATGGTTATTTAGGGATTTTTTTCTACATGGAACACTTCACAAATTTGCACATCATCCTTGAACGGGGCCCGTGCTAATCTTCTCTGTATCATTCCGGTTTCAGTATATGTACTCCTAAGTGTGAACATCAGATATTTAGTTTTGCAAGATGAAGTTTTAACAATGTACTGCACAGCAACTTGCTGTTTCTGTACCATGCACTTATAAATGATTAAAAAGGTAAATTTCATATTATTTTGAACTATAACAAAAATTAGTTCAAGCCATAGAGATGAAAGTTATTGTAACTGAAAAATAACTGTTGGAACTATTTCAGGAATGGGGGGAGGGGAGGATTAAGGAGAATGGAGGGAGTGAATTCAAGTATGATATATTGTAAGAACTTTTATAAATGCCACAATGTATCTCCATTCAGCACAATAATAAAAAATAAAAGAGAAAAAGAATTAAATAAGATTAGCTAAAGATAGGATCAGTGTACTGAAAGATAATAAGTGGAAAATATACAGAGTCAGAGAAGAAGAATAAAAGTATAATAGCTATATGATATATGGTGGAAAACTTTGAATATATGTGTAATTGGAGTTACAGACAGAAAGGAGAGAGAACAAACTAGAATAAATTTTTAAGAGATAATGGCCAACAGTTTTTCCATTGAAACACAGATTCATAAATGCTATAAACCAAGTGCAGAATAAATAAAACTACCAATACAAATTATAGGTAAAAGTAATAAAAACAAAGAGGAAGGAGAAAAAATTTTGAAGGCAGTAATGAAGATGCTTTACCTTAAAAAAGAGTAACATCAAGGTTGAGGTTGACTTTTTACCAAAAATAGTGAAAACAAAAGATAATGGAATGATATCTGTACAATTGTGGAAATAATAATCTAGAATTTCATACTTAGAAAAAATACCCTTCAAATATGAAGGTAAAATTTCATTTTCATATAAACAAATGTTGAGTGAATTTGTTTGAAATGTAAAAGGTAAATAAGAATAATGGAAAAAAGTAAATTCAGGAATAAATCTAAATGTGACTTTTAAAAATAACAATACTATGTTTTGGTAACTAATATTAAAATGTCCCTTAATAGTTTAAATATTATTATGTAGAATGCAAATATATAATCATAGTAAAAACTGCTTTGTCTGGCTTATTAGTCAGCTCTGTGTCACTATAACAAAATATTTTAATCAACTTTAAAAGAGGAAAGATTTATGTTGGCTCACATTTTCAAAAGTTTCAGTCCATGATCACTTGGCTTCATTGCCTTTGGGCCAGTGCCAATACAGCACATTTTGGCAGGAATGTGAGATAGAGCATAGTTGTTTACCTCATGGCTTCTGGGAAGGAGAGAAAAAAGGAAAAGAAGGGGCAGAGAAGAGGGGCCAGTATCCTAATATCCTCTTCAAGGGCATGCCCCCATATGAACTGGAAGACCTCTAAATAGGTTCCACCTTTTAAAGGTTGCACCGTTTCCCATTTATACCATAAGATGGGACCAAGCCTTTAACACATGGGTCTTTGAGAGACAGTTACCCAAGATATAAAAGTTATAACTCAATTTGCACTCTTAACTTTTTAAAGATAAATGTTATAATAGATATGGAAAATCTCCAAAAGAATAGTATGGAATATACCACTAAGAATATACTAACAGAATAGAAAACTTCAAGAATAGAGTAATATTTTAAAGTGTGATTACTGCTTAAAAGGATAGAACAGAGAGAAAAAGAAGACACAAATAATAAAAAAAAAAACCCTAACTCTAAGCCATTTTCAAGAGATATATATATATATAAAACAAAAGTAAATAGATTGAATATAATACCATTTAAAATGTTGGTATGGCACTGCTATCTCAGATAAAGTACATTTATTAGTTTTCCATTTCTGCATGAAAAATCCAACCTCACATGAGAGAAAAGATTACAAATTATGTATCTTATCAGGACTTAGAATTCACAATATATACAGAACTCTTAGAGCTCAAGAAAACACAAAAAAATTTATCAATAAAAATTAGGGAAAGAACTTGATAAACATTTTTTCCAGAAAAAATAGACAAATGAGTAGCAACCACATGAAAAGATGTTCACCATCATTAGAAAATGCAAATTAAAATCACAATCAGGAAATAATTAAATATAAGTTCACCCAGTATTAGAGCAGCCAAATGTATAAAGCAAATATAGATCCCAATATTTCCCTAAAGGGAAATATAGGTCCCAATAGAATATTAAGGAGAGCTTTAACTCCCCACTTTCAGGAATGTATAGATCATCCAGACTGAAAATCAGCAAAGAAATGTCAGCATTAAACTGCCAAATGGGCCTGGCAGACATCTATAGAACATTTGTCCAACAACAGCAGGATACACATTCTTATGAACAGCACATGAAACATTCTCCATGTATATGATACACAATAAAGTAAGTCTCAACAAAATTTTAAAAATTGAAATTGTATCAGGATCTTTCCCAGTAACAATTCAATAAAACCAGATCTCTACAAGAAAAATTTTGGAAAAAAATACAAATATGTGAAAATTAAATAGGTGTCTCTTGACCAAACAATGGGATGAAGGAAAAAAATCAAGAAGAATTTTTTCCAAATAAAAAATAATTTCAAAGTGGATATAATGCTACATTTGTTTAATCCTAACACTCAGGAACTTGAGGCAGGAGGATTGCAAGTTCATGGTCCCAGCCTGGGCCTCTCTCAATAATAACTTTAATAAAGGAGGAAATTTCTTGACATAAATGAAGATGGAGACAAAAATTACCAGCACCTGTGTGACACAGGAAAAGGAATACTGAGAGAAGTTTATTGCACTCTTATGTTAAAAATACATGAAGATCTCAAATAAGGAACCTATTTATGAAAAAAAAGAACCTATCTCTGTACCTAAGGGAACTAAAAAAACAAGAAAAGAAAATAAACCTAAAGTTAACAGAAAAAAATAATAAAGTTCACAGAAAAATAAATGAATTAGAGACTAAAAAAATTTCTCTGATGTATAAACAAAATTGAAAAACCTTTAGCTATACTAACCTGGAAAAGGAAAAAGAAAACTCAAACAAAATCAGAGATGAAAAGGGAGACATTACACCTGATGCTACTGAAATACAAAAGATTATTAGAAATTATAAACAACTATAACCCAACATTTTATAACCAAGAAGAAATGAGCAAATTCCTAGGCACATACACCTTACCAGATTGAGTCATGAAGAAATAGAATATCTGAACAGAACAATAATGAGTAATGATCTAGAAGTAGTAATTAAAATCTCCCACTAAAAATGTCCAGAATCTGATGGCCTTACTGCTGAACTCTACAAAAACACTTAAAGAACAAATTCCGATTCTCCTTAATCTATTCCAAAATACTGAAATGGAAGGAACTCTGTCAAACTCTTTTTACAAGGCCAGCATTACCATGGTACCAAAATCAGACATGGACACACACACACACACACACCCCAAAGCTATAGGCCAATATCCTTGATGAGCGTAAATGATAACATTATATATATAATACTGCCAAATAAAATCCAAAAGGACCTAAAAAGATTATTAACTATGATCAAGTGGAACTCATTCCAGAGATGCAAGGATGGTTCAACATACATGAATCAATAAATATGATGGGACTGGTAGAGTGACTCAAGTGGCAGACACCTGCTTAGCAAGCATGAGACATCAAATTCAAACCTCAGTACCTCCAAATAAATAAATAAATATGATGTACCATATCAACAGAATGAAGGACAAAAATGATGTGAAGATCTCAGTGGATGCAGAAAAACATTTGATGAAATTCAGCATACCTACAGGATAAAAATGCTGGACAAATTAGTCATAGAATGAGTGTACCTCCATATAATAAAGTCCAAATGTAAAAACCCAACAGCTAACATTACACTGAATGAGATGAAAACTTTCTCTTTTAGATCTGGAACAAGACACAAGGATACCACTCACCATAGGATAAAAATGCTGGACAAATTAGGCATAAAATGAGTATACCTCCATATAATAAAGTCCATATGTAAAAACCCAACAGCTAACATTATACTGAATGAGATGAAAACTTTCTCTTTTAGATCTGGAACAAGACACAAGAATACCACTCACCACATTTATTCAACATAATGTTGAAAGTCCTTACCAGAGCAATCAGCCAAGAGAAAGAAAGGCCATCCAAACTGGAAAATAGGAAGTAAATTTGTCATTGTTTGAGGATGACACAATCTCACACAAAATGCTAAAATTCCATGAAAAACTATTATTAGAATTAATAAGTAAATTCAGTAAAGCTGCAAGATAAAAAATTCACCATACAAAAAATCAGTGGCATTGCCATATGCTAATAATGAATTATCTAAAATGGAAATCAAGAAAACAATCCTATTTACTATAGAGGCAAAATAATATAAGATACTTAGGAATAAATATTACCCAAGATGTGAAAGATCTCTACCATGCAAAGTATAAAATGTTGACAACAGAAACTGAAAAAGACCCATGTAAAATGGAAAGACATCACATGTTCTTGGATCAGAAGAGTCTATATTGTTACAATGTCCATGCTATTCAAAGCAATCTGCAGAGTCAGTGTGATCCCCATCAACATACCAATGACATTCATCACAGAACAATTAAAAACAATCCTAAAATTTGCGTGTAACCACAAAAAATTCAAAATAGCCAAAGAAATATGACCAAGAAAAAGCAGGAGAAATTACACTTCCTGACATCAAAATATGCTAAAACAAAATACTGTTGGCATAAAAACAGATACACAGACCAATGGAACAGAATTTAGAATCTGGAAGTAGGTTTACACACATAGAGCCATCTAATTTTCTCCATAGTTGTTAAAAGCATGCATTGGAGAAAGAACAGTCTTTTTAATAAATCATGCTGGTGAAATTGGATATCCACATATAGAAGAGTAAAACTATAGCCATATCTCTCACCAGTTATAAAAATCAACTTAAAATGTATCAATGATCAAAGAATAAGACTTAAATTTATGAAACTATTATTAGTAAGCATAAGGAGAAATGCTCTAGGGTATTGAAATGGGCAAGAGTATTTTTAGACAAAACTCTGAATGCATAGGAAACAAAAGTAAAAACAGACAAATGGGATTACATCAAACTAAAAAGCTTCTATACAGAAAAGGAAAGAATCCATATAATGAAGAGACATCCTACAAAATGCAAGAAAATATTTGCAAACTATAAATCTGATAAGTGGTTAATATCTATAATACATAAGAAACTCCAAAAAACTCAATAGTAAATAAAAAACAAAACCAAATAACAACTGAAAATGGATAACAGACCTAAATAGGAATTTCTCAAAAGAAGATATGACAACAGGTATGTGAAAAAATGCTCAACACCACTATCAGGGAAATGTCAATCAAATCCATACAGGGCGATCATGTCACTCCTGTAAGAATGGCTCTTATCAAAAAGACAAACTATATAACAAATAACGGCCAGGATATGGAGAAAATGGAACCTTTGCACACTATTGGTAGAATGTAAATTAATGTAGCCATTTTGGAAAACAGTATGGAAGTGCCTCAAAAAATTAAAAGTACTGGGGAACAGATGGAGCTGTGGGGCAGAGCAATAAAAAATTTGAGAGAGGATCCAAAATGGTGACTGGGACACAGACAATAGACAGCATGAGCTCTGGCAATCAGGGACCTTGCTGAGATGCTGGAGACACTATTAGCTGAGGTAAAGCACAAGGGAGAGCTGAAACTTCAGCACCCTGAACCCCTAGCCATTGGGAGTCTTCTCCACATCACAACACACTAGAAGAACAGGCAGGCCACCACCCCCACACCGCCACTACCCACCCACCCACTGGCCTGCCTGGCTGCTGCCCGCCCAACAGCACGCCACAGGAGGACTCCAGCACCACCAGATGCCGGCTCCAAACCTGCCTAGGAGACACAGACAAACATGACTGGATGCTAAAGGAGTAACACCAGAACTCCTAAGACTGAAATTCTACTCTTCCTGAGCTAGGGATTTTTTTTTCTTTTTTCTTTTCTTTAAGTGTGTGTTTGTCTTATTCACTGTTTGATTGTCCACCATCTCTCCCTGTTGATTTCGTTGGTGCTCCATTTCTTTTTCTCTTTCTTTTCCTTTTTCTTTTTTCTCCTTCTTTCTTGATTTTGTTAATTTTACTATTATAAGTTAGCAAATACTAAATTACACATAGACCAGGGACAGAAACAGTACCAAGTGCAATAATGGGAAGATGAAAAAGGGATGGAAACCATTCTTCCCCCAAAAATAAATTAGTACAGGATTCAGAGGGAGATGAAGAAAATGGATACCCATATCCAGACTCCAACAAAACAAAGGTAAACTATACCAAGGAACCCAATGAACCTCACAAGAACACTCTGAAAGAAGAAATTCTGCAAGTAATCAATGAGAATTTCATCGACATGTTACTAGACATAGTCAACAAAAACGTACAGAAGGTACTCAAGAAATTCCAAGACAACAAAAATAAAGGATATGAGAAAACACAAAGACAAATAAATGAAATCATAGGAGCCCTAAATAAAGACCAAAGTGAACCACTGAAGAAAACACCATAAATAGAGAGAGAAATGAATTAAGGTCAAAATTTGACAATATTAAAGAGGAAGTGACCCATGACATGGAAAACCTCAGAAAAAAGAATGAAACAGAAATACAAAACAAAATGGAAGGCCTCTCCAGCAGACTAGAACAAGAGAAGACAGAATCTCAGAACTTGATGAAATGGTAATTAAAGGAAAAACTGAAGAACTACTAGTCAGACAACTCAAGTCCTGTGAAAGGAATATGCAAGAACTCACCAACTCCATCAAAAGACCAAACCTGAGAATCATGGGCATTGAAGAAGGAGAAGAGGTGCAAGCAAAAAGAATTAGTAATATACTCACAAAATAATAACAGAGAATTTCCAAATCTCAAAAAGTTTTGCCCATTCAGGAACAGGAAGCCTCCAGGACAACACACAGACTTGATCAAAATAGAACTATCCCACAACATTATCATTAAAACAATAAGCACAGAGAATAGAAAAAGAATATTGAAGGCTGTAAGAGAGAAAAAACAAATAACATAAAAAGATAAACCCATCAAAATCACAGCAGATTTCTCAACAGAAACCTTAAAAACAAGAAGAGCATGGACTGAGGTCTTCCGGGCACTGAATGAAAACAATTTCAACCCTAGGATACTCTACCTAGCAAAACTGTCATTCAAAATAGATGGAGCAATAAAAGTCTCCATGATAAGCAGAAACTAAAACAATATATGACCACCATGCCACCACTACAAAAGATTCTTCAAGGAATTCTGCACACAGAAAGTGAAAGCAAACAAAACTATGTTAGGGCAGGCAGTACCAAATCACTGGAGAAGAAAAGGCAAGAAAGTAGAGAGTAAATTTGATTGAGCTGCACACAATCAAACCCTTAAACAACAAAGACAACTAAATCACAGGAATCACCACATACCAATCAATACTAACACTGAATGTTTTTGGACTTAATTCCCCCATCAAAAGACACCACTTGGTAAACTGGATTAAAAAGGAAGATCCAACAATCTGCTGCCTATAGGAGACCCATCTCATTGACAGAAACAAGCACTGGTTGAGGTTGAAAGGCTAGACCAAGCCAATGGCCCCCGAAAAGAGGCAGGGGTAGCAATACTTATCATGGACAAAATAGACTTCAAACTTACATTGATCAAACAGAAAAAGGACACTCCATACTAATTAAAGGGGAAATACACCAAAAGAAAATAACAATTATCAACCTATATGCACCCAACATCAAAGCACCTAATGTCCTCAAACATACTCTGAAGGAGTATATAGACTCCAACACAGTGGTAGTGGGAGATTTTAATACCCCCCTATCACCAATAGATAGGTCATTGAAACAAAAAAATCAATAAATTCTGGAACTAAATCACATCATAGATCAAATGAACCTAGCTGATGTCTACAGAATATTTATCCAACTTCTGCACAATATACATTCTTCTCAGCAGCTCATGGAACCTTCTCCAAAATTGATCATATCTTAGGGCACAAAGCAAGCCTCAGCAAATATAAGAAAATAGAAATAATCCCATGCATTCTATCTGATCATAATGCATTAAAACTAGAAATCAACAACCAAAACAACAGTAAAAAACATGCAGACAATTGGAAGCTGAACAACACAATGCTCAATGATCAGTGGGTCATTGATGAAATAAAAGAAGAAATTAAAAGATTCCTGGAATTAATGAAGATGAAAACACAACCTACAGGAACCTATGGTACACAGCAAAGGCAGTCCTCTGAGGAAAGTTTATAGCCATGAGTGCATACATTAAAAGGTCAGAAAGATCTCAAATCAAAGACCTAATGCTACATCTCAAACTGCTAGAAAAACAAGAACAAGCAAATCCCAAAACAAGCAGAACAAGAGAAATAATAAAAATAAAGGCTGAAATCAATGAACTAGAATAAAAAAAAATACAAAGAATCAATGAAACAAAAAGCTGGTTCTTTGAAAAAATAAATAAGATTGACTGACCCCTGGCAAACCTGACTAAAATGAGGAGAGAATAAACCCAAATCAGTAAAACCAGAAATGCAAAAGGAGAGATAACAACAAACACCATGGAAATCTAGGAAATCATCAGAGACTACTTTGAGAACCTATATTGTAATAAATTTGAAAATCTTGAAGAATGGACAGATTCCTAGATACTTACGACCATCCAAAGCTGAACCAAAAGGGTATTAACCACCTGAATAGATTCTATAACATAAAATGAAATTGAAGCAACAGTAAAGAGTCTCCCAAAAAAGAAAAGTCCAGGACCTATGGATTCTCTGCTAAATTCTATCAGACCTTTAAAGAAGAGCTAATACCAACCCTCCTTAAACTGTTCCAGGAAATAGAAAGGGAAGGAACACTACATAACTCATTTTATGAAGCCAATATTACTCTCATCCCCAAACCAGACAAAGACACCTTCAAAACAGAGAACTATAGGCCAGTCTCCTTAATGAACATTAATGCAAAAATCCACAATAAAATAATGGCAAACCAAATCCAACAACACATCAGAAAGATCATCCATGATGACAAAGTCAGCTTCATCCAAGGGATGCAGGGGTGGTTCAACATATGCAAATCTATAAATATAATACAGCACATTAATAGAACCAAAGACAAAAACCATTTGATCATCTCAATAGATGCAGAAAAAGCCTTTGACAAGATCCAACACCACTTCGTGATAAAAGCTCTAAGAAAACTAGGAATAGAAGGAATGAACCTCAATATTGTAAAAGCTATATATGACAAACCTATAGCCAACATCATACTTAACGGTGAAAAACTGAAACCATTTCTCCTAAAATCAGGAATGAGACAAGGGTGCCCACTCTCCCTACTCCTATTCAACATAGTCCTGGAATATCCAGCCAGAGCAATTACGTAAGAAGAAGAAATAAAAGGAGTACAAGTAGGTAAAGAAACTGTCAAATTATCCCTATTTGCAGACAATATGACCCTATGCCTTAAAGACCCAAAAAACTCTACCCACAAACTCCTAGACACTATAAACAGCTACACTGTGGCAGGATACAAGATCCACTTAGAAAAATCGTTAGCTTTTCTGTACACCAACAGCAAACAAACTGAGAAAGAATATATGGAAACAATTCCATTTACAATAGCCTCAAAAAAAATCAAATACGTAGGAGTAAGCTTATCAAAGGATATGAATGACATCTTCAAGGAGAACTACAAATCCGTCCAGAAAGAGATGGAGGAAGACTACAGAAGATGGAAAGATCTCCCGTGCTCATGGACTGGTAGAATCAGCATAGTAAGAATGGCTATACTACCAAAAGCAGTCTTTATGCTTAATGCAATTCCTGTCAAAATCCCAATGACTTTCATCACAGAAATTTAAAAATCTACCCTAAAGTTCATTTGGAAACACAAGAGACCTTGAATAGCCAAGGAAATACTCAGCAAAAAGAGTAATGCTGGAGGTATCACAGTACCCAACTTCAAATTATATTACAAAGCAATAGCAATAAAAACAGCATGGTACTGGCACACAAACAGATATGAAGACCAGTGGAACAGAATAGAGGACCGGGATATGAATCCACACACAACTATACCCACCTTATTTTTGACAAAGTCACTAAAAATATATGATGGAGAAAAGACAACCTCTTCAACAAATGTTGCGGGGAAAAGTGGTTATCTGTCTGTAAGAAACTGAAACTGGATCCATGTTTATCACCCTGTACTAGTATCAACTCAAAATGGATCAAGGACCTTAATATCAGACCCCAAACCCCGTAGTTAGTACAGGAAGGAGCAGGAAAAACTCTGGAAGTAATAGGTATAGGCAAGGACTTCCTCAATAGAACCCCAGCAGCCCAGCAACTAAGAGAAACAATGGACAAATGGGGCTTCATAAAATTAAAAAGCTTCTGCACAACAAAAGAAATGGTCTCTCAACTAAAGAGACCATCCACAGAGTGGGAGAAAATATTTGCCAGCTATACATACAGACAAAGGACTGATAACCAGAATATATCAGGGAACTTAAGAAACTAAACTCTTCCAAAATCAATGAACCAATAAAGAAATGGGCAACTGAACTAAACAGAACTTTCTCAAAAGAAGAAATTCAAATGGCCAAAAAACACATGAAAAAATGCTCACCATCTCTAGCCATAAAGGAAATGCAAATCAAGACCACACATTAGATTCCACCTCACCCATTAGAATAGCCATGATCAAAATCACCACCAACAACATGTGTTGGCAAGGATGTGGAGAATAAGGAACCCTTGTCCACTGCTGGTGGGAATGGAAGCTAGTGCAACCACTCTGGTAAAAAATATGGAGGCTTCTTAAAAATCTAAACATAGATCTGCCATATGACCCAGCAATTTCACTCCTGGGAATATACCCAAAGGAATGCAACACAGGTTACTCCAAAGGCACCTGCACACCCATGTTTATTCCAGCACTATTCACAATAGCCAAGTTATGGAAACAACCAAGATGCCCCATACTGACAGATGGATCAAGAAAATGTGGTGTTTATACACAATGGAATTTTACTCAGCCATGAAGAAGAATGAAATCTTATTATTTGCAAGTAAATGGATGGAACTGAAGAACATTCTGAGTGAGGTTAGCCAGGCTCAGAAGACCAAAAATTGTATGTTCTCCCTCATATGTGGACTTTAGACCTAGGGCAAATACAGCAATGTTGTAGGACTTGTGTCACATGACATGGGGAGAGCAGATATGGGAGGTATGGGAATAAGTAGTAAATCCAAAACATGAGAGTGTTTGATATCCCCACTGCAAAGGAACTAATACAGAAACCTTAAAGTGACAGAGGTCAACATAAGAGGGGGATCAGGAACCAGTGCAAAGATCAGTTAGAGATGAATCAACTTGGGTTGTAACACATTTGTACATGGAAGCAATGCTAGGAATCTCTCTGTATAGCTATCCTTAACTAGCAAAAATGCTTTGTCTTTCTTATTATGCTTATGTCTTCAACAAAATTAGAGATAAGGGCAGAACAGGTTCTGCCTGGAAGTGAGGCGGGGAGGGGGTTTTGAGGGGCGGGGGGAGAAATGACCCAAATAATGTATGCACATGTGAATACATGAATAAAAAATGAATGAAAAAAAATTAAAAGTACTAGTGCCAGATGATCCAACAAACTCACTACTTGGTATACATCCAAAGAAAATGAAATCAGTATGGCTAAAAGATATCTTCCCACCCATGTTATTGCAGAAGTATTCACAATAGTCAAAAAATGAAAACAACCTAAATACCTATCAACTATTGAATGAATAAAGAAAATATGGTACATTTATGCATTGGAATACCATTCAGCCATATAACAAAAAAGACTAAATCTTCAGTAAAATAAGGCAGACATAGAAAAAATTACTATCACATAATCTCTCTCACATGGAATCTAAAAAAGATGATCTCAGATCTCAGTGGGTATGGTAGATCAAGCATGTAATCCTAGGTCCTTGGGAAGTGGAGATTGGTAGAATTTTGGTTCAAGGAATATCCAGCAAAAAGTTCACAAGTCACCCATGTCAACCAAAGGGTGGCCGCGGTGGTGTGTGTGCCTGTCATCCCCAGCTATGTGGAGAAGCACAAATAGGAGGAACACAGTCCAGGCCAGCCCCAGCATGAAGCAAAACCCTAAAGGCCCTGTCTCAAAATAACCAAAACTAAAAGGGCTAGGGGACGTGGCTTAATTGGTAGAGTACCTGCACAGCAAGTGAGGCCCTGAGTTCAACTCCAGTACCTCAGGAAAAAAAAAAAGCAAACCTCTGATCTTACAGAAGTTGAGTGGAGAATGGTGGTTACCAGAGGCTGGGATTAGAAGTTGGGAGGGAAAAGACTGTTAAGTTGATAATAAGTGATATTGTGGAGTAAAAATTCTAATGTGTTTGTTGCATGACTATAGAGGATAAGGTACCTTATATTATAAAAAACTAAAAGGATTCTGAATGTTTTTTCCATAAAGAAATGATAAGTATTTGAGGAGATATGTCCACTCTGATTTAAACATTACACAATATATACATGCACTGAAACATCACATGGTACTTCCAAATACATACAGTTTAAAATTTTTACATTAAAAAAATTAAAACCAAAATGATAAAATGGAAAATAACAAGTGTTGGAAACTGCATGTACTGCTGGTAAAGATGCAAAACAATGCTTCTGCTATGGAAAAAAATTTAGCAGTTCCTCAAAAAGTGAAACCCAATTATCATGTGACATAGCAATCCCTCTCCTAGGTATATATGTCAAAGTCAGATGTTCCTTGACTTACTATGGTGTGACATCCCAATATGAACATCATAAATTGAAAATTTTAAATGCATTCAGTAAACTAATTGACTGCAGAGAACAGCATGGAGCATTTGTTGTTGATACTCTTGACTGCGTGACTGAGTAGGATGGAGCAACAGCTAGCTGCCACTGCCCAGCATTGGGAAAGAGTATTGTACCACATATCATTAGCCCACAGAAGATCAAAATTCGAGATCTGAAGTACAAGTTCTACTGAATGCTTGTCACCTTTGCACCATTGTAAATTAGAAAATTTTAAGTTGAGTCAGTAAGTCAGCTGCCATCTGCATTTGGAAGTAACTGTTTAAACCAAAAGTTGTATGTGAATGTTTACAGCAGCTATTTCCAGTAGTTGCAGCTACTGAGGAGGCAGAAATTTAGAGAATCATGGTTTGAGGCCAAAGAGTTAGTGAGACCCCCATCTCAACAAGTAAGCCAGGTTTGGTGGTATACATTCATAATCCCACTATACAGGAAACATAGGTAGGAGGATCGTGGTCAGAGGTGAGCCCAAGGCAGAAACACAAGACCATATTTGAAAAAATAACTAAAAAAAAAAATAAAATAAAACAAAAAGGGCTGAGGTTGGGGCTCAAGTGGTAGAGTGTTTGGCTAACACAATCAAGGCCCTGACTTCTAGCTCCAATACTCCCAAAGATTGTTTGAAAAGAAGTGAGAATATATAGAAAAAGAAGCATATTTAAATCAAAGGAAACTAATATAAAGCAATAAATTATATGATGCATTTAAACAAGTGACCCTCCTAAAATAAAGAATGGAACTGTTCATTGAAATAAAATCCAACTCTATGCTGTTTAAAAATACATATTCAATACACATATATTCTGAAACTCTTATAAGGATTAAAAAAATACTGCAAATACTGACAGAAGTATTTACTGGAGCCCAGGTAAAAAATCAGGTAATGTAGGCTTTAAGGCCAAATGGCCTCAGAAATAAAGTAGATCATATATCACATTTAAAGTTTTTAATTTTTAGGGAAGATATAAAATTTGTGTGTATTCATACACAACATGAAAATAATAAGCATTCAAAATTTATAAAATAAATATTAAATATAAAAAGAAATTGACCAAAATAAAAATTGTATTTGGACCAATATCCTTCTTTCTTTTTTAGTTTTCTTTCATTTTTGAGGTGCTAGTTTGAACCCAGTCCCTCACTTGTGCCAGGCAAGTGCTCTACCACTGAGCCATATTCTCAGCAATTTCTTTTTAACTGAAAGAAAAAAATTTATAAAAGCAAAGATTTGGGTAATATGAAAGCAAATTAAATCAATGTATTTTTTGAAAGCATATTCATAAAGAAAATGGAAAAGTAAGCAACAAACTAAAAGATATTTATAGTATGTATAAACACCAAAAACTCTGGATTCAGTATATGTAAATGACTTCAAATCAATAAGACAAAGGCAATCAACCCAACTGAGAATTGGACAAAAGGCCTTTGACAAAAGAGAAATCTTTTATGGTTTGACTTCATTAATAAATGGGGAAATTAATAATTAAGGAATACAAATTAAAAACATAATGAGATACTGTGGTATATATAGCATGTATTTGGAGAAAATTTAGAAGTTGTTGGAAACAAATGTTGCAAAAGATAGGACTCAAAAATTCTTCTGTATTGTAAATGAGTGTATAAACTGAAAACAATTTGTCATTTTATAAATTTAAATATTTTCATGCCCTAAGACCTGTCAAGTCTATTTTTTATACATAAATAAAGTAAAAAGACATAGTTCCGTTGCCTAATAATTATAGAATTTTTATAAATTATGGTATAATTATACCAGTGGACTACTATATATTGAGCAAAGCAATAAAAATGAATTAAATACAGTTACAAACAATACTATGAATGAATTTCATAAATCTGATATGTGAAAAACAAAACTTCCTTAAATTTATATACATCATGATACCATTATTGTAAAGTTGGGATAAGCATCCAAAGTTAACAGTGTATTTTGTGTGTGTGTGTGTGTGTGTGTGTGTGTGTGTGTGTGTGTTTGTGGTGTGTGTGTTTGTGTAATGGTGTTATAAAGAAAGGCAAAAGAATAATTTTTTGAAATTCAGGATAGTGGCTACTTCTAGTGACAAAGGAAGGCAATAAGGTGGAATCAAGAAGAGCACATATCATAATGCAAGTTATGAGTTCTTTGGGTAGTTTCAATATAATTATATTCTCTATGTTGTCTTTGTTACATTGTCGTTCAAATCAAACATTGCATGATAAAAATAAAACTGAACTAAAGGTTGTGAGAATATATACAGTCTCAGACCAACATCCTGCAGAATGTGTCATTAATAACTTTTCTAAAAATACTTATAAGCATATAATTAGAATATGAGAGCATACAAATTCATTTGTAGTATCTGTATTTGTTCTAGCCCCAAATTGAAAACAATCTGAATATCCTTCAGCTGGTTAATGGAATGCTATTCAGCAATAAAAAAATACAAATTACTGATGTATATATAACAGTGATCCTCAACAATATTATGTTAAATGAAAGATGAAGACACAAAAGTAAATACTATGTGGAAAATCCGTATTGGCAAAAAGTAAAAAAATACAGGTCTTCTGAATATGGGAAAGAGGGTTATATATTGGCATGAGGTAACTTTTGGGGGTGATGGGAGTATTCTAAAGGTAATGATGGTATCAGTGTGTCTATTACATAAATTTAATAAAAATTATCAACTGTATACTTACATGTATGAATTTTATGATATATAAATTATATTTCACAAAATCTGTTAAACTAAAACACTTTACTTTATCGGTGACTACGCCCAATCAAAAATCAATTGACTCTGTATGTGTTGGTCTAATTCCAGACTCCCTTTGATATATGTCTGTTTTTCACCCAAAAGCAAAATAACTTTGCTACTGCTTTCAAATGAGACAAGTTTGAGTCCTTTAACTTTGTTTCTGTTTTTCAAAATTACTTTGACTATACTATTTTCATTGCCTTTCTCTTTAGATTTTAGAATTAGTTTCGATATATTTCAATTAGGATTACACTGAATCTACATATAACTTGAGAATCCACATCTAGTAGGTATTATAATCATCAAAATATATCTCTTTTTATTAATGCCTTCTTTTGATCAGAATTTTGTAGTTTTCAGCATACAGACCTAGCATTGGTTGTATTAGCTCATATCTAAATACTTTGTGGTTTGGTTGTTATTGGTAAATGGCATTTTGTAATGTCAGTTTCTAAGTGCTTTGTGCTATTACATAGAAACATGACTGATTGTTGAGTGCTGGCCTTGGTCTTTCAATTATGCCAACTCATTTGAGTTCTGGTATCCCTTTTGTAGAATCTTTGGAATTTTTCTGCATTCTAATCATGTGATCTATAAGTAGGAACAAGTTTATTTTGTTCCTTTTCAGTCTGTTTGCTTTTTATTTCTTATTCTTCCCTTATGTAATGATTAACACCTCCACTATGATGTGGAATAAGAATGGAGAGAATAAACTTTTTCTTCTTTTCCTGACATTTGGTCTTTTACCATTGCTTGTATAGGCGCTATCTGTTCTTTGATGCCCTTCATCAGGTTGAAAAAGCTTTCTCTGTTCCAAGTTCATTTGTAAGGTTTTCTTCATGAATAGATGGTGAATTTTTGTCAAATGCCTCATCAGCATCTGTTGGGATAACCACATAGCTTTTCTTCTTTAATTTACAGTGTGGTAAATTAGAATATGGTGATTGATTTTTTGTGAAAATGTTTAACTGAAAAAATATTTAACTGACCTTGCATTACTAAGATAAACCACCTTTAATTATGATGAATTACTCTTTTTGCATATTGCTAGATTTTATTACCTAATATTTTGTCAACAGTTTTTATGAAAGATTTTAGTGTTGAGTTTTCTTTACTTGGGATTTTTTTTTCTCATTTTGGTGTCAAGATAATGTTGACTTCATCTAATATGTTGAGAAGTATTCTTACTCTTCTATTTTGTGCATGAGTTTTTATAGAATTGACATAGATTATTTATTAACAAATCTGACACAACTGTAGGAAGATTTAGGAATTTGCTTTTATATTTTTTATAATATCAAAATTATCTCAGTATCTCTTTCATTGAATGTAAACAATTTAATTTTTAAGACATTGCTCATTTTTCACAGGCCATTTTTTACTGCTCTTTATTACACATAAAATCTAAAAAATTAGTCTTTTCTAATCTTTAGAGTCTAGTGTATTTTTTTAAATTTTAGCTTATAAGTGATTTATCATTATTTTTATGATAATGGTATTTCTGAATCAAAATCTTAAAAATAGTAACTCATTTTTATGCATTTAGAGTGATTGTGATTTTTATTTGGTATAACTTAATATTCATTTATTTTTTATCTAGTCATGCAGATGGATCAATAAAATTTTGGGATGCTTCTGCAAGTAAGTTTTTAATTTATCCCTGTGAAACAGGATATACTTTGTTGATATTTACTCATGGCCATCTACAACTTTTTAGTTTGGGAAATTAATATTTCAAAAATAGTTTTGCATACATTTAGGCTGTGTTACAAAAATCCATTTCCTATGTTGTTAGATCAGTTTCAAGTATCTCTACTACACTTTTCTTCTATAATACAGAGAAAAAACAACTAAATCACTCTATCAGCAGTCCTATCTACAAAAGGCATGGTAGTGAACTTTATCAGATTAACTGTTGGAGGAATTACCTTTGTCCAGCTGTGTCTTTGACACATGCTTTTATTTTTATCTGTTTAGCCTTGACTTTCCTACCCCACTATCTCCTCAGTCCTGGTGCAGATCAAAAGAATTATTTAATAACGTTAAAAAAAATTTTAATCCAGGTGCTTGGTCATATCTGTAATCCTAACTACTTGGAAGGATCAGTAGGATAATGGTGTGAGGCCAACTCGGGCAAAAAGTTCACAAGACACCTTTTCAACCAATAGCTGGATGCAGTGGCATGCATCTGTTAGCCCAAGCTATGTGGGAGGCTGAAATCAGAAAGATCATAGTTCTAGGCCAGCCTGAGCAAAAAGTTGTACATAGTGACACATACCTGTTATCCCAGTGACAGTGGAAAGCTTAAAAAATAGGAGCATCATGGTCCAGGCTGGTCTGGGCAAAAAAGCAAAATAATCTCCAAAATAATCAGAGTTAAAAGGGTGGAAGGTATGGCTTAAGTTGTAGAGTGTCTGCCTGGCAAGTGCAAAGTCCTGAGTTCCAAACCCCAATTCCACAAAAAAAATTCTTTTAAAATTCTGGAGAAATAGGTAACATTTATTTAAGGAATAAATTATTCTACTCAATGTTGAAAGGCATGCACAGATACAATGATACATATGCAATGTACATGTCCTTCAGCATACTTAGTCACTAGAAAAAAAAAGGAATGTACTTGTAAAACTACAAGGCAAATATGATAAGAATTCTAAATATAGTATAACCAAAATCCTATTTATTATCAAAAATGGCAGAGATGTACTTAAACCAGGTAGAGCCAGGAAGAATAATTAATTCATTCAGTCATTAGTTAATGAATGAATTAATTTTTGAGACAGGATTATTGTGTATTCTAAGCTGGCCTCAAACTCAAGATCCTCCTTCCTCAACTCCTAAGTGCTGGAATTCCAGATGTGTATCACCATGCCTGGCCAGGAGGTATATTTTTAGTTTTGAAAGACAGTTAAGATTTTTACAGTCAGAAATAGGAAGAGAAGAACAAGTAAGCAATGACTCTTAAGTTTCTGAGAATGTGTAACCAGGAAAATATAGTTAATTGTTTTGGAAATAATATGATAGCTTTTGAGGTTGGAATTTGTAGTAACATAAGAGAATCCAAGTAAAAACGTCCAGTAGATAGAGAATAATCAGTATTGGAAACTAAAGAAGTAGTTATAAAAGCAATATTCAGAGCTATAAAGTAAACAGCTTCTGAAGAAAACCATAATAAATGGAAAACCAGAATAACAAAGTTAACTCTTAATGATATTCTTATCCTGCAAAGTAAGCTCTCTCATCAGTCATGCAAACTATTGGCTCACCTGGTTAGGTGATAATCTTTCTGTTGACTAAGTCAAAGTCAAAATAGTTAGGGACCTTAATTTGGTCTACAATATCCATTTTCCGTTGTTAGCAAAATAGTCATGGGAATGATATTCCATCTCATTCCAGAAGCCAAGGTACGCATCTAATACAATGCTTTGCCCATTTAAAAACTTTTGCAGTTTGGAGTAATTTTAGGGTTATGGAATAATTGAAAACAAAACAAAACAAACTCCTAGTAGTATGAAATATTTTATAGCTTCCAGCCAGATTATCCAAATACTTCATTGTACAACCCCCTCTCTACCCTATCCCCCGCCCTATTTTCCCTCTTATTCATTATTCTTTCTCTCTCTCTTCCTGATGTATCTTACACCAATAAACATACACACACACACACACACACACACACACACACACACACACACAAGTCATAACTGACTCTTTCTTGACAGAAAACCAGTCAGATGTTATCATTCCTAAAATAACTACAGATTTTTGGACTGCCAATATTACTGGCTGGTAAATTCCAATGTTTCTCATCTAAGTGTTATTTTTAAAAAGGTTTTTTTAGTACAGGGTCTCTATATGTAACACAGGCCGGCCTGGAACTCTAAATCCTCCTGCCTGTGCCTCCCAAATGCTAAGATTACAGGCTTGCACCACCACATTAAATTTTTTTGAAAGATGTAAATCCTCTGGGCATAGTATCGTCCTCTTATCTAGTAATCCAAGAGGAAAATTGTGAAAAAGAAAAGATTGAGGGATTGCCTCATTATGTTCTGAATTTCTATTATAAATTTTCTGAGTTCCAGACTAAAGCAGAGATAAAAATACCCACATCATAGGTCTTTTCTCAGGATCACATTAATAAGCAAATACATATTCCTTGGCATATAGTATATGTTCAGTTAATGTTTGTTTTTTCTCCATGATCACCCTCTAGATAATATTGACATTGAGTGATTACTAGTTGAATGTAATTTTTCCTACTTGTCTTTTACTTTTGTGGTCTAACAATTATATTGAAAAAGTTTTAACAATGTCTAAGAATTAAATTCAAATAAGAAGGTAACTATGTTTCAATATTTTCTAGTAACTCTGCAGATGCTGTACAAGCTAAAAACTTCAAAAGTGTTTGAAAAACAGAAGGTAGGAGAAGGCAAACAAACATGTGAAATTGTAGAGGAAGATCCATTTGCCATTCACATGATTTACTGGTGTCCAGAGAGCAGAATATTTTGTGTATCAGGAGTCTCTGCCTATGTCATAGTTTATAAATTCAGCAGACATGAAATTACAGCACAAATAGTGGTAAGTTACTTAAAATTTGACTTTTACAGTTACAAAAAGAAAGCTATTACCATAGACTTGAGCTATTATTTGGTTTTAAAAATCAAGAATGTAGTATGTGGCTAGTAAAATATTACAAGGAATTTTTAAAGTTACTGTTACCTAATACAACATGCTAAAAAGTGGTTTGCTTTTAAAATGACAAAAGCCATTCTGTATCAAAATTAAAAGTTACATTTTTGTAATTGTCATTGAATATTGCATATATTTCATTACTTCAGTTTGAAATAATTCTCAATGGTATTATACCTTTAAATTGAATTTATTAATCTGAAAAAAATGTGAACAATTACTAAAGCTATCAGGTAAATTGTGATTATTTATACTTTTAGATTACATTAAAATTTGATTTTTTTAAGTCATTAGAGGTACGACTTCAATACGATGTTGAAGATATTATTACCCCTGAACCAGAAACAAGTCCTCCGTTTCCAGATCTCTCATCCCAACTTCCTTCTTCAAGGAGTCTTTCCGGGAGTACCAACACTGTGGCTAGTGAAGGAGTAATAAAGGACAGTATCCCATGTCTCAAGTAAGAGTTATGACCAGATTTTAAAATAATTCTTCATATAAATCATGATTTTGGGAAACTGTTATAATAAAATCACTCTACTCTCTTAAGTTGTTGTCAAATAACTTACAGTCCACTAAAGAGTATCTTGATCTTTTTTTGATCATCCATGAAAAGGGCCAACTTTTTTGTCCTTTACTTATTTATGTATTTCTTTGTTTCCCAGAAAGATTCTAAAGAAAGCATAGCTTTGTTAGAATGGGAAGTTTGGCAAGATGAAAACTTGACCACTAGGTTGGTATTTTCCAGTTGAAGCATTGTGTTTATGAAATTTCTTCAGCCTTCTAGGAATCAAAAAGAAAACCACATTTATTATCTACTATAAGTTTACTGTATTAGCAAAGAGAAAAAAATTTTCTCTCATGATTACTAATGTATGGCATAATATTTTTTGTTTTTTAGTTATTTATTAATAAACCATGTTCACTCAATATATCTAAGCAAATAAAGTTTAGCATCAAAATCAAGTAAAACCTAAAGTTCAAAAATCCAAGAGTAATGTTTATCTTAATTGATTTTTTTATACTTTTCATCATAGGGCAGAAATTATTACTTTCTGCCTCTACAGTGTCAAAACAAATGTTCCTAATATTAAGTAGTTTGAGAATTTAAGCCTAAGCAAGAAATTCCTCTAAGCCACATAAGAAAAATACTTCTATCTACTACTTAAAGAACTTTAGACAGCTAGTTTCCTCATTTCTTATGAAAAAACATTTGGAAAATTTAGAGATAAAATTTTAGGAACAGAATGTACAGCTAGCATTAATCCTCAGTTATCTTCCCTAAATTTTCCTTGTGAAGTAAAATTTAAAAGGAACTGTAAGCACGTATTAATAGAGAAAATCTACCAATAGGAAAAACCATTATAAAATTCAGCTAATGAAAAACTGTCATAATATTATGATTTACATATTTAATTTTTCTTTCATACAACTTTATTTCATTTAATTGATCTCTATTAAAATGAAAGTCAGAAAGAGAACAAAATATTTAAGAAAGCTCTGTGTAGACCTGTTTATTTTTTTGTTTTTCAAAACATTTTTATTAGCATATGTTAATTGTACAGGGGGGATTCATTGTGACATTTCTGACATTTCCATATATGCTTACAATGTACCTTTCTTAGGTTCATCCCCACCATCACTATCCCCCATCCTTTTCCCCCTAATTAAAAGGATTTTGACAGGTTTCATTCTTCTATTTCATGTACGTATATAAAGTACATCAACTGTATTTACCCTCCTTTCTCTCCATTTACCCTCCTACTAGTACCCACCCCTAACAAGATTTGTTTTACAATACTGTCCTTCCTGTTTAAGTACATATTCATTGTTCAGTGGAGTTTCATGATGGTATTTCACCTGTAAATATACTGTACTTTAATCAGATTAACCCCTTTTATTACTTTCTCTTACCCTTTCAACTCTACCTCCTGTTATTGAGCAGCTTTTAATGTATTTCCTTATGCCATCTTCCTATACAGATGCACTGTATTTCAATATTGTTCATTCTCTATCATTCTCTTTTCCTCTCCTTCCTTCTCCAGTTCCCTCAAGCAGTCCCACTATCGCAAACATGTATATATGTACATATTGTCATGTTTGTGTTTGTGTATACATTTATCGTTTGGATCTATCTTCCACATATGAAAGAACACATATGACCTTTGTCTTTCTGAATCTGGCTTACCTAACTTAACGTGATGAGCTCCAGTTCCATCCATTTACCTGCAAACAGCATAATTTCCTTCTTCCTTATAGCGGATTAAAACTCCATTGTGTACATATACCTTCATTTTCTTAATCCATTGGTCTGTTGTATAACTTCTACACTGTTTCCATACCTTGGCTGTTGTGAATAGTTCTACTACTATTGAAAGCTATGAGTGTTCAAGTACCTCTATTGTATCCTGACATATTCCTTTGTGTATATGCCCAGGAGTAGTATCAGTGGATCATTTAGTAGTCCTATTTTTAGTTTTTTGAGGAACCTCCATACTGCTTTCCATAGTGGTCACACTAATTTACATACACACCAACAGTGTATAAGGTTCCTGTTTTACCACATCCTCTCCAACATTAGTTGTTGGTTGTATTCTTGATGATAGCCATTCTGATTGAGGTGAGATGAAATCTTAACATAGTTTTGATTTGCATTTCCTTTATGACCAGGAATGTTTAGCACTTCTTCATATATTTATTGGTCACTTGTACTAATTCCTTTGAAAACTGTCCATTCAGTTCATGTGCGCATTTCTTCAATAGGTTGTTCGTGTTGGGAGAGTTTAGTTTTTTTAGCTCTCTGTAAATTCTGGTTATTAATCCTTTATCAGGTGAATAGCTGGCAAAGATTTTCTCCCATTTTGTAGGCTATCTCTTAAGTCTAGTGACTGTTTCCTTTGTTGTGCTGAAGCTTTATAGCTTGATGTAGTCATACTTGTCAATGCTTTTTCTTAATTGCTGAGTAATTGGGGTTCCACTCGGGAAGTCTTTGCCTATGACTATAATCCAGAGTTTTTATTCTTTCCTGTATTAGTTTCAGTTTTTCAGGTCTTACATTAAGGTCTTTGATCCATTTTGAATTGATATTAGTGTAGGATAAAAGACAGGGATTTAGTTTCAGCATTTTACATATAGATACCCAGTTTTCCCAGTAGTACCATTTGTTGATGAGTCTGTCTTTTCTCCAATGTATATTTGGGGCTCCTTTGTCAAAAATCAGATGGCTGTAGCTGTGTGGATTTATGTCTTTATGTCTGGATCTTCTATTCTGTTCCAGACAGAACAGGCAGCTCTTTGTGTCTGTTTTTGTGCCAATACTATGCTGTTTTAATTGCTATGATTATGTAGTATGCTTTGAAGTCACCTGCAACATGGCTGTTTTTGCTCAGAACTGCTTTGGCTAGTTAAGGTCTTTGTGCTTCTGTATGACCTTTAGGATTGTTTTTTCTATCTCTGTTAAGAATATCATTGGAATTTTGATGGAGATACCACTGAACAGATAGGTTGCCTTTGGTAGTGTAGTCATTTGTACAACATTGATTCTGCCAATCCAGGAGCATGGAAGATTTTTTTAGGATATATTTGTTGTATGGGGGGATTATTGTGACAATTCTGAATAGACTTATATTGTACATTGGTTAGATTGTGCCCACCATCTCTCCCCCTTGACCTCTTCTTCATCCTACTTAAAGTAATTGCAAGAAGTTTCATTGTTCTATTTCTTATAAGTATATGAAGTCCATCAACCACATTCCTTTACCTTAATCTCCTTCATTCACCCTCCACTCACAAGTACCTCCCCACACTGTACTTATTTTACAGTCCTGTCTTTTATTATTAATTAGCATGGGAGATCTTTCCATCTTCTCATGTCTGCTTCAGTTTCTTTCTTCAGTGACTTATAGTTTTCACTGAAGAGGTCTTTCACTTCCTTTGTTAAATTTATTCCTAGGTATTTTTTTAGGTCTATTGTAAGTGGGATTGTTTTCCTGATTTCTTTCTGAGTCTATTCTTGTTGGAATATGGAACAGCTGGTGATTTTTATATATTGATTTTGTATCCTGCTATGTAGCTGAAAGTGTTCATGATTTGTGAGAGTTTTGGGTGGAGTTTTGGGGGTCTTTTAGGTATTAGATCACATCATCTGTAAATAGGGATAATTTTCTTCTTTCTTCCCTGTTTGGATCCCTTTTATTTCTTCCTCCTTTCTTGCTTCTCTAGCTAAGAAGTCAAAAACTAAATTGAATAAAAGTGAAGAAAGTGGACACCCTTTTCTCATTCCTGACTTTAGCAGAAATGGTTTCAGTTTTTCCCCCATTTAATATAATGTTGTTTATAGGTTTGTTATATATGCCCTTTATTATGTTAAGTTACATTCCTCTTACTCTTACTTTCTTCAGCACTTTTATCATGAAAGGATGTTGAATGTTAAAGGCTTTTTCTACATCTATTGAGATGATCATGGGTTTCTGTCCTTGTTCCTGTTTATATGCTGTATTACATTTATCAATTTGCATATGTTAAACAATCTATGCATTCCTGGAATGAAGCTGACTTGATCATGGTGTGTGATCTTTTAGATGTGTTGTTGAGTTCACTTTGCCACTATCTTATTGGTATATGTTCATTAAAGAGCTCATTCTTTAATTCTCTTTTTTTTTTTTTGGTATATGTTCATTAAAGAGCTCATTCTTTAATTCTCTTTTTTTTTGTTAAATTTCAGAATTAATGTAATACTGGCTTCGTAGAATTTATTTGGTAGTATTCCTTCACTTCCTACGTCCCAGGAAAGTGTGAGAAGTATAGGTATTAGTTCTTTAAAAATAAGGTAGAATTTAAGAGGGAATTCATCAAGTTCTGTGCTTTTCTTTGTTGGGAGACTCTATTACTACTTCAATCTCAATGCTTGTTATAGATCTACTGATGTGGTTTATATCCTCTTGACTCAATTTTGGTTGGTCAGGTATGTCTAGAAATTTATTCATTTCTTTCAGATTTTCCAGTTAAATGAGTATAGGTTTTCAAAGTTTTCCCTGATGATCCTCTGGATTCCATTGGTATTTGTTGTGATATCCCCTTTTTCATTGTTAATTAATTTGGCTTTTCCCCCCTTCTGTCTAGCCAGAGTGGCTAAGGGTTTATCAATCTTATTCATCTTTTTGAGAAACTTTTTGTTTTGTTGATTTGTTGTGTATTTTCTTGGTCTCAATTTCTTTGATCTTGACCCTAACTTTTATTTCTCTCTGTCTGCTAGTTTTGGGTTTAGCTTGTTCTTATTTTTCTAAAAACTTAAGGTAGATCATTAGGTTACTTTTTGAGATCTGATTTTTTTTTAATGTAGACACATATAAGTATAAACTTTTCTCTTAGCACTGCTTTTGCTGTTTCCCATAGGTCTGGTAGGTTGTGTTTTTATTTTCATTAGATTCTAGAATCTTTTTGAGTTCTCTCCTTATTCTTAAATGACCCATTTGTCATTCAACAATGTGTTGTTCAGGCTCCATGTTTTTTAATATTTTCTGTGGTTTCTTTGTTGTTGTATTCTAATTTTATTACATTTTAGACAGATATGATACTGGAAGTTATTTCAATTTTCTCATATTTGTTAAGACTTTCTTAGAATATGATCTTTTTTGGGAGAAAGTTCCATGGGCTGCTGAGAAGAATTTGTATTGTGCAATAGCTGGATCAAATACTCTGTAAATGTCTGTTAAATCCATTTGATCTATTATGTCTATTAATTCCGATGTTTCTTTGTTGACTTTTTTGTCTGAATGACCTATTGGTGAAAGTGGAGTATTGAAGTCTTCCACTATTATTGTCTTGGAGTCTGTGTGTGTGTGTGTGTTTAGTGTAATTGGGTGCGCCAATGTTTGGCACATATATTTTAAGAATTGTTATGACTATGAAGTGACTTTCATTGTTCATTGTCTCTTCTGATTAATTTTATCTGTAGTATGCTTTGTCAGTATAGCTACTACCATCTATTTTCTGGGTAAAAAAAGAAGATCTTTTTCTACCCTTTCACTCTAAGTCAATACTTGTTTTTGTCAGCAGGATTCATTTCTTGTAAGCAACAAATGTTCAGATTCTTTTTTATTAATCTAGCTTACTATTATATGGCATTTGGGGAATTGAGGCTATTAGCATTCAGTGTTAATATGGAGAGGTATATAGTATTTCTTGTCATTTTGATGGATTTTTCTGATGTTTACTTTCCTCTATTCCTTGTTTACTAATGCAGTGATGGTTTTGTGGTCTTGAAGTTTGTTAGTTTTTGTTTGTTGTGCAAGATTTTCATTTCTCCTTCAATTAGGAAGGATAGGTTTGCTGGATAGACTAGTCTAGGTTGACTGTTGTTTTCTTTTAGGGTCTGAAATGTATCTTTCAATGCCTTCCTTGCCTTTAGAGTTTATGTTAAGGAATCTGTAGTTATTCTGATATCTGTAGTTATTTATATATGGCCTATTGCTTCTCTTTTGCAACTTTCAATATTTTTTGTTCTTTATATTTAGTGTTTCTTTTCTGATTATGCCTATTTGGTGTTCTGAAAGCCTTCTGTACCTGGATGCCCCTCCCTTTCTTGAGAATGGAATGTTTTCAGCTATTATACTATTGAATAAGTTATTTATACCTTTAGTTTCTATCGCTTCTCCTTTGACACCCATAATTAAGAACTTTGTTCTTTTGTTGCTGCCCTGGAGATCTTGCATGTCCCATTCATATTTTCTTAGTATTTTCTCATGGTCTTTGCTCTAATTCCTCAACTTTGTCTTCCATTCCTGAAGCTCTATTTTCAACTTGCTCTGCTCTGTTAGCAAGACTTATGATTAAGGTTTTTATTTGGGATATGGAGATTTTCATTTCCAAAATTTCAATTTGATTATTTTGAGTATTTCTATATATTTATTGAATAACTCTTAAATATCCCTGCATTGTCTTCTTTATTTCATTTGTACATTTATTTGAATTCTCTTTAAGTTCAGTTAGTTGTTTCATTGAATCCTCTTTGAGTTCATTCACTAGCTTATGTGACTCCTCTTTGAGTTCACTGATCATTCTTGCCATTGCTTTTTTTTTAATTCAATGATTGCTGTTTCTTCCTTTTCACTACTGCTTGAGTCTTTATTTGTGGAGTTGACTTTTGATGGAGAGCTGTTGCCTTGTTGCTTCATGTTTCTATGTTGAGATTTAAACATCTGGGATTGTTTTTGGTTGAAGGTTCCAAGCCCCTGTGTCTCTTTAGTTGGGGATTTCTGAAAGATTATTTAGGACTGGGTAGTGGCTGAGTTGTGGTGTGTTTTCTTATCTCTGGACAGGGGAGTGTTGCTCAGTAGTCAAAACTTCAGTTTCTGCTCTCAAGATGCCTGGTGCCTCCCCCTATTCCACGTAGGGAGAGGAAGCTTAGGTGCTAAAGCTATCACAGTGCTAAGGTTAAAGCCTTGAAATCACAACAATTGCTAAAGAAGATCATTTACTGCTACAATATCTTTATATGTCTATTGGAGCAAAGGCAAATCCTTATGATCCTGGAAGACTGAAGGTAATAAGGGTAGTAATGTGGTGGGGAGATAGAGAGGATAACTTTAGTGAATAACACAAGGTATATGGTTTTATGTGGCAAAAAGAGGTGGCAAATGAGATTAATAAGAAAGAGTTAGTGAGAAAGTAGAATAGGTAGAAGAGATCTAGTTAATATTAAGATAAGGGAGAGAGGAGGAAGAAAAAAATGGAGAAAACTGAACAGACAAAAAATAAAGCAAAATAACAAATAATAATCTGGCAATCTGTTTACCACTAAAATTATTGGTAATAAAATAGGATTATGGGTGGGTAAAGAGAGTATGAAGAAATTATGAGCTAGACAACAGTTGTAGTTATAGACAGGAGGAAAGTATAAATGGGGAAGGGCAATAGGAAAGGGGAAGATAAGAAATGGTTTAAGATTGAATACTGAAAGTCAGTTTCAGGGATCTCATATGATAACTACAGAGAAAGAAAAGGAGGAAAAGGCAGAACTAAAGAGAAAATATAGGAGAGAGTGCAAAATTGCTCAGTTCAGATGTATGGCAAAAGAACATACAAACATACATATAGGAAATCTATACATCCCAAACTTAACTGACAAAAACAACTTAACATAAACATTCAGAGTTTTCTTATGTTCTTCTAAGCAGGTGTTCCCCTCTTCCCCAACCCCCAATGTCCAAGTCTTTCTGTCCACTAGATGGCAGTGTAGTTGGATACCTGCCTCTGGAATGATGTCCATTGACAGCCTTGTGTTCCTTCTCCAGTAAGGGTGGGGAGAGGGAAGTATTTGGAGATCTAAATATGATTTCTGGTGAAGGCTTCTGGAGTCTGGGCCCTTAAATTGCCAGATCACGCCATTCTCTCTTAATTTGTAACTTTCCCCTCTCTCTAGCCCCCCACTACTTATAGTCTGTTGTTGTGTTCTAGACTCAGACTTTTGTTTGATGTTCTCTTTGGTGGCAGTCTCTGCAGTGGAATGGAAGTACAACAAGGCAGGCCCTGGCGTCTCTGCCACATTTGAGACCTTTCACTGAACCTGGTGCCGTAACCACTGAGCCACAGGTGCCACTGCCACCACTGCCTCTATTCTCTGTGTTTCAGCCACCTTTGTGCCCAAGGTCATATGCAGGGCAGCTTCTTTATTCTAGGACATGGCACCAAGGTCCTACATTCCAAAGCTCTTCTACTCACTGGATCCCAGGGGCTTCTCTGTTGCAGGTCTCACTGCTGACCAGCTTCTCTGCTATGGGTTGGACACTGAACATCACAGCTTGTCCTCCATTTGCCAGCTGGCCTCATGGATCCTTATTTGTGGTGTTTTTGAGCACACTCATGAGATGCTGATTATTTCAAAACTATTTTGCTTCCAGCATCTGATCTGTTCATTAACTAAATGGACCTGTCATTAAAGCATGAGGCTTCTAGTTATCTAAATTTTTTTCTATAAAATGTAAAAAAATGAGGTAGGGATGAGAGAGAAAATCCAGTGAAATCAAGAAAGATCTGGTAGTGGAGATGAAATAAGCAGTAACAGTTGTTACAGTATAATTTAAGGACTGATCTGAAAAATTGTGAAGACAATCTTGAGGATAATAAAGAGCCAAAGGGAAGAAATCAGTTTAATCCTATAGTGTATGGTTAGTGCCTAGGGACCACAGAGCAAAACAGATCTAAGTAATATTATATGAATTACATATTATGAGTAGTTATTCAGTTGCATATAATTCATGCTTTGCTAATTGTATGTCAACATTAATCCTTTCCTGAAAGGAAAGTTACTTTCCTTTGCTGAATTTACACTCGTATCTATATATTACATGATAAGCATTTCAATTAGACAACTCTTCAGTTTTAGCAGTAGTATAATTCCTATCAGTGTATGCATTGTTGTGCAGTTATTTGCCCTTTTTTGTTTGTCCTTGTGACTCTTTGTTTACAGGAGTGGACATCATAGGCCTCATTAAGAGGGGAAGATTTGAAGAAAAACTTGAAGGAAGAAGAGAATTAACCAAAGATGATCTGGTGGAAGATCATCTTTCATCTTTCCAGAAGAAAGAATAGCTAGAGTAAAAGCTTTAATGTGCTTGGCATATTTAGGAAAATTAATGAGGTCATTGTATCTAGAGCTAAGAAAAGGGTCAAGGTACTAGGATATAAAGCAGATAGGTAATAGAGGGCCAATAATAGGCCATTGTAAGGTCCTTGCCTTTTATTCCAAAAGGGAAATGGGGAATTCTAGGGTTTTGAATAGAAAAGTGATATGATCAGACTTAAATTTTAAATAGATCAGTTTAGTAACTGTGTTGAAAATGGACTTAGGAATGTGTGGGGAGGGTAGAAGTTTTGAGACCAGTAAGGAACCTCTTCCAGTAAACTAATTGGAGGTTATATTAAAAGATGCCTTATTTATTTTAGAACAAAAACCCACCAGATACTCATTTAAATTTGAATTTCAGATAACAAACATTTTAAGCATCACTATATCATTACCATTTCATTGAGCATTTTTTTGAAAGGTTATTTATTTTATTCTTGAAACTTAAATGGACATACTATATTTTTATTTTGCAGCTATAACAAGGTTGATTAGCAGTAGAGAAGTAAAACATAGGTTATAGATATATTTTTCAGGTAGCATCAATAGCATTTGATAAGTGATTGGATATGATGTATGAGAGAGGGATATTAGTGAAGGATGACTTTACGGGTTTTTGTTGTTGTTTGGAGGGTGGCAGTCTGAGGTTTGAGCTTGGTGCCTGACACTTGCTAGGCAGGTACTCTAACACTCAAGCCACCCTCCCCCATCCTTCTTTTGTTTAAGTTGTTTTTCAGATAAGACCTCACATTTTTACTCAGGGCCAGCCTCAGACCATAATCTTCCTACCTATGGGCTCCTGTATAGCAGGGTTTGCAGGTGTGTACCACCACTGCACTCCTACCTGCTCTTTTGCTTTTTTTAGTTTGTTTTCAGATAAGGTCTCAAATTAGCATCCACTACCTCTGACTCCTATGTAGCTGGGCCACCATGACTATCATGTTTTATAGGGGTCTTAACTTTTGCTGGGGCTGCAATCTTCCTGTCTCTGCCTCCTAAGTATCTGGGATTATGGGCAAACACCACCACACACTGCTTACTTTAAGGTTTGTGTGATTTTTTTTTTTTTTTTAACTGAAAGGGTAGGAGTTCCTAGCAACTAGAATAGAGAAGGATACAGGTACAGCAGGTTTAGAAGAAAAGAACAGGAATTATGGTGTTGTATTTATTGAACTCTTCAATTGGGTAGTAATTTAATGGTCATTCTTTTTATTGTTATGCTCTGTAACTGATATAGATGTGACAACTATAACATAATAAAAATAATTATAGAATAAAATGGTTAAAAGTACTGTCCTCAGAAGAAAAAAGGGAATGATGAAGGACAGTTAAATTTGTGAACTTGGCTGACTGAAAAGTTAAAGAAGTAACTAAGCAATCATGAGTGACTTTGTATATTTTGAGAAAGTAAGAAAACACTGTCCACCTGCATAGTGCCCCCAGTGACTGGCGTTATATATTTCTGAAGGATGATTCCATGTCAGTTTGCAAGATAAGCATGAATATGCTTTTTTAAACAGTATGTGATTTTCTGTTTTTGTTGGAAATATAGGCCCCAAAAGTGACCACGTGGAGAGGAGTGATCTGGCCAAGAGATTCTTTATTGCCGGGTGGGAGAGGGAGAGAGCAGAGAGAGCCAAGAGAGAGAGGGAGAGAGGGGCAGGGGCTTAAATACCCCTCAGTGGGACTCAGCATGATCTGATTGGTTAGGATCTTATGGTTCATGCTGATTGGAGGTTGGGGCAGAAGGAGGGTTCAAGCTAGACTTGAGGCAGGACTGTGACCCTGGGAGGCAGGACTGTGACCCTGGGAGGCAGGACTGTGACCCTGGAAAACAGAAGCTTAAGGGTGCAGTAAGAACCGAAACCTATTTTGTGCCATATTGCCAACAGTTTTTCTTCTTTTTTTTTTAATTATTTTATTATTCATATGTGCATACAAGGCTTGGGTCATTTCTCCCCCCTGCCCCCACCCCCTCCCTTACCACCCACTGCACCCCCTCCCTCTCCCCCACATCCCCTCAATACCCAGCAGAAACTATTTTGCCCTTATCTCTAATTTTGTTGAAGAGAGAGTATAAGCAATAATAGGAAGGAACAAGGGTTTTTGCTGGTTGAGATAAGGATAGCTATACAGGGAGTCGACTCACATTAATTTCCTGTGCGTGTGTGTTACCTTCTAGGTTAATTCTTTTTGATCTAACATTTTCTCTAGTTCCTGGTCCCCTTTTCCTATTGGCCTCAGTTGTTTTAAGGTATCTGCTTTAGTTTCTCTGTGTTAAGGGGAACAAAAAGTAGTCTGTTTTTCTTCTTTCTTCTAGTGTTAAGACACGACCAGTTCGAATGCCTCCAGGATATCAAGCAGATCTTGTTATTCAGTTGGTGTGGGTAGATGGTGAACCTCCTCAGCAGATTACTAGTCTTGCTGTAAGCTCAGCATATGGAATGTAAGTAATTGAACTTTCTTCCTATTTATATTTTTTATATTTTTAGATATTTCTTTTAAAATACTTAAAAAGTCTTAAAAATTGGAAGAAACTCTTATGTGGAGTTTTATTAAATTGAACATAGTATGAGAGAAATAATAATTGAACTTATACTATAATTATTTGTTTTTTATTGATACCAAACTTGTGATCGTATTTCTACTTCAGATGTTATTAGGAAGTTGTAAGAATATTATTATACTTGCACATTTTTATTGACTTTGTATGTTCTTTCCTTTCCGTTGTGTTTTCTTTTGTCTTGTAGACTTCATTAATTTCGATTGTGTCTAATCTGATAGTTGATCCATCCCTGAAGCTCATTTTCAGTTATTTTATTATTCATTTCTAGCCCTTCCATTTGATTATTTCAAAGATTCTTATTCTATTCCTAAATTACCACTCTTGTTTTTTTATTTTCTTGAATGTGTTGAATGTTGTTACTTAAAATATGTATTTGATAATTCCATACTTGATAATTACAAGTCTTAGTTATCTTAGTTTTTGTCACATTGTATTGTGTTCATATACACAGTTGGTTTTATTAAATTTCTGTGTTTTTAAAATTGAGACATGATCATTATAATTTGAGGTTCTAGATGATTTCATCTTCCTGCAGTATTTATATTTCCTCTGGCAGTCAATGTTCAGAGATGCTACAGAAGGCTCAGAATGACATAATCCAATCAGATATTTGAAAGTTGGATTTATTTCCTTTGAAGTTCATTTCAATAAATTCTTATTCATAGGTTGTAGCCTTCCTCAAGGTTGTTCCACATTATACTCCTGCTAGCACTGTGTGAGAATAACTGGTTTCCTACACCCTTTCTAACAGTGTATAATCCAACATTTGTTCCCTGTCAATTTAAGTAAAAAGTAGTATGTCATTATACCATTAGTAGACTTTTCTTGTATCTAAGTGAAATTGAGCATCTTTTTTTTTTTTTCTGTAGATTTGTTGGCCTTTCTTACAGATATTTGTAAAAACATATTAAGGAAGTTAGCTTTTTCCTATGCTGTAACTTGGAAGTATTATCCTTATTTATATTTGTTTTATAACTTTGTTTAGGATGGTTTTTACCATGTATAACTTTACAAAAATATTTATGTAATTTGATTTAATTCTCTTTTTTTACAGTTATGGATTTTGTGTCATACTTAGAAATGCTTTCCTTACTTCAAGATAATAAAATTTATGTTCTAATATGTTTATTGTTTCTCTTATATATTAAATACTTAAATCTAGTTGGAATTAGTTTAAGTATGAAATAAGGATTAAACTGTATTTATATTTGATGATTAAGAACCATGCTAATACCATTTCCTGAACACTTCTCTACTAATTTGGAATCAGCTTTTTTTTTTTTTTCAAAAAATACATTCCTTTGTATATTTGACTCTATTTCTGTACTACCAAAGCTAACTGTTGAACTCCAAGAGAACACCTTGACACCATCAATGAGGGAGAGTACCTGAAAAAATATTTTATCTTTGTATTCCTGAAGTTTTCTGCTAGAGGGGACATGAATGGAGGATAAATGTGCACATAGAGTTGGGGGACTTGCTTCTTAACTAGACAACTCTATGGTAGGAAAGCTGTCAGCAGTAGCCAATGGATAAAGGGAAAGGTGGAGGAACTGTGTGTTTAGGACAGCCTATTGTTAAAAGAAGGTAAACCAAAGCACAATAAAACATTTAAATAGTTTATTTGAGCAAACAGTTCATGAAATGGGCAACTCCAAGCCAGAAGTGGTTTAGGAGGTCCACTGAGGGAACACAAAAAGAGGAGACCTTTATGGAATAGGCACAGAATTAAAGGAAATTTAGTTGGTTACAGTTTCATAGTTGCCACATTTAGTTTATCCTATTAGAAAGTCTCAACTTTAAAGAATAAATTCTGTTTTCCTTTAACCTATGCATTTGTAAGAGATAGCACAAGTTTCATTTATATTTCCAAATCAAGCAAAGTTTAGGACACTTACAAGACCTACCTCTTTTTTTCTACTCAGAGATTCCTCAAGCCTGGTCTCAATTTTAATTGACTTTAACACTGTAAGTCCCCATTATTTGATATGCTAAGAATAAATATTATTTATCTAGCCAAAGTTGTTAATATGAAAGATGGCTGTGTTCAAGCAGTTTCCAGGGCTGAGCCCTCTCAAGAGATTGATCTGCTTAAAAGAGGGGACATTGGAATTAAAAGATTATGGAGGTGTGTCACCTGGATTAGGAACTGAAGATGGTTAGAGTTGGTCAGTTAGAGAACAGTTTCGATATAAGGGAACTATGGAGGTATCAGTAATACTAAGCCTCTGAAGAACCTTTACTTACATGAGAAAAACAGCTTGGACTCCTGCCTTGTAGAGAGCTTCAGTTGTCAAAAAAAAAAAAATCTCAGCTCAACTGGCTACCAGAGTAAATTCCGCCAATTTTTAAAGAAATAAATAATATAAATCTTATACAAAATCTTCTCAAGAATTATGAAATATGAAATCGTGCTTGTCTCATTTTATGAGGAAACATAATTTGATGATAAAACTTGAAAAGATTATTAGGAAAGGGGAAAATTTTAAGTCCATATTATGCATGAATGCTCCCAACCATAATATAAATAAACCTAGCAACAAAAAAATAATATATCATAACCAAATTTTGTTTACTTCAGGAATCCAATTTGTTTTAACATTATAAATGAATCAGTGTAATTTATCAAATTAACAGAATAAGGTAGAAAACCAGTAAGATTAACCCAAGAATACAAAAGCATCTGCTATAATTCAAAATTCATGATTTTAAAAGAAATTAAAATGAGAAGAAAATTTTCTTATCCTGATATATTGCAGCAAATATCACACTTTATGATAAACTGTTAGAAGTTTTACCTCTGAAGTAAAAACAAGACAATTATTTTAGTCTATTTGTATTGCTATAACAAAATATTTTTTGGAGGTAATAGGGTTTAAACTCAGTTGGAGGCAGATACTCTACACTTGAGCCACACACCCATGCTTTTTTGCTAAATTATTTTTCAGGTAGGGACTCAAATTTTTGCTCAGAGCTGGCCTCAGACCACGATCCTCTTACCCATGGCCTTCTGTGTAGCTGGGATCGCAGACATGTACCACCATGCCTTATTGAATGAGATAGGTCTCACTAACTTTTGTCTAGGCTGACCTTGAACTGCAGTCCTCCCAATTTGGGCTTTTCAAGTAGCTGGGATTAATAAAGTTGAACCACAGTGTCCAGCCACAAAATGTGTTTAAACTGGGTAATTTATAAACAACAGAAATTCATTGCTCAGTTTTGGGGGCTGGGAAGTCCAAAATCAAGGCATCAGCAGATTGAGTGTCTGGTAAGGGCTCACTCTGCTTTTGAAATGGCACCTGACTGACTACATCCTCACATGGCAGAAGTGGCAAACAAGCTCCCTCAGGCCTTTTTTGTAAGGGCACTAATCCCATTCATCAGAACAAAGAGCCTTCATGACCTAATCAACTTCCATAGGCCCCACTTCTTAACACCATCACCTTAGGGCTTTAGTTTAAACATATGAATTTGGAGGGAATACAGAAATTCAGAACAAAGCATTCTTCTGCTAAAATCTCCAAAATCTGTGTACTTCTCTCATGCAAAATATATTCATTCAATCCTGATAACCACTAATTCTTCTACCACTAATTTGTTAAGGGTTTTTATCATGAAGAATATTGAATTTCCTTTATTTCTGCCCTGAACTTTGGGTTTGGGTTTGATTCATTCTTGCTTTTCTCTAGTCCTTGAAATGAGTCGTTAAATTATTTTGAAATCTTTCTGTCTCTTTTTTTATTGAAATAGGCACTTATTGCTCAGTAAACTTCCTTCTTAGTAATTCTTTTGCTGTCTCCCATATATTTCGGTATATCATGTTTCTATTTCCATTTGCTTTGAGAAATTTTTAATTTCTTTTTTTATTCCTCCGATGACCTATTGTACACTCTCCACATGTTTTTGTAGTTTCTAAATTTTCTTTGTTCAAATGTAATTTTTCCATTGTAACCAAAAAAGGATAGAGAATGATTGTAACTTTAAAAATATTTAAAATATATTAAGGTATCATTTTGTGGCTAAGCTCCTCTAAGATATAACCTTGTCTTTTTAGACAAAGTGAGAATAGTGGGAAGTATCCAAAGTTGAAAATTTCTTTACCATCTATTAAAGAAATAAAAAGTCTTTCTTTGTCTTTTTGTTTCTTGTAAGTTGTCTAAATATCCAGACTTACTGATAAGTTGATTCAGTCTGATAATAAGCCAATTCTTAAAGAGTTGAAAATTTTAAGCTAATACATCAAAGATTTATGATTTATAGTGGCATATGAATTAATCTCTTTTATCCAGATTTTATATATATTATAACTTAAGGGTTTAAACACTAAGTTCTACATTTTTTATAATGTCCAAAATATTGACAGAGGAATTTGGGAAATTAAAATTAATTCAGCTGTTTATATATATATAAATCTAACACAAAATATAAAACACTACCGTTCAGTAGAATTTTCTTCATTTATGGAAATATTCTATATTTCGTGCTGTACTTTGAGCCACAGTGAGTACTTGGAATGAGGCTAGTACAATGACTACAGAGCTAAAATTTTAATTCTTTTTTTTTGTGTGTGTGGTATTGGAGGTTGAACTCAGGCGTCATGTGTGCTAAGCAGATGTGAGCTTTACTGCTTGAGACATACCTCTAACCCTTTATCTTTGGTTATTTTTAAGTTAAATCTTGCTTTATGCCTAAGATTGCCTGGACCATGATCCTATTTAAGCTTTCCCACATAGCTGGATTATAGATGCACATCATTGTGGTTGAATTGGGGGGGATCTCCTGAGCTTCTTGCCTGGGTTGGCCTTAAACCATGATCCTCATGATCTCAGACTCACAAGTAGCTAAGATTACAGGGATAAGCCACTACTCATGGCTAAAATTGTAATTCTGTTTAATTTTAACTTTTTAAAACTTAAAATAGCATAAACAGTACTAACATTATTTTTAAGTTGTGGAAAAAACAGGAAGAAAGCATAAATTTATTTTTAATCCCAAATTAAGCATAAATTATAATTTTTCCAAAGCATGTCAATTGCAAATATTACATGATTTTTAAGATTTTAAAAACAAATTTTTGTTTCTTATCTTATAACTTTGTATCCTAAGCCATTAAAAACACATATTTAAACATATTTTTCTGTTTTGAGTTATAGCTTTAGTCAGATTCTTAAAGTACCAATGAACTTAAAAAGAAAAAGTAGAAATATATTTTCAAAATATGTGATTTTCCCCTATTCTATAGTTATATAAGTGCTTAAATATTATCATTGTTTGTAAAATGCCAAATAGAAAAGGACTCCCATAGGATTTTTACAGACCTTATAATCTGGACTTTCAATTTTCTTTCTTAAGTAGACAAATATTTTTACATTTGAGTATATTTTATACTTAAAAGGTAAAAAAAAAATCAATTCTTGTAGAAGATCAAAAGCCCAAAGTTAGAAGAGCTAATTTTGTTTGAAGTAGAGTTTAACACGAATGTTAACCAGTTAAAGAAACAAGGGATCAATAAGAATAACTAATGCTCGAAAATATCTTCTTGGTTAGTATTTTCTTTTGCATTTTTCTTACCATCAAGATACAGGAAGAAAACAAATCTCATCTTTGTTTTTTCTCTATAAAATCATTTTATTTTTTCAGATAGGATAATCCACAGAATCCAATTTAACTCTTCCCAACCTGTCTTTCCTTGTCCTTTCTCTCCAGGATACTCTTAAGGAATAAGAGTCCCTAACTCTAACTGTACTTCTCATAGACTTCCTTTTTAGTGGTAATTTTGTTAATGAAATAGTCATTAATGTTTAAAAGAATTTGAGGTATAACTGTGCCTTTTGCATTCAGTTATCACCCCTCATTCACTGGCACCTCAAAACCACTGAATTGCTATGAATCACTGTAGTTTTTCATTTTCTGTAATTTCATATAAATAGAAGCATAAGTTATTTGTGTTTATATCCTTTCACTTAGTATAATGCTTTTAAGATTCATCCATGTTATTGTGTATATTTGTAGCTTCGTTTTTTTCATTGCTGAATAGTACTCTGTTACATGGATTTATAAAAATGTGTTTAATCTATTCACCACTTAATGAAAACTTTGGTTGCTTAGGGCTATTGTGAATAGATCTGCTATGAACATTGAAGAATAAATCCTTGTACAACCCTTTTTTTAATGTGTTACTGGGGTTTGAACTCAGTGCTTCACGGTTGCTAGGCAGGTGCCCTACCAATTGAACCACTCCACCAGCCATTTATTTGTGTTGGATATTTTCAAGATAAAGTCTTGCAAACTGCCTGGGTTTGAAACATGATCCTCGTGATCTCTGTCTCTCCAGTAGCTAGGATTTTAAGTGTGAGCCACCAGCATCCAGCTAATCACTGTGGTAGGTGAATTTATATCTAAATGTGAGTTTAATTTGTATACCTTGGAGACAATGTTGTCCAGCATCTTTAGTATTTACTTGAAATTTGTACTGTTTTGCTGAAACATCTATTCAAATATTTCTGGACTTAAAATTTTTCATTTTGTTATTATTAGCAATTCTTAGTGTATAAGAATATTATACAGTATACTATTTTCTGTATAAATACTAAAATACTATTCTGTATAACTAGTATTTTGCAAAATATCATCTGGTATATGGCCTGACTTTTCACATTATTTGCCATAGGTAAAGCCTTATGGTTTAATTTTAATGTCATACCAGCTATTTTACTTTATAATTTATGATTTTTTGTGTTTTATTAACATATTTTTAATTACTCAAGAATACTAAAATTTTCTTCTATAATTTTCTTTAATTTATGTGTGCTATGGAAAGTAAAGGTTCAATTTTTCCACACTTATTGAGGTATAATTGATAAATAAAATTGTGTAAATTTAAAGTATAATACATGGTGACTTAATATCTGTATACACAGACAGTTCCTAATTTCTAATAGTTCAACTTCTGAATTTTTTACTTTATGGTGGTATAAAGGTGACACACAATCAATAGAAATCATACTTTGAATTTTAGGTTTTGATCTTTTCCCAAGCTAGTAATATTATAGTACAATATTTCTTTGCATGCTGGCCCACAGCAGAAAGCTACAGATCCCAGGCAGCTACACATCATAAGGCTAAAAAACTAATACTCTATAGTGTATTGTGTTGCCGAACTATGATGTTTGGTGGTTACATGCATTATTTGTTGTTTTTTTTTTTAATTTTGGGGGTGGTACTGAAGTCTGAACTCAGAGCCTTACATTGGCTAGGCAAACATTCTGCCACTTGAGCATGCTCCCAGCTCATTTTTGCTTTAGTTATTTTTCAGGTAGGGTCTTGAATTTTTGCCCAGGTTCAGCCTCAGACCACAATCCTGCTATCTACGGCCTCCCATATAGCTGGGATTACAGGCACATGCCAGCCACCATATTTGATTTGTTGATTGAGAAACAGTTTCACTACCTTTTTTGCCTGGGCTGGCCTCAAACCATAACATAGGAATAAATTAATTCTTTGCATATGAATAGCCAGTTTTCCTAACAGTCTTACTGAAGACACTGTCCTTTTCCCATTTTCTATTCATGGTTCTCTTATTAAAAATTAGTTGATTATAATTTTGTTCTCTCTGTGCATCATCATTAATTCTTCACTGAACAGTACATGTCTGCAAAGAAGTCCCATATTGTAATACATGACAACCAAATTAACCAACTTCTTTTGCTAACATTTCATTTCCATAGCTCACATAGTGGTAGTTCATCTTAAATTATGATAATATTGAGGAAGTTGTCATTTGTAGAGCATGTCTCCTCATTTGAATTCATGCCTTTTTTTAAACTTATGTTTTGGTTCTCATTAAATTAGTTCAAAATCATTATTTGAAAGTAACAAAAATGAGGTTAGCCTATGAGCAAAGGTACTTATGGATTATTTGGAGAAAACAGTTCAGACTTGTTTCACATGATTATGAGGTAAATATAGTTAAATTTTATCAGCTGCAAAAAAATCCATGCCATGTCAGAGAAAGCAAAATCCTGGGGGTGGTTAATATTCTGTATATGTTAGTGTTATCAGTGCTGAGAACTGTTATTCCTGATTTTACTTAATATTATGATTGTTGAAATATTTCGCAATGCTTAAAAGGTAAGCCCATGGAAAGAGCATTGTAAAGGAATTATATTACATGTTCTTTATTAAAATTGCTCTGTCAGTTCTTGCACATTCTCTAGGGGGAAAATTAATCATTTCCTCAGTTATGATTGTGAGTTTGGAGAATTTCTAAGCATGTATTTTGGTAATACTTTTTATAACCACTTCTTCTGCATTTGTAGTGTGCTGCAATTTTAAAAAATTGTGTTGCACTTGAAATGTGAAATTTATTGGGAATATAAAGAATTATTCTACCTTAAAAATGTGTGTGGGTTTATTTCTAGACTCTCAATTCCATTTCACTGACCTGTGTATCTATTTTATCCCAATGTGTTGTATTGTTTTAATAACTTTAACTTTGCAATATAGTTAGAAATTGGGACATGTGATATGTATAGCTCTGTTCTTCTTTAAGATTGTTTGGGCTATTTGGATCTTCAATGGTTCCATATAAATTGTAGGGTTTCTTTTATATTTCTATGAAAATGTCCTTGAAATTATTATAGAGATTGCATTTGATCTATTGATTACTTTGGGTAGTATGGACATTAAAGTAATATCAGTTCTTCCAATCTATAAATGTGGAATGTTTTTCCATATAGTTTTCAGTGAATAGGCATTTTGCTTCTTTGTTTCTATCACTTCTTAACTATTATAAAATACTTGTTTGTTTGCTTGTTTTGGTTTTTGAGACAGGGTCTTGCTATACAGCCCAGACTGGTCTCAAATGAGCTACATAAGCCAGACTCATGATCCTCCTGCCTCAACCTCCTGAATATTGGGATTATAGAGATGCACTACCATGACCAGCTCTTCAGATTTTTATTCTTTTTGATGCTATTGTAAATGGAACTGATTTGTTAATTTGGTTTTGGATAATTCATTGTTAGTGTATAGAAATGACCCTGATTTTTCCATGATGGTTTCATACCCTGAGGCCTTACTAAATTCATTTATTGTTCCTAAAAGTTTTATAATGGAGTCCTTAGGATTTTGTACATATAAGATAGTGTCATCTGCACAATTTAACTTCTTTCTTTCCAATTTGGATGCCTTATATTTCTTTTACTTGCCTAATTCCACCAAGACCTTCAGTACTGTGTTAAATCAAGTGTTATGAGGGGACATCCTTGTTTTTCCTTCCTTACAGGAAATATTTTGGATCTGAGGTACAGTTTAGTTATAGAGTGCTTGCAGAGCATACACAAGGCCCTTGGTTTGATTTCTAGGCAGCAAACAGAGAAAAAAAACAATACCAAAACCAACAAGGAACAGTTTACACTTTTCACTTTTGAATATAATGTTGGCTATAGACTTGTCTGTCATATATGTTTTTTATTATGTTGAGATATATTCCTTATATATCTAATTTGTTGTGAACTATTTTCCTCACTTTTATTGGGATATATTCGTTGTACGTGTGTATTCATTGTGACAATTCCAAATAGACTTATATTGTACATTGGCTAGATTACCCCATAATTTCCCCCCATTCCACTCCCCATTTTAGGAGTTTTTTTAAATCATGAAAGGAGGCTGAATTGCACCTATTAAGATGATCAGATGATTACTGTCCACCATTCTGTTAATGTGGTGTATCACATATATTGATTTGCATATGTTGAACAATCCTGACTCCTAGAGTTACATCCCATTTGATTATGGTATATAATTATTTTATATTAATATATTCCTTATTTTGGTTTACTAGTATTTTAAGAAATTTTGATGGTACTGGGTTTGAACTCAGGGCTTCATGCTTGCTAGGCAGGTGCTCTACTGTTTCAGTCACACCACCAAACCTGTTGAGAAATTCGGCATCTGTTTGTTCGTTAGGCTTACTGGCCCATAACTTTCTTTTCTCATAGTGTTCCTGTCTGGCTTTGGTGTGACACTAATTCTGGCCTTGTAAAATGAATTTGAAATGTTTCTTCCTTTTCAATTTTGAGTTCAAGAATGTTTGGTATTAGTTCTTCTTTAGATATCTGATATAATTTACAATGATACTGTCTAGTCCTGGACTTAGTTATTGTTTTGTTTTGTTTTGTTTTGTTTTGGTATTTGTTTGTTTGAAAGGACTTCGTTACTGTTGCAATCTCTTTCCTTATTTGTTACCTGTTTAGATTTTCTATTTCTTTGTAAATCTGGCTTGGTAATGTCTATATTTATAGAATTCAAACATTTTTCTATATTATCCAATTTGTTGTATGATTGTTCATTACAGTCACATTCTTTGGCATTGCTGTGGAATCAGTTTTATAGTTCTTCTTTCATTTATAATTTTAGTTATTTAAATCCTTTCTTTCATGGTTAATCTAGCTAGTTTTGTCAATTTTATTTATCACTTGAAATAACCAACCATTTCTTCATTGATTTTCCTCCTTTGTGTGTGTGTGTGTGTGTGTGTGTGTGTGTGTGTGTGTGTGTTGTGTTGTGTTCCTAGAGGTTGAATTCAGGGACTTATGCTTGTTAAAGAGGGGCTCTGCCACTGATTATTTTTGAAATAGGGTCTTACATTGTGCCCAGGTCAGCCTGGACCATGATCCTCCTATTTGTGCTTCTCTCAATGGCTGGGATGACAGGCATATACCACCACACCCAGCCATTGGTTAAACTGAGAGCTTACGAACTTGGCCTTAGCTGGCCTCAAACTGCAATCCTGATCTCTGCCTCCAGACAAGGCAAGGATAGGTCAAGTTAGCCCTATATTATAGTTCTGGACAAAATACTTCTCAAATGATCAAGATATCTAATGCATAGCTAAGTAGAAAATAATCCAAAGGTTAAGGCAGCAAAGGAGACAGAGATGCCAAGCATTCTTATCCTGCTCAGTCATCCATTAGACATCTGTAGGCTCAAGAACAGAAGCAATGTTTTCAGCACAAGTGGTCTTTCAGTCCCTGAAAAGTAATCTAGGCAACTATTATCATCATAACCCACACATGAAGGGTGTTATCTACAACAAAGCTAGAGACTAATAATGTATTACTTAGCCATGGAGCCTCCAAAATTAGTGGGTTTTTTGTGTCAAATAAGAGCAAATAAAGTTAGAGTTTATTTAGGTTATTACTGAGTAATACTCTCAGCCTTTGATAATGTGCAGATATCTTTTTTCACCATTTGAAAGGTATATTTGGCGGACACAGAATTTTAGGCTGACAGTTTGCTTTCACTTCTTATTTTAAAGATGTCTCTAAGTTTGTATAGCTTCTAAGGAGTGATTGCCTCTCTTTTTCTTAATGTAGGAAAATATCTTTTATCTCTGCCTAATTTTAATATTTTCTTAAGCAATGTAATTTTTTGGTATTTTCCTTCATGTTTATTCTGCTCCTTTAAGTTTCTTGGATCTGTAGGGTTTTTGGTTTCTTTCGTTTATTCATATGTGCATACATTGCTTGGGCCATTTCTCCCCCCTCCTCCCCCCACCCCCCCTTGCTTCCAGGCAGAATCTCTTCTGCCCTTATCTCTAATTTCGTTGAAGAGAGAGTATATACAATAATAAGAAAGACATAGCGTTTTTGCTAGTTGAGATAAGGAGAGCTATACAAAGAGATTCCTAGCATTGCTTCCATATACAAATGTGTTTCATTCTAAATTGATTCATCTCTAACTAACCTTTTCTCTAGCTCCTGATCCCCTTCTCATATTGACCTCTGTCGCTTTAAAGTTTCTGTATTTATTCCTCTGCAGTGAGGACATCAAATACTATCATGTTTTGGGTTTCTTACCTATCCCCATACCTCCTGTGTATGTGTAAGTTTATTATTGTCATCAAATTTGGCAGTTTTGCTTATCATTTTCTCAAATATGTTTTCTCCTGCACTTCATTCCTAAAACTCCAATTACAATAAGCCTGTCTTATTCACAAACAAAATTCCTGCTTATGTATTGACCAACTCAGTAATGCAGAGAAGCTGTCATTCACACATTATTGTCAGTTGTGTTTAAACTCTATGCATCCTGAGCATTTGCAGTTTTTCTTCAATGATGGTAACCTATGCCTATGTATATCAAGGATCTACTGTACATTTCTAGATTGCTTAATGTTGTCCTATATGTCAGTAATGTTTCATTAATTTTTTTTCTCTATTGCTTTATTTTGGCTGTTTCCTGTTGTTATTTCTTTAAATTTATTGTCTTAGTCCAAACGGCTACAACAAAAATATCACAACTGGATAACTCATAAACAACAGAAATTTATTTCTCACATTCTGGGAAGACAAGGTCAAATCACTAGTAGATTCAGTGTCTGATAAGGGCCCATTTCTCATAGACAGTATTGTATAGCTGCATCTTCACATGGTGAAAGGGTCAGGCATCTCTCTGAGGCCTTTTTATCAGGTTGCTAATTCAATCCTGAGAGTTCTACTTTCATGATATAATCACCTCACAAAAGTCCCACCTCTTAATACAGTGATTAGCTTTCCATATATATATGAATTTTGAAGGGAACACAAATATTCAGACCCTAGAATTCACTATTCTTTTCTGCTGTAGTACTTAATGTTCATATTATTTTTCATTTCAAATATACTGATCTGTCTTACTGGAATATGTAGAATTCTGTGTGAACTAGCAAAACATTTAGTGTGGGTAGAAGTTTTGTGGTTTTTTTACTTGTGAGGATGACAGCGTGGTAGAGTAGAAAGAATGTGATTGAGAATATATGGACAAGATTCGATCTAAGTAATAAAATAACATGGAATTTATATAGAATAAACAAAGCTGTATTCATACAACTAGTATATATTTAGCTTAGGAAACAAAGGGCATCAAATTACAGTCATTCTACTAGAGGGCATATTGTAAACAAATAAGAGTATGTACCTAATGGATCAAGTGACCAAAATACCTGCTTTTAATCAGGAGATTTAGTTGATAAATTAGTGAAATGGTGTTTATTTTCAATATGTGGGACAAAGTAAAAAACAAAATAGTGAGAATATTAACTTTTTGTGAATGAAAGTTATATCTCCTTATATGTACTATGTTATTAAAAATAACCTTAGCTACATAAAGTTAACTTTAATTATCTTTCTGCTTAAGAAAAGAATGAATTTGGAACATAATACTGCAATTTACATGGACAAGGCATCTGATTACATACCTAAGCATTTGTGTTTATTGAACTGTGGCATTTCTTGACCTCTGTCCCCCTTGCATAGCAAAAAGACTTTGTGTCATTCTTTGGTAAAAACATAAAATCAAGTTAAACATATTGGGTAATCACTGCCTACTTGATAAAACTGTTACTGAAGTATGATTTCAAGGCATCCCTATTTTTTGCAGTAAATATTCGTGGATATTATACTGTCGGTGTCTATCCTATGTAAAGGCAAGGCTTCTTACCTGTCTTTAATCCTCCATCACTGCCTTACCTCCCCAATCCTAGATAATACTTGCAGTAATCTTATTTTTAATGTAAAAATTTTAAAATCATGCTGTGACACATTCTAGTCATATATTTTTCTCTTTCTCTCAGAGTTGCATTTGGAAACTGTAATGGGTTAGTCATAGTAGATTTTATCCAGAAGACAGTACTGTTAAGCATGGGGACCATTGACCTATATAGATCAACTGACCTATACCAGCGGCAACCAAGGTCTCCTCGAAAGAACAAGCAATTCATTGCAGGTAGGAGAGAAAACAAGAGGGGTTATGGATATGATTTGTTCATCTGTTTTCCTACTTTCAGATTTGTCTTTGTTTTGTGATACAATTCAAATGCATGGTAATACTAACATGAGTTGTAATACCATGTAAGTAAAATGAATTAGACAGAAACTGAAAATCTTTGAATAGGCATGGGAGGCATTTAAAGTTTAAATAGTTACTGAAGTTAGGAAGCATCTCAAGTTTCTTAGGCTGAATTCTTAAGAAACAATGGAAAACAAGTAGCTATGAAATATAAAAATGCTATGGAAATCAGGGTTCTCTAGTTGAAAAGCTGCTTGCAATGGTTGTGTTAAACAAGTTGACTTTCTTCAACTATATCTGGCCCCTTTATAGAGATAATTTAAGGTTATTCACTACTTACAATTTTTTAAATGACTCCATAATGTAATTGTCACCTTTTCTTGCTGGCTGACATAATTAGAAGTATTTTCACAAACACAGTAAAAATTATCCATTTAACACTTTTAAAATGATATGGAAGATGGCATTTAAATAAATAAATTTATTTAAATAGAAAAGAAAAGAAACTTCAGGTTACTTCAAATGTAATAGCAAACTTTGATACACTGAATTATTTAAAATTTTACTGTTATTCCAATATATATCCAAGTAGGTGGCTTTATATACATCAAAATTTTGTTTATTTTTCATTCATTGATATAGTCTAGTTGTTAAAAATTAGGCAGAAAGTTTACAGATTGAAATATTTCTATAGTTTTATGTGTTACTTTAGACAGTTCTTTAAATTTTCTACTTTGTTTTATTTAAAACAATCAATTGGGTATCAAAGCTTCTACTAAATATACCCATGAAAAGAATATTTTATAATAAAATATCAAAATCTGACATGATTATAGCTATTTTCCAAATAGGATTATCAAATTTAACATTTGAATGTGATAATAAATGAATTTCCCTTTTGGACAGGTGAACTTTGATATGCTTAGATTCTCCTTCTTTGTTAGCCTTTCTTTTATAAACCTTAGTACTTTCTAAACTGCTAATTTAGACTCTTCAGGGGCACAAAATTTCTCTTGGGACTGTGGGGGTTTTGTTAAGGATCTCTGCTTTTAGCAATATTTTAGGAGTCCTAGAAATTTTAAGTTCTACACAATCTGCCTCTACCACTACTAGCTTTTGAAAGAAAATCAGAATGAGGGAAATTGTGCATACATACACCACAGTATTCCTGCATCATTGCAAAGGAGAAGGTTGAATTTTGAAAGTTCAGAGCTTCTAGGATGGGATGATATTAGAAGGCTGGTGGTAAGGCACTGTTTTTCTATACTGGAAACACCTATTGGTCAGAAAAGCTGTGGATTCTCTGACAGCATCACAGTAACTTGCTGGATATCCACAGTATGTTGAAAAAGAATATTTTGAAGAAGGAAGACTTTTAAAACTTCTTTCAAACTTGTTGATCTTTAATATGATAATAGCTTAGAATTTTTTTAAATAATTCTGTGTGTTGAACTTGGGGCCTTGCGCTTACTGGGAAAGCACTATACCACTTGAGCCATGCCCCCAACCCTATTTGCTTTAGTTGTTTTTCACACATGGTACCATGCTTCTGCCTGGAGCTGGCCTCAGGCTGTGACCCTCCTTCCTTTGCCTCCCAGACAGTTGGGATTTACAGGTGTTTGCTTCCACACCTGGATTTTTTTTGTTGAGATGTGAGCTCACTAACTTTCTGCCCAAAGCTGGCTTTGAACTATGATCTTTCCAATTTCTGTCTCTCAAGTTGTTGGAATTGCAGGTGTGGACCATCTGGCCTACAGCTTTGATTACTTTAAAACAGGAGGAAGCAGTGATGAAGTCACAAACTCAGTTTCTGTTCTACTATACAAGATGACTATACACTTTATATTACAAAAATAAAATAGTTTCTGCCTGGCAGTGAGGGGGTAGCAGGGGAGAGGGAGGGGGCATGGTAGGTAAGGTAGGGGGTGGGGGAAGGGGGAAGAAATGACCTAAACATTGTGTGTACATATGAATAAAATTAAAAAAATAGAAAAAAAAAAGAAAACAATGAGGTTGCTACTTGGATATTTATACAATGGAATCTTCTATAAATTAAAACTGAAAGTCATAAATTAAAAAAATAAAATAAATTATTAAAGATTGAAATCTCTAAGCTTTCTTTTTAATTGATGAAGGATTAAAGATAATTATTTTGATATTAGTGAAGTAATTTTTACCTATATTTATAAGTCAAGTAAATGTACTATATAAAAACATCTAAGAAAAATATACCATCAAATTTTATGTTTAATTAAATAAAATTGCTACAGCATTCTCACCATTCATCTATCACCTCTTACTTTCTAAATGATTGTTTTAATATCTCCTTTCTAATTTTATTACCTAATCTTGCTGCAATTACTTCATCTTGGCTGTTCTAGATTCTGGTATGATATCACTTCCTTTCACTTTAGACTATTTTTCTCTCTTTCCTCTGCCTGCTGCTGATGCTGATGTTCTGGCATGTTCCAAAGACAACTTTTGCATGCGTGGCCTGTCTAACTTTTATCCTGATTTAACGAAACGGATCCGTACTTCCTATCAGAGTAAGTTCTATAAAGGTTAGGCAAATAGCTTGTTTAAGTCATAATGCTTGTGTTAAATTTGTACATCAGTGCTCGGTAATGTGTTTTCTTAAAACACATTCAGCATGCATGCAAATTTTTGTTTTGTTATGGAAGTGCAACCTGATACTTTTAATAAAAATTATTGTATAAACATTACAAATCATTCTTGTCATGTACCTATTCACTCATACCCTTTGTTTGAGTTTTTATTTCAAACCATGCCGACTATGTCCTATTAATCTAAGAATCACTGTCTTTTGTTTTGAAGAAGAGTTTTGGTGTCCTTGTAAATAATTAATATGATTTATTATATCAGTAGTAACCTGGTGCTTTCTGTTTTTGGAAACCTTTTGGGCCATTTTATAACATTGTTTTAACCAGCACCACAGTATTTGCTTGTCTTTCTTGGAGATAACAAAGTATTCACAATTTCTGATGTTGATTAAGACAGAATACACAAACACATTCTTATAGTGATTTTAGGTACCAAACTCTGTGAAGTAGAGGAATTAGGGTCACAAAAACCACAGTGAATAATAATAATTTTCTTATGGTAGCAAATGCAGACTGAAGATAGGTGAAAAATATTCCAAAAACTAGTGCAGAAAGTGCAGGAAGTGAGGACGTGTGTGACTAAAGGTGCAGATAATGCTAGGTGATATGGGTAAAATTTATTGACATGAAAAAATGTATATGATGGTAATCAATACACTATATAAAAATCCATTTGCTTACATATAGATACATACACATAAACAAATACATATGTACACATTAACACACATTGCTTATAAGCTCAGTCTCTTCAGACTTCACCAGTTTGCACATACTAATGGAATCACATCAGTTATAAAACCTAAAACTTCACTGATTCATGCCTCTAGTTTAAGGAAATCAGTTCCTGTGATATCCTGAAAATTTTTCTGGGAGTGCCTAGGTGTTCACTTATTTTTGCTCAAATTCTCTGGTTTTCTACTGTAGCAAGTTCATCCTTTTTGGGGTACTTTCCACTGTTTCTGCTCCTAGTATCTTGTACAAGAATATTGATATCTATCCTGGCTTTTGTTGCTCCTAAAATGGAAATTTACTAGATAACAGGGTATTTCACAACATTTAAAAATTGTATGAAATTTCAGTTTACATAATAAAGTTTTATTGGAACACAGCCACACAAATTCATTTACATATTTCAATCACTGACTTATTACAATGGCAGAATTGAATACTCTCAACAAAAGTCATGATTCACAAAGCCCAAAATATTTAGTATCTTGGTCTTTACAAAATATTTTGCTGACCCTTTCTCTATTCCAGTCTTTCATACCAATCCTCTACAACCACATAAAGGGATTGCATCCAGAAACTTTCCTGCAAATAGTCTATAGAACTTCTAAATCCCAGTTATCCTCCTGAAGCTAGAATTCCCTTACATCATGTGTATGTGTGTGTGTGTGTACATGTACAGAGGTAGAAAACTTTGTAGAACATGAGATTAGATTTTGCCAATTTCTTATTTTAGGTTTACGTTTAAAAAAATTTTATACTGAACATGTAATGTTTTTATACTAAACGGAGGAATTGTGGACTAAGGATAAGGAACAAAAGCAAGAGTCTTAGTTCATCAGAATTCTACAGTATCGTCCATGATATAAAGGGTGAAGAAGTTTTTTTAAATGCTCAGTAATATTATATTACCTTCAGAATAAAAAAATAAACACTTTTAAACTTTCATTCAGAGTCCTTTAAAATATAATTCCTATCTATATCTTCAAATGGAATTTATACTACTCTTTATAAAAATACTACCCCTGAGCCAAATTTTTATATCTCACTGTTCTTATGATTTGCTTTTATCATGTCCTCTCTAGAAATGCCCTGTTAAAATCTCACTTTCTGTGATAAGCCTTTCCTTTGCCATTAGAGCCCTGTTGTACCATTTCCTTCACTTAAAAGCCCACAGTGCCTCCATGGTACACATTTGATTCATATGTTTTGGCTACTTCTTTGTATGCTTATGCTCTACCTTACCCAATGCATGACAAGAATTCGAAAGCCATATCAGTTAAATTTTTAATTTAAATTTTAAAAATGATAATTAAAATTAATAAATTTTAAATTTCTATATGTCCTTTACATTCAGTACAAGTTATGACCACAGTAAATAAATGATGATGGTTATAAGATAGAGGATGGCAGCAGTCTACTTTGTTTCACATGAACAGTCAAGGGGAGTTTTAACATTTGACCAACAAAAGAACATCAGTACTGGATTGATTAGGATTTTACAAAAGCAATCATGATTTCTTCTAACTAGATATCTAAAGCATCAAACAAACGTAAAAACAAACATAAAAGTCTTAGAAAGACTTAAAGAAATGCTCCATGTCTCTGCCTGTGATCTCCATGTGGACTCACATAAGCCCTGATCTTGAAATCACATGTCATAAAGTCTTCTTCTAATGTTGTATATTATGAAAAGGGACTGGTTCTTTAACGTCTCACAGGTAAGAACTGGAATTTACTTTTAAAAATAAATTTTATGAAAATTTGTCTTGAAGTTTTTAAATATGGTTATATTTGTATAATTTCATATTTTATAGAGACTGGGCAGCTTTTTCATGAATGACTTTCACATATTGGTGTTGTCACTATTTGGGGAGACCAAATGTACTCCGCTTGAGGGGCCATCATGGTTTTTTGTTTGTTTGTTTGTTTTTGTGGCACTGGGGCTTGAACTCAGGGTCAACACCTTGAGCCACTCCACCAGCCCTTTTTTGTGATGGATTTTTTTCAAGATGGGGTCTCTCAAACTATTTGCCTGGGCAGGCTTCGAACCATGATCCTCCCGATCTCTGCCACACAGTTAGCTAGGATTATAGGCGTGAGCCACCATCGCCCAGCTCATCATGTTTTAATTATACTAGATAATTTAATTATATTTATTATTTAATAAATTATAAAATCATTATAAATCTATGAGGAATATGAATATTTGTTAGTAGATTCCTCTACAGATAAGAAAATTAAAGTCAAAAGAGAAAAAATCCATCTCTTAAAGTCATGCAGAATAAGTGAAAAACAAACTTTCACCTATATGACACTAACGTGATTCCATATGTTCTCCATTGTATGATTCTGTGACTCTTAATTGCATTTTGGAGTTTTGGGCACACTGGAAACCAAGTCCATTATTCTATAATCAAAAATCACTTTTCCTCAAGTTTTTACTCAGTGTAGTAACATTCAAAAACTAAACTATTTGAGATTGTTTTCACATGTCTAAAATGAGACTTAGACAAAGTTCTTCTAAAATGTGTTTATATTTTACTTTATTCAACTGTATTAACTTTGCCCGTGCAGTGATGTTATATAGTTCAAACCTAATAATTTTCATTTATGAAGAAATAATCTTAATTTAAATCTTTTCTTGGGGCTCTTTCCCAGTCACTTATCACCATCTGCCTTTCTTAAACCTCATCTGCAAATCGTTCACATCATAAAATAATAAAATTTCAGCTAGAAAGCTGAAAGGAAATTTCTATATTTTATTAATTATTGTTTACAGAAGCAGTGAAATGCTTTGGAAAGAGCAGATATATATTCAGAAGATTTAGATCAAATTCTGCTTTTTCAACTTACTACTTACTACATTTGTAGTCTTAAGACATTTAATCACTCTTGAGTTTTTCTTCTCATATATTAAAAAAAAGTAAAATTCATAATCCCTACTTCCCTTAAAGGTGCAGAACTTTTCTGGGTTAATGTTTATAAAAATACTTCTAAAATATTAGATAGTTTCATATTCTAATATATGATGAAGCCAAGTAACAGAAAGGTTACATAACTTTTCTAATATGATAACTAATATATAGAAGACTTAGGACTAAAGTTCAGTCTGTTGCCTCAACTGCCTAATGTTCTACTCATGGTAATAACAGAAATTTTGCTATTTAAAAACATATTGTGTGTCATTTGAGTCAAAGAAAGTTTGAATAGTATGCTTAAGGTATAGCATTGTCAGAAAACCTTACTTGTGCATCAATTTCTAGTTATGCAACAAATGATTGATTCTTTGGAAAGTCTCACACCTACTTATAAATAGTTTCCACTTTCACTAAGTGATTTTTTTTCAACTTGCAGAATGACAGAAGGCCCTCAAAACACAAATCAGAAAAATAAAGGAGAAAGAGAAATTAAGAAATGGGGATGATAAATATAAGACAATTAGAAAGAATAGAAAGGAGAAATACCTCAAGGAAAAAAAGACAGCAAAAATTATGGTAAACAACAAATGAGGAATGAGGAAAAACCCATTCATTCAAAGAATATTTTGTGAGCTACCATGTTGAGTGTTTTTCTAGGCAGTAAGGGCACAGTGATAAGTGAAACAATTTATGGTGCTTTCCTTCCATTTATTATAGCCATATAAAGGTAAATAAATCATACATATAGTATTATGATTGATAAAAAGTAGCAATGCTATGGTAGAGAAAAATGAGATGGAACTGATTTTCAGTGTTGTCAGGGAAAAGCCTATCCAAGGAGGAAGCATTTAAGTGAAACTTTGCAAGATAAGAAGAAAACAGTCAAAGCTTTAGATTTCCACTTCCAAGTAAAATAGAGTCACAGGCATCAAACAGTCTCCTGTCTGAAACAAACAAAAGTAAACAAACAAAAAGCAACAATAACAAAGAGAGACAAAATAAGGAAGCAAAAGTTTTAAGACACAATACTTCAAATAATTTTTTAAAACTGATCTCTGACAAACGAGAACAAAAGAAGTGAACCCTATAATCACATTCATGTATGGCTATTTTCTAGACTATAGCAAAAAGAGGGGAAGCCCCCTTTTGGAAGGAACTGATTAGCTCCCTAAAATGGAGACATGTAGATAAGAAATGGTGAAACCAAAGCTATGAACTCACAAAAAAAGATTTCTAACAATATAAAGAATTTCCTCCTCAAGCAAAATACTGATCAACATATAATATATGATGAAACTCCCAGGAACAGGTGAAGAACCACATGAAAGAATTAAAGGAAACAATGCCTATTCCCACCAGCACAGTTTGGTATTGGCCCATAGACAAATGCCCCAATGGAACTCAGTAGAGACTCCAGTAGATTCACATATACATGAGCAACTGATTTTCAACAAAGGTATAAAATCCATTAACTAGAGAAATGATGTTCTTTTCTACAAATGATTAAATGATTGGCTACCCCTTGTGCAGAAAATTTTTTGATCTATACATTGTACCAAATTAAAAATAAACACAACTTACAATGTGTCATGGGCCTAAATGTAAAACCTAAAATCATAAATCTAAAAAAGAACAAAAAAGTGTTGTGACCTTGTGTCAGATGACGCTTTCTTAGGTAAGATACCAAAAACATACTCTAAAGAAAATATACAAGAATCAACCTTCAAAAGTAAAATTTTCTGTTGTGCATTGTGGCTCATGCCTGTAACCCTAGCTACCAGGGAGATGGAGATTGGGAGGGTCACCTTTCAAGGTCAGCCCAAGCAAAAAGTTCACAAGACCCTATCTCAACCTGTCATCCCAGCTATGAAGGAATTGTAAATAGGAGGATCATGGCCCAGCCTGCCCCGGGCATAATCAAAAACTAGCCGGATGCTGGTGGTTCCTAGCTACTTGGGAGGCCAAGATGGGGAGGAGTGAAGTTTGAGGCTAGACCAGGCAAGTAGTTCACTAGACCTCATCTCCAAAATAACCAGAGCAAAAAACGGCCTGGAGATGTGGCTCAAAAGGTAGAGTTCATGCTTTGCAAGCATGAAGCCCTGAGTTCAAAACCCAGTCCCACCAAAGTAATATAAATAAATAACCATACACGACAGGAGCACTAGGCCCTCAGTTCAACCTCAAATACTTCCAAAAAAAAAAAGTAAAATTTTCTGCTCTTCAAAAGACACAGAATGAAGAGTAAGCCTTGGACTAGGAGCACTAATCTGTAAATCATGGATATGTCTCCTATAGGACATTTGACAGTGACATTTTTTGTTGTCACAGCTAAGATGGAAAGATACTCCATTGGCATATCTACACCTACCATGTATCCCTGCAACAAAGCTTTATCTGGTCAAAATGTCACATTGAAAACATTCAGAGAAAGCCATTTTATCTGGGAAATAATAATTTAATAAGAAAATCCTTAAAAATGTAGACTATTTATATGGATGATAATATTGGAGTATTGGATATATCTCCAAGAAAATACTGATATTTTATATTCACAAGTTGATATTTAAAATGTCTTAATTATACTATCAATTAAGATATATTACAGGTATATATTTAGATTTTTTAAATAAAAAGTGGTATAATTTACTGTACACAAAGGGGTTGTATCTTTGGCTATCCCATTATTTATTATAAAATTTCCATATCTGTTCTACTCATAAGTTATTATGTATTTTCTGATGTGTCACTGCACATACCTTCCAAGTTTAGTAGCTAATTTACACATATTTCAAACATTGCTTTAGCTACATAATCTTGGGCATATCTCATCATTTACTATTTAGTATTTTACTAAGAAAAGCATAACTTGGCATGCATCCCAAGCACTTTAACAAACTACCAACTTAACAAATTTAACTGCTTTTCATTCCTCTGATTCCTCATGTCTTCAACAAACATTTCACAGTATTTCTGAGATATCAAATGTAAGTGAAGGAGTGGATTTCCATTTCCAGATAGGATGCTGAAAGATTAAAAACAAACAAACCAAAAAACTTTTATCCCCAGGATAGTAACAATGGTAACAACAATAACAAAATCCTGTGCTAATAATAATGATAAAAATAAAACTATGCCTTCCTCTAGGACTATTGGAGCTTGGTAGATTCAAAGATGTCGTGTTGACTGTTAGAGAGGTAAGAACCATTTGCAGGGAGCAGGGAGCTATACTTGCTTCCATATCTGGGGCAAGTGACTGACCTGGGCAAGTGAGGGAAATCAGCGGGCCTTTCATAGATGGAGAGACTGCAAAGAATTTTTTTAAAGGGTAGTTTAATAACTTTCTGGACTAGCCTGTGGATGATAAATTGAAAAAGCCCCAAGGACAAAAATAAATCATTCATCTTGGCAAGTTACTGTTACCAAAACTTTATTGCTCCCAAAATTTTTCTGAGAAAGAAGCAATGCAGGTAGGACTGGAAAACAGAGAAATTCATATAATCTCAAGGGGCTTATATTCTGGGGTTATTATAGAATTGAATCAAAATATTATTAAAAAGTATATGAAGCAACATCCCAACCCTGTCCCTGCATTGAAACTGAGATCAGAAATCAGCCCCTTGGCTAAGAGAGTAAAAAATTTTGAGTACTGGATTTAAAGGCAAAGAGAATTTTATTTTTCCTCTGTATTTTATTTTTTTGACTCCTCTTTCTTTGAATACCCAGTTTGTGACTTATTATTTTAATTATATAAATTTATAGGGTATAGTGTGATAATGCAATGAGTAAACCATATATAATGACATAGGGGTTTTCTTGTCCAATTTGAATAAAAGAACTTAATCTCGTTATAGCTGCAACCAATCTCACTATACTTCAATACTTTTTATAATTTGATCATTACATCACTTGAGCTACTTAAACAAATGAGAAAGAAAAGGATATGTGTTTATATTCAGTTTCCACTACTGTTGTATACATAGTATATACTCAGAAAGTAGAAAACATGGAAGGAATAAAAATCATGATTCATAATTAATGGGGGGAAGTCAGTGTAAACAGACTCATAGATGACCCAAATTGGAATTATCAGATAAGAACTTTTAAACAACTATTATAAAAATGTAAAGAGAAAGACAGATTAGAGTGAGTGAATATGTTTGGGAATTTCAAGAGAAAAGCTAAAACTCAGAAAAAGTATCTAATAGAAATTCTAGAACTAAAACTGTGTGAAATCAAAGGTTCACAGGATAGCTTTAGCAATATATTGAATACAGATAAATGGAAATGATCCAAACAGAAGCAGAGTTCTCTTTTAAAAAATAATTAACCAAAGTGGAATAATAATCAATAACTATCTGAAATTTTTGAAAGTTAATAAAAACACACCAACTCAAAGACCTAAGATGTTCAAAAAATCCAAAACTAGAAAAATAAAGTAAAACTTAAGAATTCATAGTCAAACTGACACCAATATAAAAGAGAAAATCCTAAAAGCAGTACAGAAACATGACTATCAACATACAAAGTAACAATGTTGTAAATAATAATTTCTCATCAGAAATAACTGAAGTCAAAGACAACAGAACATCTTTTATGTGTTGAAGAAAATTTATTTACAATCATGAATCATGTATCTATCATAAAATACCATTTCCAAATATGGAAGTAAATGAATTTGTGATTAGCATATCTGCACCATAAGAGATGGTAAGGAACTTTTGAAAGCTAAAGGAAAATAATGCCAAGTGGAGATTTATATATACAATAAAAATGAAACACACCAGCAGTAATAAATATGTGGATAAATATAATAAAACATTGTTTTTTAACTCTTTAAAAAAAGATAATCAACAAAAGGCAACAGTATATTGAGTTTATAATGATATAAGTAAAATATATGATAATAGCAAAATATGAGAAGAATGTAAATAAATTTACACTGTTATAAAATTCTTTCATCATGAGAAGTGATTTAAGAATGATTAAAGGTAAACTGTTCAATTCCAAATTCATGTTATAATCACTGTAACGGTGACTAAAATAAAATAGAGAATTATAGCTAAGAAGCCAATGTGAAGATAAAATTATTTTCTTTTCTTAAAAGACAAAATTGAGGACCAGTAGGGGAAAAGAATGAAGAGGACAAAAATGAGAAAAATAGGAATATAGTAGATGTAAACCTAACTCCATTAAAGATTATATGAAATGTAAATGTATGAAACATTACAAAAAATAGTGATTGTGAGACAAGATTAAACAAGAATCAAAGCATAAGCTGGATGTGAGATATATTTTAAGTCTAAAAACTCAAATAAGTTGAAAGGAAAAGAATTTCATAAAAATACTAACTATAAGAAGGTTGTGTGGCTACATTAAGATGAGATGAAGTAGACCTCATGGCAAAGAGATAGGTAGTTCACATTCTAAAAAGACTTGAATTATAAGGTATAAAAATCCTATACTTATAGACATTAAAATATTAAAATTATATAAAGGGAAAATTGACAAAACAAAGAAATAGAGAAATCTGCGATCATTGCTGGGAATTCATCATTTCCCCTTAGTAACTGTTAAAAGAAATACAGAAGAATTAGTAAGGATATGAACAACTTTAGGAACTCTTAACCAAGTTCACCAAACTAACATGGACACCCTACACCACAAAATTTAAAATACACACACTTTTCAAGTAAACATAAAACTTTCACAAGGCTAGACTGGAACATAAAACAAATTATAATGAATTACAAAGTATGGAAATAAGCAGAATATGCTTTCTAGCCACAAAAAGACATTGAATTAGAAATCAATAACAGAAATATGTCTGCAATTCTCTAGCATTTGGAAATTAAGGAACACATTTTAAAATATGTTTGATCTGAGTGAAAGTATCCAAATTTGTGAGATGCAGCTTAAACAGAGCTTAGAAGAAAATTTAAAACATTAGATGTTTTCTAAGAAAAAGAAATTGTTTCTCAAGTGCAGTGGCTCATACCTGTAATCTTAGCTACTCGGGAAGTGGAAATTAGGAGGATCATAATTCCAGACCAGCCCAGGCATTGAGACCCATTATCAACCAATAAAAATCCTAAATTTGGTAGTATGTGCTTGTCATTCTAATTATGTGGGCAGAAGATAGGAGGGTCACTGTCCAGGCCAGCCTGGGTATACATGTAAGACCCTTTACAAAAATAGTTAAAGCAAAAAGTCTGGGTGTGGCTCAAATGGTAGAAATCTGCCTTGCAAGTACAAGTTCCTGAGTTCAAACCCCAGTACCAGTACCACCAATAAAAGAAAGAAAAACAAATTGCAAATCCATAATAAACTTTTTTAAAGACACTAAGAAAAAAAGAAGAGCAAAGAAATACAAAATAAACAGAAGAAAGGGAATGATAAAGATTAAGAATGAATGAAATTGAAAATACGGTAGATCAACAAAACCACAATACAACCCTTCAAAAACATTACTGAAGTCTATAAAACCTGTAATACTACTGATCAAGAAAGAAGAAAAAAACATATATAGTCAATACCAAAAATGAAAAAAGGAGAATCACTATGGATTTTATAGACATTAAAAACAAAATAATATTATAAACAACTATATGACTAGAAACTGACATTTAGATGAAATTAAAACATTGAAAGATAAGACTTACCAAAACTGACTTTGAAAAATATGAATAACCTTCTTTTATAATTGTTTTAATTTAGAATGAAATATCCACCTCAAAGAAATCCACAGGCCCCAGATGGCTTCACTTATTAACACTATAAACATTTAAGGAGGAAATAGCATCAATCTTATGCAAATACCTCCAGGGAATAGAAAAAAAAAAGGGAACTATTCCAACTGGTTATCTAAGGCCAATACAACCTTGAGAACAAAAACTTGGCAAATATAATACAAAAAAAGAATAGTACAGGCCAGCCTCACTCATGAACATAGATGCCAAAATTATAAATGAAATAGTATCAAATGGAAGACAGATAAATGTAAGAATGATAAAGCATTATAATCAAGGTGTATTTATCTCAGGAATTCAAGTTTTAATATTTGACAATCAATGTAAAACAACTGATTAACATAACAAAGGAAAACATATGGTTGAGCGCATTGGCTCATGCCTGTAATCCTAGCTACTTGGGAGATGGAGATCAGGATGACTGTGGTTTGAGTCCAGCCAGACCTAAAAAGTTTAAACAATGGCTGGGCATGATGGCACACACCTGTCATCCCAACTACACAGAGAAGCTCAACTAGGAGGATCAGTTCAGGCCAGCTTGGGCCTAAAGCAAGACCCTATCTCAAAAGTAACCAAGAGGGGCATTTTAAAATGATAATGTGTAAATCAACCAAGCTATAACAATTATAAACATATATGCACCTAATAAGACTTACAAATACATGATACAATACCTGACAGAATCAAAGAGAGCAATAGATAATTCAAAATAATTATTGGAAATTTCAATATCCGGACCCAGATATGAATCCACACAGCTATGCCCACCTTATTTTTGACAAAGGTGCCAAAAACAAATGTTGCTGGGAAAAGTGGTTATCCATCTGCAAGAAACTGAAACTAGATCCATGTCTATCACCCTGTACTAGTATCAACTCAAAATGGATCAAGGACCTTAATATCATACCTGAAATTCTGAAGTTAGTACAGGAAAGAGCAGGGAATACTCTGGAAACAATAGGTATAGGCAAGGACTTCCTCAATAGAACTTCAGCAGCCCACCAACTAAGAGAAAGGATGGACAAATGGGACTACATGAAATTAAAAAGCTCCTGCACAACAAAAGAAATGGTCTATAAACTGAAGAGACTCCCACAGAGTGGGAGAAAACATTCACTAGCTATACATCAGATAAAGGACTGATAATCAGAATATATAGGGAGCTCAAAAAACTAAACTCCCCCAAAATCAATGAACCAATAAAGAAGTGGGCAACTGAAAAAAACAAAACTTTTCCAAAGAAAAAATCCAAATAGCCAAAAAACATGAAAAAATGCTTAACATCTCCCTGGCCATAAGGAAATACAAATCAAAACCACACTAAGATTCCACCTCACTCCTGTTAGAATAACTATCATCAAAAACACCACCAATGACAAATGTTGGTGAGGATGCAGGGGAAAAGGAACCCTCATACACTGCTGGTGGGAATGTAAGCTAGTACAACCACTTTGGAAAACAGTATGGAGGCTTCTTAAAAAACTAAACATAGATCTGCCATATGATCCAGCAATACCACTCTTGGGGATATACCCAAAGTAATGCGACTCAGGTTATTCCAAAGGCACCTGCACACCCATGTTTATTATAGCACTATTCACAATAGCCATGTTATGGAAATAGCCAAGATGCCCCACTACTGACAAAGGGATTAAGAAAATGTGGAGTTTATAAACAATGGAATTTTACTTAGCCACAAAGAAGAATGAAATTTTGTCATTCACAAGTAAATGGATGGAACTGGAGAATATCATCTTAAGCGAAGTTAGCCAGTCTCAGAATAACAAAAATTGTATGTTTTCCCTCATATGCAGACTTTAGACCTAAAACAAATGAAGTAATATTATTGGACATGGGTCACACGCTAAGGGGAGAATGTGTACAGGAGGAATAGGGAAATGTAGGAAACTCAAAACTTGAAAGTGTTTGATGTGCCCACTGTAGAAGAGCAAATAAAGTAATCTTAAACTGAGAGAGGCCACTATGGGAAGGGGACCAGGAAGTAGTGAAGAGATCTGGTAAAGATGAACCAATTCAGGTTGTAATACACATGTGCATGGAAACAATGCTAGGAATCCCTCTGTATAGCTATCCTTATCTCAACTAGCAAAAATGCTATGTCTTATTACCGCTTATGTCTTCTCTTCAACAAAATTGGAGAAGAAGGCAGAACAGGTTCTGGAAACATGGGGGGGTGGGAGGGAGACAGAGGGAGTGGGAGTAGGGGGAGAGATGGCCCAAACAATGTATGCACATATTAATAAATGAATAAAAAATAAAAAATTACTACAGCAGCATAACAAAATTTTAAGTTGTCTAATAGAAACAATTAGCCAGATTTGAATACAGACATCACAAACACACGATTAGTCAATAAGCATATGAAAAGTATAACTGTCAGTAGTTATAGGGGAAATTAAATTAAAATTACAGTAAAATACTATAACTGCAAGTAAAATTTTAAAAGACCAGTAATACCTAGTGCTGGTGAGAATATTGAGCAACCAGAAGTCCCATAAGCTGCTGCTAAGAATACAAAATGTACAACCTCTACCAGACCACAGTGATAAGCTTATGGAAATACTTTGGAAAAGACAAACAAAAAAGCCAAAAACTTTCAACTATATTAATAAATATATTAATTATAGTAAAGAATGGAAGACCTAAATATTTCACAATATAGTAGTTATATTTAAAATATTATATATCCTTATAATGATTTGATGAAATTTTAATGAAGTGAGGAATTTATAAGATAGATCTAAATAGAAAAAAGTGTGAATATGAAACTGTTTTGTTGGATTAAAAATAAAAAAATTTAAAACTATGATTAATTTATCTTTCACACACTTTCCACTCATTAGTTCTATAGTCAGAAAAATGTGTATTTCAAAATAATGATTGTTTGGAATAATTACATAAGATTAATGATTACTATAAAATATTTAGTGTAAAGTTTGAATTCATTGTAACTTGACACATGGAAATTGTTTTAATGTTATTAGATCCAAGTTGAACAAGAAAGCAGCTGAATTTGGAAATAACTAGGACAAACAACAGATTGAATACACAGTACAGAAATATAAAAGTGATACTTTCCAGATAAATTATGCTTAGCTCTTTAACCACCAAATTTTTCATGTTAAAATTCTGTTGAAACTCTTTCTAGCATACACTTCATACTTTCTTGCCTATTAAATATATTATAGTGACCAAATTGTAGCTCTCCTACCTCCTACTTGGAGGAATTTATGTAATAGCTTCTGACTATTGTTATTAACAAAATAGGAATAATAAGGTAACTTCTCTCACAATATCATTAACTGTGAAAGATAATTTACATAAATTAGTGTATTAAGTATAAAATAATAAATATTAGTTTTATTATTATTACTACATGTGGAACACTGGGCATTCCTTAACTTTGATTTTTTTTTTTGTATTTAACTTTTATGTTTATCATGTTATTGTTGTACTGGGGATACATTGTGACACTGACAGAAGTTCTTATAATATATCATAGTTAAATTCACCCCCTCCATCATTCTCCTTTCCTCCCCCTTTCCTGAAGAAATTTCAGCAGTTCTCATTTTTCCATTTTCATACATGAATACATAATATTTCCACCATATTCACCCTCCTGCACCCTTTCCTTACATTCTCCACATCCCACTGGTACCAACCCCCAGACAAGATCTGTTTTACCTTCCTGTTTTCCATTTTTTAAAAAAAGACATTTTAGTTTCTTTGAGGGGGTGGGGGAAGGGGGGAGAAATGACTCAAACATTGTATGCACATATGAATAAAAGAAATTAAAAAAAAAAGATTGGTATACCAGGAGTTTCATTGTGACATTTCCATGTGTATATGTCTTATAATCCAAATTGTTTTGTTCCATCTCCTTTCTACTTCAGTCCCCTTCTTGTGGTAGATTTCAACAGGTTTAAAAGTTCTGTATTCGTTCTTGTATAGAAAGTACATCAATCATATTCACCTTCTTAACTTCCTTCTTTTACCCTCCTTCTCGCATTAGTGGCCTCTCCTTAGTGTGACCTATTTTTCACAATATGATTTGTATTTGAATTGGGCCTATATTCCACAAATGAGAGAAAACCTGTGGCCGCCGTTGGCTTTCTGAACATGGTTAACTTCACTTAACTATAACTCTGATTGACTGACTCAAGGAGAATGATGGAGGGTATGAATTCAACTGTTACATATTGTAAGAACTTTTGTAAATGTCACAGTGCACCCCCAGTACAACAATAATGTATTAATAAAATAAATCTAGCAACCCTAAAATTTAAAAAAAGAGTAATGTCTTCAAAGTAATGTATTTAAGACCTGAAAACTGTTATCAACCCACCCATTAAATTGTCCTAGATCACTCACTCGTCATTACAGTTCTTCTCTCTGCCTTCTCCTATCTGTTGTTCCAAGCTACTTTTCTTAATGCTTCTAGTTCAAGTAATCTTCTCTCCTTTATGACATGCTGTTTCTAATTTGCTGTCATATATCAAAACTTGTCAGAAATCTTTTAAGAAGTGTCTAAAGTAGTTATATATTGACTATCTAGATTAATATTTATTGCTTTTTTTTTAATATAAGCTTTTTCCCTCCAATTTGTATCTTTTGAGTAGAGTGTGTTCAAGATAGTTTTAAGTTGATGAATGTTCCAGGTTAATGGTAATACTTGTATCAGTAAATATTGTAAGTATATCATGATTATATATAAAAATTTAAATATTAGATGAACATTAAAAGTCTTGAAAACTTTCAGTGAAATAAGAAATGCAGCAACTAGCATGACTTGAAGTTAGCACTCAAAGCATTGTGAACAGAATGATACAGAATGTGACAAACTATATCATGTGCTACATGTGTAATGTTTCAGTCAATGACACCACATATACAGTGGTGGTCCCACAAAATTATAATGGATCTGAAAAATGCCTAACACCTCATTTTTATTGACATTTTTCTGTGTTTAGATATGTTTAGAAACACAAAGATTTATCACTGTTCAGGTGTGTAGCCTAGAAGCAATAACCTATACAGCCTGGGTGTTTAGAAGGCTGTACCATCTAGGTTTGTGTAAGCGCACTCTGTGATATGCATGCAATGACAAAAATCACCTGATGACATTTCTCAGGACAGACTCCCATTAGTAAGTGACATTTGACTATGCTATGAGTTCTGGGTTCTGTGTAAGCTCTGTCATTGACTTAGTTTTATTATTTTATTTATTCAAATAGCTTTAACTGTAGGAATTTATAGTTTCTTGTCTATAAAACATAACAGTTAAACTACATTTTCACTGTTGGCCTTTTCAGTTGCAAAATTCTATGATTTTTTTGCACCTACAGAAAATTTATTGGTACAAATTGCAAAAAGGAGAAGATGAAATATGAACAATGAAAATTTTAGTCATTTACAGTACTCTCACATGTTTCTGATTATGGGAACTTACATTTAAGTATAAATTCTGAATATTTATTTACAAAGGAAAAAGTATATGAGATATCCATCAAGGACAGAAAAACTATAATAAAGTGTGTTTTACAAATGACACAATAATGCAAAGTTGCAGATAGTGGGAATTATAAAATGTGTATTAATCTGTTGTGCCTCTCCTTGTATGTGTCAGGAATTGATAGACTAGAAAGTAAGAAATCTTATTTTAATACAAGGATGTAGTGCTTGTTATAAGAAATAATGTGAATGTTATGGAACAACTTAGTATGTAATATAAAAATAATCATAAAAATTTAAACATGTGATAGATCTTTAAAGATCCTTTAAAAGCCAATAGCCTTTTCTCCTGAAGTAGATTTTATTATGCCTTTTTAGACCCTGTTCCTATTTCTTATTATTCTTAAATATATTTTCTGATAAAAATGTATCATTTATTAAAGTAGATAATTCATGTCAAAACAAAAAAGGAATTTTATCTTTCTATCATCCATGTTAAATTACCCTGTCAGTCAGTTATTGCTCCTTTTTCCTGAAACACTTACTTAAACAAATTTTCAGAATAATATGGGCTTGGTAAAGTAATTTTCACGGGAAAAGGTCCTTTTTAAATTTAAAGGAATTAAGAAATAAAAGTCTCTCTCTCTTTCTCTCTCTCTCTCTCCTCTCTCTCTCTCCCTCCTCTCTTTCTTCTCTTTCTCTCTCTCTCTCCTTTCTCTCTCCTTTCTCTCTCTCTCTCTCCTTTCTCTCTTTCTCTCTCTCTCTCTTTTTATCTCTGTCACTGTATTTTCAGGTTTAACTGAACTGAATGATAGTCCAGGTCCCCTGGAACTTGAGCGCTGCAAGTCTCCCACTTCAGGTAAACATGAGTGGTATTTTTTAAGCTTCTGGTAATTCACTGTAATAAACTATTGCTTTGTTGTCATAATTTTTATAATATTAAATGAATAGTTTCAGTAGTTATAGTTCAGTTTCTGAAAATTAACCACAGGCAACTTTAATTCCAAAATCAAATAGAAATGGATGTCTTTAAAAATATTCCTGGCCTAAAATAAGATTTAAAGTTTAAGTGCCATATTATAAAGACATTTTAAAGAAAGATTATTTTGTAGATAAATTAAAATGCTTAATAAGTATCAAATAAAAAAGGTACTCTTAGTTGGGCACCAATTGCTCATGCCTGTAATCCTAGCTACTTGGAAAGCTGAGATCAGGAGGATTGCAGTTCGAGGCTTGCCCAGCCAAAAAGTTAGCAAGACCCCATGTCAGCCAATAGTTGGTGGGCACAGTGGCATGAGCTTGTCATCCCAAGCTATTCAGAAGGCTAGGATCAGGAGGATTGTGTTTCCAGGCTGGTCTGGGCAAAATATAATACCCTATCTCCAAAATAACCAGAGCAAAAAGGGCTGCAAATAGTAGAACAAGCACAAAGCCCTGAGCTCAAATCCCGGTACTGCCAACATTTAAAGAAAAATAGGTGATTTTATACAGAAACTTTGTCATCTTATGGCAAGGGCTGAATTGGTGGGAAATATAAAGCATAGGTTCAGGAGTAAACAAAAACGTTTCTCTGGACCACCATTTTGAAAATGCGTATTTACTGACAGAAAGAAAAATGATAATATAATGTTATGAAATAATACATCAAAATAAAGTGTGAGCCCATTAAAATATGTATGTAAATATGAAGATAAAAATTATTACAGATAAATCCTTAAGGTATGCAAAAAATTAACAGAAACTTAGGTGATGGGATTACAAGTAGTTAAGTTAAATTTTAACTTACCTGATTTTCCTATAATTAATATGTAATAATTTTCCTATAATTAATATGTAATAATGTATAAATTTTAAGCACCCAAAAATATTAGGTATATCTTTTATGCTGAATGGTAGATCTGGTTTTACAGAGTATCAAAAGAGGGGGCTGAGGATACAGCTAAGTGGTAGAATGGTTGCCAAGAATATGGAAGGCCCTGATTTTGAACTCCAGCACTACAAAACTATAAAATGATATCAGAGTATCAAAAGATTGTTGTCCTGTTTATTTACATTATTTTTGTTTGAAACATATTAGCTTATAAAAATTTAAGATGTCTTTGTAAAGCATGTACTTATACTTTAGAAATTAAGAATTACAACATTTCTTCAAAAGTTGGTAATTCCTTTAAAAGTTGTTAATTCTTTATTCTTATTCTTAAGGAATCTAGGATTTCTAGAACCTAATTTTGTCCTATATGTTTTTTCTTTTAATTTTTACTATATTGCTTTTATTTTAAAAACTGCCTCACTCATTTACCCTTTCTTTTGCATTCTTATTGGCACCATCCTTGTCTTTATTTCCTTTATTCATATATATTGGCACCATCCTAATGTATGTCATATTTCAAAGTTAACTTCCTTAAAATATTAGTTTGGTAATATTTTCTCACAGTTAGAAATCTTTAATATAATACAGTATCCCATATCAAATTTCTATACTTGACTTTAAATTATCATCTATAATCTGAATGTGAATAATAAATATGTATCTATACAGTTCAAAAAAGAAAATAAGCATCAAATCAATTTTAAAAGATTTTTGTTAATCTCATAGGTTGAAAGGATATGTCAAATTTATTAAATAAAAAAAATTTTACCTTTTACATACTATAATTAGTGTTGAATACCTTTTTGTATGTTTAAGAGGTCTTTAAATATTTTGTTTTGTGAATCATCTGTAGACCTGTTTTCCCTTTTTATATATCAATTACTAGCACCTTTTCATAGGGAGACTCTCTCTTTTGGTGGATCTTGAGTCTGAAGGTAGGGCTTCACACTTGCAAAGTAGTACTCTACTGCTTGAGCCACATCTCCAGTCCATTTTGCTCTGGTTATTTTGGAGATGGGGGTTTCATAAACTATTTGCCTGGGCTAGCCTCCAACTGTGATCCTCCAGATCTCAACCTCTCAAGTAGCTAAGACTACAGGCAAGAACCACCTGCACCCAGTTTAGGAGATTATCTCTTTATGACACAAGATCCAAATGCTTTTCTCAATTTAACTTTCAACTTTGCTGTGGTATTTCTTTCCTTGGGTAGTTTCTGGTAATCAGACATTGATATTTTAAGGTTCTTCTTTCTTTACACCTAACAGTTTAATTACCGTTAGAATTGCTTACTCTATGAAGTTTGAGTAACATCTTCCAATTAAATCTGTTACCTCCTGTGGTTTTTTTTTTTTCATTTTGTATATTTGGTTTGTTCTTTTTAAAGATAAATATCTTCATTACAGAAATTGTGCAATCATATGCAAAAGTTGGCATTCTATTTTTCTTTAATTGTAGTAACAGTCGATTTTATTTTTTACTTAGCCTCAAACAATAGGTTTAATTTTTATTTTTAACTTATTAACAGCTATTTTTGTCTTTATTAGGTACTTTTGCTTTCCTTTGGTTATTTCTTTTTTCATCTGTTTGTGGTATACAGTTACTTAATTCTTTTGTTTACTATTCCTTACGTATTGATATAAGTAGTCAATGCTAAATTTCCCTTTGAACTCTACACCAAATTTATCAAATAATTTTTCACAAATGTAGATTTTATTAGCATTATTTTCTATATAATGAGCAATTTGCTTTTCTTTCTTTGACCCTAGTTATTAAGGTGAGTATGTAGCATTATGTAGTTAAGTCTTTGGTGTTCTTATATATATTCTGAGTATTAGGCAATATTAAAATAATATACTAATAATGTGTCACACGTTCTTTGTATTTACTACTTTTATTTTTAATAATATTTTTGCTGAGTATAAGATTCAATTGGTAGAATACCTGCCTACCTAGCAAGTGCAAACTCCAGTGCCACAAAAAAGTATATTTAGGCTGTCTTAGTTTTTGTGCAGATATTTAAAAACCATATCTACAGATTAAAGCATAATGTTTGCCATTTCTTACCATTGTTCATTTCAGTGTTCATTGTTCATTTCATATTACACTTTCTTCACCTGAGTTTCACCTTGTTTACTATTTACCATAATTCTTTACTAGTACTATACTCTTATTTTTCTATTTTGAAATTTTGGACTACCTTGGCCCTAACTACTTTTGGGCAAACCTTTTTTTTTTAAGTTATAATACATAAACCTCAAAGTGCATACATCTTAGGAGTTCAGTTGGATTTATTTTACAAGTGAATCCACCATGTAAATAATACCAAGATCAAGATAGAAAATGTCATTGGAACCTCAAGAGCTTCTCTCAAGTACCTCTTAGCCACTAATCTCCATAAGGGTACCAAGTAATCTGACTTTTATCAGTATATATTATTAGTTTTATGGGGTTTATTAGTATAAATTAGTATTATGGTACTCTCACATGAATGAAATCCTATAGAATTTACTTTTTCTTGCTTATTTTGCTCAACATTATTTACATATTACATTCATCAATGTTGCAGCATTATTTTTCGTTGCTATGTAATAATTATATGAATATACCTCAATTTATTGTTGCTGGAACATTTAGATGGTTTTCAGCTTGGAGCTAGTTATAAATGAGGCCACTATACAACCAATCTTGTACATTTTTAATGCAAATATAATCTCATTTCTATTGTATTTGTATGTGAAAGTGAAATTTTGAGGATACACGTCACACAGAAGTTCAACTTTAGTAAATATGACCAATGAGTTTTCTAAAGTAGTTGCACTGATTTTAACTCCCACTTAAAATGTTCAAGAGTTCTATTTGTTCCATATGCTTACCTATGTTTAATATTAGGATGTTTTTAAAGCATCCTAATATTAGTGTATATAGTAATATCTCATTGCATATTAAATAGGATTGCATTAGACATCCCTGGTGCCTAGTGATTTTTAGGAATTTTAAAATAAAAAATTTTAAATAAAATATGTGTACTGGTTGTTAAAATCTTTTTTTTGTGAAGTATTTAAGGCTTTTGCTCACGGCTATTGGATTGTCAACTTTTTTATTGATTTATTATTTACTTATTTACAGGAAGTATGTGTGTGTGTTTTGGATAAAGGTCTTTTTGGATATATGTATATTTACATATATACTATATATATATATATGTATTTTATATGGATAAAAATATCTTCTCCCACTCTGTAGTTTTCCTTCTACTCTCTTAAAGTCAGTAATAATGCTAGTACAATTCAATTTACCAATCTTTTGTTTTGTTGTTAGTGCTTTATGTGTTCTGTTTAAAGAAAATCTTTGTTAACTCCAAGATCATGAAGCTTTCTTCCCCCATATTATCATCTAGAGGCCTTATTGTTTTGCCCTTTGTATTTAAGTTAAAGTCCTGTTTGGAATTTACTTCTGTGTAATGTAAGGAAGAAGCCAAAGTTAATTTATACTATTTAATATGCAATTATTAAGCAAAATGTATAGAGAAATTACCCTCACTGCACTGAAGTGGAAATTTTGTCAAAAATGAGTAGACTTTACTATGTGGAGTTGTGTGTGTGTTTGTAGACTTTGTGTCCTATTCCATTAGCATGGCCTGTTTACTGTCATTTATTCAAACCACACTCTTTTAGTTACTGTAGTTTGATAAAAATTGCTGAGTTATAGTTTCTCCAATTTTGTTTTTGGGGTTTTTTTTTAAATTGTTTTAGCTGTTCTAAGTTTTTTGTATTTCCATATAACTTTCAGAAATAATTCTCTTTCACATAAATATGCTTAGATTTCATTGCAATTTTAAAGGATCTATAGACCTGTAGGTTGCATATAACTCACATATTCAAAAACAATTTTCCTTTTGGTATCACACATTGATGTTGTGCTCTTTATCTCAGTAATGTTTTTCATCTTTTAGTTTTCTTTGTAGAGGTCTTACATATCTTTCATTAAATTTATTTCTTTTCATTTGATTTTTCTTCCATTTTAAATGTTTTTTTTTAAATTATTCCTATCTATAGTATAAAAATGCAATTGATTATTTTGGCAGTATTGGGGATTGAACTCAGGCACTCTGCCACTTGAAGCATGCCTCCAGTCCTCTTGCTATTAGTTTGTTTTTGAGATAGGTTCTCACACTTTTGCCTGGTATGGCTTCAGTATATGACCTCCTACCTCTGCCTCCTAAGTAACTGGGATTGCAGGCATGTTCACCACAGCTAGCTTAATTTTTATATATTGAGCTTGCATACAGCTAACTTGTGAAATTCTTTAATTCTAATTGGTTATAAATTCTTTTGGATTATCTATGTACCCAATTATGCCCCTTTCTAAAGAAAAATATTGACTAGAATCTCCAAATATTATTGAATACATACAGTATAAGCAACATCTTTTCCTTGTTCCCAATCTCAGTATTTCATAATTAGCTATGATAATTGCTGAACGTTTTTGATAAATATCCTGCTTCTAGCCTGCTACCTTTGGTGTTCCTTCTTTTATCAAGGTTAGAGCAGATCTAGAAACATCACCAACTTTTTGTCTCAAGACAGCCTGAGGGAACTCTGTATGCAATCAAGTAGATTGCTTTAAAGTAGAAAAGTTTTGAGTTTGGAGTATGTTTTTTGGGGGCAAAAATGACATACTATGATAAGATTCACTGATCACTTTGATACTAATAATGGCAATTGGATGTTGCTATATTTCTTAATGTATAAATACCATTTAATAGTCAATACTCTTCTTGGGTTCTTTCTCTTTTTAATTTTTCCTTTAGTGCAGTGGTTCTCAAACTAAAGCTACATCAAAATCAGGTGACAAGTGTTACTACACAGATTGCTGCGGGCCAAAGATTCTAATTCAGTAGATCTAGAGTGAGGCCTGAAATTTTGCATTTCTAGCAAGATCCCAGCTGGTGTTAATGTTTCTAGTCTCTGAGCCACTGCAGCACCATTGCCATGCTAAGATTATAGTTAGTGGTGGAGCACTTGCCTAAAAAGTGAGAGGCCCTGGGTTCAATCCCAGTAAGGGGCTGTGGGGGTGGGAGGGAGGAAAGAAAGAGAAAGAGGAAGAATCATTGTCCTGCAGAACATTTTTAAAAATATTTTTCACTAGTTAACCTCCCCAGTGCTATATATTTTGGGAACTTAGAGTTCTATCCCTTTAAATCTAATGAAAATATTGAAAGTATATTCGAGTTAGGACATAGGGAAGCCAGGACTTGGTAATCATTTTATGTCTCTGGTTTTCCATGTGGATCTCAAATTCAGTAAACTATACCCCAGAAATGTATGGGTAATATAAAAGTGAAGGTTCAGACTATTAAATATTTTCTTGAGGCTAAAAAAGAAAACAGAGTAGAAATTGGGAGCTGAAAGAATCCAGTGAACCAACTGGAATGCTGATGTGCTCAGGTTCAGAATAATATGTTTCTTTCGTAATATTTATTCATCTACTCAACTACTTAGCAACTAATTTTCAGTTAGACATTACACTATCCATTGAAGATAAATTAATGAAAAAATAAACATATTTCATCACAAATGTAACTTATGGCTTATCTTTAGACACAACCGTCACCCTATAATTATGCAAATTGTTAATACTTTTTAAATCCTTTTTCACTCACCATGTAAAGTTGTGCAATTTGTGTCCTATACACACTCACTTTCCAAGAGGGTAAGTAAGTACTAACATTAAGCCCTTGTTGAAAGTTAGCTCCACTTTCTTGGCACAGAACTTTAATTCCGTAATGAGAACAGTCCTTTTTTAGACAAAAAGTTGAAAACATCAAGCTTTTAACTACAAGGTTGTGTCTTTCCACAAGCTGTACCTTTTATTTTAATCCCTTACCCAGATGTATATCTTTTTCTAGGCTAACATCTGATCCTGACACTGTCACTTCCTTTATAGCTATCCACCCTCATAATTCTCAGTGTCCAAAATCTACAAAAGACTTATTATGGATCAACTAAAGGTTAGGGTGACAAAAATGTTTATCTTTATTCAAGATCTCTATTTAAATATCATAGAGGTTAGTGTCACAAAATAGTAAAAAAAAAAAAAAAAAAGTACTCTTTTTCTCAGGCTTACACTAGAGCTGGGATCTTATAGCCTAGTTTGAATATTCCTTCTGGATAAATTCTATGTCCCTAAAGTCCCACTACATCCTTTAAGAAGCTCTTTTCTGTCTTCTGAACAGTCCTGTTGTGGCAATACCTATGTTTATTTCATGTAAAGGCACAAAATAGAGACTGTGCCGTACAGTTAGGAAATTTACCTTTAAGGTTAATTCTTGGTTCACTTACTTGGGTTAAGAAATTACATGCCAATAGTTTTGTATTCCTTCCTTTAGGACTTGCTACCAGAACTCCTGAGGCAGCACTAGGCTTTTATAGGAATGAAATACCAGCTGTGAGACAGAGGAATCAAGTACATCACTTCCCAGGTAACTGTGAAAATCTTTTCTATGAACAAAGCAAAATATTGTTTCTCCACAATTTTCTAGACTTCACAATTTTTCTCAAGACTTTTTTCTTTGTTGTACTGAAAATACAGGTCTCTCATAGTAAATAAGGACAGATTTCCTGAAGACATTGTTAAAACCAGAGACACTGATTTCATAATATATAAAGTATGAATTCTTGAAGTTTCTGTGAAAGGCTTTGAAACATTCCATAGAATTTTTAACTATTAACCTAAATAGTTTCATCAGGCCTGTAAGAAATAAGGGAGAATTCAGAGAAAATTTATGAAAACTTATGAGCCCTAATGTAATGAGATATTATAAAATTCTCTGTAATTCTTCATAATACAATGAAATATTTTCTATAATCAACAACCATGATTATCATGGAGACTCCACCAAAGAATTATCTCTTTAGAAGTATTAGTTGTAACTTAGCCATGACAAAATAGAAATTCTTCACTAGAAATCAAAAAGTGAATCCAGTTTTTCAAGAAACAACTAATCAGTAGGTTTGAATAAGAAACTTCTACCCTATAGTAGTAGCCATATTCATACATTGATTCAAGGTTTAACCTGCTCCTAAAATTTTGATTCAGATGTACAACCAAGGTCTTTTTCAGACTTATTTAAGGCTAGTACAACAACCCTCTGATGAACCAAGTGCACTACCCACTGACTTTGCATTGCATTAGGAGTTGGTAAAAAGGGCATAAATAGGTGATTGAAGGAGATGGTACAACCAAGACACATGAGGCCACCTATACAAAAGCATGATGTGATGCCTAAGTTCCATTTGTCTTTAGGGCTGAGCATATGATCTCTTTCTGGCCTAAGTGTGGTAAGCCACCAAACTGATTTCCCTGTTCATTACTATATTGGACTTAAGTTTGGATAGCATGAGTCTAGGAGTAGAGATAAATAGTTTTGCAAAGGCTTATAAACTGGTGCTGTTGTGGAGCTTGGCCATCATATCCTCTTTAGGCCTGAATTTATAGATAAATGTTAATGTGCATATTTCCATAAGCCAGTCCTTTCGCATAAAGAAGAAGGAGAAGAGAGAATCAAACTGTCATAGGTCTAATACTTGTTGAAACAACATTCCCTGAACTCAGCTAGAATTCCTGTTACTATTTGCTGTGTTATTTTTTATGATCCAAAACAAACAGTTTTTCATTATCTGAAAAATTAAAGAAACTGTTCTATGTGAGGAGATTTTTATACAACTCATTATGAATCAAGTGATAATGTCACCCTAAAAAGAGACAGTGGAATCTTAAGACATGCTGTTGGTTCAGAGCAAAAAATGTAACAGAACTATGTGCTTCCAAATGCTCTTGTAATAGAGGCACTACTATCCTTAAAACTACCACTTTCTATTCCTCACTAGAAAATGGAAGACCAAATTTTATGAGAGGAAAAATGTAATAAAGAAGGAACTCAAAAAAAAAAGCCCTAAGCTTGAAAAAATCTATTTATAATCACTTTTGTAAACACAGCAAAGTTGTATATCTAGCTATATATCTATCTATACCTGTTTCTATATTTAATTGAACAACTAAGAGCAGTATCACTTTCTTTTGTGGAAAATCTGAGATGCATCTCAGGAAGTGCTTCCTGTGGAACTGTCCAAAGGAAAGTCCTGTAGATTGGTTAATATTCATGAAGCTCTAAAGCATTGTTTCTCAAAATGTAATCTGTTAACCTTTTGACATTGGTATCACTTACAATATTTCTTAAAATACACATTTCTGCAGATCTGAGAGTACCTGGAGGTGGCATGAATTATCCTCAGGTGCTTTAAAATCTGGCCTATGGAACTAGAATCAGTTACTCTTATTGCTCCAGTGTTTAAAACTGAAATGAATGGTAAATGGTAAAGAAAAGTAGCTTAAACTTGAATAGAAGGAAATTTTGTAGCAATTATAGCAACTCAAAATTTGAATTTTTCTTAACTCTTTGAAGGTTTCTATCATGGAAGTAGTCAACATGAAATGGGAAGAATATTGTAGAAGAAACAGTGGATTTTGAATGGGAGATTGGCTTACGTGGCCTGTCAGTTTTCCTTTGAGCTCTCTTCCCTGTGCAGACTGCTAAGCCAATGAGTAGAAAGAAGTTTCTATTTCTGTTTTCTCTCCTTTGGTTAATATTATGAAATGAGAATGGCATATACATTCTATCTTAGATAGCAGTAAAAAATAAAGACATTTGGAGAGCTGCATTCCCATGGGTGCATTACAAAATTTTCTTTTCTCAGGAGGCCTTGGAAGTGGGGAAGGAGGAACAAAAAGACATTTAGGGAAGGTGCGGGAGGGTTGCCAAAGGCCTGGGCAGGGTGACCTGGATCATCTGGCACCCTGCTGAATGGGTACATCTTGTGTAGAAGGGTCCTTGGATTTCCCCCAACCCCACCCTCACCTCCAGCCATGTTGATGGCAGAGGCAGAGAAGATAAGAATTTATAACCTGTTTTCTTGCTGGAGGAAAACTTGTCATCTGGCTTTGCAGAGAATGTTCCACCGTACGCTCATAGTACATTATCTATACCATGTGCTAGGATATCACATTTAAAAGGACAAAAAAAAAATAAAATACTTGAATGAGCTTATATTATAATATTAATATTATTGAGAGTATCTGCTTTCCAGGCTGAAGTGATTCATTCATTATTCTAGTCCTGCTTTAGTCCTTTGTAATTTGTGGTAATTATGCTTTTCTTTTTAATAAAAAAAATGTATAAAAATAAAAACTTGAAAAGGCAAAAAAAATTTTTCTTTTATTCAAGCTCAATCTACTCTCTCTTACCATTTACCAATTTGTCTCAGTTCAAACCTCTGGAGCAATAAAGAATAATTGATTCTTTCACATGCCAGATCTTAAAGCACTTGAAGACACTTATGGCCACTTCCAGGCAATAAGTATTAATAAGTTTTCTGAATGCATTTCTAATGTTACTTTCCTCTTACCTTCTAACACTTTAATTTTCTAGGTAATTTGAAAGATGAGTAAGAATTTAGTAGAGTTTAGGAGGAAGAATATTCATGCATAAATAACAGAGGCCTGTTACTAATATTGTTTTTAAGGATGTTCCCTCATTAATCCTACCATCTAGTCTCTCTTTCCCTCCCCCAGTTACACAATTGAGAATGAGATCTGTGAGAGTGGGTATAGTTTTCAGGAAGGAGGTAGTCTGCAGGGAGTCAAAAAAGGTAGGTGGCAAACTGGGATGGGGGCTGGGAAATTCCAAACACTGGAGCAGATTTGAGAACCAGAGTTAGACAGTAGAATATAGGAGATAAATTTTCCATCAGAAAGAACAACGGGAAATGGAAAGATAGCTGTAATTGTAGTTACTGTCCTGCTGTATGAATGTGGACTTTTTGACACTAGGCAGGGACTGTTTGTCTTCATTTTGAAAGACCTATTTTAAAATAACATAGAAATCATTAAAAAGAAAGAAGTAAGAAACATATCCTGCATTATGATGAATTAGTTTCTGTTAAAAAATTGTTTCTGGAGTACAATTATTACATATATTTTTAGTTTGCCATATTTTGATATACATATCTTTTTGTGCTGATAATTATATGATTAAAATCATGATTAACCAAATGATTAAAATCTAGTTTGAGTTCCTCTTAATCTTTATATAATTATCTTTGAATGCCTTTTTATAGAGACATTATCCTACTGCTATTATCTTATTACAGAAATAGTATTTATGTTTGCTTTCATACATTGTTTAACGTGGCAAATTATAGTCAGCAGTCTATATATAGTCTTCAGGCCAAATATCGCTTGCTACCTGGGTTTGTATGACTTGTGAATTAAGAGTGGGCATTAAATTTTTAAGTGGTTAAAGTAAAAGACAAGTGGAATTTCATGATTCATGAAGAGTATATTAAAGAGTATATTTAAGTTTATATTTATCCTCAAGCTTTATAAAACCTATTGCAAAGCATAATCAGTTGAAACATCATAGACAATATCAACAATGCTCTGTGACATCTAACAAAATTACAGTGCAGAATGATGTAGGGATTTTTCCAAAGCTGTATAACTAAGTAGTAACAAACCAGAACTTAAGAGGCATGTCCTCTGATTTTTTTTTTTTTTTTTTTTTGGTGGTGCAAGGGTTTGAACTCAGAATCTTGCACTTGCTACACAGCCAATGTGCCACCTGAGTCACACCCTAGCCCTTTCTAAATTTTTTTTTTCAGATAGGGTCCTGCATTTTTGCCTAAGGCCAACCTCAGACACAGTCTTCCTAAGTAGCTCAGATTACACTTGTACACCACTATATTTTCTGCATTTAAATAGAATATTCTTTATGCCATATCATCTTGCATTTTTATTTTCAAATACTATTTCTTTTCTTTGGTACTGGGGATTTAACTCAGGGCCTCATGTTTGTTAGACAAATGATCCTACCGCTTGAGCTATTCTTTCAGTCCTAAGATACCATTTGTACTTATAAATAAAATCACTTATTAGAAGGTATAAGTTAACTAATAGTCAGTATGAGTCCTAATAAAGTACTGACAAAAGATCTCTAATATGATTTTCCCTAAATGTTTTTCTCCCTATGATACATACATTGTAGTTAAATATTTAATGAGGTATCAAATGTAAATTTTTTCAGTAACAGGCAGATAAGAAAGAAGTCTTTTAATAAATTCTGATTTTCTTGATTTAGACAGATGTTTTCTAGATAACTTGATATATAATACTATAATTAAGTTCATTTCAAATATTTTATATTCTCAAGAATTTTTTATCTACTTCAGTTTCCTAGTATTCCAATATTGATGCCATTATTTCATCTACCATAGACATAGTGGTTTCCTTGATTTGATTTGTTTACATTATAAGTAATAGAATTTTCTTTTTTCAATTTTAAAAAATGTAGACAAGGTTAATCAGTTATTACCCTTTTTGTAGCAATTTATGATATGATCTTATACATTTGTTGTAAAAAATCTCTACCTGTTAGATATAGCTGAAATTTATTTTTGTCCTTTCCAAATTAAAAAAGAAATTACTTCTCACAACACCTGTGAAAGACACTATAAAAATGTTCACTTGTTTGCTGTAAGAATAATTACTTTTCTCATGTTTGTTTGCATATTAAATATTTACCACTGAGTAGCAACCCAACTGACACCAGAACAGTATTTCTGCTTCCATATGTACTCATTAAATATAATAATGTTTATCAAGATATTAATAATTAGAGCCAGACATAGTAGTGCACACTTTTAATCCCAGCTACTCAGGAGGGGGAAGTAGTGGCATCATGGTACAATGCTGACCTAGACCTATCTAAAAAACAAACTAAAAGCAAAAGGACTAGGGCATGTCTTAAGTGACAGAGCGCTTGATTAGCAACTGAAGACCCTGAGTTCAATACTTAGTACCACCAAAAAAAATTAATAATTTATTATAAAACATTCTGTCTGTCTAATTTTCAAGCCATGTATATGTGCACAACTGGTTTGAAAAATTTAATTAAAATAACTTGAAATGTCAAAAAAAACCCCAAAACATTCTGTCCTCTATATTCTTCATTTTATATGATTAACAACTGCCTTTTTCCTTTTTCTGTTGTTTCAGTTAAAGGATCAAGAAAGTTAAGTCTGCCAACAGATCTTAAGGCTGATCTCGGCACAGTAGGCAAAAGCCAACAATTTTAAGTTTTCTTAACATTCATTTGGCCGAACATTTTTACCAACCAATCCGTGAATTACACAAATTTTCTAGTTGGCAGAATTTAATAGCTTTCCAAAAAGACTTTCTTAAAAATCACCATACAGTTCTGTTGGCAGCATTCAGCATTTTATTTGTTAATAATCATCTTACAAAATTATGTTTTATAAATCATTAAGCACCAAGGTATGTAATGTTTTATTTGTTTTCTTTTTATCATGAAAATGTTTTTAAAGCATTCAATTATCATGCATATAGACTTTTTGTGACAGTAATCATATAAATGAATATATATTTTGGACTTATTTTTCCTGTTATGTACATTAGTACCATTTAGAATTAACTGAAAATTTGGTTCACTTTTAGTTTATTTTTAATAGTGGTCACAGACTTATGCATTAAGTCTTTCTCTAAAATATTTTTATTAATAGGCCTTTAGAAATTTTCCTTCTAGAACTTCTAACTGCTTGTTTTAGTGTGGGAATTTTTTATTTTGCTTTTTGAAATTTCTTTGGATAACTTTTATTTTCATTCCCTTTACTCTGACTTAAAGCCATAGCATTAAATCCTACTAATATCAAATGGCTAAAATAACAGAAATGCAAGGATTTGCTTAACTTTTTAAGACCATTGTTACTATTATCAATCTTCTTTTCCCAGAGAAGAAACTGAGGTTAGGTTGTTATTAAATTGTAGAGTTAATCTTTGAACCTCAGTCACAAAACATGGTACCCAAAGTTTATGCAGAATATTCACAACTTCATTTCATTGTATATAAATCAAGTAACCATTATAACACACATAATTTGTGAAATCTAAAATCTAAATACATATGTAGTTGGCCCTCTATATCCAGGGGTCTGTATCTGTGCATTCACCAATGGCAGATCAAAAATATTTTTTAGTCTGTACTGAACATGTACAGACTTATCATTATTTCTAAACAATATGATATAACTGTTTGCATACTGTTTGCACTGTATTAGGTATTTCAAACAATCTAAAGATGATTTACAGTATGAAGGAGGATACCATGAGATTATATACAACTGCAACACAACTATAGGTAAGAGACTTAAGTATCCAAGGATTCTGTTATCCTTGGGGGTCCTGGAACCAATCTGCTGAAGATACTAAGGGACAACTGTAATCCTATATGATTTTAATTAAATAAAATAATCATTTTATTTTTAAATACAGTGGGATGGCATAAAGTGCTGAAAGAAAAAAATAAAATGGAAAATTCTATATCTGGCAAAATTTTCTTTCAAAAACAAAAGAGAATGAAGATATTCCCAGGCAAATGAAAGCAGGAATTCATAATGAGTAGATCATCTGTAGAGGAACACTTTAAAGTCCTATAGGCTGAAATGAAAGGATTTTAAAATAAAGAAAGAACACCAGTAAATGTAACTTCATAGGTAAATATAAAAGCCATAATTACTATAGTTTTGGTTTTTATCTCTGCTTTTTTTGATCCCTATATGATTTAAGAGATGCCCATGTTAAACGATAATTGTATATCTTTCTTAATATATATGCAGTGTATTAAGATGTAATTTATAACAACAACCTAAGAAGAGATAGTGGACTTGCAAAAGAGCAGTTTTATTTGTTATTCAAACTAATTTATTACCAATTAAAAATGTTATTATAAGTTTAGGATGTTAATTTTAATCATCAGAGGAATCATTAAGAAAATAAAAATATTCAGAAAGGAGTTATTCAAAAAAGTACACTAAGGAAAATATAATCAAATAAAAAATAAAGCAATAGTGGAGCAATTAAGGAACCACAACAAAAAGGATGTGACTTTTCAAAAAGAAATAGAAAAATGACAGAGGTGTTTCCTTATCAGTAATCACTTTAAATGTAAATAGGTTACATTCATCAGTTCTCACAGAGAGTAGCAAAATGAAAAAAATTAAAACATATCCAACTATTTGTTATCTATAAAATATTTATTTTAAAACCAAAAGCACAAGCAGATTGAAAATAAAAAGATGAGAGATGATACTCCATGCAAACAATAACCAAAAGAGAGCTGGGATAGTAATGTTAATATCAGACAAAGTACACTTTATGTCTAAAATTGATATAAGGCTAAAGGACATTGAATGCTGATAAAAGATATGATTCATCAAGAAGATATGATTATAAATACCCACCAAACAGCATAGTTCCAAAATATATGAAGCAAACACTGAAGAGAGAATTACACAGTTCTATAATAATAGAGAAGTCAAGCCTTGCTTTTAATAATGGATAGACTGTCCAGACAGAATCAAAAAGGAAATAGAAGACTAGACCAACACTATAAACCAATTAGCCTTAATAGATGTATACAGAGTATTTTTTATAGCAACAGTAAAATACATATTCTTCTCAAGGATCCTATTCTTCTCAAGGGAACCTTCTCAAGGATAAAACATTTTAGTAAATTATAGAAGACTGAAATAAAACAACGTTTTCTCTCCTACCACAAAGAAAATGAATCTAGAAATCACAAGGAACATTGGAAAAGTCACAAATATTTTGGAATTTAGCAACACATTCTAAAATAAAGAGTGTGTCTAAGGGGAAATCAAGGGAAATTTGAGAAAAATGAAAACAAAAACTAAAATTTATGAGTTGCCACAAAAATAGTGATCAGAAGGAAATTTATAACTATAAACACCTATGTTAAAAAGAAGAAAGGTCCCAAATCAATAATTTACTCTACACTATTTGAAACTAGGAAAAGAAGAAATTAGGACCAAAGCCAGCAGAAGTAAAGTGAGAATAAAGATTGTGCCCATCAACCAATGAATGGATAAAAAAAAAAATGTAGTGTGTACCCACAATGGAATATTATTCTGACATAAAAAATAAAATCATGTCATTTACATCACGTTAAGTGAAATAAGTCAGACTAAAAAAGACAAATATCTCATGTTCTCTCTCATATTAGAGTCTAGTACTTAAAAAAGAATGACAAGAATGTAAAACAGGTTCTCTTTGAAGATGGTACCAGCAAGGGGGGAGGATAAAAGAGGGTAGAGGAAGATGAACATGGTTTAAATGCCTTATACACATATATGAAAATAGAAAAATAAAACTGTTTGAAGTTGTTTTAAGAAAGGGGGAGGAGGATAAAGAGGAGTGTTAGAGGGGTGAATCTAATGGGGATATATTGTATTCATTTATGAAAATATCACAGTGAAGCCCCTCTGTATAGCTAATATATTCTAATTTTAAGATGTGGGACAATGGTCCATTCTAAGAAAAATAACTGGGTAGGAGATAAGTACAATAGTGAAAAATAATTAACAAAACCCCAAACATCAACAATTGGCAAAGCTTTACTTAGACTTAAAAAAAAAGGAAAGAATTGCTGGGCACTGGTGGCTGATACCTGTAATCCTAGCTACTTGGGAGACTGAGATCAGGAGGATCATGGTTTGAGGCCAGCCCTGACAAATAGTTCATGAGAGCCCCCATCTCCAAAATAACCAGAGCAAAATGGACTGGAGGTATGACTCAAGCAGTAGAGTGCTTGCTTTGAAAGTGGGAAACCCTGAGTTCAAATCCCAGTCCCACCAAAAAAAAAAAAAAAAGGAAAAGAAGGATACAAATAAAGGCACAAATGAAAGTGGGACCATTATTATCAACCTTCATTGTATGCCAACATTTGATAACAGTATGAAATGGGTAAATTCCAAAAACATTTGCATGACCAAATGTGATTCAAGAGGAAACATAATCTGAACATATTTATAACAAGTGAGATTGAATAAAAAACCTCCCAAAAAGAAAAGTGCAAGGTGAGTTAGCTTCACTGGTGAATTTTATCACACATTTAAGTAATATCACCCTTTCTCAAGCTTTCCTAAAAAATAAAAGAGTAGGGAAGATTTCCTGGTTCATTCTATGATACAGCATTTTTCTGATTTCAAAGCCAAAGAATAACACAATATAAAAAAAAAATGTAAAACATCTCCTTTTGAATATAGATGTGAAAATTCTTGAGAAATTACTAACAAACTGGATGCAATGGCAGGTTAAAAAACCAAGAGGGATATATCCCAGAGTTGCAAGTATACTTCAATGGAAGAAAATTAACAAAGTTAAAGGATATGGAGGCTCATGCCTGTAATCCCAGATTTCCAGATTGAAAGGATTGCAGTTTAAAACCAGCCTGGGTAAAAAAGTGAGACCCCACTGCCCCAGGTACGCCTGTGATCCCAGGTAAGTGAGAGGCCACAGAAAGGAGGATTGCAGTCTGATGCTGCCTCAAGGCAAAAAAACATATATAGATAAATAAACATGAGGCCCCATGTAAAACAAAATCAACAATGTAAAAGCAATACTAATGTAATTAATGAAAAACCACATGATTATCTCAATACAGAAAAAAAAATCAGCAAATTGAGCATGCCTTTCATTATTTAAAATAACAAAGAGAGAAAGAAAAAGAAAAGAAAAAAATAACATTCTAAAAACTAGGAATAAAAGAGAACTTCCTCAAACTGATAAAGGGCGTTTGTGAAAAATCCACATGATAATTAGTTTGGAAAAACTGAAAATTTTCTTCCTTAGGATCCAGGATAAAACATATTTGGTGCTTTACCACTTCTATTCAACATTACACTGGAAGTTCTAGCCAGAGCAAATAGATAAAGAAAGAGAAACAAAAGGATCCTAATTATATATTATATATACTTACAGATTATATATGTATTATATATATATTATTGTGTAATTAAAAGCTGTAACAACTGTAATAAAACTAATAAAGAGGGAAGGAGAGATAAGAAAGAGTAAATATGACAAAAGTACATTTTATGCATGTTCAGAAACATCACAATAAAATGGTTGTATTATGTGAATTTCATTTCAATAAAAAATATAAAATAAATTTAAAACTAATGAAATATGAATAAAGTCTATAGTTCATAGTAATATACTAAGGTTACTTCTCAGTTTTGGAAAGATAGCATGATGATGTTAGCATTACAGGAAACTAGTAAAGAAATACATAAGAAATTTATGTAGTGACTTTGTAAATGTCCTGAGAATCTCAAATTATTCCAAAATAAAATGTATTATTTTGAGCTAAGGTCTTGCTTTGTTGTCTAGGATGGTTTTGAACTCAAGGGCTCAAGTAATCCTCCCACCTTAGCCTCCTTGTAGCTGAGACCACAGGCATTCACCACCATGCCTGGCCTAACATTTAATTTTAAATGGGCAAAATACTTGAACAGACCATTCACCAAAGAGGGTATGTATACCTGGCAAATAAGCACATGAGGAGATAGGCATGCAACATTATTAGTCTCATGAGGAATGCAAATTAAAAAAAACAATGGAATACTCATTAGAATAGCTAAAATAAAAAATACTGACATTACTAGGTGACTGTGAGGATGATATAGATTGAATGGAACTCTCATAATTTTCTGGTGGGAATGCAAAATGGTTCAGTCCAGTAAACAGATTTTCACTTTCTTATAAAATTAAAATGCAACTACTACATTAACTAAGATTTTCACTCCTGACTGTTTGTTCTAGAAAATGTGAACTGATATTCACTCAAAACCCTGTATGGATTCAAAAATCCTTTATACTGCCAAAATTTAGGGGAAGAGAATATGTCACATCATGGAGCACTACTCAGTAATAAAAAAGACCTAACTATTGATATGCATCACTTATATAGATCTCAAGAGATCTTTTATAAAGATATTTTATAAAAATATCAAGAGAATTTTTATAAAATAACTAATCTTAAATGTTAAATACACTATTAATCTATTTATATAGAATGTGGAAGTACAGTTTTAGAGATGGAGAACCTATTAGTTTTGCCAAAAGTTAGCGAGCAGTAAAAGAGTGAGTAGTGGTGTTAAAAATAGCACAGACCTTCTCATGATGGAATAATTCTGAATCTTAATTGTAGTAGTAGTTACCTAAATCTACACATGTGATAAAATTGCATGGAGCTAAACACATGGAGCCACACAACACACAAATAGGTGCATCTAAAACTGATGAAATCTGATTATACCCTGAATTATACCATTGTCATTTTCTTAGTTTTGATACTGAATTTATTATATAGTTATTCAAGACATTACCAGTGTGACCTTGTGTACTTTAAATATTTTATATATTTTTTAAGGCAGTCCTGGGTTCATAGCAAAATTGTGTGGAAACTCCAGAGCTCCTGCCCCCTGTAATGAAGAAAAGCAAGGAAAGCACCAGTAAATAGTACACAGACTCCAGATGAAATCCAGAACTACTGAACTTTAGATTTATTAAAGAAACAACAAACTCTAAAATAGAGTGCATAGCAAAATGTTAGAGAAGGAGAAAAAGCCTCACTAGTGAGCTGTAAGAAAAAGATCAGCCTAAAACACAAGCCTTCAAAGATCCACAGGTGCACACCAGTTGGTACTCCACGAAAACAAAATCCAAGACAGGAAATCTACAGTGCACACATGCAAGCGAAGGAGCCCAGCCATGTATATATACATATGTATATATGTATATATACACACACATACACATATATACTTGGCCTCAGATTTACCAACAGAATCTACTTGGGGGAAAGTACCAACAGAAGCTTCAAAGCCAAAGGCCAAATCACCAAAACAATAGCCATGGAGGTGCAAATGAGGTCTCCTGCAGTGGTGGCAGAAGCTGTCCTACAACACAAACTAATGCTAGTAGGAGAAGGGACATAAATTGTATGTGCTAAGACTGAAAATTATAAGGCTAAGGCAGTCAGAATTAATTAGAGTTCCTTGTCTTACCAAGCCAGTGCTTGGTAAGCACTCAGCAGCTTTGCAAACCTCCAAAAGAACAAAGAGATTGGTGGCCAGAAGCCACTGCTCAGAAATTTATTTACCCCAATTAAGGAGCATAGGAAGCAACATCCAATATTGGGGGAGGGGGGAATGCTTTCTCCTCAGGAATAGATTGATGGCAGCACCTGTATCAGCAACCTGCTTAGAGGTAAACACTGTCCTGAATTTAATTCAGCAAGGAAGGCAGAACAGGACTCAACTCCACTGAACAGAGATTCCACTGTTCTAACTTCTTTCAAATTCAAAAAGGAAAAGCAAATGGAAAAACCTTTCTGTCTCCCAAAGGAAACTGAAAATACAAGCATGAGAACCAGAAATTGGCCTTCCTTCTCTCATCAAGGAAGACATATTGGCTGGTATATAGTTTTTTTATTTCTTATTTTTGTATAGTGGCATTTGTTATTGGAATGTTTTAGTTGTGAATTTTCTCTTTTCCTTTTTGGTTTTTCTCTTTTCACCATTTTATCTTTTGCTGTACCTATTTTACCCTGCTCTCTCTCACCATTCTTCTAGCCTTTCCTATACCTACCACCCATTGTCTATTCCTGCCAATTCCTTGGTTGCTTCCTCTCCTTTTTCCTTTCTCCATACCTCCTTTTTTAGCAGCTAATTATTAATAACTCTAGGTTTAATCATTTTCAAACTCCTGGCATATCCTTTAAGTATTCTAGCTTCTTTACTTTTAAACTTTATTGGGGAAGTAATTGATGTTTCCAATTGTTTTATACTATATTTAAATATTAGATGTGTTTTTCAACTGTTGATGTTAGTCCTAGCTGCTTTCTCCCTTTGAAAGACAGTAGGGATTGTGAGCCCAAGAGGATACTCTCCGCTAAGAAGACTCCAATAATAAATGAAGAAAGGAAGGAATAAGTAAATAAATAAATCAGAGACATCTATCTCAACTGATGTACAAATTGCAATATAGAAACAGAAGAAATATGAAAAAAGACAATATGACACCTCCACATGGTTATACCTCCCCAATAACTGAATTGAGAGACACTGAAGCAGCTAAAATGCCAGACAAAGAAATCAAAAGTATACTTTAATAAATGATCAATGACCTCAAAAAGGATTTGAACAAATAGATGAATAAAGTAAGGAAGTCAGCTCAAGACTTGAATAAAAAAAAAAAAGTAACATTGTTGAGAAGTTCAGCAAGGATATTGAAATTCTGAAAAAAATTAAAATTAAAAAAAAAACAGAAATTTTGAAAATGAAAATTTCAATAAACCAAATAAAAACAGTGGAAAACATCACCAATCAACTAAACCATGCAGAAGAAGGAATGTCAGAGATCGAAGATGAGGTTAAGGAAATACTACATTTAGATAGCAGTGAAGGAAAAAATAACAAGCATGACCAAAACTTTTAAGAACTCTGGGACACAATAAAGAGACCAAGTGTAAGAAGGAGCTGAGATACAAACTAAAGGCGTAGGAAAACTACAATGAAATTATAGCAGAAAAGTTCCCAAATCTTGGGAAAGATATGGACATTCAAGCACCAGAGGCATATAGAAATCCAAATAGACTGGACCAGAAAAGAAACTCTGGACACCAGATTATATTTGAAATGTCAAGTCTAGAGACAAAAGAAAGGATATTGAAAACTGTATGAGAAAAATGCCAACTTACAAAGGCAAAAACATCCAAATTACATCAGACCTCTCAGCAGAAACCCTAAAATCTAGGAAAACATGGAATAACAAAATTCAAGCCCTGAGAGTAAAGAACTACCAGCCAAAAATGCTATATTCAGCCAAGTTATCCTTTCAAATCAGAGGGGAAATAGAGGCTTTCCAAGATATGCACAAACTAAAGCAACTAGCCAGCATTGCAAAACATACATAAAGGAATCCTTCACACAGAAGAGAAAGAAAGACAGTCACAAACATGAGAATTCAGGAAAGAATAAGTTTCATGAGAGAAATAGATAAATGCAAAGGAATTAGGGAAGAACCAATCATGTTCAACTCAATAAACCAGCAACCTCTAATTTTAATAAGTACAAAAGAAAATTAAAAAATAGTAATAGAATCAACTAGGGAAAATAAACCAACAAAATTATAAAGAATCAGAAAACACCTCTCAAAAGTAATGCTAAATGTAAATGGCCTTAACTCTCCAATTAAAAGATGCAGGTTGGCTGACTGGCTCAAAAAATGATATCCAACTATTTGTTATCTACAAGAGACACACCTCACTGGCAAAGACACACACAGGCTGAAAGTGAAAGAAAACAAAACAATGTACCAAGCAAGTAGAAGCCAAAAGAAAGCAGGAGTGGCTATATTCATATCAGACAAAATAGACTTCAAGTCAAAATTACTCAGAAGAGTTAAAGAGAGTCACTAGTAGTAGTAAAGAGAATGATCCATCAAGAAGATACCATTGTAAATTTATATGCACCAAAGGTTGGTGCATCCACCTTCATAAGACAAACACTACTAGATATAAAGGGACAGATAGATGCAGATATAGTGATAGTGGGTGACTTTTAAGACCCCACTCTCATCAATAGATAGACCATCCAGACAAAAAAACAACAAGGGAACCTAAGAGGTAAACTATACCACAGATCATGACTTAACAGACATCTGCAGAATATTCCATCCCACTGCTGTGGAATACACATTCTTCTCAACATCCATGGAACCTTCTCCAAAGTTGATCACATTTTAGGCCACAAATCAAGTCTTAACAAATTCAAGAAAATATACATAATTTTTGTATCCTATCAGATCATAACAGAATAGCTAGACATCAACAACAAAAGAAACTACTAAACACATGGAGACTGAACAATATAAAATGAAGAAATCAGGGTGAAAATTTAAAACTTCTTAGAATTAATTGAAAATGAAAACATAACATACCAGAACCTATAGTATACAGCAAAGGCAGTTTCAAGAGGGAAGTTTATAGCTATGAGGGCCAATTAAAACATCAGAGATATATCATAAATAATCTAATGAAACCCCTCAAGTTCTTAAAAAAATAAGAATAAGCAAACCCAAAAATTAATAGGAAAAATAATGAAGATCAGGGCAGAAATCAATGAAATGAAGACTAACTAATACAAAGAATCAACAAAATAAAGAGCTGGTTCTCTGAAAAAGATGAACATGATTGATAAACACTTAGCCAAACCAACCAAAAGCAAAAGGGAAAGACTCAAAATAATAAAATTAAAGATGAAAGGGGGGGCATTACAACAAATACCAATGACAACCAGAGGGTCACTAGGGAATATTTTGAAAAGTTATATTCCAGTAAATTGGAAAATCTAGAAGAAATAGGTAAGTTTCTAGACACATGTGACTTACCAAAATTGAACCATGAGAATATAAATAATTTAGAACTATAAAAATCGGTAAGACTGAGGCAATAATAAATAATCTCCTAACAAAGAAAAGCCCATGACGAGATGGATTCACTGCTCAATTCTACCAGATCTTGAAAGAAAAACTAGCACAATGCTTCTCTACCTATTCCATAAAATAGAAAGAGAAGGAACACCATCAGATTCATTCTATGATGCCCAACAATGGATAAGGACACAAAAACAACAACAAAAGAGAAAACAAAGACCAGTTTCTTTGATGAACACAGAGGCAAACAATATTTTTGGTGGGGCAGTACTAGGGTTTGGGGGTTGAATTCAGGGCTTTGCACTTGCTAGGTAGGATCCTGTATTGCTTGAACCATATCTCCAGCCCTTTTTGCTCTGGTTAATTTGTAGATAGGGTCTTATTTTATGCCTGGGCTATCATGGACTGTGTTCCTCCTAATTGACACTTCCCACCTTAGCTGGGATAATAAGCATATTCCACTCTGCCTGGCTTTTATCTGTTGAGATGGTGTCTTATCAACTTTTTTTGTCCAGACTGGTCTGGGACACAATCCTCCCAATCTTATCTTCCTGAGTAATTGCAAAAATTCTTAATAACATTTTTGCAAATCAAATTCAATAGCACATCATACATCACGATCGAGTTGGTTTCATTCTAGGGTCCAAGGATGGTTCAACACAATAAACATAATTCAGCACATAAATAGAATCAGGAACAAAAATCACATGATCATCTCAATAGATCAGAAAAGGCCTTTGACAAAATCCAACATCCCTTCATGATAAAAACCCCTGAAGAAACTAGGAATAGGAAGAACATAGCTCAACCTAATAAAGGCTATGTATGGCAAACCTATAACCAACATTATATTAAATGGAAAAAACTGAAAGCATTTCTCCTAAAATCAGGAATGAGACTAGAGTATCCACTGCTCATCTCTTATTCAATATAGTGCCAGGATCACAGAGGTCCTTGACCCAAAAGGGCTCAAGAAAGGAGTGAACAAGACAGGACATATGAAAGGACTCACTCAGAAAGGGAATGACAAAACACATACCGAGAGGACCAGCAGGCGGATGACCAACTAGCAAAATTTTATTTTTCTCAGCAAGCTTTACACAAAAGAGGAAGAGACTTAAACATCAAAATACTCTGACCTAGTTACAACCTTTCTGATTTTGCCATCCTGTATTTTTACTGCCAGTGTCCTTGACTAAGTATAAACTTCTTTTCAGTCAAGGGAAACCATTTAGCATTCCTTCCCACTGTGATAGCGACATGGTGCACCTGCAGATTCCGACCTTGTCGGGATGCTGCTAAGCCACAGTGACCTTGTCAGACTGTGGGTTTTGGTTCCCACCAATATAGTACTCAAACTATTAACCAGGGCACAAGGCAAAAGAAAGTAATAAAAGAGATACCAATAGGAAAGGAAGAAGTCAAATTATCTCTATTTGCAGATGATATGATCCTACATGTAAAAGACCCTAAAGACTCTACCAGAAAGTTTGACCTCTTAACACTTTCAGCAGAGTAGCAGGATATAAAATCAACATACAAAAATCAGTAGCTTTCCTATATTTACCAGCAATAAACATTGTAAGAAAGAAATCAGGAAAACAATCCCATTCACAATAGCATTTTAAAAAGTTTCTGGGTTAAAAAAATTTATCCCAGATGGTGAAAGATCCCTACAATGAAAACTTTAAGCACATTACTGGCACAAAAATAGACATATGAAATAGAATGACCAGAAATAGAAGACCCAGAAATAAGCCCACACAACTACAGCCACCTGATTTTTGACAAAGGTGCCAAAACATACATTAGAGAAAAGATAGTTTCTTCAACACATGGTCCTGGGAAAACTAGATACCACATGTAAAAGACTGAAACTAGATCCCTGTCTCACCCTGTATAAAAATTAATTCTAAATGGATTAAAGATTTAATGTAAGACCTGAAACTCTGAAACTGCTCTAGGAAAAAATAGGGAAATCACTTAAAGATGTAGGCATAGGCAATTATTTCCTGAGTAGGACTTCAGTAACTCAAGAAATAAGAGCAAGACTTGACAAATGAAATCACATCAAATTAAAAAGCTTCTGCACATCAAGTAATATAATTATTAGAGTGATAAGACAGCTTGTAGAATCTTTGCAAGCTATTCATCTGACAAAGGATTAATACCATAATAAATAAAAAGCTCAGAAAATTAAACACCAAAAGAATAAATGACCCAATTAATAAATGGGCAAAATGATTAAATACTTTTCAGAAGAAAAGTACAAATGGGCAATAAACACAGAAAGAAATGGTCAACATCCTCAGCTACAATGGAAATGCAAATCAGACTAACACTTGAGATTCCATCTCATTCTAATCAGAATGCCTTTCATTAAGGAAGCAAATAACAAATGCTGATGAGAATGGGGCATGGGGAGGAACACTTACACACTTGTTTATGGGAATGTAAATTAGTTCAGCCATTATGGAAATCAGTATGGAAATGCCCCGAAAAACTAAAAGTACTATATGATCCTGCTATACCACTTCAGGACATATACTCAAAGGAATGTAAGTCAGTATGCAATAGAGGCAAATGAACATCTATGTTTATTGTAGTACAGTCCACAATAGCCAAGTTGTGGAATCATCCTAGCTGCCCATCAACAAATGAATGGATAAAGAAAATGTGGGATATATACATAATGGACTATTACTCAGTTATAAAGAAGAAGAATGAAATTATGTCATCTGTAGGAAAATGAATAGAGCTAAAGATCAACATGTTAAGAAAAATAAGCCACACTGAAAAGACAAACATCACATTTTCTCTCTAATATGGGAATCTAGAGCTAAAAAAATAAAATGACATGATTGTTAAACATGCAGTTTTTGAGCTTGACTTATTTCACTCAACATGATAATCTCTAGTTCTATCCATTTTCTGTATATGACATAATTACATTTTTCTTGGTAGCCAAGTAATATCCCGTGCTATACATATACCATATTTTCTTTATACATTCATTGGTTGTTGGACATCTCAGATAATTCCAGTTTAGCTATTTTAAACAGAGCTACCTTAAACATAGGTATGCAGATTTCTGTTTTGTATATTGTAGAAATTCTCATAATGAAACCCATTATTTTGTACAATAAATTACTTTTAAAAAATTGGAAAAAAAGGAAAAAAGTCTCTAAATTATTTTAAACCTCTAGCCACTCAAGCATTCTCAACTAATGTCTCAGATATCACATATATAAGACATCTCTACTTTGCCCTAGTCACAGAAACTGTGAGCACAATAAAATGACTGTTATTTTACATCAAATTTTAGACTTGTTTTTAATGCAATAAGAGATAACCAAAGCATAATAAAAGTCAAATAAACATTTTATGAATTTCTACAAGCACCTCAGAAAGTTTTTTGAAGATTATAATACTTTACTATGTGATATCTAACAGTTTATCAAACTTTCTGTTTTATTGTTAAGAATAGCTGGTTTCTAATTTGTCTCTACAGTAAATAGTACTACAGTGCATATATTTATCAAGGGATTTATTTTATTTTTTCTTTTGTTTTTTAGCATTATTTCTTTATCATAAAATTCCAGAATGACTATCTAAACTATGACTAAATTTCTTTCTAAATGTTTTATAACAATTCATATTTATCATGATTAAAAAGCATTTTAAAATTCACTTCCATATATTTAAATTTTTAACTATAAAAACTATCCTTTAAGTTGATCAGTCCTTTTGAAAATAAAGGGATATGGCTAAAATTTCAAGGTGCCCATGCATAGTAATGTCAACTGTACTTCATGAGCCAAATATGAGAAGCTGAGGAAAATAGGGGTAAAAATAGAAAAATAAGCATGATGATTAATCTATTGACACCAGTCTGTGAATGAAATGAAACAGCTACCAAAAGGTGGTAAAGACTAGGGCTGGCTTCGGTTTAGCAAATCCAAAGAGTCTGGGTAGGTAGCAAATTTCACTCTACTCAGGGTTCTGGCACACACTGTGTGCTGAGAGGGTATGAAGAGAATTGCAATCCATCCCACATTCCTCTGGACAAACTGAACGCTAGAGCAAAGTATCATGTCTGTGAAAAGGGCAGTTTTTTTCCTAACTTACATACCCAGGGTGGGGGAGTCATTGTTGCAATTTATACTGCTAAAGTAATCACCATTTTCCAATTTACACTGTTATGTCAGCTGTTTCCTTTGGTATTCTTCCTATTTGTGATTGAGAACAAAGGTTAGAGCTCTTAACTTTATCTTCTCCATAGCTAACTCATCATGAGATACTTCTGCCTTTCCATCTGGGATTTCTGAAGTTCTGTGTCAAAATAGGAAGTGATTGGTTCCATCCAAAGGCACCTGCACACCCATGTTTATTGCAGCACTGTTCACAATAGCCAAATTATGGAAACAACCAAGATGCCCCATATTGACAAATGGATTAAGAAAATGTGGTATTTATACACAGTGGAATTTTACTCAGCCACAAAGAAGAATGAAATTTTGTCATTCACAAGTAAATGGATGGAACTGGAGAACAACATCTTAAGCAAAGTTAGCCAGGCTTAGAAGGCCAAAAATCGTATGTTCTCCCTCATATACACACCTAAAATAATTGCAGTAATATTATTGGACATAGGTCACACGCTAAAGGGAGAACGTGTACAGGAGAAATAGGGAAAGGGAAGGAAACCTAAAACTTGAAAGTGTTTGATGTGCTCACTGCAGAGAAGCTAATAAAGTAATCTTAAACTGACAGAGGCACTATGGGAAGGTGACCAGGAAGTAGTGAAGAGGTCTGGTAGAGATGAACCAATTCAGGTTGTAATACCCATGTGCATGGAAGCAATGCTAGGAATCCCTCTGTATAGCTATCTTTATCTCAAACTAGCAAAAATGCTGTCTTTATTATTATTGCTTTTGTCTTCTCTTCAACAAAATTGGAGAAGAGGGCAGAACAGGTTCTGCCTGGAAGTGAGGGAGGAATGGGGGAGGGAGGAGAGATAGCCCAAACAATGTATTCACATATGAATAAATGAATAAACAATAAAAATAAATAAGAAAGAAAATGGTTCCAAAAGATTTGGATCTCAGTGTATTACATCAGGCTCCTAAACCCTATTAAATATGTTTTCAAAATTCTGCCCCTTCCCAAATACTTTAGCTGACTCTGTGGCCCAATATTTAAGCATACAGACTTTCACTGAAAAAATCTGAATTATAGTTTTGCCTACATATTACCACTTAAGTGATGGGAGAAAATTTTATGAATCCTTTTCCTCATCTTCTACCACTAGTTCCCCCCCATTCCTGAATTTTTGAAGTTATAATCAAGCAGAGGTTAACTCACAAATTCTAGATGAACAAGTTTGGAACATGAACAGTTTTATACTCTAGAACAAGAGCAATGATAAAATTTTATTCAGTGTCTATTTTTCTAGTATGTGACATATATTATGATACAAAAAAAAAAATCCCAAACTCTATGAGGTAGTTAATAATATTCCAAATTTATAGAAGAAACTAGAGCATGAAGATTTCAGTAATTTGGGCAAGTAGTAAGTGACAGAACTAGAATTTGTACCCAGGTATTTTGACTGTACAACCTATATCCTTGAAGTACCATTCTGAACTGCACAATATGATGCTCCTGTTCTCCATTTAAACTCCAAGCACTGAAAGTACTTCCAAAACTTACAAAAATCCCTGTATATTTTAAATTATGTAACAAAAAGTCCAATACCGTTAACTTATTTTATATTGCCATTAAGTGATAAAATTCATAGTAGGGATATAAAGTAAATGGGTGAAACTGTACCTTATACTTAATAAATATCTTGAAATTTTTGGCTAACTCTGAAATTGTGGTTAAATCTTAAAACAAGACTGAGCCATATCCATTTGGTTTATATAAAAAGGTATTCTTGCTCCTCTTTGTTAATCTACACTTTTGGATTCCTTTATATCAAAATTTAATTATGATGTTTATTCTGACTTCCTCCTCTTGCTATAGACCATGTAAATGGACATTGCACAAGTCCAACTTCTCAGAGTTGTGCTTCAGGAAAACGTCTTTCCAGTGCTGATGTTTCAAAAGTAAATCGCTGGGGTCCTGGAAGACCACCATTTCGAAAGGCACAATCAGCTGCTTGCATGGAGGTTTCTTTACCAGTTACAACAGAAGGTAAGTTAAGCATATCAGTTTTTATGAGTACAGTTAAAAATTTGGTTTGCCATGAGAGATGGAAGTCACATTTAAAAGATATAAAAACCTTCTAGGCAATGAGTAACTGAAAGCCCGTTGGAGCCTTGAGTCATGATTCTAAATCCATTCTTCACTTCTCCTCCTTCCTCATCTCTCAATGATTCCATTTATGGGTAGGCTCCATTCACCTTTTGCAAAGGGAAACATATGTTTTAATATGGCCACTCTCCTTTCAGTAATAATGGAGAGCCTATTTCTATCTCAATGATAAGCCTTTTAGTGTCTTTATCTGTAAATACTTAATGTCTTACAACTTTAATTTCATCAACTGTCAAATAAATATGCCATGAACAACATTCATAATATAAAATTCTAAAGTTTAGAATCTTCATCTTCATATGTTTTTTAAAAGGAAGGACTATTTTCTTATTTATGGACTGAGTATAGAGGCAGGGAGTCAAGTACAAGAGCTAAAGGCCAGAAATGTTTAGAGTAGAGGAAAAAAAAGACCAAAACAGAATTTTGTAACTATGCTGCTACTCTCTTGTTAATTAAAAACTTTAGGAAAAAATAATATTAGAAATATTTTCTTATACTGATGCTATGTTAAAAATAATTGTTCATTTTCCTTTCAAAATTTTAATAGTGATCTATATGCAAAAAATTTTAAACTAAAAGTTATTGTTCATTTTTATTTCATTAATGTTATGCTATACTAACTCTGGTCCCATGGACATGCAAATAATGATGCTATCTGTCTAACAGGTGTTTGTATCAATGGTGAATGGTATGAAATATGAATGGAAAAAGTTTGCAGACATATATTAACAAGGAATAGAAACAACATGTAAGGATTATAAAAGAAATAATCACTGGAATGAGTGTTGCAAATTTTGAATTTTAGATAGTTCTATCTTTAAGTTGTGTGAATTCTGGGAAAATTACTTAAATAAGTAATTTTAATTAATTACTTAACTAAATCTTTGTTTTCAACTCTAAAATATATAGACTAGCTCCAAGTTCCCTCTCATCTCTAAATTTTATAAAAAAACTGTTATTTTCATAAATTTGATCATCAATAAAAAGGGGAAATTATGAATATTCTATGTTGCTTCTTGGAAAAAAATAGTCTGAGGAATCTTTGCTTAGTTTCTTCCTATAAAAACAATGCGACACTTGGAAAGGAGAGTAAAGGCAGTAAAAAGAAAAGCATGAGGAAATTGTATTCTGGAGCAATAAAAAGAACAGTATAACCATATTAATATTTAGCTGAAGTAGGTGGGTAAGGTGCTTGTAAGGTGCACATATGGAAGTGTTGATAAGCAAAAGAATCTGTAACCATCCTGTTTCCTTTAAGTGGACTAAAGCCCTCTCAGAAAGAATACCACAATCAACATGATGGCATAGCCTACCCACTCCTCATTTGGCTCCTGACAAAGTCAAACTGGATTTGAATTCAAAGTAGGCAGATTGAAATTAGTTCAGACAGATTTGCATTTGGGCCTTGATAAAAAAGTTCAATTTTTGCAGCTGTAATTACCCCAGATAAAAAATGTATTTGTCACATAATACTTGGGATCCAGATTAGCCCTTTCATATCAGTAGCCACAATAATTTCAGTAAGTGAAAACTGCCAAGAAATCATTAGGAATACTTTCAACAATTGAGTTGGAGAGAAGCACAATTAAAATTATATCAGAAACTTATAAATATACATTAAACTTATAGATTTGTACTTCTGGATTTCAGAGTTTTTAACTTCAAAATAAGCTGGTTAACTGGATAAGCTGTTTTCTATGTCAATTAACAAAGAATGAAATTCTTCTTTCCTCTTGTAATTTTGGTTTTTCATTATTAAATCTGACTGTCCTTCTGGAAATATGTTCCTACTTAATTTTTGCTTTTTAAAATTTTTATAGAAAACCGAGAGAATTCTTATAATCGTTCTAGAAGCTCTAGCATCTCCAGTATTGACAAAGATTCTAAAGAAGCAATTACAGCATTATACTTCATGGAATCCTTTGCACGGAAAAATGATTCTACCATCTCCCCTTGTTTGTTTGTTGGAACGAGTCTGGGAATGGTGTTAGTCATCTCCCTAAACCTACCATCAGCAGATGAACAAAGGTTTACAGAACCAGTGATAGTATTCCCAAGTGGTAAGAGTTTTTATTCATTCCCTCATTGCTACTTTTTAAAAAAATTTAGATATAAGGAATTGATAAATTTATTGTTATGGAACAAATATTATGAGCCTAAGTCTTCTGTATATTGAGAACTTCATAAATCAATATTATTCTAATGTTTGTCATATTGTAACTTACCTGTCCTTCAGGATAAAAGAGTAGTCATTTCTGCAGTAGTAAACTGTAACTGCCAACCTAAGTAGTGCCTTCAAAAATAAGTTTCTGGAAAACACCAAGATAAACCTTAATGCAAAAGTTAAATTTATTTTTAATAAATGGATCATTTCTCCAAAGTTCTATGCCAGATCAGATCCTATGTATAAACATACATCATCCTTGAAGAGCTCAGAACAATTAAGGTAGAAGTTGTCTAACCTAAGATGGCTATCTAAAGCCTTACAATCTTCCCATCTTATTTCAAAAGCATGCCGTGTAATCTTTCTTTTCCTATCCTAGTGCCTAGAGAATGTGACCAGTTGTATGTATTGTTTCTAAGGCATGTGTTATATTCTCTTCCTACCTGAATTATCTTTACTTTCCTTTAACAGAAGAAATGAGTATGATTCCCCTTGTTATTCTTTGAATACTTTAACATGTTCTTATCACTTATTCTCCCATATTTCCACCAAATATAAGCAATGTTTTGGATAGTTTTTAAGTTAAAAAAGAATTTCATTAATACATAAGAGAAGGGGTTTTTATTTTTAAATATACATATAGTATGACAGGTTAGATGGAATTATGTTTTCTTTGTTAAATGACATGCTAAATTCATATAGTTAGATGGTATGTAGAATTATCAGCTCTCTACTAGTATGGCAAATTCAGATAAATACATTGCATTTTAATCTGTTAAGGAAATTTTATTTTAAACATAAATTTCACAGTGAAAAACTAGTTTTTACTGTACTCTTAATTTTAAGGAAATCTGCATCATTCCTCTAATCTGGTTAAACTAGAGCCAGATAAGAGGTCATAATGAATTATTAAGTATTCAAATCCATTCTTTAACTCAATAAATGATTATACATATTGAACATCTAATATAATCCAGGTATTCCTCAGAAGTTTAAAGATGAAATCAAGTTTAATCTTATGTATCACATAATCTTAAAGCCATGATTGAAGACAATTTTCTAATAAATATTCTGACCAATGTGGTTTTGTAAGTAACAGGATAGAAATAAGAAATCCCTGGAACTAGTATAACAGATCTCAAGATTTTATAGGAAATTTCTTTACCATTCTTAGCAAACAAACTGTACCAATAATGATGACAAAATATAAAAAATATAGATTTAACTTTTAACTTCAGGTTGTACATATTTGAAAACTTTCCCTTGTCTAGTAACGTGATATGGGGAAAGGTGTCTTCTCTAAGTTCTCTGTCAGCATTCAAAATTTTAGTCATAATATGTCTGTATCAGTTCATGGATTATAACAAATATTCCACACTAATATAAGCTGTAAATAATAGGGAAATGATAGAAGAGGTATATGAACTATACATACCATCTGCTCAATTTTCCATAAATCCAAAACAATACTTTAAAAAGTCTGTGAATTAAAAAGGAAAAAGTTATAAGACTGAGTTCAGATTTGTTCCAATAATTAACTACTGAAAGAAAGGAAACCTAATTGGAAGCCATAACTTATAGCAGTAAAAAGAAAAAGAGGAGAGTGGAGTTTCATAAGAAAAAAATAGAAGTGACAGAAAACCAGTTCAAATTTAAAGTATAAAATTCTGCTCTTCCTCCTTCATAGCTCACTTATTGACTCTGTAACAGGTGTCCCAGTTTGCACCCTCTTTACAATATCTTTCTCTGTTCTGTACCCACCAGCTCCTGCCTAGCTATGAAAGGGCACTATTCATGGTTTTATCATCTGTAGGTACAATGTTGTACAGCAGATATCTAGAACTTCTTTCATAACTGAAATTTTATGTTACTTGATTTAGCAACTCCCCATTTTCTCCCAAACCATGGAAAATATCATTCTATTTAATTTTATGCATTTCACTATTTAATGTTTTGACCACTGATATGCCCCATATCAGGGAAATCATGCAGTATTTGTCTTTCTGTGACTTATATATTTCACTTAACATGATGTCCTTAGGGTTCATCCAGGTTAAGCTGGTGGAATGGCTCAGGTAAGTGGTAAAACTCCTGCCTACCAGTGCAAGGTTCTGTTCAAACCCCAGTGCCACCACCAGAAAAAAAAAAAGGTCTTATGAAAACAATAGCAAAGCTGAAAACCAGTGACTCACGCCTATAATCCTAACTACTCAGGAGGCAGAGATCAGGGGGATTGTGGTTCAAAGCCAGCCCAGGCATAATAGCTCATGAGCCCCTATCTCAAAAAAACCCTTCATAATAAAGGGCTGGTGGAGTGGCTTAAGATGTAGGCCCTGAATTCAAACCTCAGTGCCACAAAAAATAAAATAATAGTAATTAAAAAAAAAACAGCAAAATGATGGCGAAGTAAAAGCTTTTTCCATGGGACTCCATGAATGAGGAAGTCTGGATAACAAAGAAGAGGCTACATACAGAAGAGAAAAAGTGAGGAAGAGCACCAAGAACCAGCAAAAAGGAATAGAACAAACTGAAAACTATAGCAAAACAGGGAGGCAACAGAGTAAATTAAGAAACAGTTTGCAGCTCCAGCCCTAGCTCCTCCAGGGAGAAGGGAAGCTAATGCCTCCTCTTAATGTAAGCTAGGCAGCCTCCACAACAGACTTAGCTTTGGGACAAAAACCACACCTCCACAAACCTTAACCCCAGTCTGGGAACTTGATAGGGCAGTAACTTTCCAGTATGGCAGGCCAGCATCAAACAAGACATCTTTCATTCCCCATAACTCAGAGAGCTGCGGCAAAGACCCATTTTGAGAGAGGACCTCCTGATCTAAATTGAGATACTGGGTGTGGAGTCTTAAAAACAAGAAGCAGTCACAACTCAGGGCATCTTGAGACACCTAGTCACAGTATATGAGACGGAGATGGCTACAAGAAGCTTGTGCAAACAGAGAGGCTTTGACTTGGGGCAAGCTTAGAAGTTAAAGGGAGCTCAGGAAAGGAAAGCATCACCATAGTCAGTGAGAGTATGTCCAGGGCCTGAGGAAAATTTCAAAAACAAAGCACCTAACATTTGCTGGCAGAAATCTCCCGTTACAGAATCTGCCTGCAAACAGCCTGCAGTTAGGAGAGTGTTAAGACTAAGCAACCCCAGGAATTTGAAAATTCACAGCTCCGTGAGTTTTGGAACTCCTGGTCACAGTGTCATGGTGGGAGACTGCCACCAGAGGCAGAGGCAGACATAGAGAAGGAGAGGGGGTTTATTTGTTGTTTTTTTTTTTAGTTGTTTATGGCAGTTTTTTTTTTTTAATTGTTGTGCTGGGTGGGGGTACACTGTAGCATTTACAAAGGTTCTTACAATATATCAAATATATCATACTTGAATTCACCCCCTCCACTGCTAACTTTCATCCCCCTTCCCCTGATTTGAGGATGCATATGATGCAAATAATATATACATGTGTATGTAAATGCAAAAATGATATCTGTTGAAACTGTTCCAAGAAGGAGAGGTTTTGACTAGAGTGAGCTGAGAGCTCCTGGCAGGAACTCAGGAAGCTCCAAAAGGCCAGAGGTTGGCAACTCCACCCTATCCAGTGACAGTAGCTCCATTGCTTAAAGTTAATTTCAAAAGCAAAGCACCCAGCCTTCCCTGGCTGAGAGCTCAGGTTACAGGAGCTTGCTCAACCTGCTTGTGACAGGCAGGCTTTGAGACTGAGCCAGCAGCACTAAGCCCACATATTGTTGCTGGAAACAGTGAGGGAAACAAAGTCAGTCACCGAGACCACTTTGCAGGAAGCAGGAATTTTATTATGCTAGCAGACTCAGGGGAGATAAATTCTCAAAGTCCTGATCCCCAATCAGTGTCAGGAGATGGGTTACATACCCCCCAGGAGGGTTATGGAATTAGGGGGTTTTTGTAGTATATGGGGTTTTTGCAGTATATGGCTCAGTTACAGGAAAACAAGTTGGTTATGGAATTTGCCACCCCCACCCTTTTATAGAATGTGGGTATGATTATAAGAAACCTTGCAGAGCTAGCTAAGGGTGTGCAATATTGCAGAGCTAGCAGAAAGCTGCTCGCAGACTCAGTGTGGGGAAACCAAGGTAGATTCCAGACATTCAGTAAATCCTAGAAAAATGGCCAAGATGGCTCCAACATTCCTCCCTTTGGTGCTTTGACATTTTATTTGTCAAAATGCATCATCTCTTTCTTCCTGACAGATGGGATTTACTCTTTGGTAACCTTGTAATACATATAATTGTGTGGCTGTTTTCCGTTCTACTATGGCTTCTATTAGGGTCGTTATGGACCACATGACCAGCAGCAACAAGCATGGGAGTATAAGACAGCCTAACACTGTAATTAATACAGCCCCAAACATTGTTTTAAATCCTCCTGTTGTAGAGAACCATACTACAAGCAAGTCAGGATTCCACCATTTCCAAGTCTTAACTGGAACATGAACAATCTTTCTTATTCTATCTGTGATCTCTTCTATTACCTTTCCCATGTCATCATTCTGAAGACAACAGTTACTCAAATTGAATTTGCTACACACTCCTCCTTCTGAGGCTATGAGATAGTCTAGACCCAAGCAGTTTTGATAAATTGCATTCTGCATTTTGGTGCCTTGCTTAGCTAATATAGTGAGGGCTTTTGCAGTTTCATTGGTTATGATCTCTACCACTGCTTACAGCTGTATGATATGGTTGAGCATATATATTGGAGTCCAGTAGCCCTAAGTGCCATCCTCAGCCCATGTGTCTGGCCCATGATATTGAATTATGCACTCTGGGGGCCACTCTTCGTCTTTCCAGTTTCCAATTTGTATACTCCTTTGTATAGCCCTCCAACTCCTTGGGTGCCCTCTTTCCTCATAGACTAGAATTCCTAGCTGTTTACCTTGAGGTAAGGGGAGGGGAAAAAAGGAGGGAAGTATTGTCCCTAGCAAACAGGCGCTGGCTCAGTACCGGTATAGCGTGATATAGGCGGTCCTTCCATATATCCAGTACAATCCTCCTGGGGCCCACCATTCTATGTTTGTGTCATCCTTGTTCCATGCTTGTTGGAGGCAGTGGAAACTGGACAAGGGATGAGGGTTTGGTTCAGAATGGTTTGAAGACCCCACCACTGGGTTTCTTGGGCAGTGGCATTATAAAATCTCTGACCCAGGCATGTCAGACTCCCAACAGGGTTTTTGAATTTCCCTCCCCACAAGGCAAGACAGTTTTTACCAATAATGGAAGTTTTTAGGAGCCAGGTTCTTGCCTTGAGGTGAGGACGTCCCATCCCATTGGGGGATTTTTGGGGATCTAACTCTTTGGCCTCCCAAGGCCATTGATCTCCCATATTTGCTCTCCCACACACATAGCAAGGACTAACATTAAGAGACTGAGCTATTGTCTCAGCTAAAGACAGGAACAAATTTCTGGTAATGGAGGAAATGGGAGGAGGGCCTTTTTCCATATCCTCAAAGAAGGAATGAAAAACCCAGTAGGATGTGGTCTTTGTGAGACTACAACCCTCTTAAAAACTAGTTTTGCTCTTGGGTCATTCCATAGGCAATCTATGTGGATGCCTATCACATGGCCTTTTTCCCAGTTCCACTTGGGGTCTGTGAAGTTAAGAATAGTGAAACTGACAGGATTGCAGACTCCCCAGGAGCAGTCAGGTGGGGCAACTCTCTTTTGGAGAATGGTAAACATTGTTTTCACAGGCTTCAGCCTGTGTGGCCCAAGTTACACATTCCCAAAAAGGGCACATGGGTGTGTTCCCATAACAACCATATTCATATCCAGTTGACTGTTCTTCACATATGTACTTGTTTTCTTTCATATAGCTTCTTTCCCTCCAGAGGGTTGTACACCCAGAGATACTGGCATCAAAATTATAGCTAGCTGCTACACAAGCATCAAAATAGACTGATACTGGCTGATGGGGGTTAAAGATCCAGGTCCGGGTAATTAAGGGCCCTCTCATATGTTGGAACTCTAGCCATTCTTCTGAGGAAGCATGCTCAGTGTGCTGTGAGCACACTGAGTAAGTACTACCATTGTGAAAACATGAGCCAATAACAGTACCCACACATGAGTAATAGTTATGGAACAGCAAGGTTGTGGTAGACAACGCACGGGCAGATAAACTGGGGCATGTGGCAGTGGTAACAGGTCAGATTCAGCCTAGAGCACTGAGGAAGGAGCCTTTTCTTTCTTTTCCTTTCTTTTAAGAGACCCAGTATTTGTTTCCCTTGCCATCATAATCTTACAATTGTCTTCAAAGCATTTCTTAAGCCAAGGAGGAGGATGAGCTGCCAATGTCTGCCATATGTCTGTGTAGGGAAACTGGTCAGGATGACCTGGCAACCCTGTCACTACCTGATAGATCCTATGAATGGTTTCTTAACCTAGAGATCCCTTGGGAGGCCATCCAATCTCAAAGGACACCCAATCTATTTGACAGAATTTCCAAAGTTTCTAGGGTGTGAGCTCCACATTGTAATCACCTATGTACCCTCTCTTGAAGTCGTCAAGCGTACATTTTATTAGGAGTCTTTTTATTTTGGCTCCCACCCATATTGAGACAAGGTACAAGAGGATTGGGGAGTTTAGAAATGAGGTGCAGGGTCCTCAGTTTCCAACACAAAAGGAAGACAGAAAACTTTCACTTGATACATCCCTAGTGATTCTCCTCACAGAGATATTTCAGAAGTCTCATAGCTGAGGTGAGTCCATATAAACCCCAGACTGGTGCCCCAAAGGGGGTTGCCCTAGACCAAATGAGAGTATGTCTGGCTTCTGGAAACAAACTCCACACACTGTGTGGTAACCAAAGTCATATTCCTTTCATGCTCTCAGTCACACATCACACATTCATCCAACCCACATACCTAGTCTGGAAGATATCCCAGCTTCCCCTTGAATAATCACAAAAAAACTGATTCAAGGATACTGGTGGATACCTAGGGGTTGATCAAGCCCCTCTTCCATTCTCTCATGGACAGGCATATTCTGATGGACCCAGGTCCTACCTAATCCAGATGGAGACCACTCCAAAACTTCTTGGTTCCTGAGGTCTCTACCCAGGTTCCATTGGTGTGTACCGACCTGAGGCCTCAGTCTCTATGAGAAGCTTCCCTAGCTGTCTGGATTAAGTGTACAGTGGCACCTTGACTGGGTTGCATCCCCAGGACTTGGACCACAGCACCAGAAATGTTGTGGGAAATGGCAAGGGAAATGAAGTCACCAAGACCACTTTCCAGGACGCAAGAATTTTATTATACTAGCGGACTCAGGGGAGAAAAGTTCTCAAAGCCCTGAGCCCCAATCAGTGTCAGGAGATAGGTTATATACCCCCCAGGAGGGTTATAACCAGGGTTTTTTTGCAGCATATGAGTCAGTTACAGGAAAACAAGTTGGTTACAGAATTTGCCACCCCCACCCTTTTATAGAATGTGGGTATGATATAAGAAACCTTGCAGAGCTAGCTAAGGGTGTGCAATATTGCAGAGCTAGCAGAAAGCTGCTTGCAGACTCAGTGTGGGGAAACCAAGGTAGATTCCAGACATACAGTAAATCCCAGAAAAATGGCCAAGATGGCTCCAACAGTATAACACCAACCAATGCACAAGGAAACACAAGAGACTTCAGTTACTTCTCCTCTATTTGAGTCATGTTAGAGAGCAGGCCTGTGTCTTGGACACATGAACAAAAGCTTCCTTACACAGCTATCCACGAGTCCAGTGGTGAGGAACTATACTGTAGTCTTCCCACCACACACTCCTGCCTGAACACTGAGAATCCTTCAACTAAAGACCACTGGTGATTAAAATTTCCAACCAACAAAATTGGCCTTGGATACATAAATCTCAATACAGAAACACAAGAAATATGAAAACAATGTAATATGACACCCCCAAAAGTACAACTCCAAAGTAACACAAGAAATATGAAAACAATGTAATATGACACCCCCAAAAATCTACAACTCCAAAGTAACAGACACTTGGGTTAGGGAAATGGAAGGAAGACAGAGAACTCAAAAACATGATTATAAGAATGATCAACAAAGTGAAAGAGGACATGTATAAAGATGAATAAATTAAAAGAGGACTCAAACAAGCAGCTGAATGAAATTAGGAAAAACTGAAGGATATAAAAGAGGAATAAAAAAAAATACAGAAATCCTAAAAGAATCAACTGAAATTCTGGAAATGAATAGCTCAATTGAAATCTCAGTTGAAAGTCTCCCCAGTAGTATAGATCAAATTAAAGAAAGAATATCAGAGTTTGAAGATAACGTCGATGTATTAGAACAGCAAGATGAAGAAAAAGGAAAAAAATTAAAAAGTATGAATAGAATATGTAAGACATCTGGGACACTAGTAAAAGACCAAACTGACAAATCACAGACATAGAAGAAAGAGAAGAGGTGCAAACTGAAGGAATAGAAAGCATATTTAATAAAATAATAGGAGAAATTTTCCCAGATTTTGAGAAAAAGATAGCCATTCAGGTCTTTTAGGAATCTTTTAGGGAACCCAACAGTTAAGACCAGAAAAGAAGCACTCTGAGACATATAATTAAAACATTAATGTGCAGAACAAGAAAGAATATGGAAAGCTGTAAGAGGGAAGCAGCAAGTAACATATAAAGGCAAACCCATCAGAATAACAGCAGATTTCTTAACAGTAATTTTAAAAGCAAGGAGGACATGGAATGATGTATAACAGATGAAGTAAAGCTTCTCCTATAGCAATACCTAATAAATGAAGATAATAAGGAAGAAAAAATAAAAGAGTAAGAAACAAGAGAAGAAGAGCATCTTCACTTCTCAACCCTTAATGATTTAAGGGATCTAGTCCATGTTCATCAGCTACTACTGAGGTCATGAGAAGATGGTGTCCTGATGAAGTAATGTTAACACAACCAACCTCTACCTAGCAAAACTGTCATTCATAACTGAAAGAGATATAAAAAGCCTTCCATGAGAAACAAAAAATGATCTCATTGACAAAAATAAACATTGGCAGAAGATACTCAGAAGAATCCTATGCACAGAAGAGGAAGATAAATGTAGCCATGAGAATAAATAAATCTCATCAGATGAGTCCATAAGCAAATAAGAATCAAACACTGCAAAAGCAGCAAAATAGCAGGATTACTGCATACCTTTCAATATTAACACTGAATATTAATAGTCTCAATTCTTTAATCAAAAGATATAGAATAGTGGATTGACTCAAAAGGCATTACTTGACCATTTGTTACCTACAAAAAATACATCTCATTGACAAAAATAAACATTGGCTTAGGGTGAAAGGGTGGGAAAAACTCTTTCAAGCTAATGGACCCCCAAAGCAGGAAAGAGTAACTACTCATTTCTGATAAAGTAGAACAATCAAGAGGAAATAACAATTGTAACATGTGCCATATAAGCACCAAATGTGGGTTCACCCAACTTCATTCAACAAAAACTACTGAACTTAAAGGCTAAGATAGGCATCGACACAATAATAGTGGGATACTTCATAAATAACCCACTATCACAGATAGGTCATCCAGACAAAAACATCAACAAAGAAACCTCAGTGTTAAAGTATACTATAGACCAAATGGACTAACAGACATCTACAGAGTATTTCATCCAACACCCTCACAATATACATTCTTCTCAGCAGCCCATGGAACTTTCTCCAAAATAGATCATATGATAGGATAAAGGAATTTATTTCAGTTTTCTTATATTTGCTGAGTCTTTATCCTATCATACCATAATGAAATAAAATTAGAACTTGATAGCAAATGAAGCTTCAGAAAATATTCAAACACATGGAAGCTGAACAACACATTTTTGAAGGACCAGTGGATAATTGAAGAAATAAGGACTAAATCCAAAAGTTCTTTGAATCTAATGAAAATGAAAACACAACCTACCAGAATCTTTAGAATTAAGCAAAGGCAGTGCTAAGGGGAAAGTTTATAGCTATGTATGCATACATCCAAAAAAATAGCCTAATGATGCATCTCAAGCTCAAGCTCCTAAATAAACAAGAACAAGTCAAGTCCCAAACTAGCAGATGGAAAAAAATAATAAAGATTAGGGCAGAAATTAATGAAATAGAGACTAACCTATACAAAAAAAATCAATGAAACAAAAAGTTGGTTCTTTGAAAAAATAAGTAAGATTGACAAATCCTTAGCCAATCTTACTAAAAGAAGGGAAAATACCAAAATTAATAAAATTAGAGATGAAAAGGGAATATTAAAGCAAATACCAATGAAATCCAGAGGATCGTGAGGAAATACTTTGAAAATCTACATTCAAACAAACTGTAAAATGTACAACAAATGGATAAACTTCTAGATGCATTTGACCTACCAAAATTGAAACAAGAGAATATAAACCACTTAAATAGAACTGTAACAAGCAATGAGGTTGAAGAAATAATAGTCTCCCAACAAAGACAAGCCCAGAACCCAATAGATTCACTGTCAAATTCTACTTAGACCTTTACAGAAGAATACCAATTCTCCTAAAACTTTTCCATTAAACAGAAAGGGAATGAACACTGCCAAATTCATTCTATCAAGCCAGTATTATACTCACTCCAAAACTAGACAAAGACACAACAAAAAAAAGGGAATTGTATACCAACCTCTTTAATGAACATAGAACACAAAAATTCTCAATAAAATGCTTCTAAACTGAATTCAACAGCACATTTAAAAGATCATACACCATGACTAAGTTGGTTTCATTCCAGGCATGCAAGGATGGTTCAACATGTATCAATCAATAAATGTAATAAAGCACATAAACAGAAAAAGGACAAAAATCACATGATAATCTCAATAGATGCAGAAAAAAACTATGACAAAATTTAATATATTTTCATGATAAAAGCTCTGAAGAAACTAAGAATAGAAGGAAGATACCTCAACATAATGAAAGTTGCATATGGCAGACTTACAGCCAACATAATACTAAATGGGGAAAAACTGAAATAATTTCCTCCAAAATCATGAAGGAATGAAACAAGGGTATCCACCCTCCCCACTGTTATTTAATATAGTACTAGAATTCCTGGCCAGAGCAATAAGCCAAGAGAAGGAAATAAAAGAGATTAAAATAAAGAAGAAGGAAGTCAAATTATCCCTATTTGCAAATGATAAGATTTTATACTTAGAAGACTCCAAAGATTCTAACCAAAAAAATTTCCTTGATCTGATAACCACTTTTGGTAATTTAGCAGAATACAAAATAAACATGCAAAAATCAGAAGCTTAGCCAGGTGATGGTGACTCATGCCTGTAATCCTAGCTACTTGGGAGACTGAGCTCAAGAGGATCACGGTTCCAGGCAAGCCCAAGCAAACAGTTCACAAGACCACATCTTCAAAAAAAAAAAAAAAAAAAAAAAATATATATATATATATATATATGTATGTATTTTCACTATTTTGCTGTATCCAGTGAATATATATGATATATATCATATATGTATTTCATGGTGTATATATATTTATTTATTTACATGTATAATATATATTCACACATACATACATATCATGGGGTGTTACACAGCCATAAAGAAAAATAAAATTATATAATGTGGAGGAAAATGGATAGAACTGGAGATCATATCATACTAAGCAAGATAAGCCAAGGTTATGTTCTCACTGATTTGTAGAACCTATGCCTAAAGTGACAATAAAGATGATAATAATGGGACAGGAATCTATATAGTAAACTGTCTGGGGGAGATCAAGGGGAGAGAGAGGGGGTAAAGAAATGATACTGAGGGGTGAAGAAGTACATAGATACATATGAAGACAGCATAATGAAATTCAACAAATACTGTTTGAACAAGGGAGGAAAAGGATGAGGGGGAATGGATATGTAATGGAGGGAGACACTCAAGTTAAACTTTATGTATATATGAAATTATCACAATGAAATCCCTTCATAGTATTAATGTATGATAATTCAAAGCCAAAATTAAGAAAATTTAAAGGTTCATCCATGTTGTTGAAAATTGCAGGATTTCCTTCTTTTTTTGTCTGAGTAATATTCCATTGTGTGTGTAAATACATAAATACATATGTCACACATATATAACATTTTTATGTATTCATCTGTTGGATCTTTAAATTGTTTCCACATCTTCACTATTATGATCAGTACTTAATGAACACAGGAGAATATATGAGTACACATTCTCTTCAAGATCCTGTCCTGGGATATATACCCAGGAGTGGATTGCTGGATTATATGTTAGTCTTATTTTTAAGTTTTATTTTTTTTTTCATTTTTCTTTTATTATTCATATGTGCATACAAGGCTTGGTTCATTTCTCCCCCCTGCCCCCACCCCCTCCCTTACCACCCACTCCACCCCCTCCCGCTCCCCCCCTCAATACCCCGCAGAAACTATTTTGCCCTTATCTCTAATTTTGTTGTAGAGAGAGTATAAGCAATAATAGGAAGGAACAAGGGGTTTTGCTGGTTGAGATAAGGATAGCTATACAGGGCATTGACTCACATTGATTTCCTGTGCGTGGGTGTTACCTTCTAGGTTAATTCTTTTTGATCTAACCTTTTCTCTAGTACCTGGTCCCCTTCTCCTATTGGCCTCAGTTGCTTTAAGGTATCTGCTTTAGTTTCTCTGCATTAAGGGCAACAAATGCTAGCTAGTTTTTTAGGTGTCTTACCTATCCTCACCCCTCCCTTGTGTGCTCTCGCTTTTATCATGTGCTCATAGTCCAATCCCCTTGTTGTGTTTGCCCTTGATCTAATGTCCACATATGAGGGAGAACATACGATTTTTGGTTTTTTGAGCCAGGCTAACCTCACTCAGAATGATGTTCTCCAATTCCATCCATTTACCAGCGAATGATAACATTTCGTTCTTCTTCATGGCTGCATAAAATTCCATTGTGTATAGATACCACATTTTCTTAATCCATTCGTCAGTGGTGGGGCATCTTGGCTGTTTCCATAACTTGGCTATTGTGAATAGTGCCGCAATAAACATGGATGTGCAGGTGCCTCTGGAGTAACAGTCTTTTGGGTATATCCCCAAGAGTGGTATTGCTGGATCAAATGGTAGATCGATGTCCAGCTTTTTAAGTAGCCTCCAAATTTTTTTCCAGAGTGGTTGTACTAGTCTACATTCCCACCAACAGTGTAAGAGGGTTCCTTTTTACCCGCATCCTCGCCAACACCTGTTGTTGGTGGTGTTGCTGATGATGGCTATTCTAACAGGGGTGAGGTAGAATCTTAGTGTGGTTTTAATTTGCATTTCCTTTATTGCTAGAGATGGTGAGCATTTTTTCATGTGTTTTCTGGCCATTTGAATTTCTTCTTTTGAGAAAGTTCTGTTTAGTTCACATGCCCATTTCTTTATTGGTTCATTAGTTTTGGGAGAATTTAGTTTTTTGAGTTCCCTGTATATTCTGGTTATCAGTCCTTTGTCTGATGTATAATTGGCAAATATTTTCTCCCACTCTGTGGGTGTTCTCTTCAGTTTAGAGACCATTTCTTTTGATGAACAGAAGCTTTTTAGTTTTATGAGGTCCCATTTATCTATGCTATCTCTTATTTGCTGTGCTGCTGGGGTTTCATTGAGAAAGTTCTTACCTATACCTACTAACTCCAGAGTATTTCCTACTCTTTCTTGTATCAACTTAAGAGTTTGGGGTCTGATATTAAGATCCTTGATCCATTTTGAGTTAATCTTGGTATAGGGTGATATACATGGATCTAGTTTCAGTTTTTTGCAGACTGCTAACCAGTTTTCCCAGCAGTTTTTGTTGAAGAGGCTGCTATTTCTCCATCGTATATTTTTAGCTCCTTTGTCAAAGATAAGTTGCTCATAGTTGTGTGGCTTCATATCTGGATCCTCTATTCTGTTCCACTGGTCTTCATGTCTGTTTTTGTGCCAGTACCGTGCTGTTTTTATTGTTATTGCTTTGTAATATAGTTTGAAGTCAGGTATTGTAATACCTCCTGCATTGTTCTTTTGACTGAGTATTGCCTTGGCTATTCGTGGCCTCTTGTTTTTCCATATAAATTTAACAGTAGATTTTTCAATCTCTTTGATGAATGTCATTGGAATTTTGATGGGAATTGCATTAAACATGTAGATTACTTTTGGGAGTATAGACATTTTTACTATGTTGATTCTACCAATCCATGAGCATGGGAGATCTCTCCACTTTCTATAGTCTTCCTCAATCTCTTTCTTCAGGAGTGTATAGTTTTCCTTGTAGAGGTCTCTCACATCTTTTGTTAGGTTTACACCTAGGTATTTGATTTTTTTTGAGGCTATTGTAAATGGAATTGTTTTCATACATTCTTTTTCCGTTTGCTCATTGTTAGTGTATAGAAATGCTAATGATTTTTCTATGTTGATTTTATATCCTGCTACTTTGCTATAGCTATTGATGATGTCTAGAAGCTTCTGAGTAGAGTTTTTTGGGTCTTTAAGGTATAGGATCATGTCGTCTGCAAATAGGGATATTTTGACAGTTTCTTTACCTATTTGTATTCCTTTTATTCCTTCTTCTTGCCTAATTGCTCTGGCTAGGAATTCCAGTACTATGTTGAATAGGAGTGGAGATAGTGGGCATCCTTGTCTGGTTCCTGATTTTAGAGGGAATGGTTTTAATTTTTCTCCGTTAAGTATAATGCTGGCTGTAGGTTTGTCATATATAGCTTTTATAATGTTGAGGAACTTTCCTTCTATTCCTAGTTTTCTTAGAGCTTTTATCATGAAATGATGTTGGATCTTATCAAAGGCTTTTTCTGCATCTATTGAGATGATCAATTGGTTTTTGTCTTTGCTTCTGTTAATGTGGTTTATCACGTTTATTGATTTTCGTATGTTGAACCACCCCTGCATCCCTGGGATGAAGCCTACCTGGTCGTGGTGAATAATCTTTTTGATGTGTTGCTGAATTCGATTTGCCATTATTTTGTTGAGGATTTTTGCATCAATGTTCATTAAGGAGATTGGCCTATAGTTCTCCTTTTTGGAGGTGTCTTTGCCTGGTTTTGGGATAAGTGTAATACTGGCTTCATAAAATGTGTTTGGCAGTTTTCCTTCCCTTTCTATTTCGTGGAACAGTTTAAGGAGGGTTGGTATCAGTTCTTCTTTAAAGGTCTGATAGAATTCAGCAGAGAATCCATCAGGTCCTGGACTTTTCTTTTTGGGGAGACTCTTGATTGCTGCTTCAATTTCATTTTGTGTTATAGGACTATTCAGGTGATTAATTTCCTCTTGGTTCAGTTTTGGATGATCATATGTATCTAGAAATCTGTCCATTTCTTTTAGATTTTCAAATTTATTTGAATATAGGTTCTCAAAGTAGTCTCTGATGATTTCCTGGACTTCCATGGTGTTTGTTGTTATCTCCCCTTTTGCATTCCTGATTCTACTAATTTGGGTTTTTTCTCTCCTCATTTTAGTCAGGTTTGCCAGGGGTCTATCGATCTTGTTTATTTTTTCAAAGAACCAACTTTTTGTTTCATTAATTCTTTGTATGGTTTTTTTGGTTTCTATTTCGTTGATTTCAGCTCTTATTTTTATTATTTCTCTCCTTCTATTTGTTTTGGGATTTGCTTGTTCTTGTTTTTCTAGGAGTTTGAGATGTATCATTAGGTCATTGATTTGGGATCTTTCAATCTTTTTAATATATGCACTCATGGCTATAAACTTTCCTCTCAAGACTGCCTTAGCTGTGTCCCATAGGTTCCGGTAGGTTGTGTTTTCATTTTCATTGACTTCCAGGAACATTTTAATTTCCTCTTTTATTGCATCGATGATCCATTCTTCATTAAGTAATGAGTTATTTAGTTTCCAGCTGTTTGCATGATTTTTGTCTTTACTTTTGTTGTTGAGTTCTACTTTTACTGCATTGTGGTCAGATAGTATGCATGGTATTATTTCTATTTTCTTATATTTGCTGAGACTTGCTTTGTGCCCTAGGATATGATCTATTTTGGAGAAGGTTCCATGGGCTGCTGAGAAGAATGTATATTGTGTAGAGGTTGGATGAAATGTTCTGTAGACATCTACTAGGTCCACTTGATCTATTGCATATTTTAGATCTTGGATTTCTTTATTGAGTTTTTGTTTGGATGACCTATCTATTGATGATAATGGAGTGTTAAAGTCTCCCACAACCACTGTGTTAGCGTTTATATATGCTTTTAGGTCTTTCAGGGTATGTTTGATGAAATTGGGTGCGTTGACATTGGGTGCGTACAGATTGATGATTATTATTTCCTTTTGGTCTATTTCCCCTTTTATTAGTATGGAATGTCCTTCTTTATCTCGTTTGATCAATGTAGGTTTGAAGTCTACTTTGTCAGAGATAAGTATTGCTACTCCTGCTTGTTTTCGGGGGCCATTGGCTTGGTAAATCTTCTTCCAGCCTTTCATCCTAAGCATATGCTTATTTCTGTCGGTGAGATGAGTCTCCTGTAAGCAACAAATTGTTGGATCTTCTTTTTTAATCCATTTTGTCAAACGGTGTCTTTTGATGGGTGAATTAAGTCCATTAACATTGTGTTAGTACTGATAGGTATGTGGTGATTCCTGCCATTTAGTTATCTTAGTTGTTTGAAGGTTTGATTGTGTGTACCTAAAGTGATGTTACTCTCTACTGTCTTGCTTTTTCTTATCCTGTGGTTTGGTGCTGCCTGCCTTTTCATGGTTAACTTGGGTGTCACTTTCTGTGTGCAGGATCCCTTGCAGAATCTTTTGTAATGGTGGCTTTGTGGTCACATATTGTTTTAGTTTCTGCTTATCATGGAAGACTTTTATTGCTCCATCTATTTTGAATGATAGTTTTGCTGGGTAGAGTATCCTGGGGTTGAAGTTATTTTCATTCAGTGCCCGGAAGATCTCAACCCACGCTCTTCTTTTAATGTTTCTGTTGAGAAGTCTGCTGTGATTTTGATGGGTTTACCTTTGTATGTTACTTGTTTTTTCTCTCTTGCAGCCTTCAATATTCTTTCCTTAGTTTCTGAACTTGTTGTTTTAATGATGATATGTCGTGGAGTAGTTCTATTTTGATCTGGTCTGTTTGGTGTCCTGGAGGCCTCTTGCATTTGTATGGGAATATCTTTCTCTAGATTTGGGAAATTTTCCGTTATTATTTTGTTGAATATATTACGCATTCCCTTCGCTTGCACCTCTTCTCCTTCTTCGATGCCCATGATTCTCAAGTTTGGTCTTTTGATGGAGTCAGTGAGTTCTTGCATTTTCTTTTCACAGGTCTTGAGTTGTTTAATTAATAGTTCTTCAGTTTTTCCTTTAATTACCATTTCATCTTCAAGTTCTGAGATTCTGTCTTCTGTTTGTTCTATTCTGCTGGATTGGCCTTCCGTTTTGTTTTGCAGTTCTGTTTCGTTCTTTTTTCTGAGGTTTTCCATATCCTGGCTGTTTTCTTCTTTATTGTTGTCTATTTTTGTCCTGAGTTCATTTATCCATTTATTCATTGTGTTCTCTCTTTCACTTTGGTGTTTATACAGTGCTTCTATGGTTTCCTTTATTTCTTCTTTTGCTTTTTCAAATTCTCTATTTTTATTGTCTTGGAATTTCTTGAGTGTCTCCTGTACATTTTGGTTGACCCTATCCAGTATCATCTCTATAAAATTCTCATTGAGTACTTGTAGTATGTCTTCTTTTAAATTATTCTTGTAGGCTTCATTGGGTCCTTTGGCATAGTTTATCTTCATTTTGTTGGAGTCTGGCTCTGAGTTTCTGTTCTCTTCATTCCCCTCTGGTTCCTGTACTAATTTTTTGCTGTGGGGAAACTGGTTTCCTTGTTTTTTCTGTCTTCCTGTCATTGTCCTTGGTGTTGTTACTGTCCCTGTACTGTGTGTAATTAAGTATTTTCTAGCTTGTAATAATAACAATGGTAATATTGAGAATGGAAGAGTGAGCTGAGATGGAAAGCAAGAAGTTAAAGAAAACGGGAAAACAAATATACAGACAAGAGGGAGAAAGCAGAACAAGGTATCAGACAAGAGAGTTTCAAAGGTATAAACAGGGAGTGTTAGTGTACTAATCGACAGTAAACTGAACAGACAATAGAGTGACAGAGAGAGGATTGAAAATCAAAGATAAAAAAAATTAAAAATAAGTATATGAAAGTAATATCTATTTATAAAAATGAATTAAAATAAAATGGAAAATAGAAAATTAAAAAAAAAAAAACAAAAAACCAAAAAACTTCCAAGTTTATATGCAATGCAATTTCAGTCTTAATAATTTGGATGTCCGTCTCAATCTCCAGTCCTGGAGTTGGTGCCTCAGATGTTGTTCTGTAGTTGTCTCATCAAAGGGGATGCATAAAGTAGAACAAAACTACACTCACACACACACAGAAGATAAAAAAAAAAAAAAAAAGTCCCACCAAGTGTCCCCAGTTCAAATGCAATACAGTTTCAGTAAGTTTTTCGGCTTGCACGTGTAATTCGGTTGTTCTCTCATCAAAGGTAGGGAGAAAAAGAAAAAAAAGCGTCTGGAGGCAGTTCTGAGAATGGTATCTGCAACTGTGGCCTGCCTGCCTGCTGCTCTCAGCCTGTAGCTGGCGGAGTTATTTATGCAGATCTCTGGGGTGAGCTAGCACTCACCTGGTCCCACAGGCTTTGTTTGCTCAGAATTCTTCTGTGCGGCGGCCTCTGCTACAGGCTTTCCCCTTTGCAAGCACTGGGAAAGGTGACACTGCCCCGCGTTGTCAGGCCTGCGTGTTTATTTACAGTTCACCTGGGAAGTGGGTCTTCCCTCCTCTCACAAGCGTCCCCGCTCCTGGTTGCTGGGCGCGCGCCCCGCTCCCGCCAGAGCCTCTCCGGCCCGCCCGGCTCGTTTATTTACAGTCCCGGGAAGGGTTCCCTTCCCCCAATCTTCAGCGCTCAGGGCGCCCCACCCTCTTTCCAGCGTGTCTTAACTGTTCTTATTGCTTAGTACTCAGTTTCTCTTTTTTTCCCGGGTGGAGGTCAGTCTGTCCAGGGGGCTATGCTGCTCTGGCCCAGGCTTGTCTGTGGGGGAACCACGGTACCGCGAAGCTCACCTGGTCCGCGTCTTCCCAAGCCGTATGGGCGCCGGCCACTGGCGGCCCCGGGGGCCTCCTCGGTTCTCCATTTAACGTGAAGTGGAGATTCTCTGCACCGGCTGGAGATGTGGAGGGGTCAAAGTTATGCCTTTTCTCGGTGATTATGCCTGCAAAGTGTGTCTCCAGCGTCTCTCCAAGATTTCACTATAGGAGGCTCGCTTTCTGCTTCCTCCCTCTAGCCGCCATCTTGGAATCTCTATTTTTAAGTTTTAAAGAACCTGTATACTCTTTTCCATACCAGTTGTACAATTTTACATAGCAAGTGTGGGTTGTATCCCATGTACTTTTGATTTGTATTTCCTAACAATTAGTGACATTGAGCATCTTTGCATATACCGGTTGGCCACTTATAAAGCTTTTTGTTGAAGAAATATCTATTCAAGATCTTTGCTCACTTTTTAACAAAACTGTTTTTGATAAGGTAAACAAATTGATTAACACTTAGCTATACCAAGTAAGAAAAGGGAGAGATTAAAATAAAATTCAAAATGAAAACGGAGACATTACAACTGATGCCAGAAAAGCAACTGGGATCTTAAAAGACTGCTGTAATAAAACTGGATAACCTAGAAGAAATGGATACAATCCTAAAAAATACAGCCTTCCCAGAATAAATCATGAAGAAATAGAAAGTCTGAGCAGACCCATAACTACTAAGGAGATTGAATCAATAACCAAATCACTCCTAAAGGAAAAAGTCTATTATTCTTTTTAAGGAATCTTTTCACATTAATTATCTTGGTGGTCCTAACAGCAAATTCCTATCAGCAATATCAGGGTTTTTTTTTTTATTATTATATATTGTGCTGGGTGAGGGCACATTGGAGTATTTGCAAAAGTTCTTACAATGTATCAAATATATCATATTTGAATTCACCCCCTCTGTTGCTCTCTTTCATCTCCCCTCCCCTGATTCCTGGAACAGTTTCAATAGGTATTTTTGCATTTACTTACATATGTATACATTATTTCGGGCACCCCCTTATCACTCCCCTCTCCTGTCTCTGGACAGAACCTATTGTGCCCTCCTGTTCTCTGATTTTGTAGAAGAAAAAAACATAAAAGAGTAAAAGAGAAATAAGGCATTTTTTCTAGTTTGAGATAAAAATAGCTTACCCAGGGAGTTTCATTATGTTGTTTCCATGCATATGTATTCCAACCCCAACTGATTCACCTTTTCCAGACCTCTTCACTCCTCGTTGTCTGCTTCCCATGGTGGCCCTGGCCAGTTTAAGATTTCTGTATTCATTCCTTGTACCATGAGCACATCAACCACATTCAAGTTTTTTGTTTCCTTCCCTTGCCCTGTCCTTCCCGTGCATGGTCTCCCCTTATTGTGTCCCCTATAATATCACTGCATTTGTTTTAGGTTTGTAATCTGCATATGAGGGAGCACATGCCATTTTTGGCCTTCTTAGTCTGACTAACTTCACTTAAGATGATGTTCTCTAGTTCCATCCATTTACCTGCGATTGACAAAATTTTATTCTTCTTTGTGGCTGAATAAAATTCCATTGTGTATAAATACTACATTTTCTTAATCCATTTGTTGGTAGTGGGGTGTCATGGCTGTTTCTATAGCTTGGCTATTGTGAGAAGTGCTGAAATAAACATGGGTGTGCAGGTGCCTTTGTAGTAACCTGAGTCACATTCCTTCAGGTATATTCCTTGGAGTAGTATTGCTGGATCATATGGCAGATCTATTTTTAGTTTTTTAAGAAGCCTCCATATTGTTTTCCATAGTGGTTGTACTAGCTTGAATTCCTACCAGGCATGTAGAAGGGTTTCTTTTTCCCCACATCCTTGGCAACATTTCTTGTTGGTGGTGGTCTTGATGGTAGCTATTCTAACAGGAGTGAGGTAGAATCTTAGTGTGGTTTTGATTGCATTTCCTTTTTGGCCAGGGATTGTGAGTATTTTTTCATGTGTTTTTTAGCCATTTGGACTTTTTCCTTTGAAAAAGTTCTGTTTAGTTCAGTTGCCCACTTCTTTATTGGTTCATTGATTTTAGAGGAGTTTAGTTTTTTGAGCTCCCTGTATATTCTGGTAATATCAGTCTCTTGTCTGATGTATAGGTAGTAAATATGTTCTCCCACTCTGTGAGTGACCTCTTCAATTTAGAGACCTTTTCTTTTGTTATGCAGAAGCTTTTTAATTTCATGTAGTCCCATTTGTCAATCCTTTCTCTTAGTTGCTGTGCCACTTGAGTTCTAGTGAGGAAGTCCTTGCCTCTACCCATTGCTTCCAGTGTATTCCCTGCTCTTTCCTGTACTAGCTTCAAACTTTCAAGTCTGATATTAAGGTCCTTAATCTGCTTTGAGTTCGTACTAGTACAGGGTGACAGGTATGGATCTAGTTTCAGTTTTCTTCAGGGAGATAACCACTATTCCCAGCACCATTTGTTGAAGAGGTTGTCTTTTCTCCATCATATGTTTTTGGTACCTTTGCCAAAAAATTAGGTGGGCATAGCTGCGTGGATTCATATCTGGGTCCTCTGTTCTGTTCCTGCCAATCCATGAGCATGTGAGACCTCTCCACCTTCTTTGATCTCTTTCTTCAGTGATTTGTAGTTCTCCTTGTAGAGGTCATTTAAATCCTTGTTAAGTTTATTCCTAGGTATTTGAATTTTTTTTGAGGCCATTGTAAATGGAATTGTTTTCCTATATTCTTTCTCAGTCTGCTTATTGTTGGTATATAGTAAGGCTACTGATTTTTCTAAGTTGATTTTGTATCCTGCTACTTTTCTAAAGCTGTTTATGATGTCTAGGCATTTTGGGGTGGTGTTTTTTTGGGTCTTAAAGTATAAGATCATTTCACCAGTGAATAGGGATAGTTTGACTACTTCTTTATCTATTTGTAGTCCTTTTATTTCTTCTTCTTGCCTTATTGCTCTGGCTAGGAATACCAGCACTATGTTGAATAGGAGTGGAGAGAGTGGGCACCTTTGTCTCATTCCTGACTTTAGGGGAAAAGGTTTCAGTTTTTCCCTATTAAGTATGATGTTTTCTATAGGTTAGTCATATATAGCCTTTAAAATGTTGAGGTACATTCCTTCTATTCCTAGTTTATTCAGAGATTTTATCATGACATAGTGTTGAATCTTATCCAAGGCTTTTTCTGCATCTGTTAAGATGATCAAGTGGTTTTTGTCTTTGTTTCTCTTAATGTGCTGTATTACATTTAATGATTTGTGTATGTGGAACCATCCCTGCTTCCCTGTAATGAAGATGACTGAGTCATGGTGTATGATCTTTTGTATATGTTGTTGGATTCAGTTTGCCATTATTTTATTGAGGATTTTTGCATCAATGTTCATTAAGGAGATTGGCCTATAGTTCTCCTTTTTGGATGTGTCCTTACCTGGTTTTGGGATGAGTGTAATACTGGCTTCACAAAATGAGTTAGGCAGTGTTACTTCCCTTTCTATTTTGTGGAAAAATTTAAGGAATGTTGGTATTAGTTCTTCTTTAAATGTCTGGTAGAATTTAGTAGAGAATCCACCAGGTCCTGGACTTTTCTTTTTGGGGAGACTGTTTATTGCTGCTTTAATTTCATTGCATGTTATAGATCTGTTTAGGTGATTAATATCCTCTTGGTTCTGTTTTTGATGGTCATAAGTATCTAGAAATTTGTTGATTTCTTCTAGATTTTCCAATTTATTTGAATATAGGTTCTCAAAGTAGTCTCCGATGATTCCCTGTATTTCCTACATGTTTGTTGTTATCTCCCCATTTTCATTTCTGACTTTACTAATTTGGGTCTTTTCCCTCCTCATTTTAGTCAGATTTGCCAGGGTCTTGTCGGTCTTGTTTATGTTTTCATAGAACCAACTTTTTGTTTTGTTGCTTCTTTGTATGATCTTTGGGGACTCTGTTTCATTGATTTTGGCCCTTATTTTTAATATTTCTCTCCTTCTGCTTGTTTTGGGTTTTGCTTGTTCTTGTTTTTCTAGGAATTTGAGATGTAGCATTAGGTCATTTATTTGAGATCTTTCTTTGTTTTCAGCGTATGGCCTCATAGCTATAAACTTTCCTCTTAGGACTTCCTTTATTGAGTCCCATAGTTTCTGATAGGTTGTGTTTCATTTTCATTAAATTCCAGGAACTTTTAGATTTCCTCCCTTATTTCTTCTATGATCCACTGATCTTTGAGCAGTATGGTGTTCAACCTCCAATTGTTTGTGTATTTTCTACTGCTGCTTTTGTTGTTGAGTTCTAGTTTTATTGCATTGTGATCAGATAGTATGCAGGGGGTTATTTCAATTTTCTTATATTTTGAGGCTTGCTTTGGGCCCTAAGGTATGATAAATTTTAGAGAAAGTTCCATGGGCTGCTGAGAAGAATGTATATTGTGATGTTGCAGGGTAAAATATTCTGTTGATATCAGTTAGGTCCATTTGATCTATGGTCTCATTTAGTTCTAGGATTTCTTAGTTGATTTTTTTTTGTCTGGATGACATATCTATTTGTGATAGAGGGATATTAAGGTCTCCTACTAACACTGTGTTAGCATCTATATATGATTTTAAGTCCTTTAGTGTATGTTTAGTGAAGTTGGGTGCACTGACAGTGGGTGCATGTAAGTGGATAATTGTTATTTCATTTTGATGTATTGCCCCTGTTACTCGTATGAAGTGTCCTTCTCTGTCTTATTTGACCACTGTGAGTTTGAAGTGTGCTTTACCTGATAAAAGTATTGCTACTCCTGCCTGTTTTGGAGGCTATTATCTTGGCAAATCTTCTTTTACCTTCACTCAAACCAGTATTTATTTCTGACAATAAGATGAATCACTTATAAACAACAGATTGTTGGATCTTCCTTTATAATGCTTTTTGCCAAATGGTGTCTTTTGAAGGGAAAGTTGAAACCATTGACATTCAATGTTAATATTGATAGATATGTGGCGACTCCTGCCATTTTGTTGTTTAAGGATTTGAGTGTATGCAGTCAAATTGATGCTACTCTGTGATTACTTTTTTTTTTCTTCTCCTGTGGTTTAATACTTTCCATCCTCTCATGGTTTTGTTTGCTTTCATCTTCTGTGTGCAGAATTCCTTGCAGAATCTTCTGTAGTGTTGGCTTGGTTGTCATATATTGTTTTAATTTCTGTTTATCATGGAAGGCTTTTATTACTCCATCAATTTTTAATGATAGTTTTGCTGGGTAGAGTATCCTAGAGCTGAAATGTTGTCTTTCATTGCTCAATATACCTCACTTCATGCTCTTCTTTGTTTTAAGGTTTCGGTTGAGAAATCTGCTATTATTTTGATGGGTTTGCCTTTATATGTTATTTGTTTTTTCTCTCTTACAACCTTCAATATTCTTTCTCTGTTCTCTGTGCTAGTTGTTTTAATGATAATATGCCATGGAGAGGTTCTATTTTGGTCAAGTCTATTTGGTGTCCTGGAGGCTTCCTGTACCTAAATGGGCAATTCTTTCTTGAGGTTTAGGAAAATTTCTGCTATTATTTTGTTGAATATATTATGTATGCCTTTGGGTTGCACCTCTTCTCCTTCTTCAGTACCCACATTTCTCAGGTTTGGTCTTTGACGGAGTTGCTGAATTCTTGCATATTCCTTTGACAACTCTTGAGTTGTTTGACTAAGAGTTCTTCTGTTTTTTTCTTTAATATCTATTTTATTTTCAAGCCTTGTGATTCTGTCTTCCACTTATTTTAGTCTGCTGGAGTGGCCTTCCTCTGTATTTTTTATTTGACTAAAGGGGCTTTTTATTTCCAGAATTTCTATTTGATTCCTTTTTTTTTCTGAGGTTTTCCATATCTTTGTTCAACTCCTCTTTCATATCTTGTGTTTTATTTTTTGTTTCTTATTTCTCTTTTTTTAAAGAGTCTCTTTTGTTTCACCTTGGTGTTGTTGAAGTCTCTGAGTTCATTTAGTTGTTTTGTGTCTTCTTATGTTTTTTATTTGTGGTGTCTTGATATTTTTTGAGTGCATCTTGTACTCTCTGGTTCACCATGTCTTGTAACTTCTCCACTAGTTTCTCATTGATCTCATCCATGAGTTCCTCTTTGAGAGATTTTTTTTCTGTGGGTGTCACTGAGCTCACTAGTGATATTTATCATTGTCCTGTTGGAGTCAGGAACTGATATTCATTTTCTTCATTTCCCACTAAATTCTTTATTGAATTGTTCATTTGAGGAGTGCAGTTTCCTAGCCTCCTTCTTCTCCCCATTCTTCTAATTGGTGCTGTGCAACTATGTTCTTGATTGGTCCTTGCATTGTCCAATCCTGGTATTGGCACTTGGTATTCTGGGCAAGGTGTGGAAGGGTCCTGCCCTTCTTGTTGAACAGCTTTGTTGGGGAGACAGCTGAAGGGTTTGTGAGCAGTATTTGGTTCCTTCTGTCCAAGGGCAGGTTGCAATTGGGACCTGTGGTAGCTCCCTTCCAGATTGTGCAAGGTGGTCAGCCCTCTTGTTTTTGCCAGGTGGCAGCTACATTGCCCTACTGCTGCAACTTTGGTTGGTCAGCTCCTCCCCCAGCAAGGTGGGGCAATTCAGTTTTGGGTACCACCCTCAGTCCCACCAGACTAGCTCAGTGACCTGCCATATCCCACTTTAGGGGGTTGGCTTGTCATCCCACCCCCACTCTTAGTACTTGTTCCTCATTGCACCTTCACTTGCTAAGAGTTCGACTCCTTGCCCCACCCCGTTCTCCAAGGTTGTTCAGTGTTCCACCCTACGCCCACTGTCAGTGGTAGATTACAATTCACTGTTTATGTTTCTTAGCTTTGTTCAGGGTGGGTGGTTTAATCTGCCCAGGAGTTGCACTGGAGTATGTTCCTGCGGCAGTGGGGAGTCACATGTGGTGCATGGCACTCATCTGTTGGGTCTGCAGGTTTATGCAGGCAGCTTTGATACTGGCCAGTGGGAAGAAGTGGTGTGCCACTTTTCTCAAGGCACTTATTGGGACTAGGTTCAGCTTGGTGGGTCATAGGTAGGCTTTCTATGGGTTAGATGTCCAGTATGTCACAGGGTTCAGTTCTGTTTGATGCTTTATCTTCTGCTTTTTGAAAAAAAGAAAGATTAAAAAAAGAGAAAAAGAAAAGGGAAAAATGGCCAGGGGCCTTTTTCCTAGGGCAGACATGCCACACCAGGATTTCCTGGGCTGTTGCATACAATTAAAACCTGTTTTAGGGGTCAGACCTTGAATTTTATATGCACCTAATATGTTGGCAATTATTATTTTGGCTAGAAATGATCAGAATTCCTCAAATGTAGCTCCCACATCTCGAAGTGGTTTCTGAAATCACAGAGGTCAGAAATTCTGATTCCCTATTGTATCTGATCCCTCAGTAATATCAAATTTTGAAGTTCATTAAATAATTGAATTTTTGAATTGGAAAACACCCAGAAATTATCTGTCTGTTCCATATTATCACTTTAGTCTGCATGAGAATTACTTGAAGGGTTTGTTACAACACAGATTAGTGGGCCAGACCCCTAGGTTTTCTGACTCAGTGATTCAGTAAGTCTGTGGTAGGATCTGAGAATTTGCATTTTAACAAGCTCCCACAGGATACTGATCTTACAAATGAAACATTACTTTCCCTTCCTCAGTTTCCTTATTAACAATCAATAAAATGGAGTCCCAGATAGAGTAAGTTACATGCCTCAGACAAGCTAGAGAAAGAACTAGATCTGAGGCTTACTGAATCTCAATTAATAATGTTTTTTAGTTTATTACACTGTGTTCCTCTGTTCTAAGATCTTTCTCATATCTGCTGGTTAAGAAAGTCATTGGCTATATTAGCCATCCAGTCCTGACTCACTGAACTAACCTCCTACAAATCTTCACATATTAGTTTTAAATAAGAATAATAATCAGAAAAGAAAACATTTAAACAGTGCATATTGCTGGGTACCAGCAGCTAATGCCTGTAATCCTAGCTACTTAGGAAGCTAAGATCGATTGGGAAGAACATAGTTTGAGGCCAGCCCAGGCAAATAGTCCATAAAACCCAATCTTCAAAATAACCAGAGCAAAATGAGCTGGAAGTGTGGTACAAATGGTAGAGTGCTTGCTTTGTAGGCACCTGTTTTGCAAGCATAAAGCCCTGAGTTCAAACTCCAGTCTTATCAAAAACAGAAACAAAATAATGCCTACCTATCAACATTTGTATTAATAAGATGGGCTAGAATCAAAGACCTTAATGTTAGACCTAAAATGTTGAAACTACTAGAGTAAAATACAGGGAAAACACTTAAAAATGTAGGTATTGGCAATGATTTCTGAATAGGATTTCAATAGCTCAGAAAATAGTGTCAAAAAATTGACAAATGGAATTGCTTCAAATCAAAAAGCTTCTCCAAAGCAAAAGAAACAAATCAACAGAGTGAAGAGCCAGCCTACAGAATGGGAGAAAATCTTTGCCAGCTATTTATCCACTGTTTTAACATACAAGCTGAGTTTGGTGGTGCATACCTATAATCTCAGCTACACAGAAAGTGGAGGATGGAGGATTGCAGTTTGAGACTGGCCTTGTACAAAAGAGCAAGATTATACCTGAAAAATAAATTAAAGCAAAAAGGACTGAGGGCATGGCTCAAGTGGTAGGATGCTTGTCTAGTGAGCATAAGCCCCTGAGTTCAAACCCTAGTTCTGCAAATAATAATAATAATAATAAATTTTTTAAAGGCCAATTATAGAAGACTGGTGAAATAAATAGCATAAAATGCTATACATCCACGGAAAATATTGTTTTCAAATAATCTTTAATTATATAGTCATGGCAAAAAAAAGGCTTAATTTGAAATAGCATGATAAATGATCCTAATTTTATTTAAGGGGGAATTCAAATATGATATATTTGATACATTGTAAGAACGTTTGTAAATGTTACAATGTACCCACACCCAGCACAACAATTTAAAAAACTTGAAAATAAAATATGTAATGCATATGTCATATGCATTGGAAAAATACTTGGGTAAGTTAACAATAATTACAGAATTATGAATGACAGTGGTAAAGTTATTGCCCATGTGTTGTCCAAGAAGCATTTACACCTTTTTTTTTTAAAGATACATTAAAGGTTTCTGGAGATGGCTGGTGGTGATGATTGTACCATAATACGAGTGTTCTTAATACATTGACCTGAATAATTAAAATGGTTATGATGGCAAATTTTATGTTGCATGAATTTTGTCAAAATTTTTTAAATTAGGAAAAGATATATCTTTAAAATTTTGAATGAATATATTTTAAGCTCGGAGAACCCATAGAATACCTCTAATTCAGTTCACTTAGACTCAAGAAACCTATGGAAAGGGAGGGGGTGGGGGCAGGGGGGAGAAATGACCCAAGCATTATATGCACATATGAATAATAAAAAAAATTTAAAAAAAAAGAAACCTATGGAACTATCTCTTGCTCAATTCACACAATTGGGCTTGAGTGTCAAATTTACTTTTTTCTGAGTAGATCAGAACTAGCTTCTTAAAAATTCCAAATCCATACTTAAAATCTTTGAACCTGGTCAATTCAGATTAGGTTTTTTCTTTCTTTCTTTCTTTTTTTTTGCTTGTTTTCCTATGTGCATTTCCCATTCTATATCCATTTGCTTAAACTTGGTTATAGTGCAAATTATGATTATGATGAGATTATTTATTATGACCTACTTAGAAGAAACAATAAGAAAAGCCTAAGACATAACAGATTGTATAGTTGAAAAGACCAAATAACCCTATATAATATAAAAGCACAAAATGATCTAAACTTATATATTAAGATGTGTGCAAGCTTGTCTTCATGGGTGTGACCTCTGCAATTACACAAGATTCTTCTCCCAGAATGCTTCTGCTTGGTTTAATGGTCTACTCTCATAGTCTTAAAGTTCTTAATAATTTTTTCTTTTAATGTATGTTTTATAAATGAAAAGAAGTGGAACAATAGAGCATGCACCATGGGCTTGGAGTCACTGCTCATGTGTGATCTATCTCCCACCAATCTCTCACCCAGGTAACAACTGGTTTCTAGGGAGTGGGGCATTCCACCTTCACTTTCCACTCCTGTTAGGGACCTGGGAGTATACGCAAGCAGTGGTGATCAGGGTTAGGTGTGTGCCAGAAGCAACTGGGACTTGGTGGCAGCACTCCTATTCTCAAACCTCTTATCTCAAACCAAATAAAAGTCTAAATCTTTAGCATGTCCTACAAATACTTACATAAACTGGTACCACTTTATCTTTCTGGTTTCATCTCCTATGAGTCTTCTCTTTGTTCATCTAGAAAGGTAAAGATCTACAAAGAGCCTGAGATTTTACTCCATGTATAAATTAATAAAGTTAGGTTATTAGCTTCATGGTTGCTGATAGAAGACATAAAACTGTTGAGTCAGAGTTAAAGGATAATTTATTACTCACAGCAAGCATAGAAAAAAAGTAATATGACCTGGTTTCCCAATCCATAATTCCCACTGCATGATACAAAGAACCCTTCCTTTTTGTATTAGTCTACTATAGAAAACAAAGTAGGAAACAAAGCAGCTGTTTTGGCAAGGACAGTTTATGGACAAACTATCATTTTGATGCTGATAGCATGTAAGTATTGGGAATAAGTAAAATTGCTTCTTTAATTTGGGACTTGTCTTTTTAAACTACTTTAGGCCATCTCTAAATCAAGAATTTCAGATAATGAGCTGGGCATCATGGTACATGCCTGTAATCCCAACACTTGGGAGACTAAGACAGGAGGATTGTGAGTTTGAGGCCAGCCAGGGCTACGTAATTAGTTCAAGGCCAACCTGGGCTGCCTGTCTCAAAATAAAAAAGATATTTGTATTAGTCCCATGTCACTTGACAACAAGGATGTATTCTGAGAAATGTATCTGATTTTATTGTTGTGTGAACATCATAGAGTATAGTTGCACAGTTCTAGATGGCGTAAGTCAATCACTGGATTTGGCTTGATGCAATCAAGAAGCTCAGTGAGCACAAATATATGAGGCTGCTGCTGGCATAGCAGCACATTGTTTTATAAAGTAAATGCTTTAGTAAGTAGGAAGAGTGTATATACTCTAAGATTGTGATTAAAAAGTACAGTATAATAAATACCTAAAGCAGTTAACATAGTTTGCTATCAAGTATTATGTACTATACATAACTATATGTGCTATTTTTTTACATGCATGGCAGCACAGTAGGTTTGTTTATACTCGTATCATCATAAACCTACAAAGAATGCATAACGGTGACTACAACATCACTAGGTGTTAGGAATTTCTCAGCTCCATTATAATTTTTTTTTTGTGGTACTGGGGCTTGAACTCAGGGCCTACACCTTGAGCCACTCTGCCAGCCCTTTTTTGTGATGGATTTTTTGAGATAGGGTCTGGTAAACTATTTGCCTAGGCTGGCCTCAAATGGCAATCCTCCTGATCTCTGCTTCTGGAGTAGCTAGGATTACATGTGTGAGCCACTGGCACTCAGCTAAAAGTCTACCATGGTATAAGTGGTTGTCATTGACCAAAATGATGTTATATTGCACATGAGTTCATTTAGAAAAGTAGTTATGAAAGTTAGTTTTACAAAGTAGCAAAATCAATTCTAAATGAATTTTTTTTCCTTTTTGAAGTACTGGGGTTTGAACTCAGAACCTTATGGTCTAAATGAATTCCAATTAAATACCTCTCCATAGCTTTTGGCACAATTTTTTCTTCATTGAGTTTTGAGAAAGCTATTCTTTTACACCTTAAACCTTAGACTGAAGCACCAAGACCTTTATAACTCTATCTTGTCAGTTTCTCTTATGGGACATGTATAGGTTTCTTAAAGTGTATTTAAATGTGCAACTAGGATGTTATTTCATCTAAGTGTTATTTTAAATTCAATAAATTTTAAATAGTTTAGATTGTAGGTAAAGTATTTCCTAAATGGAAATTGTTTTCATTTGTCACTTGACGAGCAAATAGGGACTTGAATTTGTCACTTGAATAGGAAAACCTTCCCTATTTAAGTGTTGCATGTACACTCTTGGGCCATACCAGCCTGAGTTAACATCCTTACTTTCTCTGCATGATGTCAAAGAATAAAGGAAAGAAAGGGCTGGTAGTAAACTGCTTGGGGGAGAGTCTGGAAAGGTGCAAAGGTCAATATAGCCCAAGTTATCTCCTAGGCTACCTAGTGTTCTATTCTCTGAGACTGTAAAAGTTGCCCATAGATAATGAGCTGGCACAGATACTCAACCTTGGAGCATCCAGGTGAGTAAATTTTTTTCTGAATTAAGATATGTAAGTTTGCCTAAGAACTGAAGGTAGTTATGTTTTTAAAATACTTGTTTCTCATACAACTAAAATTGCTAGCATGAACTCTAGAGAATGAAATCTACTGAGAAAAAGAAAACACACATTCTTAGCAAATGAAATTATGAAATAAAGTAGAATGAAATAGTATAACTTTTTCAGTTTAACTTATTTAAATAAATGAGCATTATATACTTCCTAAAATGTGCTTTTTAAAAAATGGATTTTAAAGGGTCTATAGGATAATGAAAGGTTCTGGATTAGGAATCAAGAAACTTGAGTTCTTGTCCAGGCTCAGCCACTAACTTGCTGTATGACTTAGCCCAAGTATCATCATTCTAGGTCTGTTTTCCCACTAGTATAATGAATAAATTTGGCAAGACAGTGTCTTCTTATGTCTTAGGCTCCTTTTAAGCCTAATATTCCAACAAATGAACTCACAAATATACTGATTTTTATATATGCATATATGTGCAATTAATGATGCTGTAGATATAAGTTACAACAATGTAAACATTTATTACCCATAACAGCTGTTTTAGAAAAAATTTCATGTTTCAGTGATGTGTAATTGTTTTTATAGGTACATTCCTCTCCTTGAAAGGAGCTGTGCTAACATTTTCCTGTATGGACCAAGCTGGTGGGTTAATGCAATCACCCTATGAAGTTTGGCGAGATCCACACAACATGGATGAAAATGAAAAAACTTGGAGAAGGAAATTGGTCATGAACTCCTCCTCTTCTTCCCAAGAAACAGATCATCAGTATACAATAATCTGCTCAGAGAAACAAGCCAAAGTCTTCTCACTTCCTTCTCAGACTTGCCTTTATGTTCATAACATCACCGAGACATCCTTCATACTGCAAGCGGACGTGGTGGTCATGTGTAACAGTGCCTGCTTGGCATGCTTTTGTGCTAATGGACATATCATGATAATGAGGTATTTGCCTTCTTTATAAATTATCTGTTAACCACAATGCCAGCAGGGTCGAATCCTGAAAATTCTATTTTTATTATCAAGAAGCATTGTTTGTGAATGCTTTATTGTTAAACAATTTGAAGAGAGTTTGGGGATTTTGTGGGGTTTGGGTTTGTGGGGGGCTTTTTATTTTTATTTTGCTAAAAAAATACATGATGATGCAAATGAAATGTATTTTTAATTGACATCAAGGAATCTAAGGAAAGAGTGATTCCCCAGTCATTCATACAATCATTCAACAAATATTTATTAAGCATATGTTATCTGCCAGATGCTATGCTCACACTGAAATGAAGTGATACACTATTTTTACTAGTTTATAGTTCACATAAGATTTTTACACACAGAATTTCATTTGACCCATTTAACTTCTCTAGGACACAGGAAACTAAAGCATTAATTGCATCTTCCATTTTACTTATGTTAATAAATTAAAGTAAAATAATTTGTTTGAGGTTGCAAGTCTAGGAAAAAGTGAGGCCAGCACTGACTAAAAGTCATGAGACCCTGAAAATAAGGTATCAGCTGAGAGATTTCATTCTACTGTTAGTGAAATGAAGTAAAATTTGTGAGACATTTAAAATAGTAACTAATGATTTATTTCAGCAGTTAATAAACACTACATAGAAGTCACTATCATTCTTTTTAATATCTCATCTAATTCTGAAAGTCATTGAAATAGTTAAGCATTGTACTAGGCCTGTAAAAGATTTAAAAATTAGAAAAACATGGTCCTAACCCTTAAGAAACTTACTATCCAGTTGAGGAGGTAAGAAAGGAACACAAATTATAACGAAAAGAAAGTGTAAATTCCAACAGAAGTGAATTTTCTGTTGACAAACTAAGTTCCCAGGTTTCAAAGTTATATGATAGTTCAACATTTATTAAAAAGAAGAGTTGTTGAGAGGACAGTAACCCAGTGAGGTAGATTGTTGAGAACACATTGTTGAGAACCTTGAGTAGGTGGACAAAGGGAGACAATAAACTGGATTTTAAAGCAGGTATTAACCTTCTGTAGCTATGTGTTAGGAAATATAGAAGGTAGGAGAGCTTGGAACAGGCTTGTGAATTTAAGTGATAGCTATCTAGAATAGTAGAAGGCATAAGGAGGGAAACCTGCTGTGTACAAAGCTGATCATTTGTAAAAGTTAATAGAGATTTTTAATCTCAAGGCTAGAGGTTTAAAAATGTTTTTTAAAAAAATTTGAATAACTGATACTATCAGCAGATAGGCAAGTCAGGAGGATTTGGAAAAGCTGATAATGAGAAACTTGAGAAATTAATTGAAAATAAAAACTTGAAGTTTGAGGCATTTATAAGCCATACAGCAGAAGTTTAACAAGCAATTTAAGATCTTGGCTCTTAGAAAAATATGGGTCAGAGAGGCAGCTTTGGAAGTCTTTTATGTAAATGCATTTAGTATTAGTTATGACAGTAAATGAGATGATCAAATGAGATGATCAAAAAAAAATAGTATAAGAGCCAGGCATGGTGGCTTATGCTTATAATCCGAGGCATTCAAGGATTCAGTTGGAGGCCAGCCCAGGCAAAAAGCAAGACCCCATCACAACCAATAACCTAGGCATGGTGGTGTACGCCTGTCATCCTAGCTATGCTAGGTGTAAATAGGAGGATAGCAGTCCAGGTCAACCCAAACAGGTGAGACCCTATTTGAAAAATAACTAAAGCAAAAAGGGCTGGAGGCACGGCTCATGTGGCAGAGAGCTAGCCTAGCAAGCCCTGAATTCAAACTCTAGTACTGGAAAAAAGAAAATATGAAAAAGTGAGAAACAGACTGAGCTGACGATAAGAAACTTGAAGGTTATCTCTGCATTTGTACAGTGGAAGAAAGGAGAGCTTCCTGCAAAAGAAACTGAGAAGTCATCAGAGAGATAGGAAAAGGACCAAAACCTCATGAGATAAAAAGGAGAGAAAAGTATCAAAACAGAGGAGGTAGTCAAATACAGCAGAGGTCAAAGAATTTGAGTATAGGAACTCTAAAGTATTAGATCTCACAACTGGTTGGAATATTAGTTTGCTTTGAGAAAGCAAATCTGAGGAGGACAGTGGAAGCAAAGCTACCTTTCAAGGGGGCAAGAACACAGACAGAGGTATAGATCAGGAGTTAGCAAACTATAACCCACAAACCAAATCTGTCCCCAGTTCCTGATTCTGCAAGCCAAGAACGGTTTTTACATTTTTAAGTGGTTGAAAATAAAACAATATTTCATGATACATGAAAATTGTATAAAATTCAATAGTTTATAAATAAGTTTTTTAGAACATAGCCACACCACTGTTTATATATTGACTGTGACTCCTTTTGCACTATAAAGCAGAATTGAGTATTTGCACATTAGACAATATATGGCCCATAAAGCCTAAACCATTTACTATTTGATCTCTAACCCCTTTTATAGGTTACTCTTTTAGGAAATTTGGTAGTAAAAAGAGAGATGGGAGATTGGAAAGCAGTTTAAGAGTAAAAATAGGCTTTCCCAGTGTGTATTTTTATTATTTTTTAATTAGGGGAAGATGAATAGATTTATAAGCCAAGGGGAAGTAGTCAATGAGGGAGAAAATTTTGAAAAAAATAAAACCATTCCCTTACATATTTCTGATTCTTTCTCTCTTTATCTGATTTTCCTTTTCTCAACTATTTTTAAAGATTTCTAATGAAAGCTATTCCATTCTTGTTTGAATATGACTATTTAACCCTTAGACATGCCTCAGGGTTCTTTTTAAGTATACCGTTATATGTGTGTGTGTGTGTGTGTGTGTTACGTATACGTACAGTTATTTTGTCATAGTTGGAATGAGCTTGCTAAAAAATTGTAAAATTTTAGTATTTTTTGAGTTCTCAAATGGTATCATGTATGTTTCAAAATTAACTTCTATTTAAATGAATATGTGCTACCATCTACATTTATGTGATGAGAGATTTCTTAAGAAAAGAAAAACACAAGTTATTAAAACAATTGCCTTCTCCATTTTCCCATGCAATCAGAATGTAACTGTCACATGCCTAATCTCCTCAAGTTCTAGCTTCTAATAGATGGCAGGTAGCTAATGACTGGTTGTTTTGATCTTCATGTACCTGGACCTAGGAAAGCAAGTTAGAATATAGAGGATTTGTCTATAAATAAAATTTCAAACCTACAAGACACTTTTAATAAGAATGACCTTTAGTTACCTGATTCTATTTTTTAATAAAATATCCCCTTTTTTCAGTTTTAAGATTTTTTCCTAGCCCTTAGCAATTAATTTTCTCTTTCACCTTTCCTATCCTTTTCTTGTCTTATTTATATTATAAAACACAGACAATGTGCTGGCTCATCAGAAATATTAGTTGAATTCTTCCCAAACATCATCCAATGATTTGACTGAGTCTGTTATGGAAATCTGTTTCACTAAGGTTCAGACTTCTATTTTAAGGAACTCAGTTACCTAAAGTAAGATATATATGTTATACAGGTGGTACTGGGGTTTGAACTCTGGGTCTCACACTTGCTAGACAGGCGCTCTACCACTCAAGCCACTCCACCAGCCCTGTTTTTTGTTGGGTATTTTTGAGATAGGGTCTTGTGAACTATTTGCCTGGAACTAGCTTTGAACCATAACCTCCTGATCTCTGCCTCCTGAGTAGCTAGGATTACAGGCGTGAGCCACCAGTGCCTGGCACAGATAATTTTTAATATCTCTTCTTTCTAAGTCTTTGAAAAATTCAGAGAGTAATTTACACTTTCAGCACGTCCTAATTAGGACTAGCCAAGGATCAACTACTGAACAGTCATGCAGTATGGTGCTGAAACCTCAGGAAAGGATTATTTCAATAGCACAGATTTCAGGTCTCACTTTATATGGTAAAGTTTAGAGTTCAAAATGTAGTTACAAACTGTTTTGGAAAGAAAAATATCAATGCTATTTTTCATGTGCTGAATCTATGATATAGAATAATTTTAAATTGTGCCCATAGTATTAGTAAGATGGTTTCAAAACTTGTGATTTAATCACAAGGGTCTCCCCCCACCCCATTTCTCCTTAGCATTAGAGGTATGATTAAGCTACAATAAGAGTGTTTTCCTCCCAGTAGCTTGTAAAACTGGCTCCAACAACAGTATTCAAAAGTACATTTTGAGGAACATTTTAGCAAAATTATAGTTGCAGGATTAGGATAAGCATACAGACATAGAGTAAGGCACTTAAAATGTGTGGCATTCATTTGGATACAAATTCTGATCTGTTAGTTATTCTCATTTCCTTACAGCTTTGATCCTGTTTGTTTATTAATCATGCCCTCAATGCAGGTGCCCTGAGATATAGGTAATTTTCACTTCCTATGTATAGAAGGAGTAAACGAGTGGGGAGCAAAGCTACTCCCATTCCCAGGCACAGTTTACTGAGTCTGCCCTATGTCTCTATTGGCATAACCTCCTTAGACTCAGGAGAACTGCTTTAAGGAAAGACCATAGTCCAATTTTGCAATCAGATCCTCTCTAGCTGTGATGTTTCTTACATAATTAAAGACTCTAAATATTATATTAATACATGGAATGCTGCAAAAATGCCCTTGAGATTGCTGGCCCCTGCATTTAATTCTTCAAGGACATTTGCTAAGCATCTGTGTGGGTTAAGATACAATAACTTTGCTCATGATTTTTTTTGTACATGATTTTACGTGAAAGTCTATAAGTTTGGAAGCTTCAGAAGAATGAAAGGAAACAACCATAAAATAATAATTTAAATTTTCTATTTTTATGTAAGGAAATGCTTCTATCAACTTGAATATGAAATATGGATTTACTTTTTTCCATTCAGCCTACCTAGTCTTCGCCCAATGTTGGATGTTAATTATTTGCCACTGACAGACATGAGGATAGCACGGACATTTTGTTTTACCAATGAAGGACAGGCATTATACCTTGTCTCCCCTACTGAAATCCAGCGATTAACATATAGCCAAGAAATGTGTGACAATCTACAGGTAAGTCAAGTGCATCTAGCTTTTAATTGAATATGGTTGTTAAAAGAGAGAAAATGAGAGAGATGTCTAAAAGCTAAAATATTGTTGGGTTGGAAAAATAAATATGCCTTTCCTAGGCACATGTTTTGAATATGTTCTTCATTGTGACTCTACAACTTCTATTATGGTTCTAGGTATGCACAAAAATAGTAAGAAAGAAAGAGGGACAGGTGTGAAGATCATTCATATTAACAATCTTTCTTTTTTTTTCCTTTGCATGCAGTGCTGGGGATCAAACCCAGGGCCTTGAGCATGCCAGACAAGTACTCTCTCACTGAGCCACACTCCAAGCCTTATTATAGTAAATCTTTTTATTTTATTGTTTGCTTTTGCTCATGGAGAATCTTCTGAAAGATTATAAACTCTCATGTCAGGATAAGAAATGTATAGGTACACACCCCAAAAAAACTCATCCTTTTTAGGGATTTTATGGACTTTTTGAGGAAACTTTGATTTTGACTAAAGGTTCCACAAATAACTATATATCCTATGGTAAGAACTGGGCATTTGTCTTTAATCATAGCAGTAAAACATGGCCTAGAGGCAGGATAGACAAAAAAGCTTATCTAATCTTGGATAAGTAAGAATATTTACAAAATTTTAAAAGAGCATCTTAGAGATTTAACTGATCCAAATCCTTCATTTTACAAATAAGAAAACTAAAACCCATTCATTATAATATATAGATTAAGAGTATAAACTCTGAATTATTTCTATTTTATTTTGGCTACCCCTTTTGTATAACTTGGGCATTTTACTTAACCTACTTATATTTGCTACCCTGGAGCATTGTTATTAAAATTAAGTAAGAATTCATTTAAAGCACTGATCATAGTGCCTAAACATACACATCTTGTATTATTATCACTGTTATTGTTATTCAACAAATATTTATTGAGTCTATATTGTATGTCTTGTACTTGGCTAGGCACTAGGAATATAATAATAAACAATATGCATGTCCCTGCCTGCTAATATACAGAGAGATAAACAGACAACTTCAGTACTCTGCCAGACGCTATCTATGTGGTACCGTGAAAGAGGCACTTGGGTTGATGAAACAGAAGAGAGGGGAGTTACAAAAGGATTGTGGGCACAACTGACTTCTGAAAGGTGTCCAGGCGAATGGCTGGGAATAGAAAAAGTAAAGATAGTCTAGGCAGAAATATGGCACATGAAAACTTCAGGATCCAGGAAACTACCAAGAAAGTGCCAAGCTGGGAAGTGAGGAGTGAAGGAATAATGTTAGTCAAGAATAGATCTTGGATGTCCAGGCAAAATGGCTCTTGTAATCCCAGCTCCCCCAAAGGCAGAGATCAGGAAGATCAGGGTCTGAGGTCAGCCCAGGCAAAAACTTAGGGAGACCCCACACACACCAGGGTCGGGGAAATAAAGCAAAAAAAAGTCTTAGGGAGTGGCTCAAATAGTATAGCACTTGCCTAGCAAGTCCCTGAGGACTAGCATTTATCCCAAGGGCAACAGGAAGTCATTTAAAAGCTTTAGCAGATTTTCTTATTAAAAGAAATATTCAAAAAAAAATATTCTGGTGATTAGTTCTGAGGAAGCAAGACTGAAGGTAAAGGGAACAATTATGAGGCTCTTTTAAATAAAGTCTAAAAGTAACAGTGACTTGAACTGAGGAAACTGGCAGTGAAGATAGAGAAAAGTTAGTAGATTCAATCGTTTTAAAGTATAATCCATAGGATTTGTGGGTTGTTAGACATAGGAATGAGAGAAAGGAAGGAATTGTTCTGACTTGGAGAACTAAATAGATGGTGCTGCCATTTCCATAGAAAGGCCTCAGAAGGAAGAGTATGAGGTGGGGAAATGATGAAGTTAAATGACAAACTAATAATACTAAGCCACAGATCTCCTGACTCTTGGTCTAAGTTTCCTCCCACATATTGATGATTCTTAAACATTGGACTGCTTTCAAGATACCTAGAGAGCCAAGTCTGGCAAAAATGAATATAACCAGAGCACATCTACATAGATTCTGATTAGTATTTGTGAAATGCAGCCTGAACATCCCACATTTCTAACAAGGTATTCCCCTCAGTCATTCTAAGACACCAAATATTGAGAACAATTATACCTCACCATGTCATAATTGTGTCCTTGATATAAAAATAGGTCCAACCTTCTTCCATATGCCACCAAAGGCTTCTTATTTCCTAGTCCATGGTTTGTTCAGGAAAGGGAACCAGGATAGGAAAGAGACTGTGGTAATTGAGAAAGATCCAGATATCTAAATTAGCCATCATTGATATAGGAGGAAATTAATACTAGGGTGAATATATTAACTTTCCATGCTTCCTGGAGTAGAGAAGAGAAGAGGATAGATAAAGGAAAATTTCAGGATGTCAGTTACTAGAGAAGAGAAGAAAAAGGAGATGGAGAAAGAAATTTCAGAGAGAGAACTATTACCAGTAAAAGATACGGCAATCAGACTGTCTTTTCATGAGTACTATAACAACTACAATGTTACCTTTTTATCTACTAATTTTTTCTTGGTTGCTCTAATGCTTTTTTTCTTTGAATTTGTTGCAGGATATGCTGGGAGATTTGTTTACTCCCATAGAGACACCAGAAGCTCAAAATAGAGGCTTTCTGAAGGGATTGTTTGGTGGAAGTGGACAAACATTTGACAGAGAAGAGCTCTGTGAGTACATTCCTGATTATAAAATCTACCATAAAAGACCTGTTTCTGTATATGTGTGTGTGTGTGTGTGTGTGTGTGTGTGTGTGTGTGTGTGTATAGCTTAATATAATATGTGATCTCAAAGTCTAGAGTAGGTGTTTTTGCTCTTATCTTAAAGTTTGACTGTTCATTTCCTTCTGTACTGTAAGAATTATTTCTGTTTACCAGAAGTGAGTAAAATTAGTTACTTTAATTGGGAAATAAGTTTTAGCAGAGTGGAACATATAATTCAAACAAATAATGAGCAAGCTAGTAAGTGTCTCATTTGCAGATGGATCATACATGCATAGCAAGGTGAAGATATTCAGTTATTGAAGTCTGAGAAAAAATTAACCTGCCTGCCTGTAATCACTGCTGGGAAACATATTTTTTATTCAGAATGCAAGTTTATCAATACCACAGAACAAACTATTTTTAAAAATCTACTAGTGAGACACAAACAATAATCAAAAAGCAATAGGAACACACTAGGAAACATTTTCAGAGAGAAGATAATACATGCTTCAGCATACTGCCACCATTTGGTCTTACAGATTGAAACTCTCTTTCTTTTGAAATTTTAATTATGCAGAAAGATCTAGGTGCCACCATACAAGGGAATATTATTTGACCATAAAAAGGAATAAAATATCAATACATAGATGACCTTCAAAAATATCATGCTAAATCAAGGAAGCCAGACAAAAAGGCCACATATTGTATAGTTTCATTTCTTTGAAATGTCCAGAATAGACAAATCCAAAGAAGCTGAAGGTAAATCAGAAGTTGCCTGGGGTTGGAGCAGAAGAGAATAGAGAGTGGCTGCCAATGGATACAGGGCTTCTTTCTGGCATAATGAAAATATTCTAAAATTAGATAATGGTGTTAGTTGCACAAATTTGTGATTATATTTAAAAAACAATGGATTGTATACTTTTATGGCATTTTGTTTTGGTGACAACCTTCACTACTTGAATTACTGACAAAATGTTTTAAATTGCTATGGCTTGAATTCCCAGTTGGGGAAGCTTCAGCAGGAAAAGCTTCCCGCAGCCTTGCACAGCACATTCCTGGCCCAGGTGGTATAGAAGGGATGAAAGGTGCTGCTGGAGGGGTGATGGGAGAGCTGACCCGTGCCCGGATTGCCCTTGATGAAAGAGGACAGAGACTGGGGGAGCTGGAAGAGAAAACCGCAGGCATGATGACCAGTGCAGAAGCGTTTTCCAAACATGCACATGAGGTAAACTGCCTAAGAAACACAGGCATTTCCATGCAGTGGTCGTTTAAACGTTTAGGTCCTGCACAAGAAAGCTTATACAGAGATGCTGCATGAGTAATCCTGTGTAAAAATCAGGGCAACTTGGATCTGTTATAAGTATTATAATTCCCCCTACTTTGGGGAGAAAAATGTTTAAATATTGTATTTACTTCTTCACCTTAGGGGATAATTAAATTATCTGTTGGTTTTGATACACTTGGTCTGTATTTTGCATCACCTGCTAGAAAAGTGTGTAGGTAGATTATGAGAGTCCTGCAAGGTGTCATCCATGTTGTGTCAGTCATTAAAAATCATTTCCTCTCACTGAGTCTGTACAGCCTGAGTGTATACGCACTTTGTTTCACAAAATAGAAGCCTATGCAATTTTATTATGTTTTGAGATTTAGATCCATATTATTTTGCTTTAAATAGCACTTTTAAGATTTTTTTAGCATCTTATGATTGCTATTTTTTTCTTTGCAGTTAATGCTGAAATATAAGGATAAGAAATGGTACCAATTCTAAACTTGTAAAGAAGCTGTGACTCTTCGAGAAACCATTATTCAGGGAAACCAGATTAATTCCCAGCATCACTATTCAGCTGCTCAAAGCCAGTTTCTTCTACAAATGTTGCATTACAGTCCATCTGAAGTTGTTGTAAAGGAGATTTTTCGAAGACACTGCATCCCAAAGGCTGGAACCCTGGGTAAAATTGCAAGATAATGGCAGAATCTACCTTTGCCCTTGTGGAATGGAGCTACCATCTTGGCATGTAATTTCCTAAGGATTTACACAGAAACTATGGGGAGTCTTTTTGATTTGAAATTTCCTGTACAAACAAAAGCATTAATGCACTTAATGAAAAAATTTTTGCATGATAAATTAACATCTTAAGAGAAAAAGAAAAAAAAGCATGTTGTGACAGAAGAAAAAAGATTTATGGTAAACTATTTTTATAAATTGGGCCACACCCAACAATTTAAAAAAATCAGCGTTAGAAATAACAACGCATTTCTAGTATATTCACCATACCCAACTGAAAAGAAAACAAAACAAACGTTTTCTTCTTATCTGTAACTTTCATTATTCTAAAACATCATTGAATTCAAATGGCAAGAATCTGTTTAACCTTTTTCTCTCTCCATAGTATTTTACACCATTCACAGTTCTCATTCATAAAGTATTAACAGTATAGTAAAATATTCTCAACACAGTTATTTCCATTTCTGTCTCCAGAATGGGTTGCTATTTTTAGTCACAAACCAGGAGGGTTGGGTCACCTCAAAGCATTTTTTCAGCCAGGCTAGTGCTCTACAGGGGAGTTGGTGATGCTAAGTTTGGGGATAACTAGACTTTAGGACAATGCAGTTTGCTTTGAGAACTGATTTCACAGAATGAAATTTTTCACACATTCGGATTTCAGTTTCTAAAGGGATATATTTTTTAAATTTCATTTATATCCTTGTCTGCCAATTACACAGTATATTACTGTTCAAACTGGATAGGATCTACAATCCCTAGGTGCTGTTGCAACCTAACATTCACAGACCAAACTGGTCATTCTCTTTAGTGTGATTCAGTAAAACCTCAATTAATGTTTTGGGAAAGGGATTCTGATTTATTACTTTCTGATTAATAAGGGCTTGCATTAGAAAATACTTTGGTTCAATGCATATTAATGGAACTCTTGTAGCTGTCTTGGCCTCAGTTATCATTATAAACAACAGAAATACTTTGATCATTTAATGATGCAAAATAAATAATTTTGTCACTATGTTGACAAACATAATCCATGAAATTATGTCACTAAATACCAAATATCTATTTCTCTCAAAAATGAAGATCCTTAGATATTATTATATATTATTACATAAAAGTTATCTGTCATAATCCAACAGAGAAGTACTAAAGACAAAACAAAATGACACCTATTATAGCACTATTTAACTTGATTCCAAAAGCCATATACACACAAACACATATACACATATTCTAGGACCCATCTTGTAAAAAGTCATTCCCTAAAAAAAACTTTTCTTGAGTTATGGGCTTGGCTTATTGGATTTACATTTGTATTTCTTAATAAGTCATCATTTTTCTGGAGTCCAAGTTATTTTAATAGCCAAAATTAGCATTTGTTTAGGGGTCTTTTGTTTGTTTGTTTATAGTGATACGTCCTTCAAATTTTGAAGAGAAAAAAATGATTAAAAGAGAAAATGTATCCTAGGATAGTATTTCTCAGAGTCCTTGAATTCTCCTGATTTCTCAAAATTGTCTCTCCATGAATCTCTCAGATTCCTTTAAAACCTTAGGGGAACAGAACCTTGCTTGGAAATACAAACATGACACAAAATTATACAGTAAAAATATTTTTTAAAAACTTGAGGCCAGGATCTAGAAAACATTGGTAGCCAAATTGCAATACACTCATTTGTACCATCAGTTTAAAGCATCCAGGTTTCTAATTTTTCTGGATAAATTCTTTATTATTTCTACATTTTAAAAGTAACCTAAAAGAGTGAGGTAAGACTTTATTTTTTTAATAGTGAGTTTACTTTTGAGATAGCATTAAATTCAATGACTATCTCTGATTTAACTTGATCTGAGCTGGCAGTGTAGCTTGGTGATAGAGTGCTTGTTCTATGTACAAGGCCCTGAGTTCAATCCCCAACACCACAAGCAAACAAACAAACACACAAACAAAAAGACCTGTTCTATGGCAAGGCTTCTCATAGCACCACTATTAATGTCAAAATTCTTTGTTGTAGAAGACGTCCCATGTAGATATCTCATCTACTGCTAGATGTCTATAGGATCTCCTAGTAATGACATTAAAAAATGTCTCCTGCTATTGCCCAAATTGCTCCCAATTTAGAGCCACTACTCTCCATCATTTAAAAAGATGGATTATGAAATTTGCAACATATGTCCTGTATAAAGCTGTACCTAATAAGTACACATTGACCAAGATCAGTCATTTTTCCCAAAATTACATGTGTGGTTCATATGCAATAAAATACAATTTTAGAGAAAACTTCTGTGAATCTGTGAAAATCAATAATTATAGAATATTTCAAAGCACACAGAAACTATCAAAAGGAACATTACAGCATTTCACAATAGAAGTGCTGAAAAATCTGGCTTCAGTAAATAGTTCAAATGTTTATAATTAACACATCATTTGGCAGTAAATAGGTGCTTCTGAAATGCTTGAAAAGAACAGGTTCCTCTATGTGCTTAAAGTTTAAATGTGCTTACAAACTGTTTTTAGAAGCCCTTTCTTAATGTAAAGGTAACTGCATCCCACAAACCCCTGATTAATGGAATCCAAATAAATGAGGTTTTACTGTATCAAAATTATTTTTATAATTCAAAGAGATAGCAATAACAAGATTCTAATGTAGATGTGATTTTTCTCTTTGAACACTTCTGTTGCACTGACTGATCTTAGCATACACACACACACACACACACGCAATCACCACCACCATTTTATCATTATCTCATCTTGGGAAAATGAGTACTGTTGATCCATGTAATCCTTTACACCTTCTTACCTTTCCTCTATCTTGGAACATAAGAAAAACACTCCTAGTAACTTTAACAGTGATGCAGAAGATTACCCTGAGCCTTGATTATCATCAGAATTACATTATATTTGTTAAGATGGCAATCAGAAGATAAGGCTTACAAACTACAGTCTGAACAGGTCTACTCTACACTCCCGCAAGAGATAAACCCTTTTTAGTGTTGCAGCAAAAAGCGGACCTTTCCATTCTATTCATGAATAAGAAAATAGAAGTATTTGTTTCCTTGCTTCTGATAATAATGAGAGCAATAATTTTACCATGAAATCATCCACTTATCTTGGGATTTGAAAGAAGATAATTGACTTACCATTTATTGTAATCCCCTATAAAAGCTTCATTGAACCCCAGACTTTATATCCCAATTACCATCAGACTGTAGCTTTGGATGTACAGTAACAGAACCGAGTGAGGTGCTTTCTAGTAATTCAGTCATAAAGACAAATTTTCAAATCTTTTGGAATTGATTCTCAGAAAAATCAAAATCTGGGTCTCTTTTCCTCAAAGTTTTTATGGGATCTTAAAGGAAAAAGATACCTTTTATATGACCCACATACATAGTTTAAAGGTACCATGTATCCATTACTTACATGACTTTGAGAGAAAACAAGGAATAAGATTAAGCCTAAAACTGGCTGAAGAAGATGAAGGTAGGTTCTTTGAGGTAGTTGTCTATAGAATGTTTGGAAAGAAGGAAAAATGCATCTGGTCTGGAAAAGTAAACTAAAAATCCTCTTCTTGGTTTAGAATCACTGGGACAACCCAGGAGTTTATATGTCATGGGCTGTCCTGTGAGAAAAAAAGAATACTGTACCCTGACCAAAATGGTTCAGAGAAGACAATGCCAAAGAGAGCCAACACATCATATCAGGCCTTGCTCTCTATGTTAGGAGAAATCCAGTAGCCTTCATAGCTTTTTCACCTGTCTTGACATCCAGGTCCATTTTTAGCTGGGCAATATTTCATGTGTGCACTGCTCAGAGGGCCAGAAATACTTGTCACATACTTCAGTTAAACATTCTCTCTCATAGGGAGCATAGTTGTCAGCATAAGGAGTTTAGCATGTGTACCTGCAGACCACATAGACCTGAACGGAAGAAATGCAGGATAGAGAAGGTTTTACTTGGAAAATAGGGAGGGAGTGCCAATGTTGTGCAAGAATGTTGGGGTGAGTGGGGACACGGGAAGTGGGAGAGGCTTTGATGAGGAATCAGAAGCACAAATGGATGCCTTTATTTATATATTTATCTAGAGGAGTGATTGTCAACACAACAATCATTTCAGATTTTTAAATTCCTAACTACGTAAGAATTCAGAGTGAAATCAGTATTTTTGAAAGCCCTGCTTTATGGTCAATGCAAGAAGACATGTTTGTCTACTTTGGCTGGTGTCTCAGCCTCACTTCTGAGGGGTCAGGAAAGGCTTAATGTAAGACATACAGTGTTGCCTGCATGTGGTATTTACTCTGTACCTTTCACAGTACAAAAGTGTGCATGACTTTTTGACCAGGCAGCACCCCATTAACTCTCAATACTTGCCCATTAGTTTTTCCAAGTCAGACTTACAACTTTTGATTGTCTTTTACATATGACATCAGAAGATACTAAAAATATCACACTAAATTCAACAACATATAAAACAAAGTAGAAAACTAATTCTTAATGTTTGAATAGTAGAAATTCTCAAAATAATCATTTACTAAATCAAGTCCAAATTTATTATTCATTCTTCTTTTGGATAGGACATGGGTACTAGGTACCTTTCTGCAATAGGTATATTTTAGTCTACTTGATCTTAGCAAAAAGGGAGAACAACTCTTCCTTTTTGATTATTGTCTCAATCAGAAGCTCCCAGGGCCACTTGGATTTATTTTCTTAGTTATTGGAATGTGCTTAAAAGGAAAAGAATGACTGTAATTTACTATCTGACAACAGTGCCCTGAAAGAGTACTTATACCACCAGGAAGTGAGAGTCGGCCTATCAATGGCAGTAGCATACAGTGAGAGCAAACTCAGAGTTACTGCCTCTCACACCACTTCCCCTCTGGTTTTGGCCCACCTGTCTCAACTGCAAAGCCAGAAAATTAACTCGGTGGTGGTTTTGGACAACTGTACACAGGATCAAAATCTCTAAAAATCTATAATTTTTAGTATTTAATTATGTGATGTTTTATTCTAGGAAATAAGAAACAGATGACACCATTGATGTATCTTTCTTTCATCCTCAGAATTTTTGCATCTTTTCAGAAAATGAGAAATTACTATTTTTCTGTTGCACTCAGCAATTGTGACTATACTTAAAAATTCTTGTAGTCTGTAGAGATATCAATAAAATTGTATATGTTTGTACATAGATGCTCTCTTATGTCATGATGTTGTACACTACTAATGATTTTTGCCAAGATTAAATATAGATGGGAATGAAACCCTCATTTGCAGCCACTATGAACTATGGTTTTGCCAAGTATAAATGTTTTTAAAAACAGGGAGGGTCCAGGCATATGTGGCTCCTAGTTACTTGAGAGGTTGAAATTGGAAGGATAACGGTTTGAGGCCAGCCCAGCCAAGTAGTTCAAGAGACTTTATCTCCACAATAACCAGAGCAAAATGGACTGAAGGCATGGCTCAAGCAGTGTAGAGCCTGTTTTACAAGCAGGAAACCCTGAGTTCAAACTCCAGTCCCAACAAAACAAAAAGCAGGGAGGGGATAGGAGAGCATATTTATTTGAGCTAAAAAAGAAAGAAAATTAAACTTAAGTTCCCAAACTTACAGACTTAAAATTTATTAATGCCAAAGGCTAGAAATAGCCATTCAAAATTTCTGTCAAAGCCAGTTCCAGTGGCTCATGCCTATAATCCTACCTACTTGAGAGGTTGAGATCAGGAGGATTATAGTTTGAGGCCAGCCCAAGCAAAATGTTCATGAGACCAGCTGTGTGCAGTGGTGTGCACCTATCATCCCAATCTATGTGGGAGGCTGAGATCAGAAGGATCGCACTCCAGGCCAGCCTGGGCAAAAAATGAGACCCTACCTCCAAAACAACCACAGTAAAAGGGACTGGGGATATTGCTCAAATGATACAGCACCAGCCTAACAAACGCAAAGCCCTGAATTGAAACTCGTGGAACACACACACACACACACACACAAATACACATAAATTCTGTCAAATTGGAGAGAGATGTAATTTTTATTGGAAGACTTTAAAGACTATTTTCAAGGAAGTTGACTGAATTCTGCCTTTGGTGAAATACAGATAAAAATTAATTTGGTAATAGTACAGCATAAGAAAGGAAAAATCCCCCCCCCCACTACCACAATTTTCTTCTTAGTGTTGGTTCCATATAAAAATTAAAAAAATTATTAACCAGCCCTAGGCTAAAAACTGTTTTTTGATTGAAAGAATAAATTCATAGATCCTTTAAAATACAAATGCCAGTCTTTCAGAATTTTCTCAAAGGGATAAATTTACCTCCTCATCCTTAATTATAATCAGGCTTTACAAATCTGCATTCAATATGTTGACTTCCTTTTCCTTCTCTCTATTCTCCCTTCCTCCTTCCATCTCTCATATCCTTCCTTTTCTCTTTCATTAGTCAATCCCTTCTTTTACTCCCTGCTTCCTTCCTCCTCTTTCTGCCCCCCTTCCCTCCTCCTCTCTCTCTCTCTCTCTCTCTCTCTCTCTCTCTCTCTCTCTCTCTCTCTCTCTCTCTCTCTCCTTCCTCCTTTCTTTCCTTCCATCCATTCAGTTCAGATTATCACACCTGAGCAGGTTGGTGATGTCAGTCCCACACAAAGACTGACTTTGGTAAGGGCAGAGAGGGGCAGCCCAAATGAGGACAAAGTTGGGGTGGGATGTCAGGGTATACCCTAGATGATTAGTTATGGTAGGTGTGAGATCATTGGAGTAGGGCAGAAGGAGGGGTCAGGAGAGTGCCTGCCTACTTGGAATTGAGCAATTATGCAAAAATACATAGAATATGGAAGCCAGGTTTCTCACTGATGGAGAAGGAAGTATAATTAAAAGAGAAGTTAGGACTGTAAGTTTTAGTGTCCTATTGCACAGCAAGATGGCAAAAGCTATTGAGTTTCAAGAGAGCTAAAGGAGAATTTTTAAATGTTCTAGCTACAAGGAAATGGTAAATAGTTGAGGTGATAATTATGCTAATTATCCTAATCTGATCATTCCAGAAGGCACCCATGAATCAAAACATCACATTAAACCTCAAGATGTGTAATTATTTGTCAATTAAAATAATAAAAAAAACTTCTTTAAAAGGGAGAATGTAGACTAAACCCTGTAGTATTAAATTAGAATTGGAGTTATAAGTGAATTTTCTACCTATGCAATGCATAGAGGTATATTTGTATCTATGTAGAGATATGTAGATACAGATATAGACACATAGTTTAGTTATATGTGTCGTGAAGAACATGAGGAGAGTAGGAGCACACCCTCTCCCCACAAGCACTGAGCACAACTAGTGCTGGGATTTTAATTTCCAAGCTAAGGAACTGAAGACATGGCTTACGTCAACACTGGAACACACTGTTGTGTCAAAAAATAAAGTACTCAAAGAAAGATAAACATGTCAAAAGGACACAGATGCCAGCTTAGAGGGCTCACACAGGCCAAATCAGGAATAATATAACTATGGAAAGTAATGATAGTAAGCGTGAGTTCACACTGATATAAATAGGGGGAGAAAGTTTTTCCTTACAATAGAAAGTCAATCAATAAATGTAAATAGAATTTAAAAACCACCATTTGGTAACTGTTAAAGTAAAAATTTGAGTAACAAAAACCAGTAATGCTAAAACTGGTGGGGCAAATAAAATGAGCTAGAGGGATAGGTTTGTATTCTCCAGGTATCTTCCAAAAGTCACCATGAATCAGAAAGGAAAATTTTATGCAAGAGAAACCCAACAGATACCATCTTGATTGAGAGACCAAATCCTGACCATCAGTAATGGGACAAATCAATATCATGTGACCCCTGTGAAAAGGACACAAAATGCACAATCCTGTGAGATTTCTGCCAAAACACACAATCTGGATCCAGTCCTGAGGAAATAGCAGACAAAAGTAAACCAAAAGTCTATAAAATGATTGTCCTGTGTTAAAATTTTTCATTGTCATGAAGATCAAAGAAAGATGGTTGTTTCAGATCTAGGTAGATGAGAAATATGACAACTGCCTGCAACGTGTTAGATTGGGACATTTTGCTATAAGCGACATCAGCGGAGCAATTAACAAAACTTAAGTGCGATTTCCCACTTGATTACAATTCCTTGTTCTATTCTCAAAACTTTTATTTAGATTGGAAATTACTTCAAAATAAAATTATGAAAATAAAAATATTTTCAATTTTGTTGTACTATTTGCACTTCAATAGCATCGTCTTTCTGTCTTTCATAGCAAATGAACAGATGCTGTATGGCTGAAGAAAATGGTTTTGTGAGTTACTTTGAGAATTCAGTCATTATAAAAATATATTATTTTTAATATTGTGTCTTAAATACACAAATAATCCATGAGTGCATCTTTGTAATAGCCACCTACTACATTTAGATGAGAAAAAATGGATGCTTTTCTTAGTCACTTCTACCCTTAAGTAATCAGTCATTTGCTCTGTTTCCTTCCAAACATTTCTGGATGTTGTAACATGCTTGTTTGGTACCCACTCTGTCTTAGATTATCTGCCATAATGATTCATTTTTTAACTCACTTGTATTATTCTACAGTGTCACTGAGCCATAATTTGTTACCGTTCCTCCCCTAGTAAATATTTAGATATTTTCCAATCTTTTGATGTTTCAAACAAGACCATGTTACTGAATTACCACATATGCATTTCACTATGTCAAGTGTTTCTCTAGGGAACATGTGGAGTGGAATTGCTTAGTCAAAAGGCATGCTTGTTTCGAACTTTTTAATAGCTGTTGCCAATTAAACTCACTGTTCTTTCAGGAGTGTATAAAAATGACTGTTTCTTTCATCTTTGCCTATTCTCAAATTTTAATCTTTTTAATTTTTCATGAAATTATTTACTATTATTTTAATTGTGATTTTCTGATTATGAGTGACATTAAACACCTTTTTGTGTTTAATTGAACAGTCTCATTTCTTTTTCTGTAACTTGTCTGTTTGTAATTTTTGAGTTCTTTTTTATCTTCAAAGTTGTGTTGTGGCCCCATTGCAGAAAGAGACTGGACTACCACCCCCTACAAAATTTGGTTTTTGATGTTGAGACTGATGATACCACACAGACTCCAAGAGGATATGGTATGGAAAGTTTCATCAGTTACAAAGTAAGGCTTTCTAGAGAGCAGGGCAGATTAAGAGAACAAGGAAAAAAGATTAGCTAGAGGTTTTTATTGCGGTTATGGGTGCATTTGTAGGAAGGGGCTTGTAAATCACATTGGCACCAAAGAAGGGAGCATCCAGGCTTTCTCCTCAGCTTACCCTGGTATGGGACAGAAGAGGAAGTAAGAGGATGTGAGAACAAACACTTGTCAGCAAACATCAAAGATGTAGCAAAACTCTTTACTGAAGGTCCTTTGTCTATTACTGATTTTTATTTATAACTCTAGAAATTAGTGTCTCTTATTTTGTGAAATTGGTTTTTTCAGATATATATACATATATGCATTTATGTATATAGCATATCATATCATATATATGACATATTCATGTTAATAGGATTCACTGTTATATTTCCATACATGCATATGCAACAAATTGATCACATCCATCCACCCTTCTGCAACCCTTGTCCTTCCCCTGCCAGCCTCCCTGGACACCCTTCTTCATCCCTGGTAATCAGTACTCTACTTCAGGTCAACATTTCTTTTAGCTTCCACATACAAGAGAGAACATGTGATACTTGTCTTTCTGTTTCTGATTTATTTCACTTAATATGATGACTTCCCATTTCACCTATTTTGCAAATGACAGAATTTCATTTTTCTTTACGGTAGCTATACCATTTTTTTTCTACACCCATTCATCTGTTGATGGATACCTAGACTTGCTTCTCTCTTTGCTTGTGTGAATAGGGCCATAAAAACATGGTCGTGCAGGTATCTACAGCACACTGACTTCACTGCTCTTGGAGTAGGACAGCTGAATCATATGGCAGTTCTACTTTTAATTTTTTGAGGAAACTCCATACTGTTCCCACAGTGAATGCACTAACTTACATACCCATCAGTAGTGTATAAGGTTTCTTTTTCTCCACATGCTTACCAGCATATTTGTGACTTTTTGTTTTTAATTTTTGTTTTTAAAATGGCCATTCTAACTGGAGTGAGATGGTTTGATTTGCATTTCCCCAATGGCTAGTGATAGTGAGCATTTTTTCATATAATGGCAGGCCATTTGTAGTTCTTTTTACAGAAGTGGCTAATTGGCTCCTTTACCCATTTTGAGATCAGATTACTTGGACTATTATTGTAAATTTTTTCAGTTCTTTATATATTCTAGATATTAACCCTTTCTCAGATGAAAAGCTGACAAGTATTTTCTTCCATTCTGTAGGCTGTCTGTTTATTCTGCTGATAAGCTGTGCTGAAGCTCTTTAGTTTGTTGCAATTTCATTTGTCAAATTTTTTTTCTTTTGACTCCTGTGCTTCTGGAGTCCTGTCCAGAAAATCATTGCCTGTCTTGAAGTGTTTCCCTTGTTTTCCTCTAGTACTTTCAGATCTTACATTAAAGCCTTTAACCCATTTTGAGTTGACTTTTTTTTTTTAACAGGGTGAGATATAGGGGTCAAGTTTCAATCTTCTGCATGTGGCTATCCAGTTTTCCCAGCATCATCTATTGAAGACCCTGACATTTCTCCAATGTATGTTTTTGGCACTATGTAGACAATCAGTTGTCTGTAGATGTGTGGGCTTATTTCCATGTCCTCTATTCTGTTCCACTGATCTTTGCGTCTGTTTTTTTTTGCTGAGGTCATACTGTTTTGATTACTGTGGTTCTTGAAATTAGATAGTGATGCCTCCAGCTTCTTGCTCAGCATTTCTTTAGCTATCTAGAGTCTTTGTGCTTCCACATCAATTTTAGGGTAGGTTTTTTTAATTCTGTGAAAAATGTCAGTGGTATTTTGATGGGGATTACATTGAATCTGTAGATCACGTTTGGTAGTTTAACAGTATTAATTCTTCTAATATAAGCACATGGGAGGTCTTTCCACTTTGTCTTCAATTTCTTTCTTCTGTGTTTTGTAATTGTCATTGTAGGGGTCTTTCATTTCCTTAGTTAATTTAAGTTTATTCCTAGGGTTAGGGCATGTCTATTTTGAATGGGATCACTTTCATGATTTGTTTCTCAGCACATTCATGATTAGTATATAGAAAATCTACCAATTTTTGTATTTTGATTTTTATATCCTACTACTTTACTGAATTTGTTTATCTGTTCTAATTGTTTTTTGGGGGAGTCTTTAGATTTTCCTATGTATAGAATCATGTCATCTGAAACAGGAATAATTTGAGTTTCTACTTTTCCTATTTGTATTTTTCTTTTATTTGTTTTTCTTGCCTAATCACTGTGGCTAAAATTTCTATGATTTGTGTGTTTTGAGCCCTTCTTGCATCCTGGGAATGAAACCAATTTGATCATGGTGTGTGATATGTTTGATGTGCTGTTACTTGATTTGCTAGTATTTTGTTGAGGAATTTTGCATTTATGTTCAGCAGGGATATTGGTCTATAGTTTTGTTGTATTCTTATCAGGATTTGGCAACTAGATAATGCTGGCTTCAGGAGTAGTTTGGAAGACTTTCCTCCCTTTCAGTTCTATGGAATAGTTTGAGAAGCAGCAGTATTATTCTTTAAAAGTTTGGTAAAATTTCAGCAATGAAGCCATGCTGTCCTGGGATTTTGGTTGTTTCTGTGAAACTTTCAATATATAAATCAATCATATTGCTTTCTTACTATTGGTCTATTCAGGTTTCTTAATATTCTTTTGATTCTATTTTAGTAGAGTATTTGTCCAGAAATGTATCCATTTCTTATAAATTTTCCAATATTTTAGTATGTAGTTTTTCAAATTAATCCCTAATGATCCTTTGTATTTTTGTGGTATATCTCATTTTTATTTCTAATTTCATTAATTTGGGTCTGCTGTCATTCTCCTCTTTGTCTCACACACACGTTCGGTTAGTCTAGCTAAAGGCTTATCAGTTTTGTTTATCTTTTCAAAGAACCTATTCTTTGTTTCATTGACCTTTTGCACTTTAAAAATTCTATTTCATTTATTTCTGCTCTGATCTTTATTATTTTTCTTTCCACTAATTTTGGGTTTTTTTAAGTTTTTGAGATGCATTATTAACTTTTTATCTGATTTTTTTTTTTTTTGATGTAGACACTCTTTACCTCTTTGTACTGCTTTTGCTGCATTCCACAGGCTTTGCTTAGGCTGTGCACCAGAGGGCAAGGCAACAGCCTATACTTTGGCATTGCTCAAAGCTGCCCCAGCCCGCCTCCCCACTAGCAGCAACCCCACAACACACCCCTGTGGGTTAGAGGGCAGTGGAGTCACACAGTTCTTTCCCTGACCTGTTAGTGACAGGTGCCCTAGGTAGACCTGCAGAGGGGTGATGAGGGTGACTGCCTTCGTTCTTGCACCTACATGAATTCCCACAGGACTGGTCATGCCCTTGTTCTTGGAGGGCAGGCTTCTTGACCCCTTCCCCCTACCCCAAGTTGTTGAGACTGGCACCCTCTGTTCCCCTCAATGTCACAACACCCATCCCTACAGTGCAGCAGGCTTAAATCAGTCACTCTACTGAGTGAAGTTTGGTTCAGGAGGTAGCTATCTACAGCACCAGTGCAGTGAAGTGGGGTGCCACTGTGGGGTACCAGAGATGGGAAAATGAAGGGGATTCTGACCCCTAATGCAGTCCAAATTCAGACAAAAGTTCCCCTTTTATGATGGCTGCTGGCTATAGCACCTTGGGGGTTTGTTCCCTGGGAGATGATGTGAGATGCTTTTCCAAAGCAAGGTTACTGTGCAGACTTCACAGTTACTTACCTAGTTAAGATGGAAGCCCTGTAAGGGGTATGAAACTTTCTACTAGCTGGGGTTGCCAGTATTCAGGCTGATAGAATGTGCCAGGACCTCTCATCCTTACCCTGCAGAGGGGAGACTCCTCCCACCCCCAGCTGTAGAACCAGAGTGGCAGGTGCCGGAATAGTTTCTCTTACTATGCTGTCCCAGCTCTATGGTTCTTGTAAGGTTCCATTTTTTTTTCTCCTACACCTGTTGCTTTGGGTCTTCTTTGGGAAGAATCAAGTGAATGCTGGAAGCCATCTTGCTGCCTTCCTGGTAAAAACAAAAAGTTTTTACCAGGTTTTTGTAAAAACAAAAACAAAAACAAAAAGTTTTGTTTTTGTTCTGGTTTGTTTTGAGATAGGGTCTCACTATATGGCCCATGTTGGCCTCAAACTTTCAGGCCTTCTGCCTCAGCCTTCTGCATGCTGATATTACAGATCTATGCTACACACTTAGCTTTATGGCCTATTTATCCTTGCTTTGGAGACTTGTTAATGAATGTACAGATATTTTCTCCCTGTTCTTCCCTGCAAGATTGGTTCTGGGTTTAGAGGAATAGGTGACCTCATGGCAAGCAAAGAGAAGTGTGATCCCTGACATCCTTCTGGGTCTTCCTGTGGCTCCCTTTATACCACTGACTGGTTGTTCTGACCCTTCAGCACCTCACACTGATATGTGCTGAAGTGATCAGCGTGCAGTGAGGCTCTGGGGTCTTAAATTGCTAACTCAGCCTTTCTAGGCGATGGATGCCCGTTGGTATCCATTTTAGCTCTAACTGGGCTAACATCAAGGGTTGGCAGCATTGCATCCCTTTCCTGTCTATCCCAGCTTTAAGAGGCCTCCTGCATTCTGGCACATGGTCCCTTCTTTCATCATTAAGACTAGCAGTTCATCTTCCACTCTCTCTCCAGTTCCTTCTGGTGTAATACCTTCTTCTCTGACTGACCATCTGGAATTATCCAGATAACGTAGGACAGTCTCCTCATCTCAAGACAAGCCCCTTTTGCCACGTGACAGTTCACTCACTTTAGTGACTAGGCTGTGGACATTTGGTGACAAGAGTGCCATTATTCTACATAACATAATGCACATGTGCTATTTACATAGTGACTTGTGGCATAGGAACTACCAGCAAAGTTCGAACTTCATGCAGTTCCTCACAGTTAATTGGTAATTGAAATTTGAATTGTTATAGGGGGATGTATGTTATTCAGGTAAACTATGGTAACTGGAATTTGTGCCTATCTGAATCATGAAAAGTGAGAACTGCCTGTTTTAAGTCCAGCAGGTAAGTTAAAAAGGATGAGAAAATGCATGTGGCTACACATGCAGGTCCAGGGCTGCAGAAAATGAGGTACAGGTGACTTGTTCACCTTCCTACATGAAGAACACTCATGTAAACAGACTGAATTTTCTTTTGCGCTAGATGTTAACTCACTAGGAAAAAGCATTACAGCTTTTCTCAAGAAACATGGTACAGATGGGCAAAGAAAAAACTCAAGCCAGGCATGGTGGTACATACCTGTAATCTCAGCACTTGAGAGGCTGCGACTGAGAACTGCAAATTCTCCCCTCCAAGTATAACCAGGCCCAACCCTGCTTAGCTTCTGAGATCAGAGGAAATTGGGTGCATTCAGGATGGATGGTGGTAGATGAGAACTACAAGGTTGAGGCCACTATGGGCCACATAGCGAGACCCTGTCTCAAACACCCTTAAGAAATGATATACTTTCCCTCATACCTCTGCCCACTCCTCCTGCCTCCCCCAAAAAGAAGCGACCATGTCTGAGTCTCTTGTGCACTAATGTCCAGCTACTGATTATGTATCACACTTTACCTAAGAAACAGATGTTTTTTCTTTATAATGATTAATAATAAAATATAAAAGGGCTTTTCTGATAATTAATTAAGCATATAATAAATACTTCCTATGTATTTAAACATTGTTGAAGAAGCCATGGAAAAAGTAAATAAGGGACACTGATTTCCTATACACTTAGATTAAATAAATATTAAAAAAACTGAAGCATTGAAATACAGTTTCTCATAAATTCATTTTATTTCCAATAGCAAAAATGGTCAGTTCTATATTGAATTACAAAGTTCAGTCTTCTCAGCCCAAGTATTCTCTCTACATCACAAACACAGAGGAACTAAGGGCTAATAAAGGGGCATTTTCCCTGTTGGGCAGTGTCTTGTTCAACTATGCTAAACATCTGATCTTTCAGAACAGGACACCTCTTGAAGAGGTATAGTTCATTTTACAATAAGAGTATTCCAGATATTTTCATTGTATAAATTGAGGAAGTAAAAAGGAAAAGAAATACTTCATGAAAATTCATTCCTAGACTCCAGCCATACAGTCTTACTACTTTATAGAGTTTATAATTTATCATCCAATACTATTTAAAAATACTCCAGGAGTTTTAACACTGGAGGAAAAAGATCACATTACACACAATGACTAACCCTGGTGGCGTACATGAAACTCAGTCCTTATCCGTCCGCCTCTTGCTCCTGCTGGTCTCTATTATGGGTGCTTGAGTCCTGGACCAGAAGGAAAATGCCTGAGGAACAGCTCCATTTCCTTCATGTTCAGTCCAGACAGATGAGGACCTGAAGTGCTAAGTGCAAATTTCAAGCATGCATTCCAAACCCATTAAAAGGTTTGATAAATTATGAAAGGCAAACTCACAGTTACTCTTAAGCTTGGTTACAAGGCCTCCCTCTCCCCAAAATCTTTTTTGACACTACTGGGACTAGACCCTGACATAGTCTGAAACTCTCACTACAGAATTGTTGCCCTACGTGCATCAAGACTTGGGAGTTGGTCTTCATGAAGCAGGTGAAAGGGCAATCTCTGTTCTTTTCAGGTGAGTCTACATGCACCAGGCTCCCCTGGGGAATTAGTGGACTGCTACTTATACATCAAAGTCCTTCAGTTCTCCCCAGCTGGCTCCTATTTTCACTTTCACAGAAAGTTTCACAGAAAGTTTTATGGCACTTTCCATTTCATTCTTGACAATCTGAGCTACCTGCCAAAAAAAAAAAAAAGAAGGAGGTTAACGAACTCTGCACAAAGTATTTTTCCCACTGAGAAGGTGATAAACCTGACTGGAGCTCTTCATCTAATGGTGCTTAAAACACAACCAGAAGAGAGCCAGGCATCTCAAACTGCCCTTCACTCCTGAGCAGGGGTACTGCCCACTTGTGCTAGAATGTTCAATCCTTGGAAAGCCTCAGAGCAAGATTCCAAATTCTTTCTAGTTTCTTTAGACAAAAACATCCCTACATCAGGAATTTCCTTACTTTAAGAATAAATGTGAACCTGTGCACTCTTGGCTCCTGTTCCTGTAAGAACTCAATGTTTATATATACACCCTGCACTAGGGTAGAATCCAAAAACCTCATACATAGGTAAAACAGGGAAAAGGTTGTCATCCTGACCATTGGTGTCTCAGCTTCCTACAGAATGGATCACACCCAGAAAAATACCTGAACAACATCCTCTTCTGCCACTTCATATAAAAGCTCATCATGGAGTTGAAGGATGAAGAAGCCTCCTCTGGTTGGGCAGAACATCCCTTGCAGTCTTCTTTTGGGCAATAATTCTATCCCATGAAAAAGAATAAAACTGAACAGCATGTCCCTTGAGCCACAGAAGAAAAGGTTTCTAAGATTTTGAGAAACTATAGGAAAGTTTAGTTAAGATATCAGAAAACATATGCCCTAGAACTATCAGGAAAATAACTACCAGCTGACAGCTACCTGGCCTGTCCATCAGGTAAACCCAGATTCCCAACAACTTCCTCCCAGAAAGGACTCCAACAAGGAAGTCAGCAGATAGGATGGGAAGAGTTCTTTTCCAAACTAGTCTGATTTCTCAGAAACAGCTAACACTTTCTTTTTCCATGATCCCTACCACCACAGGAGTATGGCACCAGGTGGTCTGGGGCCCAATTCCTGTTCCAGGAAAGGGAGCTTGTTGTTGGAGCATTCATAAGGGGCCATCTGATGTCGGCTAATGGTTACAAGGGTCACTAAGGTAGAACTGGTGCTTCCACAATTGGACCACACACCAGACAAGTAACTCTAAACCTACAGTCCACATGTGTCATCTCAGAGTGTGTATGAATCCCTGATGTCTATATATTTTTATGTGGTGATGTCTATATCCTTCAGTGGCTTGTCAAAAGAACCCACGACTCAAAAAATAGTGATGAGCCAATGTACTGGACCTAGCTACATCTACCTAACTAACTGAGCCTAGTGGTACTGACTATGCCCCTCTGATCACCAAGCTAAGGTTTAACATGAATACTCTTACAGTAACTGCCTTTACTGTTTACTCACACCTCATAGCGATCCTTCATGTCTGTCATCCAAATTTCCTACCCAGCCTTCAGGCCTGACACAAGTACTACCTCCTGTACATCTGTTGCTTCCCTCGGAGAGTCATTGTCTGCAGCCCACCTTTGCTCAGGTGGCTCTCAGCAGGTAAGACAATGAAGGTAGCTAAGCCCATGGCAGTTGTGAAGCTGTTCCTCTGATTACCAATCTGGCTAAGATCTGATCAGCCCCACTGGACTCCACTTATCACACACCATTGACTGTCTGGATGCTCTAGCTTTGCTCCTTTCTGATCACCATGCCTTTATCCACTCAATTTGCCCTGTATCTGGCTTCTGACCCAGAATGCCAAAATCCTCTTGTTCCCTGTGTGCTCTGCTTTCTTGGGCTCACCTTGCTTTGATTTCAGTGACCTATGACTTCCTTTAAGCCAGCCTAACACCATGAAGTCATCATCAGTGACATTTCCATATAGGCTGACTCATTTCACATCACTCTGCTGTGAGGAGTTAACAAATATTTCAGTCAAGTATTGCATATTCCTTCTTCTTTTTAGAAGATTTTAAATTTAAACATAGATTGATCTTTTAATTCTAACCTCCCATCTTTATGTAACTGGCAACATTCCCTGTAACCTACACATGTGTTTCTTCTAGAAGTAGCAAATTCCATCCTCAACTGCTGATCTCTATCTTTTCTGCCCATTTTCAGCAGCTTATTCTTCCTCTGAATACCCCCAAACTTAAGTTCCTCCAAAAAAAAAAAATTAAAAACATGATTGTATAACGTGACAGTGAAATGATAGAGAAGTATGGATATGTAACAGAAGAGAACAAAATTAAAGTTTTGTGTACTTGTTAGAAGAAAAATGTATCCAAGCAATAAACAGAGAACTTAGAGAAAATATTTTGAAAATAAGAACAAGAAAAGATAGCAATATCAGCAAAGGACTGTATGTGATAAGGATCAACTCAGAGTACATTCATACTTCAGAGAATATAAATAGGAAAACCATAAATTTTTAAAATGTGGTCTGAAGACATAGAGGATCCATGAATATGCAAAGTCAAAATTACTTTCATCATAGCACAAACCTTGTAAGGTTTGCCTTGTTCAGTCCCCTTCTCCCATCAGTGTGTACAGCAAAGAGACCAACCATCTTAGGCTAAGACTAAAATTCCTACATCCTGAGAAACACATCAGGCACCCGAAAACTGGGATGTGCACCACCCTAGACTTCACAAAGGGTTTTCCAAGGTCACAGGACATGTTCTATTGCAACAGATTGAATGCAGAATCAGAGGAGGGAATCTAGCCTCTTCTCCTAGGCCAGACATTAGAGACTCACAGAAATGTAAAAGAGTCACCATTAATTTTCTTTTGTTCTGAAAAGATTTTCATAAAAAAATGTTATTTATGTTAAAATATAGTCAGTGTAATGTTGTTATTAAATGTTAATGTTTGAAAATTCCCTGTTTTAATTTTCAGTATGGTAAATATAGTATATATAACCCATATAAACAAAAATTCTTTGTGATCTCTAAGAATTCCTAAGAATATAAAGACATTATGAGACCAAAACATTTGAGAAATAAAATACAAAATGCTTTCCGCCCCCCACCCCCTTTTTTTTCTGGTACAATGATTTTTTACCATGTTTAGAGCAGGGGCCTCAGTGATGGACAAACCTGTTCTGTCATTTCGGAGCATACCCTCCCAATGACCGTGGGACTTGAAGGTTGAGTGGAAGGTCTCTAATTGCTTCTGAATGTTAACTGTGGCTACCTTGACTATATCTGCTGCTGATCCTTGGACTGTTGTGTTGATGGCCTGACGTTCAGCCTATGAAAGACAACAGGTGCTCCATCAAATCAGCCAACAAGGTTTCACACTTGCCCTCGGTGTCCACACATTACCGTTCATACTTGCGGTCAGAATGGATATCTGGACTGAGATGTGACATAGGACATCAACTCTTAGGCTGCATCCTAAAAATAACGACCATAATGATCCACAGCTCTACATTCTGAGCTATCCTTGTAAGGATAGATGAAGCAGAAGGTCAGATTGCTTCAGTTTAGAAATTTTCAACACTCAGTTAGAACCCCAAAATTGTATTGCACTTAGAATATATTCAGTAATTCAAAATTACGTTACTTTGTAAACACGCCATCAGTGTTTTACCTCTTCTGAACTTCACTCTACAGGATTTATTCCTCATCAATTCTTAATTCTGAATAGATATAAGTAGCTGCAATGTACCCCCACCAAGCACAACAACAACAACAACAACAAAAAGATATAAGTGGCTCGTTCTCTGTAAGGTAGTTTGGACTGTCCTAAGCACATCTCCCATACCAATGGCCACCTGGTCCTATGTAGAGTTTGGCCCCAGGAGGTGTGGAGCCCTCTGATATAAATCAGATCTTTTCATGGGCAGCTGAGGCCAATCATAAGTTACAGAAAAATGCAGATCCTGGATCTGCATATTAAGTTAGAAGTTTACTGAAAACAACTCTTAATTATAAATAGATACAAATAAGTCATTCTGCTAGGAGCTTCTGAGCAGGCAATCATGGCTACTAAAACTAATCACTATGGAACAGTAGAGGAGGTGGCCTGATTTAATATCCAGGTGTAGCCTATCCATGAATATCACACCTGGCACCCCAAAATGTCTCAACAATGGGAAGGGTCTATTCAAGGAAGATGGTCACCTGGGCTATACCCAATACCTACTATATTAGATATCTATTAAAGAGATAGACTTTGTTTTGTAATTAACTGTTGTTTGTCAAATGCTGATGAAACCATTGCAAACTCACTCAGTTGTCAGTTTAAACAATGATCAAATTTCATAGTAATACTACTCTTTTTCCTTGAAACTATGTACCATTATGTAGTAGATTGCATCATCATCACTGTTCCCTTGATGCCTTTCTCTGTCACATTACACAGACCCACCTATGGCCATGGTATTGGAGGTGATGTCCCCTGTTAAAAGATGGCCTTGGTTTCTTCTGGCTAATGAAATGTGAATAAGACTGACATACAGCACAGACATATGGACTGACATAAACGAGTTATAAGAGCTATTTACGACTGCCACAAAAAGAGGTGTATTCCAGGCAGAGAATTCACTCCAGAATGAAGAAAATATGGAACAAATCCAGTCAAGCTGAAGGCAAACTATAACATGAGAAATAGTTCCATACTAAAAGCCCCTGAAACTTGGGACTCGATTTTACTGTAACACAAGCACAAGTACAATTACTGTATGCTTTACTCTCATATTGTACTTCTGAGTCTCTTCTATGTTAGTTTTTTTCACCAAACATAAATATATGTCCACCAAGAACTTTGGACAAGTTCAAGTCAGCAAGATCCACAATAGTTTCAAACTGGAAACTCCAATGTCCACCAAGAGAAAAATGGGCAAACTGGTACTCTCACATACAAGAGAGTATCATACAGCTGGCTGACAAGAAAAATACCAATGACTGACTTAACATAATTTTGAATAAAAAGCCAGACACAAACAAATACACATATACAATGTATATAAGAGCTAGAAAACATACAATACAAAAGTATAGTGTTAGAAATGTTGCTGGAGGTGAGGTGGTGGTTAGGAGTCTATGCGAGGGAAGCTTGGATACTGATGATACTCTCTTGACCAGGACAACAGTTTACAAGTTGTAGCTCTGTGATAATTTACTGAAATTTCTGTTTGTTTTCTCTGCTTTCTCAATGTGTGGTTCTTTACACAGCAAAAGTTTAAGAAAAAAAGTAAAACCAAACCAAACCAATCTCCAAAATAGTCTAGCTATGTTTACTCTATTCCTTATTCAAAGGGCTGGAATATTTTTCTTCTTCTCAGACTCAACATAATAAGGTAGTAGAACTAAATTAGTTGACCCCTCCAAGCATTTTGGCATAAAAAGTCTTTTTCTCACATCCTTACTTATATACAGTACTGTATATAATACTATACAAGTATTAGTTTTCACAAACTTAAGTGATTTATTTATATTAATAACTCTATACTCCATTTTTATCATGCAAATTTTAAGAAACATAATCAATCCCTGCTAGATAAGTCCAAATTTCTCAGACTTCCATTAATAGCTTTCCAGCTCTTAAGAGAACCTTCTAAGTCTTCTAGTTAGCTCCATCTCACCACTAGAAAACTATTTGCCCCTAAGTGACAACTCAACTCTCCATTTCTACCTGCCTGGCTTCTAGTCAGTCCTTACTCAGTTATCCACTCGGAATTGTCTTTTTTTTTTCATTCCCAACGACCTAAACTTTTAATAGGGCTCATAAATCTGTTGAAGTCCAACCTCTTCCCTAAAGCTGAAATAACTGAAAACATAAAGTCTACTTTTATAGATTTTTGCTTGCTTTATTTCTTCCAAGACTTAACACTTGTATTTCCTAGTGCATCAACTAGAATGCTCAGTTTACTTAGACATATCATAAAAGCCTGGTAAACATATGGGAGGCTGGACAATGAAGAAGAAACAAATGCCAGCTGTTCTTCTAAGGCCTCAAAAAGCAGTAAGTGCTCTGAATGATTTGAGTGTCAGACAGAAGTTGTACAGGGGACAATGATGTGCAAAATCATGAGAAGGGCAAAACACAATGGGTTAAAATACAAAGATATGGACTGTAACAGGAACTTAAATATGCAAATACACATAATACTTCTATGGATTGTAATTTTTTCAAAAACAATTTTATCCATAATTTGAACAAATATTAATATATTTTTAAATGATGTTAAAAACAACTTTGCTTAGTATTTTGGGAATCCTTATAACCTTTAAGAAGGAAGCACTTTGCTTTTGTAGATTTTTTTCCTTCAGTACTGGAGATTGAAGTAAGCACTTTTAAAATAGGCAAATAAGAGAGATTCCAAGATGGCGGCTAGAGGGAGGAAGCAGAAAGCAGGCCTCCTAAAGTAAAATCTTGGAGAGACACTGGAGATATACCTAACAGGAAAAACTACCAAGAAGAGGCAAAACTGACTTCTCCATGCCTCCAGCCTGCACATACTATCTCCACTTCACGTTAAACAGAGAAACCAGGAGGGTCTCCAGGCTGCCGCCAGACACCCGTGGCCAGACGGCTTGGAAAGATGCGGACCACAAGGTGAGCTAAGTGGTATGCGGTACTCCTAGACAACCCTGGGCCAGATCAGCATAGCTCCCTGGACAGACCAACCCCCACCCCAGGGAAAAAAGAAAAAGAAAAACTGAAAAATAAGCAATAACAAAAAAAAATAAGACACATATCAAAGAGGGTGGGGTGCCCTGAGCACCGAAAAGGGAGGGAGGGGAATCCCTCACGGAACTGTAAATAAAAAAGTGGGCTGGAGAAGGCAGGAGCGGTGGCACACGCCCAGCAACCAGAAGTGGAAAAGCTCGTAAAAGCAGCGGTGGGAGGAAAAATCCACAGGAGAAGGGGGAAGGCCCACTTCCCACGTGAACTGTAAATAAACATACCCGCCTGAGAAAGCAGGTGCAGTGTCACCTCCCCCAGTGTGCTTGGAAACAGGAAAGCTTGTAGCAGCTGATCGTGCACAGGAGAACTCTGAGTAAACAAAGCCTGAGGGGCCAGGTGAGTGCTAAGCTCACCCCAGAGATCTGCATAAATAACACCTCCAGCAACAGCAGGCTGACAGCAGCCAGCAGGCAATCCACAGCCTCAGATGGCCATTCACAGAACTGTCTCCAGATTCTATTTTTTTCCTCTCTCCCTACCTTTGATGAGACAACAATCGAACTACACCTGCACGCTGAAAAACTTACTGAAACTGTATTGCATTTGAACTTGGGACACTTTGTGGGTTTTTTGTTGTTGTTTTGTGCAGTTTTGTTTTATTTTGGTTTTTCCAGTCTTTTTCCCCTTTGATGAGACAACCACAAAACTACTTCTGAGGCACCATCTCCAGGATAGGAGGCTCAGGGACAAACACTAAAATTATTAAGACAGAAACTTTATTGCATTTGAACTTGGAGATTTTTTTTTAAATATATATATATATATTTCATTTATTTATTATTATTTTTTTTATTTATTTATTTTCTTTTCAATCCTCTGTCTCTCGAATGCCTGTTCAGCTTACAGTTGATTAGTACACTATCTCTCCCTGTTTATACCTTTGAAATTTTTTTGTTTGTTTCTTTGATTTGTTTTTTCTACTTGTTTATTTGTTTTTCCCTTTTCCTTTAACTTCTTTGCTTTCCATCTCCTATCACCCTTCCATTCTAAATATCACCAGTGCTATTATTACAAGCTAGAAAATAATTGCACACAGTACAGGGACAATAACAACACCAAAGGCAATGACAGGAAGACAGAAAAAACAGGGAAACCAGTTTCCCCACAGCAAAAACTTAGTACAGGAACCAGAGAGAAATGAAGAAAACAGATACTCAGATCCAGACTCCAACAAAATGAAGATAAACTATGCCAAAGAACCCAATGAAACCCACAAGAATAATCTAAAAGAAGAAATATAAACAGGTAATCAATGAGAATTTTATAGAGATGATTCTGGATACGATCAACCAAAATGTACAGGAGACACTCAAGAAATTCCAAGACAACAAAAATAGAGAATTTGAAAAAGCAAAAGAAGAAATAAAGGAAACCACAGAAGCACTGTATAAACACCAAAGTGAAACAAAGAACACAATTAATAAAGTCATAAATGAACTCAGGACAAAAATAAACATTAAAGAGGAAACGACCCAGGATATGTAAAACCTCAGAAAAAAGAACGAAACAGAATTGCAAAACAAAATGGAAGGCCAATCCACCAGAATAGAACAAACAGAAGACAGAATCTCAGAAATCGAAGATGACATGGTAATTAAAGGAAGAACTGAAGAACTATTAGTTCAACAACTCAAGACCTGTGAAAAGAAAATGCAAGAACTCACCAACTCCATCAAAAGACCAAACCTGAAAATCATGGGCACTGAATAAGGAGAAGAGGTGCAAGCAAAGGGAATGCGAATATATACAACAAAATAATAACAGAAAATTTCCCAAATCTAGAGAAAGCTATTCCCATACAGGTGCCAGAGGCCTACAGGACACCAAACAGACCAGATCAAAATAGAACTACCCCACGGCATATCATCATTAAAACAACAAGTTCAGAAACTAAGGAAAGAATATTGAAGGCTGCAAGAGAGAAAAAACAAGTAACATACAAAGGTAAACCCATCAAAATCACAGCAGACTTCTCAACAGAAACATTAAAAGCAAGAAGAGCTTGGGGAGAGATATTCCAGGCACTGAATGAAAATAATTTCAACCCAAGGATACTCTACCCAGCAAAACTATCATTCAAAATAGATGGAGCAATAAAAGTCTGCCATAAGCAGAAACTAAAACAATATGTGACTACAAAGCCACCACTACAAAAGATTCTGCAAGGGATTCTGCACATAAGAAAGTGAAACACAACATAACCATGACAGGACAGGCAGCACCAAACTTCAGGAAAAGAAAAAGAAAAAAGTAGAGAGTAACATCAAGTTAGGTACACACAATCAAACCTTCAAACAACTAAGACAACTAAATGACAGGAATCACCATATACCTATCAGTACTAACACTTAATGTTAATGGACTTAATTCCCCCATCAAAAGGCACCCTTTGATTAAATGGATAAAAAAGGAAGATCCAACAATTTGTTGCTTACAGGAGACCCATCTCACCGACAGAAATAAGCATAGGCTTAAGATGAAAGGCTGGAAGAAGATTTACCAAGCAAATGGCCCCTAAAAACAGGCAGAAAGCAATACTTATCTCTGACAAAGTAGACTTCAAACCTACATTGATCAATCAAGATAAAGAAGGACATTCCATACTAATAAAAGGGGAAATAGACCAAAAGGAAATAACAATTATCAACCTATATGCACCCAATGTCAATGCACCCAATTTCATCAAACATACCCTGAAAGACCTAAAAGCATATATTAACTCCAACACAGTGGTCGTGGGAGACTGTAACACCCCATTATCATCAATAGATAAGTCATCCAAACAAAAAATCAATAAAGAAATCCAAGATCTAAAATATACAATAGATGAAATGGATCTACTTGATGTCTACAGAACATTTCGTCCAACATCTACACAATATACATTCTTCTCAGCAGCCCATGGAACCTTCTCCAAAATAGATCATATCCTAGGGCACAAAGCAAGCCTCAGCAAATATAAGAAAATAGAAATTATACCATGCATACTATCGGATCACAATGCAATAAAACTAGAACTCAACATCAAAAGTAAAGACAAAAAACATGCAAACAGCTGGAAACTGAATAACTCTACTTAATGAACAATGGGTCATTAAGAGGAAATTTAAAAGTTCCTGGAAGTCAATGAAAATGAAAACACAACCTACTGGAAGCTATAGGACACAGCTAAGGCAGTCCTGAGAGGAAAGTTTATAGCCATGAGTGCATATATTTAAAAGACCAAAAGATCCCAAATCAATGACTTAATGATACATCTCAAACTCCTAAAAACAAAAGAACAAGCAAATCCCAAAACAAATAGGAAAGAAATAATAAAAATAGCAGAGCTATTCTAATACAAAGAATTAATGAACCAAAAAAAAAAAAAAAAGTTGGTTCTTTGAAAAAATAAACAAGATCAATAGACCCCTGGCAAACCTAACTAAAATGAGAGAAAAAACCCAAATTGAATCAGGAAAGCAAAAGGGGAGATAACAACAAACACCATCGAAGTCCAGGAAATCATCAGAGACCACTTCGAGAACCTATATTCAAATAAATTTGAAAATCTTAAAGAAATGGACAGATTTCTAGATCATCCAAAACTGAACCAAGAGGATATTAATCACCTGAATAGATCTATAACACAAAATGAAATTGAAGCAGCAATCAAAAGTCTCCCCAAAAAGAAAAGTCCAGGACCTGATGGATTCTCTGCTGAATTCTATCAGACTTTAAAGAAGAACTGATACCAACCCTCCTTAAACTGTTCCACGAAATAGAAAGGGAAGGAAAACTGCCTAACACATTTTATGAAGCCACTATTACACTTATCCCAAAACCAGGCAAAAACACCTCCAAAAAGGAGAACTATAGGCAATCTCCTTAATGAATATTGATTCAAAACTCCTCAATAAAATAATGGCAAACTGAATTCAACAACACATCAAAAAGATCATTCACCATGACTAAGCAGGCTTCATCCCAGGAATTTAGGGGTGATTCAACATACGAAAATCAATAAACGTAATAAACCACATTAACAGAAGCAAAGACAAAAACCACTTGATCATCTCAATAGATGCAGAAAAAGCCTTTGATAAGATCCAACACCATTTCATGATAAAAGCTCTAAGAAAACTAGGAATAGAAGGAAAGTACCTCAACATTATAAAAGCTATATATGACAAACCTACAGCCAGCATTATACTTAATGGAGGAAAACTCAAACCACTCCCTCTAAAATCAGGAACCAGACAAGGATGCACCCTTATCTCCACTCCTATTCAACATAGTACTGGAATTCCTAGCCAGAGCAATTAGGCAAGAAGAAGGAATAAAAGGAATACAAATAGGTAAAGAAACTGTCAAAATATCCCTATTTGCAGACAACATGATCCTATACCTTAAAGACCCAAAAAACTCTACTGAAAAGCTCCTAGACACCATCAATGGCTATAGCAAGGTAGCAGGATATAAAATCAACATAGAAAAATCATTAGTATTTCTATACACTAATAATGAACAACTGAAAAAGAATATATGAAACCAATTCCATTTATAATAGCCTCAAAAAAAATCAAATACCTAGGTGTAAACCTAACAAAGGATGTGAATGACCTCTACAAGGAAAACTATACACTTCTGAAGAAAGAGATTGAGGAAGACTATAGAAAGTGGAGCGATCTCCCATGCTCATGGATAGGTAGAATAAACATAGTAAAAATGTCTATACTCCCAAAAATATTCTACATGTTTAATGCAATTCCCATCAAAATCCCAATGACATTCATTAAAGAGATCGAAAAATCTACCGTTAAATTTATATGGAAACATAAGAGGCCACGAATAGCCAAGGCAATACTCAGTCAAAAGAACAATGCTGGAGGTATCACAATACCTGACTTCAAACTAAATTACAAAGCAATAGCAATAAAAACAGCATGATACTGGCACAAAAACAGACATGAAGACCAGTGGAACAGAATAGAAGACCCAGATATGAAGCCACACAACTATAACCAACTTGTCTTTGACAAAGGTGCTAAAAATATACGATGGAGAAAAGACAGCCTCTTCAACAAAAACTGCTGGGAAAACTGGTTAGCAGTTTGCAAAAAAATGAAACTAGATCCATGTATATCACCCCATACCAATATTAACTCAAAATGGATCAAGGATCTTAATATCAGACCCCAAACTCTAAAGTTGATACAGGAAAGAGTAGGAAATACTCTGGAGTTAGTAGGTATAGGTAAGAACTTTCTCAACGAAACCCCAGCAGCACAGCAACTAACAGATAGCACAGATAAATAGGACTTCATAAAACTGAAAAGATTCTGCTCAACAAAAGAAATGGTCTCTAAACTGAAGAGAACACCCACAGAGTGGGAGAAAATATTTGCCAGCTACACATCAGACAAAGGACTGATAACCAGAATATACAGGGAACTCAAAAAACTAAATTCACCCAAAATTAATGAACCAATAAAGAAATGGGCAAGTGAGCTAAACAGAACTTTCTCAAAAGAAGAAATTCAAATGGCCACAAAACACATGAAAAAATGCTCACCATCTCTAGCAATAAAGGACATGCAAATTAAAACCACACTAAGATTCCACCTCACCCCTGTTAGAATAGCCATAATTAGCAACACCACCAGCAACAGGTGGTGGTGAGGATTTGGGGAAAAAGGAACCCTCTTACACTGTTGGTTGGAGCGTAAACTAGTACAACCACTCTGGAAAAAAATTTGGAGGCTACTGAAAAAGCTAAATATTGATCTACCATATGATCCAGCAATACCACTCTTGGGGATACACCCAAAAGACTGTGACACAGGTTACTCCAGAGGCACTTGCACACTCATGTTTATTGCAGCACTATTCACAATAGCCAAGTTATGGAAACAGCCAAGATGCCCCACTACTGACGAATGGATCAAGAAAATGTCGTATTTATACACAATGGAATTTTATGCAGCCATGAAGAAGAACGAAATGTTATCATTCGCTGGTAAATGGATGGAACTGGAGAACATCATTCTGAGTGAGGTTAGACTGGCCCAAGAGACCAAAAATTGTATGTTTTCCCTCATATGCGGACATTAGATCAAGGGCAAACAGAACAAGGGAATTGAACTTTGATCACAAGATAAAAGCGAGTGCACACAAGGGAGATATGAGGATAGGTAAGACACCTAAAATATTAGCTAGTATTTGTTGCCCTTAACGCAGAGAAACGAAAGCAGATACCTTAAAAGCAACTGAGGCCAACAGAAGAAGAGGACCAGGAACTAGAGAAAAGGTTAGATCAAAAAGAATTAACCTAGAAGGTAACATTCATGCACAGGAAATCAATGTGAGTCAACTCCCTGTATAGCTATCCTTATCTCAACTAGCAAAAACCTTTGTTCCTTCCTATTATTGCTTATACTCTCTCTTCAACAAAATTAGAGATAAGGGCAAAATAGTTTCTGCCGGGTATCAAGGGGGTGGGGGAGAGGGAAGGGGCAGGGTGGGTGGTAAGGGAGGCAGTGGGGGGAGGGGGGAGAAATGACCCAAACATTGTATGCACATATGAATTTAAAAAAAAAAAAGGCAAATAAGTAGAAAAAAACCCAAAATGAATATCACAGCCTAATGACTGGCAAATCTTTGAGGAATGTTAGTAATCTGGTGTGATAAGACAAATTAGTATGTGGTATCTGAAAAACGGAACAATCAGCAAATGTAAGAATTAAGTTTACTTCAACTTGTCCCTAAAGCTAATAAACGTTTGGCATACAAACAATATCTTCAACTGAAGTACTGAATGAACTGATGCTTACACCACCCTCCCAAAGACTGTGCCATCATTACTTCAGAAGTCCTTAATAAAATCAGTGGTTGACTTGTATATATTTACAAGGAAGACCCAATTAATATACTAGTGTCCCTAAAAGGGACATTACAGTTTTTGTAGAAAAAAAAGTACATGTCACTAAAATGTTATGACAAATCCAGAGAAATTTCAACATACGTGAGCTTTATGATAAGGGTTGTTGTCTTTGATTCCTGGCAAATATCTACGCCTTCCCAAAATGGTCTGAACAAAGCCATCTCTTTTACAATTCTTCACTGTTTCTCTCATGAAATTCTTAATCCCTACAAAACAAAAATGCAAACGTACTTAATTACAACCAAAGTCCATCTATTGTTTCATTCACTTGTTCGAATATACATAGTGAAATATACCAAAATCCCACCATGATTCACAACATGAATATCACATTGAAACAACACATGCAAACTTCCATTCACTTTCTATAGACTCAGAAAGTTAGAAACAAAAAGGACTTCAGAAAGGACATAATGTAACTCCATCTTTTGTTTTCTTATTTCCTGTCTGTGGGTCTCCCCATCCCCACCCCACTCCAGTGATGAGGATCAAACTCGGTGCTTTGCATAAGCTAGGCAAGAGCTTTACCACTGAGCTTCATCCCCAGCCCTTGACTTTTTTGAGACAGGGCTGCACTATGTAGGTTGAGGTATCCTTGAACTTACTGTGTAGCCTAGGCTGGCCTCAAACTTGTGAGTCCCCTGCTTCTGCCTCCTGAGGGCTGGGATTACAGAAGTATACCAACATAACTGGCACTATCTGTTTTTTAATCAACAATAACAATAACAAAAATATATGATACTAAATTCCAGGTGTTTTTACTCCAGGATCTTAAGACCATTCTATACTACTTTTTATAGTTTTCTGTTGTTTAGTCATGCTAATCTTCTTTTACTCTTTGATCTTATCCTTTTGAGGATTAAAACATTCCAATAGCTCCTTTTACTATTACATTACCATCTAAAGCAGGACCTTACTGAAATTCATACATGAGTCAAATATTTCACTAAGAATATATGCCTCTTAAAATTCAAAAGTACTGTGTATAGTATTCAAATACATTTATGGTCCTTAGACAGTATTCATCTGCTGCCATTTCTAGGTCATTTGTTGTGACTTATGGATCTCCAGGGTGATAAACACTCTTCTCCAGGTGGGTCAGTCTCATATCTGCTTATTCTGGTCTCCGAGCTCAAGAGAGAGGCTCTCCTCTTTAGGAATGTTCTTTTTCTCTTTATAATACTATCAGGTAATAGAAGCCATGCTGCTCTCTTTATTCATATGTGTGATCACTGCTTTCTCACAGCTCTGCTCATCTTGAGTAATAACATGAGTGCTCCCAATTGGAAACCCTCATTTGAAGCTTCCTGGTGTGTGGCTGGCACAGGAAGGATACTCAGGGAGATGATGGGTGAAAGGAAGAGAGAAAACCCTGCCAAGTAAAGCCTGTGAAATCTGAACACCACTGAGGGAACTTTAGAAAGCAACCAGGCTCTTGTCTTTTTCCTTCTAAGAATCAATATGATACAGTTGGGTGAAGAGCAAAGAAGAGGATAAGATTTAAGAGGTTACACATCTAAAAATTCTCTCACCTCACTCCAGATATAAGAGGCCTTCAAATATTCAAATTGTCAGGCTACTTTAAAAAAATTCTAAGGTATAATACAGTAAAAGAGAGCTACTTTAAGTGAACAGTATGAGACACTTTAACAAATACATGTACCTTATAGCTACTGTAATGATAACAAGACATTTTCATTTCTCTTTGTAGTCAGCCCCCATGATCAACTGACACTCAGTGACCTACTCAAGGACACTATATATTAGTTTTTTATGTTCTTGAATTTCACAAAATTGAATTATACTCTATATTCTCATTTGTGTCTGCCTTCTTGTGCTAAAGCAAAACAAAACATTTCCCATAATCATCAATATTCCATCAAGTATCACATCAATATTAAATTTCTGTTCCTTAACTGCTATTCCATTGCAGACAGGCTAAAATTTGTTTATCCATTCATACATTTTATCTGTTCTCAATATTTGGCTGTTACTGTTAGGTCGCAGTTAGCCACAAGTGAGAGATGAGGCAGGATGAATAGAAGAGGAGACAGGGAAATTATATTATTTTAATAAATATTAAAAGGGCCAGACTCAGGCATTGGAAAGAGAAAGACTAAAAACCCAGAGCAGCTAGCCAGCCCTACCCATCTCCTTTTAGACACTAAGTTACAAAACAAGGGGAATTTATAGGACTATCTGCCTTCATCTTTGAGATGTTAATAAGCTGCATGGCATCTTGAGAAGGTAGAGAGAAAAGCCTAACTGGGAAGTCCCAAAACATACCTATTGTCTGTATTTTGGATAGTCCTAAGTAACATCTCCCTATTTTGGTACCATCTTAGCCAATCAAATCCATTATCTTTTTTTTTAGTTTTAGGGGAGAGCACGAACGCAGACCCCTACTACCACAAATTATGCAGTCAAGTTTCCCCCATTTGGGGAAATCACAGGGGTCAGCACATTCAGAGTACAATGGATAAGCCTCGCCCTGGGAAAACCACCTTTGTGATCATGGTATCTCCCCTGCCAGGTAAATATCAAATCCATTACCTTAATGATTAGGCTGCTAGACATAACTAAGTGTATTCTCTCAATGACACAGTAGCATGTACAGCAAGTGTTATTTTGCTATTACATCTCTGTCCCTAATTTTATTTTTTAAAAAAACACACCTTAATAAATTACTGGCCTTAACAATGCTGATGAAAACTTCTGATTAATAGAGATTCTAATAGAAAATTCTGCAACACAAATTTTTAAGCTAATCTAATACAGTAAGCAGGGTTGAAAAGTATAGCATTCAGAAGATACTCAGTACTCAGCTTCTCACCTGTATATCTAGACTTGAAGGAGTCAATATAGCAAGCCGCATCATTTTCTTTAACGCCCATCTGCTCTCCTAGAGATTTAGCTCCAATTCCATAAATAATTCCATAGCAAATCTGAAAGGGAGTCAGCACATTCAATAAGTAAATAACTACATAAAACATGAACACGGAGAATATAGACAGTTCATTAGGATTGAAATTTTCATGAACTTTTTATTTTATAATGAGTCAAAGAAATTACTAGTTCTGCTTTGGTGGGTTGGATCCACAGATGCTGATACCCAGCAAATATCTATTCTGCCCTTTAGCATTACTGTTTGAGAGAAGCAGAGGAAGGTAAGGAGGAACTTGTGTGTGCATGTGTGTGTTTTAAGAAAATAATCCCAGTGATCTAAAATGGAAGATTTATTTCCATGTCATTTTTTCCATCAGTCATTAAAGCAGCCTTTTATTCCACAGATTAACTCATTAATTTCTGACTAAAGAAGTGTCTAGAAGTCTGGGAAGAAAATATTGCAAACATTCTTTTCCTCACCCATGAACAATACTAAAAGAGCAAACTGTTTGATAACAAGGGGAAAACTTCACTGGAAATAAATATTTTCTTTAACTCATGGCCACTTGAAATTCCACAAATGCAGAATTCATCTAGGTTAAATGTGAACAAAAATTCCTGAGGAACTTTTGGGAGTTGTAGAGAGAAATGGTCTAGACAGGCCACTAAAGAAACTGATCTAATAAGTATTACCTAGGTTCTGTTGGGGATAAAGTCAACTGTGGTCCATTTTCAAGGCAAAACATTTAACCCTAAGTGGAAAATTACTGGTAACCTGCTTGCATGCACCTGGAAAGTCATGAACAAGGTGTTGGGGAGGGGCCATGATGAAATGAGAGGATAGGTAAAAACTACGTATGTGGATGTCAGAGAACACATATCACAGGGAGGCCATTCCAACAAAGACAAAACGGGAGGTGAAGACAACTAAAAGCCCACTTCTAAAATCTGACCAATCCCAAAAGAGACATATTTTAAAATAACCTGATAGAAAATAATAAAACCTAGGTGACATTTGGGAAAGATTGTACATCCCATAGTACTCAGCCAATGAAGAACTGAGGGAGGGACTTACACACTAGAAAATATAATGCTTGTTTGTAACCACTTTGGGTATTCCTGCCAGCCAGACACCCAATCTTGCAAGACCATCATTAAAGTCTCGCTTTCACTGTATTCCACATTTCTCTGAGTCCATTCTTTGAGTTTGGGCAGGTGAACATGTTTTTCACAGGTTCAAACCTAGTTCCACCATTCACAAAATGTATGATCTTGCCCTAGCCACCTAACCTCTTTGTATCTTAATTTTCTCATCCATAGAATGAAAACAGCAATATCTACATCATGGGTTTACTAAGACTGACAAAGAGCAAGCAATATATAAATGTTAAAATAGGAACTTTAGAGATAACTTGCATAAAATGATTATCGTAATTCCAAAAACTTGTAATGTGTTAAGCTAGCTAAAGGGTTCCCATTTCTCCATTTTAATGTTTTGAGAAGGCTTTTTTTCTCAACCTTCATTTATTTTCCTTTTTGGTTTACTTTTAATGTTTTATTTTGGCATCAAATACACTGTTAAATCTTGCAAGAGCTTATTCAAACAGAGGCAGCCATCACCATGGATAACTGTGTAATTATGCAATCTGAATGCCCAAATTCTGACATTCTGAACTGCTGATTCCACCACTTACAGCTGTATGGCCATAAGCAAACTACTAACTTTATGTGCCTGTTCCACTTCTATAAAAATAGTGATACAAATAATAATACCTACCTCAGGAGTTCCTATGATGATTAAATATGGAAGTATTACCTACTTAACTCAGAGCTTGATTCTTACTACATGCAAGACCCTAGAGGAGCTGGCTTTATGTTTGTATATTTATTTATTTATTTGTTTTGGGCAATACTGACATTTGAATTCAATACTTGGTGCTTACTAGACAGGTACTCTACCACTTGAGCTGTGGCTCCAGCTCTTTTTGCTCTGGTTATTTTGGAGGTAGGGTCTCACTTTTTGCCCAGGTTGGCCTGGATGCTCCCCACTGTTGCTGGGATGACAGACAAGTGCTACCACACCCAGCTTTTTTGAAATGGAAGCGAAGGAGTCTCACAAACTTTTTTGCCTGGGATGGCCTAGAAATATGATCCTCTCAATTTCAGCCTCCCATGTAGTTCAGGATGTCAGGCACACACGACTGAGCCCACTGGTTGAGATGGGATCTTGCTAACTTTTTGCCTGGATTGTCCTTGAATGTTGACCCTCCCGATTTCAGACTTCAGAGAAGCTGGATTGTATTTGTGAGCCATCAGCACCCAGTGGAGCCGGCTTTTAAAACAATGCAGAGATACTGGTACTCAACAGGCAGTGGTAAGAGGAAGTACTTCATGAAACAAACCAATTAAGCATTATCCTGTTAGTAGGTAGAAGTGCAAATGTGAAACAAAGCAGGACTTCAGAGCTGTGGTGGGGTACCTCTGCCTCAGCCCACAATCCTGCTTTCTAGCAAATGGCACCAGACTGTCAGGAAGTAGCAGTGTCCATCCAGGCCAGGATGTGTGAAACATGACCTTTGACTTTCTCTGTGCCTAACAATCCTCCAGGAAGAGGAGCTAACCCAGATCCATTTCCACCATACCATGGCAACATGAAGTTCTAGGTTTCAAAAAGCTAACAAGCTATTTGTTATAATTCACAGCTCAGCATTATTAATTTTTTCAACAAATGTTTAGTGAGTACCTTCTACACAATGCACTTTGGCCCAATGACAAAACAAAATATAAAAATGAAAATATGGAACTTTGGACATGTACTGACTAGAAAGATTTAAAATACACCCCCCCACACAATAAATAACGAGCGTCACCACCACCCCATTTATCACTCTTAAATAAGCATCTACTGAGCGTGGGGCACTATGACTAGCCACATCATGGTCTTAAATTCACATGGCTTTCTGATGGTAAGTGGCCTCAGCTTAGTCCATCTGGTTCTTTCTACAAAAGAAAGACTATAATGAATACCAAGAGCCAGACACCAGTGATGTGGTTTTAAAGATCCAAAGACAAAAACTGTTCCTCCACTGTAAATAGCTGAGATAATTTTAACCACTGAATTCTTCTCATTCACATGAAGCACAGTACTGAGATCACCTGCTTTGCTTGTTGCCTCAGATCATCCCCAACGGACTCAGGCTCTATCATCTTCCACTCTGCCGCAATGCTCCTGAACACATCAGCTCCAGTGTTTAACACATGGATGAGACGGCGATCATGAGACAAATGAGCCAAGATCCTCAGTTCAAGCTGAGAGTAATCAGCAGCCAATATTAAGCCACCTGAAGTATAAATGATTTTAGAACAGTGAGTGCAAAGTTCTATATAACATAATCAAATCTCTATACTATTGAGCAGATGACAAAAACTTAATTCTCATTTAGAACTCTGAAATCATGTATTCAAAAGTTAAAATCTAGCTATGTGTGGTGACTGACACCTGTAGTCCCAGCTACTCAGGAGGCAGACATTAGGAGGATAGTGAGACTCCATCTTAACAAACAAGCCAGGCATGGTGGGTGCACCCTATAACTCAAGCTAGGCAGGAGGAATAGGTAACAGCATCATGGCCTGAGGCCAGCCCTGGGCAAAAATATGATATCCCATCTGAAAAGCAAAATGGGCTAGGGGTATGGCTCAAGTGGTAGAACAAATGCAATACAAGTACAAAGCCCTGCGTTTAAGCCCCAGTACCACCAAAAAAACTTTGCTTCTAACATTATACAATTTAGTTGTATATATTAAAACATTTTTCCATTTAGCTTTCATGTGTATGTAACGGGTGTAAAGTCTTCCTCCCCACCTGTCTGTCCCCACAGCACCTGGTGTGTAATCTAACATGGTTTCCTGCCTCTCCCACATGGCACTGGCTCCTTAGGGAAAAGAGACTTAAATTTGCTTTTGTTCTACTGAAATTCTCATATAATTTTTGGTATATTATAGGTCCTTAAGAAATGGTTGTTGAATGAATAATTAATTAATGGAAAAGTTGGTGCCCAATAAGTACACATTAAGTGGGCTGTAGAGGATGTGTGCTTTGCTTCGACAATAATAAAAACATTAAATGAACAAATGGTGGTTAACAGGTGAAGCAGAGTTATTAAAAAGATAATTTCCCTATCTTCCGCTACAGATCCAAGGAAAAAGTGTCCTTGTATTCTCTGTCTGATTGTGGCAGCCAATATTAAGCAGAGGAATACAGGGGAGAAAATTTTTTAAAAAATAAAAATAAAAAGATTATTTACCTATGAATTAGAAAGGACTGGATTAGATATGCCTGGCAAAAACAAAATTATAAAAATAATAGTAGGCTCAAAGAAAAAGTAGGAAAAATACTTTTAACTGATTTCACACAGGACTGACATTTTATAAAAAGAGTTGCTACAAATCAAGAAAAGACAAAATATAAGAAGAAATTCAGAGAAATAATTAAAACAAAAGAACCTCAGACATATTAAAGAGTACTCATGTTCATTCATAAGAGAAGTAGAAACTAAATCTATGCCAAGAAAAAAATTTCTTCACTTAAACAGCAGAAATCCAGATGTTTGGACAACAAACTCTGGCAAGATCATAAAGAAAGAAACTTCCTCTCCATTAGATGGCAATTTGACATCCATCAAAATTAACCAGCTTTTCAGTTTGTGACTTGGGGAGCAAAAGCAGGTTGCTATAAAAATCATCCACACATAGATTAAACTGGTTTAAATTCATATTTTTTTACTAATAAGCATAAGTAATATAAAAACACTAAATGAAAAAACTAGCACACACTAGTATATACACAGAATGCTAATTTTGCATAAAAATAGAGGAAGAAAAAGTTATGTATTCATATTTGCATGAAGAAATACTGGTAGGATATATAAGAAACTCATATATGTAGTTGTCTATATGAAATAACTTTTCAGAAGCTAAACAACAGGCAATGCAGGACTGAGAAGGGAGGGAATGAGGTGAAACAAAGAAATGCCTCAAATTTGTGAGTGGAGGTAATTCCCAGGAGGCACCATGGGAATGGGGAGCTAAAATGAAGCACTGTGTTCCCACTGCACTGAGGAAACTGAGACTGGAGTTGGGGCCTATACGGTTGCTAGAACTGGTGAGAACTTGGAGAGAAAGAACTCGTGCATAAAATGATCACTGAACAGACAAAGGAATCTGTGGATTTTTAGTCAAATGCTAGACTGTACTGGGAGAAAGTACAGGGAAACAGGCAAAGAATAAACACTGAAGAAATTATTATTACTAAATAAAAAACAACCATTGCACAGGTGTCAGGTGAACAATTACTCGAACAACACATTCTGGAATGCCAAGAAACACTCAACCTCTGGCCAGTCTAGTGGAGAGATTTTTATCAGTCAGCTTTAACACCGAGTAGAGACCCCAGAACAGCCATACCTTTTGAACAAGAGTAACCTAGCCTGGAGTAAGACCTTAAATGCCTTAAAATGATCAGGAAGGCATAAAAGTAAATTAATTCTCTGCCAGTAAAAACTTTATATTCTGTTAGTGAAAACTACAAAATCCAGCATGTCAGTAAGATAGGAACCACAATGTCCAGGTACAATATAAAAAAAAATCACTAGCTCTATAGAGAACCAGGGAATGAAACTCTGGCAAGGGGAAAATTTAGTCAATAGAAAATAACCCAGAAATTAAAGAGATAACAGAATTTTTTTAAGTTATCATAAATATATTCAGGAATTTAAAGAAAACATGATCATAATGATAGAACAAATTAGTGAACTGAAAAAAAACAATGAAAATTGCAGAAAAGAAACAAAAATTCCAAATCTGAAAATGCAATATCTGAAATATAAAATCCAACAGACAGCTATGGCAGTGATTAGATAGTATAGAAAATATCTGTGAACACTAAAACAATCAATAAAAACTATCCATTGAGGCACACAGCAAAAAATTTTAAAAGGGTGAGTGTCCCAAGCTTCTCCCAAGGTCTGTTCCTACTGACCTGGGATGGAGAGGGGACTGTAGATGCAGAAAGGACAAAAGATAGACAAACATGCAGAAAGTTGGGATCAGGTGTGCTAGGGGCTGGGATGGTGATGCACAACAGCCTTGTTACTTCTTTTCTCTATTAATTCTTTTGCTTTGTTTCTTTTCTCTATCTTTAAAACCTTACTTCTAAAGTTTTTCTTCTTTTCTATTCTTTAAAGTCTCTTTCCTTAGACTCACAATATCCCATGTTTTCCTTAATCTCTCTTAAAGTCTTGGCCCTCAGACTTGCACTGTCCCATGATGTCTCTTAAACTCTCAGTCCTTAGACTCGCAGACACATACAGCCACCAGCAGCAGCATTCTTGCAAGCAGCCCCCCCACCCCCCCCACCCCCCACCCCCCCACCCCCCCCACCCCCCCCACCCCCCCACCCCCCCACCCCCCCCACCCCCGCAAGCCACACAGGCAGTAGCTTCCGCCCCTCCCAGGCACCCAACCAATCCATCAACAATCCTCAACAAATCCCCTCTTCAGCAAGTCTTTTATATACAGTGGCAAACAAGGAGGTGGAGCAACAGTTCTCCAGGAGGGGTGTCACATTGTAACAAGAGAAACCTGCTCTCTCACTGAATGTAAACAACTTAGGAAAGCAGCTGTGCTGCATTTTGCCTTAGCTTCCTTCTGCAGCAGGGGCCATGCCAAACTCAGCCTGTAGATCATTGAGCACAACTGTGCTTATGTCAGGTTCTCATAGGCCTCTCATAATTCGTTCCCCAAAGGTTGGGGGATTAAAAAGGAAAGAAAAAACAAGTCTCACTGACTTTCAGGACAGTACCAAATAGTTTTTCATATATGTATTTGAAGTAATGAAAAAAGGAAAGAGAGATGGAGACAAAATAATATGTAAGAAACAATGACTAAAAATGCTTCATGTGTAACAAAAATATAAACACATAGATTTAAAGAAATTTAAAATTAAGCAAACCTAGGAAATCTAGCAAATTCAAATATACAAGAAGTAAAGAACTACACTGAGATTCACATCCAAGTGAAATTGACTAATAAGGAAAAAACCAAAAAGCATGAGGAGAAAGACATTACACTTGGAGAAATAAAAGCAACAACCAAAAAAATTTGGTATACTTCTCATCCGAAATAATGCAAACCAGAAGATAATAGAAGTAAATATTTAAAGTGCTGAAAGAAGGGGATTGTAGAGCTGGGAATCTATGTCAAATAAAAATACCCTCCAGGCTGGAGATGTAGCTCAGTAAAGCACTTGCCTAGCATGTACAGGCCCTGGGTTCAATCCCCAAAACAGGGAAGGTGGGAAGAAAAAAGGAAGGCAGCCAAGCCTTCAAAAATGAGGATAAAACATATTTTTTGGCCATGAAAATACTAAAAGAAAAAAAAATCATTACCAGTAGAAATGCAATACAAGAAATCTTAAAGGACATATTCTAGGTAAACAAAAATGATAGCAGATAAATAGAAAACAAATTTCACTGTCTCTTAATTTCTTTGAAAGTATATAATAGACTGTTTAAAGACCAAATAGTAATTACTTTTTCAGAGTTTGTATCAGTCATAGAAGTTAAATCTATTACAAAAAAGCAGAAATAGAAATAAACTCCTTATGTTATAGATGAAGTGGCATAAAATTATTTCAAGATAAACTGAGATGTGATGCATACTGTAAACTCTAAAATAAGACATAGTTAATAAGTCAATAGTAGAAATGAAACAGAATAATAACAATGGTCAGTTAACATTTCTAAAAAGATTTTTAAAATAGATTTTTAAAAAATAAAATACAAGGGCTTGGGATGTAGGTCAGTGGTAGAGTGTAAGACCCTGGGTTCAATACGTAGCACCACTAAAATAAAATAAAATACAAATACTAATAACAAGACAGTAGACTCAAATCCAACTCTATACCAATAATCACTATAGTGTAAATGGACTAAACACTTCATTTGAATGGCAGAGATTTCCAGATAAGATACATAGACATTTAATTTAAATTTTAAAACATAAAGCACAATTTTATTATTTTGATAAGAATAAACATGGCTGAATAGAAAAACAAAAGATAGTACAGAATATGCATACAATGAAATATTATTCAGCCTTAAAAAGGAAAGAAATTCTGAGACATGAGACACATACACTGGCAAACCTTGAAGACAATACACTAAGTAAAATAAAATAGGCACAAAAGCACAGAGCTTGTATGATTCTACTTACTTAAGGTATCAAAAGTAGCCCAACTCATAGATATAAAGGTAGAATGGTATGTCTAGCAAAAGGAAGTTCTAAAGCACACCTATTGTCTCTGTATTTTTGGTGGGCCAGAATGACCCCTCCATGTTTAAATCTCAGCCACCCAGGTCCATTATCTTTGATCCCGTGTATTCCCCCAGCTCTCTAGTGTAAGACTGAGATGGGGGTCACCATTTTGAGTGTTTGCTCCCACTTCCTGCATGGGGAATAAGAAGTATTTCTCTCTTTTTCTCTCCCCCCCTTGTCTATACATTATCTTATTATACTAAAATAAATCCTTGCTAAAATTTCAAAAAAAGAGGGTAGAATGGTAATTAATGGAAGTTGGGGCAAGTGGGGAGTTATTGTTTGACAAGTACAAGTTTCAGCAGAAAAAGATGAAAAGGTCCTGGGGATGGAGGTTGATGGTAGTTGCATAGTAATGCAAATATGCCTCATGCCAAACACACTCAAAAATGCTTAAAAGGGCAAGTTCTATGTCGGATAGATTTAATCATCACTTTTAAAAGCTACATCACATATTATTATGTTACAGTGCAAGTTGGAGTCATTGTCTCATACCAAGCATTATACATAAAAACATCACTAATTTAATTAGTGTCAAAGACTAATTCAATTTGAATGATTTTTTTCTACCCACCAATGTAACACTGTAATGTGTTTTTAATATCTTATGCTCAGCATGAGTTAGTGTTACTTATGTGAACTGTAATTGCTGATGAATTTAAAATATTTGTCATCATTTTAATTAAATTTATTTTCCATTAAAATAAGTGTAGACCAATTTTAAAATTTAATACAAAGGCATACAATTGATGCAGAATTGACTATAACAACAGTAAAATAAAAGTCTGAAAGAAGCAGTGTCACACACCTCATGATAGAAGATAATTGCAATTTATTTCAGCAGAGCTAAATAAAAAACCTGTTTGCTTCTACAGAAAAACAAGTTTTACAGCATGGTACTGGCATTAAAAACAGACAAGTAGATTAATAGACTAGAATAGAGGATTCAGACAGAATTTCACACAGCTTCAGCTACTTCATTCTTGGCAAAGGTGTATGTATGTTGGAAAAAATATAGCCTCTTCAACAAATGGTGTTCGGAAAACTGGATATCCACATTTAGAAGAATGAAACTACATCACTGTCCCCTATTCTATATAAAAATCAATTTTAACTGGATCAAAGATTTTAATTTAAGACCTGGAAACTTTTAAACTGCAACAGGAAAATACTTCAAGCTATAGGCACAGTTTTTGAATAGTACTCCAATAGCTCAGGAATTATAAGAACAAAAACTGACAAATAGGATTGCATCCAATTAAAAAGCTTTTGCACAGCAAAGGAAATAATTACCAGAGTGAAGAGACGGCCTAAAGAATGGCAGAAAATCTTTGCTAGCTATTATACAACAGGGGATTCTTATCTGCAATATATAAAGAGCAAAAAAATTAAACATCCAATCACAATAAATGGGCAAATAAAAGTTTTCAAAAGAAATACAAATAGCCAATAAATACATGAAAAAGCATTGAATATCCTTAGTCATCTGGTAAAATGCAAATCAAAACTACAATGAAATACAATCTCACCCCAGTCAGAATGGCTATCATCAAAAAACAAATGCTGACAAGAGTGAAGAGGACTTATACACTGTTGGATGTGAATGGAAATTAGTGTGGCCCCTATGAAAGTCTGCATGGAAATTCCTCAAAACACTAAAAGTATAGCTACCATATGACCCTGCTATAACACTTCAGAACAAACAAGAGGAACACAGGCTCCACTCAGAGAGGAATGCAGGCCTCTGAGTCCCACTCATAATTCAGACTTTTCCAGTGCTTTGGAAACCATCAGACACCTTACCTGGGAAAGGCACAAAGGCATGTCGCATGCTCACTGAAAATGGCACCCCTCTGTCTGAGGCCTTCTCCCCCATCAGTGCCTGGTACCCAGGATGCAGTCCACAACTCTTCTTACTGTGTCCTCTGTGGTACAAACATCATCAGCTGGACATGAAGCATCTCAATTACGTGATTTTCAGTAAAGACAGCATCCCCATCTAAGAAACTTAAAAACAACCCGACCTGAAACTCACTGTAAACTTTAAGACACTAGACCTCATTTAACAAATATTCAATTAAACATTAAGCCATTTCTGTAACTGACTTTCCCACAAACTGCTTCTGAGACAATTCACTGTCATTAAACTTCACAAATCTCTTTACCATGTCTGATGTAAATTATCTGTGCTGTTTCCTCCTGCCATATGCATATGGGAGGGCAAGAGGGGTGTTGCTGGCAATGCTAGCCTCTCCCCCTCAATATTTGACTTAAAGGAGTACAGGGTGCTGGTAAGTTTAGCCAGTGGCCCATGTGCAGTGTTTCAACATCAACTAGTTTCTTTATAGACACTTAGGATTTGAAATGTGGAATGCCTCTTATCAGAAATGGAGATGTCTAGAACATAAAACATAAAATTAAACTCACTTCATTATTTTATATACTACTAGGCTATTTTTGAACCATTCACATTCACAAAGCATATTAATACTGACACAGAAACCGTTTACCTGACCATGGGAAGCAGGCCTTTGCCTAGGGCTTGGGAAGGTGGGCTCTCCCCTACTAATGTTGGCATTTTAATCTCAAAATCTCTTGGCACATTCTGGATATTTGGTTCTATAAAGGTTATGCGTCCTAAAAATAAAACAGAATAAAGACAAAATTAGAAAAAAATCTGACATTTAGCTCTATTTGCATTTTTGACATATCACTAAAAATGTATACTCTATCAATGCTAAACTAAATTTCTATTTAAATGAGTTTTTCATCATGTTCATGTTTAATAATGATAAAATAACTGTCCCCAAATAAATGAATCAGCTATAATTCCATCCTCTACATTAACCTGTTTAGAATTCAATCCCATGATAAGAAGCAACTTGATAAATTGAACTATTTCTATATTAAAATGGATGTCAGAACTATGACAAGTCAGCAGTCAGACTGAATAATGACAAATCAAATGGACCACAGGAGAAATGACTACTGGAGACTATAAAGCTGAACAAGACAGGGGTGCAAAGCAAAGCAGCTGTATGCTGAAGAGGACAAACTTGGACCAAAGAAACAAGTTTATAGAGTGAGAGATCACAGACATTGCCTGGGTGCTTTTTTTCATCAGCACTATAATTCAAGAAAATGAATGACAGTATTGCAATGGCTGGGACTAGAATCATGTGAGTGACAGTAATTAGAAAGCTTTCTTTCTTTCTTTTTTTTTTTGGGGTGAGGGGGCAATACTGGGGATTGGACCCAAGGCCTCACACATGCTAACCCAGTTCTCTGCCTCTTGAGCCACAGCCTGGCCCCTTGTTTTTGTACTTTTGTTTCTGAGAGACAGTCTTGCTAGCTTTGCCCAGGCTGGCTTGGAACTTGTTATCCTACTATCTCCACCTCCCAAATAGCTGGTATTACAAGCATGTGCCATCACACCTCATTATAAAGCTATTCTTTAAATGTTTATGAAGTCTTTATTTCCCCTAAGTTTTACATTTTATTTGTTTGCTCTTTGGTTGAATTTCTTTGAAACATATAAGTATTTTTCCAAAAAAAATGGGTAATTGTTATGCCATTTAAATAACATATATCATTAACACTAAAACCCTGTTATATGACACATTCTTCACTGTTAACAGGTACTTGAGTAGCTGCTATATTATCATTTCATCCTCTTCTATTGACTGTGACATTTTAAATGCCTCGACCATTGTTCTGAATAAAATTCTGATTTTATATCTTGTTATTTAGCTTTTAGCATGCAGTAAGTGTTCAATTAATGGTGACTTCTAATATACTTATCATTGAATGGCCTGTTCAGTGTTATAAAGCTAGCAGATAGCAGACGGAGGTATCCAAGACTCTTTCTACCTTAGCACACTGCCTTCTTTTCCACAATTATACTAATATTCAGCACAGTGCCCTGGTCTATTAGCTGAATTAATGAGGTAACACTGGCAGACAAACAATATTATAAAAATAAATTAAAAGCATGATTATACCTTATTGGAAATAAATTCTAATCATGAAACAGCTTTGAATCCTTAAGTAAGCTTGTATTTCTACAATATTAAGATATAATAACAATTATAAAACATTAGTAAAATATGGTATTTCTAAAATAAACAATAAAAATAGAAATGATTATAAGCAACACTTAAATGTGCAACACCTTTGAAAACTCTAGGTTGATTTTGGTTTATCACCAAGTATTTTATTTTACATAAGTTTATAGCATTAGCAGATATTCCAAAGTAAAAGTTAAATACCAACAGAGCAAAAAATGACTAGGAAGAATTAAGAGGTTAGCTAAATAAGAGTCAAAGAGAAGAGTTATAAAGTTTTAGAACAAGGAATACAGCAGGTAGAGAGAAAGTTGCTCCTCACAGTGACCCTACTCTTAATAGCACAGCAACTGACAGACATTATGGTAAGTGAAACAGTCAGACTCAAAATGACAAATACACGTTCTCTTTCACATACAGAAGTTAAAGAAAAGAGTCAACCTGAATGTAGACTAGGTAACTATTAAGAGACTGGGATGGGCAGAAGATATAGGGAGTCTGGATATGATCAGTGCATGCTGTGTACATATATTCAAATATCACACTGAAACCCATGAGTATGTGTAGTTAATATTCAGTAATCAAAAATAAAAAATGAATTTATAAAATATATAGACAGATGGATTTATAAATGATTTTTATTTTGTTTTATATAAGATTGTGTATTTTAAAACATATTTTATAATTAGACTAGATTAAAAATAATGTGGCAATGTGAAAAAAAACCCACAACAACTGACACTGGGCACTTTCTAGGAGCCACATACTTTTTAAGCATTTGACTTGGTGTACTAACCTATTTAATCCTCAGAATGACCAGGGGAGGCAAGAGGATTTTTACCTTTCTTCCTTCAGGAAAACTCTTGGTCTCAAGAGTCACAGCACCAGGATTCAAACCTGGATTTTTGACTTCAAAGCCCATATTGCATACCACCAAGCTAAATTGCCTCCTCCATGAATGAGTTAAAACTATCCTCCACTGTACATCATGTTTGGCAAATATTTATTTTTGTACTACCTAGAAAAAAAACCTTTTTCTTTACTAGATTACATTCATATCTATCTCAAGAAGGCCATCAGATATCCAAAAGACTCTACACCTTTCTTTCGTGCTTGGATAAAATAAAATACTTATGATACAGGGGCCCCAGAGGGCTGCTGAGTGAAGATCCACTAGGAGAGACTCCTGAGAGGCTCAGGAAAGGGCCAGAACTAAGGTTCACTAAGTTTACTGACTCAAATGTTTCTTACCACTCATGCAAAGAAAGCACTGTCTCAGATACCAGGTTACTCTGTACAAGCACCTGAAAGCAGGAACTGTATCCCACTAAAACTCATTTCGGTATCTAGGTGTTGTCTAGCTGTGCTTTGCATGTAATGTGGAAACTTACTGACCCAATGATTCATACTTGAATTCCTTGGCTACATATTATATTTTATATTTATCATATCATATTACATTAATTACACTATATTATAAGTATATAATATGTGAACATCTTTTTCTTTAAAAATTGAGCTCTATACATAGTCAGCGTTTCTCATTACCTGTAGCCGTGTGTGATTGTGATACTGGGTAGATTCTTTCCATTCCAAGGAAAGGATTCAGACGCTTTTCCCGCTGCAAGGGGAAGACCACTTTGGTAATAGCATTACTGATTCTTCTCCATTCCAATATCAAGCCTGGTAAAGGATGTAATTCCTTTAATTTCTTTAAAACATCCTGCCAAAGAAATATAACAAGATTGAATTCTTGTTCAAATTTCATAGCAAACTACAATCTCTTCTATATAAATAATAAGTCTCAAAAAATTTACTTTAATAATTCCTATATCCACAACTCAAATCACTGTTTGGGTTTTTTAGAAATCATCACAATCATGAAACTAAGATAAGTACAATTTATGAAATGCAAATGTTATAGTGATCACTATCAATTTATTTATTTTTAATTTTTATTTTTTTATTATTCATATGTGCATACAATGCTTGGGTCATTTCTCCCCCCTCCCCCCACTGCCTCCCTTACCACCCACCCTGCCCCCTCCCTCTCTCCCCCACCCCCTCGATACCTGGCAGAAACTATTTTGCCCTTATCTCTAATTTTGTTGAAGAGAGAGTATAAGCAATAATAGGAAGGAACAAGGCTTTTTGCTAATTGAGATAAGGATAGCTATACAGAGAGTTGACTCACATTGATTTGATCACTATCAATTTAGAGCCACCTTCAAAAAAATCAATGAAGCTTTAGTTTTACAAAGTATCTTCCTCCCCACCCCATCCCTGAAGAAATTCAATCATTTCTTTTCTTTGTACATTTCCTCCTCTATTCTTTTAGTAATTGGAAGTATCCAAGTTGTCTTCCCTTTTGCCCTGATATGCAGATGTTTCCATATCAAGGAAATCAGAACACATTTATTTTTAAAACTTTTACGTTTCAATGCCACATACCTTTTTTTTTTTTTCAGTACTGGGGGTTGTTAGGAAGGTGCTCTACCACTAGAGCCACTCACCTCTTTGTGTTGGCTATTTTTCAGATAAATATTGCTTTATTCTTGGGCTGACCTACACCATGATCTTCCTATTTGTGCTTCTCTGTGTAGCTGAGATGACAGGAGTGTGCAAGCGCACCTAGCTGTTGGTTGAGATGGGTCTCTCAAACTTTTTGCCCTGGCTGGCCTCGAACAGCAGTCCTCTAGATCTCAACCTCCTGAGTAGCTAGGATCACAGGCTTGAGCACATGGCCATGCTGTGGACTTTTGATAAACCATTAAGGAGGAGAAACTTATAAGGTAAAATAGGGTCAGTGAGACTAGTAAAAAGTTGTTCCCAAGGGCAGACCAGTCACAGTTATGGTATATGAGTTGAAATTCTTTTCCTTCCATTGAAACTTCAGTAAAAATGTAAACTAAGTTCTTTTTTCTTTTATTAATACATACAATTTTCCATGTATTGTCATTAGCAAATTTCCTTTAAAAACAGATTAAATTCTTAAAACAAATTTATGGAAAACTTTTTATTTTGCCCTGAAGCTGAAAAATATTGTTTTATTTCTTCTATACCATTCTCCATGTTCACATAACTATACAAATTACATTTTACTGGCAGTATATAAGTAGTGGATGGCAATAGTTACATAATGCCTACAGGTATGAGCTCACAAACCTCTATACTGTTTTAATGATAAGGATACAATTGCTGATTCAAATTATAGTCCTGGTTTTCCACGCTCCAATTTCTCCACAGATTTTGTGGGCTACCAAAACCCACAAATCAACTTGTTTACTTACATGGAGATAAGTTAAAGTCGTGGACTAGAAGGACTCTTGATTTCATAGCATTCGCTATGAAATTTACATGAGCGACACTAAAATTCTAAAAGTAGTTTAGATTCTGCTCTGTGACTGCCCCAAAGACTACCTTACTAGTGCTGAACTGCCTCCCCAGCCTCAGCTTGCGTCCACTGTCATTCCCTCTTCTGGTAGAACCCAGTGTTTTCTTGCTGCCTTGGATTTTCATTTCTCCATTTGGTGGCAACTTCAGTTCCAAAAATAAAACCTGAAAGAAATCAGTAATTCTTTAGTCAAGAATCAAGTTGAAAGTACTGTCATTCAGAAAATGTGTTTTAAAAGTTATTTGAGAAAATAATCTGTACAGTTTAACAAGAGTTGTAAGTATATGTTTTTGGATAAGTGGGAATGATCAGTTTTAACACATGGTGGCAATGAAAACTTGTCAGGTAAATTGTCCATACCCTAATTTAGGCACCATCAGATAATACTAGCAGAGGCTTCTAAGCAAGAACATGGGAATGTATACTCTGTCAAGCAATTGGCAAATAAGGTATTGGCACTGAGACTCGAGGTTGCTCTGAGGATTGTGAGCTCTCCTAAATACGTTTGAAGTGATAACCAACATGGCTACTCAGTCATTAACTCTCATAGAAAGTCAACAAAGAAAGTATGGCTGTTGTATAATCACAAAATCAGAAAAACACTACAAGGAAGAATCTGAAAAGCTACCACCACAATGCTAGCCCCAGAAATCACTATGCTGTCCCTGTAGGGCTGATCCAATGTGACAATGAGAAAGGCTCTCCACTGAAGAAACCAGGCCTACACCGGGCAGAAATCCAAGCTACAGGGCAGAGATCCTTGTAACCTAACCTTCGCTAACACAAATTAGAGGGGCTAAAACTCAGGAAATTCAGAATACTGTTTACTATACCTACTCATTCACTTAAATACCTTGAACAGGTTTTAATGAACCTTAGATTCTTTTCTCAATAATAATTCTAAAACTTGAAACCATTTGTGTAAGTACAATATTGTTTTTCACAAGTTGGCCCAGAAGCAGAGGGAAAGATATGCCCATCCACTACCTAGGATGGTAGTGATGATAGAAACAAAGATCTGGTACCAGTTCAAAATAATGTCAATAGCTCGGATCTAGAGAATGAAAGGAACTCAGGCTTACTATGGATGTTGTTAACTATTTAACCCTAGGGTTACCACACTGGGCAAATAAAATCATAGAATGCCCAATTCAAATTTAATTGCATGGGGCAGAGTTTTATTAACATATTATCTGTTGCTTATCCAAAATTCAGATTTTAAATTGGGGGAGAAGGGCACTATATTTTATCAGGAAATCCTAGTACAAGTTTCAAAGGGTATAGACAGGGAATGGTAGATAAGAGAAAAAAAATCAAATAACTGAATAGAAAAAAATTGAACATTACTATACAAACAATAAAGCAACAATCCCAGGAAGGGACACTAATCAGTTAAGTCAATACAAAGATCTCAAGTTACAAATTTAGAAGTTCTTTACCTTAAGTTTATTTTCTTGGTGAAGCCTTCAGAATTAATTATGAAAACTCCACATGCAAATTACTTCCCCAAGTAACCTACATTTTAAAATAAAGACCTAAGAATAAGACTTTCAAAGGCCTTCTGCTCTAGCCTGGAGTTAGAACTATTGTCACTTGCCTTAGTACCCACCCCCCTGAATCATAAGCACATGAATCCCTGTGTTTGCTCCACCCTGCTTGTACTGAAAGTCATAGAGGCTATATTTTTGATAAGTTCTCTATGTAATTTTATGCACAGTCAGCTAAGTATTCACATGATGATTCCAAGGCTAAAGAATTCAAAAAAGATAAAAAAGTACCCAAATTCAATACACATACACTATTAAGAGGAAGTTCATTGTTTTCTTTAACATATCTAACTTTGTGGCTTTAAAAAGGCATTTTAAATAAGAATTTATAAAATTTAACAAGCACTTAGTAAGTGATTAGTCTAAGCATTTTACATTTATCACTTAATACCTCACAACAACTCTATAAGGGCTTCTATCACAACCTCCATTTTATGATGAAGAAACTGAGGCATACAAAGTTGATGTATTGGAGCTGGTTTTATTAGAAGAAGCAGGACTCAAACCCAGAAGTCTGGCTTTACAACCTATGATCTTTACCATCATACTACGCTATTGAATCACATCCAGAAGACACAGAAGCGTCAAACACTTTCAAGTGTTGGAAACCCTCTAAAACAACCCAATCACCTTTTGCAAGGAAGGAGTACAGTGAGAGGAAAGAACAGAACACGTTGATCTATGAAAATAAAACAGGAGTAAGCTTTGTCAAAAATTTTGTAAAGTGGCAAGAATCTTAACTAGTTTTAAAAAAGAGGTCACATAAATCATTTTTTTCATTGACATCTCAGAAAAGTTATCCAATTTCCTATTCTAAAGAAAGATGGTGTCATGAGGAAGAGGTAAGGATTTATGAAAGGACAACTTCAGTGTAGCCATAGCTACACTGCCACGGGACTGGCACTACAGATCGTTTATTCAACGCATACTCGCATACTTTAGTGAGTGCCTCCTCTGATCTAGGCAAATCATCTTCTAGACCCTACATTCAAGAAGTCTTCTTTACTAGTTTCCTATTTCATAAAAATAGACAAACTTATTAATTATGTGTAGAAGACTCTATCCCAAGTGAATTCTGGTCAACAGTTTTATTTTAATCATCTTTGGTATTTAAGTCAATAAGTTTAGGAGTAGAGGGAAAGATATATACCGTTCACACACAAACACATCATTTTAACTCTAAAAGTTACGTTCTAACATCCTTATTCCCATGGTACCACCTCTGCGATGTCATCTGCACTGGTGAAGGAAAAACTGTGACCAGCTAGTTGATAGGCCTGAGCCTCAATTGCATCCAGTTTTGCTTGCATGATGTGTTTCTGACTTTCACATTCTGCAGTACTAAAGCCAATTCCATTTAGTTCTAGCAAAGCCAAGCAGTACTGAGAGGGCATTTCCACTTTATGGAAAACATCTGAAAGAAAAAAGGAAAATGAAATGGTACTTCATCATCCAAGTGACTAGATCATCAGCTTACCTAAACCACAGAATAGGTCTAGGGCAATTGAGACCCAAGCTATCCTTCAGGATCCAATCTGCTGAGTAGGGTTCTTGAGCCAACAATGAAAGGTGACAAAGGAGAGGACAGGTCATTTATGCACTAGACTACTAAGCAGAGTAGAAGAGCTGGCAATCTTGTGAAGAGTCTGGACTATAAGTAACTTATTTTTCCCAAGATTTAGAAAAATCATCATATACATTCAAGCCACCTACAAAGGACCTAATTGATCCACATGAAGAGAACAGGACATTTTGTCCTGGGTCACATTAAGCAAAGAAACAGCCTCTTAATATCTATTCATACCCAAACAAAAAAGCAGCGTTCTACTGGGAGAGTGAGCTTTCAGAACATACCTACTCAATAGGCAAGAGGATAAGAGAAAAAGATCTGGAAGCCGGTAAAATAAGCATACACTAAAATAATTATTTCTAAACAAAATAGCTTATCCACATGCTATTCAAAAACTTCTTTACTCTATGCTCTTCAGTTCTATTGATTCTGGAACTAATAAAGCCTTAACACTGTATAAAAATGCATTTGACACCTTGTCACCCATTTTTGAAAGTTTATGGAAAGAAAGTACTTTCAAGGTACATTAAGAAGGTGAAAGTTAAAAATAACGAATCTAGAGGTTTCTTATAAGGTTTATGGAAAGTAAAACTACAGTTTCCCTATTTTATAGACTGGAAAAACAATCATTAGGTTTGGAACAGCCCTTTCAGCTTATAATTCTTTTTTTTTTTTTTTTTTCCCTTTCTTTCTTTCAGTGCTGGGCATCAAACCCAGGGTCTTGTGAATGCTAGGCAAGCACTCTACCACTAAGCCATATTCCCAGCCCTTGTTTTTTTGAGACAGGGTCTCACTATGTAACCTAGACTAACCTTAAACTCACTATGTACCCCAGGCTGGCCTCAAACTCATGATCCTCATCTGCCTCCCCAGCAAATGCTGGGATTACAGATGCACACCACCACATCCAGCCTGTAAATCTGATAAGGGTAACAAACATCTATAAAAAATTACAGAGCTACTTCTATCAGCATCTTCAAAAATCAGTGTCTGAGAACCAAAAGACAGTAGTTAGTAGCCCAGGACACCAACCTTAGAGGCAGCCTAAGGAAATTATGAACTGTGACTCAGCATTGTTGAGCACCAGTGTAGGAACAGTCCTGCAGCATGGGGGCCAGCACTCCCACTCCTTGGTCTGCCTACATTGGCTTAAAGAGGCTGAGGTTGAAATGCTGCATTGCCTAAACATGAGCTGCTAATGAACATCAATTGGGCAAGCAGGCCTCCTATGAACATGCAAGTTGGTTTGGTCTTTGTCTACCCTGTGATGCTGGGGAGAATATTACTAATGCCACTGAAGGCTTGTCGCAGAGGTAAAAACAATCATTATCAATATAATGGTAAGCACTTACTATGTGCAATCTTTACAAAAACTTTATAAGAACCAAAAGTAGAAAGTTTCAGTAGAATGTTATACGTCCCTTGGCTAATAAGAATACAGCCTACATCCAAACCCTGGTCTATGTGAACTCATCAGTCTGCTGTTTCTAGTATCTATTAATCAGTTAATAAATTCGTGATACAACGTCTTCACAATGAAGTTGACTTTGTTTCCCCTTACCATCTTTACCATAGCATTTGTTATGCTCTCTGAAGTCAAGGTACTCATTCTGGACCAGCTGACTTCCCAACAAATACATGCTATTTGTCATAAGAGAAAAGAGAATCACTTGACTATCCTTTGGTGAAGAAATAACTGTTTCTAAGTAGTTCTAGAAAGAAAACAGTTCATTTTTTAAATCCATGAAAGATGTCTTTTAAGTATGAATAACAATCATTTGATAAAGTTCAAATATGTAATTGACAACAATTGAATAAAATGCCACTAATTCTATGCATTATAGTTGAGCAGATTATGGCATAACTAGTACCAGATTCATGTTTTTGTAAATAAATTATTCCATTTGTTTTGACACTGTCTATGGCTGCTCTCATGATACAAATGGCAAAGTTAAATACTTGTGGTAAAAACCATTTGCCCTACAAGCCAAAAATATTTACCATCTGGCTTTGGACAGAAAAGTTTGTTGACCCTGCACTAGATAATCCAGAGGTAGAATCAATTTAACCATCTGTAATAAAGACAGAGAGAGAGAGAGAGAGAGAGAGAGAGAGAGAGAGAGAGAGAGAGTGTGTGTGTGTGTGTGTGTGTGTGTGTGTGTGTGTGTGTATCCCCACTCTGTAACATGAAAATGCCAGGAATTTTGCTTTTACCATGAAGGTTTTCCTTCTGCAACAAGGAGTTGAGTTCATTCATGGAGTTGAAGGTGAGAATGGACTCTATAGATGCTCTGTACCGCCCAGAGTACTCAATGCTGGCATTTAGCCCCAGACTTCGAATTCCTTGGCCTGTCTCTATTCCTTCTAGGAGCGGGAGTTCATGAGGAAGAAAACTGGTAACTATGCTATGAAGAGTTGGCTCCTTAGAATCTGGATTGAGTAACCAGCATGCCACCTAAATGAGACAGCAATCAGAATATTTTCTTAATTTTATAAATTACATTTTTGTATCCTTAAATCAAAAGGGGAAAATATAAAGTCTATTTGTAATCTAAGTTTTACTTACCATTTATTCAGTAGTATTCCCAGGAAAGCATAACTGTAATACTTCTCATTTTGGGTACCACAAAGAGGGAAAAGCTGTAACTTTTCCACTACTGCAGTGATCCTGGCTGGCCTAGCTCTGAAGCCGGTTCGAGAACCAAGTGCCTTTCAGCTAACTGCAACCATGTTGTCTGAGAATGAAGATGGAGGCTTTTCCACTTAGACTGATTTGGGCTAAGCTACAACAATAAAGATGGGCCTTGATGGCTATAGGTTTACTTAATTCTTTCAACCTCAGAAGAAGTGAGGCATAGATAGTTTATATTATAAGTTTATAGTCAGAGTTTCAGAAAGCCTCTAGAATTTCCCTTCAGGATAGAGTCCTGTCATCAAGACTACCCAACTAGTCATTTAATTGCTATCTTCAACTTCCTCACAAGACTGGGAGATATGTAGTTTCTAAAAGTGAATCTAGCAAATCAGAAGCTGGATTTAGAATAAGAAAAATCTAAACCCTATTAATACTTCTGAGAATTACTATCTGATACAATCACTTCTTTTGTAGATTATGAATGAAGTTGTATAGGAGAGTATTGGCTGAGAAAGTCTGATGTAAAAGTTAGCTACTGTTTCTTATGAAGATGACATTTTACAAAGTCTATCTTCTTATATCAAAAAACACTGTAATTAACACAATTATGGTATATTACAAATTGTTTAAGAAGAAGGTGCTATATAAATCTAGAACACTACTGTATTTTATTGAGAGGCTCATACAACCTATATTCTTGCTTTGGAATTTAGAACATCAAAATTAAATGACAACCTTTTATATCTAGTAGAAATCAGTTTAAATGTTTGCCAGAAAACAAAGCAAAACAAAACAAAAAACCTTAAGAAACTGAGAATGTAGCTCAGTGACAGAGCACTTGGCTAGCATGCCCAAGACCGTGGGTTCAATCCCTAGCCCTTCATTAAAAAAAAAAAAAAAAAAAAGAAGTAGCTAAGAAACTAAAAATCATCCTACTATTATTGCTATATTGGTAACAACTGCTAAATCATATAATTTCTCATTTTTAAATTAATACTCTGTATGCCTCATGCATTTATTATTAATAGGTAGGAAAATGATACACCTTTAAAGATTATATTACAAATAAATGTCTTCTCAAAATGCATTCTACTGCTAAGTGTTTATTATCATAACATAAATTATTCCTTCCTTAATAACTCAGGTCATCATTATGAAGAATGTATCATGCTTTGCTATTGCATAGAAATGTTCTCAGGGACTTGTAAATTGATTTCCTCTATGGCCGCTAGCTATACTCCCTTTTGACAGCTTAAATTCATGCACTTGTCCTATTTTCTGCCTCCTCACTCATGAATATGTAAAAATTCTGCTATCATATACCTAAACCTAATAGCTCTTATTTCACTTTTAATTTACTATGAAATAAAAAATTAAACTTATGACCAAACTTTTTTTAAGTCCTAAAGCTTGGAATTTGTGACATAATCTGTTTTCATCTACAAAGAAGTATTTGGTACATGGTACTCTGGGTGGATAAGATTACTGCACAGAGAATTGATTTCTCTAAAAGACTTACATTGCATTATTGAAGCTAAATAAATACTAAATCATTTAAGAATTAACCCTAAACACTAATAGTGTTTAAGTATAGAAGCTTAACAGCACAGAACCTTAGGGTCTTCATAACTTTGTTCCAGGGAGATGCCACAAGACAGAAGAAGAATTTTATAACTCTGGATGAAGTCATAGATGATAACAGAACGTTCTTTATCAGATTCCTTTTGCAAGCAGGACTGAAGGTATCGCAGCCTCTCTTTCACAGTCAGGTTTGGATCCAGAGAAGGTGGGGCCAAACTGGCACTGATTTCTTGAGAAGAAAAAAAAGCATCTTAATGCAAAAATTGCATTCATTCATTTGAAGTAGCGATCTTTAGTACAAAAACTTAAATTACTCGGAAGCCTAAGAATCTGGTTCTAAGTGACTGCTAATTCAGCATGACCTTATCAAGGTCATATGAACCATGTCGATGAAGTGCTTCATAATCTAAAAATCATGGTTTGGGCTAGATTATTTATAATGCTCTATTTCATTACATAGGAGAAAATTCTAAATATAAATTATAAAAATAAAATTATATTTTTTGAACAAGGAGTTAAAGGCAGGTAAGGAATTTTTTAAATTTGAAAAGGCAGACATATAATGTATCAAAAATAAAAGAAGAAGATCAAGTAACTATGAAAAAAAAGTAAAAATATTTCCTTCTTACTGAGGTACAAACACTGATATTCTTATTAATTTTATTCTGTTCAAAACAACCAAACAGCTGACTATACAACAACCATAATCAGGTCACAAGATAGTTCCAAATCATATCCTTTCAATTCCAAAGCCTCCTCCAAAGGCTGTGTGAGTTCACAACTATAGTTATCTAGCTTAGCATTGCTCTGGATGAGCTCCATATTCAGGCAATGGGAAGAGAAAGGCTGAGAAAAAATTGTGATGGTCCAGTGTTCACAGCCTTATGTGACAAGCAGTGGGAAGCAAGGGAGATGTTTCTTAGAACATTCATTCTAGTCTGGGGATATGACTCTGTGGCAGAGAACTCAGCTACAGGTACATGGCTGTGAGTTCAGTACCTAACACAAAAAAAATCATTTCAGTTAATACATGCAACCATGTACACACTAACTATTCTCCAAATAATGATTTTTTTAAATTCTAAAAGTAAATTCTAAGTCATATCAGGAAATTACTCTCAACAAACAAGATCACTACCTTAACAGATATTTTATTGATTATATGTTGGCTTAGCCAAATACTCATTGCTTACCAGAATGTGTTTGTTCCTTCTGTAATGAAAAATAATAGGCATCTCTTCCACCCCAGCATACTGCCAGTCCAACCACCAAGATGTCATCAGAGCCTTGAACAGGAAATCCATCATCTCTAATAAGGGTTTCCTGAAGTAAGCTAACTAAGTGAACAAAGGTGAAATAGTTTAAAAATCTTTTAAAATAAAAGATATTCATAGTTAAAACAATCATTAAAACTACATTTGACTGCTAAAATTTGTAGACCTTGAAAAAATGCACTATTTGGATAGTTATTTGTAACTATATCTATGATCTTTCTAGGCTTCCCATGAAAAAAGAGATCTGTCACTATGAAAAATATACTAAAGATTTCCTAAAATAGAGCTATAAGTAATGACTAAAGGAGAATTAACTAAATGAAAAAACCTGCTTTTCAAATTTATATAATTTGAACAGAAATAAAGACGACTTGCCCACTAACAAAATCTTCATAGCAAAATCAGCAATGTTTAACTAAAAAACTTCATCAAGAGTCTTACTCATTAGTGAACAATTAAGTATGATTCTGTATGTGGAATCAACATTTTTCTCTAATGTATCCTCAGTTTTACAAAGGTCAGGAGCTAATGTGTTCTATTTACAATTATATCTCCCAATACCTGAGAAATAATTGGTGTATTAGATATTTGTTAAGTTTAAGCAAATCTGTTTATCCCTCTACACAAAGCCTAATGTATCAATTTTATGTTTGATAGATTTTAAAAAAATGGAAAGTGATATTCAACATTAAAAGTACATAAAACCTATCATTAACACATACGCTCCATGAATTAAAGATAAAAATTTTGAAGACTCAAAACTTTCTGAATAAGTTCACTGATAAATACAGAGACTTCAGAAATCTAATCAAACCTCTGATTTCCACAACAGGTGGATGAGCTAGACTACAGCTATTCCCCATAAGCCAAAACCCAAGATTCATGCAATAAGAGAAGTTCAACTCTCTTGAAACCTAGAAAAGCTCAGAGGCTTGAAATCAACACTTCGGTGTAGAATTCATGATATCACTGGAGACTTGAGATAAATCTTGGAAAATATAGCAAATGCACTTTGTGAAAAATATAGTGCCTATCTGCTATGTACTTTAATGAATATATAAGTAAACAAAGGTATTTACGGAAATAATTCATGAACACTGAAGATTAATAGAAACTGCTATATCACATTAAAATACCATAAAAACAAATGTCTGATCATATTCAAAAAATATCTAACTTAATTTTTATAAATTTATATTCCACTAACATAATATATATTGCATATATATCTTATAATGGAGGGTAACTATTAGTAACCAGCTGGCCCAAATAAATAAAGCTGTTCTATACAAAAAGGATACATAAGGATATATTTATTAAATTTTGAATAGATTACATCTAATACCTAATAGTGAAAAATTCAAACCTCCTCTCAGTCAAAATAAATGTGAAAAAATAAAGTAAAAAAAAAAATCTTACCTTGCTTAAACCTACCACCAATAGTGGCGATTTTAGAAGATGTCAAACTTCTGATCTTTTCACAAGCCAATGAGATGGAAAATCGTTTTTTGCACTGCCACTCCTTAATGAATGTTTGAAAGAGAGTTTGGTCACTTGCGACATCAATTATGGCCAAACTTTCTGAATTGAACGAGGCTGGAGTTAACTGCAATCCATCCTGTGACAACTGTACTGAAAAACTTGTGTCTCTCATAGGACTGTCATCCTTGAAACTGTTTCTGGTCTCTGGACTTAAATCATGTTTTTTAATATCTGAAGGTGAGCTGAATAAATAGATTTCACCAGGCTGTAAAACACTGCTACTTTTCTGAAGTTTAACAGATGTTCCAAGAATCTCTGGAAATGCCAGCTTAGAAAATGTTGGACTGGGTGTAGGAGGAATAAGACCATTATCATCACCTATAGAACTTTCTTTACTAGGCAAGGAGGACGAGGTTTCACCTTGATTGGGGTTGTTCTCTCGTGTTCCAAGAATCTTGCTTTTTATTTCATTATTAGGGAAAAATGAAATTCCCTGTACTTGGTATGTCTCCAAATTTGAAATCACTTCCTGTCTCTCATTTAACTCTGTATTTTTTTCTTTCAAACAAGACAAGTTTACAGTGATTGCGTTTTCATTTTCCAGAGGACGGGACACTTTATCTAAAATCCTTTGTAGCCCTGGACTTAAAACAAATGATGCTCCTGACCATATAAGTGAATTATTATGCCTTGTCCCAATTAATTTGGATTTTTGAGTCCCTTCATCTCGATCTCTTCCAATTACTTCTCCTTGGGGATAACTATTAGCTATAACTGCTGAATCACTTAGTTCTAATGCTCTAAGAGATAATGCAGTGCTAGGTTTCTCTGGAACAGGAAATATAGCTACATTGTCCAAAGCTTCAACCAACTGAACAGACTCGATTTCTGAAAAAATAACAGATTCATCATTGCAACAAGTCAACTGCTGCTGAATACCTTGATGTTCATTCATATTTCCATTTTTAATAGTGTCTTCTTGTAGATGCAGTGAATCACTGACATGGTTTGATGTTATTTTAGAAGGAAGAGGTTCTTTGGTTTGTACATTGGGTGATTGTTCTTTTACTAGGAAGTCTTCACTGTAACTGTCAAATAATAAACTATCACTCATATTCAAACTTTTTTCAGGATCTGGCAGATATTCCCTCTCTACACCAGTGGGAGTTCTCTTTTGAGAAGTCAGAGGTATGACTGATTTCACAGTTTCTTGTGTTTGATAACCTTGAAGAAAACTGTTCAACTGGGAGTCAGTAACAGAAAGTTCATTCCCTTTAAAGCAAGGGTCATTTTCCCCCAACAGTATTGGAGAATGAAAAATTAGGCTTTTGGGAGTCAGTCTGTCAACTCCATGTTCAGCGCTTTGTGTCATAGTATCTACAGTCTTAAGGTTCAAATGGTCTGGGTTAGTCACTACTGAGGAATGGTGTTCACGGGGTGAAGTAAAGTGATACTTGTTCTGAAAATTGTTCATGCAGTTCTGTTTGTCTGAGCTACTATGCATTATCCCTGCTACCAGATTGGTACCTTTTGTTCTTTGTTTGGAATTTTCATCTGTCATCTGTTGAATTATTTTCTCTGACTGTGTATCCAGGTAGAAACTATCTTCAAAATCACAGAGAACTAAACCTAAGTCAGAAACGTGATTATTTCCAATATTGTTTGTTATATAATTATCTGTTTTTTCTTGTATTCTAGAAGAATTTAGAAAGTCCTTATGCTGGCCTCTTGATTTACTGAATGCTCCAGTTGACTCAGTTCTGCTTATCTCAACTTCTAATGCTTGAAAATGATTTGGATTATTTTCTTTATTAAGCTTCAGACTTCCACATTTGACCCTAGTAACACTTGAGTCTTTATGTATGTAACTACTGACTGCTTCACAGGACATTTGCCTCTCTACTATATTCTTCTGTTTGATGTAAGTGTTTGTCTGTTTATTACATTGCTTTTCTAGGCATTGGCTAATTGGGTGGGTCTCATGGTATTTCACAGAAACATTTTGTTTTGTTGAATCATTCTGTATCAGCACTTCACTTATTTTTTCTGTTTCAACTATAGATGATCCTTTTTCATTTTTACTAGCCACACTAGTAGTTTGATAAGTCACATTTTTACTTAGTGATCCTGTGTAAAAATGTTTTACAAGAATATCATTAATTGTTGTTTGAGTATCGTTAACTAATGTCCTCTTCTTTAAACAACTTTGCTCTGTTTTTAATAGGCATGATGTTTTGCTGTATTTTTCTGCAGCACAAAAAGACACATTTTTGCCAAATGGCCCTGGGTTTCTAAATTGCATATTCTTCTCATTCACGGTCAATGAATCTTCACAAAGAATAGGTCTAGACATAGTCTGTCCTTGTAAATCAACTCTATGCATCCCAGAGTCTTCTACAGGGTTACTGTTACTGCATTGTTTTTGGTGCTTTCTATGTTTCCAAGATTGAAAGCTTCCGCTCATTTGTTCTGAACTGAAATTCAAAGCTGCTTTTTTGGTTTTCTCCAAGGAGAAAGTCGGAAGAGCTTTCCTAGGGCTTGTTTGTTCCTCATTCAGAGAGGTTCTGAGCTTCTCCTTATTTATATCCAAAGAAGCCTGTTTTCTTGCTCTGAAAATGGAATGTCTATGATGTTTTTGATTCCCCTCCTGGAATGTATAATGAAAGGAACTTGTATGCTCTCCAATTTTATCTAAATCTTGCACTATACTTGGTGAATGCTTAACATAAGAATCACTAAATCTTCTATTGCTTTTGTTCTTTGATGCTAATCTTTTAGGAGAACTCATACTTTGGGGTATAAACATATGCTCCTGTGCTTCTGACTCACTACTGGTCAGTGAATGTGTACCAGAACTCAGAGGAGAACACAGATCCCATTGTACTCCCATTTCAATTAAGTCCTGCTTCAGAATCAGTTTGGCTTCTTCCACTATTAGGGCTGCTGCTTCCCTTGCAGTTAAACCTTTTCTGCCAGTCACCCAAATAGTTCGCATATTCCGACGTTCTTCAACTGCTTCCTCTTCCTCATCCACTGCCTTCCGGGCACTATACAAGGAGATAGGTAAAGAAGGAAATTAATGCATCAATTCACTCATTCATACAAAAAAAATTCATTAAGTATCCAATCTGAGTTGCTCTAAAAACTGAAGGAATAGCACTGAACAAGAAAGAGATATCTCTGCTTTCATGGTGCTTACATTCCAGTTGAGGAAATTAGAAAATAAACAAATGTTTTAAAAAGTATTCTATGTCAACTGCTGGTAAAAGTTGTACACAAAAATGAAACTGAAGAAAGGGATGAGTGATTCTGCAACTTTTAAAGAGAATACTAAGGGAAGGCCTCACTAAGACACATTCTATAAGCAAAATCCTATTAAAAAATAGGAGTCACAAACTCCTCCAACACAATATTACTTAGACAAAATAGTTGAAGGGACTAGAGAGTGACCAAAAGAAAGAAGAAACTCAAAAAGGTTGAGACTTAGAACAAAGAAATGATAGTGGGTGAATTTTCACACATATCACCTAAATACAGACTCTAGGCAGTACTATGTAGGCCAGGTAAATATACAGATAAAACCCAGAGGTCAATGATTGGCTGAATTCAGAATGGCAGTCAAGGTAACTACAGGAGTTAGAAATAGAAGGGGGAACATCTAAAAACAAGAGACCTACAGAAGAAGACCCCCATTTCTTCATATGAACTCTGCCTAATATCTGACTCTAAGCTATGCCAATTTGGGCAGACTCCAAGTAACCTGTTAGAAATCTAAATGACTGAACAGAAGCTTGAGCTAGTGCCCACCATACGAAAAGAAAGTTTGGGATTGGAAGTCAGCTAAGTGACTGACATTAATGTCTTCTCGATAACTGACATTAATGTTTCCTGGATAACATAATGGTCTATATCATAAATGACAAAACATACATGAAGGACAAACATAACCAGTAGGATGACAACAAAACAAAACCTACCGTTTTCTAAATTTAAGAATAAAACAGAAAAACAGGTAGAGAAAGAAACAGCAAATATCATAACATGTACATAATTATAAAACAATTTGAGAGAACTAAGACCAAACCTATCAGCCCTATCAATAAAATGTTAAAAGAACAGAAGCATCTATTAAAAGAAAAATATTTTCAATTTGATTCAGAAGCAAAACTCAACTATAGAGACGGAGTAAGGTCACAGATTAGAAGTGTGTTCAGTTTTGACTCTATGAATAGAAGAGTTGAGTAATTAAAAAAAGAGACTATATTCTGAAAAGAGGCAGAGCATCTGTAATCACAAAAAGGTGGCAGAACAACCAAAAAGCACAAAGAAACAGAAAGACAAAATAGAAAAGCAGAAAACAGTTCCAAGCTCCATGGAGGAGGAGGGGAAGCTAAAGACACAATCACAAAGTGAGCCAATGGCCCTATTGACAGATGGCAATTCTAGCTGCAGGATAAGCCCACACCTTCCACATGCTTTAAACCCAGTATGGGATTTGATGAGACAGTGATTGCTTTGGTGTGGAAGGCTAGCTTCAGTAAAGAAAGACATTCTGTTACGTTCATTATCTCAGAAAGCCATAGCAAGACATCATCTTGAGAAAAGGGCTATTGCTTGAGACTGAGTTGGATCTGACAAAGACCCAGAGAAATTTAAGCAGTTGGAAGCACCAGCAGTAAAGGATGCAGTGGTCAGAGGCCCTGCCATCCAGAACAAAGAGAAAGTCCTATTGCCTGAGGGTCATGGTGGAAACAGACCACCAAAGCCTGTGGCTGGGTATAGTGCTTAGCCTCCAGAACCTATATTCTGGCTGCATGCGTTGGCTACCAAGTGGATCTATAGCCCAAGCCCAGGCACATCAAATCCTGCTTCCAGGACCTAAATCCAGGTGTTTGATACCAGATGGGACTAAAAGAGCTTAGGCCTCCAACTCACATGATTTCAACAGTGAGGTTGTGATTTTACCACACAGTGAGGTGAACTGATGGGTAGGGTCTGAAAACACTGTGCCCCACCTCAAGGGTGTGTGTTAGCTTCCAGGCAGGACTGAGAACCCCAAACTCAATCAAGTGATTTTTACAACCTCTTCCCCCTAGAGGGAGGTGGACTGCTGGGCAGGGTCTGAAAGCGCTAATGTCCACTTCCAGGTTCTGCATCCCAGCATGTGTTTGCTACCAGGTGGGTCAGAGGGCCCTGAACCAAGATCCTCTGAATCACATGACTTCCATAACCTCCTCACCCACACAGGGAGGTGGTATGAGGATAGAATCTATAATTACTGAGACCACTGGGCAGAGTGCCTAGGATGCCTCAGTTCCTCCCCTACCAAGTCTGCTCCTCCCACTGTCTGATGCATTTATGGGTCAAGCCTAGGCTTCAATGCTTGCTGACCCTGGGGACACAAATGGGGGACTTGTGGAGCAAGTGGGAACCTGCCTGGCCCACAGGCTATAAAGCTCCCTGTGACCAGCAGCAGATCCCAGTACACATAAAAGGGAAGCTTCTATAGTGAATGCAGTCCAAAAGTGGCAAATTGACCCTTCTAAGAAACTCCAGGGTTGGAGGCATAGGCCAAATGGTAGAGCACCTGCCTAAGCACACATGAAGCCCTGAATTCAAACCCAGTTCTGAGGAAGTGAGGGAGGGAGGAAGGAAGGAAGGAAGAAAGAAGAAGGAGGAAGGAAGGGGAAAAGGAAGAAGGAAGAAGAAGAAAAAGAAAGACATCAGCTAGTTTTCCTCAATCTTAGAAGTGCTAAGACTGGTGACCTGAGGACATGGATGAATATCTGGATGAACTCAAACAGTTAAATGAAACAAAGAAGGTAATTAAGAACATAAAAGAGGAATTAAATACACAGAAATTCTGAAAAAAAAAATCAAATTGAAATTCTGAGTTAAAAGTCTCTCCAGTAGAATGAATCAAATTGAAGACAGAATATCAGGACATGAACATGAGGTAGATGTCTAAGAACATGGAGATTAAGAAATATATAAGGAAGTTTGAACAGAACATGGGTGACCTCTGGGACATCAGTGAAAGACCAAACTACAAATCAAGGGCATAAAAGAAGAGGTGCAGGATACAGGCACCAAAATATATTCAGAAAGATGGCAGCAAAAAACTTTCTAAATCTTGAAAAAGAGATAGTTATCCAGGAACAGGAAGCTTGTAGGACTTCAAACAGACAAGACCATAAAAGAATCTCTCCAAAGCATATTATAGTTTTATCAGTATGTATATAGAATAAGGGAAGAATACTGAAAGTAGCAAATGAGAAACTCCAAGTTACCTACAAAGGCAAATTCAAAGAATGACAGAATTTTCAATAGAAACTTTAAAAGGTCCCATTTATCTATGCTATGTCTTAGTTGCTGTGCTGCTGGGGTTTCATTGAGAAAGTTCTTACCTATACCTACTAACTCCAGAGTATTTCCTACTCTTTCTTGTATCAACTTAAGAGTTTGGGGTCTGATATTAAGATCCTTGATCCATTTTGAGTTAATCTTGGTATAGGGTGATATACATGGATCTAGTTTCAGTTTTTTGCAGACTGCTAACCACTTTTCCCAGCAGTTTTTGTTGAAGAGGCTGCTATTTCTCCATCGTATATTTTTAGCTCCTTTATCAAAGATAAGTTGCTCATAGTTGTGTGGCTTCATATCTGGATCCTCTATTCTGTTCCACTGACCAGAAGGTAACACCCACGCACAGGAAATCAATGTGAGTCAATGCCCTGTATAGCTATCCTTATCTCAACCAGCAAAACCCCTTGTTCCTTCCTATTATTGCTTATACTCTCTCTACAACAAAATTAGAGATAAGGGCAAAATAGTTTCTGCTGGGTATTGAGGGGGGGAGCAGGAGGGGGTAGAGTGGGTGGTAAGGGAGGGGGTGGGGGCAGGGGGGAGAAATGAACCAAGCCTTGTATGCACATATGAATAATAAAAGAAAAATGAAAAAAAAAAAAAGAAACTTTAAAAGGAGGGCATGGAATGATGTATTTCAAGCCCTGAAAGAAAATAACTGCTAACAGATATTACTGTATCCAGCGAAGCTATCCTTCAAAGTTGAAGGAGAACTATAAACCATACATGATTAAAAAAAAAAAAAAAACTAAAGGAATTCATGACTACTAGACCAGCAATGCAGAAGATATATAACAATTCTACATGCAGACAAAGATAAATGCATCCATGAAAATACAGGAAAGAAGAAATCCCACTAAAAGAGTAGATAAGCAAACAGGCAAGAAGCAAGCACTACAAACACAACAAAATGGCAGAAATTACTACAAACCTTTCTGTAATAATGCTGAAGTTTATTGGTCTCAATTCTCTAATCAAAAAGACAGAGACTGACCGACTGGATTTAAAAAACAAGACCCAACCATTTGTTGCATACAAGAAACTCACCTCGCTGGAAAAGACAAACAAGGCTTAAAGTGAAAGGATGAAATAAGATTTTATAAGCAAATAGAGCCTGAAAACAAGTAGGAGTGGCTATTTCTAACAAAGCAGATATCAAAATAAAATTAGTCAGAAGAGACAAAGAATTTCACTTAAATTGATAAAGGGAACAATGCAACAATGCAACAACAGGATATAACAACCATAAATATACAATGCATAGCTAGTATCCTCCTGGAATAGCACCAGAGGCATTTCCACTAAGATCATAAACAAAGCAAAAATGGTCACTATCTCTATTACTATACCACATTTTATTACAGGTATTTGCTAACTCAATTAGTCAAGAGAAATCAAATAGAAGCATGAGAATTGGTCAGAGAAAAGTGAAATATCTCTAGTTACAGAAGATAGAGCAATACACCTGGAAAACCCTAGAGAATCAATGATTAAAGCACCCTTTAATGATAAAAAAAAATTCAGGAAGTGGCAAGATAAAACATACAGAGAAATCAATAGCCTCCAAAAGCACAGATAATCATGTAGAAGACATTATAAGAGAACCACCAACTAATCTTTACACTAGTAAAGATTAAATAGGAATGAATTTAGAAGAAATGTGCAAAATCTAAGAAGAAAATTTTTTTAAACTCCTGAGAAACACAAAAACTAAATCAAATACAAAGACATCATCTATCCTTGGAAAGGCAACTGAACATTATAAAGATGTCAATTCTCTGTAAATTAAGTTTTAAACCATTCCAACAGAAATTGTAACATGTCACTATAAACTTCAAATGACCAAATACACAAGAATTTCCCAGAATATACTACAAGACTATAAGGGAGAACTTGCCCTAACTAACTAACACTTATGTACAAGGCCTTTATAATTAAGAGTATGATACTGGCTCATGAATTAGCAAAAAGAATAATAGAGTCTAGAAATAAATCTAAGAACTTACAAATATGTAGCATATTATGAAGGCAGTACCTCAAATCACTGGGACAAAAATAAACTTTTTACTAAGTGGGGAAAAGTTAAAAATTTTATCTAGATTTCACCCTGTACACAAAATTAAAGTCTAAATATATCAGTAATTGAAATGGAAACTCAGAAAAACTAGAAGAAAGTGTATAAACTTCTCTTTAATTTCAGTGTAGAAAAAGTCTTTCCAACTATGACTTTCTTACCTTTTGAAAGGCACAGCGTTTTTCAGAACCATTTCCACCTCAGCAATACTTGCTCTAGCAAGATCTGCCACAGTAAGAAAGCCAGAAGCATAGAAGAACCTGGCTCGCTGTGCGTTAAGTAAGGATACCCGAACCAGGTCACACAGTTCCCGCTGGACGCCGAATGTAAGACGCTTCTGAAACTGGGAAAGTAGTAGTTCCATGTTGTGCCAGCCCAGACGATTGGAAAACACTGTAATCATCCCTAGAACATTCATAGAATATGTGTTGAATTAACAATTCCTTACAGGCTCATTCCCCATTTCTTTAGACATATTTTTTTGGTCTAGTTTTGCTTGTTCCTGTAGAATTGCAAAGTTTAACAGGGCCCAAGAGATAAGTTAACAAAAGAGTAGACAAATGATAAAGCCCAAGCTAAATGGGCAGTAAATGTGCTAACAAACAAACAAAAACCCAGAGGGACTCTCATCACCTACAGGAAAACATAAGAGCTGATACAAATTTTCAAGTGCTGAGTACTATAAAGAGTGAAATTCCCCTAATTTTCTTTAAAAAAAAAGGTTGCCCATCTCAACAGCTACACCCTCTTAAATAAAAAGGGTAGTACAGCCAAGTGCCATGGTATTAAGAAAGTTACTTCCCTATGAGAACAATTAACCCAAGAGGCAATCTTAGATCTTTGATGCTATTGAGTTGAATAGTGAGTCCCTTTCTTTATATGACCCTCTGCCCCAATCTTCCCCTCATATGCATAAACCTTCACAAGAAAACTTCTTATACAAATAAATACATACAATCTCTAGTAGCCCAAGGTTTCCTTTCTAAGAGCTTCTTAAGAGGATTTCTTAGTAAAATTAGACCCAGAATCTCTATTTATCTAATTTAGAGGATGTGAATTTCATACATGAAGTCACACCAGTGCCTCCTGAGAGAGAAAATATTTAGAAGAGTCGGATAGGAGTCCAGAAATCTCTCTCCATCTGTCATCCTCCTTCTCAACAAATATTAATCAGTACATTTATATACCTGACACTACCTCGTATTATTAATGTGTGCTAACTCAAAAATTGAAAATGAAAGGTTAGAGCATTGTAAACATTTTTTCTATTTCTTCTCAAAACAGAGGAAAGAACAAGAAAAACAAAACTGGAGGAAATAACAAAAGAAGGAAAGACACTTTGCTTGTTGCCAGCTCTTTCTAGGGTACTGAGTCCAAAGAAGCCACAGTTTTAGATCTTATGATAATGACAGGAATTTTATAAAATTATGGCAATTTTAGAGAGGCTTACAATAAAATGCAACTTCAAAAAATAATCTCAACAAGTTTAAACTACCAATTCTTAAATAAATGTGAAACTCTTTAAGTTACCTGCATAAACTGCAGCTGACTGTTGCAAAGACTGAATTTGTCCACGACTGCATCCATATTTTTGATTAATTTCCTTTAAGGGAATTTCACTGATTAAATCTAATAGCACAAGGCTGGTGAAAAACCTAAAAAATAAATCACCAAAAGTGAGGTAAGACATCACTTATGTCTACTATGAGATACAATGTGCTGAAAAACGACTAAGAACCAAAAAGACAACAGAGGGTTTACATACTCTAAGAGGATTACTAATAGGAAATATGGTCAGTGAACAAAGAAAGAGATCAATGTTTACAAAACACATGAGTACCCTAATAAAGAACTAGACTTAGCACAACAAAAAGTCCTCATATTTCAATACTGCTAACTAATTTCAAGAAATAATACTTGGCTTAGCTGGGCGTGGTGGCTTATTTTATAATCCAGCTACCTGGGAGGCAGAGATCAGGAGGAATGGAGTTCAAGACCAATCTAGGCAAAAGTTAGCTGGGTGTGGTGGCATGCCTGTCATCCCCGCTATGCAGGAAGCATAACTAGGAGGATCACGGTTCAGACTGACCTAGACATAAACGTTATGACCCTTTCCCAAAAATAATCAAAGCAAAAAGAGCTAGGGGTGAGACTCAAGCAGTAGAGCACCTGCCTAGTAAGCACAGGATAAGGCCCTGAGTTCGAACACCAGTACCACTACCACCAAAAAAAGACTTGGCTCAAGAAAATGTGGTGCAAAATTTTTAAAGAAAACTTCATACATGGTTATATGATCATCTTAGTCATATTTCAATAAAATGACAGAAACTAATCATAAAATCCAGTTTTCTTTTGGAAGGCAACAGTGACCCAAGTAATTTTAGTGTATAAATCCTTATAAAATTTATATTGACTGTGCTTAAATAACATACTATAAGAAAAATAGTTTTATTATACTTCAAAGAAGTTAAAACTTGTACAATGTTCCCAAAATCTTCATCTCTCTCCTGGTGATAATGGATTTACTTCCAAAGACATTACAAAGCATTATCCCAAATGAAGCCATAGGAAGTAAGTAGTTCTGATTCATGTCTTTGAGAAAGGGAAATAATTAAGTATTCTGCTTTAACTAGTGCAACCACTCTGGAAAAAAATATGAAGGCTTCTTAAAAATCTAAACATAGACCTGCCATATGATCCAGCAATCCCACTCCTGGAGATATACCCAAAGGAATGCGACACAGGTTACTCCAGAGGCACCTGCACTCCCATGTTTATTGCAGCGCTAATCACAATAGCCAAGTTATGGAAACAGCCAAGATGCCCCACTACTGACGAATGGATTAAGAAAATGTGGTATTTATACACAATGGAATTTTACTCAGTCATGAATCTTATCATTTGCAAGTAAATGGATGGAATTGGAGAACATCATCCTGAGCGAGGTTAGCCAGGCTCAGAAAACCAAAAATCGTATGTTCTCCCTCATATGTGGACTTTAGATCTGGGGCAAATACAGCAATGTGGTTGGACTTGGGTCACATGATAAGGGGACAGCACATACGGGAGGTATGGGGATAGGTTAAGAAACCCAAAACATGATAGTATTTGATGTCCCCACTGCAGACTAACTAATATAGAAAACTTAAAGCAACAGAGGTCAATATGAGAAGGGGATCAGGAACCAGTGAAAAGGTGAGTTAGAGATGAATCAACTTGGGATATAACACATTTGTACATGGAAGCAATGCTAGGATTCTCTCTGTATAGCTATCCTTATCTCAACTAGCTTATACTTTCTCTTAAAAAAAAATTAGAGATAAGGGCAGAACAGATTCTGCCTGGAAGCGAGGGGGCGTGCAGGGGAGATGGAGGGGGTGGGAGCAGGGGGGAGAAATGGCCCAAACAATGTATGCACATATGAATAAACAAAATAAATAAATAAATATTCTGCTTTAACATCCTCATATGTAATGGCTACTAAACTATAATGTGCAGGAAGAAATTAAATATCAATAGCCAGTAAATACAAGAAACTGAAAACTTTTACTGAAGTCAGCCAAAACTTTTATTTTATTGGCAGTAAAAGTGACTACAATAAATTGGACATCTACTGAATGCCAGATGCTGTGTTAAATACTAGAAAGTCCAGGCTCCTTGATGTTTACCTTTTATGGATGGCCATTTGTCGGTGATGTCTCTCAGTTCTGGCTACTACTTTTCCTTTCACACAGCGAGCCAAGAACCCTTCCTCAACTCCCACTAACTCTGCCACCCTTTTCATAGAAGTTGGCAACTTCTCCCATAAACAGAAGAATTGATACCAATCTATAGTAATCCAGTCTTCAAACATAGGTGTAACCTAAAGGGAAGAAGCATCACTCATTAGATAAAATTATTACGTTACAGTAGACTGGGGATGTAGCGGAGTTGTACAGTGCTTGCCTAGCATGTACAGGGACCTGGGTTCAAGCTCCAGCACTGCAAAATAACAAAAGAAACTACTGCATTGCAAAGGGAACAAAATTAAAAGTACAACTTCATAGTAAATATAACAAAATTAAAAGTATAAACTTCATAGAAAGACAAAGGACTAAGAATTCAGAAAAATGTTTAGGATGATACTTAATTTTTATGAAAATATCATTTATTCAAAAATAACTCAGTGCTGGGACAAAAGAAAAAGAGATCACTAAGCATGCAAACTGATTTCATAGAACCAAGTGTTTATGCATTTTTATTAGCATATATTAACTATACCATGGGGTTTCATTGTGATATTTCCAATGTACATAAGATCAAATTTATCTCCTCTATTACTTTTTCTTATTCTCCCTCTCACCCTTGTTTAAACAATTTTTTAACAGGTTTCATTATTCTATTTTCAAGAATTGAAGTTTTTAATCATAGACAATTTCAACTTCAATATTTTGACTCTAGGTACAATCTTAAGCATTTTGTATAATTTCCAAGAAAGAACCAGTAAAATACAAAGAGAGAAGTGAAAAAGAATCAACATTCAGAGTTGATATACTATCTACAAAAACTATGAGACACATGAGAAAGAGGAAAGAATGCTCCAAACAGTGTGAAAAAGCAGGCAAAAGAAACACTTTGAGAGAATACAGATGTTAGAATAAGCAAACAAAGACTTCAAAGCAGACATTATAAATATGGCCAAAGAACAAAAGAAAACCATGGATAAAAACGCATAAGTCTATAATCCAGCACTCAGGAGGCTGAGACAGGAGGATTTGGAGTTGAAAGCAAGTCTAGACTATACAGTAATACCTGTCTCAAAAAAAGAAGTAAAAGAAAGCATGGTGACAATGTCTCATCAAGTTGAAAACACGCATAAAGAGAACATTATTGAAATAGGGGTTATATGGAAATTCTGGAGTAGAAAAACACAATAACTAAAATGAATAATTAGAGAACTCAACTGTATACCCAAGCTGGAATAAGAAAATCACAACATGAAGATAAAGAGGAGGGTGGAAAAATGAACAGAGCCTCAGAAAGACACGGGAAACATTAAAATGCATGCATAATGAATCCAGAAAGACAGAGAAAGTAACAGAAAAAATAGCTGAAGAAATTATGGCCAAAATATTCAAGAAATTCAGTGAATTTCAAGTAGGGTAAATACAGAGGTCCACATCAAGATGCATCATAGTAACAATGTTACACATTGGTCTGTGGGGGGGAACTTCTTTATTGTATATGTATGTGCTAGGGATTGAAGCATGCTAAGCACACACTCTATCACTAAAATTTGAAAGTAGCAAAGAAAAAAAAGCCACCATATACATTGGAAACTCAGTAAGAATAAGAGCTAACTTCTTATCAGAAACAATGGAGGTCAGAATGAAATGAGGTGACATATTCAAACTGCTGAAATAAAGAAAAACCCTGTCAACCAAGAATCTTATATAAAGAAAAGCTAACTTTCAAAAGTAAAGACATAACAGAGACATTCCTAAAATGAACAAAAACAGAAAATGTTGCTACCAAACTTGTTTTAAACTAAAGAAAGCTCTTCATGCTGAAAAAAAGTAAGCCCAAACAGTATTTCTATTACACACTAAGAACCAAAGAGAGGAGATAAAGGTAATTGTGTGTATACATATTAAAAACTATAAAATTACCTATTTCCTCTTTCTTCTCTTGACTGATATAAAGACAACTATATGAACTGAAAGTAGAGAATAGAATAGTGATTCCAAGAGACTACTAGATGGGGAGAGAGAGGTTAAGCTGATCAAGGGTTATCCAAGCTTGTAAGGTTAAAGTGATGAAACCAAAGGCAAATTAAGGCAATCTCACACTAGAGCTCATAATCCTGGTCACTGTATAAAATATAACTTATTTTTAAAGTCATGGTGGATGACTGATAAAACCCACTCTGAAATTCTTCCTAGTCACATTTTAGGGTACAAAACATTTGTAAGAAAAATAATGGTACTGTCTAGACATTTGCCCTCTGCTCACTAGTTTTTTTGTTTTTAATTGAAGTGCATTTCCTAATAAGATGTTCATTTTAATAAATATTTCAATTTTATGTACTCATTTTCTCATTAAGGTGCACACGTCTACTATTAATTGACAAAATAATTTCTGGTTAGGTTCTTGCAAATATGACCTTTACTTAATTCTTATCAAAATCTTTGTTGTAATTCATGGAGGAAGATCTAATGTAAAAAAACTTTAAAAATTCCTTATTGCAACAACTGAGGCCAATAGGAGAAGGGGACCAGGAACTAGAGAAAAGGTTAGATCAAAAAGATTAACCTAGAAGGTAACACACATGCACAGGAAATTAATGTGAGTCAACTCCCTGTATAGCTATCCTTATCTCAACTAGCAAAAACCCTTGTTCCTTCCTATTATTGCTTATACTCTCTCTTCAACAAAATTAGAGATAAGGGCAAAATAGTTTCTGCCGGGTATCGAGGGGGTGGGAGGGAAAGGGAGGGGGCAGAGTGGGTGGTAAGGGAGGGGGTGGGGCAGGGGGGAGAAATGACCCAAGCATTGTATGCACATATGAATAATAAAAAAATAAAAAAAACAAAAATTCCTTATTGCAAGCTGGATATGCAGCCTGTAATCTAAGCAGTTGGGAGGCTGAGGCAGGAAGATTGTGAGTTCAAGGCCAGCCTGGGCTATATAGACCCTGTCTCAAAAAAAATAAGAAATTAAAATTAAATATTAAAAAACAGTGAAAAAAGCAGAACTTACCAGATACACAATATGAAGGTCATTCTCTAAAACAAAGCCCTTCATTGCTCTTTGGAGGTCAGCAAAAATATCTAAGGTATCAGCTGGAGAGAGTGAAGATGAAAGAGTAGCTGATCCAAGATGTGTTGAATGATACACCTTTCCTGGTTTGAAAGTGGGGAATTACAGGAACAATGTGAAAAACAAAATAAAACATTGTCTTTCTGTATACATTAATTCTCTTGGCAATTATACATTTTATAAACAGAATTTTATCCAATGTGTAGAAATTATAAGGAAAATTAAAAATGTAGAGAAATTAAAATGGAGAAAATTGCAACTGAGAACTCCTATTTACCTCCTGTTCCATCACTGGCTTCTGAAACCTGGATGAATTCATTTTCTAGCAGCCACATCACACAGGCTTCAATTGCTCCAAGTTGAACAGAATCTTGATTTCTCTGAATTCTCTGCTTTCCTTCTTTCATACTTGCAGCCAAAAATGTGCAAGAAACATAAGTCTGCACATCTTGTGATGTATTTGCCACTCCACCAACTATTATCTGACAGAAAACGTTTGAAAATCTCTGTAATTTTTTATAAGACATGCAAGTCCTCATGATATAAAAGAGATGAAGGATTTTACCCTTTACAAATATTGTCAGAATCTTAATGTGGAGACTCTATTATCTCATCCATCACCACTCATTACAAATGTAGAAAATACCTGCTGACAACATGAAATCTTCCATAAAAGCAGACACAATATTTTCATGTAAACAAAATTAAATGAATCATTATTCACCTGAAATTTCAATAGAGGTAGTAATGACTCACAACCATGAACCAAATCAATTATTTTAAACATTCCTCTAAAATACATAGTCATACAGGAATGCTACTACTACCTCCTACCCAGAAGAAGGGTGGGAAAAAGTATAGAAAAATATAAGTCAGTTGTGTTTCATGGATATTATTTTCTCACAACTACCTTATTGTATATTCTAACTTGCTTCTTGCTTTCTTTTATTAATATGCATTGGACAAATATCATCAAAAATAGAACTATCTCATTCTTTTTTTTTTTTTTTCTTTGTAGTACCAGGGATTGAACTCAGAGCCTCATGTTTGCTAGGCAAGTGCTCTATCGCTTGAGCCATGTCCCCAGTCCTTTGCTTTTAGTTCATTTTATAGATGGGTTCTTGAGCTAGCTTTACTCAGGCTGGCCTTGGACCAGAGACCACAATCCTACTACCTTTGCCTCCGCAGTTATTCAGGACCACAAGTGAGTGCCACCAGGTGAGGCTTGTGTTTGAGATACAGTCTCACTAACTTTTGCCTGGGTTGGCCTTGACCACAATCTTTCTGCCTGTATCTCCTGAGTAGCAGGGATTGCATGCCCAGCCAAGGTTTTTATTTATTTTGTTGTTGTTTCTGTACTGGGATTGGACTTGCTAAGCAAACACTCTACCACTTTAGCCACTCTCTCCCAGTCTTCATTTTTTTTTAATGACCACAAAGCATGGTTTGCCATAATTTATTTAGTATTAATAATATTTGAGTTTTCTCAAAATTTTTTATTACTAATAGTGCTATATAAATATTCTTCTATATTTAATTCGATTGAATTTCACAAAAATATTTCTGGGTAAAATTCCTAGGTGTGAAGCAGCTAGACAAATGGGTAAATGCATTTTTTATTTTAATAAGTATGGACAAGATGCCCTCCAAAAGTTTCAACAGTATATCAAAAGTGCCTATTTTTGATATCTTCCTAACCCTATATTATCAAGTATTTTCCTTTTTATTCAAACTGAGAGTTAAAGAGTATGAGTCCAGTATCACTAGCACTAGTGCCGAAACCAATACCAAGGGATGCTGATATAAGCATAGAAAACTTTTCGGAATGGTTCATTAATATGAAATGCTGACTAGGGGTTACCTTTGAGGATAGTAAGCAGAAGAAAATTTTATTTTTCACTTTAGGTTTTTCTGTATTGTAAACTTTTTGTTTGTTTTTGTCTTGCTTTGCTTTGCTTTGTTTTTTTGAGTCAGAGTCTTGCTATGTGGCTCAGGCTTGAACTCCAGATCCTCCTGCCTCTGCCTCCCAAGTGCTAGGTTACAGATGTGTGCCACCATAACCAGCCCTTTTGTAAACTTCTTATATATATTTACTTGATCTTACTTTAATGTCCAGAGGTATTATCTGGATAGAAGAAGTAGGATACATTTTTGTTATCTTTTCTTTAAACTCAAAAAGCAATAAAAAATATACTAAAAAGTAAAAGATGGGCTGAGGTATAGCTCAGTAGTAGAATGCTTGACTTGCATGCACAAGGCTCTGGGCTCGATCCCTCAAAAAAGAACCAGGTGGCATTTGTTTCTTAACCATTGTTTTGAAATGGATTGATATAGTACTAGCTGTATTAAACTCCAGGAAATAACTACATATTCATATATATGCATATATATTATATACTATACATAATGTACATACATTATATATTAATTCATATGTATTTCATACCGTATACTGTAATATATAATATACGTACATATACATATGAAATACTTATAGATTAAGACTTAGAAAGGCTATAAATATAACAATCTTAAAAAAACCCACAAAACTAAGATTTTCACATACTGAAATTTAACATAGGCATACAGGAGCAAATGGTCATTTATTGAACTCTCTTACCTCCAAAACAGCTCGTATCATGCTTGGAGTTACTTCTTCTCCTTCTCGTCTTTGCAGACAACTGTGAACAGGTTTTAGAGATCCCTGAAGTAGAGCAATGCCTTTTGATTTCTCAGAGTTCTTACAAATTAAGATACTCTCACCTATGACCAAAAACCATACATTTTCAAAACCCAAACATATTTCTATAAGATATTTGCTAAAGATAAATTAAGCTGCCTTACAAAAAGGAATGAGAGACACTAGTGGTTGTTATGGTCACAGAATACAAATATACCTGGAAGTGGGGAAGGCGGTAGGGGGAAGGTAGCCCAAACAATGTATACTCATGTGAATAAATGTAAAAATGATTAAAAAAATATGTATCTATACACAACAACTTCCTGGTTAGGACTCCAATAAATCAGGAAATAATAGCAAGAACTGACAAATGGGAACACATCAAATTAAAAAGGTGAATGCAAAGGAAACAAAACTACTGTATGATTCAGCTATCCTATTCCAGGATATATACCCAAAGGAATCAAAGTCAGCATACAGTAAAGATTCCTGCACACCCATGCTCATTGTAGCACTATTCATAATACCCAAGTTGTGGAATCAACTTAGGCATCCATTGATGGATGATAAAGAAAATGTGATAAACACACACAAACACACACACACACACAAACACACACACACACACACACACACACACACACACAAAGTGGAGCTTTATTTAGCCATAAAGAAGGAAACGATGTCATTTGTAGGAAAATGGATGAAACTGGAGATCATCACATTAAGTGAAACAAACCAGACACAGTAAAATAAGTATCACATGTTTTCTCACATATATGGAATCTAGATTAAAAAAAAAAAAGACATGAATGTAAAGGGGAAACTATTAGGGGTCCAGGGGCCAGGGAGGGATCAGCAGAAGGGAGGAGGTGATATAACATGGTACTGGGTGGGGTGAATATGATTAATGTACATAGTATTGCTTGTATGAAAATGTCACAATGAAACCCATCCCCCAATAGAAGAAAAACATTTTTAAAATGTGGAATAGCCACACAATGAAAGAGAGGAAGAGAGAAGGAAATCAGAGCAATGGCATATGTGTATGGACACCAACACAAGGACATAGGATTAAAAAGAAATCAGGAAATTATGATAATTCCAACAGAAACCAACAAAGTTCCAACAACAGACTCTAAAGAAATGGAAGCTCTGAATGAACAGATGAAGATTCAAAATAATTCTCTTAAAGAAGTTCTGTGAACTATAAGAATATACAGATAAAAATCAAATGAAATTTGAAACACAAAACATGAACAAAATGAAAGGTCTGACAAATAGATACAATAAAGTAGGAGTCCTAGCAGTGAAAAACAGAATGATTATACTATAAAAAGTTTCAAAGCAGGCTGAACAAGTAAAAGAACAAACTAGCCAGGCACCAGTGGCTAGTCCACTGTATCTCTGGTACAATGGTTAATGAATTAAAATAAGTATAGCTAAATTTGTCAAGGGACAACAAATTGCAAAATTATGTAACTGTTGACATTAAAAACATAAAATGGAGTGGAGGAGTTAAGTATAGAGTTGTCAGCTTAAGTTGTCAGCTTGAAATAGCCTGTTATGTTTTATATAAGCCTCATAACGAAACCACAAGTGGAAAAGATCCAAAGCATACCATTACAGTTTTCTGTAACTAAACTATCAAACTTACAAAGGAAGGCAGCAAGAGATGAAGAAACAATATACACGAAAGCAAATTATAAAATGGCAAATTATATAAATGGCAACAGGTCCTGGCTCACAACAATTTAGTAACATACCAAATGAAAGAATAGATTTGAGGTGATGGCTTTTGTTTCAACATTTAATTCAAACAAACTCTTCTTTATTTCTTAAGTCAAAACTTTTATTTGGATTGCAGTAATATTATCAGTACTTGCAAGTACAAGATAAGAAACTGACAGGATGTTTTCAGAGCAGCACCAACATGGAGAGAAAAAGATGGATATGAAGCTCCTATTCCCAAGGTGTGAAAGTGCATCCCTGTTTGACTTGAGACCAGTCACCTAAGCAGAATATCCATGGAAATTAGCATTAAAGAGTAGACATGGAAATTAAAAACCATCTCCTAGCTAATGTGATAAGAAATCTTATTGATTTGTGTAACATTGTGTTAGATAAAATACAAAAGAAAATCTTAATTCCACATTTGTAGAAAACCAGTGGTTGACAATAAATGAAAATTATAACTTATATTCATTATAAAATTAAGTGACTCCCTAAGGATAATATTAGTACATTGAATGATAAAGAAATATAACACAATGAGAAATAGGTTACCAGGTACTAATTGAACTTCAGGTAGACTAAAGCTATCCTTCACTATTAAAATTAAATTCAAACTCACCCATTGTATCTACTCCTTTTCTGCCAGCACGGCCAACCATCTGCTTGTAAGTTAGAATATCTAGAGGGCGACCACTGAAAATTGGAGTCCGAATAATCACACGCCGTGCAGGTAAATTCACCCCAGAAGAAAGAGTAGAAGTTGCTGCCAAGACCCGAATGAGACCTTGACGGAAGGCTCCTTCAATGATATCCCTCTCCTCGAAAGTAAGACCTAAAACAGGAGATTCCATAACATTATTTATTATTATATAATGAGAACATTATACTCTACCTCTTACAAGTGCATCTGAGTCTACCACAAGTCTCTAAAGATGTTTAATGCTATTGTTACGACTATAAACCAGGAAGTAATCATACTACCTACTTAAGAGTATAATCTGGCCAGGAGTTTTGGCATATACCTGTAATCTCAGCTACTCAGAAGGCCAAGATAAGAAGGATCATGGTTCAAGGCCAGCCCAAGCAAAAAAGTTCACAAGACCTCATCTCAATAAACAAGCCAGATTTTGTGGTTCCCATGTATAGTCCCAGGTACACAGGAGACCATAGGTAGGAGGATTACAATCCAGGTCATCCCAGAGCAAAAACACGAGACCCTTGAAAAATAACTAAAGCAAAAAATGGCTGAGGGTATGGCTCTAGTGGTAGAGTGTCTGGCAAGCACATGGATTTAACTTTAAACCTCAGTACTACCAAAAATAGGGGAGTGTAATCTGCTACCCCTAATATATTTCATCTTTTAGGCCCAAGGTCAGCAAACTTTTCCTATATTTTAGGTTCCTCTTATTTTAGGAGGAATAGGTGGTCTCTTTTGCAACTACAAACAGCCACAGAACAAATGTGTTCTAAGAAACTTATTTACAAAGAGAGGTGGTGGGCTAAATTTGACCAGCAAACTATTGTTTGCCATCCCCTGTTCTTCCATATGTGTGTATATATATATTTAAAATTTTTAAATTTTAGCATGATAAAAATTACATATAAAAGCCAATAAAAATGTAAAATAAATTGAAAGGGTTAAATTCCTAATCTTAGAAACTATATACTTTTCTTCATCATATACATAGTACATATGACTTTTAAGAGGGCAGAACACCTGTTAAAAGCAGGTCTTTAATTCAATGACTGCCATAATCTTTGCAATTTTGACAACCTATCCATTTGATTTTTAAACACTTCTAGCTGTCTCTAAAACAATATGACAATTTCTAAAAATAAATTTGATTTTGATATATCTCTGTAAGAATATTTCAAAACTCAGAGATAAAAAGAGACATAAAGTGGCATAAAATAAGAGCAGCATATACAACTCTAAACAAAGGACAGAAAGGTAAATCTTTAAAATTTACTTCCACAATGGTTCAAAAAAAGTCTTTTACCTAGCATCTATATACTGCACAGATAAGTAAATTCAAAAATGTTTATTTTACTCTTGACTATCAAAGACATACCATTTATTAAAATGAAATCTAAAAGTATTTTTCTGGCTAACAAAAAATAAATGTACATACATATAAAAATTAAGAAATTATAAGAACTTTTGGAGAGGGCTTCTTAATAACAGATTAAAAATATAGAGTACCTGCATGATGAAATGCTACTCCCCATGGTACAGTTTTTTGTAACATTAAGTCCAGACCTGCAGGGGACCGTTTTAACTGATCCATCACTTCCAAGAGGCCCTTTTGTTCTAGAATCACTGGTGGAAATTCAGATGGTTTTACCAATCCTGTCAGGTACACACAAAAAATTGTCAACACCTCAATCCTATTCACTTTTTGAAGTGTTACCTTCAAAAAGTCATGACAGAGATAAATTACAGGGCAGTGGTTCAAAAATTGCTGCATACTATCATCATCTAAAAATACTGATCTCTGACACTGTGATGTGACTGGTAGAGGATGTGACCTGAACCAAAAGAATTTTTAATTCCTTCTAGGTAATTTAATGTGCACCAAAATTTAGGAAAACTCTGCATTAGAGTGACACAAACTCTACAGTTTGGGTCAAAGGAACCTGCTGAAGGAAGAAAAGGATTACCAATACTGATTACCACTCAAAGCCTAAAAATCAAAACCCTCACTTAAGAGGGTTTTGCTGATACTGATACTCAGCAGTATCAGCATCACGTAGGGGTCTAAGTTCCCTATGAAAGGCATCTTTGTGCCTCATTGGCACTTGTCTGATAATCACATGCTACCTTCTGGTTTTGCCTCGCTGTGTAACCTTCTCTCCCAGTAAGATTTTAACTTCAAACTCAGGATTTTATTTCTTAAAGAATTTCCTAGACTTTTAGATTCATGAACTTATAAAACATTTCAGTAAAATATATTTAAATATATATCGTATATTTTACATATATTTAAATCTCTACGTAAACTTTTCTTAACATTTTGGGGGGTCAAAAGTTGCCAATGCTAGAGATAATTAAAAATACTTTTAAACTATCATTCATCAATATCATTATTTCAAAAGAAATCATTTTAACAATATAAAATTACTATGAATAATTTTAAATTTTAAACTTCAGCTTTGGGCTGGAGGTATAGCTCAAGTGGTAGTGGTAGAGTGCTCACCTATCAAGTGCAAGGCCCTGACTTCAAACCCCTGGTCTCACACACACACACACACACATACTTCAGCCAGTGGCTCACACCTGTAATCCTAAGTACTTGGGAGGCAGAGATCAGGAGGATCACAGTTCAAAGCCAGCCCCAGCAAATAGTTCACAAGACCCTATCTCAAAAAAACCCTTCACAAAAAAGGGCTGGTAGAATGGCTCAAGGTGTAGGCCCTGAGTTCAAACCCCAGTACCACCAAAAAAATAACTTAAAATAAATATTAACTTCAGCTCTATGAAAAATGTTCTGCTTTATTTTTACTTTTCTGCTGAAAATTTCTTCATGGACCAGATTCCAGTGTAAGCACTAGCATTTGGGAGCTAGTTATAGAACAAAATAACACAACCTCATGGAAACCAAATAAAGAATATATAAACACTTAAAAAAACATAATATTTTTTAAATCTGAAGATGATTAATTAGCCTGAGTGTACAAACACATTGTTTTACAATGAAGACAGGAAAGAATTAGAATCGTGAAAGCATAGTCTTGTAAACAGCATCTAGTGGACAGGTGGTGGCAATGATGTTACAGTCATGCTTTGTTAATATGATCACTAACTTTGTTTTCAAGCAAATATGTGATAGATGGAGGCTTTCATTTCTACCTATAACTCACCCTCAGCTTGTTGGTGCAGATTACAAAACTCTCGGGCAATGGTGTCTGCCAGTTTCTCACACCATTTTTTTGATGGACAAAAAAGTAATACTGAATGGTTATCACAAATGGTCTCATAACATAAACTAACAACGTGGTCCTCATCTCCCTAAAAAAAGAAAGAGAAATCACTGCTTCAGTGGAATCTTCAAGACATTATCACATATGTTTAAAATCCCTCATTTTGCTTCATGAGAAAGGTTTTTCTACCCAAAGGCATAATAAAAATCAGGTACAAAGTCAGTAACAAAACAAAACAAAAACAGAACAAGAAGAAAAAACAAATAAATTTCCTTATAATTCAGAGTGAGGAAATGGCTTTATGTGTTCAACTAACATTTACTGAGCTCCACACCTCAGGCAATGGGATACAGTGATGAGTAAAAGAAAGTCAAGCTCCTGATTTTCAGATGATTGATCTTCTCTCTCAGAGACACAATAAAATACTAACCAAATGTAAAATTCAACCAAAAGATGAACTGAAGAAGAGCTTAACAATGTTTTATGGTCTCATATTAGACAGAAATTTGACAAAGACCTGAAAAAGGTTTTCCTGAGGAAATGATTTCACTGAAATATCAAGGAAAGACATTATCTCAATAAGTGCCACATTTTCCAAGCAAAACAAAGAACATGTGTTAATGTCCTGTGACAGCCTGCAACTTCTCCATACTGGAAGTGTCAATGCATCTAACTAGGCTAATTAATTCATCCTTCAATCCACTCATTACACAATTTAGTAAATGTCAGACATTGTTCTAAGAGCTTGGGATGAAGCAGAAAAAAATGTCCTGTTCTTGCATTTCTATTCCAACAGGAAAAAATAGATAACAAAGGTAAGTGAAATTTATAGTACAGATTACACATGGTTTTAACTAAATATAGCCAAAATAAGTAAGTAAAAGTAATTTCAAAAACAAAAATTTTAATTCCTACACATGCATTATGCAGTTCAGTTGAGCCCAAGAAGCTCTCAGTCAGTCCCATGTTATCGTCAGTTACATTTAAATCACTGTGTGATCTGCTATTTCCTTGGCCTTATTTTTTTTTAAGAATATGCCTCACAAAAAGCAAATAATGTCCAAAAAGCAAATGGTGTCCAAAAAACAAGGCAAAAATGAATGTGCTTAATTTAAGTGATAAAATGAAAATTTAGCTGTGTTGAAATGGCATGTCTTTAGGGAAAAGTAGGGTGCATTATGGGAAAAAATGAATCAATCATCCACAGTATAGTACTGAACTCTATGCATTCTGAGCACTGTCACTTTTTCGTCAATGGCAGACTCCTTGGAACCATATATTCATGGATACCAATGGTCTACTGCATGTTCAATTTTAAAAAGTATAAGGGGAAAAATTAAATAGGGAAGATAACTATGAAGCAGGAGCACACTGTAGTCTAGACAAGGTGGCCAGAGAAGGGCTAGAAAAGTGACACCTGGGTCAAAATACAATGGCAAACAAGTAAACCATACTGATGCCCAAAGGGAAACAAGCTCAGAAGAAAAGAACCTGACGTGGGAGATTCTTGGCACGTTAAGGAAGGGCAATGAAGCCAGTGTGAAGAGACGAGAGGGAATATACTAGGTGGCATCAGAGCACTAAAGGGGTGGGGTCTGATCATACAGGGTCCTGTTGCCTGTTTCGAAGACATTGCCTTTTTTTTTCTAAATGAAACAGAGCCATTGCAAGTTTCTGAACAAATGGATTAACATGATCTGATGTTCATTTTAAATAGATCATTAGCTCCTGATGGAAGCACAGACTAAAGGGGGTTAAGGTCAGAAGCAGAGAGAAAATTAGAAAGCTGTTTCAATTATCCAGATCAGAAGTGAGAGTGGTTCAAATAGGGTAGAGACACAAACATAGCAACAGAAGGTTAATGAGAGAGTAAATGAATATGTTTAACATACAAGTTTATTGAGGTGACCAAGACAAAGCAGGTGAAACAGGGTACAGAGCAAAGCAACTGATAAAGATTCCATATCAAGCACATAAAAGCTGCAAATGCATGCTATGAAGATACTGACACACATAAATTTAGTCCTGTTTCCTACTCTAAAAGGATCCTTAGCTATGTATGTACTCAGAGGCACAATTCTACATAAATATCAAAGACCACTTCACAGATGTACATAAATCAGTTCTTTAACTTCAGGATTAAAGAATTAGGCTTAGAAAATAAAAGAAAAAAATGCCAGATAAAAATTTTAGTGTATTTAGGGATATAAGAGAGAAGTTACCATTTATCAAGTACTCTCTACATTCTAGACATTTAGGATATTACACATCATGCTTTCAACAGTACTAAAGATAAGTATTACATTCTATCCTTTAAATGGAAGATAGGAAGTTAAGAGGGATTTTGTGATGTAACTAAGCCATACCATTTATCTCTATTAAATGCCAGAGAAAGGCCAGTCTGATGCCTAAAATATTCTGCTCACTCTGTATATTATATTATACCTACTATTTAATAATTGTCCACATTAGTCTCTAATGTAAACTAAACCATATGAAAACCTTTTCCTAAATAGAAAAAAAATCCACAAAATTAGGTACTTTTTAAAAAAATGTCTATATATTAGGAAATGAGGACCATTTAAATTAAAAGCACAACTACATTCCCTCTCTTACTATCACCATCAATCTTTTTAGGTGAAACTGATTAGCTTGATATTAATTTTAATGGGTATACAATAAACATTCCACTACTTTGTAACTGTTAATTATATAATTCAAAAATTGTTAACAGCTTGTTAGAAAATGCAAAGATACTGACATTGGTGATGCAAAAGTCATGATTTACCTTCACTTGTAGCATGGGTTGAAATTCCCTCACAACTTTCATTGAAGAATCATATACAGAATTTCCAATTTTTACTAACTCCAAAAGTGGTACAGGACGAAAGTCAGTATGGTAGAGTTCAGCATTCAACCAGGAAGCCACAAGCTCCAAATTAGGAAGAGTAGCACTCATGCCAACAATCTGCACAGCGTTTGACAGAGGACTAGCTGAACCTACCTGACTGTGAAAAACAAATGAAAATAACATTAAAAAATTAACAAGTTGTGCTGCTAGCAATATTCCTGGTCATGGCCTTCATTGCACTAGCCTACATTTCCTTAAAGGATAGACCTAGGAACTAAATTACTGGATTACAAATTACTGGATCACACATCTTCAAGTTATAGATAATGCCAAACTGTTTTCAGGAGATATACCAAAGTAACACTCCCAAATCTGTGTGTTCTCTTGTTCCAAAATCCTGTCACCACTTGGTATTGTTAATCCTTTTAATGTTAACCATTAAGGAGAGTATATGGCAATATTTGTTTAAAGAAAAATTTAACCAGGTGATACATGCGCATAATCCCAGCAGGAGAAATTTGACACCAACTGGGGAAAGGTAGCAAGATCCTATCTCAAAACAAAAGGGCTGGGGGCAGAGCTCACGTGGTAGAGCTTGCCAGGCAAGCACAAGATCCTGGGTTTAATCCTCAATATAAATAAATAAAGAAGTAATGTGTATTTCCCTGATTACTGATGAAATTGAGCACCATTTCACATTTATGGACTATTTGGATACTCTTACAGATGCCTATTCAAATTTCTCACTGACATATTGAATTGTGTTTTTCTTATTTACTTGTAGAATAAAACAATAAAAAAAAAAAAAAAGAAATCACTTGTTCACTTTGTAAGGCTAAAATCAGGAAAAAATGCACATCTCTTTTCTGCATGGTTTGCCAGTGGTCATGGACAGATTTGTGGTGAAATGTAAATAGTGCCCCCCAAAAAATATCCTATCACATTCCACTACTGATAGAAAAGGGCCTAGAAGGCACAAGTTCACTGGGAGTCTACAGTGATGGAGCCAATATTCACTGCACAGCTGTGAAAAATATTAAAAAATAATAATAATAAAATAAAATATTCTTGATGGTGACTTTCCTCTTTCAGTAATTTTTGTTCATTTTTAAAAAATCATTTCTGCCCTTCTGCTTCCTGTAGCATTACTTTATTATTGTTTTTTTGAAATTCTTGCCATGTATAACTAAGTAATTGGTTTTCAGTCTTTCTTCTTTAATGATATATACATTTTATACCGTCAATTTCCTTTTAAAAACAATTTTAGTTGCATTTCACAAGTCTGTGTTAAGAGACATTTTTACAGTTCGAAATATTTTCTAATTTCTATTGCATTCTTATGACATAAAACTGAATACAAAATGTATTAATTAATTTCCAAACATACAGGTATCTTCTAGTTATGCTTTCTTACACTTCTTTTTAGCTTAATTCCTCTGTTACCAGAAAATATACTTTAAGTGTTTTCAATCATTGAAATATGTTAAGGCTTAGTTTATGGCCAGCATATGGTAAATCTTTTTATAAATGTTCCTTGTGAAGCTGAAAAGAACTTGTACTCAGATTTTTGTTTTGGTTTGGGGTTCTTGTTTCTTTTTTTTTTGACACCAGGTCTATTTATACAGCCCAAAGTGGCCTTGAACTCCAGATCTTCCTGCCTCAATTTATTGAGTGCTGGGATTACTGAGTGTACCACCATGCCCAGCTAATCTGATATTTTGATATTGCCCTTGTGCCTTGACCATGCTGTAGACAAGAACTCTAATCACTGAACAACATCCTCAGACCAGATCTAATACTTTTGCTCATTAGCTCAAATTTACTGATTATATTAGCCATATTTTCCATATCCCTAGCCATTTGGGATATAGGTGGTTATCTGCTTGGTCTATCACATACCAAGAAATGTGTTCAAGTCTCCCAACACAGGAAAGAACCTGTTCCCTGCTCACATAACAAAAGAAAATAACCCAACACCAAGACACATTAGTATGAAATTTCACAACCCTGGGGAAAAAGAAGAGCTCCTAAAACTCACAGAAAGAATTTTTAAACACCCACGCACAGGAAATCAATGTGAGTCAATGCCCTGTATAGCTATCCTTATCTCAACCAGCAAAAACCCTTGTTCCTTCCTATTATTGCTTATACTCTCTCTACAACAAAATTAGAAATAAGGGCAAAATAGTTTCTGCTGGGTATTGGGGGGGGAGAGGGAGGGGGCGGAGTGGGTGGTAAGGGAGGGGGTGGGGGCAGGGGGGAGAAATGAACCAAGCCTTGTATGCACATATGAATAATAAAAGAAAAATGGGAAAAAAAAGTACTATAAAAACCAGTAATACCATGAAAAAAAAAAAAAAACAAACTTTGAACAAAGGATGAAGGATGGTCATGACACTGGATTTATCAATAATACAAGAAAATAATGCCTTGACAACTCTTTTAGAGTTTTCTTTTAGAAAAATACTTCCAAATGTATATATATTTTCTAAAATACATTTTGGAAGTATTCCAAAAATACTTCATTTTCATATGTGGACAATCTATGAAATACTTGTAAGGCATTTTTAGACACATAAGTTCTCAAAAATTTATTCCCAGAATAGTGTGTTCATTGAAAAAAAAAAGTGGAACTTCTTAGAAAATATCCCCACCAAAATAAAGAAGTAAATCAAAGGAAAAACATGTGGTCCAAAAAAAGGGACTCCATCTCAAGCAAAAAGCAATAGAAATAAATGGTAAAGGAAAAGGAGATCCCAAGATGACTGCTGTACAGCACGTGGGTAGACTCTGTCTCTCCAGATTGGAGCAACTCAGAGGCATCAGAAGAAACTTCTTCAAGATGACAACTTGGGTAGAACAGCAAATGTGCTAGAACATATGATCGAGGATTTACACACTAGGGAAAAAGAGATAAATTCGTGATATGCACCTGGAAAAACAAGCCATCAAACAAGAAAGATACTTATTAATATTAGAGAAAACTAAAAATTTTTTCTAAAGGTAAAAATAATCACAGTGTAGTATAGCTCAGTTGACAATAATGCTCACAGAATTATATTACTGTAACACTGAACAACAATCTAAGCAAAATTATATTTGAAGAAGGTGAAGATGATGACAGGTCAAGAAGAGACTGAAGAAGATGGGGGAAGAGACTGACTATTGGTGAGCAGAGAATATAAAAGAGAGCTAGATCTTCATCTACCAGTATAAGAAATCAATATTTAACCTCTAAAACTAAAAGTTCAAGAAGCCACATGTAGAGATACTGCAGTAAATAGAAAATAAAAATAAAAGAGCAAGAATTAAAAGTACTTACCTCTGAGAAGTGGGGGTTGAAGAAATGCTATTTTGCAAAATTAGTCTTTCTACTTAAATTATATGTATGTATAATTGACCAATACAAAACTAAATTTTTAAAAATCTATCATAAAAGTGTGTGCATGGAAATAAAATTAAGCAATTTAATTTTAAGAAATTTAAGACTATTTACAAAATCATCTAACATCAGATTACATAAGTCTGACATACTTATCTTGGAACAAGAACAACTACTATAAAGAATTTGTTCTACTTAAGAAAAGTCCTACTTTTCTTTAATTCAACTCATACTTTTACACTCTTATACACTTTCTCAACATCATTTGGAATCTCAGAAACTCAGTTACTTCATTTACTCACCAAGATGCTGACTTCTGAGTAATATAACAAATCTTGGTCAGCAGAAGTTCCAGTAGATACCCTCGGTGAGAGTCTCCTAGCATGTGTAATTCATCAACAACCACCATTCCTAAAAAGATTTTCCAGATACTAGGTTTTCTACAGTTTCACAATTCTAAATAGCATTTTAATATTTAATATCTTATACAAGGAGCTGTCATTATAATATGCTTTAAGTGAAACAAATTTCAAACAATAAAACAAAAAACATAATGGCCAATTCTTTTCCAAAATGGTTTAGGTATCATAAACAGGCCTATTCCCATGCATTCTGGATCTAAAAAAAAAAAAATCAATGATTACCTTACTCAGGACTAACCAAACCAATGAAAAGTGCCTCTCATTACTCAGACATTTCTAAATTGGTAATCTTATAGAAATAAGTGCACAATAGACATTTATCTGGTTTTACTGACTTTTTCTATGAGGAACCAATCATACTCATGTTGCTTAGGAAAATCAAAATTGGGGTCAAGAAGAAAAATGATTTTAAGAGATTTTTAAAAAGATGATAGGCTAATATCACCCTATTACAAAACCTAAACATGATCATAATGCCTTTCTCCACTACTTGGAAAATTAAACCAAGTCGATGCACTTGGAATAAATAATGCTCAAGAATTACTGAAAATTTAGAATTAATCATGCCTTCTTAAATATTTTCACAACATCAATGTCTCAAAATGCACTGGTGTCCCCTAAACAAATCTCTCACCAAAATAAAGATCTTACAGACATCTTCCTAATGATGCTTTCTTTTTCCTTATCATTAAGGTATGCCCAAATAAAACCATATGATACTTATTCTATCTAGTGTGCCAAGCACTGAGCTAGGTACACTGGATAAAACACTTTATAAGATTCTATTAAAATCCTCAAGATAATTAGGATCCAATGGGGTCACAAGTAATAAAACAATTTTCTTTTCTTTTCTTTTTTTTTTTTTTTTTTTGGCAGTACTGGAATTTAATCTCAAGGCTCTATCACCTAAGCCATATCACGAATTTGTTTTTCAGATAGGATCTTACACTTCTGACTAGGCCAACCTTACACCTCAAACCTCCTACCTCTAACTCCAAGTAGCTAGGATTGCATGTGTGAGCCACCACACTCAGCCTGTCTTTGAGATAGGATCTTCGTCACTTTTGCCTTGAACCAAGATCCTCCTATCTCTACTCCCAAGTAGCTGGGATTACAGGTATATATCACCACATACAGCCAGTAAAGCAATTCTGATACAAACTCTGATTTCTCTTTCCCGGCTTTATAGAGCAGAGTCCATGTCTTACTAATCTTTGATTGCTAACCTTCACCTATACCCTATCACAATTTTACCATGGTACTTTTAAGTTCAACTAAGCTGATATTTCTTGCACTTACGCTACTACTACAACCATTCTCTTCCTGTTGCTACCTCTATCTAGTGGCCTTTCCTTAGTGGTTAAGAAATACATTAAGACAGAAAATCTTCACAGTCTCTCCAGCACAAATAGTTTCTGTAGTTCTCTATCATTTCTGATGAACAGTAGCCTATGAGTACAGGTCTAACCTAAATACCATAGAACCAAGTGATAGAGTGCCTGCCTAGATACCATAGCATTAGAATATAAGGAAGACACATACAACACTAATTGCAGGGATGACAGATCCAGCCTCAGTATGCTTCTCTCTCTTCTTGACGAAATTTAGACAGGACAGAAACAATGAGGAACGACAGATGCTCAGGGATGTCCTCTATAGTTTTTAAACTATAGTGGAGTTATTAACAGCAGCAGAACAGAAAACTTAAACTTTTCTATACACAGTTTCCAACTTACAGATGCCAATTCTTGCCTCCAGAAGTAGATGACAGACAAAAGAACAACATGGGAAAAACAGAAATCACAATAGTACCATTTTATTTCATCAAAAATAACAATAGAAAGTATTTGCTTAATTTTCTAATTTTCTTACCTAACAAATCCATCTCATTTTCCTCTATGAGGCGATTAACCAGCCCATTGGCTCTCTCAATTGTGCAGACAGCAATATCCAAAGAAGAGAAATGCCTTGTTGGAGAGGTACTGCCCATATAACCATCTACTTTTATTCCTACTTCCTGAAACAGACTCTGAATTGAGTAAAAAGAAACAATATAGGGGAAAAATTAATAATCATGAGTTATAGATTATATCCCAGAACAGAAAATAGACATAAGTATCTAAAGACCTTTATCAGATTACTGTCAATTACTCTAAGAAACAATAATTTATAAAATCATATTCTAAAAATAGGAAGTTTAGAATTGACAAAGCTCAGTATAGAGATTTCTGTTAATACAGTGAAATAAAATAAAAAGTCATTTTCATGATAGTGGTTAATAATCTAAGTTCTAAGAGCTATTTATAGAGATTAAAATTGGGAGAAAAATTACCTTACACATTAACACTTTTAATCTAATAAACAGCAAGAGACCAGTCAATTTTAAACACTCATATAAATTTTGTTTTTGTTTTTGAGTCAGGGTCTCTCTGTGTAGCCCTGACTGGCCTAGAACTCAAAATCCTCCTACTCCAGCCTCCCAAATGCTGGGCTTATAGTTGGGTATCACTTTACCCAGCCTAATAGAACATCTTAAAGAAAAAAATTCACACTCCATAAGAAAAAGTCTTATTATCCTACTAAAAACCAGGTTTTTTATATAATGGAAGAAAAATTTTGAAAGTCAAAGCCAATGGGACCTTGATATTAATTTTTTTTTGAGTTTAACTTTTAACTAACATACCTTCTCAATAAAAAGGATTCTTTCATCATTTTGTTACTTTGGGTCTAAGTTGAGATGATGTAGGACCAGCTTTGTTGACTATTTGGCCTCTGAAATAATTGTTAAAAAGATTTATAGAACCATAGAACTTTAGAGCTGTTTGTTCAATAAATTTCTTCTGAGCGTTTACTGAGTTAATCCATAGTGTTAAGGGTTAAAAGCCTCCCTTTATAATAAAAAACACTGATTGAAGCAGAAGACATGGTTAGTGGTAAAACTGGGACTAGAACCCAGATTTTTTGGCTTATCAGTACAATGATCTTTCCATTCCAACAACACACAGCATCACTGCAGAAATCACAGTAATAAAATATATTCTATTTAATGAAACACTTTGTGAAAATGCCTTAAAAACTAGTAAGTACATACTGATGTAAAATATTACTCATTCCTGCAGGAAAACGGACCACAGACCTGGAAGATAGGATAGGCTTCCTTAAATAAACTTTTCTCTCCATGCTTCAGTCTAGTCCTACTATTCCTTAAAATGCTGTTTCTTCATTTGCACAGCTATGTGCTAATTGAAGTATACTGTTTAGTTCCTAAGAAAACGTTTATAAATCTTTATACAATGTTCACTAAGTAATGTCTTGATTTGACGGCCCTTTCTCTTTCTTGAAATAATTTTTTTGTTTCCCACATTAATCTTTTAACACTTTTAATGGTCAATTTTTAAAGCTGCGTTGAATACAATAAAAGAAACTTTGTTTTCCACTTGCTTTTATCATTCTGTTTCAAATGAATAAACCAAAGCTACCAATATTTCAAACTTAATATAAGAACATTACCTGGAGATAGTATTTCTTCTCTTTGGCTACAGAAACAAAGGGAAGAATAAACAAAGCTTTCTTTCGCATTTCCAAAACCCGCTTCAAAATAAGTAGTTCTGCAACAAGAGTCTTCCCAGCACTTGTAGGAGCTAAAACATGATTATTTCACAAAGTTATTTCAAAAAGTAATATTTGGTACACTGCATTCATAAATGTTTTAAGCCATATCCAGAATTACAGAGCCTAAGGCTAACGGATTATTAAGGCCTCAGCCAGCATTTGAAATCTTTATACCCTGAAATGTCCCTGACTTTAAATCAGCTCTCTAAATAGTCTTGCACTAAAAATAGATTTTAATATTTGTATCACCAATACATGACAGATTTTATCGTGTACCTCGCTTGTGCCTAAAGATTCTTTCCTTTAAGTACTGAATGGTTAAAAGTCCTACCTTGAGGAAGTAAATGAATCACTTTATCATAATATAATAGGAACTATAATAGAGGTTGAAGGAGTGAAGCTGTAAGGAAGTTTATGGAAAGGAAACAGAACTTATGAGAAGGGAGGAGGAAAGGGAAGCACAAAGAAATGCCAGGCATAAGAAACAGCATGTGCAAAGGCCTGGAGGAAAGCCTGGCATATTCAGATGACAGTGAGTAATTTACCAAGCCTGAAGTATAAAGCTTTCCAGGACAGCAAAAGAAGAGTTTAGGCTATCCTGAAAGCAATGCAGAATGACTTGGAAAGGGAGTGACTGGTTTCAGAAGTAAAACCAGAGAGAGAAAAAGATAAACTTGATACAAGGATAGTGTATAATCTAGAAGGAAGATGATAGTGAGCTAACCAGACAATGGATCTACAAACAAAAAGTAGTAGTCAGGATCACAAAATATTTAGGAAAACAGACACTGGACTTGGTGATTAATTATGTGAGTTGGTGACCAGATTTATAAATGACATCCACAGTTGGGTTTAAGCAAATGAAATTGTCAGTACATTCATCCACTACTTCTAGTTAAAGCATTTTGGAGGACTTCATATGTGCTAAAAGCTAACTTTTTACATATATGAAATATTTTAATCTTAAGTACTACCAAGTCAGTCAGTCAGTCTCTCTCTCTCTCTCTCTCTCTCGTTATAGAACCAATAAGTGAGTTTTCAGAGCCAAAAACTCTAACTCCACAGCCTGAACTTCCATGTACTGATGAATTAATTCTCTAGCTTTTTATAGCCAGAATGAAAAATCTGATTCAGAACTTCAGAGAAAACTGACACAAAGGAATTGCATCTCACAAAATAAAGTCAGTGTAGTAAGCACAGGTTGAAAATTATGCACATCAAAGTTGCCTTTGATAGCCCATGTAAATCTTCTTTAAAAGATACTACATATGGTTTTTATATATAACCTTGTACAAACAGGTCCATTTATAAACATATAATTTATAAAGTTCACACCCTGAAAAGAAACTGAGACCAAATAGAGGAAGAGCAGATTGACACTCTGGGACATATGTTTGTTGAGCAAACAGAATTGTTCACTCTTATAAATTGCCGTTTTTCTTGCTTCTCCCACCACCATATAATAGAGCTTCCATAATTTAAATATGCTCTAATACATATTTTGAGACTTTCTCTAGTTAAAACATGGTCTCATCCATCTTTAAAAGATCATACCTATCTTTCACACTATTACCTTTAAAGTACTAGAGAAGTTAGCTTGCATACATTTGAATACCTGAATAAACTAAATTCTTTCCCTCCAAGACTTGTCCAAGCAAAAGGCATTCCGCTTGCCATTCAAACATCTTCTTTACACCAAAACTGTGATATTTCTCCAGAACTGCTTTAGGAAGTCCCCAGTTTGCCAATAGCAGCTTGTCTATTTGGTCATCAAGAACCGTTTGCTTGCATACCCCTTTCAGGAAAAAAAGAAACAATTCTTTAAGTTAGCCCTTCACTATGTGTTGGAATGAAGCTATAAAGCACATCCTGACTCCAAGACGTTTATGAGAAATTGAGCATGTATAGAAAAGTAAGAGTAAATTGTTATGTGCCTAATATTTTTTAATAAAAAATATTAAAGCCCCCAACAAACAAAAAATTGTGCTATACACAATGGATAAGAAGCGCTGGAATTATGGGGGGTAAGGGGGAGGAGAGTGCGCCCGCGAGTGATATGTAAGCATTACAAAGCCGAGCTAAAGACGTTTCCATTTCAACAGAAAAGAACTGGACTAACATTCGCTGGGCACACAGTCAATGCCCGAAAACATTACAATTCCGTCCAAGGACTGCAGACCGCCTGCGCTCTACCCCAGACCCGGCAAATCCCACTTGAAGGGCTAGGGTGTGGCCAACGAGGAAGTGGTTTCTGTGCGGATCGGAAGACCCCGAGGCCACCTGAACGCCGGCCCCACGCGGTCGGTGGAAGCTCGCTGACCGCGCAGGAGTGACCCGCCTCCCGGGCCGCCGCGGGCCGTGCAGCGCAGGTCGGGCGCCGAGCACACTCCCGCCTCGCGGCCCGGCGGGGCTGCCCACCTCGCCCGTGGGCCCCAGAGGACCTGCGGTACCTGCACCTGCCGCCTTCAGGCTGCGTCCCAGGCCGGGGGGTGGACTCAGTACCGGCCCGGAAAGATGCAGAGAGCCGACACTGTTGTCACCGCCGCCTCCCGAGAGCGAGTCCGAGCCTGACGCTGAACGTCGCCGTTTTACACTCCGGCGCTGAAGATTCATGGCAAACTAGCCCTTCTCGGTAGTTCAGGGTAAGAAACAATCCCAGCGCCCTCCCACTCGCGAGATCCTGGGCCTGGTGACAGGTGTGGCGGCCATCTCCCCGCCACGAGCTTCAAACTCAGACCTCCCAGCCCGCCCCGGAACCATAGAGTTCTTGGTGGCGAGAGAAGCCCGAGAACCATAGAGTCGCGGGGAAGGAATGGCTCGCGCCGGAGGCTCACTTCCGGCCCCCGTTGCTCGTTGTGGTCAGATCAGGGTTAGTGCTAAATTAGTTAGAAGAGGAGAACGCCGAATTCAGTAATCTGCGTTTATAATCATACTGACCAAAAAAGCTATTTCTCTTTCTGTCTGTCCATTTCTGGCTTCAATAGAAAGATTATGCTAATTTAATAAAATGAGCGGCGCATAATTAAGAAAGTAGCTCTTCTTAACCTATTTATATTTTTTCAAAAATTATTCCAGGTTGTATGTGCAAAACCTTCTATCGGAAAACTTGGAGTTTCTGACAGAACATGATTTTCCCTTCTACTCGTGATGCAGGCGGGACGGTTTCTGTCCCTGACCTCTGTTTCAGGCGTCCTACACTGGGGAATCCTATGCCAAGCTGGACAGACCCACGATGTAGCTGTGAGAACACTGCAAGGAAGGGGCTCCAAAAGTACCCAGGCATCACACAGAGCCTAGAAATTAGTAATGGAGTTGTGATCTACCTTTTGACAAGGTAGATTTTGCACAATTCATTTTACCAAATAAACCTGGTAGATAATAGACCTGCCCTGAAGAGGCTGGTCTACTCTAGGGCACTGAAAAATCTCAAAAGAGGCAGCTCCCCCCGGCCCCACCACACACACACACACACAAACACACAAAATAATAAAATAATAATAATAATAATACAAGTCTGGGAACTTGAAAGTCAATTCTCTTGGGTAAACTCTAAAGGAAATTTAAATGACAGTACTCTAAATTTCCACGAGATGGGGACATTAGTCCATGAAAGAAACACCTCCTAGTTCTTTAATGGGTCTATTCACTCAACTATTGAGCCATCTTACTGTGTGCTAGGCATTTCACTGGCAGTGAGGTGGTGTGAAATGTTTCCTGCTTGGGAAGAGAAGGAGCCTAAAGATGGGAGACGTTGAACAAATAAATTAATAATTTTAACTTATGACTACTGCTCAGAGAGAAATGAATAGGACCCTATCAAAGAAATAAAAGGAGACGTAACTTAGACTGTGGTTGTGGAAGGGACAAGAACAAAGGCTGAGAGGTGAATGTTGAATTTAGAGGAGAAAAACAAAGACCCAAGGAGGACATTCTGAGTAAAAATGGATTGCAGAGAAAGATGTAGGAAATGAAATTAGGCAACCATTCAGAGGCCAGTGATGTCCCTTGGAGAATGAGGGAATGAGTTCACAACTTTCCAGGGCCAGCCTCTGACACTCAGGACTCTACTTTGTCACTTTCTACATCCAGATGGTTAGACAAGTGCAGGACTGTGTAAAGAAAGTTGTGGGCCCTTTGGGAATCATCAGACTTAACACTTGCTCTGACCATTTGGGTAGAACCCATACCCTCCTCCACCCAGTAACTTGGCAAGATACCCAGAATCACATTCCTATCCACTAACTTTTCAGAAAGCACTAGAATGACTTCAGTCATATACTTTAAGGGGAGGGTTGCCTTTGATTTTCATCTTTTCCCATTCCTTTGTCTTTGTGTGGCTTTATCTGTTCATCTTTGCCCTCACAGCCCAATCTCACTTTAATTGCTGCTTTCCCCACTTTTTCGGTCTGATCATTTTGTCTCTGTCCCTCTCTGTCAACTCTTTGCCTTTCTGCCTCTATCCCTTTTCCAGTTTTTTAAAGCTATTTATCTGTCTGCCTCTGTTTCCTAGGGCTTCTGTTTAGGCTGTTTTGTTGTTGTTTGTTTTTGAAACAGGGTCTTGCTATGTAATTCAGGCTGGCCTCAAACACAAGATCCTCCTGCCTCCACCCACCAAGTACTGGGATTACAGGTGTACACCACAGCACCTGGCTAAAATATCAGTAATTTTCTTTCCTTCCTTCCTTCTTTCCTTCCTTTTGTTCTGTTCTTCTTTAGTACTGAGGATCTAACCTTGCACCTCACACATGCTAAGCAAGTGCTCTACAACTGAGCCACATCCCCAGTCCCTAAGCTATTTTACTGTTTTCTCCCTCTGGTATGCTTTGAATATACTCTCCAAATTTCATGTGTTGGAAACTTAATCCCTAAATTCATATGTTGATGGTATTGGAGGTAGAGACTTTGGGAGGTAATTAGGATTAGATAAGGTCATTAGAATGGGGCATTAGTGTAGGGCATAATGGTGGCATTATTGCCCTAATAAGAAGAGGAAAGAGACACAAACTACAATGCTTATTGCGTTTCACTTTGTGATGACTTCGGTCATATTATGTTGCAGCATGAAGGCCCTCACCACATGCCAAGCAAATACAGGCCTCCAGAACACTGAGTCAAATAATATATTCCTTAAAAATTACCCAGTCTTTGGTATTTTACTATAGCAACGGAAAATGAACTAAGACACCCTCCTTCCATGTTCTCCTTCTCTGCTTCTGATTTTCTGCCTCTGATTTCCTGTCTCTGAATCCCATTGAACTCTTTCACTCTTCCAACTTCATGTTCTTGTGACTCATCTATACAGGATAGGAGTTTTAAGCCAGGTCTTTGCAATCAGGAAATTTTTGAAGTACAGTCTAGCTCTGCCACTTCATGGATATGATCCTTTATTTAGTTTTCTTTTGCTTTTTTTTTAAGTGGTAGTTCTGGGGATTGAATCTAGTAAAGAGACACTGCCTGAGGGCAGAGCTAGGCAGGCTCCTACGCTCTACTTTTAATGATCCCCAACAAAGGCTGAAACTGAAGGAGAAATGGAGAAAGAATCCAGCATATCTGATTTTAATTTTTTTCTCATTCTTAAAAAAAACACAAAGATAACATAGGAAGTGATCCTCAAGGAACCTCTGTTAGCAGTTTGCTTCCTTCTCTTTTTTTCTTTACTGATCTTTTTTGCTTACAAATACAATGCACATCCTTGTTTTTAAAAATTCTAATGAAATACCAGCTCTCAAGGGGCTAAAGCAGGAAAATGACAATTTTGAGGTCAGCCTGAACTACAATAGACTGTGCCTCAAAAAATAATAGACAAGTCATTTTATTCAATTTATTATTTAATGCTTCCCATTAAATTGGCAAGCTCTGGGGGTGGGGGGAGTGGAGCATGTATATATTTGGTTTGAAGGCATAGGTTCTAGAATAGCTTTGAGAAGACTGTAATAGGAAGCAACTACAGATATAATCATCCAGCAAAGACAGCATGGCTTGAATCACTGTGTTCACATTTAGCTTAGTTTATGGTGGGATCTTTTGTTCTTTAGAAGCTTTGAGTTTGAGGTTCTGTATTAATTTAACATTTCCTTACATGCTTTTAAATTTTTTGCGAAAGAGAAAAAAAGGAGAGTTCAAATCAGAGCTCAAGGGAACTATTTGGAAAAAGAAAAACTAAAAAAGATTGAGGGAGTTGACAAAAATGAGATATTAAGAGAAAAAAATCCAAAAGAAACAAATACCATGACAAACAGGAATGTATGACAGAGAAGAAACTGTATAGGCAGAATGAGTACAAGAAATCATAAGAAATTAAGACTGACAGAAATGAATAGAAATTGATGTTGATTTCTGGGTGTGGTGGCACATACATGTAATTATAGTACTCAGGAGGCTGAAGCAACAGGATCTCAAGTTTGAGGACAGCCTTGGATACATAGTGAGACCCTTTTAAGAAAGAGAGAGAGAGAAAGGAAAGAAAGAACGAACTTCTGGCTTATGGCAAAACATGTTGTAGCTCAGAAAGTTAAGAAAGTTAAGGAGATGACAGCAGCTGAAAAATATGAAGAATAGAATGAGAAGGTCTAATATAAATCCAATAGAAATTCCAGAAGTCATTAGAGATAATGAAAGAAAGACAATATTCAAGGAAAAATGGCTTAGAAATGTCCATGATTGAAGAATTCAAGTGTATTTAGATTAAAAGCATAAAAAGAGACATAGATAAGATAAAAAAAACAAATCATGCTTTTAAACTATGAAGAAAGCATAACTTTTTAAAGTAATTACAGCATAAAGATCACCTACAAAAAGGATAAGTTTGACTGTTAGCAGACTTCTTAAATAAATGAATTCATCTAACTTATCATCTAAGAATGACAGTGTAATAAAGATATTTTTAAGCAAAGTAAGTTTGAAAATATTTATAAGTAACAGACAAGCACTAAAGCTACTTAAGAAAAATCCTGTCAGAAAAAAATAAAACAGTTCCTCAAAAGAAAATGGATGAAAAAAGCAACGATGATCAAAGAACTTGATAAACACTGTCTAAATCTAAACAACTATGACAAAAAATAATAATGAGTACTTTTAAGGCATAAAAGCAAGTTTGATTCTCAAATAACAGGCAAAAGTAACATGAGACTGAATTTTAACTTTAATTCATTACTAAAAATCTGAAGAGCATTTTGTTTGGGAACAGCATAGAGAAATTGATTTTTTTAACTGTAAAAGTCAAGTATGTATGTTTAAAAATATTGCAACTTTAAATCTTGCATATAACTTATATAGCATTGTGGAGGAAAGCTAAAACACACACACACAACACCCCATACACAAATGATATAAAATAAGGAGGTAGAGCTGGGAATGGTGGCACACACTTTCATTAGGCCTGGGCTACACAGTGAGTTCCAGACCAGCCTGGGCTACAAGTGAGACTCTGCCTAAAAAAGAAAAGAAAAAGGTAGTAGAACTAAATCCAAATACATTACTTACCATTATTCTACCAAATGGGCTGGGAGCGTGGTGGTGTGGTTCAAGTGGTAGTGAGCTCAGGCAAGCACAAAGCCCTAATAATACATACAAACATATATATGTATATGTATATATATATATGTATGTATCAAACAACACTAATGGATTTAAATCCATGTTAAAATTCTCAGATTAGATTACTATTTTAAAGGGACACACCTAAACTTTAAATGACACAAGTATAAAAGTGAAAGAGTGGTTACATCAAAAAAAAAAAAAAAAAAAAACACAGGAGAGCTGGGCACTAGTGGCTCACACTGTAATACTAGCTACAAGGGATGCTGAGATTGGAAGGCTCAAGGTTCAAGGACCGCCCAGGCAAATAGTTCCCGAGAGCCCCATCTCCAAAATAACCAAAGCAAAATGGACTGGAGGTGTAGCTCAAACAGTAGAGCACCTGCTTTGAAAAGCTTTGAAGTCCTAAATTCAAATCCCAGTCCCATACAAAGAAAAGAGCACAGGAGCCAGCTTGGAGGGTTGGTCTCTGGTAGAAAGGTTAAGTATAAAAAGAATAATGACTCTATTTCCAGTTATAGTTGCAGAAGACTCTAATCATACTTTTATTGAAGGAAGAAAGTGTGTTTGGGGGATGGTCTAATTACATCAAGAATTGCATTTAAATACCTGATCTTTCACCATAAGGACACACTAAAGTATCTTCATTGGGCACTCTAAGAGAATTGGTAAACAGGGGGAGATGGAGAGATGGGAAGTCAGGGTCAAGGTGGAAGGGGAGCCAAACTGTGGGACTTAGGTGGTCTAAGAGGATTCAAAAATCAAAGAACAAGCCTATAGGATGTGAATCCTAGGAGAGAGAGAGAGTGAGCAAGAGAGCAAGCACAGACTAAGGATAGAAGGAAAATTAGAAGTTCTGATCCCATGGTGAAAATGAGGGAGTGAATGGGAGACTCCAGTTACTGAGATTGGGCAGCTGCTCCGCAAGGTTTCCAAACCAAGCTCCACCATAGCAACTCTGTGTGTGTTTTGTTTGCTGCAGAATCATCACAGCTAGGTCAGCGTGAAACCTGTGGGAGGCAGGCAATAACTATCTGCTTTGGTGCTCTCGTATGAAATCCTGTATTGTTTTCTCCGCAGCCATGATGAAAAAAAACACTGCACTCCAGTTGAATCATTATCTTCTTTGTCTCTTCTGCTAGCGTGACTCTCAATGCCTTTCTGGGAAGCTGGGCAGGGGTTTAGATGGTATATAGAGGAGGTAGTAAGGCCTGATTCACTCCCTATGCTACTGCTCTCACTGCCCAAATTTTAGGAGCTTATGTCTCTTCATCTACAAGAGTCTGATATAGCAACTGTACTTTACCCCTTTTGTTTCCAGGGTCAAATAAATCGTACGTGAAACATCTGGGTATCCGACGCATCCAATAATATGCTGTATGACACTCTAATATTGCTATTGTAACTACTTCATTTTATTACTACGTTTGCTCCGAGAACTGTATTAAAGAACAGATGCTTAGTTGAGTTTAATTTCTTTTCAATTAAATACCAGGCCCTGGCCCATCCCCCATTACTACTTTTCAAACTTTTTTGGGGGCCTCAGAAGATTTTCACATTCTAGAAAAATATTGAGGACCCAAACTTTTGTTTATGTAGGTTATACCTATAGATATTTGCTATTGTCAAAGTTGAGAAATTAAAATACACCAAATAAAATGATAAATATGTTATATGTATTTATATAAATACTATATTTTACACACAAAAAAAACCTCAGTGCAATGAATAACATTGTTTCACGTTATAGAAGCTTTGGCTTAGTAGAAGACAGCAGAATTCTTTCCTGCTTTTGCTCTTCTTGTTGCTTAAGCATAAGAATGAAATCTGACCTCCTGCAGATATGGTGTTAGAAAAGGAAGTATTCAATAGCCTTTGAGATAATTATGGATTTTCTTTGAAACTACAACACAAATTCAACAAGTGATAGTGTCTTAAAGATTAGTTGTAATATGCAATTTGAAATTATATCAATGAATTTTTCATACTCCGTCACATTAAAATCCATTGGTCTGCATTGAACTTTAGTGACTATTTTACTCATGCATGATTTTATAATATTACACATTGATATTACAAATGGTGCATTTGTTGAGTAATTAAAAGATCTTATAAATGTATTCCATTGTACAGTTGTGATAGAAGAAAGTAAAAAGGTAAAATAACATCTTATTAATGTTATAAAAATAACTTTGACCTCAGGGACCCCCCACGGGTCTGTAGACCTCCCTTTGAGAACTGATGACCTAGGGCATCCAACTTTCATAGTAAGTGCTTTTCCCACCTCTTCCCTCTCTATTATAAACACTTTCTAAGTAGAAGTGAAATACTATATATTCACTTTCCACAGACACATCACCTTCTCATAGCCAATTATTTCCAAAGGTGAAACAAAGGAACAATGAAGCAGGAAAAGAAAATCACAGATGCTCCCTAACTTAAGGTGGTTCAGATTTCAATGGTGAAAAGGGACTATGCATTCAGTAGAAACCATACTTTGAATTTTAAGTTTTGCTCTTTTCCTGGGCTAGCTAATGTGGTACACTATCTGGGCAGGGCAGTGAGTCACAGCCTCCAATCAGCCACGTGCTCACAGGGGAAACAACCCGTTCTCCAAAGTACTGTGTTGCTAAGCTACGATGTTTGGTAGGTTAAGTCCATTAAGTGTGTTTTCAACTTACAATATTTTCAATTTGCCATGGGTTTATTGGGATGTAATTCTATTACAGTAGAGGAGCATCTATAAATCGATAAAAAAATCATAATCACCTTAAGAAGAAAAAAGCACACAGTCCTTAAAAAAGAGATAAGCAAACAATGGAAAGTAATTCAGGAAAACAGAGGGACAAGTTAGTGTTGTTTAAAGTGAGAAATGCCAGGTGAGTAGGTATTAAGAAAGTGGGAGAGATTGATGAGGAAGAGCATGTGTGAATACCTAGAAAGAAGAGGCTCATACAGGTTCAAAGGATCTAGGAAGTCCAGTGTGGCCAGAACACAGAACCAAGGAGGAGAGGGGAGAGCTTGGCAGGTGGCTGACATTCACAAGGACAAGACAGACAAATCAAGCAAACAAACCATTGAGTAAAATATGTTCTCCTTGCTCACCTTCACAAATATATTTTCCCGGTAGTCAATATTCAAGTTTTGAACACTTGCAACACAAAAACATGGCAATGGAAGAAGAACTGGCCCCAGCCCTTCACCCTCATCCTCATCCCTGTCTACAGGTCCCATTTCCAGGCTCTGTTGACACTCTTTGACCAGCAGTCACTCCTTGGCCAGGGGAATGCACACTGGCAGCATGTTTTCCTCTCATGAGAATGAATTCAGGAAAATGTGTGCGGGCTCAGGACCATTTGACAAAAATCCTGTGACCCTTCATACATGGAGCACAATTCAGAAGTGAGCAAGTATTGCAGGTTTTACAGACAAAAAGTTCATGACCAGCTGGGAGGGGCATACACAGAGAGGGGCCCTTATAAAGCCTGGACTTATAAAGCCACAGACTGGTAACAGCAGCATCACCTGGGAACTTGTTAGAAACCACTGTCCCCATCACTGCTCCAGACCTAGTGAATCAAAATCTGTATTTTAACATGATTCCTAGCTGGTTTGTACATCAATTACATTAATCAATTCCTAGCTGGTTTGAGATGCATAATTCAATGAAAGGACTCAGAATGAAAGCTGCTTTTGCCCAGGTCACACTGCAGCACAGCAGCACTGTTCCTGGAAGGCTGCCTAGGCCAGCGTCAGTGACAATATAGGGTAGATCCTGCTGGGGACTCATGGGAGGGTCTGAGCAGTACAGTGACAAGCTCTGAGTGGTTTTTGTTGATTGACTTTTTGTTGTTGCTTTGTTTATTTTTTGGTTTGGGGTTTTTGTTTTGTTTTGTTTTGTTTTGTTTTGTTTTGTTTTGTGATGATGGAGATCAAACCCAGAGTCCTTCTCATGCTAGGCAAGTGCTATACCACTGAGGTACATCCTCAGTCCCAGAAACATGTCTGAATCACTTCTCTAAACAACACTAGCTCCCATTCATTGAGCATTTCATTGCATCAGACTTTGTGATTTTTGGATCCTTAGTTTTCTTGTATTGACAGTGTACTAGATTTATGCAAGGTGCTGCTGGGTGAAGGGGATATAGAACTTCCTTGTACTTTTTCTCCCCAAATTCCTATGAATCTGTAATTATTTCAAAATTAAGAGTCAACTAAATAATGTGACAATTTTTGCTTTCAATATCCAGTACATTTCAAATAATTTTAGAAGAAAATAAACCTATTTCATTAGATATTTACCATATCTGTTGCCCTTTATTCCCTGGTATAATACATTCCACTTTTCTCTCCTACATCATTTCTCCTCAGCTTGAAGAACTTCCTTAAACATTCTGTAGGACAGAATTACTGGCCATGAATTCTTAGAGTTTTGAGAATGTTTTCTCTTCACCTTCATTCTTAAAAGTTATTTCTCCTGAATATAGAACTCTGAGTTGACAATATTTTTCTTTCACCACTTCAATGATTTTTCCCATTGTCTTTGTTTCTAATGAGAAATCCATGATCATTCGATCTTCTCTAATTTATCCATCTTTTCTTATATAGTTTATATTTCAATAATCTTATTAAATAAATATCCCTTTACTCTGAGTCACAAAATGTTCACATATGACTTCTACTATTTACAAAGTTTTAGTTTTTGAAAAATACACAGGAAGCATTTCTCTTTGATATAAAATAAGTCATTTTCCAGCTGAAGTAGGGACATCAGACATAATCTTCCTTGCCTGAAATTATAAAGCAAATCCAGCACCCTTGAAGACATTGCTTCCAGAGAATAACTGGGCCCATCAGCATCCCCTTTCTCATGTAGGCCTTTCATCCAGGTTTTAGAAACCTACATGAACAGAATGGCATCTGAGAATTCCCAGCCAAACTCTTTAATCAACATGAACTTGATGCCAAGGATTCGGCTGGTCTCAGTAAGCATACCTCTCCTTCCTTCTCTCTCCCCAGACCCCTTCTCATGGGGCCCCATACATTTTGCACTTGCTTTAAAGTACCCATTGATTATTGTATCTTATGTTTTAAAATCTACTAAAAAATTCCCATCAAAACAGGAGAGGTTTTAAACTTCAAATCAAATTATTGATTCAAATTATAATAGATAAGCCAAGAACACAAGGTATAGAGCAAGTGAACATGTTTTTCTTGGAGAGAAGTTCTGAAATATAGGAAGATACAAATAGAGAAAGCTCCTTTTAAAAAAGTAAGAATGTTATGGCTCAATATTGTGGGAAAATGGCAAAAAAGAAGCTCATTGTACAGAATTGTAATGTATAAATGTGTGCAGAGATTTATTTATATAAGTTGGATCCTTCTCAAACATGTATGCATTACTTAATAATGTACCTTTGAAATTTATTTGTGTTTGTACATAGTCTTTACCTTTTAAAAATACATGACTGTACAAAAATCAGCTGTGTTTCTACACACTAACAGTAAATAATCCAAAAAAAGATATTAAGAAAACAACTCTACTTACATCACATCAAACTAATAAAATACTAAAGAATGATCTTTACCAAGAACCCAAAAATTTTGTACACTGAAAACTATAAAATGTTGCTGAAGTAAATTAAAGAAGACACAAATAAATGGAAAGACATTCTGGGTGCCTGGATAGGAAGACTTACTATTGGTAAGATGTCAATGCTGCCCACGTGATCTGTAGCTTTAATTCAATCCCTCTAAAAATCCCAGTGGTGTATTTTACAGACATTAAAAAACCTCCTAAACATTCATATAGAATTTCAAGGGATCCCCCAATAGCCAAAACAATCTTGAAAACAATGAACAAAATTGGAGATCTTACACTTCCTAATTTCAAAACCTATATGAATTCTAGTAATCAGTGTGGTGCTGGTATAATGACATACATGTAGAATAATGGAAAAGAGCATAAGGTCCAGAAATACACCCTTGCACAAATGATTTTTGACAAGGTTGCCAAAAGTATTCAATGGGGAAAAGGCATTCTCTTCCACAAATGGTGCTGGAAAAACTGGATATTCACATACATACAAAAGAACCTTACCATATGCAAAAATGAACTCAAAATTGGTCAAAGATATAAATGTAAGAGCTAAAACAATAAAACTTTTAGGAAAAAATGGGGAAAGTTTTATGACGTTTAAGATGGTGATTTCTTGCATTGACGTTAAAATCACAGACAACAAAGTAAAGGTCGATAAACTGGATTACATTAAAATTAAATTTTTTTCTATACTAAAGGATAAAACCAACTGTGAATTGCAACCTATGGAATGGGAGAAAATATTTTCAAATGACATATATGGTAAGGAGTTAATATCCACAATAGATGAAAAAAACCTTAACTAATGGTGCACACATTTAATCCCAGCTAGTATGGAGGCAGATATTGGGAGGATGGTGTTTGAGCCAGCACTGGGAAAATAGTTAGTGAGATCCCATCTTAACCAATAAGTCAGACATAGTGATAAGTGTCTGTAATCCAAGATACATAGGAAGCATAAAAAGGTGGATCACTGTGTGAAGGTCACCTGGATAAAAATTGGAGACCCTACCCAAAAAATCACTGAAGCAAAAAGGACCAGGGGGTGCTTCAAGTGGTAGAGCACCTGCCTTGCAAGTTTGAAGCTTTGACTTCAAGCCCAGTTCCACCAGAAAAACCAACCAAACAAAAATCCAATCTCTAATTCAACAACCAAAAGTCCAGTTAAAACATAGACAAAGGACTTCCACAGATATTTCATCAAAGAAGATATACAAATGGACAACAAGCATATGAAGAATGCTTACAATCATTCATCATCAGGGAAATGTAAATCAAAACCAGTGAGATTCCATTTCACACAGCTAGGATGGCAACTAAAGAAACAGGTACTGGCAAGGATTATGGAGAAATTTGAAACCCTGTGAGAATGTAAAATGGTGCAGCTACTAGGGAAAGCAGTGTAGTGGTGCATCAAACATTAGAGTAGCCCAAAGCCAGGCATGGTATCACAAACCTATAATCCAGCACTCAGGAGAACGAAGTGGGGGATCAAGAAGTTCAGGCCATCCTGGGGTACATAGCGAGCCCCTGTCTCAAAACAAAACAAAAACTAGCAAGGCCCTAGAATGACTATATGATCCAGCAATTCTGCTCGCAGGTGTATACCCAAAGGAACTGGAAGCAGGATCTCAAAGACATTTGTATACCAATGTTCACAGAAGCATTATTCATAATAGACAAAAGGTGGAAGCAACCCAAGTGTCTATCAGCAAATAAATGGATAATAAAACGTGGTATATCCATAAAAAGGAATATTATTCAGTCTTAAAAAGGAAGGATATTCCTGCCACACACAACAACATGGATGAATACTGAGGACCTTACGCTAACGGAAATTGACTATTTGAAAAAGGACAAATCCTGCCTGATTCCCTTCACAGACATGGAAGGTGGGATGGTGGTTTCCAGGGGCTGAGAGGAGAGGGAAATAGAAGTTGTTCAGTGGCTACAGTGTTACAGTTTTACAAGATGACAAGTTGTGGAAATTGGTTGCACAACAATGTGAATGCATTTAAAATGACTGAGCTGTATGCCAAAAATTTGTTAAGATAGTAAATCTACCACATTTAAAAATATATGTAAGTATATATTTTATAAATATATATATTCTTATAGATGTAGGAATGATTATTTTATTACTCTCCTATTGATGAAGGTTTTTAATTCCTAGAAGTAAATATTCTGGACTAAGTGGTATGATATTTATTAAAATAAAAGACACTAAGTACCTCTTACTTCACCAGTTTGCATCTCCTCTAATAGCAAAGAGTGGTGTACATTTCCCCACGTTCAATAAGGCTTAATTTATAACTAAAACCTTTGCCAGTCTTTCAGGAAAAAACCTAACTCATCATTAAATTAATGGACAAATTATGAATTTACTAGCGAAGTTGAGCATTTTTGCCCTTTTAAAAATTATTTTTACTCTCTCTTCTAGACATCACTTTTTCATATCCTCTATGTGATTTTCTTATGGAATGATTTTTTTTATTGTTTCTGTAGAAATTCCTTATAAAGCAGGTGTCAGCTACTAGTGAGTGTCTCTATGAGAAAATACCTGAGAAAACCATATTATAAGAGGAAATGTTTTTTTTAGCTCACAGTTTCAGAGGTTTCAGTCCATGGACATTTGGTATTGTTACTGGGCCATAGTGACTCAGTACATCACAGGGGAGGCAAGGGGAGGAGCAGGGAATGTGGCAGAGCACAGCTGTTCCACTCATAATGGCCAGGAAACAGAGAGAGAAAACAAGGAAGGGCTGGGGACAAGAAATAACCTTCCAGGGCACACCCTCAATGACCTACTTCCTCCAGCTAGGCCTCCTCTCCTGAAGTATTCACTACCTCCTAATAATGCCATCCACTAGCAGCCAAGCCTGTTAACACATCCTCTGGGGGATATTTTAGACCCAAAGCATAACAAAGGAGATATGAATCCTTTTCTTTTTTTTTATTGTTGTGCTAGAGTACATGTAGCATTTACAAAGGTTCTCACACTGTATCTAATATTACCACTTAAACTCACTCCCTCCACCCCTCCACTTTATCCCCCTTCTCCTGATTCCTGGAACTGTTTCAACAGGTATCATTTTGGCATTTACATACTTGTGTAGACATTATTTGCACCATATTCATCCTCCTACCCCTTTCCCTGCCACTTCCCCCCTCCCACTGGTGTCAACCTTAACCCCCTGGGTAGAAAATATACCACCCTCCTATTCTCTGATTTTGTAGAAGAAAAAACATAAAAGATAAAAAGAGAAACCTGGTGTTTTTGCAAGTTTGAGATAAAAGTAGCTACACAGGGAGTTTCTTTGTGTTGTTTCCATGCATGTGTATTACAACCCCAACTGATTCACCTCTTCCAGTCCTCTTCACTCCTCCCTATTTCCCTTCCCATGGGCGCCCCCTGGCCAGTTTAAGATTTCTATATTCATTCCTGTACCATGAGAACATCAACACATCAACTACAAACATTTTTGGTTTCCTTCCCTTGTCCTATCCCTCCTGTGCCTGGCCTCCCCTTAGTGTGACCCGTGTCCCATAATATTACTGCATTTGTTTTAGGTCTATAATTTGCATATGAGGGAGAACTTGCGGCTTTTGGCTTTCTGAGCCTGGCTAACTTCACTTAAGCTGATGTTCTCCAGTTCCATCCATTTACTTGTGAATGACAAAATTTCATTATTCTTTATGGCTAAAATTCCATTGTGTATAAATCCCACATTTTCTTTTCATACATGCAGTCATAATTTCTCTACTCTTATGAAAATTATTTTATCTGATTAAGTGGTTTCTTATTTTTTAAATTTTAATATAAACTTTAAAATTAGCCACTGAAGGGACTGGGAGTGTGGCTCAAGTGGTAGAGCACCTGCTTAGCAAGCACAAGTTCAAGGGCCTGAGTTCAAACCTCAATATGGCCAAAACAAAAAAAAAATAAATAAAATTAGCTGTTGAATTCACCTATAATTATTTGTGACTGCTGGTCACTTATTCTGCTCCTACTGATTGGAAATGTCATCTTTCCATCTCTGCTAGTGCTGTTTTTCTATATTCTTTTTTTTTTTTTTTTTTTTTTTTTTTTTTTCTTCTTTTATTATTCATATGTGCATACAAGGCTTGGTTCATTTCTCCCCCCTGCCCCCACCCCCTCCCTTACCACCCACTCCGCCCCCTCCCGCTCCCCCCCTCAATACCCAGCAGAAACTATTTTGCCCTTATCTCTAATTTTGTTGTAGAGAGAGTATAAGCAATAATAGGAAGGAACAAGGGGTTTTGTTGGTTGAGATAAGGATAGCTATACAGGGCATTGACTCACATTGATTTCCTGTGTGTGGGTGTTACCTTCTAGGTTAATTCTTTTTGATCTAACCTTTTCTCTAGTTCCTGGTCCCCTTTTCCTATTGGCCTCATTTGCTTTAAGGTATCTGCTTTAGTTTCTCTGCGTTAAGGGCAACAAATGCTAGCTAGTTTTTTAGGTGTCTTACCTATCCGCACCCCTCCCTTGTGTGCTCTCGCTTTTATCATGTGCTCATAGTCCAATCCCCTTGTTGTGTTTGTCCTTGATCTAATGTCCACATATGAGGGAGAACATACGATTTTTGGTCTTTTGAGCCAGGCTAACCTCACTCAGAATGATGTTCTCCAATTCCATCCATTTACCAGCGAATGATAACATTTCGTTCTTCTTCATGGCTGCATAAAATTCCATTGTGTATAGATACCACATTTTCTTAATCCATTCGTCAGTGCTGGGACATCTTGGCTGTTTCCATAACTTGGCTATTGTGAATAGTGCCGCAATAAACATGGATGTGCAGGTGCCTCTGGAGTAACAGTCTTTTGGGTATATCCCCAAGAGTGGTATTGCTGGATCAAATGGTAGATCGATGTCCATCTTTTTAAGTAGCCTCCAAATTTTTTTCCAGAGTGGTTGTACTAGTCTACATTCCCACCAACAGTGTAAAAGGGTTCCTTTTTCCCCGCATCCTCGCCAACACCTGTTGTTGGTGGTGTTGCTGATGATGGCTATTCTAACAGGGGTGAGGTGGAATCTTAGTGTGGTTTTAATTTGCATTTCCTTTATTGCTAGAGATGGTGAGCATTTTTTCATGTGTTTTCTGGCCATTTGAATTTCTTCTTTTGAGAAAGTTCTGTTTAGTTCACATGCCCATTTCTTTATTGGTTCATTAGTTTTGGGAGAATTTAGTTTTTTAAGTTCCCTGTATATTCTGGTTATCAGTCCTTTGTCTGATGTATAATTGGCAAATATTTTCTCCCACTCTGTGGGTGTTCTCTTCAGTTTAGAGACCATTTCTTTTGATGAACAGAAGCTTTTTAGTTTTATGAGGTCCCATTTATCTATGCTATCTCTTAGTTGCTGTGCTGCTGGGGTTTCATTGAGAAAGTTTTTACCTATACCTACTAACTCCAGAGTATTTCCTACTCTTTCTTGTATCAACTTAAGAGTTTGGGGTCTGATATTAAGATCCTTGATCCATTTTGAGTTAATCTTGGTATAGGGTGATATACATGGATCTAGTTTCAGTTTTTTGCAGACTGCTAACCAGTTTTCCCAGCAGTTTTTGTTGAAGAGGCTGCTATTTCTCCATCGTATATTTTTAGCTCCTTTGTCAAAGATAAGTTGCTTATAGTTGTGTGGCTTCATATCTGGATCCTCTATTCTGTTCCACTGGTCTTCATGTCTGTTTTTGTGCCAGTACCATGCTGTTTTTATTGTTATTGCTTTGTAATATAGTTTGAAGTCAGGTATTGTGATACCTCCTGCATTGTTCTTTTGACTGAGTATTGCCTTGGCTATTCGTGGCCTCTTGTGTTTCCATATAAATTTCACAGTAGATTTTTCAATCTCTTTAATGAATGTCATTGGAATTTTGATGGGAATTGCATTAAACATGTAGATTACTTTGGGGAGTATCGACATTTTTACTATGTTGATTCTACCAATCCATGAGCATGGGAGATCTCTCCACTTTCTATAGTCTTCCTCAATCTCTTTCTTCAGAAGTGTATAGTTTTCCTTGTAGAGGTCTTTCACATCTTTTGTTAGGTTTACACCTAGGTATTTGATTTTTTTTGAGGCTATTGTAAATGGAATTGTTTTCATACATTCTTTTTCCGTTTGCTCATTGTTAGTGTATAGAAATGCTAATGATTTTTCTATGTTGATTTTATATCCTGCTACCTTGCTATAGCTATTGATGATGTCTAGAAGCTTCTGAGTAGAGTTTTTTGGGTCTTTAAGGTATAGGATCATGTCGTCTGCAAATAGGGATATTTTGACAGTTTCTTTACCTATTTGTATTCCTTTTATTCCTTCTTCTTGCCTAATTGCTCTGGCTAGGAATTCCAGTACTATGTTGAATAGGAGTGGAGATAGTGGGCATCCTTGTCTGGTTCCTGATTTTAGAGGGAACGGTTTTAATTTTTCTCCGTTAAGTATAATGCTGGCTGTAGGTTTGTCATATATAGCTTTTATAATGTTGAGGAACTTTCCTTCTATTCCTAGTTTTCTTAGAGCTTTTATCATGAAATGATGTTGGATCTTATCAAAGGCTTTTTCTGCGTCTATTGAGATGATCAAGTGGTTTTTGTCTTTGCTTCTGTTAATGTGGTTTATTACGTTTATTGATTTTCGTATGTTGAACCACCCCTGCATCCCTGGGATGAAGCCTACCTGGTCGTGGTGGATAATCTTTTTGATGTGTTGCTGAATTCGGTTTGCCATTATTTTGTTGAGGATTTTTGCATCAATGTTCATTAAGGAGATTGGCCTATAGTTCTCCTTTTTGGAGGTGTCTTTGCCTGGTTTTGGGATAAGTGTAATAGTGGCTTCATAAAATGTGTTTGGCAGTTTTCCTTCCCTTTCTATTTCATGGAACAGTTTAAGGAGGGTTGGTATCAGTTCTTCTTTAAATGTCTGATAGAATTCAGCAGAGAATCCATCAGGTCCTGGACTTTTCTTTTTGGGGAGACTCTTGATTGCTGCTTCAATTTCATTTTGTGTTATAGGTCTATTCAGGTGATTAATTTCCTCTTGGTTCAGTTTTGGATGATCATATGTATCTAGAAATCTGTCCATTTCTTTTAGATTTTCAAATTTATTTGAATATAGGTTCTCAAAGTAGTCTCTGATGATTTCCTGGATTTCCATGTTGTTTGTTGTTATCTCCCCTTTTGCATTCCTGATTCTACTAATTTGGGTTTTTTCTCTCCTCATTTTAGTCAGGTTTGCCAGGGGTCTATCGATCTTGTTTATTTTTTCAAAGAACCAACTTTTTGTTTCATTAATTCTTTGTATGGTTTTTTTGGTTTCTATTTCGTTGATTTCAGCTCTTATTTTTATTATTTCTCTCCTTCTATTTGTTTTGGGATTTGCTTGTTCTTGTTTTTCTAGGAGTTTGAGATGTATCATTAGGTCATTGATTTGGGATCTTTCAATCTTTTTAATATATGCACTCATGGCTATAAACTTTCCTCTCAAGACTGCCTTAGCTGTGTCCCATAGGTTCCGGTAGGTTGTGTTTTCATTTTCATTGACTTCTAGGAACTTTTTAATTTCCTCTTTTATTGCATCGATGATCCATTCTTCATTAAGTAATGAGTTATTTAGTTTCCAGCTGTTTGCATGTTTTTTGTCTTTACTTTTGTTGTTGAGTTCTACTTTTACTGCATTGTGGTCAGATAGTATGCACGGTATTATTTCTATTTTCTTATATTTGCTGAGGCTTGCTTTGTGCCCTAGGATATGATCTATTTTGGAGAAGGTTCCATGGGCTGCTGAGAAGAATGTATATTGTGTAGAGGTTGGATGAAATGTTCTATAGACATCTACTAGGTCCACTTGATCTATTGCATATTTTAGATCTTGGATTTCTTTATTGAGTTTTTGTTTGGATGACCTATCTATTGATGATAATGGAGTGTTAAAGTCTCCCACAACCACTGTGTTGGCGTTTATATATGCTTTTAGGTCTTTTAGGGTATGTTTGATGAAATTGGGTGCGTTGACATTGGGTGCGTACAGATTGATGATTATTATTTCCTTTTGGTCTATTTCCCCTTTTATTAGTATGGAATGTCCTTCTTTGTCTCGTTTGATCAATGTAGGTTTGAAGTCTACTTTGTCAGAGATAAGTATTGCTACTCCTGCTTGTTTTCGGGGGCCATTAGCTTGGTAAATCTTCTTCCAGCCTTTCATCCTAAGCATATGCTTATTTCTGTCGGTGAGATGAGTCTCCTGTAAGCAACAAATTGTTGGATCTTCTTTTTTAATCCATTTTGTCAAACGGTGTCTTTTGATGGGTGAATTAAGTCCATTGACATTAAGTGTTAGTACTGATAGGTATGTGGTGATTCCTGCCATTTAGTTATCTTAGTTGTTTGAAGGTTTGATTGTGTGTACCTAACTTGATGTTACTCTCTACTGTCTTGCTTTTTCTTATCCTGTGGTTTGGTGCTGCCTGCCTTTTCATGGTTAAGTTGGGTGTCACTTTCTGTGTGCAGGATCCCTTGCAGAATCTTTTGTAATGGTGGCTTTGTGGTCACATATTGTTTTAGTTTCTGCTTATCATGGAAGACTTTTATTGCTCCATCTATTTTGAATGATAGCTTTGCTGGGTAGAGTATCCTGGGGTTGAAGTTATTTTCATTCAGTGCCCGGAAGATCTCACCCCACGCTCTTCTTGCTTTTAATGTTTCTGTTGAGAAGTCTGCTGTGATTTTGATGGGTTTACCTTTGTATGTTACTTGTTTTTTCTCTCTTGCAGCCTTCAATATTCTTTCCTTAGTTTCTGAACTTGTTGTTTTAATGATGATATGTCGTGGAGTAGTTCTATTTTGATCTGGTCTGTTTGGTGTCCTGGAGGCCTCTTGCATTTGTATGGGAATATCTTTCTCTAGATTTGGGAAATTTTCCATTATTATTTTGTTGAATATATTACGCATTCCCTTCGCTTGCACCTCTTCTCCTTCTTCGATGCCCATGATTCTCAAGTTTGGTCTTTTGATGGAGTCGGTGAGTTCTTGCATTTTCTTTTCACAGGTCTTGAGTTGTTTAATTAATAGTTCTTCGGTTTTTCCTTTAATTACCATTTCATCTTCAAGTTCTGAGATTCTGTCTTCTGTTTGTTCTATTCTGCTGGATTGGCTTTCCGTTTTGTTTTGCAGTTCTGTTTCGTTCTTTTTTCTGAGGTTTTCCATATCCTGGCTGTTTTCTTCTTTATTGTTGTCTATTTTTGTCCTGAGTTCATTTATCCATTTATTCATTGTGTTCTCTCTTTCACTTTGGTGTTTATACAGTGCTTCTATGGTTTCCTTTATTTCTTCTTTTGCTTTTTCAAATTCTCTATTTTTATTGTCTTGGAATTTCTTGAGTGTCTCCTGTACATTTTGGTTGACCCTATCCAGTATCATCTCTATAAAATTCTCATTGAGTACTTGTAGTATGTCTTCTTTTAAATTATTCTTGTAGGCTTCATTGGGTCCTTTGGCATAGTTTATCTTCATTTTGTTGGAGTCTGGCTCTGAGTTTCTGTTCTCTTCATTCCCCTCTGGTTCCTGTACTAATTTTTTGCTGTGGGGAAACTGGTTTCCTTGTTTTTTCTGTCTTCCTGTCATTGTCCTTGGTGTTGTTACTGTCCCTGTACTGTGTGTAATTAAGTATTTTCTAGCTTGTAATAATAACAATGGTAATATTGAGAACGGAAGAGTGAGCTGAGATGGAAAGCAAGAAGTTAAAGAAAAGGGGAAAACAAATATACAGACAAGAGGGAGAAAGCAGAACAAGGTATCAGACAAGAGAGTTTCAAAGGTATAAACAGGGAGTGTTAGTGTACTAATCGACAGTAAGCTGAACAGACAATAGAGAGACAGAGAGAGGATTGAAAATCAAAGATAAAAAAAATAAAAAATAAGTATATGAAAGTAATATCTATTTATAAAAATGAATTAAAATAAAATGGAAAATAGGAAATTAAAAAAAAAAAAAAAAACCAAAAAACTTCCAAGTTTATATGCAATGCAATTTCAGTCTTAATAATTTGGATGTCCGTCTTAATCTCCAGTCCTGGAGTTGGTGCCTCAGATGTTGTTCTGTAGTTGTCTCATCAAAGGGGATGCATAAAGTAGAACAAAACTACACTCACACACACACAGAAGAAAAAATTAAAAAAAAGCCCCACCAAGTGTCCCCAGTTCAAATGCAATAGTTTCAGTAAGTTTTTCGGCTTGCAGGTGTAATTCGGTTGTTCTCTCATCAAAGGTAGGGAGAAAAAGAAAAAAAACAGCGTCTGGAGGCAGTTCTGAGAGTGGTATCTGCAACTGTGGCTCGCCTGCCTGCTGCTCTCAGCCTGTAGCTGGCGGCGTTATTTATGCAGATCTCTGGGGTGAGCTTAGCACTCACCTGGTCCCACAGGCTTTGTTTGCTCAGAGTTCTCCTGTGCGGGGGAGGGGGGCCTCTGCTACAGGCTTTTCCCTTTCCAAGCACTGGGAAAGGTGACACTGCCCCGCGTTGTCAGGCCTGCGTGTTTATTTACAGTTCACGTGGGAAGTGGGTCTTCCCTCCTCTCACAAGCGTCCCTGCTCCTGGTTGCTGGCGCGCCCCGCTCCCGCCAGAGCCTCTCCGGCCAGCCCGGCTCGTTTATTTACAGTCCCGGGAAGGATTCCCTTCCCCCAATCTTCAGCGCTCAGGGCGCCCCACCCTCTTTCCAGCGTGCCTTAACTGTTCTTATTGCTTAGTACTCAGTTTCTCTTTTTTTCCCGGGTGGAGGTCAGTCTGTCCAGGGGGCTATGCTGCTCTGGCCCAGGCTTGTCTGTGGGGGAACCGCGGTACTGCGAAGCTCACCTGGTCCGCGTCTTCCCAAGCCGTATGGGCGCCGGCCACTGGCGGCCCGGGGGCCTCCTCGGTTCTCCGTTTAACGTGAAGTGGAGATTCTCTGCGCCGGCTGGAGATGTGGAGGAGTCAAAGTTATGCCTTTTCTCGGTGATTATGCCTGCAAAGTGTGTCTCCAGCGTCTCTCCAAGATTTCACTATAGGAGGCTCGCTTTCTGCTTCCTACCTCTAGCCGCCATCTTGGAATCCCTCCTGTTTTTCTATATTCTATTCTAATGATAAATTACTCATTTTGGCACCAATTCTGCAGTGCTCCATATATTACCTATTTAGGATATGCATTGCTAGATGGCTTTCTAACCCGGTTGACTTCTTTTTTGTTTTTGGCTGTGTTCTGGGAAAGGACATATAGATTATTTTTTTCTTTTCTTTTTTTTTTCTTTTTGTTCCTTATTTTTGGGAGGGAGGATGTGGAACTGGAGTTTGAACTTTGGGCTTCGCACTTGTAAAACAGGCTCTTTACCACTTGAGCCCCACCTTAAGTGGGGCTAAGTAACCCAATCTGCCCTCAAATTCTTGATCTTCCTACCTAGCCTTCCAAGTGCTAGGATTAAAGATGTGTACTGCATGCTTCTTTTTATTTTTTGTAGCACAAAGTTATCAGAATCTGAAGCCCTTAATGCCTGATGCTATCTCAGCATGCTCTTTCATGCTCATCTTTTTATCTACTCTAGAACTCAGTATGGTACAATGTATGTAGTGGGTGTTGAAAAGATATTTACTGAAAAAAATGACAAGCCCTTTCCAGTGGGATTTAGGAGATGCAAAATAATATGTAACATACTAAATACAAGACTGTTGTTCACCATACCTCACACTGTACATGGTTAAGAATTTTGCAGAAAATCCCAAGAGAATAGTAATATGGAAATAGAGGCTGCAGAAACATGAAAAGAACTGAGTGAACAAAATAAAGTCCAGAAAAATTGTATATATGATGAAGATTAAAGATAGGTAGCAGTTAGCCATTGCTGTTTAATACAACCTCAGTGATTTAAAATAATAAGCCTTTGTTGATTGTGAATCTACAAGCCAGCTGGGTAGTTCTGGTCTTGGCCGGACTCTCTTGCATGTTTAAGGGTTGGCTGGGTGTGAACTTGTTTTAAAATAGCCTGGGTTGGGAATGTGAACTCTTCTCTGTGAGGTCTCTCGTGCTCCAACAGGTCAATCTGGGCTTGTGAGCAGGAGCATAATATATGGCCTCTTGAAGCCGGCATATATCACTTCAGATTATCACTCTCTCTGACTTAAGAAGGTGTGATTGGAAATGAAAGAAGGGCAACAAGAAGGAAAAGACAGAGAAAAATAGGCCTCATAGTACATGATCTGCAAAATGACTCAATACCTTAGCTCTTCGTTTTCATTTTATAACTGTGAAAACTGATTCTCTCTCTCTGAACAGACATTTACGTGTTGCCAAATTTCCAATAAATAGAAACATGTGTTTCCTGAGATCATAGCAGCCTGGATGGTCAAGTAGCTGAAATGTGTTCTGTCTCTAAACTCAAACTTATATTCTTCTCCCTTTTCCCATCTTTTACAATAGTCACATAAAATATTGTATTTCACTTTATGTATTAATAAAGTCACAACATGTTTGTGAGTTCTAATTAACTAATAAGGTACTCTGAAATCCCCCCAAACAAAATAAATTTTATATATGATTTATATATTTTATATATTTTTTCAATGAATTTAGCAGAGATAAACCCCCCTTTTACTGCAAATAACACCTTTGCCTCTTTGCTATACTACTTGTTTCTTATGCATATTTTGTTACATTTGGAGTTTGAACTCAGGGCCTCACACTTGCAAGGCAGGTGCTTTTACCACTTGAGCCACTCCATCAGCCCTGGTTTATAGTTAAGTTTCAGAAAGAAATGTACTAGGAGTTGGATGACATATGTGGACATGAGTGATGTGTACATCAATGTACTAAATCTTCCTTTTCACACTACTTTGAAAAATAACTTGGCTCTTCATTTGTAAATCAAAGACCTTCAGAATTTTCATTTTTCCTTATTTAATACCAAATTGACCTGTAGTTTCTTTCTTGTTTTTTGTTTTGTTTTGGTTGGTTGGTTTTTGAAGGGCTGGAGATCAAACCCAGGGCCTTGTGCATCCTAGGCAAGCACTGCACCACAGACCTACATTCCCAGTCTATAGTTTCTTTTTTTAATTTTCAATTCAGCCAAAGCTGACTGAAAATACATTTGAGCATATAATTTCAATTTCCACAGCAACCTTGATGAACAGACTGCCCCTTGTATCTCAGCCTGAGTGATGCCAGCAGGCGCTTGACACCACAGGGTCAAGCCAGTCACAGTGAGTACCATTCCCTGTTTCCAATGCCCACTCTGTAATCTGTCCCTCTTCTCCTAGAAGCCCTCTTGTCCTCCCCCTCAAAAGAGTATGGTTACAAGGTTCAAGTAAAAGTAAGCCAACTAGAAATGGCTAAGTACTTTGAGTGCTGATTTTATTGAGCTGGGTTTTTCTGGAATAGAATCAGGAATTTTAGTGGGAAAGACTTGGTGGTATATTCATCATGTCCCACCATAGAAATAGATAATTTTAAAGTGGTTATACTGAAACACCAATATTCACAAATCAGCTTTAATTATTATGAAGGATGTATCCAACTTTAGACTGTGCATTTGCTACTTTATAGGATCCGGCAGCCCTGGGAAGCTGGGCACATGAAACCCTCTGTCCACTTCTTCCAGCCACTCACTTGAGTGAACACAATTTCTCCTCATAACAGTTCCATCTCAGGGTGGATGCATTCTTCTCTTTTTGAAAAAAACAATTGCTAAAGATTGCATTTTATAGCATAGAAAATTTGAAATATAAAGAAAACCAGAAACAGTAGCATAATGAAATTCCATGAATCCCTCACCAATCTTATTAAGTATATTTTTCATTTAGCATACTGTTGTGTAAGTTCAACCACGTTGTAAAATGTACCTGTAATACGGTCCTTTTTATCACTGAGTAACACTTGATTGCATGAATATACCAACTTTTGTATAGCCATTGCACAATAGGGACATGTGAATTGTCGTCAGCTTTTAGCTCTCCTGAGCATTGCTGCTATGAATAGGGTATGTATCTTTTCATGGATTCATGCTCTCATTTTTTTGGGGTAGATTCCAAGGAGTGGAATTGCTGACTCATATGGCAAGCTTATGTTAAACTTAAAAAAAAACTGCAAAATTGTCTTCCTACATGGTTACACTGTTTACATTCCCATCAGAAATATATGAGGGTTCTAATTTCTCCATTTCCTTTGCATGTCCATTAATAGTCTTTGAGGAAATGTTTGTTCAAATTTTTTGACCATTTTTAACTAGGATGTTTGCTTACTTTTTGAGTTGTAAGAGTTTGTTATATAGTCCAGATGCAGCTCCTTTCTAGAAATGGGGGATTTTCCTTCTGCCTGAAGAATGTTTTTTAACTAATCCTGTAGAGCAGGTCTTCCAAATGAAGGGAGTGGATAACTGATAGAGTGGCTCAAGTGGCAGAGCACCTCCTTATTAAGTGCAAAGCCCTGGGTTCAAAAAAAAAAAAAAAAAAAGGAAGTGAGTGGACTAGACAGTTTTCTTCAAAGTAGTGTGCCTGATCCTCAGGGTATAATAATCGTCTGAATCAAGAACAAAAGTGGGGAGGGGAGGTCGCTGCTCAGTGAGGGAGCATGAAGCTTAAAAAGAGAATGATGTGGGTGCACTCCTGATCTCGTCACACGTTCATACAATGTTTATTCCTGAACTCCTGCTTTCTGTTACTCATGTGCCAAGTCCCTTGTCCACCCAGACTCATGACCATTCATCCTGGACATTCCTCCCTAACTCAGTAACAAGTTTTCCTTTGTCAAGCACCTACTGAACTGGTGCTACACTAGACACATTGCATATGCTGGTCTCTCTATCATGCAGTTGGAAAAAAGGGGGAAATTGAGGTTCTGGGGCAAAGTGAGTTGTCACAGAGATAATAAGTGGTACAGCTTGAATTAAAACTCCAGCATTTTTTTGTGGGGGGGAGTACTTAGAATTGAATCAGTGCATGCTAGACAAGCCCTCTACCATTTGAGCCATACCCAAGCCCTGTTTTTGTTTTTTGAGGTGGGGTTCTTCTTGTTGCACAGACTGGTCTTGAACTGTTGGGCTCAAGTCATACTCCTGCCTCAGCTTCCTAAGTAGCTAGTACTATAAGTATGTACTACTGCATCCAGCTCACAGTTTTGCTCTTAACCTTTATACTATAGAGCTCAAACAGAAGGTTCTTATCCAGACAAACTCCTTGCTTAGAGTCTTACCTAGCAAAGCCAGCAGTCTAAGATAGCTTGGGATTGCAGGGCCTCTCCAGTAGGGTAGACTTTGCATTCATCTGACCAAAGGACTGATTGATGCCAGACCATTTAGGAGAAAGGACTTCATGCCTCTTGTAGATGAGTCTTGTTTTTCTTTTGTCTGCTTTTAACCCAAATATTGGGGTCAGTGTTACTTTGATTTCAAAACTAAAGTTTTTTCTCAAGTATAGTTCAGCACTGCAGTTAGCCACATAACTGGGGAGGGGCCTCCTAGTCCCTTAAGAGGCCAATGAAACTCCAAAATTCCCTTTTCCTGAGACTACTTTAAACTTCTATTAAAGAGAGAAATAGTAGCATTTGGGAATCATCTATTTTTTTTGTTTGTTTGTTTTGAGGCAGGTGTCTGTGTAGTTTAGGCTGGCCTCAAACTCGTGATCCTCTTGCCTCAATCCGAAGTGCTGGGATTACAGATGCACACCACCATGCTTGGTTAAGGGGCATCTACTTTTAATAATGAGAGGAGGTTATGAGGAAATCTTTTTACTCACATTTTGAGGAGGAATCACTATCACCATTAGTTTTAATATACAAGAATTCAGACATAGAGGTAGACTGGCATAGGAAAATATAAGACAGATTTTTGAAGAAGGGATGAAAAAACTGGCAAAATCAGTAGTCAAACTTTTTTGTGGTATGAGGGTTGAACACAGGGCCTCCTGCTTGCTAGGCAGATAGATGCTCAACCACTTGAGCCACACTGCTAGCCCTTTTTGCTTTACTTGTTTTTTAGATAAGTTCTTCCTTTATGCTCAGGATGACCTAGAATGCAATCCTTTTATTTGTGCTTCTCCGCATCGCTGGGATGATAGACGTACCACTATGCCTAGCTTCAATTGGTTGAGATGGGGGTCTCCAGAAATTTTTTCCTAGGTTAGCCTTGAACTGTAATCCAACCAATCTCTGCATCCTGAGTAGCTAGGATTGCAGGTTTGAGCTACCACACCCAGCTTCTTCTTTCAGGAATTAAATTTAATCAAGGGAAGATTGGGACTGTGCCTCAGGGTAGAGCACTTGCCTAGCATGCACAGGCCCTGGATCTGATCCCCAGAAACTATAATTTGAATAATTTGGTGGCACACATACAATAATAATCTGGAGCAGCTTTTGTTGTGGGAGACTAAGAGAGACACTGACAGCAGAAAGTGTCCAGGTCTCTGTTACCTATCAAATTCAGGGTCACCACAGGGACCTTGAAAGGTGGATTGTAGTCTTGGAATAGAGACACTGGCCCTTTGGCTATGAGGAGTTTTGTTTGGTTTTGCACTTTTAAAAAGATTATTGTTGTGTTGGGGTACATTGTGGCATTTACAAAAGTTTTGACAATATATCAAATATATCATAGTTGAATTCACCCCCTCTATCATTCTCCTTTATCCCCCATTCCTGGAATAGTTTCATCAGGTCTCATTTTTCCATTTGCATACATGGTTTTACACTTTTAATTTTTAATAGACTTTCTTTTATAGAGCAACGTTAGGTTCAAAGCAAACTTGAGCAGCCCATACAAAGAGTTCCTATGTACCCCTTATCCTCATCTATACACAGCCTGCCCTACCATCAACATCTGCCACCAGAGTGTATATGTGTTATAATGAAACTACATTGACACATCATTATTACTTGAAATTCATAGTTTACTAGGAACAGAAGGAATGTACCTCAACATAATAAAGGCTCTATATGACAGTCCTATGGCCAACATCATACTAAATAGGAAAAACCTGAAACCATTTCCTCTAAAGTCAAGAATGAGACAAGGGTGTCCACTCTCTCCACTCTTATTCAACATAGTCTTAGAGTTCCTAGCCAGAGCAATAAGAGGAAAAAGAAATAAAAGGAATACAAATACGAAAGGAAGAAGTCAAACTATCCCTATTTGCAAATGACATGATCTTATCCCTAAATGATTCAAAAATCTCCACCAAAAACTTCTTAGACATCATAAAAACCTTCAGCAAAGTAACAGGATACAAAATCAATTTACAAAAATCAGTAGCCTTTCTATACACCAACAATGAACAGACTGGGAAAGAATAAAGGAAAATAATTCCATTTACAATAGCCTCAAAAAATACCTAGAAATAAACACAACAAAGGATGTGAAAGACCTCTACAATGAAGACTATAAACAATTGAAGAAAGAAATTGAAGAAGACTACAGAAGATGGAAAGATCTCCCATGCTCATGAATTGGCAGACTCAATATTGTGAAAATGGCTATGTTACCAAACACAATCTACATTTTCAATGCAATCCCCATCAAAATTCCAATGACATTCATCACAGAAATTTAAAAATCAACCCTAAAGTTCATTTGGAAGCACAAAGACCACAAATAGCCAAGGCAAGACTGAGCAAAAAGAACAATGCTGGAGGTATCACAATACTCGACTTCAAACTATATTACAAAGCAGTAGCAATAAAAATAGCATGGTACTGGCACAAAAACAGACATGAAGACCAGTGGAATAGAATAGAGGACCCGGATATGAATCTACACAGCTATGCTCACCTAATTTTCAACAAAGGTGCCAAAACATACAATGGGGAAAAGACAGCCTCTTCAACAAATGTTAATGGGAAAACTGGTTATCTGCCTGCAAAAAACTGAAACTAGATCCATGTCTTTCACACTGTACAAGTATCAACTCAAAGTGGATTAAGAACCTTCATATAAGACCTGAAACTTTGAAACTAGTACAGGAAACAAACTGGAATTGATAGGTATAGGCAATGACTTCCTCAGTAGAATGCAGATGGCTCAACAACTAAGAGAAAGGATGGACAAATGGGACTACATGCAATTATAAAGCTTCTGCACAACAAAAGAAATGGTCACCAAATTGAAGAGGAGACTCATAGAATAGGAGAAAATCTTTGCCAGCTATACATCTGACAAAGGAATATACAGGAAGTTCAAAAAACTTAACTCCCCCTAAAATCAATAACCCAATGAAAAAATGGGCAAACGAACTGAACAGTGCTTTTTCAAAACAAGGAGTCTAAATGGCCAAAAAAAAACCACATGAAGAAATGCTCAACATCTCTGGCCATAGAGGAAATGCAAATCAAAACCATATTAAGATGCCACCTCACCATCAAGAATGTTAGATGGCTACCATCAAGAACACAAACAATAACAAATGTTGGCTTGGGTGTTGGGGAAAAGGAACCCTCATACACTGTTGGTGGGAATGTAAATTAGTACAACCACTTTGGAAGAGAAGAAGAAAGAGGAGGGGAAGAAGGTGACACAAATTACTAGTATCATGAATGAAAAGAGATTTTACTATCAATTTTATAGAACTAAGAAGCATTATACAGGAATACTGTTACATTATACGCCAACAAAAAAGTAACTTAGGTGAAATGGACAAATTCCTGGAAAGATAAAACACCAAATTTGACTCAAGAAGAAATAGAAAAGCTGTGACTAAGGTGAAATCTACCAGGAAGATTAGTAATCAAAAACTTTTAAAACTTCTAAATTCTACTAAGCATTTAAGAAGAATTAACACCAACCCTTAACCAATTCTTGCAAAGAAACAGAAGAAAATGGAATACTTCCTAACTTGTCCTATGAGACCAATATTACCCTGATACCAAAACTGAACAAAAACATACAAACAAAATTATAGACTAACATCTCTTCTGAGTATAGATGCAAAAAACCCTTGGTATAATACTCACAAACCAAATCCAGCAACATGGGTAATATACCATGATCAAATGAGATTTATTCAGGAGTGGAAATTTGGTTTAACATATAAAAACTGATCAATGTAATACACACTATTAATATAATAAAGGACAAAAAAACCATCATCTCAAGAAGCACAGAAAAGAATCTGAAAAAAAGTTCATATCCTTTCATCGTAAAGACACTCAACAAACTAGAACAAACAACCAAACTCATCTATGAAAATCTGAGACACCATACTCCTCAATGAAAGACAATGCTTTCCCTCTCTGGGCAGGATAGTCAGGGATGGCCCTCTCATCATTCTGTTCAAAATAACACTGAAGGTTCTCAGCAAGGCAAAGGCAAGAAAAGGAATAGAAGGCAACTAAATTGGAAAGGGAGAAATAAAAATGTCTATATTTTGGCTGAATGCAGTAGATCACATTTAAAACCCCTGTTTCTTGGGATAGAGAGATAGCAGGATTGCAGTTTGAGTACAGCCTGGACAAAAAAGTTAGTGAGATTCTATCTCAGTGAACAAGCTGGACATGGAGGGTTACTTTTGTAATCCCAGTTACACAGGAGTCAGAGGCAGGAGGACTGCACTCCAAGGCTGGCCGTGGGCAAAAGTGCAAGACCCTATCTGAAAAATAACTAAAGCAAAAGGGTCAGTGGCATGGCTCAAGTGGTAAAGCACGTGCCTAGCATGTGGAAGACATTGAATTCAAACCCCAGTAGCACACTCAAAAAAAAACACCTGTATTTACAGATGTAATGATATTGTACATAGAAAATCCTAAGAAATCCACAATAAAATTATATAACTAGTAAACAAATTCAGCAAACTTTCAGAATACAAGATCCATATTAAAATTTTTTACAGTTTTCATCTGCTAAGTTATTCATGGACACACATACAGTGGAAATGGAAATTCAGTGACTATTAATTACAACAAGATTTATCTTGTTTAGTTTAAATACTCTCAAATACATTCAAATAACAGCTGGCACTGTTGAGTATTTGTGGTGGACATTACTCCTGTGTTTCATATGTATTGATGCATTGTTACACACGGTCACACCAAGTACCATTCCCATATCACAACTGGGAAACTGAGGTACAGAGTAGTTAAAGCAATTTGGTCAAAGCCACATACCTAGAAATAAGAAAAGTCAGGATTAATAATTTCTTTCCTTAGAAGATAGCCAAATGATTTTATTTGAAGAGGGTAAGATAAAAGAAAACAAGTTGTGGAGGAAAGGTCTGTGTCTTTCCTCTTATTAATTTACTAGTGAGCTGTGTGATAGTGGGTGAGCAATTTGCCTTCTCTGACTCTGTCTCTTCATCAGTAAAAGGAGGAGGTTGAACTAAATAACAAAGCCTCCCATTACCTTTAATTCTCTCCACATGACTTACTTTCTGCTTGATTTTTGAATGGTAAACTCTCCCTTCCCAGCCACCTGGGAAAGGCAAGGGCCAGGGGAGGACAGCTGCTGACTTGTCATGACAAGAAACAGGAGAAGCAGAAACAAGACAGCATGTCACTTGCACAAGCTGCTGCTTCAGCCAGTGCGTTTAGGTGAGAAGCATGGTTATAATTAGAACAGCAGCCCACACGGGGTGCTACACCAACCTCCTGAGCACAGCTGGACCTGTCCGGGGCCCACGTGGGACTAAGAGGCTGCTCTGGCCTTGAAATGATCCTTCTTCAAAGGGGTTTTCTCCTTCCTCCAGGAAAAGAAAACCCAGTGCTAGAAAACCCCACTTCCCATCCAGTTTTCCCTGCTCAATGCCACTGCAGGAGAAACCAAACATTGATACATACAGGGAGGGAAGAAGTCGTAACTCAGCCTGGTCACACTGCCCCTAGTGATAAGAGTTTTATTTTTAACTTCGAAACACTTGAACTATTTCTGTTGAAGTTTTCTCCCTTTCCTTGCCTTCTTTCCTTTGCTGCAGCCTATTCACCCACAGCTACCTCTGAGGATTGGTTTGATCACCATTGAGGGACACTGGAGCTGTGGATGCTGACTCAGCCAGTGCTAGTAAGGTAAGCTTCTCAAACACCAGCAGGTGCATACACCTGGGACATTTGGACTATTAACATGGGACAGAGGCTTGCTATGTGCATCACCTTTGTGCCCCGAGGAAGAGGGTTGTTCAGCAAACTCCGTCTATATGGAGGGGAGGTGGGAAAGGTTAGCAGAAAATGAGACCTGGCCATGTGTAAACTCCTGTTTCACATTTTAACGCTGAGAGCAGGTTAGAATTTAGGCTGCTTTCTGACAGCTTTCTGACAGCTTAGGTTCTTTCTCCTATAATCAACCAGTGATAACCTTGAAAGTTACACAGTGGTAATGGGGAGTGAGGAGTGATTGGGTGAGGGGGGGCATGTGGTAAGGAAATAAGTGGAAAGCCCAGAACCCAGAATTCTGAAGTCTAAATGTTTCTCTGTGATATTTGTAAGTCATTCTCGTGTGGTTTAAATTCCATCTACTGTGCCACACTACTGGTTAATGTAACACAGATGTACTTAACTGCGTGCACTATTTAAACTCTGTCTGCAGTTTGAAACCCGTTTTGCTCTAGCAGTATTCCCCAAATGCAGCTCTTTCCTCCTCAGCTCTCTTGAATCCAAAATGCACCCATGAAATATAAGTGGAAGTATTTTACAAGTTGAAACCTTTTACAGGTTTATGTACCCAAATCAAAAAATTGTTACACACTTGAAAGTTGCACATCCAGAGGGACAAAAGTAAACTGAGTAATGATACTTGATCTATTGGAAGCTATAAAATGTAAATTATTTCCAGCTTCTAGAATAACTGTATAGTGTTGCAGGCAGAGAAAAATTGGCATAGGTAAGGAAGTACTGTTTATATTCTTTTATTTCTTTTTTTTAATGTTTCAGTGTTTTTTTTTTCTTTCTTTTATTTTATTGTTTTTACATTTACTTGTATTTCTCTGGTTCAAAGTTCAGCTAAGGACACTCTGGGAAGTGACCTATGTAGCAAAAGGAACTTTTAAGTGTTCAGGTTAAAGCCACCAGTATCAAGTAAAAGGAGGCCTAAAGAAACTACTTAGATACCATAACTTCTGTTCCTTTGTACCAGCCCCTGTACTCTCCAGATGTATGCCATGACTCTGCCGAAGGTATTTGTGTTAAAATTATGCCTGTTTGCTGGGTACAATCAAATTCACTGTACCTAACTTCATTTAATTTTGTCAGGGTTTCCATGGCAAGTGTCTAAAATGTGTTCTGGGTATCACCCAGCTGGGGTGGATTAGCTTAGGAGTAATTAAGAACACAGGCTGAATCACAGCCACCCCTGGACCATCCAGCAAGTGAAGCACTTCCTTGGCCAATACCACAGTAATTAAATACTGATACCAATATAGAAAATACCAGATATGAAGATAAGTTGCTATTTAAGTAAGTAAAAAGTTTAAAGGTAGAGATTTCTAGAGTAGGGAGAGAGCTGCCCACTGGGAAACTGAATAGATCTGGGGGAAGTGGCTATGTTTGTAGAGCACGGTGAAGTTACTGGAATCATAGTCCAGAAACCTGAGATTATGGAACCAGATGTGAGAATTACCCTCAACCAACTGGTTGTGTTAAAATCTCAAGAAACAGAGGGATTACTTTAATGGCGAACTTTATACATTTTTCCTTAGAATTAAATCTCCATAGCAGGGGAACAGGTTAAGAATGTTAGTTAATTATAGTAATTAATTAATTGGCTGGTTAATAGGTTAAGAGTTAAAGAGTATCTTTGACCTTCAACTTTTAACCTTGTCACTTTCACTGAAGTTAAAGCTCAGAAATAAATCATTAATTGCTAGGGCAAGCCACATGAGGAGACAGAATAGTTATTGACATCATGTGAGGGGTGCTGAGAGGGCCCTTTGCCTAAAAATATCTCCCTGACTTCAACTTTAAAATTATAGTAAGGAATGTTAAAACTATTATCTGTTAATCCCATTCTCTTTGGCTTGAGTCAGTGACTTAAATACACCTGCCATATGCGTTATCATGACCTTGTTGGCCAGAGACACTTGGTCACCACCTTCTCCTCATTCTTCCAGGCTCTGCCCTGCTCTGCCCTTGGTACTATCTAAGCTTCCAACATGCCCTTGGCCACCCCTATGCAGGTAGCTCTGTGTGGGGCTGTGGTTTCTACAGAGTCAATAAAACATGACAGTAAAGTGTGTGTTTGGGGTGGGGGGAAGCAGGTGGGAATATGGGTATTTTATTTCTCTGAGCCTTGGTTTCTCCTCTAAAAATCTGAAGAGCTGAAACTAGACCCTTTCCTTTAAAAGGGAGGCCTTTGGACCATCAACATTGTCTGGAGCTTGCTATGGGGAGAATCTCAGCCTCACCCCAGTGCCACTGAATCAAGATCTGCATTTTGAAAACATTGCACAGGCAATTGCTATGTGTATTGAAGTTAGAGAAGTTCTGGAATAGAGGAGTTTGGGTTCTCTGCCTAGTCCAGATTCCTGATTGTAGGGCTCCAAGTGTTTAGAAAAACAAGTCCTATCCCTGGGAACAATTCTGTCAGCACTCGGTGTGTCTGTTACAACTCAAACCCACTGAAGTCTTTTCTATTCAATGCAGGCCACTTTATCCTACTAAGCAAAAAGATTCCTTTTTCTGTTGTTAAAAAAAAAAAAAGGACCCAAATTATCATATATCTGACATCACTACAGTTTCTTGTTGAATTTGTTTCAAACTGTTCTTACAGCTCTTTCAAAATGCTATCTTCTTTAAGGTTCTCCTCAAAGTAATTTAATTTGGTCCTATTCCATAAACATTGATTGAGGACCAGGAATTGTATTGTAACTCTCTAGCCCCTCAGAGCCCATTCAGTACATTCCTTGAGATACATTTGTGCCTTTAGTTGATATTCAGATCAGAGCTCTTTCCACTGCCTAGACGCACTGTCTAGTCAGGACACTTGTTCCATGCTGCGGAATTGAACTCCCTCACCACTTCCACCTCCCAGCAACTCCACCAGGCTGTGCTGCCTCCTATAGCCAATGACAAGAGAGAAAGAAATCCAGTCTCAATGGACACCTTCCTTTTTTTCTTATTGAGGAGGATAATGTAGTAAACACTAAAAATTATAAACTTGAGCCTAGGAAAGAAAGATGCCTTCAAGTCTTTGTGACATCTAAAAAGTCCCAGATCATCAGATGATAACAAATATCCCTCTGAGGACAAAGAAGTCCCAGGCCTGAGCATACTATCTGAAGTGAACTCCTAAGTATTTAAAGAACACTTTGTGGTGATTAGATCAGCTCACAGTAGGAAATCATGGGGATTTACATTCTTAAACGACTGAGGTAAGATTTTTAAAAATAGAATATAAAGATTATTAAGCTGGCAGTGTTTATTAAAATACACTTGAGTGAAGAAGAAATGAAAATTAAAAGGCCAGCCAAAGGCTACAAGGAGTGATACAATGGGAAAAAATGAAGGTCTCAACTGGGGAAGTAACCATGAGAATGGCTTTCCTTATAGAGAAAGGACTAAAAATTGAGTGATTTTATATATTAGACCTTTCACTATTTTATGTCATTTGATGCTTACTCTATTATATGGGCAATTATGAGCACCATTTTACAGTAAATGGTAAAAGGTAAAAGGGACAAGCAGGAGACAGCTCATGCAGGGCCATGTGGCACAGTAAGGACTTCACAGCTCATTCCTTATCCCGGGAATGACTGGAGATTTTAAGCAAGAAACTAACAACCTCCTTTTATAAATTGGCAGAATCATTTTGCTGGCAAATATGGATTACAGGGTGCAAGGTGAGGGGAATGAAACTGATTATCAAGTCACTACACTAAACTAGATGAGAGATCATGGTGCTTGGACATGGGCCATGGTGTGGAAATGGAAACTGGGTAGAACTGCTCACTGCCTTTCCAGATCTTTCAAGACCTTCCCACCTAGCTGGCAGTAGTTCCTTTATAATTGGGAGCACAATACCTATTTGCCTGCAGCTCAAGGGCCCTCAAACTTGATTCAGTAGGTCCGATTCAATAAGTATGGAGTAGGGCCGCAAATCTGCAGTTATAATCAGTTTGTAAGTCATGTTCATGTTGTTGATCTGAGGACTACACTTTAAGAAATGCTGTTCTGGGCTGGAGGCATAGCTCAAGTGGTAGAGTGCTTGCCTAGCATATGCAAGGCCCTAGGCTCAATTCCCAGTACTGCAAAAAGAAAAAAGTTAACACACTGTTCTAATTGACTTGGCTTGCCCTATCAATTTATTACATTCTGAGTGGTTCACATAGTGCCACAACCAGCATCAAATCTAGCTGCTTCCCCTTTGCCAGGTTATTAGTGCTCCCTTATTTCTTTAAAGAAATATCCATTGCTTAAACTCATATGCCTGATCCTCTCACCAACTCCATTCAAACTACATCCAATACACCCAATAAAATTAAGTTCCATGTAGATCTTTGGATCACTTAAGTCCAAATTACATTGTTTTAACTGCTGTCTCTTCTAGATAATGGAAATTAAAATTCATGTTTTGGGCCAGGTATGGTGGTGCAGCTACTTAAGAGGCAGATCAGGAGAATCATAAGTTCAAGGCTAACCAGGGAAGCTTAGCAAGACCATGTCTCAAAATAAAAAATGGCTAGGACAGCTCAGTGGAAGAGGGATTGCCCAGCATGTGCAAGGCTCTGAATTCAATCCCCAGTACCACACACACATACACACACACAAAATTCATATTTTGGGAAAAGCATATTGGCCATGTGCTTGACTGTAGTTCATTTGTCAGAGGAGGGAATGTGTTACCTTTTCGGATGGAAAGCAATACTTTAAATGTGAACAAAGGATGCAGAAACTGAATGGGACAATGGCACCTGGATAGTCATACTTGGGCACAGATCTGTCACTTTTTCATAATGAAGAGTTTCTATAATCTGTGTGATTGATTAAGTAGATGTTTCACTTTAAATCTCAGAATATTTATTGTAGTGCAGATAATTAGCCCTCAAACCTTCCTCCTCATAGTTGTATTCCCTGAAATCCAAAGTCAGACCTAGAAGCTTCTCTTGTTTCCTCTACCCAGAGGGGAAAGAATATCAGATGTGGTTCAGAAGTGTTCAAAAGACAAAAAAAAAAAAAAAACAAAAAAAAAACTTCCACAGATGGAGGTGCTTCCTGATGAAGGACACCTGGATCCTTTACAATCTGGAAAGACTGCACATGTGGACACTATACTGTGCTCCAACTCTAGCCATGAATTGCATCTTCCCAAACTCATCTAGATGGCCCACATATGTCCCTGTGGATCTCTGTAGGACATAATGTGTACAGCAGAGTATTGGCTTCTTAAGCCTGGATAAAACTAGGTTTCTTTTTCCTGAGTAGCCTTGTCTGCAAACTGCAGAGGGTAATAACCATTCACATGGTTGCTGTGAGGATTGAATGAGATGTCATTAAAAGTACATGATAGGCTCTAAAATCTTATTTCTTTTCCTCCATGACACCCAAAATGCAGATAAACACCTCAATCTAGGAAAGTCAGTCAAACCTCATGGAGAAGGATTCAGTCACTGTACACTGGAACAGAGAAGATTAGGATAGGCATCTTATGGCACAAGGTCATCAATGCTGTATCTAATTTGATTAATTTGAGGCAACACTGATTGGCTCCAACATAAGGCAATAAATCCATTGTCTGGGTTTGCTAGAGACTAAGAGACTTCCTAGGACATGGGACTTCGGTGCTAAGCCAGGAGGGTCCCAGGAAAACCAGGATGGGTGGTCACCTGACTCACCTAGCAATAGACTATCAAGAGTTCTAGGTTAACCCTTATCTCAGTCAGAATAATTTCCCCCAAATATACAACAAAAGGTTCAGATGTGATTTTTATGTTCCTAAACCATATCTTTCTCCTTCCTCTTACTGCCAAACTTCTCCAAAATGGTTTCCACGCATCATGTCTTTCTGCTCAGCCCATGCCCTATCTCTAAATCACTCATCTGATATAGCTCCAAAGCCTAACAGAAGATCATTAGTGGTAGATTAAAAAAATGGGGGGAGTCTTTGTTGTCAGCACACAATATTTTCTCTTAAAAGGATATATTCAAATAACTTCATGAGATAGAGACCAAAAAGGCATGAATGTTCCCACTGTCAGTAGCACGGTTCCCAGGAACCATACTCCTTATTGCTGCAGTGGAAAGGGATTGGGCTTGGAGTCCATCTCAGAGTCCTCCAGCCAGACACGCCTACTTCCAGGCAGAGTTCTCAGGATTCTCATGGAGCCCATGGAAACCAGCTGAGATTCTCTTGCCTTCTCTTCTCTTCCCAGAAACTGTGCTCAACCTCATGGCAGAACATGCTGGCAAATATGAAGGTGGTAGTTTGTCTCTTCTTTTCCACCTGAAAACCAGCAGGGTCTCTGAATTTCCAGACTCCATCCTTATGGAAAAACTGCTATTCTTAATAGAAAACAGATGGTCACGTCATCCCCGTCAGGCCACAGGCCTGCCAACATTGGAGTATGTGCTTAACAGCTTTCTTCTTCCCTCTGAGGAAGACACATTTCAAATGTCCAAGGGCCCCACAGCTGAACTGCCACATTTGAACTGGCAAGAGCTCTTGGGGGACCTCCCATAAGCGGTGGAGTTGATTGCTGTCATTGTTCTTAACTTTGCAGTAGCATTTGAGGCAGGCATTGCTCATCCTTTCCTTTATACTTGCGACAACATAATCCTGACTTTGATCTCTCCTCTGCCTCTACTTCTTCCTAATGGCCCACAAAATAGTCATACGTGGCTATGTAACTCATGGCTCAGATGTTTATTTTGTGCTCTCAATTCCTCACTCAGGGCTTCTTCTGTCTCTCATTTGTAAGGAGATCACAAATCTGCATCATTACATTCTAGCCCCTCATCTTCCCCTTCACACGATCTGTCACCACCTTCAGCAACTTGAATTAAACTTGCTGGACCATCTTGCCTCCACAAATGATTCCCTCTCAGGCCTCCATTTTCCTCAAAATTATAGCCAATATTCTCTCTTACTGGTTCAATGTTAACTCATTTCCCCATCTCCAGCCAGAAACAATATCTTCCTTTGTAATGTCTCCTAGCTCTCTCGTCTTGTTTGTTTCTACTGTTTCCAGGCTTAACCGTGCAAGCTTCCATCACATTCTCTACATAAGCAGTTTCTAACACGAGGTCCTTCTACTCATTCATTCTCTACTATTCCTAGTTAACACCCAAATTATACTGTAAAGTGGCTCCCTATGTGTACCAAATAATTCCAGATTATTTAGTTTAATATTTAAGAATTTCCACAATAAATACACAATCAAATTTTTCCTCCAGAAGTGATGTAGAATATGGTGGGAGTCAACATGCACAGTAAATTTCACATTAAATGATGAGTAGCTAGATTCTTGCATACAAAAGATATGCTCCTTACTTGAACCTATTGTGTGCCATCTCTGTCTTAGTACGTTTTAGTTGCTATAACAAAAACATCATAGTCTAGTTGGCTTACAAACAATAGAAATTCATTTCTTCAGTTCTGAGACTGAGAAACCCAAGATTAAGACACCAGATTTGGTGTCTGGTGACTGCCTTCATGCTGGCTCATAAATAATCATCTTCTTGCTATGCACTCATATGGCAGAAGAGACAAGGGACCTCTCATAGGCCTTTTATAGGAAGACTCTAGTTCTATGCACAAAAGCTCTGCCCTCATGACCTAATCTCTTCCTAAAGACCTCACTTCTAGGTACTCTCACACTAGGGATTAGATTTCAACACACAAATTTTGAGGAGCTCAAACATTTAGACCGCAGCACAATCTGTCTCGCAGTCTTACTACTCTGTCCAGTTCCTCCTCTGGCCCTCACAACTTGATTTTTCTTCTATTGCACCTTGAACTTGTTTGATGTTCTAGCTTGCAGCTTATCATCTGCCTCCTGATTTAGGCTGAGAAGGAGTATAGAGCACTCTGGCATGATCCTTCCTTCATGATCACTTAGTAAGTCTCATGGGGTCCAGAACAAGGGTTCTCATTTATTAATGTGCATAAGAATCAAATAGGCAGTGTGATGAGAATGCAAATTCTATTAAGCCTCTCACTTGGTTCAGGGGAATAGCCAGAGTCTATAGCAGCACAATCCAGCAGAATTTTCTATGAAACTGGGAACATTATATTCTGTGTTGGCCAATAGGGTAGCTACTAGCCAGATGTGGCTATGGAGCCCTTGATGTGGCTAGCATGACTGAGGAACTGAATTGTTCATTTTATTTCATTTTCATTAAGTTCAAACACCAATATTACAAAAAAAAGTTACATAATGTTAGAAAATTATTTTTAGTTTTCTTAGATGAGATAGTGTCATTATAATTACAAAAGGAAATGTCTACTCTTAGGAAATGCATGCTGAAGTACTTAGGAATGAAGTGTTATGATATCAGTAACTATTTTCATGTGATTCAGTCAAAAACGTGTATTAGTGGAGGAGAAAGAAGAGATTGAAGGGGCACAAAAATGGTAAAATGTTAATAATTGTTGAATCTAGGTAGGGTATATTTAGTTGTTCATTGTATATGTTTATTCACCTTTTCCAAAAAAAAGTTAGGAGAAAATCACCCACAATTAATTGGTAAATCCTAAAGTAAAATGAAATAAAATTTTAAGTTCTTTATCTTGTGACTTTGGAGTGCAAACCGCTTCACTCTGTTCCAGGCTAATACAGTGTGAGATTGAGATTGTGTTGTGATTCTCTAGAAGATGTATTACAAACTAAACCTACAGATCCTAGCTAGCCTGTATTCATGTTTTTTCTTTGCTCAAACAGGGTATTGTTGTTTTAAATTAAATTAGTTGCCAACATGATAAAATATTTTACACTATGATAAAATATAAAATGCTTATTATTATAAGAGCAATTGTATAAATCACTTCCTAGGAGTCAAGCACTGTTCTAAGAGTTTTGTGTATATTTACTCATTTACTCCTCACAACAGTGGTATGGGGTAGATACTGTACCATCCTCCTTTATAGATGGGAAGCTGATGAACAAAGAGGGTAAATAACTTTCCTGAAGTTTCCTAGCTACTGGCCTGGAGAGTCAGAAGGGAGACCTGTGCTATACCCCCACTCAGAAATTTTCATCCCCACTTTCTCTGGAAAATCCAAAAGATCTAGCAACCCATTCCCACATGGGACCAACCAACTAAAGCTAGGTAGTTTTGTTCCTTTGAAGACAGGGTAGCTTCTCTTCTACTTGCCTCAGTCTCCACTATTAACCTGCATGTGGGGCCTTGAGGTTTTGATCTCTGCTTAAGGCATAGCACAGCTGAGGACAGTAAGGTATGGTGTGTGCTAGATATGTCACAGGCACTTAGGCCTGCTCTAGACCAGTTGGACATCAGGCTGACCTCTCAGCAGACATGGAGGTCCAATGGGAGAGACAGAGGGCAACTTATGCCAGAATAGCAGGTAGGAGGGGGCAGAATAATTGTCAGTAGACAACAGAGGAAAGTTACAAGAAGCAGGAGTTATACAACCCGTGGCTGATAGGTACTATGTCCCATAATAGGGCAATGTGGGTCATGGAAAAGAGCATGACTCCATCACTTAATGGTCATGTGGCCTTGGATAAGTTACTAACTCTTCAAACTTCCATTTCCTTGACTGTAAATGGGGGCAACACCTAGTGGGGGGGGGTGAGAGGAATTCAGTGAGAGGATATGTGAAGTCTCTTTGTCCCCTGCTAATGCTTTTCTTACTAAACATTCATATTCATATTTTTCCCTAGAGTTAAGAAGCAAGAAGAAGTTGGGAAGCTATGGTGAGTACCAAGTGCTGCTGGAGCTTCACCTTTCAGAGATCCAGGTCTCATTTTACTTAGTCCATAGCCCAAGAAGCTAGCAGACTAGTTCTTGTAGTTTGATGATGCTTACTGGCAAGAAATTGACACAGGGTAAAGCAAAAGCAGAAAGTTAAGGAAATTTTATGAGCAAAGATTTTTAGGGAAAATTGAAATATATTTCCCAACACATAGAAATGATAAATATTTGAGGAGACAGAAATGCTAAATAGCCTGACTTGATCATTACACATTGTAATACATGTATTGAATCATCATACTATGCCCTATAAGTATGTAAAACTTTACCTGTCAATTAAAAATTTTAAAAATAAAATGTCAAAAATGCCAGAAATCTAATTGGCTAAGAATTGCCTCATTCAGAAAGTATTATTGAGTATGTGTATTAGACAATGGTCCAAGCCCCCAGCCATAGGCTAAGGATGCAAATGTGAGCAAAACCAGACAAAGCCCTGTCCTCCTGGCATGCTTGCTCTCTGAAGGTAGTTGATTAAATGAATGATAGCATACCCATATTCTGCAATGTTACACTGCCACTGTGAAGAAAGGTTGCAAATAATAATTAATAAAAAAATCAATTTTTATGTTATAGCGGGTTAAAAGCAGGATGCAAAATTGTATTCATAATACTATGTTATACAAATCATCCATACAACTCAAAAATAACAATTGTTAACACTGTAGTCCTTTACTGTAAGCCTTTTTATTCTTTTCTAAGCACATCTACTACTTACATAGAATAAACCATTGGGAAGATGGTTTATTTCTAGAGTGGTGTTATGATGGATTATTGCTTTCTTCTCTATGGTTGTACCTTTATTACAAGGTTCCTACAAAAATTATGTATAGACAGTAAGCAAATCAATTAAAATAGTCACGGACCTGTATTGAGCTTCTCTCCCAGCATTCTTTTGTGTTCTCTTTCCCCTTGCCCTTGGTGTGTCCAGGGCAGGGCACGCAGGGCCCCACCTGGGCAGCACAGGCATTGTGAAGGATGTATCAACCGGCACTGCCACGTTCCTGTAGAGCCCAGCGTCTCCTGCTTGGTGATAAACTGTCGCCTGCTCTGTGGCGCCACCTTCCACATGTGCAAAGAGGCAGAACACAAGCTCCTCTGCCCTTTAGAGCAGGTTCCGTGTCTCAACTCTGAATATGGCTGTCCCCTTTCCATGTCCCGCCACAAATTGGCCAAGCACCTGCAGGTGTGCCCTGCTAGTGTGGTCTGCTGCTCCATGGAATGGAACCGCTGGCCAAACGTGGACTCAGAAACTGTCCTTCATGAGAACATCATGAAAGAGACCCCCAGTGAGGAGTGTTTAGACACAGCCTTGGCTCTCCAAGACCAGAAGGTCCTCTTCAGATCCTTGAAAATGGTAGAACTTTTCCCAGAAACCAGAGACGCCACTGAGGATGAACCAACTATGAATGGCGAAGCCAGTTGGGAGGAAATTGGAGGTGCGGTGGGGGGAGTGGATGCTAGTTCAGTACCACACAGTGGTCTGTCGGCAACTAATGGAGAGGTAATGGAACTGAGTCAAGAAGAACGAGAGGCATTAGCCAAAACCAAAGAAGGGATGGATCTGGCCAAGTTTGGCCAGTGGGAAAATATGTTCAGCAAAGAGCACGCAGCCTCTGCTTTAACAGTTTCATCAGCAAGGTGTGAGAGTAAGAGCAGGAATGGTGCAGGGGAAGACCAGAATTCTGGTGGTGATGACACAGTCAATGGAGAGGCTGCTGGCAAAGAGAAAGAACCACAGGAAGGCCAGAAGCAGCAGGACTTTCCCATCACCATGGAAATGACAGGACTTGCCCCCTGGCAGGATGGTGTTCTGGAAAGACTGAAAACAGCTGTGGACGCAAAGGACTATAACATGTATCTTGTGCACAATGGGCGGATGCTTATTCACTTCGGGCAGATGCCTGCTTGTACACCTAAGGAGAGAGATTTTGTTTATGGCAACCTTGAGGCTCAAGAAGTTAAGACCGTTTACACCTTCAAAGTTCCTGTGAGCTACTGTGGAAAGCGTGCTCGCCTTGGAGATGCCATGTTGAGGTGTAGGCCAAGTGAACACAAGGCTGTGGATACTTCAGATTTGGGAGTCACTGTGGAGGACCTGCCAAAATCCGATCTCATCAAGACCACTCTCCAGTGTGCATTGGAAAGAGAACTCAAAGGCCACGTCATCTCTGAATCCAGGAGCATTGATGGGCTGTTCATGGATCTTGCCACCCAGACATACAACTTCGAGCCAGAACAGTTTTCCTCAGGGACAGTGCTGGCTGACCTCCTAAGCCCCACCAACCCAGGAGGACTCTATGTGGAGCTCCACAGTGAGTGTGTGACCAGGAGACACAATAAAAGCAGCTCTGCCTTTACCTTCACTTGCAGCAAATTCTTCCGAAGGGATGAATTTCCCCTTCATTTCAAGAATGTCCACACAGACATTCAGTCATGTCTCAATGGCTGGTTCCAGCATCGATGCCCCCTCGCCTACTTGGGATGCACATTTGTTCAAAACCATTTCCGTCCCCCAGGACAAAAGGCAAAAGTGATCTACAGTCAGGAACTCAAGACATTTGCCATCAAGCCAGAGGTTGCTCCAGAGCTGAGTGAGGGAAAGAAAAACAGCCGTCTCTCCAGCCATGGAGGAAAAAGCCAAAATTCTTTAACCAGCCTGCCCCTGGAGGTTTTGCAGTACATTGCTGGGTTCTTGGACAGTATCAGTCTGTCCCAGCTCTCCCAGGTGTCTGTGCTGATGAGGAATATCTGTGCCACTCTGTTACAAGAGAGAGGGATGGTTCTCTTGCAGTGGAAGAAGAAGAGGTATTCCCATGGAGGTACGTCCTGGAGAGTCCATAGACAGGCAAGTAAACACTCATTTATTTATTTATTTTACAAATATTTACTAAGTGCTTGCTATGTGCTAAGCACTAAACTAGGTACTGGGACAGTTGCTGGAAATAAGCCTGACTCAACGAGATCAGTCTAGTAGGGAAGATGGACCCGTAAACACATACACAGCAGTGTTAGATGGCACTGACCACTTGTCTCTGTGTCCTGAATGTCTTCCACTTGCTCACATGCTCTACTCTCCACCCTTCTCCACCCTGGTCTGTCCCAGGAGGTTGAACCCGGCAGACTGCCTTAATCAGCTATCTGGCCCTCGAGCTTCCAGTGAAACTAAACCCATGGGAGTGTATTAGCAGGAGTCAGGGAAGGGGGAAGAACGGGCTAAAAGATCTGATCTTCAGGCCTCTTTCCTACATGCTTCCTCCTCTGCATGACACCTTGGACTGGCTATGTCCCTTTACTGAAGGTGGCTACCTTGTGTGGCAATCTTCACACCGTTATTGGTTCTGGGTCCAAAGACCAACCTCCTTCCCCTTCAGGCCTAGGGTGGTAACTCTAGATTGTTACAGGTCCTAGATATTGCACTATATCTTGTGGCTTTCCTGCACCCTGGCCACGTTTGTAAATCTTTCCTTTTCTTTAAGTTACTTGATTTGAGTGTGTCATCTTTTTCCTGCTTGGACTCTGCTTGATACAATAGGCAGTAAATTCTTCTCAGTCAAATAATTCTTTTCAAACAGTGTTGCTTCTGATAAAGACATTTTGAAATTCTAAATGAATTTGGTCCATTCATTTCTCCTGGTTCAAAATCTTCTTTAATTTATAAAACTCTGCTGTGTAAATCAAAGAATCTTTCACTTTAGTAAAACTTTGTCCCCTTTTCTCAACTTGGTCATGTTTGTTTAACTTTATTACAACTTGTACAGAAGTGAGATTCCTAATTCATCATGTAATATCCAGAAAAATCTTTTCTCATAGCAAGCATGTTGGTAATTTGAACCATGAATGCATGAGGCCTATTTAGGTTGATAATCTCACTGTTCAGTTTCTTCCTAATATGTAAGTGTTCGAAAATTGGTATTGAGGAATTAGAGTTGTTTGCATCTATTTTTGTTGGTTATATCAATGATTATGTCTTTTATAGTTTCCATTATTTTCTTCTTAGGTGGTCTTCTATAAAAAATAGTTGTAAGACTCTCCCTGATGTATCCATGCTGCATCCTTGTGTTAAACTGGTTGCCAACCAACCATATGTTAAGGATAAGCATTAATGAGATTAAAATCTGCCTTCAGGAGAAATATAATATAAAACTACCTAATATTTTCTCCTGTAAAATCAGATGTAAATAATTTAATTTATATACTAGAAATTCCATTACTTTTTTGGTTCAGGTTTGTCCCCGATTCAATAATTTGTGACTACTCTTGAATATCATTTAGGAAAAAACTAATCCCCTTGTAGAAAGGGGTAAAGGGTATTTAGTTAGAGCTAAATGATATTAAAATTGCTTTTTAAGTTTTTTTTAAAAGGGGAGATTGTTCTAAGATCCCAGGAAACACTTTTCTTACACAGGAACAAGACAAAAAATAAAACAAACAACCCCCCAAAACAACCTGAGGGTGAAGCAGTCAGGTTGAAAGAATAATTAGTATGCCTGCTTAGATTTTAAAACTGGTGACTTGATTACTACATCCCAGGTAGAAAGACCAGAAAATGTTTTATTGAATATCAGACTCATGGAATTCTCCTTTGGGATTGTGTTCTAGTAAGATCTTTTTAATTTTGAGCAATATAAAAGCTAACCTAAAGTGGCATAAACAACAATGGTAATTTATTAGCCCATAAAACTAAAGAGTCCAAAGGCAATGGCTTCAGGGAAGGCTTGATCTAGTAGCTCAAAAAATACCCCCAAAAGATCTTTTTTTCTTTCTTAGTGTGACTGGGGTTTAAACTCAGGGCTTTGTGCTTGCAAACCAGGTGCTCTACCACTTGAGCTACACCTCCAATCCATTTTGCTCTGGTTACTCTTTTGGAGATGGGATCTCATGAACTATTTGCTTGGGCTGACCTTGAATAGCGATCCTCCCAATCCAAGTAGCCAGGATTACAGGCATTAACCACCAGCAGCCGGCTTCTATTTCTTATCTCTACTTCCTCAATGTTGGCTCCATTCTATAACAGTTCTCCCTTGGTGTCCCTGGTGGCTGGCAGCTCCTAGGACTATAGCTTCTCAGTTTGTATATAGAAAGAAAAAGAGAATCTGCTTTTTGATATCTCAAACAAAAGTCCTGGAGTAGAGGTCCATTGGTACTAATTGTTTTTAATTGAACTGTTTGTTTACGCTAGAGCTAATCACTGTTGCTGATGGGGGCTCTGGGGAACGTATGTATCAATACACTGATTGGGGTCAGTCATTCTCACAATTTAAGGCTGGATCGGAAGATTATTAATTGGGAGGGTAACTAGGAAATGAATGCTAGGGAAGAAACTAATGAATGTCTACAGCAGCCACTGAACACTCTGGAAGCCAAGCACAGAAGGATCAGGGAGGCATTTCCTTAACACTGTTCAAATCCAGCCCACCTGGGAGCACTGACTGTTTACCTCTGAACTTCTCTCTTTCCTACCAGATCTGGCAGTTCAGCAGCCTTTTTTCCAAAATCAAGTGCTGGGAGTTTAATGAAGTCACCTCCATGTCTGAGCACCTGAAGACCTGTCCTTTCAACATCGTGGAGCATAAGACAGACCCTATTCGTTTGACCAGCATGTGTCAGCCCTGTGAGCAGGCCCGGGAAAGCTTAGTGTCCACCTTTAGAGCCAGACCACGTGGAAGACACACCTAAAGATCCACTCTTAAATTTGTTCTCAGAGTACTGAGTGTAGAACAGTGTGGTTTGAGGATTGCCCCCTCCGTCAACCGTGTATTTGCTTCTCTGAGTGTATTGGGATATGCAGTGTCTTTCAAACCTCAGCAGTTGTATTAGGCCTAAGAATTTCTTAAGCTGTGGCTTGTGCTATAGCACCATATTGATGGCTTATTTCCTTAAAAAAATAGGTCAGTCTGAGGAGAAAATGAGTAACTTGAGGCCATTTGGAAAATGAACCCAAGTCCTAAAGGAGATGAGAGCACAATGAATTTCCTCACCAGCACAGGCGTATGATTTTGCACAGTGCTTTTTAGTTTCCAAAGCACTTTCAAATTTCTGGGGCAGGCAGTGCAGGGGCTGAGAGGGAGGTACAGAGAGTTACCTCCCCAGGCATGCCAGGAGGAGGGCAACCAGCTTGAAGGCTCTTGAACTGAGTCTGTCTGCACAGTTAAGTCCAGGACTTCTTTCAGTCACCCTACTGTTTCTAAGCCCAGGTGGTCCCAACTCAGCCTGACGGAATAGAGTCCCATCAGCATGAGGGCAGTGATGAAGTCACAGGGTCTGTTTTATAGAATCTTGGCAAAAAAATAAGGAAAGTCTTAAAAAATGAGAGTCAAAAGGAAACAGTATATTTATGGAGAAAATTAAGACAAAAGCCATAGCCTACTTTTAACATTTTGATAATGATTTGAGAGTCAAAGTTGGGTTTGTGTGTGTGTGTATGAAAAGCATATTTTAGGTCTGGGTTATGGAGAACACAGGCAGAGCCCAGTACCACCCTGTGCCATCCAAAATTGCCTCCATACATACAGACAACCTCAGTGTAGTTCCAGAATGTACAGGACAGCACACATTTGGAAAAGTCCAGACAAAGCCCACTGTAATTACTGTGATACCAGTTTCCAGGACCTAGACACTACAACCCACTGGGGATCTTGGAGAGGAAGACATGTGAATATAACAGTTCCCTAAAATTGTTCCTTCCAATGGCTGGCCATGCCTGTAGCCTGTCAAAAATGGATGATACTGATGTTTTGGGTGACAGTGAATATTCATTAGAACAGAAGTAAAAGGAAAAAAATTCTACAATAGACTGAAAGCAGGGTTTCTCAATCTTGGAACTATTTACATTTTGAATTGGATAATTATTTGTCATAATGGACTGTCCTTTGTACTATAGGCTATGTAGCAGCATCCTTGGCCTCTGTCCATTAAATCCCAGTAGCACCCCCACAATGAACAACTAAAAATGTGTCCAGACATTTGCTCTGAAAGTAAAGTGGCTCTCAGTTGACTCTCAGTGGTTCTATACCAATGACAATAAATTAGGATATGCTTATTTTTTAGTTTAGCAAAATCTTACCTCGCATAGCTATCAACAGTAGCTATGATTTAATGCAGTTCTCACTTATTTGCTAAATGGATTTTAGACCTGTGGTGATATTAACTTGGGAAACTGATGGTGCTGATTTGCTTGATAAGGCTTCATGTCCTTGGGTTGCATGCAAGAACATATCCTTTTAGTTCTCTCCAGGTAAACCCGAAACCAGAGAAGTTGAGTTATTTGCTGTGTGTTTATAACCTTCTTACCTTAATTGGTACCGTTTTTCAGCAGTCCTAGAAGTTCTCAAGCAAGTGAGAAATAGAGAATAGGAAGCAGAGGATGAAGAATTCAGCCAACAAAAGAAGGAGTCTCATTAATTTGTGTGCTTGTTGTTCCCTGGGTCTCTATTTGAGCATGGTTCAGAGTTAGTATAGATGAAGTAGTTTACATCTCTTAGAAGAGTCACAAAGGCAGTAGAGCAAGTCCCAGAACAGAAGGATGTTTATCTTTCATTATAATGTATCCACTTGGTACTATTTGCTTATGCAATTCTACTTTTCCTAATATTTATTGTTTGGCTTATATTTCACATTTGTTTATAAGTCATCATTTTCTAAAAATATAACTAGAGTGTGATCTTAGGTTTTGTTCAGTGAAGATGAATGACCACTAAACACTGAGTGTATTCTCCAGGCATCTGTTCCACGTGTTTTGAATCTGGTCCTTCCTATATGAAGAATGAAGTTCCCAAAGCCCATTCTAGGTTTCTTATTAGAAAGAAAGAGAAAGAGGAACTACAGACTGATGAAGATGAACATCAGGGGCACCAGTGAGATGGATTAGGAGCAAAGTGTAGTAGAAAGACAAGAGGAGGGCAGAGGGCTTTCCCTTTACAAGCTGGGCAGCTTAGTCCAGGAGAGCAGTCAGGACACTCTGACATGGACCTGCTCTGTGTGGGGAACACTTCCAGCCACACTCTCCTCTACCTATGTCTGCCTTCATCGCAGTAGTAAATTGGTCAACACCATCAAACACATTTTATAACACATTTATCTAATTGTCAGCTGCAGGAAACTAGCATACTGCAGATATCCCCTGGTCCCTAGAAATAAGCATGTTTTATGGGAAGAGGGCAGGTGGAGCAAAAGGGGACCCTTTAAGAGAAACTGTGTTAAACAGATGATTGATCTGTGAGGTGAAGCTGTTGTGAGTATCATGAGCAGTGAGGCAAGATGCAGATGTGTCTTCATATGAAGAAGCAGGTGAGGGGGGTGAGGAGGAATGTGTTGCAGGTACAGAGCTTGGGCAGGGAAACATCTATGAGTAGAACTCTTAATGAGCACCAACACCAAGGAGAAAGGCAATTGAATGTGGAGGGTGAGGTCTGTAGACCTGAGCTGGAAAGGCTCATCAAGATAGGGATCTAGAAAAGAAGTTTCCATCTTATAATGAAGGGAAAAGTGAAAAGCTAGGTGAGAACAAAATGTATCAAGAAAATCATTGTAAAATTTCTAATTTATGTGTGATATCAAATCAAATGGAAATGAAGAATGAGATTGAATATATCTATGGCAACTTATGTCTATATACCTGGAATGCCAGTCTCTATAAGAAGAAATAAAAGCTGCTTTACACTCTAAAACTAAGTGCGTGGATCTTGTGAATTAGGTCTTGATGCTGACTTGTGAATTCACTGACATAAAAGTCATCATTGTAACCAAGGAGTGTGTCTTGAAGAAAAGCCAAGGAACAAACCTGAAGTGTACAAGGTTCTAGACCCATGGGCAGTTCACCAACTCTATCTAGGAAGCCCTGGAGCAATTGTAGGTTTCAGCCACTAATCCTAGCTCCTCCTTGATCTCAACGCCTTCTCCATCTTTGAAAGCTGGACATGATTTTGATACGGGTTATAAAGACTTCTATGTTCTTTCAACCAAAAATGTCCTATACCATATCCCTGACTTTTATTTTGATTGTGCCAGAGGATCCCCTGTCTCTGGCCTTGCTGAGGCTGAGCATAGTATGCTAGGGCTGGCCTCTCATTCTTTCTCATCCCCATATCATGCTTGGGAATTCACTGGTTGTCCAAATGTCCTCACTTCTTTTCCTACCTCCCTTGGCTAGGACCACATAGAAATCTCATGAACTTCCTCCATCCACCCTCTTTCTTGGTCTTTGATCTCAGCCACCCAACTACCAAGAAGCCTAGACTTTCTTGAGCAGAGGCCACTGTCTCTGCCTCTACATCATCATTGACCTTGCCTAAGTCTGTTTTCCAACAGTCTTTTCTGTTGGTCAACTCCCCCTTTTACTTACTTCTTTTCCTCTAATTTGTGCTTCAAGAATCACTATGCATTAAAAGAGGATAGTCATTACTCCTTGGCAGGCAGCTGGCTTCACACAACTGATAAAACCAAAAGAAGCTGAGCTGCCTTGATCTGGACACCATCTGGCCCCCTGCCATACCACAGGCTGGCCTGTTTTGGACTGGGTTTAAGGTACAGGCTAGGTCTTGACTTCCAGGGTGCAAAGGGATGGTCAACAGTTAGAGTGGGTCATCTGAGAGCACCACGTCCTGGCCACTAGACCACTAGGAAAGAGACAAAAGGAGTCTTCTGGATGTGCCTTGGAAAGGGCAGGAGATTTCGTTGAGCGTTAGGGTCATTGAGAGCTGCACATAAAGTACTATTTACCTCAATGTAGAGATGAACCATAATTCCACTTTATTTCCATTTTAGGACTGAATGGAGAGAAAGTTTAGAGCTATCTCTATAAGAAAAAAAAGCGGGCAAAAGCACAGCCAGGCAGTGTAGACCTCCTTCCTAGGTAAGCAAACCAGAAGCCCAGAGCTCATGAGAGCATAGAGCAGAGATGGGGAGCTAAAGGAGGCAGGACCACAAGATAAACTATGAGCTAATTCAGGGTAGAGAGGACACTGAGAGGAAGGAGACTCCCTACCCTGTGCTGTGTCTGCCTGAAGCCCTTAATGAAGCAGGAGAGGGAAGTCTGTTCAGACCCTTGGGTGACCTATGACATCCTGTTAGACATTTGCAGCAGGAACAGGGAGTGGGTGGAGGCAGAGGCACTTTGAACATGAGAAGTCACAGCTGCAGTAGACAGTGAACACCAGTCACTAGAGAAGCTTGACATAATTTGCAGGGAAGAGTCCAAAGTGGCCATGGCACCGTCCCCTCCACCAGCCCTCATCCACCATCTCAATGTCAGTGATGATGTCATCTGGATCAAAGGAAAGCTCATCACTTCCCTCTGTGGAGGAAGTTGGAAGGATATTAGCATGGTCAGACAGGAATCCCTCTGTCCTTCCTGATGCCCACTCTAAGATTCAGGGAAGGAAATAAACCTGGCCTTATTCTTGATGCCAAGTCTGGTGCTTTCTCTGATCCTAGAGATCCATCCCCTTTCTGTGTATCAGGCGCCTCCAGGCACCAGGCCCCTCAGGCTGCTCCAAACCTACCTCCTTGGTAATCATACAGAGCTATAGCTGAGGTACCCATGGTGCCAGCTCCAGCTGGGCTGCCTGATGATCCTGCATAATGAGAAATACAAACATGGTCTCGCTGACATGGAGAAGGCAAACAGAAACCGAGTCTGCTGGACAGTGAGAAATTCCCCCTCCTCTTCTGCTCCCTTTACCTGACCAAAGAGCTGCTTCCCTCCCCATACTGGGTCTACTTACCAGCCTGGGCAGAGGGAAAATGGGAGTCCTCGGGTTCCAGAACATCTTCATAGTCCCCTTCTGCTTCGTCGTCCTCCTGCCCATCCACCTCCCCCACATCCTCATAGTCATTCTCCGGCTCAGGCTCAGGCTCTATTTCATACACTGGCTCTTCCTGCAGCTGAAAGACTTCAGGAGTCCTAGGCGGCAGAGCTGGGGGCTCATCAGTGTCCTGAGAAGAAGCAGTGCAGGGAGACTTCCACTCACAGGAGGATTCAATGGAGGCTCAATGAGACTGCTAAGACCCCACCTTTATAACCTAACTTCTTTTTCTCTCCATCTAACAGCCTCTCCTCAGGAACACAGGCTGCATTCCAACTTTAGACCTCAACCCCCGCCCCCAAACACCTACCTGGAAATGATGGGAGGGGAAGGTAAGTGGTATGAAGGGAGAGAAGTAGAAAGCAAGTCAGGGTCTTTGGAAGACCAAGAAAACATCAAAGCAAAAGCACATTGTTGGGATATCACCACTAGGAGAACCAAGTGTCCTAGTTTGTCCAGGACCATGAAGTTTCCAGAAAGCAATACTTTCAATGCTAACACCAGAACAGTCTCAGGCAAACCAGAATGACTGGTCACCCTCTACTACCTTCCTAAATTGTGAGGAGATGGGTAGGGGCAGAGAGTCTCCTGAGTTCTGCTTACCTCTGGGGGAGTCTGCCTGGTGGGCAGGGAGGGCACTGGGCATTCGCTGCTGGCTCTTACAGGCTCAGGCTCTGGCTCTGGCTCTGGAGGTGGACGACTGTTGGATGGAGGCCAGGCCTGTGGAGAATGAAGCATCTCTTCAGTGAGCACCCCCCATCCTCATGTTTACACTTACTAGGAACACCCCCTCCTCTGTCAATACAAGTGGAACTCATCCCAAAGATGGGTCCCAACCTGAAGTAGTGGCTCCTTCTTCTTAGTTCCTGCAGCAATAACTGGCCACAGTGGCTGGTGACCTCTGTCTGTTGTACTACCTAAATCTTATTTTTTATTGCTGCTGTTGCCTTAATTTTGACAGTCTGGTATATGGGGCTCAATTACACAGTCAGATTAAATCTTTCTGAAGACAGAGACAACACAGAGAAGGCCTTTGCCTTATTTTCTGCCCATCATTTGTCCCCCTGAGAGTTCTGTCTCTTGCCCAGATAGCACATTGGACCCCATGCATGTGGATCTCAGAGGACCAGGTTCTCACCTCTGAGGAGATTTTCTTGGGCAATGGGACAGGTGTGGGTGCTACTGGTTCTTCCACAGGCACTACTGGTTGCTGGGCCTCACGGCTCATCTTCATCACAGCTTTTCGCTCCTGTTGTTGCTTGGCTATCTGCTGGGCCTTCTCTTCTTCCTCTTGCTTCCTTTTCTCCTCAGCCATGGACTCAAATTTTGCCTTTAGCCCACGGGCACCACTGGAAGCTGCAGACACAGGCAAGAATTAGAGTAGTCTTGGATTAGGAGTAGAGGGGGAGTGGTGTTTGAAGGAAGATGAATCAGTTAAATATGAGGAGAAGAGAAGGTGAAGAGGGGATTCACAGAGGGAAAGGTAAAGAGGTATTGATGGAGGAATAATGAGATTACAGGAAGATGTTGTATCCTTGAAGCCTAGATTTCTAAATAGCCAGGCTGTGTGACCTCAGACTCTTGTTTCTAAATGATATAGTCTTGGTCCCCTAACCAGGGTCCTTTCTTAAATCTATATGCCTCTAGCTAACACCATGCTCTGTCCCATCGCAAACTCCTGCCCCCATCTGATTACCCCAAGTCATTCTCTTCCCTCTTCATGTTCTCTGCCCCTAGTTTCTTCCCTAATGCCACTTCATCTCTCTGTTCACTTAGCCTGGCTTGTCTGGCAGACAGAATCTGGGAATATGAGGGTATGGATCAAGTCTTCCTCAGCTAATCTAGGGAGTTAAAGGGATGCAGGAGATATCTAAGGAGGAGAAAGAGCCAGAAAGGAGAAAGCCAGAAAGAGGGAATAGAGAGACTCACTAGCTTCTATGGGTGTTGTCTTCTTATAAGCTGTGGTTGGGGCCTCCATTTCATTGAATCCAACAGCGCTCTGCAGGAGGGAAGACAGAATTGTAGTGGGGAAGGGGAGAATGGGAACAGCAGTGACCTAGAGTAGTAGGACCAGTTTAGGAGGTATTCCTAACCATTTGGTGCTCAATAGTTAAGGCAGGGTCCTCCAATATTGTTTTGTGGCAGAGTGAGACATAAAGAAACAAGTGGGCTTAGCTTCCCATTTTGAAAGCTCAATGTACTTAGACTCCCATGTCTCCAAGTCCAGCCTCCTAGAACATAGTAGGGCCCTGGCCAATGCAGGACAATGAGCTAGTATATGGGACAGTGACATGGAGCCAGAAGAGACTAAAGATTGAGCCAAGCAATCCATGAAATTTCATGTCTAACATAGCCTTTCCCAGGGGTTTATCTCTCCTCTCTGTGTCTCTCTACTGTTCTCCACTCTCCTCAGTTAAAGCTCTGGCTATGAAATTCATGTCCATGGAGTGAACAGGACCCCAAAAAAACAGGCTCATGACACAGCACCAATGTCTCATCCTTCTCCCAGCTTGTACCTTCTCTTACTATCCTCTGTATGCTTGCCTAGCCTTAGGGAACACTTCTCAAAACATCGGTACCCTGGTGCTTTACCTTATCTACTCGGTCCTTCTGGATTCCATATTGGCCACCAAAGCCCTTGGCATAATCTGCAGGACAGAAAGTTGTGAGAGTTGAAACAGGAAAGTAAAATACTGGGAATATGTGGGGAGAGGGGGCAGGAGGAAGAAGAAACAGAAGACAGGAATGTGGAAGACAGGAGGGAATGTAAGAGTCAGAGGATAGAGGGAGGGAAAAGGATGGGGAGAAAAAAGTTGGGAGAATGGATAAGAGAGATGAAAAGAGGGAAACATAAAAGGAGACAAATAACAGACAAGGGGAAAATATTAAGCAAAAGAAAGAGAAGGGAAGGGAAAGGAAGGAAGGGGAGGGAGGGGAAAGGAAAGGGAGGGGAAAGGAAAGGGAGGGGAGGGGAGAGGAAGGAAAAGGGAGGGGAGGAGAGGGGAGGGGAGGAGAAGGGAAGGGAAGGGTAGGGAGAAGGGAGATGAGGGGAAGGGAAAGGAGAGGAGGGAAGAAGAAGGGAAAACAAAGAGGGCCTTTCAGTCACCCCCTCTGTGTCCCAGGGAGGAGGAGGTAGACTTTTCTTTCCTCTGTGAAGCAGAAGGGCCTATGAGAATCGTATCAAACCACTGTGTAGCATCACCCAGCCTGCCTCTGCCCCATCGTCAATGTTCCCATCTCTTTGACCTCCCTCCTCTGCCCTCTCCCAATCCTGTTGTCCTCTCTACCCCTGCTGTCTCCCCTCACCCACCTGCTTCCTTTCCACTCCACCCAACCCCTCCACTGCATACCTACCCTTAGTATTCTGGGCTCTTGGGTTAGCTTTCAGAAAGAAAGTCCAACTCACCTGTCTGAGATGCGTGCTTCTCCGTTTCTCCCTTGTAGTCATATCCCAAAGCTGTCTTGTCCCGTTTATCCTTTTCCACCCCATAACGGCCACCAAAGCCACGAGAGTAATCTATGGTTGAAGGATGGTTGTGAGAGCCTAGCCTTAGCCCACAGGAAAGTGCTGGAGAAGGAGTCAGGAGGAATGGGTGCAGAGTGATAGGGGCCTGTGAAAAGAGCAGGGCTCTGACAGAGGTGAATTAATTGAACACTGCTCACTTTTTTCCTCTTCTTCCCCATTTCAATCCCAAGATAAGAAGATCATTTCAGTTTTTTCCCTTTTTGTTCAAGGAAGAGACAAGTATAGACAGTGTGGGAAGAAATTTCCAGGGAATAAAAATGGCAGATACATATGAAATGTATGCCTTTCCCCTATTTCCATATAAACATAGAAAAATGTCAGCTAAAATATAACATTTTTAAAATAGTAAAGCTCAGAAGAAAAAATAAATCTTGGCTCAATAAAGAGATGAGTCAAAGCTGAGTATGTGTGAGGGTAATTGTTCGCTGACACCACAGAAAACCCAAGAGTGTTTTATAGTTCAAGTGAAATGAATAGGAGTTAGGATAAAGCATCTGGGGTTCAAATTTCTATACAAGAATGGGAGGGGAGGGAAGAAGTGAACTGGACACGAGGCTTTTCCCATCATTGTAAGAGTTCTAGAAAAACTCTATTCACTTGTCCAGGAAAAAGGCAAGGGGGCTTGAAATCTGTTCGTACCCTTCCCCCTACCTTTTTGAGACAGGGTCTCACTATGTAGCCCAGATTGTCCTTGAACTCAGTCCTGCTGCCTCAACCAGCTGAGTGCATGAACCACTACACCTGGCTCTATTCTGCATTTGATGGGGTAAATTTTATCTGTGAGATTTGGAAACTCCAGATCTACACCTGAGTGTCGAATGTGAAAACTCTTTTATTTAAAAAAATTTTTTGGGGAGAGGGAGGGGGCGGAGTGGGTGGTAAGGGAGGGGGTGGGGGCAGGGGGGAGAAATGACCCAAGCCTTGTATGCACATATGAATAATAAAAGAAAAAAAAATTTTTTTTACCACTTATATGATATAGGAATTCTAAGCTAAGGAATTAATTTAAATACTGATCTAGGAAGATCTATATCATGGAAAAATAAGCATAAGAAAAGTGGCATAAATATGAGACAAAGTAAAACTAAAAAAAATGCATTCTAAAAGGCAAGAGGGACCTAACAGAAAGTGAAAAGAATAATTCACCATTCTTCATGAATAAGTACACTGGAAATAGTGTATTAACAGAATCAAAATTCATGCAGCAAAAACTGACAGAAGTAGAAGGAGAAATAGAGCAGTCCATGGTCGTTGTTGAAAATTTTAACACTCTTTTCTCTGTGTGTGGGACTCAGGTTTGAAAAATCACTACAATGATAGATGATCCAAACAACTAATACAGTCTAATTGACTATTACAGAACATAATGCCCCAAATTACAGAATACACTTTTTTTCCATGTACATAGAACATTCACCAAAATAGACCATGTGCTGGGGGCATACCTCAAGTAATAGACTACCTGCATAGCATGCTGGGGCCTTGAGATCAAACTGCAGTACCACACATGCACACATACACAAAACCCTCTAAAACATAGGATAGTCTCACACAATCAGTGTTGAGGTTGAGAAACTGGTCTGCACTGTCCTTCATTATGAACAAATAAAAATGAAATGAAAAAAAAATGGCCACAAAATAGACCATGTGTTGGTCCATATAATAAATCTCAATATATTTCAAAAGATTGGAATACTGGGGATCATATTCTAATCACAATAGAATTCAATAGGAAGTCAATACCAATTGAGAAATTTCAGAATTTTAATTGAGAAAATTTCTTCAATTCTTAGAAAATTAATAACATACTTTTTAAATACCCTTTGGGTAAAAAAAAAAAAGAAATCATGGGAGATTAGAAAATGTTTTGAACTAAAAAAAATTAAAATACACATAACATTTGTGAAATGCAGCAAAGTAGTATTTAGAGGGAAATATATAGTTTTTCCATATTGGAAAGAAAGACAAAATCAATTATCTAGTTTTCTACCTTAAAAAGCTAGAAAGGGAATAAATCAAAAGCACATTAAGAAGAAGGAAAAAAATAATAAAAATAACAGCAGAAACCACTATTTTTTTCCTGAGGATTGAACCCAGGCCCTTGTACATGGTGGGCAAATGTTCTACCACTGAGCTCAGCCCTCGGAGCTTGGCTTTTTTAAGACAGGGACTCACTATGTAGCTTAGGCTGACCTTGAATTCATTATGTAGCCCAGGATAGCCTCAAACTCTCAATCTTTCTGCCTCTGCCTCCCAAGTGCTGGGATTATGTATATACCACATGCCCAGTCAAAAATTTTTTTCTAAATAAATAAATAAACAATAGAGAAAATTAGCAAAGCTAAAAAGTAGTTCTTTAAAAAGACTAAGAAAATTAATGAACCTCTAGTAAGAATAAAAATTTAAAAGAAAAAATACAGGGGAGATTCCAAGATGGCAACTACAGGGAGGAAGCAGAAAGTGTACTACTTAAAGTAAAATCTTGGAGAGACGCTGGAGACACACCTTACAGGAAAAACCACCGAGAAGAGGCAAAATTTTCACTCCTCCACACCCCCAGCCTGAGCATAGCATTCCCACTCCACGTCAAATGGAGAAACCAGGAGGGCTCCCACACTCCAGAAGCCAGCACCCAGACCACTTGGGAAGACGCACACCACAAGGTGAGCTAAGAGGCATGCAGTACTCCCACAGACAAACCTGAGCCAGATCAGCATAGTCCCCTGGACTGACCGACCCCACCCCCCAGGGAAAAAAGAGAAACTGAATAATAAACAACAAAAAAGACAAGTAGCAAAGAGGGCAAGGCACCCTGAGTGCTGAAGAGGGGGGAGGGGCAATCCCTCATGGAACTGTAAGTAAATAAGCAGGCCAGAGAAGGCAGGAGCTGCCCACCCGCCCGGTGGCCAGGAGCAGGGAAGCCTATAAAAGTGGTGTTGGGAGGAAAACTCCACAGGAGAGAGGAAAGGCCCACTTCCCATGTGAACTGTAAATAAACACGCCGGACTGAGAAAGCGGGTGCAGTGTCACCTACCCCAGTGTGCTTGGAAAGGGGAAAGCTCATAGCAGTGGCCGTCGCACCCAGGAGAACTCTAAGTAAACAAAGCCTGAGGGGCTAGGTGAGTGCTACGCTCACTCCTGAGATCTGCATAAATAAAGCCTCCAGCAACAGCAGGCTGACAGCAGCGGACAGGTGAGCCACAGCCTCAGATAGTCTGTCACAAAGCTGTCCCCAGACTCTTTTTTTTTTTCTTTTTTCTCTCTCTCTTCCTTTGATGAGACAACAACTGAACTGCACCTGCATGCTGAAAAACTTACTGAAACTGTATTGCATTTGCACTTGGGACACTTTGTGGTGAGTTTTCTTTTGTTGTTTTTTTTTTCCCCTTTGATGAGACAATGACAGAACTACTTCTGAGACACCATCTCCAGGATTGGAGGCTGAAGGACTAACACCAAAGTTATTAAGACTGAAATTTAATGCATTTGAACTTGAAGAATTTTTATATTTTTTATTTTTATTTTACTTTATTTTATTTATTTTTTTCCTCAATCCTCTCTCTGTCTCTTTAATGTCTGTTCAGCTTCTGTTGATTAGTGCACTATTACTCCCTGTTTATAACTTTGAAACTTTTTTTACTTGTCTGTTTATTTGTTTTTCTTTTTCTTTATCTTCTTCGCTTTCCCTCTCCTCTCACCCTTCCATTCTAAATATCACCATTGTTATTATTACAAGCTAGAAAATACTTAATTGCACACAGTACAGGGACAATAAAAATACCAAGGGCAATGAGAGGAAGACAGAAAAAACAGGGAAACCAGTTTCCCCACAGCAAAAAATTAGTACAGGAACCAGAGGAAAATGAAGAAAACAGATACTCAGACCCAGACTCCAACAAAATGAAGATAAACTATGCCAAAGAACCCAATGAAGCCCACAAGAATAATCTAAAAGAAGAAATACTACAGGTAATCAATGAGAATTTTATAGAGATGATACTGGATATGGTCAACCAAAATGTACAAGAGACACTCAAGAAATTTGAAGACAACAAAAATAGAGAATTTGAAAAAGCAAAAGGAGAGATAAAGGAAACCATAGAAGCACTGTATAAACCCTATACCAATATTAACTCAAAATGGATCAAGGATCTTAATAGCAGACCCCAAACCCTAAAGTTGGTACAGGAAAGAGTAGGAAATACTTTGTAATTAATAGGTATAGGCAAGAACTTTTCAATGGAACCCCACCAGCACAGCAACATAGATAAATGGGATTTCATAAAGCTAAAAAGCTTCTGCTCAACAAAAGAAATGGTCTCTAAACTGAAGAGAACACCCACAGAGTGGGAGAAAACATTTGCCAGCTACACATCAGACAAAGGACTGATAACCAGAATATATAGGGAACTCAAAAAACTAAATTCACCCAAAATTAATGAACCAATAAAGAAATAGGCAAATGAACTAAACAGAACTTTCTCAAAAGAAGAAATTCAAATGGCCAAAAAACACATGAAAAAATGGTCACCATCTCTAGCAATAAAGGAAATTCAAATTAAAACCACACTAAGATTCCACCTCACCTCTGTTAGAATAGCCATCATTAGCAACACTACCAACAACAGGTGTTGGCGAGGATGTGGGGACAAAAGAACCCTCTTACACTGCTGGTGGGAATGTAAACTAGTACAATCACTCTGGAAAAAAATTTGGAGGCTACATAAAAAGCTAAACATTGATCTACCATTTGATCCAGCAATACCACTCTTGGGGATATATCCCAAAGACTGTGACACAGGTTACTCCAGAGGCACCTGCACACCCATGTTTATTACGGCACTATTCACAATAGCCAAGTTATGGAAACAGCCAAGATGCCCCACTACTGATGAATGGATTAAGAAAATGTGGTAGCTATACACAATGGAATTTTATGCAGCCATGAAGAAGGATGAAATGTTATCATTCACTGGTAAATGGATGGAATTGGAGAACATCATTCTGAGTGAGGTTAGCCTGGCCCAAAAGACCAAAAATCATATGTTCTCCCTCATATGTGGACATTAGATCAAGGGCAAACACAACAAGGGAATTGGACTTTGATCACATGATAAAGCGAGAGCACACAAGGGAGGTATGAGGATAGGTAAAACACCTAAAAAACTAGATAGCATTTGTTGCCCTCAATGCAGAGAAACTAAAGTAGATACTTTAAAGGAATTGAGGCCAATAGAAGGGGACCAGAAACTAGAGAAAAGGTTAGATCAAGAAGAATTAACCTAGAAGATAACACACATGCACAGGAAATCAATGTAAGTCAACTCCCTGTATAGCTATCCTTATCTCAACTAGCAAAAACCCTTGGTCCTTCCTATTATTGCTTATACTCTCCCTTCAACAAAATTACAGATAAGGGCAAAATAGTTTCTGCTGGGTAGTGATTGGTAAGAGGGGAGGGTCAGAGAAGGGGGTAAGGGAAGGGGCGGGGGAAAAGGGGGAGAAATGACCCAAACATTGTATGCACATATGAATAGAATAAAAAATTTAAAAATAAAATAAAATAATTCAAAATGGAAAAAAAAACCTACCAATTGTGACTATAACTTATATTCTTTTGTTTACCTGATGAAATCTCCTATTGTTCTTTGTATATAATAAAACACATAAAAATTTAAAAAAAGAAAAATACAAATTAACAATATTATAAATGAAAGTGAGCTTATCATATCACTATAAATCTTACATAGGTTAAAAAAAAAATGAAAGAGCCGGGTGCTGGTGGTTCATGCCTGTAATCCTAGCTACTTGGGAGTCTGAGATCGGGAGGTCAGTTTGAGGCCAGCCTGGGCACATAGTTCATGAGACCTGTCTCCAAAAATAACCAGAGCAAAAAGGAATGGAGGTGTGGCTCAAGTGGTAGAGTGGCTGCCTTGAAAGTGCAAAGCCCTGAGTTCAAACCCTAGTACTGGCAGATAAAAAAAAACAAGAAAGAAAGAAAAATGCCTGAGAACTTCCCATATGAAGGTCATGGCTAAAGTTGAAGAGTTGTAATAAGTCTCATATCAGATAATAAAAATAGATCTAAAAGTGAGATACATCCTGATGATACTGCAGAATATCAGAAAACATTTAACAATTTTTAAAAGAGAGAAAGATATGTTATCTACAAAGAATGATAATTATAATTAGACACAAGAGAAATGTCAGAATAATGAAATATTATCTTCAAATGAAGAAGGGAAAAAATGATGAAGATTGCTGCAAAATAAAGAGATTATTCAAATACTGGGAATTCCTTCATAAACTTTCACTAAAAGAGCTATCAAAGGGTATATACTTCAGCAAGAAGAAAATAGAAGATGCAAGGAGGAAACAATGAAATACAATAAACAGTGGTGAACTAGAAAATGGCAATTGCTGGTCAATTTAAATATGCATTTACTATGGAATGATTAATTTTTGTGGGGTTTTAAAACAAGATATAACTAATATGCTGGACACCATTAATATGGAAAGTAGAAAGAATATAGTTAAGATATTCTATCTTTCCTATTTTATCCATAAATAGATAGGGATTATTTTTAAATTTAAGTCAAAGATTCATGTTAAAATTTAAGGATAATTTTCTACAATAAAGAAGTAGAATACCTTATTTTCAGCACATCCCAGGAAACAAAGGACTAAAGAAAACTTGACTAATCTCATTGAAGGCAGGAGAAAAAAATAAGCAAACATACATTAGGATTGACAAGTAACTGAAATAGTGGGGAGCGCAGTCATGGAAGCAAAGGAAGCTGATGGAAGCTGGAAGCTGTCTTAGAAGAGTGACCACCCATGGGTGGCTGAGGCTGATGTGCAGGACCCTTACCTTTCTGAGATGTGTGCTTCTCCACTTCTCCCTTGTAGTCAAAGCCCACTGCTGACTACCGAGACAGAGATCTGGTTAGAGTCAGAAATGTCAGTGTTCTCCCTCCCTGACTTACCCCTCCTAAGGCTCAGCCCCAGAGGTAGTTTTAGGGGCTCAGGGAGGTACATGGGGGTTTAATGTAGAAACATAGAATCCTGACAGGCTGGTGTTGGGATACATTGCTATAGAACCATGAGCATAGGCTGTGGACACAGAATGCTCTAGAGCTGAACAACATCTCTTCTATTCAGAGACATTCAGCTTTAGCCACGTTCCTTAATATTTCTGAGTACTGGTATCTTTGGATATAAAGTGAAGAGAGGCATACTTGCCTTAACTACCTAACTGTAAAACAAAGAATTGATCCTTTTTTCATTTGGGGTAATCTGACAATTAAATGGAACAAAGTATATATAGTGTCTGCATTGAGTCACTCACTAAATGAGTGCTTTTCTTCCCAAGTAATCCTCACAAAACCAAGTAGAAATAAGTAGAAAAATGCCTTGTTCACTAAAAGCTCTATGTCAGATTTATCCTGTTCCTTGTTGATTGTACTGTGCCGCTTATCTTTCATTATTCAGCAGTGGAAGCACAAAGATGCAGATTTTGGTGGGATAGGAGCAAGAAGGAGAATCTGGATCCCAGCTGGCCACAGGACTGGGTAAACTGATTGGAGACCTAACATCACCTTGGAACTGCATCCCATTGATTCAGTAACGATGGGTCTCTAAGCAAGTCAAGGTTTGGGGTCTTAAGAGCTAATTAGTACGTACTGTTTCTTGATTTTTATGACACAGAATTTAGGTGATTCAATTTGTGGTTTGTAAAGCAGTGATGTAATGATTAACAATAGAGATTAGGCAAGAACTAGCAGGAGGGGAGCCAGGATGGAATGGGAAGTGCTATCCTGTTTATAGAGAATTACATAATCCATATGCCATCATTATTGTTGCTGTTTGGTTGGTTTTGGGGAGGGAATATTATTTTTGTTCATTTGTTTTTTGAAACAGGGTCTTGTTATGTATCTCAGGCTGGCCTTAAACTAGGTATGTCTCCAACCTGCCATTATTCCTTTTTTTTTTTTTTTTATTGGTGGTACTGTGGCTTGAATTTAGGGCCTGTTACTTACTAGGCAAGTGCTCTACAACTTAAGCCATGCCCCAATCCTTTTGTTTTTTCAGTTCATTTTTCAAATAAGGTCTTACTAAATTTTGCCCTGGCTGGCCTTGGACTTCGATCCTCTTATCTCCGCCTCCTGAGTAACTGGGATTACTGGCATGTACTACCTCACCCAGCCCCCACTATTGCCTTTAAATTGCCTTCTGTGGTTTTCCTTTCCTTTAAACCATGTTTTGAACTCTTGGGGGTTTGTTTTTATTTCTTCTTGCCCCTGCCAATGCAGATAATCAGCATTCTAGCACTTAACATTATTGATTCAGTCCCACCTAATTAACAACTCTGGCAAATTAAAAAAAAAAATCTCAGCCAGCTGTGAAGATGTCCTCTCTGCGTGCGCTACAGGGGAAGAAACACCAGCAAGAGTCTTTTAATAAGGTGTGGGACTAAGAGCATCAATAACTTTGCAATCTTATTTTCCCATCTACTGTGTTATCTTGTAATCACACTGTACTGTTTGTTCTCTTTAAAACGATGCTTTTATTCAAAGGAATCTTTATCGATCCCCAGACTTCAGTGATTATTGTTAAATCCTGTGAAAAGAACCTTCACTTTCTAAAAACATTGCAATCCTAATTAATTGTTTTACTTTATTGTTTCCTGTCATGGTCATTATATTTAAATTAAACCTTTTCCTGAAAGTCAAGTGCATTTTTATGAGGTTTTGATGTTAGGACAAAAGAGGAGCTTTGGAAATTCTCTTTTTTCTCTTCATCCATACAGATATAATAAAAACAAATGGCCAGAGGAATTCTTATTAATAATTTGAGGGTCTTTTCCTCATTTCTCTATTTATTTATATACTTACCTATTTATATCTATCTATCCAGCTATCTATCAATCTATCTATCATCTATTTAATCTATCTATCTATCTAGCTCTCTGTTTCAGTACTGATGAACCCAAGGCCTTGCATATGCTAGGCAAGTGCTCAATCCCTGAGCTATACCCGCAGCCCTTGCTGCCTTTAAATGAATGCCTTAGAGTTCGGCATGTGGCCTCCAACAGTGGCACCAAGGAACTTATTGTGGCGGTCACGGGAACCACCCTGGTGATGGTGCCAAACTGTGATAACAGTCACTGCCCTGCCTTTTACCAAAGAAGCATGGGCCTACATTCCAGTGTGAGTGTTGGTAAGTCCCTCACAACTTAAGGAGGCTGGTATGGGAAGAAAGTTGCCACTTACCTTGTCTGCCCTGTCCCTCTCAACTCCGTATTTGCCCCCAAAGCCTTTGGCAGCATCAGTCTGCGAAGAGTGTTTCTCCACCTCAGCAATATACTCATGGCCCACAGCACTCTGAGAAAATCAAAAACAGAGTGAGAAAAAGGTAAAAATGACCTGGAAAAAATAGATACAGAGATGGAACAGGATGTCAAAATACAAGCATTGGATCTACAACCTCTGGTGGCAGTGCCAGGGAGCATGTGGTAGGTGAGTACGTGACTTTTTCTGGAGCCTTGCACATTGTTGATTCTTCCTAAATACCACTAGGGAGCCACTGTTCCCAAACTTCTGAGAATGCTCTAGGAGTCAGAGTACCTACTAGGTAGCCAGCTCAGTGTTTAAACCAGAAAAACAAAATTAAAACGGGCACTGCCAACAGAAATGCATATAGTTTGGGGGAGATTAAAGGAACTGTGACTGGGATTGAACTTTTCACTAAACTGGCCAAATGTTTTTGTCCTAGATCTTTGCTCCTGTATGCTCTTTGAAGTTCAGAATTGAATTCTGAACTTCTCCACAACATATAATGTGTAATGTGTATACAACATAAAATGTGTAATGTGTATACAAAAAGATTGCTAAATATATAGTAAAGAAAATAAGAGAAATTATAACATAGATATGACATGCAAACATTAATATCAGCAAATGATTCTAAAACCTGTTTTCCCCTTCTCAATTTGTGCTCCTTGTGTCCTTGGTATAGGAGTTACTGTGTGCCTAGGACTGCAGTGGGCTGGCTGTTCCAAAACTTGACTCTGTTTTTGTTCATCTATCATCTTACTTACTCAGGTTAGAAAATGATATAAATACTATGGATTTTCTTTTTTTAATTCCCAAATGAACACTGTACTTTGAATAAGTTTTGAACCATAAAACCAACAAGGGAGTTAAGTTATTTTCTTTCCTTCTTCCTTTCTTCCCTTTTTATCTTCTTTTTTCCTTCTTCCCTTCTTTCTTCTCTTTCTTTCTTTCTTCCCTTCTTTCTTCCTTCCTTCCTTCCCTCCCTCCATCCTTTTTCTTTCTTTCCTTTCTAAAGCAAAATCTCTCCCTTTCTGCTCACCTTATCCATTCGGTCTCTTTCCACTCCAAACCGACCTCCATAACCATGGGATGCTTTGGGCCCTGATTCCATCTCTTTCTTCTTGAGAACATCATGCTCCTCTGACACTTTGCTCCTCAGCTGGTGGATGCTGGAAGTAACCACATGATTGGAGCTCACCTAGCACAGGGATGCTATTGAACTCATATTCCCAGAAAAATGGAAATCTTGAGGTTTTTGTATTTGTAGAAATAATCTGAGTCCCTAAAATATGCAAGTCATGGTATATCACTGTAAGAGATAGCATTTATGATGGGGCATCATACTGTAAGAGGTCAGTATGACCTGTATTCTACACCCTAGCTGATAGTATATGATGGTGTGTCCCACTGTAAGAGGTATGACCTGTATACCACAGCCTGGTTTAAACAACCCAGGAACTAATAATATTTCCTCAAGTATGTTATTTTATTTACTTCCATTTTTCATGTTCTCAAGTATTAGAGGGCAAATAGAACTTATATTGTAATAACTAGAAAGTTATTTCCCTCTCTGAATGGATCTTCTTCCTATCAACTAGGTTATCCGTCTGAAGAAGCATAAAAATATTCATCTATCCTTGGACCTATATCCTCTAGCCCTAGGAATGTATCCCAGGGTAATAATTGTAGATATGGCAAAGCTTAATGTCTAATGAGTCATTGAAACATTATATATAATAGCAAAAGCAAGAAACAACTTATATGATAAATAATTTAGAAAACTGAAATGTTATCTTTCAATAGCATACTAGAAGTCATTATACACAAATATGCATATGATTATATATACATTTATATAGAAAAAGAGAGTGAGAGAACATGATTCTGATAGTGGCTCTATTGGAGGGGACTAGTGGGAGGTGGGAGTAGAGAAGAGAATGATAGAGAGAGAGCAATATGAAATACATTGCATATGTGTATGAAATACTGAAAGCTATTGAATAATAGGGGAGCTGGGTGATAAAGATTAAGTAATAGAGGGGTTAGTTAATTTGATCAAAGTACAATACATACATGTGTGAAATACCATGGCAATCAGCCATATACATTTAATAATCAATATATGCTTAAAAAATGAAGGGCAGGAAGGTAAAACAGGTCCTGTCCAGGGATGGTTACCAGAGGAAGCAGGGAGAGTAAACAGAGAAGGTGAAGGAGGAAGATGTACTGTATATACATAAGAAAATAGAAAAATGAAACCTGCTGAAATTGGTCTAAGAAGAGAGGAGAGGGAGGAGGGAGGATGATAGAAGGGGGTGAATCTAATTAAGATACATTGTGACTTACAACTAACACATGTTAATAAAAATGATGCTTATAAAAATGCAGCATTGGGGAAATTTATGCATCCATATTTTGTATTTTCCTTTTGTCAAGAATTAACATTCTCTGACCCCCATCTCTCCAAGCCTGGTAATTCCTTTAGATAACTAATAACAAACAAAGACTAATAAAATTCACTCATCCATAGCAGTTTAAGGCTCAAATAATCTTGATTTGGGACACCTCTATCCCTAAGAGCAAGTAACACCAAAGGAGGTAAAAGAGGGTGCCCTCTTCCTACTACACACTCAGTTCCTTCTTTATCTTCATGGTGACAGCAACACTGAAGAGGGAAGAGAGCCACCTCTGCCAATCTGTTCATCTTGAGGATATGAAGTGATAGCCCAAGAAACAGTGTTGGACATATGTAAGAACCCCTGTGGACTCTTAGAAATACTTGGGCAAGAGAACCCTAAATAAGAAACTTGACTTTCTGTATCAAGCAATGAAGGTTTGGGGTATTGAGATAGCAATATC